>NC_045596.1:95750157-98717657 GCF_009762305.2 Zalophus californianus | reverse complement strand
CGTTGGCCTGGCAGGTGAGAACCCTTACTTCTGGTCCAACCTGTGATATAACTAGCTGGGGACTTTGGGTGAACCACTTCATCTCTCCAGAACTGAATTCAATCTTTTTTTTTTTTTTTTTTAGTAGGCTCTCTGCCCAATGTGGGACTTGAACTCATGACCCCTAGATCAAAAGTCATATGCTCTACTGACTGAGCCAGCCAAGTGCCCTAGTTTAGTCATCTTTAAAATAAGGCAATTGGACTAGATGATCTCTAATTCTTTCACAGTACTAAGATTCTATGATGTCTGGGGGTTCCTGAGTGGCTCGGTTGTTTAAGCATCTGACTCTTGATTTCAGCTCATGTCTTGATCTCAGGGTTGTGAATTCAAGCCCCGCATTGGGCTCCATGCTGTGTGTGGAGCTTACTTAAAAAAAAAAAAGAAAAAGAAAAAAGAAAATTCTATGATGTCTGAATAACATTCAATGATTCTTCCTTTGAGTAGCCCTTTGGTGTGTGTCACAGGACAGCATTGCAATAACAGAGGGAGGAGTGGGCAGAGAAAGAGACCTTTTAAGTTCATAACGCATAGCTGGCTTCCTGCATGTATGCCCTTTGCAGGCTCAGAAGGGCCTTTGTGTTTGGTTTAAAGTGCTGCTGTTACTGTCTTAAAACTCTCAATAAATTGTGAACAAGAAGGCCACATTTTCACTTTACACTGAGCCCTGCAAATTACGTAGCTGGCCCTGCTCCTATGAGCTGACTGTGAATAAGTGTAAAAGCTATTTCCTGTGAGTAAATAGAGACTGGCAGCAAGAGATCCCTGGGAACCTAAAAAGGGGTGTTTGGGTGGGTAAGATAGCTGTCTGGGGTAGAAAGTAAGTGGGAGGGGTTTTGGGGGGGATCAGGAGGGGAAGAAGGGCACTGTGGATGGATACTTCAATTTACGAAATGTTTCTTTACCTTCTGCCGCTTGCTTTCTCTGAACTATAGTATAACACTGCCATCTACTGGTCAATGTCATGAACTCTTTCACAGACTTCCAAAGCAGGGTCTTTGCATTTCATTGCCAAAGGGTGATCTAGAATGGTTTGAGTGAACAGATTTTGCAGCTAAAAATAATAATTATTAAGTGCTTCCACAGTTCCAACTTCCAAACTAAAGTAATAACAAAGACCTCTTCTATCCCCCTGAACAATCCCTTACAACTGTTTTCCTTGATTCAACCAAAAAAACAATTTTTAAAAAGTAACTATGTGCCAGAAATCAAATGTTCAATGAGGAACACCATTAAGAACTTCATCGAATGAATTCAAATTCTCAGGTTCATCTTAGGTCTGAATTGGAATACCTAGAATATCATCATCATCTTTAAAACTGGTCATTTAGGGGTAGGTAGATTTACATTTTTATATTCAGTGTATGCTAATGTGTAAGGTGGTATATATCTATGACCTTCAAGCCCAATGACCTACCTTCAGGCTATTGGGTGAAGCAGACATTACTGGAGAATTGATTGGGAAAAAAAGAGAAAGCAAGGCAGTGGCAGAAGATGTAGAAAGTTAGGGGACATGGAGAAAATTAATAAGTTACCGATAAAGAATAGTGTTCCAGGGGGCTTCTCATCATAGAATATCTACCCCCACTAAGAATTCTATCAGAATGAAGGGTTATCACAAGCCCTCCCTTCTACAATATCTAGATTACCAGAAAGAAGAGAGGGAATTTAGCATAATGTATAAACTTGTCAAATCACTAAATTGTATACCGGAAACTAATGTAGCATTGTGTGTCAACTATACTCAAATGAAAAAAAAAAAATAGGGAACTTAAATACCTGTCCAGTAATTACTAGTTAGAACCGCTGTAAAGGGAGAATAACAGAAATCTGAAATCAGGAGGGGAACAATAAAATTCTCCCCGGATCTCAGCCCCGTTTATGGACATATCTTTCAGATTCCTGGGCTGTAACTGGTTATTTTCAAACAATTCTGATACACTCATTACACTCCCTGGAGAAAATATCTGAGAACCAAAAACTCTGTTGTTTCACTCAAAAACAAAAGTCCAGGGCGCCTACCTGCCTCAGTAGGAAGAGTATGCAACTCTTGATCTTGGGGGTCATGAGTTTGAGCCCCACGTTGGGTTTAGAGATTACTAAAATAAAATTAAAACAAAAACACAAAAACACAAAAGTCCTTTAGGTGAAGGAGTATATGCTTAATGCCATTTCTTGGTTTTGCTTTAGATAATTTTTTATACAAGATATCAAGATAACAAGGGTATCAAAGGACATAAATGTGACACAGAACTCCTCTTCAGCACATCCTTAGAACAGAAAAATCTGAGTGAGGATGGAGCTTATGTCACACTCCCAGTCCCTACAGGCTGTTCATTCTGTGTTTCCGTAGTAAGAGGTGCTCACCAATATCATACCACTATTCGGTGTTCAATTTGCTTGACTGTTTCCACTAGTCTGTGAGGTCTAGGAGAGCTAGGGTAGAGGGTTATATCTCTACCCCTTCCCCCACCATACCCTTTTAACATTATAGTAAACAATAGAGTAACCAGTAATTGTAACTGAATGAATAAATGGGGCATGCTAAACAGCCTCAGCCTCAGCAAGCCAGCCTTCACCATCCTGTATTCTGAGAACTTATATACAGAGGCTGTACTGAGGGAATCAGCCCTAGTTATTCCTTATACCGAGATAACCTTATTCTGAACCAGATCACCACTACCCTGGCCATATCGACTAGGCCAGAAGATCCAAGGGCAGTCAATCTATAATACTTGAGAGCAGCCTATAATATGAGAATTTTGTCTAAGGCCAATAATACTAATTAATTAAGCCAGTTAGGGTCTCTCCCTGGGAAATTTGACTTCAATACACAGAGAAAGTCATCAGCTAGTAACAATAGGTAAAAGTTCAAAGGCACAAAGGAAAAGGTAGACAATTGAGGCCATGAGGCAAAGGGGGGGTCATGACTGAGTTCAGTAAAACCCTGGATAGAAGAAAAGAGTGTGAATGTAGGTTCTTAGAGGCAGACATAATAAATTCTTGCTTCTAGTGGATAAAAGTATAACTTGTTAACCACAGCTTCCTTGGATCCTGGGTGGCCAAGAGTACATATTTCTTTAACCAAATATGAATTGAGCACCTACCATGTGACAGATGTGCCATGAATTTTAGTGGTGAACAAGACAAATCTATTTTGTTCCCATGGAGTTTTGAATGTAGCTTCGAAGGTTAGAATCTAGAGGTAGAACATTGACATTGAACAAACACAAACAGTGGTAATACATGTTACAGAGAAGTAGTGTAGCCTCTCATAGACGCAGATAGTATCTTGAAATATATTTTTCATTGGCCTGTTTTTTCCTAAAATGCCTGATGATATGGCCTTTCCAGAATTCCAAGAGGCCTAATTTCCATTCGAGATTCTTTTCATTCTTATTTTCATCTGTAATGCTGCATGAAAAGGCTAGTTCCCAGGGCCCATAAAATCTTCAAAATACGAATTTGCTCCAAAATGCAAACAGGAAGCTGTAAGATCTAAACAAATAAATGTTTTATCCACAGAACACAGCACTAATTCAGATCAGTTCAGTGCAACTCTTACTACCACAAGTTAACACATAATGGTGTTTACAATATGCTAAGTATTGTTCAAAGTGCTTTATAAAAATCAGCTCACATTAATCCTCACAACAACTCTATACAATAAGAACTAGTATTATTATTCTCATTTTACAGATGAGGAAACTGAGGCAGAGAGTGGTTATGTAACTTAGCCAAGGTCAACAGCCAGTAAGTGTCTGTATTGGTTCTAGAGTCTCTGTGTTCTAGAGTCCAGATTCAATTTAATTTAATGTGGTTACATAAGTAAATTTTCTTCCGAAATATCATTCAGCAAATATTTGTTGAGCATTTATTATATGCGGGTGCTGATCTAGCTGTTAGGGACAAAACAGCGAACAAAACAAAACAAAAAATCCTTGTCTTTATGGAGGGGATATGGATAATATACAAGAAGTAAAATAAATGGTACATTAGATGGTGTAAATGCTATGGAGAAAATAAAGCCAGGAAGAAGGATGGGGAGTGCTAGGGGTGACACTGGGGGTACAATTTGTCTTATTTTATTTTTTTAAAGATTTTATTTATTTGACAGAGAGAGAGACACAGCGAGAGAGGGAACACAAGCAGGGGGAGTGGGAGAGGGAGCAGCAGGCTCCCCGCCGAGCAGGGAGCCCGATGCGGGGCTCGATCCCAGGACCCTGGGATCATGACCCACCCGAAGCCAGGCGCCTAATGACTGAGCCACCCAGGCGCCCCGGGGGTACAATTTTAAATGGGGTGTTCAAGGACATAACTGGAGTATGTGATATTTGAGCAACAACCTAAAAGTGAGGGAATGGGGGCCTCACTTTTAGGAAGCTTCTCCCTCTCCCACTCCCCCTGCTTGTGTTCCCTCTCTCTCTGTCAAATAAATAAATAAATAAAATCTTAAAAAAAAAATGAGGGAATGTGCCATTCTAAGTATGTCTTGTAGAATATTCAGTAGAGTAAGAGCCCTGGGTTTGGATTCTAGGACCCATGACCGTATTAAAATAGCCCTGGAGTTACATTTAGTGACTTTCTGGGATTTGCGATATAAATAAAGTGCCTAACTAGCACATTCTACGAGGGTTCCAAGTTGCTAGGTTAAGAAGGGCAGAATAATGCAATTGAATGAGCATTATTAAATGAGCAACAGCCTCCTCATTTATTTTGAGCTGGAATTTGTGTAGGATTACTTTGTGACTTGGCAATGTTGAAAGCTTCATGAACTCATTCTTTCCATTTTCTAAAGTCAATACACTATTTTACTCTTCCTGGGTTACCAACTGATGTAGTATAGTTGGGTGGAGTATCCCATATATATTTATTAGGTCTAATGATTTATAGTGTTGTTCAAGACCTGATCGGTTTTTTTTTTTTAGATTTTATTTATTTATTTTAGAGAGAGAGAATGAGTCGGGGGAGGGGCAGAAGGAAAGGGTGAGAGAATCTCAAGCAGACTCTGCACTGAGCACGGAGCCCAACGCAGGCCTGGATCTCATGACCCTGAGATCATGACCTGAGCAGAAATCAAGAAGAGTCAGAGGCTTAACCGACTGAACCACCCAGGTGCTAATATCAATTTTCTTACTGATTCTTCTAGATGTTTTACTCATTATTGAAAGTAGGGAAGTTTCTAACTGCTACTGTAGAACCGGCTATTTCTCCCTTTAACTCTGTCTTTATCCTCTTTATATAATTTGATTCAGCATTTTCTTGGTTGCTGTAAACCTTTGACTATTTCCCAGAGTTCTGACAAACTTGCTTCAAATAGTTTCTGCTTATTTTTCAATGTTTCTGGAGGCTAGGCATGGCCTACTCCACCAATTTGAACATGGGTCTCCCAAGGTGACTTTTTGACAAAGCTCTCACCAGAGCAGAAAAAAAGCAAATCTGTTTTCTAACAGGGCATATTTATAGATACAAACATAAAAGCTGACCTTCTGCAGTAGGGGCTTGAAGCCTCATTCCCTGCATCTAGCTCTTCCATTTCATGTCAGCCCCTGAGGAATCATAGAACTCCATGAAATGTAGTTTGAAAAGCACTATAATAAGTCATTATAACCCCCTGATAATTATGTGTCTGGTGCTTATGATCTGGTGTTAGAAACAGTTAAATAGGGATGCCTGGGTGGCTCACTCAGTTAAGTATCTGTCTTTGGCTCAGGTCATGATCCCAGGGTCCTGGGATGAAGTCCCACATCCGGCTCCTCCCTCAGCAGGGAGCTTGCTTCTCCCTCTGACTGCCACTCCCCCTGCTTGTGCTCTCTCTCTCTCTCTGACAAATAAATAAATAGGAAAAACCACAAAGAATAAAATGATCTGTGATCCCATCTTCCAGAGATAACTGCTGTTAATATGTTGACATTTTTCTTATTTATAAAATAAGTCTAATTCTGGTTAACATTTTATATATAGCAGTTATCACCTTGGCATCCACTTAACATTGTTATTCTATTCACACCTATGTTAAGGTCGTCATGTCTACTCTTGGATGCCTATTACATAATTTTATGAGAGAAGACTTTTCACGTGTTGACTAACCTATCAATCTCCACCCTTAATGATTGTCCCTTCCAATACCTTTCAATAAAACAAAAACAGGTTGATCACTCAGTTGATCAGTGCAATGAGATTTCAAGATTAGAGATTTCAACATCTTTCTCATCTATGCTTACCAATTTAAGCCTGGCCCTATTGAAGTTGTTTTTACACTTTAAAAAGCAGCAAAATGCCTTCTTTATTTTGAAGTGAAATCTTTTATGGAACCTAAAATTTAAATAAACAAAACTGAGCTTTTATGGTTGAAGTGTGCACACGTGTAGATGGAAGAGGGAGGTAGTTTGTCCAACAGCCAACCCTGCTTAGCCTTCCTAACACCAAAACCATGATGCAGAACCTCAGGGCTCTGGGACAGAGTGTTTGAACATCCCATTGCTCTGTTACATGTCCTCAGTCAGTACCTCTAATGAATCGAATGACTATTGTACCACCTCCTATGGCTCTTCAGACAGTGCCTGACACTCGGGAGGCATTCAAAGAGTATTTATTGAAATTAAAGACAAGAAATCCAAGAGTGGGGAATGTATTAGCGCATATCTATTACTAGCACTTGAAAAAAAAAAACTCAGAAAATATCCCCACTGAGAGTGGAAGATAAGTAGTAACATATCTTAGTGGTGTCACTATACTATTGTGTTACAACAGAGGTAATTCAACAAGTATTTTTTGACCAGAATTGTATTAGTGGTTGCAGAATATGACAAAATATAATTGAATAAATATTTGATTGTTTCTGTGTTCAAGGTACTGTTTGAGGGACTGTGGAAGTTGCAAAGATGGTAAAAGTACAGTTTCCCTTCTAAAGGATACTTAATACTCTAATGGGGGAGAAAACTTACATAACATTGTGCTATAAATCAAGCCAATGTGCCAGGCAATGTCCAGAAAATTTGGGTGTTTTTTGAGTTGAAGGTAGGAAAAAAAATTTTTTTAATATCTTTTTTTTTAAAGATTTTATTTATTTATTTGACAGAGAGAGACGCAGCGAGAGAGGGAACACAAGCACGGGGAGTGGGAGAGGGAGAAGCAGGCTTCCCACCGAGCAGGGAGCCCGATGCGGGGCTCTATCCCAGGACCCTGGGATCATGACCTGAGCTGAAGGCAGACGCTTAAGGACTGAGCCACCCAGGTGCCCTGAAGGTAGAAAAATTTTGGAAAATGACCAGCCCAGGAGACAGCCTCATCAATAGGTGGCTGTTATACAATGCAGAGGTTAATAATTAATGCAGAGGAAGGTAAAGGAAAGAAAGAAAGAAAGAAGAAGAAAGAAAGAAAGAGAAAGAAAGAAAGAAAGAAGAAAGAAAGAAAGAAAGAAAGAAAGAAAGAAGAAAGAAAGAAAGAAAGAAAGAAGAAAGAAGAAGAAAGAAGAAGGAAGGAAGGAAGGAAGGAAGGAAGGAAGGAAGGAAGGAAGGAAGGAAGGAAGGAAGGAAGGAAGGAAGAAAGAAAGAAAGAAAGAAAGAAAGAAAGAAAGAAAGAAAGAAAGAAAGAAAGAAAGAAAGAAAGAAAGAAAGAAAAAGAAAGAATGAAAAGGAAAAGAAAAGAAAAGAATGAAAGCAAATACTTCACTGATCTTGAGGTGATAACCCTTGCCCCAAGAAGAAAACTTGGTGTACAAAATAGGTAGAGACAAATTAAATGTGAAGTTTTCACAACTAGTATGTTAGAAATACTGAGAATGGAGAGATCAGTGTGAATTCGAGAGGGAAACTTCATGAAGTCAGCATTTGAACTGAAAGAGGAAGGGTAGGACTAGGGTGGGTGGGGAAGCATTACAGGGTAATGAGAACAACGTGCACCAAAGCCCAAAGGCCAAGAAGAGAACAGTCTCCGTAAGAAAGATGGAAGACGGGGCGCCTGCGTGGCTCAGTCGGTTGGGCGGCTGCCTTCGGCTCAGGTCATGATCCTGGAGTCCCGGGATCGAGTCCCACATCGGGCTCCCTGCTCGGCGGGGAGTCTGCTTCTCCCTCTGGCCCTCCCCCGTCTCGTGCTCTCTCATTCTCTCTCAAATAATAAATAAAATCTTTAAAAAAAAAAAAAAAAGATGGAAGACAGCAACAATCTGGCTGGAGCAAAGGGTGTCTGCTGGATGCGAGGCTGGCTGAGTAGGGCGGAGACCGATTAATGGTGGGGTACATGGATGGCAGCTGCTGCAGGCCAAGATGAAGATAAAAGGGAAGCTGCAAAAATAGCAATTAGCTATGATGATGACTCAATTCTCAGAGGAAACTATAATAGAAGTGTATAGCAGTGATGATGGAAGAGAAAAAACAAAACAAAACAAATGTATAAAATTCCCAGAAGACAGAAATAACTTGTTGTTGTACCAGTCAACAGGGTTATTGGAACACTCATTCAATTTGGAAAGGAGACAAAAATGGAATGAAGATAAGAAAGGGATAACTTAAGAAAACCCATGTTTTCAGAGGAAATTTGGCAAATTTGCATTTTTTTGCTGTTGGAGAGGTTACTCTATAAAATTAATTCCTAGAATGATCATGAGGATGATTTATTATATGGACATACAATCTTGACTGCTGCCTGAAGAAATCTGCATTATCACCTTAGGTTAAAGCATAATTTATCACCTCCCTCTTAAGAACTTACTGCACTTCACTTGAACTTCAGAAGTTTGGAATGTCTTCCTAAACATACCTTTGATCTGATTGTTATGGCATTCTCATACACTATCTTCTCGACCCTAGCTCCAGTCAGATTAACTGTGTTGACAGAATTTTGAACGTGCTGGATCATGGTTGCAGTGTAATAACTCATTCTGTGGCTTCTGGGGCATCTTTTTCACTTGGACATATCGGGCAGAAAGATTTAAGGGGGTGGGGAAAATGCTGAGCTCCTGCCTCACTAACAGTGTGCCTGGGTTTCAGTAAAGTACTTTTTGAAATTAAACTGCTTTCAATTTAAGGACATAGCAAATTCTACCACATACTCCATATTCATTTCTGTCATGCGGAATAATCAAGAATTACTGGAATTTTAACAGGGGTGAAGCCAGAAGAGGTGACAAGCTCTTTCAAATGAATTGAGTCCAAATGACCCCTCCCTGTTTGCCTTAACTGCTCTCCCAAATGTGACAGACCTTCTTGACTCAAGAGATCAGACTCTAGTACCAACGTCCTCTCACAGATAAGCATGTGATTCTTTGCCAAGGACAAATTTAAAACCATTTCAGAACTTGTTCAGTTTATGTCAGGCTACTTCTAATAATTTCAATACTTTTTATCGATCCTATTTCAAAAGTTAGAAGCAATTGATTCAACCTTGCCACTGAGAAGAAGGCTTCCATCATTTGCATGGGGCAATAGGTGACTTGCCTCCCCTAATTTCTGTAAAGCTTCCGTGTCACTTACGATCAGGGCCTTTGCCAGTCTACACCAGCCTATAATCTGGCCTACAACACACAGTCTAGCTAATCTTCAGGTAATGGTCTTCTCATTCCCCGAATGTACAAAGCAAAAGGACAATGGTAGTTTTCTTTAAGGGAGTATACTATCTTTGTCTCTATTATTGGCTAACAGATTTGGAGGTAAATGAAAGCAAGGGTGGGGCATCTGTAGAACAGCATTAAAAATGCTGGATTTGGAATCAATATTAGGCTTTATAATTTTTTTTTAGTAACCTTAGACTATGTACTCCTTTTGTGTCTCATTTTTGAATTCTGTAAAATGGAGTAATCACAGCTTCAAAGAGGTTTCATGAAGATTTCGTGGTACACAGTCATATCTTCATTCATATACTAAAAGAACCAGTAATACATACCTGTGCTTTCTGAACAATCCAAGATTCATTATGTGACAAGGGAGAAAATATTTAAAATTGGAGTCATCAGGGAAAATCCAGGCAGTATAGTGGAGTTCAGAGCATGTCACCTCAAAATATGCTGCTTTGGCATACTGATTATTTTAAGTTAAAGGAGCTTGAGAAACAGCAGGTGCAAGAGGGGCACTCTGACCTTCCTTAATTCTTCCTGACAGGAGATAAAACTCCCATGTGAAAGGTGCCCTCCCTCTACCAGGAGGAAGAAAAACAGTCTTATCACCAGAGAAGGGGAAATCAGGCTGACAAATCTGTACAAACCAACCTTGTTACACTAATGTTTATCTTCCTAGGCATTTCTCCACAATTTACTACCCCTGGCCCAAACCCCTTTGTTTAAAAGGTATAAAAGCTTTCTGTTCTGGTCACTTCTTCGAGTCTTCATTCTCTTGCCTAAATTCTCATGTACATGTAAAAAAAAATTAATAAAACGTGTGTGCTTTTCTCCTGTTAATCTGTCTTATGTCAGTTTAATTTTTAGGCCCTGCTGGAGACCCAAAGAGGGTAGGTAGAGGAGAATTTTTCCTCACCTACAGTTCTGCTGACAAGGATGGGATGTCACTGGTTCACTGCTCACTCCAGAGCTGCGTTGCAGCGGAGAGATCCTGCTGATGTGGAGAACAGAGGCAAAAGAAGTATAGAAAAAATCAAACTTCCTTATAACTTACGGCCCACTGACAAGTACCTGGGACAGGCAGACCTTCCTCCAGGAACTCAGCTGCCTCAGTGTTAATACTTGGCTAAAGGCAAAGGCAACCTTGGCTTGACATTAGCTGGACCTCCAGGATCCTTAAGTGTTCTTTAACACATAAAAATCCCTTTGGAAACTTCCTTTATCTCTACCCACCCACCCCCAGGATGTATGTTAGCACTTATCCTCCAAACATATGGCCCACTGATATACATCTGAAGGGTCTCATGAATAAGGTTTTATTAGACAGTAGTAAATGACCTTATCCTTTTTTTTTCCTTTTTTTAAATTTTATTTATTTGTCAGAGAGAGAGAGAAATGGAGAGAGAGCACAAGCAGGGGGAGCTGTAGGCAGATGGAGAAGCAGGTTCCCCGCTGAGCAAGGAGCCTGATGCGGGACTCGATCCCAGGACCCTGGGACCATGACCTAAGTCGAAGGCAGACGCTTAACGACTGAGCCACCCAGGCGCCCGATGCAGCTCTTTCTGCCCACAGGTCCTATCACTGTGCTCTAATAAAACTACCTTTTTTGCACCAAAGACATCTCAAGAATTCTTTCTTGACCATTCACTCCTGGATCCCAACATTTCACATCACTGGGACCTCTGACATAAGCCAACACAAGGTAAAAGGTACCAGTGTCCTCGGTCTCTGCCTGTAAGATCTAATGAAAGCAAAGTGGTAAGAGTCTCTCCTCATGTTTTTCCTTTTGCAAATTTAGATTAGCAGGAGAAAACTGGTGTGAACTAGTTCTTCAGGCACGGTGATTTATGAGTATTCCTGTTTTCGATTTCTAATGGCTGTAAAAAAAAAAAAAAAAAAAAAAAGTAAAGCTTAAAAAACAATCTCCCTAGACCTCAGCACCCTCAGAGGGTTCACCTCGTTTTCCCCTTCTGGGGGATAATACCCCACTGTTCTTGTTCTGAAGAGGATGCAGCCTTAGAAGATGTCCCAACTAGCGCCTGGGCCTCACATGCAAATAAAATTGGACTGTTACAGCAACGCAAGTTATGCACATTACCTGGAGAAGGAATAAACCTCTCCTACCGGTAGCCCAGTGCTGCCCCCATGAGTGCACAGCGAAGCATTGAACCTATTCTCTTTTACAGCAGGGTATTCTTTATTTCCTTGCTCTGTTAACACTGCAATCTTACCAGTAAAGAAAGGGAAATTTGATTCAGACTGGAATCAGATCTATTGATTTGTTATAAGGTCTGAGAGCCATTAATGCCTTTGTAATTCCTCAACACCCCATAGTCCCTAATTCAGCTACCATTCTTTTTTTTTTTTTTTTTTAAGATTTTATTTATTTATTTTAGAGAAGGAGAGAGAGACAGCATGAGCAGAGGGGAGGAGCAGAGGGGGAGGGAGACCAGCAGACTCTGTGCTGAGCATAGAGCCCCATGTGGGGCTCAAGCCTACAACCCTGAGATCTTGACCTGAGCATGAAACCAAGAGTCCGATGTTTAACCCACTGAGCCACCCAGGCGCCCCTCAGCTACCATTCTTATCTCAATTCCAGCTGACACAGCCTGATTTACAGTAATTAACCTCTGCTCAGCTTTCTTTTCAATTCCATTGTACCCTGACTCACAATTCCTCTTTTCATTCACATTTAGAGGGAGACAGTTAACATAGACTGGTATGCCTCAGGGATATTGCAAGTCTCCCTTCAATATTTTCCCAAGTCCTTAAAGCCAACTTAGATTCCAAGGCTCCATCCACTCTTGCTCAGTATGTTGATGGTCTTTTACCTTGTAACCAGACTAAGCAGTGTGCTCTTACAGGAGCTGAAAGAGGCCATAAGGACTCTTAATCTAAACTTAAAGGGGTACAAACAACTCTTACCTACTTAGGACAGGAGGTATCTCAAGACATTCCAAAGCTCACTCCCAAATGCCATCAGTCAGTTTTGTCTATCCCTCTCCCACAGATGAAAACAAAACCCCAAAAAACAACTACATAAATTTCTAGAGGCAGCAGGCTACAGCTGCAAATGAATTCCTAAGTTGGCTGCCCTTGCTACCCTCCCAAATACTACTTCTGAGCCCATTTCCAGGCCCTCCTTAACCTCCTTTAAAGGCTAAAATTAGCACTGTCTGCACCCATAATTCTTGGCTTACCTAATTTTGACAAAACTTTTCACCTATATTATGAAAATACTGGGATTGCTAGGGGAATTTCAGGAAAACCTTTGCCTCTCAGCTAAGTCCTTGCTGTCCGTTGTGTCATGTGAGGGCAGGCACGCCATCTTGCCGGCCTGTACTAGCCACAGCTGCCTCCCTGATGGAGCCAGTACCCTTAGATCAGTCTTCCCATTCACCTTTATGTTCCTCGTGCTACGTCTGCTCTCTTACAAGTTCATAAGACAACCTCTTCACCTGGTGGCAAATCACCCACGAACAGGCCCTTACTATCCGCCCCCTCTTTCATCTTCCCTTGCTGGAACACTTTAAATCTGACTACACAATCATCCCATCCTTGATAAGGGACAGCACAACTCCATTCCACAGGACTGCTCTGCAAATATAGAAGCCATGAGAGGAATCTCTTAGAGACCCCCTTTACACAACCCAGATTTAAGTTCTATTTTGTGATCATTCCTACAGAGGAAACTTCTGGGGAAACATAGTAACTGGCCATGCCATAGTTTACCCACGTGAAACCCTTGAGCCACACTCTCAGCCCAAGCTGCTAAATGTATAGCTCTTTCCAGAGCCTGAACACTGGCAAAAGGAAAAACTGCCACAATTTACACCAGCTCTAGATATGGCTTTGGAGCCCATCAGGCTGTTGCCACAATCCTGTGGATTCTTAACCTCTGCTGGTATTCCTCTTGCCAATGGGCATATAATTGCTGCCGTATACAAGCTATTCACTTGCCTACTAAAATTGTTATTGTTCCTTGTGCCGCCAAACTAAGGAGACAGATACTGTATCTCTAGGGAACAATAGGGCTGACAAGGCTGCTAAATATGCAGCCCAAAATAGAACTCCTTTCCTTTTTCCACCCAATTTATAAACCTTTTATCCCTGACTGATATTATTAACTATTCAGGCAAATACCCCACAATCTTGAAAAAGACAAATGGATACAAAGGGGTGCCAAACAATTAGACAGATTATACATTGGGTCAAACAGACCTCCTGTGGCCCCCTTTCTTTTGTCCTTTTGGCTTGCACTTATATCCCATCAGATGGGACATATGGGTAGATGGGAGATAGTTAAGGAACTAAAAGATAATTGGTTCTTCCCTGGCATCCACAAAATTTCTGACCAAATTATCTCCCAGTGTACTACTTATAAATCTCACCAAATTTCTGGAGGAAACCAACATACCTCAGGAAATCCTCCAAGGCCCACATTCCCCCTTATGGAACCCCAAAATGGATTCCATAGATTTATCTCCAGTGTCAAGCTATTCCCACTATTTGGTTATCGTCTGTATATTTAGTGGATGGACTGAATGTTACCCAGCCAGGAGTACCAATACCACAACAGTGGTGAGGAATTAATAACTGAGAGTATTCCTTGTTTGGGCATTCTTTTATGGATTGGGTCAGAGGAAGGAACTAATTTTACAGCAGAAATTAACCACTTGCTTGCAAAAACTTTGGGGTACTCATTAATATTTCACACTCTGTACCATCCCTAATCCTCAGGGCAAAGAGAACATAAAAATCCAGACATCAAGAGGACTTTAGGAAAAATCTGTCAAGAAACTGGATTTAATGGCCAGGAGCATTACCTCTGGCCCTTTTAACATCTGGAATACTCCAAAGAGAAAACATTACATCTTTTGAAATAATGTTTGCTCACCCATTCCTACTGGCATCTCTAAACCTTCTATTCCTGGATTGAGTGAACATTATAGGGGTGTAAGTGAAAAATTTGATGCTATTGATGTAACGTGGGCTGGGAGTGAATGGGCAAAACAAATTCTTGAGACAGTGCAAAAAGATGTTTTTATTATGGCAGGGGACAGGACCCGTGGGCAAACAAGACCTGCAATGTGATTTTGAACAACAACTGGTTATATGCTTTAAGTTGGGAGGGGGAGAGATAAAGGAAGTTTCCAAAAGGATTTTCATATATTAAAGAAGACTTACAGGATCCTGGAGGTCAGTCTAGTGTCAAACTAAGGTTGCTTTTTGCCTCTAGCAAAACATGAACCTTATAGCAGTTGTGGGTTCCTTGAGGAATGTCCTACTCTGCCTGCCTCAAGTATTTGTCAATGGACTGCAAGTTGTAAAGAGGTTTAATTTTATCTACAATTCTTTTGCCTTTGTTCTCCATGTCCTTATGACTAGCTGTATACAAGACCTAACTAGTATAAATGGAGCATATCATCAATAGGTAAAAATGGCATGGCCTCTGATGACTGGCAAGCTTTGCCATCCTTTTAACCAGAAGATTAGATGTACAACACCGTTTTTAGAGGAAAGTACACATTATCATCTCACTGAGAAGATCTTTATCAAGTACTACTAACCCCTCACACTGCTATCAAAATAAAAGAAAAATCCTTCTGGATTCACACAAGCCCTGCCAAGTTAGTCGAGGATCAGCACTCCCAGGACAACTGGAAGACCATCCCTAGGGTGACCTTAAAGTAAGGATTTCCCAGGCAAATTCCCAGGTCCCAAAAGCAGACAAAATCATGAAGTAGACAGCTTTTCTCAAGATCACAGATCAAGAAACTGCACTTCTACCTATTTTCTCCCCCATTGGGTCTCCCTACTCCCAGAAGGAAATAAAAAAACTTCCTTTTAACAAAGTCTCCCCTTTCTTTAGCCATTTATTAAAAGGCTGATTGGAGGGACACCTGGCTGGCTCAGTATGTGGAGCATGCGACTCTTGATCTCTGGGTTGTGAGTTCGAGCCCCACGTTGGGTGTAGAGATTACTTAAAAATAAAATCTTCAAAAAAAAAAAAAAGGCTGACTGGATATTGATTGTCTCAATCTATTCCACTTTCCCTCTGATCCTCTACTATGGACTGTCCTTCAAACAGGGTCTCACTTAGTAACTCTTACTGTTTCCTCAGCAGGTTATGCATAGACCTGACACCCTCTTAAGCCACTTTTCTAAATACTAGCCACATTAACTAATCACTGGATGCATGACAGGTCATGGCACCCATGGCCAAAACACCACATCATTCTTCTCTTTTTGTGAGTCAGTTGTACATGGAAAAACATCTATGGAAGCTCAGGAACTGTCCTTTGCTCAAAGACATTAGAAGGGACTTTTTTTCCCTTTGCACTGAAAATCGCGGTGGTACTGGACCTTTCCCACATGACATACCAAGGCAATATTACAGTCAAACCTTGTGGTCTGATTCCACAGGTAGCATCCTTGAGCCTCTCATGAAGGTCAGAAATGGTCTCATTGCTGACTCTTACGGTACTGACACTTGACAAACCACCAGATTTTACAGCAGGCTCACAAGCCACCCTTGGGTAACCTGGGAGCAGCTGAACTGCCAAAGGCCAAAGATTACATATGCGGAGCCCAAAAATTTGCACTCACCTGGTCACGTAACAAAACCAAGCCTTACAGCTCCTAAGGCCTAATTGCAGGCCTCCTCTATCTGATCTTTCACAACCTGTTCTGCTCCCATAGACTGACAGGGATACACGGAAGTTGGAAATGTGCAGATGACAACATGACAGGTGACAAGATACACCAAACCCCAACTTAGTAGGTCACAAGTTTCATTCTGACCTCATCCATGAACAATACTGGTCTTTTTATCTTATGTGATGATAAGGTTAAAGAGTTCCACCTAGATGGTCAAGATGATGTGGACTCAGATTCCTGACACTCTCTGTAACCAGGTACTCCACCTTAAATGCCAGCCAAATTACAAACTTGGGTTCCTTTGATCATAAATTAGTGCCACATAAATATACTATATGTGATGTTACAGAAAACTGGCTTGTGCATCACAATTCTAAGTTTTTATCAATATTAACCTCCCTTTTCCCAGGCTTTGGAACTTATGAGTTGGAAAGGCAGTTCTAAATCTTTCCATAGAAATAGAACATGAGTTCCGTATCACTACACAAACATCGGAAGCCGTTCTATCAGAAGTTAATAGTTTAGGCTCTGTTACACTCCAAAGTTGCCTCACCCTAGACACACTGACAGTCCAAAAGGAGGAGCTTATGTAGTCATTGCCGAAGAATGCTGCTTCTATGTAAATGGCGTGGGACAAATAATGTCTAACCTGCATCCTTTGAAAGACAAGATAAACACTCTCCATCAGATAAATGAAGTCCAGCCATTTTGTTGGACTGATCTATTTCCAGGGATAGGAGACTGATTTAATGGGGTATGAGGAAATGTGCTTAGATTTGTTATTACCTATTTATTCTTATTCTAATCTATGCTCTTTTTTCCCTTTGCAGATAGATCCCTTGCCACTTGGCTGCTAACTCAATTCTTTCCACAGCCACCAATTCAGCTTTTATGTGAAACTTCTAAGGAACTTTCAGACAGAGGAAATGAAGGAGTTCACAGCATGTCACCCCAAAATATGCTGCTTTGTCATACTGATTATTTTAAGTTAAAGGAGCTTGAGAAACAGCAGGTGCAAGAGGGGCACTCTGACCTTCCTTAATTCTTCCTGACAGGAGATAAAACTCCCATGTGAAAGGTGCCCTCCCTCTACCAGGAGGAAGAAAAACAGTCTTATCACCAGAGATGGGGAAATCAGGCTGACAAATCTGTACAAACCAATCTTGTTACACTAATGTTTATCTTCCTAGGCATTTCTCCACAATTTACTACCCCTGGCCCAAACCCCTTTGTTTAAAAGGTATAAAAGCTTTCTGTTCTGGTCACTTCTTCGAGTCTTCATTCTCTTGCCTAGATTCTCATGTACATGTAAAAAAATTTAATAAAACGTGTGTGCTTTTCTCCTGTTAATCTGTCTTATGTCAGTTTAATTTTTAGGCCCTGCTGGAGACCCAAAGATGGTAGGTAGAGAATTTTTCCTCCCTTACAATGGTCATTTTTTTTTTTTCCGCTAGCACTCTAATCTCGTAGGGGATTACACTCCCAAACCTTTGGGTTATTCTTTTATTCACTCTCATGAGGTACATGCAACATTCTCACGATCTGCTCTCTGGCCCCCTTAGAAACTCATGCTCATAATTATGACGTCCATCTCATTATAGCTGTTTGAGGATTAAAGAAGTGTAACGTGCTATATACACAATACAAAACCTATCGGAGGGGGCCCTAAACCTTTGGCATTAGGACCCCAAGGAACAGCGATACGGAAAGGGCGCCGTGGGCAGTTCCTGGGTGGAATCCATCACCTGACAGGAATGGGACTTGATGGTGACTTTCGGCGCGGCCACAGACTTTTCCTTCTAGCGAAACCTGTCTAACCAGCTTACTCCGCTTCCGGGTACTGGCCGCACTGCCTGCCGGCTGTCACGGAGCCAGCGGACCTCCCGGCAGCGCCTGCGCGCTGGAAGAAGAGCGCACGGGTCCCGTTTCCGGGTATGGGGAGCGCGCATGCGTAGGCGGGCAAACTGGGGCCAGTTTAGGGCCAGGTGAACGCGGAAGTAGAGGACGTGAGGGTGTGCTGGCTGCTCCGACTGTGGTGGGGCGACTGGTGCGAGATGGAAGAGGGCGCAGCTGCGGATGATGGTCGGGACGGTCCCCGGGAGCGGCTAGGCTTGGGTGAAGCTGGGAGACAGCAGCAGAACCACGAAGTGCGGTCTCAATCCCAGGCCGACCGGTTTCCAAAGCATTCCTACTGGTTGGATCTCTGGCTCTTCATCCTCTTGGATGTAGTGTTGTTTATCTTCGTGTATCTTTTACCATGGTGAGTACTCGGAACGCAGAACTGAACCGGTAGGGAGCTTACCACTACAATTTGGGGGGAGGCAAGGTAACTGAATTCCAGAGAGTATGGTATGCCCATGGTAATAATATAGCTGGTTGATGGCGGGGTCGAGGGGCGGGTGGTGTTGGGGTCGGGATGAGGCTGGAATGAAAGTGTTCTTCCTTGCACCTCAGCGAGGGTCTTCAAAGAGGTGTGGAACAAACTTGGCTTCATAATTTTTTTCTTATGTTTTGGAATGAAACCAGCTGGGTTTGAGTTCCTGCACTACCACAAAGGAATTAAAGAAGTTATTTAGCTTTTCTGAGCTTTATTTCTCCATTTACCATTTGGGACCAGTAGTAACCAGGTCATAGGGGTGTAGTGAGGATTAAATGAGATAGTAATTTATCTAAAAGCGATTCGCATTTTTGCCTGGCAGCAGTAAGCCCTTAACTAAAGGTGTTGTTACTATAACTACAGTTTGACCTCGAGTAGGCCAGGTAGGTATCTCGAACAGGTCCAAGCCTGAACTCTTAGTAACTTCTTACCAAAATGTACTTATTTTTCAGTGTCCTTATTTCAGTAAATGTTAACTTTATTCATTCAGTACCCCTCCCAGAAGCCTGGGACTCTTTGATTTTCTCCTTTTACATACACCCACACATGCCAAAACACCAACTGTTAAAATAACAAAATTCTGTAGGTTCCACTTGCAAAATCCTTGCTCTCCATTTTCATTGCCACCCACTCTGAAAAGACAGTTTTGGAAGGGGATAAGGAAAGGAAAGGTAGAGAAGGGGCAGGGGAGCAGAACAAGAAGAGGGACACAGGACTGAGATGGTAAGGGAAAAGTTCAGGAGAGAAGCGGTGAGCTGAAGGGAGGGCCTGTGGAAGAAAAGCGGTGCAGCTCATTTGGGCATCAGGGAGCTCTCTTGGACTTTGGAGTTGTTGACTTATAAATTAACTTTTCTCAATCCATGATAGGCAATTATGTCTTCTTTCCCCACCCCCAAAATTTTGGCAAAGATTTGGGCATGAGCTCATTGTATCTAAGGCCCCATTGTCGCTGATTTCTTGGATAATGTGGCAGATTAGAAGGCAGAGGGTTGAGGGGCGCCTGGGTGGCTCAGTTGGTTAAGCGGCTGCCTTTGGCTCATGTCATGATCCCGGGGTCCTGGGATCAAGCCCCGCATCGGGCTCCGTGCTCAGCGAAGAGCCTGCTTCTCCCTCTCCCTCTGCCTGCCTCTCTGCCTACTTGTACTCTCTGTCTCTGTCAAATAAATAAATAAAATCTTAAAAAAAAAAGGCAGAGGGTTGAGTGGGTGAATGGAAGAGATGGGTATTTCTGTAAGATACTCTGCCAAACTATTTGTAGAGTTTTCACTCTCCTCTACTTCCCCTCCTTTTTTGGTAGAGACTGATGCCTCATTTATAGTGATTTTTTTTTTTAATGACAGTTTTCAAGGGCGCCTGGGTGGCACAGTTGGTTGAGCGTCTGACTCTTGGTTTCGGCTCAGGTCATGATCTCAGGGTCGTGAGATCGAGCCCTGTATTGGGCTCCACACTCAGTGCAGAGTTTTTCCTCTCCCTGCCCCCTGCTCCCACTCTCGTCTCTGAAATAAATAAATAAAAATCTTAAAAAAAAAAAAATGACAGTTTTCAGCTCTGGGTAGAAAATGTAAGCCATAGGAGGAATACTCCAGGCCTTTTTTTTCTTTCTTAACAATACGTAAATCATTTAGAAATAGGAAAGTGACTGAGACAATCTAGATTTTCAGATATTGGGGTAAAGTATTAAAACTGGAAGGAGACAGGGGCGCCCGGGTGGCTCAGTCGTTGGGCATCTGCCTTCGGCTCGGGTCATGGTCCCAGGGTCCTGGGATCGAGCCCCCTACCATTGGGCTCCCTGCTCCGCGGGAAGCCTGCTTCTCCCTCTTCCACCCCACCCCTGGCTTGTGTTCCCTCTCTCACTGGGTCTCTGTCTGTCGAATAAATAAAATCTTAAAAAAAAAAAAAAAACTGGAAGGAGACATTGTTGACAAATATTTGGTTTTTACAGAATGGTTTGCCTGATGTCTAGATTAAGAAGTTGGCTCCTGGAGTGGATTCTGAAAATGACTACAAACTTCTTGAACATAGAAGACAGGATTGTGCAACAGAATTTTAAACTCTGAGGGACTTTCTTTCATTTTACATACTCTTGTTATTCCTTTTGGGGACTATATTAAATGGGTAATCTCACCCATTCATAGCTTAAGTTCTTAAAACTACTCTTTGATTCATGTTTAAAAACTTTTCAGACATCTGATGGCTTTACAGGGGCTGCATATTAAAGCATTTATACGTAAAGGTTTAATGTATTCATTAACAAATATGGTAATGTCTTGCCTTTAACATTTTAAGGATTAGCCAGGGTTTAGTATGATGCAAAAATGTGGTGAAATATTAAGGTGAAGTATTTAAAAATAAATTACTCAAAAGCAATGGAAGAAAAAGGAGTTAAGGGCAAAGTGCAGGCCCAAAATGTATTGGCTGTTAAGTACCAATTTAATTTTTAGATTAAGTGGGCCTCTGTTATGGTTGCCAGATTGATACAATCTCAGAGAAAGTATAAATATCCAACATTGGAAATCTAGTGTGCATGTCCTCTTACCTGGATGCTTCCCCTTGGTTCATTTTAAGTTCCCGAACTTCCCTAAAATAGGACTGTGTTTGAAACCTATTTTTTATTATTGTGATTGTATTAAGAATGCTTGTAGCTAAAATATGTTTTTGTTTTTATAATGTCTTTACCTTAAATACTTCAGCAAAGTCATTTCAGCAAATATTTGATCACTTACTCGGCCAGGTACAGTAGTAAGCAAAAAAGACAAAAAATCCTTGCCTTCATGGAGCTTACATTCTTTTATATCTAAATGTTAGTAAGAATTTACATTCTAGGAGTGAACAGCTGGTGTTAAATCAGAAAGGTCACGCTCCCAAAGCAGCTACTAAAAGCCCTTCAGAAGCTAGTCCTATTATATAACAGATACTCCTTTATGTAACAGATGTTAGAAGTGGGCTCTTGTGGGGGCACCTGGGTGGCTCAGTCGTTGAGCGTCTGCCTTTGGCTCAGGTCACGATCCCAGGGTCCTGGGATTGAGCCCTGCATCGGGCTCCCTGCTCGGCGGGAAGCCTGCTTCTCCCTCTGTGTTCCCTCTCGCTGTGTCTCTGTCAAATAAATAAATAAAATCTTAAAAAAAAAAAAAAGATATGGGCTCTTGTTGAAATTGGTGACATTTGATACATGTGAATTGCCTAAATATTTTGAGGATATTCACCTCCCTTAGAAATAAGAGCATAGATCTGGTAAACTCTACACCCTCTCCATGGCGTTAGAATGAAATCCAGGACTGATTTTGGAAGATTTTAGTTGCCTGTTGCCCACTACAAGGTAACAGTTATGCCTCCAGGGTACTATTTCATCTACTTGGAGAGAACCTTTTATGCAAAGGTTGATACATCTAAAGAAACACAAAACTGGAATTTCATTGAGCATATCAAACAGTATGAACTGTTTTTCTGCTGCTTGCTAATAATTTTGTCCAATCAATGTTTATTGTATAGCTAAATTTGGTCTGATTCGGATTTTGCATTTGTTTAAACAAATTACTTGGTAGGTAGCAGGGTTTTGAAAGGATTAACAGTTCTCATGTAGTTTAATGTGTTACAAAGATTTATAATTTTGTTTCTGAGGCTAAAATCAGCCCACTACCACAACTATTGAATATTCTGAAAATTTCTAGTAGAGGGAAGGTAGCAAGGTCTTGGTGTTATGACATGACTGTAAATAGTATACAGAAATGGTTCCAGTATGAGGGTGAATCTTTTCTACAGCAGATGAATAAGAAATTATACCTACTGTGCCATCTCAAGTATAGTGAGTGCTTACAGCACCCACACTTAAAGGCTAACTAGGTAAAGCGAAAGGATGAATGGGACACCAAGAAAAGTTGGCCGACTTGCTATGATGAAAACAAATAATAACATCAATGTGATTTTAATCTGATAAATTCCTTTGTAAATTTCAGACAATTTCATATAAATGAAGTGATTATTTTAATAACCATTTGAAATGAACTGGCTGACCAGTAACTGTGACAAAGTCTTTAGGATTTAGGAGTCTATGAACCTGAAAATTCAGGACAGAAACCTCTCCGTGTATCTAGTCCCAAAATGGCATGGGAATCATTCAGAGACTACAGGATAATTGATTTAAGGTCATTAAGGTTACTTAATGTATATTATGTTCAAGGATAAGGATCATCAAACTATGGCCAATGGGCCAAATCTGACCCACTACCTCTTTTGATCAGGCCTGTGAGCTAAGGATGATTTTTACATTTTATAATGATTGAAAAAAATCAAGTGACTTATTTCATAACATACGAAAATTATATGAAATCGAGTTTCAACGTCAAAGTTTTACTGGAACACAAACATGCCATTCATTTACATACGTCTTTTGCTACAGTGGCAGAATTGAGTAGTTGTTTGTTACAAAGACCCTATGGTCCACCAAGATCAAATTATTTACTATCTGGCTCTTTATAGAAAGTTTGCCAACTCCTTTGGAGCCCTGCTTTAGACCTCACTGCAGCTACATTTTTAGGAGCCTGTAGTGATGACATTTTATGATTAGTGATACTCCAAGTACACTTGAACTTTAAGGTGACTTAATTTCTCATAAAATACATAATCAACATGTGAGGAGAGGAAGCCACAATTCATGAATACACAGAAAAGTCCAACCATGTTAACATAAAAATCAGTTTTGTTTTTTTTTTAAAGATTTTATTTACTTATTTGACAGAGACAACGAGAGAGGGAACACAAGCAGGGGGAGTGGGAGAGGGAGAAGCAGGCTCTCCGCCAAGCAGGGAGCCCAATGTGGGGCTCGATCCCAGGACCCTGGGATCATGACCTGAGCCGAAGGCAGATGCTTAACGACTGAGCCACTGAGGCGCCCCAAAAATCAGTTTATCTTAAAAAAAAATTCTGAACCGGAAGAAACTGATTTCACAGAAAAATCAACAGTCTGAAGATAAGTATTTTGAACATTACAATAATTATTGGTTGCATTATTTCAGAAGTTACCATAATTTTATAACCAGAAGAAAACACATATAAAAATTAGGTACTCTAGAAATAAAAATTTTACATGTGAATAGTTAGTAATTATGTATTCAAATCTGTATTTGGAGTGTTGAATCAACAGAAACAGTTCCTAGTTTGTTAGTACTATTACATGATTCAGGTGGTTTCAACTGGACATTACTCTTTTTAAAGAGCCAAAATTAGATATTTCTATTTGATGTTGCAACTCAACTGAGTTGAAAATACAAATCTATGAGACTGCTGTTAAATACCAGAAATTAGTTTATATGTTTCAAATAATACATTTTTAACTGGACATCTTGACCAAATAGAAATCTTAAAAAAAAGCTAGACAAAGTTTTTCAAAGTTATTAAAAATATTGAAACCCATTTTTTAGTATTTTACAATGTTATAAAAGCAGTAATTAAATACAATGATATTTCAAATACAATTTTAGAAACTTTACAGTATTTACAAACCCTCCATACTAAAAGTTAATTAAAAATAAGCTTTCTTAAAAGATAAAAGTTTAATATAATATAGTTCATATTCAAGTAAAATTAAGAGAATATAAACTAATAACCCTACTGTTACAGTTAGAAAAGGCTAGTAAAAACTTCTCTAGGTGGAAGACAATAATTGAGCAAGATTTCTTAACTGGGTGAGATTAGGTTTTTACAAGCAATTATTTTATATTTATCTAGGAATACTTATTTTTAATCATTTACATTTTGGAATATTTTAACAATTTGTGGAGCTGGTCAAAACATTAAATTTACTAATCAGTTTATAGAATTAAGTCATATGTATGAAGTTTATTAATGTAAAAAAAATTTTTAATTCTCTAATTTTCAATTTTCTTACATGGACAATACAACACTTAGCCACAATACATTTATCAACTTAGTACAAAATAAAATGACAACTAATAAAGCAATTAATGTAACTTAATTGCATTTATAAGGTCATAATGATAATGGAAAATTCCTTTATTTAAAAAAAAAAAGGCCTCTCCGTGAAAGTAGGGTAAAATGACTGTTTAGAAAAATGGGAGGGATGCTAAAATTAATACATTTCATTAAAATTAAACCCTCTATATGAAAGTTGAAATTGAATCTGGAACCCAGAAGTACTCGGATTCAAGAATCTGAAAATCATTAAAATGGGTTGACGACCTATAAAGAGAGGTTAAGATGATAGCAGGGAAAATTTAGGCAGTCACAGTGACATCCCCAGTGGGCTTTAAGTTAAATTCCTAACAATGGTTATTAGCAGCCCCAAATAAACCAAACCAAAATAAAACCTTTCACATTTCATATAAAATTAGAAAAAAATGTAACAAATAAATATACTAACGTTAAGAATTTCACTTATTTTTAGCTTACATGGCTGAAGTAAGTTTATGATACAACAAAGTCCTAATTTATGTTAACGAGGCATTATGAAGATTAAAGTTCTAGGAGCAAAATTAAGTTTCTTCTGTTCTGACCTTAAGAATTTAAAAACTGCTTTATCATTAAGGCTCCCCCCACAAATGCTATCAATTTCATGGGTTGATATTTTTTAAGACACTTAAAGGGATCGTATGTAGTAGACTATCATAGAAGTCAAAAACAAATGGGTGAAGCCCTCTTTTGGTTGGTTACCCATTAGAAAGTGCTTCTTCATAAAGCAAATACTGCTTTGACTACACAAACTATGTATCACCTGGTATTTTTCAATTAGCATAGTTTACCAATCTACAAATGTGTGTACTGGTTAGTTTAATACTTATGGGTCTACTAGCCACGTATAAAGGAACAAATTACATTTTTATTCAACTGCAGCAGTGACTTTTTGCATACCTTCTGATTTTCTGTTTTGCAGGCATGCCAAGACTATTCAAAGAGAATTTCTAAAATATCCAATAAATTGATCACAAAATAAAAAATATATATAGAAAATTAAAGTGATTAATGACTTTAAAAATGCCACGGTTTTAGTTTCACGTATCACCAGGTTTCATCAGTCAATTCCTATTATATTTTCACGGCCTCTGAGAAGTATAAGCTTACCAGTTTCATCACTTATCTATTACAGTGTATACTAGGTTTATATCTCTGCTCAGAAGGGCAGTTTGAACCAAGACTGTTGTGTAACACAGGTGCTAGCCCTCTTTCACTCTGAGATATTTCATGATCATTACAAAAGTCACCGCTTTCTGGAACACAGAGCTTGGGTCTCTGATGGTATTTCAGTCTGTATGTATCAGTCATGCAGCTATCAACTGAAAAATAGGTAGTTAATGAAATGGTCTCATTTGGACAGATAGAACTAGAGTCTATTTCTGGTTGGCAAAATGTATCAACAACTGTACCCAAGTCTGCCTGAAAATCTTTAGTTGAAAAGCTTGACAGGTAGTTTGGTGTGTTGCCAACATGCTCTTTTATTTGAAATGTTTCCTTAAGTCTTTGATCATTCATATATGTACCTACTTCTGAACCTGGTTCTGAATCCAAATTTAAACTGTGCTTTGGAAGACTAGAAGAATTAGCTTTAAACATCTCTGTAAGTTTTACATTAGGTGTGGGATCATTTTTCTCTGACTGTGGCACACTGGTTATAGCATATTTCTTTGGTGGCAAAGGAGGTGGTGGATTATGGCTAACAAGTTTCGGCATCTGACAACCATCAGACCTGCAGGTTGACTGAACGATATGTTCCCTGGACAGAGAGTTCTCAGAGCAACATTGTTCCATCATAGTTTGCTGCTGGATGAGGGGAGAAGTTTCTGGCTTTACCCCAAGAGATCTCATGTGTGAAGACCACAATGAAGATGATGAGACTACTTCATTACTGTTCATTCTCTTTCCAGGAGAATTATCATCATGAAAAAATAACCCTGTTCTCTCAGAATTTTCTGTATTAAGCCACTCAGAAAATTTGCATTCACTTGGGGTTTCAAGTTTCTGTTCACCTGACTGGTGGATATGCTCTTTTGCTGCATTGTCCTTGAGTATCTGTGGACCTGATGAAGGGAATAACTTTCCATTGGTTTCATGTATCTGTGACCTGCAGCATAAAAACAAGAACAAAGCTAAAAGGCAAAACTGGAGGAAAAACAAACATTTGTCCGTAGTTTAACTTCTCAATATATACCTGATATTATTTTTGTAACATAACAGAAATGGGAAGATATTTGTAGCCATTATCATTTTATACTGACTCCAAAATGTATGCCAAAATACATGAATGCCAGAAACACCTGTCATTACCAAAATTAGATCTCTAATAATTAGAAGCATAATTAAAATTCATTTCAACTTACAAACACTGAAATTACATTTATTTGTAATAAAAAGTAGCATAGACTTAAAATGTTATAAGCAAACACTTCAATACCCTAAAACACTTCTTGACCAACATTACAAATCTTATACCAATAGAGACAACTTTGATATACAATGCTATAAGGATGGTATACAAATTAAAAATAATTTAATCAAGATTACCTTTTTTAGGTAATAATTAACTTCTAAGATGAAGATAAATCATCACATTGCAAATTATTTTTGTCATGAAAATTATTTTTCTCACATGAATTGCATGGAATTCAATTAGAGTGAAATGATGAAAAGAGTAGAGGCTTTGCTAGGTAGATAAGAGCTGCATTCAAATTTCAGCTCCACTGCTTTGAGCAAATTACTTAATAAAAGCCCCTAATTTTCTCTTATTAAATACCACCCACCTCATAAGAATGCTATGAGGATTATAACCATCATGTACTGTACCTGGTACTCTGTAGGCCCTCTATCCTTAGGCCTATATCCTTTTAATGATCCCCGATAATACAGGCATCATAACATTGTAGGCCCATTGTTTTCAGAGTAGTAATATGGATTTTTAGCCTGATAAAGAGTTCCCATAATACATGCATTTAATATGAAAGATTTTAGTGTTTCTAAATATCTTCGATTACCTTTTCATCAAAGGATTTTTTATTTGTAGATGTGACTCTGGGTGGAACTCATGAGATTTATAGCCTACTTCCAAATTCTTCAGTTCTTTTCTAAAGCCTGAGGCTAGGAGAGAGAAAAAATTATTTAAATGATCTTTTTTAATTTACTGCGCATATACTTCTCCATAATTTACGTTTCCTACAAATAGGTAATTCTCTTACAACTAACAAAATTAATTCTTCAAGATTCAGCTCAAATAATATGTCTTTTCTGAATACTTCATACAAAATAAATGGCTGTTTCTATCATTACTTGAAAACGTTAGCAATGTCCAAATAACGCTATTGATGTTTGACTGTGGGGAGCTATGTGTTTCCCCTGTCATATAAGACATAGTCTTTGCTGACAAAATGGTGGGGAAATCCTGCATTTGAAGACAGATGGCTTGGGTTGAAGTCTGGATTCACTACTTATTGGCTAGTAGCTTTAAGCAAACCTCTCAATTCCTTATAATCTCAGTTTCCTCATTTATATGAGGTAATGACACCTATTTTACCTTCCTCACAGGAACATTAGGAACGTCAACTGAATTAAAACATGTGGGAAGGTATTATGATTAACATGTAAAATGTTAAGATCATCACTCTGTAGCTACCATTTTCTGATTGCTGACTCAAGTTGTAAGAGGTTCATAATAATTATTTCATTAACATTATTTTTTACTTGAAAGATAACAGATAGATTCTGGTTATTCAGACTTGGGTATCTGGCAGAAATTTTCTTGAAAATTAAAAAAGTGAACCTGTCATTTCAAGGAAAACAACCAGAGTTATTTATTGCCACTGATAAAATTCAAATTTTTAGATGAAAATAAGAATTTTGGAAAACTTGTATCCACCACCATGAGTTTTAGCTTCCCAAAAATTATAAAGGCTTTCTGCTAATATTTATGGTAATATTAACAAAGGTTTTTTTTAAAAAAACAATATAAAGAAATGTATCAACATTTGGAAGACTTGCATAATTTAGCAAACCAATATTTTCCAAATAAGGATATACTGATGTTAGAAAATCATGCATAAGTAAATCATTCTTTAAATGAATAAATTTTCCATTTTAAAGACTAATACAGTAATTATTAACATATATAGCCCATCAAAACAAAAACTCTTTGAAGTCCTCAATATTTTTTAAAAGTATAAAGATATCCTGAGGTCAAAGCACTGCTTCAGTTGACTGAAAACAGTCTTTAAAAAATCTCAGTCACAACTGTTCTGTGAAATAATTTTCCTTTTTCTATCCAAGGAAGTTGGGTGACCCAAGTGATGCTATATAACTGGGTAACTGACAGCATTTAAACCAGTCCAGAGCTAACTCCAAAGCCGGTGCTCTTTCCACTACCTGCAAGCTCTCTTTCTCATACGCCACTAAAATCCTAGATCGTCATACTGAATCTCCTCCTGACGAAACTAGGCCCACAGAAGATATCAAAATATATGGCTTTAGCTTGAATATTCAATTCCCCATGCTTCTGTAAAATTCTAGTAAGTTTTCAGTATCCTCCCTTGTTTTTAGATGGCATTTTCATCATGTTCATTTACATTTCCTTTCATTCTCATGCTTCTGACTGTACTCCAAGTCTATGAATTGAAGATTGCAAAGAAAACAAAAAGTTATTAAAGCAGGAACTTTATTTTTTAAACAATAACAAAGAACTTTATCTTTGATGGCTTTTATCCCTAAATTGATCTTCTGGGTACATTTTTAAAAACTACTCTGTCAGTCAAAATTCAACTGGAATCTATAGTTGATCTAAAATCTAAATATTATCCTGTGAAAAATCTATATTCGATTATCATCAGCCTCTGCAAGTTAAATCTTGAATTTCCAAGAAACAGTTGTATAATACATAAGAGAATTTAATACCCTATATGCAATATTGCTTACACAGTAAATGTTACCTTCTAATAAAAGCCTAAGATAGTAGAATGAGGGGAACTATAAGTCTGGCATTTATTTGCTTAGGATTTCACACTCCTACATCACTAGATTGCAGTAAGCTCTTTCTATTGGACAGTATGTCCCCTTTTTGTTATTGTTTCCCCTTGCACAACATCTAGCACATAAAAGACATTCAATGAAAGTCTAGAGAATGAATAAGCAATCACATGGAAAACCTAACTGTTTTTCTTCTTTTAAATCATCCCACCCTGTCCACCATGTTCCCAACTCACAGAACCAGGACTAGATAAGTATAAACTGAGACAAATTCTTCTTATCTTTCCCCCTGACCTATCTTGAGTCTATCAAGTGCCACACTTACACAAATCTTAAAAATAAAAGGCAGTATAATTTATTCCAGAGAGTGTTAGTTGCTTGTAAGCCTGACCCACTGCTGAGGTTCAAAAACAGCCTCTCTCTTCAACAGCTACTTTATGATGGGGGGGGGATTAAAAAAAAGTAATGTCAACAAAAAGAACTTTAATAATTTTTCAGCCTGAAAATTTCGGGTTTATTATTCACAAACACCAGAAAAAACACTTAATTCTTAAAAAACTCTTCACTATTATTAACGTATCCAAGAACAGACAGCAGGAGGCAGCAGAGGTCTTATAAACATGTTTGAAATTTTAATAGCACTATGGCAGGCGTTCAACCAAGTGGTTTGACTTCAGAATTCCAACTAACTTAAAAATAGATGTGTTATTTTTCTCTTCTGCTGACATAGACATCTATGTATCTTTACTGGGAATTTTGGCTCCAGGTTCTTTGCAAATCTAAAATAGTCTCATTTTTACACTTGGCACAGAAGACACCTTCACATCAGGCAAGAAGCTTTAATTAATAATGCTAATTTTGATACTTTATTTTTTTAAAAAAAGCCCAACAGTCAAGAAATCAAAACATATATTTCATCTGAAAAGATGACCTATGTTTAAAATAGGCTTAGGTAGCAATAAAACCAAACTGCTGGTCTAGACAATGTAATCTTCACTCTTGTTGTATAGGGAGATTTCAAAATATAACGGTAAAACTACAGTTACAAAGCTTAAACATTCAAGAGCAGTAATCTAATCAATGATCTGATTTACAATAAAATAATTGCTTTTAATAAAATTTGAATACTTGGGAAAAATCACAAAACTTTAACTGGCCTCTTTACCTTCTTTGTTTCATTTTCCTTCTACCTCCGGAGATCTTACTTCATCAATTACTATTCTGTTCTAGTCTTATCTTAGCACCTTTCTCTTGCCCTGTACATCATTAGTTCCTTACCCTCTGTAACATAAATACAAAACTAAGCTCTTGGTTGCTTCTTTAAACAGACATTTCTTTACTTCTCTTTTATTAACTTTTTATTGTACTATAATTTTCTAAGACATTTTATTTGAAAATAATTTTAAAAAGTCCAGAAAAACTGAAAGATTAAAACTAGTACAAAGAATACCTGTATACCCTTTACCCAGATTCACCCATTAACATTTTTTCCTGAACCACTTTAAGTTACAAACATCATGGCCCTTCACTTCTAAATACTTCAGTCCTACCTCAAGCTTGCTTCATTTCTAATGTTCCTCTAACACTGCTTTTCCTCTATCACTAATGACTTACTAACTGCTAAATCAAATTTTTAATCCTTAAAAAAAACTCCACATTTTTTATCCTTATTCTGCTCAATCTGTGGCAACTTGTCTTCTTGAAGCTCCCCATTTTCCTGGTTTCCCTGTGATAATCTTCTCTCCTTTTCTCATACCTTTTAGCTACTCCTCACACTTTCCCAAAGTTGCTCTTTCTATCCTTAGCTCATCTCTCTTACTCAGCAAACCCCAAGTTTTTTCCTTTGTCTCCAGTTTTCCTGAGTGATGCAGCCCACGTCTATGGCATTCAATTCCCATATATGCGACTGGTTATCAGATATATCATCTCTCCTGAGTTGTAGACATATGTCCTTAACTGCCTGAAAAATCTATTTACCTAGATGATAAACAAATCCAAAAATAAATTTGGCGTCTCCTCTCATCCCCCCAAAGTTGTTTCTTCTTCCTATATTCTTTGATTTGGTAAATGGTGTATCTACTTATGCCAGTCTTAGATAACAGCTATCCCCAGCTTCCTCCTTTTCCTCCCTTTTGTACATCTGTTATAAAAACTGACTCCACTGTCTACACATTCTTATAAATTCTCAAATCTTCTGTGATACTGGTACTGCCTTAGTTTATGCCCCCACTTTTTCTCTCCAGGCTGTTCAAATAGTCATCTAACTAATGTTTCTCTCATTGCTCCAAATTCACCCTCTAGATTGCCACCAGTCTTTCAAAAATGCCAACTGGAATATATTCCTCTCCTTGTCCTCTGGTGCCTTTCCACTTACTGTAGGATTTAAAAATAGCATAAAAGTTTCATCATAATTTGGCTTCTATCTCTACCCTCTATTATCTCACAATTTCCACAAACACACTCAGCCTTGCATAGACCAAACTACCTGTATTATTACAATATGTAATACTTTCTCCCAACCATGTACTTTTGAACATATAAAGTCTGTCCTGAATGTAATTCAAGGCATTTGAAATTCTCCTAATCAGTGACCCAATTTAAAAGAGAAGCTAAAATGATCTAAATGGCACTGTGAAATTTCAACAATGTTCCCAAATAATAGCTTTAGGCAGCAGAACCCATGACATAGGCAGAGAAATCTACGTAATATCTTTGTCAATGAAAAAATACCAAGAAATAATTACGATGGCACTACTATAGATTTTTCGTTCTCTGACATAAAACAAATTTGTTTGGATTGTAGTAAAAACTCACTTAAATATCAAACAAAATATGAAAATAAAAAAATTTCTGAAGCTCCTTAACTTTCTAAATCTGTTAGCTACTTACAGAAAGTGATTCTTCAGGCCAATAATATAAGTGTGCCCCCATTTTACAAATAAGTAGGAGAAAATAAAGAAAGTCATCCCAAATCACAAAGAATTAAATTAAATTGTGCCTTACCGAAAACAAAAATCCACACAGGGTATGTTTTTGGCTTGGGAAAAAAAATTCCTATACTACTTTAACATGTTCTCAAAGTGTCGGGGAGGGGAATACATAGAGACACCATCAGGCAGGAACATTAACAAAGATTCTCAAACCAAATACCAGCTTAAAGAACTATGGTAGGCTTTGACATTAATTAAATAAGAAATAATTTTGACATAATGTAATTTATGTGGTTAAATAAGTGGGTTACATAAAACCACAGTAAGAAACCACTGCACACTTATTAGTGATTAGTGATGATAATTATCAAAACAAAACCCCAGAAAACACCAAGTGTTGGTGAAAATATGGAGAAGTTGGAACCCTTGTGCATTGCTGGTGGGAATGTAAAATAGTGTAGCAGCTGTTGAAAACAGTGTGGCGGTTCCTCAAAAAATTAAACACATAATTACCACAGAATCCCGCAATTGCACTTCTGGGTATATACTCAAAAGAAATGAAAGCAGGAATTCTCAGGTATTTGTACACCAATGTTCATAAGAGCATTACTCGCTATAGCCAAAAGACAGGAACAACCCAAATGTCCATCAACAGATGAATGGATAAACAAAATGTGTTATATCATACAACATAACATTATTCAGCCTTAAAATTTAAGGAATGTAATTCTGACATATACCACAACGTGGATGAACTCTGAAGACATTATGTTAAGTGAAATAAGCCAGTCAAAAAAAACAAGTATTGTATGATTCCATTTATCTGAGGTACCCAGAGTAGTCAAATTCATAGAGACAGAAAGTAGAATGGTAGTTACCAGGGGCTGGGAGAGAGGAGGAAATAGAGAACTGTTTAATGGGCACAGAATTTCAGTCTGAGAAGTTGAAAGAGACCTGGAGGTGGATGGTAGTGATGGTTGTACAACAATGTGAATGTTCTTAATACCACTGAACTGTCACTCAAAAATGGTTAGAATGGCAAATTTTGTTATGTGTATTTTACCACAATAAAAAATGTTTCCACAATAAAAAAATATTTTTAAGTAGGTTACATACATACTCTTTCGTATTAAATGGGGAAAACCACTGCAAAGCTCTTATAGCAATGCATTCTTGACCATCAAAATCTCTATGACGTTGTGTTTTTATTACCATCAGGAAGCAAGCATCGTTTTGTAAAAAGCACTGAACTTGTGGTTATTGTTCAATTTCACCGACTTCTGCTGTTGATTTCTGGCCAGCCCTTTACTGTTTCCTGTAATACTTGCTTACCAGACTTTTATCAGATTTTTAAAAGAGGCAAGACATTTTATATAGGAAAGGAAGGTTATTTCCTTAATATAAGTGTTTCCTTCTGATATTATACCACTTGATAAAAACAAAATGATTTAACATTTAATCATATTCAAAGTCTGTAACCTTAAAATAATCTCCACAAAAGCCTTAAGAATGATAAAGATTAAAAACAAGCTTTAAAATTTGTTCTTCATGGCTTTTTATTATGAAAAATTGTATCTCTTCTAATCCTCTGAATTCTAACATGTGAAAATAATGGTTTTGATTGCAACCTCAATAATCCCCTTGTTCATCCTTTTCCTCGATCTTTCTCCCCCAGATCCTTCAGGTATATCCTCTCATTAGCAGCCCTGAATTCTATATACATTCAAACATCTAATTTTGTTTCTGGGCTGCTTTGTGTGGGTAGTGAATCACCTATAATAATGCCACCCCATTAATATATTTACTGTTTCCAAACTGAACTTTTCCAACAGGCTGCTTATCCATTTTTCTATTCTGTCCCTAACTCCTGTGGCAGACATCAGGACTGTCCACACACATTTCAGTTCACCTTCCAGGCACAGGAAAGACTGTACTTTTCCACACTCTTTGAAATTAGGCTTGTCTATAAGACTTGCCTCGGCCAATGAGATGTGAGTGGAAGTACATGTATCACTTCTGTGTTGAAGTTTTAAGTGACTGTTGTGTCCTCCCTCAATCTCCTCTCCCCACAACACTGCAAGGTTCAGAGAAGCATCTATGGAGATGGAGTCTCATTAGCCTGGGGCACTGAGTGATTTCTAGGAAGAGACTCCATGCGGGCCTCCACTGGTCATATATCATCAGCAAAAATCAAATGTGTGTTGACACACTGAGATTTTGAAGTTGTTACCACTGCGTAGCCTAGAACCTAGCCTATCCTGACTGACACTCCCCTCTCTGCCAGTTCCCTGAAGTAGCTATTCCCATCCTTTCAAAGCCTTTAAAAGCATGAACTCTCTTAACTTCCATCCTCATTACTCATAATCTTATCAGTAACAGGACTATTCCTAGCTTCTTTACTCTTATTACAATTTTTTTTTAAAGATTTTATTTATTTATTTGAGAGAGAGAATGAGATAGAGAGCATGAGAGGGGGGAGGGTCAGAGGGAGAAGCAGACTCCCCGCTGAGCAGGGAGCCCGATGTGGGACTCGATCCTGGGACTCCAGGATCATGACCTGAGCCGAAGGCAGTCGCTTAACCAACTGAGCCACCCAGGCGCCCCTTATTACCACAATTTATTCTTTATAGCTACTATTATAATATATGTAAGTAAAATTTTACCTTCTAAGTAGTTTTTGCTCTGTTGGGAGGAAGAGCTGACACATTCTATATTTAGGTTGTTTGTCTTTACCTGGTCACTAGAAAACAGAAGAAAACATACACCAAATACATCAGCTACCATGAATTATTATTTTAGTTAGAATCTAAGAAAAAGAAAGGAAATAACATTTGTTAAGCAATTATATGACATGTGTTCTAGGGGATTAATGTGCATTATTTAATTTACATTGCCACAGCAACACTTAAAAGTAGTTATTATCCTCATTTTACAACAGGCTTATAAGGCTGTCAAAGTCAAATTAATTTGCCCAATACTTAAGATCCAAGTCTATCTGGTTGCAGAGTCCTGATCTTTCTACTACCGTAGGCTACCCCTTTCCAAGATGTGTTATGATATTATCCTGCCAAATAAAAGTTTTAAGTCTTTATTGCAATGACTATTTTAATAAAATACAAGCAGTTGATTTTTGCAAATCTGGCTTTTTAATAATGAATGTGATAAAATGCCAGCTAATAACAAATTAAGATGTTTTAGGTGGATTAAAAGCAGAAATTGTGACTAGACTGATGTAAGAAATCAGCCAATTAAGCTGTGGACATGCTTTAGAGGTTACACAGAAAAGGGCAAATGTACTGCTAACAGTAACATACAAATATATTCAGAATTAATTAAAAATTAATTGAACACAGACTTAGTTATTTGGCTGCGTTCTTTTATATTTGCTAAAGGAAAAAATCTCTTTTCAATGGAACTGGCTATGAAAGTAGAAAATATCCCCAGCTCTGAGTTACAGATGGGATAATGAACATTAAATAGACTGAAGAATTAAATAATTAGCTTAATGACTGAGACGCCACCAATTTAAATCGATGCTTTAAAACCTGTAGTATGTATTAATAGTTATCAGTGGCAACAATAACAATGTATTTCTGTACTTTTAAAATTTCCTAAAAATATTTTTGGATCAGGAAATAACTATTAAAAACAGAAACCTGAACTATCAACCTGCAATATCCCAGAGGTCTCTTCACTCTGAAGTCAAGCTCTTTCCATTACACTTAATTGACCCCAGACTTTGAAATTACTTCACATAACAGGAGAGAATGATGGGGGAAAATCATTCATTTAATTTGTGCATTACCTGCAGGATACTGTTTCTTTAACACCACTGATATCCGTTACTGTACCATTTCCATCGATAACAGGTGAATCCAAATTAGCAGATCCATTACTGACATGATCACTACTTTCGTATCCAGACTCGGTCCTTTGCATCTGCCAATTGTCACCATGAACTTTAGTCTCTTTGACGCCTTTATTTTTCTCTGCTCCTTTTCCATTAGATTCAAGGGAACTCCTGCTTCCTATTTCCTGCTTCCTATCATCTTCATATATGGTCATTAAACATTTTTGCTTTGGGTTTTCTTTTGGCCAGTTGTTAAAACTCTGATCTTTGCTACATTTAGGTTTGTTACTGATATTTGATTTATGTCTTGGACTATGCTGTCTTTTGTCACTTTCATTAAAAATACTATCAACATTTAACGTTTCTCTCATAGGTTTCCAACCTCGGGTCCGGCTTTTACTGCTGCCACTATAGCTGCTTCCTTTATCCCTAGAATCTTGGCTGCTGTCTGTATCATATCCAGTGCCACTGTCACTCTTAAGTTTGCCAGTTACTTTCTCTCCTGGGGCAAGAATCTGGGATTTACTTGAACTCAGTATTTGTGCAGAAGCTCGACTCTGATGGGCAACTCGGTCATGTTTACATGGTCCTTTTCCTTGACTATAATAGAGATGTGGGTTTCCATATTGTCTAAAGCCATTTGGGGCAGGAGGTGATCCAGACTTGAAATGTGGAAGGTCTTCATCAACCAAATCTTTAAATAATTAAATAAAGATACAAATGAATACTCTTCAGAGACATTTCTTAGTTACAAGCCAAATACCTTGTTTGAGAAATGTTAAGCAGTAATAAGTGAATAATAATTATAAGATTTATATTATATCACATAGTGATTTGACACTGAAAAGCGTTTTCCTCATTCTCTATGCTTAATGAGAGGCATTTATAAGGTAAGTAGTTATATACTGATTTTAGAAAATGACCTCTAAAGTAGATCATAATTAAAGCTTTAAAAAAAAAAAGAAGCCAGTATTCTATCTCACTCATCATTAATGAAAGTCATAATAATAAAAGTATTTTCCATCTCTTATACTGGTAAGGATTTAAAGTTTGTTAAGCCACCTGCTGCTAAGAATGTGAAGAAGCAGACATCTAATCACAGTCAGTGGGAGTGCAGACTGGTTCAGTCTTTTAGGAGAGCAACTGAGCCACATCCATCAAAATTAAGAATAAACACCCCTCAACCCAGCAATTCTGAAATAATTTTATGCTCTGGCTATACACAAAAAAGGACACAAAGGTACATGTAAAAGGATATCACTGCAGCAAAAATCTTAAATCAAGTTTTAAAGTCTAGCAAGTATCATTTAAATTGTGGTATGTCCATAAAGAGGATAAAGCCATAAAGAGTAAGACATGCTCATAATGAACTGCACACTATTAACAGTGAAACAGAGGGAAGGTGAGGGGCTGCTCTTCTCACTTAATTTTATAACCTTCCTTCTTATTTGAATGTACCATATGGGTGAGTTGAATTTATAATTAAAAGGAAAGTTAAAACATTAGAACAAGCACAAGTATTCCACACCACAATTAAATAAGAACCAGAAAAGTTTTATATTTATAGATATAATAGGTGTATTAAAGAAATAATATTGAGATATATAACATAACATGTAAATATATAATAAATATAAATTATATTAAGTTGTATTAAAGTTATAAAATTTAGTTTAAAAATAAGATTTTAGCAACTCCTTTTCAAATGAACACTATAAGCTCTAACTTACCTTTATGTCGGCCCAAATCTTTCCTTTGTCCCCTCTCCAAATCTTTCCTTTGTGAGGAAAGTAAGTTTCTCTGTTCAATGGCTTTTAAAGCACATTCTCTGGAAATGTCTTTTATTTTTTCCCTTCGATCACTGTGACTTAACTTAACTGTAAAAGAAATCATTCTTATAAATGATATAGATCATTTTTCAAATTGCTCAACAAAAGTACATATTGAACTATATAAAAATTTTAAGATGCTACGTATTAAAAACAAAATATAAAGTATACAATGAACTCATTTTTTTATGTTTAACCAAAAAACTCAATGTATTTATCCTGATTATCCTGACACTGGAGATGCATGTTGGCTTTTAAAACTTCTTGTATTGCTCCTAAAGCTAGTGTAAAAGGAAAAAAGAGATCTTGTATTGAAATAATAAAAGCTAAAGGTAACTGAGTGGTCACTATGTGTCAGACACTATTATAAGTCTTAACTCATTTAATTCTTTGAGGTGGGTACAATTACTGCCTCCATGTGGATTAGGAAGCTAAGGCACAGAGAAGTTGAAAACTTGCCCAAGTTCACAGAGCTTGTAAATGTAGAACCAGGATTATGAACCCAAGTTGTCTGGTTCTAATGTCTGTGTTTGTAATCACATACACAGTTGCTGGGCTTAAAAGTAGTTATCTTTTGACAAACAGCTTAATCTAAGAGTATGACAATACAGAGGGTAAAAGGTATAGTTCCATTAAGAACTTTTAAAAGCACTTATTGTAATTCTTTGTTGATGACAATTGTTAATTCTGGATCCTACCACCCTTGATTAAGTGGGTTTCTTTTATGGTTAGACATTATATCATTAATGCATTTTAAAGCCACTTATAAAATCATCCTGAACAACCACCTACTCAGAGTTCAATGTATTTCTAAACCATAACTATACACACCATGCTGCAATGTCTCATTTTGGATCCATGTCACAGAACTTGGTTTGTGAAAATTAAAGTTGTGAGATGACAATAACAAGACAGAGTTGAATAAAAATGAGGTTAAGTATAAAGTACAACTATAATAACTTTGAACTACTAATGTTGCATTAACTAATGGTAAATTTAAATTTAGCACATGTGCCAAATTATTAACTCATGTTTTTCCTCTCCAAGTTAATAATTAATTCCTAGAAGGCCATATTATGACTTTCTTTGGTTAACTGTCCAGATTGCCTCCAGCCTACTACAGCTCTGAGTGTATGGAGAAACCCAGACAGTAGTCGAGTCCAACTGTTCAGATCAAACTGTAAGTCTGCGAGAAATGCGTAAAAGATAAAATTTTGCTATCTAGTTGTTATTTTCTCTTCATGGCCAAGCAAATTTAGTTAAGCACCCTCCTTTTCTATGGTACTTACCAGAAACTGCAGATTCAGTAAAGAGGAAAGGGGGAAACGTAATCACTCAGGGACAATGTGAAAATAACAATTTAAACACATACCTGGTCCTCTACTGCCACTTGTTTGAATGTGGCTCCGATTAAATGATGAAATATTATCTGTTTGAAATTTCTGATTTTCTCTCTGTTTTGCCTGATCACCAAATCCATTTTCTTTTGAATTATCTGACTTATAAATTGAGGGCTTTTCACATCCTTAAAAGACAAACAAAACTGTATTATTCCCATCCTCCTCCCCACCAGAAGAAAAGAAGTTTGAATCTTTTTTTTAAGCAATTTCTACACCCAATGTGGGGCTCGAGCTCAGAACCCTGAGATCGAGTCACATGTTCCACTGACGAAGCCAGCCAGGCTCCCCTGAATCATTTTTAGTATTGTGGATAACTGCTTATAAACTCGAAGGACTGACATTTTTAAAGGATTTCTATCTGCTTTGTAGTGCATCCAAAAATGGCCTGGCTCCTTTGGACTTTTTCAGTGTATAACTCACTTTAACTCTCAAATTTTTACTGTTAGAAAAGAGCTTCCAGTCAAGTATCCCCTTCTGTGCTTGTGTGACCACAGAAGTGGGTGGCTCCTGAAGGTGCTTTGGAGGCCACTGGTGGGGAAAGGCCTCTTTATAAAGATTAACTCCAAGTAAGAATTTTCCTGAACGCTGCTTTACTGAAATTGAATTTTGAAATTATCCTCAAAATTCATTTTATCTTTACTATATTAATACTTAGGATGACTATGATACTATAAAGAACACTAAAAAGAACTTTTAAAAATTACCCATATTTTCTGCAACGGATTTATAATGTGACCAGTTGATGACCTGCCTAAGTGCATCTTCAGTAGAAACTGCTGTGCCATCTGGGTTTGCGTAAAACAAAAGCAGTGGCTGGAAATGGCATCGGATACATTTGGAGACCACATCCTTCCATCTAGTCCCAACCTTTAAAAAAACCCACAGTGAATAAAAACAAAACAAAATCTTGTAATCAATGTGTTATATATTTGAACAGCAGAGACTAAATTAATTTGTATATTAAAAAGATTTAAAGAATTCAGACGCTAGCAGTTCAACTGTTCATATTATATGATTACTTTTGTCTTAAACTAGTCTAATAAACATCTTTTAAATGTTATCATTAAAAAATTGAGCAAAATCATACACTTACTATACCAAGATTTAGACTAACAAATTTTAAAAAGCTTTTCTACATACATGGTTGATTGATTTTTGACCAAGATTTAAAGGTTAATTTAATGGAGAAATATAAGATTCTATTCAACAAGGTGCTGGAACAACTGGATGGCCATACGAAAAAAATGAACTTTGACACCATTACACATTAAGCACAATTAAACCAGAATGAGTCACACAAAAACTTAAAGCTTATAGGAAAAAACAAGAGAAAATCTTAACAACCTTGGCGAAGGTAAAGATTTCTTAGGACATCAAACGGGGGCGATTGGAGAGCTCAGTTGGTTGAGAATCCAACTCTTGGTTTTGGCTCAGGTTGTGACCTGGGGATCATGGGGTCAAGGGCTCCGCAATGAGTGTGGAGCCTGCTTGAGACTCTTTCTCCCTTTCCTTCTGTCCCTCCCCCCACTTTTGCATGCACACACACACTCTCAGAAAAATAAAAAAAGGACATCAAACAAACCACAGAAGAAAAAAGTTGTAAAATGGGCTTCAGATCAAAATAAATTAATAACTTCTGATCTTTAAAGGTTACCCATTAAGAAAATGAAAAAAACAAGCCACAAACATCTAATAAAGAACTGCTGTGCAGAATAAAGAATTCCTGCAATTCATTAATAAGATGATTCAATTTAAAATGGGCAAAACATCTAAAGACACTTCACCAAAAAAATAAAAGAATGGCCAATTAGCACACAAAAAGGTACTCAAAACATTATTAACCATAAGGAAAATGCAAATTAAAACCACACTGAGATAACACTATACATTCATTAAAAGGGCTAAAATTAAAGACTAACAACATAAAACATTGCTGAGAATGTGGAGCAACTGGAACTCTCATACACTAATAGGAATGTGAATTGGTATAATCACTTTGAAGATCATTTTACCAGTTCCCTATAAAGTTTAACTATACTTATCATACAACCCAGAAGTTCCACTTCTGAGTATCTTTTATATATATATTTATATATTTTTTTTAATTGGGGGGAAGGACAGAGGGAAAGAGAGAATCTTAAGCAGGTTCCACATCCTGTGCAGAGCCCAATGTGGGGCTTGATCTCACGAACCTGAGATCATGATGTGAGCCAAAATCAAGAATCTGACGCTTAACTGACTGAGCCACCCAGGTGCCCCCATTTCTGAGTATTAGCTAAGAGCAATGGGGAAAAAAATCATGTTCACACAAAAACTATCCATAATTCAAAAGGTAAATGGATAAATTGTTATATAGCCATGTAATGGAACACAACAATAAAAATGAAGCACTGATAGAACATGAATGAGTCTTAAAAGGCATTATGCTTGACAAAGGAAACCAAACACAGAGAATTGAGACTATGAGACACCATTCTTACAAAACTGTAGAAAGAGCAAGACTAATCTATAGTGAGATCAGTGATTTCCTGGGGCCAAGGGTAGGGTGGGGGGGGTATTAGCAGTTAAACGGACATGACAGAACTTTCTGGGGGATGAAAGTGTTCTGTATAATAATTGTGTAGGTTACATAGGTATGTACACATTTGTCCATACCTATGTTATGGGTGCATTTTAATGTTTGTAAATTATACCTCTATAAAACTGATTTAAAACAACACAAAACAAAACCCAACCAAATAAAAAACAAATCATTCTAGAATACTGGCTTTGGGGGAGAAGGAAGGGATCTTTAAAAGTGCTAAGGAGCTTTTTCAAACCACACATATTTAGCTGTTTACCCTTCTTACCTTGGAATCTGAGACACTTGAGGAACTAGAGTAATCTCAAAACAAAACAAACCTAAAACTCAGAGTGACTCAAAATTCTTCCTTCAAATTTTGACCATTTAAACTATGTGGACAGAAAGGAGTGCCAAAATGTTACCACACACTGATTCAACATGGAATTTGTTGATAAACTGCTATATAAAAGTACTACATAATTTTAGCAAAGTGTTTATTTTAGAATATAAATACCCCAACTTTTTCATTGGCTTTATTGAGTATAATTTACATGAAATAAAACTACCCAGTTACAGTACACCAATGAATTCTGCCAAATATATACATACAATCATGTATCTTCCCCAATAAACTTCCTTTGTACCCCCTTTGCAGTGACTGACAACCAATGATTTACTTTCTGTCACTGTTTTTTCCTTTTCATGAATTTTAGATAAGCAGAATCATAGTTTCTTATGTCTCACTTCCTTCATTTACCATATTGCTTTTCAGATTTTTCCACAGTGTTTTCCACAATGTTGCTTTTCAGATTTTTCCACAATGTTCCACAATGTTCATTACTCTTTACTGCTGAGTATTATATTCCTATTATATTCCATTGAATGGTTATACCACAGTTTATCCATTCACCTGTTGATGGACATTTGAGTTGTTGCCAGTTTTGGTTATTATGAACAAAACTACTATAAACATTCAAGTACAAGTTTTGTGTGTACATAATGTTTTTACAGGAGTGGAATTACTAGTATCTATGGAAGTACATGTTTAAATTTGTAAGAATTTGATAAACAGTTTTCTAAAGTGACTGTTCATTTTGCATTTCCATCAGTCTTCTGTGAGAAATCTAGCTATTCCACATCTTCACCAACTCTTGGTATGGTCAGTCTTTTTAATTTTAGCTATCCTACACATAAGTAATAGAATCTCATTGTGAACTGAATTTGTATTTACTTTATACCTAATAATTTACTGAGTATCATTTTTTAAGGGCAGGGACTCAGCTTCCTATGGTTTTCCACTCTTGGATTCTTGCACACTGAGCCCACAGATTTTTTTTTTAAATTCCCAAATTTTTATTTAATAGAAAACTAAACATTTTAGTTATGCCAAAAAAAAAAAAAAAAGCAATTACAACTAATAATGCATGCACACAAAAACCTTGCAATTCTTTTTTTTTTTTTCATTTCGTTCTTTCCTTCTTTCACACCTATGGCTGGATTCTCTTTCATCCCAAACTCCAAAAAGACCTTGTTTGACAAACTCAAAGTTGGAAGGCTCTCGTGTCTCTCACCCTTCTCTTCTTTCCATGCTGCTCTCTTCCTATGGTCAGTAGCTGTTTGCCTTCTGCTAGCTGCTTTGGCTACTCAGTTCCTGATGTGTATTATAAAGGTTCACAAACTGCACTTCGTATGACAGGAGAAAGGCGAGGCCCCTGAGGGGATTCTCCTGACTGAGTGAAGCAAGAATGATACTGGGAGTACTCTCTCACCTTGTCAGGCCAGCCCTCCAGACTGCCCTTCATGCATTCCTTATTCACTTAGGATAATACTCTCTAGCTCCATCCATGTCATTGCAAATGGCAAGATTTCATTTTTTATGGCTGAGTAATATTCCATTGCATGCATGCATATATCTACCCCACTTCTTCTTTGTCCATTCATCAGTCGATGGACATTTGGGCTGTTCCCATAATTTGGCTATTGTTGATAATGCTGCTACAAACATTGTGGTGCATGTATCCCTTTGAATTAGTATTTTTGTATTCTTTGGCTAAATACCTAGTAGTGCGATTGCTGGATCATAGGGTAGTTCTATTTTTAACTTTTTGAGGAACCTCCACACTTTTCCAGAGTGGATGTACCAGTTTGCATTACCACCAACAGTGCAAGAGGGTTCCCCTTTTTCCACATCCTCACCAACATCTGTTGTTTCCTATGTTGTTGATTTTAGCCATTCTGACATGTGGGGGGTGATATCTCATTGTAGTTTTGATTTGTATTTCCCTGCTGATCAGTGATGTTGAGCATCTCTTCATGTGTCTACTGATCATCTGTATGACTTCTTTGGAGAAATGCTCATGTCTTCTGCCCATTTTTTAATTGGATTATTCATTTTTTCAGGTGGTAAGTTTTATAAATTCTTCATACATTTTGGATATTAACCCATTATCAGATATGTCATTTGCAAATATCTTCTCCCATTCTGTAGGCTGCCTTTTAGTTTTATTGACCATTTCCTTTGCTGTACAGCTTTTTATTTATATGAAGTCCCAATAGTTTTGCTTTTGTTTCCCTTGCCTCAGGAGACATATGTAGAAGGAAGTTGCTTTGACTGATGTCAAAGAGGTTACTGCCTGTGTTTTCCTCTAGGATTTTTATGCCTTCAAGTCTATTTAGGTCTTTAATCCATTTTTAATTTTTGTATGGTATAAGTGGTCCAGTTTCATTCTTCTGTATGTTGCTGTCCACTTCTCCCAACACCATTTGTTAAAGAGACTTTTTCCGATTGCATATTCTTTCCTGCTCTGTCAAAGATTAAGCATATAGTTGTGAGTTCCCTTCCAAAGTTTCTATCATGTTGCAGTGATCTATGTCTATTTTTGTGCCAGTACCATATTGTTTTGACCACCACAGCTTTGTAATATAACTTCAAGTATTATAACTTGAAGTCCAGAATTGTGATGTGTCTACTTTGCTTTTCTTTTTCAAAGTTGCTTTGGCTATTTGGGGTCTTTTGTGGTTCCATACAAATTTTAGGATTGTTTATTACAGCTCTGTGAAAAATGCTGGTGGTATTTTGATAGGGATTGCATTAAATGTGTAGATTGCTTTGGGTAGTATGGACATTTTAACAATATTGTCTTTCCATGAGCATGGAATGTTTTTCCATTTCTGTCATCTTCTTTAATTTCTTTCATGTGTGTTTTATAGTTTTCAGAGTACAGGTCTTTCATCTCTTTGCTTATGTTTATTCCTATATATCTTATTGTTTTGGGTGCAATTGTAAATGGGATTGATTTCTTGATTTCTCTTTCTGCTGCTTCATTATTGGTAAGTAGAAATACTACAGATTTCTGTACATTTTGTATCCTGTGACTTTACTGAATTTGTGTATCAGTTCAGGCAATTTTTTTGGTGGAGTCTTTTAGATTTTCTATATAGAGTATCATGTCGTCTACAAATAGTGGAAGTTTTCTTCTTCCTTACCAATTTGGAGGCCTTTATTTCTTTTTGTTGTCTGATTGCTGTGGCTTGGACTTCCAGTACTATGTTAAATTAACAGTGATGAGAGTGGACATCCCTGTTATGTTCCTGACTGTAAAAGCTCTTTTTTTCCCTACTATGATGTTAGTTGTGGGTTTTTTATATATGGCTTTTCTTATGTTGAGGTATGTTCCCTCTAAACCTATTTTGTTGAGGATTTTTATCATTAATGGATGTTGTGCTTTGTTAAATGCTTTTTCTGCATCTACTGAAAAGATCATGGGATTCTTATCCTTTCTTTTATATTAATGTGGTGTATCATGTCGATTCACTTGTGAATACTAAATCACCCTCGCAAACCCAGGAATAAATCCCACTTGACTGTGGTGAATTTTTTTTTTTAATGTATTGCTGGATTCAGTTTGTTAGTATTAAGTCCTACTGGTTGTAAGAACTCGCAGAATTTGGCCCTTCTAGTTTTCAAAGCCAAATGTTATAGGGATTTGTTTTCCCAGTGTGATAGTCTGTTTCTCTCCCTTCTCCTCACCTTACAAGTCCCTCCCTTCTGCAGACAGCCTGTGATCTGTTTAGCTCCACCATGTCTGCCCTTCCTACCCTCTTTGAGGTGGCCTCTTCTCTACCTTTAGTTGTGGAGTTTGTTCTGCCAGTCTTCAGGCAGTTTTCTGGATTATTTACATTGATGTGAGTGTTATCTAATTGGATCCATGAAACGAGGTGAGCGTAGGGTCCTCCTACTCCACTATCTTTCCCTATTATCTTTTTTGCCCATTTTTAATCGATTTGTCTTTCTTTATTGAGTCGTAAGAGTCTTTATATACTCTGGATATAGCCTTTATTAGATATATGCTTGACAAATATTCTGCCCCAGTCTATGGCTTGCCTTTTTATTCTCCTAACAGTATCTTACTGAAGAGCAAAAGTTCTGATGAAATCCAATTTATTGATTATTTTTATGGTCCATATTTATTGACTGTTATCCAATAACTCTCTCCACACTGAAACAGAAGTTGTAACATTGTCTGATACTTCCATCTCTGCCATTTTAAGTCTTTTTTTTTTTTTAATGATTCAATATTCGAGCTGGCCTGGACATGACCTTGGAGGTCACCTGATTATTACCCAGAACCCTCTTTTTTGAGGGTAGGAATGGTGAAGTTGATGAAGTTCCTGAGAGAATAGAAGGTGTGCTTCATTTCTCTACCTTGCTTCCTCACCCCCGTATCATGTGATTGGAAGAAATGGAGTGGTGGAATGGGTCTGTTTCTATTAATATGGGTATGGGTCACATTTTCCTACTTCTCCACATATTTGGTAATTTTTTATTGAATACTATCTTGAAATGGCATATTGAAATTTAATTGAAATTTATATTTTTGAGCGAATTTTGTTGTGTTCCTTTAAAAAGTACTGGACTTCATTCTGGCATTTGTTAAGTTATGTAGGATCATCTTGGTCCTTTGAAGACTTCATTTTAAGCTTTTTATGCCAGGTCCAGAGCAGTATTCAGTCTATGTATAATTTAGCCCCATTATTAAGGTGGTACTTTTCTGAGGATTCTATTTGTTGCTCTATGCATTACAACATCTTTCCACTCTTGCTGGTGTGGATGCAAACTATTCCTAGCCCTATATGAATTTTGAAAATCACCTGACCTTCTGTTTTCCAGTAATTCTTTCCCCCACCTTGTGCAGGTTTGCTCCACACATCAGATCACTATTCAGCCAAAGATTAAAGGGGACCCATCTACCAATCTCCAGAACTTTCCCTCTGTGCAGCATTCTTTCTGGTAATCTGTCCAGTGAATTTTAGCCATCTTAGCCTTCCTGAACTCCAGTCTCAGTTTCCTCAACTCAGTGAGACTTCTAGGCTTTGTCTGAGTTCCGCTTCCCTGCAGTGTAAAAACTACCTGTAGGCAGTAAATGGGAATAATAGGGCTCATCTTATTTGTTTCCTTTTTTCTGTTCAACTGCCTGCTATCCAATGTCTAAAAAAGTTGTTTCATCTATTTGGTTTTCTAATTTTTAATACTGGAGGGGCTACTTCCATAGCAGTTCATCCTTCACAGAAACAATTAGAAATCCACTAAATACTGAATATTTGAACTTCTCCTGACTTAGTAATTCATAATGCTGATAAATGGCCCTTTCTTCTATATTAAAATGAAAGCAAATGGAATTGTACATCATTTGCTTATAACAATGAAATAACTTGTACTTTAAATCCATTTACTGCTTAATAATAGGATTCTCAAAGCCAATAGGCCGAGGCATAGTATTGACAAGATCAACAGTTTTCAAATGTGGAAAAATCTGAATCTCCTATAGAACTTTTTAAAAAAAATCAGGTATTGGCTTCTACACCTCTGAATTGAGAATTTAAGAGTGCAGGCAGGTACCAGTCTTTTCAAAAGTTCCAAAGGTGATTCTCATACATACTCCTTACTACAAACTATTATTCACTAGTTTTCTAGATATTATAGTATTTGAATAAGTTATTTACCAAAAGATATAATAAGCATATCTAATTCTGAATACCATATACAAAGTTTGAAAGGGCAGTCATAATAATTTTAAAAACAAGCAGATTTTCATCACTAATTATACAAAGCAACTGCGAATCATTCACAAAGAAATACACAGAGCAACTATGTATCAGACAAAATGTATCAGACATATGGATCACTGACAGTTACATATTTGCATTCTAACATTTATTAGTCACTTTTTTAATATTCTGGAAATGGACTGGCTTAAAAGTTGGCTTTAAAATAAACCAGATTTCAAAAATTAAAAGGAAGTATGAACTTAACAATACTATTATCATTAAGGTTATTATTTTATATAAGAAATGTTTACATACAATCATTTTTTACATAATATTATGTAATACATATTTTATATATTATTTCATTTATTCCTAAAAAGTAAAAGTCACAATAATTATCCCAGTTAGTGAAAGTGTCACTTACCTCTTTCACATTTGCATCATCAAAAAATACCCATTTGGAACTCTTGGTATGAAAAGCAAAGGCACAATAATGTCGGCTGGTGTAGCAGATCATACCAACTAGGTGAAGTTCACTATTTTTGGCATTTTCATCAGTAACTCTATAAAAAAGCTGTTTAAAAAATAACCATGTATATTTAATACTGTATCTTTTTAAAAATGAGGAACAATAATTTGATGAGTTATGTATTTAACTATCTATGAAAAAATTTCTTATGCAAGCTTCCCTAATTCAATATTATATTAGTACAGAAGGTATCACTCAGATTGTACTGAGTAGAATTACTATTAACTATTACTTACTATTAACTATAACTATTACTTTTCCTCCAATAAAATGAATTCACTACAATTTAGTTCAGTAACCCAGTATCTTGACACTTTATATACATAAACTGGAAATGTGGGATAAATTACACAATTCCTAATAATTTTTGATTGAATCACATATTTGAACATATATGAAACATATTATCTAAAAGTTTAATTGTAATATAAACCAATTCAAAATATATTAAAAATGTTAATAAGCATATTAAGAGATCAGTGCTGTAGATGATTTTTGAATCTTAAACCTTTCTAGGTTAATATTTATACTTGTCATTACCATACACACACACACACACACACACACACACGCACACACACACGGACACTCATCATTATCATCATTCTAGTGTGATACAGAATTAGAGCATGAGACAGTTTATAATTGAAAGCTATTCCTAGTCTATGCAAGAAAGACATTTCAGTTAGCCTGATCTGATGAACTTTATCAGCATTATATCTGAATGTTATTTCCTTTAGAAAGTTTAGTTCTGAAAAACAAGTGTATTATAAAACATGAATATGTTTTAAAAGAATTTAAAAACAAAAAGGAAGAGAATGAAAACAGCTGAGATACCCCAGGAAGATAAAGATGTGTTGCTAGATTCCGAACAACATCTTCGGTCAAGTCAGAATGCTCAGAATCCCATACTAAACCAATTGTAACAATCTCTGGGCAATTCATTAAAACACGGCGAATTTTTATTTTTTGGCCACAGTTACTCTGAAGAAAAACACAAAAGGCAAATTTTGAAATTACTGAAATAGATATACCATAGGTAATGCCTTATACAGTTTGCATTAACAGTAACAATCTTTACATATATCAGAAAATTATTTGTTCGGCATACTAAAATTCACTTTTATCAAATTATTTGTCTAATTACTGATTAAAAGTAAGTTTATTTTAAATCAAAGTACTTTTCTTTGGTATTTTTTAAATCTGTTAAAACAAGAATTCAGTCTAAAAAGATGAGAAATAGAACAATGAAGTCATTAATAATATTACATTAGAAAAGAATGGTACCATTTGTAATGTTTAAATGAAAATAAACTTTCTCTTTAGTCAAACAATAGATTTCAGAACTTAAAAAAATTAATCAGGGGGCACCTGGGTGACTCAGTCACTTAAGCACCCGACTCTTGATTTCAGCTCAGGTCATGATCTCAGGGTTATGAGATCAAGCCTCACCTAGGGCTCCATGCTCAGCAGGGAGTCTGCTTAAGATTCTCTCTCTCCTCTCCCTCTGCCCCTCCCCTCCACACCTGCTTGCTCGCTCGCTCTCTCTCAAAAAAAAAAATTAATCAGCATACACTAACTTAAATCCTTCACAAAGAGTTTTTAAAGAAATAGTGCTCAAATAAATAACTCACATGGTATAAAGAGTTGCCTAAAATAACACTGAAAAAATAAATTCTTAAAATCAAGTCCATGTATAATTAGTATTTACATGGTAATTTCTGAGAATCTATTTTCAAATTTACAAACATAGAAGCACACTAATATTCTCCAAATTATACTTACAGGACATTTCCTATAGTCATCAGTCGTATTTGCTGCTTGCAGCAATTCTGCAAACATTTCAGGCTTAAAACGTTCATGCCTTTCCATCATTCTTTCTACCTCATTGCTACAAAAGAAAGAAGCAGTTTCAAATGTGTCCTATGAACTTTAAAAAGATCTAACAAATTATGCATGAAAAATACCAAGTTATCAATATGGGTATGGTTGCTTTTTCTGTCTTAAAACAGGTTCTGTTTGAGAAATTAATCATAAAGTAAATTTCCCTACAATGAAAAATTATGAGATTTGGCAGGTGTATGATGAAAAAAATTAGGTCAAGAATAGAATAACACTAAATTTTACCACTGTCTGGAACTACATGAACGAGGTGATAAGATGATCCATCTGGAGGTAGTTCTAAGTCAAATGTTTCTATTATTATTTAACAAGTAGGGACTTGAGTTTAAACTTTGGCCTAACAAGAACAACAAATTGTTGGAAAGGCTTCCTCTCTGGCCTAAAGTTCTCAGAAACAAAGGTATCATTTTCAGCTAACAGAGGGGTCCTTTGCTGATGAACGCAGAAGTCAAAACCAAAACTATTTAGGCCAGGCTTGTGCCTTATGAGTGCTAACCATTTCAGCAGAGCCTAGGCAGGATATCTGTGCCACTTTTTGTTTAGTCTACTTTAGAATCAAATTTTTATATATCAAGGTATTATCTTTAAATAACTATTTAAACATTTCCAAAAACAAACGTAATAAAAGCTCAAATATCCTTACTACTTTCCATTCTAGATGCTCTGGTTCTGCTTAGTGGTAATATTAACTGTCTTAGAGCTGGATATATTTTACAGTTCCATGGTTTAATATACAGTATTCAATAACAACTAAAAGCACCTATTCTTCTAAAGCACTTCACAAGTATATTAGAAAGCACTAAATCTGATAGGCCTATTCAAATTGTACATTCAAAATAGTGTTTTTGTTAACATTAAAAGTGATTTATGTAAAGCCTGGAATTCTGTAATTGGTATCCAATACAAAGAAGATGATTATAGTTGACACTTAAACATGAGGTAAGGGGCGCCCGACCCTCAAACAATCCAAAATTACCATATAACTTTTGACACCCCCCTCAAAGTTAACTACTAAAAGCCTACTATTAACCAGAAGCCTTACCAATAATAGTCAGTCAATTAACACACACTTTGTGTTATATGTATCATATACTATATTCTTCCAAAAAACTGGAGAAAAGGAAATGTTATTAAGAAAATCCTAAAGGGGGCACCTGGGTGGCTCAGTTGGTTGAGTGTCAGACTCTTGATCTTGGCACAGGTCTTGATCTCAGGGTTATGAGATCGAGCCCTGGGTTGGGCTCCACAAACAGCAGGGAGTCTGCCTGAGATTCTCTCTCTCCCTCTCTCTCTGCCCCTCCCTCTGCTTGCGCGTGCACGCTCTCTCTCTCTCTCTCAAATAAATAAATCTTAAGAAAAAAAAGAAAATCTAAGGAAGAGACAATACATTTACAGTACTGTACATATATTTATTGAGAAAAATCTGCATCTAAGTGGACCTGTGCAGTTCAAACCTGTGTTATTTGAAGGGTCAACCATAATTAGAGTTCAAAGTCTGGTTTCTTGCAATTGGTGGTGTGGACCAGGGACAGACTAATGGAGCTCCAACTCTTGTTACGTAAGATACTGAATCAGAGCACTGTCATTTTACATAAGAGTTTCAGAGTAGACTTAAAAGTTTTATGGTTTTTAATGTGTGGCCTATCCTTGTTCAAACACCATCCTACTTTTCATAAAAAGTGAAAAAAAATGAATCTGTAAGTGACTGAAGTTTAGGGAATGCTTCCCTAAAACAATGCTCCCCAACTCTGTATATACTAAGACACTAAACACACTCAAATAATCAAATTGCTATTATTCAATAATCTTCAAGAAATATTGTGTCATATCCAAAAAGGCCAGGAAGTTTAATAATGAAACAGATAAACACCTGAATTTCATTTTGCACAATGACAAAAATATTGGTAGTTAACTTTTGTACTAATGTACTGATAATTATTGATCCATGTTTTGTTTTTTGTATCAAAATACCTAAAAATATTTATGATTTTATTCAATGTTTATCATATATGAAATATTTATATTTTCTAATACCTGTTAGAAAGTGTTTAAAACTACTCTTATTATGTAAAGTCTAGGGATCATTTTGGATCCCTAACTCACTAATGTTTCATGGGCAGGAAGGGAGGGGACAGGCAAGCATGGCAAATTTTTATTTCAGGTGAATGTTGAGGCCTTAAATGAAATAAATCTAATGGAGAATTAATTTCACCTTTTTCTTTCTTCTCTTCTTACCCTGGCTTCCATCACCATGAAGGGACATGGAGGTGACAGGAAACACTGTTACTACAAAGATAACACCTTAGTAAAAATAAAGAAATCTCGTGCAGCTCCATTTACCACTGAACTTGTCATTTTAAGGTCTCCTTTACAATTCCCAAAACTTGCTATAAATATAAAGAGATACAAATTTTGACTAATATTTGGAAATTTCATCAAGTGTACGGTTTCTGGCCAAATCAGAAACAGCTAGCTGAGACAGACATCACTTAGTACCTCTGATGGTTGTGTATTTTCAGGTCTAAGACCGAGAATAGATACTCACATATGTTATGGTTTTATAAAATAAATGCTCAATGTGCTTAAATGTGTTATTAACATCTTTGGTAAACATGCTTTAGTAGGTTCTTACCACAGGGCTGTTGTAGAAATGTACCGCACAAATTCTGTAAAAGGTAGAGGATCTGATGATGCTCCACAGCTGCGACATACACACTACAGGTAAAAACATATGTTTATCAACCATAAAACATAAATATAAAACATGTTACACATATATTTAAATATGTAATATATATGTATAAATGTATGCAAATATAATAGTAACAAACAGAATAACTAATAAAGTGGTTAAGCCATCTCACCTGTTCATACAGAGTCATAGCAAACTTCTGGTGAGTGATACAAGACTTAGAGGTACACATGTCTGCATCTCTGCTTGGCACTATATGAAAATGAATCCTCTCCAATATATTTTCCTAATTTAAAAAATTAAAAGACAAACGAGTTGTGAATCTTACAGATGACACTATACAATATAACTCTTTTTAACTTTACAAATTTTAAAAATCTTTTTAAGATTTTCCAATTTGAACAGTGCCATACATACTGTCAGCTTTCCTCTTTAATCAACCCTTCAAATGCTGTTCAATTATTCACCCTTTGTAGTATTAGCTTTTAAAAAAAATTAATGAAAGAAACATTATAATGTAACATATGATTTTAATAAATATTTTAAAAATCCTTTAAAAAATCAATTCATGGTGGTTAACATCTCGAATTTAATATTAGAAAACATAAGTTTCCTATGTTTCCAGCATTCGCACATTAGGGAAAAGCAGTTAATCTTTCAAAAATCCTACTTGGAACATTTTTATAGTTTCTATAACTCACATTAAAATAGCAATGATAAAGGTTTACAATACCTACACTAACATCCTAATGCAAGGAATCTGCCCTGCAAACAAATTTCAAATTTGTAACACAGGTCAATAAGGAGTATTTATTTCTTTAACAAAGAAGCCTTCTTTTTAGCAAAGTTTATCCAATGGATTCTTTTAATTAGCTAACTTACCTCTCTCCTCTGCCCTAGGAAGTTTAAAAGCATTCAATTATTTAAACCTAAATTTCTAGGTATTCTATGAATTATCCTATCACGTATTAGTACATTTCATTTAAGTGAAAATAAACTACAAAGTTTGGTATTGTACAAAATATATTTATATTTTAAGTAATGGATCAATTAGGAACATGAGAAATATGTAAAGCATATTTTATGACTGTGTGCTGTTTTTGACACATTTTAATCAACATGGAAAGTATGCTATGCAGTGCACTAGTCAAAAAGCTTTCCATCTGTCCAAGGAAACAGTAAAGAGGAAATAACAGGGGCACCTGAGTTGCTTGGTCAGGTAAGTGGCTGACTGCTGGTATCAAATCAGGTCGCGATCTCAGGGTCCTGGCATTAATCCCTGCATTGGGCTCCACACGCAGTGGGGAGTCTGCTTGTGGATTTTCTCTCTCCCTGTGCCTCAGCCTCTCCCCCCACTTGTGTCTGTGTGCACGTGCACACACGCATGCAAGTGCACGCGTTCTCTCTCAAATAAATAAATCTTTAAAAAAACAATAACATACAAATGCCAAATGAATTCTATAGATAATAAATTCTACAGAAATCCAGTGAATTTAAAAGACATACTTGAGGAATAGACCCACCTCATAGGAGGGAAAATTCCAGGAGGAAATAAAGAGGTAAACTGGAGTTTAACTGTAAATGGCCTTAAATGTCAGGAGAGAGTCCAGATTTGAATCACAAGAATATCTGAAGGGCAAAGATTAACCTGAAGAAAATTTTATTAATCTGTTGGCTATTAAAAAACACTGTAAGGGGATAGGCTGAAAGGATACAAGTGAGGAGGCTTAAATAATGCTGAGAATAGGGGCCTGAACTAGTAAGTGGTTTCAGGAAAATAATGTGTCAAGGAAAACCTTAAAAGGTTTTCTGATGAAAGAATGTACAGAATTTACTAAATAGATATAAGACTATGAAAAAAATGGCTACCTCTTTAAATGTAGGTAACATCTATAACACTAACACATTTAATAATCAACATACATTTTAGAAAGTATGTAAGGTTTAGTTACTATTCAAAGGAATGTTCTACTTATCAATATTGTGGTAACACAGAACATCAACCCGTCATGATTCTCAACCCAGAGTGAGAGGTGTTATCAGAACTGCTGCCCCTGATAGCTGCCCACTAAGAACTTCTCTCCCAAAGAATCACTGCATGTAATGAGAAATGCTACTGCTGGGAATGCGTTGCACATCTAAACCCTGTGGAGGCAGGACACTGACTTAAGTGACATAATTTATATTTAATAAATGTTTTCTCCAATAAATAAATTTTAAAATATTTCAGTACTCTAATACCCAATAAAAATGACAGCAGCACAATAACCAAAATCAAAAGTCATAAGACACAGATGGACTTAAACTGAGCTCTGAATTCAGGGCAGGTAAGGCATGGATCCAATGAGTAGTTATGATTTGTTTCCATTGTTAAGAATTTATGTTTCATTCGTCTCGAAATTCGTATCATTTAAGGAAAACAAGCTAGTATTCTGATTTAAGGATTATCAAAACTACTTACAAAGCACTCTGCAGCATCATCCATAAGGCCCAACTGAAATCGCTGCTCATCTTTGAAGCTCTCTGCTAGAGCATGCCTTATGTTATCCGAGGGAAGTGCTTTTTCTCGACTGTGTTGAAACTGTGCAAATATTGTCTGGGGATCAACAAGTACATCAGTAAGTTTAAAGCCAACGACTAAAGAAACATGTCAGTAATTTCATCATAAAAGAGTGAAACTCACAACACTATACCCACAAACTAATAGTCTTTTGCTCCAAAATTCCATCTAAAGATTATTTGTATCAGTAATGCATAGAAATGGTTGCCCCAGCCTCGAAATCAAATGTTAGTGTGCACAGAATTAAGTAAGTGCTGAGTTCCCATCTTCAGGGAATCTAATTGAGTATGCTGAAGTGAGGGCAAGTTTTAAACTGTTCCCCAGCTAATTCTGATCCAAACTGTTTAAGGAAGAGTTCTGAGATAAATTGCCATAAATCTAAAAGTATGCTATAGGAATTAAAATTGTGTTAACCAAAAATAAATATATAATCACACAAAAATTAGTAGGAACTCACCAGTCTTTTAAAAAAGTAGCTTGGGGCGCCTGGGTGGCTCAGCTGGTTAAGCATCTGCCTGTCTGCCTTTAGCTCAGGTCGTGATCTCATGGTCCTGGGATCGAACCCGGCATCAGGCTCCCTGCTCTGCAGGGAGTCAGCTTCTGCCTCTCCCACTACCCCTCCCCTGGCTTCTCTCTCTCAAATAAATAAATAAAATCTTTAAAAAAAGTAGCTTAAATGAACTTCTACAATTTTTTTGTTTCTTCCTAAATAAACCTCAGAAAATGACAAACTCTGGTTTAAAAGTAAACAAAAATTAAATAACTTCAATGCAATGAAAATTTTCCGCTATTTAAATTTGCCTTTAAAAACTGACACTGTACAATCTGCATGAAGTCTGAAAAGATGATTACTTTTTTTTTTAAAGACTTTTTAATTTATTTATTCATGAGAGACAGAAAGAGAGAGAGAGGCAGAGGGAGAAGCAGGCTCCCAAGGAGCAGGGAGCCCGATCCGGGACCCGATCCCAGGACTCTGGGATCATGACCTGAGCTGAAGGCAGACGCTCAACCATCTGAGCCACCCAGGCGCCCAAGAGGATTACTTTTAATTTTTAAAGAAAATTTTTTCTTCAAATTATCAGTTTTCCTCTCTTAGAGCATTATTTCTAACCTAAGCCGAAGAAATAGTGGAGGGGCGCCTGGGTGGCTCAGTTGGTTAAGCGACTGCCTTCGGCTCAGGTCATGATTCCGGGGTCCTGGGATCGAGCCCCGCATCAGGCTCCCTGCTCGGTTGGAAGCCTGCTTCTCCCTCTCCCACTCCCCCTGCTTGTGTTCCCTCTCACGCTGTCTCTCTCTCTCTCTCTCTCTGTCAATTAAATAAATAAATAAAATCTTTAAAAAAAAAAGAAATACTGGAAACATTCAAGAACAAATGAATTATAGGTGTTAATCTGGTTTTCCACTTTCCTTATTGAATTTAAATAAGAAAAACTTTTTAATAAGTTCCAGTTTTATGACAATCATCTTAATTGGGGGAAAGTGGGGGGAAAAAAAGTTTTCCGTGATAACCCACCGAATAAGGATTGACCATATTAAACTTTTAATTAGCTCAAGGGGTATGTCATCTCAAAAACATTTTTTTTTTTTTCAGATCAATATATGGTAGGCTAGGAAAATATTTCAAAAATCTGTTCCATTACTGCAAGAAAATCTAATTTATAAATAAATTTAAAAATTGAAGAATAAAGATGCCAAATGATATTAGATATCCAGAACTATCATATTTTAGCTATAATTACAAATATGAAAAAATAAAAAATATTTTCATATGTCATTTCTTATTTAATTAACTTTTCAAGATAATGCTTAAGATATTAATCCTACACCTGAGTTTCAATCATTTGTTATCTGTTTTTTTTGACTGCTTAGTATATGTGAGGCATCTTCACTAGAAAACAAACAAAAACCCTGCCCTCATGGGGCACACATTCTAGTTATAGTCAGGAGAAAGCAAGTAAGTAATCATATATAGTATATCAGAATGTGGTAAACACAATAGAGAAAAACAAAGAAATAAAATACAAGAGAGAAAAATAAAGTATTATAAATAGAAATAGAGATACTGAGAGTAGGAAAGAGGTTAACTGTTACCTAGGGTAGTCAGGGAGGGTCTTACTGATGTCCTCATTTGAGGATTGGCATAAAGGAAACAGGGTGTTAGCCACAAAAACATCTAGAAGAAAAGCATTCTAGACAAAAGGAGTAACAATGAAAAGAGTCAGAGATGGAAGCCAGCTCTGAGAAATTGCAAGATGCAGCCAGTCTGGCTAAAGTGCAGTACCTGAGACAGAGAGAGAGAGAGAGTGAGAAAGAGAGAGTGTTTGGGGTAGCTGGTGGGGAGGCAGGCAGGTGATTGTGCAAGGCTATGAAAGATTCAGGCTAGAAATTTTAACTATACTCGTTTTACAATTGGACAAAATATCCAAAATTGTGGCGTAAATAAAATGTGATACTGTAATTTGATCTAAGTTCATTCTTTTTTTTTTTTTTTTTTAAGATTTCTTATTTATTTGACAGAGAGAGACACAGCGAGAGAGGGAACACAAGCAGGGGGAGTGGGAGAGGGAGAAGCAGACTCCTGCTGAGCAGGGAGCCCGATGCGGGGCTCGATCCCAGGACCCTGGGACCATGACCTGAGCCGAAGGCAGACGCTTAACGACTGAGCCACCCAGGCGCCCCTAAGTTCATTCTTCATCCCCTAACAGTAACCCTATTTTGCCATGTTCTAAGAAAGAGAATATAAAATTGCCTTCTTTGGTGATTTATATTCAGGAGTATAAATCAAAATAAAGCAGGAAAATGGCTCTTCATTTTCTTGCATGTATGTGTGTGTGTAAGAATATTCAAGAATGTAAAAGAATGAAATGTTTATCTCTGAAACGTGTTAATAAAACCTTAAATTCTTGGGCAAATTTCAATGACATAAATGAGATGCTAACTCATTGCGACTCCCTGTTTCTGCCTTTGTCTCCCTTCTATTTATTCTCATCCAAGTAGCCAAAGAGATCTAGTCCAAACATTCTATCTAGTTAAAACAGATTATAGCACTCTTCCACTTGAAACAATCCAGAGACTTCCTAAATCACTCAAGAGAAAAAGCCAAGGTCCTCACAAAAGCCTAGAAGGGCCTACATAATATGGACTCCTGTTCCAGTTATTTATTGCTGCATAACAAACGACCGCAAAACTTATTTACTAAAAATAACATTTATTATGATTACAAATCATTAATTTGGTAAGGACAGCTCAACTCTGCTCCACTGGGAGTTATCTAGGACAGTTTGAATGCTGGGACCTAGAACCATTTGAAGGTTGCTCACTTACATTGAGCAGTTGATGCTGGTTGTTGGTGCTGCCTGTCTGCTTAGACTTCTGCTTTAGCTGTGGCCAACTTGGCTTCCTCACCCTATGACAGCTCACTCCCAAGAATGACAGACAGCCCAACAGAAAGAGCCAGATGGAAATTTTATCACCTTTTCTAATCTAACCTAACCTCAGATGTCTGCTGTGTCATTTCTGCCATTCTATTTGGTGGGGATGAATCATTAAGGTCAGTCCATATTCAAAGAACTAGACTCCACCTTTTGATAGGAAGAGTGCAGAAGAGGGGCACATGGGTGGCACAGGTGGTTAGCTGTCTGGCTCTAGATTTCAGCTCAGGTCATGAGCTCAGGGCTGTGAGATCAAGCCCTGTGTTGGGCTCCGCCCTGGGCATGAGAGCCTGCCCAGGATTCTCTCTCTCCCTCTCTCTCTCTCTGCCCCTCCCCTGCTCATGCTCTCTCTCTTTCTAAAAAAAACAAAAAACAAAAAAACTGCAGAAGAATTTGCAGACATGTTTTATTTTATTTTTAAAGATTTTATCTATTTATTTATTTATTTATTTAGAGTCCACAGGAGTGGGGGGAGGGAGAGCAGGAGAGAGAGAATCTCAAGCAGCTCCCCGCTGAGCATGGAGCCCAAGGTGAGGCTCCTCGATGTCATGACACTGAGATCATGACCGCAGCTAAAATCAAGAGTCTGACGCTTAACCAACTGAGTCACCCACACACCCCTGCAGACATGTTTTAAAATCACCACAACTCACCTTACTTCTGAGCTCACCTCTTATCACTCTCCCACTTGCTCACAAAGCTTCTGACACCCAGGTTTCCTTGAATCACTCATACTCACCTCAGGGCCTTTGCAGTTACTGTTTCCCTGTTTGCCTGGAAAGCTTCACTCTATCACCTTTTCCAGGTAATGGTTTAAACTGTCCCAGTGAGGCTTTCCTGACTATTCAACACTATTCCCTTTCCCTGATTTATTTTCCCCCTTTGTAGTTATTACCATCTAACATACTTTATATGTTGCTTACTTATTTTCTCCTCCCCTACAAGAACATAAGCTCCATGAGAACAGAGGTTTTATCACCTTGTTCACTGCTGTATCATCAGTAACTACAGCAGTGCACAAAATCCAGTAGTAGTTCAAAATCCATCTCATAAAATGAATAATTTTTCCAAAATAATGAAAAATGTAATGTTCCTACACTATTTAGAATATTAATTTTAACTGTCCATACATAAAAGTGGGAAAAAATCCATAAACTTGAATAAATCACACTTTAAGAATTCACCTCAAAGCTCTAAGTCACTTGACAATGAATTTTAACTTCAAGTAAACTGATCCAACTATCAAAATTAAATTTTTGGCAAAACAATTAATAGTAATTTTTCAGTACTATTAAAAGGTTACCTTCAATGCACAAAATATGCAGGCATCTCCCTGACAAACATGTCCAGTTAGAACCCGCAAGCTTCTTCGGAATATATCCAATTGCCATAAGACCTAAAAAATTGTAAGAAAGAAACACTGAAAAAAAAATATAGTAAAATTTTTCTCCCTATGATAAAAGACAGATTTGATTTAAATTGCAGAAGGCTAATAACTTCTTTTAATCTCTTGTGGACAATCAGACATATATAAGCACTGAAACTAACGGCAAGGATGAAACTGCTATATACATGTAGTGAATATATAAAAGAGGGATTTAGAAGATATTCCTATTGATTCACATGTAAAAACTGACAGGCAGAGAGTTAAGAAAAAACTAATTCCTCAGTTAAGGATTTTATATGAGCAGGAAACATGGGACACTGAACAGAGGACTTGGCAGTGACATGAAAGAGGAAGTGATTATAATACTTGGAACAGACTGAACTTTAGGAAGGAAATATAATTGGAGTTGAAAGCCAGGGTGTATCAAATAAGGGTCAGTATGTAACAGCCAGAAAAAAAGGTGAGCTGATGAGGCCTGTGGCCTTGTATACTGAATGACAAAGCAGCCAGCTGTGTGGTAACAGAGGACAGTAAGGTAAAAACCATCAGTTAAGGAATAATATGAATATATTTGCTGCAATTATCCATTCATCATTTGCTACTAAAAGAAAAAAAACAAAAAAACACTAATTGTTTAAATAAAATCAGCCTATTTAAAATCATTCTAAAAAAAATCTAAAAACTATAAAGTGGGGATAATTTTGCCTGCCTCATGGCATTCTTGTAAGGATTAAACAGTATGTATTAACATATAAAGTGCTTAGAGGAGCGCCCAGTACATAACTGGAATGCAATGAATGTCAGCTCCTATTTATTGCTGTAATTACTATTACAACAGATCTCCAAGTTTCCCTATATTGTTCAGTCATTTCCTCAAACAATGTAACTTAGAAAATCCATTCATGATCTCTCATTTCTCCCAATTAGAAACAAAGATTAAGAAAAATAAATGATTTTAATAAATATCCTATATTTTCAATTACTTAATAACTAAAGGCCATTTCAGAATTTCCCTTTGACAGTTGCTGTTTCTTAAAGAAAATAGGATCCATTTAAGTATCACAAATAATTCAGTGTTTTTGCAAAGCACTTGAAAATGTCTAATAATTTTCTTGCATATCATACATATCTGATCACACCATAAAATACATGACATTGGAATTCATTCATCTATCAAGATGAAGAACAGGACAGCACAACCTTGGGAAGTAGCATAGCACTGTGCTTAGTAATAAATGTTTGAAGGCAGACTGCCTAGGTATTAATTCTGGATTTAATGCTTGCCAGCTCTTGGGTTGGCTTGAGCAAAATATTTTCTAAAACTCAATTTTCTCATCAGTAAAATGAAGATTAAAACAGTACTTACCTCTTAGGATTGTTGTAAGAATTAGATTAGAGAGAACATATAGTGTTCAGGTAAGTACCAACATTAAGTAAGAACACAATAAATGCTAGCTATTAAATAACTTTGCTTTTAACTTGGAGAATTTAAAACCACAGCTTATGTCATACTACTTATATGTCAGATAAAATTCGAAAATATTCAGTCAAAAGCGAATACCCTCCATAATCTGTTTATAAGGCCAGTGAAGTGACTCTTCAAATGTAACTGGAATGTTTTCTTTTTTTTTAAATTTTTAAATTTTTTTTATTTTTAAAGATTTTATTTATTTATTTGACAGAGAGAGACACAGCGAGAGAGGGAACACAAGCAGGGGGAGTGGGAGAAGGAAAAGCAGGCTTCCTGCTGAGCAGGGAGCCCAATGTGGGGCTGGATCCCAGGACTCTGGGTCATGACCTGAGCCGAAAGCAGACGCTTAATGACTGAGCCACCCAGGCACCCCTGGAATGTTTTCTAGATGAGTAAAATGTTAAGTTATACTGGATCCAAACTACAGAAAAAATATTTGTGACTTCTCTATACATTATTCAGTATAACAGTTTATCCCCTCTTTTAACAAATCCATATCAAAAGTTGTTCTAATTGTTAATCCTTATCCTACTTCATTTTAAAATGTTGATTATAAACAACCAATAGGTAGACAAAGAAATCGAAGAAAAAAATTTAAGTATAATCTTGCCAACAGGGGTGGAACTAGAGGGCATAATACTGAGTGAAATAAGTCAAAGGAAGACAAATATCATATGATTTCATTCATATGTGGAATTTAGGAAACAAATGAACAAGAAAAAAAAGAGCCAAACTAAAAAAAAAGACTCTTAAGTAGTCTGGGGGATGGGTTTGATAAAGGGGAAGAGTATACTTACCTTGATGAACACTGAGAAATGTACAGAACTGTTCAATCACTATATTATACACCTGAAACTAATATAACACTACATGTTATGCACTTGAATAATAAAAAGACAGGGGGAAAAAAGTGCTTAGAAATGTGAAGGGGGAGGGGAACAACTTGGGATAAATGACCCTTGGGATAAATGAAAATGGAAATACAACTTCCCAAAATCTATTGGATGCAGCAAAAGCAGTTCTAAGAAGGAAGTTCATGGCAATACAGGACTACTTCAAGAAATAAGAGAAGTCCAAATAAACAAACTAACTTTACATCTAAAGACTCTAAAAAAAGAAGAACAAAGCCCAAAGTTAGTAGAAGGAAGGAAATAATAAAGATCAGAGTAGAAATAAATGAGAGACTTAAAAAAAGAAAATTAGAGAAGAACAGTGAAACTAAAAGCTGGTTTTTTGAAAAGATAAAATCAATAAACCTCTCACCAGACTCATCAGGAAAAAAAGAGACAACCCAAATAAAATCAGAAATGCAGAAGTTACAACTGACACCACAGAAATACAAAGGATATAAAAGATTACTACAAATAATAACAGGCCAACAAACTGAAAAACCTAGAAGAAATGGATAAATTCCTAGAAAAAAACAACTTTCTAAGATCAAACCAGAAAGAAATGGGAAATCTGAACAGAATGATTACAAGTAATGAAACTGAATCAGTAATTTAAAAACTTCTCCCAAACAAAAGTCCAGGATCAAACAGTTTCACAGGTGAATTTTACTAATCATTTAAAGAGTTGGTAATCCAAAGATACAAATGTAGAGATCTGAAGGTGTACATGCACCCCAATGTTTATAGCAGCAATGTCCAAAACAGCCAAACTATGGAAAGAGCCAAGATGTCCATCAGCAGATGAATGGATAAAGAAGATGAGGTGTATATATATATATACAATGGAATATTATGCAGCCACCAAAAAAAGAAATCTTGCCATTTGCAACAACGTGGATGGAACTAGAGGTATTATGCTAAGCGAAATAAGTCAATCAGAGACAAGTATCATATGATCTCACTGATATGAGGAATTTGAGAAACAAGACAGGATCATAGGGGAAGGGAGGAAAAAATGAAACAAGATGAAACCAGAGAGGGAGACAAACCATAAGAGACTCTTAATCTCAGGAAATAAACTGAGAGTTGCTGGAGTGGTGTGGGGTGGGAGGATGGGGGAGCTGGGTGATGGACACTGGGGAGGGTGTGTGCTATGCTGTGAATTACATAAGACTGATGAATTACAGACCTGTACCTCTGAAACAAATAATACATTATATGTTAAAAAAAAAAATAGTAGGAAGGGAAATATGAAGGGGGGGGAATCGGAGGGGCAGATGAACCATGAGAGACTATGGACTCTGAGAAACAAACTGAGGGTTTTAGAGGGGAGGGGGGTAGGGGATGGGTTAGCCCAGGGATGGGTATTAAGGAGGGCACGTATTGCATGGAACACTGGGTGTTATACACAAACAATGAATCATGGAACACTACATCAAAAACTAATGATGTAATGTATGGTGACTAACATAGTAAAATAAAATTAATAAAAAAATAATAATAATAAAAAAATAAAGAGGTGGTAATTATCCTTCTCAAATTATTCCAAAAAATTAAAGAGGAAGAAACACTTCCAAACTCATTTTACAGGGCCAATATTACCCTATCAAAACCAAACAGAAAGAAAGAAAGAAAGACAAAAGGAGAGAGAATATAACAGGCCAATATCCCCAATGAACATAGATACAAAAATCCTCAACAAAATATTAGCAAATGAAATTCAACAGTACATGAAGAGGATCAGATGCCATTATTAAGTGAGATTTGTTCCACGGATGCAAGGGTTCAACATCTGTAAATCAATCAACATATTACACCACATTAACAAAACAAAGAACAAAAATCATATAATGATCTTTATAAGAGAAACAGCATTTGACAAAAATTCAACATCATTTATGATAAAAACTCTCAACAAAGTGAGTATAAAAGAAACATACCTCAACATAATAAAGGTCATATATGACAAACCCCTAGCTAATATCATACTCAACAGTGAAAGGCTGAAAGCTTTTCCTCTAAAATCAGAAACAAAAGTACTCACTCTCATCACTGTTATTCAAGAAGTTCTAGCCACAGCAATTAGGCAAGAAAAAGAAATAAAAGGCATCCAAATTGAAAAGAAGTGTCATTTGCAGATAACTTGATCCTATATATAGAAAACCCTAAAGACTCCACCAAAAAACTATTAGGATGAATTCAGTAAGGTCACAGAATACAAAATTAACATACAGAAATAAGTTGTATTTCTATATACTAATAATGAGCTATCAGAAAGAGAAATTAAGAAAATAATCCCATTTACAGTTACATCAAAAAGAATAAAATACCTATGAATAAATTTAACAAAGGAGGTGAAAGACTTGTACAGTCATACCTCTGAGATATTGCAGGTTCAATTTTAGGCCATCACAATAAAGCTAATATTGCAGTTAGTCAGTCAAATAAAATTTTTAGTTTTCCAGTGCATATAAAGTTATGTTTACACTATACTGTTGTCTATTAACTGTGCAATAGCATTATGACTAGAAAACAATGTACATACCTTAACTTAAAAATATTTTATTGCTAAAAATGTTAGCCATCACCTGAGCTTTCAGAGAGTTATAATCATTTTGTTGGTAGAGGGTCCTGCCTTGATACTGATGGCTGCTGACTGATCAGGGTGGCGGTTGTGGAAAGCTGGGGTGGCTGTCATAATTTCTTAAAATAAGACAATAATGAAGTTCGCCACATCAATTCACTCTTCCTTTCACCAACTATTTTTCTATAGCATGCAATGTTAATAGAATTTTACCCACAGAACTTTCAAAATTGGACTCAATCCTCTCAAACTCTGCAGCTGCTTTATCAACTAAGTTTATGTAATATTCTAAATCCTATGTTGTCATTTCAACAATGTATACAGCATCTTCACAAGGGTAGATTCCATCTCAGGAAACCACTTTCTTGGCTCATCCACAAGATGTTCTTACCCATTAAAGTTTCATCATGGGATTGCAACAATTCAGTCACATCTTCAGGCTCTACTTCTAATTCTAGTTCTCGTACTTTTTCCACCACATCTGCAGTTACTTCCTCTACTGAAATCTTAAAACCCTCAAAGTCATCCATGAAGGTTGGAATCGACTTCTTCCAAACTTCTATCAATGTTTATATTTTGACCTCTTCCCATGAATCATGAATGTTTCTAGTAACATCTAGATTTGTAGTCTTGAAGAATGTTTTCAATTTACTTTGTCCAGGTCCATCAGAGGAATCACTACTTATGGAAGTTAGGCCTTATGAAAACTATAGCTTTATGAAATTTCTTAAATAACAAAACTTGGAAGTGAAAATTACTCCTTGATCCATGAGCTGCAGAATGGATATTGTGTTAGCAGGCATAAAAACACTACTCTCATTGTCCATCTCCATCAGAGCTCTTGGGTGACCAGGTACATTGTCAATAAGCAGTAATATTTTGAGAGGATTCTTTTTTTCTGAACAGTAAGTCTCATCAGCAGGATGATTCAGTAAACCATGTTGTAAACAATGTGCTGTCATCCAGGCTTTGCTGTTACATTTATAGAGCATGGGCAGAGTAGATTTAGCATAATTTTTAAGGGCCCTAGAAATTTCAAAATGGCAAATAAGTACTGGCTTCAATTTAAAGTCACCACCTATATTAGTCCATAACAAGAGAGCCAGCCTGTCCTTTGAAGCTTTGAAGCCAGGCATTGATTTCTCCTCTCTAGCTATGAAAGTCCCAGATGGTATCTTCTTTCAATAGAAGGCTGTTTTGTCTACATTGAAAATCTGTTGTTTAGTGTAGCCACCTTCATGAATTATCTTAGTTAGATCTTCTGGATGGCATGCTGAAGCTTCTATATCAGCACTTCCTGCTTCGCCTTGCACTTTCTGTTACAGAGATGGCTTCTTTCCTTAAATCTCGTGAATAAACCTCTGCTAGCTTTGAACCTCTCTTCTGCAGCTTCCTCACCTTCCTCAGTCCTCATAGAATTGAAGAGTGAGGGCCTTGCTCTGGATTAGGCTTTGACTTAAGGGAATATTGTGGCTGGTTTGATCTTCTATCCAGACCACTAAAACTTTTTCCATATCAGCAAGAAGGCTGTTTCACTTTCTTATCGTTTGTGTTTTCACTGGACTAGCACTTTTCATTTCCTTCAAGAACTTTTTCTTTGTATTCACTATTTGGCTAACTGATTGGCACAAGAGGCCTCATTTTCAGCCTATCTCAACTTTTGATATGCTTTCCTCATTAAGCTTAATCATTTGTAGCTTTTGCTTTAAAGTGAGAGTATAGGGGTGCCTGGGTGGCTGAGTTAGTTGGCATCCGACTCGATTTCGGCTCAGTTCGTGGTCTGAGTTGTGTGAGATCAAGCCCCATGTTAGGCTCCATGCTCAGCTCAGAGTCTGCTTGAGATTCTCACCCTCTTCCTCTCCCTTTGCCCCTTCCCCCGACTTGTGTTCGCTCTCTCTCAAATAATAAATAAATAAATAAAATCTTTTAAAAAATATAAATGAAGTAAGAGGACATGAACTCTTCCTTTCACTTGAACACTTAGAGAGCACTATGGGGTTATTAACTGGCCTAATTTCAATGTTGTTGTGTCTCAGGGAATAGGGAGGTCCAAGGAGAAAGAGAGAGATGAGAGAACAGCTGGTCAATGGAGCAGTCAGAACACACAACATTTATCAATTAAGTTTGCCATCTTATACAGGGGTAGTTTGTGGTGCCCCAAAACAATTACAATAGTAACATCAAGATCAGTGATCACAGATCACCATAACAAATATAGTAACAATAAAAGAGTTTGAAATACTGCAAGAATTACAAAAATATGACAAAGCCACACAAAGTGAACAACTGCTATTGGAAAAATGGTATCCACTGACATGTTTGATGTAGGGTTGCCACAAACCTTTAATTGGTAAAAAGTGCAGTATCTGCAAAGTGTAGTAAGGTGAAACACAATAAAACAAGGTCTGACTGTATTCTGAAAACTATAAGACATTGTTGAAAGAAATCAAAACTGACACAAATGGAAAGATATTCCATGTTCATGGATTGGAAGAATTAATATTGTTAAAATATCGATACTACCCAAAGCAATCTACAGATTCAATGCAATGCTCATCAAAATAGCAATGACATCTTTCACAGAAGTAGAAAAAATGATCCCAAAATTTGTATGGAGCCACAGAAGACCCTAAATAGCCAAAGTAATCTTGAGAAGGAAGAACACAGCTGGAGGCATCATGCCTCCTGATTTCAAACTATACTACAAAGCTATAGTAATCAAAATGGTATGGTACTGGCAGGAAAAGAGACACATAAGTCAATGGAACAGAAGAGAGCCCAGAAATAAACCCAGGCTTATATGGTCAATTTATGTATAACAAAGGAAGCCGAGATTATACAATGGAGAAAATACTGGAGTCTCTTCAACAAATGGTGTTGGGAAAACTGGATGGCTACATGTGAAAAAATGAAACTAAACCACATTTACATGACATATAAAAATAACTTCAAAATGGATTAGAGACTTGAATGTAAAACCTGAAACCATAAAATTCCTAGAAGAAACACAGTAAGCTCTCTGACATCAGTCTTAGTAATACACACACACACACACACACACACACACACACACACACACATATTTTGACCAGTCTCTTTGGCTAAGGGCAAAAAAGCTAAAACAAACAAATGGGATTACATTAAACTAAAAGCGTTTGGACAGCAAAGGAAACGATCAACAAAACAAAAAGGCGACCTACTTACTGGAAGAAGATATTTGCAACTCATACACACAATAAGGGGTTGTTACCCAAAATATATAAAGGACTTATAGAACTTAATATCAACCACATCAACAACCTGATTAAAAAATGGGCAGAGGACTTGAATAGACATTTTTCCAAGGAAGACATACAGAGACCCAACAGACACCTGAAAATATGTTCAACGGGGAAATGCAAATCAAAACCACAATAAGATATCACTTCACACCTATCAGATTGGCTATTGTCAAAAAAGAAAAGAAACAAGTGTTGGTGAGGATATGGAGAGAGGGGAACCCTCAGGCACTGTTGGTGGGAATGCAAAGTAGTGCAGCTACTACTGCAAACACTACATTTTAATAAGGTACACTTTTAATAATTTCTTACAAGACATATTCCACTATTTCTTAGCAGTTTTAAAAACTATGCATCGAACTGCATAATAATATTTACAGTCTGCATTTTAAAAAATGAAGTCAGGCTTTTTCTACCAGAAAATTTATATCTGAATACCTGTTTTATTAGTGAAGATTGGCTTTGCAAATTAGTTTAGATGGCAGACATCTTAACATCTGGGCCAACAGATCTCCTGAATTGAAGAGATAGAGGTGGAAGTTCAGGGACTCTAAAACAGCTAGAGTTGGCAAGGCAGAGTGCTACAGAGAAGAGAGCCGCACACAGACTGAATACCACAGCTCTACAGAGGGTCCCCCCTGAGTATTCAGGCAAATACTGTGAGGAAACTACCTGAGGCTGAGGACAGAAACACCCCCCAAAATTACAGAGACTAGTGCCCAGAGCTCATACCCGCCTAGGATATAGGATAGTGCCTGCTCCTAAGAGCCAATGTAGAATGCTTCATAATCCACAGAGCACTGGCTAAAGAAGGAAGGGTCTTACCCAGGAGTAGACAAAGTAATCCTGGAATAAACACAACTCTGGGACTGCCTAACAAAGCTTAAAAGTAAAATGATCAAACTGTTTCCAAATAAAGGAACCCTATCCCAGAACAAAGTTCAAGAATATTTCTAAGAATATAAAAATATCTATCACCAGTAAGATAAAACTCAAAATGTCTGACACCCAATCAAAAATTACCAGGCATTAAAATAAACAAGAAAATATATTCCCAAATGAGGAAAAAAAATCAGTTGAAACCCAGAATGTGTAGAATGACAGAATTCGTAGACAAGTACATTAAAAAAATTATTATAACTGTATTTCATATGTTCAAGATGCTATAGAAGAGACTGAACATGTTAAGTACAGACTTGAAAGAGATTTTTAAAAGACCCAGATCAAACTTCTAGAGGTTAAAATTACAATGTCTGAAATTAAAATATACACGGATTAATAACAGATTAAACACTGTAAAGGAGAAGATTAATGAAGTTGAAAACACAGTAATAGAGAGCATAAAAAAATGAAACAGAGAGAAAGAAAAAAAGACTGAGAATGAAAATTAAGAGAGCATCAGTGAGCTGAGGGACAACCTCAGACAACCAACTATATATAATTGCAGTCCTTCAAAGGAGGAGACAGAAAAATTTGAAGAAATAATGGTCAAAGACTTTCCAAATTTGATTAAAATTATAAATCCACAGATCTAAGATGCTCAATAAACCTAAACACAAGAAACAGGAAGAAAACTATGTCAAGGCACATCAATATCAAACTGCTTTAAAGTAATGAGAAAAGAGAAATCTTAGAAGGAGCGAGAAGAAAGGACCACTACATACAGAAGACAGGATGACAACAGTTTCCACTAGAAATAATGCAAGCTAGAAGTCAAAGGACCGAAACCTTTAAGGTACTGAAAGGGAAAAACTGCCAACTTGGACTTCTTTAATGAGTAAAAATATCTTTCAAAAACAAAAGTGAAATAGAATTTTTTCCAGAAACACAAAAGCTGAAAGAACTAACAACAGACCTGACCTACAAGAAATGTTAAAAGAGGTCCTTTAAGAAGAATAAGTGATACCGATGGAATGCTGGCTCTACATAAAGGAGTGATGAGCAGCAGAAATGTTAATAAATAACCTTCATGGTAAAGATCAATGGAATGTTCATTAAAACATATAGATAGATATACATATAGATATAGATCATCATTGGAATACGTCTCCATTTTCTTTACCATATAAGTGTCCTTACTTAGAATTTTCTGTTATAACATGCTTTTTGTCTAACTACACACAGATTTTGTTAGTCAAAGAAAAGGACAGAAATAGAGGGAAATATATAAACATAAAAAAAAGAACTGGAAAAGGGTTAACAGAAAAAGATTTAAAGTGACAGAAGCCCTTTCTCACAGCCTGATTTAAACAAAAGCATTTAATTCCAAGTCTTTTGGTATACAGTATTTCCCTATATCCAGTGCTGTTCAATAAATGTTTTCTTGCACTTCTCATAGCACTTAATATCAGTAGGATCTTTTGGCCATGGCAGAACAGTGACTTCCATTTAAGGGTCGCAATGTATATTAGAATGCCAATTAGATTTCTTTCCCTGGGTGAATTACAGAACTTTCAAGTTTGACATCTGTCTCAGGCAGAGGACAATTGAGAAAACAAGTCTGAGTCAGATGTCTGAGCATGTGACACATTCTAGAGATGTTCATTTATCATATGAGTTAATTAACCAATATTTCTCTTTCTACTCTGTTTTCAGGAGGGGAAAAAAGGCAATGGAAAATATGTAAGAACTGATTTATTTTAAATAAATTCTTTTAAGGTATATTCTACAGTCAATAGAATAACATTCCAATATTCTAAATCTTCCTCATCTTTACTACTACACAGTCAATGGTCAGAAGGACATACGATCCTGCAAAATCTAGAACTACTGAATAAAAACCACATCTTACATAAGAAAGGATATTTATCTAAAGAAGAAAAGCAGGTTAGCACATGCTTGTTAATTAAAAGAATTTCAACAAGGATTGGAGCAAAATGGATTAATCTTCAATTCCACTAAAACAGTGGTGTCCAAATATGATTCCAGAGAAGCGATTTAAGGCCACAGTGGAGGCTGAAAGGAGTTTGAGTCCTGAGAATTAAAACTGCATTCTCATTTCAACCCAAGCTATCTATGGGGATTCTACTAGATTCCTTTAAAAAAAAAGGGGGGGGTAGAAGGGGGTAGGTTAGCTGGTTCAAAGAAATTATTTTATGTATTTTAGAAACATAATTTTAATTTACTAAGTAAACATTTTAAGTCAAAATATTTTATATCATAGTAATACATTATTCTGTTGCAAAAGCCATTCCCATTTATATTAAATAAATAATATCTATTTCTGTTTATAATAAAAAAACAAAATTCCAAGCCAAAATATTTTTGATACCATTAAAAGTGATATTAAAAAGTCATTCCAGGCAATAATAACTTTATTCTTACACTATAAGAAACATTAAACAAAGGATTTCCTGATAAGCACTTTTATAAATTTAATAAGAAATTATGGCCTCACCTGTACAGCACTATTAAGAAAGCAGCTGTTTTGTCCTGGTTCATTTAATAAGCCTTTGGTAGGGGCTAGGGATAGCATACTTCCAGGTTGATAAGTTTTTCCAAGATTGCCGCCAGGTTTCCGTAAGAATTTTACCCATGCCATTTTCAAGAAAATTTGTGTACATTAAAGGTAAGAATTATATATTTATGTGATATTTCTGATGATAAATGGGATGATGTCTTGAATTGTCCACTTAAATTCACTGTAGTCAATTACAGTAACATAAGTTTCCAAGTCCATATCTTTCCTGATGCTGTAAATTTTTGACGACTTTGTCAAGCAAAAGTAGGGTACATAAACACTGAAGTTCTAAAAAAGAAATCTTAAAGATTTTTATATGCATTAAATTTTGTAAGAGAATTGTACAATTAAAGTAAAAAATATTTTTTTTAAACTGCTAAAAACAATGTCGATGAACAAATAATTTTCTTTAAAGCACAAGCCATAGGTCTTGATGGTTTAAAAAACAGATGATACAAAAAGATGCTGAGTTCCCATCTGGCATGATTCCTTTGGTCATTTGTTTTCCTTATGTTTTTTTAGTAAGAAAGAAGACTCTCTCTTTCACAGGTGAAGTTATCAAAGGTGGTTCCATATTTCTTATCAATGTGACCTCAAAGCAAATCTACAAGAAAGAAAATAAATGTTTAAATAAAAGCAAAGGCTAATCAAGAATGGCTAAAGAAGAAAATTCCTACTTTACTATTTGAACACAAATACTGAATATATAATCATAAAAGGATTATAACTAACAATGTTCTAAAATACAAAAAAGAAAACATTATTCTTCATTAAAAAATTTTAAAAATATCAATGTGACATCAATCACTACCTATTTGAAGATTTCAGTGGTCATTGATTTCATAAGGAAAATATTCTAGAGAACACTGTAATTAAATTAGATCTCAGGTAGTATTTTCAAAAGTACTAACTTTGTTGTCAACACTAAATTGCTTTGTTTATTAAAACAAATACACGTACAGATACTCTATGTTGTTACCTGTCTTGCACAGAATCATATTATTTTTCCAAAAAACTCTGTCGATTTTACATAAATTGGTATACACTAAAACTCAGAAGAAACCTTAAATTGATAAACAAATCTTAGTGAACTTAGTGAAGTAAATTTCTACACTATTCACTAATGCATTCTCCTGAGTAAAAGGACTTTAAACTTCATTAAAAACAAGTATTACTAACAAAGTCTTGCTTAACTAATTAAATTTCCTTCCTATGTTCATTCACTCAACAAACATTTACTGAGCCAAGTACTGTGCCAGGCAGTGGACTAATTTAATAATGAGGAAAGGCATACATTAATACAATAAATAACAAATTGTAACTGTACTAGAAGAGTTACGTGCTGAGTGCTAACAGAAAAACAATGCAAGGAAAGAGGATGGGAAATGCATATAATGTGAGGGAGCTTGCACTTTTAAATAGGATAGTCATGGAAAGTCTAATTGAGCAGGTTACCTTTGCACAAATATTTGAAGGAGGTGAAGATGTCACCTGGGAGAAGGCGTTTCTAGCAGAGTGAACAGCATGCTTGGCATGTTGGAAAAATAGTAAGCAGCCCATTGTGGCATGAGAAATATAAACAAAGAGGAAAAGATGAAAAGGAGGGATGGGAAACAGATCATGTGGGGGTACTGAAAGCCCTCTCTAAGGACTTTAGCTTTAAACTCTTTTAAAGTCATGAGCTTCATTTTCACAGCACAGAAAGATAAGACAGAATGGCACAGATCGGTTCAATACCATTGGTCAAATACCCACGAAAACAGGAGAGCACCGAGGAATAAAGAAGCATCTTATCTAAAGAATTAAAGTCAGGGCTTGTTCCCAACCCCACATATTAGCTCATCACTTATCAGCTGCTTAGTCTTAGATAAATCCTTGTCCTCTCTGATTTATAGTATCTTCATCTATAAAATGGGGACAGCAATAATAGCCCTGATCAACATAGGTTAAATGTTTCAGGAGTTCTAAAACACTATACTATGTTAGTTGTTTTCTTTTTATTTTAACTCTGTGGGTTGCAACCTTCTCTAAAGTGATCTAAATGATTCCCAAACCTTTCATACAAATTAAGTTTTTAATAAATGCATAATTTTACAACATTAAGGGAGCTCTGTGTTGGTAGTAAATTTGTATTTTTAATAAAAGAATCCTTTTGAAATGACATTCTTTCATCATTTACTAGGCACCATGTTTGCACCATGAACTGTCCTAAGGTACATGAAATAATCCCTACCTTTACTGAGCTTAGTTCGGTGAGAGGCAAAGACACGAACAGATAATTTAAAAATACTGTGGCTTCCATTCTTGTGCAAGACGTCGAACTAGTATATGCTTCTCTGGTTCCCGACCTCCAGCCCAAGTCTGGAGATTACAGGAAGGAAACCTGAAGGACACCAAAAGTAACTGGCTTCTAAAGTGGGAGGGAAACGGTAGCTAAGATAAAGAGAGGGCCAAGTGTTACATACTAGAAAAGATCTTTCTAGTTAAGACCTTTTCCATTCCCCACATTTCTCTGGGCAGAGAATTCCCACCTCACACAATGCAATGAAACAGGAAGTTCAGCTACCACCCTACTGCCATCTGGAGGGTAAGGGAGATCATAACAGCAGAAAAGCACTAGATCACAGGGAGTTTGGGAATGGTTAACAAGTACGCGCAAGGACCCTGGGTATTCTGCCCTCACCCGTACTTCTCAAATAGAACAGAGGACAGTAGGATCTGGGGGAAATATCACGCTGCTAGGCACAGAAACAAAGTTCTTTTTGGAACCAATGCTCAAGCTGCATCACTCCAAATCAATGCCCCTCTATTCACTCCCACCTCTACTCACTGAAATCATCTGAAGAAACACAAATGAGAGGGGAGTGCTTTCACCCTTTTCATGTAAATATCATTAGTTTGTAACTTGGTACTCCAAGAAAAAGAGAAACAGACACTTGAGGGGGACCAGCACTGAAACAAAGGCAACAAGCTGAACATTCTATAACAGAGAAAACAGAGTGAAAAGACCAAAGGGAACACAAATTTAAAATAAACTAAATAAATATCCACCAATTGAATATGGCAATTTTTTAAAAAACTACTGAAATTTTGTAAAAGAATGAGTTAACTAGGGGCGCCTGGGTGGCTCAATCGTTGAGCGTCTGCCTTCGGCTCAGGTCACGATCCCAGGGTCCTGAGATGGAGCCACGCACTGGGCTCCCTGCTTGGCGGGAAGCCTGCTTCTCCCTCTCCCGCTCCCCCCCTGCTTGTGTTCCCTCTCTCGTGTTCTCTCTCTGTCAAATAAATAAAATAAAATCTTAAAAAAAAATGAATTAACTAGCAAAATGAATAGAAGCAAAAACCATATTAATGAGCAGTAAGTTCAGGTCAGGAAATTTTCCTACAAAGCACTAAAAAAGGAATAAAGAAGTGGAAAATATAAACATTTTGAAAAAACTAAAAGGCATGGATGAAATCAATACTATCTAAAAAGATTCCCAGAAAGAGGATAAAGTAAATTGAGTAAATACTTTTAGAAATGACTAAGATTTTTCCAGGATTAAAGACCAAATATCTCAGAGAGATATAGAAAATGATAACTTAAAAAATCCAAACATGATGTGGGGAAGGAAATAGGATGAAAATTACGAAGGCTTAAACTGAAAAGCGAGAGAGAAAAAGAGATTTTCAAGCCCATTTATAGGCAAACAATAGAAAGAAAAAATAAATCCAAAAGTAAACTTTTGTAAAAACTAATATAACATAAAATCTTCACAAGCCTGATTAAAGAAAGGAAAAGAGGTATATAAACACCAAAGAGATTGATAAATAAGAAATGACCACACATACATAAGCAACCAAAAGACTGTTAAGAGTATGGCTTAAGGGGCGCCTGGGTGGCTCAGTCGTTAAGCATCTGCCTTCGGCTCAAGTCATGATCCCAGGGTCCTGGGATCGAGTCCCACATCGGGCTCCCCGCTCGGCGGGAAGCCTGCTTCTCCCTCTGACCCTCCCCACTGCTTGTGTTCCTGCTCTGTCTCCCTCTCTGTCAAATAAATAAATAAAATCTTTAAAAAAAAAAAAAAGAGTATGACTTAAGTCTTAGGGCAATAACTTTTAAAATCTAAAGGAATAGGTAATTTCCCAGCAAAATACAAATTAACAAAATTAACCCAATTCTTAAGTAGAAAACATTTTTAAAATCTAGAATAATATGGAAACAAAAGTTCTCCCACTGAAAAAGGCATCTGGATCAGATGGATTCAAAATTCAATTTTACCTAAACATTAAAGAACTGTTAATTCTAACATATTACTGCAGACCAGAGGGAAAATAATATACAAAGTATCCCAAATCATTGCATGAAGCTAACATAACCTTATTATCAAAACATGATAAACCTCAGACTAATGTGACTTGGATACAAAACTTGTATATAAAACACTAGCAAACATAATTTATCAACGTGTCAAAAGAATAATGTACACTTTTTAAAAGACTAATAATCAAGGAGAGTTTATTCCAGGAATGCAAATGTCATTCTATATTTATTCTTTCAATAAATACTTGGGAGGTTATGGAGAAAAGAGCTAACACAGCAATGTTTGTAACAGCTGAAAGGTGGAAACATGCCAAATGTTTATCAACTAATGAATGGATAAACAACATACGGTATGAGTATGTGTGTATACATAATCATAAAATGGAATATTATTCAGCCATAAAAAGAAATGAAGTACTTTTACATGCTACAATATGGATGAACATTGAAAACATTCTAAGTGAAAGCAGTCAGGAAGGACCACATGTTACGATTGATTCCATTCATACAAAATGTCCAGAACAGAGAAATCTACAGAGACAGCCAGGAGATTAGTGGTTGCTTGGACTGGAGAAGTGGGGCTATAGAGATGAGACGGGAAGAGTGTGAACTAAAGGGTACAAGGATTCTTTTTGAGGTGATGAAAATGTCCTAAAATTGTGTTAAGTTTACCTTCCTGTAAATACACTAAAAACCACTGAATTGTACTCTTTCAATGAGTGAACTGTCTGACAAGAAAAAAGAAAGGACCACATAGCAGACCAGAGATTGCTATCCTTAGAAAGCCTGCTTCCAAGGTTTTAGGCTTTTAGAATTTAAATTTTTGGGAGGATTCCACCACAGTAACTAGTGAGAGTTGGTCACTGTATCTAAACTGTGCAAACAATGTGGTTTATCCTGAACACCTGCTTTCCTTCTGGAAGTCTGGAATTCTGGTAACATTTGAGGTAGAGGATACCATGTGACCCCTTCCCGATAAAAAATTCTAAGGACTGAGTCTCTACACAGCTTTCTGGTAGACTGCATTTTACCAATGTCACAATTTGTTGCTGGAGGAATTTGTGCATTTCATGTGACTCCACTGGAAGAAAACTAGGAGAAACTTGGGTCTGATTTCCACCAGACTTCACCCCATGATCCTTCTCCATTTGCTGATTTTGCTTTATTTCCTTTTGCTATAATTAAAAAAGCATAGGAATAAGTACAATTATATGCTGAATGCTCAAAATTCTGCAAAAGCACCAAACTTAGGAATGTCAGGAATCTTGGAGACCTCAACACAGAAGCATTATGAAAGTAATTAAGAGGTAATTTCTTTCTTCACATCAGCTGGCAAAAACTTAAAAGAAACACTGTTGGTGGAGCTAAAGGGAAAGAGGTACTTACCCTTATTGTTGACTAATAAAAAAATGTAATTATACTATAATACCCTTGTAGCAATATTATATCAATCTGGCAACAACTGTTAAAATTAAAAACACACTTCAATCTAAAAACCCCAATACTGAGAATCTATGCCTCCCCCCAAAAGTACTACCTTATTGAGATATAGCTGATAGGTGCAATAAATAAGAAAAGAAACAAAATGAATGTCCATAAATAGGGACATAATTATATAACAGGGTGTTTTTGAATGACAAAGGCAAAATGCAGAAATGTAATATAATCCTGGGGCACCTGAGTGGCTCAGTCATTAAGCGTCAGCCTTTGGCTCAGGTCATGATCCCAGGGTCCTGGAATTGAGCCCCTCATTGGTTCCCTGCTCCGTGGGGAGTCTGCTTCTCCCTCTCCTACTCCCCCTGCTTGTGTTCCCTCTCTTGCTGTGTCTCTCTCTGTCAAATAAATAAATAAAATCTTAAAAAAAAAAAAAGAAATGTAATATAATCCTATTTTGGTAAAATAATATATGTGAAAAAATACATATACTTTATATGAACATCTGAACAAAGAGAAGTGTGCATATGTCTTGTTAAAATGGGGATGGACAGCCAAGCTTGAAAATAAAAGTGGAAAAAAAAAAAAGCCTGTACTAAAAAAAACTACAGTATGTATATTAGTTACATTTATGCATTATATAAGTTATATATGTGTATATACACACAAATATAAAATTAAAATGATGTATCAGAAAACTATAAAACAAAAGAAATTTGATGTAGCAATTTTAGGGTCAGATAAAATTGAATAAAAATGCAACTATCTCCATATGTTGATTTTGTATCCTGCAACTTTACTGAATTCGAGTATTAGTTCTTTTTTTTTTTTTTTAAGATTTTGTTTATTTATTTGACAGAGAGAGACACAGAGAGAGAGGGAACACAAGCAGGGGGAGTGGGAGAGGGAGAAGCAGGCTTCCCTTGGAGCAGGGAGCCCGATGTGGGGCTTGATCCCAGGACCCCTTGGACCATGACCTGAGCTGAAGGCAGACACTTAATGACTGAGCCACCCAGGCGCCCCTCGAGTATTAGTTCTAACAGGTTTTGGTGGAGTCTTTGGGTTTTCCACATATAATATAATGTCATCTGCAAATAGTGATAATTTTACTTCTTCATTTCCTATTTGGATACCATTTATTTTTCTTGACTAATTACACTGTCTAGGACTTCCAGTGCTATATCGAATAGGTGTAGTGAGAGTGGGCAACCATTTTGTTTCTGATACTAGAGGAAAAGCTTTTGACTTTTCACAGCTGAGAATGATGTTAGCTGTGGGCTTGTCATATATGGCTTTTATTATATTGAGACACATTCCCTCTATACCCACTTTGTTGAGAATTTTTACACTGAAAGGATATTGAGTTTTGTCAAATGCTTCTTCTGCATCTAATCTTTCCTTCTCTTAATGTGGTATATGACATTTATTGATTTGCAAATGTTGAACCATCCTTGCAACGCCAGGGATAAATCCCACTTGATCATGGTATATGATCCTTTCAGTGTGCTACTGAATTTGGTTTGCTAATATTTTGTTGAGAACTTTTCCATCTATATTCATCAGGGATATTGGCCTATGTTTTCTTTTCTTGTAGTGTCCTTATTTATCTTTGGTATCAGGGTAAAGCTGGCCTCATAAAATGAGTTTGGAAGTGCTCCCTTCTCTTTGATTTAAAAGTAAACATTAAGCTACAAAACAAGTTGAATTATGTTCACCAAATGGTATATTAGACTCCTAACCTCCAGTGCCTGTGAACATTTGGGGAAATAGGGCTTTTACAGATGTAATTAGGTTAAGATGAGGTCATTAGGGTGAGCCCTAATCCAATAAGACTAGCAGTTATCATTAGAAGAAGAGACAGCAACACACAGAGAGAATACTGTTTAATGACAGACAGGGGTTGGAGTGATACAACTACAAGTCAGGGAACACCAAGGATTGACAGCCACCACCATGAGCTAGAAAGGGGAAAGGAAGGCTTCTGCTCAGAGCTCTTGAAAGAAACCAACTCTGCCAAACCTTGATTTTGGACTTCTAAGCCTGCAGAGCTCTGAGAAAATAAATTTCTATTGTTTTATGCCATCCAGTTGGTTGTACTTCATTATAGCAGCCCTAGAAAACTAATATAATGGCTGATAAAGCTAGGAAACTTTGTTCTTTTACATTTATTGGGTTTTGTTTTGGTTGTAAAATAAAATATTATTAGATTTTTGAAACAACATAGAAGTACTACATAAAGAAAATTAGAAATACCCATAATCCTACAGAAGTATAGAACTGCTGCTAATAAAGCTATGGAAATATATTCTGGCCTAGTCATCAAACTGTAAAGTAAAATTCCATTTTAATATCTTTTCACCAGTAAGAAATAGAGCAACGCAAGGATACCCTGAAGACTTTTTACCAGATATACTACAATTCATCTAACTAGTAAAAGTGTTTAAGGTTTCATTTTCGATAACTAGATAACAAGGTACAGATGCATAGCAGTTGAAGCAATTAAAAATCTAATTCATTATACGGGCGCCTGGGTGGCTCAGATGGTTAAGCGTCTGCCTTCAGCTCAGGTCATGATCCCAGGGTCCTGGGATCGAGTCCCACATCGGGCTCCCTGCTCCTTGGGAGCCTGCTTCTCCCTCTGCCTCTCTCTCTCTCTCTCTCTGTCTGTCTCTCATGAATAAATAAATAAAATCTTTAAAAAAAAATCTAATTCATTATAGAAGTATCTTCACTTTTATAAGTTGAAGGATAAAAGAAGATATAATTGAAGAATAAATGTCCTTTGATGTACAAAGCCACTGTTACTCTACAAATGGAGGTACTGGAGAAGAGTGTACTAGAAAATTCATAAAACAAAGACAGAAAATGAGATTAAAATAATAAGAAAATACTGTACCGCCACCAACAAAAACAGCAAATTTTAAATAATTTTCAATGTTCTGCACTTTTTTGCTCTATTTCTTTTTGTCCAAAAAAGAACTACGTTTATCTCTTATGGCTCTTACCTACTCACTAGTTCCCACTGGTAGCTAACTAGAGAAAGACGCGTTCCTGTGTGTCCAGAATATAGAGTATGAACATTAAGGACAGTGGATTATAGCAATCTGCTTTAGGATAACATCTCCAGAAGAGAACTATGCCAAAGCAGGCATAACCTAACTTTTCTTTTCCTTGACAAAGCCCAAACTGAACTCCTATTTTATGTATACTTCCTTCCCCATCTCAGTTTATGGTAACTTCGTCTTTCCAGTTGCTCAAAACAAATATACTGGAACGGTCTTTGGCTCTTCTTTCTCACACATCTTCAAACCTTGCCTGGATTGCTAGAACAGCCTCCTAACTGCCTCCTCGCTTCTGCCCTCACCCTTCAAAATCTATCCTCAAGGACAGACAAAAAGATCCTTCTAAAATAAAATCATAATGTCATCCCTCTTCTTACAACCTTTTAATGAGTCTTTATTAAATTCAGATTAAAACCCCAAACGTCTTTACAATGGCCTGCAAGGCCCTGTACTGCCTGCTGAAGTAAAAACCATTTTCTTCTATACTCTCACAGCACTTGAGACCACATGTGTTTTTCCACAAGCCATGCTTCAATTCTCAGTGGACTCCAACAGGGTGTCCTACAATTTAACTCAATTTTGACACTATCTACCTGAAGTTAGTGTCAGATCTCAAGTTACGGGCTCAGTCCCACAAGACCGTCCCACTTCAGACACTGATCACATGACCCAAGCTGTCACTTGTACTTCTGGTCAATCTCCTATAATTTGGAGGTTCCCACAACCTTTTCCACAGATGACTAATTTGATTAATTTGCTAGCACAGCTCACAGTTTACTGACTAGACTTTGGGTTTATTATAAAAAGATACTCAGAAACAGCCAGGTGGAAGAGATGCATTAGGCAAGGTATGTGGGAAGGGGCATGGAATGTCCATGCCCTCTCCAGACATACCACCCTCTCAGCACCTCCACGTGTTCACCAATCCAAAAGCTCTCCAAACCCCTTCAGTTAGGATTTTTTTTAAAAAGACTGTATTTATTTATTTGACAGGGAGAGAGAGAGAGCATGCACAAGCAGGGGGAGCTGCAGGCAGAGGGAGAGGGAGAAGCAGGCTCCCTGCTGTGCAGACAGTCAGACATGGCGCTAGATCCCAGGACCCTGGGACCATGACTTGGGCCAAAGGCAGATGCTCAACCGACTGAGCCACCCAGGCGCCCCCAGTTAGGATTTTTTATGGAGGCTTCATTACATAGGCACAACTGATTAAATCACTGGCCATTCCTGATTAGCTCAACTTCTACCACACTCCCCTCCCTGGAGGTGGAGGAAGGTAGGCAAGAGGAAAGTTCAATTCCTCTAATCACAGAGTTGGTTCCCCTGGCAACCAGTCCCCAATCTAAGGCTATCCAGGATCCCCCAACCAGCATTCATCTCATTAGCATGCATGAAAAAAAAATCACTTCCAGAGATGCTCCAAGGGTTTTAGGAGCTGTATGTCAGGAAATGGGGCCAGAGACCAAATTTCTTATTATGTCACAACTGCCCATCCCCTCACCTTCATCTCTGACTACTTTCCCTTCACTTTCTCTATTGCCATTGTATCAGCCTCCTTCTTATTTCTGAATACACCCTGCAAACACCTGCTTTAAAGCCCTTACTCTGGCTATTCTTCTGACTGCAATACACTTCCCCTTGATGCACACATGGCTTCTCCCTGGCACCCTTCATGATTGCTTTCCTCAAAAATCACCTTCTAAATGAGGACTATATGGATTTAAAATTGCAACCTGGGGCACCTGGATGGCTCAGTTGTTAAGCGTCTGCCTTGGGCTCAGGTCATGACCCCAGGGAGCTGGGATGGAGCCCCACATCCAGCTCCCTGCTCAGCGGGAAGTCTGCTTCTCTCTCTCCCACTCCCCCTACTTGTGTTCCCTCTCTCGCTGTGTCTCTCTCTGTCAAATAAATAAATAAAATCTTTAAGAAAAAAAAAAAACTGCAACCCATCACAACCTCCACTCCACACTCCCAATCCCCCTAAACATGCTCTACCTTTTCTTTTCTCCTTGGCATTCTTCACCATCTTATATGCAATATAATTGACTTATTAGGATTATTATTGTTTCTCCTCCCAATCATCTTAGAATGTTAAGTGAATCCCAGGCATGTAAACCAGTACCAAATACATGGTAAGTACCCATTAAATACTTATTGAAGGAAGCTCAGGAAATAAAATAAAACCTTAATGAACAAATCAGTGTTCCTAACAAAGATGACCTAGGCAATCAGAGTTCAGGACAATTTCCTGCCATTTGGCAGCTAGGTCAAGGAGGTAGGATTATTTCAGGCCTATACCGCATACATTATAGAAGGAAAAATCTTTTAGGGTTCAAACAGCCTGCTTGCCTAAAAACAGGGAAGGCCACCATGAGAGGGGCAAGAGTTTATTGTGCAGGCTAAGAAGTTTCAAAGATGCCAAAGCATAAAGCACCTGGTGGACAAATAATGCCCTGATAGGTTCTTGACAAGGATGGAATCTATGGTCTGATATTGACCTCATGTGCCCCACAATTATTTCTTCTATCTCTTATGAAGTTTTCAGTAGCACAGAACATTACTCAACTATTCAATTATTAAAATTGTATCAGTTACATAATCTATAATCATAATTACATAAAAAGGTCATAGTTATAAGTATCACAAACCATGTATAAAATACCTAATATATGCCCAAAATATAGCAGGCATTCAGTAAATGTAAGCTAATTATAATGATAGCAACACTATCTTTGAAGTAAAATTATTTTTAATAATATAAACATTTGAATAGAAAGTAAAAGCTGTATATTTTATATCTCATTTTCCTATCTTTCTCCATTTCCTTAAACTGATTTATCAATCTTGATTATAACCTTAGTTAGATCAGATATACTGTACAATAAAGTATCAATTTCTAAATTGTAATATCGGTTAATAAGTCAATCTTAGTAAAAAATAAGCGATTTCATTTACAGAGATATCCTACTTTAAGAAAATTTAACATGAAAAATTCTAATTTACAAGAAAATGTTTGGGAATGCTTCACTTTACAAGCGGATTCATCACAGTGTTAAGCATTCACCTACAAACTTTTGGACTAGAGAAAGAGAAACTGAGGTAAAACATTAGAAATCAATGGAAAGCAACTCTGAAATAATAAAGTAAACAACAGAGATTTAGAAAAATTCAACCTATGTACCATTTTTCAGAAATGTAACTACAAACTCCCTCAACGACAATTTTGATTCATAAATAACATGATCCACCCAGCCATAAAAAATAACTAGAGCACCCAAACCGTACGACATTGCTCTCATGCTGTCTCTGGGTCCCCTAGAAAGCTCCTCTGCCTGCCTACCATCCTTTGTGCTGTCCCTATGGTACTCTCCTTACACTTAAGATGAGAGTACACATAACATCATCTCCAGATTCCCTTATTCTGTCTTCCCTCTACAGCAACACAGTATAGATCTTTGTACGATACAGATCAAAGTACAGTGGTAACACAAAAATGAAGTGATAATCTATTGTCTTTTGATGGATTAGAAAATACTTCACAGGTGTGGTATGGGTGATCGGGAAGTTGAAAGGGGAATGGGAAGAGGAGAAGCAGCATCTTGCAAACGCAAGGGTATAAGAAAAAAAGACTTATTTTATCTTTGGAAACTCAGTTCAGTTGGGGGGAGGACTGGGAACAGCCAGAGATAAGGCTCTGAAAAGGAAGAACTCAAATTTTTGACTACTTTAATGTTGTCTTATTAATTTTTGAATCTCTGGTGTCTAGCATAATAGGTCAATAAATGTTCATTGAGTAAATCTGCTAAATCAGAAAATCACAAAAAGTAAAAAAGTTTCCAAATTCCAAAGGACCAGTATTTCTTCAAACTGCTTTTTGCAGATCAATATTTACAAAATAGAAGTAAATAGAAGTTACATTTACAAAATGTATTCAACAATACCAAACAGATTAAAAAATGCCATGACAACTCAGATGACTGAAATGATAACTAAGATATTGAAATACGGTTTACATTGCATTATAGTTTATTTTCTGATGAATTACAAATATGAATATATGCAGCAAATTTTCTGAAGTGACTTACCTAAAACAAAAATTCTTCAATCAGATGAAATGGTTTGTAGCATTTTTGCGAATGTCAGAGACACTTTTGGTGGCCTAATGAGGTCTATGGGCTCCTTGGAATGATGTTTGTAAATGCATAAAATAAAATTCATAGTATTGAAAGAAAGAAAAAAAAATCGTATCACAAAGAAAACCTATTAAAATTCAGTTCTAACCACAGACCACAGTTCTAATCATGGACCTTACTTTAAGAACTCCTGGTAGAGGATATGGGTTAACTTGGAAGAGCAAAGACTAGATACTTCTTACCTAAATAGTCTATAGATAGATACATAGATATAACAATATAATATTCCTATTATCTTAAAAGAAACTCATAACTTGCCAAGATTAGGATATTATATAAAGTTATTTAAAGTTTAAATAACCTTTGAAGATTTTATCTGTGGTAGAACAGGTTGAATCCATTTCTTGTTCCTACTATGTGCATCTTTTGTATTGCAAAATTTTCTAAAATCATTACATCTTTACAAAATTAAAAATAATATACTAATGCTACATTTGTATCATCAGGAATTTCTAGTTAGTTCTCCAAAGATGACATAAATTAGTACACATCTTTCCTTAATCCAAGAGCTCATGAGAACCAGTAGGCTTGACAATCTGGGGGGCCCTAACATACCTAGCACACACTGTATTCAAAATACTTTCAGACACACTACATAAACGACCTTGTTGTAGGTTGTGTTTGGGGTCTGTAATTAAGAAACACCTTATAGTTAAAGCTGTCAAATTACAAGATCTGCTAAGTATTGTAATAAGTAAATGTCTTTGTAGGATAGCCTAATCTACCACTTTATAGATTTCAAACATACTTTTGGAAAATTGTAGGGTAAAGCAACATCCTCCCTAGCATGGTAGGTGAGTGAATTCCAAACAGTTTCAACAGGAAAAATAACCCTGATTTTGACTTTTTAATGTGTACATCACCTTAAATCAGAATTTTCATTTTTTAACTCTGTTTTGTTAAAATTGGGTTCTAAACCATAATTCCAAAATTATATTTGAGACTAAAAGAAACATTTGACACTAAATAATATAGATTTTGAATCACAGTGCATACTAAAATTATAAGAGTTTTTGAAAAGAGATTTTCTTAAGGAAAAGAACAAACTAGGTGGAAAAGGGTATCCCTCTCACATTAAAATAGCTATCTTTTAAAAAACTACTTTTTGTATCTTCTAGAGAAAATAATATTAATGGAGTGACTATTAGTGTTCCATGAACACTATGCATTTATAAAAAGTTTTTAAATAGAGAAAAAAAGACCTATTCTTGGTCACTTATTTTTACACTATAGGAAAAAATACACATAACTACCAATGAGTTTAATTTATGAACAAATTTAAATAAATCACTTTCATGGTTTATCACCACTAATCACGAACCTAGGCAAACTGTCCAAAAAGCTCATTTTAAGAGCCTCTAAAATGTAAAACAAAAACAAAAACTGTGTTTTTTCCAGACTACGGTTAACTCTTACCTACAGTGAGTGTGTCTATTTGGAATTCTCACGACAATGGTAGAGAAATCCTAAATCACTTTTGCTAAATAAGTTTTTATTTTTTTAATTTCTTTCACAGGATGAAGGAGCTTTGCCTAGGCCATCATCAGGAAACTTAAAATAGAAAATTAAACTAACAAGAAAGTATCAATTTGGCCAAAAGTACATTCAATTAGAATTTTGTTAGCACTTGCTACTCCTTTTAAACACAGAATTAGCAATGCTTTTCTTTAAAGAACAGAATTAAAAGCGACTCAGACCCTAATCACAAAGAACTTCCTAAGTTTAAACATCCCTCACAAATAGCCTTGAAAATCCCTTGCAAAAATACATATATTTTTCCAGATAAGGAAACATTTTGGCATACTCTGCTGTCTAACAAATAAAGCCTTGCAGTACATTTTGCAAGCATTAATCAGACCTTGCACTGATACAGAAAACCCCATAGCAGGATAACAAACCTCAGAACACGCTCAGATTGCAGGCTTTAGAGAGCCTCCCTAGTACACCTGTGCAAGTACTTCCTGTTCTCCAACGATGTTTTAAAAGTAGTTTGTTAAACGCCCCGTAAGTCGCCGTTTAGAAGCTAAACATTAACTTTATAAATTACTACTATCACCCAGAAACCACCAGCCCAAAGATTCTCACGAATCCTGTCATCTCTCTTCTCCAAGGAGCGCAACATAACCATCCGGACCCCTTTAAAAAGGGGCTGCTCGGGAGAGGCAGTGGCTGCTCCGCAAGTGAGGGGCAGGGACCAAGTAAGCGTAATATTCATAAGCCGAACGCACTAAGCGACCCAGCTGGACTCCAGGTTCTGCCTCGTGTCCGCCCTCAAACACAGCAGCAATGAACAACCACGACCCAGTAAATACAGCACCTCCTCCCGCGCGCCTCCAGCCTGGCCAGACGCATCTCCTCCAGGGCCGGGACCGGGCGGGGAGGAGGAGGGACGGCTGCGTGACCTCGGATGCCTGAACCCCGGCAAAGAGTCCGCGGAGCGGGGGCGAAGGATGTCGCAGGGCTGCTAGGGGAGAAGCAAGGTCTGACGCTGGAACGAGGGTCTCCCACTCAGGCCCGGGGCGGGGGTCGCAAGTCGTTGGATCTCTATCCAGAGACTAGTTTCGGAGACTTACCTTGAGCTCTGCCTTCCTAACGAGAGGGAGAGTGCGGTCCAGGTAAAGAAATACGGGCCTTCCACTTCCACAGGACTACCTCCCGCTGGCCCAGCTCCGCCTCACGCCAACACCCGTCTGACACTAACAGCGGCCACCTTAGCCGAGGTTCACTGGGAACTGAAGCAGAGGCGTCTGGTCTCGCCGCCCAGAGCCCGACCCTGCGCATGGAGCATGCGCACACGCCCCAAAACCAAGGGCCAGTCAGGGCAGTGACACCTGCGATCAACAGGTCCCGGGAGACCCGTCCCACTCTCCGCCTCGTGCCGGCCCCGCCTCCTCGGGAAAGGCCCCGCCTTCACGCTCCTCAAGCTAACCCCGCCCCGCACTCGATTTCCCGGCTTTCCGGACCTGGCGAACTGTATTCCCGCGGGGGTTCGACCGGGCGCGCGATCCAGTTGACTTACTCCAAGGCGCGAGATCCCGCGAGAGCAGGAACTTGAACATTTCCCCTCAGGCAAGAGTGGAGCATTAGGGCTTAGCTGTTGAGGAAGGTGCGTGCAGTTTGGCTGTGTGGTGTAAAAGGAAGAAGGGGGTAGTTCTCCTCAAGCGGAGGTGATTATTCCCGCGCTCTTGGTCAATATATTCGGTATTTTCTAAGCTCAGGAACGCGAATCCACGAAGGACTGGGTTAAGTATTGTTACCTGAGAGAAAACAGCCCGTACTGCCTGGCTTCAAAACTGCATGTGGGTATGCAATTCCTTTTAGCTTTCTGTGAATCATTATGATTTGTTTACAGTTAAATAGCTTCCATTGGCATGAATGTATATTCCCCAACTGGTTGTTTCGTGACTATTAATAAAATGAAAGCTTTAATAAACATGTTGACTCGGTTAATAGTTAATTGTGGTAAGAAAAATTTGGCTGCCTCCTTACTCTGCGTTAAAACAAGTTTTAAGTTAGAAGCTACTGCTTCGGAATTGGGCTAAACTTTGTTTTGTAATTTTTTTTAATAGAAGTTTAAAAAAAAACCCACTGCCATCTTTAGTATTAAAGATCCCTCTCAATAAGTAATAAACAAAATTTTGAAACTCATTTCAAAGCTGATGCAGGTAGAACATACAGGTTATAAAAATTGATTTAAGTAAACTCTTAGGTAACTAAAAGTTTATTTGAAGAATTAGAATGAAGAAACATTTTACATTGATATAGGTGCATTTTGCTTGAGACTGAATGTGAATTTATTGAGAATTTACTATATTTCCTTCACTGAATTAAGCACTAAAGGAAATATAGTGAAAGTTAAGACATAGTTCCTGCCTTCAAGAAATTTAAAACTTATGGAGGAGTAGGAAAAAAAATTTCATTAAAAAATAACACTATTAACTCTCCTTTTGGTTTCCCTAGTACCACTATTGGTTGTGCAACTACATTTCTGATACACTTTAAATATTTTTCTTAAGGCCCTCTGTGTTCTCAAGCTCTCCATTTTCTTTTCTTGTCTACCTTACTCCTCTCATATCCTTGAAAAATCTCTTTTACCAGGTGTCCCAGTGCACCAAGGACTCCCAGATGTATATCTTCAGGTTAGACTTTTAAGCAACATCTTCATTTGGTTATCACGCAGATACCTTAAATAGGTCCTAAATTGATGTTGGTATCTTTAGCATTCCCTATTCCTGAGACTCTCCCCACCCATCTGGAAACGAGCCCATTTTCATTCCTCATTTCAGATAATGGCACCCAATTACCCAAGACAGAAATCCAGGAGTACCCCTACATTACATTTCCTTCACTTCCTCTATCCTAATATCAAATTCTATTGACTCGTCTCCTTAAGTATCCCTCAAATCCACTCTTCTTCAATCTTCACTCTCACTGTCAGTCCAAGTAATTAACACCTCTCCTGACTCATCTCCCTTGGACAATTGCAATAGCCTCTTGTTATTTCCCACTCCACTCCAACCTATATTCTATTAATAATTTTTCTAACATGAAAATATGATCACAATATTTGTCTGCAGAGATTTTTTTCCAGGGGCTTCCCATCACCAGTAGGGCCTTTCATGATCTTGCTTCAGACTGCTATCATCTGCCATTCTTGCCCATTTACTCCATACTAGCCATACTGAACTCCTTGCTTTTCTGTGATCCTACCACGTTCTTTCAGGATCCTTTGGGTCTCAGTTGAATTGAAAACTTACCTCCTTTACGGAACCTTTCATAATTTTCCAAGACGGACTTGCCTTTCCTTCACCATTTTGGACTTATTTCTGTTATAACAATTATATTGTACTGTAATTATTTATTTGCAAATGTAACTGACAAGTCAACCCCTGTCTCCACTCTTGAAAAATAATTTGAACTGTGGATAATAAAAAGACTCATACTATCTCCTCTCCTCATTTAAAAATTACAGAAGAATGCCCTTTAGTTCACCCTGCTTGAGAATTTGACTAAACCCTGACTGAACACTTTTTTAATCCTCTAAGTTGAAACTTTCTACCAGTTCTTGGCCTATCTAAGTACTGAGTTTAAATTATAGGCTTGTAATAGGTCACAAGTTAAGCATCAAAAAAGCAGTCTGAAGCAAATGGATGGGAAAAAGGAAAATTGACATTGTACTACATAGCCCACCCAGAAAACTTTGTAGGTAGGAATGTCTTTTCCTGCTTTTAATAATAACACACCCACAGGTTTTAATAACAACCACAAGGTGGGCATAATTCCAAGTGGGGTATTTCACCCTTCACTGGCCCAATGATTGGTGTATGGGTGATTCAGGCTAATCAGCATCCTTTCAGAGCAGTTTCAAATTGAATCTTTTCTCTGGTCATAAAGCTGTAAAGATGGGAGCTCAGAGCTGCTTGTGGCAATGCATGTTGCCATTTAGAATAGCTGGTCTGAAAGAATAATGCAGATGTGGGAGGAAGTATGAGAGAGAAGAGTATCCCTGAAAGTCCTCTATCCTCTTATAAAATAGGAAATTCAGGAGTTGAGTGCTTACCAGACTCCTCAGCTCTGCAGCATGACATTTTGTTAAGTATCAGAAGGTCAAATTCAATATCCTTAGCATCTTAGCCAGCTCTTCCTTAGTCAAAACTTTACTAGCCATACATCCCAATTCTTCTAAGGCTCTGCTATACCAGAGTCAACATTTGTTAGTTAACCACAGCTAGTGGTTAGCCAGTGGCCTCCTTAATTTTTGCTGAGTTATTGTCAGCTTAGGCAATTTCATTACCCTTTTATGTTATTTCACTTTGAAACATTCTAATTTTCTTATCTGTAAACTGTGATGAAAAATAATACTGACATATGATGTCTTTTGATACCCAGATAAAAGCAAGTAAAGTCCCATACTGTATTATTACAGCCATTAGTGCTATTATTATGATTACCAATACTGTTGTCATCAATGATAATGTGATGCTATTAGGACCTATATGTTGTTTTCCTTGCTGTACTATGTATTTTATTACAATCTCAAAGATGTGGAAGGCTTTAGATTACGTCTGGGCCAGCCTCCCATTCACTGAAAGATTATCCCCAACAGTGGTTGTGCAGGTTCTGTTCAAATATAGTCGCATGATAGAAAACTTGATGCTTTGTGGTACACCCTATTCCTTTTTTTTTTCTTTAAGATTTTATTTATTTGACAGAGAGAGGCACAGCAAGAGAGGGAACACAAGCAGGGGGAGCGGGAGAGGGAGAAGCAGGCTTCCCGTGGAGCAGGGAGCCCAATTCAGGGCTCGATGCAGGGCTCGATGCAGGGCTCGATCCCAGGGTCCTGGGATCATGACCTGAGCCGAAGGCAGATGCTTAACGACAAAGCCACCCAGGCGCCCCCACCCTATTCCTTTTTAAGACTAACTGTTAAGGGGCGCCTGGGTGGCTCAGTCGTTAAGCGTCTACCTTCGGCTCAGGTCATGATCCCAGGGTCCTGGGGTCAAGCCCTGCATCGGGCTCCCTGCTCCACGGGAAGCCTGCTTCTCCCTCTCCCACTCCCCCTGCTTGTGTTCCCTCTCTCGCTGTCTCTCTCTCTTTGTCAAATAAATAAATAAAATCTTTAAAAAAAATACTGTTAAGAAATTTTCATCACAATGAATTGAATTCTATCAGTAATTTCCACACACTGGTCTTATTCCTGTTCTTTGTAACAACAGAAATCTATTCACTTTTCCATAAGACACTAAACTGAAAATACTTTTGTTTTTTCAAGCTAAAAATACTCAGTTCTCTCTCAATTTTTTGAAGGCCTAATTAATATTAAGCTAATCAATCCATTCATTCATAATATTTTGCATCACCCTACAAAATATTTAAAGTGAATTCTAAAGAATAATAATATGAATTCAAACATATAATGTAGTGATGAAATATAAATAAGAAGACAAATCAGAGCTATGAGAAGTTAAAATACAAGTAGAATATAAAGAATGAGAGCAAAAGAACAAAAGTATGCACAAACCTGTAGCTTAAACTTGTTTGGCTCCGATCTAAAATCAAAAGTGGATATGGTATTTAAGGTATCAGTGACAGGAAAACATTTTTCTGTCATCACCTAAAATTGTTTTCCCCCATGTGGGTGGGCCTTCATCTAAGGAGGCTCTTATCTATGTTCACTGACAATGGACTCATCAACATGTCCCTGGAAAATGTAGTAACAGGCTTCATGTACCATCCATGAAACTGAGCTCAGGATGCACTTTTGCTGTCAACTTCTGAGAAAATGTGACACTGAAAAATAAGAACAGATTTTTTTAACTAGCCCAATTATGGTTTGTGCATAAATATTCTTTCTCTTTAATTTTTTATAAAACAAGTTTTATAACATGTTTTACATATGAGGTTCTTTAGAATCTTAGAGATGGAAAGGATCTTAGAGATTAGTTTGTTAAAGTCTCTCATTGTATAGATGAGAAACTTAAGTTCAGGGAAGTAAAGTTACCCAAGCTTGTGCTGGACGCTAAGTAGAGCCAGAACTGAAACCCAATTCTGAAACACTTGGAATTGGCCTGTGTGAAATATTTTCCCTGAAATATTCTGAGGTTTCATAAGAGATAGTATTCTTTTGTCTCTTGAAGTACAATGAAATTTCTTCTGTATTCAAGTATTGGTGATAAACATACTTGGCATCTTTGTACCCTTTTGAAAGACAAGGGAAGGGGAACATAAGGAAGTTGAGAGCATTTCACAAGTAAAGATTTTTCTGAATTGTGATATCTATGGTAGTACTTTGACTTCATGAAAAATACTAAGCAGTTTGGAAATTTACCAAACTTGTTTTCTCACTCCTGGGAACCTAACAATTCTAAGTCACGCGTGCGCGCGCACACGCGCCCGCACGCACACACACACACACACACACACACACGACTTTACATCTCGGACTGACTTGTTTTTAAAGTAGTTCTTTAAGAAATAAATAGTAGAATAACACCATATCTTTTGCTCATAGCATATTGGCTGAAGCACTGAGCCCAAAGGAAGTTGCCCTGGAGAGCACTTTTCTTTGTAAAGATGACAAAAATATTCAGGGCACCAGTGTTTTCAAGTTGAACTTCCTTATTGAAATTCACTTCACAGTCAAAAGGAAAAAGGGAAATACAACACTTTTTAATAGAGTAATAAAATTGTTGAAAAATATTCAGTGATAGAAATACTTCAAGGAATTATAGGTATATATAAAGCAGGGATTCGAAAGGACTGAATTTATTTCTAATTCTCAACTATTAGTGTTCTTGAGTCTTTCATTCTCTTATCTGTAAAACTGAAATTGTGCTGGGGGAAAACAATCTAACTCTTGGCAAATAATATCCCAGGAATGTATGTTAAAGACTGTACATTTTATTTTTTTTCAAAGAGTTTATTTATTTGAGAGAGAGAGCATGAGCAGGGGGAGTGGAAGAGGGAGAAGCCGACTCCCCACTGAGCAGGGAGCCAGACTCAGGGGTCAATCCAAGGACCCCAGGATCATGACCTGAGCCGAAGTCAGACACTCAACCGCTCAACAGACTGAGCCACCCAGGCACCCTAGACTTTGTACATTTTAAAATCAAAGTTTTTTGATTAAATTGTTTTCTAAAAGTTTTGTCTTGTTACTGTTTCAAATCCTTTTTATTCTGAATAACTCTCCTTATGGAATTAGTTATAATAGTTTTAATGTGATGAAGAAAAGCCATCTCAGTTGCTAAAAACTGTGCTGACCTTTCCATTTCAAACAGCAGCTAGCAGTAGGTAGAAGAGCAGCTTTTAACACTGTAGACTGTAATCTAGAGAAAGCAGTATATATTTTACACTATTCTCCAGTTCACATGGACATGTATAAAACAAAATCAATAGTTCCTTAAAACAATATTATGACTGAGTGTTGCACTCTGATATTTTATTCATTTCTATTTCATTTGAAAATCTTCTGATCATAACCAATGAAATTGATTTCTAGACCCCCTAACAGAACAAAACTATAGTTTGAAAGATGTGAGCTAGAGGTTTTTAATAGAAGAAGCAGTTCCCCCTTCAATATAGTGTGGAAATTTACTCCCTTCCAGTTAGAAAAAAATAATTCATTTTGGTTTGATATTATCACATTAACAATTTTTCACCCATTAAAAACTTCCTAACATTATAAAAAGGCCATTGCTCTTTGGATCCACATTTTGCTAACATTACCCTTATTCACAGTTGTAATCCTCTATGGTTAATAAATGAGATGTACAAATTAGATAAGGCTATATCCATACAGTTATAGATAAATATGAAATCATTTACAGTATGCCACCAGAAGATGTGCAGCTTACATCTATGTGGATGACTATGTTCTCAACTGAGATAGGAGAGAGAGAATAAGATAGTGGAAGGAATGTGAGATCAGAAGCAGAATTCTTGTGTCCTAATTTTAGATGTGCAGTGTGAGATTGGGCTAGTTTCTTAACTTCTCTAAGTTTCCATTCTGTAAATGAGGGAATTGATCTAGAAAATTTCAAGATAGCATATAAAGTTCTTTGATTCTTTGATGGTTGTTCATTTAAACCAAAGAGAGTGTTTTATTACACTTATTAACATAGTTCTAGTGGATGACATTTGGAAAATAATAACATCTTTGCTTATTATTATATCTAAAACATTAATGTCCTTTGCTATGCTAACAAGAGAACACTTAAGTAAACATCAGGGTATGGAATTGTACAAATGGCATAGTCTAATAATTTTGATAATTATGATCACTAACCATAACTGATATATTTATACATATATGCATCTGAAAATACAATGATTTTTCTGTGTTGCTATGTGTCTTAGTCTGTTTGACTACTATAACAGAATATCATGGACTGGGTAGTTTATAAACAACAGAAATTTACTTCTCACAGTTCTGGAAGCTGGGAAGCCCAAGATCAAGGTGCTAGCAGATTCAGTGTCTAGTGAGAGCCCACTTCTTGATTCACAGATGGCTATCTCACTGTATACTTATGTGGGGGAAGAGGTGAGGGAGCTCTTTGATGTCTCTTTTATAAGTGAACTAATCCCATTCATGAGGGCTACACCGTCATGATCAAATCACCTCCCAAAGCCTCCACCTGCTAATACCATCACATTGAGGGTTAGGATATCAGCATATGAATTTTAGAAGAGACACATACATTCAGTCTATACCTAAAAAAGTTTGGTAAGTTTATGATAAGTTTAATGTGTTTTTACTATTTTGATGAGTTTGTGAGAAACTGTAATCATATACTATGTTCACATCTCTTTCTATGTATCAGAAGAAAAGAATATTTTTCTTAAATAAGTGTGGCCCATGTTCACATTTGACTTTATGTTCCAAAATAGATGCTGAGCCTGGAGTGTTGCATGGCCCAGAACAGAGCCTTGTGCAGGAGGCCTGGGACCTAAAGCAAATCAGCTATGTTGTAGAATCTTCATTAGCCCCAGTTTTTTACATAGGTAGAATTAAGGTAAAATGGATATTAGAAAGTGAGTTTGAAAATTAAGCTTGAGAGTGGAAATTGGAAAGTATTCCTGCCTGCCTTTACAAGGTAAGGTGGAAAAGAAGAAAAGGTTATCTCAGGTAGATTGCGTTTAGGTGAATTTTTCATTATTTTAACATCAGCTCATAGAGGAATCAACTCTTTCCCCTGGTTATGAATTCCAGATGCCTACTTTCTTTAAGCAAGGCAGGACCCTCTCTACCCCTTGCCCACCCCCGAAAGGGAATGGGAGTGATTGTTTTTATTCACTATAGTCTAGAGATAATTGTGCCAAAACATTAGAATCTAGGGGCAATATGGCTTTTTTTAAATTTTATTTTTAAGTAATCTCTACACCACCGTGGGGCTCAAACTCACAACCCCGATATCAAGAGTTGATGATTCCACTGACTGAACCAGCCAGGCGCCCCAGAGGCAACATACTCCGTGATTTGAAACATTCCAAACAGGAATTTAAAGGAAAAATCGTTTTAGTTGGAAAAAAAAAAAAAGGTTATGTAGCCATCAATTACATAGAAATTCCATTCTGATTGTATGATGTGTTTTCTGAAGAGGCAGGGTACACTGATCAAGGAAAGTATCCGCCATATTGATTTTTAAAAACTCTTAAGTGACAGGCTGCCTGGGACATGGAGGTCTTGCTGCCCCCAAGAGGACTTTCCTCTCTCCTTTCTTTAACAACTTCACTGGTCCCAGCTGTCAGCTTACCCCCCACCCCCAAGCACAAGCATGGTGCGCAGCAGGGTCTCAAGATTCTGCCAAGAACATCTTGCCATGATTGGATAGGAATCCCAGATAAAAATGCAAACCTTTGATTTGTTCATTTTGACATCCCTGAAAATTGAATCACCATTGGAACAAAGGCTAAGAGAGTTAAGACAAAATACTGAAGGATGTAACCAACATTTCTGTGCAAAACAGAATTTGACTTTATCATAAGAAAAAAGAATTTATTCACTCAAGACTAAAAGCTAAAGGCCTGGGAACTGAAGTGGAATCAGGTCAAAAAGTGACATTGAATGTGGAAGAAATGGCTGACTTTTACAAGGAATTTTTAAGTAAAAATTTTAAGAAACATGATTTATAAGAGACTGGCACGGCCTAATTTTGCCATCACTTTCTTCATGGGGAGAATGGCCCTGGAGAGGATTTGGAACAAGCTTAGATTTAAACAAAAGAAGACCAGAGCCCACCTGACCCACCCACCTGGTGTCTGAGTGTCTATGAAAAGTGGCTGGTTTGGGAGCTCATTTTACAAGGGCTCTGAAAAGCTGTAAGTGGGGGCACCTGGCTGGCTCAGTTGGTGAAGCATCTGCCTTCGGCTCAGGTCATGATCCTGGGGTCCTGGGATCGAGCCTCACATCGGGCTCCCTGCTCAGTGGGGAGTCTGTTTCTCCCTCGGACACAACCCCCTCTCATGTTCTGTCTCTCTCTCTCTCTCAAATAAATCAATAAAATCTTTTTAAAAAATAAAAATAAAAAGCTGTAAGTGATCTGTGAAAACCTCAAGTCCTACACCTTCGTTATTCAGGCTCCTTTCCTTATGTCGGCACAGGGTGGGCTGGGAGAATGCTGGTCCTGATGAGCCATGGGCCGTGTGACTCTGTCCTGACTGTGGGTTCCCAAGCTGGCTCTTGTTCCTGGTGTGACATTAAATAGAGTCCAAGTACTAAGAAAAAAATTCTTAAATGACATACAAAATATGGAAAAGCTCACAGGAAGGAAGACTTTTCTATCAAGATCCTAAAAAGGCTATCTTAACTGCAATTTGTGTACATGTAGAATTTGTGACTTTGCAGGGAGACTCTGAATTTGTCCAGTTTATAGCTGTATGTCTCTCAAACTAAGATAATGGAGATTTATTCTTATTTTGTCTAATGTAAAAAAATAGTTGTGTACATGTAGAATTAGAAGTACTTCAAAAGGTATGCGGAGAAACCTGCAGAAAGCCCTAAATGACACAATTAATTCCTGCCCAGGCTAGCATGGATTTCCTTTCAGCTCATTCTGCCATTCCTTTTTTGCCCCTTTCATTTATATTTATTTTGCTAGTGCTGCAGCTTCTATACTAGTTCTTCAATCAGCAGTTTTAAAATAGGGTATGACATTGAATTTATCTTTTTTCCTTCTGACTTTTTCCGGTCCTGTTTCCTGAAACATCTCCATCCCCTACAGTGCCTAAGCTGTCACTGAAATTTGTTTCACAATATATAACACAGTACAGAAAAATAAGCACATTCTTTTTGGAGCTGAACCATAACCTCTTAAAATTAGCATTTTCCCCCGGTCTGCCCATTTGGACCAAATCTTCCTATTGATATCACATTATATTGAGAAAGCAGAAAAAGTTTCTATTCCTGGATTAAAATCCAGCCCTTCTATCTAAGGAATTCAAATAGAGACACACCCAATTCTTTATCTGATAACACTCCAGCTTCAGCCCTGGAAATCTTTACACAATTTTACTTATTTTTTTTTCTTGGCTCTGGAAAGTTGAACTTTTTTAAGTATTATAATTTTCCAAAGACTTGTTGATATATTGGTGAAGTGCTTTGATCAGTAGATTCCCCTTGCTTGTTCTCTGGGCAGAAGCTGTCACTCTTCCACCTTTCATAGAAAGCAAACCACCCTTCTTCCTGCAGAATAGAGCATGTGGAAGTCGAAAGTATTTTTCATAAGAAAAGAAGCATTCAAAGCAATACTTTCCTAAGCTAAATAAAAAGCAGTTGTGGCTGAGAATCTGCAATGATGTCATGTAAGTTTTATCTTGCATAAGCAGCAGAGTGAGGAAATTCCAGAATTAATAAGTCTGCTGGTACAGCTGTGCCCTGAGTTGGAAAGTTCAGGATGTTCTTTTCATGCTTACGACTGGACATTTTGCTCCACATTAGCCTTTGCAAGAATAATTGGCTCCCTCCATTTCCAAGCGGCTAAAACATTTATAAATGGATCTATTTAGAAAATGTAAAAGTTTAAATGGATTCAATAAATGGTCACTTAGATTCAAAATTATTGTTTATATTTGCCTTGATTCTGTAATGAGCGGTAATTAGTTATTTTTAATTATCAAGTGCCTTTGAATAGTGAGTTAAGAAATGGAAAATCCTAACTTTGAGAAATGATTGAAGGGAGTAGAGTTAAAAACCAAGAGTGGTCTTTTTAACTGTAGCTCTAGTTATTAATGTGGCTCTAGTTATTATCTAGAGAACAATTGGCCAGCTGATCATCAGGAAATTGGCTTACATAAAATAGGAGATATAATTTCATGATCTGGAAGTCTGTTGAACAGTATAATGGAAATTGAGAGAGTTCTGTCTAGTTTTGTAAAGTAGAAAATATTTTCCTTTAAAGGAATGGCTTTGGTGTATTATCTATGAAAATAGAAAACAAATTAATTACACTAGATGATTTCTTTCAACCTTACGGTTCTTAGTGTCATGCACTCCTTGCCTTTCGTTCCTCTTCTTTCCTCCTTTGCTTCTGCAGGGGAAAGAAAAGGAAGATGCACGATCCTGAGCAGAAATGAGCAAACTTAAACAGAGTTCGCTTTTGTGGTTCTCAAATTTCAAAATTAAACATGCATGTTGCTTGTTTTATTGAGTTCACGTTCAATATAGCCTGACAGCAGCCTTCTCTGATCATGAGTGCTTGAGTGACTTTGGAGGGGGACTCTGAATTTGTCCAGTTTATAGCTGTATTTCCCTCAAACTAAGATAATAGAGATTTATTCTTCTTTTGTCTAATGTAAAAAAATAGCTTAAGGTTGAATTTTATTCTGAAAGAGAAGATAAACAATGCCAAGCATATATTTTAGAGCCAGACTTACCAAGTTCTCCTCCTAGAATTAAGCAAATCACCTTAGTTCTCTAAGGCTCAATTTTCTTATATAACATTGAGATTATTTCTAATACATTCCTCACAGGATAATTATACAAATAAAATACTACAAATATATGTTAAGAAGCCTTTATAAAACCATGAGTATGGTGCCTGGCATTTAATAGTCCATCAATGAAAATTCTTTTTATTCTTTTACTTTTTCTTTCTCCTTTATTCCATTTTTCATGTATACAAATATGACTGGAAAAGATATCACAGATTTTCTGCTGTTCTAAATAGACTCTCATATTTCTTCAGACTTGGAAAAATTTAGCTGTTTTTCAGGGTAATGGAAACCTATTCAAAATTCCTTTCAAATTCTCAACTGTGTAGCAACCAGAGTATGAAATTTTGGCATTTCTAAGGGTGTCAGACAGCTGAGCTAAATTAATACACACTTCCAGGAAAGGAAGAAATATAATAGTAAACAGAGAGTTATTCCATCATTTTCTATCCAATCTTAAAAAAAAAAACTTAAGATTTTCCCTTTTTAAATACTCCTTTATGGTAGTTGCAGAGCGGGGAGTATTCTTTAGCTAGCATATTTAATCGCTGGGCCCCCTTTTGGTGGTTGACAGAATGGTGACATTGAGCATACAGTTTAATTACTTGGAGGTGCTTGAAATCATGCAATAAAATTTCAATTTAATGAGAAATGGTAACTCATTTCAAACTGCTAATAAAAACAATGATTTCTTCATAATGCATAATAGAATATGACTAATTTTTATTTTTTTTAAAACATTAAAAATGGACCAAAAAATGGCATGATGGGAGCCTTATATCTAGTTTATCACAATGCCAATGTTATTATTTTAAAACAGATAAACACCAGAACTTAAATAAAACTAAGTTATCTTAAAGATATATTTTAAATTATACAAATTCTCTATAATTTCAGTATGTATTAGTACAATACTTTGATATTGCTACTTTCTAGAGATTGCATTTTGTCATTAGTAGTTTTTAAAAAAATTTCTCTGCTTACAAGACTAGAGGATGATTAAAACAACCACCAATTCCAACACTGCATACACAGATTCTTTTGTAAATATGTAATGTTGTTATGTGGCATTTTCTTTACAATCCATTCTCCTTCCTAAACTTAGTCTGGTGCATAGTTTTCTATGACTGAGGCATTCCTTCTCTGGAATAAACATCTATCACAGAACTCTCAACTGAATTGAAATGGAAAAAATTGATACTTATTTCTTACCAGCTCTATGCTATCTACTCCCTCTATCATATTTTAAGACAGATCTATAACTTTATATTAGTTTGAGCCTTGTATATCAATATGTTCACATATCTCATGATTGATGTGTGCTACCTTGCTTTCAGATGCTTTTGTACTCTTTCATTTCTTGTTTTTGTTTGCATTTTATAACATATACTCCCTAGTATTTAAGGACTAAGTAGACTTTAAAGTTTCAGTGAAAAAAAAAAAAAGTGCTGCTAATTCAAATCATACATCTTTCTCTCATGTATATATATATATATATATATAGAGAGAGAGAGAGAGAGAGATTTAGACATATTCAAGCATATATTTTATTTGTTATTACTCCTCTAAAAATGCATACATAAAGTCAAACCTAATCAATGCACAGCTTTGAGATTTATGGAGCTTGAATTCCAAGTACACCCTGGCCTTTAAGACAAGTATGATGTTCGTTGAGTCATTGTCTCTCTGTCTGCTTGACTTAATACTAAATGAATATAGTAACCCAACTGAACTTTGGAGAATGTCATCTGGAATAGTTACCTAGTGATTCAAAGCCAATCAAAAAATACAAGCAGTTTAGATTCTAAGAATGACTAATGAAAAGTCTTTATCCAGACATGCTATTTTATCCTGGTCACCAGAAAGGAACACTTTCCAACACTTTTCTCCATCAATAATGTTTGTATATTGGCTTCCATAGCTTTCATCCCTTAAAGAAAACTCCAAATGAGTCTAAATATCTTGCACTGCACTTTAATTCTAGATTCCACTTGAAAAACTTATTAAAAAATGGCTCATATTAAAGGAAAAGAAGATGAAACCTTTTGTTGTCAGTTACTCTTCTGGACTTTCTCGGTGAAAAGCCTGGATTGTTTAGACCAGGTGAAAACAAAATTATGAATAAAGACAAGCAAGTCGAAAGTTTTTAAAACAAGATTTCAAATTGTTTATTAGTGTTTGATCTGAGATTGAATTTAAATGTGATAAAAGGAAAATTGCTAAATTGCTATTAAATTATTGCTACTAATGAAGAATGTAAGTGGCTTTGCCAGTAAGTAGAGTAATAAAACAGCAACATTTATGTTTAGAGGTTTTGTGGCAAATACAACTTTCTTTTCATAGGTCTTCTGTTTCTGGTACAGTGGTATCCTCTGTAGGCTCAGTTGTTATCACTATAGGAATATTCTCAGATATCCATCCCTTTGGAGTCCTATTAAAGGACCGTCTGCCAGAAAGAGGATTGGCAAAAACTGTAAACCTGGGATCTGTTAGAAGTAGTAGCTCAAAATCTGGAACCTTGAATTTAACCATTTTTGATGCTTTTTCAAAACCTCCAAATGGGGTGGCAACTCTGTGGGAAGTGAAAAGAAAAAGAATATGTTTATTAATTTTCAAATTTACTTGCCAGAAAATAGAAAACAATTTAATTCATGATTCTATGGGCATGTTGTTATAGTATATTCTTAGTACAATTTTCAGTTTTTGATCTTTGAGGCAAGCATTTTTATTTAAGGACTATGCTTTTATGATAAAACAGAAAAGAAGAAGTCCAACTTCTTATCTTGGCATTCAAGGCCCCACATAACATTCCAACTTTCTTTGATTTAGCCATTAATTAATTTATTTATTCAGCACCAGACATTTCTAAGTGTTAGGGATGGAACAGTGAACAATGGAGTCAAAGTTTGAGCTCTTACATTCTTTTTTTTTAAGAGTGATAAAGCATGCATGCATGGGGTGGAGGGAAGGGCAGAAGGAGAGGGAGAGAATAAGCAGACTCTACACCGATGTGGGGCTGGATCTCACAACCCTGAGATCATGACGTGAGCTGAAATCAACAGTCAGATGCCTAGCCAACTGAGCCACCCAGGTGCCCCAAGCTCTTATAATTCACTGAAGAAGACAGACAATAAAAAAATATATAGACAAAACATCCGATAGTAATGAGAACTATGCAGAAAATTAAAATCGTATAATTTACTAGGGCATAAATGAATGACTAGCTAGTCAGGGAAGACTTCTCTGAAGAGGTGACATTTAAACAATCATCTGATGGTAAGAAGTTAGCCATGGGCAGTACAGCTGAAACACATCAACATTTTAGGCATAGGGAGTAGGTAATGCAAAGAATCTAAGGAAGAGATAGTGTTGATATGTTCAGGGAAAGAAAGAAGGCCTATGTTGGTAGACAAGTAGGTAAAAATTGATAGAAGAGAGGACAGAGAGGTGGATTGTATGGGACTTTGTCCAAGTAAGGAAGATGAATTTCATTCTAAGTGCGAAGGGCAACACTGTAAAATGTTCAGCAGGGGAGTAGTGTAATCTGATTAAATTTTTGGAAAGGTTACTCTGGCTGCTGTTACTCTGTGAATAGATTATAAGAGGACAAGAGTGGAAGGAGAGAAGATATTGTGGCAATTCAAGTGAGAAATGATGGTGGCTTGGATTTCAGGTGTTTTCCATGAAGATGGAAAGAAGTAGGTGGTTTCAGGATGGGTTTTGGGAGTAGAGTCAACAGGATTTTCTGGTAGAATTGATAAAAATTGTCAAAGAAATATAGAAATCAAGGATTAGTTGTACATTTAGAGTTTTAGCGACTGGCTGGTGGAAGACAGAAAGGAACAGGTTTGGTGTGTGGGTGCAAAATGATTTTGACATCCCAGTGGACAGGTCAATCATTTGTTTGCCCTGTTCTCTTTTTATGCCTCCTTCATTCCAGCCAAAATGAATGCACAGCTTACTCTTCTCCTTTATGCTCTCCTACCTTTAGTCATACTCTTTTTTCTCTGTTGGAGTACTCTGACATTTACTACTACATTTCTAAGTCTCTTTTAGGTTATAACTTTAAGTTCTAATTTGCACTTCCAAATCACCTTTAAGTTCTTTAAGGTCTAAGTATGTTATTTAAGTAACATATGTAGCTTTCTTCTTGAAGATTTCCTTAATCTCCCACAGTCAGAAGTAGCTCTTTCTCCTCTAAGTTTCCATGGCCTCTATTTTTACCTTCCCTGTTAACCCCATTTCCTATCTTCCATTACATTCATTGATATATCTGCCTTATTATTTATTTATTTATTTATTTATTTAGCCAAACTGTACTCCAAGAGGACTGGAATTCTCTCTGACATATCTTTGTAACTCATCACAATATATTTGTATAATGCATTGTACCTAGAAGATCCTCATACACATTTGGACAATGGAACTGGGAAGATTATAGGGACTGTCCAATATTGTGGAGATTGTTTTAAAGCCAAGAAGAGATCTGATTTTCTTTGTAGCTCAGCCACTCTGTGATCTTTCATGAATATCTTAATTTTTGTGTGACAGTAGTGAGAGACCACGGAGTCTGATTAAGTAAGGAGACAGTGACTGATGGACTTTGAAATATGGGATGGCTTTGACATGTGGAGCTGAAGTATTATTGAATAAAAGTTGAAAGGTAAAGATACAATGTGATGGGAGTGTGCTTGAAATTGAGATTTTTGAAGGCAACACAGGTATTGCTAATGACAAACTTTAAGAAAAGCCAAGAGTGCATGTATTGCATGGAGCACTGGGTGTTATATGCAAACAATGAATCATGGAACACTACATCAAAAACTAATGATGTACTGCACGGTAACTAACATAACATAATAAAAAAAAAAGAAAAAAAGAAAGAAGGAAAAAAAAAAGCCAAGAGTCGTTGAGGTGGGATTGAGAAAGCAGTCCTTAAAATGAGACAGTCAAAGACTTGAAAGGGTGGAGAGTTCAGTAAATCATATGTGGATAGTGAAGCTACCAAGAAGTATGACAGGAATAGTCCTGGGGAGGAAGACAGGGAGCCAGACACTAAAATCCTCAGCGAAGGGAACATCCACAGAGTAGATGGAAGATCTCAACAATGGCTGAACAGATGGTACATGGTGTCACATGGTATAGAATCTCTGTCTTGTTTCCCATAATTTTCTTGTCTTCCTCTAATTTGCTCCTCTCTGAAGAACAGTATGTTTTATTTTCTATTGCATCTGTTTTCAGGATAACTGACCTGATGATATTTCCACCAAATTGCTGTGGAAGATATGGATAATAACAAGTCACTGATTGGTACAGTAACCTCAGTCCAAGGTAGTACTTAGCAATCATATCAGTAAAGACTTTCACATCCAGGGCCTAAAACTATTACTCTGGAGGTAAAAGAGATCAGTTTAGAAAAGAAATTGAAGAACTTAGATTCTCATTTCAGGTCCTTTATGATTATTAAACTTCAGAAGGCATAGTAATGATTAAAGCTATTATTTATTGACTAAGTACTAATATAACAGACCTCTTTTTTACATGCTTCTCAAACTTTATTGGTAGAGGAGTCACACTGGGGTCTTGTTAAAGAGCAAACACTAATTCAGTCAGTCTAGTGTGTGTCCTGAGATTCCACATTTCTAACCAGTTCCCAGGTAATGCCAGTACTACTGGTCTGTGGATCATACTTTGTATACGAAGGTTTTATATGATTTTTTTCATTAAATCCTCACAACCTTATAAACTGGTTCTACTTATATCCCTATTTAATAGATGAAGTAGGGACAGAGCTAAGTTGAATGACTTGCCCAAAGTCACCCAGCTATTAAGTTGTAGAAGAACCAGGATTTAAACCCAGTCAGCCTGACTCATGGGAGGCCTGTTTTTCTAGTCACTACTCTATATCACACCCCCACAAGATAATTTTTGGAGAATATGGGGCCTTATAAGATCACTTTCTAAGTAGAGCAGTGTGTTTAAGAATGTCAGCCTACTTGGGCTGTGTCTAAGGGATGTCAAACCAGGTTGCTACCCCATTCATGATGCAAATAGCTGATTCAATGTCCCACATTTTGTCATTTGATTTAGTGAATTGAAGAGCCTTTATGACTCAAAGTTGATTCAGTACATAAGTAAAACTTATCTTGGATGTCCAAGATGTCCAAGACAATATTTTATCATTTCAGAAGGTGGCCATTGGATATCAATAGTCATTTATTCACACAACAAATTACTGATGGCTTATTATGTCTAAACACCTTGCTATGTGCTAAAAATTCAAAGATGTAAAGATTGCAGTAGATCTTACAGACAAGTAAAGAGTGAAACATGAGGGAAAAAACAACACATCATTGAATAAGATAGTTGCTCCAAGGGAAGAGTGTCCTGCATGCAGAGAAGCTTAGGGTAAAAAACACCTTAGTCTGGCTGGTTGGTCAGTAACCACTTCCTAAGCTTGGAGCCGCGGATTAAGACCAGCTACATAATTTGTAGGCCCCAAATGAAAACTTGGGGCTCCTTGTTAAAAAATTGTTAAGAATTTCAAGGTAAAGACAGCAAAGCATTGAAAACCAAGCATAGCCCTTCAAAGCATGGGCACCCCATGCAATTGCACAAGCCTCACACTCACTCGTGGGAGCTCAAGAATATATGGTTATCCATTGGATACAAGACGCTGGAGTTCAACATTTCTAGAGATAGGCTGAATTTGGCCAGTTAACCTTGTACTTAGTAATTTCAAGAATGAATTTTACTCATTTATTTGTCCTAAATTAATTCAAAGAAGAAATATTCTTCTGCCACTGACATATAATATTTGAGTATGACATTTAGTGCATGACTTTTTACCATTTTATCCAGTTTGGTTTTGTTTTTCCCTCCCAATTTGTGGGTCATTTTCTTCTCTTCTAAATGGAAACATTCCCTTCCATTCCATCACCCATCTCCTACCTACTACTGATCCAGTGAAAGGCGGTTTTTTGAAAAGCAGAGTTTTCTTTTCCTTGGCACCATAGAGACTATATCCTGTTTGTTTGAATGTTTATTGCCCTCAGCACACAAAATAAAGTCCATTAACAGAGATGTTAAACATTCAAAGTGAAAGATTATCTGTAAGATTCTTCAGATCTCTGAAAACAGTGTCAAGTGTTACTCAAAGTTAGTGAAGCAAAAATTTCTACTAAAAGATTTGGAATATTCTATTAAAAGATAACTGTGCATCTCTATAATTTCCATGACATAAATTCTTCAAACATAGGTCTGACTTAAAATGATTTTTACACCTGTTATCTATGTAGTAAGAAGTGTGTTTCACTCAGATTTGAAATTAATAGATGCTTTCCTGATTATATAGATTGATCAGTAATGGGATTGCATTTGTTAAAACTAATAGTGCTGGACATATAATATGCCCATAATAATTACTGATTATTCTATAAGGTGAAGAATTATGTAAAATGGTTATATGGAAATTAAAATAAATTATTCTACTAAGTAGATAATGTATGTAATACATTTAAAGGGACTTATATAATCATAGATATATACAGATGAGGAAACTAACATAAGGAGAGGTTAAGTGACATACTCAAAGTCATACAGCTTTTTGAAACAGAATTGGAAATCTTGCTCCTACTTTACTTTTCCTCACATGTTATAAGGGCTGAACATAGTATTATTTGACAAAGAATAATATTTAAATAAACTCAAAATGAGTACAAGAATACAAAGTTGTATTAAATCATGGGCCATTTTGAATATATGATTAGACTTGGGAGCCAATTCTAATCCAGTCATTATCACCGCTGAATGCAGTAGACTGTATCTTACCCTCATCTGCTTATTAACAATAGCCAATAATTATGTATAATAATATGGCGCTACCAAATAATATTATTTTGCTCTTTGCAAAGGACTTTGGGAATATTTGGAAACTGCTTATTTCCTTCTCTCTGTGTTGCTTTCACTTATTATTGCAAAAATGAAAAAAATACATTAGAAGTAAGTCTTAATATAATAACATTGATTATTTTTGAAACAGAAGGGTAACAATATTTCCTATTACATTTTATTTTTAAAACATATAATAATGGTGTGAAAAACTAAATTTCTGGTCAAATCATTTTCTCACAATCTTGAATAGTTTGATAAAATAAAGTCCCATTAAATAACCTATAGCAGGAAAGACATTAACCCAATTTGTACCTAGAAATTATTTTAACCTCTCTTTTAAATTACTGGAATGTGTCCTAGACTAATTCAAAGAATGGTTGTATCACTTCTGACTTAAAATGGCCCAGATGCCTAATGAGATTATATTGCCTATGTGATTTTTAAATTTAATTTAAGTGTAAGATACATTAAAAAAAGTATACAAATCATAAGGTAAAACTTGATGAATATTATTTACTTTCTAATTGTTAGTATATAAAATGTCATTAATTTTTATGTTGACCTTGTACTCTGTAATTGCACTAAATTTATTTACTAATTCTAATTACTAACCTGCTGCTTTTGAATTTCATGTGGACATAATCCTGCCATTTGTGAATAAGGATAATTTTATTTTTCCTTTCCTTCTCCTTCTGTTTATTATTTTTTCATTGTCTAGCAGGGGTCAAAAAACAACTTTGTCTGAAAATGTGTAAGTATGTTTTCATTTTAACTTTTATCTTTAAAGAATATTTTCACTGCATATAGAATTAAAGGCTGGCAGTTATTTATTTCATTTTTAAAGGTGTTATTCCATTGTCTTCTATAAATTCCTGTTGTCTTATTTTTACCATTTTAAGATAGTTGTCTTTTATTCCCTGGTTTTAAGATTTTCTTGTTGTCTTTGGTTTTCAGCAGATTTCCAGTCATGTGCCTTTGCATGGTCTACTTTACATTACCCTTCTTGGGCTGTGTAGGACTTCTTAAACCTGAACCTTGATATCTTTTGTCAGTTTTGAAAAATTCTTAGCTATTAACTCCTCAAATATTGCTTCTGGCTAATTTTCTCTCTTATTTCTTAATGAGACTCTAATCACACATGTATATTGGCATTTTTTATTACTGTCCCAGGTGCATCTTTTGCCATTTTACTGCATTTTGAATCCTTTTTTCTGCTTCAGTTTGATCATTTTCCATATCAGTTTATGAATCCTCTCTTCAGCTGTGTGTAATCTGCCATGAAATCTATTTATTTAATATTTAAAAACATTTCTATCATTAAATATAACAGAAGTACAGAAAACCTGATAAAAATGGACAATAGCTTATTATAAAGTGAACAACCTTGTAACTACTACACATGTTAAGAGTTCCTCCAGAAAGGGTGCCTGAGTGGCTCAGTCGTTAAGCATCTGCCTTCAGCTCAGGTCATGATCCCTGGGTCCTGGGATTGAGCCCTGATCGAGCAGTGATCGAGCCCTGATCGAGCCTTGATCAAGCCTCGATCGAGCCCGGCATTGGGCTCCTTGCTCAGCGGGAAGCCTGCTTCTCCCTCTCCCACTCCCCCTGCTTGTGTTCCTTCTCTCGCTGTCTCTTTCTCTGTCAAATAAATAAATAAGATCTTTGAAAAAAAAAAAGGGGTTCCTCCAGAAGCCCTCAACATGTCCCAGCTCAATCCCAGCCATCTCCTGACCCTAGCTGTAGTCAATATTTTGACTTTTATGGTAATACCAATTTATAAAATATAAAAAAACCTTTCATTATATGTTAATAACCCAATTCTGTATCTCCAAATACTATGGTTTAGTTTTGCCTGTCTTTTAAAAATATCTTTTAAAACTTTTTTACATTATGGAGTTTTCCTTTAATCTCTTCCTTGCATTTATTTATCGAAAATACTGGATCATATTTCCTGTAGAGTTTCCCACAGACTGACTTTTACTGATTACATTCCCTTGGTATTTTTAACATGTTTCTCTGTTCTTTGTATTTTCTATAAATTTTATATGGATCCAACCACTTAATCTTTTGACTTCTTAATTTCAGTTATTACATGCATACCTCATTTTATTGTGCTTCATTTTACTGAGCTTTGCAGATGTTGCATTTTAATAAATTGAAGGTTTGTGGCAACCCTGTGTTGACAAAATATATTGGCACCATTTTTCCAACAGCATTTGTTCATTTCATGTTTCTGTGTCACATTTTCATAATTCTCACAGTATTACAAACTTTTCATAATTATTAAACTTGTTATCTATGATCAGTGATTATGACTTTCTGAAAGCTCGGATGATGGTTAGCATTTTTTATCAATAAAGTATATTTTAATTAAGGTAGTATATGTTGTTTTAGGCATAACGCTATCGCATGCTTAATATTCTACAGTATAGTGTAAATATAACTTTTATATGCATTGGGAAACCAAAAACTTCATTTGACTCACTTTATTGTGATATTTGTTTCATTACAGTGGTCTAGAACTGAACTTATGATATCTCCAAGTTATTTCTGTATATTTTTCATTTTTGTACAATTTCCACTTGCTTCTTTTTTAAAAAAGGGTTTTATTTATTTATTTGAGAGAGAGAGAGAGCATGAGCAGGGGGAAGGGGCAGAGGGAGAGGGAGAAGCAGACTCCCCACTGAGCAGGGAGCCTGACATGGGGCTTGATCCCAGGACCCTGAGATCATGACCTGTGCTGAAGGCAGACACTTAACTGACTGAGGCACCCAGGTGCCCCTCCATTTGATTCTTTCTTTAAAAGTATTTCCAATCTGCTGAAATTCTTCATCTTGTTATCTATTTTCCTGAACATATTTCTCACAATTATTTTAGAGTAGCCAACATTCCAATAATTTGATCTTTTGTGGGCGGCTGGGTGGCTCAGATGGTTAAGTGTCTGCCTTCGGCTCAAGTCATGATCCCAGGGTCCTGGGATCGAGGCCTGCATCGGGCTCCCTGCTCCTCGGGAGCCTGCTTCTCCCTCTGCTTCTCTCTTTCTCTCTCTCTCTCTGTCTGTCATGAATAAATAAATAAAAAAAAATCTTAAAAAAAAGAGTTTAAAAAAAATTTGATCTTTTATGTGTCTGTTTCTTTTGTTTTTTTTTATTTTTCTCTTTATTTTTAGTCATTTGGTCTTGTCTCATAGTATGCTTCATAATTTTTAATTGACTGATGAGCATTATGTATAGAAAATTGTAGAAATATTTTGAGTCTCTGAATGGTGTTCTCTTTCTTTCAGAGATGATTTACTTTTGGCCATGGCAGGTGGTTTGACATAAAAGTGGTGATTTTTATCCAACCTAGGAAATCGTTGATTAGAACCACCATTTATTTTCATGAAAGCTGGTCTATTACTTGTTTACCTTTATTCCAGTGGTATAGCCTGTAAGAATCCCAACTAAAAGTTTAGAATATTTGGGCCTCTCCTCCTAGCAGACCCTATGTTCCTATTTTTGGCCTTCCCAGATTCAAGATTGTTGAAAAGTTCACTCACTTTCTCTGCTTATTACTTGTTGCCAATAAATCAGCAAATGCCTTAGCAGGGAAAAGTGGTACCAAATGTTGTGTTTACATCTCTAAATTTACCTCATGCCTAGCTTGGCCCTTAAGTCCTTATTTCCTTGATAGCTTTTCAAACACTTTATAATAACTAGCTTTTCTAGTTATTTTTGTGAAGTTGTTCTAATATAAACTAGTAGCTGGAAATGGATTTCCATTTCTTACCTATGTAAGTTTTTATATTCTCCTTTATTTAGCAAGCATTCAAGGCAAAGATATGGTTATACTGTTTAATTTTTTGTTAAGTAGGCTTTTAGAGCATTGTATGCAACAGACAAGGCCTCAAATTTTGTGGAGCCAGGTACGTATACTTTAAGGGCAAAAAGACTCTTAAAGCTCCCTGTTTGGGATTGCCTATGTATCATCATATTTTCTTTCATCTGTTATTTAACAATGATAAAGAATCTAAGAATATTGCAGCATTATTTACAGTAGCCAAGATATAGAAGCAGCCCAAGTGTCCCTCAGTAGGTGAATGGATAAAGAAGATGTGGTATATATTCCATTGGAATATACACAATATAATACTACGCAGCCATAAAAAAAGGATGAGATCTTTTGACAACATGGGTGGACCTAAAGTGAATTTCACTTATGCTAAGTGAAATCAGTCAGAGAAAAATACCATATGATTTCACTTATATGTGGAATCTAAAAAAACAAAACAAATGAATGAACAAACAAAAAGCAGATCAGACTTACGAATACAGAGAACAAACTGATGGTTGCCAGTGGGGAGGGGAATTGGGAGCATGGGCAAAATGGGTGAAGGAGAGCAGGAGATACAGGCTTCTAGTTATAGAAGGAATGTCATGTGAATAAAAGTACAGCATAGGGAATATAGTCAACAGTATTATAATAGAGCTGTATGGTGACAGATGGTAACTACACTTGTGAGCACTGCCTAATGTATAGAGAGGCTGAAGCACTATGTTGTACACCTGGAACTCGTAACATCTTGTGTCAACCATACTCAAAATTTCTTTAAAAATTGATCAGTGCTTATTTACTGTCTCATAAAATCAGTGCAATGGCTAAAATATTGGCATATCTGTATGAAATGACATTTGTACCCATTGAAATAATAATGAAATGTACATTGACTTATACCAAACTATGTTCATAAAAGAATCTAAGAATAGACTGTAATATTAACGTTAAGCTCTGAAGTTTTTAATTATATAGTGATGTGTATATAAAAAGAAGTAAAATTTTCTCAAGTAAAGGAAAAGTATTAACAGGTTAACTTTTCTTTTTCTCTCTCTCACTGAAATAGCACTCACTGGGTATTTATTCAAACAATAGCATCTCTTGATAGCCAACCCAAATATATGAGTGTATCGTAAAACTGGAAGCAAGCTTCTTGGCAGGCATGGGGTAGGAAAGCCACAAGATACACAAGAAGTCACATAGCATCTCTAAAGCTCTAATCTCAAAAACAAGCCTCAAGTATTCCATTATTTTCCATTTTTCCTTAGTGTTTAACTTTTTATAATTTTCTACATGGTCATTTTGGAAAAAAGTTATTAGAATGGCCCTCCAATCCCCTTTCCCAGACATTCCTCAATCCCTCCTTAAATTCTGTGGTATACCTCATTTATTCAATAGATATAGTACTAATACTATTAGCATTACTAATTAGTAATAGTATTAGGCGAAATCCTAGTAGATCTATTACTAATGATAGACATAATATTAATACTCCAACTATAGTATTGTGTGAAAACTAACATTCCAATAGTACAATAATTTTAAAAGTACTAAAGAAGATCACTATTTAAATCCAGGCTTTGTGGTATTCTTTTGTAAATCAAAGACTTATTCCTTAATTTATTAATTTTCAAGTGAATGGTCATTAAGCAGCCTATAAATTAGGAATACATTTCTGTGGTGCCAAACAGCATACTGGAGATTATTTATTTATTTATTTATTTGAGAGAATGTGTGTGAGTGGGGGGGGTTAGGGGGTAGGGAGGGGCAGAGGGAGAGAGAGAGAGAATCTTAAGCAGGCTCCATGCTCAGCACGAGCCTGACACGGGGCTGGATCTCATTACCCTGAGATCATGACCTGAGCCGAACTCAAGAGTTGGATATTCAACTGCCTCAGTCACCCAGGCGCCCCATACTAAAAATACTTTACTCTAAAATGAAAATTAAATGATCAAAGAATGGATTATGAGACCATTAAAAATTATCTAAAATATCCATGGAAATTATTAAAATTGGATAACAGGGAGAAATAGATATCTATTGTATTATCATGCAGATATTATTTGGCAATATTTTTAGTAGCATACATTTTGGTTTATACATATACTGGAGTCTTGGGCCACAAATCCTTAAATTACCTTTAATCTGGTTTAAAAAATGTAAGTTGGAGCCTGGAGTTACACAGTAATTCTCATAGTCATATATGTAAATTATTTCTGAAATTCTTGAATAGCACTGTCATTTGAATCAACACATAAAAACTAATATCAACTTTTGAATGAGAAATTATTACTAATTAAAAAAACTTTTTAATCAAAATGTTTTTAAAAACATTTAATAATGTAGCAGATAATCTTGATGTTGTGATAGTTCCTGAATCATTTCCTTCATTTTTGTACTAAAAAAAACAAGGCTTGCCATACTAGTAATATTGCAAAAATCAGTCCTTGCCTAGGCTTAGGAGTTATCCTATATGGCTATCTTGAGTCTATTCTTAAAAGAAAATTTCTTTTTCTACCAGAGAATTCAGTTCTCCATACCACGATATAAAATCCTTGGTATTACATGCCAACAATGTCACCAGGATAATTGGATTACCTGTTAAAGCTCCTGTAATCAGGCAGTTCTACTTTTCCTTCAGGCTTGAAAAATTTAGGGTATAAAGCCTCTAAAAGCTCCGGATCATCGCTAATGGCCTGTTCCCAGGGCGACTGATAGTACTTAGGGACAGCCGTGGTGTTGAACTTTTCAGGAGGAATTTCCTTAAGTGGTCCAGAATATCCTTTGGAAAAATATAGCAAGAATAAATAAATACAGAGTGTCTAGGAGTTACTGAACTCGACCTAACATTTTACCATGTTTAATTTTCCAAGTGGGGGTGAATTTATGAAGAATGCCTCCTTTCTATGATCTCTCAGAAAAGAGTAGTCTGAAACTGTAAGACATTTTTAACCCCTTTACACTTACGGAATTTTCCAAAAGAAACCCATGTTTCTCAATGTTTATACCAAATCATACAGTTATTTCTTCTTTGATTATCTTAGTATGTATTTGTTCAGTGAAACTATTCATTTAATTTCGAAAAATTGTTTCCCTTGTGTTAATTTATAGTAGGCTTTAGATACCATAGTGAATGAATTAAGTTAAAAATATATATTGAGTGTCTACTGTGGTCTAGGTGCTGGGGAAGGAGCAGTGAAGACAAAATGTCCCTCTTCTGGGGGCTGATTCGGTAGAGGTAATATTTAGGTCTTGTCTATCTTAAATTGCTGAGTGATCTGCAAACCATTAAAACTTCAAAATGGTGAAGTAACTTGTTTCCATTGCCTTAATCAGGCCCCAGTCTCATTCCCTGGTGTGCCCATCCCATGTTTACTTTGTTCCTAAAGATTTCTTACCTAACTTTTCTGCTTCTAGTCTCACCTCCTCAACTTCTTCTGGGAACTGGAAATTTTTTGTAAGTGCCATTTAAAAATCACACAAATTTCTAGCATCAACTTTAAACTGTTTTCACAGGCATCAAGTGACATTCTTCAAGTATTCAAAAACAGCTGTGTACTCTCCATCTACACCATTGTACTACCTCATTGTGTCCTTTGCATAATTCTCTTTTCCATGATGTCAAAACCCTTTACCATTTGATCACTCTTACTTTTAGGTTTTTCTGATGCTCTTTCTCTTCTCTAAAATGTTTTCTATTTTCTCCTGTCCAATCATGCCTATCCTTTCTTTACACTAAAGAGTTTATCTCCTCCAAAATATCTTGCTGATAATGCCACCTCTAGGCAGTTATTTGTTTGCAGTAATTTAATTTTCTTTTGATTGCCTCCAGTATCTCATGGTAGTCTCTTCTGATAGACTTCTCTTTTCTGCTTGCCACTTAGTTACTCAAAGCTCTTTTCTTATACTATACATTCTACCTAAAAAATTCCATTTGTATTCATGGTTTTAATTGTGACCTAAATATTGATGATTCTCTCTCTCTTTTTTAATCTCCAGGCACTTCTGTTCCACCACCCATTATATTTGTCCAAATGAATATCCCCTGGCACCCTTAATAATCTGTCTGGACCTATATGTAGCCATTCTCTACTTGCTTCTTCTTTTATATTGGTTATCTTAGTGAATGCCAACACTACTCTCAGATGCCCAAGACAGAAGCATTATCCTAAACTTCCTCTCCTTCCCACAGCAAATCACTAAGTATTACCAGCCGTACTTCTTAAGGAATGCTAAAGTAGCGGCTCTCAAACTTTGTTTCTGAGTCACTTTGGGCCAAATGTGTTCTTCCCTCCAGAGATTTGGCTTCAGTAAGTCTCAAATATGGCTTGCAAATCTTAGGCAATAGATTTGCAAACAGAATATTGGGAAAACTTGCTCTGGAAAATTCCCTCTTTCTTCATCATTTCCATTACTACTGCCTTATTTCAGGCTTGACCACCTCTTGCCTGGGCTTTCACAATAGCCTCATACTCATCCTTTAGCCCCCAATCTCTCCCCCGGACCCTCCACACTGCTGCCCGAGTGACCTTTCTAAACTGGATCATGTCATTGACCTCCCTTTCCTAGGGTGCTATAATGGCTCCCCATGACAAAAACCTAGATTACTCAGCACAGCACACATGGCCCTACCCTCATCCAGCCTCATCTCCTACCATTCTCCTCTCACATTTTTATGCTCCAGAACTTGGAGCTACTTGACACTTGTTGTGTCCCCTTATGCTTGCTCCATTAGTTCCCTGTGCCTGGAATGCTCATTCTAATTCTTGTTACCTGGAAATTCTTATTTTAAGCCTTAGCTTGAGGTTACCTCTTCTATTTAGCCTTTCCTGTCTCCCCCAGGAAAGCAGAGTTACTTTTCTTGCTCTTTTCATTTGTATAGTATACATAACTCCATTATCATAACTAGCATTTTATTTCCCATTCCTTTCCTAAAAGTGATCAGATGTCAGCCATCTAGAAACTGGAAATTTTAGAATTTTATATTTTTAAAAATTCCTTGAAATCCCACTACCCTAATACAATTATTTTACCTTGATGTATTTTTTCTCAGTTTTTTCTCACCCATAAACATAATGATCACATAATTGTAATTCTAGTATACATTCTAGTATATTTGATTCCTAACCAACTTTGCTTGGACTGCTTTTCAATGTTTCTACGTCATGTTTATAATCACTTTAATAAGAGTTTCATAATAACCTACTACCTTAAAATATGATAAAGGGTCTAATCTTTTCACTTTTTTTTTACTATTCCTGGTTTTCCAATTTCTTTTTATAGATATAATTAACTAATAACTCTTTTCTGATATGCTGAATTATGTACAGGAAAGAATGTGCATATGTTTAAGCTCTCAGATATAATACATTTCAATAATGCTACATGATAACATTTCTTGTTTAATTTCAAAATAATGTCCTTAACACAACTGATTTTAATTCAAAGGAACTTAATTCCTGCAATATTATGGCATCATAATACTCTTACTGATCCATGTTTGAAAAAAGTTAGCTTTTGGATACATAGCATGTTAACCAATAAAAATTTTTGCTAAATTAGGATAAGCTGAAGTTTGCTTTCTCAATTTGCTATACTTTTCAACTTATCAACCAAGAAGGAAGGATCTATTAGTATTGTTTCAGGACAAACTACCTGATAACCTCCAAACTCCCCCTTTTCTTAGTCTATATTACACAGACATTTCCTAATATTTAATAATTGGATATTTAGATTTAAAGAACTGTATGAGTTTATACTTTTAAACATTGTCTTTATATATACATAAATATTTATGCATATGTGTATATATATTTATTAAGTAAATAAAATATGATATTAAATTATGTATGCAGAGAGGAATCGAGACAACAAATGTAACATGAACTTTTGTACTGTCTCCTTGTGTATGAATTCCTTGAGGGTAGAGATGAATTTTTTTTATTCCTTTTGCAGTGACATAGTTTACAATGCTGACCATATAATAAAAGTTCTAACATAGTGTTGAGAGTACCAGACTGAACCAACATAAACTTTTCTTTATGTCTTCTCTTCACTATTTGAAAAAACAAACAAAAAACACTCCAAATATTAGAAAGCAAGAAGTTGCCAAATAGTGGTTGGAGCTAAAAGAATACGTATGTATTCTATTCTGTTTTGGATATAAAGTTGATAAGGAAAGAATTAACTTTAGCTAAGTACAGTAGTATCCCCTTTATCCTTGGTTTCGCTTTCTGTGGTTTCAGTTAAAGGCTAGTCCGAGCCTGTCCCGAAGGAGATGCTCCTCCTTCTGACTCATGGTCAGAGTCAATAGTAGCTTAATGCTACGTCATAGCGCCTACGTCCCTCGCCTCGCTTCGTCTCACCACTCTGCCATTTCATCATCTCGCATCATCACAAGAAGGAAAGTAAGTACCATACAATAGGATATTTTGAAAGAGAGAGAGAGAGAGACCACATTCACATAAGTTTTATTACAGAATATTTTTATAATTGTTCTATTTTATTGTTGTTAATCTCTTACTGTTCCTAGTTTATAAATTCAACTTTATCGTAAGTACGTATGTATGGGAAAAAAACGTTGTATATATAGAATTCGATACTACCTGCAGTTTCAGGAAGCCACTGGGGTCTTGGGTGTATCCCCTGTGGATAAGGAGGACTACTGTACTTTATTATATGTTTGGGATTATACTTATCACACTTAATTCTCACAACCCTAGGCAGTGAGATTTGTTTTCCTTATTTAACTGATGAAAGCAATGGAGACTCAAAAAGAGTTACTTTCTTTCCCAACAAAGTAGTAAAATGGGCAGGGATGGACGGAGCCAGAAGGTTGAACCCAGGTCGGTCTGATTATCTGCTTTTCTGCCACAAAAAATGCTACTTGAAAGCTATTTGAGAACTTTATTATGATGCTTCACTTCAGAGTTCTATGCATTCTAAGTGTGTACTTGGTCTCCTTCAGCGATATTTTATTATGTTTATCAATACTTTTTCTCATTGTGTTCAATAAGAATGTCCTAATAAATCTAAGCCCCTCAATGACTGACAGTTTATTTATTTTTAGGTAAGATTTAATATGATACAATTGTTTTACTTACATATTTTCAAAAACTGTTGCTGTTTGAGAAGAATTCTAGAATTGCTTTTGCTAAATTTACTTTTTATTTTGCAAAAATATGACATAGATATTGCTAATTTCAAGATAAAAGTATTTGAACCTTTAAAAAATCTACTTTGTACATTACTCGAGGAAATACTAGAAGACACGTGCTGTCAATTATTTTGAAAAGGTATTGTCTAAATAGATAATCCTTGTGACAGATTTAATATTTCAAAATCTAACAGTATTTCTGAATAACATATACTGACTAGATAAGGATCTGTTTCTCTTTTAAGACAATAAACAAATATGCAATCATGAAGAATTGCATTTAAAGTCCTTTAAGGAAGCAGAGAATAATGATAGTAATCTCCACAAGGTCACTTTCATGAGGCATCTGTAAATTTGGTGTCTGGATTGAATTCTTGATCAATCAATATGAATTTATAGCCATTTATGACCTCAGTTTCTTAATTTGTAAAATGAGGATTACAATAAATCTATCAGAGTTATTTTGAAATTAAAGAAGACAAGATGTATCATAGCACTTCATAAATTGTAGTCCTATACAAACAGAATTTCAATGTAATTACAAGTGACTCAATTTTTAATATAACAGGTGATTGCCAACAAATACAATGAACCATCTGAAAGAACGTAGTAAATGTTTTACATGACTCCTTAGATCTGAATCTTTATATTTATCTTGAACTTAACCACAAAATAGATATATAATGAGTAATGCTGTGTCATTTAGATACCATTTACTAAAGCATCCAAATTACCTGGATCATATATTTAAGGGCACAGCAGTTTCATTCTACTTATTTCACTTACTGTTTATTTCTTGTTTCTAAGGGAATAGTTACCTGGTGCAATGTTTTCTGGATTTGGGGGACTTCGTGGATCCGGAGTGTTGGGAGGGGTGAATGGGGCTTGCTGTGAGCCACCTTCCAAGTTGCTTCCATCCAGTTTCCCATTCTGCATGGCAATGTTGTGCTGTATGTGATCAAAAGTAAATTCTGCTGAAGACTCAAAAATTCTAGACACACTAATGGAGATACCATATGTGCAAAACTCCATTTGTATATTTAAAATTTAAGTACAGTGCCACTTCCTTGTTTCTTGGGGCCTCAATAATTTATATGTAATTGGTTCAGCTATTGAATGAGAACTTTTACTAATATTAACCTAAGATATGTTTTATGATAACACTCCAGTTAATAATAATTAATTGAACCTTACTATGTGCCAAGCAGTGTCTAGGGCTTTGTATCAATTATTTAATGTACTATTCACAAAGTCCCTATAAAGGTGAATCTATTTAATTTTTAAGTCTTTACTAATCTAACATTATAGAGCATACTGGCCAAACATTTGGCTTAGTCATTGTTACATTACTGTTTTTGTTTATAGTGTTTATATTTATTATATTCTTTAACTTGTCTTGTTTTAAAATTTAATCTGAAATTTGAATACCAGCTGTATATTAAAAAATATTAATATATGAAGCTGCATAGATTTGTAAAAGGAAGAATTTGGGATTTCTAGGGAATAAAATGCTTAAAAGAAATGTTTGTCTTTTAAGTTTTAGGTGAATTTGTTTTACTATTATAATTTAAGATTTATTCTATGACATTAATATAGCACTTTTAAAAATTGGCATTTTAACAGAGAAAAAAGACATTGTAATAAGTGATGTCCTTAGAAGCATGGCTAGGCCTTATCTCTTTAATAAAGAATTGTTTTAATTATATCTGAGAAATCTGTGTGTTTTACTTTATTTTTTTAAAGATTTTATTTATTTATTTGACACAGAGAAAGAGAGGGAGGAGAGAGCACAAGCAGGGGAAGCGGCAGGCAGAGAGAGAGGGAGAAGCAGGCTCCCCGCTGAGCAGGGAGCCTGATGCGGGGCTCAATCCCAGGACCCTGGGATCATGACCTGAGCCGAAGGCAGATGCTTAACCGACTGAGCCACCCAGGCACCCCAAAATATGTGTTTTTTAGAAAGAAGCCAATCTATCTAAGAAGTACATAAAGTCAATCTTTTTAACTTTAAAAAGAAAAATTTAGTGAGGAGCACAGCAAATAAAAACCAGTTTTGACTTTTCTCTGTATGACATAAGCAGAAAATATTTTTAGATGCTTTTTCACTTCTGCATTTATTTATAAAGTGATATGGTGAAAAATAATTTTGCATTTAATATTTAAATAAAGTTTATCCTCATTTTCAGGCTTTACCCACCCACAGCCACTCTCTAGGTGCTTTTTACAAAAGTCACTTTATTCTCTGCAGCACCATGGGTAAAGCTGCTGTGGAAATGAATAGGACACATGTTAGCAATGGTGAGCTGGCTTGTGGAAAGGTGCAAAAAGGCATGAGAGGTAATGTTTGTTAGGTGAGCGCAGGGCTTGATTACTGGGCAGAGGAGTTTACATTTTATTCCATAGGCAATAAGGAACAATTTCTAAAGACTGGTGTAATGCTGTCCTTAGAAACATTAGTATTTAGCATTTGGAATATAACTATTATCTTAAGTATTAGACTTCTTTGACTAGATTAATATCTTTTTTCACTCTGAACCTACACCACCTCTTAAAACATTAATTATAAATAAAAAGCCAGTTGAGAGAAATATAGGAATATCATGCATTTAGAATTCTTTTTCTGAGTTCCTGAAATGCGTCCATGAAATGCATTTCACCTAAACTTACAAATCATTCTATCTATGGTAATTTAAGAATTATAATACTGACTTTCTTTGGAGACTTTTTCCTGGGGATTAGTGAACAGGACAATCAACTGTTTCTAGCTAGTCACTAATTATCAGGAGACACCCAGTATCTCTATTGTCATTGTTAAGTATACAAACAAAGCCTAATAATAGTTGGGTAGCAACTTACTTTAGTTATGACATAAGCCTTAAATTACAGAGTTCCATCATATGTGATTCCCTTCATGAAAAGTTGAAAAGATAAATGAAAATGTGTTTCTTTTTATTTAAGTTGACCCTAAACAAAATAAAACTAAAGCAGCATCTTATAGGTTATAAACATAGAAGTTATAAACATGTGGATAATGTCTATTACATGATTTCTGTTGAAATACCAATAGAAATAAGAGGATTTGTTTAAAAACCTGTTCTATAATTTGTGCCAAACACATAGAAGTTATTTTTTGCACAAAATAAATATATTTTGAGAATCTCAGTATATATAGTTTAGTCTTATCTCAGAATTACTTTTTATAGTATACTTCCCCTTTCCCCACTATTATTTAAGACTTCAAAGGATTTCAAAAAGTCCATAGTTACTAAATACATATGTAGTCTTTACTATAAAATGTGGATTATTTTCCTCAGTATCATTTTTTAGTGATTTATAGAAGATAATTTTTAATTATCATGAATCATTCTTTTATTTTATTTTTCCTTATGCTCATTTTCTTCATCCATTTCATTTTTTGCCTATTAGTGTAAGAATTTCTTCAGTTAGGGACACCTGTGTGGCTCAGTCAGTTAAGTGTCCCACTCTGGATCTCAGCCCAGGTCTTGCTCTCAGGGTCATGAGTCAAGCCCTGCATTAAGCTCCACACTGGGCATGGAGCCTACTTAAAAAAAAAAAAAATTAAAAATTAAAAAAAAAGAATTTGATCAATTCATGAACTAGGGCTTCAAAATTGGCTTGTGTAGCAAGCTGTGTATCTTCATTTCTTGTTAAGAAAGTACATTTCCTGTTATTATTTATGTCATAAGGTTTGTGTGGCTTGAATTTGCCAGTTTCTCAGCAGTGGAATAAGACCAAAACTGCCCTTAATTTTTTAATTTTTAAAATGATACTTAATATTTGGACAAATGGCATTAAATTACCAGGGAGTTTGTTTATAGTTTCATCTAATGATGTCCTAAACATTATAATAAAATAAAACTTGTATATACAGTTAAATAATTATTTTGACAATATAGCTTGAGGGAAGCAATAAAAGTTCATTTCAGAAAATGTAGTCAATAAATTAGGAAAATGTGATATAAATCATAAAAGATGATTCAAGAAGTAGACTATAAGTAATAGTTGTTTTCTATCTTTCAATGTTATTTTGTTTCCACTTCACTACACAAAAGCTATATTTATTTATTTATTTTTGAGCTCCCAGCATCATATCTAGAACACAGTAGGCATCCAATAAATATTTGCCAAAAGTATAAATAAATGAGTGGAAATAGATTTGAACCTAATATTGTTTTAAAAATTCCTATCATATTAACAAGGCTTGCTCCAAGTTGCAATTTAGTGCCTTGATAAAGCAAATATATCATTATATAATGTGGCTCACTCTTTTCCTCAATGATTTATTATACAGGTCATTTTTAGAATTAAACACAGATCATTAAAGAAGGCACTTTAAAGAACATTTGAGTCCATTTTCTTATTTTCTAAATAAGCAAACAGGTCCAGGAAAGCAAAGACACTTTTAAATTGACTTCAAATTGTGGCTTGTGGAACAGCTGGAACGGAACCCTGGTCTTCTGGTTTCCAGCCCAGTTTCCTTTGATTACACCATGTTAAGTGTCAGTACCAAGAATTCTAGAATTCTGAGAGCTGGGTTTCAATCTTCTTTATTATAGTGTTGCTTAAGACAAATAATATACTTCCTTGAACACTACTTTCCTCATTTCTAAAGAGAGAATAGATTTCATCAGACTTCACAGTATGTTATGTAGCTCAGTGACATACTAGTTCATTGCATACATTATTATTGTTTATTGCTCTGTTACTTATCAACATTTATTTATTTCAATATGCCTGTTTTTGACTGTTTTATTTATTTAGTGTTCAACTTTCTAGGAATATTGAAAAACTATCAAGGCATATTCTTACATTTTATGTATAATCAGAACATTTGGCCACAGGTTAGTGACAATAATCTGAGATACTGGTGATGAGGGAATATGTCGTGTTCATAAGGACATTTAAAAACTCATTGTCCCTTCCTCCAGAACTGTAGTTAAAGCATAGACTTAGAGATGTTAAGTGTAAGTTATGAAAACTGGATTTATTCATCTATTCAGATGTCTAGACTTGTAGATGACTTCTCAAAGAATTTCCTTAAGCCACCTTATTTTATACTACTCCTTAAAGCTGTTGTCATTATTAAAAGAATATGATTATGTAATTAAATTTCATCAGCTGGGATAGGGATTATTTTAGGCTCACACTGTATTAGCTATAGACATTTTTTAATAACTAGATATTAGACATAATTATAGAGTACCATAACATTATATCTACCCATGACTTCAAGCAAAAAATCATCCTTCACAATGTCTAACTGAATTCATAGTTATAACTAAACTTTATCTATGGATGTTGAAGGAGCTGATTAATGTGAAAAAGAAATTATTTCATTTAAATTGTCCCCTCATATTTATTGTTAACCAGAGAAACAGACATTTTTGAATGACTAACATTTTTGTTTGTAGGTGTAGTTGTTGGTTCTATGATGTATTTTAGTAATTATGATAAAAGAGCTTAGTGAAACTAGTCTGTTTGTTGTAAAGAAGTGAGATGTCCATTCAAAACAACTTATTAGTGATGGAAGCTGGCAAATGTTTGGGTTCAAATTCACAAGTAAACTTATAGACTTCCCATAGCTGTAAGAAGAAACCCTCAGTAAATAAAACTGAAATTTATTGTAGTCTCCACCACCTCTTCAAATTTAGAACCAATGTTTCATTCTGTTTTGATTCTTCATGCCTGGTATTTTATTTTTAAAGGCAATTCCCCAAAGCTAGCTGTTTTCTACCATGAGCTTCTTCCTCGACAATCTCTCTACACGACAGTTTAAAAGAACATAGTCTTAATGCAATATGTAAAATATGATGTAATTAATTTATTCATTTGTTTATTAACTTTCAGCTGAGGAAAACTTTTGTCTAAAGAGTTTTGCCCACCTTGGTTTTGTTGTTAATAGGAATCAGACTTCCCTACACGATGTGGCGTAAATGCTTTGAGTGAGAGAAGCTCAACTACGTCTGTAGTTCTCAGGCATGTTTCAGTGCCAGGATGTATTCAGCCAATAAAATGCGTACACTTACTTTGTGGAGTGCTGTGTGCTTTGGAAGTGTTTCCATCCCAAACATTTAACTAGTAGAGATAAAACCATGGAAACTTTTAGTTCCACCAATCTCCACTCCCTCTCCCTCCTCTTAGCAGAGCATACCAGCTTTTCAGTGCCAAATTTACGGGGTTGCAATGTCCCTACAGAACTAAAAAGATACTCATAACATATATAATACTTCCTTTGTTTATTCATCTAAGCTATTTACTATCATTAAAAAAATCTAACAGAATCAACAGAAAAAATATGTTGAATGAATATGTAGAATACTTGTTTGGGAATCTAGTGATACATAGACACTTAGAAGTGCTACCTGTTTATTTAGATACCACATAACCAAGTTATACCTACATTTATTTGTGCTTTAGTTTCATACTGGAAATTTTCAAATGTGTATTTATCAGATCTTCTTTGTCGCATCTTAAATAGTCTGGCGCCACGGTTACTGAGATGGGATAATTCTTCCAACATGATGTCTCTGGGGATGCTGACTTTTTTGCCCAGGTGCATGCCATCTACATCTGTAAAACAACATTCATGTGCATGAAAACCCCAAGGTAAGCATTTTTAAATGCTTTGCTGAATTCCATAATTTATTGCCTGCTATATCCTAGTGTAGTGGGTAAGACAGAGACAACTTACTCAGAGTTTGGCTTGAATACTAGCTCCCTTACTTTCTAACTGTATGATTATAGATATGTTACTTATTTTTCTAAGCCTGAGGCTCCTCATCTCTAAAGTTCAGATAATACCTACTGAATATGCTTGATATGAGGATTAAATATGCTTCATAGAAATCACTTAGCTATGGTACCTGGCACATAGAAAGAGTGAATGAGGAGCGCCTGGGTGGCTCAGTCGTTGAGCATCTGCCTTCGGCTCAGGTCATGATCCCAGGGTCCTGAGATCGAGCCCCGCGTCGGGCTCCCTGCTCCTCGGGGGAGCCTGCTTCTCCCTCTCCCTCTCCCACTCCCCCTGCTTGTGTTCCCTCTCTCACTGTGTCTCTCTCTGTCAAATAAATAAATAAAATCTTTAAAAAAAAAAGAAAGAGTGAATGAAAGTTAGCTAATAACACTATTAGTATAATTTAGTGTTTCCAAATTTAATGAGTTTTCAAACAGCACTGCTTATAGTTGTTTTAATAAGTTCTGTTTGGCACCCCACGTTTTTATGTGTTTGAGCTATCCCTGTTGCTTGAATGCCTACCCTTCCATCCATGCCACTCCATTTCCTTATCTCTGTCAAAATACCATTCATTCTGCAGCCACCACCAGGAGCCTAGTATGAAGTAGGCAGGTGGTAAGTACTGAATGGACAAATCCTTCCCGATTCAGCTTAATGATATTTCTGTGAATCCCTTCACTAAATCTCTATTCATAATTATTCATGCTTTTTTCTTTCTTTTTCTTTTTTAAGGTTTTATTTATTTATTTAACAGAGAGAGAGAGAGAGAGAGAGCACAAGCAGGGGTAGTGGAAGAGGGAGAAGCAGGCTCTCTGCTCAGCAGGGAGCCTGATGAAGGACTTGATCCCAGGACCCTGGGACCATGACTGACCTGAGCTGAAGGCAGTTGCTTATTCAACTGAGCTACCCAGGTGCCCCTATTCATGCCTTTTTCATATCTCCATAGCAATGAACCACAATTACTTGATTCCATTTTACTTACTTAATGGTTTGTATTTTTTTGTTTTTGTTTTAGTCTTTGTGTCCCCCATCCTTACATAGAGGAGATGTCCAGTAAACGACTGTTATTTTCTATTTTTAGTACTGAGGGACTTTTTTTGAAGAGTTTTTTATTTATTTGACAGAGAGAGAGATAGCAAGAGCAGGAACACAAGCAGGGGGAGTGAGAGGGAGAAGCAGGCTTCCCACTGAGCAGGGAGCCCGATGTGGGGCTCGATCCCAGGACCCTGGGATCATGACCTGAGCCGAAGGCAGACGCTTAACGACTGAGCCACCCGGGCACCCCTGAAGGACTTTTTTAAAGTTGAAAATAGATGAAACTCTTCTATTTTCTCCTTTAATCAAGAATATATTTCTATGTAACCCACAGAATTCTCTTGCCATTGTAGACTGCTCGTAAATCACAGGAAGAAAAATTGGGCCATTAGTAAAATAAATAATTCATTATTCTGATTGATTGGGGCAACATTCTTTGATGATGTGACAAATTAACCCTAATAATTAAGCTTTTGGGGGTGTTAGGGATGAAATAACAGAATTACTTGAATTTTCTCCTTATTTTGTTTTGGAAAAAAATCAATTTGTCCACATATTTTGATGTTACATGAAGAGAACTCCACTAATCATAAAAATTGCCTGCTTTCTACTTCCACCTGACAGTGATGAGGTAGCACTATTCTTCCCTGGCTGAAGCAGTGTCAGACCAATATAGATGAAAAAGAAGGCTTAAATAAGAGCAAGAGTCTTAGAACATAATCGGAAAATTTCCAAGCTCAAACAAAAAATCTTTTCATACCAGGAAACAGGAAGATCTCAAACCCAGTGAATAAAAAGGCAGATGCCAACATGAGATGACTGAGATATTAAAATTACACAACCAAGATTTCAAAGCAGCCACGATAAAAATGGCTGTTCAATGGATGGAGACAGTAGCAGAATAGAGGGCAGAATGGGAAAAAAAAATCTGTGAACTGGGAGACAGAATAATAGAAATCACCCAATAAGAAAAACTGAGGAAAAAATAAATTGAAAAAAAGATGAAGAGAGCCTTAGGGATTAATGGGACTAGAACAAAAGATAGAGCATTTGTGTCACTTAAGTCCCAGGAGAGGAGAAGGAAGTGGAGCTGGAAAAGTACTCAAAGAAATAATGGTTGGGGTGCCTGGGTGGCTCAGTCAGTGAAGCAGTCGTTAAGCATCTGCCTTCGGCTCAGGTCATGATCCTGGAGTCCCAGGATTGAGCCCCACATCGGGCTTCCTGCTTGGTGGGGAGTCTGCTTCTCCCTCTGACCCTCCCCTCTCTCATGCTCTCTCTCTCTCACTCTCTCTCAAATAAATAAATAAAATCTTAAAAAAAAATAATAATGGTTAAAAACTCCCCGAATTAGGCAAGAAAGATAAATCTACAGATTCAAGAAGCTAAGAGTGTCTTATACAAGATAAATTTATAGAACTTCACAAGATATATTATAAACTTCTAAAAATTAAAGATGAAAAACCTTGAAAGCAGCCAGAGAAAAATGACAACTTACCTATAGGGAGGGAAAAAAAAATGAGAATGACAGTGAATTTATCACCAGAAACCATGAAAACCAGGAGAAAGTGGCACAAAGTTACTGAAAGAAAAAAACTGTCAACCCAGTGAAAATATCCTTCAGAAATGAGGCAGAATTTAAAACATCTTCAGATGAAGGGAAACTAGGAGAATTTATTTCCTAGAGACCTATCCTAAAACAATGGTTCGGGCAGCTATAACAAAATACCAAAGACCAGTGGCTTCTAAACAACAGAAATTTATTTCTCACAGTTCTGGAGGCTAGAAGTCTGAGATCTAGGTGCCAGCATGGTTGGGGTTCTGGTGAAAGCCTCCTTCTGGGTTGCAGATTGCAGATTTCTTGCTGTGTTCTCACATGGTGGAAGGGACAAGATAGCTCTCTTGGACCTCTTTTGTAAGGGCATTCATCTCTTTCACGAGGACTCCACTGTCATGACCTAATCATCTCCAAAGATTCCATCTCTTAATACCATCACAGGGGCATTAGGATTTCAGTATATGAGTTTGGTGGGGACACAAACATTCAGACCATAGCAAAAAGCTAAGGGAAGTCCTTTAAACAGGAGGGAAACAATAAAATATGGAGCAAAGAAAGAATACAGTGAGCAACAGGGTGGGTAAATACAATAAGCTTCCCTTCTCCTCTTGAGTTTTCTAAATTATGTTTGACGTTAGAAGCAAAAACTGTAACACTCTCTGATATAATTATAAATGTATGTAGAAGAAATAGTTAAGACAATTATATTGCAAACAGAAGAGGATAAAGGGACATGAAGGTAAGTAAGTTTTCTATACTTCACTTGAATTGATAAAGTGATGACATCCATAGACTTTGATAAGTTATGCCTATGTAATGTAATTCTTTTTTTTTTAAGATTTTATTTATTTATTTGACAGAGAGAGAGAGAGACAGTGAGAGCGGGAACACAAGCAGGGGGAGTGGGAGAGGGAGAAGCAGGCCTCTCGCAAAGCAGGGAGCCCGATGCAGGGCTTGATCCCAGGACCCCGGGATCATGACCTGAGCCAAAGGCAGAGCCCAATGACTGAGCCACCCAGGCACCCCGCATATGTAATGTAATTCTTAAAGCAACTCCCAAAAAAGCTATTACAGATGGACTTGAAATCACTATAGATAAATAGAAATGGAAATCTTAAAAACGTTCAAGTAAACCGTAGAAAAATAGGAAAAAGAAAACAAATGAAAAACAGAGGCAACAAACAGAAAACAAAAAAATAAAATGATAGGGTTAAGCCCTAACACATCAAAAATCACATTAAATATGAGTGCTCTAAATGTACCAATTAAAAGACAAAGATTGCAGATTGGATTAAAAACCATGATCCAACTATATGCTGTGAGTTGGACAATAGAGGCAAGTTGAAAGTAACAGGATGGATGGCCACTTAGGTGGCTTAGTCGGTTAAGCATCTGACTCTTGATTTTGGCTCAGGTCATGATCTCAGGGCCATGAGATTGGGCCCTGTGTCAGGCTCTGTGCTCAGCGGAGAGTCTGCTTGAGATCCTCTCTTGCCTTCTCCTTCTGCCCCTTCCCCCACTTGCATACATGCACTCTCTTTCTCTCTCTCTCAAATAAATAAATAAATCTTAAAAAAAAAAGAAACTAACAGGATGGAAAAAGATATATCAAGCAAATATTAATCCATGGAGATCAGAAGTGGTCATATTAATATCAAATAAAGTGGATTTCAGAGCAAAGACAATTACCAGAGACAGAAAAAGCATTATATAACGATTAAAATACCAATCCACCAAGAAGATCTAGAAATTCTAAATGTGTATGCAACAAACAACAACAGCAACAACAAAAAGAATTAAAGGACAGAAAGGAGAAATAGACAAATCCACAGTTATAGTTGGAGACTTCAACATCCCTCTCTCAACAAAGGATAGAACAACAGACAGAAAATCAGCAAAGTTGTAAGAGGACTCAATAATACCATTTACCAGGAAGATCAAATTGACATTTATAGAATTAGATTCTGCTGAACAACAATAGAATGCACGTTCTTTTCAAGTGCCCATGGAACATATACCAAGGTAGACCATATCCGGGGCCATAAAATAAACCTTAACAAATTTAAAAGAGTTAAAATTGTGCAGAATATGATTTCTTTTTACAACGGAATCACATTAGAAATTAGTAACAGAAAGATAATAGGAAAATCTCTAAGCATTTGGAAACTAAACAACATATTTCTAAATAATCCATGGGTCAAAGAGGAAGTCTCAAGGGAAATAAAAAAAAATCATTGATCTGAATGAAAATGAAAATAAAGCATGTCAAAGTTTATGGGACACAGTTAATGCAGTGCTGAGAGGGACATTTATAGCACTAAATGTATACATTAAAAAAAATAAGAAGTCTTAAATGAATAATCTAAGCTTCTACCTTAAAAACCTAGATAAAGGGGGCACCTGGGTAGCTCAGTCAGTTAAGTGTCAGACTCTTGGTTTCGGCTCAGATCATGACCCTAGATCAAACCCCGAGGGGGACTCTGCCTTGAGCATGGAGCCTGCTTAAGATTCTCTCTCTCCCTCTTCCTCTGCCCTTCATCACTTACCTGCTGGTTTGCACGCATGTACACATGTGTTATCTCTCTTTCTCAAAAGAAAAAACAAAAACAAAAAACAAAACCCTAGAAAAAGAAGAGCAAAATCAACCTAAAGCAAGCAGAAGGAAGGATATAACAAAGATAACCGCCGAAATAAAAAACCAGTTAAGCATGGGGTTGAGTTTTGAAAGATAAATAGAATTGACAAATCTCTAACTAGACTGACACAGACAAAAATATAAAAGACACAAATTACCGATGTTAAGAACAAAAGAAGGAACTACAGGAACTACACACACTGTAGATAGCAAATGGATAATAAAAGAATACTGTGAAAAATTGTATGCATAAATTCACATAAATTTGAAAGCTTAAAAAAAATTCACCAATTTTTGAAAAGCACAAAGTATCCTATCTCACCAATATGAAGTAGAGAAGTTGATTAATCCTATAAATACAAAACAATCAAATTTATAATTTTAAAATCTCCCAAAAAAGAAATCTTTAGAGTAGATAATTTCACTGGAGAATTCTACCAAACATTTCAAAAATTAACACCCAATTCATAATCTCTACCTGAAAATAGAAGATGAGAGAATAGTTCCCAATTTATTTATTAAGCTAATATTACCCTGATACCAAAACTAAAGACAACACACAAAAAGAAAGCTACAGACCAATATTCTCCATGCATATAGAAGTAAAAATCCTTAACAAAATATTAATAATTAGAATTCAACAATATATAAAAATTATTCTATACCATGAATAAGTGGGGTTTATCCCAGGGATACTGACTGGTTCAATATTCAAAAAATCAATATATTCCACAATACTAACAGGCTAGAGAAGAAAAATTACATGATTATACCGTTGGGATCGAGGGCTGGGCAAAACACTATTGAACTTGACACCACAATTCATTAGAGGAAAAATTGGTAAATAGGACTTCATCAAAATTAAAAACTTTTGCTCTGAGAACGACTTTTACAAGGATGAGAAGACAAGCTACAGAGTGGGAAAGCGTATTTGACAACAAGCTAGAATATATAAAGAACTTTCAAAACTCACCAGTAAAAATGCAAACAATCCAATTAGAACATGGGACAAAAACATGAAGAGACATTTCACCAAAGAAGAAATACAGATGGCAAATAAGCATACAAAAATGTTCAACATCATCAGTCAATTCAAATTAAGGAAATGCAAATTAAGACCATAATGGCAATGTCACTATCAGAATGGCTAAAATGAAAAATAGTGATAGCTTCTAATGCTGGGGAGGGTGTGGAGAAACTGGATCACTCATATATTGCTGTTGGAAATGTAGAATGGTACAGCCACTCTAGAAAGTAACTTAGTAGTTTCTGTTAAAAACCTACTGTAGAACTAACAGTAATACTGGGCATTTATTCCAGTAAAATGAAAGCTCATGTTCACGCAAAAAGCTATGTACAAATATTCATAGCAGCTTTATTCTTTTTTTAAATTTTATTTTCATAGCAGCTTTATTCTTAATTAAAAACAAAACAGAAATTATCCGGACGTACTTCAATGGGTAAATGGTTAAAAACATTGTGGTCCATCCATACCATGGTACTCAGGAATAAAAAGGAATAAACTATTGAAATATACATCTCCTGGACATATCTCCAGAGAATTACACTGAGTGGAAAAAAGCCAACCTCCAAAGGTTATACACTGTGTGTGTGTGTGTGTGTGTGTGTGTATCATTTATATAGCATTCTTGAAATGAAAAAATATATAGAGAGAAATAAAGAACAGAGTAGTAATTGGCAGGAGTTTCTTGACTATTAATGACAATATTGTGGTTGTGATAGTATACTATAGCTTTGCAAGACGTTACCTTGGGGGAAATTAGGAAAGGGTACATGATGGGATAGCTCTGTATTATTTCTTACAATTGCATATGAACTACAATTATCTCAAAAAAAAAAGCTACAAAGCCATAAAAAGATATGAATAATCCTTAAGTGTAAACTGCTAAGTGAAAAAAGCTAGTCTGTAAAGGCCACACACTGTATGGTTCCAACTACATGGCATTCTGGAAAAGGCAAAACCCTGGAAGACGGTAAAAGAATCAGTGGTTGCCAAGGGCTTGAGGGGAGGTAATAGGGATAAACAGGAAGAGTACAAGGGATTTCTAGGGCAGTGAGACTATTCCCCGTGATACTATAATGGCAGATATATGACATTATGCATTCGTGAAAGCCCATAGAACACTACAACACAAAGAGTGACCCCTAATGTAAACTATCGACTTTAGTGTTTTTGTTTTCTTTAAGATCTTATTTACTTAATTTAGAGAAAGAGAGAGAGTGTGTGTGTGTGTGCATGAGCAGGGGAGGTACAGAGAGAGCGAGGGAGAGGGAGACAACATCCAGCAGACTCCACACTGAGTGCAGAGCCAACTCAGGGCTTGATCCCAGGACCCCGAGTTCATGATCCCAGCCGAAACCAAGAGTTGGATGCTTAACCAGCTGAGCCACTCAGGTGCCCCTGGACTTTAGTGTTTAATAGTGTATCAATATTCGTTCATCAGCCATAACCAGTACATCACACATCAATAATAGGGGAAACTATGTTTTGGGAGGAGAAGGGGTATATGGGAACATTCTACTTTCTGCTTAGTTTTTCTGTAAACCTAAAACTGCTCTAAAAAAAAGTGTATTATTAAAAAAATTTAATTGAAAAAATTCATAGCCCCTTCTAATGCAAGAGGAGCAGCTTTGTCTGCTCTCCAGTATGAAAAAAAAAAAAAAAAAAAAAGCTATGCTTTACAATCCCCAGGGATGGCAGGGACTGCCTACGAAAAAGGAATAGGAGGAACAGAGCAAAATAAATGAGGGTGTTTTATAACAGTTGCCTGGGATTTGCTTGCCAAACCTGTTGAGTTCTACAGGGAATATTTGCCTTCATCTATTTGCAAGTGTTTGGAATCTTTGTTACTGTGTGCTTGGAACATGGAAGGAGAAGCTAGGTTCTTTTTCAACATACCTATGAATATATACCTCCACATTCTAAAGAGAGTGACAAGGTGGGCTCTTTCAACTTTTTGATCCTTTTTTTAAATAAGATTTTGTTTATTTGAGAGAGAGAGAGAAGGAGAGAGAGAGAGAGAGAGCACAAGCTGGGGAAGGGCAGAGGGAGAGGGAGAAGCAGACTCCCCACCGAGCAGGGACCCCCACGTGGGGCTCCATCCCAGGGTCCTGGGATCATGACCTGAGCTGAAGGCAGATGCTTAACCAACTGGGCCACCTAGGTGCCCAACTTTTTGATTCTATAATCAAAATAGCAAGTTCCCTTTAGATACAAAGGATAGAAGAAACAGTATTGCTTATACTTAGTGCAGTTATGGAAAGGGGGAATCTCCTTTAAATGTTTCTCAAAACAATTCAGTTAGCAATGAGAGAGAGAGAGAGAGAGAATGAAATAGTAACACAAAAAATCAAAATCTACAGCTTTTTTTCCATTGAACTTTTCTAGAAATACATATTCTATATAATGTGATATATTACAAATAATGTTTTTAAACACATTTAGGTTTTTCCTGAAAAACCTTTCTAATGGGACATTTTGAGGAAATGAAAAATGCCCCAAAGCACGCAACCACTAAAAAATGTGGAGATGACAATCTTCATAGTTATAGAATCTTTCTCCTTACAATGAAGGCTACGAAGATTTTCCATAAAGAAACTGAAACAGAAATGCAGCTCTTTTCTTCCTCCCCATTTCTGTTACTGTTTTGAGTCATTACAAACAGTTAAATGAAAATAGAGGTGTTAGAAAAAGGAATAACATATTATTATATTAATTTCTATATCTTCTAAATTCTAAGCTATAGCATAAGTTTAATTCTGTGACTCCAGACAGAAATTTGAGAAAATGTTTTTATCTCATTTCCCTCTTTTAAAGTCCCCCCGATATTAACTGATTCCACCAACGTTTCTGAAATAACCACATGACTTAAGTAGATTCCATCCCGCTGGTCCCTGGGGTGTGTTTGACCAGAGTTGATCAGCTTGGTGATTGATTCAGAAACAAGTATGAGACCTGATCCAGGTCAATGAGAGTGAATATCAGGACTTTTCTCTGTGCATGTTGTGCCAAAGATGCTTTCTTTATCCTGCTGCGTGTAAGCACGGAAGTATATTGCCCAGGAAACTATTGGCAAGTACTTGGTAGAATGATAGAGCCAGGCTTGGGATGAAGCTTACCCCAAGGAAATCTAAACAGAGACAGAAAACCAGAGATTCCTTGGCAGCATACTTGAGTGGCTAGATGAAGCCCTACCAGATCACCTCTGAACTTTTCAGATATATGAGCCATAAATTCCCTTTATTGTTTAAGCTAGTTGGCTTCTCACTTTCTCTTATTTTCAGCTAAAAGCATGCAGATATAGTTATTCTCTCGAGATCTTCATTTCACTGATGTAGGTCCAAAAACTATATCAAGATGGGAGTCATAAGGAAGAGTGAGGAAGACCAGCCTAAAAGCCCAGCAGTAGGGGCCTCAAAGAGGAAAGAACAGAGAGCAGGGCTATAACAAAAATGGATATCCCGCTGGTCACGGACTCATCTGGTTTCGTAAGATACATTCACTCCTTTTTAGCAAAGCACCAGAACCATCACTCAAGCGAGAGAGAGAGAGCACAAGCTGGGGAAGGGCAGAGGGAGAGGGAGAAGCAGACTCCCCACCGAGCAGGGACTCAAGCTCCTACAAGGAATAGATGTTCAGTAAGAGCCATGAAGAACTTACCTACTAATCAGCTGGCACAGTCTGTTATTACTAGTAAATTTGTATCATAAGAGAGGAGAAATAAGAGACAAAAAGGAAAAAGGAGGAGGTGCATAAAATAATGGACACTCAACCTCTTTTCTTATTCATCATACTCCATTCCACTTCCTCTAAGCCTGCATTTTCTCCCTCCTACTCTGTGATAGACAGTGAGTTAACTGGCTTTGAGTGGCCATCTGAAAGTATTAAGGACCTCTGGGGCCAGAAATACTGGATGATAAGTCAGCACTAGAGCAAGCTTCTACTGGCTCACAAGCGTTGACTGATAAATTTTCAAGAACTCTGTGAGCCAGTAGTTAACTTCAGTAAACACAGCCCTAATTAAAATTAAATTATATAAATTTAATAGTTAGAAAAAGTATTTAAAAACAAAGCAATAAATACTCAAAACGTATCACTTTTTAAGTCTTCTTACTGCATTTTGCTATTACCTATGCTTCTAATGTTATTTCTATCTGTTTGTATGTGTATGGTGGAAATACTATATAACATATTACTGCACATATTTTCCTAAATTTCCATTCAGTGCCTTCCTGATGGTAGCTTGAAATTGGTCGTGGTGGGTGTATTTATACCATAGAAATTGGCAAACTCTGGAAACCAAGGCATTTCCCCCCCGCCCCGCCCCAAAGACCCAGTTGTTAAGTATTTACTAGCAAGGTACTAGACAGGGGAATATGTTAAGTCAACATATTTTGCATAAACAAACAGCAAAAGACGTATCTAAATTCTCTAGGGTTTTCTTCCCTTCCCTTCCAACAGTTAAATTTATAACTGGAGCAGTAGTTCCAAACCATCTGTAAGGGGAATCTAATGTATGAACACTTTCATTACTTAAACTTACAGAGTGAAGAACACTGTCAACTGAGCACATAGAATCCAAGTCCAGCTGTTCACTGCCCTTGAGTGCAAACCCCTCTGCAGGGCCTTAACAGTGTTTTTATTTTTATTTTTTTTTAAAGATTTTATTTATTTATTCATGAGAGACACAGAGAGAGAGAGCGAGAGAGAGGCAGAGGGAGAAGCAGGCTCCCAAGGAGCAGGGAGCCCGATGCGGGACTCGATCCCAGGACTCTGGGACCATGACCTGAGCCGAAGGCAGACGCTTAACCATCTGAGCCACCCAAGCGCCCTTAACAGTGTTTTTAATCTGGATGCCTGATAAATGATATAACTTATTCAGGATACATATCCTTGCCTTGATGGATTAGAAGGTTGTCTTTGTGGCATTAGATCATCTATTGAAAATAATATTGCTAAGCATACTTTCCTATTGATGTTATTTATAGTGACCCAAAATTTTCCCTTTGTTCTTTAAAGATTTTATAGGACTTGATATATTGTATTTGGCTACTATTTCAAGAATCAGTGATTATTTATGAACAGTTGAATACCTAATTATAAATTGATACAGACATAATCTAAGGGTCTTGGCCATAATCAAATTAATTTCCACAGAAAACCCACAATTTTTAATCTACTAGAAATATTCTTCCTCAGTAGTGTCCTCAAATGTGCAATACTTCTGTAGTTAAACTAAGGTTTAAAATCTTACATTAAAGTCAATCAGAGAAAGACATGTATCATATGATCTCACTGATATGAGGAATTCTTAATCTCAGGAAACAAACTGAGGGTGCTGGAGTGGTGGGGGTGGGAGGGATGGGGTGGCTGGGTGATAGACATTGGGGAGGGTATGTGCTATGGTGAGCGCTGTGAATTGTGCAAGACTGTTGAATCACAGACCTGTACTTCTGAAACAAATAATGCAACATATGTTAAGAAAAAAAAAAGAAGAAGATAGCAGGAGGGGAAGAATGAAGGAGAGTAAGTCGGAGGGGGAGACAAACCATGAGAGACGATGGACTCTGAAAAACAAACTGAGGGTTCTAGAGGGGAGGGGTGTGGGGGGATGGGTTAGCCTGGTGACGGGTATTAAAGAGGGCACATTCTGCGTGGAGCACTGGGTGTTATGCACAAACAATGAATCATGGAACACTACATCAAGAACTAATGATGTAATGTATGGTGATTAACATAACAATAAAAAATTTAAAAAAATCTTACATTAAAAAGTTCAAATATTTTTATTTTTGAGTACATACTTTCCTTCTACCTTTCATACTGTGGAGCCCCATTGCAATGAGTATTAGAAACCAAATGGAAAATGGCATTTTATTGAGACAACATGTGATCTTTGAAAATGTGATCAGTTCCTTTTTCAAACCTTACATTAATGCATAGTCTTATGAACAAACGCTGGACTTAAGTTCCTCCAAAAGGAAACATTCTTTTTTTCATATTTATTTCATACATTAACGTTCTGAAACTTGATCGAATGATTTGTGTGTGCACAGGTAGTTCTACATATATAATGTGAAATTTTGATCCTACCAAAAGTTACATATTTACTTAGATCAGTGAATCTAATTCATAGTTTATATAGATACTCATTTACACATAATTGTAGTAAGACAAAAGATCTTAATAAAAAAAAAAACTCTTTTCCCATAATTCCCTGGCAGTTGCAATTCTGGTAGAATGGGCAAAACCAGTGGAGGGGAGTTAACGAAACTGACTTGCTCTAGGGTGGTCCTATTGATTTACTTAGAAGCCTGAGGCCAGTGATTTTCTTTGTACTTGCACAGGTCTCTTCTGCTTGTATACAGATAGTTGGCCTGAGTGGATTGAATAATTGTCAATAAAATATGCTTTATTTCAAAATGTAACATACACATATACATATTACATGAAAGATAATAGTCCAGACTGTGATTTTGAATAATGCCTGAAAAGACTACAGTTGATAATAAGGTCATTAATAATTTTCTTTGCATTAAAAAGTTGATTTTGAAATCCATCTGAGATTCTTTAATTTCCTATTTTATATCTCTTTGCTTTGATTTGAGTTCTACAGCTATTTTATAAAGTTTTCAAAAACTTACTATAAAATATTATCATTTAATAACTGTAACTTTTTAAACATTTAAGAAATGAGATTACCAATATATTGAATTACACAATTTGGAATTACACAGTCATCTAGTACTGTTTATGAAATGCACATGTACAGCATATTAGAGTGAAAAAGACAACAAAGAAAATAGGATGATAGAATTGTATGGTTGGACTTAATACCGTGATTTCTACTTGGACAGTAACTAGAATTTATTCTAGCTCTCTGCTGCTACTTTCCTGAAGGACCTTTATAGAAGTTTAGAAACCTATGGCATGCTCAAAAAATCTTATGAATTCACAAGATGTTACTGCACACCAGTTTTCCAAAAAAGCACACTTTTTTCTTGGGGTTATGGAGTGCTGATGTGAAAATTTAAACCAAGGAAGACTAATAAACTTGTACACTGAAGCATTAGGTTAAGTTCTTTTTCTCCCCAAACTTTTCATATTTGATCTGTGGTATTTAAGGCCTTCTCGGTATCCTAATTTTAACATTGATGGCTTGATTAAAACATTATAGTTTAAGGTATGCTGACGCAGGAAAAGCAAAAGGGGTCTTCACATAATCTTCCATCTGAATTTCTAGATTTTACACTCTATACTTTTCAAAGTGCCCTTGCAATTTATGTCAGTATTAGCATTGTCTTTGTTATTGGAGAAACTCAGATATGTTGATGTTTGACTGCAGCACAGAGCTCAGTAAATTAGAATCATGGGATTTTAGAATTAAATGGATCAGCAAATCCAACCTCCTCGTGTTCAGATGAGGCATCTGAGGTCTGGTCTGGAACCCAGGGCTCCTGGTACCATATCAACAACAGCACTCCATTTAGAACCCAGGCTTCCTGTTTTCAGACCACAAAGCTAAACTCTTTTCCTGAAGTCACAAAAACAGGCTGCTCAGTCCTCTTCTGCTGGGAAAAGCTGTTCACCAGTCATGCAGGGAAAAATTAAAAACATAAACAAAAAACATCCCAAAAAAGCCCTCATAGAGCCCCAGTGAAAAAACTGTAGGGTGACTGAAGCAGCCTTCCGAGGCACTGTGGTCTTTCCTGTTTCTGAAGTTCTTCTAACCTGTCAGTTACATCTGTGTGTAAGACTGGGGGTCAGCATATGCCCAGTTCTTCTTATGGTTATTGTCACTCCAATTCCTTCTCCCCATCACGTCGGGACAGATGCCAGTGTCTCCAGAGAGCATCACCTGCTTCTCTTCTTACTCCCCCTCCTCTTTCTGTCAACTTATCACTCGCTATCATTTTATGCTTCCCTATCTCTCTCCTTCCTCCTCCAGTATTCAAGTCTGAAAGATTTAGTGAGAAGAGGAACAGGATTAATACCAGAGAATATGTATGAACTAAAGGTAAATGGCACAGGGCTAGTGGGCATGAAACTTTGATAAGCCAACTATTCTTGCCCCCACAACTAATTCATGCACGGATAATGGCAAAATATTTTTGTATTTTTGCCTGTCTTAGAATAGCACTTGTTAGATGGTAGCAACACGGTTCTCTTACTTCTGTATAAAGGACAGAAGTTTTGTTTCACAGCAGTAGTGCAAGACAGTTGCTACCATCAGCTCTATTCCTTCTAATACTGATGATGATCATCATGACGATGGTAATGATGTAACGATGTGACAGAATAGAGCCTTAGTGTCAGGGGATACTTTCTATTAATTATTTGTTGGGAGTGTGGTATATTTGCTGCTGGGACATAATCTGACACAACAAACATAATGGATCTGTAATGAGTAACAATTTGGGGTGTAGTTAGTAGAGGCTGGTAGTTATCTACATTTTTACCCATTCTATCCAGTTCTATGTATGTTAGTCTAGATGGGTAGGATTTTTCATTAATTCTTGACGGTTATTTCTCCTTCAGATGGAATGAGTGCTCTGATGTACAACTCTCCTTTTTTGATTCTTACATTTTCCTACCGATTGATCTCAAAGTTTCACCAGCTATAGTGTCTCTCTCCCAAACGACAAGAACTGGAGTGAACTTGCAGTTCATGTTAAAAGACAACCCATTTAGTCAGTTCATTGTCACGTTTCATCCTTCTCCAGGCTAAATGTTTTTGAAAAGTGATATAAAAAATAAAGGAGTTACAATGTACAAAAGAAAAAAAGTCCTGATGCACAAGGAGAGAAGGAAGGCTTTGAAAACATCCTTATCTGTTCAGTTTTATAAGGGAAGATCCAACCCAAGTTTGATTTACTGTGTTGTAATTAAGATTGAAACAGTTGCATGCTCTATCTTAAATCATCCAGATTTTTACTGCTGTGAAGTATTTGAAAGTTTGGAGGATTATTCCCGAAAGGTTTCTTTGTAGTCTGTCTCATCTCGGCATCCACGACAGTTCCCTAGCTCTGGATCTCTGGACACCATATCATACACAAATAGTAAAGTTCCATATAAGATGTCAGAGGAAATAAGAGAGGGAAATTATTTAAGCTGTTTCATAAAGTACTACAGCTATTTTATCTGAGATGAGTTAAGAAAGTCTGCGATCATTCTGCATTATCTGGATACTTGACCTCCAAACACAGGCAGAGCATGTGACTCCACTTAAGGGGGTTGGAAATCTACCCATGACTTGGGAGGGAGGCTTCGGCAGACTTTACATGGCCAGGACCTACTGGTGGTAAGATAATAGTTTGGAGGGTTTTTTCCCCTTGAGATAGAATTGTATTTTTTCTTTATTTTCATAAACACAAAATTTACGTTATAAGAAAAAGAAAAAGATATTCTTACCCTTGTAGGTCTATGTCAGGACTAACATAGAGTAGAATCCAACACATGATTTAAACTGGGAATACATTAAATGGATCAATTGATTAATGATTAGAATGCAATTAAAAAATAACTTATCTCAAGTCCAGTTTTAAGGTAAATAATTTATTCTCAAACTCAAGTGTTCATCCAGTTTTTCCTTGTTGATCAGGAAAACTATAAAAACAATTTCAAGTAAACTACCTGAACCAGGAACTATAAAGAAGCATAAAAATTTAAAAGAAGTGTGAATTTCTGAACTTTGGACAGGTACAAGTTTAGTTCTGGAATCTGATTCAGAATTATTTTCACTTTATTCCAAGCTAGTCTGACATCATAGTAAAACATGGAAACTAAGTTGAATCCAGTATGCTAATTTTATATTGCAGAAAATAGAAAACAAAACTTAACAACAGGACTCTTCAGATATGTCTACATTGTATGGAGAGTATCTAAAACAGTCTTTGATTGGTTCTATGCAGTGTGCTTTATGGAAGGTGAAATATGAAAACACTATACTTACCCCTGTTCCCGGCTGCCCCCACCAGATCTCATGCCTCTAGGTCTCAATAGTGTTCAGGTGAAAGGTTACATTCCTTGTCAATGGAGGGGAAATAAGGAGGCATTCTGAAAACTCCACAGATATATCTGGAATGGCTCAAATCAGCCCTTAAAAGCATCTGGATATTCTACCCATTCACTTTTAAAATTGATGCTATCCTTCGCTCATAAAGTTTCCTTTATAACAATCAAAATGCAATTTATAAAGCATTGCTTTCTAGAGGTATTTGCTAGAACTTAAGGAAAAGGAGAATGGAATATCATCTTGCATCTAATTTATATTAAATTTTTTGAGTCATATGCTTTGAGACTACATAAACTTTATATTTCCCTAGACATCATAAATAAAAGTAGATTTCTATTGAAAATATCTTAGTAAACCAATTACTAAATATGAAGACTGGTTTAGGGGTTATAGAAATTCACAATCTGAATTCCAACTTAAGAGTTTTTGTACAAAAAAGATGATAAAATATATTTTTAATGTTTTATGTAATATATAAGGTAAAAGAAAGCAAGATATGCCATGTGGGTTGGACCATGAAGACAAGTATGAGACCTGTCCAAAAAAAGGAATTGAGAGTGATATTAACTTATAATGTGAAATGTGAAAGGCAAGCCAAGCAGAATGTACATCAGCTGTCAGATTGCTTCATTCCTTTAGAGCAGTTGTTCATCTGAAAATAGCTTTCAGATGAGAAAGGATGACTACAAAAGGATTAGTTACCATAGGCTTTTCTACATCCCCTAGAGCTCCAGGTTTGTTATGACAGAATAGCAAGAATTTAAAGGAAGTAAACTATAGAATATTAAATATCATCAGGAAGGATCTTTGTTAATGCTGAGCTAGAGTAATGCTAAAAAAGGATTTTCACTGATACCATTTCCATGGATTTCCTTCATGATGGCTGATGCTTGCTGTTTTCTCTCCTTCACCATGGTATTATGTGAAAGCATGGTCTTCCGTTCCCTGTGGAAAATAAAGGAACGTTATTGAGGCAATGTGAAGAACTCCTCTGGAGTATTTTATAATCATCCTTTTGAAAGAGAGCATCTTCGTTCTTTATTAGGAATCTATTATTGTTTCTACTGAGTGACTTTAATATGCCTTATCTATCTTGTGACAGAGCATGTTATTCATTGACAGGCAATGTCACAGTGAACAGAAGATAATACTCAAGAGTTTCAGTCCCAGTCTTATCTATACCCTTGTACAATGGTCCCCAGGCAATGAGAAACAATGAGAGAGTTGCCTCCTCTCCCCTCCCTCTTTCTTTTCCACAGTTTATTTTAATCTGTCATCGTTTCCTTACTGGCCTTCATTTGTACCAGCATCACGGTACATCAGTTCCAGCAAACTCTAAGAACGAAGAAAGGACACTAGATTAAACCAGAACTCTTTGGTGGTGGCATTTTAATATTAGCATCAACAGCTGCCCTTTAAAGCAAAGAATGCCCATTTATGAGTCACCACTCTGAACCTCCTTGGACAACTGACTAATAAAACATTTTAAGAAACAATATACTCACCTTGCTCTTAGGCTGTGCTTTGCAGCGGGGATGAGTCCCAGTTTGTGGAGGAAAGAGTGGAGATGGAATATGGATGGCACTTGGGCCCGATGGTTTTTATCCCTGAGCCTGGGACGGCATGGTCCCTAGCTCTGACTCAAACTGGGGACTAAGCCTTTCTGAAGAGACTGGCATCCAGCTGACATCAACTGACTATATATAGCACCAAATACTTCAGCTACTCATATCTTCCTGGCGAAAGGGAGGAACAGAGCAAGATTAGGTTATTTCCATTGTGTTTCTAGTTTGTGAGGTGGTTGAAGGAACATACAGAAAGTTTTTATGGAGCACCTTCTCTATGAGGAGATAGTAGCCAAAAGGGATTTTTAAAACTTGTTAAGATGTAGATCTTATGCTGCATCTTCTTGAGGTGGCAAGAGACACGTATGTGAATTAGAACAGATGATAGATCATTAACCATTACAATGAAAGTATGGGTAATAATATCTATGGAGTTTCAAGAATGAAGAAAGCAATGTTGGATGAACCAGTAGAGCCATTCCTTAAGCAGGAGTGAGAACTTATGCTAGGTACAGAGAAATGGGTAATATTTGAATGGCAAAGTGGGGGAACACTTGGCAATGGTGTAAAGGTTGAACCATGAAGCTATTTGAGTAAAAGTGGAGACTCATAACTGGGTCATACTTTTTGAAGAGACCTATAAAGAAGAGAGCCTACAAAGCTGACTAATCTTTGCAAGGTCTGAAGTGAAAGATTCCTGTTTGGGAGAAGGAGAGGATAACAGGTTTGGAAGGTGGGCTTTATTGGCCTCCTTGCTGGTCTTTGAGCACAGAAGAAGTATGTTCTCATTTCTGGGCTTTGCTTTTACTATTTTCTGCTTGATGGAACATGCTCTTCCTCTACCCATGTGGCTCACTCTCCCAAGCAATCAGGACTCCATTCAATTACTGGTTCCTTATAAAGCACTTCCCCAGTCACCATGTCTAAAATATCACATGGTGCCATGCTCTGGTTCCTAATTTTGCTTCATTTTTCTTTATATTTTTCATTAATATTAAAGTCAAATGGAAGTGGATGAAAAACCCCCAAAACAGAAATTTTAAAAAGACAGAAGTTTGTTTTTCCCACATATAAACTTAGTCCAGAGGTAAATAATCTAGGATTGGTGTGATTGACATAATCATCAGGGGCTCAATTGCATTCTAATTTTTTGCTCCATTATTCCCTAAAATGCAGTCCCCTTGGGCCTCAGTGGCTGCTCCAGCTCTAGCCAGCATGTTCATATTTTAGTTAGCAGAAAAAGGAAAAAGTAATGAGAAAGGCACACTGTCTCTTCCTCAGAACATGTCCTGATATTGCTCAGATCTCTTTGGCTTACATCCCTTTGTCCAGAACTTAGTCGAGTAGCCATACAGAGCTCAAGAGAGGCTGGGAAATATAGATTTTATTCTGTGTGGCTGTGTGCCCAGCTAAAATTCAGAAGATAACTTACTGACAAAGGAGTTAAGTGGTTACTGTGTGACAACTCCCAGATTTTGACACAAGAACATATCGACATTATTTTATCTATCTGGTGTCTCTTTTTCCTACCAAAATACAAGGAAGTCCATAAAGGCTTGGGCATCAAGAATTGTGACTAGTATGTGGTGGGCACTCAATATTCATTGAACGAATTAATAAATGAGTGGGTTGGAGATTAATTGTGGAATGCATTAAAGGTTTGGCATGAATTTGGAATTCTCTTCCTGTTATGTTAAACACTTGGGGGGAAAATAGGATTGTAATAAATGAAGAGTAATTTGAATATGGGAAGGTGGTGGCCACTTATGAGAGAAATTGTTTTGAATGAGATTGAAATAGGTTATACTTTTGGTGCCTGATCATAGGATTGCCTGATCACAGTTCAAGGTAGTAGTAGGTTTAAGCTGACCTATTACAATTGCTTCTAAGCAATTGTTTGCTTTGAAGATATTAATTAGGTACCGATGGGAAACCATTTTGCCAAAGCCAAATGAATTTAAACTCCCTCCTAAGATTCTCTAATTGCCCTTAAATTCCTGGCTCTAGCATTTACTGTAGTAAACTATTAGTTAGGTCTCCTGAACTCTTAGTTTTCTTACCTATAAAATGGAGATTACGGTTTCTACCACATCATGTCATGGACATTTTACATGTAATAATTTTAGAAATTTCTGATACTTAATAAAAGCTTAATGAATATTAATTTTTTCATTTACTATTATTATTCCTGCAATATGAAAGTATTAGAACAATCTACTGCATTATTCAGTAAAAAATAAAAATATGTTCGGAAAACCCCAGTTTTCTTACATAGTCACCTTCATCTGTTTCCAATTTTGTGTTATATAGCTCTACAGGTTGAACTGGTATCCTAAGCAGATAATAATTGTTATGTTACCTTTGATTTCTAAAATGAAAGGAGATTTTTTATTTTTTATTATTTTTTTTTTGAAAGGAGATTTTTAAAAATTAATTATTTCTTTATTTATGGGGAGAGAGAGAGAGAAACCCATGCAGACTCCACACTGAGGGTGGAGCCTGATGCAAGGCTCAATGCAGAGCTTGATCTCATGACCATGAGATCACGACCTGAGCCAAAACCAAGAGTCAGATGCTTAACCAACTTCGCCACCCAGGAGCCCCTAAAATGAAAGGAGATATTTTAAATAATTGCAAAAGTTTTAAAGAATGTAACACCTTACTTGTTTTTGTTTTTCAGTTATACTTAAAATTGTTTGCCTTACATTTAAGCTCATTCATATATATCTTTGATCGCTTTCTGCTTTCTGAGTTATTGTTTGTTCTGAAAAGAAGAAAGAACAAATCATTGGTATTGTAGCTTTCAGGCAGTGTATGCTATCCATGTGCTTCATGACTAGGCTAAATTTTGGAAAAGAACTCTACTAGTTTTTATAAAGCATTTTCAGATGGTCCATTCTGAAATCCAATGCATTTAAATTTTAAATCGAGTCACAGTTAATATATTTCTATTTCATCTGCAGAGATCTGGCTCTAGATTAAACTTCCCTTACATTTGTCGTATTGCAATCTTCCTTTGTCCTCAGCAGCCCCCCTCCCATCCCCAAGATCCAAGATGGCTTCCCCCCCGCCCCTCCACACACACACACTCTATATCAGAAAAAGATCTTTCCTACCCCCAGGATCTCAGTACCTACACTTGTCTTGCCCTATTAATTGTCCTATTAATTATTCTTGTCCCTGATGCTTCTTCCTAACCCTAATATAAGCAGAGTAGTACTTTAGGTTTCCCTCAAGGCCCTAAGTATTTTAAATTAAATGGTTCTAATAATAAAAGATGAGATCTTTTCTTGTAGGCAAAATAATGGGATTCTAATGGTAGAACTCGGTGCCTTGGGAGGCTAGTGAGGAAGAAGTTTATGGCTGAACTTGTCAGTGTCTCTGTAACCAAACTATTTCCATTACTGGGGCTGCCACAGTGTGTTTCCAACTCCTTCGCCACTTACTACAAGAAATAAAGAAAGAGACTAAATAAGGTGAATTTCACTGCCAATATACCACCTAACAAAAATCCACACCATGAAAGGCAACCTTATTTAGCCAGTGTGGTAAACAATGAGCCCTTTAGCCAAGTGGTAAACAAGGTCTACATTGATCTCCCTCTGACTGAGCACTTGTTTTTAAATTCTGTGTTTCTCCTTGTCCCATTTTCAGTCTATATTAGGTGACTGTGGGCAGTTAGAGATTAGGGCAGGATCCCCGGGGGTGGGGGTGGGGGCAGGATGTGGGAACTGACTGTCTGCTAGATGGGCAGACAACATATCATCATTATTGAGACTCAGTTCTGGAAGAATGCACACATAACCCAGACAGGGCAGCTGCCAAGCTAATGTTAAATGACAAATCTGATAGGATGATCAGTTATTCACCAGCCTTCAGGGTGTCATGTATGGTGCTAACCCTGGGAGGAGAGAAAGGATAACAAAGGTGTAAAAACTTATAGCCGTTGAGGCTAAGGACACATGGGTTTTGGTTTGTGTGAAAGGCCTATCTGTTCTCCTTATGGCTAGTTGGCTTGCCGTATCTTCCATGTTTTCTATTTTTCTACATTGAGGAAGGTCCAGCTTACAATCAATCTCATTACCCAGACATAGCAAGGGCAGAATAGTTATAAGCAGTGCTGTGCTGATCATCCCACTGGCCAAAGTGAGACAGTACAAGACAGGTGAGTTTGCAACTGGTCTCACTATAGCAAAGGCCTAAGGGCACCTACAGGGGTAAGAGGAACTGTTAAAACCACCATTTAGTTAATGTTTGCTAGGCGGGGCAGTTGGTCACGCATTGGTCTACGGTTTTGTAACCTGCTCTGCCTATAAATCGAGGGCGAAATGTTTCACCTTAATCTGAAAGGAGAAATCAAGTCCCCCAAATTGTGTGTGTGTCTATATGTACTAAACAGCATCACGTAAACACATATATGCAGTGCTTGTGGTCCCAATCAAAAAATAAGTGGAGGAGCTCTTTTTTGCTTAGGCCCGTGGCGCCGGCGGGATGGGTAAGTGTCGCGGTCTCCGTACTGCCAGGAAGCTCCGCAGCCACCGACGAGATCAGAAGTGGCATGATAAACAGTACAAGAAAGCCCATTTGGGCACAGCCCTGAAGGCCAACCCTTTTGGAGGCGCTTCCCATGCAAAAGGAATTGTGCTGGAAAAAGTAGGAGTTGAAGCCAAGCAGCCAAATTCTGCCATCAGGAAGTGTGTCAGGGTCCAACTGATCAAGAATGGCAAAAAAATCACAGCCTTTGTACCCAATGATGGTTGTTTGAATTTTATTGAGGAAAATGATGAGGTTCTGGTTGCTGGATTTGGTCGCAAAGGTCATGCTGTCGGTGACATTCCTGGAGTTCGCTTTAAGGTTGTCAAAGTAGCCAATGTCTCTCTTTTGGCCTTATACAAAGGCAAGAAGGAAAGACCAAGATCCTAAGTTTTGATGGTGAAAACATGACAATAATAAATTTTTGTAAGCCAAAAAAAAAAAAAAAAATAAGTGGAGGAGAGAGGAAGAAGTAAAACCAGATGAAACTGAGAAAATATGATGTCTAAAGTGGACAAAGGGCTTTTTCTTAAAAAAAAAAAACCAAAACACACAACTTTTAACTTCATCATACATTTTTAGCCTTACTCGTGCATTACAGAGGAGGAAACTGACATTCTGAGAGATCAAGTAAAACCCCCACGCATCATCTTTGAAAATTATAGAGATGGAATTAACCATTTGTTTTGTCTGATCCAGAGCCTCTTGTATTTTCACTATACTGTGCAGAAATGTCTATCTTCCCAATCTCCAAATTTCTCCGCATTGATATCTTCATAACAAAAATAAAGAAGCAGCATTGAGAACTGTCAGAATAATTATTTCAATGTGCTCCTTATTGATTCCCTTTAGAAGAGAGCACCCCAACATGTGGTTTATTTTGGCTGGGGTCCTTTTTACTTATAACATTTGTGGCTCTTTTCCATCTCATGTTTTTCTCGTTTGCAAGCTTCTAGAGTTCCTCATGGTGTCTATTCTCAGGGTGCTTTCCTTTCCTTCAGCTGTGCAAATACTAAAGTTATTCAAGTGCTGAACATAAACAAATGGAAACATGTGCCATTTGCTGTGCAGACCTCTCCTTCCTTTCCTGGCTGCTGTACCACACACACAAACACGCTTACTACCTTCAGGGCCAAAAATAAGAAGCAAATCCAACTCTATCAAAATAATCCATTTATAGGCAAACCCAGGGTTTTTTACCTGCCTTCCTCTGCAAATTTATTTCTCTTGCTTAAGCATTTCCTTCTAGGCTCTTAAATTAAGCGTTAAGGTAAACTGAGGTGAAAAGGAGAGTTAAACAGAACCCAATGACCAGCTTGTCAAGGACAGCTCACAGAATAGGGTTGGGAACTTGGAAAGAAAGAAAGTTTCATATATAGGACTATTAAGAAACAAGTTGCCAAAGCAAACCCGCAAATCATTTTTTTTCCTTTGCTTGCATAATCCCAGCATTTATCCAGAACTTTGTCACATTTCCTTTCATAATTCTAGCCAGCCTGTATTTTTCCTACAGTCTGTGGAAGCATTTTCTTTGACAGTTTTCTCACCTGTAAGAAAATGTACCCCTGCTATTATATACAAATTTAGCATGACCTAATTAAATAAAGGTTCATTAAAGAAAATATGAAGTTTTTTAAAGAATGTATAGTCCACAATTTTTTGCGAAGCCTCTGGATTTCACAGCTATGTATCACATGGACAACCATAGCATCAGTGTCTTAGAGCAGTTCTGTGGCATGGTGCTTATCACAATGCCTGGCTCATATTAAGTGTGTAATAAAGGTTAACCATCATTATTATTATCATCAAAAATTTAACTGTAGCATAAACATGTGATAGGATGACAAGCAAAATATGTGAAGTCACCTTAAATAACAATAGCTTAATTCCCATTTGCCAATGAGACACAGAGAGGTTAGATCACATGCTAAAGATCACACAGATAGAAAGAAAAGAATGGCTCCTTAACCAAGAAAGACGGATATGATTTGAGCTGTGGTAGTAATACACAGAAATAAAGCATGTGTAGATCAGAAGAGGGATTGCTAAGAAATAAAGCATCCAGAAAAGAACAGTGAAGGTTCGTGTACTTGGTAAGTATATATCCTATGTGAAAGTGATTTGTCAGTGTTTTCACAACCTAATGGCATTAATAAATAAATAGGAATAACTCTCCATATTCTGAATCTGCTCACCATCCAAATGTCCACTAATTTGCTGGTTTCCCATGAGTTTGTGTAAATTTAACCCACCTACTAATTTATTTCATTAAACTATGACACATTTTAAAAGTAAAAAATTCAGTGTCTCATAAATGTTTGCTGAATGAGTAAGAAAGTAAAAAAATGAATAAGAAAAAGTTAAAGAAATTAGATAAGAACCAGGAGAGCAAAGTTCAAAAGAAAAGAGGATTTCCAGGCACTGTCAATTTCTACAGAGACTGACATATGAGAAAAGGTCATTGGATTTGGCAAGAAGTCAGTCTTTGGCAGAAGAGAGACATCGTCTTAATGTGGTAGTCATAGAACCCAAATAGAAAGGATTTAAGGCAATAATGAGTGGTTAGGAAGTGTAAGCTGCAAATGGGAACTATTTATTTGAAAGGACTGGCCATGAACTAAAGGGGAGAAAGAGTTCAGTAGCTAAAAGGAAAACAAGTTGCAAGTGTGTGTGAGTGTGTGTGCATGCATGTTTTGGAAGAGGAAATTCGAAAATATTTGGAGATAAAAGAGAAATACTCATCTGTGAAGCAATAAGAAATTTGATAATTTGAGATTTGGAGTGGTACACATCATGGTAGATGTAGGTCTATGATGGTTGATCATTGGAGAGAAATCCTGGTAGGAGGAAAGAAGTATGTGACATGAAATGTTTAAAAGGAAATGTGCAGGGGCGCCTGGGTGGCTCAGTTGGTTAAGTGTCTGCCTTCAGCTCAGGTCGTGATTCCAGGGTTCTGGGATCGAGTCCCATGTCGGGCTCCCCGCTCGGTGGGGAGTTTGCTTCTCCTTCTCCGTCTGCTGCTCTCTCTCTCACTCACTCTCTCTCTGTGTCAAATAAATAAATAAAATCTTAAAAAAATAAAAGGAAATGTGCAGTGAGATTTGGTATCAGGGCTAGGTGGTGCCCTCAGGAGGACCTCCAGCATGCCATCACCAAGATAAATTTGCAAGGGACCAGGTTCTGAGCAGGTCCAGACATGCCAGCTTCCCAACTGCATTAGTCTTAGTAAGGCTGTGCCCCGTCGGTTCGTGAAATTACGTTTAAGACAGTCATAAGTTGCTGATCCTGACTTCTCTCCCAGCCTTTTCACCTGTATTTCCAAATTGCAATTAGAACTCCCATTTTGGCATCCTACAAACAGCATAACATTAACATATCCCAAACTGGGCTCATCGTCTTTCCTCTCAAATGAGCCCCTCATCCTGAATTCCCCATATAGGCATATAGAGAATGTAGACATCACTATCGACACTGCAGACCAAGCCAGGAATCATCATAGAATCTTCTCCTTTCCTTTCCCCCTTACAATCTAATCAAGCACTTAAAATCACTTTTAGCCTGGGGAATGGAAGTCTACCTTAACCCCATCTCTCTCACCCAAAGGAAGAGAGGAGATAATAACTTGAGTGTTGTCTCTCAAGACACAAATCTGGCCAGAGTGGGTGGTGACTGTAGTCACAGTGTGTTGATAGGTCATACAAGCAGGTCTTGTTCAATTCTTAGCTCTCTATTCCAAGCATGCAGCAACGGTTGTAAGGCAACTGCAGTCCCAGCCTTCTTGCTCTTCTCTCCTGTTTTTCATTTCATATGATTGACAAGATTATATTAAAATTATGTTTGGGCTTGAGGTTGTTAGGATCTCAGGTCTCCACTCATGTTCATTGTTTGGGAACCTGAAGTTTTGCTAACAGCAGGTTTTCCCCTCTACCTGATGACCTCTCTTGGTGAGTTTCCATTGATTTTTCCATAGCTTCCATCTACAAATAGTTTCACCTCCTTGTAACCTTTTCTGATCTTCCCAAGTAGTTTGTGCTTGCTCTTGGGTCACTTGCTCTTTTGGGTTATGTTGTATTGTGTTTAAATGTACAATACATCTATTATGTATTCAGTCTCTTTGTTCTAACAAGACTCTAATGTTTTATTCCCTAGTAGATTAAGTCACTTTGTAATCCCAGTGCTTATGATGGTAATGGCATATCATAGTCGTGTGGTAAATATTGGTCGGATAGCATAGTATAATGCATGGCACATGGCAGGACTGTAATGGATTTTAGTTCCTTTCACCACTGTTAACTTAACCGTTCATTCTCCATTCTTATCTCTCGATCCCATGATATGCAGTGGTGGGTCAAGGAGTGATGCTGGTTTGGAGAACTTTACCTCCCTTATTTTGTGTCAAAACCCTTGAAGCTGAACTAGTGTGCATGCCATGCAAACACAACCTCAATATATCTCAAACAGACACATATATCTTCAGTCAAAAATGCATCTTCAGTATTAGAAAAGTTTTCTTTTTTTATTGAAATAGTTGACACATAATGTTCCATTAATTTCAGGTGTTCAATACAGTGATTTGACAGCTCTATACATTACGCTGTGCTCACAATGTACTACCACCTGTCACCATACAATGCAATTATAATACGAGAAGCTTTGTCTCTTGATTCCAGAAAACCATATACTCCTGGTTTTCCTCCCATTTCTTCTTAGTTTATTCATTCAAAAAATATTGATTGAGCAAGTGACATGTATTAGGTGTTATTCTAGGCACCAAGTAGTAAATCAAATTTTAAAAATTGCTATCTTCATGGAGCTTACATTCCAGTGAGAGAGATAGGCATAGGGCAAGATGAACAGGTAGAATATACCATATGCTAGATGTGATAATTATAAAGACAAACAATAAAGTAGAAAAGGCAGGCAACATTGTTGGGGAGAGTGATTGTGATTTTAGAATGACCAAAGAAGTCCTCATTGAAAAGGTGACATTCGAATAAAGACCCAAAGGAAAGGCAAGAGGAAGCCATGCGGTTGTACTAGGAGAACATTCCAGGAAGAAGGAGCAAGTATCCCAAGGTGTTAACATGTCTGGCATATTTGAGAAAAGTGAAGAGGCTAGTGTGACTAGGGCAAAGTAAGGGAGAAAGAAGTCAGGAGATTGGTCAGAGGTACATCAGTCTTCTATTTCTACATATATTTCTACATCTCACTTAAGCATCTTCTCAAAAGGTAGCTAGAACCTTTTAAAGATCAAATTTAACTTCTCTGCTCAAAAATGCTCTAATGGATTCATATCCTAGAGTAAAATCCAGCCCTGAGAATAGCCTAAAATTATCCTCCACACTCTTACCATATGATAACTTTCTGACCACATCTTCTATTCTCTCTCTTGCACTTGCTGCTCTAGACCTCCAAATTTCTTTGCTTTGCTCAAACATTCTAGGCTGTTCCTTCTGCCAGGAACACTTTCTTCCAGGTATGTGTGACTCTCTCCAAAATAGTTCAGGTCTTTACTCAATACCACCTTCTCAGTGAAGCATTCCTCGTCTACCCTGTTAAAAAATACAATACCTCTTCCCTCCAGAATTCCTCCACCTCCCTGATTTAATTTTCTCTGTGATACTAATCACTATCTACCATATTTATGTGAATGCCACGAAGGCACAGACTATTATCTGTTTTTTGTTCTCTGCTGTATTTCTAACACCAAGAATAGTATCTAATACATTGTTGGCTTAATATACTTTAATAAATGGATGGATGGGACGAATGAATGCAATAAACATACAATCTCAGCAAAAAGTCTGCTTGCTATGCAAATGTTGTTTCAAACTTGTCTCATATACGCTCTTCCCTCAAAATTCCGTCACTTAGTCTCCTCCTAAAAAATGCTGAAACACCCATAGATGGTACAGTAGAAAGTACATGTGGTTGGGGCTCAAGAGTCATACTGAGGGCTTCTTGAGGTCATGCCTATAGAAGGCATTTATAAAACTGATTAAAGTGTTGTTTTTGTTTTTGAGGATTTCATAGTCCAGTTGGGGAGAAAGTTGTATACTATGTGACTTGCATAAAAAGAAAAAGTTTTAATGTAAATATTCACAACTTTCCCTTTGGGTGGCAATTCCTAAATACTTTTTTGAGCTATGGCAGCAGACAGCAGCAAATTTGAAACTTGCTTGATTTACATTAAAAAGAAAGAGGAGTGCTTGAAATTTTTTCTTCTGCAGAAGAAAGGCCATATTGGAAGTGAAGGAATTAAATAGTGGTAGTAAGATGGATGGAATATGATCAAGCAATAATTATGGGCTGAGATTTTAGCAATAGGGTGCATGGAGGGGAATGAAAAGAAAGATTTTGGAATGGCTTTCATAAGAATTGGAGGAAGCAAGTGGATAAAGGAAAGTTTTAGATATTTATGGGTCAAGCAAAGGAACTGTCCTTTCTTTCCTCTAGAATATTTCAGTTTTATGGCCATTTTTTCTTTTTAAGAGCACCCAAATTATTTGGTTGCAAATATACCTCTAAGAAGCTGAGTCAATTCATCTAACATTGCTATTTGGTGTGGAAAATGTCTCGTTTCAAAATGATAATTTCAGTTTTGCCTAATCACTATGTAGCAGTTCATTCTGACTACAAGTAGCAAAGAAGATGAGGGCCTGTTCTTAGTTTTTTATTAAACCATGCCATCAGCATAGAAGAGAATGTTTGTTAAGGCAACTATTGCATCTGGTACTTTTACAATCAGAATCTATGAATCTATATGTGTATAGGAAGCTCCTTTTTATCTAAGAAGCACTGCATTTATACTTTCATCAGTTACTCTTTTGAATATTTTCCTCTTTTTTCCTCTTTTGTTACTTTCCTTCTTTTTTTGGCTGAAATTTTATGTTAAATCATTTTTACACCACAAAAAAATCATAAAATTTCATTAATGTTAAATATTTTTCCCATTCTGCCCCCCATCTTTGCATGCAGGACTCATAATTGATGAGTGATTGATGAACTGGTCCAAATAAGGACTAGAAAGACACTTTTCTGCCTTCCCTGTTGAAGGATCTCTGAGTGGGGGATTTCTGTATCCCACAAGTGGATTATCACAGGATCACCCATTTGGTGGGTGAGGCTATGTTATGAAAAAAATCTCCTCAGTTTACTCTTAAAATTTCCAAATCGTGTTTACTTAGTTGAATTGACTAGAATGCTAGGGCTCTGAGACTACTGGGGCAATAACCAGAAGTTCCCAGGTGATGCATATCTAAAGGGAAGCATTGCTCCCACCACCACCATCACCAGCACTACCACCATCATCTATAACAACTATCATTTCTATACCCCTTATGGTGTATCAGAGACTGTTCTAGGTGTTTTACATAAATTAACTCATTTAATCTTCACAACCCCCTAGATGAGTTCTGTTATCATCGCCTCTTTTTTACAGGTAAAGAACAGAAACGCAGAAGACTTAAGTAACCTGCCCTAGCTCAGAAGCATTGTTGCAAAGACTCAAACCCAGGTTGTTTGGCTTCACAATAGATGCTCTTTACACTGTCTTTAATAGTAATGAAGGTCCAGACCATCACAATTCATATCTCCCCATTAAATTTAAAATCTTTAAGGTAGACATGTCTTTTACTCTTAGTGAGTTGCTTGTTGTCCTACGTATACTTCTTGCTGTAAAAACTGGATGCTTTAGGAACAAAGCCATTAGCAGAGAGAGAGAGACCTGAATAACCAATTTAGCTGATTCTGGGACAGATTCTGTTTCCCGTGTGCAGAAAATGTACAAAGTAGCCATGAATTGGATCTACTTTTAACTTGGATAACACCGCTAAGTCTTACCTTACATAGTTGAGCCTTGAACAACATGGGTCCAATTATACACAGATTTTTTTTCTGATAAATACAGGGCAGTGCTGTAAGTACATCATTTTCTCTCCTTTATGTTTTTCTTAATAACATTTTCTTTTCTCTAAGCTAGTTTATTGTAAGACTACATTCTATAATATGTATAAAATACAAAGCATATGTTAATCAACTGTTTATGTTATCAGTAAAGCTTCTGGTCAACAGTAGGCTATTAGTAGTTAAGCTTTTGGGGAGTCAAAATTATATGCAGATTTTTGACTGTGGGGAATTGTGGGGGTTGGTGCCCCTAATCCCCATGTTGTTCAAAGGTCAACTGTATATTTCAATGGCCCATCCCATAGTAAACTGCAGCAGTTGAACTGTCTCTGTGTGAAGAAAGACCCAGGCAAATTCATTTCCCTTAGGCAACACACAGTGGGAAAATATCTCACTTCTTAAGAATTTGTTCTTTACCTGTTTACTAAACAATTGCAGAAAAAAAACCAGATGATTTTTTTAAGTAAATATGTATTTACTTAATGTATTTATTATATGAGTCTGTGTATTTAGAGACAATTTGTCTTTTAATGGTCTATTTCCCCCAATTTTATTACTAATATATGAACATTACATTCTAAGTTATGAAGCACAATTTTAAAATGAATACCTGTGAATATATTGCTCAGCTTAAGTAATAGAATGCTACCAGTGCTATTGAAGCCCATATTCATCCCTTCTATCTTTTCCCTGCTTCCCTGTCCCTCCCCAGAAGTACTCATATTAATAAATACTTTAAGTCACTTCCTAGGTCATCTTCATGGTTTTTCCAATGAGCACGTATATATTGCTAAACTTGTAGTTTGCTCTGGGTTCTTTTTGAACTTTGTAAAATATTAACAAATTATCTATATTCTTCAGCAACTTCCTTTTCACTGAAAAAAGTTTCTAAGATTCATCCATGTTATGTTATAGCTGCAGGTTAATGATTTTCATTACTGTTTAGTATTCATTGTATGAATATACCACACTTTTACTAGTTCAGTCTCTTATTGAGAGATATTTGTTTTTTGGGGTTTTTTTTTTTCCCCATTAGAAGCAGTGTTGCTACAAACACTAGTACATGTCTCTTGGGGGCACTTATGCAAGAGCTTTTCTGGAGAATAAAGCCAGGAGTTAAATTTGGAGCTTGTAACGATTACACCAATATATCCTCCTACTAGCGGCCTTTGAGAGTTCTACTACATTTTGCATCCTCCGCAACACCTGGCAGGTGAGACTTTAACACTGTCATCAATCAAACAGGTGTAAAATGTGGTTTCATTTGTATTTCCCTGATAACTAAAGTAAGGTTGTGGCCTTCCCAAGTTTATTGGACATTCATTCATATTTCTCCTTGAGAAATGTCTGTTCTTATCTTTGTCTCTTTTTCTATTGAGTTGTTTGCATTTTTCATCTTGATTTTTAAGAGTTGTTAAGTAGTCTGGTAACTAATCTTTCCTCAGCTATTTGTAAAGTGAGTACTTTTCTGCTTTCCTTTTTCGACTATGTTTTGACATCTTTTTTTATAGCTTTGGTTTAAACAAAGTTTAACCTTCCTATGTATTTGAGACATCAATCATTTACTTTATGATTGGGGCTTTTTCTATCTTTTCTAAATTGTAGTCATAAATCTATTCTATTTTCTTCTAAAATTTACAAAGTTTTGCTTTTTCACATTTAAGATCTTATTCCATCTGAAATTAATTTTTTGTGGGGTATGAGGTAGTGATCCAATTTTATTCTTTATTCAAATGGATAACACTTGTCCTAGCTTTAATTGTAGAACAGTGCATCTTTTTTAGCTAACCTAGAAATCCAACTTTGTCATATATTAAGTTTTTATATATGTTTAGGTCTGTTTCTATGACAGCTATTATTTTCCATTGGCCTGTTAATGTTTTTCCATTTCAATATTACACACTCTTAAATTTTATAACTTTATGATGAATCCATATTTGGCAAGGCAAGTACCCTCTTCTTGTTCTTCTTTAAGAAAATTTTGGCTCAGGGACGCCTGGGTGGCTTAGTCAGTTAAGCGTCTGCCTTCAGCTCGGGTCACGATTCCAGGGTCCTGGGATCGAGCCCCGCATCAGGCTCCCTGCTCGGCGGGAAGCCTGCTTCTCCCTCTGCCTCCACTCCACACTGCTTGTGTGTCCTCTCTCTCTGACAAAGAAATAAATGAAATCTTTAAAAAAAAAAAAAAAAAAAAAGAAGATTCTGGCTCATTGTGGATCTTCCACATATGTTTCCAAATTATCTTGTTCGGGTCAAGAACTATGAGAGCAGTGATATTTTATAATATTTGCAAGCCAACATGTTATCTTACCACAGTTTCATAGATACTGGCAGAAGGTACAAACTCCTGAGTCAGAGACAAAGGACTTTAGTTAAGGCACAGCAAGCCGCATGAGCTTCATGTTTGCATCAGTTCTTGTTTCCAAGTGCAGTTGGGCAGCATGGATGGGCTCAGATGGATGCCTGCGTATACACTGGGTTGCATTTTAGGAGAGAAACCCTAAGCCTAGGGAACTTGAGTCTTTTTTAATTGGCAGTAATTGTTAACTGCTTTTTGTTCCGGAAGGAGACACTGTATCTTCCAAGGCTATTCACTATACAAACATCCCTGACAAGTTAGTCCAGAACAAAAGACAGTCAGTGTCTCTTATCTTTTAATTTTTCATGTATTCTCTTATTTTTAAACTTTCTGCTATAGCTACAGTATTCCCCCTTTTCATCCCTCATATTGCTGATTTTTTACTTTACGTTTTTGCTTGAATCTACTTTGCTGGGGTTTGTTAATTTTATTAGTCTCTTCAAAGACCAACATTTCATTTTGTTTCTCTTCTATTACATGCTTGTTTCTATTTCCATTCTTTTCCATATGATTTTCCTCTTCCAGCTTTCTTTGGGTTTATTTTTTAATTCCAGTATTTAAAAATTTTTTTTTACACTCTTCTCTTTAACTCTTGAGTTACCATAATCGTGGTTAAAACTTTGCAAACAGAGAGAATTATTTTTAGCTCTCATTTTATTTTTAATTTCTGTGATAAGCTATCAGCTACAACAAACAATTCCAAATTTCAAAGGGCTTAACGCAGTACAAGTTTATTTCTTGTTCATTCAAAGTCCATCCTGATTATCTCTATGTATGTATGACACAGAGAGTAAGCTTCTTCCCGTTTTTAAATTGCCAACATCCTCAACGTGCAGCTCTGTATGTTTTAGGTGAAAAGGAAGCAAGAATGTACAAGATTGCACAGGATATTCTGTGTTCAGACCTGAAATTACATGCATCACTTCTTCCTACATTCCATAGGACAGAGCTAAGTCTTCTAAATATAAAAGGGATTCTAGGGGCGCCTGGGTGGCTCAGTTGGTTGAGCGACTGCCTTTGGCTCAGGTCATGATCCTAGAATCCCAGGATCAAGCCGCACATCAGGCTCCCTGCTCCATGGAGAGTCTGCTTCTCCCTCTGACCCTCCCGCTTCTCATGGTCTCTTTCTCTCTCTCTCTCTCACTCTCTCTCAAATAAATAAATAAAATCTTAAAAAAAAAAAAAGGGATTCTAAAACTGGGGTTTAATTCTATGACCAGGACTGATAGGAAAATCAGAATCCTTGCCACGATTTCTAATGATCAGAAAATGTGTTGTGTATGATACCAATTCTTTCCAATTACTGGATACAGACTTCTATATATATCAGTGAAATCAAACTTGATAATTTTATTGTTCAAATTACTTGCAATATTGGTTTTTCTTTCTTTTATTAACTCCATTTTATTTTTTATTGAAATACATTTGACATACAACATTGTGTACATTTAAGGTGTATGTGTTGAGTTATAACATTTATATAATATGATTGCCCAACTGTAGTGATAGTTAGCATCTTTATCATGTCACATGATTATCATTTCTTTTTTGTGGTGGGAATAATTAAGATCTAGTCTCTTAGCAAGTTTGCCAATTATAATACAGTATTGTTTGTATATTCAGTACACTGTGATTTGTAGATCTCCAGAACTTCTTTATTGATTGCAACTTTGATGGTTTTATTACTCTAAGTATTTTTTTAAAGATTTTTTATTTATTTAACAGAAAGAGATAGCAAGAGCAGGAACACAAGCAGTGGGAGTGGGAGAGGGAGAAGCAGGCGTCCCGCCGAGCAGGGAGCCCAATGCGGGGCTCGATTCCAGGACCCTGGGATCATGACCTGAGCTGAAGGCAGACGCTTAACAACTGAGCCACCCAGGCTCCACTTATCTACTCTAAGTATTAATGACGAAAAGAGATGTGTTAGATATTTCCCACAAATATTTGCATTTTTCAATTTCTCTTTGTAGTTCTTTTTGTTTATGTGTTATTTATTTTGAGGCTATGATATCAAATAATATAATCCTATAAATGTGATATTCTTTTGATTATATCTTGTTATTTTTATAGAGTTTTCTTCTTTACTAGTAGTATTTTTTCCTTGAAAGAATAATTTTGGGGGTGCCTGGGTGGCTCAGTTGGTTAATGGTCTGCCTTCAACTTGGGTCATGATTCCAGGGTCCTTGGATGGAGCCCCACATCCAGCTCCCTGCCCAGTGGGGAGCCTGCTTCTCCCTCTGCCACTCACCCTGCTTGTGCTTGCTCTCTCTCTATTAAATAAAATCTTTAAAAAAAAAAAGAATTTTGTCTGACATTAATTATGGCTATATTACTTTCTTTTGGTTAAATTTGCCTGGTTGTCCTGAAACTCTGACTAGATGTATTTTGGACTTCCTCTGTTTTCTTTATGTCTTCAACTCTTTTTTTTTTTTTTTTTTGGTTATGCAATATGGAATATATTATCATTGTCAAAGCTTCAAATGATACAGAAATATAAGGAATATACATTTAAGTTTCTTTTTTTCCTTTCTTCCTTCCTTTCTTTCTTTCTTTTACTTTTTTGATGTAATGTTCCATGAGTCATTGTTTGCATATAACACCCAGTGCTCCATTCAATACATGCCCTCTTTAATACCCATCACCAGGCTAACCCATCCCCCCACCCCTCTCCCCTCTAGAACCCTCAGTTTGTTTCTCAGAGCCCATAGTCTCTCATGGTTCGTCTCCCCCTCCGATTTCCCCCCCTTAATTTTTCCCTTCCTACTATCTTCTTTTTTTTTTTAAACATATATTATTTGTTTCAGAGGTACAGGTCTGTGATTCAACAGTCTTGCACAATTCACAGCGCTCACCGTAGCACATACCCTCCCCAATGTCTATCACCCAGCCACCCCATCCCTCCCACCTCCCACCACTCCAGCAACCCTCAGTTTGTTTCCTGATATTAAGAACTCCTCATATCAGTGAGATCATATGATACATGTCTTTCTCTGATTGACTTATTTCGTTTAGCATAATGTCCTCTAGTTCCATCCCCGTCGTTGCAAATGGCAAGATTTTGGGGGTTTTTTTGGTTTTTTTTGATGGCTGCATGATATTCCATTGTATATATACCACATCTTCTTTATCCATTCATCTGTTGATGGACATCTTGGCTTTTTCCACAGTTTGGCTATTGTGGACATTGCTGCTATAAACATTGGGGTGCACATACCCCTTCGGATCCCTACATTTGTATCTTTGGGGTAAATACCCAGTAGTGCAATTCCTGGGTTGTATGGTAGCTCTATTTTCAACTTTTTGAGGAACCTCCATACCGTTTTCCAGAGTGGCTGCACCAGCTTGCATTCCCACCAACAGTGTAGGAGGGTTCCCCTTTCTCCACATCCTCGCCAACATCTGTCATTTCCTGACTTGTTTATGTTAGCCATTCTGACTGGTGTGGGGTCGTTCCAAAGAAGACATCCAAATGGCCAACAGACACATGAAAAAGTGCTCAACATTGCTCAGCATCAGGGAAATTCAACTCTTTTTAAAAGTATTTCCCATCTTTTTATCTCTATTGCTGTATTCTGTGTAATTTCTCTTTTTGCATAAGAATTTTCCATGTTATTAATTGTACCCATCATGGTATCTATCTGCTGTTTTTAATCCCTACATTGACTATTTACTTTTAATTATTATACTCTTATTTCTAGATCTTTTTTCCCAAATCTACCTAATCTCTTGCTTATTAGTGAGGTTTTTACCTTCCCCCTTCCCCTTTTAAAACTTCTTTAAACATATAAATGTATTTTCTAATATATTCTCTGTATTTGTACATTTCCAGTATTCAAGTTCTTATTGTTTATAGTTCCTATAACAATGTTTGTGGTGGATTAGTTTTTTCTCGTGTGTTTTGTGATTTTTCTTTTATTGCAAACTTTTCTTCACAATAAAACACAATCCTTTGGACCTTCCTAATTTATTCCTCCGGAGAGGATCTGTGTTTCTTTCTGGCACCTGTATGAGGACATTACAGACCTGGGTCTAGTTTAAATGGGCCCAGAAATGAACATTTTTAGCTTACGATTTTCCATATCATGTAAACAGTGTAAATTTTGATCCTAAATGCATGGCCGAAACTTCCAGGGGCTACAAATTCTCAGGAGAGCTTTGGCCCTGTATTTAAATCTCTTTTAGACAATTTTCTTTGCTGCTTGCCTCTGTGAAGTGTTGTTTATTCAGTTATTTCTAGTGAACTCTTTTCCTGCATACCTGGCTTTTCCTGAGCATGGCTTTCATGCTGGAGGGTCACTAATGGAGCTTTCTGCTCTGGGAAGATGCAAAGTTTTAGACATCCTGGATATATAGATTCTCCCAGGGCACCCAACTTCTTCTCCCTTACTTCCCTAAACTCATACTCCTGCTTAATTCCTGGAAACCTCGTCCATTTATTGTATACAAAGTATATATATATATATATACAAACTACAGTATGTATATATACATTTATACGTTATATACAAAGTGCTTTTAGGATTTTACCTAGCATTTTTTCAGTGAATTAAGAGAATTCTGAATGAATGTCTTTGTTACTTTTTTTAAGTAGCATTTAAATACAGTTGAAATCAGTACAGATATTTGTGGGAGAGATCATAATTTTTGCAATCTATTGCCAATGCAGGGTGCCCTGGTGAATTGGTGGGTCCCTTGAAATGACTCCTCCACCAATGATCAGAATTGGTGAATTCTGAATGGCATATAGATTGGAACTACAGTTCATATGAGGCATGTGAAAATGCAGTGCTCGCTCTCCCACTAAGTGACTTTGTTAATCTCTCTGGTGTCAAGTCACCCTTTGGGGTTTGAGTTCTCTCCTCTCTAAGATGCATTGGTTTATCTAGGATCTCTTCTCGAGCGGTATGGGTTACAGAGGTTCTGGGAGATACTGAGCTCTTTGACACCCACCCACTGGCAGCAGGAGCCCCATTGCCGGTCATCTGTTGTCTCCGACAGTCTCATCTCTTTATCCCAGTGTGCCACACAAATAGCATTTTCTGTGTGCACTCTGTTGAGGAAAGGGTTAAAAAGTATGGTCTAGAAAATCTTCTAACAGTCTTTCTGTCTCTAAAACTCTTGAATCTAAAGTTAACTTTAGAAGTGATTAACTATTAATGCATTTTTCTTCTCTGGGCACTTGTTCAGTGAATGAACATGCTGTACCCAAGAGAAGGGAGGGTGGGTTTTATCTAGACTTACTTTGAACTGAAGTCTTCAAAAGGAGTTGAATATTTTTTTGAATGAGGAAAATCCCAAGAATTTTGGGCTAAGTAACTTGTTCAGAGCCAGTAGTGCCAATCTAGGATAATAGTTGTGCTGATTTGATTTGAACAAGCCAAGACCCTTGATGGCTCCTTGGACACAAATCATATTTTTTTTTATAACTAGTTTCATTGTGCTTCTTCTCCTCTTCACTTTTTCCCCCCACGAGTACAGTATTATAGAGACAGCTTACATGACTTGATGTCCTTTTCTTTTTTTTGTCTATATTTAATAGTTTATGCCTTTGTTTTACTTTTTGTTTTCAATCCCTCCATTTCCCTGGTATTTTGAACAGCTTGAAATAACAGAAGCTGATTTCACTTCCCAAAGACTCATGTGCATAAAACATATGAAAAACAATGATTGGTTTTATTGATACCTGAAAGCATGGGTTCCAACATGCTCTACTTCTGGCTGTTTCCAGCATGATCCTGAGTCATGCTTTAAGAAGACTGTTTAGCACTCAGCAACCCAGAGTTCAGTCTGGACTGGAACTGAAACTGCGTTCAGTCTGGCATTGTTTATGTTGGGATGTAGCATGTTTTTAAAACAACAGATTCCTGTCTCCACTCCACTCCTACGAAATCTGAGCCTCCATTAGTGGGGGTCAGAGAAGGCAGTTTTACAAAACATTAGTTTTAGCTTTTGGAAACAGCTGAAAGAATGAATCACTTGGCTGAAAAATGGGAGGAAATGTTTAAAAAGACTTTGTAAAAGATATATATATATATATATATATATATATATATATATATATATTTGTTCTTGAAGGATATATCAAATATTTGCCTCATGAGGAACACTGGGGCAGGGTATCTTGGTCAGAAGGAGTGGCACGAGTCAAGAGTGAGACCCCACGGCATATCTTTGAGAACCGAGAATGATCCCCAATATAAGAGATAGACATAAGATAAGACGTAAGATAAGATATAAGGCTGATCCCTGATATAAGAGATAGAAATGACAGAAGATGGGTCAGGAAAGTATATTAGGACTAAATTGTGAAAAGTCTCGAATGATAAGGAATTGCATGTTATTTCATAGGCAATAAAAGTCACCAAAAGATTCATAAACGTGACAATAATGTAGCAAGATTTTCATTTGATAATATAATCATGGCAGCAATATGGAGGGTGAATCCAATGGAAAAGAAACTGGTGGCAATGAGACCAATTACAGATTATTAGAGTAGTTTAGACAAATGATTATAAGGCAGTAGGTAAGGACACGGAGAAATGGGGCATAGACCCCCTCCCTCTGCACTGTGGGGAACATCGTCACGGGAACGGATCACCAGACCCCGGTGGCCATCGACGCGGGCATGCTGAACGTGCTGCCCCAGCTCCTGATGCACCCCCAAGTCCTCCATCCAGATGGAGGCAGCTTGGGCCTTGAGCAGCGTGGCTGCAGGGCCTCTCCAGCACATCCAGCGGCTGGTAGCTTGTGGCATGCTGCCTCCTTTGGTGGTTCTGCTGAAAAACGGAGAATTTAAAGTCCGGAAAGAGGCTGTTTGGACCGTGGCTGACTTCATAACTGGAGGCACCATAGACCAGTTGATCCAGCTTGTCCACGCTGGCGTCCTGGAGCCACTGGTGAATCTGCTTGCCATCCAAGACACCAAAATTGTTATCATCATCCTTGATGTTATCTCTTTTATCTTCCAGGCAGCAGAGAAGCTCTCAGAGAAGGAAAACCTATGTCTTCTGATAGAGGAAATGGGTGGCATTGATAAAATTGAGGCTTTGCAACTTCATGAGAACCCTCAGGTTGCCCTGACTGCTTTGAACATTATCGAGAACCATTTTTCTGAGGGAGAAGAAAGTGGCACAGTATTACCAGCCCTGGACCAAGATCATGAATTCTTAAACCGCTTAAAACAATACCAAGGCCCCATGACTCCTAAACCAAGGAGCAAACCCTAATGGGTAACTTCTTTAAGAACCTTCTATGTCTTGGCATGGCACAGGTATAAAGCTTTTTAAACTAAATGTTAATAAAATTTTCAACACCTTCCAAAAATATTATTCAGTAAATATTTGTTGACTATGTGGTAGGCCCTGTGCTAGCTGCTAGGAAAACAGACAAACAAACCAAACTATAAATGATCTAAGACAAATAAAAAATAGGTAGTGTGGGTGTGTGCATGTGAATGTGTGTGTATATGTATATGAATAGAAGAGCTATTTTTAAAATAATGGTATTTTCTTTGTAGAAGAAATATAAATAATTTTACGTTTTCATTAAACATTATTGGATTTTCTAAGGTGTCTACAATGAGAATGCATCACATTGTTTAAGTGCTATAATTTAAAAATACATATATTGGTTTGCCTCCCAGAATAGTAGTGAGAAGATAGATGTGTGAACAAACAACTAATAGCTCTAAGGTAATTGTTATGATAGATGTTGACAAAATTACTGAAAGCATGTGAGCACTAGCATCTAAGTGTGCCATCAAGAGACAGAGAATCTTCATGAAGGAGGCAGCATTTCAAGTGAAGCTTGTAAGATCTGTGAGATCTTCTTACAGAGAAGAGATACTCCAGGTAAGGGGAATAGCATTGGAAGGTTAATCTGAGTGAAGAGGCAGGTGTCAGATTCTGAAGAGTCTTGTATTTTTTGCAGAAGTGTTCAGAATTGATCTTATACCGCATTATGAAAATGCAAGCAGAAAAAAGACATGCCAATGTTCATCCCATGAAAGCCATTCTGGCAGCAGTATAAAAGTTAGGTCAAGGTGAGGTGGACCCTGGGATGAAATTAGAGGCAGGCAGGAAAATCAGTAAAGAGACACCTGTGATAGTTTAGGTGATAATTAACAGGCAGTAGTGATTTGATTGGTTGGACAGTGTGTGTGTGTGTGTGGGGGGGGTACATGTCTGCATGCACATGACACATGTGTTTTCTGGGTAGATGGTCAAAGGAGCAGAAAGAACTTATGAGGTCTATCAAATTACTTTTTTTTCCCTCAAATGAGGGGATAATGGTGGTATTCCCCATAATAGGAGATATATGATTAAGAGATTGGTGGGAAATTAGGCTGAGTTTAAGGTACATGTGGGATATCCAACTGGAAAATTTTAGTAGGCAGATGTATATATGAATATAGACCTCATGAGAGAGATAAAGAGGTTAAAAATCAGTAAGATTTGATGATTCCTTATATGCATTTGGAGGAGATGGTTGTGAGGCTGCCATCCAGTCAAGTTTTTGAAATTCAGTTTGCAGTTGTTCAGAAATAGAAGATGATAAGACAAAGAACAAACTTGTAGTTGTTTCTCAAGACAGGGCTCTGTTGGGTCCATCATGACCATGAGGCTCTCTGGCTCTCTTCTGGGCGTGGTAGATTATTTTGTATCTCCTCATTTAAGTCCATCGTTGCTTCCTTTTTCTTATGGTGAAGTATTGCAGACCCAGAAGTGAGCCACCAAAGGGAAGTGGAAGCCTGGAATATGACGTTGTTTAGCCATATACTCTCAACTGCTATGAGCCATATTGGTTATATCTTTTTGTTTCTTAAGAAAAAATGCGAAGAAATGAGCAGTTAGGCTTTCAAGGTTTTCTTGATCTTGTCTTCTTAGATGCAAGAGATGAGTGGATTTTAAGAGAGACAGGTGGATAAATTTTTAAGGTTTTTTTTTTCCTGAAAGAATAAATGAATCGTATAGTCTGATTATTTATTTATTTATTTATTTACCTTTTAAAAAGATTTTATTTATTTGTCAGAGAGAGAGAGAGCACAAGCAGGGGGAACGGCAGGCAGAGGGAGAAGCAGGCTCCCTACTCAATCCCAGGACCTTGGGATTATGACCTGAGCCAAAGGCAGACCCTTAACCGACTGAGACACCCAGGTGTCCCTGGTCTGATTATTTAAATACCTACCTCTGGTCATGATAAAATTGCCAGCTGACTCACATATCTTTTCAGATTCTTATTCTTAGGAGAACTAGTACTTGTGAGTGTCTATTGCATAGGAGTCATTGCTCTAGGTACTTTGCGTATTTGAATGAATATAATGTGCACAACAGCTCTGAAGGTGAGGTAGATGCTATTGTTATATACCATCTTATGGATTAAGAAATTGAGAAATAGATTAAGCAATTTGTCCTAGTAAGTGACAGTTTGACTCAAAACTTTATGAGCTTAATCCTGATGCTCTAGTTTATATTAGTTACTTTAAAAGAAGTGATGAAAAATCATGATAAGGGTTATAGATGTATTTTCTTGAGTTATAAGTATATTTTTAAAGAGTTTGAAAATATATATAAAAATATCATAGGTGCCTCATTACATATCTTTACTAAAGGGTAAAATCATTACAATTTTTAAAAGTAGTTTACATGTCATTTGATATCCACAACAATCGTGTGGGTAAAGCAGAGAGCAATACTTTTGTCCCCATTTTCAAAGGAGAAAATGAGGTTCAACAAGATTAAATGACTTACCCAAGGTTGCATGGCAAATAGTAAAGTTGGGACAAGAATTTAGATTTCTCCAGTGTTTTTCCCTTCAAGCCATCTCCCTACTCTCATAAACAGTAATCCCATGATACCTTTGCAGGGTAGAGGAAGCATGTGACATTTTTTGAAATGGGTGTTTTGCTGAATCACAGAAGAGTGCAAAGTAAGGTAAACATTTACTATTGGTACAGTATTTAATACCAAATCTAAATGTCAAGTGAAGAGTAGCTAAATCTTTTTATTCATCTATCTATCTATCAGAGCTATGAGATTCAGTCTTACAAATCCAGTTTTAGAAATGACAGTTTTTCAAAATGAATATTTTGGAAATTAGACTATTTTCATTGCCTGTTGCTCTTTTAAATATTTTTTCTTTAAATAAATTTAAAGTGTTTCTGAAAAGAATTAAAAATCTTATTTGATCTTATTTAAGGCCATTCTAAAAACCAACCTCTCGATGTTATTGTTCACTGAGAATAGTTTCGGAAATATGAGAAGATTCAAAAATTTTATTTGATCTTATTTAAGGCCATTCTTTTTTTTAAGATTTTATTTATTTATTTGACAGAGACAGACACAGCAAGAGAGGGAACACAAGCAGGGGGAGTGGGAGAGGGAGAAGCAGTCTTCCCACTGAGCAGGGAGCCCGATGCGGGGCTCGATCCGAGGACCCTGGGATCATGACCTGAGCCGAAGGCAGACGCTTAACGACTGAGCCACCCAGGCGCCCCTTTAAGGCCATTCTAAAAACCAATCTCTCGATGTTATTATTCACTGAGAATAGTTTTGAAATAATTAATTGTGATTGTATCATAGATTAGTACAGTTTATCCCTTCTGATTTTTTGTTTGTTTTTAAAATTCACAATACCCTTTGGAGGTTAATCACTCTGCTCAGCTACACATTGTGCATTAATAAAATCATAGTGTTTAGAACATTCTAGAGCCATCCTTTCCAAGTTCTTACTTCAGTTCAGTAAACCATGTTTCCTTCCAGGCATAGTGATTTTCTGGAACTTACTCTGAGAGCAAGAACAATAGAAGTGCCCTGAGCTTGTTACAAATCCGAGAAATAACTATAGGAGAAAGTTTATAAATGAGATATATAGAAAGACAAATAAATTAAGGGTGTGGACGAGGGTAGAGAGGGAGGTGGTAGCAGGAGCTAAAAAATTAGGACAACTTCTTTCTTGCTGGTTTACTCTTCCTGCAGAAAAAGTCTAATCACTATGCTCTCAGAGGATTTAAGAACATGCCTTCTGGCTAGCAGCCATGTGGTGGAAACATTTGCAGCTCTTCATCCTTGACTTAAATTTTGTCTACAGTGAAGCAGATCAGATGATGAAGGAAAGGCTGGTTAATGAAGTCACATAAAGTTGGTCTACTTATTTTTTGCTTTAATGATGCCAAAGTTATTCCTAGTTTACTGAGAACCAGAATGGCTTTACAGGAAATAAAGCCTTGGGCCCTGAGTTTGGAGCCACATTCAGTCATGTAGACAATGATAGGCATTGCAGCACATGGAAATAAAAGCTAACAGTGGCCTTTTTTTTTTTTTAAAGATTTTATTTATTTATTTATTTATTTATTTATTTATTTATTTATTTATATGAGAGCGTGCGTGTGCACACAGGCTGGCCTGGTACGTGACAGGGGTGGGAGAGGGACAAGCAGACTTGTGCAGAGGGTTCCATCTCACGACCCTGAGATCATGACCTGAGCTGAAGTCAAGAGTTGGACACTTAACCCACTGAGCCACTCAGGTGCCCCATGACAGCAGATTTTTAAGTTGATGCTGTAGTGTCCATGTATATAATCACTCCATAAATTCCCTCACTTTGTATCATGAATGGGACAATCCTCTTTTTCACATATACTTCTCAGCATGCAATCTTTCTTATTCTGATGGCTATTTTTTCTATTTACCATATCTCCTGTACCAAAACTGTGGTTGTTACAGATGGTGAGGTGAGATAGTATAGCTGAAGGTAATGGAAAATCCACCCTTCCTTGTCGCTGCCCTCCCTATAGATGGTCTTCTATATATCTTCCTAAAAGCCAAGAAAATTTTCCATTTTCCTATATTTTATTTTATTTTTTCTTTCTCCTCTATGTTCTTACAGCATTTAACTCATGCCTCTGATACGGAATCTGCTGTCTAATATGTACGTTTTATATTTGTCTCTACTGCTTGATAATAGTCATCACATTATATTCATCTTTGTATTGTTCTCTAACACCCAGCAAAATTACTCCTTGTACATAGTAGACATTTAATAATTGTAAAATGAATAAATGAGATCACTATTTCCATATGTTTTCTCTGCTTCTATTTTTTTGCAATGCATAAGATATATTCGTATATCTTACCTTTTTAAGAAACAAAATTAGGTTTTGTTACTTGAAGAATGTGCTAAATCCTAGATAATTCCTTTCTTGATGACCAGGATAATAATCAACCAGCAGCAAGCTCCTGAGAGATTTTTAGAATCGTACCAGAATCAGATACCAGTGAGTCCAGATGTACATGAGGAAGAAAAGTCATCATTAGTTGATTATCACTTTTGGTGCAAAGTTTGTCCTGGTCCTGTTCTTGTAAGGTCCTGCAAGCCCTGTTTCTTGACTGGGATATTGGTTAGCCTTTATGATGTGGCTAGGGAATGGGGATGGTTACTGATGGTGATGATGACAGCTATGGACATACTAGGCACTGTGCTTTCCACATTCATTATTCCATCGAATTCTATAGTGCAGGCACAGAGAAGGTAAGTGATTATCTCAATGTCACACATTAGCCTGTGAGGGAGCCTGGCATCCAACCCCCCCCCCCCCCAGTTTGCCTCTAGCCCTTACACTTAACCACAACATATTCTATTCCTGTTAAGTTTCTCTTTCTGGAAACAGAGAGCGAATTGAAATGATAAATGGCAAATTGAATCTTCTCATGGAAATAAAATTAGTATAGGGCATTATTTCCTATGTATTTTTAATGACCCTTGACCTAATTTTTAATAGAAGTGACTGTGAATATATTTAACCTATTGATTACTGTGCACAGCAAGTACCAGTATATGTATGTGAATTAAATAGGGCAACTAAGTAATGAACCATTTTAAATTACAATAAATGTATACTATTTCATTATACTGTTTGGAAGAGTTCTTATTTTCTTAATCTGTGCCTTATTTTCTACAAATCAGAAGAGGAAGTAATAGTTTTTATTATAACTATGTAATTCAGAAACGCTTCTTTGGAGGGATATTTACAGGCATTCTCAAGGAGGATTTTATGAATACTGAGTCACTTCAAAGATTTTTTGCAGCTTTCCTTTTCATTCAACAAAGCTTCCTACAGAAAGAACAAGCAGAGAAGATCAAATTCTTCATTATTATACATCTTTCAAAATGAAGATCTTTCTACTTTTATTATTTTTTAGATCATTCTATTCTTGACTTATTTCATTGTCATTCATAACTTTATCTTGGAACCCTAGCTGAATTTTGAATTATTTAATTATTTACCACAATTTCACTATACAGCTGACCTTTGAATAACATGGGAGTTAGGGGCACCAACCCCCATGCTGTTCAAAATCGCTGTATAATTTTTGACTCCCCCGGAGCTTAACTGTTAATAGCCTACTGTTTATCAGAAGCCTTACCAATAACACAAACAGTCAATACATATTTTGTATGTTATATGCATTATATGCTGTATTCTTATAATAAAGTAAGCTACAGAAAAGAAAGTGTTATTAAGAAAATCATAAGGAAAAGAAAATACATTTATACCACTGTACTGTAAAAAATCTGCATGTAGGTGGACTTGCACAGTCCAAACCTGTGTTGCTCAAGGGTCAGCTCTGCAATATATTTTAACACTGAAAGTTTTGTCATTAATGGTGTTCAAACTGAAACATGACTCAGATTCTGAATGCAGAAACATAAAACTCTTGACCCTGCTTTCAAATCCTACATTTCATTTTCTGATTGTATATAATACTAGTTTTCAAATGGGTACTTGTCCCCCAGGAGGCGTTTGACAATGTCTGGAAACATTTAACTGTCAGGACTTAAGGTGCTACTGGCGTTTAGTGAATAGAGGCCAGAGCTGGCTGATCATCCTCTCATCCAGAGGACACCCCCACCCAGGTATCCCATCCAAAATGTCAAGAGTGCTGAGGGTAAAAACATCTAGTTTATTAAAATTCCTATTGAGAACATTGCTTTACTACCTTTTCAGCTACTTTAGAGGATTTTTAGACTCTGTATGGAAAAGTTAATAGGTCTGATTTATAAGGGAACTTATATATTCAAATGAAAGTTGTGCTTCAAAGTCAAAGAGACACAAGGCAAGAATGAGAACCAGACCCTAACTTGAGGAGCTTGTTTTTTTCCCAGGAGAGGGGAGGTTCTTCCCTAATGAAAGCAGGGAAGAAGGAAATAATGGGTGAAGATGCAGATAATTTTGAAGATGTGCAGATATAAATTTCCAGGTGTTTGTATCAAATGTCTCCTATTTACTCTGAGATAAGAGGTGAGATCATCTGTTGGGAGAGAGAGAGGTAGCAGTGGTAACCTAGGAGGTTTAAGAATAATAGAAGTTGAAATCGCTACTGTAAAGAATGAGCAATGGTTGTTTTTGAAGTTAAAGGGACAGGTGCATCATGATTCAGAGAGCTCGTAAAGTTCGTGCTGGAAATAAACAGGGGCTAATTTTTTCCTGAGTGGACTAGAGTGCAGGGCAGAGTTCTAGCCATGGCAAGGAACTTGGGAAACCAGTAGAAAACTAAGGAGAAGCCCAGTTAAAATGGCTGGACAAAAACTGTGATAGTTAAGGGAAACAATTGTATCTTGATGGGCACGGAAGGGCCCAGGTTTATGGTGCAAGATTGATCCTTAGTCCCAACTGCAGATGGGACTCATTAATGTTTCAAGCATTAGCTCCACACTTCCTAGAATAAAGCCAAGCATGTTGTAGATGCTTAATAAATATTTGAATGAATAAATGCCACATTCTTTACTAGGCACTGAAGATATATACCTTGCTGAAAAAAATGGTCTTTTCTTGTATAAGCTGGTTTGATTTGTATTTTTTGGCATTTTGAGACCAAAAGAGATATACAAGATACAAGAAACAAGCACAGTGTTCCCTAGGACCCAAAGGAGGGCCATCTGATCCGGTCTTGAGAGGTCAGAGACATATTCCCAGAGGGAGTGAGATTATAGCATGTCAAAGATGGGGCAAAATCATTTTATTTTTTGTAAGGATGTATCCACATGGGCCCAGGTAGGCAGGACTGACATGGAGAAATTCACCTCTTTTCCTAAATTCCTTTACCTTCCCCACCAGAGAAAAGTTGTTGCCAGGAAAATCCAACAAAAGCTTCTAGTCCAGGGAAGCCTCACACACATTGTGAGCCACCTCCCCACCTTACATAATTTACCAAGTACCGTATATATACATTCCAAAGTCAAATTGCACTAAATCAAGGACAGTGGATTGAAGAGATGGTGAAAGTCCTGAATTTGGGGTGGAAGACAAGCATTTTACGTTTGGTGTCATTACTTGAGTAATGTTACTAACTATTGCAGGGGAACTGTTAAATATTCCTACCTCAGTTTCCTTTCAGGCAGCATGAAATTTGTATCATCTCTTATGTGATATTAATCAGTACCAAAAAAAGGAATCAGAATGCTTGGAGCAAAGAGTACTAAGAAAATTTATTTTCTTATTCAAGATACATTTTTGGCTACATTTACAGGGAAACACGTTTCTTTGTATTAATCCATAATTAGGTGTTAGGTTATAGAGCAAATCAACTGTATTTTTCTGATGAAATAAAATAAATTTTTGCTCCTTTGGGCTTATGTTTTAAATTATTGGACCGAATTCTTGCTAATATGTCTTTTTTACATTAGATGTGGTGTTCACGCTACAAATCACCTGATAGTTATTAGAATATTTTCCAAGGAATCTGTTGCATAAAATGGGGCTGAGGGAAAGATAGTCCTTTGTTCGTTTGTACCAGATTCCAGAAATCTACTAGTTCTGAGGAAAAAACTGAGAATGTATTTATTTGTAAGTTATTTTATGTTTTTTAAGGTATTTTTTATCATAAATTAGTTTAATTATTCCTCACAATAATTCTGTGAGTTAAGTATTATAATTTTGCCCATTTTATACCTTGAGAAAGTAAGGAGGTTAAAGAGGTGGCCTAAGACCCAGGAGTTACTGGGGTACAGTCAGGTCACGTGGGCTGCCTCACTCGCAGGGATGGTGTCTGTGCTAGCCTCCTTGTGGAAAAGTGCTTCTCTACCCTTACCTCCAATGTGTGTTCTGCCTGGGAGCTGCCTCATCTTGTGACCTCAGTCTTCTGAGCAACACTAACTGGCCTTGGAGTGGTTACTTGACCTAAACTGGACTAATAATAAACCTCTTGACCCAGCTCATGAATACATGAAGGGAGCCTAGACAATTAGAATCTTTCCTCACATTTTTTTTAACCTAGACAAAGAGAGAGATGGAGGAAAGTGAGGGAGGAGTTGTGGAGAGAGATTCTTCTTCTAGGCCTGGGAAGCTGTTCTTATGGGAGCCAGAAGAAGCCACTGAAATTTGTCGTGGTAGGCACATGGAGAGTGCCGGTCCAAGAGAAGGAAGCTGACCGGGCAGCGCTCATGACCCTGATCCAGTTTTCCCTCATGACAACTGTGTTTTTCAACCTGCTGCCTGTCTGGTTTCCTGAGCCAATATATACCTCCTTTTCCTTTGACTAAGCTAGTTCTAGTTGGATTTTTGCAGCTTCCCACAATCGTCCTGACTCACACAACTATGAAGAGGCAGAACCAGAATTCAAAAGATTTTCTTTGTCCCATCTCCATGCTATTTCTAACCAAACTACAATATTTATCATGCCTCTGTTCTGGGGTCTCACATCCTTCTGGAATTAACATTCATTTATACTGACAAGACTAGAGAAGTTGTGCCAGGCGCAAGTTTCTGGCTTTCTCTCTTGGCTCTTATGGTTTAGGCTTCCTGAACACTCCAGAGTGGTATTTCTGGTAAGAAAAGCTAAATAGCCAGGTGGACTCAGGAGAAGCTAAGTCCTGGGCTGAAGTAAGTTATTCAGATTTTGCACATTTACAGCTGCCTGGAACTCTGCTGTTAGGTCTCTGATCCCATTTCCCCCCTTTCAATAATAAAAGCGAAAAAGTGGAAAATCTTGGCTATTTGGATGTCATGTAATCCTTGACCCAGATTCGTATTCTCAAATAACATAAATATAGATTTACACTAAAAAAGCATGTGCTTTTATCTACATATAATGCATGCATTATATAATTAATATAGACTTTATCTTTAACAAATTATAAGATTTTTTGGCATAGAAATAGGACACTCAATTAATGATTTTTTTCAAACCTCATAGTTCTTATAATCTTCATAATAACTCTCCGTGATTGGTAAGTCTTTTTAAATTCAATTCAACTTAGAGGTGAAGAAATTCATTTCAGAGGACTACATCATGCTCTCTATAGTCATAAACTAATATATTTATAGGATATATCATTTATGACAAGAAAGCAGCTCTGCTGAGTTGTTCTCGGCCACTTGAATAGGGCCATTTTCATTGAACTAATTGGCGTAATAGCAACGACAACAGTAACAACAACAAAGAACCGATTCGATAGAAATATTCAAAGAAGAACATGAAAGACAAAACCAACCTGAGATCCATAATTCAATTAAGAGAGTGACCAAGATTACAGTGAAGAGTTTTAGAAGGTCAAGTCAAATTCTGCTTGTGTTCTCACTGACCTGCAATGCTGTGTGACAGGATTCAGTGCCAAGTCAGTTTTAGCTGTCTCTTTTTTCCTTACCACACTCACAGCTTCTACTGCCATCAGGAGAGGCAATAAAAGGCAATAGAAGCCGGAGGCAAAAACAATAAAAGGGAAGCAGACCCCTGCTTGAGTTTTCAGGTTACTCATCATCCTGGTTCATGGACTTTTCATGAATATGTATGTAATTTCTTCTTCATTGCCAAGTCACCTGATTTCTCAAGTCCTGGCTTAGGAAATGAGATGAGCAGGGAGGTGTGCCATTGGCTCGCAGAAAACTGTGTTTGTTACAAGTGCCTTTGGTCCTATTTTTACTGTACAAAGTGTAATGTGCCATGTAATTACAAGGCTTGATTGTTTAGACTCTGAGGTTAAAGAAGGTAAGGATTAGTCTCTCTATTTTTTTTAATTCCCATTTTTCTATAGCAGTTCTACTTTGCTATACTCCTACATTCCAAGATACGGTTTGCCAGAACAATGATCAACATTTTGATGTGTGATGCACAGATAATCTCTCCAGAATAACTGGAAATTTTAATATTTTGGGGATTTGAAATAATACATACATAAGCTATAGAATGTGGCACAGAATTTATGTTTTTCCCCAAAGAGAAGAAAAACACTAGGTGTGATACCTATTCTAAATTTGGTGGATGCTTTTGAAGAATTTAAGAAATCACTTCTTCCTAAAGAATTTGTTAAGGCTCTGGGTAGCTGAAAAGTCAACAATAAAATTACTCTCAACTACTACAGTACATGGGTCCACTTTCTTCACTTATAAAAACCAAGTTTAATTATGCCTCAGATACTGCATTAATTGCTACATATATTTATATTATATATATATGTCTATGTAATTTTTATACATGCATTTTCCTTGTTTAAACTTCACGGCAATATGCACGGATTAGGAGTAACTACCCCCATTTTGCAAATGAGAAGTCTGGGACTACACAATTAAGTAGCTTTCCCTCACCTGCAGCTAGTAAACAACCAGGACTACATACTTAACCCCTACATTATACTCTTTCCTTTTTGGGGGCTTATTAAAAATAACAATAAAACAAATTTAAAAATTTACATTCTGAAATATTATGGAAGGGACACCTGCCTGGAGGCCTAATTCTTCCTCATCACTAATCTGCATCTTAGTAAGGCATTCTTCCTGAGCTAGAGCTCCAAACTTTTGTTACCTTTGGTGACAGTTCTTTAATTAAGCTAACAGATTAGGACATAAATTCATGAATATACTGTAATGATTCAAAAACAGACACTGGCACCCTTATTCCCACCTAGACAAAGAGCCACAGTTCAAAAACCTGTTTGTGTGGCCATCATTGAACCTTACCTCTTGAATTAACTATTCCAGTGCCTGTGTTGGAATAGCTCAAAAAGAACATTTCTAGAGGACATATTTGTAACGTGGTGGTGGTGATACTCTGATAATGAATGAATTACTTTTGCTTTATGGATATTTTCTTTTTTTTTCTTCCTTAGTCACCTACTACTGTTAGCTGCTGGTAATTATAAATAAGAAATTGTCTTGTCTCATATTTTTAGGATTTCTTAGTATTAGATCATTGTTTCTAGATGGAAGTTGAGTGTTCGGAACTTACATGACTTACTCAAGATTACAACAGTGTCAGCCAAAAGGAATAAGAAACTTCCTGGTTTTAAGTGTTAGACGCTGACAACCCAATCTGCCTTTTTACCAACGCTCCCCCTTCAAACCCATGGGCTTTTCATGCAGGGCAAATGGGCTTATTCTTGGGTCTGACCACTACTGCTGCTCTCTGAAGTGACATCAACTTGAATTAGGGTTTATTTCATATGGTTGGCATATAAACCTCAGGGTTTTACTATGAGATGTCAAATCTAAAAGTGAAGGTTCCTTGTCAGTTGCTAATTTCTTTGGACAGACTGCCGGAAGAGTCCATTGTTCCAGGAGAACAAAGGTTTTGAACTTCAGGCAGTGTTGAGTCAAGCTGTAAGTAGGCATAAGGAATGAGACAGCATGACCTGTTGCCCTCTTATTTTGAACCGTAGTTTGCTCCCACTGGGTATCTACCTGGTATGATGTAATGTTTCAGGAAGGGCACTGTTAGCTCTGACTCACACAGGTATCACTGTTTTCTGGGTATGAGTGATTTCTATAATTCATTTATCATGAAATGAGAGTTTATTCATAGTGCTTTAGAGCTTAGAAATGAGTTCTGCATATGTACTGATCATTCTTCTATTTTTTAATTTTATTTTATTATGTTATCTTAATCACCATACATTACATCATTAGTTTTTGATGTAGTGTTCCATGATTCGTTGTTTTCGTATATCACCCAGTGCTCCATGCGGTACGTGCCCTCCTTAATACCCATCACTGGGCTAACCCATCCCCCCACCCCCCTCCCCTCTAGAACCTCAGTTTGTTTCTCAGAGTCCATATCATTCTTAATCATCCAGTTTATTTTCCTCTGTCTGTTCCCAATTCTATATTATTGTGTCATTTCCTGCAGAGCAGTTGTCTTTATCACAATTTTTCTCATGAGCTTTGATTACATACAATTTGCTTCATTGACTTATACTTTGATATCTTTCGTGGGGCAAGCCAGAGATGACACCAACTGAGCTGGAAGGGCAGGTCTCTTGGTTGGTTTCTCTTGGTACAACAGATATCGATAGACAGTTTCACTTTCCTTAAGTATTACATTTTACTTCCCCTTTCACAGAACTCTGCAGGGTCCCCGTGGAATGAGAATGAGAAATTGCTGGTGAAATAAAATTTAAACTTTTAAGAATGTTTCTAAAATTCGTCTGATTGTGGGTGCCTGGGTGGCTCAGTTGGTTAGACTGCCTTCAGCTCAGGTCATGATCCTGGAGTCCCAGGATCGATTCTTGCATCGGGCTCCTGGCTCAGCGGGGAGTCTGCTTCTCCCTCTGACCCTCCCCCCACTCATGCTCTCTCTCTCTCTCTCTCTCAAATAAATGAATAAATCTTTAAAATAAAATAAAATAAAATTCATCTGATCGCTTCCTACCTTCTTTAGGTAGTATCCCTCACTGCACACCAGAATACATGTTCCCTCTGACTCTTGTGTCCAGGTCATATGGTATTTCTCAGAGCTGTTGCACCATCCACTAGTCATCCTTAGAATGTACTTAACCTCCTCCCTAACTTACGCTCCTTTAAAAATGCTATAAAATGTCCTTCTGTAGATTTCTTATTTGCCCACAATACTTACTGAACTTACTGTCTTCAGCAAGTAGAGAACAGTAATAGGAGGGTAAGTGTGGTAAGTGTGGCCCCACTCACCACTTTCCATCCGTGATCAGAAAAAACACCAGTATCCCCCCAACCATATATGCCAACTTCCTGCTTCTGTAATGTCATATTTTGCCTTCTTTCCTATTATAAGAGATTCTTTGTCCATACTCTTATTTAGAGTCAAGCCCTCCACCCATGCACTGGATCCCATCCTGTCTGACAGCTTCGCTTCATTCAGGGTCTCTGCCATGTTGTCATTAGAAAGACTTTCTCTAACAATCTAAAATAGCAGCTCCTCTGCATCATTACCTTCTATCCCCGTGGCCTGTTCTACTTTTCTTCAAGGCATTTATAATGACCTGAAATGATATTATACATTTATCTGTCTCCTTCCACTTAGAACAGAGGTTGGCAAACTATGGCTTGAGGGCCAAATCAGCCTGCCATCTTTTTTAATAAATAAAATTTTATTGGGGGGTGTCTGGGTGGCTCAGTCATTAAGCGTCTGCCTTCAGCTCAGGTCATGATCCCGGGGTCCTGGGATCGAGCCCCGCATTGGGCTCCCTGCTCCGCGGGAAGCCTGCTTCTCCCTCTCCCACTCCCCCTGCTTGTGTTCCCTCTCTCACTGTCTCTCATACTCTGTCAAATAAATAAATAAAATCTTTAAAAAAAAATTTTACTGGAACACAACCATGGCCACTTGTATGTCTTTCAGTGACTGTTTTCTCACATTCGATGACAGAGTTGAGTAGCTGTGACAGAGACTGTGAGGCCCACAAAGCCTAAAATATTTATTATCTGGAACTTTACAGAAGATGTTGGCCAACCTCTGCATGGGAATATAAACCCCCACAAAGGAAAGTATTGTTTTGTTCCTTGCCTTACCCCTAGTGCCTAGAAGAATAGCTGGTACTTAACAGAGGCTCAATAAATATTTATGGAAGAGAGAATGAATGGACGGATCCTCTATGGCGCCCTCTTATCCTTCACTCTCTCTGATTCGGTCTTCTGTTTTTATTATCCTTCCTCCATTTTCCTAAACTCTGTCCTCTGATTTGTTTCTTCCATTAACCTTTTTCTTCATATTCATCAAATTTCTATTTGGAGGAAAAGTCCTAAAAATAGCTCAACAAATTTTGGAAATAAAGGTTAGCTTAAAGGAATTTTTTCTTTGGCAACAGGATAAAAATGTGTCCACTGTTTCTTGGCCAACATCTGTAGCATTGTGTTTGTTTTGGAGCAGAAATTCTGTCAGCAAGAAATGATACTTCTTTTATTAGTTATTCTTCACAGATAGTTACCTAGCATATTGCTCGATACTCTTGGTAATGTTTGTTAATAATGTTGGCATTTTTTGCTAATTATGTTGGCATTCTTTACCATTTTATTTACTCCATATTCTATGGAGTTTAATTTCTGTAGAGTAATCCCCTTTCATATTTTGTTGATTGAGCATTTTACTTGTTATTATTAATGCGTATTATACTTACCCTATATTTGGTTTTTGTTCATGAGACTTTATCCAAAAAGTAAACACTCTTGACACATGCAGTTCTTTTGATTTCACAACTTATCCATGCCGGAGATACTTTCCATACTAACTTTGATTTCTTGCAGATGTGGAATAAAACCAGTACTAAATAAATGAACTTTCTATGTCTATTCTTAAAACAAAAGAAAACAAACAAAAATCTCTGCTGGATCTGATTACTCCTAGGTGACTAAAAATTCTGTGAACCTGTGGAGACTGGAATGTACTGGCAGCAAAGAACATGGGTTATCTATTAGAATCTTGGATTGTGTTTTTGAAATAGGAAGTTAAAACGCTAATGTGTCCAAAAATAATCTCAAGTGTAAGTTATTATTGTTCCCTTAGAGGGAAATTCAATTGCATAACATCTTATAAAGGTAAAAACGTGACTTTCAATATGCAATTATTCATGTGTTATGAGTGGATGCATCAAATCTGATTCATCAGAGCTGTCCTGACATGATCATTTCTATGATTTGGTTCTAATACCCAAGAGACTTTCATGGTGCCTCAGTCAAGGTGATTTGCTGCTGTCTTATCATGAGTAGTGATGACAATACTTAATCCTTCTCTCTGTGTCAACCTCTGACCTCACTTATTTGAGTTCTGAGGTTTACTCCTGGCAGGTCTCCAGTTCACATTGAATCTCACCTGTAGCTCTGGCTTCTTGGTTATAATTTATATGTGTCCTATAAATTGTGATAATGGCAGAGAAGGCTGATGAAAGATATTTATTTCTAAATATCTAAACAAATTTCTAAGTTTATTTCAAAATGTAACATATGTAAATAATAAAAGTTTTATCTTTAATAATAATGGCAACTCTAAGTAACTTTGATGTATTCTAGTCTTCTAAATACTGAACTGGTAAGGATAACTAAGATACTGGAAAATAAAAAGATTAGCCTATCCCATGAAATGGAAAGTTTTTTTAAGCTTTGTTTTTCATTTTGTATTTGAGTTCCAATAGATTGTTTTTGCTTGTTTTTCATAAATCTTATTAGGTACTCAAAATAAACTAAATTTATAAAATCTACCAAGTTTATTGTGCATGTTTCTCATTTTCTGATGAAACAGAAACTACATAGTATATGACAGCATGGTAGAGTTGAATCAGTTCCTAGGAATCAGGAGACCCAATCCTGAAATAGCTTCTATTGTGTGACGTTAAACAGGTCACATAACTTCTCTGGTATTTGGTTTTCTCCTCAGCAATGGGAGAGGGTTGAATTAGGTAATTCTCTCTTCCCTTCCAGATTTATAGTCTCACACTCTATTTTAGGGCCTCTGGAAAGGCTTTGTTTGTGGAGAAAAAAATTTCACAAGCTGGAATCCAGGTATATATTCCTACTTCCATTTTTGATTACTTATTTTCAGTATACCCTTCAAAATGAGGATAAAATTTAATTTATTTAACTTATTCGTCTTTTGTTATTCCAAAGGCACACCCAACCATGGGGTCAGTGAGAAAATGTTCAAACATTTGTAAACAATCAACTTTCCTAATGTGAAGGCCAACTCCACGGAATCTTAAACCGGGCAAGGCAATGAAAACAGTCCCAAGTCCTGGCTTAGACTCCTTTAAGAGATCCAAAATCCAGATTTTTTGCTAACTGTATCTTCTTCATCTCTGTTTCTTCTACAACCAGGTTTTATTGCTTAAGGCAAGAAGAGTAGAAAAAGACAATGCACCTGCCTCACTGAAATATAAATCTTGGCATAATGATTGAAACACTGTGACGCTGTATTAGGCTGATCACCAAACAAGATGATCAGGCAACTTGACTCAATATTAGACTGCACAAACTGTGAAGGCAACCTGGTATTCTGGGTGCCCAGACCGAGTCTGTTGCTAAAAATAAGTCACAACGTTGGTTGAAAAAAAAAAGTCTTGATTGTATTCGCAAGCTGGAATACTCAGGCTGTGAAGTATATGAAGGTGGGAATGAATCCAGAGAGGTGAGCAAAGGACATCATTTGAGGGTTTTTCCTGACCTAGATGGACCTCAGGGTTAATTTTGGATTCTTTGCGGTTTTATGGGGATGGGAAACGAAGCCCAAGGCGTGCCTAACATGGGAAGCTTAGTAAGAGACACACCTCCTCCATAAAACTGGGACACCAAAGGACTGTACCCTAATTAAAAGGGTGAACCAGATATAAACTTGCATGTACCACGCACACTGCCCCCCCTAGGTATTTCAAGAAAAACTGCCTGTATTAAGCCTTGATGATAAGCAGAATTTTTTAAAAAATCTCCCGAGAATTTCTAACCACAAACTAACCCTCATATGTGTTTGAAGACAGAACTCTCCCACTACCAGTGGTGGCCTGAAACATCTTAAGCCAAGTTAGTTTCAAGTGATCCAAGACTTGTAGTGCTAAGGCACATGGTAGAAACAAGTGGGAGTCTGTTTCAGACCTTAAAGAATCCCCACCGATAAAGGCCCAAGGTATAGGAGCACCTCATTAAAAAACATAACACATAAGGAAGCAAAACACCAAGAGTGAGAGCTGACAGACAAGAGACCGAGAAGTCTGAAAACATTTTGCAGTTAATAGACACATGTGTTAAAAGAAGTATAAGTTATAGATTTTAAGAAAGAGAGTTTTTAAATTATAAGTAAAGAGCAAGCACAATTAAAACAGAATCAAATCAATCAGAGCCTACAGAAACAAAACATATGAGCGAAATGAAGAACTAAATGTATGGGTTCCATAGTGGCTTAGACACAGTTCATGAGAGAATTAATACTCTAGACCTGAAGATATTGCCAGTTCAGTGAGTAAATGAGAAGGAAGGTAAACAGGTGAAGATGAGAGAAATGGAGGCTGCATCCAAAGTAAATCTAGTCAGCATTCCAGAAGGAGAAGACAGAGAATGGGACAGCAGTATTTTCTGAAAAGATAATGACTGAGACCTGATAAGAGATATCAGGAAAACTAAAGAAGCCCAAACAGGAACTATAAAATGATATCTATACCTAAATGTATCACGGTGAAATGCTAAGATTAAAAATAAGTCCTAATAGCAACTCTGGGGATGGGGGATGTTGGGGTGGGGGATGGGGCAGCAGAGAATCAGAAATAACAAATTGCAAAAGGCACAGAAAAATCAAGTGGTGAGCAGTTTGAGGCTTTTGAGCTTCCAGGGTAGAGTAATAATGTGAGTAATGGGAGAGGGGTGAGTAGGGAAGTTTAATAGGTTTCATACTTACCAAAGCTCTCCTATGAACCAGGAGGGCTTAGTTCTACCACTTAATTCTCTGACAATCTGATGATGTGGATATAGATATCCTCATCTTATAGTAAGAAAAATGAAACTGAAAGACATTAATTTTTCAAGATCATAAAGCTAGTAGGTGGTGGAAGTGAGTTTCACATCCTTGTCCATTTGCCTCCAGAGCTATATGTAGGGGGGTTTTGCTCTATGGTTATAAGGGACAAGAGACAGAAGAGAGTAAGTGAAAAAGGAAATAGATTCATAGTGGTATCTTGTATGGGTCCCTGGCAGAGTCACTGGAATGAAGAGAATTCTGAAGTTAACCATGACCTGGGTGAGCTTTATAAAAGCACAGTGAGTGGATCCTTAGCACTAACAGATTTGGCATTCCAGTTTGCTGACATTTGAGATTGGTCACAAAGGCCATGACATGTATTACTTTATAATGAGGATAGTCAATACTAAAGCCTGTGTTGTTCATTCATTCCTTAATTCAACAAATATATATGGAGCTCCTAACTGGGTCAAGAACTGTGTGGGGTGCTGGGGATGCAACAGCCCCGATCCCTGTTCTCACAGAACTTTATATTCTACTAGAGGACATACAAAATAGGAAATTTAAATGAAATATGTTGAGTGATAGGTAAAGTCAAGTTGGGGTGTTAAAGAAAACATGTAGGAAGCAGATAGTTTTGTTGAGGGTGGGAGGTAGGAAAGAATGATCACAAAAGTTTGAAACCTGAAGGACAATGGTGGAAATTAAATGCCTTGGCACAACCTTGAGTTGTAAACAGTAAGGCTGCTTTGGAGGGATAAGATGGGAAGAAAATATAACCTGTTACCCAGCATTTTTATCTCCCTGAGGGTTAAAGCTTAGTCCCCACTAGTCATATCTGGTGGAAGGACTGGCCTGTCTGGAAGCTATTTCATGAGAGGCTGAGAAGCCTTTTGGTGCAGGATTGATTCTGAAGGAGTGGTCCTTCCTCCCTTTTGCCACATAGAAGCAGATGGTAGACAAATATCACCCGAAGATAAAGCTTTGGTAGTGATGGGCCAGTGGGTGTTTTGATTATGAAGTCACAGCTGTTATTTGTGTAATAGGAATTTTTGTTGGTGTTTATAATGCCCACTGTCTTCTAAGGAGGAGGGGTCCTGGTAATGGAAGAGAGGCACAGTGAGGCTTTGCCCTGCCGGGAGGGGCACCTTTGCTAGTCACTGGGCCAGAAAGGGGAACCAGGAGAGGAGAGATGGAAAAATGTCTATGAGGAGTTTCCAAGCGGTCAGCTGTAGAGTATGTGCTATTACTTCCCTCTTCCTTTTTTCCCCCATAAAATCTTGTATACAGTCCACAGTTCTCAGCAAAGTTTTTTTGTGAAGTGTATTCATTAATTTTTTTGGTGGCGGAGGAGGTTAGGGAACTCAAAGAGAAAGACATGGGAACAGATGAAATCTGGGTTACATTTACACACGATCTCCTAATTTAAGCCTCCAAGGATACTTTTTCAACCAGAGAGGAGAGTGTGAGGAAGAGAGAATGGGCCTGGAGTAAAAACTAAAAAGGCTGTTTTCTCTAAAAACTCAGAATGACATTAGGGTAGTATGGCTTAACCCAGATGCCAGAGTGAGACACAAACTGCGGGGAGAATCTTCCTTCCCTCTTGGGCCAAAGTCTAGGCATGAGCTGTGGAGTAAGCTTGCAGCAGTCTATCTGAGCCAACCATCTCTGCTCCGGAGCAGCTGCACAAGGCCCGTCACATCAGTCCCGCCAATAACCCAGGCTTAGCGGGACATACACCGTGGGTGTGTGGACTTGATTTTAAAGATAGGAAATAGCAGGACAGAGAGCTTAAGAAACTTGCTCAAGGTTCCCAAGCAAGGAAGTGACAGAACTGGGATTTGAACCCAGGTCGTGTGACTGCAGAGTCATGCTCTTCACCACCATACTAGATTGTGATTGAGAGTGGGGGTTCTGGAAACCAGACACCTGGGTTGATCCCAGCCTCCACCACTATGGAAGTGAACTGGACAAGGCAAGGAGTATATCTGCTTTGCTCATCACTGTACACTCACAGCTGTTAAATGGTAGGTATCCAGTAAATATTTGTAGAATGAGTAAAATCAAATGTATCACTGCATACACAGGATGTCCTCTCTCATCCAGACTAGAATTCTCTACTCTGTCCAAGTCATTGGGACACACAAGCCAGAGCAAATGTATTTTAAATTGTTTTGTTTTGAAAGATCAAAGAGAACTCTAAGAGACTCAGGAATTAAAGGAATATGACATACCAACTTTTTAAAAAAATTTTTATTATGTTAATCATCATACATTACATCATTAGTTTTTGATGTAGTGTTCCATGATTCATTGTTTGTGCATAACACCCAGTGCTCCATGCAGTACGTGCCCTCTTTAATACCCATCACCAGGCTAACCCATCCCCCCACCCCGCTCCCCTCTAGAACCCTCAGTTTGTTTCTCAGAGTCCATCGTCTCTCATGGTTCATGACATACCAACTTTATAGATGAGCAACCAGACCCAGAGTGGTGAGGGACTCTCCCAAGGTCACACCATCAGTACGGGCCAGGATGGTGTTAGAATAGACAAAACCAACACATATCAGCGAGGGAGAAAGTCTGGCTGTACTCAGCATGTCCAAAATGTAAAGATCACAAAATCAAGAAAAATAGTTACCGTAATCTCAGCATAAGGGTAAATTATGTGTCATTTAAATTACAGAATGAGAACAGTGGTGGCCCCATAGGCTTCTCGAAATTGGAATCCTGCTCAAGCCAGACCAGGAACTGGACTCAGATCCCCCACCCCCAACTACCAGTCCACGTCTTACTCTTTCTGCCTATTGCCGCATGGAGCTATTGTGCCAGGGCCTGACTTGCTTCTGCAGGAAATGCTGAACAAGGGGTGGGGTAGAGAGAAGGAATGTATATGACAGGTCGCAGCCCATTATTCCTTTCTCCGTGCTCAGGGAAGCCACGAGGGACACAAGGAAGAATGGGGCTCATTAGTCATGTTCTTCGCCTTTGTCATATGTCCCTCCTCTCTTTTTCTCTTGCTTCCAACTTCCCTCTTCCCCTCGCTTCCCAACCACAACAAACATGTTTTACTCTGAAACTGCAGTCACGTCACAGGACCCCTATAAACCCGATGATAACATTGAGTAAGCCAGAGTGATACATTTTCTGTTAGTAGCTCAGAACCATGGTTTTCTGCTGTTCTTGAGGTGTTTATCTTTTCTTTATTTTTTTAAAGATTTTATTTATTTACTTTTAAGAGCAATAGAGAGAGAGCATGAGTGGGAGAGAGGGGCAGAGGGACAGGGAGAAATAGATCCCCAGCGGAGCAGGGAGCCTGGTGTGGGGCTCGATCCCAGGACCCCGGGATCATGACCTCAGCCGCTTAACCGACTGAGCCACCCAGGTGCCCTGTTATCTTTGTTTTCTTTCCTGGTTTTCTAATTCACTCCTCTTTTAGGGGTTGTGGGTGGTAGGAGAGGAGGGACATTGTAGGAGACTCAGTCAGAGGCCGGTCACCATCCTGATTCACTCCAAGGGATTCTAAAAAGTTATTTTGCTTTAACAACAGAGCTGACATTTCTGAGTCACTCCCACTCAACAGTCAGTCAGGGCCAGCCCAGAAGGAGACCTGTGCCACTACCCACCAACTCTCCCCAAATCACTATTGACTTTTCTCTAAGCTTTGTTTACAAAAATTCCTGACCACAGATAATGGTCCAAGTCCTGGAACCAGGGATGGCTGCAGATTGTGTGGGGCCTGAAATGCATACAATTTGGGACTTCCTTTAAGAAAAAATGACCTAAAATTAGAAAAATAAAGTTAGCCCAGGACTTTAAAAGAGGCCTCTATAAATCAGTTCCCTTAAACCACATTAAACTAGCTAAAACTATATTAGCTGCAGAGTAAATCTTGGGAGAGCTTTGGGACTGAAAAGTCTTATTTTATGATCATAAATAAATTATGAAGGCAAAGATTGTTTTATTTGCCTTTTCCCCTTCTCCAACATTTGGCCACGGCATTACTCATGGTGGAGAGTAAGTTTGTGTTGAGGAAACAATCAGGCAGGCATTGTGCCCTACTGATGGTGTCACCATAACAAAAGAGCGCTGGAAACGGTCTGCCTTGGAAGCAGTGGGAAGAGAAAGAAGGAAAAGGTCAGTTCTGTTTGGGGCAGAGGCACAGTGATCACAAAAAGCTTCAGAAATAGGTCAGTCTGTGAACTGAGACTAGAAAGATGAGAAAAGATGTGGGGTTGGTGTTGAGAAAGGCATTTCAAGCAGAGAGCAGCGTGCGCCGAAGCAGGGAGGTTTGAAAGCACATAAGGAGAAGAACTGTAGGTCTTGAAAGCACCTAAGGAGAAGGAACTGTAGGTCGTTTGGTAGTTTGGGGCAGGGGAGGGGGAGTATGAAGTGCAAGAAGAGGAAAGGTTGAAAGGCAGGAAAATAGGAAATACTAGAGGGACACTAGAGGGATACACAGGAGTTTGGACTTGAGCCTGAGAACCAGAGGGGCCATGATGGCTTTAAAGGCAGTAACACAATGTGCATTTTTGTACTATTATTTTGGCACTTGAATGAAGAACAGTTTGAGGATGTTGGCAGCAAGACCATAGGACCCTACTGCAATCATCTAAGCATAAGGTCAAGAGGGCCTGAGCAGATGCTGTGACGGGCTGCAGGTAGGGCCAGGCAGATAATGAGAGACACTATGAAGAGGGGGTTCACAGAGTTTGATGATCGATATGTCGAATAAGGGTTTGGGTGAGGAAAAGAACTAGGGCAATGTGTCCAGTCCCGCCTTAAGCAGTCGGATGGGTGGGTGGTGGCACCAGGGAGCAAGGAGAGGAAGCAGACTCTGAGGAGGAAGGGAGGGAGGTCTCTTCTGCAAGTGTTGAATCAGTGGTGTTCTAGAATCACTCAAGCAGTGAAATCTAACTAATGAGTAAATAGACTCAGGGATGGAGCCAAAGAGATCATTCAAGCCAGGTTTGGATATGGATTATCTGTCACCCGTGTGTAAGTGGTAATGATTTAGGTGGTCGTCCATTGGATTGCCAGGAGCGGACCTTCAGGGAAGAGCAGGCAGCCTGGGATGGAGCACTGATGTTCACAATAGGCAAAGGCCATTTCCCTATTTGCTGCGTGGGAAGTGTTGGAAACCTGCTACCTGTGTCCAATGGCACAAATGCTCCTGCGCCATTTCCAAAGTGCCCTACCGGCTTCTTCTCTTCTCTGGCTAAGAAATTTTGAGCTGCTTCCTGGTTTAATCCTACCTCCCTTTTCAAGTCTACGCTCAAATATAATTTCCTCCAGAGGATTGGGTGCTCCTGCCCATATCACAGTTTATTTTAATTGGTTGACTGACTGACTAATTTTTGTCTCTCTCTCTGGTCAGAAGCTCTATGAAGTTAGAGAGTTGTAGTCCCATGCTTACTCCAGTACCCGACTCATTACAGATGGTCAGTAAATAGTTTCTCAAGTGATAACTGTGGATGTAAGTGGGTGTCTGCAGGTGATTGCCTCCAGGCAAGAGAGCTAGATGGGAATCCAGTTAATTCCCCTGGGAGAAGTCATTGCTGATCGCTACTTGGTTCTACTATGTAATGTCATTTCTATAAGGGCATCCATGATAAGAAAAGTTATTTTGCTTCAACAACAGAGCTGACATTTCTTAAAATCAGTGTTTAATAAAAGTTCTCGTGTAATATGTGGAGAGTTGTGTTTGCTTCCTGTTGGTCTTATTCAGAAATAAGTAGGATTTCCTGGCACCAGGTCATCCATTTTTTGATGCAGAGAATAGAAGGCGAAGCTCTGAAGTCAGACTGCCTGGCTTTAAATCCTGAATCTTCCACTTACAAATGTGAGATCTTGGGGAGGTAACTTGACCATTCTTTTGTCTCATTTACTTTTGTCATCTGTAAAATGGAAGTCACAATAGTAACTTCCTTATAGGTGATTGTGGAGACCATATAACTTAATATGTAAACCAAGTCTGGGATATGTTGAGCAATCCCAATGACTCTTAGCTATTATTATTGTTACCTGGTGGCTCGTTCACTTTAAGAACAGTTTTCCACAGGAAAGCTTAAAATGTCCAGACTTAATATCAATTCAATATGTCCAAATATGGAACTTTTAATTTTCCGTCCTAAATTTCTCACTTTAGTGTTCTTCATCTAAGTAAAACATAATGCCCTCCATGCAATGGTTCAAACCATAAAATCTAAAAATAAACTGTAACACCTCCCTTTCTTTTACTGCCCACATCCAGGGGATGTTTCCAAGACCTGCTGAGCCATATCTCCCAAATCAAATTAGAATCTATCTGTGTTTTTTTTCCATCTCTAGTGACTCCACTTTAACCACTGTTTGCCTGGACTTCTGTAAGAGCTTGCTTGCTGGCCTTCCTGGTTTTATCCTTGACCTTCAATCCATGTTACTCCATTTTTAAATGCATTAGGTGTTAGGTTAAAAGATGAGCAAGTCATTGTCTCTAATATTGAGTATAAGTGAAGGATTATGGAAGTGCAGAGGAGGGAGTGACTAGTAATTTGGAGAATGATATGCTTAAATGAGTGATATCTGAGCTGCTTCTTGATAGATGAACAGGTTCATAGGCTAGGAAAAGGGGTATTTTAGACAAAGGGAAGAGCATGCCTAGACATGTAAGGAAAGTCACATGACCAGCAGGACTGTGGGAATGAATTGCTAAGCAGCTGGAGCGGTGGTGGGAGGTGGAGCTGGAAGGGTAAATCGGTGCTTGATAAGGCAGAGCTGGGCCTTCAGGAAGAAGGAAGAGAAAAGCATTTTGAGGTGTTTAATTAATTCAACATTAACAGACATGAGTTTTAGAAATATAATTGGGGTAGAAAAAAGATGGAACTGGAGGCAGAGAAACATGGTCTGACACTATTTTAATGGTTCAGGTGACAGGTGATGAGGACCTGGACTTGGAGAGCGGCACAGAAGCAAAGTACTTCTGTACTCCATTGGGTGACCTTGGCCATTTTGTCCTAGCTAGGTCTCAATTTCCTTTCTATAAAATGAGAGTTTTGACTAGATAATCTCTATGATCCCTTTCAGCAGGATGATCCCATATATGCCTTAGAATGTTTCTTTTGTTGTAAATGTATCTGTCTAGTTTCCCAAACATGGAGATACCATGCCATCTACATCTTTTTTATCATGTGTATATAGACAAGTATATATAGAATGGACTGTAGAACAAGTATATTCACATCCCAGATCTACTACTTTCTAATGGTATGACTGTCAGTTATTTATGCTTTCTATGTCTGTTTCTTCATCTGTTAAATGGGTGATAATAAAAGTACCAACTGCAAAAAGGTGAGAAGATTAAATGAGACAATAGAGATGAAGTATTTAGTATGGGTTTGATATGTTGTGAGTGCCTATAAAGAATGGCTGTCACCACCATCACCACCATCACCGCCATCACCACCATCATCACCGTCATCACTGTTCTTACTACTAGTAGAAAGCTTACTACCTAAAAAGCTCATAATACATTCCTGATGAGTGATTGGATAAATGCAGTAAATGAGAATAACAATTCAGGTAAATTATTTCAAATAAATCGCTACTTAAGTTTTTCCTTGATTATGTAAATAAGATTTGTGATAATTCTATGAAAGTAGATTGGCAACAAATAAGTCACCTGTGCAAATCTCCACCTTGATGGATTTAGGAAGCATCATTTAGAGAGACATATATGATGAAGTCACAGTAGGTCAGAAGATTATGTGGCAGAATTGTCTGGTTTTTTTATTTTTTTGTTTTTATTTTTTAGAATTGTTGGTTTTTATGACACTAAGATTTTTTCTGTTTTTGAAAATCGACAATCATTAAATTCTTACAAATTTCTGTTTGACATAATTTTTTCACATATCATCCTGTCAAAAGATTTTTACATCATTCTTGAGCTTGAACTATTTGTGTGGGTATAATAGCCTGGCAATTTCCAGATTACATAGCTGCTTTAGTTAGAATGAGTTACTATTGTAGTCCACTCTGGCTTTTTCTGCTTTACTCTTTTAGAAGTACACATTATTATACATCTTCCATTACTATGTTCTTCTTCACTTTATGTTTCTACATTTTGGAAGGATTTCAGGACGGAGATAATGACATAGTGCCACATAAAACTATCCCATCAATTGCCGGTGACATCACCTCTGTCTGTAAGACAGGAAGGGAGGGGGGGATGTTGACATGGGCCATGTCTGGAACAACATGACATTGGCTCAGGTCTATAAACATCAAGTGCCTTAAGAGCTTAAAATGAAATTAATAATACAGCAACATTAATGTTTGAAAATGGCATTGTACCAAAGGTAGGATAATATTGTCATCTTAAATCTAGCAGATGTTGGGTTAAAAAAAGCTCTGTAAACAGTTCTTTGAAGAAAGAACACAACATTGAATGAAAAGAGAACCTGGTACTCATTTTGGCTTTTTTAAATCCCTCCTGTATTTCATTACACAGTCACTAGGTCCCCTTCCAATTTTAATAGTCTGTGAGTGTATGAACCAGACTGGTTCCATGTTGGACAAATCTGCCGTGATGACTACTTGATGACCTGAAGGCTTGAGCACAGTCCTTCTCCCCCATCAACACACACATGTGCTTTTTGTTTAACCATAGCTTTAAGTACATCCTTGGGGTATAACCTGCTCAGTGTGCTCTGGAGATGTGACTATGACACACAACTCTTCTCAAACCTCTCCTCCCAGGTGGTCTACCAGCACATACTCCCCAGACTCCAGGGCTATAAAAGTGGGTCTTATGGGAGGTGGATTTGTTGAGATCTGGGATTGTGGAGATCTACTGGTCTTGCAGCCACCGAAGACACGCTTCTGTCCATAAATCACCTTCACATACCATTTCTTGTCAAGCTGGATTTGCCAGCCTTTTTCTTCGATCCTATGGCTCTTTCGACCTTTGGAGGTTATTTGGCACATACCTCCCTTTCACAGAACAGTGAATTTTGAAAACCTTCCTAAGATATTCCTATTTTAGTTCTTAATCTCCTGAAAATAAATTTTTGTTTCAAAGCCTTTTTGTGACATGTCTAATTTTAAATGCTTTGAAATTCAGATTATTTAGCAAAGGATAAAGTCTTCAATTTTGCTACAGGAAAAGAAGCTAATCATTTCAGTTTTCTGAGATGGCATCACTTTATCTGTCAAATGCAAATTAAAAAAAAAAAGACTGCTATTCTTGTCAACAAGAAAATAACTTTTGCAAAGATGGTGACCACATGTGTAACACGTATTGGTGGCTTACAGGAAGGTTGGGTCATCCTAGCACTCACTCAGAAATTAGGGAAGTGGGTTGCTGGGAGTGACTTTTTCTTTTCTTTCTTTCTTTTTTTTTTTTAAGATTTTATTTATTTATTTGACAGAAAGAGAAAAAGAAAAGAAAGTGAGAGAAGAATACAAGCAGGGGGAGTGGGAGAGGGAGAAGCAGGCTTCCAGTCGAGCAGGGAGCCCAATGCAGGGCTCCATCCCAGGACCCTGGGATCATGACCTGAGCCGAAGGCAGCCGCTTAATGACAGAGCCACCCAGGCGCCCCTGGGAGTGACTTTTTCGACATAGTTCCCTCTTATCTGTTCTGTTGGGAGAATTTGAAGGAGGAGGCCAGCTGGCAGCCACAGTGTGTGCTTGGGATGGGGATGGGAGGAGGAGGCACAGTGACAAAAGAGAGGGGCAAGTAGTAATAAGGAAGGGAAGGGACACTTTGGGGTAGTTTAAGGTTGATGATTTATTACAGAGTGTTCTAGCAGGCGAACCGTGCCTGCCTTTTCACACAGGAAGACTAGACAGCTCTGTGTCCTCCTTTCCCCTTGTCCTGCCCTCTCAACTCTATCTTCCCCAGTGCTGCCAGAATAAACTTCCTACCAAGAAGGCTGGATCATGCCAATTCCTTGTTTAAAATCCTTTAATAGTGCCCCATTGTTGCCCTATGGCAGGAATCGACAAACTACAGCCAAGGGGCTAAATTTGGCCGGACGCCAGTTTTTGTACAGTGAATTACAAATAGTTTTTCCATTTTTAACTACTTGAAAACAAAATTTTGAAGACTGTTTCATGACTTGTGAAAATTATAGGAATGTCCAATGACAATGTCCATAAATAATGTTTTATTAAGCCACCCTCATTCATTTCATATTAGCCATGGCTGCTTTTGCAGAGTTGAGTTGAAATCATATGGTTCTGTAAGCCCAAAGTATTTACTAAGTGGCCAAAAAAAGTTTACCTTCCCGGTAAGATAAAACTCACTGCTTTCTGATTCTCACCTTATTATCCAGGGATAACACAGAACTGCCTGGAGTATACCCCTCTGTCTGGAATGGCCTCGCTCTTGGTTGTACTCACCTCTACCAGTTACTCCTACTCAGTCTTAAGATTCAACTCTGCCATAAATTCTTCCAGAAAGCCTTCTGTGAGGACCCTCCCACACTTAAGGTTGAATTATTTTTGCTCTTCTCATAATACTCTGCATAATCCTATCATTGTTCTTGTCTCCTTATACTATCCGCCCCCTTAGAACTATCAGCTCCTTGGCAACAGAGGCCATGTTTTATTCACTAATATATCCCACATCAAACATTGGGTATGGCACAGTGATAAAGGAAAAAGGATTGCTGATTGTTTGATAAATGAATGAATCCATCTCCCCTTAACAGTAGTTTCTGGAGCTGCCAGTAGAAGGGCTTTATATGCCCGTCAAAAGTAATACATTCTAGAAGAATTACTAAGGGTCTACCAATTGGGACATACCAGTCTCCATTCTAGGACTTTATTCTTAAACTGCAGAGTCTATAGCCATAGACTGTTGTGAGCCTATTTACATTAGCTCTCCACTTGGGGAGAGGATTTGAGTTTGCTGCCACTTTAAATCCAATTCTAGATATATTCATTGTGCCAAGAAAAAAAGTCCAAGGCAGGAACAGAAATGTCATTTAATGTTAATTAAACCTACTGGCTGCTCATGCTGATAAAATTTAATGTTTTCCCTTGTCAGAGAAATTAAAAATCAGAACAAGCATTACCTGCTGACTTTAATTCTGATGTCTTCATGAAAGCCCCAATGTTGTTATTGTTAACTTTAAATAATAATAACTAAGGGAAAATGGGTAATCTCCCTAAAGGGAGATTTCTCTCCCTCTCTTTCTTTTAAGATTTTATTTATTTATTTGAGAGAGAGAGAGAGAGAGAGAGGGAGAGAGCATGAGCAGGGGGAGGGGCAGTGGAAGAAGGAGAAGGACAAGCAGACTCCCCACTGAGTGGGGAGCCTGACAGTCACGAGGCTTGATCCCAGAACCCCAAGGCCATGACCTGAGCCAGAGTCAGAGGATACTTAACAGATTGAGCCACCGAGGCACCCCCTAAAGGGAGATTTCTTAAAATGAATGCAATGCACATGTTTTATGGAAATATCTGTGCCATAAATGTCGATGTCTTCATGGTAGTAAAGATACTTGTTTCATACTTATGGCTAAAATTCACACACATACCCCCCCTTTTTTTGATCTTGGAATGGACCTCTTTTAATGTGCTTTGTTTTAAAAATAATTTTATAGCAGGGTAATGGTGAAATAAAAATATATAACAAATTCTTTTGAAAGTTCCTCAGGTAAAATATATTTAGAATTTATTCCTATCTCTGATTTTTTTCTACATGATAGCATTTTAGACCTGGAACAGTAAATTCTTATTTCTTTCTCAATGTCTTCCCTTTTATACAAATGAGAAACCCAGATACTTTGCTTATTCAAGCATATTGTGGAAGAACCAGTTGAGTCTCCACGAGAAATGATTTTCATACACCGCCACTGGAGAACACTACGAGACACGAAACCTCTGCCCTCTTTTTTGGTTATTTTCTTTTTCAAATTCATGCTGGACATGGGGCTTGGCTTAGCTGAACATTGAAGTTTGGCTGTTTTATCACAAAATCAGGGTTTTTTATCCTCTTCTCAGCCCACTAGTAATTATCAACTTCAATAAATTATAGGCATTTTGTATTGCTAATGATCAGAGCTGTAGTTATTGTAGATAGAAACCAGAGAGAGATCATCTGAATTCAAGAACAAAGAGACATTTAAATGGCATAAGGGCCCAAATAATACCAAATTATGGGAAAATATGCAACCCTCTCCCCTTTATTTATTTATTTTTAAAATATTATTCTTCTCTGTCCTATGTACTAGTTGGCAGAAAGCCGTGGTATGAATATTATGTAGATCAACAGGAAAAACAACCAAGCCAATCTCTTGGAATGAGGTTAGGCTTGATAGGTCGGGGATTAACCCCAGGAGCTGCAAAGCTTCTGCTGATTTCTGGTTTGGTTTTCTTTTTTGTTGTTGTTGTTTAGATTTTATTTATTTATTTGACAGAGAGATAGACAGAGCCAGAGAGCACAAGTGGAAGGAATGGCAGAGGGAGAAGGAGAAGCAGGCTCTGCGCTAAGCAGGGAACCCAACACGGGTCTCAATCTCAGGACCCTGGGATCATGACCTGAACCAAAGGCAGATGCTTAACCATCTTAGCCACCCAGGCACGCCTGGTTTGGTTTTTTTTGTTTTTTTTTTTCCTCTCTTGGTGTTTATGGTTCTAAAGGCCAGGCTTTCTCCCAGGGGAGGCTGAAGGGGCTCATATCTTTTGGGCTCCGTGGACAGGGCAGTTCACGTGCTCGGGGGAGGCCAGGTAGGCCTTGAGCTTGGGCCGGGCACTGAGGCGCGCCACATAGGCCAAGAGCAGGGGGTGGGAGTCCAAGCAGCCAAGGGCCAGGACCTGGTGATTCAGCAATAGGTCCAGCAGGTTGTAGTCGACGAAGGAGATCTGGTCACCCACCAGAAAGGCCTGGCCCTCCTGGTTCTGGATCAGCAGGGTCTCAAAAGGCTTCAGGTGCCCCGGCAGCTCCTGAAAATACTTGGCCTTGCCCTCCTCGTAGCTCCGGTAGATGAGCTGGCTGCAGTGCCTACAGATGTCCTCCACGCCATCGTTCACCATGTCCACCAGCGCCGCCTCCCGCTCGTCTTTGCCGTAGAGCCCAAAGGTGCGGCCCAGGTGTCGCAGGATGGCATTGGACTGGTACAGGGTGAGGTCTCTGTCCTGGAACTTGGGGCGCTGCCCATACAGACAGGAGGCCTTGAGCAGGCCCTGCAGCCAGCTCTCCTTGGTCACCACCTCCTCCTTCCAGCTCTGGCCCTGGTCAGCCAGCAGCATGCGCATGGCCTCGCAGCGCCCTCGGGTGGGGAAGTAGACGATGGTGTAGGGCGGCATAGGTCTCGGTGACGTGGAAGAGCAAGCAGGAGGCCACCTGGTTTGGTTTTTTACACTGCCTTGAAAATGGTTGCTTCATAGAAGTGGGAAGAGGGGCAATGCAGTGTCCCTTCCCTAGTTTAAGGATGGCTTTTTACTTTCCAACACATGCAATATACCTTGTTGAGAAAATATCCCTGAAGAATACACCTATAGCTCAATTGTCTAAATAAATAATTTTTTCTAGAAAAGGCAGTGTTGAAGAAAGGCTAAGGAGAATCCTATCTCTACCTCTAAATGTTCATAGTAATGTAGACAGGGTTCTTCAAAGGCAATTTGAGTTTAGATAAGATTTTGCCTTTGTCTACATTGTCAGGGAGGAAGAAATTTTCTCTGCTCTTCAAAGTCCTTCTAGTTGGACTAAGAATCAAAATGACATGAGACCTATTAGCAGGAGAAAATCGAATTTAATTTCATACATGGGAGAAATTCACACTGGCATGAAATTCCAGAGAGGTAAAATGAAGTATTTTGTCATTCCTACCTTAGGAGATGGGGGTAGGTGTTTGGGACTTCAAAAGGAAGGAATGAAATTCACAGGAAGATGAAAAAGAGTAAATGTTTGGTAAATAAATGTTCACTGGGCCACACAGAAAAATTGGGACATAGGAGTTTTAACAAACAGATTTTGCTAAATTCCTCTTTGTTTACCCACCCATTCATATTATAATGTAGTTAACTGTGGTGAACAATCTTTTCCTGGAGTGGGTTCTTTACCTAAATTCTTTTTGGGCAGTTGAGGGAGAGGTAAAGAGCTTTTCCTGAATCTGCTGGGTTTTGTTTGCTTTTAACTCAAAATAATCTTCATGCCAAAGTGACTCATCATGGGGATGTCCTGCCCTTGGTCCTTACAACATACCCCATTATAATTTATTTGGTAATTTAGGGCAAACCTCACACATATTCAAATCATCATGGTAAGGCAGTCATGCTTTATAAAGCTTTTTCAGACTCTCAAGTAAGAATTATAAATCGTGATGTGATGAGCACTGGATGTTATATGTAAGTGATGAATCACTAAATTCTACACATGAAAGGAATTTTACCATATATATTCACTAACTAGAATTTAAATAAAAACTTGACATAAGAAAAAGAAATATAAATCTTAAAATCTTTGAAGAGGTGAATGAAGCTTTTTCCTCTTGGGGAAAATGGGAGTAGAGAAAATTCATTAAGACTGGTGACAGAAAAGTCATGGAGAAAGAAGTTACAATATAGCAAATCTTCACTACAACTTTAGAGAGAAAAAAATACCACAGCAAGATTCATTGGAGGCATTTCCTCTTTAAATGTCTTTTTTATAATTACTTAATTTTTATAGAGAGATTGCCAGATCCTTCCTAGAAATATAAACTGTCACATTTTATAAGTCTATAAATAATGAAATGCCCCTTTGTGGAAAATACTGTCCTATGAAATTTGAGAAGTCATAAATTGTGTTGTTTTCCAGAAGCTCTGAGGAAAAGGGAGTAGTTTGTACTAAATACTTTTGGTAGTAAGTAGACCTGGGGAAACTGGCTAGTTTTGAAGCAGCTCTGTTGTGTTCTTCCCAATGAGGAGCCAGGGAATTGAACTCCCCTTGCCTCAGGCTGTCTGTCAGCTCCATGTGGAAATGACATTACCTACTTCTAAGTATGTTTTGAAATTTATAGTCTACTAAGCACTAGGAATTCCTCAGAGAAAAGGTTATTCACTATGGCATCAGCATCTTAAGACAATATAGTGTTACTACTCTTAGGTCATTTTAATCTTTAAAAGAGTCTTCATTTTTGAAGTATGTTTCCAGTGCTGGACCTTTAAAAAATATTTTTTTTATCAGATTGCCAAAAACAGCCATTCTATTCAGAATTTACAAAAAAAAAAAGTGTCAAAAAGCTGTGCTGTAGGATACCAATTGAACAGGGTGCTTGCATTCCCGCTGATAGTTTTAATATCATATAGGAAGATCCAAAGTCATTTTTGGAATGACAAACATGATAGATTCTCTGAGTGAGTCCCCAGCGGCTTCAGAAATACAACCAACATGTTATCAAGTCATATTACCATTGGCTATTCGTGTGTGTGTGTGTGTGTGTGTGTGTGTGTGTATACATATTCTTCTATATTTCTTTTCAATATACTGTGAAGGAAAGAGTTAATAAAGAATAATATATTTGGACCCCAAACGACTTAACTTATATGTCAAATTGATCCTATTTTTAGTTTTTTCTAAAGTTTTTAAGTGTTACAGTTAAAATTGTGCCAATCAGCATGAAATTCTTTTGATGTGTCTGGAAGCTAATATTATAGAAACTAAAATTCAAAAATATGCAGTAGATAAGATTAACAATGTAATGTATATAATATAATATAATTAAGAATATAATGTATATAATATATATCAACTTCTGGATTTGGATTATATCAAATCCCAGTTCTTTGGGGTGAAAACTAATTCAGAATAATATAAGGAAAAATGAAAACACTCTAAGTTGATTTTCAAGTTACTTTTTATTACTAATACCATTCTGATTTTCAGTATGCATCTTTCAAATACAGTCTTTTGGGATAAACACAGTTAGAAATATCAGTCTAACTAGCAGGAGAACATAATCATTTTTAATAGAAAATTGTGGACAATGTAGATACTTCTATTTTGAACAGAAATCAAATGTGAAAATCTACTTTCTCTTTAAACATTTCTACAATTCATCTCTAATTATAATAACTGAGCCTGATACAATTGTTTATCCAAAGTTTCAATTCATTAATACATATATATGCTTGAGCCCTAATAGGGTGGCCCTCTTCAATGTGAGTGATGGTGCCAAAACATAAAAGAGACATTCAGAAATAAATGGACTAGAACCTGTGCATTTATAAAACTCAAAATACTAGACAAAATCTAAGTCATTTTAATAGCGGACACTTCACACACATGCAATGATGTGACATTTAAACTCAATTTGGCGGAAAGGTGACAAATTAGTGTCCCTATGACTGGCATACTGTAACATTTTAGGGCATGCTGTTTAATCCATGGTAAAACAGGAACTCTGTCTACCTATGTGATTACTACCTGTAGAAAAATATCTTCACAAATGTGGCATATATTTATAAGCAATGGCTCTTCTAAAGATGCTGTTTTGATCTTACAGATATAAGGTATTCTTACCCGTAAGAATCAGATCTCGGTGTGGCAGGTCTTCTGTCTCAAACATTAGCTTGAATATAAGCAATCTAACTTTACTCATTTTTAAATAAACTGGAGATTCAATATCTACAATACGTTTTGTAATGATTTGACCTTGGCACTTCTGCTTTTCAGAATTATATCTACAAATGATTTCTTGAAACATCAATTTCTAATAAAACTATGAGGTGTTCATTTCTTTGTGAGTGAAAAATGTACAACTTTCCTGCCATGTATTGTCTTTCTCTTGATGTCTAGAATAAATTCAGATAATGTCACACAAATGATAATTTTGATCTAGTACATTCAAAGAGGGAGATGGCTATTTTATTATAATAATATTTAAGTTTACAACATCTGCTTTTCTTATTTTGAGTGCAGTGAAAGTTTTAGTGAATAATCTAATATATATTAATTTCTGGAGTTGGAGTCTATTAAATCCTAGGAGTAATGGAAACAACTTCTAGCATTTATAAAAGAAAGCAATCAAATAGGATCTGCTCCTGCCAGGCAGTCTTTTCTGCTAAGTGACCCTTATCTAAAGACACTGACATCTAGAGTGATTCAGCCAATATAATAAAGTTTGAAGCAAGTAAGACTTTTTGTAGGGGCCTGAGAATTTGCTGATATACTGATCAATATGCCAGGCATTATTTTTTAAGATTCCATAGAAAGTCTTTGGAGTCAATAATTATATTTTATAATTTGAGAGAATTAACAGTATATAAATTTAAGGGAATTTAACAATATAACTTTAGAAGTATTTATCTTTTCTTTATAACTAAACAAATTAGTATCTGGTTGGGTCCATCAATAAAAGAACGTATAATTTCTTCAGATTTTTAATCTTCTACTTCCAAGGTAAGGGATCACTTAGACCCTGGAGTTTTTTTTTTTTCTTTTTTAAGTTTTATTCTGTGAAAGACACCATTATAATGATAAATTCAAGACTTAAAGAGTAAAACAAAGCCAAATAATCACATTAAAAAATCTAAGAAAAATTTGAATACTCAAAATATTTTTTATTTTAAAATGCTCTCAATTCTTGTTTATGATGTTAAATACTTTGAATTTCCTTGTACTGAATACTTTGTGGGTATGGCAGTAAAGAGCAGGTGTCTGATTGTCTCATGGTCATGCTAACAAGGCATGGGTCATGAAATTGACCAAGCAGCTGTTCAGCTTCCTTTGAACATCCTAATGATGGCTTTGTTTTCTGTAACTAAATAAATGGTCATGACCTACAATTGCATAATAACAGACACATCCATCTACCACTTCCTTAAATCCATTAACAATTTTTTCTTCACATCAACCCTTCCTCCATGTAACACATAGCACAAAACCTTTCTCCCAACGATTCCTTTTGGACCTTTAATTATACATGTAGTGACACGGATGACCTAACCCACTCCTAAATTAATCCTGCATTTATATGATGAGCAACAAAAATGAATAATGCACCAAAGGCCATTCTACCAATGGGAGAATCTCAGAATGTCAGAGCTGTTAAGGATATAAGAGATTAAATAATCTGATTTTCTCATTTGGCAAATGAGGACACCTGAACCCAGAATCTATTCCTGTCTCAGGCTGCTGGCTTTAAATAGATTAAAAATAAATTCTATACCTAAATCTTTCTATTACCCATACATTACACAATTTGCCTCAAAAGTCCTTCTGAATTGTATAATTATCTTTCTGTCAAATCTTTCTTTCTTTCTGAGAACACTTATATTTCAATTCTAAAAAACTGAATTTCATTGGACTTTTGATAATGTTTCAGAGAAATGTTTAAAATAACATCAAGGAAATCTTTTTTTATATAATTATCATTCAATGGCATGCTCTCATTGAAAACTTCTCCCACGTTATGTTCCTTGCTGTTCCTGCTAATGACAATTAGTGCATATTTCGTTAATTCCTTCCTAGACTAAGACACTTAGAAGAAAATAGTTAATTTCACTTTAAATGAGCAGTGTTTAGTTGCCTAGACTACCTCATATTAATGGAATAAATTGAATTAAGATTATGAATTAGATATGTGTCAGCACATCAATGCAGAAAGTGAATTTTTTCCTCAAAGAAATTCTCTATCATGAGCAGACAAGGAAGAGATCACTCACGTGTGCATATGTATACACACACACAAACTCAAATAAATGACTTCTGAGAACAAGCCAAGACCAAAAGTGAATCAAAATCTACTGGAAAAGTGAAACACCCTACAAAGGAATATTTTAAAAATTACTATTGTAGATGGCACAAGATCAGTTTTTCTAACACTCATGTTTGGTGCCTCCATCCCCTTGGGTGTGGGTTGTAGTTGCAATCAGCTATTGAAAGACAGTAATCAGACCTAGTTTCCATGGACATTATTTCAGAATCATTTCTGGAAGACTGCCTATAATATGCATATGGCAACTGTGAACCATATTGGGAGTTGGTGGACATATTATTATTAGGTAAAGATGCAACATTATACTCTTGCCTTGCAAATGCGCTCACATTCACCTTCTGGGCTTGAGGAACATAGGACAGTCTCTCGTTCCAATCCTCTGAGCGCCCTGGAAGCGCCTTCCTCCTAGCTGCTGAGACCACATTTGCCACAATGGATTCCTGGATGTTTCTGGGTTTAAAGGCATCATCCACTAGACCAAGAGGAGACTTCACTGCTGCAACCCAAGGAGTTAGTCTCTTGTTTGCCTTCTCTAGCTCATCAGTTGATTTGCTAGAGTAGTTATAAGCAGACTGGAATACCCAAGGAGATGTTGTGGAGATGGTGGGTGGGACTGGTCTTCCAGGAAGAGAAAGGGGGTGTCCAATCTGCTAGAAACAATGAAAATGTTAGTATATCTCATTCATTTGGGTTTGTGCTCATTGACTATTATTTCAGAGTAATCTTGGCAACATTACTGAGCACTGTAAAAATCAAACCCCCAAAATACTTAGTCCTAAAGCCAAGACAGGCTGCCTCTGCCTGGTATATTATTATCTCTGGCCTGGGACTTGGTCCTCACTTTGGACTTTCTTATTGCTCTTCATCTCTGAACCCATAGCCCCAATCACTACCATCTCTCTTGGGCACAACCCCCACCGCTGGGACTCTTATCACTGGGAGCCGCCCTTATCTGTCCTCCACATAGTCATATCTATATACACAGCCCACACTCATTCAGGTCCTATTTTCATGGTACAAAATAAACAAAACATATTGACTACCCCAGAAACAGACCATAAGCTACTGGGCTTTTTTCTTTTCCCAAGTGACTTTCAATCTGTTATCTTATTTTGGTCCACTGAATATAGCAAAATAAATAAATAATTAATTGATTTAAAAAAAAATCCAAGAGCTACTTAGATGTATTTAATGTTGCTGATCTGAAGGAGTGGATGGACTTATTCTTCTCAAAATCTATTTTACATCGCTGAAGACCATGTGGATCTTCATTTCTTAAGCATGGGATATTACCCATGTCTCAGACAAACACTCCTGCCCCTTGTTTCATCTGAGATTTGCTTTTTTTTTTTTTAGTGTGTATTACATTCCTTACTTTTTTGAGATGTTGTGTCCCTGCAACATTCCCCTGTGTATGTGAAATGTTTGGTTTGTCAGTATGCAGAAATATAATTGACTGAAAGGTCTTGTATTCTCTCTCCTCTTGCCCCTTCTCTATTTCCAGGAACCCCGAAGACTAGTTATCTACATTACGTCCTCACACATTCCCATCTGCATGAAACTCTCTTAGACAAACTTCTGGCAAAAAGTAGCAAATATACACCTAGGGGAAATGAGTCAACTTTGAAAGTATTATAACATTGTGTGTTTCTGGAACAAAAAGCATGGCCATGCTTAAAAATGCGTCCAAATTTCATAAAGGGTTCCAACAGCTTTTCTTTCTTAACCAAGGCCTTAAATTTAAAGTGAATACCAACACCTGGATTTGACAAACTATCTTAGATTCAAATGGTTTGTTTTTGGTTTTCCGTTAGACACAAAAAGAAGGTAGGTGGTCCATTCTTGGCTTGCATATCAAGAATTAATTAGGGGGTCAATATACTGAATCTTGCCTCTCTCATTTTTATCATTAAAATTTCAGTAATAATTGTTGAGTCCTGACAAATGTTTTCATTAATCTCTTTATCCTAATCTAGATCTAATACTAAGTTCTCTGGACGATATAATCAAGGAGGGGAGAAAAGCCTAATTTTAGTTACCACTTTGGACTTGATTTCTATTTCTCATTATTTATGCATTGGTTTCATTCATTTAACAAAAATTTTATTGAACACCTAATACTTCCCAGGCACACTCATTGTAGTCTGCAAATACAAAGATGATTTAAATGAAGTCCTTGCCCTCAAGAAACATGTAACACAGTACCCTTGTTAGCTTTGCAGGGGCAAGTTAATCAATCATGGAAGGTCACTTTAGAGACTCTTTACCTATCTTGACAGGATCAATAGGGAATTTTCTAAACTGTGAGAAGTATTAACATTCAATATGATAAAGTCTATCAGCTAGATAGACTAGCTAGACTAGCTAAGGCATAAATGTTAATCAGTTGAATATGTGAGTAAAAAGTAGAATTATGAAGTATGATATTGAAAGAGTAAGACTCTGAGGAAAAAAAAATTTTGAGGAAAAATTTTAAATAGCATCAAAGTTAAAAAAAAAATCTCCTGTAGAATAACAAATAGGCCAAATATAGTAGCAGTACTGGCTGTGAAGGAAGAGAGCAATTACCTCAATGAACAAAATGACTATTGCTCTCCTACAGATTCCTCAGACCGCCAAACATGCCTTCATATTCCTTTAAGTGCTAACAATAGTACATAAACTTACAAACTGTCAGAGATGAGAGATGCAAATGTGATATAAATAAATAGTTCTTTAGGTATGTTGTTTCTGTTTGTGCCCAAAATATCACAGGCTTCTGGTCCCTGCCTGCACCCAAACCCCTAATTTTAACGTATTTCCCCAAAGCAATTTTCACATCTTGTTCTTTGGTGCTATTTCCTTCTGTCATTCTCCGTCCCAAGGCTCATGCTGTTCTCTGCTTGGCCGGCTAAACGAAGCCACGTGATATACCCTGAGTCAGAGATGACCAAAGGGATCTGAAAATAACAGAGGTGTTTCTTCTATTTTGGAGTTTGAATGTCTGATGGTAGAATCCTAGCATATCATGGGTTAGATCCTTGGTTCTTGTTTCCACCATGGGTTGTATTAGTATCTAAAGAATTTAAATTTTTGACATGTGAGCACTTAACTATAACCAGTATGTTAAATTAGCATTACATATGATGTGTCATCAAATTGCTTTTCTTTTTGTTTCCTGCCACCCTTTCATTTTTTTAATGAAAGAAGTTTTTCCACTGTCACTAGATGAAAACTTAGTAGGTCCTGTGGCACTCTGCTTTCTTTTAGGAATAGTCCTGTGGTCACTTTAAGTTACCCAAACTAGTTTATTTCAAAATAGAATATTCCATCCCTTGCAGTAACCAACTCCAGTCTCAAGAGTTAAGTCTCTTCTCCCTGGGTCCTGTTTCAGGAAGATCCTCTTCCTTCAGGGAAGGCACTGTGGTTGGCTTTTTTATGCTTTCTTTCCTCTCTTCCCTCAGCTTGCTAACTGGGACTTCAGGCTCCCTGGGCTTAGAGTACAAGGATGGAGAAGAGACAAAGAGCAGAGGGGGATTTTTACTTGATTTGGTAACATCATATTCTGGCTTTTCACTCTCAGAGCCAGGTAGGCCCAGACAAGGAAACTTTCACGGGATCTGTGAAGATTCCTATCACTGGGGACATTTTGCTTGTAGTCCTCAATTCATGCCAAGTCATCCCTATTCTCATGGGTAACTTGTGACTTATTCTGCACCCCCAAGGAAGCTGAAGCTATGAGACGGTCTATTTGAAGAGGCCTCAAGACAACCCCATCCAGCTCTCCTTTTCTTCTGGCCTGCTGTGGTCCATGGGGAACACACATCATTTGCCTTTGGGATGATAGCAGCAGATTTCCTGGTTCTTTGCCAAAACAATTTGTCAGCCCATGTCTCACCTTCCAGATTTCTTGAGAGAGTGTCAGACCCCAATCCCCTCTGCCTTCCTGTCCTTCCTCCTGCAGACATCTCATATCAAGCTCTCTCAGAAGCTATTTTAAAAAAAAAATTTTTTTTTTTTTGAGACAGAGAGAGAGTGCAAGCAGGGTGGGGCAGAGGGGGAGAGAGAATCTCAAGCAGACTCCACGCCTAGGACACAGCCTGACGTGGGGTTCGATCGCACGACTCTGAGATCATGACCTGAGTCAAGAGTTGGACTCTGAACCAACTGAGCCACTCAGGTGCCCCTCTAAGAAGCTACTTTGAAACTCTTCTCTCACAGGGGTGGAGGTGAGGGGGTAGGACCCTACTCCGAACCCAAACCCCGTGATCTTTGGCATCCAGAATTCTTCCTCAAGAAATCCTCTCTTCTTGCCGTCCTCTGATAACCTTTTAATAACCTAGATCTGACTGGGGGGTTCCCAGCGCGAGTGGCTCCCTGCTGTGATCTTTATAGAGTCTGGAGTTTTGTCTGAAATCAGACTTTAGTGTGCAGCATCTGTGATATCTGAGGGCCTCGGGGTATCTTTCGCTTTAATATCCTGTCATGTAACATTACTATTTTCAGAACACTAAGGCCTTTCTCTCATTTTTCTTTTAAAAATGAAATATAGTCTAAAAATAAAAATGATTAATTTCAAGAAATTCAAATAGTCTTAAGATTTGAAACCTTATATTTCACTCAGGCCTTGCTCTAGAGAAGGGGGCTCACTTGGGTTTTCAGGTCATCTTGGTCAATCCTTAGGCTTTAACTGTTAAGAACTTCCTCCTCACATTGAACCAAACTTTGCCTCCCATACTTTTACCCCAGGGATCCTAATAACATAAAATACAACTACTTTTACTTCTATATGCCTTTTCTTCACATATTCCCAGTTGCTTCCATACTCTTTGGACACCTTCACCGTCCTATTGCTATCCCTCATTTTCAAACTCAGGAGAAATAACATCTATGGTGGTCATTCTCTCAAGTCTTCTGCATCCTTCTTCCTCAGTTTGTTAGGTAAGGCTAATGCAGATATACCATCTTGATCTTCTTAAGTAGATGTATACACATAAACACAAACACTGAAAACAAAACAACAAAGACATCATTCAAACTGACTTGGGGGCTTGTCATCTGGCAGATGGCACAGTTCATATTGCATGTAGAACATTCGGTCTGTGTGTATTTAGAGTCATGTGTCCTTTAAGTGTTCAGTGCAGGAAAGTACATGCTAATCTTCAGCCAGTCCGATATGATGGCTACAGCAACAACTGCAAAGAACTGAACTCACGAATCACCTGGTGTTATATGTTCCCACCAAAGGCTAAACCCAGAGGAGCCATTTTCCTACCTCTGCCTTTAATAATAGCCAACACTGACAGCTCATACCGTGTGCCAAGTGGTGGCTACTAATTGCCTTACATAGAGCATTTCATATAATTCTCAAAACAAGCCTGTGAAGTAGGGCCTATTATTGTCCCTATTTTCAAAGACAAAGACAAGGACAGTGAGACTTAAAGATGGTAAGTAACAAGAAAGAAAGAGAGAAAGAAACCTCCCTAAAGGTAGAAAGCTAGTAAGTACTGGAGTGGGGAAGTTGGCCCCACACGCTTTCACACCAGAGTTCTTAGTCAAATATTAGACTGTACTTGTAATGAAATTGCTTTGAGGAAAAAGTCTTTAAAAAAAAAAAAAAGATTCAAATCCAAGCAAGCTAAATGAAATGAGATCTTAGAAATTTTGGAAAGAATCACTTAAATTTTGATTAAGTTTGGATTAATAACTACTGCCATCTTGCCATTTGTCACAAGAACGAGTAGGTGGCAGGGTATAGGGCATAGTTCACATTTAGATGTGCTCCCTTTCTGTGAAGGTGAGACACACATGGGGCTCTGCCCTCAAGTTAGCTGAAAAGCTCAGAGGATCTGAGGGCCTTTCTCAGCTTACCTTCACCAACTTTTCATATCAGTTCAATGCTGATTTATCCACATAAAGCACTTAGTGAAGCAGCTTAATTAGCTTCCTTATTAAACTGTCTGTGTAACCGATTTAACTGGCAGGAAACATTTGACATTTAAAAAGGAAGTGTAGTCTGAGGTTTACATAGGACAATGAGGTGAATTCTAAAGCAATGCAAATAGCCCTAGAAGCCAAAGAAGTTTAATAGGATATATTCTGAAGTTCAAACTATTTTATACCATAAACCTTGAAAGCCAAAAACATTCTCTTAACTGAATTCCTGCTTAAATACGTCATAATAGCGGAAGTGTCTCCAACAAATGTTTCAAATGCTATTTCAACTCCTTCAAATGCTATTTCAACTCCTTCAACAACTTTCCCTCTTAAACACATGATCAGTAAATATTCATCACAAATATATACTTTATCATAGGCAGATTCCAACAGAGGCAAACAGAAATCAAGGACATTTCATTTGCCTTTTAAGTCATTCATAAGAATTTCTAAAAAGCAGAGGGTTATGAAGAGACACATGAATGGAAGAAAGCACCAGGCATTCTCCAGCTTCCCATGAGCTCAGGTCAAAATCTTGAGTCATTGTTGACTCTTCCCTGTCCCTTACACTCCACCTGATCTGTCAGCACTGACTTTAAAACACATCCAGTCTGCAACCATTTCCCATGCCTCTGCTGGTACCATCCTAAACTAAAGCCGCATAATCTTGCCTGGATTATTGCTATGGTCTCCCAATTGATTTCCATGGTTCCACCCTGCTGCTCTAGTCTACTCTCAAATAGCAGCCAAAATTACCCTGTTAAAACCTAAGTCAGATTATGTCACTTAGTCCTCTGTTTAAAATCCTCTCATGGCTTCTCATTTCGAAAAAGGAAAATCAAAGTCCTTTCACTGACCCACAAGGCCCTGTAAAATCTGCTCAGGCCTGCCCCTCCTTAATCTCTGATTTCATCTCCTCCTGCTGTTTTCCTCTTACCTGGATCTAGCCACACCGGCCTCTGTTATTTTTTTTTTTTTTTAAGATTTTATTTATTTATTTGACAGAGAGAGACACAGCAAGAGAGGGAACGCAAGCAGGGAGAGTGGGAGAGGGAGAAGCAGGCTTCCAGTGAAGCGGGGAGCCCGATGCGGGGCTCGATCCCAGGACCCTGGGATCATGACCTGAGCAGAAGGCAGATGCTTGACTGAGCCACCCAGGCACCCCATCTGCTATTTTTGAACACACCAGACACATTCATGCCTCAGGACCTTTACACTTGCTGATCTTGCTGCCTGGAACACAGTACTCCAGATACCAGCATGACTCTTATTTCTTTTCCTTCAGGCCTTACTCAAATATCATATGATCACTATTTGACTATTGTCTATCTGTCTGTCTGTATCTCTCTCTCTCTCAAAATTCCCTATCCCATTCCTTGTTTTATTTCTCCCTTTAGGCTTATGTCTATTAAACATACTAAATGTTTTATTTATTTTGTTTATGTGCTTCTTCCCATTAGAATTTAGCTCCATGTAGGAGTAAGGGTTATTGTTTCATTCTGTTTTGTTCATGAAGACATCCCTAGACAAAAAACAGTTCCTGGCAAGTAGATGCTTTAGTAAATATTTGTTGAATGACTGAATAATTTCTATATCAGACTGCTATAACCAGGAAACTTGGTTAGCTTCACCAAAATTTTTCATCTTGCTTCAAGATGTAGACCTTCTCACAACACTTACATGTGGTGAGGGACTCACACAAATAGACTTATCCCAACCACCCTCACTATACACACACCAATATGCACACCAAGCCATGTTTGCCAAAACAAAGAGGATGAATCAATATTTACAAACAAATCAACTCTTCTAAGCAGGTAGAAGATTTTAAGGTACAAGTAAAATCATTTGCATTTTAGGTCAGTGCAAGCATGAGGGTTTAAATAGAACTGTTCTGACTCCCCAGATAAGTCCTAGAATTTTATGCATGAATCCTAAAGAGAGCCTAAAATATATTTGCAAGAGTGAAAAAAAAATAAGACCTAAGAAGAAAAAAGTAATGGACATTGGGATTAGTTAGAATTGCAGAAGGGAGGGGTGCCTGGGTGGGTAGTCCATTAAGAGTCTGACTCTTGCTTTCGGCTCAGGTCTGATCTCAGGGTCCTGAGATTGAGCCCCTTGTCCAGCTCCAAGCTTGGTCTGGAGTCTGCTTGGGACTCTTTCTCCCTCTCCCTCTGCCCCTTCCCACTGCTCTCTCTCTCTCTCTAAGATAAATAAATCTTTAAAAAAAAAGAATTGCTGAAAGGAAAGCTGGAAGTTGAATTGCCATTTATCATGAGATTGCAAGCAGGTGTAGGAAATGGCATTTTCTACTAACTAATCTCGTAGGGGCACTCCCATTTTCATGAGTCTTGGGTTAATTTTCCTGGTAGAGAAGCAGGTTAACAGGAAAGATATTTCTCCATGGATATGTAGAACTCCTATATCTAGAGATCTTTAAATGTAGGCTAAATGCTCCTTTGAGGTGATTCACATACAGTCAAGCTTGACGTCAAGGAATAAGAAGCATTTTAAGGTCATTTTTTGTTCTAGTCTCTTAATAAAACAATCTTGATCTCATATTTCCTGGGATCTGCCTTCCTAAAGTGAATCTTAAGTTTTCTTCACCAGTGGAGTTTTTGGAAATTCTGTTGTAGCACTCTCACTGATAAAATGGAGGAGAGCGTCCATTTCTTTAGACAGAAATCTGCAGCATTATGCTGCTCATCAAGAATAGTGCAGATCAGGACTAATGAGTCGTATTATTGACTAGAAAAGTAGCCAAGTAACCATACATTGCTTAGATAAATAAAATAAACATACTTGGACATCAGAAAAAGAGATACCATGTTGTAGCTAGTGCTTCTCATCTTGGCTCTGCCGCTGACTATTCATCTTTATTCACTTTAGATTAACTTTTAGATTAAATTCGGGTTCTAACACAATACACGTTTTAAAAGTTTATTTTATGTTTGAAGGAAATTCCTTCGTGAGAAAGGCTAAGGGTTATAAATGACAATGGAAGCAAGCATGATATACTGGAAAGAATGTGAACTCCGATAACTTGGATGTCACCCTGACCCGGGAGTCCTGCCTCCGCCTCTTGTTACCCGTATGCTTCCCCCTCTCCAGCCCGTGCTTTCCTTGGTTGTAAAGCGGTAACAATGCCCGCTACGGTTTCAAGAGCAGGGGTAGAGGAGAAATTTCGTTTAGAAATCGAATGCCCCACAGCACAACAAATGGCGATTATTCTTGTTTTTGCGAGAAGAGACTGTGAGGTCTTAGAAGGTGTCAGAGACCTGGCAGAACCTTTTGTTCAAGAGGCAACTGCATAGGCAGGCTGCCGACCTGGATAAAAATAGGAGGGAGCCTTGCCTTTGAAGTGGCATTAGCACCACACGCCTCAGATACCGCTGCAACCCTCCCACCCCCCGCCCCAGAACGCAGGAGCAGGCTGCAGAGCTGGCCAGAAACACGCACTGACCTCACCTCTCTACTAGCTCGGGTGGGGGTGGGGGAGCAAAATACAGACTTCTTGATCTTTCTTAACCCGCTCTTATAAAAGAATAAAAATAACCACATTCAATGGAAGGTCATGAAGACCGATGTTAGGGAGGAATCTGCATATACTTCTGTGGTCCCTTTCATCTTAGATAGCAATGATAGCAAGACCTAAAGTGTATAGAATTTTTACTAAAGTTTTTCTATGAACTCATTGAATCCTCTCAACAACCCTCTGATCCCCAATCTTGCAAATCAGGAAACTGAGGCATAAAAATTAGGTAATTTACCCTAGGTCGCACAGCTGGGATGTGTCTGTATAGGGAAATTTAAAAATGAAAGTCATGGGTGATAAAATTGTATCTAAATAATTTTAAGGCACTAAATCTATTAGTGAAGATAAATTAACTACACAGCAATGTTTTACCCTATCACCTCCCTTTATCCTCAAAAAAGTATGCCATTCTAAAAACGATAACCTATGAAAACACTCGTATTACTATACTGTGTTCTATTTAAAAAGCTGAAATTGCCATTTTAATTTTTTGTATTTCTTGGCGAAAAGCCTTAAATATGTTTTTATAAACGTCTACTTTAATTGGTTTGAACATGAAAACAAAATTTTTTAAGCACATTTCCAAAATATTTTCTGAAGAGAAGTTCTCTCTTCTCAGAAGATTTAAGCAGTAAAAATCATATGGATTCCTACCACAGAAAAAAATGAGTAACATATCAAAAGTTCAGATTTCATCAGTTTCTATAGAGAAAAGAAGGGAACTGTCACAATTAACAAAGGCTGATGATCCTATAGGAAATAAATGAATTGTTGACCTTTTGGATGACTTTTGTAAAGAAAACTGTCAGTGTCTGGCATGTAGTAAGCACTTAAGGAGAGTCATCATTATTAGTATAAAATTATTACTTACACCTAAAGCCTACTTGAAATGTATTTCACTATCTGAATATAGCCTTAGCTGCCCATTGTATCCTAGATACTTTTCCTAAAACAAATCCAGGTAACCATCTCCTCCCTCCCTCATTCACAAAAAGGAAAGTCACCATGAATGTGCACTTATCCCTAGGGAAAAAAAAGTGGGATGAAGAGAAATGATTTCTTAATGTATTTTACAGATTATGTGATTGCTACTTGACATAGAGCTAATATCCCTTAAGCAAATTCATTTCCAAGTAGAATAGCTTTGACTTTCTCAGAGGAAAATTTTATCAGTTAAGAGTTTAAGAAAAAGAATTCATAAGAAATGTGCGCATAGCATGTAACAACCTTGATTGGGCCCTTTGCATGATAACATTCTTCAAATTTCTCCCCGGCATATTTTTAAGCCATTCTTCTATCACAGCTCCTAATCACATTAAAAACTGACAAACCATAGCTGGTTAATGGTAATGACAAAGACACATCAACAACTATACAACATGTGACAATATTATTTCACAAGGATGTGGAAAATACAGTATGAGAAAACTGACTTACTTGATCTTTGTAACTGTTTTTCTGTCCATTACGTTTTCTAAGCTTATGAAATAGATCCTTTGATTCATTTCCTGGTCCCTGGGGAAAATGTTTAACCTACTGTTCCTGGGAAATTTAAGATTGACTGCCAAATCATATTTATGTTTCCTTCGTCAAAAACATGGCCCCAGAGTGATGTTTAAAATTAGGAATAAAAAAATACAACTCTTCATCCGGGAAGTAACCAATAACTTATTTTCTTAAGCACAGAATAGGAAAAAGTTTGCTTAATTGCCTTACCACATCTCTCTGGTGCAAGTGTTAAGTTTTATTTCATGATGTCTTTGTTGCCTGAGGGATTTGTGTAGTAATTCCGTGTATGTCATTTCATTTTATAGACCCGGGGATGCCATTAGAGAAATTGGGGTTTTCAAAGGAATGATTGTTTTTCTGGAATAGATAAAAGGCCACTTGGGAAAATATAGATTAAAGCAGAGTATGCGGTGAGAGTCATGATGGTGTCCTTTTCAAATACAAATGGAGAAAAATGATGTGGAAACATCTTTTACCAGTAGTGTCCCAGGAACATATCTTCAAAATAGGAAGAATTTACTTCACTTGAAAATACTAATCGCCGGTGTATCTGAAATCCAATGAATGGTTCAAGGAGGTGTCTCAGGAGGCATTAGTATGCTTTACTTTCCCTCTCTTTTTAGCTATTATTACAGCTTTTCCTATTGCTATAACTTTCTTAATGTTCTCACAAAACCGCTGTATGTAATTTCTTAAACATAATATTGGATATTAATACTATAGCAAATTTGGCTATGTGGGCCACACATTTATTCAAAGGATCTCAGTCCTTATCATTCCCCACACTACTCCTCATTCTCAATTTCACTTTCGTATTTATATAATGTTAGGTAGTTTTGACTATCAATTGCCAAACAACTTTTTCCTCTTTCTGGATAGATTCATGCAAATACACAAGTGAATTAACAAAGCCTCGTGAATTAGCTACAAACACTTCATCAACCCTCTAAGCCACATTGGATGTGTAGTCTTAGCCTGAGATAAAAGATAAATTCTTCTGGACGTACTAAAATGTCTAGGTCCTTATAAATACACATTTGAGATTGAGAGAAGGGACCCTTCGGTAATAGGTATGTCTGAAGTTCTTGAGCAACTATCCATTAAAACAAGCAAACAAAAAATAAAAAACTCTGGGGCAGGGATGGAAAAAGAAATGTCTAGAGCTGGGGCACCTGGGTGGCTCAGTCGTTAAGCATCTGCCTTCGGCTCAGGTCATGATCCCAGGGTCCTGGGATCCAGCCCCGCATCGGGCTCCCCGCTCGGGGGGAAGCCTGCTTCTCCCTCTCCCACTCCCCCTGCTTGTGTTCCCTCTCTCGCTGTGTCTCTCTCTGTCAAATAAATAAATAAAATCTTTAAAAATAAAAAAATTAAAAATTAAAAAAAAAGAAATGTCTAGAGCTTATCTCTTTGTAAAAAGATTCCTAAGTTACACCTGTCAAAATGTTCCTCTCAACTTTGTTCTGGTCTATTTCTTAAACATTATGAGACACTTTCTGATAGTGATGTGCAGACTTTTCAGTTACATCCTTGCTATTAACCTTGCCTGTTTTGGAAGTGATAAGTCTAATGCAGGTAAGTTCTTTTTAAAATTTAATTCATAGATCAACAATCATTGACCATCTGGAATCACACACGGGTATGACCCAGGCTAGAGCTTTTGTGTGTGTTGTAGCTGGGAGGAAAGTTATCTCCAAATTCTTTCATTTAAAGGGCCTGAAGGAGGTGGGGACAGGGGGGACCATCACCTACAATTTGTCAGTGTGAGTCAGTTATTCCCAGGCGAAATGCAACTTGGATATTATAACTAGTTGCTAAATGAAGTTCATTCTAGATCAGTACTTTTTTTTTCTTTTTGCAAAAAAATGAAGTCTACATGAGACCAGATGAAGTCTGACAATGCAGTGCATCCCCAACAATATACTGATAGTTAAACATTTATGCACCATTCATAAGACAGGATTTTGACTTTGACCATGGTTCACAGTGCTAGGTAGACTACTGTAGAAGTTTAAAAAACAAAACAAAAGGACAACAAAACAGAGGTTGAACAGTGAAAGCGAAGAAGATACATACTAAATGGTTCTTTTTATAAAAGATTGCTTTCTGTATGAATGAACGGTACATTTGACATAATTTTCTACAATGGAACATGGGCGTTTTGACAGCAAAGGATGGAGATCTCGTGATGCAGGTGAAATGATAAGCAAAGGGTATTGGAAATTCTGCTTTACAGCATCACCAGCTGTTTCTCACCTTACTCCAGGGTGCCTCGTGGCTCCCCGAGGCCTAGAGGTCCCTCTGAGCTTCACAGTGCTCCCCCTTCTCAAGAAGTATCTGTGTATGTTTCAAGAACAGTCAGGAGGAATTATAATCACGCTTTACAGACACTAGAACCGAAGCCAATCATTCTAGTCACGGCTTGGAGAAAAGAAAAATTATTCTCACCTAAGCTCTGCTTTTCCTCATTAGAAAAATGATGTATTTAATTTTAAGATGTGTTTCCTGCAAATATCCTGGAATTGAAGGGGTAAGGAAGAAACAAATTTTGTGAGGTTTTAAACTGACCCTGCTTGCTTGCTTTCTCTTTCTTTCTTTCTTTCTTTCTTTCTTTCTTTCTTTCTTTCTTTCTTTCTTTCTTTCTTTCTTTCCTTCTTTCTTTCTTTCTTTCTTTCTTTCTTTCTTTCTTTCTTTCTTTCTTTCTCTCTCTCTCTCTCTTTCTTTCTTTCTTTCTTTTCTTTTTTACGATTTTATTTATTTATTTGACAGAGAGAGACATAGCGAGAGAGGGAACACAAGCAGGGGGAGTGGGAGAGGGAGAAGCAGGCTTCCCGCGGAGCAGGGAGCCTGATGCGGGGCTTGATCCCAAGACTCTGGGATCATGACCTGAGCCAAAGGCAGATGCTTAATGACTGAGGCACCCAGGCACCCCAAAACTGACCTTGCTTCTTAAAAAGTATTGAACTACAGGGCACCTGGGTGGCTCAGTCGTTAAGCCTCTGACTTAGGCTCAGTCATGATCCCAGGGTCCTGGAATGGAGCCCCGAATTGGGGCTCCTTGCTCCGTGGGAAACATGCTACTCCTTCCCCCATTCCCTCTGCTTGTTTTTGCTCTCTCGCTGTGTCTCTCTCTGTCCTGTAAGTAAATAAAATCTTAAAAAAAAAAAGTATTGAACTACATCAAAATACTCACAAAACCTAAAAACCCAATTTTTTTAAGATATTTATACATTATAGAATCTCAGAGGTGGAAGGGATTTGAGATCTGCAATCAAGCTTCATGAGGTACAGGAGTTCCTTTTACAACACACCTGGTAGGCATTGTAGTGGGAAAAACAGAGGCTATGAAAACAGATGAACTTGGAGTCAGCTGGTGGGTCGGCCATCTTAGGACTAGCTGTGTGACTTTGGGCAATTTTCTTAACCTCTCTGAGCTCCAGGTTCCTTATCAATTAAAAAATGATAATTTTTCTCCAAACAAGGTTGTTATGAGAACTAAATTAAGTACATGTATTAAAGCTCTTAACACCTTTTTGTATGTCCAATATATATGTTAATTCCTTCTCCATCTCTTCCCCACACGATTTTTGAAGTTTTAAGTTAAACTGAAACTTATTGTCTTGTAACTTCTGTTCATTACTCCTAACTTTTCTTTTTCATCAATAGACATATTTACTCCCTCATCCACACCATAGTTCCTCAAATATCTAGCCCTCCTATCTCTTGTTGGTCTCTTCTCCTCCCACTGGTAAAAGTACAAACATTCATCTCATATTACGGAACTTCCAGATGTCACCATCCTTTTTTTTTTTTTAAAATAAACTTTAGTGCGTCAAACATCTGAAAACAATGGTCTTGTTGGGATCAAAGCTGCTACTCAGTGGGTCTATTTGTCCCTTTGTTCTGTGCATTCTTCTAGTATTTAAGCATCCTCTGACTGGTTTTGCATTTTGTCAATCTACCACACCATTTGATCATCATAATGGAACGGCACAGCAAAAACATTGGGATTTTCCCTGGTGAACCTTAAAGTAAAATTTGGGGGGTTTTTTAGTTTTGAAAATTCTAGTCATATTTGTTTTCCTTTGAAAAGGCTAATTAGCATTCAAAGTGCTCCAAAATTCTCCTTTAGCCTAGATCCCAAAATAAAAATGTTTTGATTACGACCAGAGAGATTTAAGGTAGTTATTAGTAAGAACATTTTTGACCAGAGATAACAGACTGTATTGCCCTACGGCCAAGGAAAGTCATACAATCCCTTTCCCCAGAGATAAGAAAAAACGGCCAAGGAACTTTGTACAGTCCCTTCTCTAGATGATAAAATTGTATGATTCTATTCCTAGAGATATTTCTTCTCAGCCTTGGTTAGAAGCAGGGGGTCCGATAAAATCACATCTGAAGGCCCTCTTTATTCTCCTATTTAAAAAAAAAATAAAGAAAAAGAACGTTCAGTGCAAATTATTCTCAAGTTTGAGAATGGCTGCCTGCGAAGCGCTTTGGGAGCGGGAAGAGGGTTTGCTGCCATCTGCTGGAACCCTGAGGTCAAGCCCGCAAGATCCGCGCTTCACTGCCTGCTCAGTGCAGACTAGGCCTCCAGAACAGTGGAAAGCAGGTGCCGTTTACAAGTCTGGCTGTGCCTGACTGGACAAACTGGAAAACTACTTATGGGTCTTAAAGAATAAGGTTGACTTAAGTGTTTTGTGTGTTAGAAAAGTGTTTTACAAAGTGCGGTTCACAACCATCAGCATCAGAATCACTTGGGGGTGTATGTTACAAGAACAAATTCCTGGGCCCCATCCAGACTGACTAAATCAGAATTTCCACCGTGGGGCCAGGAGGGAGAAAAAAAAAAAAAGGGTCTTAATTTCCCTCTGGGAACAAAAGTTGGAAAACGGTGTGTTAGAATCCTCTGAAGGCAATGGTTGGCTAAAACTAAAGAGCTGTATATAAAGGAAATCTTGTTAGTTGGTAAACTAAAGTGTAAAATTAAAATAAAAAATTCTAAGTGATCTATTTTGCTTTGCTCTTTATTTCAACAATAGCACCCACTCTGGGTTGTAACATTTCGCTGGCTGTTTTGTAATGAAGAATTAAAAATCTAGTTAGCTTATTAGGGTTTATATAAAGAATTATAATTGGCACCATCTGATAAGCATTAACGAGTAGTCAGTGGGCCAGACCATCAATTAACTCTTGAGTGTGATATAAAGAAAAAACAACTAATAATGGGAGGATTGGTATGACACTTAGCACTTTATTTATATTAGTGTAGCCTAGTCTTTGGTGATCTTGAGCTCTGGAGGACGGTTTTGTGACTATTTCATTACCAATCTGAGACATGTTAGGAGAAAACAGAACTAAGGGGTATGCAATTCAAAAAAAAGATCTAATTGTTTTTTTACTTTCCAAGAAAAAATGTAATTAAATGGCACAAAAGGAAAACAGAACTAAATCAATTTAAATGTATATGAAACAAAAGCAATTTGGGATTCAGATAAAATTTTCCGCCTCTCAGCTTGTTTTGATTTTTTTTTTTTCCTCTTCAAGATTAGTCCCAACTTCCGCTTCTGACTCAGAAAGATTCTAGAGGCACACCAGAAAACCCACAAAAATGCCCTGGGTTTGAAAGGCAGCTGGAATTCTAGGTTCTTCCCTGCGTCAGTCACTCAACTTCTGAGAATTGTTTTTCATCCCTTGCTCTGTGAACTGGGAGTTTGCTCTGTTCAGAGAGAGTGTTCACTCTGTTTTTGGAAACCACTCATGCTTCTCAGGCAAGGGGATCAATTACTCTGAAACGGCCAGATTGCTGACCCTTTGTCCTGGGACAGTGTTCGGGAGGAGGGATAAGAAGAACTGTCCGCAGCGCCTTCTGAGGTCAGCCAGGTTCTGTCAGAGCCCCAACTGTTGCAGGCCTGAATTGGGGTGGCCTCGGCAATCGGGTGGCCAGCTGTTCCACGTTCTGTGGCATGGGGCCTATTTAAGCTTCAACTGTCCTACCAGAACCTTCCTCAGGAGACCAACCACCCAAATTTACAAGCATCCCCCCACATAAGAATTCTCTGTACATTGCTAAGGGCACCACACTTGTTTTATTTAACATTGATACTTTGAATTGAACGCAGTCCCTTTCTAGCGGAGTCTCAAAGCTGATGTTAAGGTTTTAGGTTTGTTTGTTTGTTTGTTTTTTAATATTGTACCATCTCTTTGAATCCTGGCCTCATTTTGTATACCATTACAACAACACCAGGACAATAGGTGAAGACAAAGAAGAAAAAAATTGTCCAACAGGCTGAAGAGAGAGGAACATAGACATATAAAGATTCAGTAAGAAAACAGAAGACATAGCAACTTCTCAGTACAAGCCTCTTGAGAAGAGATTGCTTGTGTCAGTAGATGTATACAGACACCGTTTCCGCTTTTTCTAGTTTAGTTGTGTTTGATCCCTAAAACTGGGATGCACATTAACAGAAAAAAACAAATGAACTTGTCTAATGGTTGTGTGTGTGTTTTCCTCCTTGGAAGTTTTTGAAATAGTAGCTACTGTTTGTTAAGTGGCCTTTGCAATAACACTAGTAGCTAACACTTGTTGAATGCTTTCAGTTTGCCAGGCACTGTTCTATACCCCTAACACTATGAATTCATTTAACTTGCACAACCTGTGATGTGCACCCAGTACTGTCTGCATGTCACAGGGAGGGACACTGAGGCTCAAAAAGGCGGGAACATCTGCCTAGAGTCTCCTTACAAGCCAGAGGCGGGCCTGGATACACTTACCCACTACAGAATGTGCCTCTGTACACTTGGGGTTGCATGTATGGTGAATTTCACTAATCATAGGTGAATTTCACTTAAGAAATGGTTCTTGCCATTTGCAACAACGTGGATGGAACTGGAGGGTATTATGCTGAGCGAAATAAGTCAATCAGAGAAAGACATGTATCATATGATCTCACTGATATGAGGAATTCTTAATCTCAGGAAACAAACTGAGTGTTGCTGAGTGGTGGGGGGTGGGAGGGATGGGGTGGCTGGGTGATAGACATTGGGGAGGGTATGTGCTACGGTGAGCGCTGTGAATTGTGCAAGACTGTTGAATCACAGATCTGTACCTCTGAAACAAATAATACATTAGATGTTAAAAAAAAAGAAGATAGTAGGAAGGGAAAAATGAAGGGGGCGAAATCGGAGGGGGAGACGAACCATGAGAGACGATGGACTCTGAGAAACAAACTGAGGGTTCTAGAGGGGAGGGGGTGGGTGGATGGGTTAGCCTGGTGATGGGTATTAAAGAGGGCACGTTCTGCGTGGGGCACTGGGTGTTATGCACAAACAATGAATCATGGAACACTCCATCAAAAACTAATGATGTAATGTATGGTGATTAACATAACATAAAAAAAAAAAAGAAACGGCTACCTTTTTCATCCCCTAAACCAAATCATGACTTTTTAAATTTAAAAAAGGGGGGTGGGAATATTTTTCTGCATATTGTTCTTAAAATTTGAGAGATTTCTCTTCATCGCTATTCTTTTTTCCCTTAATTTGCCTGGTGTAAATCAGCACCACCCTAGTAGTAATATACAATACTAGTTGGCTGGAATTGGGTGTTTGAGGAGTTTGGTCTAGTGCCAATTCTGTTCAATGGTAACTAGCAAAATGTTAGGCTTCCCCCCTATGTATTGAGTTATAAGCAAATAGGCCGACAGAAATAAAACTATAGCTTTTCTTCTCCCCTTGTACCTGTTTATAAGTGTCTATCATTTGGGGCTACCAAACTCTAAGAAATCTTAATATTTCTTACTTTGATTTAGAAGATTTAAAGTAACCTTTGAGTTATTTCTAAGGCAGGTAAAGCTTATCGCCCTGATGCCACAGTTCCTTTCGTCTGTGACTTTTGTCTTGTGATCAAGAGAGGTAATGTAGCCTTGTGATTAGTGAATGGCTCTGGTACTTGACTGTCAGGTCTTGAGCCTTAACCCCACCTCCTCAGATAAGTTCCTTAACTTTTCTTTACCTCAGTTTCTCATCTGTAAAAAGGGATGATCATAATATCTACTTTATAGTCATTTTGTGATGACAAAAAAAGTCAAATGTTTTTTAAGTATCTAGAATGGCTTCTAGCATATAGGAAGCCCTCAATATCACCTTATTAGTGGCTCTATGATTTTTAAATTAAGGCAGTGGAGCCCTGCAAATATAATGAGGGGGTTTTTACAATGAACTTAGAAGTTCATGTCTTCTCTCCTTGAAGTTAGTGATGGGAATGTTCAAACCCCTGTCTAGAATCCATTACACCAGTTCCTCAGGAGATGTTTTCAAAATAACAATGAGACACAGTTGAAGAAAAAAAAAAAAGCTACTGGAAAAAACATAAGGTATAAAACTGTCCTTGCTGGGAAGTCTTTGACAGAAAAAACTGTTGAGAAATCTTCCATTGAGGACACAGTGGCTGGAAAGTTTTGCTGCCTCACGCATATCCAGGAGAGACTTAATGGAATGCTAAGATTTCAGTGACAACTATATTTTAGATCTGAAACCCTGAAAGTTTGTGACTCTCTCATTATTATTCTGTTTAGAATTATTCTTGTTGAAATGTCTTAAGTTATTATGGGTTTAGTAACAAGCCAAGCTGGGTACGGTTTCACTATTTAATAAGAATATAACCTGAATTACATGTAGTCAGAATGGCATGAAGCCTAGGAAAACACTTCCTTTTATGTAGAGATTCCGATTTTACTTTATTTTTTTAAGTGACATTCCTCCCCAATCTCAGCCCACAAGTACCACCTATTCATCTTAAAATAAGAAAATAAGAGAATTTGGGTAACTAGTACAAAAGCACTGTCAAATTCACCTTTTTTACTTATAAGACAGATGCTTCTTTCTCAGAGACCGGTTTTCACTTCCAACATACTATCAAAGCATCTGAGTTTATGTGCAATCTTCTGAAAGTAAGGGGGGTCGTTCTAATGTCATTCAACATGGTCAAAGTCACCTATAAAGCCTATACAGAGTAGGCTCTTGCTAAATAGTTTGGGGAACAAACCATTAACAGGTCTCAGGGAGTGGTATTTTGGGGTCTAATGAGACTGTGGAAATATGCTGTACGGAAGGGAAGGTCCAGGCTTGGATGTCAGACAAAGGTCTAGTTCCAAACCTAGCCTATGACTTAAAAGCTTAATGACTGCCGGACAAGTTGTTTAGCCTCTCCGAGGTTCAGACACCTCACCTGTAAGCTGGGAATAATACCTTCCTTTCAGCATCATTCTGAGGAGTAAATGAATTCCACAGTATAATCAGTTACGAGTGCAAGTCCACACTGAATACAGAGTCCACTAATGAACACTATGTGATCTTGGGCAAGTTATTTAGCCTCTTCGTGCCTCTGAATCCCAACTATAATCTGTCACCTGGGGATAATGATAGTAGCTATTCCATAAGGACTACTGATTAAAAGACATACTCTGTGGTGATCACGTTTGGGAATGGAGGGAGGTGTGGCTGAAATGGGTGAAGGTTGTCAAAAGGTACATACTTCCAGTTTTATGATAAATAAGTCTGGAGAATACAATGGAGAGCATGGTGACTATAGTTAATAATGCTATATTGTATATATGAAAGTTGCTTAAGAGAGTAGATCTTTTAAAATTCTCATGACAAGAAAAAAAACTTGTAACTGTGTGGTGATGGATGTTAACTACGCTTATCGTGGTGGTCATTTCACAATAAATACAAATATCAAATCCTTATGTTATACACCTGAAATTCATATAATGTTACATGTGGATTATATCTCAATAAAAGAAAAGAGATAATCTATGAAAGATACTTGGCACAACTCAGGGCCCCAAATTTGTGTTCAGTTAATGTTAGCTATTGCTATAACTTATGGGAAATATTTAACACAGTTCTTGACACATAGTAGAAAGGTAATACATGAACCCCTCCCCCCACCACCTCCTGCCTTTTCCTCGGGCCTCATGAGGTTGTTTGAATGGCTGCCGAGGTTCCATCTCCATCCATGTAATCCTGCATTGGATCATAATACTTGACTCGAGGCCTTTGGGTAGTCTTGAAAACAGATTACTGCATCAAGTAAGGCTATCAGAGATTCCCTGCCTTCTAAAATGTCTGCTGAAGAACAAAACACTTTGCTGTTTGATATTTATTCCCAAGAAGAAAAATTTTCTCAGTTTATTCCTAGATTGCACACTACTTTTCAACTCAGAGCTAGCTGCAATCCTTTGTTTTTTGGTTTGGTTTTGTTTTTCCATGAACGAATCATAGAACAAAACACTTTGCTGTTTGATATTTATTCCCAAGAAGAAAAATTTTCTCAGTTTATTCCTAGATTGTGCACTACTTTTCAACTCAGAGCTAGCTGCAATCCTTTGTTTTTTGGTTTTGTTCTGTTTTTCCATGAATGAATCATTAATAGTTATCAAGGAGCTCAAGAAGTAGAGGCTGTGAAAGCAGGATTCCTCCATGGCACATACAAATGTTATTATTCTGGGTATTATTAGTGTTATCAGGTAGAGGAAGGAAGGTAGGCTGGAAAGTAGGTCCTTGGGATCACTTTTATTAGGGACCCTGAATGTATATTTCACTGGTCAAAAAACACACATAATTTAGATAAACATGCCAAGAATGAGGTAACAGGGGTAAAAGAAATTCTATGTATCAATAACAAAAAATGACTTAAACCATAGGACCCCGTAATAAGCCTAACTTTCTTTATACTTGAGATATACTTTATTAGCTAGCAAACCTTATATAAAATCAGGAGTCTGAGAAATGTCTGACAGGATTTGATATTTTCAAATTAAATTTTTTCTTCACTCAATTGCCTCTGAGCAATAAGCTCTGTGATTTCCAAGTGCCAAGAGGTAATTTAGTGTGCAGATATACATACCATAGAAACATATTAATTTTTTGAAAATTTAATAAACTGGCTGTACGTGATAATGTTAAGGAAAGAATAAGTCTGATTTGGGGGCTCTTCCAGAAGACTGATTTTTATTGGCCTGTTGCTCCATAGGATAGACTATAATTTTCATACTTTTTTTTTTAACCGTGGAGGAAGAAACGGAGACTGGCCTCTTTTAGTGATTTTGCCTGGTGTTTGGGTCCTGTGGGAATTTGTGAGTTTGTTTTATGGCCTTTGGCCAACCCTGGTGGGAAGTCTAGAGAAGAATTCAATTCTGCTTTTTCCCAGAATACTTGTTGACGAACTTAGTAGTACTGAAGTGTTACATGAGTCTTTGTGTCCCCCAGAGTCCAGTGATAAGGGGACATGAGACCAGTGAGGGTCAGTGTGTCTGGGAATATAATGTTGGTTCTTAGAATTTATATATTTTTCTCATGAACTCTTAGCAGTCTTTAAAACAAACTCAACAACTCTGATTTTAGGAGGGAATGAGCACCCTTGCTGCCCACTGCTTCCCTTTGAAGCATTTTAAGCATTTAGCTTTTCAGAAAACAATCACTTCTTGTTGATAACCATGACTTCAAACAGCCTTCCTGCTGGGCCGGTTGTGACTCATAAAACAGCAGTGGATTTCAGGAACTTACCCTTAGAATACGGGCGCTTGCAGCTTCTCAACTTTATAACTGGATAAAATGATACACAGCAAGGGCTTTTGTCTGAAAGGTTAAACCCACACTCAGACACTAACAGTCCTGTGTCTTCTTGGGCTCTTAAGAGGCTGGAAGTGCCTACAGAGTGTCAGTGTTTGATATGCCTGTCAGCAGCACAATGACCTTCAAAGTTCTTTAACCTAGTAGCTGTAAATAGGGCAGTGGTCCCAAGTTTGCTAGTCCACACCCCATTTGTTTTTGACATCTCAGGTGTGACTCTCACTGCCAAGCTAGAATTCAGGCTGTGTGATAATACTCAGCTGCCCTATGAAGAAGCCCTCTTCTAGAAAGGGGTTGGCACGATCTAGAAGAATTAAAGAACCCTGACTTGCTTGAAAGAACTATGTGTAACTTGGATCAGTTTTCCTATAGTTAAATGAGTTGCTTCTTGTGCAGATTAAATGAGATACATGTTACCATTAACAATCATGCTAGATATATTTTGAAGTACAAACTTTTACATGCTCCAGAATGACAACCCAAATGTGTCTTATAAAATACATGCCTAAAAACTTATGCTTTATGCTACCAATGAATAGTCAAAATGCAGAAACAGTGTGATTCTTCCTCTCTCAAAACAGAATGTGTTTTTATCAAAATATTAGGAACAAAATCATAAATGTTTTAAGATTGAAGTGTCAATGCTCAGACTCCCAGTCTTACCAGTTCTGTGATTCAGTCTATTCTCCTACAAGACTGAGAGGCTTATGCTGTATTTCAATTTACATACGCCTCTCTTCCTAGAATATCTAGTGTTGTGTATGTTCGTCATGGCACAATGGTCCAGGAAGAGAGGTTTGAGACATTGTTAAGGGGAAACTCATGGGAAAAAAATTGAATGAGATCCTGCAACAAGTCAGTGACTGTGACTACATTTTATTTTATATCCCAGTGCCTGTAAACCATGCAGTGGATTCCTTGGGATAAGGTACATAAGGCACCGAACATAACACAGGCACTCAGTACATGATCATTGCTATGGCGTTGATGATGAAAACTTGACTTCATCGGTGCTCTGCCTAGAAACTAAGCTGACAAAGGACAAGGGAAAAGGCAAGGTGCTAAAACTAAACCAAACCTGCCTCCTCATACCCCACAACCAACCAGTCAAACGTCTGCTACCACAACAAAGCGAACAACACCCAGATTGCAAAGGGTGCCCAGTGGGCGGGAAGCTGAGGTCATGAATTCTAAGTCTCCCACCTGCCACACTGACATCATTCCCATAATTCCAACCTGAAAGGTGGTACATACAGCTTATTCTGCATGCAGGTTCCCAGGAGGCTCTCTGGTTGAGGAGAAGAGGCAAAGAGAATCCCTCTTACTCCAGGGTGCTGGCTCGGGCCTTTTCTTTCCCCCAGCCTCACAGTGTGGTTACACTCTGTCATAGTGGTTACACTCTGTCACAGATATAGTTCGGGAGGATTCCACCCCTTCTCCATAATGTAGGACCATACGATTCAAGATGAGACCTATGCTTCCAGTTCCCAGTAGAGGTTGTGGATGCTTTGATTGCATGCCTGGCATGTTTCTTAGAAGCGTTTTTGGGCACCCTATGACACTCCCAGTTATGCTAGTGGTGTATTTAGTCATCAACTCCAAATAGTGGCTCTGCTAAGATTGCCACCTGTCCTACAGGAAATGGACTGAAAACACTTCTCATTCCTACATACCACAAACCCCTGGACAACTGGGAATACTTGTGGGTCATTACCAGCCCAGGCTACATTTGAACTGGTGATCTCAAATTAACTACCCTGTGTTCCATGATCTTTCCTCTACTTCATACTTCATTCTTTAAATGCTATGTCAAGAATGCAAAGTTATAAAAATGATCTCCTTTCCTGCTTCACCTTATGAAACCTTTTTTGGTTGTCCTATTAGAAAAGAATGCAAAATGCACAGCATTTAACAGACTTCCTTTGCAGGGAGCAAGTAATCCAAACAATAGTGTTATATAATGGATAGATTGCTTTTTCCTTTAACCTGTATTAATCTTCCTAATTGATTTCCAAAAAAGGCAAATGAGGGACCTAGCTGCATCCTGTGGTTGTAACCTCTAGGTAAACTGCCACCAAAAGGCAATGGAAGATTTTCCAGAAAAAAAGCAAAAGAAACAGCTCCATTGTCCTGTAGCTGACTTAATTCTTTTTGTGTGTTCTGTCCTGGAGTTTTACAAGGTACAGACAAACGAGTACGCTCACAAAAGGAAATTCAGAGGTTTGAGGGAGCAACAGAAGAGAAATATCAGAGAAATGACTTAGGTCAGAACAGTCCTACAGGGAAGATTATTTTTAAAAATACGTACATTAATCAGATAAAGAAGGAAGTGATATTTTAATAGGATAGTGAAAAATAGCAGGTTGACAGTGATAGCAGTAAAAGAACAGGAATACAGACATTTTCAGAGGATTAAAATGGTACCATGTACCCTCAAAGCCGGCAAGTTTTTATAAGAGGTCTCTAAACATATCTCCTGTATTGAGTAGATGGTTTTCCACGGAGCTGTCAAAAACGCTTTGTGGCTCTCTACATTAATTCCTGTTGAATATTTTCCATGGTTGGTCAGACTTGGACTTAAAATAGATATGAGGAAGGTCTTCAGGTTTACCGTCAGCAACATTATTAACTTCATAGGCAGCCGGATGACGGCATGGTGTGTGACCAATCCAAATTTACAAGGTAACCTTGCCTGAATCCTCCTGGTCCATCAAATATAAATTACAAAGTGAAGGTGCGAGAATAGAATTGCAAGGAACAGTGGGAGAAGCAGTGGCCAGGAAGCAAAACAAACACAAGGAAAACAATCTGTGAGGTCACTCAGAAATGATGCTAATCATTGTGTGTTCTCACCCTACAGCCTCCGCACACATGGGGTTCCTCGTGCTTCACAATCAGCCCCTGTAGTCGGTAACCCTTCATGCCTCAATCGCGTGCTTTCCCAAGGGAAAAGAATAGTCTTATGTACCTTTATCTGCAGCCTGCTCACCCTCTTTCACATTATTACTTTATACTGTACTCTACCACTTGCCTCGGCTGAAGAACACAAATTTACACTTTCATGGGCAATTGGAGATACGCTCACTTCGTTTCTTAAGCAACTGGGAAGAGAAAATGGAAATCCGTCTCTAAGGATAATTATCCTTTTTGCCCTATCTCATTTACTTTAAGGAAGTCTTCTGAAATGAGTTAATACATAGAAAACCTAATACATAATAAGTGCTCAGTAATCACTGACACCTTCTTCCTCACCCTTCTGATTAAACTATGTACATTTCAACAATCCCCAAAGCACCTCCTCTGCAACATCAAACAGGTGGCTGAGGTTGACAGACCAGAGCTGATCCCTGTCCTCAATAAATTTCTTATCCCTTACCACTAGTAATAGAGATAAAGCACTACCTAAAAAGGAAATCTCCGTCAATACGTGTTATATTTTCACTACATTTGACCCTTTTCACCATAGAAGCATAGCTGTTATGCTACATAAAGGCTGTGTGCAATGTGTGCTAACACCGATCACTGTCTTTCTTGTGACTAAAGCATAAATCCTAAGCATCCTGCTTACTTAATATAATGGCACATGTCTATTTTGGGGTGCTCCCATATTTTTTAAGTGTGCAAAGGAGATAAATATGTTTTAAGTCAATCTGAGTTAGATTTTTGACCCATTAAAAATAGTATGCTCCTTGGACCCAGATTGGGAAGTGACATCTGAAATTAAGTAAGTTGAGGACTTGCTAGGCATTCTCGGGGACTCAAGTAACACTGCAAACAACTTGTTTCAAGCAAAGTGGACACTCAGCTTCGGCTACAAGATTACTCTTCCGCTATAGATGGTTTCCACACCTGAACTGGGACACCACTTCTCTTGGCTGAGAACTTCGGCCTCGGTGCCACAAAGTAAGACGTAGCGGCTGATTCTTGCTTGGAAGAGGTGGCAATGCCCACGGGCACTGGGGATGCACTGACCGGTGAGGTGGCCTCTGCAAAGAACGCAGACGGAGAGCTGTATGCGGGTACCGAGTACACAGAGGAGGCCTGCGCTGTAGTGGGCGAGGCAGCATTCACGGGCCGGGGAGGAAGAGCTTGCTTCATGGCTGGCACTGGACTGACCTTGGCGGACGACTTCTGGAGGAAGCCATCCTTTGCATCTGGAGGTTGGAAAGTAAACAAGGATGCGTTTAGCTGATATGGTTGGTGCTTCATGACGTCCAAAGCATTGAGGGTTTTTTTGCCCTTTTTCTTGCTTGTCTTGGAGGCCTGTGGGGCTGAGGACTGAGACTTGAGAGCAGCCAGAGGGTAGGAGGGGGAGTGGATAGGATTGTAGGCCACAGGAGGAGGTGCGCGGACGTTGGAGGAGTACTTCCAGCCGGCCGGTAGGGACGGAGTGGGAGACTGGGCGCGAGCAGCATGGGCCTGCACCGTGTCTGAATCGACCACATACTTCTCCATCCTCGACTGCCTTTTCGCAAAGAGCTGGGCTCCTTTCCCACTCATTCCTGGAAGCTCATTGGATGGTCCCGGGGCACCAGCGTGAGCCGCGTTCACTGTTGCTGTGGGAGCTGCTGGCTTAGGTGTGTAGCTGGGACTGGCTACTGCTGGTTGTGGTCCTTTGAAGGGACCAGCCAGGGTCAGAGAGCTCGCGGGCCGGGCAGGAGCGTGGGCAGGCTGGGCTATTTTGATGGAGGAGACACCGGTGCCCTGCGACGGGTTGGACGTGGGGAAGGCAGGAGGTTGGGTCGGAGGCACGCCTGGGGACCAGACCGGAGACACTGGAGTTCCTGGTTGGGAGGACGAGGACTTGACTGCGGGTTTCGGAGCAACAGGAGGCGGAGTCTTTTGTTTTGCGGAGGAGCTCTGCATGAAATTACAAGCCTCTGCTCCTAAACTGAGGTAGTCTTCTTCGGGTCCGGAATCGCCTCCGGCTCCGGCGCCCTTTTTGCCTTCCGAATTTTGAAGAAGTGACAAGAGTTCAGGATTTGGGCTTACTTTGGGCTCTTTAAAAGTGAACATGGGCTTCGTCGTGCTTCTCCTTTTGGCCTCCTGCAATATTCCTGTTCTTTTTGCGGGCACAGCGATCCTTTCATCCCGGGAGGCTATTCGCTCAGATGAGTCGTAAAAGGCTGGCTGGGACCAGGGGGCAGGCTGGGGCCACGGAGGAGGCTGTGCCGGGCCGGCTACCGGACTTGATACCGCTCTGGAGAAGGCTTCAGGTGGAGGTGTGACTGCAGAATAAGGTGGAGGCGCCGGAAAGTCTGCCATGGGACTTGCCACGTTTCGGGTTGGGGAGAAGGGGGTCGCTGGCTGGTTCACAGACCCCGGGAAGGGTTTGGCTGTTCTGTTCATAGGTATCATCCTCTGGGCCTCTGCTGTTTCGGACACCCCACTGAAGCCATTCTGTTGGGGCACGTGGCCATGACCATGGCTCACCTCGATGTAGCTTCTGCTCACAGAGCTCTGCACTCTTACAGATTCTTCCTCCTTCCTTTGGTAAGAAGCCATGGTTCTCAGGCCCTCCGACTGTGCAGCGTCGGGTTCTCTGCTTGGCACTCCACCCACCCTCTCCTCCTCTTTTTGGGCTGCGATCTGATCCATTCGTTCCCTCCTCTTGGCAAACATGAGGGCGCCCTTGCCTGAGGTGTCTGGCAACATCTCCATCTTGTCGCCTCTGTTCAGTTTCTTCTCGATGTCCACTAGTCCAGAATCCCAGTCAAAGTTCACAACTTGTGCGCTGTCGTCAATGTCAGACAATAACTCTTCATCCACCTCTGAGTCACTCGTGCCCAGAAAGGCTACTTCACAGGTATCCTCTTTGTCACCTTCTTCCTCGTCTGCCTCCCGCTCAAGTTCGCCAGTGCCGTAGCTGACTAGGGTGTATTTCTTGGCCCGCCTACGACGCTTCTTAAACATCAACACCCCCTTGGAGTTGGGGTTGGGGGCATCTGTAAGAAGGAGGGCAATGCTTTTGCATTTAGATTTTGCTTCTTTCACCTGCTTTTCTGATAGGCTTTCACTCCTCCTGAGCCCTAGGGAAAGTACAAAAAGTAAAGTGAGTTGATGAGTTCCAAGAAGACCTCATAGCAACCCAGAAATCAACTCTCCTGGGAGAAAGTAGATATGGAAAAACATGCTTACAATTGGCTGCTGAATTTTGAAGCAATCTAACTCATTTCTCTTTCTTATTTCTTTTAAAATGTATACTTTTATGATGGTATACAATGAAATATATAACTCTGCACAATGGTCTGTTTCACTTGCTCATATAAATACATCTTTCAGTATGGTGATTAGAATATATGCAGCATATGGATCTTTCTACTTTGACAATAAATGCTGGCTACTAAATGTGAGTCAATAGGATGTAATCAAAACTAAAAAGGAAACAATTTAAGGACATAATATATTCTGAAAAACAAGGTAAGACATACTTTGTACTTCCATATTTAAAAAATAAAATGTCAATATAAAACTGTCTCCAAGCATTTTTTTAAAAAGTGGGAGTGGGTAGGGCAAGAAACTGTTATTTCAAAGTGTTTCAGTGTAATGAATTTAAATATTTAAGTTTTCTTCTTCTTCTTCTTCTTCTTCTTCTTCTTCTTCTTCTTCTTCTTTTTTTAAAACTCTGACATCTCCCCAGAGTCCTTGTATTCATGGTGACTGGATTAATATAAATTCAAAAAACTAAATGAATACTAATTGAAGGCACTGAATCAATAATTGCTAATGATTTGGAACACAGGATCATTGTGAATACATGTAAGAAATTCAAGCTACTAAAGCTGTCTAGATAAATTTGTTTGAAATGGATTGCTATTTTGGAAATATAACACTGCTTCAGTCGCAGCAAGAATAAGCATAAATCTTGAGGAAATTTAAAAATTATGTGACTAGTGACCCTCTTAATTGTGGGTAAAAGCTGATGCAGAAATTCAGTCATTTAAAATGAGAGTTTGACAGTTTTAAAGTAACAAACATTTATACTTAAATTTTTTATTTTCTCATTACTGTTATACAAAATAAATTGGTGGCAAACTAATGTATAGCATCAGTTAATTGTCATCTGTTAATTGTCATCTGTCATCAGTTAAATGTCATCATGTATTTAACGATAATGAGCATGATTCACAAGCAAGTTTTGAATTCTTCAAAATAGTTCAGTGGAAATTTCAGAAAAACTTTTTGAATATTTTATGATTGGAAATTAGTTTTTTTTTTTTTTGTCCCTGGAAAAAAAATCAGACTTCATGATTCGTTTTTTTTTTTTTTTTTTAATAAAATAGAATCAGAGTGAATAGTTTTCTAACAAAGTTACAGATATTTCCTGGCAATCGAATTTTATTTAGAGAAAACAGTAAAATACGTAATCATTACTAAATGTAACTCCTTTTTTTGACCAGTGTTATACAACTTCCTATTAAATTGACAGTCACAGTTGCACAGTTGTTGCTCACTTCCCTGCCAACATGTAAAGTATGGGAGGGATGCCTTAACACACTTGTTTAATATGCCACAAATGTGATGCTTCAAGTCTAAGGACGATTAACAGCACTTGCCAATAAAGCTACAAATGGTTATGCTAAAGATATGCTTGGAAGGGAATAATGAGGGGTTAGAAGATTTAATATAGTACTTTGAATAACTGAGTTCATTACCATTGCATATCATTCATACCTTCAAGTGCTTTTGCTAGTCAGCCTTTACCTCCACAAATTAAATTCTAAAATTAGTTTAAAAAAAAAGAAAAAGAGAGAGAAATAACAAAAATCATAAAACCTAACTGACACTCTTATCTTCATTCTCCTTTCTGTAATCAGTCCCTTGGGTAAAACAAAATACCGTAGACAGCCTTGAATTTAAATATATTTTACATTTGGGGACATTTAAATGCCTCCACGGGGCCCGGGAGACTGACTCGTGTGTCTAGAAGGTAGATGAAATTCTTTGCAGTCGAGTGAAGACATACAAAACGGAGAGGATCATGTAACTGCTCAGTATGCCACATGTCCTTGTCTGTCAAACTCACTTCTGCAAGCATCATCAAGCTGCACGACGATTTTTTTTTTCAAAATGAGGATCTGCTTTTAATATCAGTGGTGGAGCCTGTATTTTCAAGACACCACTCAGCAGCAGACTCAACCATTTTTGACATTTAAACTCCGAGTCCACCTGACTTCAGATACTCCCCTCTGCTATTTTACCTGAAATCTTACAACATTTTGAGACAAATCAAAGAGACGCGTTAACAACATTATTTTCTTGAACAGCTCCTGGCCCTTTGGGGGTAAAAGAAAGTGCCTTAAATACATTTAAATCTATGACAAACTTCCAAATTATTGCCTCCTTCATTTCAGAAATTGGTGTTCTCCACAATTTCCCATTTGTTATTCTGTGCATTAATAAAAAAAAATTTTAACCACAGAGAGAGACATAAGAAAAATCTTAAAAAGAAAAAAAAAAATCCATGTAAGTGAAGTAGCAGCAAAATGTCCTAAGCTCCCAGGGCCCTTCCAGTAGCCCAGCGGGGGCCCTGGGCAGGACTTACGTGCGTGGCGCGCTCGGTGCTTGTGAGGTCGGCTGTGATCCCTTTCCGAGCGTGGATCTTCTCCCTGCTCTGTGCCTTCTGATGAGACTGCAAAGGATACCAGAGAAGGAGGTGCTTCTGACTGCCCTCCTTCTACTGGAGAATCCACACACCCCTTTCCTGCCTGAAGCCTGCACCCTTCCGTCTTCTGCCTGTCCAAGCAGTCGAGTATCACTTCCACCCGGGGCAGCCCCGAGTCTCCTGCTTCACTTCCCTGGATCACTTTTAACTCTTTGCCACTGGAGAGCTGGATTATCTTGCTGGACCTCAGAGAAGGCTCCCCTTTCTCCTTCGTGGGGACTGAATTTATGTGGACGATCCCACTGTGGTGTACGTGGGGAGGATCTGGGTCAGGAGACTTGGATTTTTCAGCTCCCACGAGAGCCACCACAGGGACATTCGTGACCTTGTGTCTCTCTTGTGAAAGGGACAGTTGTAGCTCAACCACAGAGCCTGGCTGCCCAACTTCTGCCTTCTCCCTTAAGATAATCTCCTCTGCTAAGCGTCCTGCTTGGGAGTCAGGCATAGGGGGAGCCACATGGTAGCTCAAGCCTGTTTCTTCTTTTATGCTCCCAGAAAAACCAGGACCACTCCCTTGGTCCTCAGCTAGAGGAGCCCCACTCCTGACTGAGGCAATGTACAACTCTCTGTGCTGGCTCTTTGCGGCTGGTCGAATCTGCAGGGTGGTACTTTCCACGCGCCCCTCATGGGTGAGATGCTCGGGGGGGTTGTTTTCAGTTTCAGAGATGGAAGTCTCATTTACTCCACTGGATGGTCTGCACACAGAAAAAGCAGTCCAGAAGGTTAAATCAGAGTGTTACACCTGCCAAAGAACTTTCTGACACTTTCATGATACATGATACTGTCAAAATATTTCTTCTTAAATGTCAACTGCAACATCTTTGAGAGCAGAAGTTGGCAACATGTTTATATTATTATTTAAGGGTCTTCCAAATACACTTTTCTTTAAAGCAAAGCAAAAATGCATACAAAAGATTATGGAACCTAAATCCATCCTAAACTCAGCTTTGATTTTTTAAAAGCACAGATTATAGCTACACGGATGTCCAAACTTTATCTGTAATTATTTGGGTGTTTTCAAACAACCACGTTCGTTCTAATATGACAAAGCATTTCAGTGTCTTACTTACTGACTCTAAGTTTAGGTCTGAACATTGTAATGTCACGTGAACATATTCAGCAGCTTCAGAGTAATATTAATATACAGATAATTCAAGTAATCCTTTTAGAGGCTGTGCTTTCTTGAAAGGAATGAAATAGAAGCTGTTTTTCAAGCTCCAGAGAGCATGTGTTTTGTAATAAGTGGACCCCAGCCCAGTACTCTTGTGTAAAGAGAAATCCTTTCCATGCTGCAATGAACCATTGAGTCATGGAGTATTTATAATCGGAGATGTCTCCCCTTCTCCCATTTGAACCTGTCTCTCAGAGCATTTCCTTATAGGATCTCTGAAGTCAAACTGTTCCTTTATCTCTCAGCTAAGAAGCCCAGCTCTGTTCACCACCATCCTTTGCTTTTGGCCTTAATCATTCCCAGCTGGTTTTGCGAATCTGGGTTTGCAAGAAGCAATGCCAGTTTAAGAGTCAAACAACTTCTTGCTAAAACTCTAATTTAAACTTGAAATGCTTTTAGAAGAGAAGCATCACTCACAGAACAGCTGTAGGAGATGCCTTCATGTCTCACATTTGTTAAGTTTTTTTTTAAAAAGCAGCAGTGTCCATCTCTGCCCCTTTCCTCCTCCCTCAAAATGCCCCCTTGATTAATGCCAGATCATCATTTGAAGGGAGTGAACCCCTCCTCAAGGGGCTACCCAAAGGAATATACCTTAGAATCTGTCTGATGGAATTTCTGACAGATGTTCAAAATCATTGCTCCCAACTTTGCTTTTGACTGCATTTAGTAAACAAAACTAAACAAAAACAATAAAAAACTAACAGTCAAATGAATTGCGGCTTTCTCTAAGGAAGTAATCTGTAAAGCTTCCTGGTAATTAAAAAAAATTATAACATAGCATTTTTAAAAACCTGATGATAGCAAATTAGATCTTTCTTGTATAGGAAATGATTAATACACTCTATGCAACTAAATTTGATGGTACCAAAAGGTCAGAGAGTTTTAATTTAAGAGGGCCTCGGATGGAAGTAGATTAAATCACTTTGAATTACGTTAGCAATCAATTATGAAGCTGAGAAGAGAGTCACTTGAATTTATTCCAGTCTTACAGAGTGTAATACAGGCAAATAGATCATATAAATGTTAACATTTACTGGTAGCAGAAGCAAAATGGATATACATGAATACAAATCATAAGAGCACTACAGACTAAAGATCTGTCCTTAAAATGCTCATTTCCTTTCAGTCTACATAGGGACAAGGTTCAGATACCAGGAACAGTGGTGGTGGTGAGGATGATGATGAAGATGATGATGATCATCATCATGATTGCCTTTGGGCTGATTTTCATTTGAGATTCCATTCGAATCTCATCAACTATTTATTTTGCTGAAGTCAAAATACTTAAGAGAAAATAATCATCATCATAATTCCAGTTATTAAAAGTAGCAGAGACCTAGTTCATTTGTTTCTGGAAGTAAATATGTACCTAAGGCTCAGCTTTAAATCACCACGGATTTTCCCAGTGATAGCCATTGTAATCAAAACAAGAACCAGCAGGGAATGTCCCAGACCACAAATATGTTCCAAAGAAACTGGCCTCATTAAAAGAGTAAAGACACTAAAAAGGGAACAAGTTAGAAAAGGTTTTCCCCTTATTTGGGATGTGATTAAACCTTTAACAAAGATGGAAGTCTTCAAATACCTCAGAGATTTATGGGTGATAATGGCAAACGCTGTGTCCACCCTTGGCAAGACGCAGTTAGTTTTCTTTTTAAAAGTTTAGTTTTCTTTTAAAAGCAAAGGGCAGCTTTATAATTAAGTAGGATCCTAAAGGCTTAGACATTGGGCTTGCTGGGTAAATATTTAGATGGGAGAGTCTAAGAATAGTGCTACATTTCTTTTATTTTCACAAGATTATGGCCCTACCAAGTTCATGTGTGAAATAGAATCACTAGTGAATGATTATCAGAGGGGTAATGCCGCAGGTCGTGTTTCTGCAGAGTTAAGACAAAACCTGGAGAGCTTTCAATTCTGTGTGAGATTGTCCTCTGGCACCTTCCTGAAGGCTGCTCTCCAGGAAGCCAGAATTTTCCTTTCTGGAGACATTACAGTGCATGGTCAGAGCCTCACTTGCAAAGTCAGTAGGGATTTGTACACGGTCCTGCGATTTGCACAGGACTGTAAAAATGGTGAAGCTGTCGCTTTTTTGTGATTGCCCTTGTTGTTTTCTTTTGTCTTAATGTTTAAAGTTTACTACTGCATTTTTAAGCAATTAGGTAGGGAGGGTGGTATTTGGGGAGATCAAATTAAGAAGTGATTTCCATTAGCAGTCCAAACCCTTTATTCTAACCATCTGCTTTTGTCCATACCCAGATGGTTTTGCTACAGGTCCTGACAAGCAGAAATCGAGCTGCTTTTAGGGGTTTTTGTCGTTCTTTTCCTTCTCCTAGGCACTCTCTTTCTATAAAAAATTGTTGTACAGTGTCACAGTTTAACACTTAAACATTTTTTAATGGAATTGATTGCTGTTCTTTTTTTAAATTTTAATTCCAGTATAGTTAACATACAGTGTAATATTAGTTTCAGGTGTACAAAACAGTGATTCAACACTTCCATACACACCCAGTGCTCATCATGACAAGTACCCTTCTTAAGTCCCATCTCCCCCTCCACCACCCCCCGGCCACCACCCCACTGGTAACCATCAATTTGTTCTCTAAAGTTAAACACTTTTAATTCATTGGTGAATCTGGAATTATAATGTAGTGATCCTGACCCACCACAAAATCTTGACCTAGAAGTATTAAATTATGTTCAACATACTGAGCTTTCTAAGGAGCTAGTCTAAAATACCTAAGATTTTCAACAAAGTTCATGACACAAAAATTTTCAAGTTAATTCTCAATTAACCAGAAAATTAACTGCCATTTTTCAAATATGGTGGTACTTCTGTTTAACTATATTACCCTTCTACAGAGCAACCCCAATTTCCCCATAAATGACAAATTATATATTTAGTAGAAGCTATAGTCATTCCCATCTAACTTCAAGAGAAAATCAATATTCTAAAAAATCTTTTGTACCTTTTGATAAGCATTTGGAGAGAGTCCGTTATGCTCTCCATGAGCTCGATGACTTGGGGGTAGGTGAGGTCTGCACAAGGGTTGCCATTGATAGAAACCACTTCATCCCCCTCACAGAGCCCAGACCCAGAGGCTTTGCTCTGGCTTCGGATCTGAGTGGAGTGAAAAAAGAAAGAAAGAGTTAGAATCATATAACTTGTAAAAAAAACAAAAAACAAAAAACCCATGCCACCATCTCTGAGAAATGTTTATTTTGGAGGCAAATAGATCTGCAAAGTATAAAATCGGCCCTGGTTTTTAATCCATCTGTTGACCAAGAAGACCACCTTAAACCCTTCTGACACCTTTCACGCACACAATGTATTATGCACCATTATGTCAACATTTAATTCATAGCACTGTAAGTGAATGGAAAAGGAAAGTAAATCTATAGTAAAGGAACTAGAATAAAAGAAATAAAGAATAGAGAAGAATGAGGGCAGACATGTGAAAATAATTGAGTTTACATTAAAAATAATTGTCACACTGTGAAGTTTGACCCCAGTCAGAGAGTGACCACTTACATTCAAAAACTGTTAAAAGCTTTTCCACTGTGGAGGTGGGTTGAACACGGACTGTAAGGAGATGTAGGGTAGGACAGTTGAAGGAGAGAGTGGTACAGCTAAATGAACTAATGAAAGCCGTCCCAGCATAAGGGGGAAGTTAGGCAGCCAGGATATTAAGAATTATGTCAAAGAGAAAAATCCTTCATTGAAAGCAACAATTGAAGTCTCGGTAGGAAGCAAAGTTCAGCAAAAAAGAAAGAAAAAAAAGATGATTTTGCAAATAAAAACATCCCCGCGGTAACGATTGTTATCATATTCTTGCCCAGAATGACGTGGAACAAAAAACTGGATAAAAACCTAAAAGAGAACTTTCAGAACCTGGAAAAGAGAAATTTAGAGGAGTAGAATAATGGCAGAGCCCCCACCAGCTCCTTAGTGAGGAATAACTGGAGGTTTATATCACGTATAATTCAGATTATGGTAAAATGTCATGCCTATTATTCTCCCTCCGCCCTTCCAGGTTCCTTCTCCCCCTCCTCGGTGCTACATCGTGCCAGTGGGGGACCGGCCTCTAGAGACAGCACTGGCTGAGCTCCCTGCAAGCTGCTCCTGGTTGGATTTGGTCAACAGTAAGCCCCAAGAAGCGCTCAAAGAGCAAGAGGAATGAGAGATCAGGTAGACAGATGTTCTCCCTACTGAATGTGCTGGGTCATGGTTTGGCAATGGCTCCATTCCTCCATCTAGAGAGTCACGGCTCCTGTCTGTCTGCCGCTCTCCCTTGCCTTAACTCTTGTGAGATTCCAATAAACACGTACCATCTTCTTGCCTCTTCAGGCCTAACAGTAATATAATACCTTCCTGCTTTTTATCTCCAGGTGCTTCATGATCATTTGGTGGTTCACTTAAGCCTGCCTTTAGTCCCTGCATTAGATTATCTTCAGTTACGTCTTTGAGCATGCCACCTATTTCCTGCTGGGACCCTAAGTGATACTGATGTGGTTAGATGTCATTTTATATGTAACATGTCATACAATCTGAAACTTAATGACACTTTAAGATCCTATTCTAGATATTTTCCACTAAGATGATCCCTTTCTCACTATTAAAATCAAGATTCTGAGTCCAGAGAGATCAAAGCCTCGTCAGCAATACTTCTTGAAGAATGTTTTCATAGCCAGGCTCATTTCTGATTTGGCAAGAAACGTATTTCAGCTTACCTCCTACAGCTGCCCACTAATCGATAATCGGCATGTTGACCAATGAGGTTTAAGTTTCTATCTCCAGGTGCATTTACATGTTAAGTGGCACTCTTGAAAATAAAAGATACCTTTAAGTGCCAAAACGATGACACTTGTGAAGTTTAAAGTGATTCAGGTAGTTTTGCTCTGGGAAGGTCCGTCCTTTGATGGTCATAAATTATAATCTACAGTGGTTTCCTGTTTTCTGACAAAACTATCTCATTTTCATTCGTTTTGGAAGAACATACTAGTTTATTGCAAAATATTTGCAAGGCTATAAGGAAGCAACAAAAGCAATGAGAAAGAGAATACGCCCCCAATTTTGAAAAATATCTATTTACCTGCCAAATATATTTGTTTTGTTTTGTCTTGCATGAAATAATTAAAATAAAGACTCACAAGAGAGCTGTTAATAAGTCAGGGGTAAAATAATATCCAACAGTGAACCTTTAAGTTAAGGTTAGAGTTGTTTGTTCACATTTCAGTCATCTAAATGTATTTATTTATTTTTTTATAAAATAAGATGAGGTGGATAATAAAGCATTTTTTGAAGCATAAACCCATTCATTCAGTTGAATCAGATGTACTAGAACACAGACAGGAAATTAATCCTTTGGAGGACCAAAGAGGTTTTATGTTTATAAGACAGATGGATCATTACACCTTGTACCACTCAAGGCCCAATCTCAGGGGCGGGGAGAGGGGGTTTCACTTTTATCGGCAGTAAGTTGTGTGAATTTTAAGCAACTTCATGGGTTTTCAGAACAAGATGAAAAATTGATCCTTGGAAGAGAAATAAATCCCCAACTTAACAGAGCTGTCTAGCATGCAAACGTTTTGCTTGACGGGAAAAGGGCAGTTCATCATTATGCTTGTCAAGTGGAGCTTTTAATGGTATCCGAATAAGCAAAAGCATTATGGGAGGAGTAGTTAGCATTCCTTCAGAGCATGCATTCTGAGGTCAACATTCAGAATCAACTGCAGCAATTGTGTTTCACTGACCTTTTACATCTGTCTGAACAGCAGGAAATATTTTCCTCAAGAACCATGTTAAATGTGGAGATACTGTCCTTGCCACAAAGGTTTTTCTGAAAGAACTACTCTTCTTCCATTTCTAATAGGACTACCAAAACAAACAAGATGGTACAACAGTGTCTAATATGCCCAGACATATCCTTTGCAATCACCAACTTCACCAATATGGCTCACTTATTAGTGTACAAAAGATCCTTACCTTATGTTGTGTGTAATCAGGTATTTTAGAATGTATATATTTGTGTATTATTATGTACGTGAATAAAAATTTTGACTCCTGAAAACATTCTTATTTGTGAAAATGAAATACACTGTCAGTAGTAAGTGTGGATATGGAGATCATTAGCACTGACAATGCTGAATCTCAGCGAATTTATCAACCAGTCCTCCTCTTAGGCCATTAGTGCTTGAGTCATGAAATAGATAGTGGGAGAAAATGGCAACTCAGAAGGAAGAGAGGTTTCAATTGCCTAGCTCCAATGATTACTGGCTGACTGAAGTTAGATAAGTCATATTACAACTTTGAGCTTTAGTTTTCTAAAGTATAAAATAGAGCTAATGAATTTTATTTCTCTAGATGGTTAAAAAGGATTAGAAATAACATGTACTAAGTTTATGACACACGCACAGCTCCTAGAGGTACCCAAGAAAGGGCAAATGCATAAAAATGAGTTGGTTTCACACACACACACACACACACACACACACACACACACACACGAAAGGAACATGCCAAGTAAAAAGAAAAGCTATAAAATGCTCGTACTTTGTCTACAAGACGTTTGAAAACAACTGGATTTATTTTCAGTTTTTATGCCTATATTTGGCATTAACTCATCATAATATAAAGATAAATGTTACATCTGTCTTTTGCTCGGTAAGTACACGTTTCATAACTGAGAGGTGAAAGAAGACAAGCCTATTTATTGTTTCCCAGCAGAAATAACAATACAAATATTTAAATACTAGGGGCTTATCTTCACTGAGCACTTACTATGCTAAGCCCTCTACATGCTTATACCGTTTATCCCTGCAAAACCTCAATGAGAAGTATATGTACACTTCCATTTGTGAATGTTCAGATGGACTGCACCCAGGCGCCCCTTACCATGAATCTTAAAGAGAGAGAGGAGCGTAGCAACAGTTAGCAGAGGCCGTAAGGAAAGTCAGGAAGGAAGTAAAAACTTGCCCAGTCAGTCAATAACCTGGGAAAGAGAGATTTTGTTTTATTTGGTTTTCTTTCTTCTTCTTTTAAGATTTATATATATATAAGGTATTCTTTAAAAATTGGAAAATAATCAATATTATGACCCAATATGTTAAAAGTTCAAACTTGAGTCTAATTATCTTTTGCAAAGTGTGATTTGACACAATATGAGCATGCAATGTATGATGCCTTTTTCTTGAGAACATTACCTTAGACACTTCATTCCACATCTAATATATTAGACAGAGAAGGAGTTTCTATCCATAAAATACTGTATTCCCTATTAGCATCTCTCAGTTTAATCAGACCATAGAACTAAGAGATACTGGCAATGTAAATATTTACCAAAGACTGTATTTTTTTTGCTTACCGCTTCTTGATCCATACCAGGAGAGATTTATTTTACTACAACCAAGTGAAAATGGAAAGTTAGAGCTTATCCGGGAAATTCAGCAACGTTATTTTCATTTCACAGAATAAATCTGGGAAGAGTTTCAGCTATGCTAATTTGGTTTTAGGAGTTAATAATTCCCTGGCAAAATGCAAAAAGCTTCTTTTTCTATTCTTTTATCATCACTTCATTTCTAAGTCTTCCAGAACTGACTAGAAAGCAGGTATCAGATTTGAATTCTCATAGAACTTTGAACTATTTTTGTCTTGTGTAAATGGCATATCAGTTGTGTCAGCTTGCTGCTGGTGAGACTAAATCTTGTCTCAGGGGCTGCATTTTCACCTATAGCTCATTGACAAGTCCTGTTGGAACATGTCACAGTAAATGGCAGAACCAAGACAAGTAGTAGATTCCCCTACTTTATCTATTAAAATATATGAAAAAGAAAGAGGAAATTAGCATAAATCTAACCTATCACAGGTGGGCTATTCTCAATCCATAACATGAAGTCCCAGGGACCTGGAGATTACTAAAAGAGCGTGAGAGAGATGATCTCAGACAAGTAAAATTTCAGAAATTAAAACATTCTGATGGAAACTGGAAAGTAGGCTATGATCTAGCAGCTCTTTCTGAAGCTCCAGGCTTTCCTCAGTTTTCCGCTTCAGGCCTTCAACAAAATCCCCCTCGTATCTCTGAGACGAGACTTAATAAGCATTCCCTCAGCCCAGCTGGCTCTCACACGGAAGCCCCAGGTAGGTCTGTATTCCTCAGCTGACCAGAGAAATGGTTGGAATGGTCACTGGCAGGCACAGCAAGAGCGGTGATGATGGTAGATTAAGTTTTAGAAATTAAGGAAATAATCTGACTTTTAAAGGACCAGATTCTGAACTACAAACCTCCATCTTTGGTGGTGAGTTTCCTAGTACCAAAGATGAGGTCGCAGGATGCTGGGAATTCATGGTTACGGTGGTACAGTATTTCTGGAAATCAATAGCAAATAGCAGTATAGCTTCAGGATGACAAAGCAAAAGAAAACGAAGACCAGAATACAGTGGAATAAAAGCAGTAAGACCCCAGGAAACTCTTTATTGTGGGAAGCGAAAGGCATCTGGAGCTTAGTGTGAAAATTCAAACAGTGCAAAAATTCAAACAGTAAAATGGAGGGGGAAAAAAAGACTTGAGAAAATACCTAGAATATGGTAAATAAATATGAAATATAACTCATAACTGAGTAAATCAAAAATCAGTGGAGAAGACCGTGGCAGCGTTGGACGGACTGCTCAACGTGTGTCCCAACCTCATTTGTGTGAGCCTTGGATGTCACAGAGGCCGAGAAGATACAGCATATCCCAGACTCTCCTGCAGCCAGGGCCCTGGGTGTGATGTAGTTCTAACCCAGCAGATGTAGCTGCAAGAACACTTGTATTTGGGTTGAGTTCCGCGGAGAGGGACGTTAGACTGTGAGGCACCCATTTTGCTGGTGCAGATCTGGGAGACGATTTTACTCTGGATTCAACACTTTTGCTGGCAGCTTCTTAATCCCAGATCATCACTAAGGTGCGTAACCCTAGACCCAGTGCTGGGCCCAAAGGCTCCGGACTCCCCTGCTTCCATACTGTGGCAAATGTCGCCAATCCCTTGGGTAGCCCGTCGTGCAGTGTTGTTTGAAGTCATTCCTGGAGGCCCTGCCTCAAGCCTGCCTTTCCAGATCGTTCAACGATTCTACAAGTACTTATTGAATTCCTTTCTGACTAAAATAATTAGAGAGGTTTCCATTTTCTGCAAATGAACCCAGAACTGATACAGAATGATAGAATTAATGGCAAACACAGAGGGTTAAGAGAGGAGCGGCAACTAGTCAAATACAGATAAGAAAAAAAGTTGGATACAGACTCTCATACTTCAAGGCAGGAGAGACAATGCAGAAACGTATACCAGATAAATGGTATGAGGTCACCATCTGCTAAGAACAAAGGAGGAAGGGCAGGCAGAGGGGATGAAAACTTGAGGACAATGAAGGAAGCTCAGAAAAGCCATTATAGAGTACGTATTAGGAAATCAGTACAAGAGAAAGAAGGGCTTTGTGAAGAATTTGTAAGGAAGAAAGTGAGATGATTATCAACATGCACAGTTACCTCAGACAAATGTTCTAAAGGGACAGTAGTTGATTCCTAAAAGGAAATGAGGCTTTTCTCCATTAAAGCATTGACAAGTGCGTAAAGAATTGAATAACGCATTCGATTTACAAAATGTTTGTCTAAATAGTGACAATAAATCTTTATATTCACATCAGGTCACGAGTGCAAATGCAAACAGACACTAGGGATTTTTCAGTTATTCTATCCTCAGTACCTCAATTCAAGCTCAATAGCCTGTTTTCATGTTGAGTTTTGGTTTGAAGGCCAGGAACTTTACTGCTCTGGTCACTGATATATGTACAGACACTAGGCAAAAAATTTTCCTTTTGGACGACTGTCTTTCCCCTTAGGGACCAAGTCACCATAAAAGTAAAACGCATTCCTGGTAGCAACCTTGGAAAGATTCCCGGAGTAAATAACTATCTTTGACAGGAATGAGGGCCCTAATCCTTGGGGCTGCATACTTCAGGATCTGCATACCAATGTGATTTCACAGGCAGAAACGATGCTGCAATTTAACTACTATGAGCTCTTATTAAGCAGCCACCATGATGCTAGAAAACCAAGTACAAATATGGAATGGTATTCTTTGCTCTTCTTTTCTTCCTAAGAATGTAAACATCCTAGCGCTTTCAGGAAAACACCGATGGACCAGAGCTTATGTGGACATGTCCCTGTCTGCTTTTTTGTTGGATTAAATGTGAAAGACAGCATAAAGATTTTTGACCCATAAGGAACATTCCTTCTATAAACATTTATACAGAATATTTTTAAAAACGCTTTTTAAATAATTCATTAAAAACCCTATGTGAAATCTAAGACTAGATAAATATGTAATCAGTAGAAGCAAAATTACTCAGAAAAGACAACAGAACTAGAATTCACTACTTTCAAATATCTGTTTATTTTTATGATTTTGTTAGCTGTACACATTACTATTAGCTAAATAATTATTATGCTGCAATACCTCACCTAATACGAATTTAGTCAGTCATCTAAAGAACCTATAAGGGGAGGTTGGGTGGCTCAGTCGGTTAAGCGTCTGTCTTGGACTCAGGTCACGGTCCCAGAGTCCTGAGATCAAGTCCCACATCACACTCCCTGCTCAGCCGGGAGTCCGCTTCTCCTCCCCACCCCACCCCCACCCTCCGCTCATGTGTGCGTACTCTCTCTCCTTCAAAAATAAATAAATAAAATCTTAAAAAAAAGAACATATAAGTAAACTCAACAGTCTTTTGAGTGGTCAAAATACCGTAATAAATAAAGCTCACTAAGACTTCCGTGCATCACTGTAAGTGTCTGGGGCCCTTTCTCATTCTATTTGTTCAATTTTATACAATTCTGATAAGGTTTTTTATTTGGTTTACAGAAAATTAGAAATAGAAAGGCAAACATGCATCCTGTATAAAGAAAGATGTTACAGTTAATACAATGCCAAAGCAAGAAGGTAAAAGCCAAAATTTAAAAACATCAAAATCTTAAAAAAAAAAAAAGACTCCGAATACAGTATCATTTAATGAAGGTGTGAAAAAAAACTCTCACATGCTCAATGGGACTTGATGCCTCTATTGTACTTGAGTGAAAGAGTGAGCATTAATAATAATGATCTCAAGTTATTTAAAAAGTTTAAATCAGCTTAACTAGATTGATTAGATGCAGAAAAACATGTAATACCTTTTAGAGAGTATCATCCCAAGTAGCTAAAAGAAGATTTGTTATTTAAAGGTATAACTGGATCTGAGGCATTGCCACATTAGGTACTGGATTAGAGTTCATAATCTTGAGGTCCTAAATACTTTTCTTGTATTGGTGTTTTACTGAAATGGATTAGTTTTAGACACTGACTATGTCTCACATATCCAGAAAATGTATCTTTCTGGAATGCCCTATAGCCATCTGAAGTTTTACTATATTTGACTAAACTAGATAAAGCAGTTTTTTCTTCAGATGGCTCATACATAAAGCTACACATAAAGAAGGTAGACATAACATTAAAAATGTCTTCTCCATGACAAGGGTACAGATTTTTTAAAAACGTATAAATTTTATTATTTTGCTCTAGTAGCAAACTGGAGATTGTACCTTAATTAAGCAACCAAATCATGTGACAAGGCATTTAGGGTTTCAGGGAATCATTTTCCTTTCAGGAGAATGAAGGAATCCCCATCCAGACTGCTAATTCTATGCCTTGTTGAATTGCAATACACACATACACTCATACACACATACATGCATACATACATATAAGATCTGTCATGGTGCTTCCATTTTGGAAAGAATCATGTAAAATTTTTGAGGAGGTTTTAATTAGAAAACTGTCAACAGTACAAATTTATAAATATTTTGCATAGTTTTAATCCAAGAAAGTCACTGACTGCACTGAACATTTATTTTAGTAGGAAAGTGGGGTAAAAGACAATGCCAATACTGTCTTCACATAACTGGAATACTTGTCACCAGCCCAGCCAAAGGACATGCTGAGCCATCTGGCTGCAAAAAGGAATAAACTAGCTGATGTGGAAGCCAGGGGAAGTTAATCAAGGACTGTGCCCTTTCAAGGAAGGGCCCAGGTTAAATGATCACTTCCAGAGTTTGGTTAACTGGAATTTCATTTAGCCCATCATCAGTATTTAAGAGTGTGTGACCTAGAGCAACAATTCTCAAACCTTTTGGTCTTAGGACCCATTTGTAATCTAATGAATGATAGCAAACTTTAAAAATATTTTGTTCTTAGGGGTTCTATTGATATTTACCATGTTAGAAATAAAAAGTGAGACATTTAAAAATTGTGTTCATTAATTAGTTATAAAGTACAATAACTGGTATGTTAACATAAACAGTATGTTTTTATGAAAAATACTGTGCTTTTTAACACTAAGATAATTTAATGAGAATAGTGACATTGTTTTCCATTTCTGTAAATCTCTTTAGTATCTGAGCTTAATAGAAGACAACTGGATTCTCATATGTGCTTCTTCATTCTGTTGTATTATGTTGTGTCGATTGAAGTGTATGAAGATCTAGCCTCACACAGATATATGTATGTGTGTGTATATATATATATATATGGTTGGAAAAAGAAAGAGTATTTTAATAGCTTTTCAGGTAATTTTGGATATTTTTCTTTGATACTACAACAGACTCAACAAGTGGTAGTTTCTAAAGTTGCAATGTGAAATTTAAAACCATAGCAATGAACTTTTCATACTTGGTTACATTAAAATCCATTGGCATATTTTGTACTTTGAATGGACCTTTTACCGATTCATGATTCTGTTACACCACACATTGTCATTTGGAAAATATAGATTCACTGAGTCAGGCAGATCTTCCAAATGTTGACACACTTCATTATACAAATACACAAAATCACCCTCCTTAATATCATCAATGTTCTCATCAGAGAAGTCTTTAAGTATTGAAAAGCTGTCAAATTCACAGTGGTAGATGAAACTTAATATTCCCTTGAAAGTTCAAATAATGGCAGTGTTTTCCTTGAAGTGACAGGTTCATTTTGCTCATTTTTTAGAAGGTGTCTACTGAAGACCCAGTCTGATTAACCACAGTATGTCTGTCAGTCATTCTTTAAAGTAAAAATGGTGAAAAAAAAGGCTAGTAGACCTTGCAATTGAAAGGATTATCCAAGTGCTTCCTCAAGAAAAACACTGTTCTTCAGTATTTAGTCAAAGTGCTTTACGTGTATTTTCATTTTGTCACACAGGATATTAAAAAGGTGTGTGCTCAAAATTTAATAAAGTGCAAGCTTTGGGGCACCGGGGTGGCTCAGTCAGTTAAGCGTCCAACTCTTGAGTTTGGAGCAGGTCATGATCTCAGGGTCGTGAGATCGAGCCCCGTATCAGGCTCTGCGTTCAGTGCGGAGTCTGCTTGGGATTCTTTCTCCCTCTCCCGCTTCCCCTCCCTCACTTGCATTCTCTTTCTAAAAAATAAATACAATCTTTAAAAAAAATGCAAGCTTTTACTGCCTTATCAAGAATATCCTGATATGAAACCAGAATCTTGTTTCTTAAGTCACCTGGTGACAGTGAGGAATACAATGACTCCTAGTACAGGTAGGAGTCACTGCCCTGAAGGCTAAGGTGCAAGTGGCTTCATCCACCTTTGCTTTTTGCGTCATTGGTGCAAATGTCAACACAGTGAAAAAGACAAGCAACAATCTTGGTATTATTATGAAAATGATTTTGAACTCATGGATCTCCTGAAAGCATCTCAGAGCCCCCTGGAGGATGGCAGACTACACTTTGAGATCTACTGATATAAAGGGACAGACATATATGATATGCATCTTCGGCATCCTGGGTCTCTCAGCTGGAGAGAAGGAAATTCCATCAAAGGCAATGCAAGGGCAAACAGCCCAGGGAAGAAAAGGCTGACCGAAACCAGGAAGGGATGCCTTCTGAAAACCTTGCACCGAGACAGCACACCTGAAAGCAACCGTGAATTCCGACTAAAGGCAACTCTGGTGACCCAGGGAAATGAAGAAGCTCATTGTTCAGCCCAGTTCTAGAGATTCAAAGTCTACTGTCTGTGGGAGGAGAGACAAAGGGAAGGAGAAACTTCTCCTTGGGCTGGAATGTCAAGATTGCATTGGAAATAGTCCCCATCCAGTTGCCAAACTAGGGGCTAATTCAAATCCATTGAGCGCTGTGACCGCAATACAAAGATCTTTGTGTTGTTTACAACCCAAAGTATGTCTTGCACACAGTAAGTGTGCTGAATAAATAACAATATGAGAAAATAAAATTTTACTCCAATGTCTGTCTCACTTCCCTCAGTACCAGGGCCAATAGTCACTCCCAAACCTACTGTGTACTTTGTATTTATTCTCTTTCTAGTCTTTTTCAGGTGTGAGATTACAACAAAGGTCTCCTGTGAGAAATAGGGAACTCCTGGTGTATTTGGGGAAATGAATTGGTCCTATCAGATACCACACAGCCGGGAGAACAGAGCTTTCCCCAGCAGAGGCCATAGTCACACGGCGACTCCATACAGCAACTCTGCAGCTGCTCCTGCCAGTCACTCCATTTCGCCATCATCCCTCTGGCCCCAGAAGAGGTAAAGTCACAAGGCAATCAGTAAAACCTAAACCTTTCTTAAGTATGGGCTTGGTTGCAATTTATGGAGAAAAGCACATGAGCAGAGGCAGCGTGAGGTGCCCAAGCTGAGACGATGCGGCAGGTGCCACCACAGTTCAGATGTGCCCCGTCTGCCTTGGCAGGTCCGCGGGAGTGCGCTGGGGCTGGGGCCATGCTTTCCAAACCCCGTACTTCAAGAAGGGAAATCGGGGTCATGCCAAGTGCCCTCTGTGTCCACGTAAGTGTTCTGTTGATGCATTTTAAAAACCAGTCATGCCCCCTGCTGTGATTGACTAATACTTCTCCTGTTTATTTCAGATTGAGGAGAGCCTACATGAATGCCGTCATCTTGCCAAAAAATCTTGGGTCAGAGCCAGCCAAGGAGAGCCTTGCGGGGACAAGCAAGAGCCTACTCTCTCTCTCTCTTCACCTAGCTAGAGGTCTTTCTTGAGTTTATGTAAGAAAATGGAGCTGGAGCTTTGTTTTTGTTACCTCATTTGATGAATTAGTTAAGTAGGTAATTATGCTACATATTTACTGATTGTCTTTAATGTGACTGACAGTGATCTGGCTTCTGAAGTCAGTAATAAATACTGTCCTCGATAGTTTTATATTCTTCGGGGGCCTGGATGGCTCAGTCGGTTGAGCGTCTTGACTCTTGGTTTCAGCTCAGGAGTTGTGGGATCAAGCCCTGCCTGGGCTCTGCGCTCAGCGGGGAGTCTGCCTGAAGATTCTCTCCCTCTGCCCCTCCCCCCACTCTCTCTCTCCCTCTCTAAAATAAATATGTAAATCTTTTTAAAAAATCTTTATATTCTAAGATAGATAAATTGGTAGATAACTGTAACCCCACATGATAACTGCTATCATTCAAGTCAACACAGTAAGCAATGAGAGCACACCCAGGGCCGTACTGACAAGGATTCTTGGAGGAGGCAAGTTTTCCTAAAGGACAAATAAATGTTAGCCTCATGAGGAGGGGGCAAGGGAGATCTGAGATGCACAGACATGGCACCTAGGAGACAGTGAGTGCTCAGGGAGTGCTGTGGTAGGACTATACTTTCACAACACAATGCCATCTCCAATTAATACTATAGTATCTCAGAGAGTACTTCAAAGCAATTGCCTGTTAGCTTGCAATTCAAAGTGACGTTCCCAGACCAGTAGCCTTGGAATCACCCCAGAACTTGTTAGAACCATCGAATCCCAGCCCCCAACCCAGATGGATCAACCCAGATGGATTTAACAAGATCATCCATGATTCATATACGTGTTAGGCTTTGTGACATGCTGTACTAAAGGCTCATCAACCAGTGATGGCCTTCTAGAATAGTGGTTTATAAGCTTTGGTGAACATCAGATCTCCGGGCAGGACTTCCAAAATGCAGAAACCCAGTTTTTATTCCCTATTGTCCACGGAAACCAAATCTCAGAGGCTAGGACGTGTATATCTGCATTATTAACAAGCTTCCCAGGGGCCCCTGAAACTGGTGTTATTTTCTATAAAATGCTGTAGGGAAATACATTGTGGGGCCAACAATTTCGTGTATGTGTGTGTGTGCATGTGTGTGTGTGTGTGTGTGTATGACAAATAGACTGATCTGTACTGAGGAACTTTCTTTCGAGGATGGTCTCATTAACTCTATTAAGCTTCAAATAACCAGACTTTTCAAGGAGACTAGAAGATGAGTTTATGATCATGATTTTCAGATTTTTTTGGCATATTCTTTTATTTTAACAATACAACTTTTACTATTCTGAAAACAATGATGTTCCAAAGCAAGACTGTCTGAATTAGAAGTGGTAAATAAAATGTGAGCCAGAGTGTTGTTAAAGACTGCTTACATGGAAGCACCATTAGCTAAATTTTATCCCTAGGGAGTTCATGCAGACAAATAACTAGTTCTTCAAAAATATCTTGTGTAGCCTCCAGCCATAGAAAAAACTCCAGGTACCATTTGACAATACTTGTGCTAAATGTACAATGCAAATATGACAACACATTCAAATTCTGATTTATCCTAACTATAATGTTTATTCTCTAGCTGGTCACAAAATCTAACATGCTAAAGACTATGGATTTCCATTTGTTCTTGATTTTCATTTGAAACTAAATATGATGAAATTTCAATTTCCTCTCTATTATTACATAAATCCGAAGCAAAGAAATGGAATTACCAAGTGCTTGTTTTATAGGAAAAATTGTCTCCACATTAATTACATTAGTTGTGCATAATATTTGGAGGAAATGGAATAGTCAAATGGCGGATAAATATATTAAAGTAATTTAATGAATTAAAGTTTGGTATAGAAACATTTGAGATAACTCAAGCAAACTGTATTAACAGCCTATATGAATTATAATTTAAAGGAAAAAACAAACCACACTAATTTTTTGAGACAAGGACTTTCATAATTTGTAAATTATAAAAGAAAATTTATGAAATACTGAGTTTTCTCCTCTTCCTATGAAACAATTTGGATTTCAAAGAAAATATCAAATCGTTTTAAATTTTTTTCAGATGAATGGGTTGGTACCCATCATTCACAATACCACAGATTAATCTCTGTCACTGTTCAATCTCATTTATATTTGCTAAGACATGCTTTCTTTCATTCAGAGTTTGCTTTACAGAGAAATGAAAAGCCAGGGAAAATTAGACCAATGTGCTTACAAGTTTCCACAGCTCATTTCACTTCACTCCTGAAGGCATTCATTCATCTACCAACTACTGAGTGTCTCCAGCAGCAGGTACTGTTCCAGGCTTGCCTTCTAGGCTAGCCCCGGACACTAGGAAGAACTTGGCAATTGGACCTCCATCTTAAAAGGCTGGTTTTCTGACATGCCCTGATAACCACAGATAATTACCAGTACTAATAGTGAGAGGGGCACCTAACCCCATGAGAACTGATGTAATCCAACAACAAATATGCTGCTTTGCTTCATTTCTTTGTTTGTTAGTATGCGCTTTGTTTCATTTACTTGTTTGTCCCTCCCAATCCCCTTCCCTGTTCTCTCTCTCTCTCTAATAATGGTATCTTACAAATTCTTCGTGGACTATAATTATATTTGATGGACTCAATTTGCTTGTCATTTTCAAAGGTGTAAAGAATGGTTTCTTGTGCCTGGTTCTATATCTCACAGATTCCTTTATTAGCACATTTATATCTGACATGTTAATATTCCTTGAAACAAAAGAAAAGTATGAGATGATGTTGTTAGCACTGAAATGTATAAACCAGATGATCTGTCCAGTATCAGTGTTAAAAATTTTGAAACCCATATCAAAGTGGGAAAGAGTGTGATTAGAAGAAATATAGATTGACACCCCTGCATCAAGAAGTTTCCTTGATGTTTGAATTATTAAACACAAATGTACTGGATAATTTGTATTCTAGTAAAAGACCTTCTTTTCCTAAGAGTGTTAGTTGTATCTCCTTTTCGGTGAACACTTTGACTCCATCTTGAATAAGTTATTCAACAAAATCTCCTTTTGTCTTCATATATTGTAAAGTGTAAGAAAGGCAATGGTTAGAACACCAACTTTCACGCCATCAAGTTCAGGCTTATCTGTAAGAAGTTTTGTATTGTTTATTGCTGATGGTGTCAGGGTGAAAGTGGCCTGGGTGGGTTGTCGCTTCTCCTTTCCCTCGCTTACAGCTTCTTCTTGCTAGGGAAGGCGACATCTTTGCCTTTCTGGCACCCCAGTGCCTCTGGCTAAAGCTCTGAGGACACCCTAGCTTCTCTCTATGGACATACTGTGGGCCAATGCATTTTCTTTTTACTATCAAACCGTTTATTCTCTTTGCAGAATATAATAGTCATAGTTGCGGAATGCTCCAATTGGATATGTGTTCCTAGACTAGCTTGGTGTTAATGCTATTTCGAAACAATTATTTAGTGGTTCACAGCAATGCTATTTGCCCATATTGTTTTCCAAAGGTAGATATTTATTTACCATTTTAAAACTTTTCTCTGTTATTAAAAACAAAGGTAATTTTTAACAGTTCCTGCAAACAGGCAGACCTGAGAATGCTAACTCCTATGTCAGGAAAGGACAAAGCCAAAAAGCAATACAATTTGCTCTGTAGAATTTCCTCAACACTCAGGAATTTACAGGAACAGCTCCCTCTTGAAGTAAGGATGGGGGTAGCGATGAAAACAGGAAGGTTAAGAAGACATTAGAACCTCCCAGTACCATTTCCTCATCCCACTCAGCCAAGCAAATGTCCTCTATTAGCCCTACAGGATGCTGGGCACAGTTGAAGGTGGATGTGCCAAATGGAAAAGAAGGACTTAAGTAAAAGTAACTACTGGATAGCGAGACAACCCCCCACCCCCAGCCCAAGCCCCCTTCTGTTGGCCAGGACTCTGGCAGCTGGACTTTAGACCTTTTGGAAGAAGACTGTTAGATTCTGATTAGCTAATTAATAAAAGTAGAGATATTAGGGCTTCACCAAGAAATGTCTCAGTTTGATCACTCTACAGTAAGCAGATAGCCAAGGAAATCTATCTACTAATCTAAAGGAAAGCTTCTACTGTAAAAGACAGGCCAAAATGAGCAAAAAGCAAACAGAAAAAGTGCTGGCAGAGGGAAACACCAAAAAACATTATCACTAGTATCTTCAGAGTGATATGAAATTCATGAAACAGAAATAGAAGGATATAGAGAAGAATGAGAAAAACTCTCAGAGATGAATAATATCTCAGCAGAAATGAATAGCTCAACAGAGTTTGGAAGATAATGTTGAAATTTTCTAGACTCTCCTAGAAGCTAACAGGTTTAAATATCAAGACAAAGAGATGAGAATAGAAGGAAGGAAGGAAGGAAGGAACGAAGGAAGGAAGGAAAGAAGGAAGAAGGAAGGAAAAAAGGAAGGAAGGAAGGAAAGAAGGAAGAAGGAAGGAAAAAAGGAAGGAAGGAAGGAGAAGGAAGAAAGGAGGGAAGGAAGGAAAGAAGGAAGGAAGGAGGGAGGGAGGGAAGGAGGGAGGGAGGGAAGAAGGGACACAAATAAGTGTGTAATTTGAAAATAAGAAGGAAAATAGCCAAAGGTAAAAAAAAAAGGGGGGGGGAAGGAGGAGGGAAGGAGGGAGGATGTGAGTGGAAGGAAGGAGAAAGCACAAGACACAGACCTTCCGTGCAAATGATAAAACTGAATTCTAAAAAGTGGAATTAAATGTTTTAATTGTTCAACCTGCTTATCTTTGCTTCCTGTCCGTCCTGTCTACCTCCCTTCCCCTTTCTCCTGGAATCCAGCCCTGGCAACTCAGACCGTGATGAAGTCATAGGCTCCAAAATATGGCCATGGTATGAAGGCAGCAGCACAAATTTTTAACCAGCGTTTCAGCACCACACCACAGTGCCGAGAAGGGAACCTTGTGTAATGGGAACAACTATGAGCTTGTGCTATTTTATTAATCCAGCGTGGTGATCCCTGGGTGTTGCATTACCTGCGTGTGTGTGTGTGTGTGTGTGTGTGTGTGTGTCTTCTGCAAGCTCCTATTTATACGGCAGTCATCAAGAAGTCTTCCTCTTCTTGAACATGGCAAAGGCAGAATGGAGATAACTCAGTATTAACCCTAACTCTGGGGCTCTCACCACTAGCAAGGTCTTTCACATTAAAAGCAAAGAAAGGTTCTCAAATGATGACCTTCTCTGATATCCCCTTCTTTCGACTCCACCTCAGCATGTGTCAGTTTCTTGCTCCTTATCACCTCATTAAGTCACCAAACATTGCTACCTGGGAGGAAAGATTGATGGAGTGATAACTGGCAGCTCTCTCAGTGACCTGCAGCCAGTGCATTTCCATTTGCTTATTAAAAGAGTCTTGCTTTTCCCCAAATAGACCCATATTTTGAAATTCCTTTCTGCTTAACGTGCCATTCTCCAAAGCTCTTTAACTTTTCCTTTGCCAGATCCTCCAGAGGAAAAATAACTTCTTGGGCCAGAACATGTTGGTATTTAAACATCTCTACTTGAAAACCTTTTATAAATATCAGGCAACAGTGCAAACCTTGAAGAGAGTAGTAGATTAAAAGAAAATTCTCTGTGGTTAGAATCCACCCTGTATTTCCCAGAATGTCCAACCTGTCTTGAAATCTGATTTCCCCTTCAGAGTCCACATTAAATGGCTCTCCTCCCTGAAGCTCTTCCTTTCATTATTCCCCTTGGCCCTGCAGACAGAAATATTTGCAGTCTATGGACTCATTAAAAATCACTTTGAATTTCTCTTGTGGCACTTTATAACTTATATTTTAATTATTAGAAAACATGGTATCTGCACTTCTAAAGTGTATCTTCATGAAAACAGGAACCTTGTTTTGATCGCCTTATCATTTGACGTGGTCAGTTAGGAATAAAAAAACCACAGCTAAACCATTGCTGTGTACACACACTTGACTCTCGCTCCCAAGTTCCTTCCGATGTAAATGTTGAAACAGGCACTAACACATCAAGACATTTAAAACAGGACAGCAACTAATAGACATATAAGCTTGTTTGTTTAAACTTTTATCTACTAAAGTCCTCTGGACACTAAGAAGCAAGAATTACAATTTCTAAAAGCCTTCGTGAATAGTTTTCTCATTTGCCAAATATATAAGGATAATATCTAAATATACAAGATAACATAATTCTCTTTTGTTGGTTCACCAAAAAGGAAATATTTTGCCTTTAAAATGTGCTTTGCCACTTAGTAGTCATTACAGTACAAATAGTGAATGCTTCATCTGTCAGCAACCTACCACGTTCATACTTTTAAACAGCACAGAGCCAGCAAAGTTTAGAATATGACCAAGCCAGGGAGGTGAATATATACATTCAGGGCCAAGTTCAGGGCCTTGTAATTGTCCCCAATTAACTGATACATACTTTCAGAAAAATGTGATTAGCGAGCAAGGACAATTATTAACCAAGTCCTAGATGACTCCTAGTGCAGAACTGTGGGCTTTCCGAGCTCCATGCCAATGCTCCACCCCTACCCTTCTCCAGAATCCTAACACCATCTCCTCCAGGAAATTTTCTTTCCTCTTCTTTCTCAGTGCCTCCCCTCCATCCCCAGCAAATGCACTGTGGCAGGAATCAGGGACATCTAAGATCCTGGAAACAAGGAAAGGGGGTTGTATGTGAGAGTTAACTCTGAGGTCAACAATAACAGATGAGAACAGGAATTCTCAAAGTAACTTTAGATAAATGGACTGAGCGTCGTCCAGAGCAGCCTAATGGAAGGTATTACCATATCAAAGAAAGAATGTGTCTTTCTGAATGAGTTATCCAGAAATAGAAATTAGAAAAGGGTAGGAGACAAAGCAGTGCCCATAAAAGTACTGCCCAGAAGAGAAGGTCTCCCGACCAAGGGCTTGACGTGCACAATACCAGGTGCTTTCCAACTGTGGAGGGGAGCACGGCAGGCACCCGCCATCGAAGCTTTCAACTTGTGCGCTTTGTTCTGATTCCACACTCACAAATTCCAGATTTACATAATAATTTGGTTTCTTAGGGAAGACAGGCATTGGCCAGAAGATGCAAGTATTCAGTCTTCTTGTCATTATGATTTTCCTCTCTCTAAAGGAAGAAATTAGAATTGTAGCTTACCCTTAGTCTTCTTTGTCTTCAAGTAGCATGGGTTAGTATCCCCAGATTGGGTTACTGCCTGAACAATGACAAGATTGCTATAGAATCTGCATAGCTGAGAGTTAGGTCCTGGACTATGTTAAATCTATAAAAGGCCACCTTTGAGAGACCTTTCCTCAGCCAGTCAGTCAAATCTGCCCTACCTTGTCATACCTTCTTTCAAATTTCAGTCAAAATTAATTGACTTCTTGTCTTCCCACAAATAGATATTCATTGGCCTCTCTCTTAGGGCACAGTTTACGCCTTGTGTTATTTATATCTTACAGAAGTGTATCTCTCTTTTTGAGAGCAAGTTGTTTTATTTTATTTTATTTTATTTTATTATTTTATTCAGTCACTGTTTTTTTAATGACAAAAGAGAAACGAGTAAGATACAGTCATGTCCTGTATAGATGCAGGTTAGCTGGGGGCGGCAGATATAGAAACAAGTTACACATATGGAAAGGCAATAATAAAAGTAAAAAGAATAAGTCTATTGCTAAAGACGGAAAAATGAACCTTGTTGGGAAGTCTCCCAGAGGAGGTGATGTCTCAGATTTTGGAAAATAAATAAACTTCACCAAGAAAACCAGAAAGAAGAGTATTCAAAACAAAGGGGAAAACATGTGCAAATGCAAAAAGTAATGAAACGGCCTGGGAACCGAAATACAGTTCAGAACTGCCAAAATGTGAAGAGCAAGGAAGAGAGTCATGCAAGATATGAGGCCGGCCAGGTGGAGAGAGGATAAAAAGTTGGTGTATGCCCCAGATGCAGTTTGGACTTTCCATTGTAGGTGACCATCGAAGCCAGCCAAGGCTTTGAATTACAAAAAGAGACTGGAGCAGATTTGTGTTCAGGAAGACATATTTAATATAACAATGGACAAGGAAACAGAGAGAGGTAAAACAGAACAAAATAGGATTAGCTTATATAGATGACTAGATACACAGATAGACAGATAACAAAAGAAGGCATTTGGAAACATACAGACCAGCACTAGTCAGTACAAATATAATATGAACAACAAATGTAAGTCACATGTATAATTTTGAATTTTCTAGTAGCCATGTTAAAAACATAAAAAGAAACAAGCAAAATTAATTTAGATATACATATTTGGGGCATCTGGGAGGCTCAGGTGCCCCAGTGCCTTCAGCTTAGGTCACGATCCCAGGGTGCTGGGATCGAGACCTATGTTGGGCTTCTGCTTCTCCCTCTGCCAATACCCCCACCCCCACCCCCACTCGTGCTCGCTCGTGCTCTCTCTCTCTCTCAAATAAATCAATAAAATCTTATATATATATATATATATATACACACACACATATATTCCAAAATATTTTTCTTTCAACATAAGCAATACAAAAAGTCATTAATGAGATAAGTTACATTATTTTTTCATTCTAAGTCTTTGAAATCTCTACTATAAGTATTTTTATACCTATAGTGCATCTCAATTCAAATTAGCCACGATGCAAGTGTTAAATAGCCACATGGGGCTGGTGGCTACCATACTGGACAGCAAAAGTCCAGACAATACATGATGAGGCAGTGACTCATGCAGAAATGGAAGGATGGGATATGTTTATAATGTATTTACAAGATGAATTTGACAGAAATTAGGAACTGATTTATATCAGTAAGGAACTACTAGTTGAATATAAAATTTTCTAGCTTGGAAAACCTGTGGATGACAGTTGCTCAGCCAAACCCAGAAAGCAAGTCTAGGGGAAATAAGATGAATGTGTTTGGGTCGTGCTGAATTTGAGGTGTGTGTGGGCCATCATCACTACGGGTACAAAAATGCACACACTAGATGTGAACTATATAATGTCGCTGTGTTTCAAGTTCTGTTCTGTTTTTTGCATATGAACACATTTAATCCTCAAAACACTACAAGATGGGTATTACTACCACCCCCTTACCCCCATGTTACAAATGAGAAAATCAGTTATTTGGCCCAGGTCTCAGAGTCCTCAGTTACCAAGCGGCAGAGCAAAGACTGAAAGCCAGTCTGGCTTCAGAGGCAAAGGTTCCAACCACACATAGTATTACCCCTCAAAAGCAGGGCCTCTGGAATCACACAAACCTGGGTTCAAATAACTCCTCCTTCACTTACTAACTGTAACTTTAAACAAGTTATTTAATCACTGAACTTCAGTTTTCTCACCTATAAAATGGGTATAAGATGCCTATTGTAACCATGGTTGTTGAGAGAGATGATTGACTGACATGCATAATGTATATAAAATGTTCATCACAGCAATGGGTATACAACAAATAATAAATAGTAGCTGCTTCGATTATTACATGCATTGGGTTTGGAGCTCAATGTAGAACTCCAAATTGGGCTATATATTTCTCTTCAAATACCTAACACACTAACTGGTCTGAGTTTCATCTTTTGAAGAAATGGCTTTGGCTCTTTACAAAGACATATATTTAAAGGACTTCACAGATGAGAGCTATAGGCTGGGGTGATTTTGCACCAAAAGCTGAAACAATCACGGGCATTTAGATCATGAGACAGCAGAGCTGAGTGTTCATGCCACTTGGACATTGTGGAGACTTGCTCTGGAAATAAAACCTTGCTCTTACCTTTTTTTTTTTCATGAGAACACATTGTTTGTGTACACTTTTATTAATTAGTGATTTAAAAAACAGCAAATAAAAAATATTTATCAAACAGAGATCTGCAGTTATTTGGTTAAAGTCCAAGAAAATTTAATCATAAGGTCTAGGTTTATCACATTTCCCTGCAGATAATCTCATTCTTGTATGGGCAGGCATTTGGATATGAAAATAAAAGACAAATTAAATAAAATAAATAACCAAAACCATAAACAGAGGACATCTTGCTCTACAATCCCTGGCATTTGTAACTTTAGATTTTCAACATGTTAATGTTAATTACATGCTATTTCCTGCCAAGCTTATGGTCATGTGATCTAAATTTGCATCATAATTGGCTTTGCCTTTCATAAAACACTCTGCCTTTTTTCTAGATGAGGAGATGCTGGATGCAGAACCTCTTAAATAGCCTTCAAGAAGACCTCAGCAGCCAGCTACCACTCAAACTCTTCTAATCCCCCAGTCCATAGGTTGAATCAACAAGTCCTCCATTGAGCCATCCAATCCAATTGTCATTCCTTACCTCAACAGTTTAAATTCCATTTAGGTGGTAGGTCTCCTCTTTCAAATCAGGGCTAACCTAATCACCCACTTAATGCTCTGAATGCCGAGCTCATTTTACTCTTCTCATCCCAGGTTCTGTCAGGAGGCCTGCCTAGGAATCCTCTCCTCTACAAGATGTTCAAGTGTCCCACATATCTGGCTTGCTCAACAGGCACAGCAGATGAGTAACAAGTGTGTTTATAGACTTTGTGGTGCTCCAGCTGTCGCTGATGTGTTTTCTGCTAAAATTGGCGTATTTTTTGCTATCTGCCTCATCCCCTGGGCAGTTCAAACATCACCAGCAGGTCCCAGTGGTCTGGGGAGGCCTCACTCCAGAGAAAGAGAGTAGATTCTCTGTAGGAATAAGACTACTTGTCAGAATGTTGCCTAATACAGTGGCAGTGACTGAGCCAGAGGCCTCCTAGAAGAACCAAATGTTCAACAAGAATAACAGGGACCATTAATTAGTTCAAGGACAGTGCACGGGACTATTGATCAGCCAGTCAGGCTTTAGCCCAAGTGTCTCCCAACTTGATGAGTTCTAAGACTAGGAAAAGGATTAAATCATGCTTCCATCACTATAACTTGAGGGATTAAATTTGTTAATGGAATACATTTTCAACCCATCTAAATATAAATGAGCATTCATTTGAGACTCTTATAATTTGGAAAATTCAGAATAATATTTCAAATGCAAAAAATATTATAAATATTGAGAGGAAAATTGTGGGGAGGGAGAAAAGACCCTCAGAGCAGTTAAGTAGGTTCTCAGACTTCTAGAAACACCTTGCTTACTAAGTTGTAGGTTATGCAAAGGAAGACCTGTGTCATGAGAGTCTGTAGGCTAAGAGTTTTGTATGCTAAGAGAATTGTGCTTGTAGAGCAAAATGGAGGGGGGAGGGAGCTTGCTGGCTCATACGAAAGCATTCAGTAAGAGGATGGATCCAAGAATTGAGTGGTGAGTTGTTAGAAGACCTTAGAAATTCATGCAGACATGTTAATGAGCTGCACTTGACAATTTGATCCAATGGAATAGGTTTTTTTCTCTGAATTTTAAACCAAACTAAATCAAAGGGGATCATAAAACAAGGTAAATTTGTCTAAAGGAAAAGGTTTCCAAATAAATGTCAATCCTCTAAAATTGCATTTCTCGACAATGGCCAATCCCACACACTATCGGATTTGCTATTTCGGTTCCACATTGTAAAGGACTTTTTCCTTTAAAAAAGAACACACACACACACACACTCACACACACACACACACACGCACACATATTTGGCTTCCTGCTTTTAGTCTCTTCCTTCTTTAATAAATTTTGTAAATCAGTGTCAAATTAATAAATACTTCTCTTATGTTGTTTTCCTATTCAAGCACTAACACGGGCTTCCCATTAACTCTTAGCTCTACTCTCCTTTCAATAGTCTTCTTAAGAAGATGAACTTAGCTTTGTCTGACCACCTGCCCAGGATCCAGAGCAGAGAATGCTCTTTCTATGGTCAGAATGAGAGCTCATTCTCGATAACAGAAGATGCCTCAGATCTGAGCAGCAAGACAAGCTGAAGCCATGCAGAGGAGTAAGGATCCCCAACTTGGAAGACAGTCAAGAAGCCACCGTCAGTGGCAAGGCTTCAAGACAGGCTTGGAAGTTTAGGCAAGGGTTGTTGCCCTAGTCCAGGAGTTCCAAACTGAAAAGTCCAGAGCAAGTCCAAGGGCAAATAACAGCAGATCATGTGCATTTATGAGGTTGTTGGTGGTGAGTAGTTTATGAAGGGAGGTCAGGGATGGCGAAGGGAATCCCAAGTAACTGCCTAGAAAAACATGTCTCAAAGTATAGTTCAAGGGCCCTGAGGGGTCCCTGATACCCTTTCAGAGGGTCTGTGAGGTCAGGACTATTTTATAGTAATAGTAAGGCAATTTTTGCCCTTTTCACTCTCATGAACATACAAGGGAGTTTTCCAGAAGCTATATGCTATGTGTGACACTGTCACTCAGATGGCTAAGGGAATGTGTGCCTCCCAAACAGGAAACGTCACTGTTACCCCAACCCTTCCATGCCCTCACACTGTCACTCAGATGGCTAAGGGAATGTGTGCCCCCCAAACTGGAAACATCACTGTTACCCCAACCCTTCCATGCCCTCACACTGTCACTCAGATGGCTAAGGGAATGTGTGCCTCCCAAACAGGAAACGTCACTGTTACCCCAACCCTTCCATGCCCTCACACTGTCACTCAGATGGCTAAGGGAATGTGTGCCCCCCAAACTGGAAACATCACTGTTACCCCAACCCTTCCATGCCCTCACACTGTCACTCAGATGGCTAAGGGAATGTGTGCCTCCCAAACAGGAAACGTCACTGTTATCCCAACCCTTCCATGCCCTCACTCCATATCTTATCCTATCCTATAGCTTCTACCGCAGGATTGTCTCCTGAATCGGGTCCTCCCCACCACTGCCTTGCTTCAGTTCTTCCTCAGACTGTTTCGGCAGTCCGCCATTTGACTGCCACCTTTCCAGTCTCTTCACCTTATACCCATTCTCCACAATCAAGTCCTGCATCCACGCTCCCTTGTCAAAATCTCTGCAGTCTTGCTTATGAACAGAACTAGATCTAAACATCTTCACATCACACAAGCAAGATCTTGCACAATCACACCCATCTACCTTCCTAACTCCATCTCCTGCCTCCCTTCTCACTCACTCCCCTCCTTCCTCCAACCTCGAGTGCGGCTGCAATGAAGTTCTCCACATTCTGAGAACATGCCAGATTCTTTCGTGACTCTGTGTCTTTGTACATGTGAACTCTCCTGAATCCTTCATTGTTGAACTTAATTAAATGCTATCTTTCCCCCTTTTTATTCTATTCTTTCACTTGCTCAGTCCTGCCCTTCCCTGCTTCAGAGCAACTGAACATGCTATTTCTGCTTAGAATGTTCTTCCCTTCACTCTTTACATGGCTTGGTCCTTCTCGTCCTTTGGTTCTTGGCTGATAATAGGCCAGATGTCCTGCCAGCCGTTTTCCTAGTAAATGCAGATGTTAAAGCTACATGAGCTTCACGTGTGGTTCTGCCCAAGCACTGTCTGGTCAATGCAAATGTCAGTGGCTAAGAAATCTCACTGGCAATATGCATCTCTCTCTTTCTCTCTCTCCACCCCCTTTCTTTTCTATTTTTTGTCTGTTTCCTAAAGTCTAATCACTTCAGTCTTAAGGGTCTCTGAGCTTTGACAGAAGGCTCAAGTTTGTTGAAATCTTCTCTAGAAGAACACTCAAGCGGCATTGATGATGAAGAATAGGTCAGACAGTTCCCTTCTTTAATTTAAAAGAAAATCAATAAGGTGTACACACAAAAAAAGGAGTCATCGAATCACCAGACCTCAATGTTGGATATAGAATGTGAAACCCTGGGCCCAGTGATCTTACCTGCATGATTTCATGTTACACACAAAGGAGTTGAGTAGGAAAGGCATCTCAGGCTGGTCTGGGCTGAGTTGTGGGCTATGTCAGCTTGATGTTCTTGCCAGGAAACTGAATACATGTGAGAGTCACAGTTCTCCATCTCCACTGCCCTGCTTATTCTTAGTATGTCCATTTGTTTGGTTTTGGTCTGTATCCTCCTCTGGCAGATAAGCTCTAGGAGGTCCAGCATTGTGTGTTTTGTGTACCGTTGTGCCCCCAGCATCTGGTATAATATTTGGCACATAATAATGCTCTGTAAACAAGTGCTGAATAAACGATTGAACACGGGACTTACTTACTCTTCAGAATCAAACAGAAATGTTATTTCCTAGGGGAAGTCTCCTCTCCCTTTCTCAAGCAACCATTGGGCCTTGTCTCCGAATATCCATCACACTGCAAAATCTATGGTTACAGAGCATGGAATCAAATGTTTTCTGATGGTTGGTCATATGCAGTGTGGTGCTATGACTTATATGTGTTTTTCATTTTATCCTTTCAACAATCCTAAGAGATAGATATTACTTTCCCCAAATTAAGGTGAGGAAACAGGCTCAAAATATCCAAGTCATACAATCAATAACAGCTGGCAAAGCCTGTCTCCAAAGCTAGCTCCATTTCCCTCTTTTGGAAAATTCCTTTTCATTAAATCATGCTGCTATATGGTATTTAGCTTGAGGTCATAATGTATCAGTTTACAGTTAGTCTCACCTCTGGACACAGGGACCATGTACATTCATCTCTGTGTTCCTAGCACTGGGCATGGTGACTGACATACAATATTTAACATCTGAATTAAAGAATATATGAATGAGGGGCACCTGGGTGGCTCAGTCAGTTAAGCGTCTGCCTTCGGCTCAGGTCATGATCCCAGGGTCCTGGGATCGAGCCCCACATCGGGCTCTCTGCTCAGCAGGAAGCCTGCTTCTCCCTTTCCCACTTACCCTGCTTGTTTCTGCTCTCACTAACTCTCTCTGTCAAATAAATAAATAAAATCTATAAAAAAAATAGACTATATGAATGAATGATGTGGGTCTGTCTACCAATGGACTGTGGACTTTGCAGCCTCAAGGCCTCAAGGCTTGCTCTCAAGGACTGTTGGTATTGACCATGCACTCCCTGGAGAGCTTCTGCTAGGGTCCCTGCCTAGGAACAAGTCAGGTGTCCTCCAAATCCCAAAATAAAATACCCAACCACCTGTTTCTTCTGTCTCCCCCATAAGATTCCCAGATACTGAATGCAGTTCACTTATTTCTGCCTCATAGGGTATTTCTATCTTGGTGATCAATCTATTACCACAGAGGCATGACTACATGACACATTCCTTTTTTTTACTAAGATTTTACTGGGGCACCTGGGTGGCTCACTCATTAAGCATCTGTCTTCGGCTCAGGTCATGATCCCAGGGTCCTGGGATCGAGCCCCGCATCGGGCTCCCTACTCTCCGGGAAGCCTGCTTCTCCCTCTCCCACTCCCCCTGCTTGTGTTCCCTCTCTCCCTATGTCTCTCTCTGTCAAATAAATAAATAAATAAAATCTTAAAAAAAAAGATTTTATTTATTTATTTGAGAGAGACAGAGACAGAGCACAAGCTGGGGGGTGGGGGGAGAGGGAAAGGGAGAAGCAGACTCCCCACTGATCGAGACTGACACAGGGGTGATCATGACCTGAGCCGAGGGCAGATACGTAACCTACTGAGCCACCCAGGTTCCCCTACATGACACATTCTTTTATCACTTGGAAATAAACTATTTCTTTTTATTTGCAGCTGAAGTCACTACTACCAGTGACTGTCAGCCAACAAGGTGAGCCCTTGACTCTGACAGAATCTTCTGGGGACTCAAAAATAGCATTGTCTCTATCTTCTGAGGCTTTCAGGCTTGTGAGGGACACATGAGCACACATGAAACAATTAGAGAATGATACAAACAAGTTTAGCGTCATATGCCAATTTGAGTCACAGTTTGAGGAACTGGCTCTCAGTCTCAAGCTTGCCAAAGCCTGAGCTACTCTCAGTTGCACTCCAGAAATCTCTGCAATGCTGTTCACTCCCCTAGACGCTGACAGTCTCTCCCCAGCAATGGGCACAAGGTCTCACAGGCATAATCATGACCCAGGGTCTGATGTTTTCAAGTATTTTCAGAAGCTTCTGGTGAGAGCACCAGGCTAGCACAGCCAGTGTGATTCAGCCCAGACCAGGCTGAGATGCCTTTCCTAATCAACTACTTTGTGTGTAAGCGTGACATTATGCAGGTAAGATCACCAGTTCCAGGGTTTCACATGCATTTTCAAAGCCCAGTTCTGGCTAATTCAATGACTGCTTTTTTGTGTGACCATTCTCCTCTTTATTTATTTATTTATCTATCTATCTATCTAACTGAGAGAGAGAGAGCACAGGCAGGAGGGGCAGAGGGAGAGAGAATCTGAAGCAGACTCTGTGCTGAGCACGGATCCCAATGTGGGGCTCGATCTCATGACCCAGAGATCAGACCTAGAGCAGAAACCAAGAGGCAGCTGCTTAACCGACTGCGCCACCCAGTCGACCCTTCCCCCCCCCACCTTTTTCTCTAATCAAAGAAGGGAACTAACTGCCTGAGCGGCTGCTCATCATCAACACCACTTAAGCATTCTTCTAGTGAAGTTTTAATCAAAGTTGAGCCTTCCGTCAAAGTTTGGAAATTTAAGATCAAAGTGATTAGACTTTGGGAAAGAAAGATTTAAAAAAATAGAAGAGAAAGGAGAGAGTGACGGGGAGAGAAAGAGAAAGAGAGAAAGAGAGAAAGAGAGGAGGGGTGCCTGTTGCCTATTGAGGCTCCTTAGCTGTTGAGCTTTGCAGAGAAGCCCAAATGGCGCTTCGGTAGAGCCGAATGTGAGGTTTGTTGAGCTCTAACGTCTGTGCTCGCAGGGAAAGATGCTGGAGGTCTGATCTGGGACTCTTCATTGTAATCAATTGAATCCCTTTCTTCTCTCAAAATGAAAGCGATGGCCACTTACTAATTTACAAAAGAAGTCCAAATTCTTACAGACTTTCTTCAGAATAACTCATAGAATCCCTGGAGTTCTTCTAAAGGAAATGTTGGATGTATTTTCTAAAATGTCAGTTCGAAATAAAACAGAATCCAAACGTCCCACCTCGTAGTGTCCAAGCAAATCCTATTTTTAGGATGAGGTGTCACTCAACCTGATGTATAAGGCTGTGCTAGGAACCTCTGCTTTTAGGGAAGTTCCCGGCTCTTCTTGGAGCGGGACTGTTTCATTTCACAAGTATATGCCTCTTGATTGATACCTTCTTCCCATTCCCGGGGGCGGGGTGGGGAGCTTCACTCTAAGTCCAAAACTTTTCTTAAATGTATGATGGTGTACAATATAAAGACCTAAAAACAAAACCAAACAGAACAAATAAAACAAAAAGACATACAGATGTACTTGCACATAAATTAATGTTAATGAGATGTTGACAGATAAATACAGTTTATGCGATATTTACTCTCGCTGGTCAAATAAACAAGATTAAAATAACTTTGCTCCTAAGATCAAGTATGAAAATTGAAGCAGTGTGTGGACAGTGACAAAAGCATTCTGTTACATTTGACTTCAAATTCATATTCTCCCATGTAGTCACTGTGTGACCTTGGGAAAAATAATGATTCTTTTAACTAATATTGACTGAGAAATTGTTACATGTCAGGCATCGAGCTCATTAATTCACATTGCATAACTTTCTGGAGTCATTTTCCTTTTCTGTAGAGTTACAATGATAAGATGTACTCAATACATCATTGTGAAGATAGAGAAAACACATGTAAAACACCTAAACATGGAGGCACTATAAAAATGAGTATTTTAAAAATAAAAATGGAACACAGTAATAGCACTGCTAGGATATTTAAACCACAATCTAATTTTTTCTATTCTTAGGTGCATCAGTATTAAGTAAACGAAATCTAGAAGCAGCAATTCTGGTGCATATTAGGTATTTTAATAAGTGAAGGAAGTAAAATAAAAAATAACTAAAGCCACATTATCTTTAAATCAAAGTGAAATCCTAAAGAATGAAAATTATTCAATTTCTCTTTGATGTTATTTGTGTGAGACATTCTATGTTACAAAAGAAAGTGTATTTTATTATGGCCTTCGAAGAAAATTATTAGGCCTTAGTTCTTGGTCTGTTCTACCATTATTAAGTTGTTCTGTGAAATCAACTTTTTCCCGTGTCCATTTGGATATCTATAATCAACTCATTATAGATGTTATTTATTTGTAATTCACCTAGAACAATGACAGGATAATGAGATATCTAAGGAAGACTTGGCCTTGGTATAATTCAGCAAAACCGCAGTAGTTTTATTGAGTGAGACATATAACACATTTGCAATACACACGAACGGAAAACAGTAATCCACTGGAATTTTTTGGCCCTGTCAGAGATGTTGATAGGGGAAGTTGTTGGAAGCTTTAGGGGGCAGTATCAATAGCTCACTGAGTAACATTCTGTTTCCTGGTTCCTCTGATCCAACCAGGGCATTTATTTAATGGCTACATGAGACGGAAAAAGGAAGAACATGTTACAACATTAAGCCTGAAATAGAATGCCGAACAATGTAGAGGTAAAATTACTGGTCCAAATCCCTCTCAGCAAAGGACCAGACTCCCTGCCACCCAAGGTGATTTGGATTAATTCTAAATCCAGCCTACTTACAGACTAGACAGATAGTGGAAATGGCCACAGGTGCCTTTTATCACCTCTCAAACCTCAGATGGGCCAGTGATGCTCCCCACAGATACCTTTGGGGCCACCAATGCTAACTGAATTCAGGGTCAAGTTTACGGACTATTTTTAAAACCATATGAAATCAGGGGCGCCTGGGTGGCTCAGTCCTTAAGTGTCTGCCTTCGGTTCAGGTCATGATCCCAGGGTCCTGGGATCAAGCCCCATATCAGCTCCTTGCTCCACAGGACGCCTGCTTCTCCCTCTCCCACTCCCCCTGCTTGTGTTTCCTCTCTCGCTGTCAAATAAATAAAATCTTTAAAAACAAAACAAAACATATGAAATCTAAGAAAGGAAGAAGGCCAAATTTTTTTCAGATCTTAACCACAGGAGTTTGGTTCAGATACTAATTCCATCCAAGTAGTCTGTAATAGTTGAATTCTGATTTTCAGTACCCAGGATGACCTGTGTGTTAACCTACAGGACACGGCATAGATAGTCCAGTTTGAGCTGGCATTTTTAAACATGTAGTTGAACTTACTTTACTATCTTTGGTTCATAAAAAATAGTAAACTGGCCAAACAGAGCAAACTCGGTTTGTACACACATGGTTATGGTTTCCACTGTGACTGTTGGAAAATTAATGAAAATACCTGTAAGTGTCAGTAAATGCAGCCTGTAGCACAAAAATATTCTTTTTGCTTTTGGTTTTAGGAAGGGGTATAGGGTTGGGGGCCATGGGGTGGAACTAAATAATCATCATCACATATAAAAGGATTTCAGATTGTGAAAATGAAGGCCATTTATGCTGAGGGTAGAGGTTTTTGAATGTGCACCGATTGGAAGGGGAAAAGAAAAAGATTTCTTTCACAGAGTCACATACTTGTCTGCAGAATTTTTTTTTTAAAGATTGATTTATTTATTTGACAGAGAAAGACACACAGAGAGAGGGAACACAAGCAGGGGCAGAGGAGAAGCAGGCTTCCTGCTGAGCTGGGAGCCCGATGTGGGGCTCGATCCCAGGACCCTGGGATCATGACCTGAGCCGAAGGCAGACGCTTAATGACTGAGCCACCCAGGTGCCCTGCAGAATTTTTTTTTAAGATTTTATTTATTTATTTGACAGAGAGAGAGAGAGAGAGAGAGAGAGAGAGAGCGCACGCACAAGCAGGGGGAGGGGCAGGCAGAGGGAGAGGGAGAAGGAGGCTTCCCGCTGAGCAGAGAGCCTGATGCAGGGCTTGATCACAGGACCCTGGGATCATGACCTGAGCTGAAGGCAGAAGCTTAACCAACTGAGTCACCCAGGTGCCCTCGTCTGCAGAACTTCTACTTTTAATTCAATGGAAGTCCAGGGAAAACTGAACATTGTCAGAGGCACAATGTCAAGCTAAAATTGCCAAATAGTTGGTCATGCTGGAGGGGCTGGCTTAGCCCTGTTCCTCTTAATTTCATTAAGGGCTATAGAATTATGTAGTAAATGGTGGTAGTGATGTGAAATATAGCTCAGCAACCACAAAGGCAGGAAACTGTGCACAGCATGGTACACAGGGATGATGTAAGGTCACTGAACCAAGTTCCGCACCAGCCAGCAGTTGTTAAACAAGACACTTCTGGACACCTATTTGGCATTCAGTAAATATTTGTTGATTAACTGATTGACTTACTGATTGACAAAATGGCCACTGGGAGTGCCAAGTTGGATGACAGGGCTTTTGACATTAACTCTATTAATATGTCAGAGGCTTAAGCAAGTCTCAACATTTTCCTGCCTCAGGTCCCCATGCCTACAACACAGAGATAATCACTTGCCCACAGCAGTTACGGGAAAAAAGAGAAGAGTGAAAAAAGACGAGATTATCGTTGAAGTCTGAGGCACTCAGTCGGGAGGTGCCAGCACCAGCTTCTGCAAGGAATCAGAGCTTGACGGCTCAGCTGTCAACCTTCTGAAAGGAGAGACAGAGGGCAAGCCCCGTTCCAGACGCAAGAGATACAGCCAGGTACATGGAGCAGGCTGGGCCACAGGGTGGAAGGACTGGCAGAAGCTGAGAAACACTGAGCACATGAGCAGGATTGTGCTGAAGAAACCTCAGGGATTCTCTCTGCTCAAACCTCCCCCCTAAACCCTGCTATAGTCTTCGAAGGCAAAGGCTTTCAAAACTGAAGGTACATAAGGATCACCTGAGATGCCTGCTTAAATTACAGATTGCCAAACCCCACTCCCAGAGACTCCGGAACGAGCAGGTCTCAGTTGGAGCCCAGCAATTTACATTTGAGTGAGCTCTCCAGGTGCTCCCGAAGCAGGTGGTCTAGGACCAGAATTGAAGAAGAACTGACCGCAGAGGGAATCATCAACTTTTGTATTTCCTGATGGCAACGACAAACGCCAGGAGAGACACAAAGGCCCCCGTATCCAGATGGTCTTAATTTTGGTGGTGTCCGGGGCCAGTGACATTCAGAAACCATTTACTGAGAACCCATCATGTGAAGAGCATTGAATGAAGGGGTGTAAAATATACAAAGATAAGAACAGTCACGTGCATAGGGCTGTCTCTGATAGAATCAAGTGCGGAGGCCAGGAAACCTACAGAAGAGGAGTGGTTTTACATGCCGGGGTCCGGGAAAGCACTTTGGAATTGGTGACATCTGAGGTGAAACTGGAAGGAAGGGAGGACTGCATCTGGTCTGAAGCAGGGCACCGCAGGCAGACGGGATGGTTTAAGCAAGGGCATGGAAGCCTCGGAATCCAGAGCAATGGCACGTGACCGGCCTGTGCAGTGGAGACAGCAGAGAGAAAGAGCTGACTAGAAGGTGGGTGTGGTCAGACCTAAGGAAGCTTTCAATGATGGGATGAAGTCTGATTTGGTTTTGAAGTCAACGCATGTAGGATTTTGAGAAGAAGAATTGAAAAAAAAAAGTTTTATTTTTCTAAACTTCATTGGCAATACTTAATGTTTAACTTAAACATTATTTTTGTTTTATTTTTTTAAGTAGGCACCACGCCTGGCGTGGAGCCCAACGTGGGGTTTGAACTTACAACCCTGGGATCAACACCTGAGCCAAGACCAAAGAGTCGGTGGCCTAACCAACTGAGCCACCACCCAGGCTCCCCTAAACATTATTAATAGCTGATATATTCACGGGGCACAGAATTTTAAAGGAACAGGAGGTATATAAGTATAAATTTCCCCTCCCTCCCAACCTTGTGCCCCAGCCATTTATTTTAGAAGCAACTAATACTACCACTTTCTTTTGTACTGGAGGGACTGTTTGGGAAACTAGCTAATGGCCAAATACTGATTGGGCTGGAACAAGGAAGAGCGAGATGAATGACAGAGACACCAGTTTGGTGATGGTTTCAAAAGTCCAGGTGATGAAGGCCTGAAGTGGAGCACTGTCACTGTGAATACAAGGGAGATTCTGCAAAAGCATTTCCTAAGCCCTTATGTACCATGTCCAATCAATTTACAAATGGCACAGAAGGAGTCGAGGATGACTGAAATTTGTCTTGAGACTTGAGGGATAGTAAAGCGGAGAATGAGTTTGGGACAGACAGATGGGGAGGCCGTGCAGCAAAGTGAGATACAGGACATAAAAGTGGACATGACAACTATTCCATCGGAAGGTGAGGTACATAGCTTGGAAGGGAAATGCATGCTGGGGCGTCAAGGGCAAGGAAGTGTAGAAGTAGACGAGCTCAGGGAAAGAGGAAACAGAAGATGGACGGAATGGGGATGGGTACTGAAAATTCCCTACATGTAAGGCGGAAGGAGAAGTGGGGCCAACAGAGAGTGAGGAGAAAAGGTCAGAGAGCGAGTATGTGTGTTCTTGAATCCAAGGGAAGAAAGAATTTCAGAGAGAAGCAGGGGCCCGGGAGGGGGGGCAGAATTTGTCAGTGCTGCCACCATGGTGATAGCCACGTGATGTCATAAAGAGAAGAGCTGAGAAGAAATCACTGACAGCTGGTGATGAGCAGATTCCTAATGAGCTTTAAAGGGTGGTTTGTGAAGAGTGGGAGCAGCATGGAATGATGCAAGGGAGAGCGTCAAGGGAGGCGAGGACATGGTCTGCCACGAAGGGAGGGAGAAAGGATCAGAGCTGGGAAGGTGAATAAGATGGAGAAGGAACTTTTTCCTCAAGTGTGGGAGAAAAGAGTGGAGTTAGGGAGATACTTGATGGAACAAGATCCTGGAAGAGACTGAAGGAGAAAAACTAAAGTGAAGGGAAGAAAACCAGGGAGTTCACACCTAATTATCTTGGCCATCTCAACAAAGGAGCTGAGACCTCCTCCACGCTCAAGGGAGAAAGACTTTGTTTTGGAGATTTGCCAAAAAATACAGAAAGGAATTTGATAGCATATGGACTTGAGATGAAAGAAGGGATTTTCCAGAGGTACTGAAGGTCCAACTGAGCTTGGACTAAAGAAGCTCCTCATGTGAGTTGCTTCCAGATCTTTCCTCCAATTCCTTGCCACACTCACAACCTTGAAAACAAACAAACAAAAAACATGCATTGAGTTAAGACTTTGACTTCTTCAGATAATCTGGGCAATGTGTTCAAGAATTATCATGTTCTTTCTACAGCCCATACAGAGGAGAGGAAAGAATGTAGAGTGCCTTCCAGACAGCTTTCTGGGAGTCAGTCATCTGTCTCTTATTTAGGTAGCTTATGCAGTGATATGTGGAAAGAGAACATAAATATCTCAGGCTGATCAAGTGCAATTTGTTAATTAACAGCTTGTGAAAACTACCAAAAGGTATCTACAGACAATATATTAGAGAGGGTTGGAGATGAATGGAGTTAGTATAGCTCCCTATGATTTGGGCCAATGTAGATATTTTCCTACAAATCACTACTCGTGATTCTCCAAGGACAGAGTGCAATGCCTCTCTACTTCTCTTCCCCCTAAACCTCCTCTTTTTATCTTCTCTTACTCACCCTGGATTTACTCTCAAAATATAGAATAAAGGCAGAGAGGCAGCTTTCCTGCTTAGCTTAAAAGAGGTAGTTTTAAGGGACATGTTAGTTGTGAAAAGCCGTGTCCCCAGGAGGAACATAAACATCGGCAAACATATCCAGGATTTTGTTCCCAGGTCAGTTGTGGGGCATATTTTATTTTTTTTAAGATTATTTGTTTATTTGACAGAGAGAGAGAGAGCATAAGCAGGGGAAGCGGCAGGCAGAGGAAGAGGGAGAAGCAGACTACCTGCCGAGCAGGGAGCCTTATGAGGAGCTCTGTCCCAGGACCCTGAGATCATGACCTGAGCTAAAGGGAGACGCTCAACCGACTGAACCACCCAGGCACCCCTGTGGGGTGTATTTTAGTTTAGCCTTTTTTTTTTTTTTTTTTTTTTTTTACTGTCTGGGACCCCTTTATTTTTTCTGAGAGCACTTGGTTTTATGTATTTTATTTTATTTTATTTTATTTTATTTTATTTTATTTTTTAACTAAACAAATGTTTTAAGTTTTTATCTTAATTCCAGTTAGTTAACATACAGTGTAATGTTAGTTTCCGGTGTACAACGTAGTGATCCAACACTTCCATACAACACCCGGTGCTCATCACAAGTGCGCTCCTTAATCCCCATCACCTATTTCATCCATCCGCCCACCTCCCCACTGGTAACCATCTGCTTGTTCTCTGTAATTAAGAGTCTGTTTCTTGATTTGCCTCTCTCTTATTTTTTTTCCCTCTGCTTGTTTGTTTCTTAAATTCCACATATGAGTGAAACCATATGGTATTTTTCTTTCTCTAATTTATTTTACTTGGCATTACACTCTAGCTCCATCCATGTAGCTGCAAATGGCAAGATTTCATTCTTTTTTAAAGGCTGAATAATATTCCACTATCTACCACCTATACCACTTCTTCTTTAGCCACTCATCAATCAGTGGACATTTGGGCTTTTTCCATAATTTGGCTATTGTAGATAATGCTGCTATAAACATAGGGGTGCATGTGTCCTTTGAATTAGTGTTCAGTATTCTTTGGGGAAATACCCAGTAGTGCGATTGCTGGATCTTAAGGTAATTCAATTTTTAACTTTTTGAGGAAGTTTTCCACAGTGGCTGCACTAGTTTGCATTCCCACCAACAAGAGAGTCCTCAGTTTTAAATCTCTTTCTCATATGAATGGTTTATATCGTGCCTGCCTCAAGTAACTGTGTTATATAAGAAAACAATGTAGGTACATTTAAAATTAGACATGTATTCCTTCATCCTTAAATTTGAAATGACTTCCAGGGAGTGTTTTCTCGTTATTTATGGTTTATTCCCTGAATTACAGCAATATGTATATGAAAGTCACAGTGCATATTTCCTCCTTATGCTACATATCAGTTGGTCAAAAAATATGCTCCTGAGGCTATGCTGCCCTCAAGTGGTCTAATTAGAGAATAATCAACTAATTTTTTTTCTGGATGGAAATTCCAATCTGACCAGTTTTGATTTAAGCATTAGCTCCTGACAAAGAAAGAAAAAAAAAAAAAGAATGGGATGGGATGGGATGGGGTAGGGTAGGGAAGGGAAGTATAGGAAGGAAGGAAGGAAGGAAGGAAGGAAGGAAGGAAGGAAGGAAGGAAGGAAGGAAGGAAGGAAGGAAGGAAGGAAGAAAGATAATTATGTGCCAAGTCTGAGGGGCATGAAAGAAAAGAGATTTTAGGTCTCAATATTCCTCTAAAAGGTATAGGAGTAAAAAGTACAATAACATCCATAAGCTTGTTTTGGTTAATGATACAGTAATTGGCTGCTTGCATGTGGCCATGGGGATGCAGCTGTGAGATATAAGTTGAATTGGCTCCTTTAGGCCTTTGGGGCCAATCCTCAGCTGCTCTAGAGCAACGCCCTCATCAGAACTCATGACATCATCTTCTACAACTAGGGACTTACAGTTCTTTGGAAACGGTGCACTCAGGGAAAACTCTTGCTCTTGTGGCCAAGACCTCAAAAGGGAGGCCAGTAATTATTGTGATTACATTAATCACAAGGAAGGCTGTGGACGATGGTATTGATGTGGATGGCCTCTAATGGTGGGCTCTGCGCTAACTGGCCACCACCAAGGCCTTCTAATGTGTGGTTAGCTTCCCAGGTTGCTGATGGAGAAAGGAGACCACCCATTAAAGTGACCAGTAGACTCGGTTGGCTGAGCTGCTCTGGGCTGAGCTTATGAAGCAGGTCGGTTGCAAGGCTTTAGACTACTCAGCTAGAAAGCCCATCATGGAACAGGTGGGCCAGCTAAAAGTGCACAATGTCCTGTCCCTTGTGATTTGTCACAGTGTTTCTGGTACTTTGGTGATTTCAGTGAATTGTGAATCTCCTTCAAAAATAAAAGATTTGTAACAAGGAAAACACGAGTTCTCATACACTGCTCTTGGGCACAGAGATGAACTGCACTAGTCCAATGAGTAGAAACGAACTCTTTATTTAGCAGTTATCTGTGGGGAAAGCCCTGGAAAGGACTCTGTACTTGGTAAGTTGGGATCTACTCTGCCACAAACTCGTTTACATGACCATGAGTGAGTCACTTAACCTTTCTGGGCTCAGTTTCTTCATCTGCAAACTGTGATATTTAGTTCAAATTAGTGGTTTACAGACTGGTATGTGCAGAAGGTGTGCCTCACGGGCTATCACCAGGCACAGGGGCCTTTCTTCCCTCCCTCTTTACCCAGCCAGGCCCGCTTGATCCATTTTATAAATCAGACTTTGAAAACCAATGGATTAGGTGGTCTATACATCTTTCCTTTCCAGCTACAGTATAATGTGATAGGAAAAGATGCTCAAAATGGTGATGGTGACACTTATTGATGAGTTCTTTTTCTTTTTTAGTGCAGCTTTTAAAAAAATTATTGAAGTATAATTTACATACAGTGTTATATTAGTTTCAAGTGTACAATATGATTCAACACTTCTATACATTTCTCAGTGCTCATCATAACAAGTGTACTCTTTTTTTAATTTATTTTTTCAGTAATCTCTACACCCGACATGGGGCTCAAACTCATGACCCCGAGATCAAGAGTCAAATGCTCTTCTGACTGAGCCAGCCGGGTGCCCCATGGCAAGTACTCTTAATCCCCCTCATCTATTTCACTCGTCTCCTCACCCACCTCCCCTCTGGCAACCACCAGTTTGTTCCCTATATTGAAGGGTCTGGGTTTTTTTCTTTTTTTGTTTATTTGCTTTGTTTTCCTAAATTTCGCACTTGAGTAAAATCATATGGTATTTGTCCTTCTCTAACTGACTTATTTCACTTAGCATAATCCCCTCTAGTCCATCCATGTTGTTGCAAATGGCAAGATTTTAACCTTTTTTATGGCTGAGTAATATTCCACTGTGTATATGTGTGTGTGTGTGTGTGTGTGTGTGTGTGTGTGTGTGTGTGTGTGTGTATATTACATCTTCTCTATCCATTCATCTATCAGTGGCCACTTAGGTTACTTCCATATCTTGGCTATTGTAAATAATGCTGCAATAAACATAAAGGTGTACATATATTTTCAAATTAGTGTTTTATTTTCTTTGGTAAATACTCAGTAGGAGTCATGGAACACTACATCAAAAACTAATGATGTAATGTATGGTGATTAACATAACATAATAAAATAAAATTTTTAAAAAAAGGAATTACTGATTCAGATAGTAATTCTATTTTTAATTTTTTGAGGAAACTCCATACTGTTTTCCACAGTGGCTGCAGCAATTTGCATTCTGCTGACAGCTCACATGGGTTCCTTTTTCTCCACATCCTCACCAACATTTGTTATTTATTGTGTCTTTTTTAATCTTAAGTGAAATCATATATGGCTCTAAATCCAAACACTTTCCCATAAAATGAGTCCAATCTGACTCTGGAATGATTCCCATGTATGTGCTGGAAGAGAAGAGAAGAAAGAAGGCGTATGAACCCCGTGGTCCCACAGCTCCCTGAAGGACGCAGGCCAAGGAAGGAACTAAGTGGAACTTACCAAGCAAACATCAGAGAGTTCTAGGAGTGTGGGTATGTGTGTTATACTCTGCCAGGAAAGCCAGCCAGAAAATGGTCATGACTGAGGAATGGTCTGGAAAAAGTATGAGGGAACATAGGCAGAACAACATCTCTTTTCACTGTGTGAAAATATATATTATAAGGTCTTATATATTACAAAGAAAAATACACTAAAAAGAGTTGAAAAATCAAGATTTCTAGAAAACAGAGGAAAAGGTTCTACTACACTGTACATGGGGATATGTATCATTATTAGTAGTGGCCATCATTAATAAAATTAATATGATTTATTTTCATCTAGGAAATTCTCCTCTTAAGTTATTCAAAAACAGGATACAAAATTAAATGTGTACAACTTCATTTCTCAAACACGAAGAGTGTTTTTTCCTCTGTAGTGTTCAAGTCAGGATGATATAAGTGTGGATGAGTGATAGCTGGGCTCGAGTCTCCTTTCTCGACAACATAGGATATAGATTAAGCAACAGACAAGGAACTCAGTCCATAAACAGAACAAGATAATATAAATTACCCTGCTTCCTGGTGACAAGAATGATGTGTAGCCAAAATTTCCCTGCAAATGGCTTGTCATGCTTTTCTTACCAAAAAAAAAAAAAAAAAATTGAGTATTAGACTCAACTCCTTTGTGTTTTGCTTCCCTTTCTATTATGCTAGTGAAAATATTAAATTTTATTTTAGATGTAACTAGACAATTGAAGAAAATGACTATCTAGAATTCCAAAAACTAAACAAAATGGTAACAAGAGACACTCATTGAATCAATCACCAACTGCAGGTTGAGTGCTCACTATGAAGTCAACTTTGGGCTAAATTCGGGGGGAACCATGTGAGAGAAGAGACTCAGCTTAATCATAGAGAGGCTTGAAATCTGGTTAAACAAATCTGGCTAAAGTACAAGAGGCAACTAAAAATCAACAAATGATAATATTGTAGGCCATTGACATTACCAAGGAATTCATCCAGAGAAGTTAAAAATTCCCAACCCTCAAATTCCAAAATAGGATATAATTCTCCCCACAAAATGTTCAGGCAACAACAAATTGGTATCATCAAAATTATGTTAGACTATGATGGAGGACAACTCGCAGGGTTCACTCACTTGGCTCATTTTGCAGAACTTCTGTGGAAGTTACATCTTAGCAACATTACAAATGGCAATGCCATGAACCTCAGGGATTACTTGGAAAAAGTCAAAACTGGGATTGCTAATATTATACATGGTCAAGTAATTAGCAAAATGCCAGTCCAAAAGGGGCCAAAAGAATGGAGGAATCTTGAGAACAGAGTTGATGCTTCAGAGAAGAGGTGCAGTTGTGTTGAGAATGAGTCATGTTCAGGATTGGTGGAGATAAGAGGCTGGGGGAATGAGGAGGGGAGAAAGAAGAGGGAGGAAAGAAGGCATCCCAGTGAGGAGTCAGGCCATGCCTGATTTCCCGCCTCTGGACTCTTCTCCACCATCAGTGGAATGGCAGGTTCCCACCCACAGGCTTAACACCACCTCAGCCTCGAGGGTCAATCCCTTTCTCGGAGGAGAAATGTCAGAAGTCTGGCAAAGAGCAGCAAGCCTCTCATGAAATGGCAGGTGCCATAGCAGCCACTTTGTTTAATCATCATACCAAATCTATAGAGTATGAATTATTTTCCTCATTATTATATATGAAGAAATCAAGGCTCACAAAAATTAAGGACATTGCACACGATCATACAGTCAGTGGCAAGAGGATATAATTCAAGTCTAAAGGCATTTACGATGGTAGATTCCCTCTCAGCCTCTGGAACACAAATTCTCAGTGCTGTGTTTTTTGGGGCACAGGACTGGGTCACTTGATGTTGGTTGGTACTGATTGGGTGACCTAGTTTTCACAAGCTTCTATATTGTTCTAGGGAACAAATCCTGTAACCATATTTCTGCGTGTCTCTCCCTTTGTGATTTAATCCTGCCTTTGATGATCCCAGCTCTTCTAGGATGGGAGTCTTTTCTTGCCTTGTCATATCTCCTCGTCCTCCCAGGGATGAAAGACCTACTCCTGGATTTCACCAAGAAATTACTGGACTCTACTACCATAGGTAGATATTCCAGATGCTGTTTGTCTGTATATATGCCTAGATTTCTCAGAATGGCTGTCCTGGATCCTTCATCTCTGTCTGTCATCCCTATGCTAGTCCATTCCCACTCTTGAAGTCTGGCTTTTTCTCAGAGGAACTGCTTGCCCGGACCGTCCCAAATTTTCTGTTCCTATACTTGTCCCAAGCCCTATTCTATTTGTTAGACTTGTCTTCTCTCTAGTACTAGTACTAGCTGGATTTGGGAATCTGTCTCCCAAATTATTTATCATTCCATGTGCAAGTCTTTTTTCCAGCTCCTTTAGCCGTGAAACTGGACTGTGTGTGACCCGTGATGTAAGCATGGCAGAACAGGGGTGGGGAAAAACATAGTGTGTTCTGGAGAGGTGTACAGCTGACCTAACAAGGGTGGGACGGTGTGTGTGACAGGTCATTGAAAGTAAAGATGGATCAGTGGGGTGGAACCACATTAAAAACAGTTTTAAATGCCAGGATGAGACACTGGATATGACCCAGTAGCGATGAGCAATATTTATTGGTTCTTAAGCCCCCTAGAGGGATTAGTCAGTGTGCAAGATGGACTAAAGAGGAGAAGACTGAAGACAGAGAAATGAGGAAACCATTAAAGTTGTGCAAACAGGAAGTGATGAGAGCCTGGATTAGAGTTTATCTGTTATAACCCACAGGAAAGAGATAAGAGACACAATTTGAAGCAAAAACTATAGACTCAGGAAGAGACCAGATTTATAGGGGAGTGGAAATCAAGAATGCCTGCAAATTTGTAATTATGGTGGTGTTATTGGTAGAGGCAAGGGAATCTCAGAAGGGGGATCAAATATTGGCAAATAAAAATAAAACCCAAGCTCTCTTTCCAACATGTTTCATTAATAACACCGATTATACATGAGAGCATTGTTAGCAGGTATTCAAGCAGAGGGCTGTGTTAAAATCAGTTGAATTGTTGAAATTAGACTAGAAGCAAATGAGAGATCAGGCTAAACACATCAGTTTGGGAGTGGAAGTCATAAATGTGGATCAGGGAACCGTAAGGGAATTAAAACCTAATTTGTCAAAAATCCCACAGTTTTACATAATATTCTGGGTCTGGGCCTCTTCTAGGCTGGTGGCCAAGAACAGGCAAAGGAGTTACAGATGGACTGAATATGCATAAATAAGAAAATCTGTTGTATAACGTGGCTCTAAAAAAAAATCCACCTCTCTACCTACACATGATATTTCTAGTGCATGAGAACTCATGGTATCATGCCTGTGTGAACACTTCTTATCTCATCCCACTGAGAAAAGCTCCACCTGCCGCTCAAGCGCTGATTCCCTTTGGGTGCTAAAATGTACTCTCCCACAAGAGGTGTCCACCATGCCTCTTTTCTCAGCTCAAATACAATAATTACCTGAGTTTAACCCTTAGCTGTGCTTATTTCTTATTCTTCATTCTCCTTTCCAAATTCCTATCATCTGACCATGATAAGCAAGTCATTGACTGTTAGTGTCCTCACCTGTAAAACGGAAACATTAAGAACCAATTTCCTTTTTGGTGAAGAAAGGAATCTTAAAACAAGTCAATACAAAATTGACACTTTTAACAAGATGTTCTGAGGGACTGCGGATTGCTCCTTTCGGTGTGATTCTTTTAGTTTGTATGTTCAGAGACTACTGACTGGTGTAGCCCATATAACTTTTATGTAACTTCAGAACCAAATGAGGCTTCTTTTAGTTCTGATCCTGATTAAAATAAAAAATTAAAGGAAGAGAGAAAAAAATGTGGATCTTTATGGTGGGTTCTTTTGTGGGGAGGGAACTTTTTGGATATGAACTGGCATTTGCCCAATAATATTCTGAGTTCAGTAAATAACTCAGCACACATGGATTGAATTTCCAATGAAAAACACGAAGCTTACAAAGTAAATGGAAAGTACTTGGCAGGACGCATATTTACATTTGATGAAGGGAAATCTGGGGGTAGTTGGCCAAACCTGACAGGCACAGGGATTAACCCATCCTCACTCATCACCATAACAGAAAATGCCCGTTATCACGGGCACTGGGCTGTGGCTTTCTCAAAGAAATCGGCACCCTCCTGAAAGGAAGCTGGCTTCCATGGGAACTCTGTGTGTGTGCTTGTGTACAAATTTAGTGCACAGGTATGCCTTACAAGTGAATCAGTCAATGAAGAAATGAAGACCTCATATAATATATAAACCACTTTCTAAAATGGAGGAAAAAATCTGATATTTGATGTGTATACTATGATTCTCTGCTTTAAGATAGGACTCTGTATATAGGTCTCTTTCCTCATTATGATTAACATTGTTAGCACAGTAAGAGAATGAGACCCTTTTGGTGATTTATCCAAAGTCACACAGCTAATAAATGATACAACAGAAATTCAAACCCATGGCTGTTTCATTCCAAAGTTCATATTTTTCCACTGCATTTGCCGCCTGCAAAAAAAATGGTGTGAGTGGGGAGACAGAGCAGGAGGCTGGTGGGTACAGCCAGCTTATAAAATATATATTGCTGATTCTATATCTAATTCATTTCCCACATTCAGAGGAAAGGCACGAAAATTAGTAAGCACTCACCCTGCGATGAAAAATCAACTCAGTCTCAGACAGATTGTAGCGGTTTGCCCAAGGTCACAGAGCTAGTACAGGGGAGAACCAGGATTCAAACCCAGAGACGGGTAACTTTAACTCTTAGGTAATAGGCAAAACATTTTCACCTATGACACCCCTTTTAAAGCCAATGACAATCCTAGGAGAAGAGTGTTGGCAATGATGGAAAGAAACTGGAGTCAGCACATAAGAGACTGATTTGCTAGGCTTCCTTGTGGGTTACTTCGGACAAATAAGCTCCTGCATTCTGGAAGGAGGGGGAGGTGGAAAGAAAAATATATATAAAATATTTTATTTTCCCAAATGGGAAACATGAGGGTACAGATTTTGCTTGCAGGCTCGGATTTCCCTTTGTATGTATGGTAAATATTATTCTGTCTTCTTTCTTTCTTTTATGTTCTGATGAGGGTCTCCATGAGAAGAAGTTAGGCTAACTCCTACATCAGAGTTTCTACAGAGATTAAATAGAGTTCTACATGTCCACCCGCAGTGGTGTTCAGGACAATGAAGGTCACCAGGACTGCCTGGGGAGATCTACCCCTGTGGAATAATTCAGTGTTGGGGAGACCATTATTTCCCTTTTCTTACTTTCTCCACAAAGGGGAAATTCCATTCCTCCCACAGATGGGACAATATCTTCTAGATGTCTCCTGTCACTTCTCCCATGGGAGGAGTAGCTAATTTGATGAGTGGAGAGCCTGAACACCATTGAACAGGATTTTTCCAAAGACTACGGTTATTGAACGGAAAAGTTTGTGTTGGCCAATCCTTTCTCTTACTGTCTTATACTGACTGTGCTTGTGGGCAGTGGGCTCAGTTGTGCTTCAAAATCCAGCCTGGGTGGCTCAGTCGTTAAGCGTCTGCCTTCGGCTCAGATCATGATCCCAGGGTCCTGGGATCGAGTCCCACATCGGGCTCCCTGCTCAGCGGGAAGCCTGCTTCTCCCTCTGCCTGCAGCTCCCCCTGCTTGTTCTTACCCACTCTCTCTCTCTGACAAATAAATAAATAAATAACCTTTAAAAAAAATTAAAAAATTAAATTCACTCCTTTAAAAAAAAACAAAAAACAAAAAACAAAATCCAGAAAGCGATTAAACTTTCCCCAGGTAGGCCCAGCTAGGCTTCTGTTCTCCTTGCCAGTTTTCTCATCTGTGAATGGGTGAAGCAGGTTGGCCTGTCACCAGAGACCAAATAACCTTAATAAATGTTAATTCCCTAAAAGGAAGTGCTGGTTTAGCCTCAGGTCCAAGTCCCATTGTCAAGTCCACATTTACTGTGAGTAAAATTGATAATTTGAAGTTAAAACCTGAAAGGAAGGTGGATATGTATGGCTCTCAGCCTAGATCATTTGGGACCTTTGAGGCAGGCATTTCACGCCTCTGCTGTCTTAAAAACGTTGGCATACCATAATCATCAGCAGGATCTGGCTTCCCATTCTTTTTGTTTTTTAAATTTTATTTATTTATTTGAGGAAGAGAGAAACAGAGAAAGCATGAGCAGGGAGAGGGGCAGAGGGAGAAGCAGACTCCCCACTGAGGAGGGTGCCTGATTTGGCACTCAATCCCAGGACCCCGAAATCATGACCCAAGTCCAAGGCAGACACTTAACCGACTGAGCCACGCAGGCACCCCTGGCTTCCCATTCTTAAGAGTATTGGGTTTGTTCTGCTTTTCTCTTTGTTTTCTGCATAAAAGGCATATATTAAATATCTGTTGATTGACTAGAGTAAGTTGCTAAACAGCAACTGGTGTTTAAGTTAATCCTACTTGAGCCACAACAGCTGGCCTAAGACACTGAGCAAATCTCTGAAATCAAACAATATTTTCACATCAGAGAACAACATGTTGTATATTCAGACGAAGGGGGGAGAGAAAGGGGAAAAGGTGCTGAGGGGACCTCTTGCTGGTACCAAAAGTGCTCTGTCTGAAAGCCATTCGAGCTTTCTGTCACCTCTGAAAGCAGCTGGGCAGGTCCAAAGAGGCAGATGGTCATGGGGGTCAAAACAAATGAAAAGATTTCCTGTACTCTAGAATTTATATTGACATTCCTCTGAGAATTAAAAGCAGGAGTAACCTTTGTGATTGGCCAGTTCATTCATTTATGTATTGACAAGGAGTTATAAAGTACCTACAATCATAGGTAGTTTTCCCTACACATGCAAATGCTTCCGGGAAAAAAAAGGGAACCTGTAAGGAAGACTGATGTGGGCACAGGTCAAACCATACTCTCCAAGTCAAGTTTACCAATAATAAAGCTGATTTTTTTTTTTAAGCTCCGTCTGTCTAACTCTGGTCTATTCCTTAATTGGTTGTGAAATTAAAAGAGGAAGAAGAGGATGATTAATTATTGCCCCCTAAAAATTTTACAACATGCTTATTGAATAAAAAACAATTTATGAAACTTTTTCTTAAAATATTTCTTAGTGTGGACAGGTTTCCTTCAAGCACATTTTTGGTAAGTGCTGATGGACAGTAGTTGGATGTTTCACTCCCTGTGTTCCCGGGATGCAACTAGCTGAAGAACCATATTGACAACAGGATGGAGGAGACTAAAAGAAGTTGTCCAAATAGAAGGCTACTCTGCTTCCTCATGGAGGTGACCACTGCAGACAGGTTGGGCTTGGCTAAGGTTCTCAAGAAGAAGCTTAAGGTTTCCATTCAGGGCTCATATATATGAAAGGATGATCAAAGGTCCCAGTTGCACACCATACAGTATGACTTCAATGACTTAATCCTGGAAAACTTTTGAAGCAAGTATAACTAAATGCCTACCTTAACCATAACAAAATGAAAAACTTTATCAAAGCATTTAACTTTGAGCAATCACTTCCTTATATGGTATTTGAGGACTTCAAGCAAAGCCCTTTATGTATTCCTTGTGTTTTCAAAACATACTCTTGGTACCAAATAAACTAACTTGCTAAAGAGGTTTATTGACTCCTAGCTAGTTAAATGTCAGAATCATCCACCACAAAATACCCACTTTGGTTCTGGAGTGTTGGATTGGTAGCTCTCCATTTTGGCAGTAATTGGATATAACAGAACCAGTTTTCTATTACTATCCCTTCAGAGTTATAAAAATAAAATAAAGGTTATCTGCACTTGGAAGTATATTTATCTTTCTATTGTTTACAAACACATTTGTGATTGGAGAGGAAATGGGGTGTTTAGGGTAGATACAGACATTTTGTCCAAGGAAGGTATCAAGTTATTAAAAGGTATATAGTTAAAAAACAAACAAAAAAAAGAGAGAGAGAGAGAGAGAGATTTGCAAAACCCATTCCCATTTTTCTTAGTGAGCACTGAGGAGTACTACAAGCAGAATTAGTCACTAGTAACTGTGCCATAGATCCTGATCAAAAACAATCAGACTACTGGGGCTCTTGATTGGCACAAATGGGAGCACTATCTTTGGAAAATTCATCCCCCCCCGAAATTTCTCCATAAGACATGTTTATTTATATTTTACACCCATTAGATTGTGACCATCTTAAGTCAGAAATGCAGTTTACATTCATCTATAAGTTTGTTCTTGATACATAATAGACATTTGACGCATTGTTGTTAAGTGAATAAAATTTGTTGATAATTTATAATTCAGGAGTAAAATAGATTTCAGGTAAAGCTTTTGCTAGGTCAATCATGAATACAAATAACAAGCATATCTCCAGGAAGGCTCATGAGTATGTTATTAATTTTCACTATTATTATTAAATAGAAGCCCTAGAGAATAGACTGACATGGCACTTAATGTTGTTAATTAAAAGTAGATGAAGATATACTTGAAACTATGAAAACACTCAATCTTTTCCTTATGCTAAGCACCCAATATTTAAATGCAAATAATAGAACATTCCCACAAAGCAATTCTATTAAGCTTCATTCCACTTTTTAAAGAAGCAAGGTTCTCATCTAAGATGTTTTATTGCCATTTCTATTAATTTTTCATATTTTAAAAAATAACAGGTATTGGGATGCCTGGCTTGCTCAGTCAGTGGAGCATGCAATGCTTGATCTCAGGGCTGTGGGTTCAAGCCCTATTTTGGGTGTAGAGATTACTTAAAAATAAAAATCTTAAAAAAAAATAACAGGTATTAAAAACCTTTATAATTACCTGCTAAATAAACAGCTATTTCCATATATATTAGTGATCTTGTAGAAAGAACACCCGGAACTAATAAAACCCCAGAAAATCCTGACTCACAAGAACAGAGTGCTTATTTGGTTTTGGGTCATTGGCTGCTTCATTATTGAGATTTTCCAGGTTAGATAGTGTTACACTTGGAATATGCCAGTGAGCATTAATAACAATGACCATAAATGAAAAGTTGGCCTTCCCCAATCAGATGTTAAGACTAAGCTCTCCAAATTCAGTGCTCTCTTTAATGCAGCAGAGGGCAGTGAAAGCACTGTTAATTGATCATATAAACCTTTTATTACAATCTGGAGAGAAACACTGTATTTCCTTATATTGCATTTTCCATTTTAAACACCATACATGAAAGTGGTTTGAAAGACAATACATTTTTAGTCTCAGATGTATTTTTGAAGCCATATAGAACGTTCACAAAGTGCAATGAAACACCTATCTAGCATTTCAGAGATTTACAGTTCACTTGAGTATAACAGAAAAATGTTTTAGAGGATAATACTACACCGTGACCTCAGTCTAAAATTTACCTACATGGTGTAGGAGACACTAAAACTGTGGAAACCTATCAGACAGAGTGCTGTGCTTATATTAGCAGAGAATTTAAGAGCTTCAAGGGGTCCTTACGGTCAACTAATGATCATGGAAAAGTTACTAGATTCTCTCAACTAGAGGAGGCTAAAGTATAATCAGAACAGAGGTCTTCTTGCTCCTCTTACTTTAAAGTTTTTATTTTGCCACACCATATTTCGTAATATTTAACAGTTAGACTTAGGACTTCTGACGTGCTTCTCAGGGTTCAAAGGTCTTAGGAAACCTCACTTGAAAAATGCGGTAGAGGGGCACCTGGGTGGCTCAGTCCGTTAAGTGGCTCAGGTCATGATCCTGGGATCCTGGGATCGAGTCCCTCACTGGGCTCCCTGCTCAGTGGGGAGCCTGCTTCTCCCTCTCCCTCTTTCCACCACTCTGCCTACTTGTGCGTGCTCGCTTGCTCTCTCTCTCTCTCTGTGTGTCAAATAAATAAATAAAATCTTTAAAAAAAAAAGAAAAGAAAAATTCAATAGTGTTCACAATCACTCTGTTTCTGTAAAAGTTCTCAAGAGATAAGATGTTAATGTTACACATTTTAATCAATATTTATTTCACAATTTTCAAAAATAAGACCTTGTCACTCCCTGACCCCAACCCCAACTAAGAGGAAGACAGTGTTCTTTTCTTTTTTTTATTAAAGATTTTTTTTTAATTTATTTATTTGAGAGAGAGAATGAGAGATAGCACGAGAGGCAAGAGGGTCAGAGGGAGAAGCAGACTCCCCGCTGAGCACGGAGCCCGATGTGGGACTCGATCCCGGGACTCCAGGATCATGACCCGAGCCGAAGGCAGTCGCTCAACCAACTGAGCCACCCAGGCGCCCAACATTGTTCTTTTCACCTCAGCTAATGAATGCATATCTGGTCCCCTTCTTGGCATGCCCCAGCACTGTATCATGGTTAGAAATTTTACTAAACGGGACTGGACCTGGCTATGGATGCTTTCTTAGCTGTAACCTTCCAAAGCCTGGGCTTTGGTCTGGAAGATCTACCACTCGCTTTCCCTACTGGGTTAAGTATGTCAACATCAGGGGAAAGGGTTAAATGGCTAATGGTAAAATAACAACCTCTGGGAGAGAAGACATCTCAGGGAAGCCAGGACACTGCTATATCAATTACAATGAAACATTTTGCCTCTGGACTTTGTTGATCTGTCCGGAGTACATGATGTCTGATTGGCGTTCCCAAGTTCTGGGGCTGCCAGTGACATTCCCCTGACCCTGCAGGAGTTCTTCCTTCTTTAAAGAACACACACTAAGCATCGGGCCCAGGACCTCTTACTTTCATTTTCGCTAGTTGGCTTCTCCGCCTGCTTGCTCTATGTCTGTAGTCTTTCAGCGAGTCGAGGGCCAGGCTGAAATCCCAGAGCAAATTCCTCCAAAGCCAAACAAGGAAATGTTCAACGAGTCCTTGGAAACCAATAACTGAGAGCACCAGGTTATCTTATTTGGAAGTTAATATATTGGATGTTGTAATTTTTCACCAAAATTAGACATTTTCTGGATTAGCTATGCATCTTCATTATATCACGATCTTTAACAAAGGTTAAAGGTGCATGAATAGATCTATGTTTCAAGTAGTCATTACATTTTTTTTAGAGTATAAAGGTTTTTCAAAGTCAAGTCAAGGGGAGTACCACTATTGTGGCCCCAGTTTTTAACTACCAACTTTGGTTAAAATGTTGTGTATCTTACGATTTTTTGAGAGGATGGCTAATACCTAAGGGAATTATCCTGAGGTGTGCCAAAAACATAAGGAAAACATGGAGCCTTTTGTAGAGAAACTACCAGGTACTGTTCTCTATCTGTTTTCCCCACATGGCGAAGAGTTCTCTAGAAATGACCATGGATGGGGGCTTCTCCATTGCCTTTGGTTGGGCTGGCCAGAAAAGCCACAGAACCTCCTGCCAAGGGCCAAGTAGAGCTATGTTTTCTTGTGTGGTGACATGTTACCACCCAGCAAGGATTAGGCTCTGGGCATGATCTACTGGTTTGGAAACCTGAAACCAGGATTTTCAGAATCCTGAGCTCTTCAGCATACCCCAAACAGCAAAGGGAAACTATTTGTTTAGAAAGCCCAGTCTCAGGGCCGTTCAGAACTCAGAGGTCAATCATAAGAGTTATCAGGGAGCACAATGCATACCTCATTGACCTGGCTTCTCTGCGAGGGTTTGTTCCCATGGGGCAGGAGAGAGAGGGAGGAGAGAGAAAGGAAGAAAGCAGGGAAATAAAAGAAAACAGGTGGTATAGAGTGGGAGTTACAACGGGCTCTAAGTTAAAACCCACTCACTAGCTGAGTTCAACCACCTAAGCCTCTGTTTTCTGAAACATTAAATGGGACTGATGATGTGTAAGTCACAGGGTTGTTGTAAGGATTCATGGAGTTAATCTCCGGAAATTACTTAGTGCAGTGCCTGGAACATGTCAAGTATGCCCAATAAAGGTTAACCATTATTACTGTTATTTTTAAGTAATTGGATAAGAAGAAGGGAAAAGATGTACCGATTGTGATGTACAGTTCCTTAAACACTGCCATTTTATAAGCTAATCATTCAGAGCCTTGTGAGGAAAGACCTACAATTTGAGTATATCCGTGGATTTGGGTACTATAAGAACCTCATCGATCTATTCAAACTACATTTATAGAATCTGCACAACCTGGGACAAAGTGGATTACCTTTCGTTTAGGCGGCATCCCGGTAGAGGGGACTTTCCCCTTCTCAAAGCCTGCACCCCGACCATGGGTTGCATCGTCCCAGAAGAAGTGGCAGGGTTTTGTTTTGCTTTGTTTTGTTTTTCAGTTTTGCATAAATGTTCCATATAAACTAACAACAGCCCTGGGACCCAATTCCAAATCCTACGGCTCTTTGTGAGCATGACAAACCCTCCAGCCAGATCCTGCCTTCCATTCTCCAAGACAAGATTGCAGAGAAGCTCCTACCTTGGGATCTACCTGGGTGAGGAAAGAGCGTGCTCCAGGGCCCAGCCTCTGGGCAAGAGAAACCAATTCAAACCAGACTCTCAGACCCTTGACTCCACCCAGAAACTGAAAAGGGTAGGAGACTGTGCCTTGTCTTCCTCACTAGAGAGCTCATACCTCAACTCTGCTCAAAAGCTATGGCTTAAGTATTGAGGTGTGGGAGCTGGAGGGAGAGATGATGGAAATAAACCACAATTTCTGTTTCCCTTTTCATTCCAGCAGCTCGACTGAATGGTGGAGAACTTCAGAGCCAACTTTTGTCCTTGAGTCCCTCTGTCTGAAATGCTATCCTCCGAGTGACCTAGATTAATCCTGCTTGTCTTGTCAGACTTAGCTCTCCATGATGTGCAATCCTATCCCAGAATGAGGTAAGGCCTTTCTGTTTCTTCTTAGCATCTTGTACATTCTTCCTGGAATGTAAGTTCATGAGGATAGGACCTGTGTCCGTCTCGTACACAGTTTTACTCTCAGCACCCAGAGTGGTACCTGATCCACAGCAGACATCCAACAAATACTGTTGAATGAGTGTATAAGTCAATCAGTACAGATAAAGGAGAGGAGAAACAGTAGGCAGCTACACGGCCTTCTATATGGCAAACAGAAAGTGGATTCTAGAACCTGAAAGGCCCATTGCCTGAGCACCAGGAAGGATTTAGGCGGGAACAAGATGGGCTTGTGCTTGAATTTTGGAGTGCATGACAAGGAAAGCCTTACTCTGGACAATAGAGAGCAAGAATATTCCAGAACTGGAGTACGGGGGGGTGAGGCAGAATACAGTGTAGGAGGGATGGCATGAGGAAGAGAATCAGGAGTCAGAAGAGAAGGCAGGAGGACATCTGAGTGCTCTGTGAGGTGAGGCAGACACTGAGAAGGCCCCGGTGATGGGTACCAGATAGACCCCACCAAAGGAATGGGCCCTATGTCATTTGAGGTTTATTTCTGTGCTCTCTCATGACCCCAAAACTCTCAGTTCAAGTTCTACAACATAGTATCAGTATAGTAACCTTATTTTCATGATTCCTTCCTGTGGGAGGAAGAGAGGCCCACCCGGATGTGGGAGGGAACAGAAGAGAAGGAGTTGTCCCAACCCTGGGGTCTATGTCAGAACAGAAATAAAAGAACAGCTACAAGAAGCAGAGAACATCAGAAAGCAGGAAATCAGAGCAAAGCTGACTGAGAATGTAACAGGAATCTTGGGAACATGCTTTGGCCTTCAAAGAGACATGAAATGGGAATTTTGTGAGGCTCATCTTTGCCAGGTCCCAAGGGGCCAGGAGGTCCCAGCTAATACCTGGGACGCATTATGCATCCTGCCATAAAGGTTATTTTTCTTGTCTGTGATGCCTTTCGGATTATGAGTTCCTTGAAGGCAGGGGTTTTCTTATTTGTAAGAGCATCAGGATCTCTAGCACAGTGTCTAACAGTAGTTAGTATTTGTCGAATGAATAGATGAATGTTTTTATCACAGATCTTCTTCATTCAGAACTACCTATGGTTAATGAAAGAATCCAATGGGAGAGAAGGAGAAAGGAAGAGAGAAATAGAGACAGAGAGAGAGAGAGAGAAGGATGGAGGGAGAGAATGAGAATCCAACCTAATATATAAAACCTGAAGGTTTCCTCAGGCAATTTTTTTTTCCCCTTTATCTCTGGTTTATCTCTTACCCTCTAAAACCTCTTTTGGCATCTGCTCCATGTTCTAGAATTAGGTTGAAATTCCAAAGCCTGGTGGATGGTCTTCATAAGGTGATCCTCCTCTAATGCAAAGGCCATGCACATCCTACTAGGCCTGCTAGGCCTGTCTCAGTGAAAGGCATGCATCTCCTGGCCAGCACTTGATTAGAAATATTCACATTTCAAGGACAGGATGTACCCAGGACAGCTCTGGCCTCTAAGCTTCTGAGTTTGCCTAGAGCCAGTACTTAACTGGTGAATACAGGTTTCCCAGAACTTTATGCAAAACACTTAATGCAAGTTGTTAGGTCAGAAGATAGGGAGAGACACCCTTACAATGAAGGTTTTACAGACCGTGGAATGAATCCTAACAACATTTAATAATACCAATTTTAAAAAGCCAGTTGATCCTCATTTCCCTTTGTTTTTGATCAATCGACAGAAGGAGTAAGTAAAATCTCATGTTTTTTAAAAAGTTAAAGATACAAAACTTAAAAATAATTGTTGGGACCAGGTCTAAATACATGAAAATCCCAATGTCTTAAGTTTCTCTTATTGTTGAAGATATAGTAAACATTGAAACAGCAGTTACTGATAATATAGATCAGTAAGTCAGGCAAAATGATTTCTGAGTCTGGTGGCCTGTATCAATATGCCCTTAAACTGAAGGAATCCACCTCTGAAATTGTAGATAGGATTAAAGTTTAGTTTCTCCTAGATGAGAAAGTGCTTAAGTAGGACAGAGAGAACTGTCTGCCTACTCACTGTAATGGTCTAAGGGGATAGATATCTGCCCAGGATGCCTCCTGCAAAGTATCTGACTTTGGGCACAACGATGTATTCTCTCCCTAAAAGTGTTACAGAAGTGATTCTTTCTTAGAATGAAATGTAGTCATTGAGTTCATTATCAGATATATTAAATTCTCCTTCTGTACCCATGTTTCAAAAATGTCCTCTCCTTCACTTCTCTCTTCATATGATGGGACAAAATACACCTCCATAAGGCAAGCTCAATGATGTGTGGTTGCAAAGCAGTCAGTTCATACACAATGGCTGCACCCATAATTTCACTTGGTCCTCAGTTTATTTGCCCTCCGATTCTGGACATGACAGATGGTTTGCATTCTCTAAGGCCAGGATCATGGCTAGTGGGTGGTAGAAAAGTGCCTGTCATCCTGCAAAGATATGACCTGCCAACAAAGTGTGGATAAGCTCAAGAAACCATTTCCAAACATGGAAACAGGACTGGATCGGTTTGGGGCAGATGGAAGCTTTTGCCAATTCCTAATTTTGCCAATCTCCCTTGATGATTTCTCAACCACTCAACACAGGGTGAAAGGGAACAGAATAACTTCTATTTCCAACACTTTGAAGCTATTAGAAATTATCAGACTTTTTCCTAATAAGTAAAATAGATAATAGAAAAATTAGCGGGTCTGAGGATTATCCCAAAACCCTTTAGGATTACAGGAATTTCATAGCAGGGTTAACATTTTTAGAAAGTAAGAACTGAATATTTTCATTACCTTCTCTGTTTGTAGGTACTTCTTTATAGCTAAATTTATTTTTGCTTTGCCAAAAACTTTTCAGCTATTCACTGATTAATGGAAGGAACATGTACCCCCAACACAAAAGCACAAAGTTCCAAAAATGCATCAGCAATTCTTCTTCTATTTACTTATTTTTTTTTACCGGGCGGGGAGGGACTGGCAGAGCCATCAGAGGCTTTACGGGGGAAAAGACATTTGAACGGGCTGTTAGTTGAGGGCATGGGCGAGGGAGTAACCAGGGCAGTAGACTCCCGCCAAGGGTAGGCTGAGGACTGGGGCTGAGCCTTAGGTGGTTCTCCTGTTCCCGATGCTCCCTGGCACTGCTCCTTCCACAAAGCTCTATGGCAGCCACAGGAGATGGGAGGATGGGAGGGACCACGGTGGTTTTTCACTTGGACAGGACATGAGACCACTCAGACACCAGCTTCCCTATCACTGTCTCAATCTTCACAACCACAGCTTTGTTGGGGTTCACAGGGCTGAAGGAGCTGGAGCCCCTGCTGAGCCAAAACAGGCTGGAAGGAGCTCAGGCCATAGTTGAGGCCAGGACTGGTGAGGCTTCCTTAGGCCCAGCCCAGTCCACCGGAGTGGCCGTTGGTGGTCTTAGTATGGATACTCATGTTCGGTGGCGATCTCAATGTCCAGGGCCAGCTCGATGTTCAGGAGCTCCTGGTACTCACGTAGCTGCTGCACCATGTCCTGCTTGGCTTGCTGCAGGGTGGCCTCCAGCTTGGCCAGCTTGGCATTGGCGTCCTTAACAGCCAGCTCCCTGTGCTGCTCACCCTATAGTGGCTTCCAGGGAAGCTCTCTGGCCTTTGAGGCCCCCGATCTCAGCCTGGAGTTGGCTTATATTTGTTTCTTCTCAGAAAACTGTCTTCATGGGATGGAAGTCATCCCTGTGCTTCCCAGCCAATGTCTACAGCTCCTTGTACTTGATCTGGTACATGGTCTGGCCTCAGCCTGGCTGTGATTGGTGATGTCCCCCTCATACAGGGCTTTGACTTTGATGATGCTGCTGTCCAGGTCCAGGGAGCGGCTGTTGTCCATGGACAGGACCATGGACGTGAACAAGATCTGGGACTGCAGCTCACGGATCTCCTCTTCATACAGCTGCCTTAAGAAGCTGATCTCATCGGTCAGCCCTTCCAGGCGGGACCCCAGCTCTACCTTGTTCCTGTAAGCTTAGTCCACATCCTTCTTGATGAAGACAAATTCATTCTCCATGTCTGCATGCTCTTTGATCTCCTCCTTGTATTTATTCTTTTTTTTAAATTTATTTTATTATGTTATGTTAGTCACCATACATTACATCATTAGTTCTTGATGTAGTGTTCTGTGATTCACCGTTTGCATATAACACCAGTGCTCCAACCAATACGTGCCCTCTTCAATACCCATCACCAGGCTAACCCGTCCCCCCACCCCCCTCCCCTCTAGAACCTCAGTTTGTTTCTCAGAGTCCATCGTCTCTCACGGTCCTCCTTGTATTTATTCTTAAAGTCCTCCACCAGCCCATGAATGTTGCCAAGCTCCACCTCCAGCTTTAGCTTCTCCTGGCCCTGTGTGTCCAGCAGCCTTGGAAGGTGGTTGATGGAGCTCTGAAATGCGCTGTCCATGTTGCTCTGAGCTGTTTTCTGCTGCTGTAGGAGGCTCAACTTGGTCTCCAGAATTTTGTTCTGCTGCTCCACGTGCTGCATCTTGTCGACGAAGGAGGCAAACTTGTTGTTGAGGGTCTTGATCAGCTCCTTCTCTGGGGTGTGCACAGCCTGGATGTTGGGGTCCACCCCCAGCTTAAGGGGGCTCAGCAGGCTCTGGTTCACTGAGACAGCTATGATGTCCCCCACACTCCGCACCCTGCCGTAACTCCTGACCACACTCATGCTGGTGCCTAGGCCAACACGGAAGCTGCTGCTGCAGCCTACCTGAGAGAAAGTGGAGAAGCTGATACGGGCGCCAGGCGTGCTTGTGTAGGAATGGCTGCTGAAGGCCCTGGGGGCCAGAGGTGGACAACTCGTAGGACTTCTGGGTCACCCTGATGGTGGAGGCTGGAGAGGAAGCCAATAGACTGAAGCTGACAGAGGTTCAAGAAGGAGCTGAGAATCGGCTTCTAGGTGGGTTAACAATGTTTATTTTATAAATTGGCTGTCTTCTCTCACTCCATGACCTGGGGCCTCAGAGACTTGGTTTTGTTTTGTTTTCCTATTACTTTTCTAACCAGTTTTCTCTATTTCCTTTGACTCTTCTTTCTTCTCTGATCCTAACAGTAGGTTTTTTCAGAGCAAATTTGTGATTTTTCTCTCCGAAAGCAATCCCTCAGTGGACTTCTCTGCTTTCAAGGATTCATCTGTTATTTCTATGTGGATGCTTCAAAATCCACAACCATATTAAAAACTGGTTACCAGCCATCTACTACCCGAAAGCCTGCTTTGTCTTCGGAACAATAGAGCCAAAGGTAAAATTACATCTTTTCTACAAACAAGGTAGGCTTAACATCCCAACCACTCCTTCTGTCAGTGGAGTTAAGTCTTTAATGGAGGTAACACCCAGAGCCATATACTAGAAATTAACAAGGGCTAGAAATAAACCTGCCTTCCTGGTGATTCACCGCATCACTTTCGGCACCTAACGTTTTATGAGCTATTTATTCTCTATTGCTTTACACTTGTATGCCAGTGATTTGACAAATATTCACTGAGCACTTACTCTGTGCCAGGTACGACAGCAGGTGCAACTAGCAAAGAGCTTAGAAGACCTTAGAGCACCTTAAATCTTTGAGCAAAGAAGCCAACAGTAGACAAACACCGGTATAATTAAGTTAAAGTACCAATCAGAGCAATAATGTAGAAGGTAAAAATAGGCTAATGTGATAGAGCAACTGGGGGTAGGATGGTTTAGGCCACTTGAGATGAGGAATCCCTCTCTGAGGAGGTAATATTTGCGCTCACACCTGAATAATGAAGATACAGAGATGCAAAGATCTAGGAAAATATGTTTCATCCCAAAGTCTATGCAAAAGCTCTGAAATGTGGACAAGCTTGGCATACTAAAGGAAGAGTAGAAGGAAATAAGACAACAGAAGGCAGATAACAATCAGCACATGTGGATTCCGCAGGCTAGGATTTCTCAACCTTGGCACTACTGACATTTAGGACCAGATAATTCTTTACAATGGGGAGCTGTTCTGTGCGGTGTAGGATGTTTAGCAGCATTCCTGGGCTCTACCCACTAGGTGCCAGTAGGCTCTTCCTAGTGACGATCAAAGAACCTAAGCATCTGCAATTACCAAATGGGCAAGTACGAAATGGGGAGCAAAAAAGTCCAGTTGAGAACCATTGTTGTAGAACAAGGTAAGAAATTTGGGTATTATTCTAACTGTAATAGAAAACTATTAAAACATCTTAGGCAGAGAGTAATAGGATCTGAGTTACACTGTAGGAAGTTTATGCTGGCTTTAGTGGAGAGAGACGAGAGTAGAGGCGGAGAGGATTAGAAGTCTATAACAGAAACCTGAGTCAGAGATGATGGACTAAGGCAGTAGCCAAGAAGGATTCATCTAGGAATTAGGCGGCAGGTATTGAGAAGAAGAAAAGAATCAAGCATGGTGTGCTGCCTGGCTGGCTCAGTCATTAAACCTCTGCCTTTGGCTCAGGTCATGATCCCAGTGTCCTGGGATCCAGCCCTACATTGGGCTCCCTGCTCCGCGGAAAGCCTGCTTCTCCCTCTCCCACCCCCCCTGCTTGTGTTTCCTCCCTCACTGTGTCTTTCTCTGTCAAATAAATAAATAAAATCTTAAAAAAAAAAAAAAAGAATCAAGCATGATGCTTAGGTTCTTTGCTAGAGCCATGAAGTAGTTGGAACTAGTCCTAAACCTGAGATAGCAGCGCCCTTTATTAATGGGGAAGACTTGGAAGTAGATTTGTGAGCGTAAAGGTTGGAAATCAAGAATTCCTTTAGCTATATTAAATTTGAGATACCTCTTGATATCCAAGTGGAGATGTCCAGTAAGCAGTTAGATGTATGTTGGGTGTGGCACTCTGAGGAGAGGTCAGGTTTGAAAATACGAATCTATGGATGGAATATGAAGATGAGAGATTAGATGAGGTCACCTAGTGTATGAGTTTCCTGTGAATGCTGTAACAAATGACTACAAACTGGTGACTTAACACAATAGGAATCTGGGGCACCTGGGTGGCTCAGTCAGTTAAGCATCTGCCTTTGGCTCAGGTCATGATCTCGGGGTCCTGGGATCGAGCACCGCGTTGGGCTCCCTGCTCAGCGGGAAGCCTGCTTCTCCCTCTCCCAATCCCCTTGCTTGTGTTCCCTCTCTCGCTGTGTCTCTCTCTGTCAAATAAATAAATAAAATCTTTAAAAAAAAACACACACACACAATAGAAATTTATTCTCTCACAGTCTGGAGCCATAAGTTCAAAATCAAGGTGTCTGTAGGAGCTGCATTCCCTCTGGAGACTCTAGGGGAGAATGCATATTTTCGCTCTTTTAGCTTCTGGAGGCTGTCAGCAATCCTTGACTTGTGGCCTTGTGTGACCATATCACTCCAAGCTCTACCTCTTTGGTCACATTTCCTCCTCCCCTTCTGTCTGTCAAATCTCCCCTGTGTGTCTTTTTTTTTTTTTTAAGATTTTATTTATTTGAGAGAGAGGGAGAGAGAGCGCAAGTGGAGGAGAGGGGCAGAGAGAGAGGGAGAAGCAGGCTTCCCGCTGAGCAGGGAGCACAATGCAGGGGCTCAATCCCAGGACCCTGAGATCATGACCTGAGCCGAAGGCAGATGCTTAACTGACTGAGCCACCCAGGACAGGAGCCCCTCCCCTTGTGTGTTTCTTATAAGGACAGTTATCATTAGATTTAAGTTCTACCTGAGTAATTCAGCATGATCTCTTCATCTCAAATTCCGTAACATAATTACATCTGCAAAGACCCCTTTTCCCAAATAAGGTAACATTCACTAACATTCACAAGTTCTGGAAATTAGGGTGTGAACATATTTCTTTGGGACCACCATTCAGCCCACTACACGTAGGGAAAGAGCGTAGAGAAGACAAAAGTTTCCTCCAAGGCGGACATTCCAAGTATAGGGCCCTAGACTCCAACATGCAGAAGTTGGTAGAGGAGGGGGAGCTAGGAAAGAATCGCTGGGCAGCAGGATGGTCACAGACAACCAGAGAGGGCCTGGGGGTCAAGTTTCTTCTGAACCTCACATGTTTCTTTGTACCAGATTTGTCCCAGAGTAAGTTTAAAAGATACTCCTTGAATTGAAATGAATGTTTATAGTGATCTTTTAAAAAGCCCATTGCCCATGCCATTAAACTGCCTTGAGATTATTGGGAAAACTCAGGGGTAATCACCCACACATTTATTGCTTTAGGTGAGCACATGGAAAGAGAGAGGGAGAGAGAAAACCTGTTTCATTTTGTGCCAAGTTTTTATTGTAATGGTAATCATTGCTCTTCTTTTAATTCTTCATTCCCAAGCCCACAAAGCGCTAACATTTGAAACCTATTTAGAGAATTCTTTGGAACTTGCAGCAAACTTCCAAAGTTAAATTTAGGACTCAAAGCTTCATCATTGGTCCATGAGGTGAAAAGGATGGAGAGTGATGATGGAGGGAGCTGCTCTCCTTCGATGCCTTGATGTGGGGATGGGATATACATCTCGGTGCTGCAATTTATTCCTCACTCCCAGGGAAAATATACTCCTTGTCTTTTCATAAAAATAAGAAATTCTGTGCTACCAATAACTTTGTAGTCAGTATATCTCAGCTTTACTTACTGACAAACAAACATATCCTAAAGTCCTTTGAATAGAAATATATCACACAGGGTCAAAATGTCATCTGTCCTAGAACATAAAAATTGGTGCCTTGGGGAAACATATTTTAAATCAAAGTAAAACTGAATGTATGACTTTAGAATGCAGGAACACTGGTCCTTTTTTTTCTTTTTCCCAAGTGTGTCTCCCTTGGTGGCTGGCAGATCGTTCTAGGACTTAACCCTCAAAAATTTGAGGGGGAGCAATTTGAGGGAAAATTTCAACTATTCTTCTAACAAAGTCATCTTGCTTCTAGAAGAGAAATGATGACTGAAGCAGTCTTCAACTGCCAGAGGAGGCGTGGAGAATTTTCTATAGTCTCCTTCCACTCATGCAACTATGGACAAGTTGCAGAGCAGAGCTGTTTGGGATCCTGATCTCACAGGAGATGGATTCAGAAATGGCCGTCATACTTTTGACCCCCTCTCTTTCCCACCCCCTCTCCTACCTGCCACAAGGTCCTAAGAGGTAAACAAACTTACCTAAGACTGAAACCTGCTTGTCCAGGACCTTATGCCTCCCAAGCAAGTACAAAATTTTATTAAATAAGGGACTGGGGGCTCCTGGGTGGCTCAGTCAGTTAAGTGGCTGCCTTTGGCTCAGGTCATGATCCCGGAGTCCTGGGATCGAGCCCCGAGTCGGGTTCCCTGCTCAGTGGGGAGCCTGCTTCTGCTTCTCCCTCTGCCTTTGCCCTTCCTCCACCCCTGCTCATGCTCACTCTCTCTATCTCAAATAAGTAAATAAAATCTTTATAAAAAACAATGGACCAATTAATTAATTTGGTATACAAAATTAAAGAAAAGCATATTTTATATTTAAAATCAGAAGATTTAAAGTAATATGGCATATCTCAAAATCTTTGAGATTAATTTCACTTGCATTTGCCTTTTCCTCATGTTAACTAACATGCGCCCCCCTCCATACACACACCGCATATATCCAAACCAACATTCTGATTTGAGTAAGTATTTGGATGGGTAATGTGGACTTAATGGGAACATAACTACATACATTTTGAGAAGTGAAAAAAATTTTTAAAAAATGCCTGCTCTTCAAGAATGCTAAGAGTAAATTTAAAAGTGCCTTGAAAACTAAAAGTTAAAGTAGAAAGAATGTCAAGGAACTGCTGAGGCTAAGCCTTGCCAAAAGTCAAAAGTTCAACAAGCCGCTCTTTGATGTGACTAGAGAATTAGCTCATTTCTGCACTATGTTCACTACATAAGTGGATGGGTATTTTCACAAGAAAAGTGGCAGCAGGCTTTTTCCCATCAGGCTCTGACAGGAGTGAGCAGCCCTGGGTTCCAGTTCAGGCTCTGTGACCTCGTTTTAGGATTGTAACAACTCTTTGCCCCTTTCTGAAGATCGTCTCCATCTGCTAAAAGGAGGACTAACAAACACACTGACTAACTCACAGGTCTGTTGTGAGAATAACATGTATTAGTGGGCATGGAAGGGCTTTGATGGGTTCAAAGATGCAAGCCATTTTATTACATAGTAAAAGAATCTGGATTGAGACCTTCTGACACTACTCAGGAGTCAGAATCAACTAAGATAAGCACCCTTCTTTCCATGGACCTCCTTAAATAATAGAGTAGCTCTCATGTATTTAGTGTGTCACATGGGGGCTCCTGGGTGGCTCAGTTGGTTAAGCACCTGACTCTTGATTTCTGCTCAGGTCATGATCTTAAGTTCGTGAGATGGACTCCATGTTGGCCTCCGTGCTGAGTGTGGAGCCTGCTTAAGATTTTCTCTCTCCCTCTCCCTCTGCCCCTCCCCTCCAAGCAGGCTCACTCTCTCTCATAAAATAAAATAAAATTAAATTAAATTAAATTAAATTAAATTAAAATAAAACAGTGTGTCACATGAACAGAGCATTTAACAATAATCATTGATATAGGGTTATTACTTCCATCTTTATAGATGATAAACAGGATTAAATGACTTTCCAAATCATAATTCTGATAAACGGAGGAGCTAGGGTTTGAATTCAGATCTAATTCCCAAGCACAGGCTCTTACATACTGAGCAAAGGCCAGAGAGATGTAAGACCTGGCCTCTGATTTCCTGGGTGGCTGTGTTGATGGACCCCAATGCACCTCCTACTTCTCTTCACTGATTCTCAAGAGCCTTTCAAATCAGAAGCACCCAGGAGGTCCCTGCCATGGAAGATCACAGTGAACTTCCCTTGGGAGGAACCTCCCGTGTTTAGGGGGATTAAGTTTTCTAAATAAAGACCACAGTTCAAAAATCCATTACATAGATGAAATTTGTCAGGACACTCCTGGGATCGATTGTGTGAGTCCATAAGCTTGTTATCACCATGTCACCTTCCTACATCTGTTGTCCATGTACCAAAAGAAAAGGAAATTAGAGCTAAGATCACCCAAGCTCTACAGTTTATTTTACTGTGAGTTACACTTGCCTCTACCTCTCCCACCAAGCTTCCTTCCTCTTGTGTTCTGAATATGCATGCTCAGTAAGCATTACTGATTGGCTGACTGAGTGAGAACTGACTTACCCCATCAGGAATAATTTTGATTATGATGAAATACAAATAATCTCTCTTCTCATTTCAGTTCGTATCTTCTTCTCACATGAACTCCATCTTACTTTGTGTTACTCACATTTAAAACCTTTGAAATAATCTTTGATGTTTTCCCTTGGGTTTCCTTAACCATTCAGACCATTCCTGCTGATATTTTCTTGTAATATTTCCAGATTTATGCCGTCCTTCCTTTTTATTTATTTAAAACATACCTATTGAATTCCGGGCCCTCATCTTGAAAAATATACAAATTCCTGAGTAGGGCCCTGCTTCCCTTTTTAATTATCCTTTCTATTCGTCTTGCACATGGTTGCCAGATTAATATTCCCCAAATCCTGTTTTTTCACTTTCCCATTCTTGATCTTGACCTCGTAAGACGATGCCACTTTATCTATGAAATGAAGCCCAAATTCTTTGCCTGATAGTCACATCCTTGTAACATCTGGATTTAAGAAACCTTTCTAATACATCTCCCATCTTTCTCTAGTTGACCCTGCTGCTTTGGGAAGACTGGCCTTCCTACAGCTCCTCTTTAAGTAATGCTTTGTGCATTTCGGTCCCTGAACAGTGACCCAAGTCCTTTCTCCCCCTTAGAATGCTTTCTGTTTTCTGCTTCTCTCATCCATTTCTTCCACTGAAGAAGGCCCAAATTCAATTCTTGCCTTCCTAAGAAGCTTCTCCTGGTTATGTGAGTCCACAGTAAGATGGTTGAGAAACAGACATTGCCAATCTGCAGCTACTCCTGCCTCAGGGCCCACGCGCCATCTAAGCACACACTGTTGTGGGAAGCTTCATGTTGTGGAATGGAGGTATTTCACATTTCATATGTGACTGTTTAAACTTCCCATTATGTTATATCTTCTCTGAGGATGGAGGCAGTTTGGTCTGGCAGAAAAGAGCATGAAGACTAGAGCCAGACTCTTTGGGTTCAAGTCCATCACTTACTACCTGTGTGATCTTGGGTAATGTATTTGCTTACACATCAGCTTCCTCATCTGTAAAACTGAGAACAATATCATACTTCCCTCATAGACTTATCGTGAGGATGAAATGAGTTTAATATATGTAAGGTGCTTAGACAATGCTGGGCACATTGTACATACTTTGGAAGTGTTAGCTGTTATTCTTCCTTGCATGTTTTCCAGTGTGTATATATATATATATATATATATATAGAGAGAGAGAGAGAGAGAGAGAGAGAAAGAGAGAGAGAGAGGGATCTATACACATACATGCTGATATATCTATACACATATATCTATATTCATTTCTATATCTATATGCTGAAGGACAGTTGATCAACTCACCAATTAATCTGGGAAGATGGTAGAAATACCATCTATTTCAAGAGTATATATACATGTTCCCCTCTAGGTCAGTTTTATGCCTAGGGTTTCTTCAGCTGCTCTTTCTCTTCCAGACTGCATGTAAGCATTCTTCTGGGACAGAGAGATGGGTTGCACACTTACTCTCAGACAAGAATTTCATTAGCCCAGAAATGCCCATTTTTAGTTGAATATACTTTCACATTTGAGACATACATATTCCCTACATGGCAGTGATGAGTCTATATAAAAGTGTGCTTTGTATTATAATTTGTGTTTAGTTTGGAAATAGGGCCTAGGACTTTCCCCATGAATAATCTTCCAAAAGTTAAAAAAAAAAAAAGACAGACAGACAGAAACTGGGGAACAGCCCCCACTGTGAATACTGAAGACTTTAAGGTACATCTATAGGCGAAGTGTTAGTTTTTAAGGCATGTTTTTTTGTTTTAAAGATATGTACAGACTATAGGATACGATTATATGAAAATCCATATATTTAAATATTTTTAAAAGATTTTATTTATTTATTTTAGAGAGATAGAGTGAGAGAGAGAGAGAGAGAAAATGAGCAGGGGGAGGGGCAGAGGGAGAAGCAGGCTTCCCACTGAGCAGGGAGCCTGATGCAGGACTCGATCCCAGGATGCTAGGATCATGACCTGAGCCGAAGGCGGACACTTAACGACTGAGCCACCCAGACATCCCTAAATATTTTTTAAAACTAAAATAAAACTGTGATTTTACTAGCAAGTAAAGCCTGTATGAAAAGAGCATATGTAACTGGTAATGTTGAAGAGAAGGTAGGTACAGGATCTGAAAAGAGAGCAGCAGTCGCTGTGTGGACAGACATGGGCTATTTGTCAGGAGGGGCGAGCACCTGGGAGGAATCCTGGCTTTCTGGGAGGAGTGAGGGGGAAAGGAGACCAGTGAGAGGGCTTGATTCATTCCTCACCAAGCCCAGAGGGTTCCAGCTTTGTCAGAGGAAAATTCACTGGAGAGGACCAAGGGAGATCAGTATCCCTGATTCTCTGTGGAGCTCATCAGCACTCAATCTCATGCTTGCTTATGATCTTCACTTTGGTGATCCTTGGCCATCTATATTAATTCCTAGGACTCTATAATAAGCATGGTGGTTTGGCCGTTATACATGCAAATTATGGAAATATAGTAACACTCTATATGGTACAAAGTGTTGAAAGCCTCATGATGTGTACAATTATAAGCAATTTTTAATTTTCAAAAGGAATGGCTACAGTTGGGAGAAAGGTTGGGTTCTGCAGAATCTCTCCTTTGCTTGTCTGAAGTTGATACCTGTAGCACTCATTTCTAAGAACCCCATGTCTTTAATCGTTAATTATCACATCCAAGTAGTTCGTGAATATTTAACAAGCGCCTATCCTGTCCCAAGTGTGATGAGGCCATAAGAAGAGAGAAGTACAAGATATTATAGGACCTTAAACCAATGGTGTGCCCATTAAAAGCTTCAAATTAGAATCAATGCAAAAAAAAACAAAAAACAAAAAACGACCCTTGCTTCATATTTCCCTGAACTCTCAACACAGTTTGGATAATCAACCAAACATTTTAGCTGAAAATAAGTAATGTGTTTAAAATAATATGTGAGGGTTAAAAAAGGCTGTCTTCCCATCTTCATTATACTTCCACTAAGTGAAGTTCCAAGGTCATTTCTGTTCATTATGCTAAGGGAACCACAACATTATTTTTTCTCTTTTCACATGAAATTTTTTCCCAGGGGGAGGCCAAGGACATATTTAAAGGGAAGAATGTGGGCTTTGCTGGATTCTGAGTTAGAATTCTGATTTACAACTTTCAATCTGTATAACTTTGGGGAAATGACTCGATCTCTCAGAACTTCAGCTTTTTCCTTTATAGAATTGGGGTAACAATAATTCCTTCTAGAGTTGGTAAACAATTAGGAATAAAGCTTTATAAAGCACCTGGCACAATGTCTGACAGATAAAGCACTTAATAAATAGTCTGTTTTAGTATCATTGTTGGAAAAGTTCTCGTTTGCTGACGACCTGTACCTGTATTAATGAAGACTGTGCTAATTTGTTCTATGTGGAAAGATGAATTAAATACCTACCATCCAAAGCGATCAATTAAAATACCAACAAGAATAATGGAATGGTACGATTTAATGCTCAGGTTTAAAATTGCTATTACATTATTTCTGGCATTTTCACCAATCTGCAATCTTCCTGGAATGGAATTTGAGAATCATATGAGGTAATTCAGAATACATAATTACAAGTAACTTGGGGATTCAGACAGTACATCCCATTTTCTCATAAATTAAAAAACTTACTCTTGGGTATTGTATAATTTAAAAAAAAAAAAGACAAAAAAGACAGCCATTTCACTGAATTTCAGTATCAGGAGAAGGAATCATCCATATGTGCTAAGTAAAGTCTTGATCAATTTATCTATCTCTTTCCATTTAAAATGCTTACTTTCTGGCTAGGCCTCTTGCATATTTTATCTATAATCTCTCTTTGTAATAATCCTCGAAGTAGTGAAGGGGGATTTCCAGTCCCCACTTGTACTTTTTCCAGAACAGGGAGGTGGGGACCTACTGTCTCCTCTCTCACCCCTCCTCACTCACTCTTCAAACAGGGGCATGCGCCCTCCCTGATCCTTGAGACTGGGAGGAGGTACTGAGCAAGCCTCGACGAAGTCAGCGCCCTCTGGTTCTTCCTGCCCCAAGAACACTTCCTCAGGATGCATTCTCAGCTAGTCCTTGGATAAGTTTGAAAGAATGGGCTCTCTCCAAGCTTTGCCTGAGACTGGGTGAGGAAGTTTAATTCTGGGGTGAAATATTAAAGAAGCTCATTATGGCTGCACATCTTAGCTACATCCTCAAATTCATCTTCCTTTAGTTAGTTTGTTTTTTTAAGTTTATATTTAAATCTTCATCTGTTTCCTGTTTTATTTCTCAGTTGTTTCCAATCTCAAGAATAGATATAATTTGCATTTTGTGATGAAAAAAAAACCCCAAGTCCATGGGGTGCCTGGGTATCTCAGTCAGTTAAGCGTCTGCCTTCAGCTCAGGTCATGATCTCAGGGTCCTGGGATCGAACCCCACACGGGGCTCCCCACTCAGCAGGGAGTCTGCTTGTCTCTTTCCCTCTCCCTCTCTCCCTGCTCAGGGTGTTTCTCTGTCTCTCTTTCAACGAAATAAATAAAATCTTTAAGAAAAGAAAAAAACCCAAGTCCAGATAAGTAACATCTGTAGTCCAAGCTTATGTAGCTAGTGAAGAGCTGACTTAGAAATTCAGCCCTGGCTTACTTTACTACACAGCACAGTTTCTTTTCAGCACACAATGCTGCCTTCCTCCTGTTGAACAGTAAAGAGAACCACTACAGCAATGATGAAGTCCTGGCCCTATTCTGTATCGTTCCAATTTTAGTATATGTGCTGCCGAAGTGAGCACTCCTGGCCCTATTCTGAAGCCATAGATTTTCACGGTTGGGTCCCAACAAACTTGCTATCTCTTCACGTATTGCTACTGTCTGGCAACAGAGAGTGTCTGCTCTGACTTCAGTCTGCACATACTGTGTCTGCACGAGGCAAGCACACAGGGAATAAGACGGGTCATAGAATTATCCAGGCCATAATGTCAATCAACTCCTCCCGCCATCTGCTTCCTCCCGCCAACAGTCTCACTGTTCGGGACAAGTGGCTTTTCTTGATTTATGTATACAGTATCAGGAAGATGTGAACATCTTCATACTTGGTTAAAACTTTCTCCTTGTATAGAAATAGACCAGAAGACTTAATAGCGTCTGGTTACGTTATTTTTACAACATTCAAATATCTTCCTCCTTTTCCACAACCAGGCTAGTTTATAGCTCTGAGTTTCTGGGACACAACTTTGTATTAACTATATTTAACCACATTAACTGTATTTTTTTAATTTTCTGTTTTCCTGATGCTCTGACATCTGAGGTTTTACCACCTAGCAGAAGCAGCCTTTCCCAGGTTAGCTAATTCCCGGAGATAGTAAACAACTTGCTTTGCGTTTGAGTACCCCTTTGATGTACAAACCAACCAATCCAGAGTCCAAAACCCCTCTTCCTCCTCTGTCTGGCACTCCAGGAAGGAATATTCCTTTGCTCTAATCATCTCGAGGCCAAAGTCCCAGACAATAGGAACCATTCCTCCTTCCCCCACCACCACAGCCTACAGCACACAGATGTTTCAAACTATCCAACCCTAAACCTACTCACCTTGCCTTGCCCATTCCTTACCTGGGAAACCACACTAAAGGCTTTTGCCCATGCTCTCCCCTGTCTCCTTCTGCCTCCTGACCAACACCGGCTCTTCCCCTGTGGGCCTTCATGTCTTGGCGTGTCCCTTCCTCTTGGGACCTGTAACAACAACCTTTGTAATGGTGATAGTCTCCTGATTTGTTGGCCTCACCATACTGAATAACAAAATCCTAGGTACCTTTTAAAACAATCTTGTACCCTTGCAAATAGCAAAAGAGCATATGCAACCATAGGTATTTTAAATATTTGCATATTTTATGGCAAGTTATACTCTGAAAACTGTAGTAGTGCAAATTAATGAAATGGTAATTTTCTAGACTTCCTTAGAAAAATAACAGTATTGAGATGAGGGTATGGAGGTTGCTTGCTTTTGCGATTTCTTCTAATGGAGTGTTATGTTTTCCAAAATGGATTCAATGCATTTGATAATGGTTTAGAGTGAAAGCAGTCTGAAGCTATCTGGTTGCCTCCCAGCTTCCCATGGAACTTTTCACTAAGCCTCATGAAGACAGTAATTATTTTCATTATAAAATACTTTGAAAAAGGAGTGAAGCCAGAATCAAGCAAAACTAAATATAATTTTGATGCATATTCTAAAGGAAAAATACAGGGCAATGAGGATTAACTTAATAATACATGTAAAAGTACCTCGCTAGATGATCAACAGGTAATAAAATTAAAAAAAAAAAAAAATTCCCTACCAGTGTGTCTGCCAAGAGCACTCAACTAGATTCGTGTTGCATTTTAGAAGTAACACATTGGTAGGGAGTTGTTTTTTTCACCAAAAACTCACAGCAGTCTTTCAGGGTTAGGGCAGTATTTCTCAACCCATTTTCATGATCACTTCCTAAAGAATCTTTTTCTCCTACTTTGCCCCCATCCCCATGAAATGTTAATACTACAGATATACTATACACCTGTGATGTACTGTGGCCCTTTGGGGGTCCACAAGCCATTATAATACCTAAGATATATTTTGCCCCCCCCCGAGAACTAATTTTCACCCCTGTGAGGGTGATATCACCCCACTGATAACCAGTGAGAAGACATGGTCAGGGTTACCACTGGTCTGAACCCTGGCCGCACATTAGAACTATCCCAAAGGCTTTTAATTGCCAAGCCCCCACTTAGCGATCTTTATGTCATATGTCTGAGATGGGACCCAGGCTTTGTTATTTTAAAGCTCTCCAGGGGGCTGGATAAAAAAGATCCTTCAACTGCTAAGCAGAGAGGACAAGTCTAAGTGCTTACTCCATGTGTTAAGCTGTGACAAGCTAATCCAGTAATAGGACATGGTATGTTTACAATTACCTTGATTATAAATGTACATACATCAATTCTTTCACACTGTAAAAAAAAAAGACAACTTGTATATTTGTTATGGATTCCCCATGCACAGTCAGGAGATGGATGTAGTGGAGAAAATACTTCTGGAATAAAAAGAGGAAGTAAGCCATGATCACAATTCCAAGAACATGGCATTAAAGGAGAAAATCCCACCCTTTTCATTTTGGGGTCAGCACAGGGATGTTACCTGGGCCTAAGAGTACTGGCAGGAGAGCACCTTTTGCCCTCTGACTCCAGGAGGGCCTGTTTGGGTAAAACAGTCATTTTCAAAGTACAGACCTTAGAACTTGTTAGAAATGCCAGTTATCAGACCTTACCCCAGACCTACTGAATCAGAAATTTGGGGGGACAGTGCGATCTATAGTTTAACAAGCCTACCAGGTCATTGCAACACACTCTGGAGTTTGAGAATCACTGTGATAAAACCTGGCTCTCAAGCACTTTATGTCCCAACCGCTTTTTTTTTTTTTTTAAGATTTATTTATTTATTTGAGAGAGAGAAAGAGAGCTGGGGCAGGGGGTAGGAGCAGAGGGAGAGGGACAAGCAGACTCCCCGCTGAGTACAGAGCCAGACTTGGGGCTCGATCCCAGGACCCTGAGATCATGACCTGAGCCTAAATCAAGAGTTGGATGCTTAACCGACTGAGCCACCCAGGTGTCTCCCGCCCAACCACTTCTATTCTTCTCAAGAAAATTCATCTTTCATTCCTACTGCTAATTTTTATCCTGTACTTGATTAATTTGTTCTTGATTCTTATGAACAAGGATCTTAACAACCTGGATCATATTAGTGCACTCAACCAACTTTAAAAAGTTCCATCTTTCATAAATCACAGTTGGTTATATTAAACCAGCCAGGGCTCTAAACCAACCACTTTAAACCTCTTTAAACAAATTCTACAGAGAGGGAGGGAAGAAATGAGGGTTTGTTTTTTTTTTCTTTTGCTTATAGGGTTAACTAGCCAAAGAAGTTTCCTTTTGGACCATTATAGGCAAGTAAAATTCTTTATGTTTTGCTAGAAATACCAAACATTAATCAGGTCCCAAAGCTAGGGTGACATTAAACCAAAAGCAATTTAGGCTATGGTAATAATGGTATCCTGTCTCTTGGTATTACTTAAATCATGCCAATTCCTGACCTACACTGTCCTTCTAAAATTATATATGTATACAATGCTATGGTAGCACTTCCTACTGGAACTTAAAATGTATCCCACATGCTAGAATTAAACTATTCCATCCCCTTAAGTTGTTTTCATTATTGTTTTAATTTTACATATAGTTCAAAATTGCCCTCTAACACAGGAATAGATCCTGAAGCAGAAGTGTGATGATTACTTCTTCAGGGCTGGGACTTATTAATATAATACTGATTCTGTCCTTACAGGGCAGAGAATGCTGAAGATCACAGAGGATAAAAAGCAGAACGTGAGACAATAAACTTATTTCAGGTGGCTTTAATCAAACTTAGGACGGCTGGAACTGAAGGCCATCCTCCTACTCTATACTTCAAGAGGAAATGCTGCTTTAAATAAGGCTCAGGTTGTTGACGTGAATGAGCTTAGAAAGCAAGAGCGTATGGGAATCCAGGCATAAAAACAAAGTGCTGTGTCAGATTTGCTATGTAGCTTAAAAGAGAAGGCTGCAACACATTACATGTCTCACTGCCCATAAAAGGTAATATAACTCTGCTTGTGACCTTATTGTTCAAATATACATTGTGCCTGATGTAAACCATTTTCCCCATCTGGTTGCAGAAGAGATAATACAGAGATGATGGAGAAGTTTATCACCAGAGACTCTGAAGTTCGTAGAATTAAGTCAATCTGCTTAAAGATGAATTAAACTGACTGAAAGCCTAGTACATATGTGACTTTAAAAAAAAAAAAACCCTGAAACACCGGGTTTTAAACAGCAAAAATTTCATCTTGATAGAAGAGAGGGTAGAAGGGTATTTGTTCAAAATTCTTAGCTACACAAGAGCAAGACAATCAATTCAGTAAAAAATTGGTCAACTCAAAGTACTTGACCCAAAAGTCCTAGCCTAAATGGATTTCCCTTAATCATACTGATTTTTACAGAAACATAAAAGTCTTTCATTGATTTTATTCTTGAAATACTCATAGAATTCTCTCTACACTTTATATAAATGATTTAGAAAAGAGAACGTGCCAAACTATTTCATAATGGATGGGCAACGTTAGAGTGAAATTAGAAGGAGACTAACACATTTTCATGTAATTTTCTAGGATTTTACAATCTACAACATTAATGTAGACATAAGATGTATTGTAGCAATTCAAATAAAGTTTAAAGAGCATAAAAGGAATAACCAATTACTATTTTAATTGTATAGTGAGAATGCAATGGAGAGCGAGCAATGATATATATATATATATATGGGCTCATAGAGGAAGGCAGAGCCTAAGCCAGGACCTGATCGCCAGACTGTAACATCCTTTGATAGTTGTTCTCTTCCTTTTGGGTAGTAGTTCTCTAAAACTGGGTCACAAAAAGAACAAGAAAGTCAGTGATCTCTCCTAATCATCTGTCAGCTGTCTTCATAATAGCACTGGAATTTACCAAACAGCACATCTTGAGCCCTCATTTGGCAAGAAACTTGGGAGAGAGAAATTGTTGATTATTTTGAGCTCATATATGTAACACTCTAATTTTGAACTCAATAGATCAAGGAACTTTGGAAGATAGCTAAATAGGAGAATTTGGGGCATGTCGTCTTACTTTTTAAAACCTGCATAGTGGGGCGAGTAGGTGGCTCAGTGAGTTAAGTCTGCCTTTGGCTCAGGTTATGATCCCAGGGTCCTGGGATCAAGCCCCACATCAAGCCCCACATCGGGGGGGGGGGGGGGTCCCTGCTCAGCGGGGAGCCTGATTCTCTTTCTCCCTCTGCCCCTCCCCCTGCATGCAAGCTCTCTCAAATAAAATAAAATAAAATAAAATAACCTGTGTAGCAACTACCTTGGAATGTCATGTCTTGGTTTCTAACATCTTTAGCTTAATAGATATGAATAACAGATCTTACTTTCTTGTCCCAAGTAACATATGTTCGATGTGTCCTGCCTTGCAAGATAAACTAAAGATATACATAAAGTCATTGTAAGGTATACTTGAGAGTAGTTCAAATTTGATTCCAATGTTACTAATTCAAGTCTTTTTTTTTCTTTTAATTGTGCAGGTTTAATTTTTATAATTTCTTTTTTTCTTTAACTCATCTTGTTTTGGAGACAATTGCAAAGAGTTTTATGTCATGGGTGACTTATTTCTATCAATATTCTCCTATAGTAACACTACACTGATTTTGGAACCTAGACTGATATATAGTAAAACATCTTTTATCAGAATTCTCTGTGCTTTTTGCATATTTTAAAAACATGATCCTTCTGCAGAGTAATGGATAGGAAATAAGAGATTAAAGAGACAACATGACTCTAAAATATAGTTAGAATACACTACTATCGAAACTTGTGGTAGGTGCAAATAATCATAGCCTACATTTCTTGAATCTTTCCTATGTTCTGGGCACAGCATTAAGTATTATACATTCATTATCATTTAATAAACAGCAATTCCAGGAGACCGGTACCATAATTGTCCCTATTGTTGTTTTATGAAGAAGCTGAGGTTTAGAGCAACTAATTCAAAGTTATACCCTGGTAAATGGCAAGGCAGGACACAAACACAACTCCTCCTGACTTCAGTGCTTTCTCTCCTATCTGTAGAGCCCTAAATTCTCCCTTGATGTACATCTTTAATGTTAACTCAAACTCCACCATAATTTATTTTTCAGGCATCATGGATAATTGTTAGGTCTACTTACAAAGCCTTTGAAGAACTAAATAAGCCAATTATTTCCTTGCCCAAGGACATAAGTTATCAAAATATCTCCACTCAAGAACCACAACAAATACGGTAAGCATGATGGGTAAAACTTATACAACTGTATTACTATCCTTGTAATTGTTGTTATTGATTGGTAAAACATGGCCTTAGCCATCACCATAAAGTAGAACTTGATTTCAGTTGAATCAGCATAAAAGTTAGTGATTAGCCAACCTACTTTCAGCTAAGTTATGTTGCTGTTTGAGTTGAGTTGCTATGCTACTCCCAAGATATATGTGTCCTGTCCTTTGTCATTGTTTCGTTTTCACTGCAAATAGTCCAGAAAGAATGGAGGAGTTAGCTAAGAAACTGGGAGTGGGTAACTGTCTTGATTTGCCCAGGACTGATGGGTTTCCCAGGAAGCGAGACTTTCGGGTTTAAAATTGGGACAGTCTTAGGCAAACTGTGATGCATCGGTACTAGGGGTGGACTTGTAATTTCATCAATTCTTCCATTATAACACCAATCTATTCTCAAGTACCCTAAATATGATCTTGATTTGACACTGAAAACCTGTTCTAGATCAGGCCTAGATGGCCAAAGTAAAGCTAACATCCAGGAAAAAGCTTAAAAGATAAATACCCCCTTGCCTGTTGTAGAAATTCCAATTTTGAAATGTGGGGTCACAGCTTAAAAATTAAACTTTAATATATAAAAAGTGTAATAAGATCTGTCCTAAACATTCTTGCTCTATCAGAAATTCAGTCGTACACAAACTTGGTGCTACTTCCACACGTTTGTGGTACTGAAAGCAACATGACCCTCAAGTAATGCTTTGTGAACACTCACATCTCAATATGAGCATTCCTCCTGCAAACTCACTCAAGTTTGATGTTGACTTAGCTCAAGACATTTCTAAACTCCTTTTGGAATTGCCTTTAGAGTCAGATTTATTTGATTTATAGCCCATCTTCAATTTTTATGAACATGGCACTAGGAACATGGATTATTTTCCTTATTTGCCATATGCTGTTCCTAAAAACTTGATATGTCTCCTAAAATCAAACTCCTGCGTTAGAGGGCAATATTTGCATGTTTGCAACTCCTAATATTATTCAGAAAACCATGACACCAGCTCTGAAGACAGTTCCAAAAAGGGGTGACAGCATTGCTTTGACCAAGGGCAGCATGTTGTCTTGAGAAGGCAACTCCAATTTAAAGAGAGCCATTTTCGGGGCGCCTGGGTGGCTCAGTTGGTTAAGCGACTGCCTTCTGCTCAGGTCATGATCCCGGAGTCCCGGAATCGAGTCCCACATCGGGCTTCCTGCTCAGCAGGGAGTCTGCTTCTCCCTCTGACCCTCTTCCCTCTCGTGCTTTCTATCTCTCATTCTCTCTCTCTCTCAAATAAATAAATAAAATCTTTAAAAAAATAAAAAACAAAAAAAATAAAGAGAGCCATTTTGGAGTTATAAGCTCTATGTGAAAGACTGTTCCCTTCCCCCACATCGCTTATGTTAACTTAAAGTCATACCTTTTATTTTTTAAGATTTTATTTACTTATTTGACAGAGAGAGCACAAACAGGGGGAGGGGCAGAGGGAGAGGGAGAAGCAGGCTCCCCTCTGAGCATGGAGCCGAACACGGGGCTCCATCCCAAGACCCCAACACAGGCTCCATCCCAGGACCCCAGGATCATGACCTGAGCCAAAGGCAGATGCTTAACTGACTGAGCCACCCAGGTGCCCCCAGTTAAATAGGTTTTTCAGGCAATATAGGAAAAGACTGATAGTGCCCTGAATGAAATTGGTGACTGGGAATGAACAGAAGTTGATAAATTAAAAAAAAATGTTCAAGATGAAGAACCGAACAGCATTGCTGAACTGAAAGAAAGGAGCAAGGAAGAAGCCAAGATTTCTGGCTTAAAGAATTGGTTAGATGGGTCTAGTAGTTCCTTTCACTGAGACAAATCACCCAGGGGGAGAATCAGATTTGGGGGGAGGTTGAACTTGAGATGTCTGTCAGACACAAAAATAAATGTCTGGCATTCCTTTGGATATGATGATCTGGAACGAGAAGAGATGATGCTCTAGAGATAGAACACTTAAAAATCAAGTCTTAATAACTGAAAAGTCATCTCCAAGAAATAGAAATGTCAGCTATGAATGACGCTGTAAGAGTGAGCTGAATGACAGGAAAAGAGTTCAGTCAGAAGCCAGAAAAACATCCACATTAATCAACAGGAAGAAGAGGAGCCATCAGGGGAGACTGAGATGGAGTGACAGGAGAGGCAGGAGGGCAAACTTTCGCCTGGAACTCTTACTCCTCTATCTCCTTCCAGCTTCAGCCCATCATCACTACCTTATTCATCTGAAAAACCATTCTGTCTGGATTCTTTGTTGAAAACTCACCTTCAAGTACTGCCTCTTTTGTGGTGCTTTCTCTGACAACCCCCAGGTAGGAATAAGGGTCCCTCCTCAGTTACAGTATGGGTCTCAGCAGATGCATATCCCCCCGATGGCAGAGACCATTCTTACCACTGTGTCCCCAGGCCAATAATGAGCACATGGTAGGCGTTCAATTTGCCTTTGTTGAATCAAAGAAGCAAAGTAAGTTCTCAAGCTTGATGCATAAGGTATTCCTTATGTAATCACTTGAAGCCAATTTACTCTTATTTTGGAAATAATGCTAATGCATTTTCTAACCCACAGGTGATTAAAAACAGAGGGGGTCTGGAACCAGAGGCACACATACTCCCGCTCACTGACAGAGCACTTAAAAGTGACAAAGCTTAGGGACGCCTGGGTGGCTCAGTCGGTCAAGTGTCTGCCTTCGGCTCAGGTCATGATCCCAGGGTCCTGGGATCGAGTCCCGCATCAGGCTCCTTGCCTAGTGGGGAGCCTGCTTCTCCCTCCACCTGCCACTCCCTCTGCTTGTGCTCTCTCTCTCTCTCTCTCCCTGACAAATAAATAAAATCCTTAAAAAAGAAAAGAAAAGAAAAGTGACAGAGCTTAAATGTGAAAGAGAAGACGCTAAAAAGCTTTGTATGTGGCAGTTTAGTGTCCTTCAGGGTAAGTGCCAACATGCTTCACAAATTTTGACACAATACAAATCAGAAAGTGATGTTTGTGTGAGAACATGGAGTCTCCAAGGAGGCTAAATTATGACAGGTAGAACTCGGAGTAAGCCAAGAGACTATGTGTACATTTTTGATAGATTTATAGTACAATGGAAATTATTTTTAGTTTTTAGCTTTTAAAGCAGAGGTCATATAAATATTGGAAAGATTCAGAATGTGATTACGCATGTTAGCTGAGCTTCCAGCTATCTGGAATATGCACATTATGTGTAGCAGCCCATTCTCGAACAATAGGAGTGCCTACAAACAAGTTGCTGCCATATGTGCCTATGCATTACTCAGAATTGCAGAATGGAATCTCTTGCTTTTCTCATTTATAAACTCATGAAGACAATGTTTATTACAAAAGCATATTAAGCATAACACAACATTTCCAAGTGGCTGTCCCATTGTTACCGACGTCTTCTATATCAGGATGTGCAAGAATTTAAGATTTCTGCAACGTGAGTTCCCTCTCTGTCCTTCTTGGAAGAGTGCAGAAGCATTCTGTATTCTGTTGCTTTTTGCAGAGACTGAGCTGCCAACAACTTATGACTGCGTTCTTGGACGTGAAAATAAAGCTCACTCAAAAAATATTCCTAAATAGGGCACAATGGTTAAACTGGCAAAGCTATAAATATTATGGGACCAAAGTATATTTTTGTCTTTATTTCTCTATGCCAGACACTGTTAAACTAACTGTTAATACACAAACTTTTTCGTTGTTGTTGTTGTCAAGGAGAGCATGCAGCTTCTTTAGGGCTATTTTAAATTCTGTGCCTCGTTTCATATAAATATTTACCCAAAGGAAGGTGTCTGACAGTGAAAATCTATACACCGTCATAATCCTTTTACACAAAGCATATTTTTATTCTATAGATTTCGCCAAAGGTATGAAAAGCTCCCCCATGAAAAATCCCATTATGAAGAGAAGGAAAGAACAAAGGAAAAATTACCATTATTCTCCAAAAGTTGAAGTTTATAAAAACAAAACGTTTCTTTGTCAAGAGGCCCAACCAGTTTGCCCTGCATTTGAAACCTGGTAAAATGGGGTGCCTGGGTGGCCCACTGGGTTAAATGTCTAACTCTTGATTTCAGCTCAGGTCATGATCTCAGGTCATGATCTCAGAAGCCCCGCGTTGGGCTCTGTGCTCAGCCCAGAGTCCACTTGACATTCTCCCTCTCCCTGTCCCTCTGCCCCTTCCCCTCACTCACACTCTAAATTAATTAATTAATTAATTCTTTAAAAAAAACTGCTAAACTAAGAAATCTCAATGAAAAAATAAAAAGTAGCAGTGGATTATTTTTCTAAGCATCTGAAAATAAGTATTATATAATCTGTACATTAAAAAAACAACATATTTGAAAACAACCTCTGAAACAGGTTAAATTATGTATTAGCTCTGCTAAGTTGAAATATTTGACAATTATAAAAGACAGAACAGTGACGCTATCAGTTAAAAAACACATTTTTTAGTGCAATAACTTGTATAACAATAGCTTTTCTAGAGACTTTTTAGAATTATTCAAGGAACTGAAACAATTTCCTAGTGGTTTTTGCCGACAATAATATATACTAAAAGCAATAATATACTAATAAAGAATATAGATTGAACACCTATTATGTGCCAGGCACTCTATATAGCACTTAATACGTGGAACTTAGAATTTGATCCTTGCAATAATCCTGTAAAAAAAATGTATTATTATATTCTCTATCATACAGGTGAAGAAACTGAGGCTGAGTATTCAAGGTATAGCTGCCAGGTGAGGGCACAAGGATTCAAATGTAACTCGACCACATCTTGGAGATCCAGTAGCAAGCCAACCCACTCCTCCTGCAATTTGTGGTCTACTAACTGAGGTGGACTTCAAACATTCCAACAGTACACACATAGGTGTTCTGAAAGAAAGGTAGAGGATACTGTTAGAGAATAAAACATAGGGTCGGAATTTGGGCTATCAGGGAAGAATAGAGAGTTGAGGACCCTTGGGGTGAGAGCTAATGATTAGTAGGATGTAGAGAGGCAAAGAAATGGGGAGTGCTCCAAGCAGCAAAGAGAGCAGATGCAAAGGCCCTGAGGCAGAACAGTTTATTTCAGTAATGGAACTAAAAGAAGATAAATATGTCTGGAATGTATTGAACAACTGAGAGAATGGAGAGAAATGGGCTTGGACAAGTAGGCAGAGACTCACAGACCTGTGAAGGATTTTCTATCATCCTAAATACAATGAAAAGCAATTGAAGACCTTTCTATGAGTAAAGAGAAGCATGATCCTATTCGCATTTTAAATTTGTCTGGCTACTGTTTGGACAATGGACTGGAGGATGGGAAGAGACCAGGTTGGAGGCCATGGCAGGAGTCCCAAATGGCTGGGATGATGCTTGGACTAGCAGTGGCAGTGAAGTTGGAAGAAAGAGAACGTGCCTGTGATGTACTGTACAAATAGGATACAGGACCTGGTGGCAGACTGGATGAAGAGGGAAGCATGCCAGCACCTCATCAGAAGCTTTCCTTAAATCATTGCTCATTCCTTCCCACTTCTCCTGTGTCTGACGGGGACCAGTCCTTTTCAGAGTTAATACCAGCGTCAATTTTTCATGATACTCAAGTCCTTCAGGTTGTAGATCCTGGGAGGTTGTCACTGTGCTGGAGAACGTGTACATGAAGAAGAGAAGTGAGAGTTCTCTCATAACAAATAGCATCTGACCAAGCACCTTGATGTAATATTTTCTCTTTCTTTTTCATAAGACAAAATAAAAAAATTATTTTTAAAAACAAAATAGTATATATATATATTATATTGTATAGATATTATATATTATTAGGCACTTATTTATCAAAATACTAATAATTCATAATGTTTTTTTTTATTTTTTTTTAAAGATTTTATTTATTTATTTGACAGAGAGAGACAGCAAGAGCAGGAACACAAGCAGGGGGAGTGGGAGAGGGAGAAGCAGGCTTCCCACTGAGCAGGGAGCCCGATGCGGGACTCGATCCCAGGACCCTGGGACCATGACCTGAGCCGAAGGCAGACGTTTAACGACTGAGCCACCCAGGCACCCAATAATTCATAATGTTTTACAAATTAAATATTAAACCTCCAACAAAAAAAATCAGTAATTAAACCCAATGTTAATGGTTAGAGATTTGAGAAATCATGTCCCAAAAGATATTTTCTGTGCACATTCTAGCTGCAGATAATTTATTTTAGGTAGCTAGTTCTGAGACTGGCTTCTTCTATGGACTGCTGTTCAAGTTATTCTCCATGAGATTTAGCCTCCTTGGAGCACCTGGGTGGCTCGGTTGGCTAAGCATCTGCCTTTGGCTCAGGTCATGGTCCCAGGGTCCTGGGATTGCCTGGCGGGGAGTCTGCTTCTCCCTCTGCCCCTCTCCCCCGCTCATTCTCTCTCTCTCATAAAATCTTTAAAAAATTGTTTAAAGAGATTTAGCCCCCTTTTCTTCAATATCTTTCTGCTCACACATATGACAATAAACCACTTTCCAATGGCCACATTGGGAGTCTTTATGTCAGTAAATGGAAGTGGGTGTCTGAGTTTGGAATTAATTAGCCAGAATTCATACAAAGAAGACAGGCCAAAAGAGTGAGGGTATTTTAAACCTTTCGACATCAATAACAGATGAAAGAATTGAAAGATTGAAACATTGGAAGAATGGGGATCTTGAGCCTGGAGAAGAAAGACTAAGGATGACTCTCTTAACTATCTTTAATACATACTAGAAAGCCTACATTGTGGAAGAAAAATTGAATTTACTTTTTGTAGCCACAAAGGGCAAAACAGAGTCCAGTGGATGAAGGACAAGGGGAGGCAAATTTTTCTCAATGTAAAGAAAGCCTTTCCTAATACAACTGTTCAAAAATCAAACAGGTTAGGGTGGCTCGCTGTCATAAGTGATACCCACAGAGACTAAATGACCATTTTACATTAATATTTTGTAAAGTTTGATCAATCAGAAAGGCATTTGGCTAAAGATTCTAAAGTCTCCTTCTATTTCTAAGATTCACCATATAATAATTGTCTCTAGCAGCCATTCTTCTTAAAGATAATTCTAACAGTCACAAATTTCCATTCGATGATTTGTGTAGCTCACTGGCATCACATTGGAAATTGTGGGGGAGGGGTGTGAAACTAGACTAAGTAATTAGTGCATTCCATTTCTCTGGCCATAATGATTGGGTTAGGGGTGACCATGTGACTTAATCCAACCTGATTTCTTAGGAATGGTGGGATAGATATGCTTTATTCCCACCACAAGGAATAGAGATAGGGAAGCCTGTAATAACTGGTAGACATCTTAGGACCACACAAGAATGAGGTGAACAAAGAAACCAAGCAAGGACCTGGACCTGTCATGTCATGGACACCAACAGATCAAGCCTTGCCTAACACCAGTTCTCCCAATGGCCTTTTCCGTTATATGAGCCAATGAAGTCTCTTAAGAAGTTTGAGAGTGTTTTCTACACATGTAAATAATGGATTCCTAACTCTGATTCTTATCCAAATATGTATAAAGTGACCCATTTTCAGAAAGAAAGTGAAAAGGAAACCAGATACATGTTGCATCCAGAGATCCACTTAGCAACCAAGAGATTTTTCTAATATTGATCCCTGAGAGTCATAAAAATCTCCATTTGGGTCTCAGTACCATTAGTATCTCTTTCAGAATAAAGCATGTTCACCAACATTTCAACTAAAAAATTACTAAGCATTTAAAACAGATTTAAGCAGTTTTATAGAAAACTTTTCATTTCACATGCATAAACTTAATTCTTCTTTCCCCACGCAGGGCTACTGTCAATTAAAAAAAAAAAAAAAAGCAGTTACAATCAATTCATAAAGTCTACAGTGTTAATGCCTTTGTGAGTTGACTATATTAAATGCTTAAATAATTTCTTAATTTGCTTAAAGTTTTGGTAACTTCTCAACACTAAAACTATGAGAACCATAAACTACTTTGCATGCTGTATCTCAGTATTTCATATTTTGATTCTATAGAATGGTTTTTGACCCATATCTAGGTTCAAATTTTACCAGTCTTTACTCATCTATGCCCATATGTACATTTCAAAATAAAAAGTGAAATTCATAGACTTATACTGAAGACAAATATTAGCATCAATTTTGCCTGCTGGGTTGTGGTCCATGAGTATATTGAGATTTTTTTTTTCAGTCCTCAGAAGAGTGGGGTAGGGCTCCAGGTAGACCAAGACCCCACATCAGGAGTCTCTGGCAGGAGCAGCTTATCTGTTTACCCAAACTGCAATAGAAATATTTTCATTTTCTCTGCATAGCATTGCAACAAAAATTCTAGGATGTGCTACCTTAGGTAACATTACTTAAAGGTTCTACCTTGTTCTTCTTTTATTGAATCTCATAGATTCCAGCTCTGGAAACCTATAAAAAATATTTTTTTGCCAGAATACCACTAAAGGCAAGTAAGGCTTTCCTTTCAGTTGAATTCAAAGAATTCAAGACAATTCAAAACTCATTTTCTTTTTCAGTGCCAAGATAAAATATTTCCACTTGTTTCTTTCCCTTAAAAATTTTTTTTATGTCCTTTTACTCAGTTCTCCTCTTAGAAAAATGGATTTTAGCAAGTTCCGGCTTAAAAATAAAATTGTGGATTTTCAGGGTACAGCATGATCCAGTATACTTCCTCACATTATTGCTGTTTGTGGATAAGATTCCTACAGCCAGACACAGAGGAATGGGAAATGTTGCAGAGACCACCCAACAGAGTGCTTGGAAAATGTGTAAGAAACATTCTAGAAAGATAGTTTCTTGTTCTGGTATGATAATGCCCATGAACTGTCAAGCACTTTCATTAAAAATGGTTATTTAATATTTCTGGTTTTAAATTGCAGAAAAGAAGTTCTTACCTTTCCACTTCACGTTCACACAAAAAACACCATTTTGGGGCAAATCCTAATCTTAAATAAGTTCTGTGTGCAGTTGCCATGAAGGTTTCTTATTTAGCCAGGATAAAATTATCTATAGTGCATGAAATCTAGGTATTTCTGGCTATAATAAGCAAGAATCATTTGAAGAAATTGAAATTTTATAACTAGCAGGTGATAAATTACTTCAAAATGCTCACTTCCATAGGAGAAACTATTTTATTTTATTAATAATGACCCATCACAGGGACACCTTTGTGGCTCAGTCAGTTAGGCGGCGTCTGCTTTGGCTCAGGTCATGATCCCAGGGTCCCGGGATCAAGCCCAGCACTGGGCTCCCTGCTCAGTGGGGAGTCTTCTGCTCCCTCTCCCACTGCCCCTTCCCCCCTGCTCATGTGCTCTCTTTCTCTCTCTCTCAAATAAATAAAATCTTAAAAAAAAAATAAATAACCCATCACATATAAACAAGTATATTTACAACCTCAAAACTCTTGGCTCCATATATTTTTTTTAAAGATTTTATTTATTTATTTGACAGAGAGAGACACAGCAAGAGAGGGAGCACAAGTGGGGGAGAGGGAGAAGCAGGCTTCCCTCCAAGCAGGGAGCCCGATGGCGGGGCTCGATCCCAGGACCCCAGGATCATGACCTGAGCCGAAGGCAGACGCTTAACGACTGAGCCACCCAGGCGCCCCTTGGCTCTATATTTTTGACAGCAAGGATGAGAAGGTTTTTAGAGCACTTCTTCTAAACCAGAATCTTCTTTGAATCCCACTCTACATGCTACCTTATCCCCTGGGCGTCAATGCTGCCTCTATCTCAGAGTACAGATACGTCAAAGAAAACACTCTCATCTATTTTTGAACATTCTGAGATCTTTGAAGTGAAAACTCTTATAAATAGTTGGAAGCATATTATTAGAAGTCTGCTTGGAAACCATTTGGGTCAGGGAAAAAAGATAACCCACAGAGGGAAAAGATTACACAAAATCAAATGATTTATAGCCCCTAGCACACTTACTTATGCTCCACTGTGCTAGATTCACCTTCCAAAATGAGTAATAGAAACAGAGTGGTTTTCAAACCTATAGACATGTTGAGCAGTGAAGGGTTTAATTCAAGGGGGAGTAAAAAGCCCATGTACCTCAATAAATTCAAACTAATGACTGATAGAGTAAGGAGTTTTCACCCAAAAAATAAATATTTGCTGATTACTTAAATGATGCATAAGACTGGCCCCGTATTAGGCGTTCCATAAAAGCCTGAGGCATGCATTGGCAATCCCAGCCAAAGATTCAATGAGCCACAGGAATGGAAAGAGATTCGCTGAATACAGGTGGGTAGTAATAGATTGGGTGTAGACCTGGTTCTGGAGAATCTGTGATCCCACTGATTTGCTTACATCATTTTCTATGCCTCACTTACTCTGGGATATTTCTTTTACTTTCTTTCTTTCTTTCTTTCTTTCTTTCTTTCTTTCTTTCTTTCTTTCTTTCTTTCTTTCTTTCTTTTTATTTGAGAGACAGAGAGTGATTGAGTGAGCGAGTGAGACAGAGCACAGCTGGAGGAGGGACAGAGGGAGAGGGGGAAGCAGGTTCCCTGCTGAGCAGGGAGCCTGATGTGGGGCTCGATCTCAGGACCCAGGATCATGACCTGAGCCGAAGGCAGACACTTAACTGACTGAGCCACCCAGGCGCCCCAGTCTGGGCTATTTCTCATCTGTGCAGCAGAGCAGATCTTTGCACAGTTTAGATCACAGAGAAAATAAGTGGTATGGGTTCATTTCATATAGAATTGATTTTTTTTTTCCTTCTAGGAGGAGTCAAATTTCTTGGGAGTATAGGACGGATGTAGAAAATTTTTCACAATGCAGCCTATCATTTTGTAAATGTTCAATAAGTATTAAAAACAAGAATAGCCTAATGACCCTGGGTATGGGGGTATTAAGTGTGCTCATAAATTGAAATGTCAGCTGTGAAATATTTTAATATCATGGCAAGGACTCAAACTAGTAGTCAGAAGACCTATATTCTCGTCCCAGCTCTGCCATTTGTAGCTCTGTGAATGCGGACAAGACAAACTCTTTGATGGTCAATATTCCTTACCTGTGAGTTTCTAATTTCTCAAGTTTATTTTGAGAATACAACAATGTTCTTTCTGAATTGGAAGGCCTTAGAAAGTATTGTATCTACCCTTTTGAAAATCTGCATAAGATGTGATTGTATTCTCATACCTTAGTTAATACAACAAAATAGCACTCATTTTTTTAACTCTTAATTTAATTCAGTAAATATTCATTTGCATCATCACCATGGGTAAGGAATTTACAAGTCAGATACTTCTCTATCCTTGAGGTAGTCATAATCTAATGAAGGCAATAAACCCAAATACAACCACTCATTTCTTGGCAAGTATTTATTAAATTCTATTTTTTTAAAGATTTTATTTATTCATTTGCGAGAGAGACAGAGAGAACAAGCAGAGGGAGAGGCAGAGAGAGAGGGAGAAGCAGATTCCCTGCTGAGCAAGGAGCCCGATGTGGGACTCGATCCCAGGACCCTGGGATCATGACCTAGGCCGAAGGCAGACGCTTAACCATCTGAGCCACCCAGGCGCCCTATTTATTAAATTCTTATTAGATGACAGGCGCTATGCTAGGCCCTTTGTTACCCATATGAAAAAGTCCTACACCATGACTTCAAGGAATATGTGCTCTAATGAGAAAGACAAAGGTTTTTTTGTTTATTTTTTTTAAAGATTTTATTTGTTTATGTCAGAAAGAGAGAGAGAGCACAAGCAGGGGGAGCAGCAGGCAGAGCTGGGAGAAGAGGCAGAGGGAGAAGCAGGCTCCCCACTGAGCAGGGTGCTCAATGTAGGACTCGATCCTAGGACCCCGGGATCATGACCTGAGCCAAAGGCAGAAGCTTAAGCGACTGAGCCACCCAGGTGCCCCAAGCCAAAGTTTTTTTTTTTTTAAATTGCAAACTGTGCCCATACACATAATAAATGTGATAACAGGGGCGCCTGGGTGACTCAGTGGCCTGAGCCTCCAACTCCTGATTTTGGCTTGGTTTGTGATCTTGGGGTCCTGGGGTGGGCCCCACGTCAGGCTCTGCACTCAGTGAGGAATCTGCTTGGGATTCTCTCTCTCCTTCTCCCTCTGCCCCTCCCCCTTGCATGCTCACTCTCTCTATATCAAATAAATGTGATACCAGAAGTATGCATAACGGGGTGCCTGGGTGGCTCAGTTGGTTAAGCGACTGCCTTCGGCTCAGGTCGTGATCCTGGAGTCCCTGGATCAAGTCCCGCATCGGGCTCCCTGCTCAGCGGGGAGTCTGCTTCTCCCTCTGACCCTCCCCCCTCTCACGTGTTCTCTCTCTCTCTCTCACTCTTTCTCTCAAATAAATAAATAAAATCTTAAAAAAAAAAAAGAAGTATGCATAACATAGTTTAAGAGTAGGGGTGGGAAGGAAGTAATGGAGAAGATGGTAAGAAAGTTCTAAAATAAGATAACCAGAGCAAAAGATGAAAAATCCAGAATCAAATTTGTGTTAAAATTCTAGCTATGCAATCTTTTCCAAGTTACTTGTTTCATTACTTTCTGGATGTATAAAATTGGAAAAAAATAATATTATCTTCCTCCTAGGATATTTGTGTGGATTAAATGAGGCAACACAGATAAAGCTTTAGCATTGCACCTGGCACACAACACAAGCTTAATAAATGCTAAAATGGCAGCACATATATGCTTCTGCTTGAGTACCTAATGCAATGCTATGCACATAACAGGCTCTCTATAAATTCTTAGCTATAATCTTATAGGGTCAGTATGAATACTAATCTAAAGGATTATCATCATAAACATCTATTCCAACAATATACTATTGAAGATGTAGTTTTTGTTTACTAAATTAATACTATCCACATGTTCTCTTAGTTCTTTACCTTTTTCTTCTAAATGCAGAATGTAGAAAATAAATAAATCACAAACAAAATATGTGCATCCATGATAAATCAGTTGACTGAGGGTTCTAATTAATGGAATTTGACTTAATCCATATCAATCAAGCAATAAGTTACAATAAATCACTATACATTTTTGTCTTACAAAGTAGACATATACTTTTTGGAACATTCCATCATAATTAACCTAGTGAAAGATTTAATCTTGTAGGGTTCTGGGAGATCACTAAAGGACTCTATTTGTGTAAACAAGAAAAAAATAAGGATTAAAAGATAGCATTTGGCTAAAGTGAGGGGTAGGATTCAGCTAAAGAAGAAATGAAGTATAAATTATTTTATTAAAAATTAAAAGCCAGCTGTTCACTACTTGGGAAAATACAACCAAATGTATTCTTTTTTTCTGCATAATTAGCTAAAACAAGATTAGAAACCCCTTGATTTTTAAAACTTTGAGAGGGTACTTGATTTTCTCAAAGGACATACTGAAGTCTTTATGTTGACATAAATTTAGAGATATAAACAACTCAGTTTCTGATGCAAACCTAGAAACATTCATCTGAATTTTTTAAGTTCCAAAGAATTGGCCAGTTCCTTATTTTTATTGTGAATAAGAAATAGCCACTCAGCTAGCTTTATTTTTTTTCAAGATTTTATTTATTTATTTATTTATTTATTTATTTATTTATTTATTTAGGAGGGGGAGCAGAGGAACAGAGGGAGGGGGACAAGCAAACTTGGGGCTCCATCACACAACATTGAGATTATGACTTGAGCCAAATCCAGAGTTGGATGCTTAACCGACTGAGCCACCCAGATGCACCTCAGCTAGCTTTATTTTTGTTTCTGCTCTCCCTTCCTCTTCTCTCCCTTTCTCCTTTCTCTTTCTCTCTCTCATCCTTCCCTCCTTCTCTCTCTCTTTCTTTCTTTTTCTCTTTCTTTCTTTCTTTCTTTCCCTCTTCCTCTTTCTTACCTCTCCTTTTTTCTCCGTATGGCCACAGACCAGGAATTTACCTAGGTTCTGGCAAAGAAACAATGAATAAAACAGACATGGTTCCTCCCTCATAGAACTTACAGTCTTTTTTGGAAAACATTTAAACAGGTGTGTTTATTACAACATGATAAGTGCTATAATTAGGCAAATACATTGGAGGAAGACAAAAGCACATCGCTGTGGAATGTGGCTTAGTTCGCGAAGAAGAAACAATTCATTACCCAGGATTTTTGAAGTTGCCTTACATCTTACTGTGTATCTATAAGCAAGTATATAAATACAAAAAACACAACGTAGTCAAACTTTGCCTCACAGTATCCCAGGATAATTAAGTTTAAGCATTGTGATTCACTCTAATAAATGGGCTAATCCCCTTCACCAGACATGTATAAAATAAAGGAACAAATAATGGAGGTTTTCTTGAAAACCTCTTTTTGTAATGATCTGAGACTTTCTGAGTAATGTCTAATCTTTCTAAAGAAATGTCACTGCAAACATTTTTGGATGTTGTTGGAACTGGTCTGGATTTTCAAGTCTCAGAGTATCAGTTATGACCTAATAAGACCTATGCCATCTGTTTTTTTCTTTGCTCGGAGAAGTTTTTTTAAGTTTACTATAGAAGGACATATTTTAAATGTATTTCTTCCCACACAAATTTATATGCAGGTTGGCAAGCTTTCCCAAAGATCAACACTTCTGACTTCATCATAAGGGCTTTTTCCTACAGTGTAATCACAGAGGACTGTTTTCCAAACACTTTTTATAAGTTTTGATCCTGACCAATTAGCTAATAAACCCCTACATGGACTGATTAGTTCTGTACAAACAAACCTCTTGCCATAAAATATCAACACTTCTTAAAGGGTAACACGTCAGCCATTATGGTCAGTTCTAATTTACGGCACCTACTTGCCTTCCTAGAGGATGGCAGCGGGCCAGGCAGGAATATCTAAGCTGGTTTGAAAGCTTGCTCTGGTTGCCTAGCAAACCTCCTGTCACGGGAGCCAGGCAGCCTGGTCTCTCAGATTCCAGCACCCTGCAGACACCCTCCTCTTCCCAGGATGTAGTGCAAGAAGTATTCACAAATGCTTTTTTTAAAAAAAGAGAATACTTTATTCATTTCTGCCATCAATCCATGCCATCAATATATTTAATACAGAACAAAATTATAAAGGTGAAAATGGGGGAGAAGTTTAATATTTCTAGATGAACACAGTCTCCTGACCAATTTCTATACAATACCAGTACAACATACACAAGCAGAATGTTTTTTTCTCAGGACTGATAGCACAGCTAAAGTTTCCAAAAATTCAGATTACACCAATAGAGTACATAACAAAGCCAATAGCATTTACTAAGTACCAAGAGCAGCAACAACATTTGCAAACTCTGCATTCGTCTATAGGACAGCAAACATTCATCATTTCCCAAAGTTCTGTTACAGTTGTAAATCCTCAATCATTTTTAGGAAAAAAGCAAGCTCTAGAATAGCATCATTAAAAGCAACCCTGGTTCAACACGGGCAGCAGTACATATCATAAAGCCGATACAAGTTCCTACATTCACAAGAGGCATAATGCAATACCATCTTAGAGTTACACTACTAGAGTATACAATTCAAATGACACTTTTTGAAAATTCTACTTTTCCAGCCCAGCAGAGAGGGCCAATGTCTTTAAACCTAGGAGTCACACCTCCTTCCCTTTCCCTCTCTCCTTCTCACTTGTTCTCTCTCTCTCCCTCTCTTTCATTTCCCCTCTCCCTCTCCCTCTCTCCCCAGTGCAAAAAAAGCTCTGGGAAGCAGCAAGGTAAGGTCTGAGAGTGAGTGCGCTTGAGTCTAGACTTGGCCCAGACACTACCTGGTTGTAGAGCTAAGTGCAACTCACAATTCACTACTCTCATGGGCCTCATTTTCCTCATCTGTAAAAGGATAGCTTTGGTCAAGGTACTCCTCAGGGTCCTTCCCGATTCCAATATCTTACGTCTTGTTAATAACATAAAATCAAGAGAATCTCTCAGTCACTATGAGTTAGGAAAATGAGAGCAGATATCTGAATAATGTCAAATTTCAGATTTTTTTTAAATGCAGAAAATACCCACGGCAGGAATTTCATCTTGCTTCTGCGCCCAGCAGGTGCTGGGGTCCAGGCAAGACTAGGAATGTCGGGCAAACTAGTGAGACAGGACCAAGAGGAGTTCATTGGCATGTGAGGGCGCAGGTCTTGGATTTTACTGAAGGGGAGAAGGGTAGGAGAAGACTCCAGAGAGAGCAAATGTGATGGAGGACAGCTGGTGTGTCCCTAAGGATGCCTCGATCTATGGACAGGGACGGTCCGGGCATGGACGGAAAGAGGGAACCTCAGTGCTGCTTCCACATCAGCTCGCGGAGCCAGGACCCTGGGAGGCGGAGAGCATCCTCACTCTTTATGGAACCCCGGGGCTCTGCCAAGCTTAGGAGGGCTGAGAGACAGAACCCTGGCTCCTCTACAGCGAAAAGCATATTTAATTACAACAGAAATAATTTACATTCATTACACTTTATGCCTTATAGCACTTTGCCGGTTTTGTTTTATTACACCTTTTGCTATGTGACTCTTTAACTGACTGTAATTTTCTCTTCGCTTGGACTGCTAGAGACTTTGGGGCCCAAACTGCAGCCTGGCTGTCAGGGTTCCCTACGTTGCTGCACAGGTTTGCCAGCACCATTTAATCAAGGCAGAAAGAAATATTCCTTTAATCACCCTTATTATTCTTTCCTCCCACTTCCAACTGATCATCAGGACCTTTCCACTGCATTACCTAAACATTTCTTAACCGTGTCCCATTCTCCTCAGCACCACCCACCCCACCCCGCCACTGCCACAGTTCACGTCCTTGCCATATTCCATGGTTGCAATAGCTTCCCAGCAGCCCCAGACATGTATCAAAGACCAAAAGATTTTTTCTTCTCCACGAGAACCCGAGAATTATGTGAGTAAATTTCACTCTTGCTAACAGCTCTCTATCACACACTCACAGGACAAAACCCAAGATCAATATAACAGCTTACAAAGGCTTTTCTAATCTGGCCCCTACCTACCTCTCCAGTCTACTTCCTATGATCCCCAGCTCTGTTTTCCATTCACATGGACGGAAACACAGCACACCATGCCGTGCCTCCTTGCCGCTGAAAATATTGTTCTCTCCGCTCCAATTGCATTTTTCCTCTTCTGCCTGGTAAAAATCTACTAGCTTCTCCCCTACTGACTGGATTGTGTACATTTTGGAGGTAGGATTTGTGCCTGATTTATCTTTGTTTTTCCCAGTACCTAGCAAAAACCTTGGTAATACTTAGACATTTTTTAAATGTCTTGGATTTCTGTAACATCAAAGTAGGAAATCGGCACATGAGCTTTCAGGGAGACACCAATTCCCTATCAGGCTACCTGGGCAAAGAAGTATAATCACACATCCCACTCCTATTTCTACTCTCTTAAGGGCCATGTTACTACTAACGATTAACTCAGAATGTTCATGGCTTTGTTCCATCCCAAATGATAGTACCAAAAAGCAATGCCAATTTCAAAGATGTTGTATTTCTCATTAGTCAGGCCACAAGATCCTCTTCTGCCAATCCTCAATCAAGAAGAATGGGGAAAGAAGAAGGAGGAGGAGGGGAAAAAGAAGAGGAGAGTGGGGTGAGAGGGAGAGGAGCGGCACCTGGGTGGCTCAGTCAGTTAAATGCCTACCTTCCACTCAGGTCATGATCCCAGGGTCCTGGGATCCAGCCCCGCATTGGGCTCCCTGCTCAGCAGGAAGCCTGCTTGTCCCTCTGCCTCTGACCCTCGCCCCGTACCCTGCTCATGCTCTCTCTCTCAAAAAAGAAAAGAAAAGAAATAAAATCTTTAAAAAGAGGAAGAAGAAGAAGAGGAGGCGGCGGCGAAGACTTCCTGCAGACCTGTATCATCCTGGAGTATGGGTATTCTTGTACCAGAGGGATGGTTTTGATATATGTCTCTAACTTTGCATGATCTCTTGGTCCTTAATCCACTAGGGAATGCTACACACCCACACAAAGCCCCTGGGGACTACCTCTCACATTTAAATCTTTGATTCACTGACATAAGTGTAAAATCTGATGTATCTAGACAGCTCCTGTCAACTATATGTGTACTGAAACACAAACAACAAAGGAGTGCAGATTATTCCAGCTGAGAGGAGCTTTAATTGAAACTTAGTATAACAATCCCCTTAAGACTGTCTGGAAAAACTTGTCATCACATGAACTCGGTTTTGTTGTTGTTGTTGTTGTTGTTGTTGTTGTTTTAGTGTACCCTGTTGGGATGTCTGCCCTTCCTCATGCAAGGATTTTTCCATTAGGAGAGGTTCAAGAAGCTAAGGAGAGGCAACTGTATTATGGAGGAGCACCAAGGTTACAGTGATGTTAAGAGGCAGCATTCTCTCCAACAGGGTGCCGTCTGCAGGCATTTCCTGCAAGCACGCAACAGTCCACGTCTGCGTGATGCAAAGGATGACAGAGGGCATTTAACCACCACATTTGTACTCAGAGCTAGGAAGCAGCCTCCAAGGTCAATATTTGGGTTCTCAAAATATATATTACGTGTGCAATTTAGCTAAAACACCAATATTCTGAAGCGGCCACCATACTGTATGTATGGCAGAGAAAGCTTTTCTCCCCAAAATATATACAATGGTTCCTTTATTCCATATCCAGGAAATTTCTTGTTTTATTTAAAAGGTTTGCTTTGTGCTATTATTAGCACAGTTGTATAATTAAAGATAGAGGCAGTCAATCCAAATATGGCTAAACTATACCATATGGATGATACTTCTGATAAAAAACAAACAAATAACTTATTTCTTCTTTACAGCCTGAGCTTATTAGCTGTCTGAGATCCCTAACTATACTGTGATTCCTATGGGACATTTTTCCTTGGAAGTTAAAGTGTAAGAGAGCAGTATGTCTTTCTAGTCTACTTTAATAGCAGTCTTAGATTCACAACTGACAGAAGTTTTAAAATGCCAGGAGTTAATGTACAGGAAAAAGGCTGTTAGATTTTGTAAATAAATATGGTATATGTCTCTCTGTATGAACATGTAGGTTCCAATAGAATATGTTAGAAAATATGTACATCCCATGAATCCACACGTCAAAAAGAGTTAGGAGCAAAATCTACTGACCATCCTGTCAGTCAGGGCTGGAGTTTCTTCAGGGAATTCTTTAGATAATGAAGTCAGGAACACCACAAATATAGCATGTTGTTACTTCCAGAAGGGATCATTTACATATAGGTCTTGGAACAGAAAGCCAATCTTTTTTCTCTAACATGGAAGGATTTCTTGAGAGAATGAAATCGCCTTGTTCATGAGACAGATATATGTATACTTCAGGCAGTATCTAATTAGGACCCAATTGTTAGAACTGGTTACAAAAACCATTTGACACTAAACAAATCTGTAAATGGTTGACTAGAATTAGTGGCCAAGACATTACACTGAAATACAATGAGGGTGAAGTTTGACTTTGACCTTCACTCCTTCCTCATTTATTTAAGCATTCTACAAGCACAATGGTAGACACCAAGCATAGGAGATGAATAGGATATAGTTTCTACCCTCAGGGTGCTCCCAGGGTAGTGAGGGAAAAAGTCATAGAAACAGATAATGGTGAAACACTGTGTTAAGTGACAAAGATACGCAAAGAGTATTATGAAGACACTGAGATAAGGTAATTAATTCAGGGCCAAGCCAGACTATGTTGCGGAGGTGACAAAGTCAGCCAGCTGGAGGACAGAGAACTGCATATTGAGGGAGAGGCAAGAATGAAGACATGCTGTGTCAAATAAATAAATAAAATCTTAAAAAAAAAGAATGAAGACAAGATGGTGAGAGGAGTATATTATAAATTAATTAAATAAATTAAAAAATCCTATGAAAAATAACTATAAGCAGTTGGTATTGCTAGAATTTAAAGCACAAGTAGTTTAAAAAAAAGATAAGGCTGGAGCATTAGAATATATTTTTTTTTAAGATTTTATTTGACAGAGAGAGAGAAAGCCAGAGAGGGAACACAAGCAGGGGGAGAGGGAGAGGGAGAAGCAGGCTTTCCGCCAAGCAGGGAGCCCGATGCGGGGCTCGATCCCAGGACCCTGGGATCATGACCTGAGCCGGAGGCAGACGCTTAACAACTGAGCCACCCAGGTGCCCAGCATTAGAATATTATTAACAAAGGATCAATCCTCCCAAATTGAAGACCTTTGGCTTTAGCCTGGAAGGGAAGGATTTTAATCAGAAAAGGGACATGGGTCATATGTGTTTCAGACATCAGCCTGGCAGTTGTGTAGATGACAGATTGGCAGGTAAGATCTGGGCTAGAGACAGGGATGTGCACATTATAAACATGACGATGATAGTAGAACCTCCGAGAATGGCATAACGTGCAAGGCATAGTGCACACAGTGAGAAGGCAGGGGCTGACCATGAAGCCCTACAAAAACCCAATGTTTAAAGCCTAGATAAGGAACTTAGGGGAATCTTAATAACAATCTTCCCTGGCCAGAAGAGATTATTCTTGATCAGGGCAGCATGCCCACCTTTGGCCTGGTTATTTCATGATTAGATTGGTGTCCAAAAAAGAAATGGTTTCTATATGTGTATTGTGAAAATGTTCATTTGATTTAAGATTTATTTCACCCTTGGCAAAATTGTTCCAGTATGCAATCTGAATAAAGTTGGAATGTGAGATACATATTTCTTATTATATCACACTAATACTACAGGATTTTTTTTCTTTTGATACTTAAATTACTTCTCGGTTTTGAGAGAGAATGCCTAAGGAAGTGATTGCTTTTCCTTTGTTCCATGGTAGAATATTTTGTTCTTAGAGCCCACGGTCCAAGACAGAACAAGTACCTGGTGATATGCCCACTGTAGGTGCCAAGTATTGCTATATCTACTTTAATATGTGTGAAGCTGGATCACTTAGATAAAAGTTGTTTTTCATGACGTGGGTGATCTCACCCACTCCAATGACTTCAACCACCAGCTGTACACAGATGAATTCCAAATCCTTCCCTTTCTCCTGAGTTCTGGATCCTCATGCACAATTACTGACAAGGCACTGTGGGTGGCTTCCAGGAGCCTCACATTCCAAATGCATAAAAGTAAACTCATCATCTTTCTCGTGTACCTGTTCCTTCTCCTATAGTTACTGTCTCCAAGAATGATGCTTAAATTTGCTCAATCACCCAAGTCATCTCAGATTCCGTACTCCTTCATTGTTTTCCACATCCCTTCAACCACCTTGTCTTACTAAATCAAATTATTTTGATCAGTGATCTCCATCTCCTCTTTTCTACCGCTCATCTTCTGTCCCCTATTACTAGGACAATAATCTGATACCTGCTCAACTAGCCTTCAGTCTCTCACCCAACCAATCCTCTCTCCATGGGTTGATCATATTATTCCTTAAATGCATAAAGTGTTTTTAATGGGATTCCCATTGCCTTTTGGGGCCATGAGTCCCTCCGTGATGTGCCTCTTGCCTAATTCCCCAACTATATCTTTTGTCAGCTAATCTCCGCCCTCAGCCTGCCCCACACAGTTAGTTACACACCGAAGCCCTGCTTGTAGCCAGCTCCTGAACCCAGACGCTTTTAACAGGCCATGATGGTTTAGGCCTCAAGGTTGTTCTTAGGACACTTTGCATGACCCTCTGCTCCATCCTGATAGACATCTTGTATTTCAAGCTGAAGCTTGTGTATTCCACCTTCTAATGTTCTGATCATCTCTATCGCCCCTCCTGCCTCACTGTCCCCTATTCCGCCTTCTACAACAACACTTACAAAATCTTATTACATTGTACCACATATTAAACTCCCACTACTATAGTGCAAGCTTTCTGAAGAAATGAACCTTATAGGATTCATCTTTGTGTTCCTGGGACCTAGTTTGACTCATGGTGAGCCCTTAATTGGTGTTTATGGACATCAGTAAACACATCAAAACAGCTTAAAGAATTGATAGTTAGATGAATGCATTTTTCTGTCTCTCTCTCTCTCTCTCTTTTTTTTTTTAAAGTAGGCTCCACACTCAAGCGTGAAGCCCAGCACGGGACCTGAACTCATGACCCTGAGATCAAGACCTGAGCTGAGATCCAGAGTCGGGTGCTTAACTGACTGAGCCACCCAGGTGCCCCACGTTTTTCTCTTTTAACTGAATTACTTTGGGACGTAAAAATAGCCAAAATATGAGGGGGAAAGGGCTAAGTATGGTGATTGCAAAGAGATTCTGGCTCCAAGTCCAGCTCTTATCAACTGCAAATGGCTGGTAAGGCACAAGCCTAAGGGACAGAGAAGTCCAACTGAGGCACTGAAGAATGAGTATAATGATCTGTTAGCACTTTCCGTCATGTTTGTGCCTTTATTTGCTCTCCTTCACTTAATGCAAGTGTTCAACAAGCACGTCTTTTTTAAATAAGTATTCAGTAAATATTTTTAAAGATCTCACTTTGTGCACATGAGTAAGGCAGTGTCTGCATTCTAAGAGTATATCACACTGGGAACACTGCTAAGACTGGCTATTGATACTGCTGTTTGGTACCGCTATAGGATTCTTAAGTGTATATTTAATTTTATAATAGCCTTAATCTTGGCCTGTGCTGTCTGGTTGGTACAATTATTTTTTTTTATGTAATTTAATGGACTTGGAAATCTAAAATAGTCATTGCATTACCTCTGAAATACTTAAGAATTAAATTATCACTACCTAATATAACTATGTGTCATGTCTTTTGTCAAATACAAAAACTAGATATATTGAGTTAAAAAGGCAAATGAAAATTTTATTCCAATGTTTAGATTAAGTCATTTTAAAAAAGGAACAATTCATTTTATCTACAAAGTAAATTTAAGAAAATGCAATCCCTAAGATTTCCTTTTGAAAATTACTCTCTTGTTCCACACAGTCTAATTAGGGTCTGTTTCATTATAATTTTATCTGAACTCTATATGCTGTAGGGCTGCTCTGCAAATGAGTCATAGGATCACTATTCCCAGTTTGTAGCCAGTTCTCCAGAGAAGCAAAGGAAAAAAGAAACAACTGCCTTTTAAGGAAATCAAACCTGTTTCTAGAGATAAACCTCTTTCTGTTTCTATTTGAACATAGTCTCAACAACTGAGAATGAGAAACCTATAAAATACATGACCTACTGGAGGAGCCACCCAGCCAAATACATCCGTAGGTTTGTTTAATGCTTTTCCTAGTCCATAATCTATTATATAAACACATTACATAAATATATGCACCTGGGCGTACATGAAATGGTAAAATAAAAAGACATTTTTGTTTCCACAAACATTAAGACACCTGGTTGCAATTTGGAATTATATTTTGGCTACTCTGTTAATTCGTTTTTTAAGTGAAAAGAGAACTCGCAGTTTCTAGGAAATTTAGAAAGGAATTTGTATTGTGAAAAGTTTGCATAGAAAGCTAAATGGTAAAGATTGTTAAAAGAAGGCTTCATTGGGACACCTGGGTGGCTCAGTCGGTTGAGTGTCTGTCTTCGGCTCAGGTCAGGACCCCTCAAGCCCCTGAGGCTTCCTACTCAGAGGGAGTCTGCTTCTCCCTCTGCCTCCTGCTTGTGCTCTCTCTCTCAAATAAATGAATAAAAGTCTTTAAAAAAAAAAAGTCTTCGTGCAGCAAGCACCACTTAAACTCCTCTTTAACAAACTCAACAATTGATGGGAAAACTGTCACTTCAGTGTGGACTTCTCTGTAACTCTTCTCATTCTCTGAGTTTGAAGTGAGAGAACATAAAATTTTAGTATATGGTGGCTGGATCTTTAGTTATTTTTCCAAAATTTTGCAAGTGTTTTACTCTCCTTACATTATACCAAAATATTTTTTTTAAAGATTTTATTTATTTATTTGACAGAAAGAGACACAGAGAGAGAGGAACACAAGCAGTGGGAGTGGGAGAGGGAGAAGCAGGCTTCCCGCTGAGCAGGGAGCCCAATGCGGGGGCTCGATCCCAGGACCCTGGGACCATGACCTGAGCTGAAGGCAGACGCTTAACGACTGAGCCACCCAGGTGCCCCTATACCAAAATATTTCTAACACCAATCTTTTTTTTGTCAGTATCTTAAAATAGACTAGAAAATGACTCCTGGCATAATGAAATTCTTCTTTTAAAAGCACAAGTAATTAATGTTTATCCAGTAACACAAAATCATTCCTACAGATTGAAATATTTTATTAGTGTCGCCACCTTGAAGTCATATATAATAAGGGATATATATCTATATGTATGCACACATATCCAGATAATATAAAACTGGGATTTTTTTGGACTAAATTCTTTCTTTCTACTCTTAGCTGAGCAACAAAGCTACAGCTGAAAAGAATTCAAAAATTAAAACACTTGATTTCCATCTACTAAGTCACAACATCCTGATACCATTATTCAGTCGGGGAATTACAATGGCTGAATTTTCTGAATCTAAGGGGTTTTTTTGTTTGTTTTTAACCAAATTACTTTTAATATCCAAAACAATTAAAAATTTTAAAAACAACAAAAATGCTCTGTAATTTAAAGAACAGCATTATCTAAGAGAAATTAAGTTTATTTAAAAAAACATATCTGGCGGGGGGTGGTTCCGTCGGTTAAGTGTCTGACTCTTGATTTTGGCTCAGGTCATGATCTCAGGGTCAGGGGATCTAGCCCTGAGTGGGGCTCCTGCGTGGAGCCTGCTTAAGATGCTCTCTATCCCTCTCTCTCTGCCCCTCCCCACTTCCCCCTACTTGTGTTCACACTCTCGCTCATAAATAAATAAATAAGTAAGTAAGTAAATAAATAAATAAATAAAATATCTGGTAAAACACCATGAAAAACACATTCTAAAATAATAGTTTAAAAACTTAAGATCTTACAGAAAATATAAGTGTGTATTTCTTAGACCATGGCAGAGGGAAAAGATTTCTCTAACAAGACCCATAAAACATTAACTATAAAAGAAAAAAATTTATGTTTGATTATATTAAAATTTTTATTTATCAAAAGAAACCTTAAATAACATGAAAAGCAGGTTATAAAATTGGAGGTTATTCACTATACATACAACTGACAAGGTTTAATATGAAGAAAAGTAAAGTACCTATACTAGTCAATATGAAAAACACAAATAATCTAATAAAAAGTATTCTAAGGATATGAACAGGCAATTCACAGATGAGAAAACAGATATAACCAATAAGCATACGAAGAGATACTCAGTTTGCCTGATGGTCAAAGAAGTACAAATCAGGACCACAATAAGATACCATTTTACAACCAGAACAACAAAATTAAAAACTCTGATCATATCAAGTGTTGGAGAAGATGTGTAGCCACAGGATGCCTTATACACTGCTGATGAAATTGTAAAATCATGCATCATTCGAAGAAGAGTTTGACATTTTCTAAACCTGATCGTGCACAAATACAACCCAGCAATTCCACTCTCGGATATATAACTAAAAAGGGATTTGCCCACGTGCAACAGGAGACATATTCTATTAGCATTATTCACAATAGCAAAAACCTGGAGCAACCCACATACCCATTGACAAAAAGTGATGAGAAAACTATGGGTTATTCACACAATGGAATTTATACATCACACAAAACAAATGAATCAGAATTGCAGCCATATGAATATATACTAGGGATGATGTCTTAAAGGAAAAAAAAAAGTCTCCAAAGACTACATAAAACATGATACCCTGGGCGCCTGGGTGGCTCAGTTGGTTAAGCGACTGCCTTCGGCTCAGGTCATGATCCTGGAGTCCTGGGATCGAGTCCCACATCGGGCTCCCCGCTCAGCAGGGAGTCTGCTTCTCCCTCCGACCCTCTTCCCTCTCGTGCTCTCTGTCTCTCATTCTCTCTCTCTCAAATAAATAAACAAAATCTTTAAAAAAAAAAACGATACCCTTTTATTAATGATAAAAACAACTAAACTTCTACTACATAACTAAACTTATCTAAACAACTAAACTTATCTACTACAACAACTACTGCTTAAGTGTGCATAAATAGTCAATAAAATTATATAAAAAGAAAGACAAGTAATAATGAATACAGAATTCAGGGTGATGGTTACCTCAGGCGGGGAGAGGCAGAGTGATTTGGTGGGGGCACATAATGTTAGATGTAGGTTATTGTTTTAGTTTTTGTTTAGAGAGTTGGGGGGGTCACATGCTTATGATATTATTAAAAATAATTCAAGAAATATTCTATGAACCAAGGAGTATAATTATTCCAATTCTGGGCTCATGCTGTCCAAAGTATTAAAAAAAGTTTAATTTAAATAAATAAATAAATAAGTGAATTAATTAATTCACATTCCATGACTCAAATGCTTTAGAAAGCTTTCAGATAAAGATCTTACTTGTTTTTTTCTTTCCTTTATAGGTCATTTGTTTTGTGTGATGTATAATCCCATTGTGTGAATAACCCATAGTTTTCTCACCACTCTTTGTCAATTTTTAACATTTAATATTTATTATATAAAACACACTTCCAACTGTCAAAATGAAATATATAAAATTTCAACATATTTAGGACTAAGTGCAGTGGATTTCATCCTTCCCAGCTCCTCTGATCTTGCTATAGGAGTAACTACTTTGTCTCACTTAGACTCTTTTTCTCTCTTTTTCCTTCCACTGTTCTGAAAAACGCTCTCCTTGACCATCTTCTCCCTCGAACGGATGGCATCTCCACTCCTCTTGTTTTCTCACCACTCACATCCTACTGGCTATCCTTCCTTCCCTGCCAAACTTTCAACACAGCTGTCCATGCTCATATCTCCACATGCTCTCCTCGAATTCCCGTTCACGCCCCAGCCAACTTCAGCATGGCTTCCATCCCCACCATTCTAGTGAGAGACAATCGCCAACAACCTCCCAGGGGTGAAATATATGTATGGTCTTACAGTCCTCTTCCTTGAGCCCTGAAATACTTGTCACTGATAACCCATTCCTTGAAATAGCCTCCTTTCTTAACTTATCAGAAATACTTATGTTCTATCTCTCCAGAGACCTCTTTTAACTTCTCTCACTGTTTCCTCTTTCTCTGTCCATACTTTATATATTGGCATTTCCGTGTTTCTGTCCTCTGTCTTCTGCTTCTTGCTTCCTCTATCTCAACTCTTACCCCAGATTTCCTCTAGCACTGGCCACTCTCCTGAGCCCAAACTGATTTTCTTAGCTCTTCATTATATTGCTCGTTCTGCGTGTCCTACAGAGGACTCAAATTCAATTTATTCAAAAATAAGTTGATTTTCTTATCCCCATAACTGCTCCTCCTGTTTCTCCACAACTATTCCTCCTATACATTCCAATAAATGCCATATCCATCCTCCAAATTATTGTCCACTCTTCCCCTGTTCTTGCCACCCACATCCTGTATCTTTCTAATTTGTCTGCTTCTTCTTTTCCAGCCCAGTGCTTTAGCCCAATCGAGTCTCAATATCTGTCACTGGAGTATTATAATCTCTGCCTCACTAGTCTCCATCCTCCAAGCTCCGCCCTTCAATATCCAGCTCCATGCTGCCATTAGGTCATATTTCCGAGCACACACCAGATCTTACCATGCCCCTGATGAAAAATCTTTTAGGAGAATTTCAGAGAGTTTGTAGCGAATAAGATGATGAGTTGAAAAGAAGAAGACAGTGACTTTTAATCCCCGGTTCTTCTCAATTTCTGAGATAACAAATTCAAGAGGTTCTAAATTAAGTATCTTTTAATGCTTTCCATGATGGTGAGGTGGCAAGCTCTTCATTACCGCCTTCCTCACGAAGAGTCTTCTGTTGACTGTGACACAAAGATTTCATGCAAACTATGGAAAACGAGTGTAGACTTTTGAACGTTATCATAGGAACATGCCAAAGAGCCTTTATGCAAGCACAAAGGAAACAAAACAATAAAAAAAAAAGAAGGCCCAGGCATCAAAGAGGAACATTTTGAATCCTATCTGATTGCATTCTGTATTATACATAATTCACGAAGATTTATCCAATACTCATAAAAGAGATCACTACAGACCCAGAACTGAGCAATATCTCAGTTTTGGTCTCTGCAGCCACTTGTTGTTCACTGAACAGGCCTTACTCTTACTGGCATTTATGTCCCTATTGAAATGGGAGCCTTGGGGAATGGCTCCAAAGGCCTGGAATGTCTTTGTCGAAGTCAGAGTGCAGTTGGAATGGTGACTCTTCCGTAGTGCTCCCTGATGCTACCATACAGAATGAGGTTCTTCATGATTTTTATTTTATATTATATATTTCTCTTTAAAGCCTTGTCACCATGTATAATAATTATAAATCTGCCTCTTCCATGGAAGTTGAAGATTCTTAAGAGCAAGGACAATGTCTTATTCACCTCAGAATTGGGCATAGTTGTGGTATAATCAGAAATATAGTTAGTCTTTGTCCTTGCTACCTGGCACGAATCTCCTAAACACTTGGAATTTCCTGAGTGATAGGAATGTTTTTAATTACTCATAAGGATCCTTTGTGAGCACACCTGAGTTTATTAAATGAAGCGACTTAGGGTGGGATCCCTGGATAGGCTCAGGATGGGGTGGTCACCAGAAAGACCAAGTGATTTGAGGATGGTAGCTTTCAGCCCCAGCCACCAAGCTCTGGGAAGAAGGGGCACTGCAGATTAAGCTCTATAAAAACTCATGTATAACAAGATTTGATGAGCTTCCAGGTTGGGAAATGCATCCACTTGCCAGGAGAGTGGTGTCCCCCAGTTCCATGGGGACAGAAGCTGCTGCACTCAGGATCCTTCTTGACTTTGCCTTATGTACCTCTTCATCTGGCTGTTCATCTCTATCCTTTATAATATCTTTTATAATAAACTGGTAAGTGTAAGTAAATGTTTCTCTGAGTTCTGTGAGCCCCCCTACAAATTAACCTAACCCAAGGAGGGGTTCTTGGGAGCCTCTAATTTATAGCCAATTGGTCAGAAGCACCAAAAACAATCTGGACTTGTGATTGGAGCCTGAAGACGTGGCAGTCTTGTAGGACTGAGCCCTCAGCCTCTGGGATCTGATGCTGTCTCCAGGTAGATAGGATCAGAATTGAGTCAAATCTGTAGGCCACCCAGTGTCTGCTGAGATGTGGAGAAATGCTTCTTGGTACTGGAAAAACACATTTTTAAAAGGCTGGTTGCTTATCAGTGGTGGTGTAAAAAGAAGTCCTCCATCGAGAGGCAAGCTATATCAAATGAGAGGTCTCTTTCAACTCTAAGGTTTCATGATCCCATTAATACTTTCCATATTTTTCTGTTGCTGCCATTCTGCAATCGATCTTATTTTGCATGTAGACTTATTCCCGTCAATTGGCGTAACCTGTTAATTCATGTCCTGTGCCTCAAGGGAAATTTCTCTTTATAAAATAAGTCTGTGTTCTCATTGTATATACATCTATTATAAAGGGAGGAAAAAAGATCTCTGGATAAAAATGAGACTTGTAAACAAAACGATTTTTAGTACATGTCTCATCTCAACTCCCAGAAATAATGATCTAAAGAGCTTCTAAATGTTAGTATTTCTTAACTCTTCCCATGATGGTGAAATGGCAAGACCTTCATTATGACCTCTCACGCAAAAAAGTTTTCCTTTGGCTTTGACACAGAAATTTCATGCAAACTATAAAGAGTGTAGAGCTTTTAATGTTATCAGTGGAGCATGCCAAGAAACTCTTTTGCATGCACGAAGAAAATAAAACACTAAAAGAAAGAACAAAGGATTAGGCATCCGAGAACATATTGATATTTCCACTCCAGCTGCTTGAAAGGTGACTACATCAATAGAAAAACAAATGGTGAAGGGGGAAAAACAAAGATTGAATTAATCTCAGACATACATCTGGAGTCTATAAGAGAGAAGCAGAGAAGTCTATGTGACCGATCCATATTAATGGATACCCAAGAAAGTTCATGCAGGTATATAACACACGCAATTCCCAATTATCCGTGATATTGGAACTAAGGATAGTGTAAGATGATTTGAATCTCAATAATTCAAAGATAAATTTGCTTCAAAATTCCACCCACATATTCATTAGCTTTTCTTTTTTTTCTTTTTTTTCTTTTTACATTTTTTTATTTATTCATTTGAGACAGAGAGATACAGAGCATGAGCAGGGGGAGGTACAGAGGGAGAGGAAGAAGCAGGCTCTTCGTTGAGCAAGGAGCCCGATGTGAGACTCGATCCCAGGACCCTGGGATCATGACCTGAGCCGAAGGCAGAGGCTTAACCATCTGAGCCACCCAGGCGCTTCTTCATTAGCTTTTCTTAAATCGAAATATTTTCTTATCTTTATCCATATGACAGTAAAAGTGGTACCCATCAATAAAGGAACTAAGGATCAGACGATGAATAGAAAAATCCAGAATAGATCTCTTGGATATGTATTGAGGGTTTTTTATGTGTAAGAAACCATGAGAAAAAAAAATGTAAAATATACTCCTTGCCTTTAAGGGACTTAGCATTGGGGATGGGAAACCACACACTTGTGAAAAGTCAAATAAATTAACAGTATATGATCAAGCACCGAATGCACAGGCATTGACAATATATAGCATTGACGGTTTTAGCAAATAGGATTCAGTAAAACAACCGGGCTGAACTAAACTTTAAAAGATTATTAGGGGAGGGGTACCTGGGTGGCTCAGTCATTAAGAGTCTGCCTTCGGCTCAGGTCATGATCCAAGGGTCCTGGGATGGAGCCCCACATCGGGCTCCCTGCTCCTCGGGAAGCCTGCTTCTCCCTCTCCCGCTCCCCCTGCTTGTGTTCCCTCTCTCACTGTGTCTCTCTCTGTCAAATAAATAAATAAAATCTTTAAAAATAAATAAATAAATAAAAGATTATTAGGGGAGAACAAGGCTGCATAAAATAAGAAAGAAAGATTTGTTCTGATGCTGTGTTCCTTTAATTTATCTTAAAAGAAACTACTGGGCTGGAGTCTCCCCACCCCCGCAAGCATCCACCCACACACTAAGCTTTAAACAATGTAGCTGTTTTATGAAATGTTTACAGGTAGGGGGTCAAAGTCCCCTAAAAGCCACTTAGTTCCTAAAAGCACTCTTCCCTTTTTTTGGAGATCAGTGCACCAGTGTTCCTCTCTATCTTATCAATTAGTTGAAACTGGCAATTCTTAAAAACACCATATTTATTTCCCATAAACACATGAACATATACCAAGTTAAACAAGTCATTTCTAAGCATTCGTGCTCATGAAGATTGATCTTGGATGCTGTGAAATTGAAAATCCCCAGTGCAGTGCTCCTCTTTTAGACACGAGTAGAGGCATGTTCTGCAAGGTCAAAAGCAAAATGAAGGGACAGAGGGCAAAACAGAGTCCCAGCACAGAAAAGGCGAAGTTGAGTGATCTAGTCTGCATTCTCCATTGACATCCTTTTTTCAGAGTGCCATCCTGTCCCCAGGAGGAACCTGTTCAAAGGAAGCATTTGAGGTTACCATGTCAGGGTCTGTCTCTGCACCTGGAGCAACTTTTAGCAGCATGTATTGCTGCAAAGACAGAATGGAAGATTAAAAGCAGCAACACAGAAGGGACTGGTGAACCTTCAATACTTTAGCTAGATTAATGACTTGGGGGTCATTGCAGAACACAGACTCTGAAAATGGAAAACAAAAAAAAAAACTGGCCGGGGGCGGGTGGAGATCATGTTCAGTTCCTCTGTTTTCAACACATGGGAGAGACCAAGAACACACTGGGAGTGATCTGTACACGGCGTTGTGCAATTGCTGTGTCATCTCATTTGTAATTATTTTAGTTTACAGATAGCTTTTGGTATGTGGATCCTAACTTCTGGGAAGGGTCAGAGATGTGAGCCCAGGCCGTCGGTACTCTGGGAATCACACAGATGTAAGTGGAATCCCAATGCCCCCCGGGACACTAATAATTGGAAGTTTGCTAGCCCCTCCTCCATGCTCAGGTAGAATTCACTCACATCCTTCTGCTGCCACCTCCCCACAGATGGGTATGGCCCTCCATCCATCCATGGCTACCTCTATCAACCACTCTTTCCAGAAGCCTCCATGACAAAGCTGCCTTTCTGCTAGAAGAACTGTGGTTCCTGTGTACGAAGCTGCAAAGCTGCAAAGCCCTCCAGGAGATAAAATGCCATGTCTTCAGCCCTGGCCATCCCCTCCTTCTGCCCCAGCCTCACCACGCATGAGAAGAAATGGCCAGAACACCCTGCCCCACAGCACTGTGTCACACATTGTCATCTGGACTCTGGCACAGCCAAGGCCCAGAGTTTCCCAGAAAAAAGTTCCTTTTGCTTCCACCTAATCTCTCTCTACTGGAATGTAAGGTTGTTCCAGGGGAAGGCTGGGGAACAGGCCTCTTGGTTTTCCACAGACTCTTCTCCCCTCCCACACACGCAAACAGGTCAACCCCTATAGGTCAAGCCCGCCACCAGCACGTTTTTAGCTTGGGCTGCCTCAGAACCACGCTGTTACTGCCACAAAATTAAGCTAAAGGGGGAAAATAATTAAACTAAACATGTAAATGGAATAGATGGTCCACACATATGTAAGTTCCCGTTCTTTTGATGTTTCCATGAAAGGAGATTTATCTTTCATACGGTGTTTCCTCAGAGTGAATTTACCATCACTGGTACTTTTTGTTAAGTTCTGGAGGATGTTTGAGAGTCCACATGAGCCGTTCACTCTTCTCTCAGTGTGAAGTCATTCCTGAGGACCCATGCTACAGGCCAGGCTTCTGGGCCTGGCCAGGGGCCCCCCGGCTGCGCCAGAGAATTGAACAGGGGACCAGAGATGGTCATTCCTCCATGCTTTATATTACACAGGCCCGATCTTCTACGAAATAAATTATCTTTTTCTAAGAACCACACATATTAGGAACCTTTAAACTCTATTAAGACAAAACTATATGAACTGTATTAAAAACTAAACAGAGGTTTTGTAATACTTTTGTAAATTAAAACAAACCAACAAAAAAGAATTCTAAGACCTGGGCGCCTGGGTGGCTCAGTTGGTTGAGCGACTGCCTTCGGCTCAGGTCATGATCCTGGAGTCCCGGGATCGAGTCCTGCATCGGGCTTCCCACTCAGCGGGGAGTCTGCTTCTCCCTCTGACCCTCTTCCCTCTCGTGCTCTCTACCTCTCACTCTCTCTCTCTCAAATAAATAAATAAAATCTTTAAAAAAAAAAAGAATTCTAAGATCTAAATTTCAATGATGGTGTTTCCTAGAAAGAAATCTTTCTCTCGAAACTGACCCTGTAACTTTAGGAAAACAATACTGCAATGACATTTATTACAATACTTCTATGTATGGCTTTATCATGTATACAACTTATTTTCATATCTCTCTCCAAAGAGAAATATCATCCTTTTGGAACTTGCCTTATGTTTACTTCTCCTAACCCCAAGGTGTATAATCACTTGCTCCTCCTAATCCCAGAGCAGCAGCTCTTTCTGCCCAGGGTCCTGTCCCCACCATTTTGCACCAGAAAAAAAGAGAGAGAGAGAGAGAGAGAGAGAGATCAGAGTTTAATTATTTCTTTAGGACAGGTTGGGGTGTTTGTTGTTGTTCTGGGTTTTTTGATGTTGTTGTTTTTGTTGTTGTTGTTTAGAAAGGGAGAGAGGGGAGAGGCAGGGCAGAGGGAGAAAGAGAATCTTAAACGGGCTCCACGCCCAGTGCCAAGCCCAACGTGGGGCTCAATCCCAGGACCCCGAGATCATGACCTGAGCCGAGATCAAGAGTTGGAAGCTTAACCGACTGAGCCACCCAGGCACCCCTAGAATAGTTTTTTTTAAAAATTTGATTTATCTGATTATCCTCTCTTGATAATTCCATGAAAAGCTGCAAACTCTGATTCCCTGGGCATTAACTGCTTTTTATTTATTTTTTTTAATGTATAATTACTTTGTTTCTATACATTCTTTTAAAATACATACTGGTTTGCTTTGTTTTGTGTATTTAGGTTAATCATGAGAAATATTATTTCTTTTTCATTCCCATACTTCATGGATGAATTTATTTTTGTCCTTCTGAAAGCATTTAGGATATTCTCCTTATTTTTCATGAGACTGTCAAGGCATGGGATCTTGGTGGGCCCACAAGTAGACCATTTCAATCTGAAACTCAAGCCCTTCAGCTCTAAGAAAGTGTCTTCCAGTATTTATTTGATAATTTCTTTCCATCCATTTTCTCTGTTCTCTTCTTTTGGGGCTTCTATTAGATACTGCATCTTCTGAATGGTTTCTATATGTTTTTGTCTTTTATCTATATTCTGGAAGATTATCTCAACTTTGCTTTCCACATTTTCTATTCCTTCATGTTATTTGTATTTAATTTACCAATTTAAATCATCCTTTTTGTTTTACGGTTATAAATCTTGTTGAATTTTGTTAGGCATCTTGTCTTTTTATTTATATTTTTTAAGTTTCTATTCCCAGGGCATCTGGGTGGCTCAGTTGGTTAAGCATCTGCCTTCGGCTCAGGTCATGATCCTGGGGTCCCTGGGATCAAGCCCCACCCACATCGGGCTCCTTGTTCAGCGGGGAGCCTGCTTCTCCCTCTCCCACTCCCCCTGCTTGTGCTCTCTCTCTGCCAGATGAATAAATACAATCTTTAAAAAAAAGTTTCAATTCCCTAAATTGTCTGTTTCCTCTAGGGTCCTGTTTTCTATTTGTATATTTTGGTCTTTCCCTTCCATCTTGCTGACGCTTTTCATATTCTTGGTGATCCTTGGGTGGCCTCCCATTTGTACAGTTTTTGACTAAGAGCTCTATGTGGTGTGGGTTCAAAGAGTCCAGTGTCAGCCTTCAGACCACAACCCATTTCTTCCTGTGCCAGAATGAGAAGGGCTTCATTCTGGGGTACTATTATCCACACAAAATGCCTTCATGTTCTGCACACATTTTTTTCAGTGTCTTTAGAGAAACTCCACCCTGGGCTTTGCCTGGAAGAATACCGTGTTACTGAGTGCCCTTCGGTGGGAATGGTGCTGTGGGGGAGGGTTGGCTACTGGTATAGTGGTACAGACTGCCAATGAATTCTCTTGTTTCCAACTTCTTCTCCCTCCTCCTCCTCCCCCGCTTCTTCTTCTGTCTTTTAAATAGCCTTATCGAGGTATCATTGATATAGGCATTAATACCTTTGTCCATTACTTTTAAGACACTAAACTTTTGCAAAATTTTTATCCTGAAACAAGTGGGAATTTTTTTTCCTCTCAAAAACTTTTCTTCCAAGACATTTTTTAAGTTACAAATCAGTACCAATATTTTTAAATGTTTAGAGATGAAAGTATATTACATAGATTATTTGAGTTTATATTTACTTATTTGATCAGCTAAAAACAATCATACTCGCCGGTGTAATAATGAGTAACATATGCATGACAAAACAATTTCTCTTTATATATAATAGTTGCCCTCAAATTTATTCAGATAGTCCTCATTTTCACCAAATATATATATATATATAGAGAGAGAGAGAATGCCCTCAGACTTATAATTCTACTTTTAGAGATTTATTCTACAGGAATAACCAGACGGGTGCACAAATATATTTTATATATACAAAAGTATTCATCTCGGCACTATTTTTAATGTTGAAACATTAGAAAGAACTTACATGTTCAAGAGGGGATGGGTTATATAAATTGTGGTGAGTCCATACAATGCAATAGTATGCAGCCATTAAAAATTACGACGTACATCAGTATTCACTGACACAGGATCACGTTCATGCTGTGTTACTTAATAAGGAAGTACATTTAGTACCATTCATTTGACATAGAACTGAATGCAAGTGTGATTGTAAGTTAGCACATGTGCTGGAAGAGGGGTCTAAAATATGGTTCACTGAAATGTTAATAATGTGTCATTCCTGGGCTGTATGATTTTTACTTTATTTTTATCCTTTCCTGTAATGTTTGAATCTTTTTTTGTAAGAACAATGTGTCATCTTTTATAATCCAAAAATAAAAGCCATTTTCAATTCTAGCTATTTTCTTTTTTTAAAAAAAACATAAACTGTGAGCAATCCATTTGTGGGATAGAGACATGATTTGATTAAAAATCTGCACTTTAAGCTGAGGAACTAAACTAATCAAGTCCAAGTATGCTAAAAACTCTCTCTTTTTTTTGGACACATTTTTCCCAAATGAGAGAGGTTTAAGGAATAGATGAGGAATATCAAATACATTCCCTCTTCTCCATCTAATTAGAATACCTCATAGAAGTGAACAGCTAGGTCAGAATGAGTGGTTTTACTTGATGAGATGGTTCATACCCACTGTCTCTTTGGGGTTTCTAGTATGGTAAGGAGAACAAAACTTAAAATTATAAATTATGTCAGATCCAGAGTCTGAGTAAAGAAGTTAGATTTCTAAAAACATCAATTGTGTTTAAATCCACAAATTCCTAATAATATTTTTAAAATATATTGGTTACATTAGCATATGCTAGGGAACTCTCTCATTATTTAGAAAAATATAAAGAAAAAGAATCAAGTATTTACCGAAAAAAAAAAAATCACAAGAAAATGCAGTGGTAATTCACTGCAATACAATTTTAAGCATAAAAAAGGAAAATCCTGTGAAAGAATACATTAAATTGATACCATTTTGAGAATTTTGGTTTCGTTTTTTTAAACAAATATGTCTTGTAAATTACAATTTGGAGAAAGGCAAATCAAATTCCCATAAAATGCTGTATAAAGAATTGCCCTTCCAGAAACTCACTCAGGGTCTGGGTGGCTCAGTCGGTTAAGTGTCAGACTCTTGACTGCAGCTCAGGTCATGATCTCAGGGTCCTGGGATCAAGCTCTACGTTGGACTCCTTGCTCAGTGGGGAGGCCGCTGGAGATTCACTCCCTCTCCCTCAGCCCCTCCCCCCGCAAATAAATAAATAAATCTTAAAAATAATAATAATAATTGCCTTTTCCAAGAAATACTACTTTACTTTTCAAGTTAACTGAGAAAATATGACCATTCATGGACATTTTCTTTCACCTTTCTTGATTTAAAACAGACTCTAGCTTCAAGGAACCTTAAAATCATCTATTCTAAATCCTTCATTTTATAAATAGAGAAATTGAGAGCCAGTTTTAGTGACATCACACTTAAAGTCCACAAAGTAAAGTTCGAACCATGCCCAGAATTCAGGCTTCCTGATTCCTAGTTCGGTTCAGTCTTTTCACTGCACCCTTTGGATTGGTGTCTTGTTACTACAAAATGGCAAATAAAAATATGAACACACACATATAAAACATATATAGTATTATTCTAATTACTCTTTAAATAAATTTCTCATTTAAAAAAGCATCAGATAAAGCTTCAGCGACATCAGGCTTTTTGGTGGTTGCCATTCTCATACTAAAGAATAACAGATGTACATCCAGTCATTCATTTATTTTTTCAACAACCTTTTTCAATATATATAAGCCTGCCTTAAGTATCTAGTTACACTTACTTGTAACACACATATATATCATCCCCCTTGAAGAGCACTATTTTAGAAGATGCCAATAGCTATGGTCTTGCTTTCAAAGAACAAGGTGCCAACAGAAGTGTGGAAAAATGCAAGTCTTTTAACTAGAAATACTAATGAGAAATGTCTATACTAAAACCATTATATTTGCTTGTTTAAGTGCAAAGGTATATCACGCACTGACAACACTCTTTGCCCCCTTGGCTCTGGGACACTGGGGCCTGAGTAAGAGTTCCAGTTTAGCAGTATTGTGAATACCTAAAGCAAGGATCTCCTTGTTTCACGCCCTGCCACAGACCCCAGTCCCTGCCATCCCTGTGCCCTTCATCTGTCCCCAGCCCTGTCCCAGCCCTCCGTTCTTTTCTTCAATCCCAAAGCATAACTGTCTTCAGGCTCCCACTTGCCTTTGATGCAGTTTGTGAATTTCAACTTATGTTTTCATCCTTAAAGGTTCTGATGAAGTTTATACACTTTCCCAAACAATAAGTATTTATTTTTGACTGAATGCAGTTTTATCACTTGGTAAATTACAAATAGGAGTCAGTATTAACCAATCAGTTAAAAAGTAATAGTCTTTATTGTATACCTACTGTGTGCCTGGGAGAAATATATAGAAGAACATTCTATTTCAGAAAAGATCATGGGCAAAGTTATAGAGGACTGGGGGAAGAATAAACATGTCATGTTAGGAGAAAATGAGAACAGCCTCACAGGAAGAAGCAAGCAGCTCAGACCAGAAACCGTGAAAGGAGGTGAAGGGCCTTAAAACAACAACAACAACAACAACAACAACAACAACAAACTTAAAAAGGAGTTTCTATGAGTAAAGTCCTGAACTTTTGAAAACACACTCCTGGAAAATGCTTATAAAGACCAAATAACTCTCCATTATAGTTCATCTCATGCCTGAATCAAAAAATCCAGTATGTTGTTACTTTTCCATGAAAATCAGTTAAGAGAGACTTATGCAGAACTTCCTGTTTATTCTACCTCCCTCTCTCTCTCTCTCTCACACACACACACACACACACATACACACACTGTCTCTCCTCTTTCTTCTGCAGATAAAGCAACATCAGATTTCATGTCTTAATTTGCTTAGAAAGCTCTCTGGGAAACGAGAGTCATAAGAAGAGCAAGATAAAGAAAGGATGAGGATGAAGAGCATGGGGGCAGTGAAGATAGAGAAGAAGGAATTTTCCTTCTCAAGTAAGAAGGAGAAGCAGAGGGTCAGACTAGTGAAGGTAATAAAGAACAGAATGGAATAAATATCATAATGGGATCTTTAATTGAATTTGTGTCTCCTCTCAGCCCTGAAGGAACCCTGGTAACTCACTCAGCATGAAGCTCCAGGGTCATCTGGGCAGAGAGGAAACATACAGTGATGTGCTTCCTTTCGTGATCGCCGCTCTGCCTCAGGATGAAATCCTTCTGATCAACATCTCCCCATCTGGCAGGCAGCCAGCCAGAAGACTGGAGACCCAAAAATGGATCACTGCATTTGGACTCCCTGCAGCAGCGTATAAACGTAATATAATATTTACACGACTCAGTGCTAAGCACCAACCAATGGAAAATTGTTATGTTTTTCACAAAAGAAATAAAATAGAGTGAGTCCTATGGTCGTTTCGGACTCCCAAGGCCTGAGCCTTTCACAAATTTTGTTTTTCATTTCAGCTCCATCTTGACTGATGAAAATAACTCACCACTGTTTGGAAAGTTAAAAACACCAAGAGCTTAATGTATTATCATTTACTTAGAAAAAGCAGCCTTATATAGTAAAAACTTCTTCTAATTTAGAAGACAAGAGTGCGGGGGTGTTGGTGGGGGAGGGAATGAAATGCTCATTAGCCTTCGCCAAAGGCCCTGGCACAGAGTTTTCCTAACTATTCAGAGATCAGTGTCCTATATTTACTTACCAAGGACAATTTATTTTCTTTTATATTTTCAAAGCCCTTGAAATGATTCCTTTTCTTTGTGATGATTTCCATATGCTGTTTCCAAGGAATAAGGCAACATTCTGAAACCATTAAATGCCATCTCACAGGGAGGGATCCCAAGGACTGCAGGGGCCCTTCCAATGACATTGAGACCCAGATCGCAAAAGGCATAGTGTGGAAGACAGCAGATGCTCCTTCAATTTCACAAAAGTTGGTTAAATAAAAGTAAAATAACCAGGAAGGTGATACTAGTAATTTTTTTAAACCATTGACTGTTTCCCATGTGTTGTGACTTATATTTATAATTTCTAATCCTGAAAATAATCCTTAGAGATAAGTCCTGACACTATCCTCATTTTACAAATGAGGAGACCGAGGCACAGAGACTAATACGACTGAAAGAGTCTGAGTCCACTGACTCTAAACAGAGCTCAGGATAATTATATGCAATTAATTCTTTATAGCTTCAGGTATTTTCCTTTAAAAAAATCTGGGGGTGCCTGGGTGGCTCCGTCACTTGGGGGGCCAACTCTTGATTTCAGCTCAGGTCATCATCTCATGGGTTGTGGGTTCGAACCCTGCCTCAGGCTCCACGCTCAGCATGGAGTCTGCTTGAAGATTCTCTCCCTCTGTCCCTTCCCCCACTCATACGTGTGTGTGTGTGTGTGTGTGTGTGTGTGTGTGTGTGTGTGTGTGTGCGCGCGCGCGCGCGCGCTCTCTATCTCAAATACATAAATAAAATCTTTTTTTAAAAATCTGTACTATTTTTAAGCAAGACAATCATTTAACTTTATTAGCCTTGTATAATGTATAAGGTTAGGATCCACTACCTTTAACTAATTAAACTGCATAACAAAGAAACCTTGGTTAGTCACTGATACTGTAAACATTTTGTGAAATGTTGCATTTTATCAAAATAAATAGGATCTATGTATCAAATTCTCCTTGACACTCCTTAAATTCTTCTTCTCTCACTGGAAGAATCAATTTCAGAGGAAGAGAAAAGACTAGTTTAATATAATTTCTAACCAAACTTCTCCATAAGAGGCAGTGGCAATTACTCACTTAAATAAAGTGTTCCAGACACTGGTCAGTAGGCTGCTGCATTATGAAAAGCTGAAATGGATGAGGAGGAAATACGAAGAGGACCGTTCAAAGTTGTTCTAGCGGGTTCTGTATGTTAACCATTTAAGGATGGGAAAATAACCACATGGTCAGGTTTCCCAGGAGAGAGAGTTTTTTATTTTTATCACTGTGAAGACAGGACTTCTGTAGCAATTTCTCATGGAAATATGTGTCAGCTACACTGGCATCTTTAGGGTTCCTTGAACTTGCCAAGGATGCTTCTGTCCCAGGGCCCTTTTATACTTGTAGTCACTGCGCCGAAAGGCTTCCCCCACATATCGGCCAAGCCAGCTGGAATGCCTGAGGACATTTATTTTCATCTAAGAAATGAGAAGGAAATAAGTTCCAACTAATGTTTAATCAACATTAACGTAAAGGCTAACATCGGTCCCCTGGGCCAGTCTGGTCCGAGCAATTATGAATTTCATACAGTATTTGAGGTGACCCCACTGAACTGAGGACCTCCCAACATGGCAGAAGGGAAAGACTCTTCCTCACATGTTCATTCTCTCTCAGCATATTGTAATATATCACGTTTTACAGTGCTTGATTAAGTTAATTTCCATGTTATTATCCAGTTTTAACTCCCACAAAATGACACAAGTTTTAAGATACTCCTGAAAGGAAGCTGTTAAATAAAGATAAGAATTAGGTATCAAGCACAAGAAAACAATGATATGGCAGCGTTAACCCTTCTCTATAATCCTACAGAAACTCTTCATCAGCCATATTGTGAGATTAAAAACCATTACTGCCTAATCATATGACAGTTAGTTAAAACGTCCCAAATTACCAAGAAGACTATTTGGAATATGGATTTATATTCACTGTTGTTAGAGAGGAGCTTTACTTTACTGTGGTGGATGATATTAGCCAGTGTTAGAGTGAAGTAATCAGTTAAGAAGATATTTAATAACGAAGTAGGCAGAACAAAAAAAAATTCAAGGCTTATTTTTCCAACAATGGTTAAAGTCAGGCAATACTCAGTTTAAAACTTTACACAATTTAAACCAAATGATAATGTTTAGAAAGTTCTTCATGGATGCAATAAAAATGGCTAAAAGAGTACAACTGGCAACAAACTAAGATGTATTTTTTATTAGCAAATATTGAAGATGCAACCCCCCTCCCAAGAAACTGGTAGAAATAGTATTAGAACAAACTACTGTTGGAGGAGGTCTATTGTAAAGTTAAATAAAAGAACATGTTTCTGGTATGTCCCAACATATGGTATTTTCAAGATTCAATTTTGATATTTTCATAGATGAAGAACTATTCCTTTGGAGAACCAATAAGGAAGATTGTGGAAATAAGTTGTCAAAAGTAAATGAATTATTTAACTTTTAAAAAGTCAGTGTTTTGGGGCACCTGGATGGCTCAGTCAATTAAGTGTCTGCCTTCGGCTCAGGTCATGAGCTCGGGATCCTGGAATCAAGCCCCATGCCGGACTCCCTGTTCAGAGGGGTGCCTGCTGCCCCTCCCTCTGCTTGTGCACTCTCTCTCTCTCTCTTGATCTATCTCAAATAAATAAATAAAATCTTTTTTTAAAAAAGTCAATGTTTTATGGGAAAAAATGTACACAAAACCAATGAGGAAGTAGCTACTTGAACAGGTATTAATAAAGAAAAGATTCTAAGGTAAGGTTACGGAGGTGCCTCCCATAAAATTCATTCAGTGCATAATTTGAAGGCAAATTCATGTTTGGATAAACTGAAGACAGAGTGCAAAAGTGCTACAGATGTCATCAATGTGATTAACTTTATAAAAGCTCACACTTAAAATAGACTAGAATCTTTAAAACATGTTGCAGTGATATAGGGAGTGACCAGGAAAGTTTTTGTATCATAGAAATCTGTATCATTGAGGTTCAGTAGTATCTCCTGCCAATCTTTATAAGAGTTGTAGAACCTAAGGATGTTTCATAGTTTTATTTAACAGATAAATTAATGTTCCAAGTTTGTTGACCTTTCTGGAATAACTGACTCTTAGTCATCGGTACCTGGCCTATATTTTAGAATAATAAATACAATATGTCCCCTAACAATTAACTGCTTTGAAAGCAACTTTTCAAAAAAAGAAATAGATGAAACAGAGGTTTTGAAGAGTTGCTGAAAATGTTTTTATGATTATGCGATTTTTCTAGTTGAAAATTATTTAAGTGTATTATTCTTTAAAATGTCTTATCTGCACACTTGACTAGAAAAAAAGAATTTCTGGGATGCCTGGGTGGCTCAGTCAGTTAAGTATCTGCCTTCAGCTCGGGTCATCATCTTGGGGTCCTGGGATAGAGTCCTGCATCAGGTTCCTTTCTCAGCAAGAAGCCTGCTTCTCCCTTTGCCTGCCAACCACCCGCCCCCCCCCCCCCGCTTACGCTCTCTCTCTGACACATAAATAAATAAAAGCTTAAAAAAAAGAAAAAAGAATTTCTAACAGGTTTTCAATCTTTCAAGCAAAAAGTGTCAGTGAGATTTTAACCTTAAAATATTAAAATGTAGCCTATTCTCATTAGTTGTGAGAACAAAGTGTGGTTATCAGGGAAGATGGAAATCTACCCATCAGATTACAACAAAAACATTTGCATTATCAGTTGAGAATGAAAAAGAATTTCCAGTTAGTGTTTCATTTCTTCAATATGGAGCTACCTATGTTAAGAGGTTATCTTTTTCAGCCATGATAGTCTTTAGATCAAGTATTGCAATAAATTAAAATTTCACTAGACCTTTTAATTATACCACATGGAGTCACACTCAGATTTTCAAAATCATAGTCTGTCAGTCACATTGTTCTCACCAAAAAAAAAAAAAAAAACCTTCTGGTCAGTAAGAGTGAGAAGACTTTTAGTGCTGTCAAAATAAAATAAAAATTAGTTTACAAAATATTGTTGTTTTTATCTTTATTTTACTATTTAAAATTTTCTTTTCGATATGTTGTACACTGTATATAAAATATTAGCACAGTATTACATATATGTATATATATCTCATTTATACATCCCATATATATACATACATCATTTATACGTATATGAGGTATAAATGGGCTACCCTCATAATTGTTTTACTTAAGGAGATACAATCAAAACATTTTGAATACCACTGGTCTACTGGAAGAAACAAACATGTGAACAAAAATTACAGCCACAGGCAGCAGAGTGTATGAAGGCATGAGGTGAAAAATGTGTGTGATAAAGGAAACACCACCGAGCAAATGCTTACTTACCTCTTACCAGAAAATTTAGTCAAATCTCCCAGAGAACTGACTCTGAACAAAGTTGTCCAGAGTGAGTCAAATTTCTCCAAATGTATTAGGGTAGGTGCCAGAGAGAGGGGTGCACACAGCAGGGATGAATCTTGGTGGCAAGAAATGCATAGTGTTTTGAGAGAACTATCATACTTTCAAATGGCTAAGTGCACATTTAGGGGAGTCCAGGTGATGGGGCTGGACAGTATGGCAGGGACCAGATGGTGGAGGGTTATGGGTGCCTCCATAACGTGCAGTCATGAGCCAGTGAACAAGGCATGGTGCAGGGAGCAGCTCAGACCATGGGCTTTGGCATCAAACTGGCCTCGGTCCTAGACCTGCCATTTGCCAGCTGTGTGATCTTAAATTATTTAGTTAACTTCTCTAACTCTCAGCCTCCTAATCTGCGAGGAAAAAAAGGAGGTAAAGCTATTGTGTATGATATAATTCATAAAGTACTTAATTGTCTGTGCATAATAAGATTTTGCTACGGTTCTTTTGATGACTATGATGGGTAGACTTTGAAGTATTTTAAGCAGTGATGTAACAGGTGATTTAGAAAAATCGCCCTGGCAGTTCTCTGTAGCACAAATCTGAGGAACCTGAAACCGAAAGCAGGGAGACAGTTAAAAAGGCTTATAGTTATCTAAAAGACAAAGAGTAAGGGCCTGGGCCGAAGTCCTAAGGGAAGGCATCCAGGGCAGGAAACAGAATAAGGACCATAGAGGAGGTAGAAAGTCAGTACCCCGGTACCACCTAAATTCATTGCCTTTATACCCCTTTGTGAAAATGACTAAAGTAAACTACACCAGACCCACAAGAGTTGTGTGTGTAGAATACAAACTCTGGAGCCAAACTCACTAAGTGTGAACCCTAAGTCGGACCCTAATTACCTACATGACCTGGGGAAGTCACTTAGCCTCTTTGTGCTTCTGTACTAGGGATCTCAAACAATGATAACCTCACAGAATTTTCTCAACATATTTAAAAAGTGGTTTAAAGAAGTGCCTGACATCCAGGAAACATTATGTATGAGTTTCTTAAGTAAAGTTATCTACAGAAAATATTGTTAAAGACAGTAAGATGTTTGGGGAAAATGACATTCACTGGCTGTTATTATAAATTTCTTAGGGAAAAAATAATCTGTATCCTAAAATGTTGAAATTCAAACCAGGTAAATTTTGATAAAGGGAATGAAGAAAGAGCAGTAAAGAAAGGAGCATTGCCCAGGCAGAATTAGACAGATCATAAACCTGTCATTCTTTTCAGGAGAATTCATCCAGCCCATCGTTTTATCTATCCGATACCCACACTGCTTCCAAATAAAAGTGGAAAAGCTAGCCATGAATGAGCAGGATTATAAAAATCCAAGACCAAGGTTAGGAAAACTATTTGTTACATAATCGCGTAACAGGAGCTTTCCCACAGTGCTTCAAATAGCAAATCCACCGTATTTTTCAGTATATTTATCTGAAACACACCGGATTTAAAGGCCAGTTAAAGAAAACTACATCCAGATCATCACAACACCTAACTATACCTACTATTGTCAATGATCTACCACATACCAATGGATTTCACAAAGACATTGAAGACAGTTTGTTGAGAACCTGGCCAACTCTACTGTTTTATAATAAAAAAAGAATGGTAAATAATTTTAAAAAATAAAATGCCTAAGGTAATTCAATACTATAAATATGTTCTCATTGAGGTGGTCAAACAATGAAAAATATCCACCAAGCTGCAAATAATATTTTGCTTCTCATATAAGGCTTTTAACTTCATAAAGTTGTTTATTCTTAAGGATTGAGTTTTTTGTTAAGATTTATTTATTTATTTGAGAGAGAGTGTGTATGTGCATGCACATGTGCAAATGGGGGGAGGGGAAGAGGGAGAGAATCTTCAAGCAGATTCCTGCTGTGCGGGGAGCCGGACACAGGGCTCTATCCCACCACCCAGGAGATCATGACCCCAGCAGAAACCAAGAGTCAGATGCCCCACCAACTGAGCCACCCAGGAACCCCACTCTTAAGGATTGGTTAATGAAGCTGATGCAGGAATTCTCCATTTCCTTTTACAAAAGTCTCATGGCATTCATCATGAATCTCTTAGAATAGATACAATAAAAATCTTGGAATCCATGTATTTTTTTAGGTTTACTTATAAGTAAACTGGTTCACTTTCCAGTCTTGTCTCTCATTGCACATGACCTTGGAGATGCATTTCCCATAGTCCTTTTCCTCGATCCCATTAGAAGAAGAAATTGCTATAAATGTTTTTAAGGGTTAAATCTTAGATGGTGACATACTATTTCATATAAACTCTAAATCAACGTTATGGCAGTTTTCAGCATTACTAAATGATAAACTGTTCTCTTTATCCAAACTGATGCAGAGAGTGGCATGATGTCCCTGCCATCGGGGAAAGAATTATATTTGACTTTGGAGTCCTTTATATAAAATTTTTGCAAATAATTAATTTTTTTCAGAATCAGTTTTTTCATCTATAAACTGAGAATAATAAAACTCTACTTAACTGGTATCAAAAGATATAACATGTTAACATACTTGGACAATTGTAAGATACACAATGTGAAGTATTTTTAGCTAAATATATAAATTAACCTATATTCCTGGACACTTATTAACTGAAAGAGGGAGGTTAAATTCTTTTGGAAACCATTACCATGAGAAATATACAAATACTATTCAGTTAGGTATAATATGTATGTCACCATGATATTACATACTGACTTTTGGAATTTGCAATATGACTTTCTTTAAAAACAACAATCACCCTAGATTAAGACCCAATAAAAGTTCAGAATACTTACTTTTAAGTTAAGAGTTCTGGACCCTGACAGTAATATTCCAGAAACACTTTTTTAGACTAACTGAAAGTATGTGCCTACCTATAGCAAAAAGCATACCAGGTTATTAAAGTGCTGATTCACATTCAACAAAAGAAAAAGGAAAGAGAAAAGAAGTAGCTTACATTTCTTATTTAGCCCAAAGCCAGATTTTCATTCATTCATTCAACCTAGATAGAATAGCTTCAACATGATCATCTATGGAAGTCATATGAGTTGGTGGTAAGTTTTCAAGCTAACATACATCAAATACATGTGATTAATAATATGAACCTGTGTGATGGAACTGACATTTTTGAGGAGTGTCAACTCATTCAGTTATAAACATGAAACTTTCATTTCTTCCAGCAACTGCTTTCAAGTACAAGAAAGTCAAATCCCTCCCTTAACAATACTTTGGTCAGATCCCAGGCATTTCTGTTGGCTTTTGGTTATTAAAATGGTCTAGTCCAATTACGGCTTCAATCTAATGTCTGTCCCTGGGCGCTCTCCCTAAGCACCGTGGAGGGCTTGTGGCTCCGGGGCTTGGCACCCCCGAGGAGGGCGTTGTCTGCTCTTTTCCTACCTCCTTCTAGCTCCTCCCAGGTTGAAGGCAGGAAGACTGGAGAAGGAGGCAGGATGGTAGATATATTTAGTCATAACTGAATGAAGTGGTATTTCTCTCTTTCTGGTTGTTGCACTTCTCTGGTTAACGTTGAACAGCCATCTCTGTTCTCTCTGTGGCCAGTGTCCAGATGCTAGGGCAACTTGTGTGGTTTCTTCAAGGAGCCTTGGAGAGCTTTACTACAGCACAGTTCCCTAACATGGGAAATAGGGCTCCTGCCCAGCTCCCGTCCAAGCCCCCAGTAGTTCCTCAGGATGCCAGTTTGCGCCTGCTGGTCGCTAGCTAAGAGCTTGCCTATCTGGGTAGGGTACCGGCAAGGTGGTTCAAATCCTACCACTTTCTGTGCCAGTCACTCACCCCTGGGAAATGCAAGGATCCTTGCCTTGCCAGCTAGGTAAGTTCCTACTCTTCTCTCTCACGCTCTCTCTGTCTCATCTTGGTCTTTTTCTCTCCCTCCTCTTGCATCTTTCTCCAGTTTTACTCCCCCACCCACCACTCCCTACCTCTTTTTTTTTTTAATTTAAATTCAATTAATTAAGATATAACGTATTATTTGTTTCAAGCGTACAGGTCTGTGATTCATCAGTCTTACACAATACACAGTGCTCACCACAACACATACCCTCCCCAAAGTCCATCACCCAGCCACCCCATCCCTCCCACCCCCCACCACTCCAGCAACCCTCAGTTTGTTTCCTGAGATTGAGTCTCATACGGTTTGTCTCCCTCTCTGGTTTTATCTTGTTTCATTTTTTCCTCTCTTCCCCTGTGATCCTCTGCCTTGGTTCTCAAATTCTGCATATCAGTGAGATCATACGATACTTGTCTTTGTCTGACCTCTTATCCCACCTTATTCACATAGGCACTAGGCAGGCCAGCAGTTCTATTGACAAAAGAAGACATCCTGCTAGGGAATATATTACCAGGTGCCCCTCTTGCAGACACTTCCAATCTTTACAATGATCATTTTTAAGCTTCCCAGCACCTCCTTGCCTCTCAGTAACCCAGAGGTCTTGGCTTCAGAAAGGGAAAACCCTCCCATTACTAATGATGACTTCATCACAATGCTAAGGACTCAGACAATTCTTGCGTCTCTCTGGTCCTCCTCTTATATCAACTGGGAAAGAGTCAGTGGGGATGTGCTAGAAGAACATATCACGCCACCCTTCAGGAAGCCCTGTGGTGACATTTCTGGCCTCAACCTTCTACAGCAGTGGTTCTGAATCTTGACCACACATTTGAATTGCTTTCGGGGTGTTTATAAATCTTGATACCTGGGGATCTCTTGGCCAATTAAATCACATTTGGATGAAGAGCATGCTATTTTTATATGCTTCCTTTTGGGGACCATCTTAGCCTCCCTTTATTCTCTCAGGCACCTGTTTCTACCAATTCAGAAGGAGAATTCAGATTTGCAATCAAATGCCACCATTTTTTTACAGCTTAACATTTGGCAAGTAACTTAGACTTTCTGTGCCTGAATTTCTTCATCTCTAAAATGAGCATATTTTTCAAACTACTTCTTAGGTTATGGGGGTCATTTGAAGAAAAAACACCTTCAAAGAAAATACTGCAAAGAATATTTTTCTGAAAAGAGCTTGATAAATGCAAGCTACATATGTGCCATGTCCCAACAATGGTAAAGTTCATGCAGAGTCATTATCTTAGCTACTGTCTTTCAACAAACAGTGATCTGTCTTAAAACACACAATTCCAAAACAAAGATTTAAAATAACATATGCTTAACAGATTTACCTAGTGCGTACTGACTTCTATAAGCATACCTGTTTTTAGAATTTCTAGAAAGTGCTCAAAAACTCAATAAAAAATGAAGTGATCCATCATATCTCCTAATAAAGATGTTACTAGCTTTCCATATGTAGTAAGGAGCATTTATCCTCAAATACACATATTCGAACACATTAAAATATTTCTTTTTTTCCCTTTAGAAATAACTATGTTTCTGGAATTATTTTATTTGAAACATTTTAGAGACCTCACTGATGGTAATAATGGATAAGACTATGTTATTTGATTGTGCTTGACTAACACATCTTTATTTAAAGTTTTAAAGAGAGGACATACAGAATCATTAAATCCACTTGATAAAATACATGATTGTAATTTGTCGTGTCAATTTTAATAAAAGTTACTTGAAACTTTGAATTGAAATTCAGAGGCACCTGGGTGGCTCAGTAGGTTAAGTGACCAACTCTTGATTTCAGCTCAGCTCATGATCTCAGAGTTGTGAGATCGAGCCCTGAATCAGGCTCCACACTGGGCACAGAGCCTGCTTAAGATTCTCTCTTTCTTCCTCTGCCCCTTCCCCCACCCCTCTTCCTCTCTCCCTCTTTAAAGAAAGAAAGAAAGAAAGAAAGAAAGAAAGAAAGAAAGAAAGAAAGAAAGAAAGAAAGAAAGAAAGAAAAAGAAAGAAAGAAAGAAAGAAAGAAAGAAAGAAAGAAAGAAAGAAAGAAAGAAAGAAAGAAAGAAAGAAAGAAAGAAAGAAAGAAAAAGAAAGAAAGAAAAAGAAAGAAAGAAAGAAAGGAAGAAAAGAAAAGAAAGAAAGAATTTCAATAACAGAATGATAAATACCATAGCGGTCTACATGTTTTGAAGAAAGCTTAAACTTCTAAACATTCAAACATATAAAGGATACAGTGTGAACATTTCTTTGCTCATTATTTTCAAAATGTGAGTTATTACTGAATTGTTCATAAGATTTGTTTGTGAAACAAAAATTTCTCCCCACTTCTTTATATGAAGATTTTCCAAAGTGATCTGTCCAGAGGCATAGCCATGTAAGCACATGTTCAAAAAAGGAGTTTTATAAAGTAAAAGTGCTAACATAGTTTTTCTAAGAATATTTGCACACATACAGTTGTAAATATGCTTCAATAAATTTGTTTCTATGAATGATCTCCTGGAAATATACTTTACAGAATATTGTCTTATGACTCTGTATTAGAAATGTCTGCTTTCTATCACATGTATTTAGAACATAAATTAAAAGATATATAAGCATTCAAAAACCAAGCAACGGTTACCCATTATTTGGATCTTTTAAAAATTCAATTTATTCTTGAAAACAAAACCGAATTTTATGGCCTTGAGCTTCAATGTCAATGAAAAGTTTGATTATTAATATTTCTGTTAGTGGTCTTTAAAAGTTGGAGTTTGCCTACAGTTCAATCAGCCAGCCAAATACTAAAAATGTTTGAGCATCTCTCAAAAGTGACTAACTGTGTCATTGGAAGGATATTTACTGGGAATTATAAAGTTACTCAATTTCTAATCATTGTTAATAATATTAGACTAGGGTTTTTTCCCCTATTTCAGCTTGTTCAATTTTCATTCTATACAGAATCACGAAAAACCTGAACACTAGATATTTTATAATAAGCCAAAAATTTGTTGTTACCTACAGAACTGCTTTGTAGCATTCCCCTTTTAAGGGGGGCATTATGCTAGCACTGTCTGAAATTTCCTTTTCTTTGTTAATATATATTTTCTTTAATTCCCAAGTTCATCCTCTGCATGTTCTTCAAAACTGTGAGCACTGTGTTTGCTAGCAACCATCCCCCCAGCCTTTCTGCCCTGACCCTCTCCATCCTCCTTCTTGGAGGTAACGTGGCCCTCATAAGCATCACCTTGGAAGAGGAGGAAGTCTATGCTATGCAACGTTCACTTCACCTTGAGCTGAGGGACCATTACTAGAATTGAGTTGACTCGATGTTTTAAATGTAAAACAGTGATCCCAGTGAGGCCATGGACTTCATAACATAGAAAGTGACAAGCACTTTGCTCCAAGGGTTTTCTTGAACAAATAATGCTAGTATAAGAAATTAAATGTAAGTTTGAATTAAGGGGAAAAAAATAGACCAACAAAAGTTGGCATTGCCATAGTAACTTAGAAATTTTATCTTCTTTAGAAGGCTCTCCAGTCACTTTTTACATATGGGGAAAACTAGACTGTAAACTGTAGTGTGTATCTCTCTCTCTCTCTCTCTCTCTCTCTCTCTCACACACACACACACACAAATTAAGGCAAACATCCAGATGCCTTCATAATGATCTTTTAGAACTAACCATCAATTATACTATCACAAACTAGAAAATTAAAGCAAACATCCAAATACTTTAATATTTTTTTTTAAAAAACCGCAAATATATTTCCAGGGTATTTTAGGAAAGTTGATTTGGGTGGAAGAGCAGGATTGAAATTTTTGACACTCACACACATAATAGCCTCTCTGAATCCTGTTGATAAAGATGTCATCAGCAAAGAAATGCTCACAAAGCACCCTTCACTAGCTATTAGCTTTAGTTCTTAAAAAAAAAAAATCACCACATAATAGTTCCAACTTTGCAATAAGCACATTGAGGACTCAGGAGAAACCCAATACCCACCCTATTCTTAAGGTCTGGCCACAAAAGAACTATTAGGGAATAAGAGCATCCAGCCACCTTTGTCTCCACATTTTAACTGGTAGGCAAGTGATTCTAAAGCTGTATACTATTAGGACAGTAAAATACTCTAGCAATATAGAATCTCACTGATTGTAGAGTACAATTTCCTTTTTACTTCTCTCCTTTCCTACCTCACTCAAAATGTTTATCCCTTTCTCCCTCTACACACACACACACACACACACACACACACACACACACACACACACACACACCACCCCACAAGGGATGACTCAGGAAGCGTGAGAGATTTGTCACAGGCCCGGCTACAAGTTAGATCAGAGCTGGAATTAGAACCCAAATCTCAGAAACTGGAGCCAGCCAGCTGCTATTCTAGACCCAGAGCAAATCTAGTTCAGTCTTATGAATTCTGCTTACTCCGAATTAGACATCACTGTTTTGTCTGACGTTTCCTGCCATGGACTCCTAAAGCAACACAATGAAACCACCTTTCCGGATTCTTCAATCGCTGCTAGTTTGAAGCAGAGGACAGTTACTTAAACTCTCTGGGCTCTTTCCTTATCTAAAATCCACAGGTTGAACCAGAGGTCTCTGAGAAAATTTCCCATTCTAAACATTTTGCTTTTCACCTTCTGTTTTATGTTTCAGTCTTGATGTTTGAAATTTTCACTAGGTGGCAGGATTCCACCATCGCATTATGAAAGGATTTTCCAATGGAAGCCTGGGAGCAGAAAATTTCAAAAGAAACTCCTTTCCTCACAGTGAACATTAAAACAAGAAAAAAAAAAAAGCCAAGAGAAAGGATAACTACAAAGGCCAGTAGTCCACATATTTCATAAGGATCTAGAACCATCTTTAATATATAAAGCGGAAATTAATCAAACATGTTCTTCCATACAATACTCCAATTTAGTATCCAATTCAGGTAAAAGTCTGCTTAAATTTCATGCATTTTAAAATTTATTTTAACTGAATCCCAAGTTAGACAATATCAGAGCCCCTCCAGCAAACTGGTAGCAAGAAACAAGCAATATGATGGAAACAAAAGCATCTAAAATATTTAAAATCGTTACTAGATGCATTTCAAAGTTTCCTATAAGTTACATACAATGTATTTCTAGTGTCTTTGAATTTTATTTTGAGCACTTAGCTAGATGAGTACACATGATGGGATGGAGTAGATTTCTGCATTTATTTGTCAAATCCTTAAAAGAATATTCTTTCAAACAGGTTTTCTGACATTTTCATCATATATTTAAAAGTATTGCCTCAAATTGGCCTTTTCATAAATGCTGCACTGTAAATGTCACTACCAAGGCTTTATACAAGTCCCCAAAAGCCACACCAATTGGTTATGCTGAGCTGAGCATTTCTCTTCTGCCAAAACCAAGTAAAGTAACATGAAACAATAACTGCATATTCTAACATTGCCTAGAAGAAACGTCCCAAGTGTCTTGCTGGTTGTCAGAGAAGCTGATTAACTAGGCTTTTATTCAGCTGATAAATACGGCACTTTTTTTTCTTTCTATCAATTACTGGTTAATTACATATACGCTATACATTACTCCAGTTTTTTTTTGCAACATGAACAAACCCGCATCCTAGAAAAATTTAACATCGGCGCCAAAATCAAAGTAATACATAAACTCCTGAATCACAGCTTGGAAAAAAACCATCAACAGGTTGCTCTCATTCCTTCCCAGCCCAGAGCGGTGATAGCGGCACCTCTTTGGTGGTCCTACCTTAGCAACTTGTAAGGGCTGCTTCTGCTCCTTGCCACCTTGCAATCTGAACCCCCAGGGCGCCCCTCCGGTCATGGAAATGCAGATAAAATCCCCCGTGCCCATTTTCTCCTTTTAGTTGGGTAGCATGAAGAGCTTGAAAAGACAGAGGAGGCTTCGGTGCCGTTGAGATGTGTACTTAGCTCCAGGCGCCCGCCCAGGAGGCAGGATTGGGGAGCGCAGAGCCTCAGCTGCTGCAGCGGCCGCGGGCCGCATTCACAAGGAGGCAGAGGCGCTCCCTGGCATCAAGGACACAGCCCACTTTTGCGTCACGCTCCTTTGCTCAGCCCACTTCAGGCAAAGGAAAGAGACTCGTTCGGAGGAGAAGGTCCTCATTTGGGGCTAGACGGGGGCGGGAAAGCAAAAGTTCTCTAGCACTAACTGATTTAAACGCCAGCACTTGAATGATTGAGGGGGCGCCTGGGTGGCTCAGTCGTTAAGCGTCTGCCTTCTGCTCAGGTCATGATTCCGGGGTCCTGGGATCGAGTCCTGTATCGGGCTCCCTGCTCCGCGGAGAGCCTGTTTCTCCCTCTCCTGCTCCCCCTGCTTGTGTCCCCCCTCTCTGTGTCTCTCTCTGTCAGATAAATAAATGAAATCTTTTAAAAAAAAAGAATGATTGAAAAACTTTCATTTAATAATCCTATGACTAGTAGAGAACACGTGAAGGTTTTAATCGCCGGGCCAGAAGTAACATCCTAAAATATGAGCTCTGAAAATTCAACTACTAGACAATTTGATTCTCTCAAATGAACGTTTTGAGACTGACCACAGTGATGATTGAAACAGACAAAAGGGAGTTGAAGAGGGTGAAATTATTATTATTTTTCTAAACTTCTACTAATTCCATAAGAAGAGGAAATAAAAGAAAGCAAAACATTTGTCTTTTTTTTTAACCTCCCACTCTGAAAAGTACTTTTTTGAACTATGAGATAGGTGTATATATTTTAGAGTTGAGGAGGGGGAGGAGAGGAAAGAGGAAGAGGAGAAGAAAAGAATTTCCCCCTGGAAACTACATTCTTTTGACTATATCTCTTGCATGGTCTGGAGTATTTTAAATTTAAATAAGTGTTTCATTTTCTTCCTTCCTCAGCAGGAATGAAATTTCTTGAACCAAAATAGTCAGCCAACTACATACAATGTCACCTACAAGTTTCTTATTTTTATAGTCCCTCATCACAGTGCTCTGAGTCTGGGTGGCCCAAAATAAAAGTTTATTTTATACGTGGTCCAAAATACTTTGTTTTAAATCTGAATACCATCCACCAAAAATTGTACAAATAGAACATTTTTATTCTTCCATAATATTTTTATTTTCCATGACATTCATCCATATAAAAACATAACAAATAATGAAAAGCTTGGACAAGTTAATTCATGTTACACGTGGTACCAGACAAAACTGACTTGCAGACACTCTGCCTGTTTCAGTACTAGGAAGCACTCTGCAGTGAACCTTCACACAGCTTCACTGCCCAGAAGCCAAACGTGTCGAGTGATTTTGTTTGTGCCTTCTCACTGGGGTGAGATGGTCACTCAGTTACTGGCAGCGCTCAGAGACAGCCTTTGAAGGGCATGGAGACCAGACATGCATCTCAAGTTTGATTCTCTCCCAAAAGGTGAATTTGCCTGTACCCCCCATCTTTCTTTGAAAAATAAGAATTTTATAAGTAACATCCTAAAGTATGAATTCAGAACAAAAGAAAAAGAACTTCAGGGACGCCCGGGTGGCTCAGTCGGTTAAGTGTCTGCCTTCTGCTCAGGTCATGATCTCGGGGGTCCCGGGATGGAGCCTCACTTCGTGCTCCCTACTCCGCGGGGAGCCTGCTTCTCCCTCTGCCTCTGCTGCTCCCCCTGCTTGTGCTCTCTCACTGACAAATAAAGAAAATCTTAAAATAAAATAAAAGAAGAAAAAGAACTTTTTACAATTGTTCTTTCCGCTTCTGCCTGTCTTTGTGCTCCTAAACCCAGTCCAGTCTTTTATCCCCACAACAGGAAAAGCTCTCAGCAAGGTCACTTATTACCTCCCTGCTTTTGTGAGCACTTGAGATTATTGGCCATGTCCTCCTTTGATTGTCTTCTCTCTTAGGCTTCTATTCTAGGATACAAAACATGCCCTCTCCTCTTGCCTCTCTAGCCACTCCTCTCACATTTGGAAGTCCTCAGCTTCTAGTCATTTTTTGAATGTATGTGTTGTCTTCCAGGGCTATGTTCTGGTCTATTTACTTTTCTCACTTTACACCCTCTCTATGGGTTTACTTAGTGTCAGGAACTTGACGTATAATGTTTTATTCATCCTCAAAGTAACCATGTTAGGTACTTGATCTTTAGTGTCTCCCTTTTACTGGTAATTAACTCAGCCTTAGATTCTAAGTGGTAGAGATTTGAACTTTTGCCTGCCTGAATTTAATATACCGGTTCTTATCATTGCTATTCTGTCTCCAGGCCTTATGTACTCCCTAATGCTGTTCTCCTGTGTCCAGTTACGTATGGATCCAGGGGCACCAGGGTGGCTCAGTCGGTTAAGCGTCTGCCTTCTGCTCAGGTCATGATCCCAGGGTCCTGGGATCGAGCCCCACGTTGGGCTCCCTGTTCAGTGAGGAGTCTGCTTCTCCCTCTGCCTCACCCCCCTGCTTGTGTTCTCTCTCTCTCTCAAATAAAAAAATAAAATCTTAAAAAAAAAAAGGCATATGGATTCAACTTCTAAATAGATTGCAAATCTGCCTCTTTACTCCATTTCCACTCATGTGATTACTTCTATCTCTGGCCTTGATTTCAACAATCTCCTAACTCGTCTGTCCCAGCTTTGTTTCCACCCTCAATTCATTTTTGACTTTACAGCCAGGATGACATTTCTAAAACGCAATATTTATCATATTTATTTTTTTCCATTTCAAGGCTTCAAGGACTTTCAGAATGGTGAAAACTCCTTTACCTAGAGAATACGTTCCGCCTCCCACTCCTTACTTCTTCTCCAACCTCATCTCCCGCCTTGAATTTTATGATTCAACACACGGAACTACTTTTATTTTCTTTAACATGATCCGCTGCTCCATCTGCTAGGTCATGCTTCCAAGCTATCTCGTCCTCCCCACACAGATATCACCTGATAATTCCTACTCAGCCTTCTGGTCTCAGCTTACATGTCATGCTCTCCAGGGAGGCTTTCCTAACCATCCTGTCCTGCCCCCTTGTCCAGGTCAGGTGTTCCTTCCAAGTGCTGCCATCACTCTGCACTTTCTCGCTCATTCAAATGGTCTCTTAAATTGTCTGAATCCAACACTAGCTGATTAACCCTGTGAGATTAGCAGATGTTTCCAATTTACTTGAATTTGTCTCCCCAGGTCCAATACAATTCTTGACTACTAATTCGTGCTCAGTTAATATGAGTAGAATGAAAGGCTAGCTAAGATTTCCCAGAATAAAGGTATAGAAAAGAAAACCAAAGAGTTCTAATTTCTTTCCCTTTTCTCGCTTCATTTGACTTGGGAAAATCAGAAATAGAGCAAAATTCTTCAATTATACTACTTAAAGACTGTGTGGAATATTTAGTGACAGTCTCCCTAACATTTTGCCTTTCCGCCATTGGGCAGTAACTACTGTGTTGGGTAAAATTGATCCTCTGACCCCAACAGCATGGATAAGTTGGTTGATTTTAGACAGTCAGAGTAATCTTTCCTCCTTAATACAGAGATTAGTTCAGGAATGGATATACAACCTAGGCCCAAGTCAAAGACATTACCCAGCTCCAGTGATTAATTCATATATGGTCCAACCACAGGGAAGCTTAAGACTCTTCCAGATAGCTGTCAGGGACAATATCGTTCACCCCAGGGATACTGATAACAGCCAGTGGGGAAAGCCAGTGTGAGGGTGAAACCACCACAACGTATATTGGGAGAGGGAGTCTTCCATGGGTCTCTAGTGCTCCTAGATGTCTTTCTGAATGTGTCAGAATTCAAGGTCCTAATGCTTCTTTTCCTGAGCTATTTCTCAGGCTTGTTTTTGTAGCAAGCAACCTTGATGGATGTGGTAATATCTCAATGTGGGACAAAAGTAAGTTTGCTAGCTGATTGCAAGCAAAAAGTAAAATAAAATAAAAGCAATGAATTCACTAGGCCTAGTGTACCTTAGCTGTTATGGAAATCCACTGGGTATGTAGTTTCCATCTGGGTAATATCTTATAAACCCTATGGAGTTTGAGGCAAGATAAACTTGGAAATACACTGATATACCTTGTGTATTTATGCTGTACCTTGTGTAAGAAAGTTGTCTCTGACCATAGAATCTCATGTCTTCTTCTGGCATCCACGAAACAGTAGCAGGCTAACTTAATAGCTTGCAAAGAGGGTGAAATCAAGTCCCAGACCCAAAAAAGTGAAACTGAGACACAGGTGGAGAAATGGAACCAGAGCTCTGGTCAAACAGCACACAGCCTGCTCTTTATTTTATTTGGAACTTAAGAATTAAGGCAAGAGTAAAAATTCACTTTCTTATGGAAAAAAAGTGACTTGAATGGTTTTGAAAATGACCTCCTTTGACGGTAGCTACACTTGTGGTGAGCATAGCATAATATACAGACTTGTCAAATCACTATGTTGTATACCTGAAACTAATGTAACGTTGTACACCTGACATAATGTAACAATGTCAACTACACCTCAATAAAAAAAAGATCTTAGACTAATTCTACTTCTATACCATTTAAAGGATTTAACAATGTATCAGATGTTCTGTTTTACAATACCATACATTCATTCATTCACTTGATTATTCATTCCACAAATAATACCTATATTATCTTTCCCAATTTTGACAGCACAGTAAGATTTCTGAGCCTAACACGAATTGGGAAACCACATTATAAAACAAAAATATTCCTGTAAGAATGACTTACTCTACAATAATTTCACATTGGCCACCTATGCTGGCTCATGCCTCTTTGTTATTTTTCTAATTCTTTGTTAATTTTCTAATTTTTCTAATTTTTTACTAAAAAATATGTGGGGGTGGGAGTGGGAGTGGAGAGTGTAGCCCCACATCACCAACAAGCAATTATCAGGACACCAGCAGGATATCCAAGAATTCAACTCAATTTTGACACTATCTACCTGGAGATAGCATCAGATCCCATCAGTAAGGGCTTAGGCCAACAACATGTGTCTCCCCCGCCCCAACACACACATACACCTCAGACCCCAGTCGCAAGTCCAGATTATCACCTGTGCTTCTGACCAACTGGCTATAGATCAGAGGTTCCAAAGATCCCCTCCTTGGATTTTATTAATTTGCTAGAGTGGCTCACAGAACTCAGGGAAACAATTACTTAACATTTAACTATTTAACTGTTTATCAAAGGATATGATAAAGGATACAGATGAACATCCAGATGGAAGGTAGGGCAAGGTATATGGGAAGGAATGAAGAATTTCCATGCCTTCTCCAGACATACCACTCTCTCAACACCTCCAAGTGTTCACCAATCTAGAAGCTCTCCAAGTCCTGTACTTTGGGAATTTTATAGAGGCTGCATCGTGTAAGCATGATGGATCATTAACTGTTCTCAAGAAAATGGGTGGCAGAGCTGAAAATTCCAAGCTTCTCATCATGGCTTGGTCTCTCCAGTGGCCAGCCCTCATCCAGAAGCCCACCCAGAAGAACAAATGACACTCCCATCACCCAGGAAATTACAAGGATTTCAGGAGTTCTGTATCAGGAACAAAAGTCAAAGACCAACATTAAAGCAGGGGATGCTCCTAGTGTCCCAGGAACTGGGTGCAGAGACCAATATATACTTTCTATTATCTCACAACATTAATGTAAAGTTATCTGAAGTTTAGAAAAACCAAAATTGTAATAATACATCACGATTTCAATATCTATACCAAACCTAACTCTTCCTTCCTTTTGGGCCACCAAAACTTGGTGCTTATCAAAAGGCCTTTTTTTTTTAATATTTTATTTATTTATTTGTCAGAGAGAGAGAGAGAGAGAGCACAAGCAGGGGAAGAAGCAGGCCGAGGGAGAAGCAGCCTCCCTGTTGAGCAAGGAGCCCGATGAGGGGCTGGATCCCAAGACCCTGAGATCATGACCTGAGCCGAAGGCAGACACTTAACTGACTGAGCCACCCAGGTGTCTCGATCAAAAGGCCTTAAAAAAAAAAAAAAAAAAAAATCAGAAACCGAGCAGGCATCTTACAACGTTAGCCAATATATTTATGTGAGTTAAATTTGAATGAATCACCAAATGAAACCATATGGATTAAAGTCCTCATAGGATACATACACATTAAAAGTTTCAGTTTCAAAAAGCATATTTTATAAAAGCGCAATGTGTGTCCGTGTGTGTGTGTGTATGTGCATGCATTTTAGGACAATGAAGATGGAGTTAAAGAAACATATTAGAAAAAATAGATCTAGACATCTGTTTTCTCCAAAAAACTGGAGGGCATTTGTCGGTAATGTCAAAAAATGAACTGAAAATATGATTCGTGATATCTACTGACAGTATCATTTTGCTACTTTGTTTTTACTAGTAAATACTGCATGTTTTGTATTTCAGATAGTATTATTTGAAACATCAGAAAGAGTAAAGATAATATTTAAGGAAACATGTAGAGTAATGTCAATGAATTATTAAAGATAAGATTTAAATGATAGCATCTATGTTTTTAAACAAACAAAATCACTTTTTCCATGGGCTACAATCATTATTTGGAACTGTCACTAAATTATACCTTCCAAAATCAGAGTTAAAATTTAGAGCTTTGAGACAATGTATTTTGTTACCGTTTTGTTTTAAGTTTTCCTTCTGCAAAAAGAGGGACTGACAACAATTAGACATAAAATAGCACATGTGGAAAGAAATTAATATCCCAGACAAAGACAACAAGATCTTTTCAAATGATCGTTCTTCACATTTGGAGGAAACATGCTTGTTGGAATTAATTACAGATAACAGAACTTTATCCTAAGTGTTAAAAAAATAGATAGATAATCCACAGGATGGATAAGCATTTGTGAACTCATATTAAACAGTGAGGCAACTCTCTGACTATTGGAGAATCACTAATTCATTATCTGCTGACCCCACTAGGACCTGCTGTGACTCGAGTATTTGTGCTGTTTCCTGGAATGCACGTGCATGAAATGCCATCTGAGCAGGTGGTGATGGTTCTCTGCAGCATTCCAGGGCAAGCGAGAAGGGGCAGCGTGAAAGAAGACACCCTCAAACCATCCTAACAACATTTTCCCTGCTCATCTACATGCTCTCTCTTGCTCTGAGGTTGAATGTGGTTTGGGGAGAAACTACCACTGCTGCCGGTGGTGGTTTAAAATCCCATCATCCAGGCTTGCAGAGCTAAGGAGATGCACACCAGCAACTCCTACTTTTACCTAAAGCCCAGAGGTGCTGCCTTGCCCAATGTCACAGCATGAGGGAGTATATTACTTTGCTAGGTGTCCATTACACAGTACCATAGTCAGAGTAGCTTAAAGAAGAGAAATTTGTTGTGTCAAAATTCTGAAGGCTAGAAACCTGAGATCAAAGTGTCAGCAGAATTCTTTGAGGCCTATTTCCTTGGCCTGTAGATGGCTGTCTTCTCCAAGGGCCTTCACATCATCTTCTCTTTGTACCTGTCTCTCCAACCTCCTCTTTTTATAAGGACACCAGTAACATTGGATTAAGGCCCATTCCAATGACCTTATTTTAACTTAATTGTCTTGAAAGACCTTATTTCCAAATATAGTCATATTCTGGGTTACTGCAGAGTAGGGCTTCAACATATAAATTTGGGGGATAAATTTCAGCCCATAATAGGGAGGCAGAGCATACAGAAAGTCAAAGTATCAGTTAGTTTCCTTTTCAATATACAAATATATAAAAGGTATGTGACAGGATAATTTTTGAGATTTTCATAATTTTGTTCATTCTTCAGATTTCCCCCTTGTTCCTCTTCCAAGGAAGTAGTCAGACCCTTCCTACTTCCTTAACTCAGGGACTTTGGCTGAGCAAGATAGAAGGTGGTAACAATGATTCTCAGTTTTGTATGGCCTGAACTCCATGAAATGATTTTTCAAGGCATCCTAAGTAGAGAGAAAAGCAAGGAAAGTGCCCTTGAGAAAAGCAAGGGAGGGATTTAGTCCTAACTAGGAGTATCTGGCAGTCTGGGGGTCTCCCAGGTAGTGCTGACCACCAAGCTGCTGTCAGAGAAATAATGGCAAGATGGTAACAGCTACAAGGTCTCTGGAGGGAGGCTGGACACCAGAAGCAGGGCTCCCAACCTTGGCCAACACTCTTCAGCCACATGCATATCACAGAAGCTGCAGCTGGGTACCTGACTGCTGGCCAAGACTGTGGAAAGTTCGGTGACCAGGGAAGGCAAATGAGTGATGACCTGCCACTCTGCTGAAACCCAACAACTTTGCAAACCCTGGGAAGGAAGTGGCTCTAAAAGATACCTGAGATTGGCTTTCCTACCAATCCAGTGAGATGGAGAACTAGAGTTGGAGTACATTTATTAAAATTATAAAATAATATTCTTTTTTTTAAAGATTTTATTTATTTATTTGAGAGAGAGAGAGAGCAGGAGAGGGGAGAATGTCAGAGGGAGAAGCAGGCTTCCCACTGAGCAGGGAGCCCGATGTGGGACTCGATCCCGGGACTCCAGGATCATGACCTGAGCCAAAGGCAGTCGCTTAACCAACTGAGCCACCCAGGCACCCTAAAATAATATTCTTGAGCTAATTAAAAAGATACTTACATTTAAACTTATCATTCATTCATTCCTTCATTCAAATGATTTTTTGGGGGCGCCTAGGTGGCTCAGTCAGTTAAGCATTTGCCATTGGCCAGGTCATGATCCCAGGGTCCTGGGATCGAGGAGTCTGCTTCTCTCTCTCCCTCTGCCCCTCCCCCCTACTCGTGTGTGTGTGTTCTCTCTCTCAAATAAATAAATAAAATGTTTAAAAAAAATGATTTTTTTTTTTTTGTGCGCATCCTCAGCAACATTCCTACCCTCATGGAACCCGCATTTCACCAGAGAAGGCAGACAATAAGTATGTACACAAAATGGTGAGAGAAATGGGGGCTTAAAAGAGAGAGGAAAAGGGTGGTATGACAGAGTAATGGGAGTGATACACACAGATCAGAAAAACCTCCTTGAGATGAGACAATTGATAACAATTTGATTTGAAAGGCAGGAAGAACAACAAAAATATACTTTGTCAATACAAAAAAATGCGGAGGTTAGTGTAGCTGAAGTGTATTAGATGTGTACCCATTACTGGAGAATCTAATAGGGAGTTAGTGAAGCTAAAGCTCAGGACCCTCCCTTCTGGGATCCCTTCCAAGGCTCTGGAAGGAACACCAACAATGTGTTTATATGTGCATATGCTGTTGTAAAATCTGCTGAAGTAAAATACTTCAACTGAATTTGGTTAAGATTATTGTCTTTTTCATCCAACGTCCCCTGCAAGTGATGGTGGAGTACCCACGAGCCTTTTTGGAACCCAGCTAAGGGGAAGATGAGGTGGGGATTTGTTCAGCTTGGGTTTCATGAAATATGTTTATGTGGTTCACAGTCGCATTCAGGGAAAAGTTATTGCCAGTTGCCCAGCATAGGAATGAAGAGCTTCCAGGCATACGCTTACCATGTGTTGTGTCCATTTGCCTTGTGTGAAAACATTACAAGGCAGGGCCAGAGCTCCTGTCACAGCATCAACCCATTTTAAGGTGCTGACACTGTACTTATTTGTGTAGTAGAGGAAAACATAGGTTGAAATGTACAGTGCCACAAACTAGTCTGTGGAATACTCTTCTAATGGCTAAATACAAAAATCGCCAGTGAAGATTTCATTTCTTATTGATGCCTAGTTAAATGCAAAGGTGCCTCCTTTCAGGAATATGCCAGATAATGCAGCACATACAATGATAAATGCACCATACATTCCTTATGGCTATTATAAAAAATAAAATGTATTAGAATTCTTATGTTTATAGGCATAAACCTGTAGCCATGTTACACTGATTACTTCTGTACGAGAAGTCCCATGTTGTGTGCAACCCTATTATCAATTATAAAAACTAGTATTGATTAACTATGGTAGGTGTTAATGGAAAAAATTATATCATGAAATTTTTGTCATATAAAGAAGAGATCAAAGAGCACTCAAGCAAGAAATGTAGGGGAAAAAGAGGCGTCAGTTAATTAATAAAAATATTGTTATTTATCGGAATTTTGAGATGTTTGTGGGAGCTGGCTAATTTGTGTGGGGCTTTTTTAATAGGTAAAACTAATACTTTTTAGATTTTCATAACTTAGTTGTCCCTTTTCTGATTTTTTGATTTTTATCAGTCTTCCCCCTCCTCTTTTACTTCAAAGCTTCACAAAATGAATTAAAATGTCTACTTTGGCGGGTGCCTGGGTGGCTCAGATGGTTAAGCATCTGCCTTCGGCTCAGGTCATGATCCCAGAGTCTTGGGATCGAGTCCCGCATTGGGCTCCCTGCTCCTTGGGAGCCTGCTTCTCTCTCTCTCTCTCTCTCCCTCTCATGAATAAATAAATAAAATGTCTACTTTGCCCTTATGCTTCTGAAAGTTAATAATATTAAAAGTAGATACATTTACATTTATAATGTCAAAATGCCCAAAAGTTGCAATAGTAGTGTTAAAAATGTCTAACAAATAAAATAAATAATGCTGATGGGGTTGCTGAGTGAAACTTTATATTGGAGCCAAATTCTAGGTAGTAGTTTAAGTCAGGAATCACTTTTAACCTATTAAGCAAAAGTATGATTCAGATTGCTGCATTTTCTTGTATCAAAGTAATGTTAAGCAGACTAAACCATACTCTACTACCAACCTGTCGCATGCTTGCTATCCGTCCTGGCTTTAAAAATCCTGCCTTAATGTATTCATTCATGTAACCAATGTTCATTATTTATTTCAGTCACTGTTTTAGGCATGAGGGACATGGAAATTAACAAGTCAGACAAAGCCTATGCCCTCTAGAAGCTCATATTCCAGTAGGCAGGGCAGACAATGAAGACAACCCTATGTTTTGTCAGATGGTGGCAAGTGCTATGAAGAACAATGAAGTTTCAGGCATGGGGTAGGGGTAGGCTGGCTACCTCAGGGGACAGCTTCTTTTCAGGAGGAGGTAATATTTGAACAGAGACCTATTCCATGTAGTTGAAGCGCTGGTGGTTACCATTGTTGCTTTAAATAGTAAAATCAGGGGTGCCTGGGTGGCTCAGTCTGTTAAGTGTCTACCTTCAGCTCAGGTCACGATCCCAGGGTCCTGGGGATTGAGCCCTGCATCGGGCTCCCTGCTCAGCGGGAAGCCTGCTTCTCCCTCCCCTCTGCCCGCTGCTTCCCCTGCTTGTGTGCGTGCTCTCTCTGTGTCAGATAAATAAATAAAATCTTTAAAAAAATCATAAAATCATAAAAATATTTTGACCAAACTAGACACTGTAAGTGTATCCTTTTCAGAGGCAACACAGGTAATGGGAAGAGGCAGGGGCTTGATGTGAATTGAACCCCCCCCCATTTTGCTGCTATTTTCTGCACAGCCTTGGGTGCATCATTATTTCTTTTCTTTTCTTTTTTTTTTTCAGATTTTATTTATTTATTTGACAGAGAGATACACAGCGAGAGAGGGAACACAAGCAGGGGAGTGGGAGAGGGAGAAGCAAGCTTCCCACTGAACAGGGAGCCCAATGCGGGGCTCGATCCCAGGACCCTGGGATCATGACCTGAGCTGAAGGCAGACACTTAACAGTCTGAGCTGAACAACTGAGCCACCCAGGTGCCCCATCATTTGTCTTTTCTGAAGCTCCGTATTCTCTTTTGAAGTTGCTCTAACCAATAAGTGAAATGTTTTTAAACACCTATTTTTTAAACAAGTACCTGGCATATAATAACTGCTTCATAAATCTTCCCTTTAAACTTCTCCCTTTGCTATCTAAGAGGGATCTTCCTGGATGGGAACACAGGCATTGGTGGAAATGTTTTGGAGGGAAATATCTTTTTGTTGCAGGTCAGTGCAACAGGCTTCCCACAGAAGTGAGGAATTTCCTAGAAAACTGCTAATCACCTGCAAGGCAGCCAGCAATAATGGAGCAAAGAGAATATAAAATGGTCACTCCTAGCATCTGAGGAGCATATGTTCAGCTGATCGGAATTCATTAGTCTTCATACCTCTTTGGAATTAGACAGGCCTGGGTTTATGTCCTGGCTCTGCCCCCCACCCTCACCCCACTAGCTGGTTACTGTGGCTCCTAGGTGTCAGTTTCCTTATGTGTGGAAAAGAAAAGGCTATTGTAAAGAATTGATGAGGTAAATTGATGCCCAGCACTGTGCTGGAATGTAGGAGGCACTTGGGCTTTTTTTGTTGTTATTGTAATTAGTAGTGATTTATTAATTTTTTGACTCAGGACACTTTCCCGATTCACTGCCTTTCAGGTTTCTCAGAAGACCATGAAGTAGTGGAAATATTATTACACCCTTCAACAGAACTGTGAAATGAGCCCCTGAGAGAGCAACTGGTTTCATCCATGACTGGGATTCCGTTGCAGTTCTCCTAATTCCCTAGCATCTCAAATAGTATATATTTGCTGATGGGTTGACTATACGATCTTCCACTGTGCATCACATCCAGATTTAATGAAATTGCTAAACCAGATAGGGACTTGGGAGATTCTTTTTCTGCTCTGCAAGCAAGGGAACCCCTTGGCCTCCCAACAGGGTCAAGGAATCAATTTTTATGTGTTCAAAATTTTAAGTTTTCTGAAGGCAATAGTAGCTCCTCAGCAAATACACATGGAATGAAATTGCACAGAATCACATTGAATGCAATGGAAACACTGTAAATGTAGTCAAACTAACATATTAAATTTGGTTTGAATTTTAATTCCAGGTTTCAACTTTTGTGAACCAACAAGTAGAGTAACAAAGAATAATGTTACAGGATTTCTTCTTCTTTAGTGCCCACGGTTCTTGGTCACACTGCTTCGAAGAATGCAGAGGTAGACCGGACAGAGTGGTGGGCAGCAAAGCAAGGTTTACTGAGAGATAGCACAGTGATAGTACAAAGTTCCCAAAGAAGAAGGAGACCCGAGAGGGTTGTCACTGGAGTTTCTAAGTCTAGGGGTTTGTATGGGCTTGTTGACAGGCTGTTTTAATCTGATTAACCCGCCCTGCACCTGTCATCCAACCAGGTTTTTGTCATCCATCTATCATGTAGGGAAGGGTGAAGGGCTCCTTCCAGGATGGTGTAAAATCCTTCTAAGGGTGGTTTCCTCTTAGGGTGGGGGCCCCTTGTCCCTGCATGGCTTTCCTCCACCTGTCCTTCATCAGTAATACTTTTTCCATCATGATAGTATTCTCTTTGAAATCCTGAAGGGGATATACCCATTAAGCTCCACCTAGTCAGTGTCATTTTCTAAACTCTCTGGAGAGAGGGAAAACTGGCAGTCAGATCAAGTAAATTGCCTTAGGTCACACTGGAATCAGTAAGAGAGCAAACCAAACTCCAGAGCCCTCCTCCCACATCAGTGGTACACAGAAAAAAGTTCCATGGAAGTCACTTAGGTCATTGCCCTGACAACACATTCTGGGGATTTTCCTGAATTTTGTTTTTTAGCGCTTTGCCCCATCTGGCCTTAAATATTTCTAAAAACAGCATTTCCTTCCATTTTAATTCTTTTCAACCTGGGTAATTATTCCAGCATCCAAGAGCTCTGACTTTCAGGAGAAGTTTGTCATTTGAAATAAAACTTCCAGGTCTCTTTTTATATTTCTAGTTCTATTCTTCCTATTACTATCTTTTTCTTCCTTTTTAGTGCTGATATCAGTAATGATTAGGATTATTGGGAATAGGATCATTATATATGAAAAATTCCTTCTCTGCAAGAATTTTAAATGTCTTTAAAAAATCTTTCTTTCTATCTTTAAATCAAAAGTAGCTTTTAGGGGCACCAGGGTAGCTCAGTCAGTTAAGCGTCCAACTCTTGGTTTCAGCTCAGGTCATGATCTCATGGGTCATGAGATCAAGCCCCATGCTGGGCTCCACATTCAGTGGGGAGTCTGCTGTTGAAGATTCTCTCCCTCTGCTCCTCCCCCGATTTGCGTGTACACAGACGCACTCTCTCTCTCCCTTTCCCGCTCTCTAAAATAAATAAATAAATCTTTACAATGTGTTGAAGAACTTAAAACCTAAGCTTAATACCTTCAATTTAGGGTGTAAAAAAATTTTGTTTTTTTTAAAGATTATTTATTTATTTATTTATTTGAGAGAGAGAGAGAGAGAATTAGAGGGAAGAGGGTCAGGGAGCCCGATGCGGGACTCGATCCAGGGACTCCAGGATCATGACCTGAGCTGAAGGCAGTCGCTTAGCCAACTGAGCCACCCAGGTGCCCCGCAAAAATTTTTTAAAGGAGTTTTTAAAATCAAAACTTTAAAGCCATGTTTGAGAAAATCATCTGCCAAATATTTACAGAATTTCAAGAAAATGTAAGTTTTTTGAAAGGCACACATAAACATGCATAAACATTTGCATAGATTAAAAATTTTTTAAATTATGTTATCATTATAGGAAAATTTAATGCACACAATAAGATACGTCAAACATTCTTTCTGATGTATCTCATTTATGAATGCATTTTGAAAATCCAAGAGTCTCCCAAATTTAGATAATCAATTTGAAAAGCTGTAAAATCCAGAGCAAGTATATTGTACTTTTGGAGGAATAAAGTTTTTAAACAAGTGCAGGCAGTTAAAAAAATATATATGTGAAGTCTAACAAAACACTTGCACAGATACTCCAAGTAACATTATGTCTCTTACACCAAAATTTTTCACTAAGTAGTTTTTTTGAAGTCAGAGGGAGAACAGGAGTGGGTTAGGTCATTGCAACTTTTATTCCTATGACGTGCACATTCAAAGTTAAACATAACAGAGGCTGACTTGCAGGGAAATTTTCAGTCCAAAATTAAGATAATGATCATTAAAACTGATTTCACTTTATTCTTTCCAAATCCATCTTATCCTGCTTTAGCAATAAATGAAATCCAGATGTTGGAATGATGCAAGATACTTTGTTTTAAGCCCTGTAAAACAGAGGCATGCTTTCTAATTAGTATAACCATTCATTTCAAAAACAAACCCTTTAGTTTCTTTACAAAATTGTTTTGGCTAAGGAAACCCTGGGATATAAACCATTAAGAGTTACCAATAGCCTTCAAGAGATGAGTAAATAAATCATAGATACTACCCAGGTACAACCCAAAGTCATAAAATAACACTGTCTCAGAGTTTTAAGTCACTTTTGTTCAAAGACTGATAAGATTTATAGTATGGTAAACGTGCTTTTGTCATAGAATTAATGGAATGACAAATACACAGATGTTAATATTCAAGATGCAAAATGAATTCAGGATAACATCTGACTAACAATACTCATCATTAAAGTTTAGTAGAACAAATCATTAATAAGAATTATAAGGTTTTAAAGTGGAAGCCTACAGGGAACAACTGTCCATACAACAACACTAATATTATTTTGGTCCAAGGACAACTAAGCTAGTAAATCGTTTCTTTTCTTTGGCTTATGGGTCTACTTGTGAGCTACTTACCTCTACTTCATTTGTCTGTGAAAGATGAGAAAAACCTAACTGTTTCAAATGCTATCTGCTCTTGAGGGAAACTACGTGGAAGGCATCCTTATCAAATAATTACCAAATATATCAAATATAAATTATTATATTCTTCAGATGAATTTCAAGGAAAACATGTACCATGAATTATATAAATATGCATGTGGAACTGTTCTATTAACAGAAAGATGAAGTAAATGACCACCTTTAATAAATTTACTGTTTTTAAAGTATCTCTAGGGGTGCCTGGGTGGCTCAGTCGGTTAAGTGGCCGACTCTTGGTTTTGGCTCAGGTCAGGATCTTGGGGTCCTGGGATCAAGCCCCAGGTCATGCTCTGCGTTCAGTGGGGAGTCTGCTTGAGGATTTCTCTCTCTCCCTCTGCCCCTCCCCCGCTTACTTTCTCTCTCTAAAAAATAAATAAGCCTTTTAAAAAAATCTGTAAGGATGACTGATTTATACTGAAGCATTTACTTTGCCTATTCTCCTTGTAACACAGTTAAAGGGGCGGTCTATGACTGAAAAAAATAAAACAATAGATACAATCAGGAATCTGCTCTCTACTCTTAAACCGTTCGGCTCATTTGGTTCAGTGGCGGACTCTTGATTGATCTCAGGGTTGTGAGGTCAAGCCCCACCTCAGGCCCTGTGCTGAGCATGGAGTCCGCTTAAGACTCTCTCTCCCTCTCCCTCTGCCCCTCCCCCGCAACCAACCATGCCATTTTACCTAATAACACATAATAATGTAGACAATCTTTTGTTGCCTTTGGACATTTAAAACAAAGTGATTGAATTCAACATATATTTTTTGATAAATTGAAGAAAATTCATATATGCAGTCATTCAGCTATAATATATTAGATACTAGAGATACAAACTCTTGGTTCCTACCTTCATGGTATCCAAGATCTAGAGCAGGGTTTGGCAAACTGTGAAGTGAGGGCCTTAGTTCTCTGGGGCAACTACTCTGCAGTCTTAGTGCAGAAGCAGCCAATCTGGAAATGATAGTGTGACTATGTTGTAATAAAACTTTACTTCCAAAACAGGCAAGAGCAGATTTGGCCTGTTGAAGCTTGCTGATCAGTGGTTAGGATAAGGGAAAATAATATAATTAACAAAATAATAATATTAAAAGATAGTTCCTTGAAACTGTGTTTCTGAATATTAGGTGGTATCTTTCAACAGAACAAAATGGCCACAGAGACTAGTAGAAAAGCCAAAAACATTTTTTAAAACATCTATTTAAACACATCAAAAGTGGATGCCTGGGTGGCTCAGTTGGTGAGCTTCGACTCTTGATTTCGGCTCAGGTCATGATCTCAGGATCCTGAGACTGAGTCCACATCAGACTCAGTGTTGAGGGCAGAGTTTGCTGGAGATGATCTCCTTCTCCCTCTGCCCCTCCCGCAACATGTGTGCATGTGCACGCACGCACGCACGTTCTTTCTCTTTGTATCTCTCTCAAAATTAATTAATTAATTAAAAAAACACACACACATATCAGAAGTGCCGACCCAACCAGGATTAGGAGGTACCAAGATTCCAGAAAAGGACAAGAAGCTGAAAATATAGATTTTGCCAAGGGGGCCCTGCAACTAGAAACCAACGAATCAGCAGATGTTGATCTTTTGGAGCAGTGCAGTGGTTCTCAGGGGGTAATCTGCCTCCCAGGGACATCTGACAATGGCGGAAGACATTTTTTTGATTATCATGATGTTGGGGAGGGGATGGTTTGCTTTGGGCATTTAGTGTGTAGCAGCCATGGATGCAGCTAAAAACCTTACAAAGCACAGGACAACCCCCACTCCCAATGAAACTTACCTGACTCCAAATGTCAATAATACCTAATTTGAAAAACCCTGGGTTATAGAAACAGAACTGGAGGCTTAGAATCTTACATACACACTCGACCCAAGGGTATATAATTCTTAATCCTGATTTGGGTTAGAGATTTTCTAGAAATCACTGTGTTAGATTCTTACTGTCTCAGATCTGGAATATTCCCGCCCCTGTTAAATCCCACACATGAAGTGTTCTGAACCATCTTCATTCTCCCAGGTCTCAATCCCACTACAGCTACATTCATTCTCAGCAAAACACCTTATCACTTACCTTAATAATTCAGTTAAAATCATCCTTCTTTTCCACATAATATTTTTTCTATAACTGCAGTCATTTTTTTCCATCTTTAATAAAGTACTCTTTTTTTAGGTTATTCTACCTCCTTCATTTTGTAGCTATTGGAAAAGGAGTCAATATACACTGTGTCCACTTTATTATAATCTAGTGCGTGTTTCAGTGACTCCACACAAGACTTTTTAGCCAAATTTCAATTGTGAAACCAATGGTCTTCCTTCCGCCACAATACTGAACACTGCTAAAAACCTCTTATCTCCTTCTCTGACATTTACCAACCTGATTCTCCTTTTATAATCCTTTTTCCTCCTTTCACCACCCCACCCACTAAATACGCCCCTCAAGATTCCGTGTTCAGTACTTCGGTTATCATACTGTGCCTCTGGGCTTCAAACTCACCCTTCCACATTCTGTGGTGTGTCCTTTGAGCTTGAGCTAGGACTCTCAAACTGCATGTCGGCTTTGCCTGCGGCTACTTTTTAAGTCTGCCAATAGGGGGCGGTGGAGGGAGCGTGAAACGCCAGAGAAGGGAGAAGCTGCTTGTTCCTACCTGATTGTTTCCTGTTCCGAGCAGTTAGTTCCAATAGCAGCCTTTGATTCCATTTTGTAGCTATTCCAACACTTGCAAAACTAGTCTTATGACTCCCCATAGAGACACCAGCACCACACAAGCAGCAAGCCCCCCTCAGAAGTCTGGGCTGGACCCTCGAAGTCCCACCTTCAAACTTTCATGTTTTAATAATTCCAGTTTCTTCCCTTTGTTCCCTTAGACCTATCTGGCAGGCAGGGCAGAGTTGCTTCTTGCAGTTGCTACCTCCATAAAGCCCTGGTGTTCCTACTTGTCTTTTCAATTAATCATAGAGCCAGTAATCCACAGAATAGACATTATTATAGCCATCATCATCTTGTTTATTCATCAGGATAGTAATGTAACTTGCTTTTATTTTAGAACACTTTGAGTTTACTTTTCCCCTAACTGACCTGAAGGATATATGAAATTTTGATGTTCGTTGAAATTGATACTTTGGCCTCTAAGTCTTAACTCACAGCCAAGTTCACCCTTTCATTGAGCCTCCAGACCAGGCCTCTGTGACTTGTAATGGGATGAGGGTGGTGATAGTGTAGGCAGAGGATGGACCTAAAACTGGAAATTTGAAACACTGAATTGGGCGGAAGGGATGTTTTCTTGGTGACTTATATATAAACCTTGACAAGAGCACCTTTGGGCTAAACTAACACATCTGTAACACATGCCTCAGGATGTATCAGGCATTAGGCGTTAATGAAACTGAAGAGCCACTCATTCAGGCTTATTTATTGTATCATCCCCAAGACACCCAGGAATCATGACTCTTCAAGGAAAGGTGTAGATGAGGTAACATCATAGGAGAGCATACTGTAGGTTGACTTGTGAGGCCACTGAGAAGGGAGTTAAGACAGGAAGGTCCTGAAACGTTTACCCCAAAAGTAACTCGGACATATATCTATCATTTGGTGTCTGCAGGTCTATGTAGCTGGGAATACAGGCCTTTATAGAGAAAAGGACCTTTGGGCCTGGAAACAGGAAATATATGATATTTGCCACCAAAAATAACCGAGCAGAACAGGAATCCTGAGAGTTTCTAGGCCTTCCCATATCAGGAAATTGTGAGGAGACAATATGCATTAAAATATTATAAGGGTGGGGCAGGGCTTATATGGGAAACTCTCTGCACCTTCCTTGCGTGAAATGGTTCTAAAAAAAAATAAAGTTGTTTTAAAAAATGTAAGTTTTCTTAATCATTGTGATTTTTAGTCTGATCATTTTTATCACGACTCTGTCCTACAGTGAGTAACAGTAAAATTCTTAAATGAGAAGTGTCTCCTGTGCTTGTTTCTAGGGAACTAGGAGCTGAAGAGATAATATCCTCCTCATTATAGAGCCAGCTAACACTAGAGAAGATGGTAACAATATTAAAGAGAATGATTGATAAAGCTGAAGCCCTTGGACCTGTATAGCAGGGAAGAAATGAACACAAGAAAAATCAGCCTAGCATCAAGAACTGACCTTGAGAAATGAATGGTCTGGAACCCCTGTGGTTTTCAATTATACTGATGTATAAACTCAGAAGAAAGCAAGAGAAATGCAATCCAAACAAGAAATGACCACCACTTCTTGATTCCTACAGTCTAATTGCATTACTCTACTCCCAAATTTACAGTCAAGGTATAAGTCAAGGTAGCCAAAGACCCCCTCAAAAAACTGTCTTTGTAATAAATAAAAATACTCTAAGTGTATCTTAGTTATGATATAATGATTAATATTATTCAAATAAATGGTCCTAGAAAAATCTATATGACTGGTAGTGTAAAAGCATTCTACTCAACTGGAAATTAATGCAAGCTTAAACTTTACACTGAATTTTCAGAAATTTTTAAACTAATTTTCATGTTACGTTGATCTGTGAAGAAATTTAAAATTTTAGTAATTTCACAGATTACTTAAAACATTTGATTTTTCAAAAAAATATAAAGTATCCTGCTTTGATAAACCATATGCTCTGTGTAGTTTTTTATTGGCAAATCCAGAATTTTTTCCATCAAAGGCTTTCTATTGACAAATGCAATCCAATCTACTATTTATTGTATTTTGGCTGGCCTTTGGGGTTATCATTTCCTTATTTATTATACACTATGCACACCTATCATAGTTCATCCTGCACTCTGCTTAATATGGTTACCATTTGATGAAGTTTCCTGGGGAATTGGGTTGCTCTATCTGGCTGCTACTTATGCCCTCTTATGAATAATTCCTTGAAATGAAATATTTTCTCACATTCGGTGTTTCTTTTGCACTGCTTTGTTAAATTACCCCAGTGCCTTTAATGCAGAAGCTCAAAGAAGAAATGCTTATCTATATTTTGTTCCATTAATGTTTGAAAAAGAATGAAGACAAGTTCTATAAAGATTGCCACAAGTTTAATACAACATAATCATATATATAGCTTAATTATACATTTATTATTTTGAAGCCAACAAAACACTATTTTTATGTAAATATATAAATATACTATATATATATTTGAAATACTTAAATGATCTAGAGTGATTTCTATGCATCTCAGTATAAACTGTGGCTTAATATGAAGCTTTGCTAGAGAGGAGGCCTTGATTATCCTGTGGTAGGTTTTCTAAGCCTCCTTAATAAATCCATAGGCATCTCAGAATCAGATCTATACTAACTCCAAAGGACAAAAAGATACAGGTTACTAATTTTCAAAAACTACTTATGGAGAGCCATCAATGTGTTTGACCCTATTAGATGGTCCAATAAACAGAGAAATCATTTCACAGGACGTTTTTTTGAGTGCCTACTGTGTACCTTGCACAAAGTGCTAGGTGCTGGGGATAAGGGTGAGTAAAACAGGGCCCCTACCCACAAACAACTCACTAGTCAGCTGGGGAACTAGGTAGAAATGCAAATCACAATATACAATATGACATGTGCTACATTAGAGGTTTACTCTGTTATGGTATCTCACAAGAAAATAAAATAATTTTGCTGGTGATGAAAGGGTGCTTATGGGACACTGCCAAGAGAAAAACTGAGCTGGAATTTTGTAGACACAAAGAGATGGGAAGGGAGGGGGAGTGGAGAGAAAGAGAGCAAGTGGAAGAGAAGTAGACGGTAAGGAGGTAGGCGAGGAGGGAAGCAGAGAGCAAGAAAGAAAAAGAGAGGGAGGAAGGCTGAAGGATTCTGCTGGCAGAGAGAAATCCTAACAAGGATATGGAGACACAAGTGGGCATGAACGTTTAGGACTCGCCTGGGGGTGCAGACAGAGAATAAAGGCTGGAACAGTGAGCAGTGTCCCAGGTGCTAGAGGGTAGGTTGAAAGAGTTGATTGGGATCAGATTAAAAGGTCCTTGGTGCCCCGGTAGACTTTGGACTTTATCTTAAAGCAACGAAGAGCTAACAAACGTTTCTAAACAAATAAATAAGAAATTGAGGGATTTTTTTTTTGGTGGTTATTGTGTTTTGTTTCTGTTTTGTTATGTCTTGAATGGTGCTATTTAGATGCATGTTTTAGAAAGTTACTTTGGGAGTAGTATGGGAGGTAGAGTATGTTCTATAGTGACTCTGCTACTAATAGAATTGAGTCAGGGCGCCTGGGTGGCTCAGTTGGTTAAAAGACTGCCTTCGGCTCAGGTCATGATCCTGGAGTCCCTGGACCGAGTCCCGCATCGGGCTCCCTGCTTGGCGGGGAGTCTGCTTCTCCCTCTGACCCTCCCCCGTCTCATGTGCTCTCTCTCTCTCTCTCTCTCAAATAAATAAAATCTTAAAAAAAAAAAGAATTGAGTCAGATATTGAAAAGTAACTGCCCAGAGAGGAGAGGATTTAAACTACCATCAGTGACAATAGAAATGGAAATAATTATCAGCTATTGCCTCGAGAGGTGAGGTAGTGTGGTGGCAGACTTTAGAACAAGCAGCTTAAATTGGATTCCTTGATGGCATAAACTTTTGCTAGTTCCTTAAGTTCTCTATGACTCAGTTTCTTTATCTGTAAAAGAATAATAAAAATAGTATCTACCTCATAAGGTTGTTAGGAGTATTAAATGAGTTAACATATTTAAAGTACTTAGAATAAATAGTACCTGACACGTAGTGATTGTCATATGTGTTCATGATTATTAATATCATCTATTCAGAGGAGAAATAAATCTCATACTTTTGGAATGGAGGAAGAAGAGAGCATTTAATTTGAAATGTAAGGTAAGAAAAATGCCCCAAAGGCAAAGACTATAAGAATTCAGAGGGTATTCTAGGTGGAGGGAATGGCTAGAGCAGAGGCTCAGAAAGGATATATCTTCAGTTTCCAGCAAAAGATTCAGAGGGTCATGTTTCAGTGGAAAAAAAATTATTTTTTATCTGAGGGCCTAAAAGCAAGCAAGAACCAACCTTGTCCTTAACTCAACAGTTTCCCTACATATTAATAAAAGACCACTAAATGGGGCGCCTGGGTGGCTCAGTTCTTTAAGCATCTGCCTTTGGCTCAGGTCATGATCTCTAGGTCTTGGAATTGAGCTCCACATCTGGCTTCCTGCTCAGTGGGGAGTCTGCTGCTCCCTCCCCCTCTGCCCCTGACCCCCATTCATGTGCTCAGGCTCTCTCTCAAATAAAATCTTTAACAAAATATAAATAAAAATAAATAAATAAATAACCACTAAAATTTATCACCCATCTGTGACGCCTTTGAGAGATAAAAGAGTAAAAATGATAAAAATCAAGTAAATTCATATTTATCTTAATATATTTTTAATACTTGAAGTATTTATGTATTGACCAAAAAAGTGTTTATTCATAAAATTATTTTCAGGTGCGCCTGGGTGGCTCAGTTGTTGAGCATCTGCCTTCGGCTCAGGTCATGATCCCGGGGTCCTGGGAGAGAGTCCCACATCAGGCTCCCTGCTCTGAGGGAAGCCTGCTTCTCCCTCTCCCACTCCCCCTGCTTGTGTTCCCTCTCTTCACTGTCTCTCTCTCTCTCTGTCAAATAAATAAAATAAAATCTTTAAAAAATAATTATTTTCAAATATGTTTTCCTAGAAAAAAACAATATGTATCTATACATTAAAGGAAATTATAAAATTTTTATAATGGTTATCTGAACATTTAAAAATCGGTTAAGCACAATTATAACAAAAGAAAATTATAGATTAATATCTCCATGGGCATAGATGTAAATGTCCTGCATAAGATATGAGCAAATTTAATACAGGACATATACATCAAGACCAAGTGAAGTTTATTCCACAAATGCAAGACTGTTTAACATTTAAAATTCAATCAATGTGGGCGCCTGGGTGGCTCAGTCGTTAAGCGTCTGCCTTCGGCTCAGGTCATGATCCCAGGGTCCTGGGATCGAGCCCCACATCGGGCTCCCTGCTCGGCGGGGAGCCTGCTTCTCCCTCTCCCACTCCCCCTGCTTGTGCTCTCTCTCTCGCTGTCTCTGTCAAATAAATAAATAAAATCTTTAAAAAAAATTTAAAATTCAATCAATGTAACTCACTGAAAAAGAAAATATAGTTATCTCAATAGATGTAGGTATGATCAAGAAAAAAAAATCTCTCAACAAACTACAGTTGACCTTTGAACAATGCAGAGGTTAGGGGACCCAACCTCCAGTGCATTCAAAAATCCTCATATAACCTTGACTCCCCATAAACTTAACTACTAATAGCCTACTGTTAACCAGAAGCCTTACCCAAAAACATAGTTAACACGTATTTTGTATATGTATTATATACTGTATTCTTACAATAAAGCAAGGTAGAGAAAAGAAAATGTTAAGAAAATAAGAAAGAGAAAATACATTTATAGTACTGTACTGTAGTAATAAAAGAATCTGTGTATAAATGGATTCGTGCAGTTCAAACCCATGTTGTTAAAAGATCAACTGTAGGAAGAGAACTACTTTTTTTTAAGATTTTATTTATTTATTTGAGAGACCACAAGCAGGGGGGAATGGCAGATAGAGGGAGAAGCAGGCTCCTCAGGGAGCCTGAGCAGGGACCCCCATTCAGGGCTCAATCCCAGGACTCCAGGATCATGACCTTCAAGTTGAAGGCAGAAGCTTAACTGACTGAGCCACCCAGGCACCTCAAAAATCTATATCTTTTGACTCCCCCCAAAATTAACTGCTAATAGCCTACTATTGACCAGAAGCCTTACTGATAACATAAATTGTCAATTAACACATATTTTGTATGTTGTTTGCATTACATACCATATTCTTACAATAAAAGTAAGCTAGAGAAAAGAAAATGTTATTAAGAAAATCATGAGGAAGAGAAAATACATTCACAGTGCTGTACTGTATTTATTGAGAAAAATCTGTATATAAGTGGACCCATGCAGTTCAAAACCCTGTTCAAGCCCTCAACTTTGTTTTTAGTAACTACAAATTGCTAAGCACTTCAAAAGCTGAACTTCTGGGGACTCTATTTATTGATTACTTTGTTTTCATATTTCCAAGTAATTTTGAACACTTACAAGTGAGTTCAATATTATTGTATTGCACTTTGGTTTACAAAGAACTTCTTTAAGGGTTCAAACATTTCTAAACTTTGATGAGTGGCGAAGAGAGAAAGCACCTACTTCTACACTGAATCTGAATTATTTTTTATTTCAACATCAAGCTTGTAAAATATATATGTATATATAGTTCAGTTACTCTAATTGCATGTATGTATAAAATATTTATAAAATTTGGCAACTCTAGCTTCCATTTCAGTTATTAGAGCATCATAGCCCTTTTAAGATGCATTTATGAATTTTGTAGGTACGACAACCAATACAACAGGCACATTTATTCAATGTATATTTCTTAATTTAGTGGAACATGATTTTTACCATGTTTTTACAAGGTTCTCATCACAACTTGAATTCATTTTATTACTGTATAAAGCAAATAATTTTATCTCAATGTTGAACTTTCAAAATAAATTTATGATGGCTTTAACAATAGTGTCAGATGTTTTATCTTGACAAAATGAACTCCATCTAGTTTTAATTTTTTTCCCCATGATTGGTATGGGGATAAAAGGCAACCATTTTTAACTGGCTGGTGTTCTATTTGTAGCATCTGATATGTTATAAGATTCTCATCATTTAAACATCTGTGAAGTGATTCTGTTAAAGGAACCAATAAAATAATAGTTCTTGTTTCACTTTTGTAGGGTCATAAGAAAACTTGGAATCTAAAATGAAGTCCTTTGACCCAAATGGAAAGTTTTACTTTACAGAGTGACATGTAAATAGCTTTCTGCAGCTGTTAGTTAAATCATGATCTCCAGGCACAACCATCTTAAAATAACAGTAACTTCTGAAGTGGATATTTTTTGGTTTTCAGGTGGGCAGCCATTATGGTCCTCCTGTTGGATGGGGAATTTTAACATTTTTGCAAATTACCCCATCATTAGCTTTCCTGAGAAACAGAAACTCAATACTTAGTTTTTCATGAAATAGTCTGGGCTTTTAGCTCATTACTGCCAAAAGAGTTTATTGTGATTAAAAAAAAAAAAAGCATTGATAACAAAATAAAACAAAAGTTTGAAGATTTATACATAGGATACTGTGGGAGCAAGAGTATTCAATCATTACAGTACTTCTACATTATGGTAACCAGCTTCTATTTCCTGCACGTATCTCATAGACACCTAATCTGTAATTATCACATTTCCTAAAGATCCTTCTGATTAGCAGTCTGGAAGTCTGTTACATCTTGAAACCTGTAGCATGGGCCATGGCATAATTGGCTAGAACGCCAAATAGACTGCAGGGACAACTGTGTTGAATACTTCTTCCTCCACCCCCAAGACTAGAAGGATTTAACTGTTCTAAACCACCTGAGTCCAAGTGCATATCATTTTATCAATTAAGACTCTGCATACTGTCCTGAACAGCTATTCTTATTTTGCATTTTAAAAGATTCTGGAATAGAAAGATAAGATTACCTTTCATTGTTTTTATATGTGTTAAGGTGAGACTTCTTTTTCCTGCGTACTACTCTCACACTTCTACATGAAACTATAGTAAAAATTGCAAGTACAAAATAAAGGCCCATCATATTGATCCTCACTTATTATAATACAATACTTAATACTACTTGTTTAAATCAGGAAAAAAATTTAAATGGGGATTGCCTCAGGCAAACTGGGACATACAGAAACTATACAGCGGTTTAAAGTCATGGTGAAAATAAATTCAATTCAAAGCCACAGGTAATTGTTGAGGACCTACTAACCCCAAGAACCTTTGCTATGAGCTGAAAGGAAATACAAATAGGAATTAAGCCAATTCCTTCCTCTTACCTTTAGAAAGGACATATATACAAAGGATTTACATTCAGAGTAAAATGGTATGACATTTTCTGGAAAATTAAGGAAGTGAGACTCCTACATTGAAGAAAATAACTGATGGTATTTGTTTCTAATGATAAAACTTGAGCTTTTAAGTAAAAATGAGAATTGGAAGCTTGACAGTTTCCCAATTTTCCCAATATTTAAGGGTTTTCTGATGAGATTGATGGTGATTATGAAATATGTCAACATTTCAAAGACCTGCATAATTCAGTGAATCATTATTTTCTAAATGACAAACGTGTGAGTAATGTTACAAAATCATGCATGGCCATTCAAATTGCAAAACAGACCAATGGATTTTAATATAACATATTGATATGGTTTCCAATTCCACATTACAACTAACCTTAATACACAACACTTTGCTAAGTTTGGGTATAGTATACAAAAAAATGAAGTATTCAGAGTTTTCTGAAAAGACTATCACAACATGCCCTTCTTTTTCCAACCACGTATCTGTGTAAGGCTGAATTTTCTTCCTGTGCTTTAACCAAAATAGCTAATCACAATAGACTGAGCACAAAAGAGGTTATGATAATCCAGCTGTCTTCTCTTAAATCAGGCATTAAAGAGGTTTGCAAAAATGTGAGACAATGTCACTTTTCTCATAAATTGTTCTATTTTAGAAATTTGTTTTCATTACAGTGTTATTTACATTGACATGTATTATTTCCATTTTTAAGGGAGTTAATAAATAAAGATTGCCTTCAATAATACAATTGAATTCAATTTCATAACACTAGGGCTTTTGAGAAAACAAGGGAAAGATTATAGCAGTAATGATCAGGAAAGTTTTTCACAAAAGACCTGGTATTCCAGTTAGACTCTGAGAAGTGGCTTGGATTTTAATAGGAAGTACTTTTAAAAGAATGAAAAGTCACAAGTAAAGGCATAGAAACAGAAGAGCACCTGATAGTCTCAGGTAATAACGAGTGATGAGTTCAGTTTGCTAAAATACAAGGAAGACACCATTCCGTCCTGCTTTTCTTCTTACCCCTACACCCATTGCTTTTGTCTCTTTTTTGTCCTTTCTTCCTTCGCACTCCATAAATATTGATGCTTCCAATGGTCTTATCCTTGGATATCTCTTCTCATTCTATCTAATTGTCCCTCACAAATTGCACCCATCTCCAAGACTGCAACTTCACTTCTTGGCTTCAGATCCCAGATATTCGTCTCGTCTTTCCTCCCAAGCTCCAGAGCTCTACGTTCTGGACATCTGAAAGGCAACCAAACTCATGTGAAATAGATGTCTTCCTTGAAACCACTGTCTCTCCTACATCCCTTTCTTGGCATGTTCCATTGAGGAGTAGCTCAGGTCAAAACAGCAGAACCCCCCCCCACTCTGCGCTCTCAACTTCCTCCCCCATATTCATTCAGTTCCAGCCCACTGTTTCACCTTTTTCTTTTTATACTACTGCCCACTATTTTTCTTCCCCCTTTTTATATTAAGATATAATTAACACAACATTATATTAATTCAGGTGTACAACATGGTGATTTGATATTTGCATATATTGTGAAATGACCACCACAATAAATCTAGTTAACATCCGTCAGCACACATAATGACGAATCTTTTTAGTGGTAAAACTTTTAAGATCTACTCTCTTAGCAACTTTCAAATACAGTATTGTTAACTATAGTCACCATGCTGTATAGTACACTTGTGACTTACTTATTTTATAACTAGAAGTTTGCACCTTTTGACTATTTTCTTAGTTCTGTCTGTAGTCTTAACAATCTTTCATTCCATCCTCCATATTGCTGCCGAAGTCAGTAGTAAAAAAGCAACACATATAATATAATCATGTTGTTTCCCTGTTTTGAAACCCTTTTGTGGCCCCTTCCAGGAACTCTTAGCATCTTAGTGGAACATAAAATGCCAACCATTATCTGGCCCTTGATTACTTTTCCATCCTTAATGCTTGGCAAGGACCCTCCTCAACCCATAAGATATTCCTTGCTTCTGCCATATCAAAGAGCTTGCAGTTCTCCAGATGTTTCCAGGTTGTTTTACTTTGCCATGTACTTGTTCAGGTACTTTCTCTTCCAGGAATTCCTTTCCCTGCTCCATCAACAAAGATTACCAAGTCACCTTTTATGATTGTTCTCATGATTTCTTTTAAGAATCGTTCTCTTTACATTGGGTTAAATAATATAATTTATTCTCTCTTTTAATAATAACATTTTAAAAGTGATTGTTAGAATTTAAAATGTTTTTGAAACTATTCTTAATTGATTTACCCTCTCCACAGCAAAAAAATACCACTGTAGGAAGCACTTTGCACAAGCTCATGTTGTTTTAAATAAGAAGCAGAAAAAATTTCAATATTTAGTGGAAAGAAGCCAATAGGTTTTTCTTCTAACATTCCAACCTATAAACTGGCAAACAAAGAGCTAAGATTTATAAAACATATGCTCAATATCCAAATGTATATTGTGTCCCTTAAAAACTTGTTTCACAAATGATTTTATATTGCTGGAATTCCTTGAATATTCAAATTTTATTTTGGTGGATTTGACATTCTTTTATATCTCAGAAGATATTTTGTTTTGAGAGGTTTTTTTTTTCTCAAGCAGAGCTAAATTTCTAGTCTTTCATATTAACACAGCTATTCATTCACAGTTCACTTTAAAAAGGATTAAAATTCTTAAGCAGAAACATCATAGCTGTATTTGCCATCCCCTGAATTCAAGTGATATCAGAGGTACAGATAAGCCTGCCAGAGACTTGCTTTATCACTGGGCTCAAGTCCCCAAAATCAGTGAGCCCTTGTAGCTTTCTGTGAAAAACACAAAAACCTGAAAAGGTGTTTTATGAAGTCAATTTAAAAAAAATGAAACATGCTTAGTTTTATACAGTATCTTCAGTTAAACTGTTCACCTACATCTAACATTGCGTATGAACTCCTAATAATCTGAACCTTTGAACTTCATTAAGACATTTCCAATTCTACCACTAAAAAATAATCTAATAGGAAGATTTTTGTCAAAAGAAACTGATAATAAGTGATACCAGCAAGGATCTTGTTATATCCTCATTGTGCTTTGCTTTTTTGGTCTTGAAGGCAGAATGATGACACAATACTCTTAATAAGATGCCTAGGGACTATGTCAATTTAAAAATTGCCTAAACACAGAGCTGGAAATAACCTGTTTAAGATTTTAAAAAACAAAATTCAACTGAGTAAATGTTAAAGATCTTATTGGCTTTATTCAGCGATTTATGAGTCAGACAGCGTCCAATCTAGCAGATAGAAAGGAGCTCCAAAGAGCTGAACAAAATGAAAGACTTTATAGGCAGAAAAGAACAGAAACAAGAAAGTTATACTAGGCCAAAAGTGGATTGGTTATTGCAAGATTATTTTCCTTTAGGGGATGGTAGTGATGTATCAAGTAGATTACCTAACTAATGCTGATCAGTTAACTTCTGGCTGACTGGTTGAAAATTCTGTTTTTGGGAACCCTAAAACTGAATTATGTGTTTGGAGACATGGAGGTTAGCATGAGCGACTCCATTTTGAGCCTGTTGTCTTGTTTTTAATAAAACAAATTTGGATGGAAATATATATATATATATATATATATATATAAAATTTACTGAGGAGATGCAGAATGTACACAGCTTTTATACTTAATTATGTCAAGAAGACATTACCCCAGTTATAGAAATGACAGGTCTCACATTTACCTACCAATATAGACTTCAGGGTCTATCACATTCATTTTAAGAGCAGAAATAATCATCAAAAAGGCAGGGGGAAGCATCACTTATTTGCTATTCAGGTGATTCACTGACATGAGATTTTTCATAGGTTTATAATGTTGACGATGCTTTTCAGTGCCTTGTAAGCACCATCTGCATGAAAGTAGGGTGGTGGGTTTTTTTAAAAGGACGTAAAGAGGGGGGCAAGAAATAAGTAATGGAGTCAAGACAGCTAGGAACTAGAAAAGAATAAAAGAGATGTGAAAACCACCTGAGAAATCAGCCAGCATTTGTGGAAAGAATATAGGATTATAGAAGTTTGGGTCCCAAATGCTGAGAATGAGAAAAATCAAAATTTAATGAAGCAAAAGTTTTATGACAGAGTGATGAGATCTCTGGCAAATCAGATTTTTCCCCATTTATTTTTCTGTTTAAAAGATTCTGTTTCATAGAAGCCGTGTTGTCAGTTTAGTAGGGATGGGAGAGCAAATGGCAATGGTAATACTGTAGTTCCCCTTATCCACAGAGGACACGTTCCAAGACCCCCAGATGATGCCTGAAACCACAGAGAGTACTGAACCCTGTAGAAACTATGGGTTTTTTTTTCCTATACATACCTACCTACAATAAAGTTTAATTTATAAATTAAGCACAGCAAGAGATTAACAATAAATCATAATAAAATAGAACAATTATGACAATATATTGTAATATAAGTTGTGTGAATGTGGTTCCTCTCTCTCTCACAATATCTTACTGAACTATACTCACCCTTCTCCTATGATGTGAGATGATAAAATGCCTACGTGATGAGATGAAGTGAAGTGAACGACACAGACACTGTGATGTAGCGTTAGGCTGCTACTGTCTGACCATAGGTCAGCAGGAGGATCGTCTGCTTTGGGACTGCGGGTAACTGAAACCGTGGAAAGCTAAATGTAGATAAGGGGGAAACAGTGTACTTTTAAACAGGACAGAAAGCTCTTAGCTTCAGAAATAAAAGGGAGGAGGCTGTCCCATCTCTCTGAGAGAGTAGATGCAAGACCATCCTGAAGAAATTTTGGTTTTCTACCTTCTGCTCCCCATTTAGAGACACATCATGCCTGCTTTATGTACAGATGACATCTTAAAGCTGAAATTTGGAAGTAGAAGAATTGGCTTTTATAGTTAAAGCATCGTGCTACAAAAGCGGATTTACACCTTCTTTTGGATGGCTGGGAAACTGTCAATGCAAGCCATGGAAAGAAGGCATAGCGCCTAGAAAGACGGAGGCTAAGAGCCAAATTCCAGGAAATCAAGGACTGTGTACAGTGTTGGGTTAAAGTGAGCCATAAATGGAAGAATTTCCTCTCCCTTCCCTTCCCTCCCTCCACTCTCCGATTTGTGTGTGGAGGTGGGGATGGGGAGCATGTATCTGCGTGCACACATACATCTTAATGTACATATATTTTAGGAACTGATTCCTTTTTTAAAAAGTTTGTTTCAAAGTATCCTCTTGAAATGTAGTTATAATTCAGTTCGCTTTAACTCTTAAAATAGGCTTTATAATGAAAGTATAGCAAATGTGGAGAGAGTTTGCAATCATGGAAAAGGCACTGGAGGTCAAAAGGTCTGGGTTCCAGTCCCGACTTTCCCAAATCCCTGTGACTGTTACCTTGACTATCTGAATCTCAGGTTGCACATCTGGGGAAGGAAAGGATTGGACTCGAATGATCTCTAAGGCTTCCTCCAACTCTGACATTTGATTATTCTGTGAAGTCTGGGTTAAGCAGAGAGGCATCCTTTGTATAGCATGTTAACATCTGGTAGAGGCATCCCCAAAGGGTAAGAGCAGGAAGGGACAAAACGAACTTCTGAAATATTGAAATTGTCCCCTCAACAAATGAGTAGCTAGCTTGCTTTGTAACAAAGCGGGAAAAAAAGGATCACATTAATAGCCACACGTGGTTTTTTACAAGCGAACAGGGCTAAAGGTAGCAAAGCCAAAGAACACATACCTAAGGTCACCAAAAGACAAATACCAACATGTATACGACGCTGCCTTATTAAATCTTTCAGGTGAAATAGATAATGCAAATAAACTTTAGATATCAAATAATGCAATTATAACATAGTAATAAACCTAGTGAGACGCAAACAATAGAACTGTATTTTGATAGATCTGCTTGTGTATATTTACTTGGCTTGATCACTTACTGGCAATGTGCACTTGGGGAAGTTAATCATGTGTTTATTGTGGAAAACTTGGAAAATGTCAAAGAATTTTTAAAAAGCTTTAATGCATGGAATTCTGGAAAATGTAATTTTAGCTTTCCAACCTTTGTAGTAAAGGAAAATAAGCCAGAACAGGTGCATCTATATTTGCCATGTTTATCATCTTTACCTAAAACATCATCCTAAACACATATGCTAAAGATATTTCCTTTAAGAGCACAAATAGACAGAAACATTCCTCATCAGGTTTATTAATCAATATTGTTTTGGAATTTCTACTAAATGCAATAAAAAAAGTTAAATGATTATTTATAACATCACTGGAATAGAAAAAAATGTAGGGCTGATGATTCAGTTGTACATCTAAAAAAACCCCAACTTGCAGTTTTAAAGTAATAAAATAAAAAACAAATAATTTGATAATTAGATCAGTTACTCAGATAAATATATATTTAAAAATCTATAACTTTTTCTTTACTGGCAATAAACAGACCTTCAAATGGAAAAAAGCAAACACACATAAAAACAGTAAAGAATTAAGTTAAAAAGGAAAAATATAGAATCTAAATGTTAAAAAAACAAAACCCCAAAAATCTATACTAACTTACCGAAGGGCCCAAAAGCAAAGCAAATAACAGAACATGTTCTGGGTTGGGAATCTTAATATCACAAAAATATCAAGCCTCTAGAAAAAGTATAAATTCAATAAAAAAATTTAACAGCTTTATTGAGGTATAATTAAATACAGTAAACTATACATATTTAAATATGCAATTTGAGATACATACACATGATCATACACCTATAAAACTATTAGCACAATCAAAATAATTAACATATCCATCACTCTCAGAAGTATCCTCTCGCCCCTTTGTAATCCTGCCCCCTCACCGCTTTCTCCCCCCTCCCCATTTCCAGGCACTTACCGATCTACTTTGTTACTGTAGATTAGTTTGCATTTTCTCAATATTTATGTAAATGGAAACTTATGTGTTCTCCTTTTTGTTTGGCTTCTCTCACTCAATGTAATTATTTTGAGATTCATCCATGCCATCCATATGGCATGGATACACCATAATTTATTTGTCTTTTCACCTGTTCATAGCAATTTGGGTTAATTTCAGTTTTGAGTTTTTACAAACAAAGCTGTTGGGAGCATCTGTGTATAAGAGTTTGTATGGACATGTTTTTGTTCTTGGAACTTAAAAGTCACCAGAAGAAAACAAGAAAAATCTTGATGATTTTAAAGTTTTGGGGTTTTCGTTTAGGTCTATGTTCTCTCTTGAATTAATTCCTTTGTATGATATGAGGTAAGAGGTAGGAATTGAAGTTCATTTTTAAAGATTTTTTATTTATTTGTCAGAGAGAGAGAGAGAGAGCACAAGCAGGGGAGTGGCAGGCAGAGGGAGAGGCAGGCTCCCCGCTGAGCAAGAAGCCTGATGCTGGACTCCATCCCAGGACCCTGGGATCACGACTTGAACCGAAGGTAGACGTCAACCAACTGAGCCACCCAGGCACACCTAAAGTTCTTTTTTTGCTTGTGGATATCAAATTGTTCCAGCACCATTTGTTGAAAAGACAAGAAAAGTCAGTCCTCTTTTGCACATGTGTTGAAAATCAATTGACCGTATATTTTTAAATTTATTTCTGAAATCCCCAATCTGTTTCCTTAATATTTTTGTCGATTTTGATGTTAATACCATAATGATCTGATTATTGTAGCTTTGCAATGTCTTAAAATCGGTAGTATAAGGCTCTCAACTTTGTTCTTTTTCAAAGTTGTTTTGGCTAATACAGATTTTTTTGTATTTTCATGTTTATTTTTGAATAGCTAGTCCTTATCTCAAAAAAACTTGCTGGTATCTTGACTGGAGTTGCATGGAATTTATAAATCAGTTTGGAAAGAATTGAAAATACTAAGCCTTCAAATTTATCAATACAGTATATCTCATTCATTTAAATTAAGAAATTTTGAAACTTTTATAGTTTCTCTCTGCAATGTTTTGAGCTTTTCTGGGTATAGGACTTTTCCATATTTTGATTCTAATGTAAATGGCATTGCTTTATTAAAATTTATTACAATTTCAATTTCTAATTGTTGCTGCTATATAGAAATACCATTGATTTTCAAATATTGGTCATGTATTCTTTTTTTTAAGATTTTATTTATTTGACAGATAGAGACATAGTGAGAGAGGGAACACAAGCAGGGGGAGCAAGAGAGGGAGAAGCAGACTTCCAGTGGAGCAGGGAGTCCGATGCGGGGCTGGATCCCAGGACCCTTGGACCATGACCTGAGCCGAAGGCAGATGCTTAAGGACTGAGCCACCCAGGCGCCCCTTTAACCTGGTAAAATTTGTATATTATTTGTTCTAACAGCTTTTTTAATGGAATCCATTGAATTTTTTACATAAACTATTATGTTGTGTGCAAATAAAAGTTTTTATTTCTTCCTTCCAAACAAGATGAATTTTTTCCCCTTTGCCTTATTGCCCTGGCTAGAACCTCTAGTACAATGTTGAATAGAGGCAATACAAGCAAACATTCTTGTATTGTTTCTCATCTTTGGAGAAAGTAATTCAATTTTTCATCATTAAATATGTTGTTAGCTGCAGGCTTTTTGAAAATGTCTATTATTAGGGTGTAGAAGCTCATTTTTATTCCTAGTTCACTGAGAATTTTAATCAGTATGGATTTTGTCACAGGCCTTTTTCTGTGTTTGCTCAGATAATTATATATATATTTTAAATCTCTTTATATGGTGAAGTACATTGATTTTTGAATGCTAAACAAGTCTGGCATTCCTGGAATAAACCCCACTTGGTCAAGATATATTATCCTTTTTACACATTTTTTCCATTTGATTTGCTAAATTTTTGTTAATCTTTGTATCTATACTTAGAGCAATATTCATTTGTATATTTTTCCCTTTTAATGACTTTATCTGGTTTTGGTATCAGGTAATGCTAGCATTGTAGAATTTTTGGGGAATTATTCCATCTTCTTCAATTTTTTTGAATAATTTTTATAGATTTGGGTTTTTTTCTTCCTTAAATATTTGGTAGAATTTACTAATGGGGACATCTGAGCCTAGAATATATCTGTCAGAAAGTTTTAAATTACAATTTCAATTTACTAGATGTAGGACTATTCAAGTTATTCACTTGTTCTTTAGTCAACTTTGCTATTCAAGTTGTAAAATTCATTGGCATAAAGTCATTCTTAATATTCTCTCATTTTTTTTTTTTTAATATTGGTAGCATTTGTAATGATTTACCTCTCGTTCCTGGTGTGGTAATTTGTGTTCTCTCTCTCCCCCATTCCCTCTCCCCCTCCATCTCCCTCTCCTTCCTGATCTGCCTGGCTAGAGGATTATCAATTTTATTGTCTCAAAGAACTATCTTTGGATTTTCACTGGTTTTATCTATTATTTTTCTGTTATCTCTCTGACTGGTTTCCCTACTCTGATCTTTATTATTTTCTTTTTGCAGTTTACTTTGGGTCTCATTTGTCCTTTTTTTCTAGTACCTTATGATGTAAAACTGGTATCACTAATGCAACGATCTTTCTTCTTTTCTAATGCAGCATTTTAGTGCTATGGATTTTTCCCCCTAAATAACGCTTTTGTTACATCCCACAAAGTTTGACGTGCCACATTTTCATTTAGCTGGAAATAATTTTTAATTTCCCTTTTGATTTCTTACTGACCCATGGGTATGTAGATATATAATATTTAGTTTCCAAATATCTGGGATTGTCCCAGATTGTAATTGGTTTCTAATTTAATTCAATTAAGTTCAGAGAATAAAGTTTGTATGACATAAATCATTTTAAATTTATTTGGATTTGTTTCGTGGCCCAAAGAATCTATCTTCATAAATTAACTCTTAATGGATCATAGACACAAATGAAAAACCTAAAATTATAAGACTTCTAGAATAAAACATAGGAGATGTCTTGGCAATCTTGACTTAGACAAATATTTCTTAGATACAATGTTAAAAGCTTGATTTATGAAAGAAAAATTAGTAAATTGAATGTTATCAACATTAAGAACTTCTCTTCAAAAGACACAAAGAATGAAAAGTCAAGTCACGGTCTGAGCAAAAATATTTGCAAATAGCATATCTGACAAAGGACTTGTGAAGAAATATGTGAAGAAATCCCCAAAATTCAATAATAAGAAATAAAACAACCCAATAAAGATGGGCAAAATATTTGAACAGACACTTTATCAAATAGAATGTACAGATAGATGACAAATAAACACATGAAAAGATGCTTGACAACCTTAACCATTGAGGAAATGCAAATTAAAACTACCTAGAAAGACTACTATGCAACTACGAGAATTTCTAAAACCAAAAACACTCACCATACCAAGTGCTGGAGAGGATATGGAGAAACTATAATTCTCATTCACTGTTGGTGAACGTGAAATGGTACACCATTTTGGAAAAGAATCTGGCAGTGTCTTAAAAAATTAAATATACATCAACCATGTGACCCAACTATTCCACTCCTAGGTATTTGTCTGAAACAAATGAAAGGTTATGTCCATACAAAGCTGTGTACATAAATGGTTATATCAGCTTTATTTGTAAAAGCCTCAAACTGGATAATCCAAAGTCCATCAGCTGATGATGGATAAACAAATTGTGATATATCCATTCAATGGCTATACTACTCAACAATAAAGAGGAGTGAACTACCAGTGCACACACACAAAATAGATGAATCTCAAAATAATTAAGAAAGCCAACCCCCTCCCCCAAATATAGTGCATACAATATGATTCTACTTATATAAAATTCTAGAAAATGCAAACAAATCTTTGACAGAAGGCAGATCAGTGGTTTCTCGGGGGTGGAAGGGTAGGGAGAGGAAGGAAGAAGTGATTACAAAGGAGCACAAGGAAGCTTTTAGGGGTGGTAGATTTGTCATTTTAATTATGATGATTTCACGGGTGAATAGATGTCAAAAACATCAAACTGAACACTTGAAGTATGTGCAGCTTGTTGTGTGTCAATTATATGTCAATAAAGATGTTAAAAATTCTTACAGGCGCTACAACTAAAGTTCAATGCTGGCAACATGAATTTAATATTTATTATTTTATAAGTCATCCTTTAGATGTTTCAATTCCAGAGAACATATTAATTAAATTAAAACTTTATTCTCTGAAAAATGGCATTTTTATATGAAAACATTCATTAAAATTGGTTTTCTGACATGAAATAAAAGACCCAAAATATTAAAAAATTATAAATTTGTTTTCATCACTAATATTCACATAATATATCTAAAATTATAACCAGTTAAAAAATGAACCATTAAATGAATTATTTCAACTTAGAACAATTCTTTCATTTCCTGCCTACTTTACTCTGAATTGAAGCCTAAACCTTTATTTAATCTAAACTAAGATACATGCATTTTATTTCATCTTGAAATACTCTTCAAATAGTGACATTTTAATCAAATATTAATATTAATTTTTAATAAAAATACAAGTGCACTTTAAAAGCCAAGAAGTCAAAAAAATACGAAAAAATGCAAAGCAAATCTAATTTGCTGCCTTCAGAAAACAACTTTTGCTTTTGCTTTACTGAAATGATATTGTCTGAGAACACCTTTTATGCATCCACTCAGCTGGCTCTGCTTTGACATCACACTAAAATGTTGGTGTACCTAGGGCTGCATTCTTTACCGACTATTCAATTCTTTCCTGAACTCCAGATGTGTGTATCTAGTCATTTAAATGTGAAATAAAACTAGATATTCCATGAACCTAAACTAGATTTGTTAAATGTTACAGGCAGGACTTCTTATTCAAGATGATTATTCCCACATTTGGTATTTCCAGACCAGACTTCTCTGACCTCAGGTTGAAATATTCCATTTCATACCTATTATTAACAATTGATATCTCATATATACCTCAAATATAACTTGTTCCAACCTGAACCCAATTCCCCACCCTCATAGCTCCTCACATAGTAAAGTGTATTATTGCTCAAACGAGTTGCCTATAATCTCAGTAAAGTATACTATTGCTCAAACGAGTTGCCTATAAATCCTTAGCAGATAGCAAGAAGTTCCAAAGAAAGATTATAGGTAATTACTATGTTCTTTTATGATGTCTTTTAAACATAATGAACAAATTTATAATGACATCATATTAGTTCTTTGACAAAGACATTCATTCCACATCTTTAACCATTTAAAATCAATTCACTTTTCCCAATTTCTGAGGCAATTCACAACCCCCATATCGCTTTATTTTTAGTAGTTAGAACACAGATTGAACCTACAGTTGTACCAGATGAGAAAACTCTCAACGTATAAACAAGTCTTGAAAACCTTAGTCTTTTTTTTTTTAAATTTTATTTATTTATTTGACAGAGAGAGAGACAGCGAGAGAAGAAACACAAGCAGGGGGAGGGGGAGAGGGAGAATCAGGCTTCCCACCCAGCAGGGAGTCCCATGTGGGGCTCAATCCCAGGACCCCGGGATCATGACCTGAGCCGAAGGCAGCCGCTTCACAACTGAGCCACCCAGGCGCCCTTGAAAACCTTAGTCTTAAAAGAAGGTGTTTTCTTAGGAGCCAATATCACTTGTTAGTGAAATAAACATGTAAGTTGTTGGTTCATTCCTGGCGGAGTACACAGAGGACAAGGAGAAACCAAAGAAAGAGTGGCCACTCCAAATTGGGAGGTGGTGGTTTTAATAAGTAAGGGAACTTACTTACAAGGCTTGTCTTCAGCAGCCGCTAGATGGGTAATCTCTGCACTGGCGGACAGAATCTTAAAAGGTTATATAGAGGCCTTAATGGGGTTTAGTCACATATCCCAACCAGATAGCTCAACAACAGACTCTCTCAAGGCTGCATCCTTGAAAATTGATCCCATGGTGGTAATGGTGGGCAGAACATATATGCAAGGATGGGGGTGGGGATGGGGAGCTTCCCATTGCCCGGGATCCAGCCCCGAGGTTGACTGGCAGTCATGTCCTCTGGATGACCTTCTCTAACATAATTATATACATATATATACAAATCTTAGAAGCCTGTGATTACAATATGAAGTTACACTTTAAAAAATAACCCAAATTATTATGGGACAAGCCGCCGGTTAGTACTTGGATGGGAGACCCGTTCACTAAATTCAGTCCCCATTCAGGGTGATGCAGATGTTCCTGAAGTCCCTGAGGGTGGTGATATTCCATGCGCTTCTGAACTCAGTCTTCAGATTCTTCCACTCTGACTGGGTCTTGCCACCAGGCTCAGTCATTTATGACTCTTCCACTCTTCAGATCTAAGGTGAGAAAGGACCCTGCCCTCCTCACCTCTAAACAAGTGCTCTTGGCTCGTGTTTGTGGAGATGGGACTCAGAGGTGCTTGTGGGAGGCTGAAGGGGCTCCAGAGGAAACAGACTCCCACTCTCACTGTTGCCATCAACACAGAACCTTTGTGAGGTCAGGATGAGCTCTCCAGACTTAAGCCCAGATCATTCAGCATATTTGTAGGCTTCTCTGTGTCTCTAAGTTTAGAAACAACTCTTAGATCTAAGAGGAAGGAGAAAGTCCAAAAAGTCACCTTAGTTCTTGGGCAGTGAAACACTATTCATTTTGGTGAACAATAGAAACATTGGCTCCTTTCAAAAGAAAATTCCACCCTTACCCATCAGGGTATGTTTTTAATGCTGTCGGGAAATGCCTAACAGCTGAGGGATGTCACCCACTTACATTTCTTGGAGCAGATAATCATGGAGGGAGAGCTATCTGAGTGACATACTTCCAGGTCCCGCAGAGCCCTACCCTAACTACCCCAGGAAATTCTACAATCACTAATTACCCCACATAATGTAACCCACCGCCCACTTGGCAGTCCCATCCTCCTTACCCTGCTCCACTTTTACTTTGTTCCATAGCACTTTATATCATTAAGTGTTCATGATCACAATGAGAAAAATGTAATATCCCAAATTTACAAGTAAGCCAAGATTAGTAAGCTTAGAATGTGCACTCATTGCAGAATTCCCTGGGGTTTCATCCTTAGACTTTATCTCCTTAATTCCATTGTCACAGATAATGCTGTTCATAATGATAATTATGATGATGGTACCATAACAACATTATTGAGCTTTTATTATGTGCCAAACACTGTACCAAGTACTTTACCTGCATTATTTCATTTAATACCCACAAACTTTTTGTGATTAGTGTTATAATTACTGCCATTTTTATTGTAATTACTGCCATTTTTATTGTAATTACTGCCATTTTTATGGGTGAGGATAACTGAAGGTTAGAGAGGGAACACACAGCTTGTTAAGTGGCAGAAACAGAAATTGTGGCAGAAACAGAAATTGTGACTTGGTCTGACTGCAAAGCCCTATCTCTGTCTGCCAGACTGATTTTCGGGGCAAAAAAAAAATTCATTGATTCATTCCTTTGCTTAAAAGTTTTCATTGCCTCTCCAGTGCCTCTGAGGGACGCCAGGAGCTAGCTTAGCTGCTTGCCTGACCTTATTCCTGTCCTCACTCCTCTAGAACCCCACCTTTGAGCTGTACTGGACCACCTCACATCTGAATGCCCCAGGTTCCTTGTCTTTCCTCTTCCATTCCTGCCATTCCTGCTACCCCCTCGCTCCTTTTTTTGCCTAACTTATTCTTGTCCTCAGGGACTCAGTTCAGATGCCCCCTCTACCAGGGATATCTCTCTCACTTTTCAAGTCTGGGTCAAATGTCTCTTCTCAGATTTTCCCATGGCAACCTGGTCTTCTCATTAAATGCTAATCCACTGTACTGTACTTGTAGGTTACACCAGACCAAGTGTTGGGAGGCTTTTGGGAGGGCCAGGTAGTATGTGTCTGAGGTTTTTTGAGCCTTGTGGCCAATGTCACAACTACTCAACTGTGCCGCTGTAGAGCAGAAGCTACCACAGAGAGTATGATAATGAAAAGCATGGCTGTGTTCCAATAAAACTTTATTTATGGACATTGAAATTTGAATTTCATAGAATATTTGTGTCATGAAATATTATTCTTCTTTTGATTTTCAAACATCTAAAAATATAGAAACCATTCTCAGCTTGCAGGCTGTACAAAAACAAGCAGGTGGGCCAGATTTTGCAGTTTGCCCGTCCCTGTACTGTTCCATGAACTCTTAATAGCCAGAGAAGTGTCTCATCCAACTTTATGTCCACAGTGCCTAGTACAGCACCCAGCTTATAGTGAGTGCTTAATAAATACCTGTTAAATAAATAAAATTCACATAGCTAGTAGTGAGTGATAGTGTCAGGATTCAAAACTGAGTCAATTTGACCTGGTGTGTGACGTCACACTGCCCAATCTGTGGCCAAAACCATAAGTGATGTACTATAGTCAGAGCAAAATATTCAAGATATTAAAAAAAAAAAGTAATTCTAGCTAGGAGGAAATGCTGGATCATATGGTAACTCTATAACTTCTAAAAATTTCTTCTGGAATCAGCTTTGATAAGTTACATTCTCACCAGAGATTTCAATTTCAATTATTTTGTTGTTGTCTTTTTTGGGGGGTGATATTGCCTATTTTATTTTAAAAATAAAATCTCATACAGAGTGGCAATATTGCCTAATTGCTAAGAGCATAGCCTTTGGAGCCAGACTATTGTTTTTGTTGTTGTTGTTGTTGTTGTTTGATACTATATTGTTTATTTGAAGTTCCCAAGAAAAATAAAAACATCTATTTAAACAAAAATTTGTATATGAATGTTCATGGCAACAGTATTCATAACAGCCTAAAAGGGGAAGCAAACTAACTGCCCATCAACTGATGAATGGATAATGAAATCCATATCCATACAGTGGAATGTTATTTGGCAATAAGAAGTACTGATACATACTACATCATGGGTGAACCTTGAAAACATCATGCTAAGTGAAAGGATAATCACAAAGGATTACATATTGTATGATTCCATTTATATGAAGTGTCCAGAATACAAAATCTATACAGATAAAAAGTAGACCAGTGCTTGCCTAGGGCTGTGGAATGGGAGAGTATGGGAGAAAGGGGAGTGACTACTAATGGGCAGAATTTATTGGGGAGTGATGGAAATATTCTAAAATTTATTGTGATGATGGCTACACAACTCTGTATACATACTAAAAACCACTGGACCGTATACTTTAAATGGATGAATTGTTAATTATATCTCAATAAAGCTGTTATTAAAAAAAGAGAAAAAAGTAATTCCAGAAACACCTTGTTGTAGGGTCTTCTTGAACACTTGAACTGTATTGTTACTGTTACTGGTTGCTACTCAACCTAGTGTACCATGTACCCTTTTCTCCACCACCATTTAATTTGGCCTTATTTACTGTGCTTTCAGATATTTAACATAGTCCAAGTCTTGACTATTTCAACTTTTTAAATATAAACCCTCTTTGAACTGTAGCTTTTGAACCAAACTTAAGTTACATAAATGCTTAGAGGGGTTCCTTGGTGGCTTAGTTGGTTTGGTGTCCAATTCTTGGTTTTGGCTCAGGTCTTGATCTCAGGGTCATCGGATAGAGCCCAGCATCGGGCTTCATGCTCAGTGGGAGTCTCCTTGAGATTCTCTCTTTCTCCCCTTTCCTCTGCCCCCCAACCATGCTCTCTCTCTCTCAAATAAATAAATCTTAAAAAAAAATAAAAAATAAATGCTTAGAGCATCATAGTTCTCTTCTTCCAAAGCATACATATCAGAAAGAACCCTGAGTATTGTCTGGAAGTTCATTCTCATTCTATATAGTCTTGTGCAGTTGATTCTCTTCTTTCTTTTACTTTCAAAGTTAGAATAGAGGGATGTCTGGCTGGCTCAGTCAGTGGAGCATGCAACTCCTAATCTTAGGGTTGTGAGTTTGAGCTCCACATTGGGCATAGAGATTACTTAAAAAAATAAAAAATAATAAAAATAAAGTTAGAACAGAAAGACCCTGAAGAACACAGAACCCCAGCACATGGACATTCCCTGCAACCTCACCTTTCAATTAGGATATAATTACCAGGGTGACCATGTTAATTATACATGGAACATCAGAGGATGACATCAGGAGGCAGTGGGGTAGGTCGGACCAAGGAAGACTGGGAATCCAGGCTAACCTTCCTATCTGGTGAAGTTCAGCAATCCTACCACAAGAATAAGGTCAGAAATTAGTCACTAAAGAGGTGGTTACTTAAGGTCACAAGAAGGGAAGCAGGACAAACTAGAAGTCTATTTCATAAGAAAAAGAAATTTGTGATTACTAACTCCAAACATTGGTGGAGCTGTATGGTCTATTAATATTGTATTTATTTGAAAGCTTAAATATAAGGCAGATATAGGCGAGAAAGGCAAAACCATTTAATAGAGTAATATTAAGAGGAAGAAGAATGAGGTAAAAAATGCTTTGAAATTAAAATCAGAAGGCATGTCTTCCAACTAAAAGACTAGTAAGTTATTTTCATTTTTTGAAATTTGGCTTTTTAATCTATAAAATTGAATTCAGTCCTCACTGAATATTGAGTTATCCATATTTCTAATCCCTTCCAACTTCAAATATTTAGGAATTCAACACTGTCTTAGAACTAAAATCACAAATTATCCTGGTCCCCCTGAACAGAGAGGTAAGAATTTACAAACTCAAACTTAGTGGTTTTATAGAGACAACAAGCCAACTAACTCATTACATAATGTTCCTATCTTCAAGTGACTACTCTCTCCTACATTGTGACATAACTGTGATATGACAACTTTTTTTTTATTGCTCTTACAAGCTGTGCTGCTTCTACACAGACCAAAGCTTCCTAAACTCCATCAAACATTTTCATTATATTGAGAACACAAGAAACAAATTTAAAAATAAATTTTTCATTGTGGATTCTCAAATCTGACCAGGGTTGAAGCTGGATGTAGGCAGGGTGTCACACCTTAAAATTGTCAAAAAGGAGAAGGAGGAAAGGGACCATTAGTGTCTTCACCATGCTGGAATAACTTAAAATGCCTGCAAAACTAATGTAGAATTTCAGCAGTAGCATCATCCCCGTGCAAGTTTTTGCCCAGGGATTTTGTCAGTAAAGGGATTTGTCAAGTATTTTTATCTTCTTGTACCCCAGAAGAAAGTATATATATATATGTATGTATGTATTTTTAAAGATTTTATTTTTTTATTTGACAGAGAGACAGCGAGAGAGGGAACACAAGCAGGGAGGGGTGGGAGAGGGAGAAGCAGGCTTCCCGCTGAGCAGGGAGCCTGGTGGGGAACTCGATTCCAGGACCCTGGGACCATGACCTGAGCGGAAGGCAGATGCTTAACTGACTGAGCCACCCAGGAGGCTCAGAAGAAAGTATATTTTGAAAACAAAACACTGATCTGGTTTGCTTTTGTAAGTTTGAGCAAAAGTGGTAGCGATATTAAACCTAGGGTTGGTTGAAGGCCTTTCTATCCAGGCATGGGGCATTGTGAGAAACAAGCCAGATGGTCCTAGTTTTTAAGGCGAGATAGAGAAGAGAAGTCAAGTTCCAGGTGTTACATATGTTGCCTTTCTCAGCTGCTTCTCACAATACAGTGAGCTAAACATTGGGTCTCTATACATGTATCGATCCCTGTTTGGGGTAGGTTCAGTCAATCTGTAGGCATTCCTAGAAGGAATACCCAGAAGTCTAGCAATTTCAGCTTCAATGATGACATACCTCACCATACTTTTCAGTTGGGACATCTTTTCCTTCCTGTTTTACACGTTGCCAGGCTGCCTTGGGCGTTCCTTCCTCTGTAGAGCATTGCACGAATACGTCATCAAATTGTTCGTGTACACGTGCCAGATTCGCCTTTAAGTGCCAGATTCGCCTTTAAATTCTAATCTCTTAGGGGTCTTGAATCGTGTACCTTCCTGTATCCGCAAGCAATACCTGGACTATCACAGTTACTCAAGTAATATGTAATGAATGAATAGCTAAAGCCGCAACCTGTTGAATGAAAGAATGAATGAACCCTCAGTAAGCAAGCACTCCCGCCTTCCTACGGGGATCCACTGTGAAAACGTTGCTCTGATTTATCAACAGCGTTAAAATTTTGACCTGTTGTAGTGAAACATACAAACAAAACAGACAGGAAGAGGCGAATGGGGGGGGGGAAGGAAGGACCGGCGGCCAATACGCTCGCCGCACTCCGGGCCCGGCCCCGCCCCCCCCGCCCCGCCCCGCCCCGCCCGGTCGGGCCTGTGCGCGTGCGCCGGAGGGAGCGCGGCAGCTGGTCTGAGCCCCGGCGCTGGGGGCGCGCAGCCGGGAGAGTGTTTGACGTGGCAGTTCCCAGCCCCGCTGCAACTCTGTGCGCGAGACCAGCCTGTGGGGATACAGGGCCGGGGGAAAGGCGCCGCGGGAGCAGCGGCCGCAGCGGGAGCTGGGTCACCGGGGGCACCCGGCGCTAGAAGCAGAGCGCAGGCTCTCGGAAGTCCAGCGGCGTGCGGGAGCAGGACCAGGACCAGGTAATGCCTCACCCTGCCTGGCTACGCTCTGGCGGGACAGCCCCTTCCCAGGCACAGCCGGAGTGGGGTGCGGTGCCCGGCCTAGGATAGTTGGCGAGAGGCTGAATGCTCACCTGTGGCAGGGCAGCGGAGGAGACCTCATACTTTGCTCCTTTAGCCTTTTCGTGCAGTTTAATAATGGGGGTGGGGTGGGTGGGCGTGGGCAGTTTTTACCGCCCCCGCCCCCATCTTTTTGTCTTGGGATGCTGGGACTGCGTGGTTAGGGTCCTCAGTGGCCACAATATTCCAGTGGCACGGCCAGCGGTTTTCTTGTCTCGGTATCAACTTAATTTCCTCTTTGGAGGAAGGCAATATTGGAAATAGAGTAAAAATGGCAACTGTATCTTCAAGCTTCGGGACATCCTATCCGATAGCGAAACCCAATTTGTCCAGATCCGAACTTGGTCCAGGGTGGGAAGCACACCTTGGCTCTCGTTGTCCAGTGACAGTGGCCTGGGGCTTGTTCTGTGATTGAAGCTCCCCAGATTTTGATCCTAGGCCTGCTCTTGCCAAGTGGCTGTGTGCCATGTCGCCGCTTGAAGCTGAGTCAGGTTTCTGTAACTTGGTGCTGTGTGAGGAAGTTTGACGTGGCAAACTGGGCTGCGTGAGGAAGCAAATTCCTGTCAGGACCAGTTCAGAGGGACCCGACTGCTTGCTTCCTGCTGTTTGGAGTGAACATCCCTGCCTTTCCTCTCCGTCACTCAGCAACAGGCTGCTACGTAGGTGTGTGCTCCTGCTGACTTCCTAAATGTGCTTGGTTGGATGAGCTTGACCAAAGCTCAGGCTGCCACGTCTCTCTCTGCTAAAGTGGGAGGAGGGTAAAAGTGTTGTCAGGAACAAAGTGGACCAGCAGGCTTTTGCCTCTCTCTCCTCTCATTATTTCTCTCCTTCCAAGGAGAAGAAAATGATCTTATAATATTTTCTTTAATTTGGGGAACTTAAAGTTTAATAGGAAAATGAAACCAAATGAAGAATGAGATTTCCTGAATATAGATCTATTTCAAGTCTTAGCAGGTATCATCGAACTTTTACCTTAAAAAGTAGCATTATAAAACAACAAAAGGAGAAATATTCCTATGCCACATGAAAAAACTGGAGAGAAATTGTAGGATCAGTGTTTTATGTTTGCAAAGACTTTAGAAGCTTCATTTTGTAAGAGGGAACTGAGGCCCAGAGAGGTTCTTCACCTTATTCCATGTCACACAGCAGAGTAATGGTAGATTTGTAGTGAAAACCTGCTTCCTTTACCAGGATTCAGAGCTTTTTTTTTATTATAAAAATTCTTTGAGAATAGTTCTATGAAATGTGTCTTATTTTGTGAAACCTGGAAAAACGATAAATTTAAAACAAATCGATGTTTAGCTTCTGAGTAGAATCAAGATGGGTATGTTGTATTGTGAGGTGTGTGTGTGTGTGCCTGAACCTATATGAAATTGCTTTTTTCCCCTTAGTTCCTTAAATATATGTGTATATGTTCTTAGAGGTGTGATACTTAAATTAGAAAGAGAGTCTGTCATCTTTGAATGAGAAACCACTGATAACTCTCAAATCTTTGCAGGCTGCAACCTGGCTTAGTCATTTTATGACTCATAAAATAAGTCCATTACCAACTTCTTTATCTTCTGCTATATTTGTTGGACTATTGATTTCTCTTTATCCTAGCTGCCTGATTAAAATTACTAATTAGGATAGCACTGAAATGACAAAAGTCCTAAAACATCTGATTGCAGACTGCTGGCAGTTCTGCTGGTCAGTCAATTGAATGACTTGTGATTATTGCCATTGGCATGCTTTTTGCTGAAACGGGGCCATGGAAACCAAAGGCACAAAAATAGTGGATACACTATGAGAGACTGTCTGGGAAATGGTTCATTTGTCCAATGAAAAAGTGATTGGCAGTTGTTATGCAGATTTTGTGCCTGAGAATTTGCCTATAGAAGTGAGTTACTGAGTTCCATAGAGCTATGATTAGAGCCTTTTTAGAAGATAATATGATATGTTGTATGATATGAAGACGTCTCACACACCTGATATTATCCTCAAACCATTATAAATATTTATTAGCACTGTTCATATTTTGAATAACATTAAGTGACTCAAACTCTCTTGTTGACATTTTTTTTCTTTCTGTTGCAGAGTCCTTTTGTGGAGCTATCCCTTGGAATGATATTTTCATAATGAGTCAACAAGGATATGTGGCTACACCCCCCTATTCTCAGTCCCAGCCTGGAATAGGCCTTTCTCCACCCCATTATGGACACTATGGGGACCCATCTCATGCAGGTTCTCCACCAGGTAAAGTGCATTATTTTGACTTGCATGTGATTATTGATTCTCAGGCTCAGAGACATAAGATATTCTGAAAGAGCAGCTTTGGAAGTGTTGAATGGTCGTTATATGATGCTGTGGTTTGAGAGTATAGGCTTACTTGGAAAAGTCTCTTATAGAAGAAGCCTACGTCTCAGTTTGGTTGTTGCTTGGAATACAACTAGTTTGGTTTTTGGGGGTGCCTGGGTGGCCCAGTCGTTGGGCGTCTGCCTTCAGCTCAGGTCATGATCCCAGGGTCCTGGGATCGAGTCCCACATCGGGCTCCCTGCTCCGCAGGAAGCCTGCTTCTCCCTCTCCCGCTCCCCCCTGCTTGTGTTCCCTCTCTTGCTGTGTCTCTCTCTGTCAAATAAATAAAATCTTAAAAAAAAAAAAAAAAAAAAAACTAGTTTGGTTTTTAAACATGGATTAAAAAAAAGAAGCTTCCTGAGTGTGTGTTTTGTTTTTTTTTTAACTGTTAGACTTGTTCTTGCCACTACTCAGTAGTGTGAGGTTATTTAAACGTGTAATAAAAAACCAAATTAAATGTATATAAATATATATACTGTATATTATATGTATATAGTATATATTTTGGCAATCATATTAAAAAATCAGGTTTGAAATTGGAAAAATACAATTAGATTCATATACCAAAGATTACTCCATGATAATAACAAGAAAAACATGACCTTGCCTTGAAATCACTATTGAACATATTGTTTGCTCTAAAATACAGTATTTATAAGGGAATCTTGGCTTTTGGGGCAGAGATGGGAGAAAAAGGAGCAATAGAGTGTGGGACTACCATTGCTCTGATGGCTGTTGGCACTCTGAGGCCACCTTCCTTTATCAAGGGGCTGCTCTGAGGGACCAAGTTTCAGGGTTGAAGTGAGGCTAATAATAGCTTGTTTCAGGTCTAATGGTTCCAAATCTCCTAAAAATATTTGTGTAAGACAGTTCTTGGGAATTCTGAGAGAATGCTGAGAAATTCAACTCAAATCATTGGTGGAGATTGGCTGTGTATAAATCAGTATCTCTTGGGGCTATTGAGGACTGACTGAGATGTGTAGGATCTGGGCTCTGCTGGATAACACGTATGGAGTGCAAAGTCACTGAGGGGTGAGGAAAGCCCTGTAGGGAGGCCGGATTGTAGCAACCACACACAGTTTGTTGCAGAAGATGCTCGAAGACTGGGAATTTCCTGTGGAAAGTCACCCTTGTGATTTAGTGTGCCCCTAATTTTCAAAAACCTTCAGATGAAGCATCCTCCTTTTGTCCAGAACCAGTCTTCCCCACAATACGTAAAGATCTGGATCCTGGAGGAACCATCTTTTTCTAGTTTCTGTCTGGTGGTTCATTCCCCCTCTGCATTTGTACATGATGAAAATTGTACATTGTTCTTTTTGAATGCTTCCCATGGATCAAAAACTGGTCCTGAAAGCTTTATGTGCATTATCTTATTTAATCTTCACACAATGCTGTGCAGTAGATTATTAGCTCTATTTTGCAGCTAAGAAAACTGACTGGCTGGTGTATTGTGACTTATTCAAGGTCCCAGGAATCATACCCAAGTCCCTCAAGAAAACAAACAAAAAACTCTAAAATACACCAAAGTAGAACCTTCAGTATTCTTCACTCTTCCTCTCTTCACAGCCACTTTCTTAAGCAAGTACTCACTTCCCTCAGTGACTCTCCATCCTTGCCTCTCAGTCCCTCTATGGCTCAGTGTAGTCTCTGCTCCATGGCTTGGGCCCCATCCACCCTTCCCCCACCAAGGTCATCAGTGGCCCTATTACCAGATGTAGTAGACAGTGTCCTGTCATCTTTTGAATTTGACACTGTTTATGGCTCTTGTTTGTACAAAATTCTTTTCTCCTTTGGTTCCAGTGACACTGTCTTTTGTTATTTTTCTTGATGGCTTTCTGGACATCTTTTTTCTAAGGAGCCCCCTATCCCTTCTCAGTGACCCTAGGTATTGCTGTTTCTCCTTCTTTGTTCTATAGTCACCCCTCTTCTCCTCTCTGATTTTTTTCCCTAGGCTGTAACATTTCATATGACGTACTAGTCTCTCAGATCTATTTCTCTAGTCCATATGTCTCTCCTAAGCTCCAGACCCATATTTTCAATTACCCACCTGTTTACATGGGCACATTAAACTCATCATGTCCAAAATAATTCAGAATTTTTTTTATGAAACCTGTTTTTCCTGGCATTCCATATCTCACCCAGCGTCATCATCATTCACTCAGTTATCCAAATTAGAAACTTTCACTATTAAAAACAATCTCTTCCTTTTACCTTCTTCAATCCAGCTGTCCTCCCAAATTCTTTTGGGATGATTGTAAACCTCATTCCTACCTACTTCCTCCTCTCTATTCTCTTGTCACTCTTCTTGTTCAAGCCATTCATCTTTCACCTGGGTAACTAAAATGATCTCTTACCCATTCTCTCTCTCTCCAGTACTGCCTTTCTCCAACCATCCAGTTCTGTGCCGGAAGGATTTTTATAGCATGCAAATCTAATTTTTGACTCTTTTTGCTTAAAATCTTTTATGACTTCCCATAGCCACCGATTGTATTTTAAGCTCCTTAGACCTTCATTAATTTACCCATTTTCGTTTTTTCAGCTTGTCTGCCACATTACCATACCTGTTACAGCAGTGGTACTTAGCCATCAGTCGTCTGGAGGCTGGTTTGTGCTCTGATTTGCAGTCCACACTACTAGAAGGCCAATCCATGCCTTTATATTGTCCTCCTGGTAGGGTTTACCTCCACACCCCTCCTTTAGATTCACTTCAAGTGTTGTGCCTGTAGGCCTTTCTGACCACTGTTCTTTCTCAAGCCTATCTATAAATGCTTTCTTCCTTTTGTGTTCTCCTAACACCTGTGCAGGCCTCATTTACTACACTGTATTATAACAGATGTGCCTGGAGCAGAGAAGATACTCATTAAATGAGTGTGTGAATGACAAGCTGCTTCATTCATCAGCAACACTCTGGTATTTACCAATATTAAAACAACAACAAAGAAACTGTCTCTGTTGGATTAAATCCTTCACACTTTAATTTAAACCTCTTTCTCCTTATTTAATTCTCAGAGGGATACCAGGCTACCACACTCTGTAAATATACCTTTCTGTAAAATACAGTGTTTTTGTTTATTTAAGGCTGTTTCTATGTTACCCTAGCCTTCATTTTTCTGTATTGAGTGACCCTAGGTCTCCTAATCTTATGTGCCTTCTTTTCTAGTCTTTTGATGATCCTTTTGTTGGTTTTGTGATGGACCTAGGCAACCTGGTTGTGATTCCTTGAAGTATCTATTCTTACATAGATCTGGGCAGTGCTGACTCTTGTTTTGTGTTTCTCACAGACCATACCTCCATTTGTGCCCATCACGGGATGCTAGTGCTATGTAGTAACAAATTTAACAGATTTATTGAGTGAGCAAAGTACTTGTGGCAATATAACAGTGAATAAAATAAGCCTCATCTCAGCCCATGTAATACTTACCTACCTAGTGGAATATGCATTAAGTAAATTGACAGTGACAATACAGGGGGTAGTACCAAGATAAAGGAGGTGGAGGGTGCCATGGTAGCACATGGCAGGGGCACATAACCAAGACCTATGGATCAAGGGAATCTTCCTGGAAGAAATGACCTGGAAGATGAGTAAAAGTTGGCCAAGTAGGGAGGCAGTTCGCTGGGGTCGGGGGGTGGCACTTTTGAGCCACCTGCAAGAGGCTCAGCTTGGCTGACATGTATAATGTCGGCCGTGAGAGGTATGCCTGAAGGGAAAGTGGGGTCGTCCTAAGACTTTATTTAGGCTTTATTTTAACTGAAGCATTTTAAACTGGGAAGGGTAATGATCCCATGTATATTTTAGAAAGAGTTACACTCCACATTAGAAAGTGTAGAGAAAGGCATCAGCCCTGGACACACTGCTTTCTGGAACAGGGTGTCTCATCCTCAGCACTGGTGACATTTGGGGCCAGTTAATTCTTCATTGTGGGAGGCTGTGCTGTGTAGTGTAGGATGTTTAATAGTGTTCTTGGCCTCTACACAGTGGATACCAGTACAACCTATCCTATACCCACCTGGCCCCTGCCCCCTATCCCCAGGCTTTGGCAACCAAAAGTCTTAGACCTTGCCAAATGTCCCTTCAGGGGCGAGATCACCCCTGATTGAGGACCACTGGTCTGGAAGCTAAGAGGCAAGAACTGTTGATGTCCTGAACTAGGGTAGGGCTGTGGAAGTGGTGAGGCTCATAATAGCAAGCTTATATAGGTACACCACCAGGCACAGTGCCTTAGGAACAGTGGTCGTTATGATTATGTCCATATAATAGGGAACTTGTCTTTATTTTATTTTATTTTAGTATGGTAAGTGTATTATCCCCATCACCTATTTCACCCGTCTTCCCACCCACCTCCCCTCTGGTAACCATCAGTTTGTTCTCTGTAGTGATGAGTGTGTTTCTTGGTTGCCTCTCTCTCTTTTCTCCCCCTTTGCTCGTTTGTTTTCTTTCTTAAATTCCACCTATGAAAAGATCAGATGGCATTTGTCTTTCCCTGACTGAGTTATTTTGCTGGAGTTAATACCTTCTCAAACTACTCCAAAAGAATAGAAGAGGAAGGAAAACTTCCAAATTCATTCTATAAGGCCACCATTACCCCGATACCAAAGCCAGATAAAGACACCACAAAAAAGAGAACTATAGGCCAATATTTCTCATGAATATAGTTGGAAAAATCCTTAACAAAATATTAGCAAACTGAATCCAACAATACATTAAAAAAGTCATACATCCATGATCAAGTAGGATTTATTCCTGGGATGCAAGGGTGGTTCAGTATTCATGCAAGAGTGGTTCAGTATTTGCAGAACAATCAACATGATACATCACATCAACAGAAGGAAGGATAAAAACCATATGATCATTTCAGTAGATACAGAAAAAGCATTTGACAAAGTACAACATCCATTCATGATAAAAACTCTCTGCAAAGTAGGTCTAGAGGGAACATACCTCAACATAATGAAGGCCTTATATGAAAAACCCACAGCTAACATCATACTCAATGGTGAAAAACTGAGAGCTTTTCCCCTAAGGTCAGAAACAAGACAAAGATGTCCATTCTCACCACTTTTATTCTAGTACTGGAAGTTCTAGCCACAGTAATTAGACAACATAAAGCAACAAAAGACATCTTTGTTTATTTTAGATAAACTTTTTTTTTTTCACAAATGGTTTTTAATTTTGATTTTAGTTTGTCAGATCGAGGGCCAAATCCAAGGTATGCTTTTCTGTGATGTTGTTTTAGGCAGGGTTTTTTTGTTGATCATAGAAGCCACTGTAGCAGAAAGCAATTTGTTAAAGGGTATCAAGAAGCCAAGAGAGTATTAGAGAAAGCGAGAACCAAGCTTGGGATTCCGTGGTCCATAGAAATGCACACCCCACATAGGACTCTTCCTTTAGTAGCCAGTGCCTTTCTTTTTTTTTTTTTAAGATTTTATTTATTTTTCAACAGAGGGAGAGACAGCGAGAGAGGGAACACAGCAGGGGGAGTGGGAGAGGGAGAAGCAGGCTTCCCGCAGAGCAGGGAGCCCGATGTGGGACTCGATCCCAGGACCCTGGGATCATGACCTGAGCGGAAGGCAGACGCTTAACGACTGAGCCACCCAGGCGCCCAGCCAGTGCCTTTCTACCCCAGAACCATCATCTCTGCCCCCTATCCAGGGTCTCCCAGAGGGGTGTTGTTTTGCTGAATTTAGAGAACATGGCAACCCCATTTGTAAGAGAATTTATGCAATGGAGATTCCATCTTTCCAGCTCAGAACCATACAGGAAGGTAAGCCAGAAAGAAAATGGAATTGGTATTGAGTAAGCTCGCCTATAATATCTGCTGCTGTGTTAAAGACCAGTTTGTGATTTTAGAGTTTTTTCTTTTGGCATAAGCATAGTTCTTTCTCATGGTCTGGTTTTCCTTTCCTATTAAAATTCTCATACTGTTCTATAAAGAACCTGCTTTCTTTTTATCTCTGATCATTTTTGAAAATACCTATAATGTGGCCAGGACAAGACTATGACTTTGCAGATAACAGTGATACCGATTTCTCTTTGCCCTGAGGATAGAGTCCAAATGGCATACAGGACTTTGCAGCCTGACCCAACCAACTAGGACAACCTCTGTTCCAGCCCCTTTTCCTCACAATCTCTCTGTACGGCCCCTTCTACCAGTCCCTGAGCATGTCCTGCTCTCTCTTATCTTTGCACAGGTTTTCCCTTCTGCCTGAAATCCTCTATCCTGTCTCTATACTAAGAAAACTCCTGCTTGTCTTGAAAGATTCAGCTCCAGCAGTCCTTCCTCTTTGAACTTTTTCTTGATTCCTCTAGGAAGAGTCGGCTTGTCCCCTCTGCTTATTATGACACGAATGACAAGGCACTGTCATTGTTTGTTTACATGGTTGTGAGTTCCGTAAGAGCTCGCAAAGGCACATTGAATGTACCTTGAACAAGAATGAGTTTGAAACATTGCCATAGAGCTGATTTTCAAAAATAAAAGGGAAAGAACATTTTCCTGAAATTGGTGTCTAACAGTTCTGCTTGAATATATGTAAGCTGTTTTTTTTTTTTCAATTTTGTTTTTGGAAACAGAGAAATTTATGAACACGTGAATCCCATGGATACACCAGACATGAGTAATTCCGAAAACTGTTTTTTGCTTCTCTGGACATATAAATGAGGGTTGTTGATGAAATTGGTATTTACTTACTTATCTAGGAAATTAGAATATCTTTGGTTTCTTGTAGTATGTGTTAATTATTATTTTTGCACTGGTGTTGTGGATTTTCTACTTTTGTCCAAACTAATGTTTCAAAAATGAAAATACAAGTGTGCATATAATTATGGTATGTATGTTCTGTTAGAATATAAATCCTTGAAAAAAGAAGGGCAGGGGATATGGTCAGAGAAGAAGCCAAGATTTGTTGATTCATTGCCTTATATATCAGGCATTCTGGATGCTCTCATACCTATTGCCTTATTCAGTTCTCAGAACAGTTCTCAGAGATAGGGGACATTACTGCTATGACACAGTTTAAAAGTTGAGGTTTCAAAACATAGAGTATCCTTGTCAGGGTCACAGCTGTGAAATGGTAGGGAAGTAATTCAAGCCCAAGTCTGTGTGACTGCAAGTCTCATGTTTTTCTAATTTTGCTGGCTTTGGAGTTTAGAACGTCATATAAAAATGTAGTGTTATAAGAAAAATATTTGTTGTTTTTCTTCTTAGTATATGAAAAAATTCTAAATAAGACTGTGACTGTAAAGTTAATATAAAATTTTTCTTAAGTTTGAGGAATCCTGTTTTAAGAAAAGAAACCTTTAGGGGCACCTGGGAGGCTCAGCTGGTTAAGCGTCTGCCTTCGGCTCAGGTCATGATCCCAGGTCCTGGAATCGAGCCCTGCATCGGGCTCCCGAGGAGTCTGCTTCTCCTTATTCCTCTTCCTCTGCCTCTCCCCACGCTCCTGCTCTCTCTCTCTGTGTGTCTCTCTCTGTCTCAAATGAATGAATAAATAAAAAATTCTTTAAAAAAAAAAAACAAGCCTTTGTGAAAGTTTCAATATTATTCATGAATACAGCCATTTCCCTGGTTATATTACATTCTGTATTACCCAAACATCTGAAAGCATGTTCTCAAAAGTATGATGATGATGATGATGATAGTATAAGAAACTCTTATTTGACAACTGCAAGGTCATCCAGTCAATTCTCTTGTTATTTGAGAGAATAAACTCTCTAGAGGAAGATAAAAGAAGAAAGGAGGTGTTGGGTATGAAATATCGTTATGAGGTCAAGTGGAGGAGAGCACGCAAGGCATCTAGGAGGTCACTGATGATGGTGCCATAGAGGAGGGTGGGGTCAAAAGTAAGTTGAATGAACTGGAACAAAACAAGCAGATTGTAAGTAGAGAGAGCAAATAGAAGACATAGTTTGGGGTTTGTTTGTTTTTCTTTTTTTTCTTTTAAAAGACTAGAAAGGCTGTCACAGTCATCTAGTCCAAGCCCTTCCTTTTGCAGCAAGGGGAAGGAAATTGAGATACTTGAATATAACCTTCTTGCCTGCCTAGCACCATACATCTATCTGCTAGTAAATGGCCTGGTGGGGCCTTGAACTCCTCTGGCCCATGTTCAGTGATTTTTCTTCTGTACCACAATTTCTCTAGAAGAGAAAAATGTCTGCAAACAGTTCTAAAGAGAGAGCTTTAAAGATCTTTTGAGAAGGAACTTCTTGTAAATGAAAACAGTTATTTCCAGGAGCATCTACTAATCACGTGATCCCACATTTTATATGAGTGATTGTGATGACTTGAGGAGTCCTTCGATTGTTTATCACCCAACTATTTGGAATCCTGGAAGAATGATTAACTCTGAAGGCTTGCTTTGCATTTATTGGAAAAACAGATGCTACTTTCCATTTTCCTCATGCTATAACTCAAAGCATTTTCAGAGGTCTTTTTTTTTTCCATAGTTACAGTTGGGATCTTTATGATGCCTCATACTGGTTTTTTCCAGAGTTATTTTCTGATATCCAGAATGGCATTTTTCATTGTGTATTCTAGCATTCTTCGTGTGATAGTATGTTCTATCAAGGTGCTTCTACCAAATGCAAGTTTATTATTTCTTCTGTTTTGGTTTCTGTTTAGTATTGAAATGATCTTTCCTTTTCTGTTCTCCTATCATTATGGTGGTCAGATAACTATGCCAGAGCCTGGCATTGACAGGTCCGTGATGGTTAAGGCAAGTTTGAAGGAGAACTTGTCTGAACCCATTTTTTCCCTTCCTCCTCCTCCTAGTTTTCATTTTTAACCTAATGGCACGGCATCCTCTCTCTTTGCACATTCATAGTCTTCTAAATTCATGCCCTTCTGTTGCAGGTATGATGAAACCAGCAGGGCCTTTGGGGGCTCCTTCCCCTGGGGGGATGTTGCCTCAGGGCCCTTCACCTCCTGGACCCCATCAGTTTGGCCAGAATGGAGCTCATGCCCAAGGGCATCCTCCCCAAAGGTGAGCTAGGTAGATTCCAACCCACATTTGTATATTCTACTACAATTATCTCACAAGTGCCTTCTAAACTTGCATGTTATTGATTGAAAGTTTGACCTCTTGATACTGCCCATGCCCTTGAAAGGACTTGGTAGACAGACCTAGGAAACAAGACATTTAGAAAAGTTGGGAGGAATAAAGACAATACTAGTACATATTAAAAAAATATATAAAAAATTACTTGTGTCAATACCACACATTTTAATTTTAGATTATATTCATCTTGTTTTAGAGTTCTGTATTAATCTCTGATTCCTTCTGATGTCTATGCCCTGTATGCCCCAATAAATTTTCAATCATCTATCCTCTTGAATCCTTTGTAGAACTGAGCTCAGTGCCAGTAGGTGCTTAATAAATATTTTAAAAATTAAATCAGATGGTGGCCAGTGGTAAAAACTGGATTTGATGTGGAAGGTACACAGATGCCAATGAGGGATTTTTGAAAGGTAGGTCAAAAGTAAAAACAGCACAGGAAATAAATCCTGTTTGTGTTTATAATAAATTAAGGAAGGGAAAAGTTGGAGGAAGGCCTGAAGAAGCCAGGGTATGAGATATATAAGATGTGTAGAGCTCTGTACCCCACTGGGAACTATCCCATGGAAAGGGAGCCAACATCACACCTTCCCTGATGGAAGTCCCATTATTGATTGTCCAGTGAGCTGCTGCTATTGAGAATCCCAGTGCCAAAGCTGTTTGTAGTGTTTACTTTGGAATTTCTCCAAGGAGTACCTGGAGGCTTCATTTCCTAGGTTCCTTTTCCAGGTTGTTAGGCTGTAGGGTTGGGTGAGGGGAGGAGTAACCCCTCAGTGTGAATCTGGACCTGCTGCTGCTGAAGCCATTCAGTTATCCTTTCAAGGGGCCTGTGAATAGTCCTTGTTAGTGGGAAAACTCTCTGGTCTTTTAAATATCATCAAGTTAATGCTCTTACAGGACATTTGTGAAGTTGACACTTCCTGGCTCTTGTTTGTCAGGATAACATTTACCATTGACATGGTTGCTGTGAGATACAGAGTGAAAGAAACAGGATGAGTAAGTCTAAGTAATCTGGTTTACATGTGGTTGTGGTTTGAACAAAGAGCACAAAGTCAAAGGGCATGACTCGGGACCTGACCCTACGACCCCTACCTAGTCTCATTCGCATGGTGGTGGGGCACAAGGATTAGAGTAGAAAGACTGAGAACCAAGATGCCTCTTCCAGCTCAAAAATTCGTCATGTGATGAAATTCCTGGGGCCTCGAGGCCTCCTCATTTTGCTCACTTGTAAAATGAGGAAATAGAACTGTCAGTCCAGAGCACAGGGGAGAAGATCTGGAAAAGTTTATTGTGTGAACTGCCAAGCATTTTAGATTTTTTTTTTTTTTTTTTTTAAAGAAGAGATGCAAGAATTAAACAGCTAGTTTGAACTTAAGAAAGCTTTTGGTCACTGGTGTTAGCCTAGATTGTGTTGATCTTTTTGCTTCTTTACATTTGTTTCCCTTGAATTAGGTTCCTTAGAAATAAGTAAACTGTGGACTTTACCATCAGATAGACTTTGGCTGTTTGGTTGTGAGCTCAGCACAAAGTCTGGCACCGTGAGGAGTATAGACTGTAGAGTCAGGATGGGTTTACTACTCTTGGCTCAGGCAGCTATTACTTCACTTCTGTGTTCCTTAGTTCCCTTATCACAATTTAAACTATAATGATGTGGTTGTAAGGATTTTGATGGTTAATGCATGCCAAGAATCTTGCATAATGCATAATGCCCATGAAAGACTCAATATGTGTTAGCAGTTGTCAGTACCATTTTCAGGGCATGTAGAATGTCTACTCTCCGTAGCCTGTCCTTCCTACTGGTTCAGTCCAGCTACTCATAACAGCTCAACCTAGAAATCTGCTTTTATTCTGATTCCCAGGGAAACCCTGACAGATTTTTCCCCATCTCCCCCATTATTCACTTGCTTCAACTTGAACTGTGAATCAAAGGTTGGAAATGAATTTAAAAATGAAAAAGTCAGGGAAAAGTCTAGTATTCATGCTCAGCATCCACGGTTACCACGCTACTTTGCCCTCATGGCAAAGGGCACAGTGATTGTGGAGGTGAATCACACAATCTGATGACAAGGGGTTGTCAGAGAGCATAGGTGGCTCATGACATTTCTTTGATGATGATAGCACTTCATCGGTGCTGTTTATACTTAGAGAACCCATCAAAAAATCTCTTAATTTTTACAATATCTAAACTGTCGAATGAAAACAAGATATAATAGTCATTATGTTGATTAAAATTTAAAAATTTATCCTTTTTATTTTTAAATATTGCTCCTTCACAGCAATGTTTTATAAAATTTAAGAATTATACCTAGTCATTTGTCTTCTTGATCTTGGCTGAGGCAGAATAAATGTCTTAAACTTGTAAATAGTACTAAAGTTATTTACAAAGTGTTATTGCTGGGTGGGATTAATCTAGTAAATAAAATCTGTAACTGTAAGTTATATAAATTATCTATTTTGATCAAGAAATTATGAATTGGAGGGGAAGAGGGTAGGAAGAGATTCATCTTCCCAAATTGAAGCTGATGGGGTGAAATCTGACTAAGGACTTGGTTGCAAAGAAAAAGAGTGAGCAAGAAAAATAAGAGAAATAGTTGTTTTCTCTTTAATTTTTTTCTTTCTTTTTTTTTGGTGGAAAGCAGTGATAATGGGCAGAGGTTTTATTTTCTCTACTTCATGGACTGAGTATTTAAAATCCAGATTTTACTTCAGTCCTATCTTGACAAATTTGGTAGCATATCTCCACATTCTAGCAATTTTCAGCATACAGCTCACTACTTGAGCAATTTGTTAAAAACTTAAAAATAAGAAATATTTGAGATTGAGCAGACCACAGACAACTGAGTCAACTCTCCAGAGGTTTAGGACTAAACTGAAGCTAAGTTTTTATGTTTTATTAATCCCCTGGTAGTAATTCTTCATTGACTGTTGTTTATTATGGTGGATCTGCTCTTTTCTGACATTGAATGAAACAGCAAATTAAAATATAGAATTGAATATTTTCTCTGCCCAGAAACATGTTAAGTGAAGGAATCTACCTGAGAAATATTTAAATCATATGGTTCTTAATTTTAACCATTATATTTATAGCACAGAAAGGGATCGTTCCATTCTATCTGCTCATTTTCTCATTTGAAAGCTGAGCGCTATAGAGATTTAAGTGGCTTGCCCGCAGTCACACACCCGGGTCTCCAGTTGAGACCCGGATTCATACCTAAACTCTGATACCTACATGCTGTGTAACCTTGGATTAACTAATTTAGTAAAGTAATGAAATTGAAAAATATTAAATCACTTTGCATGTTTAAAATGTTCTGTTAATCTCTTTTATCTAAATGAAAGTTTTTGTTACCCCTTTACTACTACTTTATTCTTAAATTAATAAAATTGCTTTTAAAATTCAAATCTAAGATTTGCAACATTTAAGTTGGTTAGGGAAAAAAAAAATTTAATTATGAATTTCTAAAGCCTAACTCCCAGGACATATATTAAGCAATGAAGGATAAGTAGGCATTTATGGGTCAAAAAGTAATGGCCTAATGGTTGTGTATTCTCTTCTCTCATTCTATATTTTAAATAATTAACCTTTTGTTAAGTTTAAAAAAAATACTGGAGGCTGCTTGTGTCATAACTTCCATTTGAAACATACTTCATCCTATTTGTAGTTTGTAATAAATTATTCATATAATTTTATATTTTACAAGTTATTAACATTTGTGAAATATCTGTAAATATGTTTTAGAGATATTTTTTTTCTTAAACAATTGAATAATCTCTTCTTCCCCCAATTTAACTGCTGGTTCCCAGTTTCTGCTTATTAGATCCAAACCCTGTAACAATACCTCATGCTGCACCCACTAATATATTTTTATAGAGTATGTACATTCTGTCTGTGTGCGATTATTGCATGTATCTATCTCTTGTGACTTTTTTAAAAAGGCAGAAGTATCATTTCTTGAAAAAAGAAATGATGTTTTTATGAAACAGTGAATTTACAAAATATATCATTGACAATTCTTGAAATCATTTCTAGGTGACCAACAATATTTTAAATGTGTCAATTAAGACTTGTTATATTTTGCCTTGCCTTTCTTATTCCTAGTGTCATTAATAAATTAGAGATATAAACAAAACTTCAATTGTGAAAAGTTAACTTTTATATTTTCTCTCTTTATTCAGTTTTGTTCCAAAAATTATTTAAATCAAAAGATGTTTAGTGTAACTGTGTTGGTCTTGTTTCAGTTTTTTGACAGGAGAGGAAATCAACAGCTTTGCTAAGCAGTATTGTTTGGGTTAAAATGTTATTCATTCTAACTTTATAACCCTTTATAACCAAGTATCTGCTATAGGGTAGCTTTTGATAGAAAAAGCGTTTGATCATTCATCCATTTAACTCAAAGTGTGGGATATCATCATTCTGAAATATGCTTAAATACCATACAGCATAATGGTTTGAAGGTTAATTTTAAGTTTTGTTTACAGTAATCATTCAATTTAAGATACATGGAGAAAAATGACAAGAGAAAATTAGTGTGATGTTTTGGAAAGTGTACTCGCTTAAGACCTGGGAAGAGGCTAGTCCTGGTTTTATCACACATAAGTTGTGGGACTTCAAGCAAGCCACTGGCCTCTCTCAGGCTCTGCTCCTAGCCTCTCAGGTGGAGTGAAAGATGGAAGGCAGGAGCGTGTGCCACTAGGGACATAGTTTCCAGTTTGTGGAGAAATTGAATTCAGAGTATACCATTTTGGGAAATTTCATTTTTATTAGTAAGAGGTCACAGTGTAACTTGAAGGGAAAGCTTTAACTTCTTTCTGTAGATTAATTACAATAAGAACAGTTTCTATTCTATTCTACTGTGGCCACTGTTTCATTCAAAATAAGGAAAAATAAATATACAGTAAGTTCAAACTAAATTAAAGGTAAAGCATGATGAAATTTTTAGATGACAAGGAATGAACGATTTCAAAACTTTTTACTGAGTTGTTCACTTTCAAGTACTGTTTTGCAGGGCACTGAAATTATAGTGCAGGTAATTTTTTTTTTTTTAAAGCTGGGTAGGAAAAAGGAGAATGATCATAAAGATACAATGACAAAGCATTTTATTTTTCTTGGTTCTGTTCTATTAATCATTAACCCGGGTATATATAAGGCTGTGGTGGACTCAGCTTCCCAACTTGATTTCTAAAGCTGGTTCTATGTTTACATTAGGAATTTTTTGCTAAGTATCTTGACATGTTGAGCTTGTGAGCATAGTAATGAGATGATGCTACATGATTCATTTTGAACTCTCATTAAATTAAAGACTTAGGATAAAACATCAGTTATTTCCCTGGTGTCCATTAGATGGGCTTACTTAATTTAACAAGTTATTAACGTTTGTTGTATATCATTTGCATATGAAACTATGATATTGTTTAACATCTCTTTTTCTCTCTTAGATTTCCAGGTCCTCCACCTGTCAACAGTGCGGCATCCTCCTATGCACCATACTCACCATCTACACAATCATCTTATTCAAGTCCTGCATCCACTTCATCCGTCACCCAACTGGGCAATCAGCTCAATGCTATGCACATTAACAGCTATGGTAACAGTTTCATCATTAGTGTTCACTGACCACCTATTTCATGAGTATTTTTATTGAAGGTGGTTTTTTCCATTTTTAAAATAGACATAACTCAAAAAAAAAAGTAGGCATAACTCTGGCATATATTGAAGTGTTTTTTAGACATTTTGATATAAATCATCTGTATTATGTATGGCTGTAATTATTTTTTTCTGCCATTTATTTCAAGATAATTGAAAGACCCTCAGCATACCTAACATTCAATATTAGAATAAAAAAACAAAAAAATGCTGACTTCACAAATCAGCATTAGAACAGTGAAATTATTTTGAGAAATGTGAGGATAGTTTTAACTTTCTGTTGTTTATAATGGGGCCCTAAAATAAAAAAATATAGTACTTATTGTTTCACAGTGCTTTGATTCTGTATTTACATCATGAAAAGAATGGAAGCTCAGATGTTTGAGGCAGAAGAGAGAATAATAGGAGAGAGAACAGTTACAGTACTGAGATTTGTGTCAATAGAAATGCTGTATATTCTAAGGGCCAAAGGAATCTTCACCGTAACAACAGCCATTTAGCTTGAGGAAGAATGTTTCCATTACTTTAAGTAGTTTTTTGGAAGTATCCGTAAAACAAACAAACAAACAAACAAACCCTCTGACTATTTCCTGTCTTTTACTGATTTCAAGATGGGTAAGTCTCCAATGAAGCAAATTTCACATAATCAGAGATAGAAAGAATAGTCTGGTTTTACAACTATTTCCCATATGATTAGAAAACATGTTAGTGGCCTGTCTCCCTTGTTATTTCTACTTAGTTCTGAGATCTATTTGATCAAGTCAAGCACAGGCCACAAAATAATTTATTGAAAGTGTAAGTTACCTGAATAATGCTTGTTACATAACATTTTCCTCTATATGGTTTTCTAGATTTTGTATCACATGCAATTTCTTAACTAGTGACATGTATCATGTAAAGTTAATGCAACCTGAGTTGAAATTTATCCTATTAATTTTCTTTTTCTTTTTTTTAAAGATTTTTATTTATTTATTGAGAGAAAGAGAATAATAGAGAGTATGAGAGGGGGGAGAGTCAGAGGGAGAAGCAGACTCCCTGCTGAGCAGGGAGCCCCATGTGGGACTTGATCTCGGGACTCCAGGATCATGACCTGAGCCAAAGGCAGTTGCTTAACCAAATGAGCCACCCAGGCGCCCTATCCTATTAATTTTCTCACCAAATTTATAAATATTGCTTTTACCCTTTAAAAATTCTCCAGTTTTATAAAATGCCCCACATAGCATTTGTATAACTTTCTGAATGAAGGTTCATCTTGGGGTGCAAAAAAAAAAAAATGTAAGGAAGCCTTCTTGTTTTATATCAGGAAAAGAAGTGTCCCTGTGTGTACTTTGTTGAGAAATGCAATGTTTAGTGGTCTGGTCTTCTTTCTCTCACAGGTTTGGGCATGGCTCCCCCTGGCCAGGGACCTCCCGGCCCTCCATCAGCACCTTCATTCCAGGGTCTTCCTCGACCTCCGCAGCCATCCATTATGCAGCCTGGATCTCAGGTTCTCCCACCACCACCCACTGCACTAAATGGCCATGGTGCCTCGCCCTTGCCTCCATCAACACATAGGCAGGACGGGTTCCCTGGGCCTGCTCCTCTGAATGTCCAGTACCAGCCCCCGCCTCTTCCAGGACAGATGCTGGGCACTGGATATTCGCCACAGCAGGGTAAGGCAGGCAGGGCTCAGGGGAAGGTCTTGGGTTACCTAGGAAATAGCTTTGTTCTATGTTACTAGGCATCTATCACTTACTCTTAAGGAAAGCTAGTTTTAGAATAGTGTGGCAAGTGCAAAGAAAAAGGGAATCATAGATATTCACACTTAACTCTCTGCCTTATATAATAAGATGAAAAAATGCAGTATACTTGACTAAACAGCATAATATTGTCAGTGAGCCCTACATTTAGGACTTTGGGTTCTAATCATTTCTTTTTAAAATTTTTTTCCAAGCAGCCAACTATGGTCCCCAGATGGCAGGTGGGCAGCTCTCCTACCCAGGAGGCTTCCCTGGAGGTCCTGCACAGATGGCTGGTCCACCACAGCTCCAGAAGAGGCTGGATCCTGACTCGATCCCCAGCCCAGTAAGTGTTCTCTCACTCCCATCCTCTCCCTCACAAAGGACCATTCTTCATTCACTATCTCAGAACTCTTCAGTTTATTAGCATTTATCCTCTCCTTTATTGTTGAAGCACAATACCCATCACATAGAGGCTTCCTTCTTTCTGTGTATGGGGGTAGGGAGGCTAGGTTATGGCATATTAGGGGTCTCCATGACAGAAAGCCTATGTAGATTTTCTTTGGTATCACATAAACTTGGCAGTACTATTGATGTTTATATTAGCCTATACTAGCAGTATTTATTGATTATTTGAAGTACGTAGTAAGAGGATATAAACATGCTAGTTTAGATAATAAATAAAGGATGCTTTTCAATAGGGGAAGATACCCACTGAAAGTGAAAGCACAAAGTATTTTACATTTTGCCTATTAACAAAATTGTTTTATGTAAAATTAGAGGTATAACTTAATTCTTCATTCAAGTGATTTTCTTTGGAAAAATGCTCTTTAGTAATTCTATCAGTCAGCTCTTATTCGGTTATTCTGCATAACGCACAATTCCCAATTTGCTTACAACCATGAAGATTTATCTGTCACTTAGATTACATGTTTTGGCTTTAGGTGCTGCTGTATGTGCCCTTATCATTCCAGAAGCCAGTGTGAAAGGGCATCCTGTATTTGGGAATGTTGTTATCATGAGAAAGGGAGAAAAGAGAACTGGCCAAAAGGTGCAATAGCTCTTAAAGTTTTCACTCAGATGTGGTACATGTCACAACCACTCACATGCCCTCAACCAAAGCAAGTCATGACAAAGCCCTGGGTCAGTCAGGCAGGGATATAAACTTCTGCTTCAGAAGAAGCTGCAAGTCTGTAGCAATGAGCAGAGAGATGTAGTCCTTTTGGAATAATAATGAAATTGATACAGTTAACCTAGGTCTTTGAAGTGGTTCTATTACCATGAGTAGAAAAAGTTAGAGATAGCCCAAAGAGCTACTGTATTAGCTAACTTTGGCTGTGTAACAAACCACTACCAAATTTAGTAATTTATAGCGACTGTTTATTAATCCCTATGAGTCAGTGGGTCCTCTGGGCAGTTCTGCTAATCTGGGCCAGGCTCAATGGATTTGGTTTGGGCTTGCTTGTACATCTGGGGTCAGCTGGAGGTATGGCTGGAGCCTGAATGGTCTAGGATGATATATTAATTCTCTGGCTGCTGTGCCAAATTACCACAAACTGGGTGACTTAAGATAGTAGGGGTTTATTCTGCTATGTTTTGGGAGGCCAGAAGTCTGAAATCAATGTGTTGGCAGGACTATGCTCCCTTGAAAGGCTCTATAGGGGAATCCATTACTTGTCTCCTCCATCTTTGTGGGGCTAGTCCAACATTCTTAAGGTAGTTGTTTATTTCAGAGATGGTTTATAAAGGATAAAGGATATAAATTAATTCTGCAAAACTTCTTTATATATTCGAGAATACTTATCCTGATTTCCCACCTCATTTGTGTTATTTGCTTTTCCTTCACTGTTCCCACCCACCATGGGTACAGGTTGATCTGAAGCGGAGAAGGTAGAAAGACCAAAGTAGAAGGTTGGATGCACTATGAACAAAAGAATAATGAATTCTTCCCTCAGGTTCTGACTCCTCTTGGGACCAACGTGGCCTGATTGGAGGAGAGAGGCACTCCTTGGCTTGTGGCTACATGACTCTACTTTCTGCTTGGGTCATCATATTGCTTCTTCCTCTTCCCTGAGTCTTCTCCTCTGGGCATCCATCTCAAAACTCCTTCTGTCTCTCTATTATGATGTTACACATGATTCCATTCAGGCCCCACCCAGATAATCCAGGCTGAGTGCCTTCTTTCAAGACTTTTAATTTAATCAGTTCTCTTACTGTGTAAGGTAATAGTCACAGATTGCAAGGATTAGAACATGGAAATATCTTTGGTGTGTGTGTGTGGGGGGGGTACCATCAAGCCACTACAGATGGTGTCATTCATGTGTCTTGTATTTGGTATCCATAGTCTTACCATAGATCATGTCATTACCAAATATAGGACACTTCAGAATCTCAGTTGAAAGCATCTCATTTTCCAACCACAGCCTCCTATCTTTTTAGCTCATTCCTTTTAGGACTCAAACTTGAATAATGATTCACCCACCAGGACTTATAACTTAACACTTTTATCTCTTACATTGCCTTCATCTTCTCACTTCTATTACGCAGCTTAGATTATTTGATCCATGATAATAAATCTGTTCCTTACATCCTCTACTCTCAATTCCTTTGCCCCCTCCCTCCACTGAATTCACCTAGAAAAATCCCATTTGTTGTTAAACCAACTCCACCTGCTCCATGCCTGTACCCCAGATGCCACCTGTGACTTGATTTTATTTTATGATTCCATAATACTCTGTTCATAGCAGACAAGTGTAAAAGTAACTCTAGTGGCAGATCTTCTGAAGGAAAAAGAAATCTATATGTTTTGAGGTAGCTTTGGCATTATCAAGAGTCACTATCATCAAATCAAAATCCTGTATGTACCGAGTCATAGTCAAAATCTCTATTGAAATTTCTGTGTATTGTTAAATCTCCAAGCCTGTTTTTGAGAATATGTGTTTGAGGTAAATTTTAAAAACTTAAAACCTATAATATATTTTTAAAAATTACTAGAAGTGTTTTAATATTTCTTACTCCCTTTATAGTATTCCAGCCAAGATGTGAATTAGTTTAGAAATATAATTACCACATACAACATTGTTTCTTTGGAGGCTCTGCTTTGTAAGTTGCAAACAACTAATTTAAAAATAAATTTTTAGTAAATATAGTCTGTTTGAAGACAAGAAACTTGTTCAATATGCAGCTTATTATGGCTTTTAATGTGGTTTCGTATTTGACACTTCATTGGTTGAAATGATTACTCTAAATGTTGATTATATAAAAAGTTCTCCAAATTTGAAGGAACCAGATTAACCTTAGGGTAAAAATATAGGATATAATAGTAATGTTTCAATTTTTCTGTTTGCTTCTTGTCTCTGTCCATGGTAGCTTTTGGCTTCATCTGCATCTTACAGTAGTTATATTTGGAACATATTCTGTATCTTTAATAAGAATTCAAATCCTATGAAATTAGAGAAACAGAAATGTGTGGATTTAAAGGCAGGTTAAATCTCTCTCTGATATGCCATAAAAGCAATGATATCAGTGCCCGCTAGGCCTGGATTTGATGAGATGGGAAGGCAAAATGGAGAAGGTAACATTTCAGAGTTTGGGGGAAGATAATTTTCATATTAATAGTTTCTTCAGGAATATAAAAAAGTACATATCCTCCAAAGCTATGTGGTGTATTCTGGGCACTTGCTCATTTCTCTCTCTTTTGTTTTGTTTTTTTGTTTTTTTGTTTTTTTTCTCTTTTTACTTTCTTCTTCTTCTTCTTCTTTTTTTTTTTTTTTTACCCCCTTGTCTCTTGTCTCTTTTATTTGATGACAAAAGAAGTGAGAGCAGGGAGGAGATAAAGAGGAAGAGGAAGATAATAGATTGCCTTCTTGTTTTCTTCTTAACTCCATACTACTAGATTTTGCTTATTTTTTTCATCCCTGGACAACTACAACAGAAAGACAAATTTTTATCTTTATATTATTCACTAATAAATATTTTAGTAGAGAAATACACGGTATTTCCAAATTAGATGACAAAACTTAGGGACTTTTTCCCTTCTGATTTCTATACCATAGGCAGCTTCCAGGTGGGAACACTGTATTGTTTGTTTTTTTTACTGTCTCATGGAGCAAGGGTGAGGTGGAAGAACTTGTAAGGCAACTTGAGGCTCAAGAGAGATTTAAAGAGAAAAGTTAAGGTGTTTTAAGTTATACTGTAAATCATTTCTTCTGAATTTAATGATTTTTAGCTTTGTATATTTTCCGTTAAGTATAAAAGGTATTTTCTTTAAAAGCTATTTTCAATTTCTTTTTCTACCAGAATCTTCTCTTTTTTTTTTTTATTTAATGCTTATCTATGTCCCAATAAACAAACTGAATAAAAATGAAGTTCTCTGAAGGGTCAGAGCTCAGAGTATTACAGAACAGAATTTAGCAACTGCTGCTCTAAAATTGTGAAAGTTTTAAAAGTAGGCCCTCAGTGAGAATTTGGTCTGAAATGAACTAAAAGGATTTAGAAAATGCCTATTTGTGTGTGTGTGAATAATGAAAGGGAGGGAGAGACAGGGATGTTTGGAAGAGTCTTAACTTACTTTAACTTGTTCTTGATATCTTATATCAGATTCAGGTGATCGAGAATGACAGAGCCACCAGAGGAGGACAAGTTTATGCCACCAATACCAGAGGCCAGGTCCCTCCCCTGGTCACTACAGATTGTGTGATACAAGACCAAGGTATTTCTTGTCAATAATATTTTTCATTGAAGTTTTAAAAGTTTTCACCATTTTTTAAAAACAAATAACACTGGCACCCTTCAGTAATGCTATCATTGACGGGGAACCTCTTGATAGGTGATAATGGGTACTAATTTTCCATCGATCACTCAAGCACTGTGAATGTATTATCAACTGAATTCTATTTTCTGCTTGTAGAAGTCTAGAGAGTGGTGAGATAGAGTTCAATATACTAGTTTAAGAAAATTATTTTAGTTTATAGGGTTAAATTAGTACATGCCCTACTTTGGTTTACTTTAGTTACTACATTAGGAACCTGGCCAAGATAGCATGAGTAGAGCAGTAGGGGATTGAACACTTGAGAAATCAGCCTACTTGGTTCTAGCCCCAATGATGTATATATATTTTTTCAGCAACATCTTTAATGTGTGGGTTCTGTTTTTCCAGTTTTGAACTGGGATGAGGAAAGGCTGAGCTCTCTTTCTACTAGCTATCCAATGTGTGCTGCCAGTTTAATATATCTGTCCTTGCACAGGTTTGCTCTTTCTGGGAATATATCATTATTCTCTTCCTTATGGCAAGTTAAATCACAGCCTGATGGAATCATTATTATTTAATTCCTGAACTTTTTGATCATCCTACACTGAAACTCTGTACCCATTAAACAGTAACTCCCTATTCCTCCACTCCCCAAAGCCTCTGTATCCTGTATTCTATTTTCTGTCTCTTGCCTATTCTAGGTACCTTGTGTGAGTGGAATCATACAAAGTTTGTCTTTTTGTGTCTGGCTTATTTCACTTGGCATAATATTTTCAAGGTTCATCTGTGGTATAGAATGTATCAGAATTTCATTCTTTTTTAAGGCTGAATAACACACACACACACACACACACACATTGTTTTTATGCATTCGTCTGTTGAAGGGCATTTTGCTATTAGTAGCCTTAGCAGCCAGGTGGTTGCTGTGAACATTGGTGTACATGTATTTGTTTGAGTCCCTGCTTTCAGTTCTTTTGGGTATATCCCTAGAAGTGGGATTACTGGATCAGAGGGCAGATGTAAGGAAAGAGTACAAGGAAGACTCAGGAAGAGAAGGAAGGACCAGTGAGGTGGCAAGGTCCAGATCATCATCATTTCTCCTGCAGTCCAGCCCTTGGCAGGGAGAGAGAGCTGCCTGCCATGGAGCCCCCCTCAAATTGGCCCAGTCACACCCCTTGGCTGTGAAGCCCCTTTGTCTGGCCTGGCTGATCAGCTGATACTTACTAGTGAATGTTTTAGGATGTAGCCCAAATCTCAGACATGTGCAGAAATTCACAGAACATAAGTAGAACATGGAGGCAGAGGGAACCTTGGCCTTCATTTGCTCAGCTCTCCCAGTTTACAGAAGTGAGGGCGCCTAAGGCCCAAGGAGCTTAAGTGACTTGCCCAAAACTACACAGCTAGTTAGGAGTGGCTCCAATAAAGAAAAACACCTACTTAAAAAAATACTGTTTTCTTTGCCTACAAAAATTACATATATTGTTTTTTTGGCTACAGGATCTAATTTAGGACCCAACTCGTCCCTTGATTCTGTACTTCTCCCTATCCTACAAGACCCTGTTCAAGCACCACGTACTTTGTGTAGTCATCTCTGACCAACGTGGCTGACTCATTGCCTCCCTGGGCTACTTCTTAATGAACTTGCTCCTCTGTGCCATGCCATTTTACAGTTACCTGTTTTTATCATCACTCTCTCCTACCAGGCTTTGAAGCCAGAGGCTTCACTTGTCTCTGTCCCAAAGCCTCTAGCAGGAGCTTAGCTTCATAAATGTTTGTCGAATGACTAATTTATTGAATGTTTTCCAGTCAGATTATCCCATAATGCTCTTTATTAAGCATCGCCAAGAGTTTTGAATCTTAATTACTGAGATTGTTAAATTATCTACTGTAGCCATATCTTTCATGCCCCACTTTTGCATACCTATTTATAAAAACAAATTCTCAGTGCCTTTTTTTTTTTTTTTAAGATTTTATTTATTTGAGAGAGAGAGCGTGAGCACGAGTTGGGGGAGGGAGAGGGACAAGCAGATTCCACACTGAGCGTGGAGCCCAACCTGGGGCTTGATCTCAGGACCTGAGCTGAAATCAAGAGTCAGACGCTTAAGCAGTTGAGCCACCAGGTGCCCCAAATGAATTCTCAATGGCTTTTTAAAAATTCTATCTTTGTGTGCATTATCTTCCTGAAACCAAAGTTTGTTTAGTCACTTTTATGAGCTCATTCATATGCATATTTCACTGTCAAGAACTAAAAACCCTTTAAAGAATAAATACTCAATTTCAATATATTGTTAGTAATTTTGGCTGGTAAAAATTGAGTACAATGAAAAATTAAAATACTTTTTAAAATATTCAAAAATTCTTATTTCACAGTCTGTGTAAAATTCTTATTTCATACTCTTGTGTGATGTAATGAGGAAGATCTTGTCTAAGTTTTTTTTGTCTAAGTTATGTGAAATGTGTAAAAATAATAGGGGTTCAAGCATATTTACATTTATTACCTAATATTTTTCTTTTATTTCTGCTGCCAAAACTCTTGTTTTACCCTATGTTAGTGTTTACCTGGACTCTAACAGTAATGACCAGTCTACCTGTGTCTAATGTTTTCCTGCTCCCAGAAGCTATCTGGGTAGTTTAGTTTTTTCAAGTATTTATGTGATTATATTGCCCTTGCTTAAAAAAAAAAAAAAAATGTCCCATCATTGCCCATGGGCAAAAGGATTGATCTTAACCACCCGTCCTTCATAACCTGGACCCAACTTACCTGGGATATAGTAAAGAATTATGATAGGTTCTAATACCACTTCTGTCATTTACTAATCCCTTAACCTTTGGCAAGTCACTTAACCTCCTGATATCTCAGTTTTCTCCTCCGTAAAATGGGGTCCTAAGGGTATCGATCTCATAAGGCAGTTGTGAGACTAAAATGAAAACACTTGTAGTGGTCTTAGAACGATACCTAATACACTGGCAATTACTGTCATAATTATGAATCCAGTTTTGGGCTTTGCTACAGAGGCTGTGAGAGACTATGGCAGAAACATGGTACCAACAACTGGATTCAGCCTGCAGTCATGTTAATTTGTCGTGCACAATATTTTGTTTTGTTTCTATTTGAAGTAGTGGCCATTATGTAAAATTGGAATATCTTATGTAAAAATCCAGATTTCTAGCTGGTCCTAAAAAGTAAAATCTGGCAATAATAGGTTAAATCTGAACAGAAGAAACTCAGCTTTCTTAGGTTCAACTTCCCACTCATTCCGGGCCCACCGGTGCAGCAGAACCTGGCCAGAGAAAGGCTCCCGGCCGCGCTGCACTGCCCGCCCTGTAAACTCAGGACTGTACTTCCCCTCGTCCTCTCACTTGTCCACTGTCCTAAGTAACTGTTTCACATTCCTTCCTGAAACCTGCAATACCTCCTCTCCCAACCTTTCTTTAAGCTGTGCATATGTCCTCCTTTCTGAGAAAATTGAGCAGTCAGAAGACAGCTTCCTCGGACTGTTGCCATCATATCAGCCCTGCCCTAATGTGCACCTTTGCTCTGCCTTTCTGCTTTTGGCCATAACTGAATGCTCTGTGCTCCAGTCGGAAGCTAGCCCCTCCTGTGCACTAGTGTAGTATGTTGCTACAGTAAGTCTCCCCTCTTTCTCGTGTGTCGGCAGTATCTCTTTTTACACTCTCCTATCTTCAACAATAAAAATGTTTTTTTGACCTGTTTTCCTCACCAGCTACCCTTCTTTTCTTTGCTCCCCTGTGCAACAAAACTTGAAAGGATTATTGCCAATTCCTGCCCTTACTCACTGTAGGCAGGCTTCCCACCCCAGGCCCTATTCTGCCAAAACTGTCTTCGGGTTTCTAGCAACCTCCGTGTTGTTAAATCCAGCGTGTTTTTTTTTTTTTTTAAGTTTTTATCTAAAGTCCAGTTAACAATACACTGTTATATTAGTTTCAGTTATACAATGTAGTGATTCAACACTTCCATACAACACCCAGTGCTCATCACAGCAAGTGCGCTCCTTAATCCCCATCACCTATTTCACCTCCCCTCTGGTAACCATCAGTTTGTTCTCTATAGTTAAAAGTCTGTTTCTTGGTTTGCCTCTCTCTCTTTTTTTCCCTTTGCTCATTTGTTTTGTTTCTTAAATCCCACATTTGACTGAAATCATATGGTATTTGTCTTTGACTGATTAACTTATTTTGCTTAGCATAATGCTCTCTCGCTCCATCCATGTCATTGCAAATGGCACATAAATCCATTGGTCTTGCTGATCTAGCAGTACCACCTGGCGCAGATGATCATGCTTTTCCTTGATGTACTTTCTTCACCTCCAGGACACCAGATGCTCCTTGTTTTTATCCTTCTTAGTCCTTTAACTGGTTTCTCCTTTTCCCCTGACTTCTTTATGTTAGAGGACCAGGGCTTAGTTCTTGGTCATCCTCTCTGGCTACAATGATTTCATTGGTAGTTTCAAGGTAGTTCATGGCTTTAGTTTGTTCTTTATAGAAAACTCCCAAATGTGTATCTTCAACCCAGTGCCCAGACTCACATATCTAGTTGTTTACTCAGTTTCACTGTTGGATTGCTTAATAGAGTTCCCAAAGTGGACATGTCCAAAGCCAGAGTCCTGATCTCTGCCCACATTCCTATTAACACACCCCTTCCCTTCCTGCAGCTTTTCTCTTATCAGTTGGTGGCAACCTCATGCTTCTGGTCCCTCAGGCCAAAAACTTTGGAGCCATTCCCAATTTCTCTTCCTTTCCCACCTCCCATCTTCACACCTCGTATATCCCTCCCATAACAATCCGTGTACTTCCAAAATATGTCCAGAATATGGCCACTTGTCAATAACTCTACTCAGGCTGGTTCCTGCCACCACCATATCTCCTCTGGTTCCTGCATAACCTTTGTAACTTCTCTGAACTCCTCACCAGCTGCTGTGCCCAGTTATGTGCTCCATTCCAGCCACACAGGCCTCCTGTGACTCCTCCAGCAGGCCAGACATGCGCTGCCCCTAGGCACCTACCTGGGTCAATGCCTTGCTTCCTGGGAGTCTGCTTAAATGTAACCTTTTAAATAAGGCCTACTCTTTAACTGTTTAAAGTTGCAGTCCGCCTCCCACTACCCCTTTACCAGATAGATTTTTCATAGCATTTACATCTTCTAATGACCCATGTAATTTACTCATTTATTGGGTTTAATAGTTATTAATAACAATAGTTATTGTCTGTATCTTCTGTCAGAATATAAGCTCTACAAGGAAGCAATTAGGACAGTGTCTTAGTAGACGTTCAGTAAATACAAATATAAACATAGATTGTTGCATTGCATAATACTCTTTTAGAAATCATGAAGAAAGTTATACAAATAAGGCAATGTATTATCTAGAATTATAAATATTTAAATATTATAGGGCAGATTTTTTTTTTCTCAGCAAATTTCAAGTGTGTTCCTTTGAACATTTCAGGCAATGCTAGTCCTCGATACATTCGTTGCACAACATACTGTTTCCCATGCACGTCAGATATGGCCAAGCAAGCTCAGATTCCATTAGCTGCTGTCATCAAACCCTTTGCCACAATTCCTTCAAATGAGGTAAGAATGATAAAAACAGCAATTCAAGGGGTGCCTGGCTGGTTCATTCGGTGGAACATGTGACTTGATCTCGGGGTTGTGAGTTCAAACCCCACGTTGGTTGTAGCGATTACTTAAAATCTTAAAAAAAAAAAATAGCAACTCAATAATTTAGCAATTCCAAAATTCTTCTTTCATCATTGTTTTCTTATACATTATTCTGTATTATAAACAGAAAACTGGAGAATATTTATATAATGCAGAAACATCCAATCATTCAATTCACTAGGAAGACCAAAATCTGACAAGCTATGTTGTTTGACAACCTGTATAACAAACACTGAAGGACAGGGTCACTTTTGGTTCTGCTGTAACAATGTGCATATTCAGGAAATAGAGAATGTCATGTAGTGACAAACTAAGACTTCTCATGTGACCTTTATGCCTAGTTATTGGCCCCAACATCTAGGTGAAGGAAGCTAACAGAGCCTAAGGTCCGTGGTCTTACTATAGCTGCTTTAATAGTCACGGGGCCAACGTGCTCATGAACTCTTAAAGTCAGTATGATTCATTTGGATAAAAGATAAGAAGTGGTATTTATTTAAAATTTCTGATATTGGGATGGTGTTAATGGATGTTGTGATTGAGACATCCCCCCCAACAAGGCTGCCATTCCTTCTTTTCATGCCCTGAATGGTGGATACACACATACTCACAGAGATACAAGGTACTATAGAGCTAGTCAAATAGGTGAGGAAAAGCTTTAATTCTGACTGGAGCTTTGACCATAATCCCATTGCAGTAGTCTAGTAAGCTATACTGAACACTGGATTCCTTTTGCTCTACCCAGATTCTCTTCCCAGTTTAAACCTCAGCTTGGCTGTAATGACTCTGAGGTTGGCTGATCTAATGAACACCTAACAGCACCCGAGCAAAAGGCAGAGCATCTGCACAAGAGAACAGATTTGTCCCATTTCGTGGGCTGGCCATGCCAGCTGATATGGGTGGTAGAGTGGCCTGGGGAAGGGGACGAGGGCTTTGCTTTACATCACCTCAGGGAAGGAGGAAACAGAAGAGACAGTGTGCATGTTGACAGTGGCTTTCATACCCTTTAAGATATCCACTCATTCTATAAGGAGAATGGTGGCAGAATGCTGCCTTCTCTTTGTGGGTAGAGTGAACTGGGGTAGAGTGGGGCATAGAAGAGGCTGTTCCTAGAAGCCAATCTTACATGCAATATGGTCTCATATTTGTAAGTCAAGAAGTACATTCAGTATTTACTTATTTTAAGTATGGTCTCTTATATGATGGTCCCAGAAATTTAATATTAATGTCCATAAAATCCTCTTTAGAATCACTATGCTTAATAAGGATAAGGTAGACCAATGTGTAATGACAGATCCATGCTGAATATAATGTGTATGTGTGTTTTAAATAATAGCTAGAAGTAATTTTTTGCTATTTTCAACACTTTATTATGAAAATTTTCAAGCGTACAGAAAATTTAAAAGAATTTTATGGTGAACACCTAGATTCTACCATTAACATTTAACTATACTTGTTTTTATCACCTATTGATTCATCTGTCCATCAATCCATCCTTTTTTATGCATTTCAGAGTAAATTGTGGACATTAATTAGTACACTGCCCACTAAATACTCCAGCATGCATATCATTAATGAGAGTTCAGAATTTTCTTACAGATTATTTTTCCTTTTGAGGCAAAATTGATTTACAGTAAAAGGCACGTATCTTAAGTAACCACTCACTGAATTTTGACAAATGGATACACCTGAGCAACCCTAACCTCTCTCAAGATGAAAAACATTACTGTCATCCTTAGAAGTATTTCATCCTCCCACCCCTTCTAACAACCTTCTTTCCCTGGCAACCATTGTTCTGATTTTTTTTTTCCCCACCATAGATTTGTTTTGCTTATTGTAGGTCCTCATATAAATAGACTTCCAGAGTATGCACTCTTCTGTGTAAGGTTTCTGTCATCAGCATAATGTTTTAGAGTGCCATCAACATGCTATTGCATGTATTAGTAGTTTGCTCCTTTTTTATTGCTGAATGGTATTTGATTGTATGGACATACTAGTTTGTTTATGTAGTCTTTTACTGATGGATATCTGGGCTCTTTCCAGTTTTTGGCTCTTGTGAATAAAGCTTCCATAAATATGCTTGTACAAGTCTTTCTGTGGACATATATTCGTTTCTCTTGGATTAATACCTGTGAGTAGTTTGCTGGCTCACGAAGTACATGTTTCTTTTTAGTTTTGTAAGAAATTGCCAGACCATTTTCTTAAGTGGTTGTATCACTTTATAGTCCTTCTAACATTGTATTAGAGTGCCATTGCTCATTATCTTCTCTGTTTGGTGTCTTTTTTTTTTTTTAAGATTTTATTTATTTGAGAGAGCGTGCATGAGCAGTGGGAAGTGCAGAGGGAGAAGCTGAGCGGGCGGCCTGGGACTCCTGAGACTCTGGGATCATGACCTGAGCCAAAGGCAGATGCTTAACCAACTGAGCCATCCAGGCGCCCCTAATTTTAGATGTACTGATGGCTCTGGAGTAGTATCCATGAGCTGTGTTTTTATTTCAATTTTCATACTTCGAACAAAATTTAAACAAGTACCAGTGAATAACATCACACTTACATACATACCACCCATCATTAATAAATGATAACATATTGTCATATTTGCTTAAAAAATTTTTATGAGAGTTAAAACTTCATAGCTACATATGATATTTCCTTTATCAGGCCATTCCTTCCCCACCCCCCTTTTAGGGGCAGACACTGTAATGAATTTGGTATGCATCCTCCCTATATGCGACTTTATATATTGACTTCATGCTCGTGAATCCATAGTAATATGTAGTAATGTTCTGCTTTTTAATGACTCAATTAATTTTAAATAAGTAAAATATAAACTTAGATGCAAGGGGTATAAAATGAAAAAAGACCCTTCCTACCCTTCTACCGTCCCCCTTACAGACAATCTTTTTTTTTTTTTTTTAACGATTTATTTATTTATTTGTTAGTGCGAGAGAGCACAAGCAGGGGGAGCGGCAGGCAGAGGGACAAGCCGGCTCTTTGCCTAGCAAGGAGCCCGATGTGGGACTCGATCCCAGGACCCTGGGATCATGACCTGAGTTAAAGGCAGACACTTAACCGACTGACCCACTCAGGCGTCTCCCGCTTACAGACAATTTTTACCTATTCTTTGTGGTTCCTTCTAGAAATGAAAAATGCATATACCAGCATATAAGTATACATCCTTAAAAAAAATAAATATATAAATGATAGTATAGTATACACACTATTCTGCACCTTTCTTTTTCCAGTTAACATGTCTGGCACTCCTACCATGTCACTACCTACAGAACTGCCTTATTCTTTCCAACAGCTGTGTGGCATGATATATGAGTAAGACAAGCACTGTTGTTACTGTATGTATCAATTTTAAGATGTGTAAGATTCCAGAGATGTGAAAATTTAAAATATGAATCCTAAAATTGAGGGAAATATAGTAAGATGAGTGTGCCTGAGAGAATGGTATAGCAAACCCTTGACACATCTCCGAGGGGGTGGGATTGCTGCAGATGTGCACTCTCTACTCTCCGGCACTCATTCCTATGCTATCTGAATCATTTTATAGTAACTTGTTACTTTCATAATGAGAAGGTAACACTTTTACCTTGAAAGAAAGCCAGGCAACAACTTTACTCTCTATCAATATGAGGATACATGGGATTTCTGCCTCCAGGCAGTGTTAGCTTGAGTGCACCTTGTTCACAACAATGAATTTGCATAGTTTTCAGTTGCACACTAGCAGAAACCTCTCCTCCCTGCTCCAACGCATGAGACAACTGCCCGGGGTCAACCACCCATGGAACAGAACAAAACTCAGCAGTTATTCATACCCAAAATCAGAATCTGTAACCACCTTTTTGTTTATCACCATTTAGTATTAACAATGAAATTATTCAATAACGTGTTCCTGAAAATAAAACTTAGTATTGAGAAGTGTCTTTCAAATGTTAGTTCAAGCCAACCACCCCCTCCCTCCATGCATGTACACATTTCATACACAGATTAAATGTGTATGCTTTCTATTTAACAAAGTTGTTTGATCTAACCAAATACTAACTCCCTACCACCATGAAGTTTTTTTTTTTCCTTTGGTGAAAACTTATGCTGCATTTTAGTTTTTGTGCTTCCCAAAGTACTAAATGGATGAGTTTAGAGTGGTGGTTTATTTTTGGAATCTGACTTAGGGAGAAGCTCTACTTGAGAAAATAACATTCTCTATTCTTTTCATGTTGCTAGAGACTCTGCACACTGACCAGGTAAATGTATTTTGACAGTGCTATTTTTTTTTTCTATTGCAGCTCTCTCTATAGAAGAAGCTCTTCCTTTTGCCTTAGACCAAGAACAGAATTACCCTGAATATAATATACTTATATATTTTATTCTTTCTCTATGTATATATATGTTTTCATTTGTCATATATATATATATATATATATATATGAAGAGAGAGAGGTATAATTGACAAATGAAATTGTATGATATTTAATGAATATATTATATTTAGGAAGGATTACTGTCTCTTACATAGCAGTGTCTCCTGAGTTGAATGAAGACATTCTGTTTAAAGAAGAACATTTACTTTTATTTGTTGAAATAGGCTTACAAGTAAAAAATAAGAAATATGAAAGGGATGCTAAAACATCAGGAAGAAGTTCCTAAAGTTCATGCTTTCAAAAACCTCGTCTTCCTCTTTGGGGATTAACTAGGCCTAAATGAGGTGAGCCACAACCACTGGAGAACCATCACTGCTATGCTGTGCTGATGAGCTGGGATGAGGCAGGATTTGGGCCTCCTTGGCAGACTCTCATCTTGTGGCTTCCATGACACCTCCCTGGTGTATTTGTTTCTACTCCTATGTTTTTTTCCTGGTTTATAATGTTGGGGTTCACCAAGGCATGGACTTGGGATCTTTTCTTCTCTCTTTAGGCTCCCTTTCCTTCCAAAGACTAAATATCATCTGTAACACCTGCTTCTGTTACTGATGAGAATAATAGTAGGCAGGGAGCACTTAATGAGCACAGTTATGAGGGTTTTTTAAATGTATATTCATTTATTTAATCTTCACATCAATCTGTTATCCCACTTTAGATATAAGGAAACTGAAGCACAGACTTAGGTAACTCATTAAGGCCAATGGCTGCTAAGTAACAGAGCTAGGATTCTAGCCCAGGCAGTGTGACACGCGGGTCCTTAACTCGAAATCACTGTACTGTTACTCTCTCCCTCAATCATCCCTACATATCCACATACCCAAATGCCTTCCTGAAATCTCTCCTTGGGTACCTCATAGAAACCTCAGACTTACTATGTTTAGTGGTAAATTTCTGATCTCTACACCCTAAACCAGTTTGCTGTTCCAAATATCCATAAGTGGTGCTATCATATAAATTGCTCGAGCCAGAAATAAAAAATAAACAATTATAGTTAATAATAGAAAATGAAAGATTTCACATGCTGATTTTTGATATTTAGAACATCTAATTAAGGAAATAAATTTTAAAGAATCTTTCTTAAAGGTAAATGGGTTTTATGAATATTGTTATTCTCCATATGAATAGCATTTGAATTTATTTTCTTCTATAATAAATGACTTGCTTATTTTTAAGTATAGTAAAATTTTAAGATTTTATTCCTTATCTGACTAATATTGCCATCATTGCTGCAATTTAAAAAGATATCCCTAAAGATATCTTGATTTGGAATCTATCAAAAAGATTTAAAAAAGGATTTAATACAGTTGGTTTTTTTTAGTTGGTTCTGTTTGACAGAACCTTTTAAAGCATGCCATTGTGTTAGCAACGGCCTATGAAAATAAACCCAATCCAAGCAGTTATGATTAGAGAATGTTCCTGTGAGCATTTGCTTTGGAGATGTATGCTATTTCCAAGGGCATATATATATCATCATTGTTTAAGATTTGATGTTCCTTACTATAAATTTTAATTTTTTGTATGTGTTTCAAGTGAAACCCATTGCCACATTCAATGAAATTAACTATAAGGTATTTATTCAGGAAAAGTAATTGGTTATCTTGTAAGCTCTTCTCTTTAGTAACTTGTGATTTTATTTTTGATGCTGTATTTTAAGAATGAAGGTAGAGTATAAATTTCCAGTGCAAAAGGATTAAAGATTATACTTAATTTTTTATTTTCTTCAAAATAGAAAATCTTTACATTTTGGACAAGTGCATACATCTAGTTATATTTGACATTAAGTTATTTCACCTATAAACCAGATGGCAGAAGCTTTCACTGCCTCTGTGCCTAGATTCAGAAATACCTTTTTATATTTTTTTAGATTATAAATAGATATAATAGTCAAAGTAATTTCCTTTCTTGTTGAATTAATGTAGTGCAGATAAATTTTTATCCAAGCCTTTAAATTTCACTTGATTTGTAATCCCCTAATTACTCTGTGCTAGGAACTGAGGTGAACTTTATGGGTATGGGGGAAAAATAAGATCAGTTACTTATGTCCATGACTTCCAGAAAATTTGCCAGTGCCCAGCTAATTTTTTGGGCAGTATGGAAAAAATTCTGATGGGTTTGTTCTGTGGAGTTTAGGTTCACGGAAGTTTTACCTTACTTATGACTTATAGAAGAAGTTTGTCCTATTATTAAACACTGCTTAAATTCTTTTTTCTTAATGATTATTTATATTCTGATAGATTCAGTAGATGTGAAGAAGCCATTGGAAAGAAAAAGGAATGGATGTCAAAGAACTGACAAAGGGGATTAAGAAAAAAAGAAAAGACTGTCAGAGGTTAAACCCAACATGAACACATTACACCAGGGGTGGACCTCGTATATATCACCTGTGGTTTAATGCATCAGAGGAAAAAAATGGTCTCACTCTAGTATTATGTCTGTATGTTATTTTTTAGGAAGATAGCAGCTTGTGAAGTAGGTGTTATCCGGGTTTTATAGATGTAGAAGCTATACAGGTTCTGAGGCTATTAAGTCACAGAGCTAAGAGCAATGCTGTTGGAACTTGAGATTTCAAATTCCAAGTTCTTTGGCTACATCTGCCTATAAATGATCTTGTTGAGGTTTTATTTAATTAAACACATAAAATAGCTTTTTCTTGCTGACACTGGTTTTAGCAATGGGCTTCTTGCTCCTGTAAGCTCGTGAATTATCTTGAAATGTCTGTCTTAACCTCTTTTCTCGAAGTCTTGTGACTTTAAGCTACTGCTTAGTACTCCTTGAAGGCAAAGACCATCCAAATCCGGCAGTAAGCTGGGCATGCAGTAAAGGTCCTAGATGAAGAAATGCACTCTCCGGGTTGGAGAGAGGTTTAAAAGACAAAGATAAACCAAACTACAGAATGGTGGTTGATTTCTAAATATTTAGGCCTCTAAATTAATATTTTTAGTGCAGTAAATCTTTTCTTTAAAGATTGTATTTATTTGAGAGAGCGAGTGAGCATGAGCAGCGAGAGAGGGGGTGGTCAGAGGGAGAGAGACCCTGGGATCATGACCTGAGCCTAAGGCAGATGCTTAACCACCTGAGCCACCCAGGTGCCTCTAGCACAGTAGGTCTTAATTATTAAGTTTCTTGTTGATAAATATGTCACTTAATGAAGTAAGGTTTTATCTTACTTTGGCTATTCTATTTTATTTTGTACTTTTGAATGACTACAGATTTCCCTTATAACCTCATTCACCTCTCTAACAAAACTCCGTGCGTAAAGAAAAAAATCATTTGAGAGATTGTAGATGTATTCTAGCACATAGTAATGAATAAACATATTAATGAGGGGTTATATTTCATCATAAAGAGCAGAACAGTGAAACAAGTAGGAAGAAATTTTGATCATAATAACAATATTTCAGGAACCAATAAAAATTGACTATTTTCTCCAAAGTACAGTAGATAGTAACCAAATGGTGGAACACTGGGTTGGGAGCCAGGAAATGACTTTAGGTTTCTGCTGTGCCTTGTATTGTGACCTTGGGCCTTTATTCCCAAGAGGGAGAAGTCTGGCTCTGATGTCCTATAGATCTAGAAGGCTGCTAGTGTCTACCCTTCTTTTCCACTCTATTGTGCGTTCAGCGTGGATTACCATGAATATATCACACATCCTATATGTTATTAGAAATTCCTGTGAACAGATTGCACAACCCAACCCAAAGTAGTTTTGTCTATATTACATTTTTAATAAAAGAAATCTGGAGTGTATTATTCACTTAAAAAGCCCATGAAGATTGTGAGACTATGCATTTTTTACATAGAGCCCAAATTTAGCTAGCTTTAGTGAAAAACATGCCCTGAAATGAAATTGATTATGACATAATATTGTGTCCTTTAAAAAACTTTTAAGAAAACTTAAATTATTCTGAAATGAAAGCTTCAAGAGCCTGAATCTATTTTTAATATGTGCATTATAATCTGAGGTTGTCTGCTGTAATGCATTATTTTAGAAGGTATTAACATAAAAACTTGGAAAAATAAAATACATGTACTTAAATAGAAATGGAATTATGAATATAACATTTAAAATACTTTAATATATAAAGTTACTCTAGAAACTGAATCTTATCCCTTAATGATTTTGGTCACTGTTTATATAGTGCTATGAAAAAGTTTGGCAGCTGAAGAACAGAATGTTGTCCCTTTTTAGAATGGTGTTATAGCAGACATAGAGAGAGAGTTACATTTGTCAGGGCAAAGGTTATTAGAATTCTATTTTAAGTTACAGTGTAGAAGATAAATGCACCAAGCTTATTTTCTCAATCACCAAATTACTCATGGAAATCTTTTTTACTAACTGGAGAATACCTTTTGGAGAAATAAGAATAAAGAAGAAAACATTCTGCCTTGACTTAATTTTCAGTGACTGTGAGTTTTATGACTTTCCATGCCTGCTGATTGAGTGTGTGGCATCCATAACATAGGAGCCAAGACCAGTCTCACTGGACGTGGAACACTGGGCATTCGTGAGGGGCCACCCTGGAGAGGAAATATTTTAGAGCCTCTTGCTATCATTTTCATCAATTCTAAGGCCCACATTTTCTCACATTTTAATATGTCTAAAACAGGCATATCTCTTATTAACAATGACTTCTTAGCATTGTGTCCTGTTCAGTTGAAAGCTTTTGTATCTCTTACAATTGAGGAGATTTTAGAATCAGTGAAATACACTATTTATGCCTTGCTTCATGGTTCTAACTCTACTCAAATTTTATGGATATTTAGATAATACAAGGGCTTAAAATTTATGCAATTGATAGTGAGCAAATATGAGAGAATAAAATATTTTAAAGTTTTATATTTGAAAGCTCACTACGCATTCCACTGATTAAAAGCAAAAAAAACCAAAAAACAAAATCCTCTTTTGAGAAGAAAGGAGGGAAGGAGAGTAGGAAAGAAGGGAGAGGGAAAAAACATTATGCAAACCTTTCGTGTCTGAAAATGACACCCAAGTTTCTCTGAAGCACAAGTGATTTTTTTTTTTTAAGATTTTATTTATTTATTTATTCATGAGAGACGGGGGGCGGGGAGAGAGAGAGAGAGAGAGAGAGAGAGAGAGAGAGAGAGAGAAGCAGAGGGAGAAGCAGGCTCCCAAGGAGCGGGGAGCCTGATGCGGGACTCGATCCCAGGACCCTGGGATCATGACCTGAGCTGAAGGCAGACGCTTAACCATCTGAGCCGCCCAGGCGCCCAAGCACAAGTGATTTTTGAAGTGATTCTTTGTCAGGAGTTTGAAGTGATTCTTTGTCAGGAGTTGAGCATAATTATGAGTAAAGTAAGCAAGAATTTTGGAGTCACATGAAATTAGGTGTACAGATTAACTCTAGCACTTCTGGTAGTGTGACTTTGAAAGTACTTAACTTTTAGGGCCTCATTTCTCTCATAAATAAAATTATGATAACTCTACTTACCTGATAGTTGCCTAAAAATAATAAGCTGGTGTAAGGAATGATAGTTACTCTTGTTATCATCTTTATCATTATTATTATGATTATTTGCTATACAGTATTAAATTCATCCATGGAAAATTTTAACTCAGCAATCATGATTTGGGGAGTGTACTGTATACAAAGAGGAGAAATATGAACTACAGTAATTTAAGTTTACTTGAAATGTATACATTTAAGAGGGATGTTATCATATACCTTCAGTGATTCTAGCTACACATCTTAAGAAGGAGGAAATTGATATAGACTCCACATTTATATTCATATGTAAGTGGAAAGAATTAGTTGCTCATTTACATTTTTTTAAATTTTTTTGAAGATTTTATTTATTCATGAGAGACAGAGAGGCAGAGGCAGAGGGAGAAGCAAGCTCCCTGTGGAGCAGGGAGCCCGATGCAGGACTCGATCCCAGGACCCTGGGATCATGACTTGAGCCATAGGCAGACGCTTAACCAACTGAGCCACCCAGGCGTCCTCATTTACATTTTTAAAAAGAAATGTTGCACGGTATCTGTTTTTTGATAGTATATCATAATTTTCTATATTTATTATTAGTGATAAGAACTCACCATTGCATAAACATTTATATAGCTTTTGATTTTTCATAAGCTTCTTCATGGACATTTGCTGGAATAATTTCCCCTTAATCTCTCCCACACTATCCTGTCTTTTTAGGCTAATTAATTTCTATTCAACTTTTAGATTTCAGTTCAAAGTCACCTCCTCAGGAGAGCCTTCCTGGATATCCCACATTTATATTCCTTGTAGCTCCCCTCCATACCATGTGTCACAGTTTGCAGTTTTGTATTTGTGTATTTGATGGATGTCTTTCTCCCACTAGGTTCCGTGAGGGTAGGGACCGCATCTGATTTTTCCTCACTGTTGCACTTCCAAGACCTAAAACAGTCCCTGGAACATTTTTGCACTAAATAAATAAATAAATAAATAAATAAATTTATTTTAAAGATTTATTTATTTGACAGAAGGACACAGTGAGAGAGGGAACACAAGCAGGGAGAGTGGGAGAGGGAGAAGGAGGCTCTCTGCGGAGCAGGGAGCCTGATGTGGGGCTTGATCCCAGGACCCTGGGATCATGACCTGAACCGAAGGCAGACGCCCAACAACTGAGCCACCTAGGCGCCCCCTAAATAAATATTTAATACGGTATTTTCATTACTCAGTATCATTTATATATGGAAGTAAATTAGAATTTTGGAGCCAAGGAATTTGATTGAGGTTTCAGAATAGAGATCGATATGCTTAAACATTTATTGAGCATCTGCTTTGTATGTATATGTTGTATTTGTAACTGAATGAGTTACAAAGTGAATAAAAGTGGAACTGACTCTCCAGGAACCAAGCTAAAGCTAGGATTTGCATTTTGGAGTCATCTCTATCTAGCCATCTGACATTTGCTTGCATCTCCATGTTCTATATCAAAGAAAGTATTTTCTTTCCTACACATGTGTTCTTATGAAAAATCACCATTTGGATACTCACTGGAAATTATTCTTGCTTTTAGTATTGCTGGCAGACAAAAACACCTGTGCTGACTAGGATAACAGTTGCCTAAAGAATTTCCTGGACGGTGAAATTCTTCCTAAGTTTAGCTTAGGTTTCAGTTTTATCCCCTCCCCCCAAATGTTTGTTTCTTTCAATATTATCTCACTGTAAATGTGAAGATATGTACTCTGTGTGTGTGTATATATTTATGAGAGAGTGGGAAAGAGGGGGGATATATGAGACCTGTAAAGAAAAGATTAAAATCTTTGAAATGTTATTCATTGTTTGGGAAAATAAGAGCTCATTGACTTTCAGGAAAAATATTTCTGCAAAATACAGGTAAAACAGAAGAGCCAAAATTGTAAAATCTGGTGTGTATAGCTATCATGGAACTCATCCACCAGAAATCACTTTTCTTAATCCGAAACTGAACTACTGAGGTAAATTGAAGTATTTTAACATGGGGATGAGATCTTAGTTTCTTTTGGTTTACTATGTTCCATACTCCCTTTCTGCTACAGTTTTAAAAGTTTTGAAAAACTCTTATCTAAATACTCCAAACATATAATTTTGTCTACATTTCTCCTCTTTTTTTTTACACTTCTCCTTTCTTAAAGAAAAATTATAGAAAATGTGTATTAGCTCATATTCATCAATTTTTATTATTTGATAAATTAAGCAGTCATGTTTCCTCTCCTTGCAGCTTATTAATGGTATATAATACGTATATAGATGTATTTATTTCTCCAGATGCTTTTGAATTGGTCACACTCATTTTTAAGTGAAAAATCTTTTCTCAACTTTTTTTTTAACCCTATTTTCAAGTCTTTCCTCCAAATGGCTTTTGGCTATTTGCCCAAATCAAGTTAACTCACAAAGGATGATTTGCCGTATACGTGGAAGTGGTCTAGCCAGTATATGTGGCTGTCCACCAGGGATGGTAACTAAGCAATATTTACATTGACAGCAGATTGGACTGCATAAATGACAATTTATTTATTCTAACTTATTCCAACAAGGATTTAATTCAACAGATATTTTTTGTTCACCCAATATGTGCCACTTAGTGTTCTTGGTGCTTGATCTATGTCAGTGAACAAAACAGATAAAGATCTCTGTCTACCCTCATGGAGCTTACATTTTAATGGAGAGAGACAAGACAATGGACCTCATACTGAGCAAATGATGTAATATGTGGAGGAAGGAAAAAACAGAGCAGGGTTAGGGAGTTGAAGACTGTTTGGGGTGGGGGGGTAAGTGGCAGGTTTCAGATTAAGTAGGGTAGTCCAGTAAACCTGATTGAGAAGGTGTCATTTAAATGAAAGCTTGACTCTTTTTTTTTTTTTTTTAACTTTTTGAGGAACCTCCATACTGTTTTCCAGAGTGGCTCCACCAGTTTGCATTCCCACCAACAGTGCAAAAGGGTTCCCCTTTTTCCACATCCTCACCAACATCTGTTGTTTTCATGTTGTTGATTTTAGCCATTCTGACTGGTGTGAGGTGGTATCTCATTGTAGTTTTGATTTGTATTTCCCTGATGATGAGTGATGTTGAACATCTTTTCATGTGTCTGTTGGCCATCTGGATGTCTTCTTTAGAAATGAAAAACTTTTGAGGAACCGCCATACTTTTTTCCAGAATGGCTTCACCAGTTTGCGTTCCCACCAGTGGCAGCCTTTCTCCGCAGCCTTGCCAACATCTGTTTTTCCTGTGTTGTTAATTTTAGCCATTCTGATAGGTATGAGGTGGTATCTCCTTGTAGCTTTGATTTGTATTTCCCTGATGATGAGTGATGTTGAGCATCTTTTCATGTGTCTGTTATCCATCTGGATGTCTTTGAAAAAGTGTCTATTCATATCTTCTGCCCATTTCTTAACTGGATTACTTGTTTTTTTGGGTGTTGAGTTCGATAAAGTTATTTATAGATTTTGGATATAAACCCTTTATCTGATATATCATTTGCAAATACCCTCTCCCATTCCATCAGCTGCCTTTTTGTTTTGTTGATTGTTTCCTTCTCTGTGCAGAAGCTTTTACCTTGGTGAGGTCCCAATAGTTCATTTTTGCTTTTGTTTCCCATGCCTTGGGAGACGTGTCTAGTAAGTTGCTGTGGTCGAGGTCAAAGGGGTTGCTGCCTGTGTTCTCCTCTAGGATTTTGATGGTTTTTTCCTGTCTTACATTTAGGTCTTTTATCCATTTTGAATTTATTTTTGTGTATGGTGTAAGAAAGTGGTCCAGTTTCATTCTTCTGCATGTCACCATCTAGTTTTCCCAACACCATTTGTTGAAACTTTTTTCCCATTGGATAGTCTTTCCTGCTGTGTCAAAGAAAAGTTAAAAATAAAACTACCCTACGACCCAGCAATTGCACTACTAGGTATTTATCCAAAGGATACAAAAATGCTGATTCGAAGGGGCACATGTGCTATCAATAATAGCCAAATTATGGAAGGAGCCCAAATGTCCATTGACTGATGAATGGGTAAAGAAGATGAGGTATATATGTACAATGGAATATTACATGGGCAATCAAAAAGAATTAAATCTTGCCATTTGCAACAACGTGGATGGAACCAGAGTGTATTATGCTAAGTGAAATATGTCAGTCAGAGAAAGACGAATATATGATTTCACTCATATGTGGAATTTAAGAAACAAAACAGATGAATATAGGGGAAAGGAAAGAAAGATAAAATGAGATAAAAACAGAGAAGGAGGCAAACCATAAGAGGCTCCTAACTACAAAAACAGACACATAGATCAATGGAACAGAATAGAGAGCCCAGAAATGGACCCTCAACTCTATGGTCAACTCATCTTCAACAAAGCAGGAAAGAATGTCCAATGGAAAAAAGACAGTCTCTTCAACGAATGGTGTTGTGAAAATTGGACAGCCATATGCAAAAGAATGAAACTGGACCATTTCCTTACACCACACACAAAAATAGACTCAAAATGGTTGAAAGACCTCAGTGTGAGACAGAAGTTCATCAGAATCCGAAAGGAGAACACAGGCAGCAACTTCTTCGACCTCATCCGCAGCAACTTCTTCCTAGAAACATTGCCAAAGGCAAGGGAAGCAAGGGCAAAAATGAACTATTGGGACTTCATCAAGATAAAAAACTAATCGCTATGCAAAAGAAACAGTCAACAAAATCAAAAGACAACCGACAGAATGGGAGAAGATATTTCCAAATAACATATCAGATAAAGGGCTAGTATCCAAAATCTATAAAGAACTTCTTAAACTCAACGCCCAAAGAACAAATGATCCAATCAAGAAATGGGCAGAAGACATGAACAGACATTTTTCCAAAGAAGACATCCAAATGGCCAACAGACACATGAAAAAGTGCTCCACATCGCTTGGCATCAGGGAAATCCAAATCAAAACGTCAATGAGATACCACCTCACACCAGTCAGAATGGCTAAAATTAACAAGTCAGGAAATGACAGATGTTGGCGGGGATACGGAGAAAGGGGAACCCTCCTACACTGTTGGTGGGAATGCAAGCTGGTGCAGCCACTCTGGAAAACAGTATGGAGGTTCCTCAAACAGTTGAAAATAGAGCTACCATATGATGCAGCAATTGCACTACTGGGTATTTACCCCAAAGATACAAATGTAGGGATCCGAAGGGGTACGTGCACCCCGATGTTTATAGCAGCAATGTCCACAATAGCCAAACTGGAAAGAGCCAAGATGTCCATCGACAGATGAATGGATAAAGAAGAATGGTGTATATATACACAATGGAATATTATGCAGCCATCCAAAGGAATGAAATCTTGCCATTTGCTACGATGTGGTTGGAACTGGAGGGTATTATGCTGAGCGAAATAAGTCAATCAGAGAAAGACATGTATCATATGACCTCACTTATATGAGGAATTCTTAATCTCAGGAAACAAACTGAGGGTTGCTGGAGTGGTGGGGGGTGGGAGGGATGGGGTGGCTGCATGATAGACATTGGGGAGGGTATGTGCTATGGTGAGTGCTGTGAATTATGTAACACTGTTGAATCACAGACCTGTACCTCTGAAACAAATAATACATTATATGTTAAAAAAAAAAAAGAAGAAGAAGAAGATAGCAGGAAGGGAAGAATGAAGGGGGGGAAATCGGAGGGGGAGATGAACCATGAGAGACTATGGACTCTGAGAAACAAACTGAGGGTTCTAGAGGGGAGTGGGATGGGGGGATGGGTTAGCCTGGTGATGGAAAAAAAAAAGGTAAGAAAGAAAAAATAAGAGGCTCTTAACTATAGAGAACAAACTGAGGGTTACTGGAGGGAAGTGGGTGGGTAGATGGGTTAAATGGGTGATGGGCATTAAGGAGGGCACTTGTTAGGATGAGCACTGGGTGTTATATGTATGTGATGAATCACTAAATTCTACTCCTGAAACCAATACCACACTATAAGTTAACTAACTTGAATTTAAAGAAAAATAAATAAATAAAGACTTGACTCATGCATAGAGGAAAATGTTTTGAAGGTGTTTTCATGGCCATATAAAGAAGTGAGATAAATGGAGAGAAGACTCTGGTTAATTTATAATTCTGCCAGAGAGACAAAGGGAGTGTGCCCCTAGGCTTATTATTTTTAACAAGTGTAGTATTTTACAACTTTCCTTTGAGGAACAGAAAACTGCCAATTATTTTGGTATAAAAGAAACAATTCATAGGGTTTTTAAGTCTAAAATGTATTTTCACCCTCTGTGCATTCTTTTTTTTTTTTTTTAAGATTTTATTTATTTATTTGACAGAGAGAGACACAGTGAGAGAGGGAACACAAGCAGGCGGAGTGGGAGAGGGAGAAGCAGGCTTCCTGTAGAGCAGGGAGCCCAGTGCGGGGCTCGGTTCCAGGACCCTGGGATCATGACCCGAGCTGAAGGCAGACACTTAACGACTGAGCCACCCAGGCGCTCCATCCTCTGTGCATTCTTATAGCAAATATGTCTTCTGCAAGTGGCCTATAATTAGACAAAAAAATATAATTCTCCCTTAGGGGTAAAAGATAAACTATAATAGGTCAAGGTTTAAAAGAAATGTGGGAAAATATCTCTCAACTATAGAATTTCTAAATATCATAGCCTCTTGAGAAGGAGTGTCTTACTCAAAAGTTTCCAATATCTGTTCCAGCCAAAAAAGTGATGCTAATCTTTGCAAATATACCTGTAACTTGAAAGACTGCATCAGCATACCTAATCTAAACTGACCTATTTTTGCTTTAGAACCATTACCTACCATTTATAATCTAGTCATGAACTAGGACTGCCATTTAGGAAAACTGATATTATGATGGGCTCTTCTCCGATAATTATTTTCTCTTTCGAAACTCTGGATGCCCTCTTAACAGAAGCAGCCCTTCCTTAGACTTTAGCATATGGTCCGACTTGACCTTTCCACTAAAAAGCCCTCCTGGCATTGGAGGCCCTGGGTAGAAGGGTTACAACTGTGTTTGCTTTAAGATACTTTTGGCTATTGCAGGAAAAGAGTCTCCTATTTGTGCATATTTTGGGATGAACTTAGCATATTAGGGTTTATCATATCCAGATGTAATCTGTTGTGATAGAAGAACTGGCACATATCCTCAAGTTTAAACATGACTTCCTTCATTTTTATTTTGATGTTTTTCAGACTTATTTCAAACCAGTTTTTCTCTTCTTCTGTCTCTCCCTCCTTATCAGTCATTAAACAAATATTTTTTGAGAATTTACTCTATAATTAAGGCCCTGGGATCCGTGGTGAATCCAAAGCTTACATATAGTAATAAGGAGTGATTTTTTTTTTTTTTTTAAGTTAGAAATTTACTTTGGGATGTCTGGGTGGCTCAGTTGGTTAAGTGTCCAACTCTTGATTTTGGTTCAAGTCAAGATCTCAGGATCTTAAGATTGGGCCCCTCATTGGGCCCTGTGCCGGGCGTGGAGCCTGCTTGGAATTCTGTCTCCCCCTCCCACTTTCCCCCCCCCCTTAAAAAATATACTTTAAAAATTAGAACTAAAATATTCAAACATCTTTTGAGTTTATTTTTTAGAGTTTTATGAATTTAATAAAATATAGGAGATGATGAAATAAACTCTAGAAATCTCTCATGTTAATTGTAAAACATGTAGAATTCACTAATTTATAAGCAGGCTTCAAAACCTATGCCAAATGTACTGTTTTTCTAAAGACATCATTTATTTAGTGAATGGTGAAATCTCTTAACTATCTTCTGTCAGAATTGTTACCATGTAGTATAACAACTGACTTGAGGTGTGTGTGTTGTGCGTGTATGTGTGTGTGTATGCACGCACATGCATGCACATGTATGTCTTAAACACGGCCATTTGGGACGTACCTGGCTTTGAAGGCTCTCCACAGAATCAGTCCAGCTTTCCTCTTTATCTCCCTTCATCTCAGCTGATTTAGGCTACTTGCCTACTAGCTACCAACATACCCCAGCTTTTCCTCCTGTGTTACACTATTCTTATTGATTAGAATTGTCTTTCTTTGTCGGTCAGTGAAAATATAACTCCTTATAATTGCTCATCTCTTCCTTGAAAGAAGCTTTTATTGACCACCCCACCCCCGCTAACCATAAGGGATTTCTTCTTTTATTAGTGCCTTTTGCTTAAGCACCTATCATGAGCTGCCGAGAAATTATGGTAGTGTATTTGTGAGTACCTGATAGATATTTTGTTTGTTCATTCAAAAACTGTTAACTGCTCTCTCTCAGACGTTGTGCTCTAGGAAATACAACAATAAACACGTTAGACTTGTGAGTCATGGATTTGAGAATTTACTAGTAATACCGAAAAGTAGAGCAGTATGATGAGTGCTGTCAGGCACAAGATGATACAGGAACATATAGCTGAAATGTCTAAGCCAGTCCTCAGGGGCCAGTTTGAGACTTGGTTCCAGTTTAGACAAGGTCTCTGCCAAGTCAGGAGGAAAAAGGGATACCCTTTCCCTTGTAATAGGAAAGGGAGAGAAAGGAAAATATTAAGTAGATACTGGCAAATTAGTGGAGGAAAGTCAAGGGAATTCCTCTCTGCTTCTGTTTTCTTTTTGAAGAAGAAGGCAAAATGAGCTGCTAAGGGAGGTGGAAAGAGAGCTTATTTGGAGGTTGAGAAGGTAGAAAGTAGCTCCTATAGAGAGAGAGGAAGAGAAATGACAGGAGACATTTAATAGTTACCAGGGAGCACTGAGGGCTTGGTTCAAATCATAGACCACGAGTAATGATGCCTTTCTTTGAAACTGTAGGCTTTTCTTAATCTTTTTTTTTTTTAAGATTTATTTATTTATTTTGAGAGAGTGAGAATGAGAGAGAGAGAAGGAGTACATGAGAGCGGGGAGGGTTAGAGGGAGAAGCAGGCTCCTTGCCGAGCAGGGAGCCTGATGCGGGACTCGATCCTGGGACTCCAGGATCATGACCTGAGCCGAAGGCAGTCGCTTAACCAACTGAGCCACCCAGGCGCCCCGAAACTGTAGGCTTTTCTATAGGAGCAATCTGCAAAGCCGTTTCTGTATCTGTAACACAGAGAAGGCAAATAGGTGGAGTAAATGAATGAGAATTCAAGCTGCATCTCTGCAATTTATTGGACAAGTCACTTTTCATCACTGACCTTCCATTCTTTCTGAACCCACCGATGGTAATGCCCACTCTCAAAGATGTTAGTATCTCAACATCAAATTGATATTTTTTATACATTTGAAAGCATTTTAAACTACAGATAATACTAGATAATAGTTATGATCTTACCTATAGGTTTGAATCAGTAAAATTTTTCAGAATTTTCCATACTGGATGCACAAAACAATACAAACCTCTGCCCCCCCCTTGGAAAGGACCCATATCCAATGATCTTCAAATCCGATGTAAGCTCTAAGATAGCTGTAAGAATAAATAGGCTAACAGTGATGTTGAAGAGAAAAAAGCTGAAAATAATCTTTGAGGTGCACTCTAACAAGAGGATACTTTTCTGAAAATATGAAAACACAAAGTTTTAGATTTACAAAGGCCAACTAAAAACATCCTTAGGAAGTATAAGTATATGCTTAGAATTATTACAGTGCATTGGATGTTTTTATTATCAGGCTCTGTTTCTTTTCAGAAAATGCATAACATTTTTAAAAGGCATTCAGAATATATTCTTTCATGCTGTGTTTGTTATTTTAAAAAGTCAAACACAGCACTACTACTGTTTAGAAAATGTGTGTACAGTAAGTAGCCTATTGCCCTGTTCCTTTCTTTCCATGTAGGCTGACCGAATGTCATATATGGCAAGACTAAAGATAGAAAACACATACAAGCTGCTGCTTATTCCTCTTTCCTATGGAAATGTCTTTAATGAGTGCACTTGATACAGACTCCCTTTTCATTCTAGCTTCTGGGCATAATCCTCTGGAATCTAACCCTGCTTGCCTTCCATCGTGCCTAATAGTCTGAATGTTTAACATTTTTAAAGGGTAGTTGTTCATCACAGGTTCTGGATTATCTTTTCACATACCATTTCCATGCTTCTACTTACATCCCCCCAATTAATCCAAGTTATCAACTGACCTCTTCTTGATAATAGAACCAAAAAATGGGCAGTACTTCAATCCCAAGAAGTAGCTGCATGCCAAAATACATTTAACAGTATGAAACTGTTGTTGCTAAAGATACCTATTTATTAGTGATTTACTGAGGACTATAATTGATGTTGAATGTGGCCCTTTATTAAAAGCTGGAAGACTGTTTTACATTTCCACAGGTCATCTTACTTTAAAACTTTTGACCTGATTTAGGACCCACATAAGCAAAAATTTCTCTCCCTTATCAGTAACTATGTAGCTGAGGTATTTCCTTCAGGCACTAAGTGAAGTAGACTGTTGGTCATGTTGGGACAACCGTATAGTCCAGGAGACTGATTACTTTCTTTGACCCTTCTATTGAAGGACATAAAGGGAGAAAACAGGGAAGAGAAGTCTATTTTAAAAAGGAAAATATGTACTTTTTCAAAATTAGTGAAAAAGTATTAAAAGACGGGAAAAGTAGGTAGTTACAGAATTTGTGTGCATGTATTAGAACTTCTAGAACTCTTACTTAGAACTTTGGTGCTGAAAAATAAGGAGGCAGGTAGTGGGGCAATGTGAGACAGTTTTCGTCCAGCAATATCTTGGATATGGGCAAGTGTAACCTTCCTAAGTTAAGGTGTGCCCGAACTCTCGGATTTAGCCCCTCTCTCCTGTTCCTCCCTGCATCCACACTCCTGACTGTTCCAACAGGAAGGTAGATGTTTGCTTTAGAAAATACGTTCTTGGGGAGCCTGGGTAGCACATTTGGTTAAGTGTCCGACTCTTGGTTTCGGCTCAGGTCGTAATCTCATGGTCATGAGATCGAGCCTCACACGTTGGCCGAGTTGGCTGTGCTCAGGAGGAATCTGCCTGGGATTCTCTCTCTCCCTCCCCCCGCCCCCGCACTCAGGTGTGTGCACTCTCCCTCTCTCTCTCTCTCTCTCTCTCTAAAATAAATAAATAAAAATCTAAAAAAAAAACAAAAAAGAATTTCTCCATCCCAGTGTACTGCTGCTGAGCACCATGTTGCAAACTTCACTAACTTTGCTTTGTTATTTTGGCCTTTAATGCGCATGTGACAAGTAGGAAGTGGACACTGGCCATGGGGGCATTTGCTTCCTCGGGCCACTCTCTTTCCAGGTCATCTTTAGGTTGCCCGCTGTACTTTGGGGCTACTTATTTTCCCACATATAGTCAAGGAAAAGTCGGTAAGGGGGTTAGAAACTCATTAGAATAAGTTTTTCTTAGCTATTATCTTCAGTAATTTTGACAAATTCTGTAATTTCCATATAATTTATGCTTAAGGTAGCCTGTATTTCATGTTTAATTTTGTTTCATCCAGGATATTTTAAACCATTATTTAATTTTTTTTCAAGTGAAGTATAGGTTTCTTAATTTTGTGACAGTAATAGCTGATATAAGTTTAGTTAAATGTTATTAGAGTTACATAAATGAATGTGTCATAATTATCTTGAGTATTACCTACTGGGTAGATTATATAGTTTTAATTTTTAGTTGCACAGTGCCATCTACTGGATCTGTGCTACAGAAAACCCTCATATTTTCTTTAGTTGTCCTGGTTTGGTTATAATCAGCTTTTAATATTGAGGTGCTTTCTGGTATTCATCTTTCATCTAAAAGAGAGACTAGCAAGACCTGTGTATTTAGACTTTTCTTAGCTATATAGATCCAAAACGAAGCATATAGGCTACAAATCTTAACAGTTTTTCACTTGGGATCTTTCTACATTGTACTTCATTTTCTTTGAGTATCTGTTTTTGCTTTCAGGATACAATCTGAATCGTTTAACATTGCCTTTTCAGCTAAAGAGAACTTTTATTAATGATTATTTCATAACTATTCTTTCTATTCCTACCTTACTCTTTTAATTGCATATTTGCATGCCTGTTTATTTAATGTCTTTTCTATCCTGACAGATTGAATGCCCCACCAAGGCACATACTATACTCAGCACCTACTGTACAAATAAATGTTAAAGTTCCCTGGGAGAATGGCAAGAATAGTTGGGAAACTGATAATATATTAATATAAGAAAATTTTAAAAATTGTAGTCATAGTACCAAGGAGTTATCGATTGATACATCTTGTTGTCTACTCCTTTTACTTGGAAAAATAACCCAAAAGTTGTGTTTTTTTTTTCTAAATCACTTACATCATTTTAACACTGAACCTCATTTCTCAGTGAGTTATATTCTTTCTTGTGGCCCAGTGTGGAGCATGGTATCATACATGCACAAAAAAGAGAGACATTTTATTCAATTAAAGCGTCTTAATTAAAATTAGTACAGTAAAGGACAAGCATAGCCCTGGTAATCCAAAACTGCAAGCAAAAGATTCAACTATTCCTCTTCCTTCCTCAGTTTCCGCATCACTTCCATGTTGTATAAACTCATGCCACACAGGACCAGTGCTAAGAATAGCCAGATGAGGTTTTTAGAGCCAGTCTCTCCATCCTTTCACTTTTTCCATATACGAGAAGAACAGAAAAGAAAGAGCAGACAGGAATATACTAAAAGCCAAAAGATTAAAGCACGTTTATAAACAAAATTATAGAATCTGAAAATGTTAGTGATATAATGTCCTTGGTGAAGAAAAAAAAACCTTAGAGATTTTTTGGGAGAAGTAATTTGATTTTTTTTTTTAAAAGCTGTATACACTAAAGTTGAACTCAGAAGAAGAGTAAGATTAGCTATTTATGAGCTCATGCACACTACTGTAGATCAGATAAGCAGACATCTGGAGAGAGCAAAGAAAATCTCTGATAGTTTGATAGTTTTCAACATGACCTGAGAGAGATGAAATAAGGCAGTGTAATTTAGGAACCCTTGTCCTGTTGCCCCAAAAGAAAATGTAAACAGTTAAAAAGCTTTTAACATTCTTTACTGTCACCTCAATTGTCTGAAGACCTTGCTTACCTATCCATCATCCAGTTTCCAAAAGACTGAAAATAGAAAAAATGTAAGTGTATTTAACAGCCTAGATTCAGTCACTACTCGACTCCAGTTTATTACTAGACATTCATTTTTGGTTCTGCAAGTTTGAATCTGCCAGGACTTGAATGCTCAGGTGTTAGTTGCTGACAGTTTCACAGTAATTTTAGGTTGGGCCTGCCTTTGGGTAAATCATATCAGTAAAAATAAGGCTAATTTTCCTCGTATTACCTCTGCTTTGTTTGGCAAATAATGGCATCATATTTCTAAAGTCTCTCAGGGAATTGATTATAGTCTTTGAACTCTCAAAATAAAAGGATGAGACAAGTAAAGTTGGCTGGAGTGTAGGCAAATTGCAGACTTTCTTCCTGGTTTATTTCTTCAAAGTATCTTCTGATCTCAGAGGTAAAGCTGAACAGCAACAAAGGCATGACTGATAATTGGTTTTGATCCAGAAAAAGCCATCTTATTATTACAGTTTTGTTACCTTTCACTTCTTACTCTAATTCTCCATTCACTATCCTGAGAATTTCTGGTTGGGACCTGCATCTTTTTGTTTACTTCCCTTTTGTCCCTTCAGATTAGTTATTATTATGACCAGCTAAAGAGGACAGACACTTGTCATTTTTTGCCTCTCAAACACAGAGTTTGTATTAAAAAGTATTGTATGTGTCCATATTTGAATATGTATACATTTAAGTCAGATTCCTGGGGAGGGTTTTTAAAATCTTCTGTGGCTCTCGGCTTTGACCGTTAGATTATATCCTTTAGATTATATAAATTTCCTGGAAGGTAGATATCCTCCCTTCTAGATCATTTTAACAGTGGCAGTTTACAGTAACAAGTTAGCTAATCAAAATGTTTATATAAACAAATGCCTGTAGAAACTCAAGCCTATCTTAAACTTATCAAACTGTAACCCTGCCGTTAGGTACACTCTCTCCTGAGCTCAGTGATTTTGAGAGAAGAAAGGTGGTTCTGTATCATTAACGATAGCAACAGTTACCTTTTACCCAATAATTTTGTGCCAGGCACAGTGCTCAGTACCACACATGGATCCCTCATTTAATCCCTGTCCCAGTCCTACCAATGGGGCACCAGAGCTATGCCCATGTTAGGGATCAGAAGAGATCCTGTATGAGAAGTCCAATCTGTTTTCTGCCTTCCTTGAGGCAAGAGGAGGGGGAGAGGGCAGTGCAGAGGCCGTGGGGACTAGTCCTGAATTTTTTTTCTTTTTAAGACCCTCTCCCGATTCTTTTATGTATTATACTAAACCTGTTTTTTGTTTTTAAGATCTTATTTATTTATTTGACAGAGAGAGCACAAGCAGGAGGAGCGGCAGGCTGAGGGAGGGGGAGAAGCAGGCTCCCCACTGAGCAGGGAGCCCAAGATAGGACTCAGTCCCAGCGTCCAGGGATCATGACCTGATTCAAAGGCAGATGCTTAACTGACTGAGCCACCCAGGCTCCCCTATACCAAACCTGCTGTTGTTGTTGTTTTTTCTGTTACGAGATCTCACAGCTCATTTCTGAAGCCTCAGCAGTGGATTGGTTTTCGCATTGAACATCTGGACAGGGACAAACAGTAAATCTCAGTTTTCTAAGTTGAGTAGAAAATGGCCTTCTGACCCTGTCTCATCCTCCACCTTCCTCCTCTTCAGGTCTCCATTAAAAAGCAGTCTGCTTTATTTACATCCTTTTTTTTTTTTAAGTAAAACTTTGTTACCATGCCAAACCCTGTAATTCTCAAGCTTTTCTAGAAATGTTATCTTTAAGGGAGATTTATAAAAGCAAGAAGAATCTTTGTGGTTTTATTCTGAAAGCCAAAAGAGTTGAGAAACAAGGCAGACTCTAATGCTGAGCTTTTTCACTTTCAAGCTGTAAAATGGTTTCTATTCATGCTTATGAGGAAGAAGCAATTGAAATATTTATTTTTTAAGTCCTGGCAAAACATGACCAGCGACTTTGAGAGTACATTTTGTCATGGGATAAAGAAACAGAAAAGGCAGAATCAGGGTCCTTGCCTTAAAGTGAACATTATTGTATATTTCTTCAGAGAGTTTCATTTTTGAAGAAACATTTTGTATTCTTTGATGGAACTATCTAAACTAACTAGAGCTCTATCCAAACTAGAGCTTTTGAAATCAGACCCAATTCACGTTCTTTATTTATAATCAATGAACAAACTTAGCAAAATCTGTGATTTAAGGTATCCAGGACATTTTTAACATATGCTTTATTAAATATTATTGCCATCATTATATTTTCTCTCTGCCTTCACACACATACAGATAAATACATATACATATATATGCATATATACATATGTCCTTATTAATGAGATAAACATTCAAATTAATTTTTGTTTGGGTATTTCTTTGAATTCAGAAGGTATCAAGAGAGACATCTTTACTCTCCTGGTGAACACCAAGAGTTAAGAGTTCCTTAATGAATGCCACTGGAAGACTTTTCAAATTAAAATTATTCCATAGTATTTCTGAAGTACCTTGAAATCCTATACCCATCTACCTCTTCATTTTACTTGCTTCTTATAGATTCCCCTTTATTTGGTAAATCATGGAGAGAATGGACCAGTCAGATGCAACAGGTGCAAAGCCTACATGTGCCCATTTATGCAGTTCATTGAAGGAGGAAGGAGGTATCAGTGTGGATTTTGCAACTGTGTGAACGATGGTAAGTGGTGCCAATACATGCTCGTAGTAAAAGCTCTTTATTAGTTGAAATATGTTTTACTTCTTAGCTTAGGGGAAAAAATATATGTTAAAGCTCTTAGTTATACCTGAGCTTTCCCTAAATACTGATGAGCTCACATTCAAGAATAACTCAGAGCAATAGCAAAAGCAAAACAAAACAAAACCTCAGTTTTGTCATCTGTAAACATGAGAGGTAAAATTTTGTTTTGCCTCCAACGGAGCCTTTGTGGAAGGGGATTGAGAAATAAAACTACTTACCTACTTTGGAGTTTTATAAGAAACACAGCAGCTTCGATGTGGGAAGTTGTAGGAGCAACTTCATGCATTTATATGAGGCTGAGAGGGGCGTGGAGGTCCCAAACGGAGAAAGTTCTGGTTGGTTTCCTTCCACAGATATTATAAAGAAGAACTTTTATTTTATCTGTGTTTATAGATGGTAGGTTGGAGACTTAATCTTTCCTTATTCCTCCAAGTTATTCCTGAATGTGAGCTGATCAGTATTTAGGAAAAGCTCTGATTTAACTGAGGGCTTTAACACATGTATAGATTGTTTTCCCCCTCAGGGATGAATGTTGGATTGCTTAAGAAGGAAAAAAACATTATTCTGAAGGGCTTTTGTAGATTCTTTATATTTTCACTGTCATTCCAGTATGAATTGACTGATGTTGAAGAAAACTGCAAACTTGCTAAAAGCAACTTACATTCATTATATTCATAACAAGTCTGTGTTTTTAAGTTTTTGGTGCTCAATAAAGTGCATAGTCAGCCTGAAACATTCCCACATTCATTTACATTTCTAGACCCTTTGTAGAACCATGTGATGATTATGAGAGCATGAACTTTCTACGTGTTTTCCTCTTTCCTTATCTTCATAGACATGCTTCTCTGCAGGTCATTAAATCTGAAGAATGTCACGGCTTTCTGCCTCTGTCATTGCATTCATGGCGGCTCAACTCTGTGAGTGTTCTCTGGTGGGAGAGCGCCTTGTTGCCCCAGCTCCTTATTACAGTCCCTGGTTTTGTTCAACTCAGAGTGCCAGAGACTGAGTCTTTCTCACAAAAACTTTGGTCAGTTCTTAAAAATGCCTTGCTATGGAGTGGAATCATTGGTTTCTATCCTCCTCTCAAAAAACTGTGGTCCTCTTGCAATGTCTCTCTCCTTGCTCCAACTGCGGCATCCACTCATTGCAAATTGGATATCCCTGTGAGACCAGATTTCTGTTGGTTCTCCACCCTTACTTCTCTTTCTAAGGAAGATTTTATTCCTTGTTTCATCCTGGATGAAATCTGCAACCAAATCATTGGCTACTTCAGGAGCCCTGTGACAATTCATTTCCCTGTACTTTAGTTTTGTGGGGAAGAGTCATGAGAAGGCAGAGACCTCTCCTGCAGCATTTGGATAAATGTCTCCACCGAGGTCACCAGCTCCTCAGTGTCTTTAGCCAGACCCTCACCTTTCTTAGGAAGGTAATCAGAAATTTATGTAGCTTTTAGATCCAGGATTTTCAGTTTGGTGTGACACCCTGGCGTCACACCCAGAGTATCAGCTCAGAGCCCAGCCACTTCCTGGTAGAAAAAAAAAAAAAAAAAAGAATTCTTGTATCTCTACATAATAAATTCCCTTCCCTTGGGTATTCACTCCTAGGAGGCTGCCGTGTTCATTTTCCAATAGCGTTATTCATACTAGGCTCAAATATTTGTTGCTAAAAGGAGCCAGACTCCTATAGATTTACACTGACACCTGCATTCTTCATTTAGGTTTAAAGAAGACAGAGGTTTATTGAAGTTAGAAAGAACCCAGCAAGCTTGGTCACATGGTTTCACTCTATTTCCCTTCAGAGTGTCCAGAGATTGCACAGTGGGAAGCATGTGAGGCCAAAAGGCATGCAGGAAGACAAGTGTCATTTGGCAGTGCATAATTTACAATGTGACTTGAATTTTTTTTATAAACATGACAGATAATATTAAATGCTAATGAATATGAAATTAAAGGAAAAAATTTCGCATGTTACATGTAGATATGTGAATGAAAATGAATTATAGTTTATACTATGTAGAAATTACCATACCTAATCCTAAATAGCCAATGTAACATCATCTCCCTCAACTAAAAGTAACAAAATTGCAGGTTTAGACGTTTAGACCCTCATAGTCTACTTATCTCTGCTGAGACTGTCAGTTTCCCACTTCCATAATCTTTACAGGACTTTGAATTTTCCAAATTCAGAGATCCATATGTACGTATGAGTGTTATAAAACTTGTTTTAAAAGAAATGGCCATGTTATGGTAAGAAAATAGAAAAATCAGTTCTTGGTGATTATTTTTAAGTTCCAACCTACGAAAACAGTCTTGTTGTAATTCACGTTGGTTCACAACTAAAAATAAAGAATACTGAGTTGTTGGTTTTAAAAGAGAATGCATTACTTCTGTAGTCTTATAAATGAAAATGTTGCTCTTTATGAAATGCTGAAAACCAGAGCATTGCTGGTTATTCTAAATACTTCTTCCTTTGTCAGTGGTTTAATAGCCAGCCCTATTAATCTCAAGGCAACAGGAGTTTGTTTTCACAGAGATACCAGGCCATATTTGTCCAAGTGTTCAGTGTGTGACTCATAAGTGTTCCTGTGCTGTTGGATGACTTCCAGGTCGTTGCCAGAACTAACCTCCTTAGACATTTGAATCAAATTAAGAGTTCTCAGCTGAGATCTTAGTGGTATAGTCTTTCCCTAATGCAGCAATCCTCTCTGCTCTGAAGTCCAGACATTAAAAGATTACCATGCAGACTTTCCATGGCTGAAGACATCTCTTAATTAAAGGATAACAAATACTGTAGTTAATAGTATGAGTCCAAATAACCAAGGTATATTTCCGTTAGGTATATTGAAAATTTAAATAGTTAGAAAAGTCAGAATTCCTTTTAAAGGAGGTAACTAAATAGGGAGAATTAAATTTTCTCTGTGACAATTTAAAAACACCAGTATTTTTATCCCTTTTCTTCACAGTGGTCTAAATGATAAATGTTATGTGTCATCGGTAACTTGCAGAAGAGTCGAGAGGATTTTTTAGAAAACCTTTGTACTTTCCACACATGCTTTTTACATAGTGGATATTTAGAATATACTGCATTCTAGCTTTAAAACACTTTTTCCCCCTCAAGTACTTCTTTTCCTCCCGTAATAAATTTTAAGAACTTATTAAGTTGTCTGTGTTATGAAAACAAAAGGTTTCCTTTCTTATTTTGATTTTATTAGTTCCACCATTCTATTTCCAACATCTGGACCACATCGGGAGAAGGCTGGACCACTATGAGAAGCCAGAGTTATCTCTAGGATCTTATGAATATGTTGCTACTTTGGATTACTGCAGAGTAAGTGTTCCCAGGACTTCAAGTGTTTATACATTGATGTCAAACTCAAGTGAATAACTTTCATATGTAAAGAACTGAATCTTGGTTCACAAACGAAGCATTTTGGTGGTGCTATGGGGATGTAGAAATGCCTCAGACACAGATCAGGTTTCTAGGCTGTTAACATAATTAAATTGCCAAACTACTCAGAGCAGTGATTATTTTTAAAAACTAAAAAGTGGTGCCAGAAATAGAAAACAATAATTTCATTTTTATGTCCCTATCAGATAAAATATTCTGAGTTCTTAAAGCAACAGTACCATAGAGTGCCTCAACCTTATTTGTTTTGTCAGAGGTCTCAGTCTCAGAAGGTTTTCCCTTCCAAGGCAGATGCTCAGCCGATATGGTCAATAGGACTGGAACAGGTTTCTCTACCTCCTTTCTGCACACCCGTCGTCACCACAATGATTTAAGACTCTTAGGATCTCCCTTGGACTATGTGAGAGCCTGGGATTCTGGCCTCCGGTTTCCTTGCTTTTAAATGTAAGCGTGAGACTCCTCCCCGTTTCCTTAATCTAAAAAATTAAATTAAAAAACGTAGCCTTCCTTATGAGATCATTAACTGTTGGCCTCCATACTGTCACCTTGGCCATCTCTTCAGCTGTACAAAACACTCACCACAGACTCTGAACTCATCACCCCTTCTTACAACTCTATGCTTTTAGGTAAGATTGTTTTGACCAGACTATCTTTGCATCCTCCTGTTACATTTATATACCCCACCTAGCAAACTCCTACTCATTCTGTAATACCTGCCTGAAATTTTATCGTATGTGAGTGTACGCATGTGTACACATGAACCACTTTCTTTGACTTGATCGTAGTGGTTATTTACTAAATCTCCTGGGTTTCCCCCCACCCCATAGAATTTGGTCTGTATATTGGTTTTAGCAGGTATCCCCATGAAATTTAAATCTTCTTAAATACTTTCCCTCTTCATAGATTTCAGTATTCTTGGTGACAGGAATCTTGGCCTGGCTGTCTTTTGGGCCTCCACTGCAGTGTCTAGTACAAGGAAGACAGTTAATCAGTGTATGTGGGGTGGGTGAATGAATGAATGAATGAATGAATGAATTGGCAGGTCTGTTACTATTCCCAGGACTGGCTATTTCCCTTTTCCAATGTCATAGTGAGAGTGACCATCATTTTGGGTAACTCGCAGGGCTTTAAAATTCTTCGGTGATTTGGAAACATTTTCTTGGGTATCAGTTCAGATTTCAGCTTCTCTCTGAAGTACCATATGTAGACCTGAAGAAACAGAGCCATTCTGACTAATTTTCTTACTTCCCCTTCCAAATGTGAATGCCTACTGATGCCCAGTGCTCCGTAAACAGCCTCCACGCACAGAATTCTATCACCGATGTTTGCAAGGGGACCAGTCCACATTATTGAGTATAAATTACAAAGAACGTTTTTCCTGAATAGAAGTTTTTTCACTTGATTGGATTTAATTTTTTTTCAGTTAATATAACTTTTGTGTTTATCTTAGTGTTTTGTATGATTTCTTTTACCACATTACATAGAACTAGTTATTAAAAGTTAATGCTTTATTAATTCAAAATGTAACATCTGAACATATTTTGAGAAACATAACATTTTTTGGTATTAATGCTTTATATCAGACAAAAAAAAATCCTAAAGTACCAACTACTTTTAGGCAGTTTATTTGTTCTTTATAGTTCTTGGCTGAAGGTGAATGATTAAGTAGACCATAAATAAAGCCATTATAAAAACTAGTGATGGAAAATTTATTGATTGATCTTTGCAACCATAGTATAAATATAACTATGCTCTCAGTTTCTAGTTCTCTTGCCAGAAAGGCTATATTATCTTGATTTTATGCTTTTTTAATAGAAACTCAGGCAGAGAGTCAAATCTATTTCTGGGAACAAAAGTTTCAGTATCTTCAAACTCTGTTATCTGGAAATGTTCCAGATGTCTAATTGATGGGAAATTTCGCCCAGCAGGCAAGGAACTAAACTAAAAAAAATGTACATTTTAAAGAATTTTTTGTAAGCTTAATCTACCTTTTATTATTCCAAGTAAAATTTAAAATTTAAAGAGTTTAAGTATCTTCAAATTTAATTATAATTCAAAATGTAAATAAAGTATAATAATGAGTCACCTTAGGGATTTGGACAATGAAAAAGAGCTTATTTAATTTGTACCTGTATTTTTTAACACCACACAAATTTAGAAATACAAAATTATATTTTCTCCTATTCATTTTAGTTTATCTTGATACCAATTTTATATAATAAGTTAACATTGATATTTACTATATGTGATGCTCTATGCTAAGTACTTTTTATGTGTTGTATCATTTAGTTCTCAAGTGAACCCATGTGGTGAGTACCACCATTACATGGGGAAACTGAGGCCTAGAGAGCCTAAGTGCCACCCTCAAATCACACACACGTAGAAAGTGCTAGAGCTAGACTGAAAACTGTGTTGGCATGACCATAGAACCCCTATTCTTTATCAATATACTGTGGATTTGTAGGCATTTAGAAAATCACCATGGGATTCCCCTGGGAAAAAAAATATCCAACTCTGTCATATAACTGAGTTTTTCACTTAAGAGTTTACAGAATAGGGCGCCTGGGTGGCTCAGTTGGTTAAGCGACTGCCTTCGGCTCAGGTCATGATCCTGGAGTCCCGGGATCGAGTCCTGCATCAGGCTCCCTGCTCAGCGGGGAGTCTGCTTCTCCCTCTGACCCTCCCCCGTCTCATGTGCTCTCTCTCTCTCTCATTCTCTCTCTCAAATAAATAAATAAAATCTTAAAAAAAAAGAGTTTACAGAATATATCTACACACAAAGTATACCTAAAATGTAAAACCCCATTCCGAGCCAGCCTTTCTTTTTTCTTTTTTTTTTTTTTTTTCATCTCTCCACTTAATTTTAATTCACTGTGACATTTAATGGATACCTAACATGCCCAAGACACTTGGTTATGTGCTGTGAGGGATACCAAAGCTAACAAGATAATGAACTGGTTTCTAGGTACTTCCTATGTCTAGACCTGATAAGTATATTGTTATGATATAAACCCAAGTATGATAAATGCCATATGAGTCCAATAATCCTAGTGCCATAAGAAAACGGACAAGCGATGACGTATGATTTGGAGGATCAGGGAAGGCTTCAAAGAGTAAGTGACTTTTGAGCTGGTTACACCATGAGCAGAGTTTGGACATGTGGGAAGGGAAGGGAAAAAACCGTGAGCAGAAGCAGAGGATTTGCAGCTTCGCTTTCTTCAGGGACTAGGCAGGTGTTGTAGATGAGTGAAGTGGAGTTAGTATGGGAACTAGGATAATTGGAGAGGATGTTCCCTTTCCCCCAAAACACATTCATATTCAAATATTTTTTTAAAAAAACACTATGCCAAACAAAATACTATTCTGGCCAAATTCTTGGCCCAGGCCTACTAAACTGACTTCTGGATAGGAAATGTTTTGAAAATGGCAAACACTTAAATTAGTTGAAGGAATGTGTATTGGGGAATAATGGGAAGTAAAGCTGGAAAATTGTTTTGAGATACAGACTAACCACTGGGTTTGGTGTCATACCTTTGATCTCCTGTTTTCTTTTTATACCTGTTTGTTAATGAGTATTATGGGGAGTTGAAAATGCCAGGCCATTGAGGAATTTATGTTAATTCAGTAGGTGATGAGGACCATTAAAGGTAGAGAGGGAGTTGTTGCCTTAGTCCATTTACCCATCCATTTACTCATTTATTCACTCAGCAGTATGGAGCATTCTTTTGTGCCAAACTCTGTGCTTGACTTTGAGGACTCTCAATAAACATTCTGTCTTCAGAGGCATTATTAGCGTTGTGATCTGTATTGTGTCTTTGGACAGTTTATTCTGACAGCAGTCTGTGTAATGAGAGGAAAGAGATTGGAGGCAGGGGGATATTAGAAGTTAATGCAGTAGTCCAAGCAAGAGAAACTCAAGGGAATATAGCAGTTCTTCAAAAATTTAGAAATAGAATGACTGGGTATATACCCAAAATAATTGAAAGCAGAGTCTCAAAGAGGTATTTGCATACTCATGTTCATAGCAGCATTATTCACAATAGCCAAAAGGTGGATGGAACCCAAGAGTCCATTCATGGATGAATGGATGAACAAAATATGGTATGTACATACGTGGAATATTATTCAGCCTTAAAAGGAAGGAAATTTAGACACATGTTAAACATGGATGAACTTATGCTAAGTGAAATAAGCCAGTCACATAAAAGACAAATACTATGATTTTACTTTTCTGAGGTACCTAGAATTGTCACATTCATGGAGGTAAGAATGTAGAAATGTTGAATGGTGGTTGCCAGGGTCTGGAGAGAGGGGAATGGTTAAGTCATTGTTTAATGGTCACAGAGTTTCAGTCTTACAAGATAAAGAGTTCTGGAGGTGGATGGTGGTGATGGTTTCAGAACAGTGTGAATGTACTTAATACCACTGAACTATGCACTTAAAAATGGTTAAGGTGTTAAATTTTATGTATATTTTACCACAGTTAGAAATAATTTTGGAGGGCGCCTGGGTGGCTCAGTTGTTAAACGTCTGCCTTCGGCTCAGGTCATGATCCCAGGATCCTGGGATCGAGTCCCGCATCGGGCTCCCTGCTCTGCGGGAGACCTGCTTCTCTCTCTCCCACTCCCCCTGCTTGTGTTCCCTCTCTCTGGCTGTGTCTCTCTCTGTCAGATAAATAAATAAAATCTTAAAAAAAAATAATAATAATTTTGGAAATTAGGGTCTAAATTTGGGTACTGGAACCAGAAGGGCTTCACAATTAACTGGTCGTGGATGGTTTAGAAAGGTGGACAATTCCATGGAAAAAATGAGATTTGAAATTCAGATTGTTTTTGAGGATCATGCTTTCTCTAAGTTCCTTACGGAGAAGCCAGTACAGTGGGATAAATCTTGTCTTACCTGCTAAAATTTTGAGTGAAGATCTTGGCAGGCCCTTTATATGGAAGTGTGCTATAGTTAAATAGAATGCTGGTCTGGAGCTCAGAAAAGAGACCATGCTGAGAAAGAATTTGTGGAGTCACCTATAAAGAGGTGCTGGTTAAAATTGCGTAACTAAGATCTCTGTGATGGAGCATGTGGTAAGAGAAGAGAAGAGGGTGTCCTTTGGAGAAAGAAGAAAATGAAAAACAGAAGCAGCAGTCAGAAAAGTGGGAGAGGAGGGACACCTGGGTGGCGCAGTCGTTAAGCGTCTGCCTTCGGCTCAGGTCATGATCCCAGGGTCCTGGGATCAAGCCCCGCATCGGGCTCCCTGCTCAGCGGGAAGCCTGACTCTCCCCCTGCTTGTGTTCCCTCTCTCTGGCTGTGTCTCTCTCTGTCAAATAAATAAATAAAATCTTAAAAAAAAAAAAAGTGGGAGAGGAAATGACACCACAGTGCCTTGACAGCTAAAAAAGTGAAGGTGGTCTGCCATGCCTAAAATTGGAGAAACAAAAGAGATTTAGGATGAGAGCTGGATTTTACTTAATCCAGCTTAAAGTCCCTCATTTGCAGTCAGGAGGTCTGTGACCCTTAACAGAGTGGTTTTGGTAAGTTGTCATGGAAAACCAGGTTTTTCATACCTGTTAGGCGTGGCTAGACAAAGCAAGCTGGGTTGAAAAAGTGGAGTGATTAATTCAGGCAGCCAGGGATGAAGTCATTAGAATTTTCTAGGTATGAGATGGCAAACTTCTGGATGGTTAAGAGTAGGGACCAGATAAAACATGTGAAGGGATCATTTTGAAAGGATAATCAATGGGACTCAGTGATGGAAAGAAAAGGAATAGTCAGATCTAATTTCATATTTTTAAGCCTTTGAGTTGGTGTGTAGTGATGTTTTTGATAGAGATGTTGGAAGAGAATGTCATTTAGAGGAATGAGAAATTAGTTTCCGATGCATAGAAAACTAGTTACAGTGAAGCATTCCATGGAGATGTGCGTGTTGGATTTATGGAAACTATTCACTGGGGGAACTGGTAATGAACTTGAGAGAGGACACAAGAATTGGTAAGGCACATTTGGGTCGGTTACAAAGAGGCTTTGGCTTAATTAATGGAAATGATTGTTGTTTTTATTTGATATAAATCAATGTAAGTCTATATTATAAATTAGATTAGGTGGGAATCAGGAATGATTTGCAAAAAAAAAAATGCTCAGATAGACAGCAGTGGAGTTCTTTCTTTTCTTTGTTGGTCTGATTTTGAATGTGACAAAGCAATGAAGCATTTATGTTGATGATTTTTAAGTCCTGCAGTTTTCTTATTTCAAATGACAGACTTTATTAGAAGAGTGTTATACCTAGCCTTCTAGTGGATATAGAGTTAATTAGTAAGGTAATTTGGAGATATTATCATGTAATTTTATAATTATAATAAAATACAATTTTATTTTACTTTTTAAAGATTTTATTTATTTATTCATGAGAGACAGAGAGAGAGAGAGAGAGAGAGAGGCAGAGGGAGAAGCAGGCTCCCAAGGAGCAGGGAGCCCGATGCAGGACTCAATCCCAGGACTCTGGGATCATGACCTGAGCCGAAGGCAGACGCTTAACCATCTGAGCCACCCAGGTGCCCTAAAATACAATTTTATTTTAGAACATTTTGTCATTTATCATAAAGTTAAAAATTGAATTAACTTGAACTCTTGTTTTAGTTTGAGTCACTAAGTTTGCCTGTGGTTCTGTTTTCTAAATATTTTGTAAGACCCAACTGAAGAATCACTTCCTAAGAGCTCTTTGAACCCCAGCCAGTAAAGGGACCAACAGATACAAAACATTTATATAACAGCTGCTTTATGTTATAGTGATTGTTTTAAACAGATAGAGAAAAGGCCCAATATTCCATTTTTAACCATAAATATGTAAGGTATAGGTAAGTATTTGACAATATAGTACAATTTTAAGATACACAATTATATTTTATTATTTTTTAAAGATTTATTTATTTAAGAGAGATCACGAATGGGGGAGGGGCAGAGGGACAAGCAGACTCCCTGCTGAGCGGGGAGCCTGACCTGGGGCTTGATCCTAGGACCCTGAGAACATGACCTGAGCCCAAGTCAGTTGCTTAACCAACTGAGCCACCCGGGCACCACTACAATTATACATATATATTTTTAAAGATTTTATTTATTTATTAATGAGAGACAGAGAGAGAGAGGCAGAGGGAGAAGCAGGCTCCCAAGGAGCAGGGAGCCCGATGCGGGACTCGATCCCAGGACCCTGGGATCATGACCTGAGCTGAAGGCAGACGCTTAACCATCTGAGCCACCCAGGCGCCCCTTACAATTATATTTTAATATATAATTTCATATCTTTAAAACTGAAAGAGCTTATAAAGGAAAAGATTTGAAAATAGTATTATCTATAAGTTAATGATGTTTTACTAGTTTCAAGACAAATGCTAATTATTGTATGTACTCTTTGGGGGCTCAATTTGTCAAGGTACCAGACACATTTCTTCTCATAAGGCAGAGGGTTATAAGCAAGGCTGGCCACCAGACTGTACTCACCCTTGGGTAATTGTAGTGATAAGGTCTTTGGAATGCTATAAAAGTGAAGCTTTTCTGCTAGATATCATAATCCTGTCTAACTCAATAGTGTGCCGCAGGTCATACCCTGGAAAACAAACAGCTTTTATCTTTTTTATAGCATCAGAGACTGTGTTCTAGAAAATGATTTAATTCCACAGATGTTATATCCTAAAATATTAAATGAAAAGTTTGATGATCTTCAGGAGTTTCTGAGTGTTTTAATTTGATTATGCAGTATATATACTTTATAATTACATTTGTGTGATCTGTTTGCTTTCCTGTAGAAGAATAAGCCTCCCAATCCACCAGCCTTTATCTTCATGATTGATGTTTCATATAGTAACATCAAGAACGGACTTGTGAAGCTCATATGTGAAGAACTGAAGACTGTGCTGGAAAAACTTCCAAAGTAAGGGAACTCCCATTATTTTTAGAATTTGCACAATATTATGGAATTAGCTTATTGGCCAGAAAACAAGTGCTGAATGACCCATGGATATCTTTTGCTGATGAGGACATTGGGCAAATATTTATAAATCAAACAGCACTATTTTTTTGAGTCCTTAAAAAGTCCAGAGTTATCTTTTGTACAAAGCAAAAGAAACAAACTGATAAAAATTAATGCTATGGTAAACAATATTCAAAAGACATTATAAATTATAAGGAGATTCCCAACAGTGTGATGGGAAAGACTTTGGAAGTCTGTTATTCATTTTCAAAGTGGTTGATTTTCCAGTGGAAACCAGTAGCTGTGGGTTGTAGTAGAGTTCTAAGGGATGCCAGGAAAAACGGAATTGTTGTCTTACCGCAGAGATGGTAGCTTTTTAGCCAAATTTCCTTTGCCCTTTTACACCGTCAAACCCCTTTGCCACTTTACTGCTGCCTCCAGGTCCTAGCACAAGGTAGATCACTTTCCTTGGCACTGCAGGGGACAATGCACAAAAGGAAAGGTGGAAAGGTATTTCAGCAAACATGGCTGTTTTTTATAGTGTGCAAACTAGTTGGTTAGGGTGGGAGGTACCATCTAGTAAGAAGATCCTTTATGAGAGGAAACATGGTTAAGAAAAAGGCTAAGGAATATTGTCTGAAACCTAGTGTCTGCGCCAGGTTCAGCATCTTCCACCCCTCCCTATATCCTGAACATAAGCAGTCTCTGTTCTGGAAAGGGATGCGTTGAGGGATGGGTTGTCTATGGTCCTTAGGGCTTCCTGAGTCCTTGGTGCCCATTCCTCTATATTCGTTCTGTATGTGGCTGCTGTGTTGGTGCATGTGAGCCTCAAAGAGTGAACTCTGGACCTCCCAGGAGTAGCTTTGTTTGTATCTATGAAGCTCAAGTCATAATATTCCCAAGGATGGTTTGGAAAAGCCTTGGGGATGTTTAAAAAATACTGAGGTGATTTCAAACTGAATTCTAAAATGAAGAATGAACTGGGAGCAAATTGAAGATGGGGCGTAGGAAAGGCATGTGATGCCTGCTGACTGTGATTATAGCTTCTGTTACCTCATTCTTAGCGATACTTGAGAAGTGTGGACTACCTGCTGAATATCATATATCTTTTTTTTCAGTATTTTATTTATTTGTCAGAAAGAGAGTGCGTGAGCATGAGCAGGGGGAGGGGCAGAGGGAGAAGCCGACTCCACGCTGAGCAAAGAGCCCAATGTGGGACTCGATCCCAGGACCCTGGGATCACGACCTGAGCCGAAGACAGACACTTAACCGACTGAGCCACCCAGGCATCCCTGAATATCATATATCTTATAGACTTCTCTCACAGGGCTGTTTTAATTCTAAATCTGAACTCAGACTGTGAATAATATGAAAGAAAACTACTCTAATTTCTGGAAATGATGTCTGTCTCTTTACCTTCACTCAAACTGGTTAGATTAGGCTATCCTCTTCTCTTAGTTACCTCACTAACCCCTTGCTCCTTTCCAACACAGTGTGATATGAAGTGTATGGCCTGTTAATATAAGTCATGAAACTACCCTCCTTCCTTAGATGTTATCATGACTTTAATATCTCATTGAAGCAGATTGTGACTTTAGCAAAAGATAGGAGAAAAAAAATAAAAGGATACTGCTAGTTATTCCCTGCTACTATTTAAATATCTCTCTTCAAAATTTTAATTGAAGCCAAAATGCCTTTTCTTCCTTTATCTTTTAAAACAAATCCGGTTGCTTTTTTTTCTTCCCCGAAGTTTGTTTTGGGCTCTGTATGTGTATAACTTTATATATATATATATATATATATACATATATATATATATATATATTTAAGATTTTATTTATTTATCTGACAGAGAGACAGTGAGAGAGGGAACACAAGCAGGGGGAGTGGGAGAGGGAGAAGCAGGCCTCCCAACTGAGCAAGGAGCCCGATGGGGGGCTCGATCCCAGGACCCTGGGATCATGACCTGAGCCGAAGGCAGACGCTTAATGACTGAGCCACCCAGGCGCCCCTATAACTTTATATTTTTTATGGTAAGATTGCCATCAGTCTGATTTACTTTCCTTGAACCAGGTAATATGCCAAATAGCCTTTTTAAAGCACAGTATATGTCTTGATTAATGTCTAAGGTATGTTCATCTCTTAGCAAATCTTTTGAAAAGTAAAGGCCCCATTCTTTACTATTTAACTTTGAATTTACATCTTTGATTTTGCCAGATGCCATTTCTGTCTGATTTCTCTGGAATAGGAAAGAAAAGATTTGAAATATTTCCTCTGTTGTTCAGATCAAGCAGTTGGGTTTTTTTGGTTGTTTTTGTTTTTGTTTTTTTTCTGGTTGTTTTTAATGCTGCTGTAGTTAACATGTTCAAAATGCTTGATTTTTGAATATTCTGATTCATCTAGTTACTAACATCTTCAGTATTGCTCTGTCAGATTCATTCCATTAAAATAACAGGGACACGTGTTGAAGGAAGTGGTAATTGAAAAGCAAAAGAAGAAACACGTATTGTTCCGTGTGATATCCCTTATGTAACTTTATTAAATTTATATAGAATTAATATGGAGAGGCTGAGATTTCATTTTCTTCTGGATATGATTTAACAAGGCAGTTTTACTGTTGAACAAGAAAATTTTAAGATAGTTCTTTGTTTCTCAAATTTTAAAAAAGTATATATTTCCATGAAAACATATACTAATATTTTGCAATAATGTGAGATGTTCTGCTAGAAGTTTTTTAAAATGTTAATTTAGATTTTAAGTGAACCCTGTGAAGCTCAGGATATGCCTTTCCCATCACTTGAAAATGTCCAAATCCAATGGGAAATAGCAATCTATATTCTTCTCTGTAATTTTTCTTCTGTGTCTTTTGCCTTAATTGACTCTAAATTGACTATTAAAAGAGAATAAATGCCCTCAGGATTTGCCGGACATTTATCACCTTATGTAATAAAAGGCTTACTCGGAAATGGGAGCTTAGCCAGTGGTATGCTGGTAAACTGGATCTCAAATAAATAAAGCCTTAATTGTAGTGTTTGCTCATTCCTGTGGTGTAAAATACTTCCAGCCAGGCCGATTTTAAACTAGCAAGGTGACATCACTAAACAGGAGTTCAGAAGAGATGCATATGATCAGTTTATCATTTGGGCTCTAACTTGCCCTCCTAAATACAGCATTTCACCATCACGATAATCATCCTGAACATACCTCTAACTCCCCATGTTATACTAGACCCTGTCAGGAGCAGAGAGCATAAACTTTGGGTTTATTGGTTTATAGTCAAGGATTCATGATACATTAACTAAAAGGCATTATATACTAAGAGCCCAGTGTGAATGATTTGTAGAAATTTAGAAGAGGAAGTAACTTCTGGTTGGTAGCATCAGGGGAGCTTTGACAGAGGAAGAGTATCTGTGCTTGGTCTTAAAGAGTAAAATTCTAATAAATGGCAGGGGGAGGAAGAACATGGGTACAGTCTAGTATAATGGTTAGTTGCATGAAATCATATAGTTTAGGATATTGAGGGGGGTGAGTGGATATATAAGTCAGTGTATGTGCAGTTACAAAGGGTAAGGATACCATTTCTGAAAATTTTGCAGGAGTCCAGAATATAAACATTTACCAAGTGCGTTTGGAAGGGATTATGAGGACCTATTTAAACTGCCCACCCATTTATGAAGGCCACGGTGAAGAATAAATACCCTCAATTAGCAAAGGAAGTAAAGAAGAGATAGAGTTTAAAGTCAGTAGTTTGTCAGCCTGTACCCTGCTGAAACATCAAAGAAATTGGGAAGTCTGCAATGGCATCAACAATTTGAACTTAAGATCCTTTCATCTATATATTTTATTTTCCTTTCTCTCTTACTCAAGTAACTCATTATGCTATGTGCAAAGTTTAGACACTGAGCATACTAGGTACTTTTTTAAAAAAGTGGTCCTCTAGCAAAATAAGTTTTATTGATATCTAAGGATCAAAGAAAATAGCATATATCTTTTGTGGCTGTCATGTAACCATTGAGCAAGGTTATATCCACCAATGAAAATTAATAAGAGCTTCAGTAGTATTTTAGGAGGGAGGAGGGAGAGGAAGGGAGACAGAGAGAAACTTGGGTAAATATTAACTGGAGCTTAGACCATTCAACTCTGAGTATACTTCATAGAGACTTGAATAAGAATATTTATGCCTTACACTCCTTTCAGAAGATTAAGGCCTTATTTTGAGATTTTTCAAAAAAATTTGCTTTTGTTATGGTTTTAGAACTTTTATTACTTTTATTGTCTTGCCATGACATCACAAATGGCTACCTAATAAGGATTACATCATCAATTTATATATGTGATTTATTTTATATATTTATATAGTATATGGCTCTCAAAATCTCTCAGTTTCTGTTGAGATTCTCTAGAATCTGTAAGAAAAGAATCACACAGAAGGAGCAAGTCCTTTCTTGATAAAAATAGCTATCCTATTTGTAATCTGAGTGTGCCTTTCTCTTACTTCAGATGTTCCATTTGTTCTTCTGACCTTCTGGTGACTTCTGAGAGATCTCTGTTTATGAAGAATGTAATATGCATAGCATGTTTATGAAAGAAAAAGTACACCTTGTAATTGCTGTGGATTGAGAATACATATATTAAAGAAAGGAATATATTAAAGAAATATATTTTCATATGTTTGACTTTTCTTTACCTAGAATTTTGACAATTTTTTTCTTTATCAACTTATTTTTTGTAATATCCCCATCCCCTACTGTGACTCAGTATTGTTTACACTGGTAAACAATAATTAAGAGCAAAACTTTAAACATCTCTTCCATATATTTTATAGAAGGTGTACTTAGTAAATTTCTGATAGAAACCTTTCATAAATATATGAAAGAAATTTAAACACTATGTTTTTCTCACAGGGAAGAACAAGAAGAAACTTCTGCAATCCGAGTTGGTTTTATTACATATAACAAAGTGCTGCATTTCTTTAATGTAAAGAGTAACTTGGCCCAGCCTCAGATGATGGTGGTGACCGATGTGGGAGAAGTCTTTGTTCCTTTATTGGACGGTTTCCTTGTCAACTATCAAGAATCTCAATCAGTGATTCACAAGTAAATATTAAGTGTTTTATAATTTAGATACAAATCAGGTATCTGTTTTTAATTGTTTTGATTCAAATACACATTATTTTGTCATTAGCAAGGGGGTTTTAACACATGGATTATAAAACTCCATCATTTATGTTCTATTTTAAATGTACACCAATATCTAAAAATAGGAGTTTTGTTTTGTTTTGTTTTTTAGAGAGAGAGAAACAGCAGTGGGGAAGGGGCAGAGGGAGAGAGAGATAATCTTAAACAGGCTCCATGCCCAGGCTGGAGCCCGATGTGGGGCTTGATCTCATGACCCTGAGATCGTAACCTGAGCCGAAATCAAGAGTCAAGACACAACCAACTAAGCCACCCAGGCGCCCCAAGGAGGAGTTTTTTTTTTAATACTCACACTCAACCAGATCAGTCCCCTCTCTTTGCTGGAGAGAGAAATTTCCTGTGTATGAATGAGTGTATTCAGTGATGATGGTAATAACTGAAGATACAGCCACTGTTCCAAGAATTTGTGGTTTAAGAAGTCAAAAATGTAAATGGTATGCTTTTGTAAATGTTCCAAACAAATTATAAATTTTGGTTCCAAGACATGTCAGGATATCATTCCCTAAGGAATGACCTATGAAAGTCACCCATAGGTGTTTAGTGTGAAATAAATACCATATGTGTGGATATTATTCCCTAAGGAATGACCTATGAAAGTCACCCATAGGTGTTTAGTGTGAAATAAATACCATATGTGTTTAGGCTTGAAATGCTAGTGATTTATTTCTTGAAGTTTATTACAAATAAGTTAAACATTTAAAACCTTTTACTCATTCATTTCTTATAGTTTATTGGACCAGATTCCAGAGATGTTTGCAGACTCTAATGAAAATGAGACTGTCTTTGCTCCTGTCATCCAGGCTGGCATGGAAGCACTAAAGGTGAGAAGTCTTTTTGAATTGCAAGTAAATAAGTTTTTAAAACACACACACACACACACACACACACACACACACACACTGGAAGTTTTATCTACGAAAGAAAATACGGCCTTCTTTAAAACGTAGTTTGCTGGAGGCCGTTCCTAACTTCCCTACAAATCTTAGGAGGAAGTGGCCCAAACCATGGATTGCTCCCAGCGTTTACATTCCAGAACTATTAGCATCTGAGCAACTGATTTTGTCAGGATTTCCAGTTTAGCTCCTCCCTTTGGCTTTTATATGAACCTTAAATGATCTATTTTAAAATTACTTCAACAATATCAGAACCAGACACGAAGGGAAAAATCCCCATATCACCCTCTCCTTCCTTGGGGTTTTCAAACATGCAAGGGCAAGGCCCCTGTGACAGTTGGTGACAGATGTGAATGCCACGCAGGGCCTTGCTGAATGCCCACAGCAAATGCAAGGTTGGCCGTGGCTTCAGTTGGAAAGCTGAGCCCTAATGACTCTGGTCATTTTCATAGTAATAAAGACAGTAATCTGAAGAAGGCAAAATGATTGAAAAGTACTGACTGTTGGGGGACCTGGGTGGCTCAGTCGTTAAGCGTCTGCCTTCGGCTTAGGTCACGATCCCAGGGTCCTGGGATCGAGCCCCACATCAGGCTCCCTGCTGAGCGGGAAGCCTGCTTCTCCCTCTCCCTCTCCTGCTCCCCCTGCTTGTGTTCCCTCTCTCACTGTCTCTCTCTCTCTCTGTCAAATAAATAAATAAAATCTTTAAAAAAAAAGAAAAAGAAAAGTACTGACGGTTGATCATTATTTACCTTAGCACAAGCGTCAAACCACTTTGATCTGCACAGCTAGTGCCTAAAAAGTTGATTTTCAAATTTTATTATTAAAGTTAAATTGAAAATAACTTTTAAAATAAAATGGCTAATAACAACAATAACAGTAGCAATAATAACAAACAGCAAGAATAATGCTAAAGAACTGAGTTTATGAAATATTCCCAGAAATTCTGTGTCTAAACATTGTAGTTTTGTTTTGTTTTAAGATTTTATTTATTTATTTTACAGAGAGCATGAGCAGGGGCAGAGGGAGAAGTAGACTCCCCTGCTGAGGAGGGAGCCCAGTGTGGGGCCTGATCCCAGAACCCTGAGACCATGACCTGAGCCGAAGGCAAATGCTGAACTGACTGAGCCACCCAGGCGCCTCTGTAGTTTTTGGTTTTAGTACAATGATTCTTGCTTGGGTTTTCTGATCTTCAGAGTATTTACTCATTGAATAAAAAATTGCTGATGTCCCTTAAAAATCTTCAGGATACATGTCAATTTAACATAAAATTAAAAATAAATTTTACATCATAAAGTGACTTGGCCAAGTTAGGGTCCGTCTAGTGGAAACCAGTACTAATCATTTTGGGCTATAGAAAGACACGGGAATTCCCATTTTATTCCACATTACGGAAAATGAGTATTTTCCATTTCAATTTGAAAGAGTTTTGTTGTTGTTCTCTCTTCCAGTAAAGTGTCTAGAAATGCTGTGTAAATTTCCTGATATATGATCATCATACATGAACCTATGAGTCTTTCTACTCTGAGAAATTAGTACTGGGAATAGAATTGTATTCATGTGCTCTTGCCTGGGAGGAAAGATGAGTGGATATTCATAAGGCAGCACATCATCAGTTAAGACAGTAGAGTGGAGGGCATGGCTTTTAGATCACTCAAGTCAGCATCCCAGCCCAACCCCATACTTCATTTCTGAAAGGGAGCAATGCTGTCTTGTAATGATGGGCTCACACTGGCAGTCCATGAGAGGTCTAGAGGCTATGTAGCAGCTTTGAAAGACAAAAGAGATAAAGCAGATTTGACCACATGCATTCCATGTGTCCAAAATGTGGTGTTACCTAGGATACATTACTGGGAAACCACTGTGTTGGTAATAACTGTAATGTTCTTTGACGTTACTCATGCACTAACAACTGGAGCACTCAGCATTCTCAGTGCTCACTTACCAGAGGCCAGTTCATTTCATCCAGTGTATTTTTGCATCTTTTATGTGTTATTTTTTGTTACATTTACAATTTTATTGTTAGAGTAATTAATGCACTCTTTTACACTGAAGTTTAAAAATGAGAGCCAGGGTGCCTGGGTGGCTCAGATGGTCAAGTGTCTGCCTTCGGCTCAGGTCATGATCCCAGGGTCCTGGGATCGAGTCCCACATCAGGCTCCCCACTCAGCGGGGAGACTGCCCCTCTCTCTCTCTCTCTCTCTCTCTCTCTCTCTTTCTCTCTCGTTCTCTTATGAATAAATAAATAAAATCTTTAAAAAAATAATAATAATAGAACCAATATCTAAATAGAACAACTCAGAATAACTTCACAAATATCAATGTTAATACGTAGTAGTAGTATTCTTACAAAGTAAAAGAACTGTTGAGGTACCTGGCTGGCTTGGTTGGTGGAATGTGTGACCCTTGATCTCAGGGTTTTGAGTTTGAGCCCCAAGTAGAGTGTGGAGATTCCTTAAAAATAAAACCTTTAAAAAAAAAAAGCAAAAGAACTACCTTTTTAAAAGGTAAAGAACTGTCTTTTTAAAAAGATAGGGAACTGCGTTTGTCAAGTGACACTGCTGGACTTAGGTTGGTGGCAGTTGCTGTCATGTACCTGCCGGCACCTGCCCTCACGCAGAGGTAGGATAGCACTCCACGTTGTGGGAGGAGAAGCAGGGCAGGCCCTCCTCAATTAATGAGTCACGGGGTCACGTGTGAAACGGTGCCTGCTTTTTAAAAATGCAGATTTCTGGGCCCTCTCCCAGAGATGCTGATTCATCAGCTCCCCAATTTATGCTACTGATCACCCATATTTGGGAACCACCAGCAAAAGGAATTATTACTGTGCCTTACGTTATGTTAACTCACCAGAAAATGGTGTACCTGACCCATACGACTTTGTATGTTACTTTTGTACTAGGAATGCTTTCACTTACCCATGATTTAACATCTTGCCCTAAGCTTTTCATTAGTGGTTAAATTAAGAGAAAACACTATGAAGAAAGTTTCTTTCTTGTGTGCAACATTAAATGAAGACATTATTGCATACTAATCAATTTCTTACCTGTGGAAAGATTCACTAGCTAGTTCCCTAGAGTCAGTTTTTACAAGCATTATAACTCCTAATGTTCCTTCTAGCCTTAACTACCAAGAAAGACACCAATAATACTTAGGGTAGATTTTCTAATTTAATTATTTCCTTTCCATGACCTTCTTGCTGATTTCTAGTTCTTTACATTTACCTTGGTGATTCTTTTGTATGTGTATCTTTAACTGTCTATTTCTTCAAAACTTTTTTATAAGTAGGTAGTTGATATTAAAAAAAAACAAAACAAAATAATGAGACATTTCTCCTTCATCTGCCAGGAAGATTCTGGGTGGTTATAATTTATTGTATAAGAGCAGACACTGCTCTAGTACAGTTGGAGCTTGTCTGCAGTTTATGCTTTCTGCCTTAGAGCAACTTGGTTAGGTTTGGATGAAGAAAACAATTTTTCCAAAGAGGATAAAAGTGTGTGTGTGTGTGTGTGTGTGTGTATGATTGTTCTCTGCCTCTGACAGTGAGAGTATCTCCTCATCTCTTCAGGCCCTCTGTGGCTAAAAAGCAGTCAGGCTTAAATGCGGGTAACTTACATACAAGGGCCCTACAATGCTTGTCTGAAGTCATTATTAGGCGAAGAGCTAACATTTTTGAGCATTTATAGGGCATATCTAAATATTAAGGAGACCACACCATTCATTCACTTGTTCTTTCAATCAAGAAAGATTTACTGAATGTTTGTTAGGCAGTGTGAGGATTACGGTTTCTAGTTCTAAATTGCTTATAGTATGGTGGAAAAAATGTAACTCTGTAGGACAAGACATGATATTTATTGCTTGTATTCCCCAAAAGAGGGGGAGGGAAGGAGAGCAAAGAGTAACTTGGGAAGCCCAGGACTGTGGCTGGTCAGCTGAAGTGCTCAGGGGATTATGCACAAGAGGCCAGAGATGAGAGTCTCATCCTCTGTTGACAGGGAGTAGAAACTGAAAGAACATCGAAGTGCAGTGTTTTTTGTGTGTCCAAGTGAAGACATTTTAGAATTGGACTCCCCCATTTGAATTATAGCCTTATTCTCTATCAGCTAGATGCCAAGTAAAATCTATATATAATTAGTGGTAATAAACTTCTTGAAGCATAGAGAGTTGACAAAAACTAACAAACAACACGTGCTAATTTGTCACAAAGATAAGGAGGGAAGGTTTAGAAAGTTCTTATACATACTTTCTCAAAAGTCCCTGAACTATTCAACTGCAGGCTTCGATACACTTTTTTTTTTTCGGTTGTACATGCATCTGTGACCACGGCATCTTGTTCTCTTAGTGCCTTTTTTTCCACATAGTCTTTCAAAATCTGCATCTCTTCTGAAAATCTGACACTCATAATTCAACTACATGTGAACTTCTGGTATTGTCTTTGAACTTGGCCAAACAGTAGTTTTCTGAGTTAGCTATTACTTCCACCAGAAAACTAAATAAATAGAATTAGGCAACAAATTGGAAGAAGTGGCCTTTACTGGTTATGCTTCAAATATATCACGGGTTGGGGAAATTTATCTTTGAGTTATCTTAATGTATTTCTACATTTGATTTCAAGGTGATGCATCACAACATTCCTTCCATTCTTTCTAAAATTTAAGGAGCACCTATAGAGTGAAAGCACTAGCTAGACCCAGTAGGGCTTGGAGAAACACACTAAAGAAAAATCAAGGTCCTTCCTTTTTCATGAGCCTGTGACCTGTAGAAGACAGTAGTATACATAAAGTTGTGATTTGGTGTCATTAAGTCTTATCTGCAAAGTAGAATGGGGACAGGGAGGTAGAGGCAACCAACTCCGTCGAGAGTGATATTAACATGTCTCTCAGAGGAATGGACATTGGAGTTAAATTTTAAACAGTGGGTTCTCCAGGCCAGCCTATCTCAACCTGTTTTCCATCATAATAAGAATGACATATGTCATTGTCATTTATCAATTCTATATGGTACATTAATGTGGGCACAATCAGATCTTGGTAAAAACATAACAGATTTATAGGGATTTAAAGCATAGAATGCCCTAGGAGCTTTTTATTTTATTGGTTCTTACAGAAGATTTTATAAGTATATGATTAATGAAATTATAAATCTAAAATTAAGCCATTTTAATTGGCTGATGAATTAGAAACAAATATGGCTATTTTATTTTTCTCAATAGTGAACTTTATTTTTCTAATGGGTCTTGATTTTTTCCTTTCAAGTTTTGCTCCATGGGTAATATTAACAAGGCAATTGTGTATGTTTGATTATGATTAACACCATGTACTGGTTCATTGAATTCTCTCAACAATATTTTAATGTAGCTACTATTTTTCCTGTGTCACATATTAGGTAACTAAGGCTTAGAGAAGTTAAGTAATTTGCCCAGTATCACTCAGCTAATAAATGGTTGGGACTCTTGTCCATGCTGATAGGAACTAGGACCCATGCTCTTAAGTACTGTGGTATACAATTACAGTACTTGTATGAGCAGAGAATATCTAGATGGATGGAAGTGAATGACTATCTAGATGGATTGATAGTGAATTCCTTAGGGGAACTGGGTGGGCCAGGCAAGGAAAGCTGGGGAGAAGATGGGCTTTTAAAAAAGGTTTCATACCTTTTCTGCTACTTGAATTAAAAAAACAAAGTACTTTTATAACAATGAAAGTGATAGAAATAAAATTAGTCCTAGAATTTAAAATTTTTTAACATGTCCTTATCAGTATTACTATAAATTTTACTCAGATTTAGTCATAGGAATGAATGTGTCTTAATTGGCCAAAGTGTTGATAGTGTCTTCATGTACACGTAGGGTCACTGCCTATGCTTCTTCACTCATCCTTGCCTTCTTTCTTACTTATGCTGTATCAATAATTTTCAGTAGAAGGCCAGTGCAGCAATAAAATCCCTGCCCACTGCTGACCATAGCAAAGACAAGACGGCACACCGGTTATGCACCCCCTCCCCATGTGTCAGCTGTGACCTACTCCACAAAACAGGTTGAATGCCACTTAGTGAGACACATTCGGACAAGGCTGAACTTAAATTCTCTCCATTTGTTTTTTAGGGAAGTTCTTCACAAACCCATGTACCTTAGTAGTAGCAGCAAATAACTTACAACACCTCTTAACAGCTGACCCAGGAACACTAGAGTGTGCCACTAACCCCAGGTCTTTGCGGACAACAGCTCCAGGCCAAGAAAAGGGAGAAATGGATTCCAGGTTAAAGGAACAAAATGTGCAAAGATACGGAGTTGTGTAAAGCACGTGGTGTATTCCAGGAAAGCAAAGCTTGTATGGTGGAGACTTCTAATGCACAGGATGGCAGGGGTTAGGAAATGTGGATCTCCAGCTGAACTGCGGGGGGCCTCGAAGGGCCAGAGGTTCACTGGCTGTGTGACCTGGGGCAAATTGGATGAGCCTCAGTTTTCCTAGCCTTAAAATGCAGACAACGTTATCTTCTGCACATGGTTGTATTAAATGAGAGATGTGTCCAAAGGGCCTGGCACAGAGCTGCACACAGTGGTTGTTGGCAGCAACTCATCTCGCTGTTTTTTACCCTCCCTGCTCCCACACAGATAAAAGAATATGGACTTTATCATGTAGTAGAAAGTCTCCAGGATTCTTTTTTTTCCCCCCGTTATAATAGCCATCTTTATTTGTAAAAATCCAGATATAAAATGTATTCTTTCGGTCTTTCCAAGTTTTCCTTTTTACAAAAACAAAAAGGCACATAAAAACCCTCCCCGCGGTCATTCCCATAGACGGTGTTTGTCAGGCAGCCCTCCCCTCTCCCCCCGCCAAGGAGAAACGCCCCATACATGATCAGAACAGTTACCTTTATTGTAGAGGGTGCCCTGGCAGCAATATGCCAGGATCGTTTGGAGAAAGGCAAGATTGGAGGGGTCATTATATTGAATCATTTAATTTCAGTAAATTTTGCTTAGTAGATCACTTCTTAGGTCCTTAAATAAGATTTTAAATATTTTTAATGCTGAATCGACTTTTGTGGAGCCTAAATCATCTTTTTATTGCTTCCCAGGGACGACAGTTATATAATCTTGATCACGTATTTTTCCTTTTGTCATCCTGCCTGATAGCTGGTTTCTTGTGTCTGTTGTTGCCACAACACTGCTACATTCTTGTGCATTCTTCCTTGAAATACCACTTTAGGTATAATCTATGCTCACTAACGGTTTCAAAGAGGAGCTTCTGTTGCACCCTGATCCTGGGACTTTTGTTTACTTTTGCATCATGGGATTCACTTGGTCCTGAAAGAGTGTTCTGTAGGCTAAACAAGAATGTATTTTCCCTCTAATACATCCTCTTACTAGTTTTTCAAAGCATCATGGTATAGGGAACTACATTCAAATATTGGCTGTTTCATTCACAACTTGTGTGACTTTGGGCAAATCACTATCCTATCTAAGCCTCAGTTTCCCAGTCTATAAAATGGAGAGAATAGTACTTGCCCAAGGACACAAAAGTTATTAAGAGGATTAAATTATATATAGTATATATATTTATAAATTATATATAATATAAATTATATATATGTATATAGATATTACATGTAAATATATATATAATTTAATCCTCTCAATAACATATATATAGTGTTTGGCTCATATAAAATACCTATATTTTAATTTATTTTCTGATTCCCTTAAAGTAGAATTTCCCCACCCAAGACATTTTCTATATATTTTTTTTCTTTTAGGCAGCAGACTGTCCTGGGAAGCTGTTCATCTTCCATTCCTCCTTGCCTACTGCAGAAGCACCAGGGAAGCTTAAAAACAGAGATGACAAAAAGCTGATTAATACAGACAAAGAGAAGGTATTTGTAAACAATGGCCCTTTGAAGTGTCCCTTTGTCAGTTTTTAAAGGGGAGTAAAGAAAGAGTGAAGGTGTCCTTTGTGTAAGAAAGGGAGAGAAGCTAAATGTAATGCATAAATCCAGGACGTTGTATATTATAGTAATATTTTGAATTGCAAATAATTTAAGAAATTTTATATTCCTAGAAAAGCTGATTTCTGAAATATTCCTAAATCAAAATGAGGCCTCAAACTTTTTTCATTGTATAATCTGTGTAAGAGACTAGGTGATAAGACTGTTACAGAAATGGGGGAAATGGGAGGAGATGCAGGAAGAAGATATAGTAGAGGGAGAATGTAGACGGCACCATATAACAACACTCCTGAGACAGGAAGTAGAGGTACCTGATGCTCAAAATGTGCTTTGCTCAAACCCTCTGACAGTATAGCCGTTGCTGGGGTGACAAGTCAGTGGGAAGGTTAAGACTATGGGGTAGGCACCAGCTACTGGCCACATGACACCAGACAGGTTGCCCCACGTAGCTCTGTAAAGGTAAAGAGAGCAACATCAGTTTCATTAGCGTTGTTGGAGGATCAGGTAACATTGCTGGCATACGGACATTTCACACAGCACGAGCCTGGCACACCCTGCGTGCTCAGGAAACGGCTGCCGCACTGATCATGACCATAATTCATTCCTTCAGCCCAGTTCACTTAACTGGAAACAATTTTTCCCTTATTTTAAAAGAAGTCAACAGAAATTAAAAATTGAAACCAAAAACATTTTGTGGTTTTCTTTTTCCCGTTGTGCCTCTTTTTCTTCAGATACTTTTCCAGCCCCAGACAAATGTCTACGACTCACTGGCCAAGGAGTGTGTGGCTCACGGCTGCTGTGTGACCCTCTTCCTCTTTCCCAGCCAGTATGTGGATGTGGCCTCTTTGGGTCTCGTGCCTCAGCTCACCGGAGGAACCCTTTACAAATACAACAATTTCCAGGTAAAAGCCAGCAACTTGTTCACCTCAGGTTTTCTACTGCCATTTGACTTTAGGTGCTTAAATCATGGGTTAAGAAAGCTATGCCCCCTTGTGGGCAGCTGAAATGTAAATGCTGTAACCCATGGAGAAGATTATGTGATTAAGCAATTCCTTTCCTACTCCCTAAGTGTTTGGCAACAGATTGAGCTCATTTAGCCTCAGAGGTGAATTTCAATGTAAGTTTGCATGATGGGGAAAAATATATTCTATATAAAATTTTAGTATTTTAAATATATTTAAGATACTGGTTTTCAAAGTGACTATGTATTTGTTTTAAATTGTTATGATTTGGGGGGGTCCATTCATGATACCCCTCCCTTCCAAGCCTGAATTAAGAGACAGAGTCATGAGAGAGTAAAAATGTGAGCACCGTACAGATTTAGGTCTGTAGGCAAGTGGGCCTGCTAATGCTTTACCTTTCAGTGTAACAAACTTATATACCCAGGCACAGGGTGGGCACAGTTATAAGCTTCTCTTATGGACAACTGTACCTTCAAAACTTACCATATCGAGGGGCAAGAAATGTGTGCCTCCTACAGGCAGGCTGTCTCCCCAGAAAGAGGATCCGGAATAGACTAAGCTATGCTTACCCAGTTCCTTTACTCAGACTCACTACTCAGATAAGTCACCTGCTCTCACCTGAGAAGAAGGGGTCAGGGGAGTGCCTCTGACTTATGTACCTACACATGAAAACATGGAGTGGGAATGAGTGTTCCCCCAACATAAATGACAAATGTTAATCATCATCTGTTTTTATTTAGCATCAGTAAAATTATTTTTAATCACCTAGCTACATATTTATATTGTAAAATAGTTAAGGGATTTGGTAAGACCAAAGATTGCAAGTGAAGTAAAATTGAAAAAGCTTTAAGAGTCCTTTCTAAGATACCTGGATAAAGTGGGTTTTAATCAAGATTTTTTAAACTGAGAATTGTTATTTTAAGTATTTTACTGCCATCTGGTGGGCATTGATCCTACTTTATTTTTCAGATGCACATGGATAGCCAACAATTTTTGAATGATCTCAGAAATGATATTGAAAAGAAAATAGGATTCGATGCTATTATGAGGGTTCGTACCAGCACAGGTAATTTTCAATTATACTATTTTCAAGTCTCTGTTGTGTAATTGTTTCCTCTTCAAATTAATAACAGGCCAGCAGAGAAAATAGTAATAAATTAAATAGGAACAAAATTTCCCTTCTTCCTCATCATTAGGTTTCAGAGCCACTGATTTCTTTGGTGGAATTTTTATGAACAACACCACTGATGTAGAAATGGCAGCCATTGATTGTGACAAGGCAGTGACTGTGGAGTTCAAGCATGATGACAAACTTGGCGAAGACAGTGGAGCCTTAATCCAGGTGATTTAAAATGTATTCCCATCTTTGGTATTTTAGTTTGTTACTGACTGGTCAGTGGGGAGACTAAAATACCATCAACTGAGTTAGTCTCTCTGTAAAGAAATTCAACTCTATTTCTCCCCAAGGCAAAAGTCTTTAGGCACTCTGTAGTGTATTCTCTGCACCCTGATTTACGTATGCTATTTGTAAGAAGTCACAATTGTATGTCATTGCCCAAGAGCCCAGCAAACTGTGGTCAGTGTTGTAGGCATTAGCAAACTGCCAACAACGTTCACTTCTTTTAGGCTTTAGCACCCATTCATTCATTTGTTGCATTCCTACCAAATGTCAGACACCATGTTAAGTGCATTATTATGTTACATGCAAATATAAATAGAATTTGGTTTTTGTAGTAAATAAATTTAAGCAGAAGCCATGGAGATCTTGAATTAAAACAAGAACAATTATATCTAATGGTCATAGTTTTCAGATACTAGCATCACCTTTAAAGAATGGAGAGGGGTCGGCATTAAGTTGAGGAAGAACTCTAACTAATATTTATTTTTTGATCACAGATATTTGAAGAAGTATATACTTGTTTGCATTCTTGAAATGCATATATCAGCAGCATACGACTTAAGTACATCATCAAAGTTAGTTGCATGTTTTCAAGGGAAGTGAGGCTTGAATAGGGCTATGGTCATGAACATGAAAGTCTTATTTCTGCACCTGAATCCCTGGTAATGAAATCTGAGATATCTGAAAGTAGACTAGTGGTAGATGCAAACAGATACTCAAGTGTGGAAGCCCGGTTAAAATTTAAGTTTAAACCAGTGAAGTGCTACATAGAGACCCAGTGTATGAATTGTCATTATACCTCCCTTAATTGTTATTGTTCAATGTGGAAGAATTTAGAGGTCTCTTGAGCTGTACACACTGTTCTAAGTGTAAATAAGATCAGGCTAGCCTGGGTGGACATGTTGACCAGAAAACACACATCCTTGATCTTGCCTCTGCAGTGTGCTGTGCTTTACACAACCATTGGAGGTCAGAGAAGACTTCGGATTCACAATCTTAGCTTGAACTGCAGCTCCCAATTGGCTGATCTCTATAAGAGCTGTGAGACAGATGCCCTTATCAACTTCTTCGCCAAGTCAGGTAACACTCTGCTAATCCTGTGGTGCAGTGTATCTTGCCTAATAATTCAGTCAAGACTTGTTGGTTAATTGAATTAGTAACTGACAACTACTGTGGTAGCGCATTTTGGTGGGCACATTCAGAACTTATAAAAGCAGAGTGCCAGGGAGAATACTCAGCATTTCTAATTCCAGATTAATAATGAGATAACTCAGTTCAGGCCCACACTATACAGTTTTATTCAGCGTTTCCTTCGGGGGCTGGGGGTGGGTTCTGAGTTGAAATTTAGGAAGGTAATACTTAGACTGTTATTATGGTATGCAAGTATGCCCTCCAGCACCTGGGGATAATGGACTGTCCCTAATGTTGGGCTGAACTTGCCTATCCATACCATGATTATTACGAAATGGGAGGGGCCTGAGTTGAAATTTTCTTTGGTTCCTTCTCCCCTCCACAACCCCTATTTGAGATTCTACACTAATGTTTCGAGGAAACAGCAATTCAGCCCATAGGCATTCAGGACATCAGAAGATGGCAAATTGGTCTTTCTTTTCTCTGTGTGTAGAGTTCTGTTTATAATATTCTGTGGAAAAATCTGGACCAATTACCTACCTTTTATTAGAGGTAGGCCATTGTTCTCCATTGGGTATATCCTTATTCTTGGAGAACGTTAACAACTGACTTAACATTTTAACACTGTTACTCCTTGCGTTGTGGTCTGAAGATAATAGCAATTTGTTTATTATTATTATTATTATTATTATTATTATCATTTGAAGGGATTGATTTCTGAGCCAAGGCTTTAATGCCCTTTTCATTGTTTTGTGCAATTAGCATTTAAAGCAGTTCTACACCAGCCCTTGAAGGTCATCCGGGAAATTCTGGTTAATCAGACTGCCCATATGTTGGCATGTTACCGAAAGAATTGTGCAAGTCCATCTGCAGCAAGCCAGGTGAGCCACCTATTGTACTTAGATCCTAAAGTGTTACAAGTGATACTAAATGTACGTTCTTTCAGCATTTGGCTATTGAAAGTTTATGATGTTCCAGGCACTTAGATGCTGTGCTTAATAAACTATACAACCAAGAAGATTGAGAATGCGTTTGTGGAGGCTATGGTCTTTTTACAGCCAACATTAAAAAACTTAGTGGCTTTACAAGATTCATGAACCAAAAACTGTGTGTGCATATTGGGTTGACAGTCAATACATTATGTATAAATAACAGAATGTTATATGTAAGAAATGTCATAATATAAATGGGATTCTCTTTTGCTTATAAAGATGACTATATGGTTAAGAAATGTGTGTGCTTAAATATCTTTTTAGGCATGTTAACAATTGTAGTTGATATGAGCAAATGGCAAGAATGAATTCTTTATATCTTATAAACATAAATATAATTTCTAAATATTGGAATTCTTTATATTTAAAAGTTAATAATAAGTATAAAGGGTTTTGAAGGAAATGTCTTTGGGTGTCATCTACTAACTTGAAAATTTTAGAAGATCCTTTAAATAAATCTCGTTTAGACTCTTTCGGGTAAAAGAAAAAGAACCTCATGTTCACATTTATTTTTGTATCTGTTCTCTTGTTCACATTTTTCCCTATGTCAGTGAAAGCTAAATGGTACTTTTCATAATTTTATGTTGAATATCTGAATATAGAATTTGGATTGAAAGAGAAGACAGCAACAGATGGGAAAACTTTCTGCTTAACTCACTGTCAAAAGTAGTGGGTGCTGATAGGATGTCTGAAACCCCACTCAAAAATAAGCCTTGGGCGCCTGGGTGGCCCAGTCAGTTAAGCGTCTGCCTTTCGGCTCATGTCATGATCTCAGGGTCCTGGGATTGAGCCGCATGTCGGGCTCCCTGCTAAGCAGGGAAATTGCTTCTCCCTCTCCCCTAACCCTATCCCCTGCTTGTGCACTTGCTCACGCATGCTCGCTTGCTCTCTCTCTCAAATAAATAAATCTTAAAAAAAAAAAAAAAGCCTTTAGCAGCAGAGATAATGTAGATAAAATCCGGGGTGGGGGGCAAATTTCATAATCTGGGTAAAGAAGGAAAATGAAATGCAGTTATTAGCTTGGACTTTTCACAAAAATTCCTTTCTGTGCTGTTCTAAGTGATTAGCCACCCATTCTTCTATCTCCGGTGTTGACAATCACATAAGCAGCTCTTGAATCTCTATGTTAAGTGTCAGTTCTCTTTATTAGCTAGAAGATGTGACATTTCAGTAACTAAATTCCAATATCAGTACAATTTCCACAGTGTACTTGTTTAATTTATACAAAGCCCACCAGGTGCACCTGGAACGAGTCTAATAACGAGCATTTTACACCCCAGTTTTACTGTTTGTTTTACAGCTCTGGAAACATTATTCTGTCTCTGGAGTATTTCATACTGCAGAAGGATTAGTTGAAGGAGAACAGGTACACTTAGTGTCCTCTCAGAAAGTTTATTCTCTAACGTTAAAGCAATTGGATTCAAAGACCTTAAGTTAAAAACAAATCTGTTGCCTATTTAAGGAAAGAAATCAAATCTGTCTGTTCCTTCTGGTTTAAAAGTTACAAGCTTTGTCTCTACTACTAGATCATCTGGTTATGCAGTTTAATTACTTCTGGAGGAAAAACATGATGATACCATATTTTCTCTGAAAAAGTTGATAGAGATTATTCCTGTTCTTATGATGAGATGTTACTTTCTGTGAACACATTTTCAAATTACATTTCAACCAATGATGCACTTTAAGAAATGAGATAATTTAGATATTTTAGGATTATCCAGCATGGAGTGGGGAAAATGTAGGGATTATTAGACTTAGTGACAGTAGTATATTAAAATATGCCATTACTTAGAAACATGAAATGGCTGGACTTGGGGTTCTCTTCAGAGAAAGTAACTTTAGATGTGTTGCCCTCCCATATTTCACTTGTGAGAAACAATATCTAAAATTCCTAAAGGAATTCCACTCTTTTACTGTAGAGCCCAAAGTTTCCTTGATCTAAGCAGGACTATGAAGCAGCTGTATACTTGGATTATTTGACACTGGACCTCAGAAGATCTGCTTTTACTGAACTTCCAGAGCCAGGAGTAGCTTGAGGCAAGAGAAGCACTTAGGGTATAAAATTTAAGGAGGCACTTTCTCTGGAGGTCATATTTTGATGCTGGGTTAAGACCTAAAACTACAAACAAGAGTAAAGCAATGTTTTCAGTTTACATATGCAAGATAGATTCTTTTTATTAAATCTAATAACTCAATCTTCCGAACTTAAATATATTACATCGTATGGGAGTACAGTGACTTCAAAAGGCAAGTCAAATGCACTTAACTGCAAATAGTTTTTTTTTTTTTAATTCATTACCATTCTGTCATTTCAAAACTCAGAGAAGAATTCTCTAAATTCAATCAAACTGAACTCGTGAATTTCTACACCTTCCACACTTGTACCTTTTTTTCCCCAAGAATGATTGTTATTCATGGAGGAGATCCAGGGAGGTGGGGAAAGGGTTTATAGGGTCCATCTGTTCCCACATTTTCTTCCCCACCTCAGAAACGTTGGCAAAGAATGTCTCCTTCGTTTCTTTCACCCTAACTCCATTTTTCTTCTTCTTCATCAGTTTTCCTCCTTATTTACCTCCTCTGTTTTCTTCTGTCTGCCCCCTTTCATTCAGTCTCTTCTGATCAGACTTTTAGTTCTATGGGGTCACTGTAGGTCAGGAGTCTCACCCCTTGGTGGCATTTAGGACAACAGATTTCTAAATTGTCTTAATGTAACCTGATTAATGAGAAGCAGCCAGTGAAATTACAAGATAATATTTGAAAAACTGTGTGTACATGCTTCTATATGAGAATCTAAGAATATTCTTAATCCATAATACATAAATCGCCTAACTGGTAACTGGCCCAGAAACAGCATTAAGGCCACATGGCTCTGGAATTGGATTATAATCTGGTTCCTACATCTTTTTTCTTTTTTTTTTTTTAAGATTTTATTTATTTGACAGAGACACAGCTAGAGAGGGAACACAAGCAGGGGGAGTGGGAGAGGGAGAAGCATGCTTCCCGCCGAGCAGGGAGCCTGATGCGGGGCTAGATCCCAGGACCCTGGGATCATGACCTGACCTGAAGGCAGACGCTTAACGACTGAGCCACCCAGGAGCCCAAGTTCCTACATCTTTTGATCATATTTTTCCTTGGTTGAAAAAATGATACAGTAGCATATGTTGTCAAATAAAAACCCTTTTTTTTTCTTTTTTCTTTTTTAAAGGTTTTATTTATTAGAGAGAGAGAGACAGCGAGAGAGGTAACACAAGCAGGGGGAGTGGGAGAGGGAGAAGCGGGCCTCCCGCGGAGCAGGGAGCCCGATGCAGGGCTCGATCCCAGGACCCTGGGATCATGACCTGAGACGAAGGCAGTCGCTTAACCAACTGAGCCACCCAGGTGCCCCCAAATAAAAACCTTTTATGCTAGAGAAAAAAAGAAGAATATTCTGCTCTGATGAGGAAACATGCATTTAACTGTCTTTGATTCTCTGAAAAGAGATTAGAAGGAGAGGGGAAACAGACCACAAAGTAGAATTGTCCTGAAATATGTTTGCCTGAACCAGTTAGAAAACTGTCTTACACATTCTTTACTTAGTAGATCATGAGAAGAAACTTACAATGTGAAAAGATTTAAATGGAGGAATAAATCCTAATGGAGCCTTGGGGGAAATTTCCTTTTCAGGGTGGATTCTGATAAGGATCTATTCATTTCATCATTAAGAGAGAACGCTAAGAAAGCAGTCATGAATGTATAGACCAGATATCTAGAGGTGCTGCCTTGTGTTGTTATTGGGCAGCATCATATTACAGTATGTAGAGTAGTTAGAGTGAGGTCACTTAAGCCGAAGTAGGGATGGAGAGGAAAGTACAGGTGGATCAGAAAGACAGAATTTAAATAATTAATTTATTAATAGAAGGTAAAGAAAAAATGAAATTGGGTTCATCTGGTAGTTCTAATATCTCAAATAGGAAATATAAGAGGAAGAACATGTTTATGGAATTGTAGGAGTTTAATTTTGCCTGTTACCATTCGGTAGTGACACACCTAAATCCATGAAGCATTTCCTATTTTAGTTTATATCTATAGTGTTGCAACCTCCTTGTTATGTTTTATGTATTTATATATCTGCCATCTCTGATGGACTTTGGCATCTTGTGACATCGACTGTCCCTTATTCCTCTATCGTTGACAATTTGCATAAAACCCATGACACGGTGGCATTCAGTGTGTTTGATGAGCTTATGACTAATCGTGTGAGTTTAAGATGCATGAAGTGCATAAAGGAAGAGATGTCTAATGGGCACCTGAAAAAAACACTGTTCTTGAACTCAAGAGGTAGAGGTTCATAACACAGATTAAGAAATAATTTATTTAATTGTATTTAATAAACGTGTGTGATACTTACCATGTGCTAGATACCATTATAAGTGCTTCACCAATTAATAATCATTTAATCCTCCTAACAATCCCATGGTCATGCAGGAGATGGGCTGTTCCAGTTTTAGATGAGAAAACCTAGGAAAAGAGAGAATGATTTGCCCAGGGTCACACACCTGTTAAGAGGCAGAGCCAGGATTGCATTCTGTCAAAGCACCTAGAGAAAACTAACTGCTGTTGTTTAGATACCTCGTGTGTTTAAGCACATTTCTGTGCTCTATGTGCTTATATGTGTTATCATTTAATCCTCACAATTACCTCAAAAACAAATGTTTTTGTCTTACAAAATTCTTTTGTCTGAGGTAAAGCTCAGGGGTTCTTTCTCATAAACGCCAAGCATATGAAACAAATGCCTTTCTTTTTTCAGCTTATTTTACCAGATTCCATGAAAGTATTACCAGTGTACATGAATTGTTTGTTAAAAAACTGTGTACTGCTTAGCAGACCAGAGATCTCAACAGATGAGCGGGCGTACCAGAGACAGCTGGTCATGACTATGGGTGTGGCCGACTCTCAGCTTTTCTTCTACCCACAGCTTCTGCCAATAGTAAGTACAAGGCAGTGGTGCATTTCCTAGAGGAGTCTGGAAGGGAATCATATTTTGTCCTTTTCCATATGTTCTATCTGGAACATTTTGTTCTTAGGAAATTTAAAGTCACAAATGCCTTCAGAATATGTCATGTGGGACTGAGAGCAGAGGCTTTTTAAGCAAGTATTATGCATCAGCATCTGTTCAGTGTGGAGATGGTGATGGTGGGGATTTGAGGTGTTCCTATTCCAGTGAATTGCTCAGATAATTGCTTTTCTTTCCTCATGCCCAAATTGGCAGATTGAAAAGTTAGTAAACAAGTTGGAGCAAGCCAACCTTCAGTTGTTCAAGAAATCTACCTTGTAGCATTAAAGGCAACTGATATATGTGTATATGGGATCTTATGTGCGCACATGTATTTGTTTCTGTACAATGTATGAATGTCTAAAAGTCACCACATTTAATTAGTATGGCTATGATTAGCCTTGACCAAATACAATTAAGGATTTATAAATCAGATATATTTGAGGCCACCTACACTGTACAAGGGACCAAATTCATTTGCCCTTGGAGAATTTACTTTGCATGTATTCCATTTATTTGAAGTCAATCCTTGATGTTTTGTATGCCTCTGTGCTCTGCAACTAAGCTCTTTTTCCCTGAGACCTAGCAAGTTCAAATTACAATTGAGGGATAAAAGAGGGGAAGGCTGGTGGCTAATTTCTAATTCCTGTAATGAGGGTCATACTTGGGCTCTCAGTAACAGTACAACCAGTATTAGAAAGAGTTAAATTAGGTTGGAAATTAAAAGATATTAATTCTTTCAATCAATATGAACACTAGAATTCTTACAAAATGGTTCGTTTTCAGATAAAAATGGATTAGCAACAATCAACATGCCAGACAAACTAGAACTCTAAGGGATAAGAGCATCTCCACTCCACTAAAATCCTCTTGCCAAGGTCACCAGTGGCCGGCATGACTCGAAATCCAAAGCGCAGTTCTTAGTCCTTCTCTTACTGTTAACAGCATCTGACAGTTTATTGTTCCCTCTAGGAACACCTTCTTCACTTGACTTCTTCTCGTTTCTCTGCTTCTCTGGCCACTTCTCCTGCCACCTCTGCCTGCTGTCAAGAGTACTCTGAGGGGGCTCAGTCCTTGGGAAGCTTCTCTTGTCTATCTGCACTCAACCCTGTGGGGGGCTCATCTGTCCTTTCAGTGCCATTTGTATACTGATTCCCATGTTTGTATCTCCAGCCAGACCTCTGTCCTGAACTCTAGTGTGTCTATCCTGTAGCCTACTGAGCATATCTTGGTGGGTGTGTAATGGGCACCTTAAACCAAGCCCTGAGCTCCTCTCTATACCTGCTCTCCTGCAATCTTCTCCATCCCCATTTACCTCTACTCTCTCTTGCCAGTTCTTCAGGTCCAAGCTTGCAGTCACCCTTGACTGCTTTAGTTCCCTTATCCATCACTTCTCATCCACCAGCGAACATGCCGGTTCTTCTTTCCGAGAATATCTAGGTTCTGACCACTTTCTCTCCTCCTCATCTATCACCACTCAGGTTCGAGCATAATCATCTCTCCCGTGGACTGCAGCAGTACCCTTCTAACAAGCCTTGAGGCTTGCACCTTTGCCTCTCCGGTCTGTGTTCGGCATAGAAGTTAGAGTGATCCTGTTAAAATAATTATGAGCTCATGTCCCTCCAATACTCAGAACACTCTAGGATTTCCCATTTCAGGAAACACCAAATTTCCTACTGCCTTGGCCCAGTGCCATCTGTACTAACCTCCTCTCCTTCCTGTCTGACCTCGTCTTCGTTACTGTCCACTTCCTCACTCTACTCCAGCCAACGTAGCCTCCTTGCTGATCCTGAAGCATCTGAGACAGACTCTTTTACCTTAGGATCTTTGAACCGACTATTCCTTCCATCCTGAATGCTCTTCCCCAGATATCCCCAGGGCCCCGTCGCTCATCCTTCAGGCCTACCTAAGGTTACCTTCCCAGCAAGCCTTCTTGGACTACCCTAGTTAAAACTGTACCACCAGCACTGACATGCCCTATCCCACTTTCCTGCTTTTCTTCATAGCACTTAACACCATTTAAAATTCAGTGTTTTTTTTTATTATGTTAATCACCATACATTACATCATTAGTTTTTGATGTAGTGTTCCATGATTCATTGTTTGCGTATAACACCCAGTGCTCCATGCAGAACGTGCCCTCTTTAATACCCATCACCAGGCTAACCCATCCCCCTCCCTCCTCCCCTCTAGAACCCTCAGTTTGTTTCTCAGAGTCCACAGTCTCTCATGGTTCATCTCTCCCTCTGATTTCCCCCCCTTCATTTTCCCCTTCCTACTATCTTCTTCTTCTCTTTTTTAAACAAATAATGTATTATTTGTTTCAGAGGTACAGATCTGTGATTCAACAGTCTTACACAATTCACAGCGCTCACCATAGCACATACCCTCCCCAATGTCTATCACCCAGCCACCCCATCCCTCCCACCCCCCACCACTCCAGCAACCCTCAGTTTGTTTCCTGAGATTAAGAATTCCTCCTATCAGTGAGGTTATATGATAAAATTCAATGTATTTTACTTCTTTTATTTGTTGCCTCTTATTCCTTCCAAAAAATGATTAGTGTTCAAGGTAGCTTGAACAGTTACTGTCTAATGACTAGAATAATGCCTGGCACATAGTAGGCATTCATTAAATATGCACTGGGAGGAAAGGAGGGAGGTGAAAGGAAAAGGGGGAGAGAGGAAGAAAGGAAGGGAAGGATGGCAGACTTACTAACTCTCCTGCCTTTGCCTGCACAGCACACATTAGATGTCAAAAGTACAACCCTACCTGCTGCTATTCGTTGCTCTGAGTCCCGTCTTTCAGAAGAAGGAATATTCTTATTGGCTAACGGTCTCAACATGTTCTTATGGTTAGGAGTTAGTAGCCCACCAGAACTGATCCAAGGAATATTTAATGTGCCATCTTTTGCACATGTCAACACAGATATGGTGAGTATTTTTTTGTTGCTGTTTTTGTGGTAATGTACAAATTCTTAAATGTTTTGTGTTCATGTGCAACCACATATTACAAAGTAGAAAAAACAGTAAGACATATAGTTCTTTTATAAGAAAGAGAATTTAATGCTTTAATGAATAACAATTAGCTGGTGTAAAGTTATTTGTATAAAGTATTCTCAAACAACCCAAATATATGACTTTAAATAGAGATTGCCCAACACTTCCAGATCATTTACTATGTGTTCATCACTGTGCTCTAAATACTTTAAATACATAATCCCATTTAATTTTCATAACAAATGGGTGAGATGGATATTGCTATCAACACTTCCTAGACGAACTGATTGAGGTTTGGAGACAAGTTCTTTCAGGTAGTCAGTAGCAGAGATGGAAAGTGAATTCAGTTCTTGTACTCTGTACTCTTCCTGGTGCTGAATTACATATTCAGAAGAATGCAGAAATCTTTCCTACGTGTTCAGCTACAGTCTAAGACTATGTCAGACTAATGAGTTGCAAAATAATGATCTTATGAAAACAGGTTATATACCTCTTTGTTATAAATAAGTTATATACTCTCATTACAAAAGAGGTTGTGGATTTGATGTAAAATGAATACAAATGACTTTATTTTTAAAGTTCCTTAGGAAAAACCAGCAATTGTCATTTGTTTGAGAATCAACATTTATTGCAGATCTTATTTATAGATCATCTTTGCATGAGCATCATTGCTAATGATGGTTATTGTCTTACTCTGCTTGGTGGTGGATTTCTTCTGAATTCACATGTAGAACTCAGCAGATAGTTGGTTCACTGAGGCCTCACTGGTTTGATGGTAAGATGAATTAAGTCTAGTTAAGTCCCCAATTTCTGTTATGGAGGTAGATACATAATTTCTTAGAAGAAGGGACAGGATCAAAGTTGCAGGCTAGGGCTAGGTAGGTGGTCAGTTTAGAGAGCTGAATACCCATTACGAATGTCAAAAAAATAGTTTTAAAGGAATTAAAGGTATCCACACCCCATTAAGAAACTAGTTTTAGGGTGAAGATTTAGAAAGAGTAAGATGTTTGCATGTGGTTAAAATTAAGGAATGATTAGAAATGCAATTTTTAAAAAATAAAAAAACTAAGATTCAATAGGCAAAGAGCTATGAATCTGAAGAATGTTTATATAAAATCTAAGGGAGCTTCCTCATCTGTCACAATGTCTTATTGGAGTAAATGTTAAATGCATACTTGCTGAATCGAATGTTACATAGGAGATCGCTGAAGCCCGTCTACCACAAAGCTGCAGATTGGTAGGTTTGTGCTTTTATCGTGCGCCTCCTCTCAACCTTCTTCAAAAAATAAAACAGAAAAAAAACAAATGTCACTTTCATTAGAGATGGCACTTTGAATCATATATGTGAAGTGTACTTACATTATTTGTTACAGAAAAAGATCTACCTTAATGTCAAAAAAAAATACACATAGGGGATGGAATGTGAATATCTTATAAATGAATTTTCTGCCTTTTTTTTTCAAGACTCCTGTGAAAAATATTGGCCATGATATTTTCCTGAGACTTGTAACTTTGTGGTAAAATGTTCTACCTCGCCTTTGCAATGGCTAAGTCACAGATGATGTATTAACCCGCTTTTTTTTTTTTTTTTTTTTTTGAGAAATAAGCATTAGCATTTTACTCTGTCTTATTGGAAGAAATGAAGTCTAGGTCCTTCATGTCCCCTGGAGGCCACGTGCAGCTGGATGGTTATCTTTTTTAAACCATTAGCCAGATTTCAGGGACATCTCAGGGGCCACATCCCCTTGAGAAATCAGCATTTGATGGTTTGTCTTAATTTTGGAACAAGGGTATTTGGATGGCACTTTCTAAACATGGTAATGATTCACGGTCCTGCAACACATCCACCGAAGGAATGAAGTACATCCTTTTCTCCTGTGACAAAGCCTTGCAACAGCCATCTTACAAAGGGATTAAACATCATGGCGAATGATCCAAAGATACTCTTTGCATAAAACATATACCTGTTGTGTCATTTCAGTGGTGTATCTGTATCAAATTCTAGAGAAGGATGTTTATTTTCAATAGAGAGTTGATTGGTGGAAACGTATGCCAATAAGAATGAATAATTTTTAGTGCATTTTTTTCACATTTTTGGTTTTTACATAAACAAACTAAGCCAATAATCAAATATATGGCGTAGAAGGATTTTTTTTTTTAACTTTAACATTCTAATAATCTCATTGCTGCTTCTATCTAAATGTTATTGATTACACTGAAACTTAAACTTTGGTTTTCTTTTTTTTTTTTTTAAAGATTTTTATTTATTTATTTGTCAGAGAGAGAGAGAGAGGGCACAAGCAGGGGGAGCAGTAGAGGGAGAGGGAGAAGCAGGCTCCTCACTGAGCAAGGAGCCCGAGGCGGGACTCGATCCCAGGACCCCAGGATCATGACCTGAGCCGAAGGCAGACGCTTAACGACTGAGCCACCCAGGTGTCCCTAAACTTTGGTTTTCTTAAATTTAGACATTACTGCCTGAGGTTGGAAACCCATACTCTCAAACGCTCAGAATGATAACGAGCATCATCCAGCAAAAGAGGCCATATTCAATGAAGGTAAGAATGAGATTTTATTTTTTCCTTTCTTCAAATATTTATTTAAATTTCATTACAGACTTTTTAAATGCATGGCCTATATTTTTATAACATGGTCTTTGGTAGAAAATTCACACTAACCTCTAATATATCTACCTACTCAACAGATGCAAACGTAAAAAAAAAAATAAGTAAATAGGTATCACCACAGGTTGACCATGGTTATTTTAGTAATTATTAACTTAGTAATCAAAGAGAACTTCTTCATGGCTTAGTAGCAATTGATATCATTGACAGACTATGAAATGACTGCCGTCAGTGCTTAAAATTACTTAGTTATAGAACTATGATTCAGAAATTCGGAACATTTTTAAAATTTTATTTTTACAACTTTAGATTTGTGATCTCTGAGAAGTTTGCTATTCTAGCCCTTCTAAGCCTTTCAAGCGTTCAAGTTTCAGTAAAAGAATATAAAATGTCTATAACTCAGGAAAATGATGCCTTGTTACTAAGTCCCCACTACTCCCCTGTCTTCCTTCTGAAGCTCAATATTAGAGTCTCCTGGAGTTTGAAATGTACAGATGATGATGACGGTTTCTTACGGTGCTGCTCCCTGCAGAGGTGTAGGACACTCACCTGGAGACAGGCCTCTACAACAGTCAGGCTATCACAGGCCATTTTTCCCTGAAACATAAATGTGATATTAATCTAAGTCAACATCCTTAACTGTGAGAGATAGTCATGCATGCACACATCCACTTGAGGCAGAGCTGAGATAAACTGCACTAATGAAAAGCTTTATAATCTCTAGGATGATGGGGTGAACACAGAACATTTCTACAACTGTTCTCATACCACACAGCATCTACTTGGGTTCAGTTTTAGGGCAAGACCTAGAGAGGGCAGAGAAGGCTCACACTAAATACATTCTTTGTAGGACACTCTCTGAATGCCTTGGAGGCATGTAATGAAATCTAAGGTCTCGTGAAACAAAAATTGGAAACCACCGGTATTGAGTGCCCAGCAAGGATGATCCATCTACCTTCATCCCAGCTGCAGCAGCGGCATCCCCACCACTGCCCCATATGCAGAGAAGAGGCTAAACATGGAGATCATCCTTGTGCTCAGGAGCCTCTCCTTCTAGGAAAAATAAAACCTGTTTCTCCTCTGCTTTCTCCCACCTGCTCTAATAGTGCATGTTAGCTTTAATAAGTCATGTTAGCTTTAATTATAAAAATATCTGGGATAAGCTCCGAATATATGTGAATAAGAGATAAGCAGTTGCATGCTAAATAATTTTGGCTTGAATATTTAAATCAAAGTTTCTTATGTGCCACTTACAAATGTATCTGTTGTTTCTAAGACTTCTTTGGCCTTTTCAAGGTACTATCTGTATAACAAATTTGAAAACCTAAAATCTACAGATGTTAGAGCTGAAAGGCCTATAGAAGACACCTGGTCCAGCCGCTGCCTTTCGGCTCCCTCCAGCACCATCTAACAGATATGAAATGAGGCTCAGAGGACCTCACCCCCTCGGCTTCTGTCTCACAGCTAGATCAGCGCAGATACAGGCCTAGCCCCGGCTGCTTCGTCCAGGGCACGTAGCGTTATACTTTTGGCTCTCACATTTGAAAATGGACCACACAAAGGAGATAAAAACACATTATAGAATCTTTAAATCTCTTTTAAAGAGTCAAGATTGAAGAGGAGAACAAAAACTGGAATGGAAGGGTCAAGAACAGCAAAATCAAATCCAGAAGGCACTGCTGCTTTCTAGGTTATGCTAATTAGCTTTCCAGGCAATCGACCCTTTTAGACCTCGTCATTGTCTGCATGGTCTTACATTTGTGGGGGAACAAAAAAAAAAAAAAAAAAAAGATTTCTATCACGGGATATCTGGGAAGATTACCGAAATCAGATGTCTCACTGATAAATTCTAGTCCTGCCCTGCTCCAAGTTCTCTGTGTTCCAAGTGTTTGCCATTCCCTTCTTCCTCATGTGTTTTGTAGATTACTCCCCGTCCCATTGGCTCCTTCCCAGTTTATAAGCCATTCAAATCTACCTTCACTGAAGCTCCTGATTCTCCAAGATTCTGCTTCCCTTTTATTTCATTGTACAAATTTGTATTAAATACTAGCAATGTAGCAGGTATTTTATCACCATACTTCTTGAAAAAGCCATCTGTTAAACTGCTTATATTCCCTTATTCCCATGTCTCCAGCTATCTGAAAGTGGCCAAACAGCTAAAGAAATTGATTCTCAATCCATTTACCACAATTATAAAATTGAATATTACCTCTTTCCTCAAATTTTTTCTTCTGTCAGCTTTCAAAACGTCATAGTCTCATGATGCTTCTTTCTCAACTGACCTTCTTCTTTGGATTCTTTTCGTTTATCTGCCCCTTAAGAAGAGTTGGTGTTCCCCTAAGTTGTGTCTGCGGCTGTCTTCTCATTCAGCTCATTCTTTGGGGCGATCCTACTCACTCTCATTATTTCTATTTCTTATGAGGCAGGCAATGAGAAATGAGAATGGCTTTTGAAGTGATTGAGTCTTTAAAGCACCTCGTACTGTGGCCTAGAGAACAGAAACTGGGACTACTCGAGATAGTGCGTTCTTCCATGAAGAGGGTACATAGGAGGCTGGGAGGGATACCAGCGATGATCATTTCAGTATTCTCTTCCCACTCTACAAGGCTATGTCCCTCCTACAGAAATGGAAAGGGAGGGGGCTGATGAAATATGGGTTCCCCAGTCCATCCCAGTATTGTTTCCTCTTAGCTGTGTGGTCTGCTCCTTGAGAAGACTTACCAGCGTGTCAAGACAGCTAAGACGGCTTGCCACCCCTTCATGAATCTGCTTCCTGAGACTTTCCACCATACTTTCTGTGTCACTCTGGGACTAGTAGTGGGTGGTTCAACGTTGTCTGTAGAGACTCAAATGGTAGAGCCAAGATCTTTTATTTATTTATTTATTTATTTATTTATTTATTTATTTATTTGAGAGACAGAAACAGCCTGAGCAGGGGAGGGGCACAAGAGGGAGAAGCAGACTTCTTGCTGAGCAGGGAGCCTGACGTGGGGCTCAATCCCAGAACCCCAAGATCATGACCTGAGTCGAAGTCAGATATTTAAGCGACTGAGCCACCTAGGTGCCCTGGGTCAGGATATTTGTTATTTTACCTTAAAGCTAAGTTTCTGCCTAGGCTGAAATTCATTTCCTATTCTACTTCCCACCTCAGATCATAGCCAGACACCCTTCATCAAAGGAAGTTTTACAGTGAACACCATAGGAAAATAAATAACCCAGGTGAATGGCAGCAACAGCATATGCCCCTCACATGTATAGTATGAACTTCCGCCCATTAATTTCCATAGAGAATTTAAATTCTAAAGAAATCGGAGCCTCAAATCCTTCCCTTCACAATGTCTCATTCTGCCCAGTCTCAGCCTGGGCTGTTTCACTGAGGCCACACCCACATTGCTCTTGCCCATCACGGACAATAGCAGAGTCCTAGTGGCAGGTGGGAGAAGGTAGATACAACACCAGTAAAAAGAAAATGGCCTTGGCTTCAGGCTTAAGGAGTCTTAATCTCCTTTGGAGCAGTTTCCATTGAAGGTTAGTTGTGCTTCTCCATGTTGGGGTGGAGGCGTGCCTGTCCACATGGCTGTTCCAGTGCTGCGTCCCTGTGCCTGGCAGTGACACCTGAAAGCCAAGACATCACACCTGTCCGTATCCACATAGATTCACTGAGCTGTAGCGGTGGTGGCAGCAGCTGTTGTATTTTTATCAGGTCAGGGGTGGTTTAAAACTTATCAGTGTAGGGACACAGACCAAGTCAAAATAACATAAAGGAAAGAAAGCAAGTTGTGTTGACAGAATTATTCTACTTGATAACTAAAGCGAAAGTAGGGAGGGCCAGGCCCTCCTAGCCAAAATAGAATGTACCTTCCTCACCGCAGCTGGTAACTGCAGACCTTTCTGGTGGTTTCACCAGGTGAGGAGATGCCATGAAGCAGGCAGAGAGACATTGTTTTGTATGTGTGCATCTAATTAACTCCACTCATAGCTCAATAGACAACAGATTCTGAACATTCAGATCATCATCTCTGACTTCCTGAAAACAGGAGTAAGGAAGGACCAGGAGGGGCTCCAAGTGTTCATGCCAAGACTGTCCCCTTCTGGGCTTCTTTCCCTTGCACCTCTTCCCCTAGAGCAGCATTGTCCAATAATGCAAACTACATATGTAATTCTGCATTTCCTAGTAGCCATGTCAAAAATGTAGAAAACTCATCTTAGTAATAAATTATTAACCCAGTATATCCAAAATATCATTTCCACATGGATAAGCAGTTAGGGAGTTTTGTACTTTCTTTTTAAGTCTTAGAAATTCATTGTGTTTTTTACACTTACAGTACAACCCAATTCAGACTAGCCATGTTTCAAGTATTCGATAATCACATGTCGATGGTGGCTACAGTACTGGACAGCATGACCCTAGATCATTGTTATGAGCAGGGAACAAGAATCCCCTGTGCAATCCACCTCTGTAGCACCTCCCAATTGTGTTTCTTTCTTTTCTTTTTAGTAGATTCCATGCCCAACATGGGGCTTGAACTCACGACACTTGAGACCAAGGGTCACATGCTCTACCCATGTAGCACCTCTCAGATCTCTTCCCTTTCCACCTTCACTGCCCTGGAATTCAGATCCCGATCGTCTCTCCACCTAGATGCCTCCAGCTGCTTCCTATCGAGTTTCTTTCATCTCATAGTGCCTTCTATATGCTACCAGTTAACTCATTTTGTTCTGCGGCACTTTCACTGGATCCCAATTCCTACAAAAGCTCAGACTCATTTAGGTAGTTTGTCCCTAACCGTCCGCTGATTTTAAGACTGTTAATTCACATGCCAGCCATGTCCATTTTTTGTACATGGTACGTGGCACCCCATTATGGAATGTTCTCTAACCCCACCCCCATCCTTAAGGAAATCCTACCTTATCCTTTAAGGCTCAAGTGATCGTTATTACCATTGTGAAGCCTTTGCCAAAGTGCTTTGCTTATATTTCATTGTTGTCAGTTATAGTGGTATGTCTTGGGTTTCTATTGTCTTGGGTTTCTGTGGTTTTGGGGTCAGTGCCTCCCTCCACTCTGGATAATAGGCACTTTCCCATCATCGTCCAAGGCCTCACACACAGTGGACATTATATAATTTTGATGAAATATAAGCATACAAAATTGAGCCACATTCAGAGAACGTTTATAACCACCTGCCTTGTTATTTTTTCCTAGCTGACCATAGTAAAGCAGCGGGAGCAGCCAGAAATGGTTTTCCGACAGTTCCTGGTAGAAGACAAGGGACTTTATGGAGGATCATCTTATGTGGATTTCCTTTGTTGCGTTCACAAAGAGATCTGCCAGCTGCTTAATTAATTGAATCTTCTCTATTGTTGATGTTGCATTTCTAAGGAGATAATCTCCTTCTTGGTGCCTAATTCTCCAGATGATACCAGGCTAGTTTTGATTTCTTGCTCATTTTCAAAATAGCTTTCCAGGACGACATTTAGGACTTCAGCTTTGGTGCTCAGGTATAAAGTCAATGAAGGTACAACTGTACTTTTTAAAGGGAACAGTCTATTTCTGATTGCACAATTTTTAACTGTTAAAAGTGAGACAGTTTGCATTTCATGAAAGGCATAGTTTACAGAACTGTAAACATTCTCAATTTTCTTTCTTTGTGCTAGACATATAAATTATTTTTCAAAATGTATAGATTTGGGGTAAAAAGTTGTCTTGGCTCTCCCATTTGCAGTGAGGAAAAAAAAACAATTTTTACATTATACCTAATTTTTTTAAACCATGTAACAGCCATTGAACATGTTTTTCAACTTAAGGTCTGCATAGCAGACTTCTAATAACCTTGGAATCTATTTGGTAGAACAATTTGTGTTCTACGTTGGTTTTTTTTTTTTTATGATTATATGTTGTGTATGTTAAAACTGTTTTCCAGTTGTTGTTTTGTCTATAAAACTGTCTTTATCTATATTCTTAATGGTTCTCTGTACAATTTTGAGGGTTTCTACCTGTATATAATGGATATTAACCAGTATCAATAAATCACTTCATATGCTCTTACTCAACAGTTAGAAATTTTTTAGGTATTTTGAGATTTTAAAAAGAAGTAAGGGTGTAGTACTCAGTGTCTTGGAAAAAAGTTGTTTAAATGGTTCACTAAGAACAAATTGGGAAAACTGAAATTTTTTTTTTGAGGATTGGGAAGTATTAGGTGAATAAATCAATCTAGGAAATATCAGAGACAATATACTTGAGAAATGCATTTTTTAAACATTCTCTAATATGCCCTTGTGGGTAGAATAATAGAAATGGGCTATATGAGACCATTATTATTAATGAGTATACATAAACCTAGAAGGGTGGTTTTCAGTGGTCTGACACAGGCATCTGTCCTGTATCTGCCCTGTTCAACTTTGATATCAGTGATATGAATAAATAATGAGTTAAGTATATTGAGTACATATAGTGTCCCAAGAACTGCAGTATGTATTTTGCAAACATTTACTCCTCATGATAACCCCAATTTTATTATCAGCCCCATTCACAGATGAAGAGATAGACTTGAAGTGATTAAATCAGGACCTGTCTATGATTACATGGCTAGTAAGGTTTATTTATAAATTAGTAGATGTCATGAAATTGAGTAGAATAACAAATACACTAACAAGATTAAAATCTCTTCCCATGTTAGCCAACTGGCATGATGTTTCGGATCGACTTGGATGAGTTTAACAAGAAGAAATGTATGATCCTGAACTTGTGTCCAAAAAAATGCACATGCAAATGTTCCTTGGAAACAATGGTACTTAAAAAAGAACTGAGGGAGTTTGTCAGCGTGAATCTACAGTGTCAATGTAATCAAGTTACTCTCTTGCAAGGGTAGCCTGTCGGCTGAGTGTAGCGATGGCCCTACTCTACTCTGAGGTGAGACCCACCTAGATGAGTGTTCAGTTCTAGGCACCATGCTCTGTGTGAACTAGAAGCCCAGAGCACATTGCTTTACTCACTTGGAGATAGTCTAAGGATTGTTTTATATGTTCCCTAGAGTATAAAACCAGAACCAATACACAGAAGTAACAAGGTGCTGCTCAATTGAAAGAACAACCTTCTAAGTAATTAAGCGCTCAAAGAATGTGCTGTTCTATGAGGCAGTATGTTCTAACTTAAATATTGCACATCTTCTATGTGCCAGGTGCCGTGCCCTTTACTGGAGAGACAGACAACAGTGAACAATACAAACAAAACCCCTGCCATCTTTACAATTACAGTAGTTTTCATAAATGCTGTGCCATGCTATAGCATTTTATTTTTCATATATGTATATATTTATATATATATTTATGCATTATATATATATTTATATGTAATATATAAATAAAATCAGGGATATGTGACCTAGTCTAGCTAGGGGAGAAGGTCTAGTCCATAAAGATTTCCCATTAGTTATATTGAAGCTGGGACCTGAAAGAATTAGTAGACATTAGCCAGGTAATTGAGAGGATTGGTAAATGTTCCAGCAGAGGGAAATATATGCTTGAAGGCTCAGAGTGCAACAGAGCATGTACCACCCTTTCAGTAAACTTGAAGAACTTAAACTTAGCTGGAACTTCCTAGGGAGAGACAAAGTGGCAAAAGATAAAGCTGGAGGAATAGGAAGAGTGAGTCCTGGTCAAGGGAGAGTTTGGATTTAATCCTAAAGGTAAAGTCAAGACATTCAAACTGATTTCAGTAAGAGTGACAGGATATTCTTTACGGAGATTACTTGGCAGTTGTAAGGTGGTAGAACTAGAAGCAGAGAGACCATTTAGGAGGTTCAACAGTCCACTTGAGTATATGGTGGCCTGCACTTGAAATAACGGGTTTTGACAGAAGGGGATAAGGAGGAGTTAAAAAGTTAGTGAAGGAGAAAAAGTGTCTGAAAATGATTTCTGCTTTGGGCAGCTGGGTAGACAGTGAGACCGTTCCCTCGAAAAGGAAATGCCAGAGTAGAGGCTGATTGTGTGTACGTGTCATCTCCGTGTGGTGTGTACAAGAGGTAGTAGTTTACATTTATTTGTGCTGAGGAGGCTTGAGAACTATGCAAGTGAGATAAAAATATGGGCTCAGGAGAGGCCTCTAGGCTGGAAATTTACAAGTCCTCTACATACAGAGAAAAAGAAATAGCAAAGAAATAGCACAAATAGATGAAAAAAAACAAAACAAAAACCCAGGGCAATTCTGTAGTGAGAGGGCGGCAAATCCCTGAGACAGACAATGAAGTGGAAACCTGAGGAGACTGGGGAGAAGGGCCAGAGAGGTTAAGAAGGAAAACCCGGTAAGAGGACATCACAAAACCAACGTAAGAGGGACGCACGGAGAGTGGGCAGCCAAGTTACAGTCTTCCCAAAGGGAAGTTAAAGACTAAAAGGTATGTTGGAATTAGTAAAAACGTCATGGGTGAGTTTGGTGAGAACAGTTTTACAGGGTCAGTGAACTTGAATGCTAGATTGGAGTATGTTGAGCAATGGGAGTCAGAGGGGAGGCAACTCAAGAAGGGGATGAGAGAGTCGCAGAAAGACAGGATTTCTTATTTTAAGACAGGAATTTAACATTTGAATGCCGGTGGAAGGAAGCCAGTGTTATGTTGGAAAAATAATTAGTAGTGGTACCGTTTCGTCAACCCCCCAAAAATGTTGAAGACTGAAGACCGAGAAAAAATATTTGTAAGACTCTTGGAAGACCGAAGGTAATATAATGCAGAGTACAAACGGAGATTAGCTTTTAATGGGAAGAGAAACCCAGTATATAATGGAAATGCTCCAATGAATCCTGCCTGAAAGGACTACTTGCCAAAAATGGTGAGTGCTATTCCATGGTGTTCGGGTACATCCCCTCCCCCAAACCTTGAGAAGCAGTAGAGCATAATGGGCTCAGGAACCATTGACATGGGTTTCTACACCAGCTCCACCTGAAATGGAACTTCAGGGCAAGTTAGAAACCTTTCTGTGCCTTGGTTTCTTACTCATTTGTCTCAAGATTAGGTTAATAAGTGTAAAGGGCTTAGAACAGTCCCTGACAGTGCTATTTACCTGTTCATTGCTGTTGTTAGTATCTTTTTATTAAACCTGCTAAAGATCATGAAAACTAGGAGTCAGACGAATCTGACTCCTAACTGTATTTGCTCTTATGCCATGAGTATCTTAACTGATAGCCTCAAAATCAAGCTATCTTTAAATGCTATAGAAATGTCCAATTAAAAGATGGTTTCAGAGATTAAAATTTAGCAATATGAGAAAACTGTAGCCTAAGCTGCTTTAAAATATTAAAAACCAAAACTTCAGTAAAATATAAGCCAAAGACAAGAATTTATATTTTGTATTTGGAGGAATCATTATGAAAAAATAAGAGTTTACTCACTCAAAAGAAGGCACATCTTTGAGGAAGTTACTAAATGGCATTACCTTCATTACTGCAAGTCTAACCTAATGACAGGAGACGGAGGACAATTAGGAGCGGTATGTTAATATTTTTTTAATGTTCAGTCAGATGGGAACACGTTTATTAAGAAAATAAGAGTTTGGATCAAATTTTTAGCTCGTGTTTTGGAATATGCAAAGGTATATGAAATTGAACTTCAGCTCCACTAGGAGGCATTATACACTAAAGTGTCTGAAACCTTTCAGAAAGGTTGGTCAACAATCTTTCAGAAAAGGCAATTTTTTGGGGAGAATTGACTTTGTAAAAATTTTAATTGCTGGAAACACAGGTGTAATCCTGACTAAATTGGATAAAGAAAAAAATCTCAGTGGAAAAAGGCAATAAAAATCCCTTAGTCATCATCTCTTATGGGTATTTCTTGGCTTTTTCTTGAGACACGGATAAGAAGCTTATTCGTGCCCTAAGCAGCCACTATGAACAGTTCTGTTTGTGAGAAAATTTTATGTAGCACATTGTTTTCCTGAATTTTTTCCTTTTGGTGCCAGCTTGTTCTCTCTTTTGAGGCCGTGGGTGAAGTCTTCCTTCACTTGATAGCAGTTTTCAGAGTTTAAAGCTACCACATATTCCTATTGTGTCCCTTCCAGGCCAAACCCTCCCAATTCCCAAAGCATGTCCTTGTAAACAGGATTTCCAGAGCCATTGTTATCCAAAATTAATACATGAAAATCCGGGGGGTTTTGTAAGATTTTATTTATTTGAGAGCGAGAGAGAGAACACGAGCAGGGGAAGGGGCAGAGGGAGAAGCAGACTCCCCGCTGAGCAGGGAGCCCGATGTGGGGCTCCATCCCAGGACCCTGAAATCATGACCTGAGCCGAAGGCAGACACTTAATGGACTGAGCCACCTAGGTGCCCCCATGAAAATCCAGTTTGTTTGTTTTTAAGATTTTATTTATTTGAGAGAGAGAGAGAGAAAGAAGGAACAGGCAGGATGGAGGGGCAGAGGGAGAAGGAGACTCCCCTCTGAGCAGGGAGCCCAACATGGGAATTGATCCCAGGACCCTGAGATCGTGACCTGAGCCGAAGGCAGACACTTGACGACTGAGCCACCCAGGCGCCCCTGAAAATCCAGTTTTAACTCACATAAAGCAAAAGCAAAATGACTAGTTAAGGAAATAATCATCACAAAATAGTGACTACAGGTGGTATCAAGAGTACATGAGTTGTGCAAAATCAGGGTGTACTTTTTTTGATAACATTAAAAAATTGTTACCTGTCATCTAAAACTCTTTTGCAATAAGGATTTTTCAATTTTAAGATATTTTATATAAGACCAGTTTCTTAAGTCCCTATTTTTCAAACAGAGGTATTTCTCGAGTCCATGAAAAACTTTCTTTAAATATATATTATTCATGTTTGAAAAATACTGTTTTAGGATATACCATGGGGTTTAGATTAATGTTACCCAATTGTTTTAAGGGCCCAATATTGCCTCTTTGAAAAAAAGGTATTACATTATGATTTAGCAGGTATGAGTTTACAGCAATAACCTCTAGTGTGCAAAAAAAAAAGTCACGTTTTAAAAATCAACCTAATTGAATGTGAATGTCTGTTTCACAGGATGGGCAGGGAAGCTCTGCCATCTTTGGCTCACGCTGATGACTAGCATCAAGGCCCACCCACAGTCTCCTGAGTTCCAGGGCTTCTCTGCTTCCACGTGCTAGTAGGAGATGAATATCCTGGGATGGACACTTTCCTAGCCATTCAGCTATTTTCGAGTGAGGCCGTCTCCTCGGGGCAGTGTTAGTGGTCAGCAGCAGTGTCCCAAAACTCCCGAGTGCCCTGAGTGCCCCCCGAGCCAGTCCTCAACTACCCTGTCCTCTCCCAAGCAACCTATTCTTGGGTCCACTATGACTTATAGGACGGGTGTAGTCTTGTTACTTAAGCTGTCATTAACAAGACGATATAGATGTAGTTAAAATGTTTTCCTTACTTTATGGGTTACATTTGGTAGAAAGAAATTTTATAACCTGAGGAAAGAATCAGGTGTCTTTAAAGTCAGATGAGAGAAAATTCATTCTATAAATCTGCTTATCAGTGGTAAGGCAGTGGAAATTACTTTGTTGCTTCAACCTCAAAAACAATGTTCTCTTGAGAGGAAAAAAAAAAAATCCTTATAGAGAAACACAGTCCTCTTATGTAGCCAAGAAAGCACCAGCAGGAGGGAAAGGAAGTGGAAAGAGAAGGATATTAAAAATCCTCTGGTCATTACTTCCAATTACTAAGAAAGCAAAGGAGTAAGGGACTATTTATTAGGCACCTACTATGTGCCATACATTAGAAGCTGAGAAAGCACACTGCTGCCTTTTTATAAATGACAAAGACTGATTTCTGAGCGCACAAGCAGCAGGGCTGTAAGGACTAACTGAGTAGACAAAGGCAGGCACCTCTGGTGATTCTGCACTGGATTTGGGACAAGGGAAAGCAATCAGAAGTGGGAATATTCCCCAAAGAGGTTCTAATGCCATCTTGATCCAGTATCTTGTTGGCCTCATCTCACGGAGGGGATGGGATTTAAGATTCAGGAAATTAATTGGCTGATTAACTTACATTTGTCCTTATATTTGCTTAAGTTTTGCTTTGGAATTGTTTTTATAGACATTCTTAATTATGATGATCCTGTGGTCCCCCCTTATCTGTGGTTTTGCTTTCCATGGTTTCAGTTACTTGAGGTCAGTCATGGTCCCGAAGCAGATGATCCTCCTCTGACACACTGTCAGGTCAGTAGTAGCCTAACATTACATCACAATACCTATTGTCACTCACCCCACTTCATGTCATCACACAGGCATTTTAACATCTCACATCATCACGAGAAGGGTGAGTACAGTTAAGATATTTTGAGAACCACCACATTCACGTAACTTTTATTACAGTATATTGTTATAATTGTTCTATTATTGTTGTTCATTTCTTAGTATGCCTAATTTATAAACTGAACTTTATCACAGGTATGTATGTTTAGGAAAAAACTTAGTATATATAGGGTTTGGTACTATCCCTGGTTTCAGGCATCCACTAAAGTCTTGGGACGTATGCCCCATGGATAAGGGGGTACTACTATATGCTTAAAAAATTTTTTTCAATAAGACGTAAGAGCAGAAAGGTAAGCTATGATCTGGAGCTCCTATTTACCATGCATATAAGCCTACATTTTTGGACAAGGCCAAATAATCCATCCACCTGTGTAATTTTTATGAATTATGACCAATATTATTACATTAAAAGCCTCTCCTTTACTAAATATTAAAGTATGTGTCTACCCAGTTGTCTTGAGAAGCATAAACCCATAAAATGACAGCAAATTCCATAAGACATTTAGGCAATTACCTTAGAAACTTAACCAGCATAAACTACTAAACTGGCTATCTCTGAACAAAACTGATTTTTTGTCCTCTGCTTTAAGAAGACAAAACACTGAGAAACAAACTGAGGGTTCTAGAGCAAAGGGGGGTGGGGGGATGGGTTAGCCTGGTGATGGGTATTAAAGAGGGCACATTCTGCATGGAGCACTGGGTGTTATATGCAAACAATGAATCGTGGAACACTACATCAAAAACTAATGATGTAATGTATGGTGATTAACATAATAAAATAAAAAAAGACAAAACAGAATAATGCAGTTACTCTTTTATGATCTTAACAAGTGTAACTGTAAACTAAAAACTTGTACAGGTATGGGATTCTATAAAAGGTGTGTTTTGTGACAACACAGGCCTAGACCTCTACATTTTCTCCCACTGGACAAACAAATGGCTTGCAGTCACGTCACTGTATGCCACTTTAAAGTATTAGTCCACATCTGCAATCTTCTATGAATGTTCCAAAGGACACTGACTATATCACATGCTTCCAAAGCTGGTGGCTTCTTGTTCCAATTGAGTAACGTTTTTCCCCCTTCTTTTAATAGATCTAGTCACTGGTGGTTAGAGACAAGAATTTAAAATATGCATGCAGGCTTTAGCTAGCCAAACTAATTTTAACAAAAGGAAATGTAGCAAAGGACACAAATTTAATTGCCAGCATCTAAGAATCTGGGAGATTTCACACGGGTAGCTCAGACTTACCGTCTTCCCTGTGTGGTGACAACGAGGTGGAGCGGAGTAGTGATGTCCACCTTACCCCGGGGGTGAGCTCTCCTGTCCCCCTACCTTTCTCTCTAGTCTCCATGGGCCTGTGATCAAGTCAGTGGCTGTTTATTAAAGTGCTCTGTGCTGCTCTGCTTTTCTTAGGGCTTGAAAAAACCCATCAAACTGGGAAAACAGATGAGATAAATGAAAGTAAATATTCCCATGTTTAATATGCAACCGAAGAATGTCAAAAAAGATAAATACTCCACTATAAAACAGACTCATGGCTTGCTTCACCAATTTATATTATATGCTTGATTCCTGTATGCGTTTTATATTGTTGACCTCTAGATTCTCCATTATTTAGAATTGGAAAACACCTACGTTATCCAATTTCACTATTTATTAGCACCCTCCAGACATAAAGACAAGAAGTGTAACACATACACAAACTGATCATTTCAACATTTTGTCTAATACTGGAAAGCGGGTTTGCTGGAAAAGAATTATCTAGATTAAATGGGGTAGTTTTCTCTGTGCACTACAGCTTGCGTGTTTGTATCTGAGGAAATGACAGAGACCTTGCAAGCAGGAACAATGTGGCTTTTCCAGAAAGGGGAGTCTTCTCCATGGCTGGGAAGTCCTAGATTTACAACTTTAGAACTGATTGACTACATATACTTGAGACCCAAGCTAAACTATCACCAAATATCAAAGACAGAGTAATGCTAAAAAGTCCTACATGGACCCCAAGAACATAGGATCGTTCTAAGAAAGGCCCTTCTTATAAGCAAAAGTTTGTTTTTAACAGCTCACAAAAATGTAAGACACTTTTAGATCAAAAACTACTATTTAGAATGAGTCCCATGGGGTCAAGGGAATAAAGATTAAACAAATGAGAAAAAATCTGGAACTAAACTTCAAAGACCAAATCTTATGTAGTTAAATTCAGGATGAAAGCAGTACAGGTTTTAAAATAAGCTGCTGAAACTAATCAGAAAGTTGTAATTTAGCAAATTAAAACGACTAGGAAGTATTCTGGAAGACATAAAAAGGAATCATTCCTAGAAACAGCCATGACACAGGATCTCAGCTATGGATAGCACACTAACATGCAGGCCCCTTGCCATTAAAACTCCATCAACTTAAAATCAGACTATGGTATGACACTTACTCAGCTTTAGGACAGAGACAGACACGTAGTTTCAGTTTCCAGATTTACGGGCTAAGGACTCACAGGTGGCTCGTTGACTGACCTGAGCATCAGAAGAGTCTATGCTGCTGCTGCAATGCTGACCCATTCCAACTTTGGACTTGTGACCTGGCCGCCATAACCAGACTCTCCTCCACGCTTGATCTCCACTCCCAGTTTGACACCTCTCACACTGTGCCATTTCCTGGTGACCATTCTACTCTTGGACTGACATCTCCATAATCCCTTGGTCTAATCTGGTTCAGTAGTGTTTGGGTATGATATGCCCCACCACAAAATCTGTTCTAGATGACATCATCAACTCCTCCACAGAAGAACTGTAGTACTTTAGGCCTCCTAATCTCCATCCTTTGAAGGGAACTAGGTAACAGGGAGAGAACTATTACCAATGAAAATAAACATCAACTTTGGACTGGAATACTTGGGATTGTAATTATGTATACTAGATATGCTGATCTTAGAACTTTTAAACTGAAAAATGTAAGGTTATTTCACAATTATTAGCTTCTATCCCCAATAAGGAATCTGTTAAGTGAAACAACTATAAATTAACTTATTTGGGGTAATTCCTAGATAATTTTTTGAAAATGTAAGACAAGTAAATAAATATAAGGATGATCACAAGCCAGAAGAGGTCAGATTAGTGAGTTTTCACTGGAAACGTTTCCTCAATGAATAAAGATTCTGTCATAAAAATGATACCCTAACCTTTACTGAAAGTGAAGGGTAGCTGGGGCGCCTGGGTGGCTCAGTCGTTAAGCATCTGCCTTTGGCTCAGGTCATGATCCCAGGGTCCTGGGATCGAGCCCCATGTCTGGCTCCCTGCTCGGTGGGAAGCCTGCTTCTCCCTCTCCCACTCCCCCTGCTTGTGTTCCTGCTCTCGCTATCTCTCTGTCAAATAAATAAAATCTTTAAAAAAAAGAAAGTGAAGGGTAGCAAAACTAGTGAGTCAATGCCATCCTGTGCTATAAAAATTCCACATTACATTGTCAAAGAGATAATTCTAGGCCTTGCATTTTCCCCACCCCCCCCTTTCTTATTTGCTCTATTATAAATATGGTGGGCATATTTAACTTTCAACCTACAAAGAAACCATTCGTAACTCCCTGTAAGATGACATTATGATAAGCATCTCACAGGTAACTAGGTCAGGTAAGCACAAAGAATGTTGCCTTCCCTTGGCTAGGCCCAGGGTGTGGACTACACTAGACAGTCTCCTTTATAGGACGGGGTCACTTCTAACTGGTATTTCTAAAGACCCACACTGGGCAATTAGAACATCTATCTTTATTCTCATGTCAACTTTGACAAATACAGTTCTATCTCTAGATACTTTATAATTACTGAAGTTGAAAATACAGGATCATTTCAGTAAAAATTCTAACCAGCTGTGATTCGTATCTACAGATCTACATCAAGAAAGGCATTAGTCAAATGCTATTTGTACTACAAAGTACCAACAGATTGAGCAACCCTATCTCTACAATTCAGCCCTTATCTTTAAACTGAGTCTTTAGTGCGTACAATATAACCTTACTTTAGGTATAACAGAAGCCAATGAAAAGCTGAGAATGGCTACTAAAATGCATCACAGACCAAAACAAAAGTCTGATCTTAAGTCAGTCCTTTTCATTTGGTAACAAAGGCAATTCCACTTACAGAAAACAGACTCCCACATTTCAAAGGTTTAAAGTTTCATTAGAAAAATTGTACACAAAATAAAAAATATATTTTTCAAGAATAATGGTATTTCATTCATTAAATTCATTTAAAACATGAGTTATAGTAGAGAAAGAGAAATGACAGCAGAAAGTTTTATACAACCAATCTATCTGCAAAACCACGCTCTTAAAAACACACCATACGGTTTTAATAAAAGGCAACTGCAGTTCCATTTTTCTAAGCTGTCTTAGTTGAGGGTTTTCTGTAATTGGTTTTTATACTGTTTTCTCCATAACAAGTTTAAAGATGTCATTTCCTCATCACCAAATACTTTATTCTCCAAAACACCTGATAACCAGGTCTCTGTTGCATTTCTTTTACTTTCCTAAGGAATATAAAGCTGCTTTGAAAGTCAATCCAAGTTCAAGTCTATATCAAAGTTCTAGCACTTGGATATCTGTCCTCCTTTGCTTCCTAAGAAATGTGATTCAGTCATCTGCAGCTATGCAACTGAAATTATGATGAGCTTTTTCTCTTTTTAAGTCTGCCTACTAAATTCTACCTCTTCCTCTGCGCACCGCTGGGAGCGCCAACCTCCCCTATCAGATTTAGATTTGGGAGGAGGTGATTTTGTTCGAATTCTCTCAATTTCTCAGTAGTAGTCAAATTATATCTGAGTATAAGATTTTTTAAAAAGAAAAAAAAGTCTCTTTTTATTGTTTCATCAAGAAAATGTTAAAACTTTGACAGAAGTTAACCATCTGTCCCAACTCCATTCTATCAAGGCTCCCAAAGAGCCTTCCATTTGCTATGACAGCAGTGGCAGGATGCCTATTATCAACTGCTCTTGGCACTAGTATGACACTACAGATTGGGACTTTTTCACTGTTCACTTAAACTATTTCTAAAAAGCAAAAGCCTCTGTAATTAGTTGGAATCTACCAGAATAAATTAGTCTCTGAAAGGAAGGTATTTGTTTCATTGTCAAGTTACATGCACATGACCAAAGGCAGGATGATCTGTTTTTCTGGGATAAAACTACCCAATGTGTGTAACAACTATGAGGGAGATTAGCTAAGATATTCCTGCAGCTTCGAGAAATTAAAGCAAAGTGCAAGCTGGAATTGAGTAGTAAACAAAGTCCCCCAATTGGAGTTCAAACTACAGGGAAGAAGGTATAGGGGCATTAACAGGTCAGTGTCTTAAAAAGTTACCGAGGTGGAAAGCCGCCTCTGTGTGCGCCTCCACGGCCACCCCTAAAGCCACCTCTTTCGCCTCGGAAGTTAGAGCGATTCCTTTCTCGGCCCCGGCCCGCTGAAGTTCCACCTCTTCCTCCGCCCCTGGGAGCTCCGCCTCCCCGATCAGACTTGGATTTGGGAGGGGGTGATTTTGGTCGAAGTCTCTCAATTTCTTCTGTACATCCAGTCAAGTAGGAATTAGGAGCACTAAAGTAGGATGCATATGTTTCTGCGTTATAGTTGCTATTTGTAAGAGTTGGTCCAACTGTAAGCCAGCCTGAAATAGAGGGAAAGATTATCTTTTTCTTCCCCATTTCTCTTACTGATCCTTTAGGAGCTACTTCAAATCTCTAATGCATTTTTAAAGCTGCCCCTACCAAAATAAATAAATAAATAAAATTAAAAAATAAAGATGCCCCTATCACTCATCCAATATTTATCTTTTTTACAGAACACATGGCATTTAATCATGGTTATACAGATTTCATATGTATAGATCTTATTTCACCTGCATGACTGTAACTTTTGTAAAATATCTTCCTCATTGTCTCCATCCACGTTTCACATTCTGTGAGAGTAGCACTTAGAAAAAAAAAAAAAATTACAGACTACACTGAGTTTGGGCTCAGTGAAAATTTAATACATTTTATTAACCTTCCTACTTGTGGAAATGATATCACTGTTTTCTGATTAAAATCCTGGAATCAACTTTTGCCTCTGCTCTTCCCAACAACATTAACCCAGCTGACAGGTGCTAGAAATTGAACCAGTACCATGTTGCTCCTATTCATTCCCATTTTTCCATGTCTACTGTCACCCTCAAACGTGAGCCTTTATTTTCCTACTAGGCCAGCCCCCTACACATGTCACAGACACACATACATATTGTAAAGCTCTCCCAGCCTCTCCTCCCTCTGAAAGTGGAAAGCCTAAAACAAACTTTAAAATACGTCACTTCTTTGCCTAACCTTCTAGGGCTCTCCACAAAGCACAGATTCGTATATATGGTATCTAATGTCTTTTAGGATGAAACTTGAACTAACTTTCCAATCACATTTTTCATTAATGTTTTTCATGACAACTTCATTTGAGTAAAAAAATGAATCACTATAGTAACTGTTTCCATATAAATCTCCACCTCTGAAAATAAAAACAAATACATCATAATGTAAAAAAAACCCAAAAACTGACAAAACCCCACCTCTGTGCCCATTCTATCCATCCTTTCAACCTGTTGAAAATTACATCCTTCAACATACAAATCAAATATACATCTTAAATGAAATAAAAATAATTTCTCAGAATTTCCATCACATGTTGTACCTCTATAGGTACAAAGGTAATTTTGTCAGCTACATTGCTAAACAGCTTATAATGAGGATGATTTCTGATTAATTATATCTGGAATGGGAAAAACTACAAATTAACTGTAAATGCCCAATAAAGACTGAGTTTTCAATTATTCACTTTTCTGTTTTTTACATAATATCATGAAATCTGAGACCATGAGTTTCTACAAGTGAAATATTTTCAAGTTACTCTGCTCACCAAAGCATAGAGAAGTAGCTGATGGGCAGGGAGAGAGAAGAGGGGTGGATTATGTTATATACACAAGTTAAGGCAACTTTAAGAATTACTTTTTTTTGAAGGAAAATCAGTTTCTTCTAAATTCTTAGGTACTTTTATGGCTAATTATTCTATTATAAATTCTTTAACTTTTCTTATGTTTTATAAAATGTAGGTTGTTTAAAACAAGATTCTGGCTCTTTTCACCTTTAAACCGGATTTTTAACATGCTAAGGCAAAGAGACTGACTTTATATATCAAGAATAAAGCAATGCTACTTTTACATCTTCTGAGAAAGCAATAAAAGAAACAGAATATACTGACATTTCAATGACACTCTGTACATGAAAGCTGTGCCCTCTAAGAAAAAATCTTTGTCCATAAGAGTCTAATTATTTTTCAAAGTAGTAAATTCACATTATATTGTTTTTGTAAAAAGTTAAAATTCTGAAAAGACAACACCAGTATACATGTAAGTAAACAAGCTAGGTATTTTAGTTTCTAATAAAGCCAAAATCTGTATTTCACAAATGTATGGTTATTTTCTGCAGAATTATTTAATCATTCACTTACGCATTTCTTCAACACATTATTTACTGAGTGATCTGAATGCTGGGTAGGAAGAAGTGAGTAAGACAATCTTTGCCTTCCATGAGACTGCATGCTGGAGAAACTGACTAAAACATATGCCCAGGGCGCCTGGGTGGCTCAGTTGGTTAAGCGACTGCCTTCGGCTCAGGTCATGATCCTGGAGTCCCGGGATCGAGTCCCGCATCGGGCTCCCTGCTCAGCAGGGAGTCTGCTTCTCCCTCTGACCCTCTTCCCTCTCGTGCTCTCTCTCATTCTCTCTCTCAAATAAATAAATAAAATCTTTAAAAAAAAAAATAAAAAATAAAACATATGCCCAAATGAACCTGCAATTCATTTAATGATAAGTGTTATAAAGAAAAAGAAAACGGAGTAAGGGGAAAGAGAGTGTTGGAAGAAGGAAGGAGGGGAGTGGAACAGGAAGGTGGCCAGTTTATTTATTTATTTATTTTTAAAGATTTTATTTATGTATTTGACAGAGAGACACATCGAGAGCAGGAACACAAGCAGGGGGAGCGGGAGAGGGAGAAGCAGGCTTCCCACGGAGCAGGGAGCCCGATGCGGGGCTCGATCCGAGGACACTGAGATCATGACCTGAGCTGAAGGCAGATGCTTAATGACTGAGCCACCCAGGCGCCCAGGAAGGTGGCCAGTTTAGACAGAGTTGTGAGGAAAGGTCTGTCAGGTATTTGAATGAAAGTAGAGGACCATGAAGAGACAAGAATGAGCTTGGCATATCTGAAGTACAGCAAGAGGAATCAAACACATCATAAGAATTTTATTTTACACAGCAGTGTGTACTATTTCTTGACACCTATATCCCCAGGGGAGATAAACCTTTTCAATGATTTTTTTTAAGGTCCTACCTGGCCGAATTGTACTATCTCTTCCAAATAGATGAAGCCGTCTTCTACCAAGGCAAAAATGTTCAATTATATGAAAAATTTCAACAGGCTTTTCTATATTGCCAATTTCAGGTTCTTCCGTGATAATCAAGTCAATGTCAACATTAGCATGAATGAAGTCCCCATCTGTGCTACGCTTAACAGTTCCTTTGATCCCCATGAGGCAGTGTTCCTAGGTAACAGTAAGAGCAGACCAATTAATCTCTTCATCAGCAATTATATTTCCTAACATTTTACATTTCTGATGTCCCCAATTCCAAAACAAACGTCATTTCTCCAAATCTTTAGAAAATAGTTCTATGGGCAAAAACACAATAGGAAAGAAAACCTGGATCTCTGGATGTGGGAAGACTGCCAGGGAAGCTAGACAAGACAGTATTAAATTCGGGGCCATGACGTTTTAGAACTGTGACAATGACCAGAGTCTTTTCCTCTGCAACCAGTTACGGAAACTTGGAATCTTAAAATGATGTTATACTGGGCTTCGTATATGATCCAAGACCAAAACGATATACAAGATGTAAGGCTTTTTATATGGAGAGGGGACTTTAATCATGTATACAGACGTCTAATTACTCAACCTAAAAAAATGGGAAAATCAAACAATTTTTTGTTTTTTTGACCTTCTCTAATTAACCTAAATGGCAGGCGTATGAGTTAAATAAATTTAATCTCTCAGCTGACTCCATGAACCATTGTAAGGGTAACGTAGGTTCCCTTCAAAAGAATTTTCCAGTCTCGGAAAGATTTAATAAGAAAGACTCTCCCACTAATCGCTCCCTAAAGAGTGAAAGACTGGAGGACAAACTTTTAAAGCCTGATAGTAACAGAGCAGTTACATGGAGCAGAGTAGGAACCTTGTGTAGGTTCTTAGGATTCTTATGTAGGAAAAAGAAAAGGAAATAAATACGCCTCTAAGCCAACCAGCTGTGAGAGTGTTGCTGCCATCTCTTTTTTTCTGGACCCAGAGAAAAGGAAAAAATCTGGAGGGGTCAGAGGTACCAAAAGTCCATACTGACTTAGAATTACAGCAGTTTAGAACACACAAGAATACATATTACCTTCTCTAGCACAGTGAATGTTGATCTAACATAGTACATAAAATATTTTAAAATTAAACTGGATGTACTACTATAACGTTCAATGCCCTTTGTACAAATCTAAGAGAAGAACCTTTCTACCAAAATTAAACAGTATACAGTCATTTGGAAAAGCTTGAGGGAAAATAATGAAAATAAAGAAAACAAAACAATAAAGGCAATACCTTTGTTCTCTGGAAGACAGCTTTTGGATCTAAAGTCTTAGTCTTTCCAGGATTGTTTTTATTGGTTTTAATCCAACAAATATCTTCACATCTTCTGTAACCCCATTTGCGTAAACACTAGAAATGAAAGAAGTAAAAAAAGAAATCCTTAGCTAAAAGAAATAAACAATACTTAAAATAACCAACCAGCATTAAAAAACTTTACCTAGAGGTTTGAGACACTAAATTCCAAGATGTCACAGTAATTTTTAGTTCAGAAATAGAAAAAAAGAAATACCAGTCTTTAAATAGACAGCCATTATACAGAATGCACAGATACATTCTGGATATTAACATAATCTATAAAGTTAAATATCAAAACAAAGAATTACATTAATACTCCAATTCTTCAATACTACCTTCCACTGTCATCAATAGAAAGTGGGTTTTAAATCATAAAACACTCAACCCCTCTTTAATCATAAAATTCAACAGATAATTTGATTCTTAGCACCTTGATTTTCTATCCTCTGACAAAGCTAAAAACTATTGAAAGTGTTCTAATTGATAGCTTCTTTTCAAATGAGAGTCTTATGTTATTTTTATATATTTACTACTGACAACTTCAAAAAATTCAAAGCCTTAAATGTTATGTAGATCTCATTACTGGATGAAACTGTACTTTCCATCTCTATACAATCTAGAAAATAGAGATCTGACCCATAGTGTCCTAGAACCTGTTATAGAAGAACATGTAACAAACGCTTGCTAATACATTGCTTAGAGTGGCATATTGAGGGCCTACTACCCAATGTAGGTGCTGACTAGCTGGTGGGAATAAAAACATAAGATATGTCCTCCCCCCACCCGCAATGATCCAAGAGGAAAGCAGGGGGAAAATAACTAAATTGTGCAGTACCATATTGTTGGTACTGTTCATTTCAGGAATGCTCTTACTGTGTAAAGTGAGAAACACCTCAAAATGAAACTTGGATTTTTATTTTAAAATCTCAAAAATCAAGATCAGTATCTGTTCCTGTTGGCAATTATTTGTTTTGCACTGGATATTCATTATACATCACGAGGGTCTAAATCCCCATGCCTTAATCAATTTAACAAAAAGCTCATGAGTATTTCTCATGCTGAATTATTTTCGCAATCACTTTTGGCCCAAATCTGCTTTCACCAATATGACAGACTGCTACATAAACAAATACAATAAAACCTCCTAATCATTTTCAACCTAATTTGGGAGGTGGAGGGCAAGTCCAAAGCCAGATATTAGAGCTATAAAAGGTAAATACCAACATACCTATAAAAACATATAGTATGTTTCTATTTTCTTAGCTTTTCCAGAGCATCTTGGAGAGGTGCCAGCAAAAAATAGATACCCAATTGGAATACAGTTATAGTCTTACCTTGGAGTTCATAAATGACACAAGCAAGGATGTATCCAACAGTCTCAAACTTGTTATTTATATAAAGAATACAAAGTAATTGCAGAATTTCAGGATTTTAGCACAAATTTATCTCAATATAATCCTACTTAAATTCTTTACCTGTCAAATGGACACTTCCTAAAATTACCAGGATTAAATGAGATCATCTGCTGTATAACAATATGTCCTAAAAATGGAAGGTGTCATCTAATAACAAGTGAAGAAACTGAAACCCACCAGAGTAAAAATCTCTACCCAAAGTTCACTGCTAGACAGCAGAACTGAGACCAAAAGTGAATGAAGCTTTCTATTACTTAGCCACATGCTCCCATGATTCTTGGATAAAAAAGCATACGCTATTTTGTTTCCATTTAGAAATCCAAAATATTGCAATAAAAAATAAAGTTCTGAAATACAGGAAATATAAGATGCTTAAAATAAATACAGGTGTTACGTAACTTCTTTCTCACTCTCATTCTATCATTCAAACCATGTGTTCCAAATGCTGTGTTATTTTTCCAATTTGTTTTGGTTTCTATTTGGAATTCAGCAGTTAATATTATTCAGAGGAGTACTTTTTAGCTACTCATAATGAGCAGTAAATGACACTAAGCAGCCTGTTTTTGAGCTGTGGTTTCAAATATCTAAACTGTTATCCTGAAGTTGTAACAAATCATATTTGGACTTACTGAACCTCAGTGCTAGTTAACTAAGGAGTACTGCCTTTCATGCATTCTTTTCTGAACGTGTTTTTTCCTTCTATTTTAGCAACTCAAGAAACAAAGGACGGAATAACATCTATCTTCACACTTTTTATATTTTTTCTTATGAATTTAAAAATCCAATTAAAAAAAACCATCTTACCACTCTTCCAAGGTCCAATCCCTCCCCGGAACCACACCAGAGAAAGATAAATGATCGAGGTGCTGCAATCTCATCAATTTCTAACTTCATAATCTGTAGGAAACCAAAACAATACTGCATAAAAGTATTTTGTTTCCCAGTCAACCTAAATCCAAAAGAACAACCATTGAGATTTATCAGGACTTTCAGTAGATGTGTTCTTTAAATGTACTAATTTTCATTAGAAAATACATTTTATCCTTACAACTTATTCTGTTTTCTTATTCTATATTACGAAAATAAACACACATGCACACACATATACATACACTTGATTTTATACAGAAAAAGGTTATAGGGACCAGAGTCATAGAATAATGGAATTTTATAAGATGTAGCCTGAGAACAGCCCTTTATGATTTACAGAAAAAGAAACTCAAATAGAAGAGGTTGAATTACCCCAAAATTAGGGGCAAAATTAAAATGAAATATAACAAATGTTTGGGGAAGATCTGGTTTCCAGTAACTACAAAAGTTCTATATAAAATAAATCAATATGCACATCTCATTATAATGACCACTTTAAGTCTGAAATGCCAAAAAAAATAGTCTAATTTTTCCAAGGAAGACACACAGATGGCCAACAGCCACATGAAAAGATGCTCAACATCACTCATCATCAGGGAAATACAAATCAAAACTACTCAGTTTGTTTCTCAGAGTCCATAGTCTCTCATGTTCATCTCCCCCTCTGATTTCCCCCCCTTCATTTTTCCCTTCCTACTTTTTTTTTTTAACATATAATGTATTATTTGTTTCAGAGGTACAGATCTGTGATTCAACAGTCTTACACAATTCACAGCGCTCACCATAGCACATACCCTCCGCAATGTCTATCACCCAGCCACCCCATCCCTCCCACCCTCCTCCACTCCAGCAACCCTCAGTTTGTTTCCTGAGATTAAGAATTCCTCGTATCAGTGAGGTCATATGATACATGTCTTTCTCTGATTGACTTATTTTGCTTAGCATAATACCCTCTAGTTCCATCCACGTCGTTGCAAATGGCAAGATTTTGGGTGTTCTGATGGCTGCATAATATTCCATTGAGGGGAGAGGGGTGGGAGGATGGCTTAGCCTGGTGATGGGTATTAAAGAAGGCATGTATTGAATGGAGCACTGGGTGTTATATGCAAACAATGAATCATGGAATACTACATCAAAAACTAATGATGTAATGTATGGTGATTAACATAATAAAATAAAATAAAAAAAAACTATGAGATATCACCTCATACCTGTCAGAATGGCTAAAACTAACAACACAAGAAACAACAGGTGTTGGCAAGGATGCGGAGAAAGGGGAACCCTTATTCACTGTTGGTGGGAGTGCAAACAGCTACTCTGGGAAACAGTCTGGAGGTTCCTCAAAAAGTTAAAAATAGAACTACCCTATGATCCAGCAATTGCACTACCGGGTATTTACCCAAAGGACACAAAAAAACTTATTTGAAGGGGCACATGCACCCCGATGTTTATAGCAGCACTGTCAGCAATAGCCGAACTATGGAAAGAGCCCAGATGTCCATCAACTGATGAATAAAGAAGATGTGATATATATTTACAATGGAATACCACACAGCCATAAAAAAAGAATGAAATCTTGCCATTTGCAATGGCATGGATGGACCGAGAGAATATTATGATAACAAAATAAGTCAGTCCAAGAAAGACAAATACGATTTTACTCATATGTGGAAGTTAGAAAACAAAACAAATGAACATGGGGGGGAAAAAAAGAGAGAGGCAAACCATAAAATAGACTTTAAGTATAGAGAACTGAGGGTTGATGAAGGAGGTGGGTGGGGGATGAGCTAAATGGGTGATGGGCATTAAGGAGGGCACTGGTTGTGATGAGCACTGGGTGTTGTATTAAGTGATGAATCACTAAATTCTACCCCTGAAACTAATACTACATTTTATGTTCACTAACTGGAATTTCAATAAAAACTTGAAACAAACAAAAAATTAATCTATAATTTGTTTCCCTTGTATGTGTTGTTCCCTTATATGTGTGTGTTTCCCTTGTGTTGTCACATTAAAAAAAAAAAAGTTGTTCAATAATTAAATCTGTAAATTTCCACAGAGCCACATAAAAAACTGTAAAACTAACCATTTTATATATTCTTTTTATTCTAGTTTTCTGCAACAGTTAAGTTTCAGAGACCATGGTTTAAGCAAATATTTGTGTTTCATTTATTTAAAAAATCTTTAATAACAGATCCATTTAAGTTATAACCATATCATCTCTAACTTAATCTAAATAGAAAAACATTTGACAGTAATAATGGAAATAAGCTATAATATGTCTAAGCCTAGTGAGTTTTATATTCTGACTTTTCTAAATCTTGAAATCTCATCTAATATTCTCCTAGGAATATAAATAAGTAAATATGTAACACACACACATACTCCTACATGTTTATACATGAAACAGAAAAAAGTTAAGTGATGACACACATTGGTGAAGAACATTAAGCAAATTATTCTCTTGACATTGCGGTTCTAAATGCTAAGTGTTGGTATTTTAAATAATATCCTTTACCAAAATGTGTTGACCACCACTGACTCTCTAATGTGAAAGAGAATACTTGTGAAATCCACTTTTCTTATTTACATTTTCTATATTAGTTTAACTACTGGCACTTTCTTTAGGATATTACCACATAAAGGTTAAGAACTTAGGGCTTTGGGCCAGACAAAACATTTCAATATGCCAGCCAGAGTTCAGTGAAATTCAAGTGAAATCAAGAATATGCATATAAAATGGGAGTTCCTTTATTTCACAAACTCTATTAGTCTGTCACATATAATTGAAGCTCTTGTGCCTTCACTGACCAAACCTTAGAGACTGGCCAGAGAAAATAAAGTTCAGCCTAGTTATAGCTGACCCATGAACAATGCAGGGGTTAGTGGTACCAACCCATATCCCGCAAAGAAAATGCGAGTGTAACTTCTGACTCCCTAAAACTTAACTACTTATAACCTACTATTGACTGGAAGCCCTACTGATAGCATAAACAGTCAATTAACACATATTTTGTATGTTATATGTATTTTATAGTCTATGCTTAAAGTAAGTTAGAGAAAAGAAAATGTTACTGAGAAAATCATAAAGAGAAAATACATTTAAGCTACTGTTCTGTAAAAAATCCATGTAGAAGTGAAATCGTGCAGTTCAAATCCACATTGTTCACGGATCAACTACACTAATCAAAGACATAATGAGATTTTTTTCAATTTTCTTTTTTTTTTTACTAAAGTCACAAAGACTGTTTTTATAATATTAATCAATTTTGATGAAGATATGGCTAAATAGATATTTCTCAAACACTACTGGAAGGAACATAAATTTGTGCAACCTCTCCGGAAAATTTCCCAGCAATAAATACCAAGAGTATTAAGTCATTTATGTCTTTAGAATACTATACACTGTTACCTTTCTGAATTTCAATAAGCACAAATTACATTTATCATCAGAGGATGGGAAAAACTTTTTCAAAGTGGTAAGATCCATAAAAATGTAAATAAAAAATGTCAGAGGGATTGAAGATGAAAGGAAAAGCTTCAAGGAGGAAAAACTAAAGGTATATCTTGAAGATTAAATAATATTAATAAGAGTAACTATCATTAACACAGAAGAGGACATGCAAGGATTCAGCACCATCTCCTATGAAACAACCATCTTACAATGTCAGTCCTTTCCTTTCCCAACCTCCCCTTCTGTGCTCAACACTCCTGCCTACTCTCTCTTTGAAATTCCCTATTCCCTTGGCCCCTATGTCGTTCATACTCTTGGTTTTCCTTACTCATCTTTGACCCATTCCTTTGACCTCTTTTATATATGCCTCTTAAATGTAAAAGTTTCCTGAGGCTTTACTGTCAACCCACATGTTATCTTAAGACCCTATCTCAGGACAAATTCATCTATTCTCATAGGTTTGATGTGCTAATCTTCTGAAACTGTATTTTGAGACACAGATCTGTCTGTCCTTCAAATGACATATTCCTATTACAACCTCCACACAGCTGTCTTACATACACCTCAAAATCAATATGTTCATATGATCTAATCCCTCCAATCCAGCTCTTCTTAAACTCACTCTTTCTCAACTGGTGAAAACTCAACCCACTTATCCCAAGACTCAAACCTTTGAGTCATCCTTAACTCTCCCCCCTCATCCCAATCACTAGAGCTCACCACAGTATCTACTACACATTACTGAATTTATCACCTTTCTATTCTTACTACCATCACCCTATTCAAGGTCCCTTCATCCCCTAACTAGGCTACTACAACAGTCTTCTAACTGCTCTCCCCTTTCCAGACTCTTCCTCTAGTCCATACTCCACACACTAATCTGACCATTTAACTAAACTGGTTAAAGCCCTTCAAAGACTCCTTAATGTCTTCAGGATGAGAGCTTAAGCTTCTAAGAAGACATCATCTCAAGAAAGGCCCAATCTATGTTCTAACATCAACCTACAAACCAGATATTCTTTGCCTCCATCCCTTCTGCTCTTACTGTTCTTTCCATTTGGAATCACCATCCCATCCTTTTCTTTATTTGGCCAATTCCAACTAGTCTATTTATCCTGTTAAAATGTCACCTCCTTTTTGTTCATCTACCCCATCCTCCAAGGCTTGGTCAGTTTTTCTCAGATCATCTTACACAGTCCTGTATCATGGAACTAACAAAATAATAATGCAATTATCTGTTTAGGTCAATATTTATCCCATTAAACTAGGTGCTCCTTAAGCCAGAGTACCAGGTCTTATTCATCTGTGAATCTCCAGTACCTACCACATTGCTTTAGCCCAGAGTGGTACTCAATAAGTATTTGTTATTTTTGTTATTGATCGGTAAAAACAGATAACTTTATGTAACTGACTGAAGTTATCAGCTTGCCTAATTTTATTTAGGAAAATGTAATTTTATCACAATTATACTGAAATTATGTATCTTTTTTATCCATTATACTGTAAGTTCCTTGAAAAGAAATCATGTTTTTTTATATCTATATCTATTATACTCTAATGTTTACTAAAACTAAGCAAATGCAGAGTTATCAATCATTCTGGCTTTAGACTTTTCTAGCTATACATTCAAGAACTCTAAAACTGGAACCGTGAGTCTTCTACAGAGTACTTACTACTTGCTCAACTTCCGCCCCAAAAAGAAGAATCAGACCAAAGATAGTGTAATATTTGTCAGTGTACCCTGGATCTTCCATCACATTATATACTATATATTTACGATTCCTAAAAAGGTAGGAATATTTATAATCTTCTCATCAAATAAATATTCATTTGAAAAATAATTACAATGTAGAAAGTTTCATCATACATCATCCCAAGTCCAGCATTTCTCATTAGCAGTGATGCCAGTTTCTCTGTAATATTCTTCTAAAGGGGGTTCCAGAAGAATCACATCAAATTTAGGTGTCAGTTCTCTGATGTCAAAGGCTTCTATATCTGCTTGTAAGTACCTATTTGATTAAGGCATAAAAAGTGACTAAGAGATTTTCAAATACCTTACAGATGATAATGAAAGGAATTTCTTAAATATTACTAAACGCTATTTACAAAGTAATCATAAACTAATTAGTAAATACTTTTTTATGCAGGAGTATCTTTCTTCAGTATAGACACTAAACCATCTACCAATACTCTTCTCTAGAAGATGGATATAATCACACTACAAACTAAAATCATATTCCCCTATGTACATCGAGAATGTACTTCTCTCATTTTGACACTGAAAATCCATACTAGTATGTAAGTCTCTGAGCCCCATTTCATCCTAATCTGAACATTAGTTTTTTCTTAATTGTTAAGTTAGAAAAACTATTTGTTAGCTTTAAAATCCTCCCTCTAAAAAATTGTTTCTAAAGATGGGTGTAATTTTCTTTTATCAATTTGTTTGTTAGTAAAACTTTATATTAATAGCCTTTCCTGGCTACCTAGTATAAATTATGACTAGCCTTTATTGAAAGGTTTTTTTACACATAGTATGAAAGTAATTTAAATATAAAATACTTTAACAGTTTTTTAAATTGGATGAATATTAGAATCTGCTAATATTTTTCTCCACACACTCGGACTTCTTTGTGATTCTTCTAATCACTAACAGTATACATTTTAGCAAATTGTTAAATGTATAAAATGTTCAAAGTAAGCTAATGTGAATTAAGTAGATTCTCCAATTTCAAAGACTTTTTACACATTTTTGAAGAAAACATTATTGTGTTTAGCAAAGGTTAAAATGAATTTTCATAATCCAGTATGTTAAGAATAGTATCCCTGAATGCTGAGTTATAATTAATTTTTATTTTCTTCTTTTCCTTCACCTAAGTTTTCTAAATTTCCTTCAATAAATACACTGCTTTTTGAGAGGAAAAGTCATTTAAAAACACTTTAAGAAACTCAAGAATACAACAAACATGAATGATTTTCTAAGAAAAAAAATTAAAGACACTTTAAGGAAATTGTTTAGAAAACTGAAAAAATAAAATGAAATGAGAGCCTACTAGTGTACTCAGCACTGGAATGTCAAACGAATCTATTTTACAATACAAAAGAAAACAGTCTATTAACATTAAATAGGTGCTGAATTTTTTTTCAAACAGAAAGGCTATCGGATAAAAAGACTGCTATTTTAAGCTTGAGTTGGGAATAAAAAGTAACTGAAAAAACACACTTACATAGGAGGAGTGTTAGATTTAGCTATTAACTCATCTTTCAGCCTGATGAGTTCCCTCAGTTTAGGGTATTCTTCAAATCTGTCAGCCAAACCTGAGGACAAAAAATAGTAAATAATAAATTTCAATACAACTGAAGTTGATATCAGTGAATTCAAAGGTGATGAGCCCCCTCAGGAAAACAAAACAATACACAATTAACACTTTATTCTCGTGTCCTTTTAAAAAGTTAATTTTGAATATTTTAAGGTATTTTATATATACATTTCATATCTAATGACCCTAAATCCCACATGCAGGCAAAAACCCAGATGTTCCAGTCCAAATCAATAAACCATTTAATCTCTCATATTTAAGTTAAATTTGCTCACAGCATTAAGTTAAGCCATTCTGTTCTGAGGGAAAGAAAAGAACAACTGCCTTCTTCTACCATGTTATCCCCCCTTTCTATTAGCTAAAAGAATTCTTTCTCCTTAAGAAGCTAGTGATTATTGAGGTTTGTACTTAGCTTCTTAAATAGTTATCAAAAGCAGAGAAAATGAGTATTTCTATTCTTTCTTATGATTACATATAGAAAGAAACAAAGAATAGTTAGAGATGAGAGAAACACTGCTGATGATCTTAAATTAACTGGCTATGGCTCATGGACACAATCCTGTAACAAATCTAGTAAAGAAGATAATGAGTCCCTAATAGTAGACTACCTCTCATTTCCAAGACAAGTTGTCTTCTCTATGAGTATTTCTTGTATCAATACTTATAATTTTAAAGATTTCATATCTCCACATTATTATAAACCAAATCTCCATATATATTTTCAGGCTTAAGAACTTAAAAAACATATATAAGTCCTACAAAGGGTACTTAAAAACAGGAGACTCACTGTTCCCATGTTCTCAAAAATGTTTTAGATCTTTGAGCTCAGAAGAGATTTTAGGCAATGAATTATGGCACACTACAACAAGAACTAATGATGTTATGTATGGTGATTAACATAACAATAAAAATTTTAAAAAACTGGGTAAAAAAAAAAGAAGAGATTTTAGGTAAAGCAGCATAATGCCTGTTAAACAACTGTAGGGATAAGTAAGGATTTGAATGTCAAAGATTCCTAAAAGCTTTTATTTGGTTCCCCCCCACCCCAAGAAACATATTCCTAACAATATAAATCATATAAGCATCTTAATTTAAAAGCCAAAAGTACAGAGTAATAACTTTAATATCAAAGAGTAAAAGTGAAAGATTTTGTAAAGCCTCTTCAATCAGTGCTTATAAAACCAATTGCAAATAAAACAAGTTTAAAGACTTTACTATATAGTCAGGTTTTAATCACAGTAGAATTGGCTCTCACTCTTCTATAAAACAGAAAGTGCAAGTTTTTCTCAATCCGTAAGTTTCCTAAGTACTTTATCTTGGCTGTGGGGAAATAAGTATCTTAAGGGCAGAAAGGTGGATAATGAAATTCAGTTATACAACTATCATAAAAAACAGCTTTACTAAAGTATAACTGATATATAAAAAACACGTATTTAATGTACACAATTTGATGAATTTAGACATAGGCATGCACCTGTGAAATCCTCACAGCCAAGGCAACAGACATATCCATCACCTCTAAAAGTTTTCTTGTGTTCCTCTGGGTGTGCGTGTGTATGTGAGTGTGTGTGTGTGTGTGTGTGTGTGTGTGCACACACGCATGTACATGTGTGATAACGCTTAAGATGAGCTCTACCCTTAACAAATTTTTAAAGTTTTATTGACTATAGTCAACAGCATTGCTGTATAGCACTATGCTATACGGTAAATCTCTAGAACTAATTCATCTTGCATAACTGAAACTTTATATCAATTCAATAACACTCCCTATTTTCCCCTTCCTCCAACCCCTGATAACCACTGTTCTCTGATTCCGTGAGTTTGACTATGTTAGGTACTTCATAAAAGTGTAAGTATTAATCATATTACATATACTCTTTTAGGTACCTAAGTATTTGCATATTTGTTCCATGGCTGGCTTATTTCACTTAGCATTATCTTAACATTTATGCTACAGCTAAATTTTGCTCATGAAAACACTAAAATCAGTTTCTACTTCAAGAGTAACACTGCTTGCAAGCAACACAGAAAAAATAAATCAGATGACAACAAAATTAAAATTTTTTCTGTGTTGTAAATTATACCATCAAAAGGTAAAAAGACAACCCACAGAATGGGAGAAAATACTTCCAAATCATATGTCTGATAAGAGACTTGGACTGAGAATATAAGTCTTACAATGTAATAATAAAAAGGCAAATAACCACTTAAAAAATACACAAAGAGTTTGGATATTTCTCCAAAGTAAGTACTTAAATAGCCAACAAACATATGTAAAGATGCCTAATATCATTAATCACTAGGAAAATCCAAGTCAAAGACACAGCGAAATTATCACTTCATACCAACCAGGATGGCTATAATTAATAAGACAGATAATATTAAGTGTCAAGCATGGGAAGAAACTGGAACCCTCATACACTGTTGGGAAGAATGTCAAATGGTACAGCTGCTTTGAAAAACAATTGTGCAGTTCCTCCAAAAGTTAAACAGAGAATTAACACATGACCCAACAATTCCACTCTTAGATATATGCCTAGGAGAAATGAAAGCATATGTTCACACAAGAATTTTACATGAATATTGATGCAGCACTGTTTATAACAGCCAAAAAGTAGAAACAACCCAAATGGATGGATCAACAAAATATGGTACAGACATACAATGGAATATTATTTGGCAGTCAAAATAGATGAAGTACTGGCTCATGCCACAACAGCAACGACCCTTGAAAACATTGTGCCAAGTGAAAAGAAGCCAGTCACAAAATACCACATATTGTACAATTCCATTTATATGAAATGTCTAGAATACGCAAATTGTTAAGAGATAGAAAGTCAATTAATGGTTACTTAAGGTTGGGGGCAGATGAGGAGGAGGCAATGGGAACTGACTAGTAATGGGTACTGAGTTTCTTTAGGGGAGATGAAAATTACATTGTGGTGATGAATGCACAAACTGGATTGACTAAAAACAAAACAAAACAGAATTATACCCTTTAAATGGGTGAATTATATGGTAGATGAATTACCTCAATAAAGCTGTTTTTAAAAATGCAGGGGTAATGCCTTTGAGGGACTTATTAGTAGCCTGGACAGGGGCTGAGGGAAGAACCTCTGAGCTCAAGGATATCTTAATAGCAACCTCAAAAACTGAAAAGCAAAGAGAACAAAATCTGAAAAAACAATAAAAAGTTAGGAAATCCAAGAACAATGGGACAACTACAAAAGATGTAACATGTGTAACAGAAATGCCAGAAGAACAAGAGAGAGGAAGAGAAGAAATATTTGAAATAATAATGACTGAGAACTTCTCCAAATTAATGTCAGACAACAAACCAGATCCAGGAAGCTCAGAGAATATCAAACAGTATAATACCAAAAAACCCCTAAACTTACGGCATATCATTTTCAAACTACAGAACGTTAAAGATAAAGAAAAAAATCCTAAAGAAATCAGAGGGAAAAAACCACCATGCCTACAGAAGAACAAAGATAGGAATTATATCCAATTTCTCAGAAATATGCAAGCAATAAAAGACTGGAGTTAAATATTTAAAATGTGTTGAAAAAACAAAACACCAGCCAAGAATTCTATACTCTGTGAAATTATTCTTCAAAACTAAAAGAGAAATAAAGACTTTCTTAGAAAAATAAAAATTGAGGAAATTTGTTGCCAACAGACCCACCTTGCAAGAAATGTTAAATTCTTTAAAGATAAGTAAAAAAATAATACAGGTGAGGAAATCAAGCCTACAAATGAAAGGAAAAGCATCAAAGAGGAAATAAATGAAGGTAAAATAAAAATGCAGGGATAGTCACAGAACCAAACTGAAGGAGGAAGGAAGGAAGGGAGTGAGTAACCCTGCTGGAAGGAAAAGGAGGGTACACTGGAAGTATGCAGAATGAAAACAGGAAGCCAGGAGAAATAATTTTGGAATTAGAAAAGCCAAGCCAGGAAAAATAATTTTGTTAGAAATAATCCACAAAATGGATAAATTACATGCATGTAATCAAGAGTTAGCAATAGCATATTCCCAACAAATCTAACATACCTACGTCCCTGATGAAATTTTGAGGTCTATGTCCAGTGTCTACAAAATGTTGGCAGTAATCATTATGGGGATTTAAACTCTGCGTTCCCTAAAGAAAAAGTCAAAATTAAATTAAGAGCATTTACTCTAATGGCAGATACACTAACTCTGTACTTTACTTTTTGTTATGAGGCCATACAAAATAGAAGTTGATACGTAGATTAAAAAAAATTAGGAATATTTAAAAACACAACTAAAATGACAGTATTACTCTTTAGTAGCTACAGACATTGATACAGCATTATCTCATCCTAAATAGCCAAGTATCAAAAGACTATTTCAAGAATAATTTTAAATGATTTTTATTTTATAATAATTATTCCTCAATAACTGAAAAAATGTTGAAAATAAGTATTTAAAATTTTTTCATGCATAGAGCTGAAATGTGAAGGGTTATGATATGAAAATTTATTTACCTTAAGAAAAGTACTAGAATCTTTATAAATCTCTTCTTCATAAGGCAAATTCTCTTCTTCCTGTTGCATTTCTAATTCATCCTTGGAAAAGGAAGATTAAGTAGACATTTTATGTATAGACGGAATATTTTATGTACTTATGATATCTTGAGTATTAAGACTCAATATAAATATTTTGTTTTTTAAAAATTTTATTTATTTATTTATTTATTTATTTATTTATTTGATAGAGAGAGAGAGAGAGAGCACAAGCAGGGGGAGCGGCAGACAGGGGGAGAGGGAGAAGCAGGCTCCCTGATGAGCAGGGAGCCTGATGTGGGGCTCAATCCTAGGACCCCGGGATCATGACCTGAGCCAAAGGCAGACACTTAACCGACTGAGCCACCCAGGTGCCCCAAGACTCAATATAAATATTTCATTTCCTTAAGACATAATTTTTCAAATTATCATTAAAGTCAAACACTGAAGTCTTTGCATTCTTATCATTATCTAGTTATTTTTACAATAAATAAAAATTTCCTTTTCATTCTCATCAATACCTGTCTCTAACTACTGATTTTGTTGACTGAATTGTCTAATACTATTTATCTCATACTATAGATATTAGAATTTAGCTCAAATCATGAAAGACATGGCCACCAATGGGGCAATTTTATTTCTATTAAAAACCATATGAAACTACTATTTTTACAGATCAAAAATGTTAAAATATCAGGAACTGTATATGGTTAAATATACATATTTATATGATAATAAGTAAATAAAGTAAAATGATAATAAAATAATCACTTATATTTAAGTTGCATACTAGCATATACCAAAATGCAATGCACAAAACAGTATTTATGAGATTAGGAAACCATCACTGAACTTCCTAGAAACTTACTGAAACTATGCATTCTCTTCTCTATTAAATATAATTGTACAACAATTAACTTGAAAGAAATGGAGATAGGTTTTTCGTCTATAATACTTCCTTTTCAACTAAATATTGCAATTGTAAGTTTAGAAGTTGTGTTTTTTCCTTCGGCCTCTTTCAGAAACGGTTCTACATTATTGTCTAGCCCATGGGTTCTCAAAATATCTTAACTGTACTACCCTACCAATAAACATGGAATAACGCAACTCAAAAAAGACTCAAAATTTGATCCCATTATCCAAAGTTTCTGATACATCTACCTCCTTAGTCTTACTTAAGAATATTATTGTCCAGTGCTTACTAGGCATTATGCTTTATATCCATCACCTCTTACATTAAAATGAGGAAACTGAAAGATCTTAATTGAACTGATTAAGGACTACTTCATTTTATTGTGCTTCAATTTATGCATGCGGCAGATATTGCATGTTTTACAAACTGAAGGTTTGTGGCAACCTTGCATCGAGCAAGTCTATTGGGACCATTTTTCTGACAGCATTTGCTCACTTTTTGTCTCTGTGTCATATTCTGGTAATTCTTAACAAAATTTCTAATTTCTTCATTACCATATTTGTTACGATGATCAGCAATCTGTGATCAGTGATCTCTGATGTTACTATTATAATCGTTTTGGGGCACACTGAACCGTGTCCATACAAGATGGCGAACTTTATCAATTAATGTTGTGTTTTGATTGTTCCACCAACTGGTGGTTCCCCTGTCTCTCTCTCTCTCCTTGGACCTCTCTATTTCCTGAGACACAATATTGAAATTAGGTCAATTAGTAACCCCACAAGTCCTCTAAGTATTCAAGTAAAAGGAAGAATTGCACATTTCTCACTTCAAATCAAAAGCTAAAAATTATTAAGCTTAATTAGGAAAGCATGTGGAATCTGAGACAGGCCAAAACCTAGGCCCTTTGTGCCAAACAGCTTAATTGTGAATGCAAAGGAAAAGTTCTTGAAGGAAATTAAAATTGTTACTTCAGTAAACACACAGATGATAAGAAAGTAAAACAGCCTTATTTCTGATATGGAAAAAGCTTACTGGTCTGGACAGAAGATCAAACCAGCCACAACATTCCCTTCAGCCAAAGCCTAATCTAGAGCAAGGCCCTCACTCTCTTCAATTCTATGAGGCCTGAGAGAGGTGAGGAAGCTGCAGAAGAAACGTCTGAGGCTAATAAGGATCAGTTCATGAGGTTTAAATAGCAGAAGAAACGTCTGAAGCTAATAAGGATCAGTTCATGAGGTTTATTCACTAAGAACATAAAAGTGTAAGGTGACGCAGCAAGCGCTGATGTGGAAGCTGCAGCAACACAGAGGAAAGACCCTCCACCAGCAAAGATTAAAACTTGCTAAAAAGCTCAAATGAAGGCTAGCATTTTTTAGCAAAAGTTTTTTTTTAAAGATTTTATTTACTTATTTGTGAGAGAGAGAGAAAGCGAGCACAAGCAGGGGGAGCGACACGCAGAGGGAAAAGAGGGCTCCCCACCGAGCAAGGAGCCTGATATGGGACTTGATCCTGGGATCATGACTTGAGGTGAAGGCAGATGCTTAACCAACTGAGCCACGCAGGCATCCCAGCAATAAAGTATTTTTAAATTAAGGTATATAACTTGTTTTATTAGACATTAATGCTACTGCATTTAATAAATATAAGATAGTATAGACATAACTTTTATGTGCCCTGGGAGACCAAAAATTTCATCTGACTTGCATTATTGCAATATTCACTTCATTGTGGTGGTCTGGAACCAAACCTGCAATATCTTCAAGGTGTGCCTGTATACATATGCTACTGACAATTATTGTAGAAGGTTTAAAATTGAGCTTTTCATCAAATTTATTTTCCTGGATAAGAATCTATTATTGTAGGGTGCCTGGATGGCTCAGTGTCTGCCTTCAGCTTGGGTCATGATCCCAGGGTCCTGGGATTGAGCTCTACGTTGGGCTCCCTGCTCAGCAGGGAGTCTGCACTCTCCCTCTATGTGCTTTTCTCTCTCTCAATAAATAAATAAAATCTTAAAAATAAAAATAAATTTTAAAAAAAGAATCTATTATTGTAAGGATTTATATTTTTCTTGACCAGAAAATTGCCCTGTCCTCTACTTGCCTTATATTCTTCCATTTTGTCTTCATCTGTCTCTCCTTCGTCCTGATACTTACGTTTTGCATTTGGAGCAGATGTATCGTAGGAAGCCCTGAAAATTAAAACTGAAGTGTTACACACAGATATAGAAAGATGTATAAATGGCAGCTATTAATAATATTAAATAACAGTTTACAGAAACAGAACAAGGCACATTTTTTCTGATTAAGTAGTATCTATTCATCCAGTTTATAAAATAAAAAAAAATCACAAAACCTGATTGGTAATTGTGTATTTTACTTTTATGAGAAAGCAACCAAATCAGAAACTAAGCTTTTATAATGGATGTATGGCAAAAAGAAACTTCTACATTATATATCATTCTAATCTGTCTTAAGCAAAATTGATATTCAAATTAATAACCAGAATACTGAAAAATTCTAAGTGCTTTATGAACTAAAAAATGAATACCACTTTCAGGGCAAAGTATGTTTTCTCTCATAAGGATTTGTAAATAAAATTATTTATGGTATATAAGCTAATTCTTAGTCTAACATTCCATTTTCTAACTACTTCATGAATGAGAACTTACTATATTCAGAAAGTATTTCATAATTCATCAATACTAAAAACCAGTATTTCTGAAATCTTTATTTTGATGCTTGTCGTAACAACACACTTCATACCTAGGATTGTTTGTTTATCAAAACAATAACCAGGGGCGCCTGGGTGGCTCAGTCGGTTAAGCATCTGCCTTCGGCCCATGTCGGGTTCCCTTCTCAGCAGGGAGTCTGCTTGTCCCTTTCCCTCTGCCCCCCCCCACTTGTGTTTACCCTCTCTTTCTCTCTCTCTCTCCCCCTTTCTCTCAAATAAATTAAATTTTTAAAAAAACAAACAATAACCCTTTCACAATATTAACATGTCACTAAAAAAAAAAAAAAAACAATTATTCAACTGACCTGCAAGTTTCTCTTGTTTCAGCAATTTCTCTCTGCTCATCTTTGCTATTTAACACGGCACCAATGCTGTCAGCACTTTCTGCTCCCAACTGAGAAAAGACAAAAACCAAAAATTAGATCATAATGTACTGGATAGCCTTTCCAGCCAGTGTAGCAACATTTAACATATCAGGTATTAAAAGAAAGAAAACAAAAAAATCCCCAGAGAAACCAAAAAGCCCTAACTACCTCAGCAGGCAAATGGATTAATTACCTTGCAGGAAAAACTAGAAATACCTTGTAACAAAACCATGTTAATTAGGAACAAATCTGAGAGCTAGCGAGCATTTTATACTTCGTTATATTTTGAAATTAAGGCAATTTCAGCCAATCCTCTACTTTTTAAGTAAATAATAAAACACAATTTAGTAACAGTAGCAGTAACAAAAAAAGCAGCTAACATATAGTGTATATAGGGTGGTAGGCATTAACACTTTGCGTCCATCAGCTCATATATTATATCTTATGTATCCCGTGCTGTAGTATCTATCCAGTTTTATTCAAGCCAAGTCTTTATACAATGATTTATAGACACAATACTGAATTTTAACAATACCTAAAAAATGGTAATGCAAATTCCGTTTGGCAGTTGGGGAAATTCTGCAAAATACAACAAAAAACTAGTTGAGATAAGCTGGCTACACAGAGTGGGATCAGTTCATGGAAATCTTAAAAGCCAAATGAACAATTGCAGAATGTAATTTATAGGCTATGAGGAACAATTTAATATTTTTAAGTACAAGAAGCGCACGAGGAAATCTGCCTTAAATAGTCCCTTTAGCTCAGGAAAGGGAATATACTAAAATATCAGAGCAAGTCCCTAGCCTTGATCTTAAACAATTACCACTGCCTTGGAGTGCCTGGGTGACTCAGTCGTTAAGAGTCTGCCTTCGGCTCGGGTCATGGTCCCAGGGTCCTGGGATCAAGCCCCGCATCGGGCTCCCTGCTCAGCGGGAGGCCTGCCTCTCCCTCTCCCACTCCCCCTGCTTGTGTTCCCTCTCTGTCAAATAAATAAATAAAATCTTTAAAAAAAATAAACAATTACCACTGCCTTTTTTGTTTGCCTACTTCATGACTCCCCAAAGGTTTCTCCAATGATAAATCTCTTACACTATATCAAATGTTCCTGATATTTTAACTCTTCCAAATATTTTCTTGGAACTTCCAATTATTTTATTTTACACTTCAATTCTTTTACCTTTACTTTTGTTTTCTTCTCCCCAAGTTACATGTAAGCTCCCTAAGGAGATGAACTCTGTCTTCTTGGTATCTGTATGTTCAGCAGCTTGCATAATGCCTGACACAAGAGTAGATGCTCAATATTTGAATGAACCAATTAGATATCCTACATTAGAATACAATGTATTACAATAGAAGTGCTTTAAGTCAAAATTCTCACAAAACTGTGGAATGACTGGAATAAGTAAATCATAGATTTTCCATTACAGAAGCACTAAATATATTATTTTAATAATTAGGACAATTTGGTATCATTCAAAAGCATATACGATTTTTTTTTGGAATAAAGCTACAGCTAAGTAAAAAGCAGGTGTAAGTTGCTGATGTTTATATTCTGTATAACAATAAGTAATATAAGTAGTGTACTCAACAGTAAGGACAACAAAAGCCAGGTGGAAGAAGATCCTTAGCCAGAGAGATCAAGATCTCTCTGATAGCTTTCATTACAATGTTCTGACCTGAGCTGTGCTACAGTGGATGGACAGAAATCAGAAAGGAAGGAGGACAATTTTTTAAAAATCGTAAAGTATAAATTGCACAAATCACATTCGGGGAAGTAATCTGTGTTGTTCATATGGAGAAAAGCAATTGAAAGAAAGGCTGAAATTAGTTGGTAAAGTGGAGGTCTGTCATTGATTATATCAGACATCCTTACCTAAGAGGTATAGTTCCTAACCAACTAGAAGACTAGGGAGCAGCTAGTCTACTGGAAAGAGCATGCAAAGCCTAAAACTGAACCTTGCAAACTTACAAACTTTGTGGACTTCAGCATGTAGCTTAAATTCTTTTGAGCCCTACTTTCTGCATCTGTAAGATGCAAATAGCATCTGACTTGTATGACTGAAGATAATGTATATAAAAAGCTTAGCAGTCTTGATTCATTGAAGGTACTTAATAAACAGGACCCATTATTAAGTTTTATGCATTATGCAAGCTTTTTTAGGGTAAAGACTATGTATACTTTTTATACATAGTTGAATTGCCAGTGGCTACTAGGCCCCCTGGTATATAGTAAGACACAAAAATAACTATTTATGAATGCATTTTAAGTCAAAGAATTCAAAACTCAAAAATAAGAACCTTACTTGGTGGTAACAAAGCTACTGAGTATTTTGAAGACAACTTGATAAAAGGTGGGAAGAAGAAGGCTTGGAAAAGATACCTGATTTGTCCCAGATCCTAATGCCAGAGGGACAGAACAGATCTGATTCCAAAGTCCCACATTTTTAACACTATACCACAAACCTTTCCATCAGATCATAAGAGTGTAGGTTTCAAATTTTCATTTACTAAAACCAAGATTCATTACTGAAAAAATAACAGTAAGATGCCTCATTAAAACCTCTTAGTATTTTCTCCATCACTTTTACTGATATGAATGGTAGGATGTGAAACACAAACTCTCAGTAGAGGTTTACACCTGCATTTTCTGTATGTGTACTCTCCTGATCAAGTGTTAACTTACACACGAGAAGCAGTGAAGATAAGCTTTGGAGACACAAACTGGGTTCAATTTTCTGGCCTAGCGGTGAGTGACACGGGCCAAAAACTACTTAACCTCTCCAGACTGTTTCATTATTCAGTAAGTGAAGTTAATGATACCTATTTGAAGGGTTTGCTGTGACTGATACAGAGTAAGAATTCACATGTTAGCGGTGGGTGATGACGAAGATACTGTACTCTGCACAGCGGACTGCAAACACACAAGATGCACAAACTAAAATTTACACTCAGGCTACTTCTAATGCAGTCTTTAGACATGATCCCAAAGAAAACACTATAAACCTATTTCACAAGGAAGCCACAATATCAAGAATTACGTGTTAAGAGAGGCAAGACAAAGAAGACCATTTAAATAGTTTAGAGAAACAAGGGATAACAAGTCACTCTTCCTTGTGTGAACTACGGTAATTTATTTACAAAGACCAAAGCTTTGTATCCCCATAATTGAGCCCTGCGCCAGACACTTGGCGCGCATTCCATAATGGTTGCTGAAGACCAGTCGTGGCGTTCGGTTTAGCAACACAACGACCGCGGCACAGTATGGAGAATATGAGGCTTACTGCGGGAGTTAAGAACAAGAAAGGCAGGCAGGCCTAGGGAACAGGGTCGCGGAACCAGGAAAGTACGCACCGCAGTGGGTAGGCAAAGACAAAGAAGAAAGGGGGGGTGGGGGGGGAGAAGGGAACCGCGCACGCGCATTCTCGATTCCTCCCTGGGCCGCGGACCTGCTGCGCAAGGAGCTGTCGCCGTAACTTCTGGCGCTCCCGGATCTCCTGCAAGCGGCTGTCCATGTCCCAACTCCTGCTTCCCACTGCCCCCAAAACCTGACAATTAGCGGATGAAAAACCACCCGATTTTTCTTCTGAGTCTGTGGAATACAAGATTCACCGGAATCTTCAAGCACCGGGTATCCCTCAGCCTTTCCTCAATAGGTTTCCGGCGTGGCCAGTATCGGCCCCACCGAGCCCGGAAGTCCCACCTCCTTCTGGACGCCCGCGATTTGACGCTACCTGGAAGGGACCCAATGAGGGATGTTGTGGCGGCGGCGCGGTCTTTGAAGCCCTTTTGCCGCCAGGAACGGCGTCTGTCAAAACCGCTCCAGGGCGGACTCACTTCCTGTCCTCTCGCTTGCCCTCCCTGGGGTCATCAGCCTTCTTTGGTGTATCAGCGTTGTATACGAGGTGTGGACCGTTTCGTAGATTCCCTTTTCCATTAGTTCCCCAGTTGCCAGTACTGACGGTTTAAAAATTGCCAGAATAGCAGTTAGCAGTTTTTTACTGAAAGCACAAACTCGGACCCGAGTGTCACGTTTGAACCCTGGACTGCCCTTTACGAGATGAGTAGTCTTGGCTAATCACCTCCGTGAGCCCCGGGTTTCTCATTTGTAAAATGGGTTATAAAAGTGCCTACGTCACAGAACTGTGAAGATTGAAAGAATAAACAGAGCCTGGCCCATAGTGTCATGGAGGTGTTGATTAAGATTTTTATTACTTGAGTTTCCCTTCAGACAGGGAACAAACCATTGCATTTGCCTGTGCTCCACACTCACAAGCCCTTGAGAAGTTTCCTATTTTACCAAAATGCCACATGGATATGGCAAATGGAAAAGTATATGGATTCTTCCCTTTAGGGAAGTGGGTGGGTGATAGTAAAATGTGGTCTTGGTTCACGTCCTAGACGACAGAGACTAGGGCCACTTTTTGTGTTTATACATTTGTGCCTATACATTTGCCTTAGCTGGAAATAACCCTGGGATATAGAAACAGCCTACTGAAATGAGGGAGGGTGCGGGTGAGCCGGGCACAGCCGTGATTCTCCTCTCTTCATAGAAAGGCAGTAAAGACCGGTCTTAAGTTACTGCTATTATTATCCACCACATTTGTTGTCTTATTCCAAATTCAAAGTAGCAGAAGTAGACGAAGACATCATGTTGCCTCAAGTTTAATTGGAAATTGTGGCAAGTACTTACCAACATTAGTAACAAGTCTTTATTCTTGAAACTTAATAAATCCTCCAGATCAAAACCAGGTGACTCAGACTAGGCCAAAAGTGGGCAGGGATAGATTCTACTAATTATCATGTATTTCTCAAGAACTAGCTCTGAAAGGCAATTTCAAAGGAGTTCTAAATATCCCTTGAGTAATGACAGCACTATTTCAAAGTATGTTAACTTTCAAGGGGCCAATACGTTAAAAGACAATACTAACTTGTACAAATGAATTACAGTGTTTCTTTAAAAATCAGTTGCATCTCCTGCCAATCATGGAAGTTGAGTACTGATTTGAACTATTTATCAGGATAGGAATAGGCATTTGTTCATTCAAATATTTAGTCAACTGTTTAAATGACAGTTACTGTGATAGACCCTAGAGTTTATCAAGTCTGTCAAAGAATAGAAACCAAATAAGTCAGGGGTTTTTTTGTTTTTGTTTTTTTGTAGTTTACTTTTTTTTCCCCCTGGTAAAGCATGGTGTAGTTTATTTGCCTGTAGTCTTTGAGCCACACACTCGCCTAAACTCTGCTCTGATGATAGTTGGCCTGAGAGTCTACAGACTACATTTCTCAGCCTTCCTTGTCAAATGGCTTTCTGTATGATTCTCCCAAGAAGAAACACAGGCAGAAAATCATAAGGTGGAACATTGGAAGGCTGTTGTTCTTTTCTCTCACTTTCTGCATCTGGTATCCAGGAAGACATCTGTGCCCTTTAAAAGTCCCAGAGCCAATTGCAGCAGCCCCTGCAGTGGTCCCCTGTCTTCCCTTTTCCCATCCTCCTGTAGCATCCTCAGCAGTGAGTTTGCACTCAGACTTTAATACCACCCCCACCCTCTGTTCTACCAGCTCTAGGCCTGGTAGCCACTTCCAGCAATTAGGAATTTCTAATTTAATCTCACCTTCCCCTTTTGCTCTTCTAGCCTTCAACACTTATGTCAACATTTCCCCATAGCAAATGCTGTTTAGAATTTTTTTTTAATGATTTCTCTTTTCTTGCTGGGCACCCAAACTAATAAAGATGCAAATGTGTTCTACTTTATGGTATTTGCAAAACCATTGGGTTCCAGTAGAAGGTTGTAGTTTTTACAAAGGAAGTGTTATAACTCTGAAATCTGTCTCCCAACCAATGAATTATAAAACACCAGACCCCATCAACTCACCTGTAGAGTATTGCACATGCCTGTCAGTAACATCTGTTCATCATGGCAATTGTAAGGGTCACCAGGGAGTGTGTGTTGTGGGGAAAGGAGGAAGAAGAAATTTGGAAAGTCTCCACATATAATTCATACTCTTTGAAAAAAATTTCACTTCTAGGTACTGATTTTAAGGAAGTAATGATAAATCCATGTAACATTTATATATCTCCTCCTAAGCTCCTTGAGAATGACTTCAAAATCTATATATCCAACTGCCTATTGTATATCTTACTAGAATGTCCCTCACAATCTCAAACTTAACAAGGATATAACCTAAATTCATCATCCACCCCTGTCCTCTCAAATATATATATATCCCACTCCCCTGGAGTTTCCTATTTCAGAGAATAAGATCAATATCCACCCGTTTTCCTAAATAAGAAGCACTTTGTCCCTCCTTCACCCTCCATATCTACTCGGACTGTAGCTCTGTCCCTGACCCCAACCCTAACACAAACACACATACTAGTCTTCATTTCTGCAACCAAGGTCTAAGTATGATGTGCATCCTGGTTCATAAACTAATTGCCCTACCATTTTCCAGTTTATCAAATTCTTCCTGGAGATTTTTGGAAAATTATAATTTTATCATTTCCAACTCTCCTCAATGTCTATAGGGCAGGACTGTCCAGTAGAACTTTCTATAATAATGGAAATGTGCTCCTTCACTAACCAATATAGTTGCCACTAGCCATATGTATTCACTGCGTATTTGAAACCTGACTGGTGTACCCGAGAAACTGAATTTTTATTTGATTTTAGTTAATTAAATTTAATTAATCATATTTGGCTAGTGGCTACTCTATTGGACGGCACAGGTTTATGTTCAAGGGGATAAAAATCTACACCACTTAGCATTATATGCTGAGCAATACTCTGCCACCCTGCCCAGCTTCATTCTGTTCTCCTTTATAAACCCACTCATCCAGGCATATTAATGTTTTTGTCTTTTTTCTCCAAACATGCCTTCTTTCTTGTACGTTTTATGAATTTATAATTGAGTAAAAAAAAGTCTCAGATAAAGAGTCTCCAAAATGACTTTTTAAAAAATACAACATTTGGTTAGTAGAACTTTTTAGGAAACCACTAAAGGTAAAATGAATGTCAGAATCCGCTGATAACTTCTGCTTTCTTCCAGTGCCTTGTAAAGAACACACTCAATAGATGTTTATTGGTGAACCTGTTGATGAGAGCTAACTCTCTCTAACTTATCTGAGCTTTGTTGGAAAGATTGGTTGTGAGTAGCTGTGTTGGGGAGAAATAGGAGACTGCCAGTTAGTATTCTGCATCTACATCATTGTTAGGAATTCATTTATGGTTATTAGGTGCAGAAAGTTTCTAAGTCTATTTTTTTGTGTGTGTGTGTGTGCTCAGTTGCTAAGATCTGGTGTAGCTGTGGCACAAGAGAATATTTAATAAGCCTTGTGTGTCAAATACGTGGACTACATAAGAAACAAGGATGAAGATTGTTTATATCACTTGTCAATAGATTTTTTAAAGGGTATTGTGATTACATTAAAATATCTTAAAGCATTGGTTTCCTAGAATATAAAGTAAGAAGAGATATATTTCAGAGACTATATGTCATTATCAAATGGAAATGCATAGAAAATTGAGTACATTTGATTTATTTGGGGAATTTGCACAAAATCCCTTTTGTCTTTTCAAAATGACCAAAACTGAGAGGAAAGTGAGAAAAGGCAAGGTGAAAATAGTGAAATAATAGAGACTACATAATGTCAATACATTTCACTGAATAGATTAAGAAAACTATTTAAATGTTGGTTAATATAATGCTAATTTGCTGTATTCTTACAGAAAATCAGTCCTGCTAGAGAGCACAGAATGGGATGGATGAATCCCATAGGATGTGGTAAGTATAGATAATGAGAAAGCAAGTAGATTGTGAGACATAGGCAGAGTTCATAAGATTTGCTAAAAATAGATACTAAGTAACCTGAAAGATGTAAAGCTAGATAGACTAGGTGAAATATATGATAGAACAAGCAAGAGTGTTGTTTATAGATGGAAAGGGATGGAAAGACCAAACCATGATCATGCCACCTCTAGGCTGACAACCATGTTGTTGTCGGATCATTGAACACAATGGTCCAGAAAGATGTCTTGAGACATCTTCAGTCTCTCATTTAAGTAGCAATGGGACAGGACCTGTGGGCAGAAGGAGTTACACTTTTGCTCTATAAAGCTGGTGGTTATATGCTTAGTGTTCAAGGGGGAGGGGATGTGCAGGGCATATTAGATCATATGTGTCTTCTTCGAATTTCTACTTATAAAATTACTTTCCCAAGATTTCCCTAGGGCTTATCATTCAGTTCAATATTAAATATTGTCAAGATGTACAGGCAGTCATGAGACCCTTTAAGAAGGTAGCAACCAGCATGTATTTGATCCTTATTGAAACTGTGCAGGCTGTAGGGCAGCCTTCTGGGCCAAAGGTGGAATTTTTCTGCTTCTATCCCTCATCAGTGTCACCCTTACGTGGGCCACCCATGGCCATATTCTGGACCCAAATGTACTCTACCTAAGAATTGCTGATAATATCTATAGCTGTTGGCTGTTGTCTAATTGGCAAACTAAACCTATGGCCAAGAATATTTGCCACTGCTTCTCTTTAACAGAGTAAGTACCTATCATTGGCCCCAGGTACCTTCTCTCTGTTGACCTCCCTGCCTAAATGTCAGTCTGTCCCCAGGTCATCAGTGAGGAAGACTAATGCAGCAGACACACACAGAGTGAGAAAGGGAGTGCACACATATGAACATTGCATAACTTGGGATTCATGGAGTGTGTTCCTTCCCATTTGTCCCATATCCTAAGTGTGGTAATTTACCCCATCTCTTTCTTTTTGCTATAAAGGGATGTGTGATTTGAGAATCTCTGGTCTGTGAGCCTTCTATTCCATGACCCCTGGGATAGCTTGGCTTGTAGTGTACTTGGAGGCTACCATTGCATCAAAGTAATTTCCCATGACATCTAGAGGAAACTTAGAAAGATAACAACATGGAGTTGTAGAGCATAAGCTAAAGTGGTGGAAGAAGGGGAAAGGAAGGCAGTCACAAATTGTATCCATCATATACTAAAAGACAAAAATAGGCAAGTAAAGGGCAAACCAAAAGATAATATGTGGGAAAGATTTCTTTTTCCTGAATTGATTAATGGAAAAGAGAAGACAAGAAAAAGGAAAGACTCAAGATTTTGACAGCATTGTATATAGACCATTGATAACCAGTTATACTTTATTTATCAATGTGACTAAAATAACTGTGTCAGAAGTAAATACAACAAAGTTCAAATGAAGGGAAATAAACTTTCAACAGGTGGACTAATTCCATAAATTATTATTGTTATTTTTTTTAAGTAGGCTCTGAGCCCAATGTGGGACTTGAACTCTTGACCCTGAGATCAAGACCTGGGCTGAGATCAAGAGTCAGATGCTTAACTGACTGAGCCACTTGGCTACCCCAGAAACTCTTTTTAATTCACTCTACATAGTATTGCAGTAGTTTTTTTTTAATGCTTGTTACATTTGAAAGCATTTAAGCTATCGAAAAGAAGAGTCTTTAAAAATACTTATAATTAGGAGGAAATGCATATATTGCACTACTTTCTATAAAAGATTTTATTATGTCTGCATAATTTCTGAAATAGTTCCTGTAAATCAATTCCTATTTAAAAACACTAAAATTACAACTATTTTAAAGATCTGTGAGATAGAGGACTTGCTAAGTAAAACATCGCTTTGAAATGAAAGTAATTTATTCCTAATTTATCTCTTTTATAATTCATTTTCTTTAACAAGTCACTGTGTCTGTATGTATTACAGAAAATGTTGAGTTAAAAACTTGTCTAAGTGAAATATATATAAGAGCGTGTAGGATTTTCTCTAAGAAAATTACCATAAAATTACTTACATAGATGAAATTGTTTCTGAAGCAAACACTTCATGGAGCTTATTCTGTGGTTTTTAAAAGAATATGAAATTTTGGGATGTAGCTTATTCAAACTAATAGCCTCAATGCCTTATGCTGTTTTTTAATATTTTACAACTTAATTCTTACTTTGAAGTTGAATATTCTCTCCCTCCAAAATTGAAATGTTAAAAACAATTAGAAAAAGAAAGTGCATTCTGTGATGAATCAAAAATAAAACCCACATTTATTTTTTTTTAAGATTTTATTTATTTATTTGACAGAGAGAGACACAGCAAAAGAGGGAACACAAGCAGGGGGAGTGGGAGAGAGAGAAGCAAGCTTCCCACAGAGCAGGGAGCCTGATGCTGGGCTCGATGCGGGGCTCGATGCAGGGCTTGATCCCAGGACCCCGGGATCATGACCCAAGCCGAAGGCAGACACTTACGTGAGCCACCCAGGCGCCCCTAAAACCCACATTTAAAGAGAAGCTGATGGTATAATATCATCAAGTCCTGATTATTTTTTAATGATCTACTTGGGATTTTAAGTATATCATTTTATAACCAAAAAAATAAAAGGTAGAAGATCTGTTCTCAGAATTTACAAAGTACTACTGAACATTATACAATTTTTAAAAAGTTATTATTATAAAGAAAGGCACTATTGTAGAAATTTGAATAAGAAAAATACTAAAAATTATTTTTGTAACTTTATGCCAAACTACCATAAAGACAGATTTAGTTGTATACATTCTTTAAAGCATGTGACATATTTTGGTTGCCAATTCAAATATTGTAATTTTACAATATTTGGAATTAAATTTCTGAATTCCATTTTTTTTTTTTGAGAGAGAGAGAGAGAGAGAGCACACAAGCAGGAGGGAGGGGCAGAGAAGGGAGGGAGAAGCAGACTCCCCACCAAGCTTGGAGCCTGATACAGGGCTCGATCCCAGGACCCTGAGATCATGACCTGAGCCGAAGGCAGATGCTTAACTGACTGAGCCACTCAGGTGCCCCTAAATTTCTGAATTCCAAAGAATTAAGTTTCAAATGAATATGAAAAGGCAATCCTAATAAAGATATTAAAAGCAAATTATGGCTAACATGCTAAATCTGTTTCATATTATAAATGAGTGCATCCAAAAGAAATCACTGGAGTTGCACTTTATTCTCCATTCCCAGCATTCTCCTCTGGGCATTTGTGTCAGATGACTTAGGAATGTGCAGAATTCATAGTTCCTGGCCAGTCATTGGTTATTCAGAATTCTCTCTGATTTGAATTAGCTCTGTTGTTTCTTTTCTCCCATCATTTATGGGTCATATGTACAATAAATCGAAGTATGTTGATCCTAATGAAATTTAGCAGAGAAAAACAGCTTTGGCCATTGGCCACACAAATTTGAAAATCTTTACTCAGGGGAAAAAAATGGACACTTTCTCATCCTGGATAGGAGCTAAATTCTAACTTAAATTTCCAACTGTAATAATTTTGCTATTCTAAAGGCTCGATCTTGCATATGATAAAACATTTCTCTCAAGCCAAAATGTGCAGTTTCACATTTGCAGTACTATATTCCTGCTCAGTAAGTAAAATAATTCAGAAAAACTGGAAATCATATTATGAAGAAGCAACTGTGCCACATCTATAGCTAAGTCTAGATTGGTTTTTGCTGAAAACAGATATTCATAGTAGAGGGAAAATTACATAATTCTGCACACATGTGTATATACATATATGCACATATGTATATATGCAATAGTATAATTTGGAAAAATTTGCTTAAAATATATAGGAAGATTACTTTATATTTAGAATACTGAATAAACAGGACTTGTAGTGTACATTCATCAGACAAATTAATTATTTTTTCCATTACCCTTTCTGTGAGGCTGCTTCTTCCTCAGCCCTGGATGAAAATTTAAGCAGTCTTCATGTTTTTTCTGGTCATTCTTAGATATCAGCAAGAGTTATGTGTTTAAACTTCAGTCTCAGTTTAACCATCACAATATAAGGTCAAAATTTAAATCTAGCTTTTGAGTTTAAGGCTTGTCTCCTTGCCCATCTCCAGGTGAGTTGCAGGCCCGAAGCTTCCAGTCCAGGAGGTAGAGAAAGGAGAGTACAGTCTGATGCTTCTTTCTTTCTCCACAAGGATGCTCCAGCTCCATCTTGTTTAGGCCTGCAGTCTGTCCCAAGGTTGGAGTGTGGGGACAGAGGGGATTTAATAGAAGTGTCTTACAAGAAAATTTATGACTAAACTAGTACTGTCTTCATGATCTAGCTTTGGCACTTTCTGGACTTGGTAGATGTTTAAAATGGACTCTTTCTCATGAGCATTTTCATGGGTTTTTCCACTCTCCATGTGGGTTCCAATACAAGATGCCTCTCATCCTGCTGGTCCTTGGCTTTATTTACTTACTTAGCTTCTTTCTGCAGAGGACTGTTCACCTGTCTTGGTCATGCTTTTGGGAATAACCTAAAAAGACCCCGTGCTGGCTTTCTTAAGTGAGTGGTCCACATTTGGTTCATGGGAAAACCATGTTGTTTGCCCCCAAGAGACTCTGGGAGCAGTATTTTACTGCCGGAATTCAGGAAAAGCAGAAATCCTGTTACACAACCACATTACCCCTCCTTATCTCTGCCCCCTAAGCAATTAGCCAGCCGTTCTCTAATGTTTTGGATTTCAATTGAAAGAAACACTTCCATGTCCCCCAGACCTTAAGTTCTCCCAGTGGTCTTCTTAAAGTCTCTTCTTTTTTAGGGTGAAGAGGGACTACTGTCTATTTTTCTTCCTTGAGGGGAAGGCTGCTATCACAATATAACAACAATGATTACTGAAAACTTTCTCCTCCAGTCTCTACTTCTCAATCATTTGAGACTATTAAAGTTGTTCAGAGCCTTACAGCCAATTACCCTCAACTTTTTTGTACAAGTCCTTACAGGGTGGTTATGATCTTCACTTTGTAATGTTGAATTTACTCTTTTGGGGTCTTAGCCAAAACTTCACAAGTCCTGTTTTACATTAACTGAAAGATGTCCTTTTATATATGTAAATTAAATTTTTTATATATAGTAAACATTTTATTTTGAGATAATTATAGATTCTTATGCAGTTGTAGGAAATAATGCAGAGAGATCCAGTGATCCTTTATCCATTTCCCCCCAGTGGTAACATTTTGCAAAACTACAATACAACATCACAACCAGGGTATTGACATTGATAGAGCATTTCCATCACCACGGGGTCCCTCTTTATATTTTTATATATTTATATTAATTTATATTATCATAATTATTAAATTAATTAATTTGCCCCCACTTAAAGGTAATCTACCAGAGCAGGGCCCTTGCCTATCTGTCACATCTCAAACACCTAGCACATGGGGTCACTCAAGTAATACTGATTAAATGTTGAACACTTCCATTTCTTTTTCAAAAACCGTATTTCCTTTTGAGTTTTCAACTGCTGGTAAATTCAAAATGTCCTCAAAGGGGACTATTTACAATATTGCTAATTACTTAGGGGAACAAAGAAGAGTGAGTTCTGATTTCTGATCAATCCAACTCATAGTATGTCCTTTATTCAAGTTGCATGAAGTGCACAGACATAATGTAGAACCAAACGAATCTCAAATATATCTTGATTCTAACTACAAGAGAGGATACCAGTATTGTGTTGTCACAAGCTCCAAAAACTGGAAATTCCTATCCTTTGGCTTTACCAGTAATTCTGTGATTTACCCTAGGCAAGTCTGAACAGGTCTTTACAGCTTAGTTTCTTGTTCTGTTAAAATAGTATAACACAGGCTGACCTCATCAAGATGCTATGTTAAACAGTTTCTATTTATTACAAGTACTGTGTGATTTTTGTGTCTATATTAGTGTGGAGCACACATTTATTATATGATGGTATCAAAAGACTTAATGCCATGAAGGATGCCATATTCTTGAAGATACTAGAAGGATTATACTGCATATGACAAATTAATTTTGGGAATTGTGTCAAAGACAAATTTGGAATTTAGCTAGACTGAAAAAATTGTCTCAAAAAGTTTTTATTGTGTTTTTAGAATAAGACTCTTAGAAATCTCAGAATAGCCTCAAAACCTTAGTAGAAAATCAATGAACTATACCTTATAAACTTTAAACTTATAAAGTTTATGTGTGTATATGAATATATAAATAGAACTTTGCAGACACATTCCTTATTTGAAATGAAAAAACTTTCTGATATTATTAGTACTCATTTACTTGAGATCCTGTGGAACTCAACAAAATAGTAGAACTGGGAGAAGAATTGTCAACTTATATATGATGTAACTCTGATTCTGAAAGGATGATACTATTAATCTTTCTCAAAGAAATTGGAACTTGAAATGTATAGTTTCATAAGGTGCATTGTATGGAATTTTTGAAAGGACTTTAAAATATCAAAAGATCCTTATACTTACCTTAAATAAATGTAATTTATTTTATGAAATAGTTATAAAAATATAAAAATAAAAATATAAAATTTAAAAAGATATTTAAAATTCCCAAACTGTGAAAATGACTAGCTCTGTGACTTGGATCAAGTCATCTAACCATTTTGTATCACAGATTCCTCAATTACAATTCAAAGGCAATGAAATAATTAAGTAGTTCTCAAACATTTTGGTGGAGGACCCCTTTACACTCTTAAAACTGGGGACCTCAAAGAGCTCAATTTATGTTTGTGAGGATTATACCAATCATTATTTTAACAAGATCAGAAAAATTTAAGACATCTATTCATCAAAAATAACCCATTTTATTGTTAGCATAAATAATATATTTTATGAAAAATAACTATATTTTCCAAAACAAAAACATTTTTTTGGAAAGAGTGGCATTGTTTACATTTTTTTAATCTGCTTAATGTCTGGCTTAAAGGTTGGCTGGATTCTCATATTTTTTCTGTATTCATTTTGCTGTGACAATGTTTGTTTTGGTTGAATTATATGAAGAAAATCTGGCCTCATGCAGATACTTGGAAAGGGATTTGAGCCTATAAAACTTTAATGTTCTTTTCAGATAATTATAGATGTTCTTCTTTATATTACATAGAAACTTGACATGTTGTAGTTTCTTAAATCTTAGCTGCTATGTGAAATCCAAAACCATAGTAATGAATTTTTCACATTAAAGAAAATGGGGAGTGGCTTAAAACAACTAAGATAGATTGTGTCACCTTCAGTATTCCCCTGCAGTGTGATGTGATAAGGATTTTTTCCTTTATCTTTATTTAGCTACTTTTTATCAATGAATATTCTTTTATTTTTTAAAAAATATTGTATGGTCACTAACATAACATAGTAAAATAAAATTTTAAAAAATATATTTATATTTGGGGCACCTGGGTGGCTCAGTTGGTTAAGTGTCCAACTCTTGATTTTTGGCTCAGGTCATGATCTCAGCATCATGAGATCAAGCCCCAAGTCAAGCTCCATGCTCAGAAGGGAGTCCGCTTGAGATTCTCTCTCTCCTTCTCCCTCTGTCCCTCCCCAGCATACACGCGCGCATGTGGTCTCTCTCTCTCTCTCTCCCTCTCTCTTTCTCTCAAATGAATAAATCTTTAAAAACAGTTTTTGCAAGACTAGAAAAATAATAAGATAATCTCTGTGTAGGGGCACCTGGGTGGCTCAGTCGGTTAAGCATCTGCCTTCGGCTTGGGTCATGCTCCCAGGGTCCCGGGATCGAGCCCCACATCGGGCTCCCTGCTCAGCGGGGAGCCTGCTTCTCCCTCTCCCTCTGCCTGCCGCTCTGCCTACTTGTGCTCTCTCTCTATCTCTGTTAAATAAATAAATAAACATCTTAAAAAAAAAAAAGATCTCTGTAGATAGTTGGATAGATAGATATCACAGTAAAATGATGAATACCTAATATAATTAATTTAGTCTGAAATTCTGTAAGTATCTCCAAACTGAAAGACATAAGTAGATTGGTGGAGGAGGGGAGAAGGGAGAGCGATGATAGTGGTTAGATGCAGTCACGGTAATAGTAATAATAGAATAATGCTCTGATTCAATTCTACCAGCAAAATTATGGGAACCTAGCTTCTAAATCTTTCTTTCAAGATCAAGAAGTACCCGAGATGTCTTGTAGATCTGTTAACCATCTAAGTCTTCTTAGCCTCCTTTTAGTAGCCTCCCTCCTCTGCTGACAATAATGGACTCCTAGGTCCTATATCACCAGACCTCTGATCATCTGTTCTTCCCTGAATTAAAGACACACCTTGCTCCTCATCTGTCTGTGCCATTAGGACAGACATACTCCTCAAAATGGCTTGTATTCCATTCTCCATTTTATTTTGAGAGTTTCTTTTCAATCTGACACTCTGACACTCAGAATGTCAATCTGACATTCAATCTAACTTAAAAGGTTAAAGATTGGATCTTGTTCTCCGATGATTTAGGGACCTTACATTTGAGCTGGGGAACAGCTATCAAAAGTAGCTAGATCTTCCAATTAATTTTACAGTTCTTCATGGAAATAGACCCAGCAAGTAAGTTCACCTACTTCTATAATAAAGGTAAATGGTGAATGCATAACAGGTACATGCTTTGGACCTCATTCTGGGAAACTTCCTACTCAGATTTTTGGTTTGCCTTGCTCTCTCTCTTGATTTTATTCTTTTTTCAGCATCAGATACTCCTGTACCCGCTTTCTGTCATTTTCTCTTATCCAATTATTGCCTGCTCAATCATGAGCAAATACATTTGATCTATGCTCCAAAGATTTAAATACTTCCCAATGTCTCAGAATCATCTGAGGATATTTACAAAAGTTTTATTCTAAGGCTGTATATACCTGTTTTGAAATACAAAAGCTATGTGTATGTCTATCAGAGAGGAGAAGGGAGTGAAAGGAAGGAATGACAGGGAAGGAAGGAAGGCAGAGAACGATAGCCTACAGATGAAGAGGGCTAAGCATCAGGAATAGAGGTTTGGTTGGAGGAAGAGTTGCCCTTTTCTCTCTCCCACATTGTTCTGGCCCATCATTTCCCATCCCATTGCCTCTGCAGGGCAGAAAAACAATGGCATCAGCTCAGTGCCTTCCGGGTAATGCCATGGTAGCATATAACAACAAATGCAGGCAAGAAGGCTATGCTCTGAGCATTCATTCTTCCCCTCCATTCCCTTCACCCCAGTTCTTTGGCCAGATAATTAAAGCTGAAGGAAACAGCTGGCAGGCAAGAGTAGTGCCCAGGACCTTGATGCAAGGAGGTAATGGAGTACTATTTTCAAAGGATTTCAGCAAAAAAAAACTGTAACATAGATTTTTACATCTAGATAAACTACATTCACGTGTGAGAGCTTGGCAGTACCAAGGTACAAAAAGTTCATTACTCTAAAACCTTTTTTGAAAGTACTCTTGGGAGAAGTATTTAATCAAGAGAGAAACCCTAGAAAAAAACAACAAAATATTTTTTTTTAAAAAGGTGAGCAATTAATTAAGCATTGACTCAAGGAAAAGAACAGGAAAGAAAAATATATGTATATCAATTCTGAAGAAAAATGCTAGATGACACCAATGTGGCCAGGTGAAGGGCTGAGGCAGAACAGAAAGAAATAGGCAGATGCTAATTAAGGTCCTTATCTTACTTGGGACAAGACATATTTATTGGTAAGCTTAATTAATTGGTGGAGAAAATTGAGTCTAACCATATGGGTTTTAGGAAGAGATAAAAGACAAAAATAACACGTAACTTTCAAATCAGCAGAAGATAATTTGTATTATCCTATGGGAAGTAGAAAAGGAAGAAAAGAGTATGGCAATTACAAAACTCTAAATAAGGTGTGTCAGAAAAGATTCCAAATACTACAATAATTTCAATTAATAATAGTGGATAAATTCACAGCTTATAAGACAGGAATTTTCAGATTGGATTAAAAAAGACAACAATTTCTGAAATATATTTCCTAAAAAGAGATTTTTTTTTTTTTTTCCTCAGAGAGATACATGGGTAAGCTTTGTATCCCCACTGGAGTATGTAGCACTACTCTGTACCTTTACTGAGCATCCAGAACCTACACCCTGATTTCACCATATCTGTTGTCAAGACTGTTGCTAAAGCTTTCTAGAAACCTCAGTATGGAGGCTGAGCTCTATATCAGAAAAAATCTCTTCAGATCTCCCACTCCTAGTAGCATCTCAATTGGTATATATAAGGCCCTCAAACTCTGGGAAATAATGATTTACGTGGGGTAAAATGCCTCAAGGTCTGTTGAACATATCAGTAAAACTACTGGGACTGCCTGATAAACAAGAGACAATGTTATGAATAGGAGATTAACAAACTGATGACAAATTGGCACTGAGAAGGAATTTAAATAGAATAATTGTCACACTAGGTTTGCCTGTGGCTGTCAAAGCCAAAACTGCTAAAAGGGGAGCTAAAAACCTCTCCCATCTCATTACTGACTAATCTGGCCATTCAGATGTTATCTAGCCAGTTCCAGTTTTCAGTATGATCAAGGATCCATCTCACCAGCAACAAGCTCACTATGCAGCATTTCATAATTCTTCCCTATCAGTGCTGCAAACTTCAAGGAAGCCACATGCACTGGAGCCAAGGTATAACAGAATCGAAAGAATGTCATCAAGAGGAATAAGGAAAGATGCTACCAATATGGGGCATGAAGTGTTTTCCTCTGAACATCCTAGGGAATAATGAAGCCCCGGAGCTGCTGAAGAATATCATTAGAAAGACTGTGTACACGGATAGCATTGCTGACATAGATGAAAGTACCTCTAATTTTTCCCATGTTGGACATATGACTTGGATTTCAAATCTCCTATTAACTCTAGTTGATATACGACATCTCACTAGCTATCTGACCTGCTTAAGTTTTTCATTAAGAATGGCTCAGTGGTGTAGTGGTGCTGTCCGTTTAACATCCTTTTGATGAAGGTGACTGGGAAACTTGAAAGAAGTTCCCCAGGGTATCGTTTCCCAGGTGGTGGGAGTTGATCTCCCAGTGACCAACCCTAAACAAGTTTCCAAAACTGTGATTGCCATCACCTTCTGCTCACAGTGAATCAGACCAGTAACTGAGTCATTTAGGTGTGTTATTTGGTTCAGTCCAAAAGGTGGATTCTATTGGTTTCCCATTATTCTGTGGATACTGAGTTATCATTGTCAGTACGGACAAAATGAGATGCTTTCTGTTCCAATCTTAGTGGTTGGCCAAGTACAGCTAGACAACAAAGAAACCAAAAATTCCCTAGACAAAGCTTTATGAGCTGAGTAAGACCTATGCTCCTGTTCTAAAAGCAGACAGCCCAAGGCACTATTAACTACCTCTTTTGCCCCTTTACCTTTTCATATTCTCAATGATTCATTAGAACTGGTAAATAAGAATCTGAGCTTGTATCTGGAACATGCTGGAAGAGCATAGATTGTGTGACTAGCTCAAAATCATTATGTAATCTCACCTTTCTCTATGAAGCTATACACTTACTATGTAGACCTTAAGGTGTTTGTAAGTAACACCCGCTGTGGCTTTATGTGTGTGGGGGGGGATTCAGTAACCTACCTCAAATATGTTTATAAAAGCCATATGTTAAAGGACAGAAAAAGGTGTATCAGGCATATATGAACCAGTCCCCTTTAAAAAAATCCATGATAGCAAAGTAGAATTTAAAGTTAAAAATAATTTTTAAATAATAACATACCAATAAACTATAATGATATGAACATATTAGCCACAAACAATATACCTTTGAAATATATATGGAAGCAGAAAGAACTATGGGAGAAATCAATGATAAGTCAATTGAAACTGGAGGTTTTGAGTCATCCTTCTAAAAACTAATAGAACAAGCCAACAAAAAATCAGAATTATATAAAATTATAACATGTTTAATAAATTGAAATGAAGATACAGAATCTTACACTCAACAGAGAATTCATATTACCGTTGACCCATGAACAACACAGGTTTGAACTGTGCAGGTCCACTTATAAGTGGATTTTTTTCAAAAAACTTTTACAGTGCTATAAATATATTTTCTTTTCCTTATGATTTTCTTAGTAACATTTTCTTGTCTGTAGCTTACTTTTACTGTAAGAATACAATATATACATGTTTATCAACTGTTTCAGTAAGGCTTCTGGTCAACAGTAGGCTATAGTTAAGTTTTCAGGAGTCAGAATTTATATACTTTTTTTTTAAGTTTACTTATTTTTTTTTTTAGTAATCTCTCTATACCCAATGTGGGACTTGAACTCATGACCCCAAGGTCAAGAGTCACATGCTCTTCTAACTGGCGCCCCTACATACAGATTTTTGACTGTATGTATTAGTATTTCTAACCCCTGCATTCTTCAAGAGTCAACTGTATTTTCAAACACATATGGAATATCCACAAAAATTAACGAAGAATTAAGTCATAAAGAAAGCTCCATATATTTCAAAGAATCCATGTAATGTAAATTATGTTCTTTCATCATTTAACAATTTAATTAAGAATAAGCACTTAAAAAAAAGTGGCCGGAAAAAAAATCCCGAAACTCTAGAAACTAAAAATAACTAACAACCCTAAGAAGAGGAAAAATTTTAAGGGAAATTAAGAAATTCTTTAAGATGAATGACTGACTTTAAATACATATATCAGAAAACAAGAGGGGCACCTGGGTGGCTCAGTCAGTTAAGCGGCTATCTTAGGCTCAGGTCATGATCTCGGGTCCTGGGATCGGATGGAACCCCGTGTTGGGCTCCTTGCTCAGCAGGGAGCCTGCTTCTTCCTCTCCCTCTACCCCTCCCCCCCCCACTCATGTTCTCTCTCTCTTAAATAAGGAAAATCTTTAAAAAAAAAAGAAAACAAGAAAGATTGAGAAAAATAAAGCATCATTAAACCCAGAGAGCTAGAAAATGAAACAGTAGAATAAGCATATACAAGACAGAAGGGAAAAGATAATACAAATAAGGAAAAATCAATAGGAAAGAAAGAAATTAATAGGGATGATTAACAATCAAAACCTTACTTCTTTAAAGAGATGAAAGAAGTAAATAATGGGGTGCCTGGCTGGCTCAGTCAGCAGAGCATGTGACTCTTGATCCTGGGGTTATGAATTCAAGTCCCATGTTGGGGGTAGAGTTTACTCAAAAAAAAAATTTACAAAAGAAAAAAAAAAGAGTAAAATATCTGACAAAGCTGATCAACCAAATAAAAAAGACTATAAATTAAAATTTAACCCTCAAAAAGAGACTCAACTACAGAAATAATAGAGATTTTAGGAATAAAAACTATGAACTGTATAGTAATAATATTCAAAATCTAAATGAGGGGTGTGTGGCTGGCTCAGTTGTTGGAGCATGTGATCTCAAGGTTGTGAGTTCAAGCCCCACGTTGGGTGTAGAGATTACTTAAAATTAAATCTTAAAAAAAATTCTAAATGAAAAAAATTAATTTCCAGGAAAAATTTGCCTGAGAAGAAATAGAAAACTTGGATCACCCATTAACCATGAAAGAGATTTCTGATCATTCATCAGGCCTCCAGTCTAAGTACAATTTGTTGTAGTTAAGGTTCTTAATTTCAGTTAAGCAAATCTACTTTATCTAGTATAATCTGGAAAGGGTTTATTGAGGAATATATAAAAAGCACAGAATTATTGGAAAGACTAAAGTAACAGACTCTCGGTGACCTTGCAAGAATGATCTTGAAAACCCAGCAGAACTCAGTAACCAAAACAACCATGGCCCCTATTATGATCAGGAATTTGCTGCCAGCACTGGGGCTTTAGTCTTAACACCGCTGCTAAGATGATCTATACCATAAAAGTGAATGTTCTGTACCCTGTTTGCACATGACTCGATATTGAATCAGAATTTCCCACAAGTGAATCTTACTGACAGAACCTAAAGCACATTTAGAAATCCTAAAAATGCCAGGGAATCTGAAACATGTAGATTTTACCTTCAGTTTCTGGATGTCACAGAGGGGTTAGAATGAGTTTGAAAAATTAATCCACAGGCTCAGATAGTTTTAAAGTTAGAGTTCTTCAAAACTTTCTTTAAAAAAAAAAGATTTTATTTATTTATTCATGAGAGACAGAAACAGAGAGAGAGGCAGAGGCAGAGGGAGAAGCAGGCTCCCCGCGGAGATGGGAGCTCAATGCAGGACTCGATTGCAGGGCCCTGGGATCATGACCTGAGCCGAAGGCGATGCTTAAACGACTGAGCCACCCAGGCGTCCCAGAACTTTCAAGGTAAAGATAATTCCAGCTGATATAAAATGTTCCAGAAAAAAGAAAATGCAACTCATTCTAAATCTTGATTAAAATTAATTAATTATAATTTTCAGACCAACACTGGATTAGGACAATACAAGAAATTTATTAGCCCATTTCACTTATGCATAAAATGTGAAATCCTGAATAAATATTAGATGAGTCCAATGATGTTTTAATAAACAAAACTTGGTAATATAAGTTTTATTCCAGAAATGTAAGAAGGGTCATCACCCGAAAAGATATCTATGATTTAGCACATTAATTCCCTAAAGGGGAAAAAATTACCTCAACATATGCAGAAAGGACATTTGATAAAGTTTAACATCTACTTATGACATTTTTAAGGTATTAGAAAAATTAGGCATAAAAGATAATTTCTTTAATTTGATAAAAGCTTTTAGCAAAAGCCTACTGGAAATGTACTGGGGAAAAAAGTGACACATTATCTTTATGATTAGGAACAGGAAAGAGGCTTGTTATCACAGATGCCATTCAATTTAGTTAGGGGTCCTTTATAAAATAAGAAAAAATAGGTCTAAACATTGAATGGAATTTGCAGATTATTAGATCTTCTTTGAGACAACCCCATTGAATCAATAGATAATCTATTAGAACTAATAGGGGAGGGGTGCCTGGGTCGCTCAATCCAATAAGAGTCCAACTCTTGGTTCCCATGCTGGTCCTCTGGTTGTAGTCTCAGGGTCCTAGGATCCAGCCCTGTGTCTGGCTCTGCCCTCAGCAAGGAGTTTGCTTGAGGATTCTCCCTCTCGCTCCCCTTCCCCGTGCTCCTGCTCTCTCTCTCTCTAAAAAATAAATCTTTATTAAAAAAAAAAAGAACTAATAGGGGAGTTCAGAAATATTGTGGCGATGCAAGATCAATAATGGGCAACAGCAACAATAAAAATAATAGTGAATACTAAGTACTATATGAGAAACTTTATAAAGATTTTATAAATATTCATTTCAGTTGCATGTAAGTGTCCAAATGTTCTTCAATGTCAGCAGCAACCACCTAGAAATTAGTATGGAAAACGTGGTTTCACTCACAGTAGCAGCAAGAACTGCCAAGTACATAGGATATAACCCAATGTACCTTTGCAAAGAATTTTTCAGATTGTATTAAATGACATAAAACAAGATCTAGGCAAAAAGAGAAAAGTACCAAGTTCAAGGATGGGAAAAATTAACAGTAAAAATACCATTTTTCATAAATCTATAAATTCAGTGGAGTTTTAGTGAAAACTTCAGCACTGTTTTTGAAGAACTAGACAGACAGTTTTAAAAATGTGCATGGAGGGGTACCTGGGTGGCTTAGTTGTTAAGCGTCTGCCTTTAGCTCAGGTCATGATCCCAGGGTCCTGGGATCGAGCACCTCATCGGGCTCCCTGCTCCGTGGGAAGCCTGCTTCTCCCTCTCCCACTCCCCCTGCTTGTGTTCCTTCTCTCGCTGTCTCTCTCTGTCGAAATAAAGAAATAAAATCTTTAAAAAGAAAAATGTGCATGGAAGAATAATGTACCAAAGAGAGGGAATTTATCTTACTGGATATATTAAGACATTTTTATAAAACCACAGCAATAAAAACAGTATGCTACTGGTGTAGAAACAGATAAAAAATTCATGCAACAATAATAAAAGAAAAAATAACAATGAACAAAGCCCATGTTATATATGAGCAGGTAGAGTGTAGTAGAAATTAGCATCACAAATCACAGAGGAAAAGAGGGATTATTTAGTATATGGTTCAGTATAGAGGGAAAGTAAATTTATATTCTTATGTCACTCCAAATACAAAATAAAGCTGAAATGGATTAAAAACCTAACTATAGAAGGCAACATATAAAGTTAATGAAATATATGAGGCTATCTTTGTGAACGTGGGGTGGGAAAGGATGTTTAAACAAGATTTAAAAAAAACAAAATTTAAGGGTAGGTGGTGGAGATCAATGGATGTGAACATACTCAAATTAAGTACCTCTATACAAAAAATTCATGATATGTAGATAGATTTAACAGACTGGTGGCAGATTAGAAGATATTTTCAAAATGTAAAGCTGAAAAGTGATTAACATATAGAAAATACTAGGAGTTATTAAAATCTATAAGGAGACAACAAAAATTGGACAAGGGAAAAAATAGAAAATTCATGAAAGACGAATAGCCAATATATATGTGAAGAGATGCTTAATTTTGCTTGAAATCAGGGAAATTCAAATTAAGTCAACATAGAATTAGTAAAAATTAAAAAGTCAGCTAATATCAAGTGCTGGCTAGAAGGAGCAGAAATGAGAAACCTCATGTACATTGGTGAGAGAATAAACCCTTAATTTTAGTGAAATTAATTATCTGTATATCCTATATATGTGTCATTCCCACACCTAGATTTATACTATGTACAAGTAGTTAAGGGGGTATTTATGAGGATAAAATCAGAGCATTATTTGTATTAGTGAGAAGTCACAGGAAGCCTTGCTATCTGTCCCTAGAGAAATGGATAATCAGAATGTATTGTGTGTACATGCAATGGGATACAATACAGCAATTAAAAGTAACCAATTTTATATATAGCAAAGTGGATAGATCTTAGAAATACAGAATGAATTCTATTAGGAAACATAATTTATGTACATTCAAAGCACACACAGAAAACCATCTATCATTTCTCATGGCTATATTTTCAGATGCCAAAGGACATATACTGAATACGCTAGTGTGAACATCTTTGATGGGAAGGACAATGATAATGAGAATGCGTGAGACAAAGGGGAAATACTAAAACAAAATGAGAGGGACATTGCATGGGCTTATAATGATAGTACAATATGAAATCTGTGTATTTGAGAGCCATGTGACTCATGGATAATTAGCATGTTTGTCCTAATTTGGAGGAGGAATAATTAATGTTCCTAGCAAAAGGATGCACATGTTTTAAAACAGATTCTGGAGGATTTGAATGGCTTTATGTAGAAGACAGATGGATATTTGGTTAATATAAATTCTTGCTTTAAATATATTCCTCCAGCAGAAGTGTTAGAAATTAATCTGAAATTTGCCTCCAGTAATCAGTCCAAGAAGGGAGTGGAAATTTGAAAATATGGTTATTTACTTTTCAAAGAGAATTGCTCTGTAAATCTGGAAAATACAAAGGTATTCTCTCAAAAGTGTGCCTCTTGTTAATTTTCATATAATCTATCAGGCAGTAGTTTAAAATGCATCAGTTTGTTTTGTTCTTACAGTATGACCTCATTGCACATACCCTCTGACTAAGCCTTTTATTCATCAATAAAATTTTCCCCATCATTAATTCTTGTGTGAACAATATACTACAAATTATAGCTTGTAGATGCTGCTCTGTCATGCTTAACATACTGCATTATTCAATAGTTTTGGTGTTCTTGGTATTAATCTTAGGCTCTTTAATAATGTCTCCTAGGTATTATGTCATTCCTGTCCATACTGTACTTTATAAATCATAGCAATGTGAACTTCATAATCAAATGAAGATTGAATTCTATGGTCTGTAATATTCAAAGGGCATTACTTTTCAACAGCCCAATCTCATTTAGAAGTTTTCATGGAAGTTTCTCTTGGTTTAAAAAGAAAGTGTTCAATATGATCACCTTTTTCTATGACCCATTAATATTTTAGGAATAATATGATTTTCAATATTAATATTTTAAACAAGATCCTTTAATCATAGTTAAATAGGTCTACTAAAATGTCTTAGAGTTTGTCAAAAATGTTTCTAGAAATGTTATATATATATCTTTTTTTTTAAGATTATTTTTTTATTTATTTGACAGAGAGAGGGAACACAAGGGTGGGAGAGGGAGAAGCAGGCTCCCTGCTGAGCAGGGAACTTGATGCGATGCAGGGCTCGATCCCAGGACCCTGGGATCATGACCTGAGCCGAAGGCAGACGCTTAACGACTGAGCCACCCAGACGCCCCTATATGTATGTTTCTTATTGTTTCTGAATTTTGTGATTTCTTTACTCAATGTTCATGTTCTTTTTTAGCTCATGGAAAAAGTGGGTCAGTATACAAGTGTTTTGAGAATATTAATGTTCTTCTTTCCAACATTTTTCATGTCCTGGCAATATTAAATGTGGTAATATTGTAAGGCACCCAGGGAAAACACTGTGAAAATGCTGTAGCCAAAGCAGCTACACCTTGTAGGTGCTGGCCCAGCACTCTGCAGCTGTAGGGGTGCTACCTCCTACACACTTTTGACAGCTAAATGTCCTCCAGCAATCCAACTGGGAAGCTCTGAATTAATGCTTGGGAATTTTTTGAAAGACAGAACTTTTCTAGCCTCTAGAGTAAGACTGGTTCTAGAACACAGTGCGATCTTCTCTTTTATAAAGGATACAGAAGGAATAAAAGATGGTAAAGTAGGGGCCACCTGGGTGGCTCAGTCAGTTAAGCAACTGACTCTTGATTTTGGCTCAGGTCATGATCTCAGGGTCGTGGGAGGGAGCCCTGAGTCAGGCTCTGTGCTGGATGTGAAACTAGCTTGAGATTCTCTCTCACTCTCTCTGAGCCTCCCCCCCCCCACTTGCGTGTGTGCTCTCTTTCTCTCTAAAAAAATTTTTTTTTAAAAAGTTGTTAAAGGACTATGGCCCTTCAAAGAGTAGGGATGACTCAGGGAAGATCTCCGGAGACTTTCACCTGATTTACCAGTAATAGCAGCAGCAGCGTGTGTGATTTATATTTGGAATCATGGAATTTGGCCCATCTGGATAATATAAGGTCAGTCAGTTGATTGCAACCTTAATTCTATCTGCAACCTTAATTCCCATTTGCCATGTAACGTGTACCAGCAGGTTCCAGACATTAGGATGTGGACATATTTGAGGGGGCCTTGTTGTGCATAGCATATGCATATGCATATGCCTTGCCCATTCTGACCAATCAGACCTAGCTAGGGGGCCAGGTCATATGGTAGCAGCAGAATAATTGAGGTGAAAGAAACCACTTAGAAGGATGTCACAGACACAGCAAGCATGCTGAGTCTTGCTTATCCAGTAAACCTAGTAATTAATTGCCTTGTGATTTTTAAAAATAACACTAAACTGAAAGATGCATGAATATATTAATATGATTATCTCTTGTGATAGGACTATGAATTATTTAAATTTTCTTCTTCATGTTGTATTAAGTTACACTCACTCGATAAGCGGATTTTGCTTTTATAATAAAAATAATTAATTTTTCAGAATTTCCAAAGAATCTTCATAGACTGTGAAAGTTACAAACAGAAAAGAAATAAGTGAAATGCATATAAAGTTCATATAAATGACAAAGGCTAAACATGCATAATGACCACAGCCTCAGCATAAGTTAGCTGATGAATACACTAACAACACTTAACTCTGGATCACATTTTAAAATATGGTAAATTAACAAGTCATCCTATTACACTTGGCACAAATTATTAGTAGCATTCCATTTCTTTTCCGAATTTCTAGTACAGGTAAATGTATCATAAAGAGACATCAAAATAGGTTTTAAAAAATAGACCAAGAAAATAAGAATTACTTTCTTCTGATAAAGAAATTTGATGAAAAGAATGGCTTAGAATATATTCAGATGACAGGGATAAACTCAGCAAATATCAAGCTTCCTTTTGTTCTCTCTCTGTACCAGGTTGAGTAGGGAGCCAGGCAGAGCTTCTCAAGATTCCCCATTCTGATTCTGCCTGCGGGCTGGGGTCACTGAAAGCCCCCACTTGCAAGTCCTGAGCTACTCCTAACCAAGCAAGAAATATACCTCACTGGCTGGTGAGACTTGGATTAGTTCTTCTGATGATTGGTCCAGTATTTGGCATGCCTGGCACCTGGACAATTGGTTTTCTGCCTCAGTTTTTCCTGTTTAGCTCTCCTTTTCCAACCATATCTAGAGTTCTAACCAGAACCTCAACCTGTCATAGATGGGCTGCATCAACAACACTATGCCAGCACCAGCCTTAGAACACTGATTCAGATATGTCCTGGACAGCTGAAGCCGTGCAGTCGAGGGTATGATTTTCTAGAACCACCATGCCTTTCCTCAGTATAGCTATAGGTTTGTTGTTGTTGTTGTCGTTGTTTTTTCCATTATAAAAGCCATATAATTACATTATGGAACCTTAGAAAATTTAGGAAATAATGACATATTATATACAATACCACTACCCCAATTCAATCTTCTTAAGGAGTGTGGTATAATTATTCCTATAAAGTTTTGTATGTGTAGTTGTTTTTATAAGCATGTAGAGCAAAATTTCCAATTTCAGAGTAAACTGTGCTTATAACAGAACTCAGACATGTCAGGACACATCTCTAGGTCCTGCAGAAGCTGCCAGGAAGATAATCATACAATGGGACTCTCAGGTGGGATTCCCTCCAGCCCCACTGACCCACAGGTGAGTTCTAGGGAGCGAGGACGTGGATATATATGAAAAACCCTTCTCACCAACCAGCCAAAAACCAACCAACCAACCAACCAACCAACCAGCAGATAAAAACCCGATTTCATTACTGTTTTAGGCCTAGGTATCAGAGTGATTCTCACAACTTCAGCAGTGAATGCAGTGGGACCCCTACATTTGGCTTGGGGACAGCCTCCTAGGGCAGTAACACAGAGAAGAAAGAACAATAGAGGGCATGAAATGATCAGTGTGATGATTACGTTCTCTCTTTTTTTTTTTTGTCATGAAATAGAAGCATTTTTATTTTTTTATTTAATTTAGTTTTATTGGGACGCCTGGGTGGCTCAGTCATTAAGCGTCTGCCTTCGGCTCAGGTCATGATCCCAGGGTCCTGGGATCGAGCCCCGCATTGGGCTCCCTGCTCACCGGGGAGCCTGCTTCCCCCTCTCCCACTCCCCCTGCTCCTGTTCCCTCTCTCTCTGTGTCTCTCTCTGTCGAATAAATAAAAATCTTTAAAAAAAAAATTTAGTTTTATTTACATTCAATTAACATATAGTGTATTATTAGTTTCAGAGGTAGGTGATGATAAGTTCTTGAGCACACACAAGATGACCACTGGGAATGTGCAGAAGTGTTTAGGGGTTTCTGAAAAGGGAATGACAGTCCCAGTCCCCACATTCAGGAACACAGGAATATTGTGAACCTGTCATTCTACCTCCAGACTGGAATGGCTTGAAGCAATCTAGGTCCGTTTTGGAGGCTCATGAGGGGAACATAATATCCTAGTGCTTTCTTATGTGCTCCAAAAATAACCACCCCCCCTAGAATTAATAAATTTGAGACAGTGGTGGTGACATGATTAGAAGACTGTACTGCAAGCTTCTGGAAGCCTGGGACTATGCCTGCCTCATTTTCTATCCCCAACATTTAACATAGTGCTGCATACAGGAGGTGCTCAGTAAACACATGCTAAATAAATGCAAAATGAAGCCTGGAACATGCTGTCACATGTAGATCATTCAGAAGGCATTGCTGATTTGGGGAAATCAATAAATTCTCTGTGACAAGGCTGAAACTAAAGAGATCCTGGATTGCTTTAAGCTGTCTTCTGAGGGTGGGAAATGATCAAAAGCTTGCAAATCATTTGTGTCCAGTACAAACAATCTGTATAATTGCGATAGAATGCTGTAGTGAGAGGCACCTGGATGGCTCAGTTGGTTGGGCATCTGATTCTGGATTTTGGCTCTGGTCCTGGTCTTGGGGTCGTGGTGTAGAGCCCCCATAGGGCTCTGAGCCCAGCTCAGAGTCTGCTTGTCCCTTTCCCTCCCCCTGCTTAAGTTCTCTCTCTCTCTCTCTAAGATAAATAAATAAAATCTTTTAAAAAAAAATGCTGTGGTGAGGGTGGCAATTTTGGAAAGGTGGGTAGTGATTTGCTCTGAGAACATTAAAAGGAGGGGGCTCTTTGGGACAATTAGAAACTTGAGAAACAGAAATAGGTCGGAATTGGGTATACACCCATGAGGTTATATAAATCAGGGAACTAAATTCAAACCCGAAAGTTTAGTGGCTTTAATATAATAAAAATACTTTCTGCTAAGGAATGTAAATTCATACACGCTGTTTCAAGAGTAATTTGGTAATATGCTAATAACCAACAATGTGCCAAGATTTAAATGAATTCACTCCTTTGCTTCTCTCATGGTCCTGAATTAGGTACTAATTTTAACTTCATCATACAGATGGGGACTGTTGAGATGAAGTAACTCATCCAAGAACATACAGCCAGTGAATAGCAGGGGAGTCTTTAAATACAGGTAGCTTAGCTTTCAAATACAGAAAGCCAAGCTTTCAACCCCTACACCGATCTGTCTCTGTGTGTAGTAAGCAGTAAGAGCTCTCTGATGAAATTGGGCCTATTCAGGGTAGTATGGCTATAGAGAGAAGGTCCTCTGAATTATATTTGTGTTTTTAGGAATTTATTCTAAAGACAAATAATCAAATATATTTCTAAAAAGATTTTTATTTTTTTTTAAAGAGTTTATTTACTTGAGAGAGAGTGTGAGAGGGAGAGAGAGAGCACCTTGGGAGAGGGAGAAGCAGACTCTCTGCTAAGTGGAAAGCCTGACGGGGGGCTCAATCCCAGGACTCCAAGATCATGACCTGAGCCAAAGGCAGACCCTTAACCGACTGAGCCACCCAGGTGCCCCTAAAAGGATTTTTATTACAATCTGGATTATATTGTGAAAAATTGTAAGCATCCAGAGTGAGGCAGCAAATTATAGATTCCAAGGGTCCTGGAGTCAGTTCTAGGTCAGCTCCTGTCTTTGTCACCTCACATGGGATATTAATACTGGCCCACTCCAAACTTCTGTAAAATTGGAATAGGAATGTGCCTACATGACAGGAATTTAAAATAGTGAAATGCTGCTTTCTGGATGGCTAAAGATGTGACTTTCTACACAAAAACTAAAATTCTTTGAAAACCTCCAAATTTATGATAATGTAATTATACAAATAAAGCAATGACACAACTGATCAGTCTTCTTTGAAATGACAGTTTGGGAAACTTTGAGGGAAGTTGTAAAGAGTGAAAATCCTAATAATCTGTAGCAGATCTGATGAAACGATGGATGTCCAGTCTCTTTCTAAAGTCTATCTGCATTTGACGTAGATCAACAGTCTATGACGGTGGAGGTTCTACTGTTTGTGTCCACAAAGACAAGGTCTGCTGTTGTCCCACTTTAGTTCAGTGATGCAAAGGCACCAAGCATGCTTCTTTTTTGGTTTGGTTCTAGAAATCATTCTGTTTGGTTCTACACCATTTTAATGCTGGTGTTATTGTTAAAGTTCCACCACCAGTGGCATGAAAGGAAATCTACAGCCTTGAGGCAGCAATATTTTAGATGTAAGAGTGGCTTTTGATCCCACCTCTCTTGCACTAGTCCACCAAGTGAAACATTTAGTCCTCTGTGTCCTGGTGGAACAAAATGAAGGACAGTGCTGTAAAAATTTTATCTTTAATGTAACTAATTTTTACTATTGTATTGCCTTTCTTTTCAGTGTAGAAAGATAATAAAGAATTACAGAGGAACCTCTATTTCTATTTCAGTGTTCTGAAAAAAGCAATCTATTGAGTCTTTGACATATTTCAGAAACCACCCACATGAATTAAAAAAAAAAGTTTGCTGCTTCTTAAGGCTCATTTAAAAAAATTTCAAAATACAAAGAAATCTATGACAGTCATTTTATGATTCCTAAAATTTGGGGGGACTTATTTAAGGGGGGAATGACAGAAAAAATTGCGTTGCCAAACAGAAACATGAGCCTAGATGAGATGGTCCTGATGACCTGTTATACTGGCAGCTGCACATAGGCACAGGCACTGCATTCTGGAAACTACTGCTCCTATTTTGAATTTTTGGACAATATTTAAGTGAGAGTTTTCCTCCATAATCTTCTTTCTGAGATAGAGGCAAACCCTTTTTGATTCCACTCCAGATTTCCCTGGGGTAGCCCAGGGCCACTGGTTGCTGCCTGCAGGTTGCTGGTGGCAGGTGTGGGAGACACATTGCACAAAGCAGAGTACAAGGTGTGTTGGGTACATAGGCAGCAAGAGACATACAAATGCTCAATTTACAGTTGTGAATGTTTGTACATCTGAGTTTTATTATCCAGGGAGTACTGCTTCTTAGAAAAAAAGTACTGCTATTAAGATCTAGTCAGGAAAATAGGGCCCATACCAGGTAAGTTCACTAGAGGGAACTTAATATAGGAATCTTTTGGGGCTTGAGCTCAGATCATGATCCCCATATCCTGTGGGGCTCTCTGTTCAGTGGGGAGCCTGCTTCTTCCTCTGCCCCTCCCCCGCTCATGCTCTCTCTCTCTCTCTCTCTCTCTCTCTCTCTGGCTCTCTCTCAAATAAATAAAAATTTAAAAAAATAAAATAGGAATCTGTTTCAAAGGTCCTGAAATCTGGGGCCACCACCAGTTCCTGTCCATAGTGTCTTTATCATCAAGCTGTTTCTTTTAAGGAAGAATGAAGTAAACAGATAGTTTGCAGTTGCTTCTTTCTTAAGCATATTATTTCCCACCTACATTCTTTAGGATATGTGTCCAACAAAGTTATTCTAAAACCCTTTTTTTACTTACTTTTCCATTATGCAAGGCGTATTTTTTTAAGAAAAGCCTTTAAAGTAATAAAATCAACAATGCACATTTTAGAAATTAAAAAAACATTTTAGAAAATTAAAAAATATAAAGAAAAAACTTTAAAATACCACTTATTTTACCACCTAGAGATGATACTTCCAAATTTTTAGTTGAAAAGCTTATAGAAAAACCTGTATAGGATCATACAGTCTTGTCACTGCTTTTTTGTTTTTGTTTTTGTTTTTGTTTTTGTTTTGCCTTTGAACATATTTTGTTTTCTTCCTAGTTCATTAAGTATTCCTCAGAAACTGTCCTTTGGTGGCTTCAGTGTATTCCAAGTCTAAATTTCTTTTCCATTTACCTACTATTAGACATTGAGTTTATGCCAACTCTGCTATCTCAAATAAAGCTATAATGTAAAAGTCTTATAAATAAGCTTTTTTTCTGCTTCTTTGATTATTTCCAAACTTAAGCACAGAATAACCTCCTATTTGTCTCCTCTTAATTAGGTTGGTGAGAGGGGAAAAAAATCAGTTCTAATCACAACTTAATATGAGTAGTGCTAAATGACATGACTTCTTAAAAATAAAGGAAAATTCGAACTTTAAAATAGTTGTTTGAAATGAATGAAATCTTGCCATTTGCAATGCCGTAGATGACGTAGATGGAGCATTATGCTAAGTGCATTAAGTCAGAGAAAGACAAATACCATATGATTTCACTCATGTGTGGAATTTAAGAAACAAACAAATGAATAAACAAAGAAGAAAAGACAAATAACAACAACAACAACCAGACTCTTAAATACAGACAACAAACCATAAGGGAGGTGTGTGGGAGGATGGGTGAAATAAAGGGAATTAAGAGTACACTTATCTCGATGAGCACTAAAAAATGAATAGAATTGTTAAATCACTATATTGTATACCTGAAACTAATATAACACTGTATTAATTATACTTGAATTAAAAATAATAAGTAAAATATACACACTCATATATAAATGAAAAAAAATTCACAAACCTGTATTTAGCTAAACTACATGCTGTTTTCTTTGTATTTCATTAAGAAACCCTTAATGAATTATAACCCCCAAAATACAATTATTTTATAATATCAAAATACAATCTCTAAAGACCTTGAAAAGGCCCCGTAGGCCCTTCAGTATTCTCTTAATTTTCTGTTTTCATCTCAGTGAACCGAGTTTTCTTGAATATCATCCTTCAAGAAAAAAAAATCTGATTCTTTTGTATAGATTTTCCACTTTATTTAATACAGTGTCAGAAACAATATTATATTCTATTATTTCTTCAATTTTAATAAATTGCATTTCAGCTAAATAATAAACTTGGATATATATCCTTATACTTATTATTATTTCTGTGGGAAACTGTTCAAAGATCTAAATGCATATTTACAAATGGACGTTTAGCAACACAATTTGCTTATAAGTAAAGGACTTCCAATATCTAAAAAAGTAAACTATACTTATTTAACCTCATATGTCATAATTCATGTACGACCAGAAAACATTGTGCTTCGATATATAATTCATAGTCAGGTCAGACATAAATACTATCTTTCTAAGAGATGTGTGTGTGTATGTACATTAAATATTAGCGCAGATTCTTTGACGGACCTGAGCACTTAACCTGGAATTATTGGCATGACCTTAAAATTATGTTGATCTCCAAAAGGAGATTATAAGTCATAACAATGAAGATTGTGAGCAAAGTATATAAAATAACGTTGTCATCTCTGTTGTTACTGTCTCTTAATTTTTCATAACATTTATCACTGTCTGGCTTACAAATATTTATATGTTTTTATATTTATTGCATGCCATCCTTCACTGGACTTTAAACACCATGAGAATGGGACATTTCGTTTTTTTTTTAATTTTTTATTGTTATGTTAATCACCATACATTACATCATTAGTTCTTGATGTAGTGTCCCATGATTCATTGTTTGTGCATAACACCCAGTGCTCCACGCAGAATGTGCCCTCTTTAATACCCATCACCAGGCTAACCCATCCCCCAACCCTCCTCCCCTCTAGAACCCTCAGTTTGTTTTTCAGAGTCCATCGTCTCTCCTGGTTTGTCTCCCCCTCCGACTTACTCCCCCTCATTCTTCCCTTCCTGCTATCTTCTTCTTTTTCTTTTTCTTTTCTTAATATATGTTGCATTATTTGTTTCAGAAGTACAGATCTGTGATTCAACAGTCTTGCACAATTCACAGCGCTCACCATAGCACATACCCTCCCCAATGTCTATCACCCAGCCACCCCATCCCTCCCACCCCCCACCACTCCAGCAACCCTCAGTTTGTTTCCTGAGATTAAGAATTCCTCATATCAGTGAGGTCATAAGAATGGGACATTTCTTTCATTCTCTGCTTTATTTACTACTTAGTACATAGCAGATGCTCAATAAATGTCTTACTTGAATAAATAAAAATTGAATAAACAGTGAAGAGTCTTTGTTTTTAGGTTTGATATAACAGAAATGACATATAGTAAGATATTGAAAATTCTGCAAATCCAACTTTTAAAAAACTTGCAAGTGTCATATTTTTGATAGCCCTTTAAAATTGAATGTGCCAAATCTTTGGCTAAATCTGTACAAGAAAGAAATGTGAATCTCAAAGCCTCATATGACATATCTTTTTTCCCCCTAAGTAAATTATAGAGTTTTGCCTTAAAAATACGATAGAGAGGGGCGCCCCGCTGGTTCAGTCATTAGAGTATGCGACTCTTGATGTTGGGGTCATAAGTTTAAGGCCCATGTTGGGCATAGAGCTTACTTAAAAAAAAATATGACAGGGACATAACTCGTTAAACCAAGCAGAATTGTAATGGTTTTAGAACGCGGTTTCCCTGACTTTCGTGGAAAGTCACAAATATGTTTTTCATTTAATACAGACTTCATTTGCTATATTCTTAATAAATAAGTTAAAACTCCAACACCATAAAAAATTACCCTGGTAAATGAGTAATTATGTAATTTAAATCTTCTGAAATTGAGGATTCTCAACAATTCAAGGATAAACTCTTTAGCTTTTTTTTGGAGAGGCAAAGCTAAAAAGAAATAATAAGATAGCCAGGGTCAAACCTAGTCTGGCTTTATTTCCCAACAACCGTTAGGCATAGGAATGCATTGGTCACAGTACTTAACAGAAGTTTCCGAAGTTAAATGAGAGAGTGGAATTAGAATAGAATTTAAACAAATGCTTATTGAAATCCATAACTGTATTCATTGTTGGTAACTGGACCTCCAAAGCAGAATAATGAGTTTAAATACACAGCAACCGGAATCACTTTTCATTTTAATTTACAAGAGGAACTACAAATTAGATTGGAAATAATAGAAAAAGAATCATCAACATCAGTCTTACAACCAAAGCCTTTGCTTTTATGCATCCTTGAGAGGTGAACCAGTTAATACACCAGTGCCCATTTCCATTACATCTCTTTTCTCTCTCTCTTTTGCACTCTAGCTTTCCCTTTCTAGATCCCTTCTCACCTCTCCCAACACAGCCACATCACATACTCATGCACACACATGGGTGTGTCTTTCGCATAAAGCTATTGTCTTCAGTTTCTTCTTGGCAGGTTATTTTTACTAAAGGACCTAGGCACAATTATTTCATTAGAACAATTGCAATAGTTGCTCATTACCACAGAAAGGCATATGAATAAAAAAGTAATTCTTTTTTCTTGTTACAAAATGCCTACCTTGTATAGACAGCAATTGCTTTTGCCATTTTCTGCAGGTATGATGCCATTCATGTTACTGAAGGAGTAGAAAGAATTTTTCTGTTCAGTCTGGCCTCTGGAATCACATGGAAAGTTATTTATATCAAAGGCCAGAAAAACCACCAAGAACTTTTTATTCAATGATCCTAGTGCTAACAAATCTATCCTAAAAAATATTTCCAAATATGGAAAAGTATGGATGCAAGTATTGCTGCAAATAACAAAATAAATATTAGCAAAATTAAGCAAATAGAGGACAATTTATTTTATTTTATTATTATTATTTTTATTTTTTAAATTTATTTGAGAGAGAGAGAGAGTGAGTGGGGGGGAGGAGCAGAGGGAGAGGGACAAGCAGACTGTGCTGAGCACAGAGTCTGACACAGGGCTTGATCCCGGGACCCCGAGATCATGACTTAAGCTGAAACTGAGAGACGGATGCTTAACCGACTGAGCCACCTGGTGCCCCTTTTTTATTTTTTTATTTTTTAAGAGAATTTATTTTAAAAGTAACAGTTAAGTCACAAAATTAATGAGACATTTGTAAAATTGTCTCAGGAATGGGCAGAAGCTAACAAACAGCTCTAGGGCAGGTGATCCAAGCTATAAGAATTTCTAGAATCTCTTGTCAGTGGGCGACTGCTAGAATTAGCCAGTTCCGATTACTTTTCCTGTCTTGGTTTCAGTGGACTTAAGATTCAGAATCCAAGGTGGGGGAGGTTGGTGGGAGCATCTCATGGGCCTTGTGTACTAGAGAAACCAACACCCCAAAATATAGTGGGTTGAGAATTAAAAGAAATCTATTCTCTCTCATTCAAAGCAGATTAGCAGTCCGTTCCACATCAGTCAAGGATTCCAGTTCCTCTTGTTTTACTGTTCCACCATCCCCTAGGAAGTATTGATGTTACCCACAGGATGATAGCTGGGTCACACCCTGGCATCCAAGCCTGCAGAAAGGTGGAGAGAGAGGCTAGGGAATAAGCAACTTCCTTTTTTAAAAGATATGACCCAGAAATTATATATAATACTTCTGTTCACTTCCCGTTTACTGGAAGTTAGCCACAAATACATGGAGCTGGAGGTGAGGTTAGGAAATGTGGTCTCTTGTGCCACACTAAAACTTGGAAATACTCTCTTACTAAAAGAAGGAAGAAGAGAATGGATGCGGGGTACCAGCGTACAGACTAGGATGAGGCAAATAATTTGCCCTAGGTGCAAAATGAAAGAGACACTCACTCTTGGGAATGTGCAGATGCGGGTGCTCCTTACATTTTGTACCCCAAGTGCCTCATTGCCTAGTTCTGGTCCTGCTGGGGACAATTAGTAGTATCTGTCACAACTAGTTAGATTATGTGGGAGCACAGGACACCTTAATTTACAGTCCTACAAGAGTACACACATTGGGTAAGAAATATTTACCTTAAAAGAAAGTAGAATATTATTGGTGAAAGTAGAATGAATATACATATGGTGGCTGACTGAAAAAAACAATGTTCTTTACAAACATGAAGATGGCTGTAATATATTGATCAATCCCCACAGCTTTTCATACCCCTGTAGACTCACCCTTTGCCATGTGAATTTGCACCTCCCTCTGGTGAGAGGTGGAGTCTGTTTTAACCTCTCTTTGAATCAGAGTTATATTTATGATAAGCTTTTTATTTAAAGATTTTTCATTTATTCATTTGAGAGAGAGAGCACAAGTGGAGGGAGGAAGCAGAGGGAGAGGGAGAAGCAGACTCCCCTCTGAGCAGGGAGCCCGATGCGAGGCTCGATCCCAAGATCATGACTCCAGTGGAAGGCAGGCGCTCAACCAGCTAAGCCACCCAGGCGCCCCTGTGAGAAGCTTTAAACAAAGAATGCAAGGAAAGTGAGGTTGTGCTAGCCAGTTCTGAGCCTAGGTCTGAAGAGCATTTGCATGCTTCTTTGCTGACTGTTGGAACCCTGTCTAGGTGCCACGTAAACAACTGGGCTAGACTGCGACAAAGTGAATGACCACAAGGACCAGAGGCAAGATTGCTCATGAGATACGAGAGAGATCAGCAAACCTGTCTGCCCAACCTTCTGCTGAGTATAGACTCATGAATATGCCCAGCTAAGATCAGTTGAATCTGGCCCAGGCCAGAATGACCCAGCAGATCAACAGTTGTGGTTGTTTTAACCAATAAAGTTTGGCATGATTTATTAGGCAGCAATAGTTAATCGATACAAAGTCATTCATTGCTATATCATTTATCATAACAAGAAAGCAGAAACAATCTGAGTAGTGATAATAAGTTGTTTAAATAAATTACCCTATATTTCCTTGGAGGAATATTTTATAACCCTGAAGCTGTTCTCATGAAGTTAGCCTATAATCATGCTGACCATTACTGAGGCATCACATGACCTCAGATTCCCTTATCATGAGTTTTTATGAATTCTCAGGGTAGATTTCATTCTTCCTGAGCTGGCAGGGTGGCTTTTCCTAATTTATCCTTTTATTGAAATGAAGCCTCATCTTTGGACAGGAATTGCAATACCTACCTAAAATCTTGTCTTATGATCCCACTTACGTGTTAATGAGGGGGGCAGATTCGGAGGGGGAGACGAACCATGAGAGACTATGGACTCTGAGAAACAAACTGAGGGTTCCAGAGGGGAGGGGGGTGGGGGGATGGGTTAGCCTGGTGATGGGTATTAAAGAGGGCACGTATCGAATGGAGCACTGGGTGTTATATGCAAACAATGAATCATGGAACACTACATCAAAAACTAATGATGTAATGTATGGTGATTAACATAACATAATAAAATTTAAAAAAAAAAAGTAAAAAACCCAAAAAAACTCAAGGCACTTCATTACTAAGTCCAGCAAAACTTTCAGAACAGTGGTTTCAAAAAGTCAGGTGTTTACGCCTCTGGTTTGCAATTTCTTCAATTTTTGATCCTTGGAGATTTTTTTTTTCTTCTGAGCTCATCTATGTATTAAAAAGGGCATTTGTTATATTTTATCCAGGATGTCTCAATGTTTTGTAATATGAAATATGGTTATAGTGTGACACGCTACCAGATACAGAAGCTTCCCTTCATAATATTTACTCATTGGCTGGACGATGACACATTAGGCTCTGCAGTAGGTGGGAGATAAAGTTCTCTCTGCCCTTTAAGAGCTTGTAATACAAATGCCTGGCCTTCCTTTTCTAGCCTGGTCTACTAAATCCCTCCATCCTAAGGGCACGCTAGACTATTCACTGCTCCAAACAGGCCATGCATAAGATTGTGATACTTTTCATGCTGAACCCTCTGCCTATGATGTCTTTTCTCTTTTCTAACTTATCTTACACATATTTTATTTATCCAGTTTCTTGAGTGTGTACAATGTACCAGTCACTGAGTAGGGTTCCAGAGATTTAAAGATAAAATAAAACCTCTTTTGATAAATTTACAGCTATTCAAGCTCCAGTAATGCTACATTTCTACCTAACTTTCCTTAACTTCCCAGCCAGGATTTAAATATTTCCTCTCTACATTTTCACAGTATATTTTTATGTCTTTATTTTGCACTTAACTCATTCTGTATTCCATTGTTATTTGTTTTACGTAGAACAATATCGGAAAAAGCTTTCTTGCTTTAACAGGTCGTATGAATCCCCATATAAGACGTTACCCACTGATGGCTGAATGCGTTATAAACTTCATCGGAGAGGACATCTCCCAGACCTGGGCGTCCCCTGAGATTCAGTTTTGAGCATGTGTTGATGATTCTAAATTGCTCTGCATAAGAAAAGCATGGTAATTAGGATTTAGAAACTGTATGGGGCAAGGGGACAAAAGGGGTTGATGTTTAGACTGATTTTGAGGAGGTTAGGAAACAAATGTTTAATAAACGGAAGCCAAGTATGTCTGTTTTGTGCCCCTACCTCCTCCAACCAAACTAGAGTGAAAGCTCCATGAAGGTAGAGACCCACTTGGATTCCTCTTTGTGTCTCTCCTGCACCTACTACCGTGTCTTCTCCACAGGACCTTCTCAATAATTATTTCTTGCTCTCAAACATGAAGATGAACCAGAGAATCATATCAGACAACTAGGGTCAGAATTAGACAAATTTCAGGGTCTTATAGATAATTCAGTCTAACTCCTCATTTTACACATGAGGAAATGAAAAGTGAGTAAATAACATGCACAAATTTATCAAGCTTGTTAATAACAACAAATAATTTAAAAAATTTGGCCAGTGTCTCTTTTTTAAAAAAGTGTTTATAGCCTTTAAAAAAAAATTGGTGGGGTGCCTGGCTGGCTTAGTTGGTGGACTATATGACTCTTGATCTCAGGGTCATGAGTTGGAGCCCCATGTTGAGCATAGAGACTACTTAAGAAAAATTTTAAAAGTTTTAAAAATTTTGTAAGTACAGGGCGCCCCTGGGTGGCTCAGTCAGTTAAGCGTCTGCCTTCGGCTCAGGTCATGATCCTGGAGTCCTGGGATCGAGTCCCACATTGGGATCCCTGCTTAGTTTGCTTCTCCCTCTGCCCCTTACCCCACTCTTATGCTCTCTCTCACTCTCTCAGATAAAAAAATAAAATCTTTTTAAAAAATTTGGTAAATACATATAACATAAAACTTACTATCTTAACCATTTTTAAGTGTACAGTTCTGTGGCATTATGTACATTCACATTGTTGTGCACCCAATCTCTAAAACTCTTTTCATCTTGCAGAATTAAAACTCTATACCCATCAAACAACAGTTCCCTATTCACCTCTCCCCATATAGCCTCTGACAACCATCATTTTACTTTCTGTCACTATGAATTTGACCACTATAGGTACCTCAGATAAGTGGAATCATACATTATTTGTCTTTTTGTGACTGGCTTATTTCATTCACTTAGCATAAGGTCCTTGGGGTTCATCACTGTTGTAGCAGGTGTCATTATTTTATTTTTCCATTTTAGGGCTGAGTAATATTCCATTGTATGTATATATCACATTTTGTTTATTCATTCATTCATCGATGGACACTTGGGTTACTTCCACCTGTTGGCTATTGTGACTAATACTGCTTTGATCATGGGTGTACAAATATCTATTCAAGACCCTGTCTTCCATTATATTGGGCATATATCCAGAAGTGGAATTGCTGGATCATACGGTAATTCTATTTTTAAGTTTTGAAGAAATCACCACACTGTTTTCTATAGCAGCTACACCATTTAACCCCAGCTATGCACAAGGGTTCCAGTTTTTCCACATCCTCATCAGCACTTGTATTTTTTGTTTTTCTGATAGTGACCATCCTAATGGGCATGAAATGTTATCTCATTATGGTTTTGATTTGTATTTCTTTTGTGATTAGTGACATTGTGTATCTTTTCATGTGATTGTTGGCCATTTGTCTATCTTCTTTGAAAAATATCTATTCTAGTAGAATACCCTTTTAAAATTATTTTTCTGGGGCGCCTGGGTGGCTCAGTTGTTAAGCGTCTGCCTTCAGCTCAGGACATGATCCCAGGGTCCTGGGATCGAGTCCCACATCAGGCTCCCTGCTCGGCGGGAAGCCTGCTTCTTTCTCTCCCACTCGCCCTGCTTGTGTTCCTGCTCTCGCTGTGTCTCTCTGTCAAATAAATAAATAAAATCTTTAAAAAATAAAAAAATAATAAAAATAAAAATTTTTTTCTGTTGAGTGTTAGGAATTCTCTAGATATTCTTGCTACTAATCTTTCACCAGGTGATGTGGTTTCCAAATATTTTCCCCCATTCTTTGGGTTGCTTTTTTACTCTGTTGTCCTTTGATGCACAAAAGATTTGATTTTGATGAAGTTTGATTTGTCTATTTTTTCTATTGTTGCCTATGTTTTTGGTGTCATATCCAAGAAATTACTGCCAAATCTAATGTCATCAAACTTTCCCCCTAAGTTTTCTTCTAAGAATTTATAGTTTTAGCTCTCATGTTTAGGTCTTTGATCCACTTTGAATTAATTTTTGTATATAGTGTTAAGTAAGTGTCCAGTTTCATTCTTTTGCATGTGGATGTCCAGTTTTCCCAATACCATGTGTTGAAGAGACTATGCTGTCCCCACTGCATGGTCTTGGCGTCCTTGTTGAAAATCATTTGAACATATATATGAGGGTTTATATCCAGGATTTTCATTCTGTTTTTATCACTGTAGCATTGTAGTAAATTTTGTAATCAGGAAGTGTGAGTCTTCCAACTTTGTTCATATCTGTCAAAATTGTTTTGACTATTTGGAGTCCTTTGAGATTCCATATAATTTAGAGGATTTTTATATTTCTGCAAAGAATGTCCTTGGGATTTTGATAGAGATTGCATTGAATCTGTACATCAGTTTGGGTAATATAACGTCTTAACAATATTAAGTCCTCCAATCCATGGAAATGGGATGTCTTTCCATTTATGTCTTCTTTAATTTCTTTCAGCCGTGTTTTGTAGCTTTCTTTATACAGGTCTTTCACCCCTGTGGTTAATTTTTAAATATTCTTTTTAAAAAAATTTTTAAGTAATCTCTACACACAATGTGGGTTCGAACTCAACAACCCTGAGATCAATAGTTACACACTCCACCAACTGAGTCAGCCAGGTGCCCCTTAAGTACTCTTTTTGATGTATTGTAAATGGAATTGTTTTCTTTTTCAATTGTTCATTGTTAATAGAAATGCAACAAATTTTTGCATGTTGATTTTGTATCCTACTATTTTGTTGAATTCATAATTATTAGTTCTAATGGGTTTTGTGTGGAATCTGTAGGGTTATCTACATATAAGATCCTGTCATCGGCAAATAGATAATTTTACTTTTTCCAATTTGGATGACTTTTATTTCTTTTTCTTGCTTAATTGCTCTTACTAGAACTTACAGTACCATGTTGAATAGAAGTGGTAAAAGTGAGCATCCTTGTCTTGTTCCCGCTCTTAGAGGAAAAGCTTTCAGTCTTTCACCAATGAGTATAGTGATAATTGGAGGTTTTTAATATATGGCTTTATGCTGAGGTAGTTTCCTTCTACTTCTAGTTCAGTGGGTGTTTTTATCATGAAAGAGTATTGAATTTTGTCAAATGTTTTTTCCTGCATCAATTGAGATGATCATGTGGTCTTTTTCCTTCATTCTGTTAATGTGATATGTTACATTGATTGATTTCCATATGTTGAATCAACCTTGCCTCCTAGGAATAAATCCCTCTTGGTCATTAGGTATATAGTCCTTTTCATATGCTGCTGAATTATGTTTGCTTATATTTTGTTGAGGATTTTTGCATCAATATTCCTAAGGGATGTATGTCTATAGTTTCTTGTAATGCTTTGGCTTTAGTATCAGGGCAACGCTGGCCTCATGGAAGGAGTTAGGAAGTGTTTCCTTTACTTCAATTTTTTTGAAGTTTGAGAAGATTGCTGTTATTTCGTCTTTAATGTTTGGTAGAATTCACCAGTGAAGTCATCAGGTCCAAGGCTTTTCTTTGTCAGGATGTTTTGATTACTAATTCAATCTGCTTACTTACTTTGGGTCTCTTCCGATTTTCTATTTCTATGTGTTTCAGTCTTTGTAAGTTTTATGTTTCTAGGAATTTGTCCATTTTCAATAGGTTATCCAATTTATTGGCATACAATTGTTTATAGTACTCTCAGAATCCTTTTTATTTCTGCAGAATTGGTTGTAATGTTCCCATTTTTATTTCTGATTTTAGCATGTGAGTCTTGATCTTCAGCTAGATCGACAAAAAAAAAAAAAAAAAGAGAAGATTCATATTGTCAATTTTGTTCTTTTCAAAGAACCAACTTTTGGTTTTGCTGGTTTTCTCTATTGTTTCTCTATTCTCTGTTTTAATTAATCTTTAGCATTTACTTCTTTCACTGTTTCTTCAGTGGACCAACCTTATCCCAAGTTTAAATCCTTTGCACTAGCTTTTCCTTTGGCTTGGGATACTCTTCATCCAGTATTTCCTGGCTAGCCCTCTCTTGTTTTTAGGATTCAATTTCCTGGAAACCTTTATCAGCCACTCAAACTATGTAGCCTCTAGCTATTTTGTAATGCATCCTTTATTCTTCACAGCCCTTTTCACTCTGTGAGATTTTTTGTTTGACTCTTCCCCACCACCACACATGCACATGCAAACACACTACCCACGCATGCACACTTGTTAGAATATAAGCTCCATAAGAGCAAGAACCCTCTTTGTCTTGTCTAACCACTGGCATTCCCACTGCCTAGAACAGTCTCTGACCCAATAATAAAATATGCTCAATAAATATCATTGACTGTCTAAGATATTGCAAAGGCTAGTGTTTTAAAAAGGAATGATTGAATGAAAAATTAATTGGGGCGCCTGGGTGACTAGGTAGGTTAAGTGTCCAACTCTTGATTTCAGCTCAGGTCATGATATCAGGGTCCTGGGATTGAGCCCTGTGTCAGGCTCCATGCTCAGCACAGTGTCTGCTTAGGAGTCTCTCTCTCTCCGCCCCTCCCCCTGCTTGCTCTCTCTCTCTCTCTCTCTCTCTCTCTAAAATAAATAAATCTTAAAAAAAAAAAGAGGCGATGGGTGCCTGGGTGGGTCAGTTGGTTGAGCGACTGCCTTCGGCTCAGGTCATGATCCCGGAGTCCTGGGATGGAGTCCCGCATCGGGTTCCCTGCTCAGCGGGGGGTCTGCTTCTCCCTCTGACCCTCTTCCCTTTCATGCTATCTCTCATTCTCTCTCTCTCAAATAAATAAATAAAATCTTAAAAAAAAAAGAAGGGTACCTGGATGGCTTAGTCGGTTAAGCGTCTGCCTTTGGTTCAGGTCATGATCCCAGGGCCCTGGGATCGAGCCCTGCGTCAGACTCCTGCTCAGTGGGGAGCCCACTTCTCCCTCCCCTCTGCCTGCCACTCCCCCTGCTTGTGTTCTCTCTCTGTGTGTCTAATAAACAATTAAAAAAGAAAGGAAAAAGAAAAATGTGTTTATCTTCCTCCTGGAAGAATAAAGAGATTATTCTTTATAGATTAAGATCTATATAGATAAGATCATCTTAATAAAGAGATGAGGAATGGCATAAAATAGTAAATTTTAAGAAAGCCATAACCAGTTATTACCTAATATACTTTATTAACATATTTGGTTTGACTAGTTAAATATTTATATGTGCTATCTTTATAATATATTAGCATCTACTTATTATTCCATTATTTTTGAGACTAATGGATTTTTGGTATACAAATATACACTGTTCATATCATGGAGTCAGTATGTGGCACTAAAATGAGCAACAAACTGAGCGTCTTGATTTTCTAGCCTCATCGTCACTACAATGTAATTGGATAGCTTTGGAAAGAATCACTTAACTTATTTGCACCTCAGTTTCTTCATTTGTATGATGAGGGGATTACACTAGATAGGTTAACACAATTCCTTCCAGTAATCAAATCTATAATTCCATAATTTAGAGCCCAATTTTACTTTAGATGTTTTTAATTATTAGATATTCATAATACATTTTTCTACACTTAAAATGACAAATTCTTTAATTCACTTGTAATACTGTACCTCCAAATTTGAGCATGCAGTTTCCTTTACAGATTTCCACTGAGCTGAGATCAAGAGTCAGACACTTAAACAACTGAGCCACCCAGGCACCCCAAGATTCCCACTTTATAATGGAGCTTCCAGAACCGAACGACATGGAGTTTTTCCTACCCTAGGCAAGTTGAATATGTGACTCATTAAATGTTTACTTAATTTGTAATGCATTGGCTTAGGAGGAAGGAATGATAATATATCAATGGCCAATTACAAAGAAAAAATAAATAAAGCTAGATCTAGTAGAGTAAAAGGAAATTATTTTCAAAGGTAAATAATGTGGGGGGCACCTGGGTGGCTCAGTCAGTTGGGCATCTGCCTTCAGCTCAGGTCATGATCCTGGGGTCCCGGGACAGAGCCCCATGTCGGGCTCTCACCAGAAGGGAGCCTGCTTCTCCCTCACCCTCTGTCAAATAAATAAATAAAATCTTAAAAAAAAAAGTAAATAATTTGGTAAATTTAAAACTGTTATATTCAGTTAGGAGCAAACCAAATGTCTAAAGCCATAAATCAGCCTCATTGTGTTGAATATTGTCAATAATCCTGCTGCTGCTCATAGTTTGGATGTAATTGATTACATTCCAAAAATATATAACACTTTAAATCAAGAAGTTTCAAATTAAAATAACAACAAATATCATAAATTAAAATACATAATAGCTTGAGGAGAAGATATTTGCAGACCCTATGATATTTATAAAATAAATTTTATCTAAATTGGTAATTGCATTTTTTTTTAAATTTTTCTTTCTTTTTTTTTTTTAAAGATTTTATTTGACAGAGGAAGACACAGCAAGAGACGGAACACAAGCAGTGGGAGTTGGGGAGGGAGAAGCAGCTTCCCACGGAGCAGGGAGCCCGATGCGGGGCTCGATCCCAGGACCCTGGGATCATGACCTGAGCCGAAGGCAGACAGACGTTTAACCGACTGAGCCACATTTAAACGACATGGATCCACATATAAAAAGTAACATCAAAAGGTCAATGTTGATTTCTTTTCATAAACTTGTGGGATCTTGAATGTAAACTGTCACATTAGAGGAAATAGGTCTTAGAAGATAATTTTATGTTCTCAGCTTCTGACCCATCTCTGGACAGTCACATCTCTTTTGAGATATACACATATACACACACAAACACACACACACAAGTAAAAATATTTTGGATCTATTTCGTTAGTTAGTTTTTTTATTTTAGAGAGAGAGAGTGCCCAGGCAAGTGAGTGGGGGAGGGAGGGGGGAGAATCTCCAGCAGACTCCCCACTGAGCGCAGAGCCTGGCTGCGGGCTCCATCCCATGACCCTGAGATCATGACCTGAGCTGAAACCAAGAATCAGTTGCTTAACCCACTGAACCGCCCAGGCACCCCTAGATGTATTAAGAGTGAAAATTTTAAGAAATGTTTTAGGAAATTGTTACTGGGCTAACAATACACATTCATATCTTCAGAGATTCAGAGTGGGAAGAAGACTAGGTATAAAGACCCAGTAGGCAATTTTGCTCATTAAGAAAACTGTGGATTCTGACTCTCTGAGGTAAAAAGTTTTGATTTATTTCACTTAAGTTGCCTTTTAGGGACACTTGTGTGATTGTAAAATATCTTTTGTGGATGCAATTAATCTGTTTGATTTGTTATCATTTCCTTATAGAAATGATGTTAACATAATGCGGACCTCTGAAGAGGTATTAGATATCTCAGTACTGGTCAACCATTTCACACCTTTCACATTATCTTTTTTCTCTTATCTGTAGTTAGGCCATTTAATTCATTTAAAATCCCCATTGAAACCCTAGCACATCATCAACTGTGAAACATTTGTGGGAAGACTTGCTCTGTACAATGCATTTTGCATGTTCTAGTGAAAGGGCTGAGCAGAAGGGATTTGTTAGACATAATTTACATCTATTGCATAGTCAAACCTTAATTATTTAGTGGCTGATTGTCCTGTTTGGGAATTATACAAGCATTCTGTTTCTACTCTGTCTCACTTTTGCTGGCTGTTCAGCCATTTCACTAATCATCATCATGTCTGCCGAGAGTGGTTTGGGGATAGTAAAGCAGAGGATCACATTGTCCCTCATTTTGCTATTTCTTGAAAGACTTAATAAAATCTTTAATGAGTAAGAGGATTGAAGCTTGTGTGTAAATCAGTGGACCTTAATGTTTTCATTATCGATGTTATTCTCTGTCTCCCAAGGACAATTAAAAGTTCCTTTTCTCCCTTCCTTCCTTCCTTCCTTCCTTCCTTCCTTCCTTCCTTCCTTCCTTTCTTCCTTCCTTCCTCTCTCTCTTTCTCTCTTTCTTTCTTAAGGTCCCTATGTATGTTCCAAAAATTGTAAGATAAGAATAAGAAAATGTGTTTTAGGGACTCCTGGGTGGCTTAGTTGGTTGAGCATTTGCCTTCAGCTCAGGTCATGATCCCCGGCTTCTGGGATCAAGTCCCATATTGGGCTCCTTGCTCAGCAGGGAGCCTGCTTCTCCCTCTGTCTGCTCCCCTGCCCCTGCTTGCATTCTCTGTCTCTGACAAATAAATAAATAAATTAATTAATTAAAAAGCAAAACATGTGTTTTAGTCCATTCAGGTTGCTATAATGAAATACTATAGACTGGGTGGCTTATGGACAGCAGAAATTTATTGCTCACAGTTCTAGAAGCTAGAAAGTCTGAGATGAAGCTGACAGCATGGTCAGGTGAGGCCTCTCTTCTGGGTTGCAGACTTCTTTGTATCCTCACTTGGAAGAAGTGGGTAGGGAGTCCTGTGGGGTCTCTTTTATAAGGGTACTAATCCCATTCATAAGTGCTCCACCCTTACAACCTCATCAACTCCCAAAGGCCCCACCTACTAACACCATTACCATTGGGAGTTAGGAATTCAGTATATGAATTTTGGGAGGACACAGACTTTCAGACCTTAGCAACATGGTTATGCACATTTAAAAGACATTTTTTCAGTATGGAAGTTCCTCAAAAAGTTGAAAATAGAGCTACCGTACGACCCAACAATTGCACTACTGGGTATTTACCCCAAAGATACAAATGTAGTGACCTGAAGGGGTACGTGCACCCCAATGTTTATAGTAGCAATGTCCACAATAGCCAAACTATGGAAAGAGCCCAGATGTCCATCAACAGATGAATGGATAAAGAAGAGGTGGTATATATATACAATGGAATATTATGCAGCCATCAAAAAATTGAAATCTTGCCATTTGCAACGACATGGTTGGAACTGGAGTGTATTATGCTGAGCGAAATAAGTCAATCAGAGAAAGACATGTATCATATGCTCTCACTGATGCGAGGAATTCTTAATGTCAGGAAACAAACTGAGGGTTGCTGGAGTGGTGGGGGTGGGAGGGATGGGGTGGCTGGGTGATAGACATTGGGGAGGGTATGTGCTATGGTGAGCGCTGTGAATTGTGTAAGACTATTGAATCACAGACCTCTGAAACAAATAATACATTATATGTTAATAAAAAGAAAGATAGTAGGAAGGGAAAAATGAAGGGGGGGAAATCAGAGGGGGAGACGAACCATGAGAGACTATGGACTCTGAGAAACAAACTGAGGGTGCTAGAGGGGAGGGGGTGGGGGATGGGTTAGCCTGGTGGTGGGTATTAAAGAGGGCACGTACTGAATGGAGCACTGGGTGTTATATGCAAACAATGAATCATGGAACACTACATCAAAAACTAATGATGTCATGTATGGTTATTAACATAACATAATAAAATAAAATTAAAAAATATTAGAACAAATAAACAAAAAAATAAATAAAAGACATTTTTTAATTGAAGTATAGTTGCTATACAATATTAGTTTCACATGTACAAAGTGATTTGAGAGTTCCATACATTACATAATACTTACCAGAATAAGTGTAGTCAACATCTGTCACTGTGCAATATATTAGAATATTATTGACTATCCCTGTGCTGTACTTTTCATGCCCATGACTTATTTATTTTATAACTGGAAGTTTGCACCACTTAATCCCTTTCACCTATTTTGGCTCCCACCTCTTTCCCCTCTGGCAACCATCAGTTTGTTCTAGTATTTATGAGTCTGTTTCTGTTTTTGTTTGTTTGGTTGGTTGGTTTTGTTTTTAGATTCCACATATAAGTGAAATCAATGGTATTTGTCTTTCTCTGATTGCCTTATTTCATTTAGCATTATGCCCTCTAGATCCATCATGTTGTTGTAAATAGCAAGATTTCATTCTTTTTTAAAGCTGAGTAGCATATACTTTGTATATATATATACATATATGTATATATATACACATACATAACATATATATAACATATACTTTGTGTGTGTATATATATATATATATATATATATATATATATCCCATTTTCTTTATCCATTTATCTATCTAGGGACACTTGGTTGCTTCCATATCTTGGCTATTGTAAATAATGCTACAATAAACATAGGGATGCACATATTTTTTCAAATTAGTGTTTTCAGGGGCACCTGGGTGGCTCAGTCGCTAAGCATCTGCCTTTGGCTCAGGTCATGATCCCAGGGTCCTGGGATCGAGCCCTGCATCAGGCTCCCTGCTCTGCAGGAAGCCTGCTTCTCCCTCTCCCACTCCCCCTGCTTATGTTCCCTCTCTTGCTGTGTCTCTCTCTGTCAAAAAAAATAAAATCTTTAAAAAAAATTAGTGTTTTCATATTCTCTGGGTAAATACCCAGTAGTGGAATTACTAGATCATATGATATTTCTATTTTTTAATTTTTGAGGAATCTCCATACTGTTTTCCACAGTGGCTGTATTAATTTTCCTTCCCACCAACAGTGCACGAGGGTTCCTTTCTTTCCACTTCCTGGCCAACAGTTGTTATTTCTTTTCTTTTTGAACTAGCCATTCTGACAGATGTGAAGTGATATCTCACTGCAGTTTTGATTTGTATTTCCTTAAAGCTTAGTGATGTTAAGCTTCTTTTCATGTGTGTCTGCCTCCTGTATGTTGCACATTTAAAATTTTTTTCTTTTTCTTTTTTTCATTCTCCCCTGCCCCCCGCACATTTAAAATTTTAACAGGTATTGCTCTACTGTCCTACAAAAAATTTCTACCAATTGATACTCCCCATAAATGGTGTATGAGAGTGACTTTCCTCTCTTTAATGTTTTCATTATCTATGTTTAGCATCTTTCTAATGATCTTTTTTCTCTTCTTTGTATTTAGACCATTCAAGTCATTTAGAATGCCCATTGAAACTGCAGCACAGGGACACATGAGTGGCTCATTTAAGAGTCTGCCTTCGGCTCAAGTCACGATCCCAGGGTCATGGGACTGAATCCCACATAGGGCTCCCTGCTCAGCAGGGAGTCTGCTTCTCCCTCTGCCCCTCCCTGCTCATGCATGTGTGCTATCTCTCTCTTTCTAAAATAAATAAATAAATAAATAAATAAATAAATAAATAAATAAAATCCCCCAAATTTCTCTACTATAGATTCTATCCCTCTAAATGGAAATGTCTTTGGGCATTTATACATCTGAAAGACAAATCACCCAAGAGACTTAACAATTAAACACAATTTCACCTATCATGTTGGGGGAAAAAAATACAGTGTTGTTTGTTTCATAATATCATGCAAAATGGATTGCATAGAGGAAGTCTTTCACAAATTTTTCACAGTAGAGAATGTGTTGCAGTTTCTTTTTTAAAAATTTAAAAGATTTTATTTATTTATTTATTTAAGTAATCTCTATCCCCAATGTGGGGCTCAAACTCACAACCTTGAGATCAAGAGTTGTATACTCTACTGACTGAGCCAGACAGGTACCCTTTGGTTATACTTCTTCAACCCTTAAATTACAGAGATACATGTTTTGACATTCTAAATATTTGTGTATTTTTTTAACTTAGTATTTTGAAATGGAATTACTGGAAATTTATCTTAAAAGTTCAGAAATGTACACAAAACTCCCATATACCCTTAATTTTTAAGCATTTCTTTATTGTCTGGCATATCAAAGTATTTCAGGCTTATGCTTTACTGATCCAGACCTGGAAATAGTTTTCTAAGGAGCCTGGTTCCTTTTGTAGGAGAATGGAATTTAAAAACCAGATCTGGGTACTGTGTTTCCTGTGTTTTTAAATGAATATAATGAGGCAGCATTAAGATAGAGATGAGTGCATGAATTTCTAAGTGAAAGCATGAGATTCCAATTTTGACCAGCCAGGTTACTAATGTGTAACATAGGGGCATTATTCTCTCTGAGATTTTGTGTCCTCATCTTTAAAAAAAATAGTTAACACAAAAACAGTAATGATAACAAAGAAGAGAAGGATAATGATATATAGCTCTTGTAATCTGATAGGTACTGTTCTAAGTTCTTTAGTTATATAAATTTTATATATAAACTAAATTTTAAATATATATATATTTAATCTTCAGAAATATATTGTCATACCCAGTTTACACATGAAATTAATGAGGGTGATAATAAAATATCAGTATTCAAGTTTATAAGAATCAAATAAAATTATGTGAAAGTCCTATGTAACAAACACTATATGTGTATATGAATTGGTATGTATGTATTTATATATGTATACATATAATCACTCAATTGTTTACTGACTCAATCAATAAACATCTATTAGGTATCCCCTAAGTATCATATGCTGTTTATGCTAAGTACAATATAAAACAATGTATATAAAAGTATTAAGTTTAACAACATTAAATACACATATTTTTATGTTTATAACCCCAAAGAAAATTTCTCTAAAAGTATACTTTACAATAGAAATACAATGTGAGTCACATATATAACTTTAAATTTCTTAGTAGCCATAGGAAAATTGTTTTTTAAAAGTGAAATTAGGGATGCCTGGGTGGCTCAGTCAGGTTAAGTGTCTGCCTTCGGCTCAGGTCATGATCCCAGGGTCCTGGGATTGAGTCCCGCATTGGGCTCCTTGCTCAGCAGTGAGCCTGCTTCTCCCTCTGCCTGCCACTCCACCTGCTTGTTCTCTCTCTCCCTCTGACAGATACATAAAATCTTTAAAAAAAAATTTAAAAAATAAAAGTGAAATTAATTTTAATTGTATATTTTATTTTATCCAATATATCCAAATTATTAACAAAAATATCATTCTTTCATGTAAATGTAAAGCAATTATTAATGATATATTTTATAATCTTTTTTCATTTAAATCTTCAAAATTCATTGTGTATTTTATACTTAGCACATCTCAAAACACACTACATTTCAAGGGCACAATAGCCACAGGTATACCTAGGGGCATCTATGTTGAACCTCTCAGGTCTAGAATAAAATACAAATAAAAGAAACTGTTGGGGAGACATGGGAGGGAGAGAGATTTACCTTTTACTACATATTCTTTTTTGCTTTTTAAAGATTTATTTATTTATTTTTAGAGAGAGAGCGGGAAGGGGGAAGAGGGGGCAGAGGAAGAGGGAGAGAATCTCAAGCAGACTTCCTGCTGAGGATGGAGCCCAATGCAGGGCTCGATCCCACGACCCTGAGATCATGACCTGAGCCAATATCAAGAGTCAGTTGCTTAACCAACAGAACCACCCAGGCGCCCCTTACTATATATTCTTTTGTACTTTTGTTTTTTGTACTCCATGTACTTGTTACCTATTCAAAGAAATTTGCAAAAATTAATAAATTAGAAGCATCGTGTTTTTATCTCTGTGGGTGTATGCATCCTTCTATGTCAATGGTTTGCAACTGGTGGCGGTTTTGCCCCCCAGGGAACATTTGGCAATGTCTGGAGATATTTTGGATGGAGTGGGTAGTAACTACTGGCATCTAGTGGGTAAATGTCAGGGATACTGCTCTATATCTACAACGTACAGATAGCACAGCACCTCCCACCCCCCACCCCCCAGCCCCCAATTGTCTGGCCCAAAATGTCAATAGAGCTGAGGTTGAGAAACTCTGTTCTTTGTATATTTTCCAAAAAGTAAAAATTTCAGTGTCTACTAGTTACTAGGCATTGTCAAGGCCATGGACCTGCAAAGAGGGATCACACACCCAGAGCTCCTGAACCCCAGTGACTCACAGTTTAATGAGGGAGTGATGTAGAAGCGAACAACTGCAGGACTGTAATAAATTCTAGAATAGAGTACAAACGAGGCATTAAGCAAGAACTAAAATATCTATAAACATATTCATTAACTAGAAAGCCACTTGTTTGCAACATCAATTTGAATTGAATAATTGAAACTAAAACATGAATTATTTCCCACCAAATCCTCTAGGTTGAGAACGCAGCACTTTATTCAAAGGCTTTAATGTTCCTGTGTACCAACATAATGTCAATAAAAGATATCTGAAGGGAGCCCTGAATTTGGTTATAACAAGTGTTACTCTATTTCTGTGCTGAGTAACACATTTTGGAACTTTAAATGGACTCAGTGATATATTTTAAAAAAGAATGTAAGTCATGACGAATGTTGCTGTCTGAAAGAGATAGCTATAAGAACAACAGTCCAAGGATTATCATGTTTTGCATATCTTCTCCCACGAATGCCTCCATTTTTCCAAGAAGCTCAAAAGTTCAACCGTATTTCATCACCAAAGAAATCAGACAAAGCTCAGACTCTGAAATCCATTGGCTTTGTTTAGCTTTTTTTTTAAACCTAGTGCTTTATACTTTTGCTTTGGTTTAGTTTTTTACTGGTGAGCTCACAGAGTCCTGCACACATCTGTTTGAAAGAGAAAAGTCTGTGCCCTTCTCACTGCCTATAAGCTGCCTGCATTCAGGATGAGGCAGCACAGGGTCTCGGTGAAGTGCAAGTGCCTTGGAATCTGATAAGGCCTGGCTTTGAGTTCCAGTTTCACCTCGCAAGGTCTAGCACGTTATTTAACCTCACCAAACCTCAGTATCCTCATGCAAAATGTCTGTCTTGAAAGGGTTGCTGGGTTGATTAAATGAGATAATATATATTCAATGCATTTATCATTGCCAGGAATTAATCAAGTGGTGGGGACTGTTATTGAATGGCACAAAACATAAAAAACATAAAAAAAACTTTTAAGTTATCAGTCAAAATACTGCTGTTAGGGACTCCTAGCTGGCTCAGTCAGTAGAGCATGTCTCTCTTGATCCTGGGGTTCTAAGTTCAAGCCCCATGTTGAGTGTAGAGATCACTTGAAAATAAAATCTTTTTTTTTTTTTAATAGTGCTATTAGGATAGTGCTTGTGTGATTTTTCCACTAGACTTTATTTATTAATGTATTTTATCATCAGTATTTTCCTAAAAACCAAGGGATTTCCTATCTTTTTGTTTGACACCATTCTTAATTAGATGGAGAAACTTGAGTTTTGGCACTCTGGGTTTTATTTGTTCACATTTGTGTTCATTATTCATTTCCTACTACCTCTGACCACTGTGCTGTTAGAATACAGTACTAGCTCTTATCTTTTGATGTTTGCGGTCTATGCTTCTTCTCAGCTAAATTCACATTGTCTATTTAAGACCAACTGTTTTTTGAAATTTCCCTTGTGCCCTCATTATCACACTGACTAAGCCGCACTAGATAGTAACCTAAATCTCTTTAGTAATGAGCCCATCCTCAACAGCTTGAAGAAATACACTGCTCTGTAAATACAGAGCTCATTTATAGACAGAGACAAAAGGCTCTTCTTGATTATAATTTCAGCAGACCAAGTGATTGTAATGTCACTCTGGTAAAAATGCAGTTACAGGGGCGCCTGGGTGGCTCAGTTGGCTAAGCGACTGCCTTCGGCTCAGGTCATGATCCTCGAGTCCCGGGATCGAGTCCCACATCAGGCTCCCTGCCCAGCGGGGAGTCTGCTTCTCCCTCTGACCCTCCCCCCTCTCATGCTCTCTCTCTCTCTCATTCTCTCTCTCAAAATAAATAAATAAATAAAATCTTAAAAAAAAAGAAAAGAAAGAAAAACAAAACAAAAAAAAATGCAGTTACATTTTTCATGCTTTCTAGAAAAGCTGAGATAAAATCTCACAGTCACAGCACACATATTTTATAATTTAAATCTCCAAGTGGTTTTGCTTCATTCAAAAAAGCTGAAATGTAAATTTCATTTTAAGTTTATGTGAAAAGTTATATTGTAATAAATCATTTTCATAGATACTCTTATATTTTTCATGCCTCCCTAAAAAAGACAATAGTTTTCTTATTATTTTAATATGTTGTTGATATTTTATACTACCCTGTTTTAATGATAGCAAAAAAAAATGAAGACCAGATTAAAGAAGGTAAATGACAAAGGATATAGGTAATTTCATTGTTTTTTGTTATTATGATCAATATTAGTAATGTTAATATTAATAGAGTAGAGCATAAATAAAAGGCAAACGATTTCTCTAACAGCCTAATGACCTGAGACAGATAATTAAGGTTCCAATCCATCAAGAGGGAGGAGAGAAAGCTGGTAGGTTTTCCATAGCAAGGGGGGGCCTGGCTCCTGTCTTTCCCTTAGCGCCACAGAGGAAGATGAGAGACAGACCTACTGCTTCTTTCATCTTTATCTCTCCCGTTTTTCTTTTTATTTCATCTCAGAGCTGGCATGCCCAATATACAAGTAACAGATTTCAGAAGAGGGATTTTTATACATGAAGGGCATATATGTGAAAGGAGAAAATACAAACAGTGCAGAGGGAGAACGGTTTCTGGCTGAGTAGGCTGTGTAGAAAAAATATCACTGAAATGGGTGTGGGAAGAGACAAAGGGCGTTCAGGGTGGAAAATGGCTGAAGAAATGAGGGGAGAACAGTTGGGAATATAGATGCTTAGAAATCACCGTAAAAATCAAAACCATCAAATGGATGATTTTATTTTTTCCCCAGAGGACATGTTCAAGTCGATTCTTTATTAAGTTGTGGAAATCTGTGAAATTTGTTGGCCACATACCCAGAAGAATTTGAGCTACGCAACAAGCTGCTCATCAAAAGCATCTGTCTCAACCTGTTACTCGCCTTCACCCCTTACCTGGTCTAGAATTTTAACCTCCTTTCTCATTCCTCTGGGTGACACACCAAAGCGGATGGTTATCTTAAAAAGCCACAATTAAGACTGTTGGAGATGGAGTAGAGGCCCTGAGGGTTCTTTTAGTCTAGCACAAAGGAATTTATCAAATTAACCACTTGAGAACACTAAGAGCTCAATATTGTCCATCAGAAAATGTTTGAGATTAGGGAATTGCAGGAAGAGAAAAGCTTACAGCCCAACCGTTGTACTCCTGAGGCTACCTTCTAAGTAGCAGGAAAGCACCAGACCTAGCAAAGCAGGCCTGGGATTCAGAGGGTACCCAAAGTGAAAAATTTGGAAAAGCAAGAAGTACAGAGTTTTAAAGAGACTGATCTATTTTACATAGGGCTTGCCTTGGTTTGATGCCCATTGATAGCCAAGACTAGAGCGGGCCTGGATGGAGTTCTTCCTGTCTTGAGCAGGTTGGTATGAAAAGTTAGAGATGAGAAGTGCCTGGCTGGCTCAGTCGGTTGAGTATCCAACCCTTGATTTTGGCTCAGGTCATGATCTCATGAGATCCAGCCCCATGTTGGGCTCCCCGGTCAGTGGGGAGTCTGCTTGAGATTCTCCCCCTCCGCCCCTCCTCCACGTGTGTGTGTGTGCATGTGCTCTTTCTTTCTCTCTCAAATACACAAATAAATCTTAAAAAAAGAAAAGAAAGATTAGAAACTAGGGGCTCCTGGCTGGCTCAGTTGCTCAGTTGGTAAAGCATGCAACTCTTGATCTCAGGGTTGTGAGCTCAAGCCCTACCTTGGGTATAGACATAACTAAAGGAAAAAAAAAGCTAGAGATTTTACTGCTCTTCTTCTTAAGAGTCATTATCCATAATAGGCCAGAAGCTGGGGGCACTCTTGAGAGTCCTGAACTAAGTTTTGGGGCAAATGCCTTAAGGAATTTCATACTCGCCGAATAGTCTCTGAGAACTGATTGGGATCATAATTTATTGGTTCCAGCCCAAAATCAAGGGGATCATTTGAGCCAGAGTTGACCAGCAACTAAAACTTAGGGTGGTGAGGAATTCTAATAGGTAGTCTAGTACTTTTAAAAAATGAAAGCCACTGTTTCAATCAATGTTGTGGGTTAGAGTCCTCTGGAAGGATATTTATAGGGGGGAAAATGGACTTTGATTAATTGGTAAGATTTAGATAGGTGGAGAAGAGGGTGAAGACAGTCATTCATTCATTCATTCATTTATTTCCTCAAGAAATATTTGTGAAATATCTATGGGCCTGTGCCAAACACCAGGGATTCTGTAAAGAACAAGAGTGACAAGATCCCTGTCCTAATGGAGTGTGGAGTCAGACATCACACACAGTAAAAGACAAAGATTATTTCAGATGGTGGTAAGTGCTACGAAGGAAAAAAAGTCCAATGGGATAGAGAATGACTTGGGTGAGGGGTTGATGATGAGTGTTTTAGGTAAAGAATGGAGAAACCCATCTAGGGAGGTGATGGTTGATTAAGATCTAAGAAACGAAGAGCTGGCCCTGTGAAGGGGCATTCTGAGAAGGGGGAGCAGCAAATATAAGAGACCTGAAATGGGAACGAACTGGATGCATTTGAGGGACAAAATCAACAAACACAGCAATAACAATAAAAACACAGAATAGCCAATGAAAGTAAACAAAAGACAAAGTGTCTAAGACAAAGTCATCACATAGAAACAGTTTCTTTTAATTGCAAAGAGAATTTATTTGTTTTTTAAAGAGTTATTTATTTGAGAGGGAGAGAGAGAGAACAGACATGCATGAACAGGTGCACTTAGGGGGAGGGGCAGAGGGAGAGAGAATCCTCAAGCGGACTTCCTGCTGAGCTCAGACCCAAAGCAGGGCTTAATTCCAGGACCCTGAGATCATGACCTGAGCCGAAATCAAGAGCCGGCTGCTTAACCGACTGAGCCACCCAGGGGCTCCTTAACTGCAAGAATTTAAAGGGAAGATTAAAGTAGAGGACAACTGTGACCTGGAGAAGGTTCAGAAAAGGCCTGAGTCCCTTGTACGCACATCGTTCTATGCTGATATGAAGAAAAGAGGGCCACTGGGGTATAGAGCCCTTATAATAGTGACAACAAGAGCTAAAACCCAGGTGACACCCAATGTCAGCAAGCTTTGGTTTAGAAATTTGTGCCCCAGAAAAAAAGGCAAAACCCTCAGTGCTACTGTTGCCAGTAGGTCCGGAAGCCAGGGGTCAACCCAAACTATAATGTAGTTGGTACTTGAAATCCAGAGGAAAATGGAGAGGATGACCACTGATTTCTTCAGTAAAACAAACAAAAACCAAAAACACTACATGACATAAAATTTGATAGCCTAAGTGTTTTATATTTTTATTTATTTATTTTTTAAAGATTTTATTTATGGGCGCCTGGGTGGCTCAGATGGTTAAGCGTCCGCCTTCGGCTCAGGTCATGATCCCAGGGTCCTGGGATCGAGTCCCGCATCGGGCTCCCTGCTCCTTGGGAGCCTGCTTCTCCCTCTGCTTCTCTCTCTCTCTCTCCCTCTGTCTCTCATGAATAAAAAAATAAAATCTTTAAAAAATAAAAAAAATAAAGATTTTATTTATTTGTGAGAGAGAGAGAGAAAGGGAGAATGAGCAGGGGTGGGGCTGAAGGAGGAGAAGCCGGTTCCCCGCTGAGCAGGGAGCCCCATGATGCACTCCTCCCAGGACCCCAGGATCATGACCTGAGCCAAAGGCAGACACTTAACCGACTGAGCCACCCAGGCGTCCCCAATATATTTTTAATAAAATTAAAAAAATGTAAAATTCTTGTGTGTGACCCCAAAAAAGCACCAATGCATAATTTAGTCCTTAGAGGTAATATTTTATTTGTTTTGTGTTTCAAAGGGTTTGCAACATTTTTAATTTGGTCCAAATTCCTTTGTCTACCAATTTAAAGGACTAAGTTCACTGCTTTCCCAAAGAAGCTAAGATTTGAATTAAGTACACATTATTTACTAGACTTCAGGACTCCAAAAACACACTGGGTGAGATTTTTTTTAAGGCTAGCATGTTCTCATGGGGCTACAACAACTTTTCCTTAACAGTTCTATTTTAGTCTAGATTATGAAACTGTTTCTTAACGCATGCTTTGGTAGGGAAAAAAAAAACCATTAGCCATCTAATAATATTGAGCGAACATTGAGCTAATACAAAGGGGAAAAATAGGGCATGAAACATACCATTTGTAGAGTGCCAATGAAGTAGTCAACACAGGGGCATCTGGGTGGCTCAGTCAGCTAAGTGTCTGCCTTCGTCTCAGGTCATGATCTGGGGTGGAGGGTCGTGAGATCAAGCCCATTGTCGTGCTCCCTGCTCAGTGGGGAGCCTGCTTCTTCCTTTGCCCCTCCCCCCAGCTCCTGCTCTCACTTGCTCTTTCTCTCTCTCAAATAAATAAAAAATCTTAAAAAAAATAAACAATGAAGTAGTCAACACAGCACTTTTTACATCTCTGCACAGTATCACTCTGAGGTGGCTTTGTCACCCATGGATGCAACTCAAAGAGGAGCTAGCAAAGATCTGAGCTCTCACATGGCTGGTAGAATTTGACCTAATGACCATTGGTCATCAGTCTGTGTTCTGTCCACCAGACATTATAGTATCCCCTTATTTAGATGGGACAGTGACAGTACAAAGAATAAGTTTAATTACTAATGTTAAGAAAAATTTAGTAAATTCAACTTACCAGTGGTCACATTAATTGTTTAACACTCCCTTCTTCTGATGGAAAAGTTAACTACTTGAAACCTGCCAAGGATCTAGGTTACTTTTCAGAGAGTCTGTGATGGAGGAGGCCCTGGGAAAGGAGGGGGAATAAAATAGTTTGCCTCTGACTATAGCCTGCAGGGAAGCGTTGGAAGCATTATCCACCCAGGATTGAGCAAAGGGAATTTCTTCTCATTCCTTTGGCCTGTTAATACTCAGGAATTCATGCAAAAGCCTAGGGTGAGCATCTTAAAATGTTTAGAAACAATCTTTGTTTTTCCTCTCTTAAAAAAAAAAGCACAGATATATAGTAGCTCTCTCAGGTAACATTTATGTTAATGGATCAGTATTTTCTGTTGGAAGAAGATTGTTATGCTCACTCTTAAGCCTCAATGAGTTGAGACCAGTGAGCCTAGTGTTTATCCAGCTCCTAGGCAGGCCAAGCTTGTTACTGAACCTGCAGTTTCATAAACCACGTCCAGAACTTACATCTCCTGCCCCTTTCTCAAAAGACAGCCTAGTGACCCAGTGTGTGCCATATTCAATTAAAAGTGGTAAAGAAAAGCCAATATTCTTTTCATCTTCCCTCACCACAACTTTAGATTTCTTATTCTGTACTTTTTAAATAATAATAATAATAATAGCCATCATTTATCCAGAACTGACTATACGCCAGGTACTATGCTGTTATTGTGTTATTTTATTTAATCATCAAACAAGGTTCACCTCTGAGATAGGTATTAGAATTATCCTCATTTTATAGATGAGTAAACTGAGCTAAAAGTTACAAGTAAGCAGTTTGCCTGATGTCACTTAAGTAGCAAGAAGCAGAGTTGGGGTTTGAACAGCTTAATCCTTAATAATTACATTGCATAATATGACATAATAAATACAGAATTTCTTTGAAAATGTTTCTGTTATTGGCCAGAAGTTTTCAAAATTATTTTCAATAATAGCAATTTATGAACTAAACCCTGTTCAATTTCTCTTTAATTAATACTCGTTTGATGCCCCCCTCAAACAAACAAACAAACCGGGTACCAATTAGTGTTTTACAAAAATCATCCCACTTAATTCTCATAACAATATTAGGATGCTTAGAGAGGTTATGTAATTTACGCAAATGGTCAAATTGATAGCAAGCTGCTGAGATGAATTTGAACAATGTTACTGTTCAGGTTTTTTGTTGCTGTTGTTGTTGGTTTTCAGTATTTAAACGTTTTAAACTCTTCAAAAGATCTGTTTCTTACAGGTTTCTTCCTTCTGCTTTAATCGTTATATGCCCTGTTGAGCTAGTTAAGTTCCAAAGGTTAATGTCATCCAAAGTTATTTTTGATTCTTTGAAATAATTTACTTAAAATATTTCTGAAGACAAGCATTCCACAAGACATATGCATTGCATTAACAGCCATTCTTTCACAGAACAAAACCTTCTAGTTAATTTTTATTTTAGGCTCATAGATGGAATACAACATCTTCCATAAAGTTGTCTTTGCTTTAGACTCAGCTGTGATCACCACTGTAAGTGATGCCATGTGCCAACTATTGTTTTCCTTGTTGACGGATGGGCCAAGTTCATCTTTCTAATTACCGTTTGATAGCAAAGAACATTGAGTCATATGTAGAGACTTTTTACAGTGGGTTGAGGTTTTTAAGACTTCTAAAAATAAAAGCAAGTCTAGAGTAACATATTTTTAATGCCCTGAGTTTGTTTTATTACATAACTTAGCTATAAATACTGCCAATGAGTCTCTGTTTCAAAACTGTATCTGTCTTTCAGTACCAAAATGAGGGCATATGTCCTTCACAATGTAACTGTTTTATGAAAGGGGAGGAAAAAAAAGAAATTCTTTCTGATTTCAGTTCTACCAGCAAATTTTGTTTCTCATTGATATAGCAGTATTATGCATAAATATAAGCCTTTTGATACTTTGGGGTTTTTGTTCAGATGACAGTGTGTAGAAAGCAACAGAAATATATGTAACTTAATTTCTTGAACAAGAAACTTTGTTGTATTACAAAATGCTGGCATTTGTTTGTTTTATAGATAGTGAATATAATTTAACTGAAAAGGGTTGTAGTCTTCTCATCAAATTAAACCATGGTTATTTTTTTTTTTTAAGATTCTATTTATTTATTTATTTATCTGATGGAGAGAGAGAGAGAGAGCACAAGCAGGGGGAGAGGTAGAAGCAGACTCCCCTCTGAGCAGAGAGCCCAATGTGAGACTCGATTCCAGGACCCCTGGGATCATGACCTGAGCCAAAGGCAGATGCTTAACTGACTGAGCCACCCAGGTACCCCTAAGCCATGGCTGTTTTTGTTTTACTTTATGCTTCTTTGTATGTATTCTAATTAGCAGTATTCTAATACGGACAGCCTTACAAGTGACAGTTTTAAGAGGCATCTTCCTTATCCAAATCACTGCTCCCCTGGACTCAGTTCAGGGCATGTCTGAAATCCCATAATTCCTTTGTCCATTCCATGCATTCTTTTGTCCCGTTAAAATGTTAATAACACCAGACTGGTTGATACATTAAGTCTTATCAGGGAGCTGGTACACTTGGGAGTCTTTTACTAGGAATCAGGATACCTGAATTCACTGATAAAATCGTTTATTTTCTTGCAACCAGCCAAAGAATAAGAATGAGTCTACTCATAAAGTAGAGTGGGAGATGCAATTGGTGGGAAATTCAGACACGTTTGTTTAGAGTTGACCCTGTGTTTTATGTAAAACGATTGTTTAATTGATAATACATTCCCTAAGATAGTATTTGGAAAATACATAGAGCCACCCTACAAATACAGTATCTGTCTAAATTTTCTGTTATAGAGCAATTTTGCAGAACATAACTATGGTAGCCTGCCTTAGAGATTGTCCCCAATGACCCCCATCTCCTGGAATTCACACTCTTATGTAGTCTCCTCCTCCACTATACCAGGGCTGGTTTACTACGTGAGCGATAGAATATGTGTCACTTCTGAGATTAGATTTTAAAGTCTTTACAGCTCCTGTCTGGGTCATTTTCTGGCTTTCTTCGATCACTGGCACTGGTGGAAGCCAATGCCATGTTGTGAGTGGCCCTATGGAGAAGTTCATATGATGGGGATCTGAGGCCTCCAGCCAACAGCTCCATGAGTGAGCTTGGAAGCAGATTCTAGCCCCATCAAGCCTTCAGACGACTACAGTCCTATCCACATCCTGACTGCAGCTTCACAAGAGACCTTGAGCCAGAACCACCTCGCTTACCCAACCTCAGATTCCTGATTTTCAGGAACTCTGTGAGATAATCAGTGCTTGTTGTTTTTAAGCTGCTGAATTGGGGGCCAAAACATTTATTACCTTGCTAGAAAAAATTACCTATTCATTAGTCACCAGAATCTGTAAGCTGAAATGCCTGTGAAACATCATAGTTTAGCACGAAATTCTTGCCAGATAAAAAAGTATAAACTAAACATGATAAACTTACATGCTTAGAAAGTCCAGGCAGGTGGTGGCCATGATGAACTGAAAGCTGTTCCCTAGGTCTAAGGATGGAAACAGCTATAGATGTGTGTTGCCATGTGGGTATTTGGGTTGTGATGTTGCCAGATCTTTTCATTTTTCAAAGTGTAGTATATATCGGTCAGTATCTTCCCAAGCACACATTACACTCCAGGTAATTAGTCCAAGCTAATCATAGTAAGTCTATCCTTTCTGCCAGTGAAATGGTTCAGGAATGGGCACGTGACCCAATAACGACAAAGTCAGTGTGAGGAGAAATCTCTGAGGAAGTTTCTGGGAAAGATTCTTAGGCACAGAAAGAACAGTCTTTTCTTTTTCTATCTAGTTGTAATGCCTTGCTATTTGCTGAGAGCCTAAGATGAAGCTAGCACTAAAATGACCAAGCAGAGAGAAAAGGGCCTGGGACTTCAATGGCATAGCTAGGACTGAAGCAATCAACCTTGGAGAAATTGGCATTTCCTATCGTATGGAGTCATAAAGTCTGTTAAAGTACCTTATTTTAAGGCAATTGGAGTTGAGGTGTCTTTTACTTGTAGCCAAAAACATTCTAACAGATACACAAGGGAACCTGGTAATCCATAATTTTGTGGATAAACTACTGATTTTTAAAATGCATGAAAATCAACTTTAAAATGGTTCTGTATCAAATAAAATATATCTGGATGGCACGTCCATCCTCCTGACTGCTAGTTTGTGATCCCTTTTGTAGTCACCATACTACCACATTGTAAAAAAAAATTTTAATGCTCATTTACATTTTATTTAAAGGTCTCATATGTTCAATTACTGTTATTAGCGGCTATTTTGGTTGCTAGAAGAAGCAGAAAAGTCCCGATAATTGTCTTCACATACTCAAATGATAGTCATTTGCTCAGTGTCCAGCACTTAACATAGTATTTCTAATTCTTACAACTTTGTTAAGTAGAACAGTTCTCTCTATATTATGGACAGGCGAACTATATTTAGAGAGGTTAGTAGTGATTGATGGATGACTAGGGAGCCAGGATCCCTATATCCTACCTCTACCCCTACCCACATGCCATACATCGCCCCCTCCCCCATTCTCAGGCAGTGAGTTCCCCAGAGGACATTTGTGCATTGAGGACAAGCCCAGACAAAATGCAGGCTTTTTACAATTAGCCGGGGTTTGACTCCAAACCCCAAAGTAGTTTCCTTGTAGCTAGGCCAAACAGCTAACCAGCTTCTGTCTCTCCCTTTCAACTTCAACCTATGATCAAGTCTCATCTTTATGGTTTGTAAGATTCCAATGATGAAGTGAGGAAAAACACTAAGCGTAAGGAAGGAAAATAGGGCATTGATTGTTTATGTGGTTACAGACTTATCTCACAAGATAATAGGACTGTAGTAATGTAGACTAATTACTCTTTTTGGATCTGCCCACTCAGCAAATTGGTCTTGAAGGTCCATAGATAGAAGTGGGGGAGAGTCTTTAGTGCCCCTTGGAGGCCAAGAAACAAAACACTTAACTGGGATTTGAACCCAGGTCTGCTGGATTCTAAATTGATTAAATCAATAGGAGGACAGAACCAGAATCACAGTTAGGTAAAGTAGGTTTCTGGCTCAGTAGAAGAAGAGATTTTTCCAACAATTTGGACTTTCTAGAGATGGAGAATGCTGGCTCCCAAGTAGAAATTTGCTCCATCAATAGTTTCCAAGAAAACCTGGAAGTCCACTTGTCAGGAAGTTTTGGGACAGACTCCTGCACTTGACAGATAATTGGAGCTCTAACTCCTTTTCAGCACTAGGTTCTGTGATCCTCAGAGCACTGGCAAGAAGTTCTAGTGTTGCTTTTCTTCCAGTCTGTTTATTTTTTTCATCTGTGGACACAGCCCACTTGCAACTGAGGGATTTGAAAACCACGCATTATACTTCTGCAAACTCCTCAGGAAAAGTGTTTTAACTCAAAATACTTAGTGTTTCATTGGTTTTTGGGGAGCAGACTTGTTGAGGGGTAGAGGAAGAGAACACATCAGAGAGGACAAACACTCAAGTGAGTAGAGCTAGAGCAGCTTTGTGATTGTCGTTGTTCCAAGAGGAGAATTACTGAGGTGCAGTAAGAGGCACCAGCTGGGTGGGAAGGGAGCTCTGAACACATTTCCTGCTTTTTCAGGCAGGTTTTCATGGGGTGACTTCGTTTGAGTGGTTAAGAATTCAAAGGCACTTACTGAGAATATTCTACCATTCCATAGTTGGCATTTATTGAGTCTTATGTTCAACAGTTTACATGCATTATTTCAATTACTCCACGCAGAGATTTATCATGCACACCATTATCTCTTTTGTCAAGCCACTGGCTTAGGGAAGCAAGGGAACTCATCTAAGATCCCATACGAAGAACTAGAGCCAGACTGAGCATTGCTTTGATTCCAAGGCTGAAGGAACTATTTTTTTAGATATATATAAAATGTGTTATATATGTTCCTCATCTATTAGCATGTATTATTTGAGTAATACTGAAAGTGCATCTGTACAATTAGTTTCCATATAGGGATTACACCAAGATTAGGTAAATTTTTAAAAATAAAAATTTGGGGGTGCCTGGCTGGATCAGTTGGTAGAGCATGTGACTCTTAATCTCTGGGTCGTTAGTTTGAGCCCCATGTTGGGGGTAAAGATTACTTAAAAATAAAATCTTTAAAAAATATAAAAATTTTAAAAAAGTATTTTGTTCTGTTTTATAAAATTCAATTTTAAACGATAAAAAATGGAGCTCAAATGACTTAAGCAGAACTTTTCTTTTGCTCTTGAACACTACGTATAAGGTCAACAGTCCATATGTACGGTATGGTTATGTGTTGTTAAATGTAGGGCTGCTGTTGTAGTCATGGGTCCTCAGACATCTTCATGGCTGACGGCTGGCAGAGAAGAGTGTGACCAACATGGGCAGAGGTATAAACTTTACCTCCTATGCCAGAGACTTTCTGCTGACAGCACGTATCTGCCTTTGAATCACTGTATCATTCATTTAGGAATTCATCCCATGTATTCTGGACCTTTTCCTTTATTTTCTTAAACTTTTAGCTAAATATTATTCTTTTGTTGTATTCCCCTGCTCTAGCAGCCTGATCATGCCTTATCATTTCAAATCTCCCATGGTGCCCACAAAGGCTTTCATAGGATTTGATTTTTTTTCCCCTTTTATGTGAAGGAGCAGTGCTCAGTGTTCTTTTAGCAAATTGTTTGCACTTGGAATGGTACAAGTCAATGCTGATTTTATGCCATATGTTCAAAAACTCTTTGCTTCTCCAAATACAGGCAGTACCCAAATTGCAAATGGAACTTTTCCAAAAGTTACTTTGTATACTGGTTTTTGGAATTCTGTAAAAATAATATGTATTTTGGTTGTATTTCCAAACAGGACAACACAAGACCTCTTCAACCCATCATGGATGTGAAGTAAAATCATCTCCTAAACAACCATAAAACCAAATGTTTATATATACATAAAACATAGTTGTCTTGGGAAATGCAGATATGCAGATATGTATGTACCCCACCCCTACCCCCAAGACTGCCCCCCCCTGCTGTGATATGAACCCTCAGAGGCCCCTCTTCGCTTTTCTAGGTTTTAGGCCATGAGGCTGTGGGTAGTTAAGCTCTTGGGACTGAAATCAGTGAGGTTGCACGATGGAATCCAGAGGTCTCAGAGCTGACAAGGGGTATTATGGGGACCTCCTGGGGCCTTCTAATTGTTGTGGTGGGGAAATGCCTGCAAGGTGTCAAATACTTGTTTCTTTCAGTTCTTTTCCCTGCTCCTTTGTTGCTGCTGAAAGGATTGCAAGGCAGAAAAAAAATCAGCAGTGGGGTTTTTGCAGTTGTAACAAGATGGAATTGCCTCCCCCTTTCCTGTGGCTTTGATATCTATGATAGAGGGTGATGAGAATCTGAGGAGGGATCTGCGGCTAGTGGCTAGGTAGTGCCTAATCCAGGCAGAAGGAGAGAATTTCTCCCTGCAGACACCCCTCCTCCCGGCAAAACACACACTGTGATGTGGTGGTGGGAGAAAGAAATGCATTTCAGGGATTGGATCTGGATTGGATATCCTAAATGTCTGCATGTTGGCAGCAGCAAGGAGGCATGAAAGAAGAGAGGGAAGGAAAATATTAGCAGAGGAGGGAAGTGATATGTAAAGGACAGGTCTGTTTAGGTCATACTTTGCTTGTAAAAGAGAGGACAAAACCCAAATTGTGTCCCCTAAATTCATAGTCCAATTACATAAATGCCATTTTATTTCCTAGGAAAGATGTTTTAAAACCTACATGATTAAATCCAGATGTGGAATTTTCTGTGGGTAACTCCACTTTGTCTGTGTCGGCTTTATAATCTGTTGAATGTAAGTAGACCTTGGATTTCCTCTCTTCTCTCTCATGATTTCCCTCTCTTCAAGATACATAGATGCGTGCGAACTAGGTTTGCTGGCAGACCCCTACCAGGTGTGAGGACGGTTGGTGGAGTGAGCCATGCAGGGGAGGGAGGGCAGCAGGATCTGAGCAAGGCAGCCAGAATCCCAAGGCAGAAGGTGGAGGAACAGGTGGACAACTCCTATTAGAACTGTCACCTATTATATCAAGAATCTGTGATTGGTGAACTCTAAAATAAGTAAATCAACCTCTCTTCCACAAGTACCCTTTTAATTATGCTTTTGGAACCAGAAAAATATTAGTAAAAAAAAAAACTCAAAATGGTGCATACAAGCATCTTGAATAAAAACATCTTGAATAAAGATTTGATAAACACACCTTGGGATTCCTAATATTTTTTTGCCCAATTCATTCTGAAATAAAATCAAATATTTAATTAAATAGGGGAGTGGGGAAAATCAATAAAATGATTCACGGAAGTTAAACTAAAATGGATTATTTGAGCTAGGTTAGAGACTTAAATCAGTTTCTAATTGAAACCTAGGTTTTAACAATAAATGTTTAAGTTATGCTCAGGTTTTCTTCGGGATACATTAAATTATGGGACAGTAGTCCTCTCTCACACTTAAAAATGATTACCATAAAGTAAATATTACCATCTCTTTGGCCTTCCTTTTCCTTGTTTAACTTCAGTGGCATGGTCAGGAACCACAGAAAGGAGAAATCCTATAATATCCAACCCCAGTGATTTTTAAAAAATTCGAAGCCAACTTTTTGGGGGATGCGGAGTGGAGCTGTTGAAAGGTTCTACTAAGGCAAGGTCAGGCCAACGGGGCGGCTTCAGAATTACCAGCAGTGAGTCCACTTTGGAGAAGCAAATGTGTAGGCTTAACTCAAGTCCGTTGCCCTGCAAAAACGAGGCAGGTGTTAGAGGGATGGACTTTTTGGATAGGATGGAGACCCGGACGGATGAAGTCTTCTCTGGTTAGAAAGGAAATTTGATATTAAGAGGGCCTCACTGAATCCCAGTAATAACCAGACAACTGGTGTTGTCCAGTTCACCCGGTGGAAAGTGGGAGGCAGGAAGTAGAAAGGCTCAAGCTCCTTTCCCTGGGTCAGTTCAGGAATTTAATTTCAGCAAATGTTTATTGGAGCCTAATAAGTGTTGGGCACAGTGTTAAGCTCTGGGATATAAAACTAAATGAAACGTGGTCTTGTCCTTGAGGAGCTCACAACTTCAGTAAAATGGCTTCAACATTCCTCATGTGCTTTGTTAACTCTTATCCTGGGACTTGTCAGGGGAGAGTTGTAACTAATCCATCCACGCTTCTGAAGTTTTCAAAACCAAAAAAAACGAGACACGGCACAGGGGTGGAGGAGAGATGGCTGCAGGAACTGGTGCCAACCTTGGGAGCCGCCAGACTCGGGCCTCTGATGGTGTAGCTTCTGGCAAGGAGCAGCCAAGACCTTCCCCCGCACTGGCACCCTCGCGCTTGGCTGGGGCACAGGGAGGCTGCGGCGGTGCCAGCAGCTGGTTTGGCCTTGACGGTGACAGCCGGGAGCCGGCTAGGATGCCGAGCCGAGGTCCGGCTCCGGGACGAGACTGCGCGCCCCGCGCCCGCAGCCAGGGGGCAGAGTTCCCGGGCTCGTGCCACCGCTGGCTACCTGGGGCTCAGTCCCCACCACTCCCCGCCGAGTCCGCGCCTTCTCTTTGCGAGTCCTCTCCACCATCCGGGGCTCGGAGGAGCTCAAGATTTCACCGCCGGCGACCGCTTCCGAGGGGCAGGAGCGGAGGCGCAGCACGCGACCCGAGGCGGGAGGCGAGATGGGGAGGCGAGGGCGGTCCGCGCGCGGGGGCGCGGGAGGGGACTCGAGTGGGGGATTCGAGGGACGCTGCAGCCCCGCCCCCGCCCCCTCCTCTCCTCCTCTTCAGAACCGGAGGAGCCGGAGAGCTTGGACCAAACCCTGCTGCTCTGGCACCATGACGCTCGCCCGCTTCGTGGTGGCTCTGGTTTTAGGGGCGCTCCCCGAAGTGATCGGCTTTGATCTAGTCGTCAGTAATCCCCTCCACCACCGCTATCGCCATTCGCTCCCTCGAGGTCCCCGGCACCCTTATTACCTTCCCACCCAGCAGCGGCAACAGAGGACGCCTGCGCCGCCCCCTCTCCCGCGCGTCCCGCGCCCGGCGCCCGCGCTGCATGCCCAGCGCCTGCACGCCCTCCACGCCGGGCGCACGCCGGGGCCGCACCACCGGGACTGCCCCGCCGGCGAGCCCTGGGTCAACGTGACGGACTTCGGCGCCCCTTGTCTGCGCTGGGCAGAGGTGCCACCTTTTCTCGAGCGGTCGCCCCCGGCGAGTTGGGCTCAGCTGCGAGGGCAGCGCCACAACTTCTGTCGGAGCCCCGACGGCGCGGGCCGACCCTGGTGCTTCTATGGGCACGCCCACGGCAAGGTGGACTGGGGCTACTGCGACTGCAGACACGGTGAGTGGTCCCGGGGCAGCGGCGGCCGCTCGGGACTGGCGGGGAGCCAGCCTGGCTCGCCCAGGGCGTTAGATGTGCCTTGAAGAGAGGGGCTGCGAGTGTGGGCTTTCGGGTTTCCATTGCCGGGTGTGATGGTTGGCTGCCGCCGAGTTACCAGCGAAGTACATTGGTACGGTGACTTTAAGTTAGCGAGGCGTGCTTTGTGTGGGAAAGTTGTGAGGATAGTTTTTGTGCAAGGTGCTGCGCCCTGGGTTCGTGGATATGGCCTCTGGCCACTGCTGTGTGTGTGTGTGTGTGTGTGTGTGTGTGTGTGTGTGTGTGTGTGTGTGTGTGTACATTTTGTGTACACGCGTGCTCTTCGGGTGGATGTGTGTGCATTGGGTGGATTCGTGTTCTTTAGGTCAGTTTGCCTTGAGGGCGTTACCATATTACACGAAAGAGGCAAAGTAAAGGAGGAGATAAAGTTTCTAATTACGTTATGGGAAGAGAATATTAAATCTAATATGACAACCAATAATAACCTTACCCCCTCCCCATAGACCGCGATTTGGAAGAATGTGATACATTTTTTTTGCCTTCAGTCTCACCACTGACCTATGTTTGAAAAAATATGGCAAAATTTCCTGGTCAGAATACAACTTGTCAAAAGGATGTTCACCTTCTGGGGCACAATTTGGTAAATATTATCAGTGAGTGAAGAGAAAAGAAAGGAAAAAGAAATAGTAACTATCTTAGGGAAGAAGCAACTTGATATAGTCAAATGCAGTTTTCAAGGATGCCATTTTTTAGCTGTATATGTTCTTTGTGGGCGATTGGGATTAGTTGGTGACATCAAGAGATAAAGTTGGTAAGATGTTTTGGTTTTATGGTACAATGAAAACATATTAATAGGTTTAATGTAAGTAAATGATCTGCCTTTGAACAGTGCTTCACTTTGAGTAGTTGGGGTTTTGTTTAACACTGGGGCTTCTTCCCCCCCCACACCCCTTCTTTAATAGCTGGGAAGAAAAACTTTTTGTCCTTCAAAGTTTGAATTTTCCTTCAAACATCTTGTTGGCAGCTCTCCATCTAAGCTATGGGGCAGGGGGTTCATGAATTGGGATTCTGAGATATGTTGTACTTTATACCTTTTGGAGGTAATTTGGAGGTTGGCTTTCATAGTGCCATATGCCATTTTTTTCCTACAGACATTTTTATTTATCTGAATTGCATTAGCTTAGAGTTAAAGGAAGGTTAAGATCAATTATCCTTCATCCTGGAGAATGAAGTCATTGCTATACTCGTGTTTCTCAGACAGAATGCCAATGTGGCTATAAAAAAAATTGAGGTGATATCAGGCAAAGAGCTCTAGCACTGTCTCATTATTTACTGTAAGAGATTATCTGTTATAAAATATCATGTTCAGCAAACATTGGAATTTTTTTCACTTTCCTGTTATTGTAATATATTTCTTATTTTTAAATGTATATTTAGGATCTATATATGTAAATATGCTGAGAAAAATGGAATTGAAAGTTAAAACACTATAGTGATAAATTGCTCTCTTTCTGACACATAACACTCCTTTAACTTCATATTGCAAACGAAGAGAGTATTTTCCCCCTTGTGTTGAAGAGAAATTTAAATCTAACAGCAGCACAGACTTTTTGTGATGTTATTATGTTCATAGCTAATTTTCACCAGACAGAATCCCAAACACTGCATAATCGTTGTGTGTGCAGTATTTCCTGGGGTAAAGTGATTGAACACAAGAGAAACAAAAGAAACCACCCAAGATGGGAGATAAAATGCCCCCCCCCAGAACAGGAAAACAATTGGCTGGCTATGTAATAATTAATTACTTCCACAGACCCAGTCTTGATAACCAGAACTTCCCATCCTTTCATTTACTCACGTTCTGATTAGGCATGATCCATTCCTTTGAAATGACTGGCATGTTCTGAGCATACTTATGGCTTTCTGGCCTTGGTCCTACATTTCACTGAGCAGGGTAAACAAAGCTATCATGGAGTAGTGAAAAGTACATGGAATTATGCTTTAGAAAACACTGGTGTCCGTTTTGGCTCTGGCAGTAGCTATGTAGTGTTGGGTAAGACTCTTAACTCCCAGAGCTTTTGTTTCCTTATCTGCAGAAAAGCAGTTTTTGAACAGATTAATTCAAAGAACTTTTCCAGCTCTGAGCATGTACCAAAATAACCTGGCCTGATAATAGCTAGGATTCATTGAACATTCACTCTGTGTTGGATGCTGAGCTAAGCATTTTATATATTAGTTTTCTCATTTAATTCTCATAACAACATTAGGAGGTAGTGTACATTTTCATGTCACAACTCATTTTGCTCTAGTTCTTTAATTATGTAAACGTGGAGAAATATATGTGCTCTCTGATGATCCTATTTTTGTAGCTTAAGGACTAGTCTTAAAAGGGGAAAGGAATTATGTTTGGTCCAATGCACATGATTTCCTGTATCTTAGGATTTAGAAATATCCAGAGTTTTTTTTTTCTTTATAAAAAACAACTAGAACAAAAGGAAAGAAAATTTATAGTAGTGAGATCCCTCCTTTAAGAAATAAACTGGAGGCCAGAGTCACGTATCTAGTTACACTGAGAGAAATGAGGAAGTTGTTGCCTTTAAGGTAGAGACTTGGTCTAAGCCTGGTTGAAGGGGCGCTGAGGTGATCTCAGGTAAGCTAAGGCAAGGTGTGGACACTCCAGTGGCTCAAATGTCTGAGAGTGAGAAAGATGCCTGGGCTCTAATTGTATGAAACCGTGAATTAGTAATAGTCGTTTGGAGGATTGGAATTACCCTAAATCAGCCCAGGGAGTTTGTTCTCATAATGAGCACCTAGGAACTTCTTAAAACGCAGATGCCTAGGCTCTAGCCTTCAGAAGCCCTGATTAAGTAATCCTTAGCTCTGTCTCAGGAATGTGCATTTCTGATGAGCAGCCAAGGTGATGTGGATGCTGAAGACCCTTTGTCAGACTTGGGAAAACCATGGGAGGGCATCAGAACCCATCTAGAATGTATAGTGGTGGGTGATTAGGTAGACTGAGTCCATCATCTGTGACTTAATTCTGCTAGGTGTAGGATCAAGAAGAAGGCCTGCCAATCTATGGTTAACTTTTTGTGTCATTCTAGGAAATGGCACCACTGTTTTTCATTTGACTGGTGTGGGATAATAATAACCTAGTTCACCAGAATATGATTATTAACTGCATGTGAGTTAGGTTATTTTTTATGTTTCTACAGAAATAATTAACACACAAATGATTCCCCCCACCCCGGCCCCCCGGCATACCCTGCAGTAATTTAGAGCTTCCCGCCTAGGAAGGGAAAATCACTTTGCAGTCACTGGTTGGCGTGGCAGATGGGACAACTTGACGCTGTGCTAACTACTCTCCATTACAAGCAGCTGAGCGGAACTCAGCCATAGGTGACTGATGACTGATGGGTAAAACAGGTACAATAAGAGATGATAATGCTCTAATAATGGAGATGTCACCAGAAGGAATGATTCCTAGATCTGACTTTTTGTCATGTCATCATGCTAAGCTATTCATATGCATGTACCCTCTGCAATCTCCTGATTCAAACAGAGGTAGCCGACTTGTGGGACAATTGTTTATAGGCTGTACTCTGAAGTCCATCTGGTGTTTGAAGTGAATGTTAATTAAAAAGTTGGCTGAAAACTGTCCCTTTAAAAAAAAAATGCTGCATCTTGATTCTGTGTAGCAGGTTCTCAGAAACATTAGCAATATCAGATTTGATATATTTCCTGGCTGGATTTTAAATTTTGAGCTCAATCTGCTCTTTAGGATAAGGCAGATATAAAATACTTTGATTTGAGGCATTGTCTGACTCTTTACTAGTCTGAAGACTTGTTTTTAAGAAGAAAATAAGATATCTAGTTACTGTTGCCTTTTTAAAAACGTTTTATTTATTTATTTGAGAGAGAGAGAGAGAGAGGATGAGTGGGAGGGGCAGAGGGAGAGAGGAGAGAGAATCTCAAGCATGTGAGCTAGGAGCCAGATACAGGGCTCGATCTCATGACCCTAACATCACGACCTGAGCCAAAGTCAAGCAAGAGTCCAATGTTTAACTGACTGAGCCACCCAGGTGCCCCTAGATACTGTTGCCTTTTGTGAGTGATTATCTGTGAGTGTAAATAGATATGTGGCCATTGTCTTTGAGTGTGTGTGTGTGTGTGTTTTAAGGTAATCTTTGTAAAAGTGATTTGGTTCATAGGTGTCTGGGTGGCTCACTGAATTAAATGTCTGCCTTCAGCTCAGGTCATGATCTCAAGGTCCTGGGGTTGGAGCCCCACTTTGAGCTCTACCTCCTGTCCTGCTCCTCGCTCAGCAGGGAGTCTGCTTCTCCCCCTCCCTCGGACCCTCCCCCTGCTCCTGCTTTCTCTTTCTCAAATAAATAAATAAAATCTTTAAAAAGAAAAAAAAAGTGATTTGGTTCATAATTGTGGAGGCAAACCTAAATATACAGCAATAAGATACTACGCAGAGGTTCCCTTCATTTGATGGATACTACAGAGCTACTAAAGTGACAATAGTAAAGATTATATATAAAAAATGGAAAAATGCTTATGATAATGTTAAAAGGAAAAGATAGATACCAAGTTTATATACATGATGATTGTGAAAATAAAGATGCCTTTGGAAGAGGAAAAAAATTGTAATTACTTACTTGGGTATGAGTGTGGCTTGGATTAGTTAAGGTGGTTTTGATGGCAAAGACTAGAAAACCCAATTCAAAACAACTGAAGCAATAAGGAGATTTGTTGTTCATACTACAAGAAGTTGGGCTCCAACATGGTACAAATGTTTCTCTGCTATTCTTTTGGCTCCTCTGTTCTCTAAGTGTGGCTTATTCCGGGCTTCCCACTGAGATAGGATAGCCTGCAGAAGAAAGAAAGGGCCCCTCCTCATGTAGGTCACATAGAAAGCAAGGAAACCTTCCTAGAATTTCACCCCCCACCACTTCCTCCTGCATTTCATTGGCCAAGACTGGATCACATGTTCCTCTGGCACTCTCTGGAAAGGAAAAGTCAATTAACACAATTGGGTAGTTTAATCAGGATTAATCTTGGAACAACTAGGGACTCTCCTGCAGGAGGAAGTGAGGTTGTTGTTGAGAAGAACCAGCAGGGTCTGCTAAGACGTATGGTTGGAGTTTATCCTTGCATTTGGGAAACTTAACGTGATGAAAAATAGTAGCAAGTAGGGGCGCCTGGGTGGCTCAGTTGGTTGAGTGGCTGCCTTCGGCTCAGGTCATGATCCCAGGGTCCTGGGATTGAGCCCCGCATCCGACTCCCTGTCAGCGAGAGCCTGCCTCTCCCTCTCCCTCTGCCTAGTTGTGCTCTCTGTCAAATAAATAAAAATAAAAAAATTCTTTAAAAAAATAGTAGTAAGTAACTTAAAAAAATTGTTCTGTGAAATGCTACATTTATTTTTCGGCTGAATGTAGATGAATCACATTTAGCCCCTGATTTGATTGAAAAAGCATGTTTTCTTAGGATGCATTTGCAGGTCTGGCAAATTTATGTCTGAAGTAAATAATTCCGTAATTGTTAAGAATATGGAAGTTAGCTCAGTTGTGAGGTAAACACCTTAATTCTAATTTTGAAGCTTCCCCCATCCCTGAATTAACTCATAAAGCAGGCAGTCCTCTGAAATCTCTTCCTTGAGTCTGCATCTTAAACAGGCATTCAGTTGTGCGCTATGCGAACAATTGATTGAGATTGCCTTCCGGGTGGTTGGCACCCTGTTCAGGAAATGTTTATTTTTGCCTCTTTCGCATCTTACTTTTCCAGGGCAGTCTCCCCTCTCCCCACTCCCCTTTCTTCCTGCAAGTCAGCCCAACAATATTAATAAAAATTTTATTGTATGCAAAGCACTAAAATAATGAGATTTTTCCCCCACTACAAGACACAACCTCAATAGTTTTTATTAAGATCACCAGAGGGACACAAAGGATGGAAAATCCTGGTTCTTATAACAAGGCAAGGATAGATTTCATTAAACATTTTCTGAGTTCACACTAGGAGCAGCAATTACAAAGATGAATAAGAAATCACCTGTGTCCTCTGGTTGAGGACACCCGCTCTCTGAGATGTCAGAAGAATACTAAGCATTTTCATTACCTTTCCTGTGATCCCTACTCTAGGAGACAGATAAGAGGGTTACTATCAGGAGTAGTTTAATTTCATCACTCAGAGCTGAACAATGAAATGTTAATACCCATACCATTTGCTTATGTGTGAATAGTTCAGAGACACACAATTGGTGAAGTTTTCTGCTAGGGTTATATGCCTGTGTTCTTAGTATTCCATCATTACACTATGGAGAGAAGCTTCTTTTGCATAATACTATATAATGTTTTAAATGAAGTAGTAATTAATAAAATTTATAAATTTCTAATAATCTCAATGTAAATGGGTAGAATTGCTTTTAAGTATACTTTCTCAGGGGCGCCTGGGTGGCTCAGATGGTTAAGTGTCTGCCTTCGGCTCAGGTCATGATCCCAGGGTCCTGGGATCAAGCCCCGCATCTTGCTCCCTGCTCATCGGGGAGCCTGCTTCTCCCCCTCCTTTTCCTGCTCCCCCTGCTTGTGCTCTCTCATTCTGTCAAATAAATAAATAAAGTCTTAAAAAAAAAAAGATACTCTCTCATTGTTTAGATACTTTCCCATTTTGACTTATACCAGTTGAGATTTTTTTTTTCTCAGCACTGAAGGTATCTACATGAATAATAAATGAACAACTAATATGAATTATGGATGTGAACTAATGGAGGCAGATATAGTTCAGTTGGAACTCAATCCGAGGGAATGTTTCATATGTTAAAAGATGATCTGATTTCATTTTGACATGGCATGATTTGAATAAAATCTGTTTCACAATGCTAAAGCCGGTTTTGGTTATGGGTAAATATAATCATAGAAAAACATCAAAATTAAACTAGCCTCCTGTACTGTACTTGAAAAATTCAACTAACAACCTCCCAATTCAGTTGTTTTCAGGCAATGTGAATTTTTTCTGTATTTTATAATTAAGATAGGACACGATCATTTAGTGTATTTTCCCAGTGCTGCATTTGGTTTAAGACATAGGATGATGTTTAATTCATTTGTGAAATATGTGTACTAAATTGTCCAACATGTTATGGGCTTTTTCCTTTGGAATAGTTCATACATTGAAATTTCTCTATCCCTTTCAGCTTTAAGTATACTTTTTGTCCGAGATCTGAGCAATAGCTTGATGTCACCAGCATTCATTCTTTCTGGTTCCACCAAAACAATAGCAATGACTAAAATTAATTATTTTGTGCTTCTGTGAAGATCAGTAATAGATGAGAAAGGATTTGTATGATAACAGTAATTTTATTTTACTCATTTATCGAATTGTGATTTTAAAAGATTTAAAAAAATATGTTTTTAATTCTATTCAGAAAACACTACTTCCCTTTTTGCTGGTTTTTCTTTCAAACAAATGACTGCTATTCTGTAAGTACATGCTAGTTAATGAAATAGCCATACCTTTTCATTTGGTTTATTTTGGAATGAGCTGGATTCACAGAACAAAGATAGCTGACTCACCTGATTCCCTTCCTAGTATTTCTTTTAGTCTCCTTGAAGAATGGAGTATGAAAAGGACGGTTTTGCTAGCTGTCCAAGGAAGGGTAATACTATCATGGCTCTATTAGTTTGCTAGGGCTGCTGGAACGAGTACCGCAACTGAGTGGCTTAAACAACAGAAACATACAGGTTCACGATTCTGGAGGCTGAAAGTCCAAGGTCAAGGTGTCAGCAGGGCAGCCCTTCCTCTGAAGACATCAGGGAAGGATCTATTCATGGGATCTCTTAGCTTCTGATAGTTCCATGGCTTGTGGGACGTAACCCCAATCTTCAGATAGTGTTCTCCCTCTGTGTGGGCCTCTGTGTCTAAATTTCTCCTTTTTATAAGAACATAGTCATACTGGATTAGAGCCCACCCTAAGGACTTCATGTTAACTTGGTCATCTGCAAAGACCTTGTTTCCAAATAAGGTCATGTGCATAGGTAGTGGGGGTTAGCACTTCAGCATTTTGGTGGGGGAGGAATAGAATTCATCACATCGTAATAGCCTTACAAACTGACAAACCAATGAGACTTATTTAGGGAATTTTAATCTAGTTAGCAGTTTTCTGGAAGATTTCCTTGTCTCCACTGAGACTGATAAAATGGTTAAAGAGAATCCTTTTTTAATGTCTTTCCATCTTGGGAATTCTTGGGTTTTTTTATTTTTATTTTTTTTTTATTTTAAGTAACCTGTCCACCACACATGGGGTTCAAACTCCTGAGAGTTTGAACTGAGATCAAGAGTCACATGCTGTGCTGACGGAGCCAACCAGGCACCCGGGGAATTCCTGTTTTTTAGCAAAATTGCCCATAAAACAAATTTGAGTAACATGCATCTTTTATGTTCCCCTTCTTTTATAAAACTAGAGGTATGACTACAAAGCAGAAAAATAATAGTAAACTAAAGTGACAAGTTCAACAGTTTTGGCGGGGAATTAAGATAGTAGAATTCTGAGCATTGTTGCACATTGACATATTTTTGCCTTGAGGTAATTGTAATACCAACAGACAGTTGACTTTTTTTGGTGGTCGGGGTGGGGGGTGACAATCTATTTCAAGAACTCTGGAGAGTCCTCTCCGTGACATGATATCACATATAGCTTTTACAGTTCCAGACTTTCTCCTGGAAAGTTTTGTTTTATAATTATTTAATGCCTGTTTTAGTTGACCTAAAACCTCTATTTGAGACTTCAAATTTTAAATTATAATTATTAACACATTTTAAAAATAGAAACATTTAGAATAGAATAGTTTCCATCAGATTGGCACTTGAGAGACTTCAAGACAGTGCAGCCCGTGCAGTCCAGAGACATTAGCTGAGACTGTGAGGAACATTGCAAAGTGCGTGGCTGGAGTAGGAGAGTGTGAGGGAAGGAAGAGGGATCAAATTTTTTTTTTTTAAGATTTTATTTATTTATTTGACAGAGAGAGATGCAGCGAGAGAGGGAACACAAGCAGGGGGAGTGGGAGAGGGAGAAGCAGGCTTCCCACAGAGCAGGGAGCCCGCTGCGGGGCTGGATCCCAGGACCCTGGGATCATGACCTGAGCTGAAGGCAGTCGCTTAACGACTGAGCCACCCAGGTGCCCCGAGGGATCAATTTTTGTTAATAAAAGAGCTTTACTATTACTTTAGCAATATAAATGAGTTTACCAGGCTTTGACCTTTTGTGGAGTGCTTCATTGTTTCATCCTATTCTTTTTTAAAAATTGAGCTAAGGGTATTTCCCTCCCTTCACTTTGTAATTGTGTACCTGTAAATTTGTGCAAATGTATAGTGCTCCTACAAATTTGTACAGCCCATGGGACTCCTCCACTGGAAGGTCAGCCTCCAATGTAGATCACAGGAGAGTTGTCCCTTCTCTCCTGTTTGCAGGGTGTAAAACCTCTTCAGGCTGTCTGACCCTTCTGCCTGGCTATTTATTCCCATAAAATGTTAGGTAGATTAGTTGCAGTATTTCAAATAGAATATTTCACATAGAATGGTAAAAGCCACGTGACATAATGCATAAGGTGCATTATGCAAAGAATATAAATGCATAGACACGAAAAAGACATAAAATGCAAAGACATCGCAGGGTCTTTGCTCGGGTTCAGAAGTGGGACAGTAGCAGGGACAGGAATCTGGGAGATAACTTAGAGACAGAGGAACAGTGGGAAGGGTGGGAAACTAGGAAATAGGTGGTCATGGCAGTTGATTTGGTCCAAATCTTCCTCATCCATAAACTGAGGGAAATGAGTTACAGTTTTTAAGATTTTGACCATCTTGACCGTTCTAAGAAAATAAATGAAGCAAGAGCAAAGTAAAACCAAAAACAAATAAAAACTGCTACGTGTCTTAAATGCAGTGTAAATTGTGTGTTCAAACTTTTATTATTTTGGAGCATGTTATTCTGATATTTTTTAAAGTGCTCTTTCAAATAATTATTTGAAGAATTATGCACTACCTAGAATTATCTCCCATTAAGAACTACTCACTCTGAGTCCAAAGTAGATAATTTCTCAGAATATGTTAGAAATTTTTATGGCCTTATGAGAAGGCCATAAACTAGGTGGGTGTGGAGAGTGGAGCACTACTAGGAAGATGTGTGAGTTGGGGATGTTGGTGATGGAATGGATTCTGACAGAGAATTCATTAGTCATTGATATGCAAATTGACTTTCCAGAATTGTAAATATTTGTATTCATTTGTTAAAGGAAAATTGGATGAGCACTCCACATTTCTTGCCATATAGCAGAAACAGCTAAATGAATCCAGGCTTTCAGAGCATGTTTGGAGAATCTGAGAAATGATGGTGGAGTTGATAATTCACCTGGAAACTATTTCCAGCTCTGTCATTGCCATTATCATGATGCAAGGGTAGTAATTATACTTTATGCAGAGTTTTCTATGCCTTATCTCCAAATGCCTTAATCATTTAGATGATATGCATGCATCATTTCTTCTTGATAGTTTTTTGGTGATCTAGGCAGTATTTTGCATTTTATTATGATTTTTTAACATGCATAAGTAGTGTTTTAGTTTGTTTCATTACTAGAACTTTCTTCCAACCCTTTGACATGAGTAATTTGGAGGAGGGGGATTAATAAAGAGATAATAGATTAATTTATTTTTTTAAAAGATTTTATTTATTTATTTGACAGAGAGAGACACAGCGAGTGAGGGAACACAAGCAGGGGGAGTGGGAGAGGGAGAAGCAGGCTCCCCGCAGAGCAGGAGCCTGATGTGGGGCTCAATCCCAGGACTCTGGGATCACGACCCGAGCCGAGGGCAGACGCCCAATGACTGAGCCACCCAGGCACCCCTAGATTAATTTAAATATCATTTCAAGTAATGTTTGTTTGAGGTGAACAGATTAATTTTTTGAGTTGAAATAAAGTGCTGGCATTTGCGATATTCATGGTATTATGTAGGTTTCTATAGAAGAGATTTTGTGGTTAAAAAATCATTGAAGTTCAGTTAAATTCTTCAGACTTATTTCTTTAAAAATGTTTTTGCAGGGGTGCCAGGGTGGCTTAGTTGGTTGGGCGTCTGCGTTTGGCTCAGATCATGATCCCAGGGTCCTGAGATTGAGCCCCGTGTCAGGCTCCCTGCTCAGTGGAGAGCCTGTTTCTTTCTCTCCCTCTACTGCTCCCCCTGCTTGTGTGCTCTCTCTCTTGCTCTTTCTTTCTCTGTAAAAGAGATAAATAAAGTCTTTTTTAAAAAATGTTTTGCAGTTCACACTTTTCACTGAGCTTCCTCTTGCTTAGTCTAAATTAAAGAGGTTTGGAAAGTATGAATGAGTTTGAGATTTATCTGCTGTGTGAATGATCCATGCCCATGCTCTCTCCTAAATAATCAGGATTTGGCAGTATAATGTTTTGCTTCCATTTATTATTCTTTTCTTTGAATTATATGACACTTTGTGTTTGTCTTGAGACAAACAATATGTGTTTCCTAAATAGTTACATTTTTAAATGATGATGACTTGGAAAATAATAGATGCCTAGGCCAGTGCAAGTGAAATGAATGGGTAATTTGTGAATCTAATATTTTGGAAAATTATTTTAAAGCCAGACTTTGAAATAACTGAAATACGCAATATCTGATGGAATTTTTTGGTAGAACTTAACTTTGTTAACTTCTTTACCTATGAAATGAAGGCCATCATAAGTGACTTTTAACAGTTTTGTGAAATTCTTCAGCTGTCCGAGTTTGCTTTGTCTCTGCTTCAGTGTCCTGCTTGTGGCCTCCCAGTAGCCACTCTGCAAACCTTACTAATAAGAAGGGAAATGTAGGGCCTCAATCTGCCTGCACTTAAGGGATGTTATTCCCCCCCTCCCTCAGGGGTGTTTGCATTTTAATTTTGACTCTTTTCAAGACTGAAAAGAATGACTCAAATCATGGACCCTGGAGTGGCTAAATGAGGATGATATGTAAGGGGAAGCGAATTTCCAGGGGCACTCATTTAAACCAAACAATTCTATTTGGTGGGAATTTTCCCAAGATTGACATTAGGCAATGTCATCAACACCAACACCTTTTTGAAATTATAGATACAATCTTTAGAATTTCATGACTACCGCTTGAGGTTAAAAAGAGAAAAAGCATTTTGCTCTTTCGTGGTGAATAAATCAGCTGGAAGGAATATGTAACACAGTCAGTAACAGCTAATTTATAAGTAGAGCACTGAATTTTGTTTCTGTGCTTCTTATCTCTGACCTCAGGTGAAGTGGAAGGTGATAAATACATGATAAGAATTTTGCATGATATCATCTAATATTTGAGATGTAATATCAGACATGAGTCACACTCTTGCACTTTTCCCCTTTTAAAATACAATTGATGATTACAGATTTGTAATAGAGCTTGAAGTCTGGAATTGTGATGCCACCAGCTTTGCTTTTCTTTTTCAACATTCCTCTGGCTATTCGGGGTCTTTTCTTGTTCCATACAAATGTTAGGATTATTTGTTTCATTTCTTTGAAAAAAGTGGATGGTATTTTGATAGGGATTGCATTAAATGTCTAGATTGCTCTAGGTAGCATTGACATCTTCACAATATTTGTTCTTCCAATCCATGAGCATGGAATGTTTCTCCATTTCTTTGTGTCTTCCTCAATTTCTTTCATGAGTATTTTATAGTTTTCTGAGTACAGATTCTTTGCCTCTTTGGTCAGATTTATTCCTAGGTATCTTATGGTTTTGGGTGCAATTGTAAATGGGATCAACTCCTTAATTTCTCTTTCTTCTGTCTTGTTGTTGGTGTATAGAAATGCCACTGATTTCTGTGCATTGATTTTATATCCTGCCACTTTACTGAATTCCTGTATGAGTTCTAGCAGTTTTGGGGTGGAGCCTTTTGGATTTTCCACATAACAAGTCAGGAAACAACAGATGTTGGCGAGGATGTGGAGAAAGGGGAACCCTCCTACACTGTTGGTGGGAATGCAAGCTGGTGCAGCCACTGTGGAAAACAGTATGGAGGTTCCTCAAAAAGTTGAAAATAGAGCTACCGCACGACCCAGCAATTGCACCAGTGGGTATTTACCCCAAAGATACAAATGTAGGGATCCGAAGGGGTACACGCACCCTGATGTTTATAGCAGCAATGTCCACAGTAGCCAAACTATGGAAAGAGCCAAGATGTCCATCAACAGATGAATGGATAAAGAAGAGGTGGTATATATATATATACAATGGGATATTATGAAGCCATCAAAAAAAAAAAAACAAAAACGAAATCTTGCCACTTACAACGACGTGGATGGAACTGGAGGGTATTATGCTAAGCGAAATAAGTCAATCAAAGAAAGACATGTATCATATGATCTCACTGATATGAGGAATTCTTAATCTCAGGAAACAGAGTTGCTGGAGTGGTGGGGGTGGGAGGGATGGGGTGGCTGGGTGATAGACATTGGGGAGGGTATGTGCTATGGTGAGCGCTGTGAATTGTGTAAGACTGCTGAATCACAGACCCGTACCTCTGAAACAAATAATACATTATATATGTTAAAAAAAAAAAAAAGATAGCAGGAAGGGAAAAATGAAGGGGGGCAATCAGAGGGGGAGACAAACCATGAGAGACTATGGACTCTGAGAAACAAACTGAGGGTTCTAGAGTGGAGGGGGGTCAGGGGGTGGGTTACCCTGGTGATGGGTATTAAAGAGGGCACGTACTGCATGGAGCACTGGGTGTTATACATGAACAATGAATCATGGAACACTACATCAAAAACTAATGATGTAATGTATGGTGAGTAACATAACATAATAAAATAAAATTAAAAAAATAAAATAAAATATAATCGGACTTGCTGTTTGCTTAACTAAAAAAGAAAGCACAATTAGTGTGGACACCGTGATGTTAATGACCAAAATCAAATCAAATCAAATCAAATCAAATCAAATCAAATCAAATCAAATCAAATCAAATCTGCAAAATCCTCATTTAAACAAAGAAGCACATGCTGTCAACATGGAGGTCAAATCATTCTGGCTGGATCTCTCACTGCTTATGTGGAAAAATCATGTCAACTGAGGACAGGCTCAGTATGTTCAAATGGTAATTTCTATTAAAGGGTTTTGGGATTCTTTTCTACTTCAGGGTCAGTGCGGCTTCGAGGTGGCAAACATGAGTTTGAAGGCGCCGTGGAAATATACGCAAATGGAGCTTGGGGCACAGTGTGTGGCAGCCACTGGGATGATTCGGACGCCTCAGTCATTTGTCACCAGCTGCAGCTGGGGTGAGTTCGCCCATCCTTGCCCAAACCAGGCTGCTGATACCGGAGAGTAATGGCGGGCACCCGTCACTGCAATGGAAAGATGTCGCGCATCTTCCTTCCTCTTGTCTCACCTCCCTCATTCTCACTTTTCACAAGAGTTATAAAGAAAGGGCCCCACGGGGAAGGAATGCTGACCAGGAAATAAGCAAATGCCCAGTGGTCTGATGTTAAAAGCGTCCTTTGGTCTTTGTCTTTAAAAAATCCTTTAGTCCTAGGAAGCCGGAACGGGATTCCGAGGATTGTCATTTCTCAGTAGCGTCATTTGCATCTCAGCGGCTACTTGTAGCCCTCCACAACTTCCACCTTTTTGTGCGGGAAGGAGGCGACGTTCATCCCCGCTCTCATCCCGAGAGGGGAAAGGCGTGGTGTCCAGGCCTGGCGCTTCCGTGCTCAGGAGGCCCGGCTAGCAGGCCCGGCGCGGCCCGCGGCTTCCCTGCAGCTCTGAGCACTCTCTGTACACAGTTGGTACTCACTACTTGCCACCAGGCCCGGCGCCTTTATGCCAAGTGCCAGGGGGCTTCCCCGGGAGCGGAAGGCTCCATTTTGGAACAAAAGATTTTGCTTTTGTGGTTGTTCTTATTGTTCTGTTTTTGTCTCGTTTATTTATTTTATTTTTGTAAGTGCACTTGCCAGATGTTTTTCTTGGCCTCTCTCACTAGAGATCTTTAGAAAGCATGGAAACTATCTCGTTATGAACAGGCAGTTCCAAAAGACTGAAAAAGTTTTGCAGTTTACAAATATTTTGGATTAATAATCAGTGAGTGGTAATATCTAATAGGATGATAGAAACGAAAAGGTTGGTCAACTGCAGTCAGATCAGTAAGAACTTTAATTTGTCTGCTTCCTCCTGTCTTCTTGTTAGGAATACTTGTTAATAAGTATTTAATAAAGACAAGCCCTTCTGAAGGCTTAAGTTTTGTTCAGACTTTTGATGCTGTTAGAGCAGCAAATAGGCTTAATGTATTTAATGAATTAACTAATTTTTAAAAGTGAGTGTTGGTGTAAGTCTGGATGAAAGAAGGAATAAGGCTATACAGCCTACAAAGTGTTATGGTGTTTGGGAATGTTAATTACTGATTTGATCAATGAATATTTTGTCTGGCAAAGAGTCATTGGCAGGTGGACAGGACACAGAGAGTGTCGACTTGATGCTTTTTCTTTTGAGGGTCTTAATGTGTAACAAATTTGTAGACTGGTGGCAGTGTCTTCCTTAAAATACGCATTTATATATGCTTTTATTACCCCTGAAAATCAGGGAAGAATACGATTTCCTATGAGACTCTGACATAAAAAACCAAAACACTATAGTGGAGGTGTGAACTGCTAGTCTTTTGGTTGATGAAAGAATATAAACTATGATCCTGCAAACAGAAACTGCTGATAAACTGATCTGATTACTTATATCATCTCTTAGTTGATACTTTTTTTTTTTAAGTAATCTCTACACCCAATGAAACGTGGGGCTCAAATTCCCGACCCAGAGATCAAGAGTCCCGTGCCCTCTGACTGAGCCAGCCAGGCACCCCTCGTTTTTATTTATTTTTATTTTTTAGTAGTCCATTAAAAAAAAGTATTATATAATTAGATCAGAGCAGCTCAGAATTATTGCTATTAAGACATGTTCATATTTTAGATATATCCCAAATGTTTACTGTTTGGTTGATGGTGGAAGCTGTTGTATGGAGACAATTCTAGAGATTACCATGTTAATCAGATAAGCCTTTAATATTTTTAAAACTTAATATCAATTTGTACATATCAGAGGTTACTTATAAAATATGTAGATTAGATGAGTTAAAAGCAGAGCCCATCTGCATGTTACCATTTTATTAATTGGTTCCAAAGTCTTGCTAGCAAATACTGTATATAAGGTTTTAAAAATTTTGTGAATGGATTGCCTCTCTTGATATTATCTTACTTATATGTAGTGGTAATCATTTTGAAAATGCTAGCCTAGGGGCGCCAGGGTAGCTCAGTTGGTTAAGTGTCTGACTTGATCTCAGCTCAGATGATGATCTCAGGGTCCTGAGATTGATCCCTGAGTCAGGCTCCCTGCTCATCGGGGAGTCTGCTTCTCCCTCTGCCCTTCCCCCTGCTTTTCTCTCCCTCTCTCTCTCAAATGAATAAATAAAATCTTAAAAAAAATTTAAAAAAAGAAAGAAAATGCTAGCCTAAAATCTCATCAAGCATCCAGACCACCCTTCCTTTTAGACAGCAGAAGGCAGAGCTTACAGAAAATTGCAGCTTAGAGTAATTTGCAGCTGAGTCCAGACTAGAATCCATGTCTCACTGAGCCACATGACACACTTCTTTCACAAAACCAACAGCTTCTTTTTTAAATCTGTAGTATTTGCCCATATATATTTTTTTCCCTAAAATCAGCCAGAGGTAGGAAAGGCACATGCATACCATTAGTTATTTAAGATTGATTAAAAAGATTGCTGTAGGTAACCAACCCAAGTTCTGATCTGATGTTTTGATTTCCTTGAAACTTATGCAACTCGTTATATTTTTTTTCCTTCCACATCTGTCTTTATTGATTTCTTCCATTTAAAAAAATCTAAATACTTTGACAAAAAATTCACCTATATTCGATAAACCTAACCTCGATCATTGTGTTTCCAGACGAAAAGGAATTGCAAAACAAACCCCGTTTTCTGGACTGGGCCTTGTTCCCATTTATTGGAGCCATGTCCGTTGCCGAGGAGATGAAGAAAACATACTGCTTTGTGAAAAAGACGTCTGGCAGGGTGGGGCATGTCCTCGGAAGATGGCGGCTGCTGTCACATGCAGCTTTTCCCAGGGTAAAAACGTCTCTTTTACTTTTTCAACAAGATTCCAGATGATAAAATTGTCTTCGTCAAATCATTTCCTCAAAGAGTTTAAATACAGATGTTAAGTCTGAATCACCATATTATGTAGTCAAATCGTCTTCAGTAGGAGTGCGTCTAACATTCTGAATTCCATTTAACTTTCAAATGATATCTCTTAACGTGTTTTCTATTTTATCTAATTTCCTTACAGAAATATTGTATATTGTACATGAAACATATATTTTACTAATGGAAGGTCATGATAGATTCAAGATGGAAAATCATCTTGGAACCAAATATAAAACACAGCAACTACGACAAAATATTTTCACTTTATAGGATAGAATATAATCGTGGAACCAGTGTTCTCCTTTGAGTTGTCAGTAGCACATTCCATAATATGGATAACTGCCTCGGATAAAACCTCCTTCCAAGGGGTGCCTGGGTGGCTCAGTCATTAAGCGTCTGCCTTTGGCTCAGGTCATGATCCCAGGCGCCTGGGATCGAGCCCCGCATTGGGCTCCCTGCTCCGCAGAGAGCCTGCTTCTCCCTCTCCCTCTACCTCCTGCTCTGCCTACTTGTGCTCTCTCTCTAGCTCTCTGTCAAATAAATAAATAAAATCTTAAAAAAAAAGCCTCCTTCCCAGCACTATATACTAGCCATGAGATGATGAACGTGGTTCAGTACACATATGTGCAGATGTTTGTATGAACATGTGTGGAGAAGGGAATAGCTGCTTTTCCTGATGGCTGATGGGTTTTCTGGGGACCGTGGCATACTTTAATGTGTGACCAGAACCTGAGACTAGCACACTGTCACAGCATCTCTTCTTGCATTCTCCTTGAAGATGGCAGCACGATCAGATTTCCTAGGTCTTAAAGAGCTAGCAGCTAGCTCAGGGCATTGGTTTCTGTTGGAGTGCAAATATGGGGAGGAATGGAAACTCTCTCACCACAAAACATACAGAGACTCAATTTAGAGTAATTCCTGTGAATTGGCTGGAAGAACCAATTGGAAGATAGGGTGCAGGTATGTGCTTTGAGAACCACAGTCTTTTTTGAGTGGGCCAAAGCTTATGTTAAATCTTAATGTTTTGTAAATTTTTCCTCTTTCTTTCGTCTCCACTTTTGGATAATGCTACTTTGGGCAGTATATGTTTATGCATTGCTGCTTCAAGGATGATGTGAATTGGGCTCAATAACGCATTACTTTTTGTAGACTATTGCTTGTACTTTATGTTCCACCTGATGGATAAAATGTTTGACATTTTCCAAGTACTGAAATAAAATCTTGAAAACAATAATTATTTTTCTTTCAGGATATCTATCTGCTTAAAAAAAAAATCTTTCTGTTCTCTATCATCTATCCACCTGTTTATACTCTGATTGCAAAGATGAATTTAAGGTCATTTATAAGCATATATATATAAATGTGGGAGGTTGAGATAAGATCGAAGTGAGAGAGAAATGTGAGAGAAGTTAGAATGTGAAAGGGGATAGCTCAGATCAGCAAATATTGAGTCTACTTCAAGGCACAGTAATAGACCTTTGATATATTTTTGTAGTTTGGAAAGTACATTTAGTACCTTGTCATTTAGTACTCGTTGCTTTTCCAACACTTAACAAAGTAGGAGATTGTGTAGCAGTATTTGATATAGGAAGTAGTAATTTAAATGAACATGTCTGGGAGTTTTATTTATCCATAAGTTAACTGTGAGTCAGCTACCTCACTGAATTCTCTTTCAAATGATTTTTTGTGTGCTTGTTGGGAGGATGTGGGATGATGATGAAATTTTGTCTTTGAGCTTTTCTATTTTTTCACAATTACTTATATAGCCAGAAAAATCCTACATGTTTTAAAATAAAACATGACACTAAAAAATATAAGGTAGTATGCCATACAGTTCTGGGTTGCAGGTGATTTTAAATTTCCTCTTAAAAAATTTTGTTTTTCGGGGCACCTGGGTGGCCCAGTCAGTTAAGCGTCTGCCTTCAGCTCGGGTCATGATCCCAGGGTCCTGGGGTTGATCCCCACGTCGGGTTCCCTGCTCAGTGGGGAGTCTGCTTCTCTCTCTCCCTCTGCAGCTCCCCCTGCTTGTGCTCTCTCTCTCTCTGTGTCAAGTAAATAAATAAAATCTTTAAATTTTTTTTTTCCTGTTTTCTCCAAGCTTACCACAGTGGTAGGGGGAGGAGAGGCAGGGGTGAATATAATAACTTAAGAAACTAATACATTTTCCCATCTTTTTTTTTTATATTTTCCAGGCTTTTTAAAGGAAAAATAAACATAACATGCAAATTTAAGTTTCTTAGCACCATTCAGCCATCAGTTAATTATAAGAAGCTAATATACAATACTGAGAACACTTACGTTTATTAAGACTATCTTTTTTCTTTTTACAAATTTTAAGTACTAGTGGACTTATGTAAATAAGCTAAATTATGAAGATCAGAATATGAGTATATATAAATATTCACTAATCTGAATCTCTGCTGCAAAATTCAAGTATGATATTTGAATATAAATATGAATATCCCAATGCCATTTACTGACAGCTGCTTACACTGTGGGGGAATTAGAAGCATATTTCATGTGGATAAATAATTAGCATTTGGCAAAAGCTGCAGTTAAATTTCTGAATAGGGGCCCAGCCTGTTCTGAACCTTTTACCATATTACATCCTTTATTCCAGAAAAATTACACTGTCTTACTATTTCCCAAACACATTCAACTCTGTGCTTCTATACATTTGCTCATACTGTTCATTTTGCCTGAACTGCACTTACCCCATCTCTGAGTTCTGCAATCCCATCCAGTCACCTTGACCCTCTTCAGATACCAGCTTCTTCAGAAGAGGTTCCCAGACTACCCCCAATGGTAAGCAAGCTCCCTTGCTTCTGCACCCCTACAGGGTCTTGATGATCTCTTCTCTGTGCTCGTTTTGACCATGTCCTTAGGTAGCAAATCTCTTGAGGATAGGGTCTGTCTAGTGCTCATTTGAATGCCCCTGCAGGTGCCTAGTATCTGTTAAACAGAATCGAGTGAATGAATATTGCTAAGTATTTTTTTCTTGTTTGGGATGTTCTTTCTAGGCTTTAGCTATCAATTATCACTCCAGTCAGTCAACAAATACCTATTACATGCCTTCTGTATGCTGGGTACCTGAGATAAACAGGTGAAAGAGAAAGGCACGTCCTCTGGCCCGAGTTGCAGCTGTTAGGAGGCAGACAATCTATGCGAAAACCAATAAATCAATGACTGTTTTAGATAAAGTAAATACTCAGAAGGCAACGTAGTAGAAAGTACCTTTGGGTGCTGCATTAGCTAAGGAGGCCAGGGCAGACCTCCTAAACAAAGGACAATTCAGAGTTGAGAACTGAATGATGAGAGCGATGCAGCCAGGGGAAGATCTGCGGGAACTCTTTTAAGCAGAAGGAACAGGAAGTGTTCAAACCCTATGTTGGGAACCAACCTTGAGTGTTTTAGGGACAGAAGGAAGAGGGCGTTGTAGGTATAGCCCGGTGAAGGAGGCCAGGGCTAGAGAGGGATGTTTAGGACTCTGACAAGAATCAGATCAGAGCATTGTGGACCGTAATAAGGAATTCACAATGGGAAGCCTTTGGTAGTTCGTAGACTCTTTTTTTTTTTTTTTTTTTTAAGATTTTATTTATTTTTTGACAGAGATAGACACAGCAAGAGAGGCAACACAGGCAGGGGGAGAAGGAGAGGGAGAAGCAGGCCTCTTGCTGAGCAGGGAGCCTGATGCGGGGCTGGATCCCAGGACTCTGGGATCATGACCTGAGCTGAAGGCAGATGCTTAATGACTGAGCCACCCAGGCGCCCCAGTAGTTCGTAGAAAATGAATATGAACCAATTCATATTCAAATGAATTCTCCATCTTGTTTTTTGTAGGTATTGGCATTGATGTTCACTACCTTGTTATAATGAGTTAGATGTTAACTTGGTATCTACAAATACAAAAATATTTCTGTACTGAAGACAAGTATGTTACAGACATAAGTGCCATTCTTAAGAATTACATGTTGGAAATGCTCAAGTTACTGTACATAAAAAAAAATTAACGTCGGGGCGCCTGGGTGGCTCAGTCGTTAAGCGTCTGCCTTCGACTCAGGTCATGGTCCCAGGGTCCTGGGATCGAGCCCCGCATCTGGCTCCCTGCTCAGCGGGAAGCCTGCTTCTCCCTCTCCCACTCCCCCTGCTTGTGTTCCCTCTCTCGCTGTGTCTCTCTCTGTCAAATAAACACATAAAATCTTTAAAAAAAATTAGTGTCATCACTACGATGCCATAAAATTAACTGTGTTTCCAATAAACTATAGTTTTGAGTGTGTGTTTTCTGGTTTCTGAGGTTGTTGGAGGAAAAGTGAATTTAGACTACTTCTTCTTAAGAGCTATTTGTATGAATGTAATTCAATTTGGAGTATTTTTTAAAATAATTTTTATTAAAAAGGGTTTTTTTTTTTTTATTATTCGGCAAACTCTACCCCCAATGTGAGGCTGTAACTACTCACAACCCTGAGATCAAGAGTTGCCTGCCCTACTGACTGAGCCAGACAGGCACCCCCAATTTGGAGTATTTTAATTGGTCAAGAATACCATAATACATATTAGATGTGTCTGTATGTCCGAATCCCTGAAGTGGCTTAATAAATATGACTTAATTACTGAGAATGGCAAATAAATAGAATATATCTAATCTCATCGGTCAATGCAAATGTATAGGTATATTTTGTTTCTAATTTCACACGGCACAGGCCCGGCATTCCCTGTCATACGCCTCGTGGGTGGCAGAAGCGCATGGGAAGGCCGAGTGGAAATCTACCATGCTGGTCAGTGGGGGACTGTCTGTGATGACCAGTGGGATGAAGCGGATGCAGAAGTGATCTGCAGGCAGCTGGGCCTGAGGTTTGTTTTTATTCTCATTTTGTTTAAGTTGTGGAATCCATTCTTTCCATACCCAGAGGTAGGTGCCTGTGTGTTTAAATTGTACATTTCCTCAAACAAATAGAAAAAGTCACCTTGCAATCTTTGTACTAGGCTGTAGGCTCCCTGAAGAGAATTTATATGTACTTATAGATCTAACCTGTTTGTGTCTGAATTCAGTTGATTTTATATGCCTGAGAATCTCAGCCTTTTACTCCTTTTCATTAATCGCATTTACATTACCCCAGGTAATGACCAGCACCATCAGTAGCAGAGACTTACTGAAGTCATCTGCTGAAACTCCTTGTTAGGCTTTAACTGAAGTTCGGCTTCTCTCCCCAAGTATGATCTCAACTTTTGACTTTGCTTTCTTATTTTTTAGGTATGTGCTTAGAACAGAGGATGTTTATTAATGTGCAAAGGAAATAATCCCCACGTAGGATGTGGAAATGAAGCATGTGTAATAAAAACAGCAGTATGAAAATCAACATTTCATGTTGCTTGAATTGTGATTATTCTGGAATAGTATGTTGTAATTTTGGATTTTTAATCCCTTTGCTTAGTGATTCTGAACATTGGTATAAGAAGCCTAAAAGTTTCTCTAGAATTATATTAGGGGATTGGGGCGTCTGGCTGGCTCAGTCGGTTGAGCGTCCAACTCCTCATTTGGCTCAGGTCAAGATCTCAGGGTTGTGAGATGGACACCCTCAACAGGCTCTGTGCTCAGTGTGGAGTCTGATTGAGATTCCCTCTCTAAAATAAGTAAATAAATCTTAACAAAATAAAATAAAATTAGGGGATCTTTTCAAAGTTGATATTTTACTTTAAATTGGTAAATTTCTTCATTTAGTGCTTTGTGGGTAGTGATGGGGAGGCCTCTTTAGATCAAAGCTTTTCTGTTCATGTATCACCTTCTTTACAATTAAGCATAATCCTTGACACTGAAGCATGATTTTTGAACCTTAAACCATTTATACTCATTTGTTTTGCAACTGTTTTTGCAACTGACCCCCCTCTTTTTCAAAACTCTCTACTGAAGCAATTTAAAGTAAAATATTGACATTTTAACATTTGACCTCTAAATACTTCAATACGTATCTCTTAAAAATAAGAACATGGTGCTGCATGGCCAAATTAACATTATCACAACTAATATATTTGATAATCATTTTTTTTTTTAGAGAGAGAGAGTGTGGGTTTGCGAACGGTGGGGGAGGGGCAGAGGGAGAGAAAGAGAATCTTAAGCAGACTTCACACCAGTGTGGAGTCCTATTTGGAGCTGGATCTCGCGACCTTGAGATCATGACCTGAGCTGAAATCAGGTACTTAACTGACTGAGCCACCCAGGCGCCCCATTGGTAATCATTCTTAATATTTTCTAATATCTGATCACATTCAGTTTCCTATAGTGGCCCCCACAATGTTCTTGACAGATGGATTGTCTTAAGCAGAATTTAGTCCAGGATCATGCAGTACATCTGGATGTTGTGTACCTGAAATCTCTTTGAATCTAGAACAGCCTCTTGTTATTCATGACACTGATTTGTGGAAGAGACAGAACAGTTGTTCTGGAGAATGTTCTTTCCTCCTGTATTTGTCTCATTTCTTCCTACTGGTGTCATTTCCTTTACTCCTCTGGCTCTTGTAATTCCTGAAACTGGAGGCTAGATCTGAAGCTTGATTAGATCAAAGCAGGTATTTTGGCCAGGATTCATCACAGGTGATGTGTAACTGGGGTCTTCCCATTGCTGAGGCCAAGCTTGAGCACTGGGTTAAAGGGGCATTGGCCTGATCCTTCCCTGTCAAGTTACATTTCCCCTGTAACTGATTCTGGGACTTAATTGCTGTTTCAGAGTTCATGTGTAGGACGGGACTGGCATGGCAAATCCTGTGTCTCTGGGGCTTATAATTATCAGTGGTGTGAAGTTTACTGGTATGATCATTTTCTTTGGGTGGGTTAGAAATAAGGCCAACCAGTTCTTGTTGAGAAAATTGTTATTAAACATGAATTTTGCGACTACATTTTCAAAATGTTCTGAGGGGATATCAATTTCAATAACAATTTCCCTCAAATTTCCAGGTGTTGCTTTTGGATTCAACACAGCATAAAATTATCATCATGTGCCCTGTACTCAAAACAACCTGGATTTGGTTCCTACTTCTGGAGATGAGAAAAGTTACAGAGTATCTCTTAGATCCCCTCATCTATAACATATTTCTTGACATATAGGGACTGTTGTCTAACAGCACAGTTGGCTGTTAGCACACATAATAAGTATATAATACACATTGGCTATCAAGGTCAGTCAAATTAGGGACTGTTATAGTTGAAAGATGTTATTAACAGTCAAAATAAACTGAGTGTTTGGTGGTAGATTATCCAACATTATTTCTCTATCCAGAAGTTCTATTTAGTTAGCTGTATCTATGAATTTCATATTTTTTGAAACATTCTAGTGTGTGTATATGTATATTTACCATGTTATCAATTTGGTGGTGCTAATTGATTTGCATGTTAGTTACTAAGAAACCTGTCTTTGCCAAAAATATTAACTTTAAGGGCAGAGTAATAGCATATTTAACATTGCTAGCTGCAGTATGGATTACTCTAAATTTAAGCTATAAGGCATTTTTTTATTATTAATATATTTCTGTGGGGAAAAGGCAGGTTTTGTTGCATAGAAAAATGCATAGAAAACTTAGAGTATCGGGGCGCCTGGGTGGCTCAGTCGGTTAGGTGGCTGCCTTCAGCTCAGGTCATGATCCCTGGGTCCTGGGATCGAGTTCCGCGTCAGGCTCCCTGCTCAGCGAGGAGGCTGTTTCTCCCTCTCCCTCTGCTTGTCGCTCCTCCTGCTTGTGCTCTCTCTCTCTGTCAAATAAATAGATAAAATCTTTAAAAAAAAAGAAAATTTAGAGTGTCATAGAGATACACCGTGAATATTGATATTTATAGTTACAGAAGTGATTCTAGAAATTTATGTTGTAATGTAGAATTCTTTCTTGAGAGCCAAAGATTTCTTTCACTTAAATAAACAGTTCTTAAACAAAGACCATGTTGAAAAACAATAGTCTATTACGTAGAAAGGATACAGAGATGGAATCATCAGGAAGATTATATTGATGTTGGACACATGCAAGGGTCAAGTGTTTCCATCTTTCTCGAGCATTAACTTACTGCCATCTTTTGTATGAGGAAATTCATGTTTGGAAAAGCAATTGAAAGGAAAAATATCTCCAGATATACAAGGCAGCAAATTCCTCTATGAACCTATGCAACAACCGATGATTCAGCTTGGTAGACATTTGTTTTTATTGTAAGCACGCTGATGCTCTGAGCTGATAGTGTTTGGTTTTGCCTTTCTTTCATCTGATCTTACAATTATCTCTTAAGTTCGCATTAAAGCAATATTCTGCAACTGTTCCTCCTTTACAATTTGTTTGCTTATTTAGTGGCATGGCACTTTCGGATGAAATAGTTTTTAAGGGCACATATTTGATAACAGTATAATTGTTGCTTGTCTCAATTTATGATTTTTTTCTTAAGCAAATGTCATCTCCATCTTATTTGTTTGTTGAATTCCCAAAGGGAAACTACATCATACCTCCCTGGAGTGGTGGCTACAATTTCTTCGGGAGACGCTGTCTTGTTGGCTTTCATTTTTTAATGGTGTCTATAGAGTTTGGGAGCTGGAAAGCTTCCTACACACAAAAGAAATCACTGTACTTTTGATACTCAAATTTGAGTAGTCCAGAACTTGGAGAAAGATTAGGAACAGGAAAGGAGGCAGCCAGATGTTAGGAAATTGTCTTGAGAATGTGTGTGTACACAGCGAAGTTTCAGGTGAAGACATTTGTTTTTATTTATTTATTTTTATTTATTTGAATTCAATTAGCCAACATATAGAACATCACTAGTTTCAGATGTAGAGTTCAGTGACTCATCAGTTTCATAGAATGCCCAGTGCTCATCACAACACGTGCCCTCCTTAATACCCATCACCCAGTTACCCCATCCCCCCACCTTCCTCCCCTCCCCTTACCCCAACCTCAGTTTGTTTCCTACAGTTAAGAGTCTCTCATGGTTTGTCTCCCTCTCTGATTTCTTCCCATTCCGTTTTTCCCTCCCTTCCCCTATGATCCTGTAGGCTGTTTCTTATATTCCTCATATGAGTGAAACCATATGATATTTGTCTTTCTCTGATTGACTTATTTCACTCAGCATAATACCCTCCAGTTCCACCCATGTCGATGTAAATGGTAAGATTTCATCCTTTCTGATGGCCAAGTAGTATTCCATTGTATATATATAGCACATCTTCTTTATCCATCCATCCATCGATGGACATCTGGGCTTTTTGTACAGTTTGGCTATGGTGGACATTGTTGCTATAAACATCGGGGTGCATGTACCCCTTCGGATCCCTACATTTGTATCTTTGGGGTAAAAACAGTCGTGTAATTGCTGGGTTGTATAGTAGACCTATTTTCAACTTTTGAGGAACCTCCATATTGTTTTCCAGAGTGGCTGCACCAGCTTGCATTCCAGGTGGAGTTTCTTTTGTGCAGTTAAAGTGAAGACATTTCCCATGTCTTTCAGAACTCTTAAAAGCATAGTTTAGAACTATGACATCATATTTTATTGTGTGGATATGCCATAATTTACATAGAAATTTAAAAATTGTGAACACATCTTTCTTAGGTTTTTTTTTGGCTATAAAATTATCATACAAAACCATTTTATGGAGTAGTCAATAAAAATCTGGTACAGATTGCTTTTAAAAAGTACTTCTTTGCTTTTTTATTTTACTGTTCATTAATTTTTTTGTATTTTATAGATTTTACCATAAGGACAACCTGGGGACCTTGTGTAACAGAAGAGGAAATGAGGCCCTCTAAGATTACCCAAAGCCCTAAAGTCATACTGTTAAGTGAGAACCAAAATCCCTTTTTTTTTTTTAAAGTAGGCTCCATGCTGAGCATGGAGCCCAGTGAGGGGCTTGAACTCACAATCCTGAGATCAAGACCTGATCTGAGATCAAGATGAGATCAAGAGTCAGACGCTTAATCGACTGAGCCACCCAGGAGCCCCAAGAACCAGAATCTTGAGATTTATGGTTCCCAGTGTAGAATTTTTTTTCTTTCATGTTATACTATTTGCAAAATATCCAGGTGTTAATAAGAATAAATACAAATATAGAGCTGAAAGAAATAGAGGATTCAAGAGATAAAAGTTCACTGTAGGGAGAAAATGCTGATAGACTGTTTTTGAGGTGCCATAGGTACCCCACTGAAAATGCCCCAGGAGGCTGTAAGATAGCAAAGTGTTTCGGAGTCAGCTCTGTGGCCAGACAAGCTTCACCAGCAGTGATGGTGTAACGCTGGGCAAATTATCTAACTTCTGGGCCTCAGTTTCCTCTTCTGTAAATTGGGGATCATAATATTGGGTTGTAGGGAGGATTAAGTGAGTTAATACACATAAACCTGGTAGACCAGTGCCTGGCCTTTAGTTTGTAAATTTTTAACCTAAATATTGTACAAAAAAATGATACTAATCTTTTAAATCTCTAAAAATGTGTTAGCTAAGAATGCATTCTTACTGTGTTGACTGTTGTAACATTTAGCATCTTATATGTTCAGTGTCCATCAATATTTCTTCTGTGAATAGCCTCATCTTCTCCATGCCCCTATTTTTTTTAATGTTTGTTGTTTTGTCTCATTATAATGTAATTATAATGTTATTATTATTAATTTCTATGAGTTTTTTCTTCTTTGATTGCTGTTACATATTACAAATATTTCTTCCTGCCTGTTGGTTGCCTTTTGACTCTGATTATGGTGTATTTTGCTATACAGTAGTTTAAATTTATATGTGGTTAAATTAAACTTTTTCAGTTTTTCTGACTTCTGGGTTTCTTATCTTACTCAGGAAATCCTCTTTGTCCCAAGGTGGTGTTATTCTTATACTATGTTCTTTATTTTATTCCAACACTTCTTAGCCCTCCCTTCTTCCCATACTCACCCTCCCTTCCTTCCTTCTTTCTCTCTCTCCCTCTCTCCCTCTCCTTTCTTTTTCTTTCTTTCTTTTTCTTTTCTTTCTTTCTTTCTTTCTTTCTTTCTTTCTTTCTTTCTTTCTTTCTTTCTTTCTTTCTTTCTTTCTTTCTTTCTTTCTTTCTTTTTTCTTTCTTTCTTTCTTTTTTCTTTCTTTCTTTCTTTCTTTCTTTCTTTCCTTCCTTCCTTCCTTCCTTCCTTCCTTCTCTTTTTCTTTCTTTCTTTCTTTCTTTCTTTTTCTTTCTTTCTTTCTTTCTTTCTTTCTTTCTTTCTTTCTTTCTTTCTTTCTTTCTTTCTCTCTCTCTCTCTCTCTCTCTCTCTCTCTTTCTTTCTTTCTTTCTCTTTCTTCCTTTCTTCCTTTCAATATTTAGATCTTTAAACCCTCTGGAATTTCCTTTTGTTTCTCTTATGAGTTTGGGATCAAATTTTATCTTCTTCTGTATTCCTTATACCACCTAATCCTGGCTCAGTGAATTGTACCCACTGAAAAGTTCTTCCGTAGGGTCTTTTTCTTTCCTGGCATTTATCCCAGGGCAAAGATCCAAGAAGGCTGTTAATTGGCCTTCCTCCAAAGCTTTCCTTCCTGGCTTCTCCATGACCTGTATCGGTCACCGTGTCTCCCTCTCATCTGTTCTGCAACTTTCAGTGTTCTCTAAATCAGCTTCCATATTTGCTTTCTTGAATCTCTTTCCTTTAGAGCAAGGGTCACCAAACTTTTTCTGTGAAGGGCCAGATAGTAAGTACTTTGGACTTTGCAACTACTCAGCTGTGCCTTTGTGGTGCAAAAGCAGCCACAGACACTAAGTTGGGAATAAGTGAGGCTTTGTTCCAATCAAACCTTATTTCTGGACAGTGAAATTTGAATTTCATAGGATTTTCCCATGTCAAAAATTACATTCTTGATTTGATTTCTTTTCCCTACCATTTATAAAGTGTAAAAGCCCCTCGTAGTGCATGGACCCATATAAAAACAGGTGGTATGCTGAATTTATCCCTTGGGCTGTAGTTCGCTGATCTCTGCTCAGGAGCTGCCAGCAAGGGCTTCTTTGCTCCCATCCTGGATTCTCCCTTTTCACAGAGGTGCAGCAGGTCTCAGGAAGGCAACTCCAAGCACTTCCCTTCTTGTTTGAACCAAACTTAGTAAAATAGCACAGTACAGTTCAGTTATTCAGGCTTCCAAATTCCGGGACTAAGTCACAATCGATACATGACTTGAAAGTTTTATTTCCAGTGGGTATCACACTGTTCCCCTGTTCAGTTTAGTCTGAATGTTGTATGAAAATATTGTCTTCTGGAAGGGGATATTTATTCTACTAGGGGCAACTTAAAACAGGATAATTTATTCACAGCCTTATAGACTACCATTGCAAGACCATTTTGGTATAGAATATATTTTTCTGGGAGCATATATGCTGTCTTTAGAAAAAAAATTGTTTTGGCTATTACAGTTGTTTTTGATAAAATGCCTATGTGCACTAAAACGCTTGAAATTGTTGGCCTCTGAGGATCTGTGTCCCTACCACGGGAATACCAAGTTGAGTGATGTAAGTCATAGCTTAATGATCTTTTGGGCCATCATCTTGTAATCCTTAATAAAAAATAATACAGATTTGTCCGCTGTCTTATAAGCTACAAACTCCCATAAGTATATTCTTTTAAAAATGATTTTAAAATAAATAAATGAATAAAACACATTTACAACCTTAAATCCAGAAAATGTTGAGATTTTTCATTGATTCTCCCTTTCCCACCATTCCCCTGACTTGGGGAGCGGGGAGAACAAAAACTGTGTTGTTTAAACTAAATACCAAATGGTTTTTAGATCAATTGCTTAGCAGTGAAAAATATGCCGTTCATCAGCTGTGAGGGGGAAGCTCTTGAGAGTGCCAGGAGGGTTACTTTGCATCCGTTTAATTCTTACAACCCTGCAAGGGAGTGGTTATCATCCCTATGCGCAAAAGAAACATTTTATGCCTGGAAGGTTTTTGTAACTTCCCCAGGGCAGTTTCACTTGTTAAAGATGGAGCCCAGATTTGAGCCCGAGGGCCAGTTTCCACATCTACTATTCTTCCTCAAAGATTCTGCTTGGAAAGAATAAGCTTTTTGACATGATCAGTAATATATGAATACTTATATATGTCCGTTACACTCTTCTGTGGGGACACAGATACACATTGAAACAACTGGAAACTTCATTTAAAAAATCCTACTATTGAGCATTGATTCCTTCTTTCTGGAAGAGTGGAAATGGCTGTCATGTTTCCTGTCATGTTTCCCCTAGTAAAACAAATTCACTCACAAAATTATTTGATAATATCGTCTGTGTTAGGATATTTTTTTCTTTCACATTTGTCTGATTAGCACTAGATATTAATCCTTAATATTTGTTGGGGCAGACTTCTCAGAGTTCCCTGTATGACAGATATCAGATAGTGATTCAAGTGTGAGGATTCTGAATTTAAAAATTTTAACTCCGACAAAATATCCTGCATAAGCTACTCTTTCTTTTCCTCCCTGCTTCACACCTCCTCCTATAAACATTCCTTTATCCTTCCTCGTGCAAACTCTGAATTTTAAACAGAAAGTGGGTCAGGTGATAATGGAACAAGTATTTGCTTTAATGGTTAAAGGGTTTAACTTTCAAATGTTTTGGGACTTGTTTTAGACGTGTGTTCTCTTAAAAGAAACTTCTATAGTATCTAGTAAAATTAGTCAAACAAGTTCTTCTTTAACCAGGAAGTTGATTATCCAAGACTTGGCCATCGCTCGAGTATTATAATCAGTTAGCAAACTTTTTTTTCCCTTCGATATATTTTGGTTGTAAATTCTCAAGGTAGTTATAAAGTTATGAAAAAAAGGCAACTAAAATAATGGGGAATATTATTGAATATTGAATGGGAAGCATCATTGTAAAACAAACCAAAAATATGAATGCTCTACTCTAAAAATTAAAAGGCTAAAAGAGGTCGACATGGCAATTTCTGAAGTTATTAATTATTTTGACAGTCAATTGTGATCTTCTTCACTGAAATCTGGGGTTCTAGAATGGGGGACCACTTTGACTTGTGGGCAAAGTACATTTAGTACACATACATTTGAGTGGAGAGATGTTTTAGTTAGAAATATGTTTGGCTCTGAGTGGCAGAGAACTGGAAGTAACAGTGGCTTAAATAAGATGACAGTGTATTTGTCTCTCAAGAGACCAGAGGGACCCAGCTCCAGGCTAGTCTAGTGGTTCCACAATCATCAGGGCCCAGGCTTTTTCTTGGTGGTCGTTCTCTCATTCTTAGTATGGCACCTCATGGACTAGTACAGCTTCTCAAGCTCTGGCCATCACCTCTGCCTTGCAGTCAGCAGGCAGGAGGATCTGGGACAAGGATACTTCCTGGAGGTGATACATGACAACACTTCTACCTAAATATCTGTGTTCAAAACTTAGTCATCTCAAATGGGTACAGAGTTTCAGTTCGGGATGATGAAAGAGTTCTGGAGATGGGTGGTGGTGATGGTTGTACAATAATGAGGAGGTCCTTAGTGCCACTGAACTGTACACTTAAAAATGGTTACAATGGTAAATTTTATGTAATGTATATTTTAAAACAAACAAACTTAGTCATCTGGAAGGAGAAGAGGCTGGAAAATGGGGTCTTTACTCAGGATAGCCATTGCCCTCCTAAAAATCCGAGGTTCCGTTACTAACGAAGAAAAGGAGAGTGAGTATTGGGGGGTAACTTGCAGTCTAAAACATTTGTGATGGCCAAAAATAGAAAGAGCAACAAACAAAGGAACAAGAAAGGAGTAGAGCAAGTCACGTATGACCTGTGGTGTGAATTGGTCAGGGGAAGTATGGATTAATCATAGTTATATGTTTCCTGGGGCAAAAGAAATTATGTCAGATGAATTTTTGGTGTCTAATCCAGAATTCTTATCTTTGTTCAGTGGCATTGCCAAGGCATGGAATCAGGCGTATTTTGGGGAAGGCTCTGGGCCAGTAATGTTGGATGAGGTACGCTGCACCGGGAATGAGCTTTCTATTGAGCAATGTCCAAAGAGTTCCTGGGGAGAGCATAACTGTGACCATAAAGAAGATGCTGGAGTGTCCTGTACCCCTCTAACAGGTAGGAGTTTCACCCCATTAATCTACCAACCCTTGCCGGCACCATCTGGGCTTACCTTCGCTTCTCCTCAATTAGGTAATATAACTAAGTGAGCATGCCAGTAAATCTTGCAAATAAAACTAAAAACAAAACAATGCACAAAAAACAAAAACCAAACAACTGACACAAATTGTATATCAACATGGTATGTCCTTGTTCATAAATATTTCTGAATTTTTCACTTTTTTTATAACATGTAAAAATGTTAAAACATATAAATATGTTTTAGAACATATAATTTTTTTGTAATATATAGTGCCCAATAATCAAAATCAGTGTGCAATGATAAATTTCACATTATTAGGTATATACTTAAGTCCATTTATTTATTGACCTGCCTTGACTCTCAGAATGTGTTTATAGCTAGTGAAACTGTATTGATGGGATTGTTGGTTAAAGCACACTAGTAAAGGAACCAAGTTAACTTGGCTGTGGTCAATTCTCTGACTATTCCAATTTGTAGCACGCTTGTCCGGATATGTCTCATATGTTATAAGAAGGGCATGTCTGAGTACAAATGAGTGTGTGTGTATGTACTTATACGTTTTGTGGGAAGAAGAGGGAAAAGGGCAGATGAGAAGTCAGGTCATCACAAACGCATTGTTTCTATGGTAAAAAGAACTTAAAGAAAAAAGTTGGGGGTTTTAATCTCTCCTTAAAAAATCAAAATAAAAACTTCAGAGGGCCCACGAAATGCTGAAGTTATGCCTTTTTATTTACATAGTTCTATACATGATGTTGTTTTTATTTATTAGCAGAATAACACGTTTATATACAAGAGAAATATAAAATTTATGCCAGATTTTAAACCAGAGCACATCATCTTCTTGGGTCTCCATTTCCTCCTCTTTCAAATGAGTAAAGTCTTGTAGTGTTACTGTGATGGTCAAATGAGGTAAAATGTGTACCAGGGTTTTGCAGACTATAAAGTCTTATATTAAGAAGTGATTGTGTTGCTAAGAGACCATTTACTTTCAAGATCCCGGAGAATCATGAAAGTAAGACCTTTACCCAGGATTATTTATATGTTTCATTTGGGGATGTTTGTATTATTTTGCATGGGAAAGGCTTTTAAATCCACTTGTTGGGGGATAAATTTATTGTATATCTGCTTAGAAGCTCTTAACAGGGTTCTATGGGAATTAATTATTCATTGAACTCATAACCTTCAAATTCAGATCTGTATTGTCAATAAAAGAACAAAAGTGAGACATGTACTCTAGCTTTTATAATTTATGAATGCCTAAGTAATAATAAGTGCATTGACATGATAGATCACACTTTAACCAGAATAGCTTTCTCTGTCTTCGTATTTCAGTATTTTTTCATTTGCAGTTAAAATTTTGAACTATTTCCAAATTACTGTTTTCTTATTTTTTAAATGTAAATGACTAGTATTTCTCATACTTACCAAGACTGAAGCTATAAGAAATTTCCCAAATATTTGTTTAATCTGGAGAAATCTAAATAACTACTTTGGAATTATATCAGAATACATTTTTCGACTCGGGAAATAGGAGCACAAATAAGAAGAAAATAATAGTTTGTTAGGACAGATATGTGTTATGTCATACTTCAGAAACAATCCAATGACCTCAGATCATTGAGCACTGTCCCAAAATAAGTTTAACAAAAAGCCTAGAGAGAGACCTGAAGGGGTGATAATTCTAGTGAAGTTAAAATGTTGTTCTCCCTGTTTTCGATCATTGATTTGCTTAGTCCCTGTGTCTCCTTCTTACCACAGATGGGGTCATCAGACTTGGAGGTGGTAAAGGCGGCCATGAGGGCCGCCTGGAGGTGTATCACCGGGGACAGTGGGGGACTGTCTGTGATGATGGCTGGACTGAGCTGAATACATATGTGGTTTGCCGACAGCTGGGATTTAAGTAAGGCCCGTTGATATGAGGCAGCTAAATGCCAAATTATATTTTTAAAATTCTCCTTTTGTAACCCTTACTTGTAATTTCTATAATACTAACAATACATGTTCTCTGTCATCTGTCTACCTCTGTCTACCTACCTACTTATTCACCTCTCTATATATGGAAGAACAAAAAAACCCCAATAAAAAAAATAACATTTTCTATGATGATGAATATCCGTATCTTGTTATTTATCTCATTACCTTTCCTGTCACCACCCTTCTTCTTGAGTAATTGGTTAGAGCCAGGGGATGACTTTTAGGTTTCTTTGTGTCTATTCAAGTAAGACCGTATGCTTTGAATGCTCGTCTTATTCTGACGCATCACTTCTATTAGATGTTAGTTCTGACATCATTGTGTCTAAAATTGCAGGGAAGTCCGGTGTCAAATGCTTTGGTATTACATTATTCCCTTTTTCAGATGTGATGATAATTATCACTTTTACTTGAGAAAAACGGCCTTCTTGTCATGAGATGACCTTTCGAACTCACCCTTGACCTGACTCATAAAAGCTCGTATCACACTTTGGGCCGTGTATTTCGTGTCACACACATACTGCATTCCAGAGTAAAGACCTCAGTTGGTTGAAGGAACCGCAAATGATGCCTTTTAGCTACTATTTGAATGAAGCCCTCATTGAATGCCCATTCTTTCTTGTTTTTTCATATTTCTCAGTCATGCTTGAATTAATTGTCTCAAGCTTGAAAAAATTGGCAAAATTATTCCATGCTTGAGATAGAACTAATTGCAGATATCCACTAAACCTTAAAACTATACTTTCATCCAAACTAGGTATGATCATGTTTAAACGTATTTTTAAATTTGTAAAAGTAGTATAAAATATTAGAGTTTGGAAAATAAAAATTAAGAACTATCCATAATTTTCCCATTCTTATACTATTATCATTATACCTTGTGTGTATAATTTAGTAACAGCTTTAATAGTGAGTATGTACTTTTTCTATCCATATTTCTTACCTTTATATTACTACAGTCATAATTTTTTTTTAAGATTTTATTTATTTATTTGACAGAGAGAGACACACAGTGAGAGAGGGAACACAAGCAGGAGGAGTGGGAGAGGAAGAAGCAGGCTTCCCATGGAGCAGGGGCCCGATGTGGGGCTCGATCCCAGGACCCTGGGATCATGACCTGAGCCCAAGGCAGACGCTTAATGACTGAGCCACCCAGGCGCCCCTATAGTCATAATTTTTAAAGACAACATAATGTCCATTGAATGTTCATACCATAATTTACTTAATATTTAGGTTAGTTTAATTTTTCCTGTTATAAACAATGATATCATGAAGATATAAATACATGTTATTGCCTAATATTTTGGATTTTCGTGGGCAGTGCAGTTATAATTATTGTGTCAAGGGGTGTGACATGCCAGCCAAAGAGATACTAATATTTAATTAATAAGAATTACTTAATAAATGCTATTTCATCTTTCAGTGAATCTGTTAGGCCTGAGAACTGTATTCCGTTTTCACAGATTTAGAAAGATTCATAAATACTATTAGTTACTATATTCATAATTTCCTTATTAATAAAAACAATGGAGTGATAGTTTTTCTCCATATTTTATTGATTTTGTTTCACAAATATATTCAGTTTTTCTTGTATATACAGAGTATCAGAACTTAATGGTTCTAAAAATGTTCTCACTAATATTTGTTAAAAGTTCTAAATGATTGTGTTAGAAGGTAGAATAGGCATGGACCACATTTACTTTTTGCTTTACAGAGGAATTTCTAAAACAGTACCGTTTTGAACTGAGGAAGGGGTGAACTCTGGGTTTCTTTTTACAAATGAAATCCCAAAGTAAAATGACCTCTTGTTATCTGTTATATAGTTGATATGGACAGAGAGTAATCAGATTGATGCATTTTGTAGAAAAATGGTGTAAGTTCAAAGTGGTAGCAATATGAGGTTTAGGATAATTTTTTTCTTGCTAAGATTTGATTAGTCAGCAAAATGGAAATCTTAGAATAATTAAAAGTTGTACTGTTTTAATTTATTAAAATGTTCATTTTCTTAAATAAATGTAATAAATAAGCGCACAGGAAAGTAACTGGGAAAATTCATGCCAGAAAGAAAGATATCTTCATATTCTTTATACAGAAATAATAAAAACATTCAGTGAAGGAAGTGACTGTTATAAAATTTTATGAGTAAGAGTTTAATTACTTAGACTCTTAGAACTGAAAGACACCTTAAATAATTTTTTGCTTAGTGATTTCTGGAGGTTTGGGTTTTACAGAAGAAAAAAACAAAATTGGGGGAAGCATGAATGAAAGTACAGACTGTGACTTAGTTACCAACTTTTTATTTTGCAGATCTTTCCTATTTCCACAATGTATATATTAATTATATTTTTTTGTAGAGCATTGTTACAAATAAAGTCAATTAGAACTCAAATATAATTTATAAAAATTTTAAAAATCAGATTTATGTAACCTTGTGAAAAGCAAAGAGCATCACCATTATTCTGATTTTAGTGGGCTGAAATCCAAGTCTCATCATGGTTTGGGTGTAGTGCTTGAGGACTCACTGAACTAATATACAGTTTTTATTTTGGAAGGGGTGATACCAAAGAGGTCTAGAGAGGCTGATGAAATCAGATGAGCTCAGGTGGCTCTTGAGAGGCCGGTACAAGAAAACTGTTCTAATTTTATGGTTCATGGTGTTATTTCCATTATCAGGAATTCTCTCTGGTTGGTGAGTTAAATTGTAGCCAAAACGCAAGAATGAATGGGGAAAAAGGATTAATTATCCCTTAGGTACCTGTTGAATCAATCGAAAATTGTTAAGATGATCGAAATGTGTGATGGGGTAAACACAGCTCTTAGAACTGTGTCCTTCAGAGTTTTATTTATATTTTTTAGATTTATTTATTTGAAAGAGAGAGAGAACGAGCAGGGGGAGGGGCAGAGGGAGAGGGAGAAGCAGGCTTCCCGCTGAGCAGGGAGCTCAATGCAGGGCTGGATCCCAGGACCCTGAGATCATGACCTGAGTCTAAGGCAGACGCTTAACCCACTGAGCCACCCAGGCGCCCTGGGACTGTGTCCTTCAGATAAGAGAAAGAAGAAACACTTATCCTCTGGAGTCATGATGTTTAATTAGGTTGTTTGTTTTATGATTTGTGGTTCCTTGGAACAAGAGACAGCAGTTCTATGCATGGTGTTCATTTTATTGCCACAGATACGGCAAACAATCCCCTGCAAACCACTTTGAAGAAAGCACAGGGCCCATATGGTTGGATGACGTCAGCTGCTCGGGAAAGGAATCCAGTTTCGTTCAGTGCTCCCGGAGGCAGTGGGGAAGGCATGACTGCAGCCATCGGGAAGATGTTGGTATCACCTGCTACCCTGGTGGCAATGGATACAGACTATCTCTGGGTGAGGATTGGAGTATCCATAATTCAGTAGCCACTGCACCTCTATCCACTGGTCTGGAATGGGAAGCATTTCTTAGCCTTGGCTTTTTTTTTTAGTTAATTTTCTATAATGCTCTAAATAAACTTTTCAGTCTTTCCACCAATGTTATAAAATTTGTCTTCCTCAGGTTATTGTTCTTTACCTAGAAGCCTAAGTTTCTCACTAAAAATCTTTATAATCACATGTATCTGAAAGGTGGAATAAAGACGCTACAGTGTCCATTCCTCCCCTCGTTGGTCACCTGTTCTGATTCTCATTCACCTTGAATTCTAATGACCAGTTTGGGACAGGATTTTCACAAATTGCAACAGAACAATAGCTCTCTCTCTCCTATCCCCCATCATTTATTTCTTCTTTAGTCCCGAGGCCTTGTCAGTCATTGGTCACCAGCCTTTATTGCTCTGTACTAAGCTAGATCTTTCAGGTTTCTCAGTGGGTTCCTAAAAGGATTTATTGGAGTAAATAACCCATTCGTCTTTCTAAGATACCCTGTTACTCTAGAAACCCATCTGTGTCCTTTACTATTCCCCCATTCCAAATTTCGTTAGATTGGTAGTCAGATAAAAGGTAACTAGCTCATCTAACCGTCTGGAAATATTTGTGGGTAAAGGTCCTTTTGTGAGCAGAGAGCAACTACATGTCCTTGACCGACTTAACATCTGACTGTTGTTAACATCTTACATCTTTTGAGGATGGCAGAATAATTATGAATGAAAAATATAGAGGGAGATATTAAAAAGACTTGCCAAGACTACCACAGCTCCATTATATATCTAAACACATAGTTTTTTTGGTGAATAGATGTTAAAATAATCACAAGTGGTCTTTACTTTGCACCCTCAGAGTTGTATCAACCCCTTTTGGATCATCCTGTTTTGAGACTGTGAAGCTTTAATCTTCACATTATAAAATAACAAAACTTGTTGAATCCCACAGTATTAACTGTATTGTATACTTAAATTGATTCCTCATTGTACTCTAACCTGTGAGATCATGGTGACTCACTGCACTAATCTAGCATTGTACCAAGTAGAAATACAACATTTTACTCCACTCCTTACAGGTCATACTTTCAATTTTGCTTTTCATTTGTCCTCCTTTTTTGTTCCTTTCTTCTTCTGGGGAATTTCTGATCCTCCCAGGATTATGTGATGAGTGACTGTATGTGGCTGGGGGAGATAGAACCTGTTTGCTAGACATGACCCTTGGCCCCAGATGGCAGGTGTTTGGATCATGAAGTGATCTGCTCAGGCACACTGCATCAGTACTCCGGGTGATGATCAGTACTCTAAATACTATACAAAATATTATAATCGGAGTTCTCTGAAGGCCTGTGTGGTTAAATGTATGCATATGGTCAGGCAACTGATTTTTCCAGTTCCCTTGCAAATCTTTAATTCTAGGATTCTAGATAATATATTTTAAAAATTTAAAAAGCTGAGGATGATAATTATTAATAAAACGTGATCGTTATTATAAGTGTCTTTGGTCCTAATTTCAGTAATACGTCTATTAACTATTCATTTGTCCGAAGAACGTTATGTCTGAGCCAGATATACTTTTGGAATAGAATCATATTACCACCGATTCATCCAAAGAGATCGTTACTTTCCCACTTATCAAAAAGTGGGATTTTTAAAACAGTGCATATTTAAAGTGCATATTTAAAACAGAAGCTTAGAGAAGGAAATCATGGAATAGTAATATAAAAAACAGCATTTTAAAAACAATTGATTTTTTACTTCTTTGGCACGGTAGTAATGAGCTATTGGACTATTACTGTTTTCAAGTATTTGAAAGGTAACTTGTGGACCTTAACTTTAGATGTGAATTGAAGTCCTCAAAATTAATAATTGTAAAATTATTGTAATTTTACAATATTTTGTAAATATATATACAAATATATACAAATATAAAAAGTGTAAAATAGACACTTTTTATATTTGGGTGTGTGGTAAATGGAAGGCTCAAAAACAATATTCTAATTCAATAAAAGTAATTCTAGTAAGAATGCAGTTAATACCTATGTGAATTGGGGGAAATTTGTGGGATGGTAAGTGTGTGGATTTCACATTTTAATATTGCACTAATTGCTTTTTTTTATCTCTACACCCAACATGGGGCTCGAACTCATGACCCCCAGATCAAGAGTTGCACGCTCTTCCGAAAGAGCCAGCCAGGTGCCCCAATATTGCACCAATTCTAAATTTCAGAGTATTAAATCCTAGAGAGATTTCATTCGCAGGGAGATGGTCTTTTACCCAATTTTACAGTATAAAATTTTGACTTTACCTTAAGCTAAATTTTATCTTCTAGAAAAATATTATTTTCTAGAATAATGTATTAAATCAATGTTACAGGAAAATTAAAATAACACTCTACTGGAGGTCCAAGTTTGAAATATATAATTAAATTATATATAATTTAAGATACTATATACTCATAGTACTATTTAGTTTTCCCAAGCATTTTATATTTAAGATTTTAGAAATAAAACATGTATATTATTGCTACCATAACAAAAAGAACTTAAACAGTAAGGTGGTGTTAATAGAATATCATCCTATATTGTCATCCAATTTTCCCTTCAAGCATTGAAAGTCCAACGATTTTGTAAAATGAAGGGCTAAAACTAGGTTTAGAAATACTGCATGCATTATTTATACAAAGCATGCAACTGAGGCTTTAAAAACACTTTATCGTTTTTATTTTTATGGTATATGAAAAACTGCCCATAAAATGCCTAGAATGGAATGTGGAGCTCTCATTCCATGTGCTCATGTTTTCTTAATTTTGGACCAAACATCCAAAAACGTAAAAATTAAGAACTTTAAGAAAAGAATTTCACCTTTTTTTGGGTTTTTAAGTTTGAGAATCACTTTTCTACATTATTCCTTTTAAAAAAAACTGCAAACTTTCAGATACATTAATAAGAAATGTAAAGTTTCAAGTATACTGTGTTTTGTGCCATGGCTAAAACCCCAAGTTTTTTAGCTAATGTAAGCAGTGCATAGAGTAGGCACTCCATAAACGTCTGTTGATTTTGACTTTGCTTTATTGATTCTACTATGATGCCTGCCCCACAAAGTCAGTATGACAGGGACAGAAATTAAAGAGCCAACAACTTGGGGGATAACAAAGAAGGATGGAAAAGTATAAAAATAGATCAGAAGAATCAAAGTAGGACATGCCCATGTTGCCAGTAGTATTTTCTGTCAGTAAACAAATGCCAATCTAGTAATTTCATATTTTGGTTTAAGCAGAAATGATATTTTGTTCTTTAGCTGCTTATTTCACCTCCTTAGTTCGGCTGATTTCAGCTTGCTTCATGGTCTTCCCTAAATCCTCATCAGTAAATCTCAGGGGCCCTGAAGCTGGAGACCCTTCTAGTAACTATGTAATCTAAAGGGTATTAGTTTTTGCTTAGGCTGCTGTAACAAAGCACTACACAGTGGATGGCTTAACAACAGGTATATGTTGTCTTACATTTCTGGAGTCCAAAACCAAGGAGCCATCAGGTTTGGTTCCTTCTGAGGGCTGCGAGGGAAGGGTCTGTTCTAGGCCTCTCTCCTTGTCTTATTTATTTATTTTTTTAAAGATTTTATTTATTCATTTGACAGAGACACAGCGAGAGAGGGAACACAAGCAGGGGGAGTGGGAGAGGGAGAAGCAGGCTTCCCGCAGAGCAGGGAGCCCGACATGGGGCTCCATCCTAGGACCCTGAGATCATGACCTGAGCCAAAGGCAGATGCTTAACGACTGAGCCACCCAGGCGCCCCTCTCCTTGTCTTATAGATGGCCGGCTTCTCCCTGTGCCTCTTCACATAGTCTTCCCTCTGTGTATCTCAGTGTCCAAATCGTCCCTTTTTATAGGGACATCAGTCATAGTGGATTAGGGCCTACCCTAATGGCCTCACAGTTCAAACCAGGACAGTGTGCAGGGTGCAGTGAGTGCTTTCAGTTAAATAGTACCATATTTATTGGTGTTGATAGAGATATGTGAAATTCTACAAATGACTTCATTTGCATAACTTAGATAAACCTCAATTTGAAAGAGATCAGTTTCTCAACTTTTTAAAAAAAATGACATTTTAAAAAAATTTTATTATTTTTATTTTTTAGCTTCAGCATTTAAAAAAATTGAGGTATAATGAACATATAACATAATATTAGTTTCAGGTGTACAACATGATTCGATACTTGTGTACATTGTGAAATGATCACCACAATAAGTGTGATTAACACCCATCACCTTACATAAATTCACATAGAAAAAATTTTTTCTTGTGTTGAGAACTTTTAAGATCTACTCTCAGCAACTTTTAGATATGAAATATAGTATTATTAACTATATTCACCATACTGTACATAGCATCTCTTTGTAATCTTAGTAATTTTTATGCCTTAAGCCCTTCTTTTGGAGTAAATAGGAAGGCTGAAATGTAAATTGTCCGTGTTAGCTGCCTTCCTTTCTTTTCTTTCCCCTACACATTCAAGTTACCCATGAATGCCAAGCGTATATATATATATGTATTTATGTCTTCCTAAAAATCTCAGCTTTGGAGTATAAATTTCTAGCTATGTTCAAGGATAAATGAGCAGATGTGAAACAAAAACAACTCTAAGGAAATATCTTTTACTATTTGGAAGTTAATGGTAATAAAATAAGACCATTCACAATTTTGCAGTGCTAATCATTCATTCATCATTCATTCATTCATTCATCAAACAGCTACTGCATGTCCTCTGTATGTGAGGCACTGTTCCAAGTGCTGGGAATTCATAGTTGAGCAAGTGAGTACTCTGATCCCAAGGCTTCAAAAGATATCGCAAAAGTGGATACCGTTTTTTATTAATACCTCTTCTCTCTCACTCTCTTGTATTACCCAGCTGATTTTATAGTTGATACAAAAATGAATTGTATTTTATAAAGTCTCTCATACTTTAACATCAGTTTTCTGTTTTGGCTTTTCTAATACTTTCGAATCATGACTTAGGTTTTCCTATCAGACTGATGGATGGAGAAAATAAGAAGGAAGGACGAGTGGAAGTGTTCATCAATGGCCAGTGGGGAACCATTTGTGATGATGGCTGGACTGATAAGGATGCAGCTGTGATCTGTCGTCAGCTTGGCTACAAGTAAGAAAAACCGAATTATTTGGGATGGTTACTTGATGAGCATTTCTGACTTTTTAGGTTTGTTCTAATGAATTATTTCTTACCTAAAAATAATTTCTATTAATCAATTGGAAATATTGGCAGCATGCTGACTTGATTCCAAATTATTAAGAAATACTAAGGAGAGCCTACTTAAATTTTTCTATTTTCCCAAAAGCAATATACACTGTTAGATAAGAAATATAGCTTTTGGGGCACGTGGCTGGCTCAATTGGGAAGCATACAGCTCCTGATCTCAGGGTCCCCAATTCAAGCCCCATGTTGGGCCTAGAGCTTACTCAAAAAAAAAAAAAAAAAAAAAGAGCTTTTATTTAATAGCAAATGGTCTAATAATTCTTGACTATTCATAATACTGCTTGTATCAGGCAAAGGTGGTAACCTTTTCTCTGTGATTTAGGTTTCAACACTGTAGCCTTTTTAAGAGACTCTGGAATTACTGAAATTGGGGTTGGTTCTCCTTATTCACAGTAGTAACACTCTCTAAAGTCGCAGTGATCACTGTATTAGCAAATACTGAGCCATTGCTTCTAGAGATAAGATTGAACAAGGAGATGCTTTGCCTTCTTGTTTTAGCTTTCAAACTTGCAAACAGTTGAACATTTTGGTCTGTTAGTATCTTTTTTTTAAATTTTTCGGCTTAAAAAATATTGATGATTTCACTATTTAAAATGCCAGCGACACACAGTGCTCAAGTGCTATCCAGCATTCCTGAGTGCAAGAAGGCTGTGATGTGCTTTCTGGAGAAAATACAGGTGGTAGATAGGCTTCACTGAGGCACGAGTTACAGTGTGGAAAAACATGGCACTAAACAGACTGGGAAAGGACACTTGTTTCAGTTTGAGAGATGAAATAAATAAGCAGATTGTCTTCTTGTGAGACCTCAACTGGGCAATGCACATTTTTTGAGGCTTTGACATGTCTGCAAATGACTGTGAAAACACTGTGAGTATTGATTTGGCAGCTGCAAATATATGGAACATGTTACAGTTTATAGGTTATGCAATTTAAACGAATGTGCATAAATTGACGAGCTTGTAATAGTTACTAATATTGGTTTGGATTTTAAAATATATCTTTAGGGGCTTCTGGGTAGCTCAGTCGTTAAGCGTCTGCCTTCGGCTCAGGTCATGATCTCAGGGTCCTGGGATCAAGCCCCACATCAGGCTCCCTGCTCTGCGGGAGGCCTGCTTCTCCCTCTGCTTGTGCTCTCTCTGACAAATAAATAAATAAAATCTTTAAAAAAAGTCTCTTAATAAGTAAATCAGTAATTTAATGTTATAACAAATTGGATAATCATCTTCTAGTGCACAATCTGTTAATTTACCATCTAAAAATATTTTACATGAGAATCATTTGGATATTTGTTCAATCTAAACATATTTAAATGTTTTTATAATTTCCCACTAGGGGAAATGGATTTCATATAAGAACATATATATAATTGTAAACAAGTATGTGACTAGAGTAGATGTTTTTCCCTAGGTCTACTTTGAATTGTTAAAAATCTTTAATAAGGCATTTGTTTGTAGAAACCAATCCAGAAAACTTTTAAGCTATCAACAGGTTTGGGTCTTATTAATAGGAGTTCCAGAGATCTGTCCCCCAGTCAGCTATATTATATGTGAGGCTTCATCCTTGGAAATACGGAGAATCAAAGTATCATTAGAAAGCATTTCCACAATTGGAGAAACAAAAATGAAGTAATAAAAACCAGGAAACATGAATGGTAACTAATGTAGATATGCTTAGAGTAAACAGAAAGTAAAAGGCATTATTTAATTATGTATTACATGTTACATAATATCTGACAAAGTCTAGCATAGGAGCATATTATTTTTAGAGGGTTGAGAGAGAATGTGTTGCTATCAGTTACACTTGTTAAGATAGACTAAATAACTGTGATGGAAATTCCCTTCTATTTGAACTTTGTTTGAATCCATTAGCATATGTTTTCAAGATGACATTGTTCTTGAACTGCATATTTATTGTAGTATCCCTTAAAAGAATCTGCAAAACAGTGTGTTCCTACTGAGTTATTAGAGACCTAAAATTAAGTATATCTAGTTTTTATCTTATAAATTGATGCAAAGGATTTAATTTCTGGCATATTTGTGTATGACATTTAAAAATAGAACAGTTATATCACTCTTAATTATAATCCAAAGGAATATCAGTATCATAGTGGCTTGATGCTCTCTGTCATCTATTTAAAAAATACAGGAGAGGCGCCTGGGTGGCTCAGTCGTTAGGCGTCTGCCTTCGGCTCGGGTCATGATCCCAGGGTCCTGGGATGGAGCCCCACATCGGGCTCCCTGCTCCGTGGGAAGCCTGCTTCTCCCTCTCCCACTCCCCATGCTTGTGTTCCCTCTTTTGCTGTGTTTCTCTCTGTCAAATAAATAAATAAAATCTTAAAAAAAAAATACAGGAATGAGCTCTTCTTTGACCTTCAGAAATTTTATACAGTTCCTTTTTCTCCTTGAAATTGTATTTAAAATTTTCCTTCTTCACAGAATCCTAATGTTATTATGCTTTAAAAAAATGTGTGTTATATGGGTATATACATATATATAATATATATATATATACACACACACACTTAAGTAAGTGTGTGTGTATGTGTATGTAGGCGGACACACATGGAGAGAGCAAGAGAGAAATTAATCCTTCTGACAGGTTCCTCTCTGGATTTTATGATTTCTAGTACACAACTGATTAAAGACAACAAAAACAGAAATTTGAGAAATAATTATTAAATATAGGAAATAAAAGCTGACTAAAGCTCCCATTTCTAACTTAGATTGATGGGTTGGGTTTATGGTGCTTGGTTAAAGGAGGCTTCATTGCTATCATATATTTTGAACTGTTCTTTTGTCTGCTTGAGAGTCTTTTAAATCTTGGAGCAATGCATCGTGGTAGGATTTGGGACGAGTGAAAAATACGTCTTTCTTTTGTGTAGTAAGAGAAGGAAAATTTTGAAAGAGAAGTTGATTTTGATTTCAGCAAGACCAGTTTTAGGCAAGAATACACATGTAATTTGAGGATCTGAATACCGATTCCTTTAAAGCCCATATAGCCCTGAGAAAGTCATCCTCTACTTCTAGGAGCACTTAACAGCCGGTTTAAAGACTAACTAATGTACTGGAGTCTATTGAGTCTTTGCTGTGAATTACTGCATGCCTATAGCCCAGTGGGAAGTCTCTTCCCCTTTTTCTAAAGATGACACAGTCCTTAACTGTTAAAAAAAGGTCACAGGAAATTTTTTTAGACTCCACTATATTGTTGAGAGTGTATTTAATCATGCACTTTTATTAGTTTAAATGTTCTCTAATTTCTATCTGTCGATGTATCTAAAATCGTACATTCTTTTAGTGTGTAAATTGATAAATTTCTAAGAAATCATCCTTTGTTTTATTTAATGTGTTCTACCTGTCATCTACTTCAATGGTATTTATCATGCATTTTTGTCTGTTCTTTGTGTAACCTTCTGTTTTTTTATTTGCAAGCAACCCAATTTTCTATTGTCATTCTTTCTCTAGTGGTTGGACATTCAGCATTCTTATTGTTTTACTAGAAGTTGTCTTTAAATTTTTAGCAAACATACTGGCATATTTTCTTACCAATTTCAAAAATTATTATCTGTAAGTTTGCCTTGCTGAAAAATATCAAAACATTTAGCATACTATTTTTTACTTTTTACCTCCACTCATCCTCCCTTCCCAAACTTATGGGAATCACCTGGGATTTTAACTTCAGAGTGTTATTTTTTATTTTCTTCGAATTATGCCTATTTGAATTTCAAATTGCATTACATTGCACATCCATATTATCAGCAATTATTGCTATTTTTAAAAATGATTATTAAAGGGGTGCCTGGGTGGCTCAGTTTGTTAGGCATCTACCTTGGGCTCAGGTCATGATCTCAGGGTCTGGGATCCAGTCCTATGTCAGGCTCCCTGCTCAGTGGGCAGTCTGCTTCTCACTCTCCCTCTGCCTCATCCCTTGCTCATGCTCTTTCTCAAATAAATAAATAAAATCTTTTAAAAAAATGATTACTAAAATAAGCAATCTGTGGCAATTGTACTCAGAAAAAGGAGAGAGAATACAAATAAACATTGGAAGAAAGAAAAAGAATATGAGCACAGATACACAAAAGTTAAAAAAATTGTAAAGAGTACTGTGAATTACTTTTAGCTAATAAATTTGGAAATCTAGATGAAATGGACAGTTATCTGGGAAACCACATTTTCAACAAAAATAAAATTATGAAAATTGATAGAAAACCTTTCAAAAAGATTAATGATCATGGAAGAAATGACTGATTTTTTTGCTCAAGAGTTTTGACCAATCTTCAATTCAGATAAGTCCCAAGTTATATAAATTGTTGCAGAGCGAGAAAAAGATGAAAATCTTTTCATTCATTTAATGAGGCTAATATAAATTGATTTCAAGACTAGACAGTCTAAGTACACACACACACACACACACACACACACACACACACACACACACACACAGAAAACTATACCCCGTCTAATGAAGCTACATACAAAAATTTAAATAAAATATTAGCAAATTTAATTGAATGGTGTATTTAAGCAAATTTAAACAAATGGAAGTCTATTGCAAGAATAAAAGAATGGTTCATAGTGAGGTATTCAATTAATGTATTCCCATATGTCATCTATAAATGAAAATAAATATGATCAGTTAGTAATGGTGTAAAGTTATATTTTAAAAATCATCATTCCTTCCTTATATCTATTAGGAAGCTTGGAATACCTTAGCTTTATATCACAGTCATCAAACAGGAACAAAACAAGAGTGCCTGCTATTACTGCATTGACTCAGTACTGTCTGAAGATCCCACTATCATTAAGCATTGAGCTATCAGTATTGCAATTGAAGTCAGAATTGTTACATGGATAATAAGATATTCCACCTCAATAACACAAGAGAATCAATGGGAAAGACAATAGAACTAGTGTTGATTAATGTAGTCACGTAAATATAAATATGTTTAAAAGGTGATAGCTCCTATACTAGGTAAAAAAGAAAAAGAAAAAAATATCATTTAGATGGTACGAAAACAAACAAACCAAAGAAATGACTAGGAATAATCACAAGAATTGAGACCTATGTGAAAAAAAGTAAATCTTTACTAAAAGTAGAAGAGCTAATAAATAAAACACCACAGTGCTGAATGGGAAGACAAAATAGAAATTAATCTATCCATTAAATGCTGGCATCATAAAAATCTTTTATTTTTCTTGGTGTATTTGGGGGGGTGGGGAGAGAGACTTGATTTTCTGGGTTCATCTGAAATCACATCCGTGTGGTATTGACACAGGAACAGGCAAGAAGTCAATGACACTAATTGCACCAGTGGTTAGCAACCTCGGTTGTACAATTAAAATAACGCTGATAGTTAAAAAAAATATATCACCCATGCCCAGCCCCATTCCTGTGGATTCTACTTTAATTAATGTTAGGTGGGTTCAGGTTTTGCTATATTTTAAAAGCTTCCAAAGGTTTTTAAATGTGTTGCCAAGGTTGGGAACCAAGAAATGGCTTATGTACATGTAATTATGATAAATAATTAAATTAAAAAGCCTTTCAAATCAATAGGAAAGGTTATTAGGACAATGAACTTAGGGACAAAAATCAAGCTAGATCCTTTACTAACACTAAACAGAAAAAATTCCAGACAGAAAAATGATACACAAAATAAAACAGAAAAAACTCTGTTCTTTAAATAATCACATTTTAATTATATGTGTATTTGCTTTCCAAAGACTTGCCTTGTATTTGGCAATATATAGCCAGAACCTAAAAAAAATGTTTATACCTGCTGAACAAAAATTCTGCTTCTGGAAAGAAATCTAAGCTATCCACAAAGACTTGTATTTAAGTGTATATCTATAATTGTAAAAAGTCTTGAATTTTAAAAGTAAATGTGCAGCAGTAGGGAACAAAACGCTAATTTTTCTATGTTACAGTTTTTCTTTTAAGGAGATTTTATTTTGAGAGCAAGCGAGTGAGCACGCGAGCGTGTGTGTGTGGGGCGGTGGGGGCTGGTGCAGAGGCAGAGGGAGAAAGAATCTCAAGCAGACTCCGTGCTGAGTGCAGAGCCTGAGGCGGGGCTCGATCTCAGGACCCTGAGATCGTGAGCTGAAGTCAAGAGTCAGGCACTTACTGGACTGAGCCACCCAGGAACCCCTATGTTAAAGTTTGTTGCAGAACCTCCTGAATAGGAATCATGTAGGGCTTATTAAAAAAATAGATTGCTAAGTCCCGCTGGTGACATACTCAACTCAGAATCAACCCAAGTGGCCTTTTAAGTACTCTGAAATTTGAGATCCACTAATGTGTATAAAGAATTTTTTTTAACCAGTAAAAATTATAGTTAGTATTTTCCCCATAAATATGTACAGGAAGGGAATACGCCCAAATGCTAGCAGTGTGTTGTTGAGTATAAAAAAGTATTTTTATACTTTTATTTTGTAAATTTGATACAATAAGCAATTATTACTTCTATAAATAATAAATAGGTTTCATATTAAAAAAGATTTACTCTAAGAGTACCGTTAAGAGTCATCTGTTTGGGCACAGGGGTCTTCCATGACTATAAAAATTTATAATGGGTTACATCTTATTTTTATTTGCAATTTATTTCAGAGTAGCAGTTACTAGTTAGCTGTACCAGTTTTGAAGTAAATGAGCTGCCAACCATAAGCATGTGAGGCCAGGTCTCATCACTGAAGGGGGTCATTCAAATGAATTTCTCAGAGAATTCATATCAATAAATACTTGGCTAGAGTTCCTGCATAAGTATAAGGAAAGTATAATAACTTTATCTTAGTTAAGTAGAATATATTTTGATGTGAGAAATCTGGTCCAAATTGTCATTTTTAATGAATCAGTTTCTTTTAATTTGAAACCTGTCTTTTGCCTGTTTTTCTCTTGGGTTGTTATGTTTTTTTTAAAAAAAATTAATGAATTTTGAGATTTTTTTTTCTATGATAGTCCCCTCTATTGGATGTATTCACCAACAAATATATTTATAAGTATGTATTACAAATATATGCATCAACCTTTTATCTTTTACCTTTCCTTAGGGTGGTTTTTTAGTGAAGGTAGTGTTCTTAATTCTTATTGAGTTTATTAGTCCTTTAATTTCAAAGTATATCATCTATGTCTTGTTAAATAAGTTTTTCCCTAACTTGAGGTTATAAGGATAATTTCCCTATAATTCAGAATTTAAAACTTTGCCATTTATCAGGAATTGAGTTTTGAATATGACCATTAGTTTGAAATACTTCATTAAAAAAGCTTTTGTATTTGGATATTTAAAAAGAAGTACTGTGTAATTAAAAACAAACAACAACAAAACATTAACATACCAAAATAAGTCTTCCTTCTATTTGTGATCCCAGGTTTTGTCTTTCTTTCTTAAAAATTAGACTTTTTTTACTTCTAACGTAGGCTTTGAAATTTTTAACTCCCTAGGCTATTACTTAACCTCATAATTTTCTTGGCAGTTTTAACCAACTTTAAAAGAGTGTTATGCTCTATACACTTTGAGATGATTTTTTTCCTGCTTAAACTAGAGTTTAAGACTATCATGAATTTCTGACATGCCATTAAATGTAACTTTCTCAGCAGAAGCTAAATGAGAGGCAAACTAACTGATGCAATAAGGAAGCTCTGGGGTAGGAAGGCAGAGAAGGTATAGTTATTACCCCTTTTAAGCTTTTTTTCTGACAGAGTCATGAAGTAAGTATTTTTTAGCACACATAGATGCAAATTTTAATATTTAAGAGTTAATCGAATGAGACTGTCGTGATGTATTCAAATGTATGATCATCTGGTTCTTCACATCCTCAAGAATGCTCTGTTCCCAGGGGCTCTGCCAGAGCAAGAACCATGGCTTATTTTGGGGAAGGAAAAGGACCCATCCACGTGGACAATGTGAAGTGCACAGGAAACGAGAGGTCCCTGGCTGACTGCATCAAACAAGATATTGGGAGACATAACTGTCGCCACAGCGAAGATGCAGGAGTCATTTGTGATTATTTTAGCAAGAAGGCAACAGGTAACAGTAACAAAGGTAAGTCATCTACTAGGGCCTATACAAGTCAAAGAGTAATTTTCCCTTCATTAGTATAAGCAGTACTTTGATGACAAAAATCTCCTTCCATTAGACTCTATATAATCTGCGTTTGTGTTTAGAGGCAGTGATTCCTGACAAACTTGACTGGATGGGGCTTACATGGGCAGCAGAGTTCAGGGGCAGGAGTGGATTTATAGGATTTGGCATCATGCCCTTTTGACATTCTCAGCCGTTTCTGTACCATTCTTTCTCTGGATGTAATAAAACTGTCAAACTTGTTGGTATCCTTGAAGACTTAGAATTGACATTTACCTCATAAAAAGAAAAAAAATGAATTTTTTTAAGGGGGGGAGGGTGGGGAGAGGCAGAGGGAGAGAGAGAATCTCAAGCAGGCTCCATGCTCAGTGTGGAGACCAGTGTCGGGCTCGATCCTAACCACCCTGAGATCATGACCTGAACTGAAATCAAGAGTGAGAGGCTTAACTGACTGCGCCACCCAGGCGCTCCCCAAGAAATGAAAATGTAAAGATGAATCACAGAAAGGAACTTCCACTCTTAATAATATTTTAAACAACCAGGATAAATTTAAAAGTAATTGCAAAAAGAAAATTATCTTTTGTAGAGTTTATTTTCTGAAATTTAAAAACATTAAGGAAAATGAGAAATAATCTTCTAGTATAATACAGTAATAGATGTTTTATACTTAGAAAGGTCCTTGAAACCTGAGAGTAACTTTTATGAAACAACTACTGTTTTAAGTGAATAAAAAAGTAGCTATTTTATAGAAAACTATGGTTACATTTTATGAAAAGAAAAATCACCTCTTTATGTGTGTTGAAAGTTCATAGTTTTGATGCACTGGACTTTCTGAAATTAGGTGTCTATATTTGAACATTCTCATTTGCTAACATCTTTTAGTTGCTAAAGACAATGCAAAAATAAATTGGATGCTGTTAATATGATTCTTCACTGAGGAGCTTCTCAACTTATCAAATCATATTATATATTTAATATTATTAAATAGTATAGTTATAACTTAACTTATTAAATTCCCTTCAATAATTTAAACTACAGTTAAAAATTGAATATATAATTCTTTGTATTATGTCAAATTTCTGAAGCAGTAGAAAAACATAAAAATTCAATAATTATACAATGTTTTTACTATATTCCTAAGTAAATCTACTTTAAAGTATGAAATACCGTATTTATTTCATTATTTATACATTTATTTTTATAAATTCCCGGAGTTGTAGCAACACTTACTTGATACCTTTCCATGGTTCCAATGCTACCATACCTCAAATAAAAGGATTTTGTCTTAGACCAGCTGGATTACTGAATCTGGCTTATTAACCTATTGATTTTGTATTGAGGTTCAAGACCTAGTGACTTCTTTTTGTTTTTCTTTTTTTAAAAGATTTTATTTATATATTTTAGAGAGAGAGCACAAGTGGGGGAGGGAGAGGGACAAGCAGACTTTGCGCTGAGTACGGAGCCCAATTCTGGTCTCCATCTCATGACTGTGGTCATGACCTGAGCCAAAATCAAGAGTCCCCCGCTTAACAAATGTAAGTTTGTTAAGAATGCACCTCCCTAGTGACTTCTATAAGGGGATTCAAACTCAAGCCATTGGTTATTGGTCATTTGATGGGATCCTTTTATAAATGAACTTCATTTTGCTTTCTAATTTTTTTTTTTTGGAACAGTGGATTTTAAGCTTTAAATAGATTTTACATTTTTGCAACCTGGTGCCTTGCCTCAGGATGATGTAAACTTTCAGTTTTGCTTGCTCAATATTAATTGCATCATTCCCTATTGAGCTCCCTTCTACCTGAATATAATGGGAGAATATTAGTGTTGACTAGATTTTCGTGGTCTTGGTGCAATTCCCAGCCTTCTCTTCTTACACAGATAGAAAAACAGTATCTATCAATACTTTATAACATATACTTAACCAAGGAACCAACATACTCCTATAGACATCCTCCTCCTTTCTAAAATTATTTTTGAAATAGTCATACTTTTACTTTCTTTTGTACACCACTTTTTCATATAATTTAATTCTTTTTTTATGCTCTTGATCGAGTCTGTTATCTTAGGAAGTTAGACTGTATTCCCTCTTAGACTGCTTAGTAAACCCTATCCATAAATTAATATGGTATATGAGTAAATGTAAATGTGAATTTAGATCAGAATCCTATTCTGGGAATATGCTTTGCTCCTTTAAGTTACATTTTTGTAGACATGGCTTGGCAATGTTGTGTATGAAAAGCAAGTAATTTAGACCAGTATCGCCTTTGCAGTTCTCTTGCTTTAACATTCCTGGACTCCAAAACAGCCTCTGAAATCAGCAGAGGAGGAGATGTAGGTACATATAGGATGATATACTGGGCAGGGTCCAAGTTGAGTATGGGGAACTTCCTCAAGTTCCTGATCTGCTTGTGAATTCTTGGTTAATTGAGAAGACTTTTAATTTTTATTATAAGAAAAAGTATCCTATAATTTGAGGAGAGAAACATTTTGGAATAAAGAACTAAGCAGCAGGAGAATGTGTCACATATGTCTTTACCCCCCTATGAGCAATATGGTAGTCTGATTAATAACCTCTGTCCGCTTCAGAATCCCTCTCGTCTGTTTGTGGCTTGAGATTACTGCACCGTCGGCAGAAGCGGATCATTGGTGGGAAAAATTCTTTAAGGTAAAGGGTCCTTCAGAGGAGATTTTCCATATTACAGAATTACTTATATACATACAGTGTTACAAATTGGGGTTTTTCTACTATTATGTAAGGGATTTATTTTACTTATTTAATTTTCTAAATTAAATACAGATTACACGGAAGATTTCACATTATTAAATTTAAAATGTTCCTAGATTGCTACCTTCTGATTTACAAGATAGATACGTTGCTGAAAAGTTATGTGGCAGGAACTAATTTAACAGGAGGTCTGAAAAAATGTATATAACTACAAAATTCATTTAATTTAGAATATATTTGTTTTAGACTAGACTCTTAATATAATTTTTTTTTATTTGTTGCATTTACTCATGGAAAATCAGCACTTTATTAAATACTTCTTTAGGCTGCCTAGGTGAGGTAGTGGGGAGAGAAAATATGCTTCAAACCATGAAGTATAAAGAAGACTCTACTTGATTCCATGGATGTCAGAGATAGGTGGGATGCGTACAAATACCTATGAGCAGATCTTCAATGTGACCTGCTCAGAGTTCGAGGAGCACCATTTTCAAAGTAGGAAGGGATTTTTACATCCGAGGGTCCCTTTTATATTGCTTTTCTCCCACCTGCAAGCCTTCCGAGTCATTGTTTTAATGGATGCTTTTCTTTGCTTTTTCTACCTTATATGGACTTAAGTGCTTACTTTCTTCTTAGGGGTGGTTGGCCTTGGCAAGTGTCCCTCCGGCTAAAGTCATCCCATGGAGATGGCAGGCTCCTTTGTGGGGCCACGCTCCTGAGTAGCTGCTGGGTCCTTACAGCAGCACACTGCTTCAAGAGGTACGTGTCCACCTTTCCAGACGAATCAGTTGGGCTCTTACTTGCCAGTTCTTCCGATCCCTTCCTTCTCTGTAGCATACTGGAAACTTGGGGTGACAGAGCCAGGCTACCAGTCTTCCTTATGTATGCCAAGGGCATGGTGGAAGTGGGGGAGGTAACAGAAGGAGCAAAGAGAGCCCTCAGGAAGCTACTGCGTTATTAAAGCAAACTCTAGGGAGCAGAGAAGATGTGTTTGGGGAGGGGAGGCAGCTATATTAGTGCTTCCCTCAAGAACATATCTGAAGAGGGGCGCCTGGGTGGCTCAGTCCATTAAGTGTCTGCCTTTGGCTCAGGTCATGATCTCAGGGTCCTGGGATTGAGCCCCGCATTGGGCTCTCTGCTCAGTGGAGCAGGGATCATGTTTCTCCTTCTCCCCTTGCTTGTGCTCTCTCTGTGTCAAATAAATAAATAAAATCTTTTTTTTTTTTTTAAAAAGAACATATCTTGAGGGTGAAATCATATCCCAGTAGACCTAGAAGAGACCTCAGATTATCTAGTTATAAACACTAAGAATAGGGAGTGCAATTTTTATTGTTTTTGATTTTTTGGGTCTTCTTGGTGTTTTGTGCCTTTTGTGCATTTTAAATTTCTCTATTTGCACCTTCTAGAAAGTCAGGTTGCATCCTGATTATTTCCTCATGTCCCATCTTATCAGTCCGATCGAAGTCTTCCCAGTTCAGAGGGGAGGCCACACAGAGAAAATCAGTGTGCCACAGTCACACTGCTCATGGGAGCAGTGCCTGCACTAGAACCTGGATCTCCTTTCTTCTTGTCCTGTGCTCTTTTGTGGGCCTGGCTCATGGCCATTTCCTCAGCATGAACTTTGGTGTTTTAAAATGTATACCAATCCTTGGCAAAATACTGATAATTAATGAAGCAAGGTGATGAGTACAGGAGTCTCACTATATTATATACTTGAAAATGGTCATAATAAAAAGTCTTACGTAAAATGTGTAACATGTCACTGAGAAATTCTAACAAGCAAAAATTTGTTTTATATTTTTCCTTATGTGATATCATAAGGCTTCACTGTATATTTGTAATTTATCCATATAGATTTTGTTCACTTTAACCACCATGTGAATCTTAACTCCTATTGAAAGAGTACATCACAGCTTATTTATTCCCCTACTAATGGAGAGTTAGGTGGTTTCCATTCTCTGACTATGAAAAAACAATGCGGTAGTACATATCCATTCTATGTCTCATTGGCTACATATATGTGGGAGCATTTAGCTAGAGTATGGTACATTTCAATTTCACTTGGCCCTACTAATTTTCTTTCTAAAGTAATTGTATCCGTTTATATCTTGGCAAAGTGTAAGTCCCTCTTTACTCAAATCCCTACCTCAACTTGATACTATCAATAGTCTTAATTTTTGCCAGCCTTAGACTTTTTGGATTTCTTTTTAATTCCATTTCCCTGATTAGTGTCTTCCTCTTTCATGAATTCTTTGTTTATATCCTTTGCTTATTTTCTGTTGGATTGTCTTTTTGTAATTGATTTAAAAAATTTGTTCTGTGTACATAGTCTATGTTGTTATGTGTTACAAATACCTTTTCTCGATCAGGGGTATGTCCTGTCACTTGTTTAAGATCTTTTTCTTATAAAGATATTTTAATTTTAGTATGTTTAGGTGTGTCAGTTTTTTAAGTTTGATAACAAAATTTTATATTTTATTTAAAAAATATTTTCCTCGCCCTACATGATGAAGAAATTATCTTAGTTTTTCTTTTTTCTTTTTTTTATTTTCTTTTATCTTAGTTTTTCACTAAGAATATTTACAATTTTGCCTGTCATGTTTAGGTTTTTAATCTGTTTACAGTTTTTTGTATGTATGGTATGAGAAAGGAACCTAACTTTATACTTTCATGGATAGTTAGTTTACTATCTTTTTTTTACTCTTTTTACTGAATACTTTCATGGATAGTTAGTTTATCAGCTCTTTTTACTGAACATTATATTCTTTATGCAGTGATTTATCACAACTATGTTGCATGCCAAGTGCAGAGTCTGAGGTGTGGGGCTCGATCCCATGACCTTGGGATCATGACCTGAGCTGAAACCAAGAGTTAGACACTTAACCACTTAACTGACTGAGCCACCCAGGCACCCCAGGGCACCATTTTTAAAGTGTGGTCTTTCTACCACAATATTAGATACATTCAGCTTGTTAAAAATCCAGATTCCTGGGCCTCTACTCCAGATCTACTGAATCTTTGGAGCCAGGCCTCAGAAGTTGGCATTTTTATCAAGCATCTCTGATGATTCTTATGAACACTAATGGTTAAGACCCACATAGGGACGCCTGGGTGGCTCAGTCGGTTATGTATCTGCCTTCAGCTCAGGTCATGATCCCAGGGTCCTGGGATCGAGCCCCGCATCGGGCTCCCTGCTCGGTGGGGAGTCTGCTTCTCCCTCTGCCTTCCGCCCCCACTGTTTGTGCTCTCTCTCTGACAGATAAATGAATAAAATCTTTAAAAAAAACAAAAAGACCCACTTTCCTGGTGGGTAAAATAGAGTTGCCCACAGAGTTAATCAGTCGTGGGCAGCACTGACAGAAAGGTGCAAGACAGCAGTGATGCGCCTTGCTACTCTGTGCTCAAGCTGTTGTCAGAGGCAAAAGCATTGTCACTGTCAGAGAGAACTGTGCTCAGTTCCGGGTGCCGCATCATGAAAAAAATGACGTGGTACACCAGGGAAGGCAAACAGACAGGGGAGGTTCTGTGGAGTTGGATTAGATGTGTTACCTCTTGCTTCAGGTACCACAGATGTTAATGGGAGAAAAGATAATTTTCTTTTTAACATAAAGAGTTATTTTTTATTTCTTTAACACTAGGACCATTCAAAGATGGAATGGGCTGTATGTGGGAGGAAGAGTAAGTTCTGTTATGAAGTGTGTTTAAGCTCAGAGGTTGGATTCATATATTGGTAGAGGTTCTGAAGATGGATAATGTCTAATGTTGAGAGCATAGTGGTGAAACAACATGAGACATATTTGAACAATGGCAGTTATTAGTTAAGATAGTGATCTAGAGTTCTGGTAGTGGACTTACAGTAGAGAATCAGGAAAGGCCTGGAATGCCAGGATAGTGGATTTGTTTCATTCACTAAGTGGTGGGAAACCACTAAAGTTTTTTGAGCCTTGAAATGTGATCTAAGAGTTTTAGGAGATAAGTCATTTGGAGATATACAGGATAAATCTGAGGCGGTAAAGCAAAATTATTAATCCAGGGATCTCTGAATGAGCTTCAAATTATATGAAAAGTCTTTGCATACATGCTTCTGAAATGACTCAAATTGGTCCATGTTACCAAGCGATTAAGACTCACTATGGTTGGAACTAGGGGGACACTGATTACAAGGCTATTATAATAGAGACAGAAGGTAGAAAAGGAGGGAAAGAAGGTAGAACTGCTGTGACTGAAATCAGTAGGACTTGGTACTGTGTAACAAAAGACGTGGATCTGGCGATTGAGACCAAGGTCACAGTTCTCCTCCAATTTTAACTGTTTAATTTGTGGAAATTATGGAAATTATTTAGCCTTTTGGAGCCCCAGTTTTCCCACCCGTAAAATGAAGGCAGTAACATTCCATGGTGAGGAGCAAATGATATGCTAAGCATCTGAAAATATTTTATAAACTGTAAAACTGAAAACAGATATTGGCTATTATTATGTTGGGGTTCAAAAAAAAGGGAATCAGAGATTATTATTATCAAAAGTAGGAAATTCAGGATGATTTTAATCCACTGACTACCGGAGAAGAAGAAGGTAGGAAATTACAGAGAACCTAGAGAAACCTGTCTTAGGGTTTAGAGTTTGGGCAAAATAACTCTGGAGGTTCAGTTTATCCTCCTCTTAAGATACCTTGTCTTTCAGGTCTCTGTTAAAAGTTATAGACTTCAGGGTTCAAGGCTTAAAGTTTTGAAGTAGGGAAATTACCCAAAAATTCTACTTGAGGTTGAAAACTTTAATCTAAATTTTGGGTTCCCTGGAAGGTCTTTTTCTTTTCAGTACACGTTTGGGTTTGTTTGTTTACATGTCATTATTCCTCCCCCGGAATGGTCCTTCTGGATTCCTGCTTATCAGTAACCATCTCACTTCTGTTTATAAACTGAGTGTCTAGTATATTACTTGGCAGGGAGGAGATACTCCTAAATGGTTGTTGCATGATGAAAGTGGGGGCTCAGTTGCCAAATAGTGGATCCATTTAAGAATGTTGGACTCTTTAGAGGATGGTGGTATTTTAAACCTAGATCAACAGATAATTCCTTCCATATGTCATTTCTGAATTTCTTCCCTTTATCTGCTCAGTATCAGATAAAGACAGTTGATTGAAAAGCAGAGGAGCAGATTATGATATGCAGCATTTTGATGTGCTGTAGATATAATGCAAGATTCTTTTAATGTGTGTAGGGAGAGAATTGGTTTGCAAATGTCTTTTAGATCCATCTGACTTGGTCTGTAACCTTTACCAGATTTCATAGACTTCCTGTTTTGCAGTGCCTAAGGAGGCTGCAGCTCACATCTTTATTGCAGTAAGCCTATTAAAAAGCTAAGGTCACTTACTAGTGATTCAGAATAAGCTCCCAATTTTATTTTTTTTCTGGGTTCAGGGACTTTGGGTTAAAATAGCCCTCCTTTAATCATCAGAAACTCTGAAATTTGCAAAAATCAATTTCCTTTGGAATTACAGGGAGACTGCCCTGTAGAAGCAGGATCATCAGGTTCTGAGAGGTTATCTTCCTTATAGATTTCTTGGGAGTCTAATTTATTTTTTATTTTTTTAAAAGCTGTTATTTATTTGAGAGAGAAAAAGAGTGAGTGGGAGGGAGAGAGAGAGAGAATCTGAAGCAGACACCATGCTGAGTGCAGAGCCCAATGCAGGGCTTGATCCCAGGACTGCGAGATCATAACCTGAGCTGAAACCAAGAATTGGATGCTTAACCAACTGAACCACCCAGGTGTCCCTTGGGAGTCCAATTTAAGGTCTACTGGTCGGGGACCTAAATTTCATATTTTGAAATTAGCTCTCACTCCTTTTTTTTATTTATATCTCCACTGCTTTAACTACTGGACTTCTGTATGTGCTCTGTAATGGTTTCTTGTTCATCAGGCCTCCCTTGGTGCCTAATTCTTGCAGTGATGATATAGGCCAGTGTTTTTGAACAGCTATTTGTGAATAAGGCATATGGTGCTGTTACCATCTGTGTTATTTTATACTGTGGGATGACAGCTTTTTATGTTTTTTTGTTTTGCCTTTATAGTCGTTCTTTTATACAATTCTCATGTCAGAATAATCTAAGAATGATGGCCTGGGAGGTTGAGATCAGAATGCAGTTACTTCAGATCCACTATCCTGTCATATTCATTTTATATAGTCTCTTTACATGATAAGGGTATTTTATTGTAAGGCTGACAGAGTTCCATGAAATTCTAACTTGTTTGTAACTTTCACATATGCTGTGTCCCAAACACTTTTTTATGCCAACATAATTAGGGTAACTGAGGTAATTGGTGAATCACCATTTATAGGCCTTCTATCTCATTTTTCACATTTTTCCTAGTGTTAATGCAGTGCAAACTTTGGAATGCAATATCCTGTTGGCATTTTGAAGTGGAAACTTGGAATAAATCAAGGTTTTTTGTAGTCCCTATAAACTTACATAATATAAATTACTTGCTTTTGGTATTTTCTACTCTAAACTGTGAGTATCATGAAATGACCCTCTCTCTATTGTGGTGCAGCAATATAATTGAGAGAAAAATTCATGAATATTACATTAACTCCTTTTAGTTGCTTATTCTGGTAACAAGCATCATTTTGGAAGAAAGAATGAATGCAAAACAAGATTCTCTTCTTTCTGTAATTCTACTGCAAATTTGATTTGATCAAGAATATAGCTTTACCTGATTTTATCTTTTTGATTTTTTGCCTAGAAACACTATAGCAGCTGGAAATTTTCAGAGATTGTTGCTCTGAAAATCAGAAATGTTTAAATCTTTGTAATTAAAAAGATGAGCTACAGAGGTAGTGGAGTCACTTTTTAAAAACACGAAGTGTCAGGTGCTTAGCATATGCTTCATCATAACCTAGTATCTAGTAGAGTTCATTAGGAACATGGTCTTTTAGTGCTGTACATGCCATCAATCATGCTAAAACCATTTCCTGAACACACACAACACACACACACACAAACATACACACATATGACAGTGCAAGGTTCTATGGAGAAGGTCACTTCTCTCTAAGCAACTGTAACCATTTACACAAACAACTTCAATCACTTTTTGAGTTTCATCCAGACAACACAAAAAAACGGATTCTAGTAGTAGCAGATGTGTACAGGTTGATGTAAAAGACTTTCTAAAGACATGAAATCTATGTAGGAAACAGACATAAAGAATAAGACCCTGCAACATGAATTAACTTTTATTTTTATTTATTTATTTATTTTTAAAGATTTTTACTTATTTATTTGACAGAGAGAGACATAGCGAGAGAGGGAACACAAGCAGGGGGGAGTGGGAGAGGGAGAAGCAGGCTTCCCGCCGAGCAGGGAGCCCGATGCGGGGCTTGATCCCAGGAACCTGGGACCATGACCTGAGCCGAAGGCAGACGCTTAACAACTGAGCTACCCAGGCGCCCCAACTTTTATTTTTAATTTCAGTAATTTTTTGTTTTTAAACTCTAAATCTCAGAAAAATGGGGACATTGGATTTTACTAAACTGCTGTGTTTCAGATCCTTTCTTGCTCAAGCTTGTCTGGCAATTTCATCCAATTTTTATTTGAGGAGGAGTTGAAGGCATTTCAGCAAAGCAAACAACTGGATGGTGTGTCAGCCAAACCTAAAATGTTTGTTTTAGAAGCATTTTTGAATATAATAAAGTCTGTCAAAGTAACAGAAGGTCAACTAGAGTTTTTTTGTCGGAAAAGAAAAAAAAGATTCCTTGATATGTTTTCTTAACAAGTCTAGAACTATACTAAATGCTTTCAAAGTCCACAATCATATTGGGAACCTCAGCCAAAGTGTTATCCCTTAAGTATATAATCACACCCACTGAGAGAGGTGACAGTAGAAGACAAATATTTGCTTAGCTAACTAATCCAGTCTTGTGTTGGATGCTCTTCAAATTCCAAGCATGTGATTATTTCTAAGAATAATTGGAGTGAAAGGAGTGTGGGAATCACTGGTTAGGTTTAGCTGGCCCATTTCCTTAAATTAGGACAACTTTAAAAGTGTAGGTACTAATAGATTTATTTTGACAAAAATGATGCTTTTTCTCAGGTAAATATTTTTTGTTTTCAGTTTAATATCAACTGCTAATTGGTGAGCATACTAAATTTGGAGTATATTCAAAACTATTGGCTGAAATCTACTTGATTTGAGAACACAGTATATGCATATAACGTATAGTATGGGTTTTGCATTTTGATACCTTTATGTAATCTCGTATGATGCTCACTTCACCTGGTGAGAGTCCAGACATGCAGGGGTAGGAGTTATCACTATGCCTTTAAGTCTTTGGTGTAGTGCTTTTCAAGCTTGACTGTGAATTTGAATCACCTATGGTCCTACATCAGCCCTATTAATATTCTCAGAGATTGTGTGACCTGGACATTTATATTTTAAAAGTGGTATAGGTGATTCTGGTAAACAGCCAGAATTAACAAGAACATTAGATATTTGAGAGATTTTAAAAAATTGGTGGCTCAGTTGTTGAGTGTCTGACTCTTGATTTCGGCTCAGGTCATGAACTTGGGGTCGTGAGATCCAGCTCTGTGACGGGCTCTGCACTCTTGCACAATCTGCTTAAGATACTCTTATTCTCACGCCCACACGCTCTCTCTCTCATCTGCCCTTCCCCCGAGTGTGTGCACTCTCTTGCTCTCCCTCTCAAAAAGTACTAGAAACTTTAGTGATGGTGTTCTAAGAACTGGTGAGAAGCTCTGATTTAAGTTAGGGATGACAGTGTACATATGTAGATGTGGATGTCTTTGAAAACAAGTTGTTTAACACACATTAAGGCTTCTCTGTGCCAACCACTTTGCCTAGTGCTGAGGATACAAAAGTGAGCATGGCATGGTCCTTACATTTATGGAGCCTTTAACTGGGAGGACCTGACATCTTAACTTCGTCTTAGAAACTGTTATGAATGCAAGGACAGTGCGACAGGGAGTGTCCGAAGACAGGATTGGCCAGTTTTCAGGCAGGGCAGGAAGAGCTTCCTGGGAGGTTTTTGACTTGAGAATTGAGTGATAAAACCAGTTTTTGTCATATGGGATGGGGGGGGTGATGATACTACAAATAGTCTGAATAAAGACAGGTGTATGAGACACCTCTTCAAGCAACTAAAAGGACAGGGGCATGGAGAACAGGCTGGTATCAGGTGGGAAGGCCCATTCTTGGATTAATTTGTGTATCAAGTAAGGCATTTGAACTTTATTGTGTAGATAATGGAGACCCCATGAAGGCTATACAGAAGAGTAGTTATATTGTCAGATAGAAACCTCACTCTAGCTGCAGTGTGAAGAAGGGACTGAAAAAGTTAAAACTCGAAGCAGCAAGACTATCAGACAGACTATTGGAGAAGTCCAGGCATGAGGTGACACATTAAGACAAGATTCCTCAAGACTTTAACACTGGGATATTTTTTTTTTTTTTTAAAGATTTTATTTATTTGAGAGAGAGAATGAGATAGAGAGAGAGAGAGCATGAGACGGGGGAGGGTCAGAGGGAGAAGCAGACTCCCTGCTGAGCAGGGAGCCCGATGTGGGACTCGATCCCGGGACTCCAGGATCATGACCTGAGCTGAAGGCAGTCGCTTAACCAACTGAGCCACCCAGGCGCCCCAACACTGGGATATTTTAAAACACAATTTCCTTGTTGCAGTAATGTCTTGTTGCTTTATTTACTGGCTGAAGACCCAATTTTCAGATAATGTAGAATATATTTATACAGCTAGTTTAGATACAAGGATTATTTTAGCAAAGTATTGCAGCTCTCTTTCAAAGAGTGGAAAATATTGTTGCAATGACTTTTTTTTTCTTTTTAGGTGAACAGTAATGTAATTATCTGAAAGGATACAAAAAGTTCACATATGAAGGGAATGTCTCCTAATTCAGGCTTAAAAATTATAAGCAACGTGGGGCACCTGGGTGGCTCAGTTGTTAAGCGTCTGCCTTCGGTTCAGGTCATGGTCCCAGGGTCCTGGGATCGAGTCCTGCATCGGGCTCCCTGCTACGTGGAAGCCTGCTTCTCCCCTAGCCTGCAGCTCTCCCTGCTTGTGTTCCCTCTCTTGCTGTGTCTCTGTCAAACACAAATGGATAAATCTTTAAAAAAATATATATATAAGCAATGTAAGAGACTGCATTAAAGAGGTAATAAGCGGCACCTGGGTGGCTCAGTCTATTAAGTGGCTGCCTTCAGCTCGGGTCATGGTCCCAGGGTCCTGGGATCGAGCCCCGCATCGGGCTCCCTGCTTTGCGGGAAGCCTGCTTCTCCCTCTCCTGTTCTCCCTGCTTGTGTTCCCTCTCCCGCTGTCTCTCTGTCAAATAAATAAAAATATTAAAAAAAAAGATATAATAACAGGATGCCTAGTTTATCCCAAACTATTTCTCTAGACCAGTGCTGTCTAGCAGAAATACAATGTGAGCCACAAACGTGACTTTAAGTTTTCTAGTAGCCACATTAAAAGATAAAGCCAAACAAGTCGGGGGCACCTGGGTGGCTCAGTTGGTTGAGCGTCTGACTCTTGATTTTGGCTCAGGTCATGATCTTAGGGTTGTGAGATTGAGCCCCAAATCGGGCTCCACGCTCAGTGGGGAGTCTGGTTCAGAGACTCTCCCTCTCCTCCTGCTCATGCGCACTCTCTCTCTCAAATATTTAAATAAAAAAAAAAAACAGGTTGAATTAATTTTAATTATATTTTATTTAGCTTGGTATATCAAAAATATTACTGCAAAATATAAAAATTGGGATACTTATTATCTATGAAGACAATATATTTAGTATTCTTTTTCATGCTAAGTATTCAAAATACATTGTATATTTTATACTTTTAGAACATTTCAGTTCAGACTAACCACATTAGTACTCCAATATCCACATGCAGCTACTGGCTTACAGTACTGGACAGTGGAGCTCCAGATAATTTCTTCAACTCCATTCTAAAGATACATGAAACATTTCAGCAGCACTTTCAAGGATATATTGGCAATTCTTTTTTTTTTCCTTTAAGATTTATTTGAGAGAGAGAGAGCATACGTGGGGAGAGCAAAGCAGGAGGGGCAGAGGGAGGGGGAGAGAGAATCTCAAGCATACTCCACCTTGATCGCAGAGCCCCACTCAGGCCTCAATTTCATGACCTTGAGATCAGGACATGAGCCAAAACCAAGAGTCAGACAGACGCTTAATTGACTGGGCCACCCAGGTGTCCCTTGGCAATTCTTCTCAGAAAGGTGTTAAATCACTTGAGGTTTTACTCTAAAACCTGAGTACATTAATTAGGACTACTGCATTTTTATAATACAGTATCAGTACACAGAAAGTAGAAGTGAGAAGTATTTAAATTTGATTTTTCTCCATGAGTATTACTTTTTACTGTTTCAGGATGTGAAATAATACCAAACTTTATTTAAATTTCGAAATGGAATCCACAAGAGTATATTCTCTGCGAACAGTGTATAAAAAGCCTTCTGAATTTTGAAGATCTGTGATGAGTTAAGGTTGGAAATGGAGAATCAAGGAATCAGAGGAAATTATTAGTATTATAGATCAACAATAGGTGGCTGAATAAGATGAATCATCTTTGTTTCACTGTTCAATTTTTTCAGCTAACATAGTTAAGAAAATTACTTTATATACTGCAAGCCCTATATAGGGGTATCCAGTGTTTGAGCAACTTAGCGCTTCCAGTAATTTTACAGGAGGAAATGGGAGGTTGTATTTAAGTAGGCAGTCACTAGAAAATTCCAAGTTTTGAATACTGACTTCTCTAAATTCACATTCAAGCACAGGTCTTGTATCCAGTCTAATACTTCCAAGTTTTCATAAAAAGAATTAAGGTGAGAGCTGTAACAGTCAGTCAGATGCTAGCACAAAGTAGGTGTGGAGTTGATGAAATCATAGCTGGAATTTTGGCAGATAAAAAGAATGAAGGACTGAGTTTTTGCAAAAGAATGATTGTGGAATCCAAGCCTGGTAAAAAGGTGAGTCATAAGCAGAGTGAGATTGCAATGAAAAAAAAAAATAGTGGGGTCAAAGGATTGAAATTTAATGGGGTTGAAGGAGTGTAGAGCTGTAAAATTGTAAAGACAGGAGGTGGAAAGTAGGAGATGCTTGAAATCAAGACTTCAGAAGTTTGTAGTATTTGGTGAATACCAGGTCTGGGTCTCATGATGGGAGTAGGTGGCTGAAATGGAGACTAGGCTCACTGCAGGTGAGGAAGTTAGGGAATTAAAAGGGCGTTTTGGAAATTAAGTCATTAAGAATGTTTTAAGCAGTGGTAGGGGTTAAGTAAGCGAGGTGCTATATAATCTTAAGTGAGAAAGAGGAAGTAACCAGGAAGTGGGGTGGATCATGTATTCTATGTCAGTAGTTCTCAACTGTGGCCAGTTTGCACCAGAGGGGACACAGGGAAATGTCTGGAGACATTTTTGGTTGCCACAATTGAGGGGTGTATGCATGTGCTTTACTGGCCACCTTGTGAAGAGAGGCCAAGGATGCTTCTAAATATCCTACAATGCACAGAACAGCTTCTCTCTTACAACAAAGATTTATCTGGTTCCATATGTCAATAGTGCTGAGGTTGGGAAACTGCTTTAGGCGGAGGCACCACAATCAAGGTATGTTGGTTGAAAAAACAAGCTGAGAACTATCAATCCAGTAAATATTGTTTCTACTTAAATTGAATAGTTTAAGGGAAAAAGACATTAAAAATATCCATTCATTCATTTACTCAATCAACAAACATAGGCTGCATTTCTACTTAACAGGGCATCGCTATTGTAGGTTTTTAAGATTCATCAGTTAACATAAGATCCCTGTCCTAAGAATTCCTCAAATCAGTGAGATATGATACATGTCTTTCTCTGATTGACTTATTTAGCTCAGCATAATACCCTCTAGTTCCATCCACCTCGTAATCTCAGGAAACAAACTGAGGGTTGCTGGAGTGGTGGGGGGTGGGAGGGATGGGGTGGCTGGGTGATAGACATTGGGGAGGGTATGTGCTATGGTGAGCACTGTGAATTGTGCAAGACTTGAATCACAGATCTATACCTCTGAAACAAATAATGCAATATATGCTAAGAAAAAAAAAAGAAGATAGCAGGAGGGGAAGAATGAAGGGGAGTAAATCGGAGGGGGAGACGAACCATGAGAGACTATGGACTCTGAGAAACAGGGTTCTAGAGGGGAGACGGGTAGGGGAATGGGTTAGCCTGGTGATGGGTATTAAAGAGGGCACGTATCGAATGGAGCACTGGGTGTGATATGCAAACAATGAATCATGGAACACTACATCAAAAACTAATGATGTAATGTATGGTGATTAACATAAAATTTTAAAAAAATCCATGAAAATCTTTATTCTTAATACCTGTGTCTTAGAAGTTTTCTTTATGCATTTTGATAGTTATCTAAATCCTCTAAGATTACATTAGCAATTAAAAAAAAAATCTGGTTTGAAAAAAAAGATCCCTGTCCTTGGATGCCTCTTAAGCAGAGAGAGACAGCTATAAATGTAGATGGTCTGTTAGAAAGTGGTGTTATAGAAGAGAGATTAAGGATATTGGGAGTGCTGGGGAGTGATGGACAAAGGGTAGACTGCAGTTCTAAATCAGGGTCTCACTGGGATGATGTCTGGACAAAGATTTAAGAGATGAGAGAATATGAATATATGTTGCCCAGAAAATATAGTTTTAGTTTGCATTCACTTCACAGGAAAGGGGTAAAGTGGGTTGTGCTAAGGGATACAAAATTAGACCAGCCATGATTTCTGCCCTAAAGGAGCTTCGTGATGAACTAACATCTTGGAAATCCTAGGAAAACGAAGACAGCAAATACAAGACAGTAATTTTGCTCTATACTCTTTGTTCCTGTTTTCATCTTTTGTCATTATCGGAATAACAGGTTAATGATTAGCTGTTATTTTCCACTTGTGCTCCACATTTGCTCCTTCTCAGAAAACAATTACACAGGAACCTGGATTAAGCAGTGAAATGATGAAATGGGTTTGGAGTAAACAACCTAGAGTGGTGGGGTCAGAGAACAGGAAAAGGTAAACTTACAGAAAGGGATAATGTTTAGAAGAAAGGCTTGCAGTATCTCTATTTACCTTCCCTGCTGACAGTTGTTTCCAGCCACTTACTAGCTCTCTGCCTCTCAGGTATGGTAACAGCACAAGGAGCTATGCTGTTCGGGTTGGGGATTATCATACTTTGGTGCCAGAAGAATTTGAAGAAGAAATTGGAGTTCAGCAAATTGTGACTCATCGGGAGTATCGACCTGACAGCAGTGACTATGACATCGCCCTGGTTCGATTAGAAGGACCAGAAGAGCAGTGTGTTAGATTTAGCAGCCATGTTTTGCCCGCCTGTTTGCCACTCCATAGAGAGAGGCCACAGAAAACCGCCTCCAATTGTTACATAACAGGATGGGGAGACACAGGTAATGTAGATAACACGAAGGATAAGTGAGACCTGGGCATGTTCTTGTGTCTGGGACTATCAATACTTTTGGGTGTACAATGGGAATGAAAATCTTAAATGGGTTCAGGCTTAGTTGTTTGGAAATTGTTAAGTGTGTGATGCATGCATGTAATTTGGATTCATATCCTGAGGGTACTGTTGGTTACCATTATTATTAGCACAGATTGACAGAACTCAATTGCCTTATGGGGTAGAGAATCCTGTACTTTCAGTTCCATAGACTAGTAAGGAGACAGAGGAACGGATTTTTCATTTTTAAGACCCTACTCCAACACTTGGGGCCTGGCTCGTTATATTTAAAAAAAATCATTTTTTAAAGATTTTTGTCAGAGAAAAAAAAAAAAAGCAGGAGAAGCAGGAGCCTGATGTGGGCTCGATCCCAGGACCCAGGGATCATGACCTGAGCCGAGGGCAGACGCTTAACCGACTGAGCCACCCACGTGCCGCCCCCCCCACTTTAAAGCTTTTTGTCAGAGTGGCTATATTTTTTAAAAGCTTTCCCAGAGGACTCTGATTTAGCTACACCAGCAAAGGGCCTTGGTGTTTGATGGCCTTGTTTTTTCTGTAATAAAGGCCACTATCAAACTCAATTTTATGGAGAATCTCTAAATATAGAACAGACAAGAGAGCTACTACGAAGTGGAGATCCAACCCACTTTCTCCCCTTCATCCCACCCTCCCAACCCCCAAGCTAGAGCAAGATGTTCATCTTACAGTCTTCTCAGGCAAAACAATTTTCTGGATTGCCTTGCTATAGAAATTAAATCAGTGTACATCAGCTAGTGCTTTGTTCAGGATGGTCCTTGAGAAAGATGTAGGGCTCACCTAGACTGGGTGCTTGATTCACAAATGGCTATTGAATAAGGGATAGGTTGACTGCTCTCCATTAAAAACTATCAACACTGATCATTGTACTCTTGAAAAGAACATCAAATAAGTATTTCTACGTGTGATAATTTCAATGTTTTATTTAGTAAATGTTTGTGTTCATTTCATCACACTGCACAAAATATGGGCTTTATACTTGCATTATTTCATAGCTGCATAAAGGCAGAATATCTGCTATAGATATACTGAAAAGGCATGTAACTGTCCAATCCTGAGATAAACCACAAAGAAAACATTTTCCGGATGATACAATAATCAGATCAGAGTAAATGCCTTCTCTGTACACTATGTGGATCTATGAGGCAAACAGTCTCTGAGAAGGCTTAACTATATCCATTACAACTCATGAGGGAGGGTTCATTTACCTTCCTTTAGACAGAAACAGAAATTAACAGTTAACAGAAATGACAAAGTCAACTTTACACAATGTTTTATTAGGAGTTATTACAATTAATAGGGTACAAGAAAAACAATGGAATTTAGATACAAGAAAAGGCTCATGGAGAATATTATCAATTATACATTTTAGCCACTGAACAATGAGTGGCCTACCAGTATAGAGTACACAAACTTCAAACGCTCAAACTTAGGCCTGTTTGATATATAGTAATGTTTTGCTCCTCCATTCTTACGAAATGCCATGCTTCTACCATGCTATTTAGAGTAGTTCTTGCCATTTTATGTCCTTCTATACCATTTAGTTATCACTCATTTAAACTACACTAGATCACAATAAGGCTTTTATTTTCAAGATTAAAAGTTCATTTAACTGTTAAATGTTTTCTGTAAGGTCTTTAGCTGGCATCTAATTCAGATTATTTGGTCCGACTAGGACGAGCCTATTCAAGAACTCTACAACAAGCAAGCATCCCCCTACTTCCCAAGAGGTTTTGTGAAGAACGTTATAAGGGTCGGTTTACAGGAAGGATGCTCTGTGCTGGGAATCTACATGAACACAAACGTGTTGACAGCTGCCAGGGAGACAGCGGAGGACCGCTCATGTGTGTTCGGGCAGGAGAGAGTTGGGTTGTATATGGGATAACCTCCTGGGGGTATGGCTGTGGAGCCAAGGATTCACCTGGTGTCTATACAAAAGTCTCAGCCTTTGTACCTTGGATAAAAAGTGTCACCAAATTATAATTCTTCATGGAAACCTGAAGAGAAAGTATGTTGGAAAATTTTCAACCTCTACATTAGCACTCAGCCAGAGATGCCAATTTATGGGGATGAGAGCCATGTTTCTGCTTTTGTGTTGTGATTAAATCATGTACACCATTGCTGCTTGAGAAATTTGTGATGTGAACATTCTGTTAGATACCTCAGTGTAGTACTAATTATTCTTGATTAGCATTGTTGAAATTCTTTATTCTCAGCACTCTCCAGAGATTACTGTATATCAATTGTGCAATAAGCCTGTTTTTATTCTTTTGGATTAAGAGTCTATAATTCAATCAATACTCTTTATTACACTTAAGTGATATTGTGTAATTAAGCTCAGATCTTCTTCAAAAGGCTGAGAAATTTCCACATTGACTCTCTATAGCCTTTGACAAGTGAGGAAGTCAAGGCCCAAAAAGTGAAGGAATCCATTATAAACCTAGACTGGAATAGGATCAGTCACAATACATTCCTGAATAAAGCCTTTGTACCATGCACTATGGCAACACATTCTAGTTACCTAGCAAAATTTGGAAAACCTGATAGTAAAGAATGCCTTCAAGTTGTTGGGATATACAACCTAATTTATCCACCTTATTTGTTAACATCCTCTAGCAGTTACTTTCGGCTTGATAAAATTTTTCCTTGGCATCATGCGATTTGCTGTACCATGACTTAAGAGTGCCATCTATTGCAACTTTCTTATAATGACTAAAACGCGTAGATTTCCACTATCCTGTCCCAGCTAATAAAGACACACTATTAAAAAAATGCTTTCTCTGCTTATGTAGTGGGGGAAAAAAGCTCTAAAATATCTTATTTGTTCCAACTGATTTAATTCATACTCCAGCTATGTGCTAGACACTGCATTAAGTGGCTATGCACCTCACTGACAATTTACAAAAGGCTGATAAGATTTTACAGTATCCCTAGCTTTCAAATTGTCGAACAGACCTAGAGGCCAAGGTAAGCCAGTGGGATCTGAACTTCAGAATAGGTGCCCCAGTACTGACAATGTTGTTTTCCCCCTCTACTGCTGTCTAAAGTCAATTTTCTCCTTTGGCTATTTTCCCAACCCAGTAAGGGACAGCTGCTTACTATGGACTCTTTCAGGACATTCTTGATAGCAATGCAAAATCTTTGCCCAAACATAAAAGGCATGCCCCTCAGGCCTTAAGTAGTTTTAAGCAGTTTTTGTATATCCAAGAAAGATTTGCATAAAGACAGGTAAAGAAGTCAGTGTGAACTTTAGGACCAGTTAAGTAAGCCTCTTCAAAGGCTAAATCCACATGAATGGTACTTCGCTACTTTCCCTACTGCATCTACTTGTGTCCTTTTTGTAAATCCTCAGCTTTGCAAAAAAACTGGTGCTAACATAAAGGTGCTTTATAGTTTACTACTTTACAAAACTGCAATGCTTTATCACACATAACATTAAAACTTTTCTAAAAGCTCAAGATTTTTGATAAAGGAAAAACTTTTCAAGCATTTACATCTACAGAGATGAGAGCTACACAGTGCACACCTGCACAAGGGGCTTGAAAAAAATGTGCAATAGAGGAGAAAATTTATCTCTACTGAAACTTCGCACAGGCCACCTTTCTAATTAAACTATAGTGCAGATGCAAGCAACATTTATATTGAATTTTTAATAGACCAGAGGTTGGGACACTTTTAAAACAGCCAACAGGCAGCCTACAGTTTGCTCAAACTTGAATACTTGGTTCATAATATGTCTTTATTATAGCTCTTGTTAAGCGTTAAGTGTGAATTTTAAATGACACAAGTGTTCAGTGCACATTTGTGTGAATAAAGTACATAGTTGTTCATCTTGTATAGTAGCCTTAATCTTTTGTGTGGTAACTGTGCTGTCCCTTATGGGTACCCGCCTTTAATGTTGTTTCCCTCCAAATACTGTAGTACCTTACACCAATAATCATCATTCATACTACTTCCATACTACCTCTTACCAGAAAAAGTAGTCTGTTACTTATTATTTGTCGTAATAAATACCTTTCCACTTCCTTTTTAGAGAACCTGGATTCTCCAAATGAATCAAGCATTTAATTACAGCAAGCAAGGAAGTGCTCACTTATTCTCTACTTAAACGCCAGTTAAGCAAAAACATCAGACCTATATTGAAAACACCACACTGATAGTTTCCAGAACATTATTTGCACTCAATACCCGAGCTATTGAGATTTAAGATCACCTTTTGGCAGTACACCACAGGTTTCTAAACAAACAGGACTTCACCCATATCACCTTAATTTCTTGATTATCTGCAAGAGAAGAAAACCACCTTTATAAAACTCTTATCTGTGTACTCACACCACTGTTGAGATCTTAGCAACTACTTGTTACTTTCTGTTTAGCTGGCTATTAACCTCTTTCAAATTACAAAGTTAACAGCAAGAAGGGGCCAATTCTGGCCTTCCAATTCCTTAGCAGGAAGGGTTTCAGAACTACGAAGGGTTTCACTAACTACGAAATACGAATAAAAAGGAACCTACCACGTCATGTTTTCTATCATCCATCGGACAGTTGGTTCAGCCTCCTGGAAACATTTCAACAATAGTTAGATGTGTGCCCAACAACCCAGCACCCTCCAGGTTTTCCAAAGTGAATGTTACTTGTGCAAGTCAGAATCTGATACCAATTAAATGGTGACAGCTTTGCCAATAAACAAGAATATGCTCTTCCATGGCTAGGAAGGGAGACTGCCACAGCTGACAGGTCCCAAAGATACATGGAGATTCACAATCCCAGAGCAGATGAGCATGCACAACCACAGACACTACTCACCTTCCGGATCTAAATGGGGGAGTTTCAGGATGCGGTGTTACTATTTAACAGTGGCGGAGTAGATTCAAGATGGCTACTTGACACCGACAGCGGGTTTCGCGACCTTTGCCCGAGGGCCCACGACCCGGGCGCGCTCGGCTTCAGGCTCGCCACCCAGGGCTGCACGTGGCCGCCTCGTGACCTCAGGAACACCTAAGGCCCCTCAGGTTTTCCAACCAAGAGGTTTTCAAAGCGGACGTGGACATACCACTACAAGTCTCTTGAAACCCCTGCATTTTAACTAAGCCGGAAAGTTCTGCCCCAATTACCACCTTAGTGCACAAAACGCGACAGCGTACCTTAATCTCAGAGCCTAAAACCCGACGCTTCCCGGATGTAAAAGGCCGCGTCCCTCGGCGCACGCTCTCTTATAGGGCTGGTGACGCTATTCCGGGGAAGCGCCGCGAGGGGCGGGGCCCACGCGATTTTTCCTCCGCTCTGCCCTTCACGGCGCCTCCACGGTTCCACCCCTTCGTGATGGCCCCTCCCACCTCTCAGAGTTTGCTCCACCTCCCCCGCCCATCCAGGGGACGGGGCTGCTCACCAACCCTTTGATTCTGACGCGCGCGCCTCCAGGGGCGGCAGAAAGTTCTCGCGATACTAGGGAATACTGATGCTCGTGGTCTCCGGCCGACTGGGAAGGTGAAGTTTTTGTTTCCTGGTTACTTTAGGGTAGTTAACTTTCGAGGTTGCCATAGTTACTGAAACACCGAGCTATATAGTTCTCCGCTTCTAAACCTTTAGGTAGGTTAATATATATGGAACTAGCTGATTTTTTGTCTATTAGTGAACTATCCGGGACTCCCGTCTTCCGCTGGAATTGCTGTTTCTGAAGCTCAGGTGTCAGTGATCTGCAGTCATTTAAATTTTTTTTTTTCTGGTCTAATCTCTTAGGAGTATTTACACTCATTACTGAAAGCCTCGCCGAAAGATTCTGTAAACACAAGTTTAGAAAAAGCAAAGGACATTAGCCGGAAGAGCGTACGGCCGACCCATTTACGTGTGTTTCTGAACATGGCCCGCGTTGCAGACTGACCCAGTGTCGTTTTTACATATCTGGCCGCAGCTGGGCTCCGCCGACTCCTGAAAACGGGCGCCTAGGTCTTAACCTCCCTGCTGTACCTTCGAGGGTTTAAATAAAGAAATAATAGAGCTACCCCTTGTAAAATGGAATTAAAAATGTTTAGGAATACTTTTAGTCCTAGACATGTGCTTATTAACTGCCATTACATTTATTTTCTATTTTCCCTTGTCCTCTCAGATGAAGCAAAAGGGAGGTTCGAGGCAACGTTTTTACTTAGTAGTGGACCATTTGGGAAGATATGTCGCCGCAGTTGCTGTCAGGAAAAATGGTATCAGGAGGCCTGGTGAATAAAGTGCCACAGTAGAGATCTACAGAATCTTCATGAAATCCCTGCATACTGTTCAGGGGGAAATAATTAGTAAGAGCAAAAATTGCTATTACGGTTAGCGTCGGAATGACAAGTTTATAGGAAATAAATTTTAACTTGAAAGAACTAAAGTTTCTGAGGCTCACCTTCTCTCACCCTTTCTTTTTCTTCATCTTACTCCATCTCACTAATGAACGGAAGATACTATTCAATAACAAAGTTTAAATACCAAATCACAGTGGAGAGTTTTGCCAAATTAGATTTCATTTAGAATCTCTTGCAAAGGCTGTCCTAACAAAATGTCACAGATTGGGTGGCTTCAACAACGGATTTTTCACAATTCTGGAGACAAAACTCTGAGATCAAGGTGTCCACAGGTTTGTTTTTAGACCTTCTGTGGCCTGTAGATGGCCCTCTCATCCCTGTATCTTCACATCCTTTACCCTCTAGCTTCTGTATCCCAATCTCTTCTTAAAAGAACACAGTTATTTTAGATTAGGGCCTTGCTTATGACCTCATTTAACCTTAATTGCCACTTTAAAGATCTTGTCTCCAAATACTGTCTTATTCTGAGGTATGGGCAGTTAGGACTTCAACGTGGGGATGCATATATCTTTTTTGATTTAGTGTTTTTGTTTTCTTCAGATAAATACCCAGAAGTGGAATTGCTGGATCATATGTAATTCTATTTTTAATTTTTTGAGGAACCTTCATACTGAGGTTCCTCCATACTTTTCCAAGCGGCTGGATGAATTTACATTCTCATCAACAGAAAACAGGGTATTTGCTCCACATTCTCGCTAACCCTTGTTATTTCTTGTTTTTGTTTTTTGTTTTTTTAATACTAGCCATTCTGATTGGGGTGAGATGATATCTCATTGTGATTTTGATTTACATTTCCCTGATTATTAGTGATGTTGAGGATCTTTTCATGTGTCTGTTGGCCATCTTTATGTCTTCATTGGAAAAATGTCTAGGGGCTCCTAGGTGGCTCATTTGGTTAAGAGTCTGCCTTCACTCAGGTCATGATTTCAGGGTCCTGGGATTGAGCCCCACGTCGGGCTCCCTGCTGAGCACGGAGTTTGCTTTTCCTCCTCCCTCTGCTCTTCCCCCTGCTTGTGCTCTCTCACTTGCACACGCTCTCTCTCAATTAAAAAAAAAAAAAAGTCTGTTTACATCCCCTGCCCATTTTTTAATTGGGTTGTTTAGTATTTTGCTGTTGAGTTGTATGAGTTGTTTATATATTTTGGATATTAACCCATTATTAGATATATGATTTACAAATAGTTTTTCCCATTCGGTAGGTTGACTTTTCATTTTGTTGAAAATTTCCTTTGCTCTGAAGAAGCTTTTTAGTTTGATGTAGTCCCACTTGCTTATTTTTAGAGTCAGATCCAAGGAATCATCACCAAGATCAATGTCAAGGAGCCTACCGCCTATGTTTTTCCCTAGGAATTTTATGGTTTCAGGCTTACATTCAAGTCTTTAATCCATTTTGAGTTCATTTGTGTGTGGTGTAAGACAATAGTCCAGTTTCATTCTTTTGCATGTGGCTGTCAAGTTTTTGTAGCACTATTTATTGAAGAGACTGTCCTTTCCCATTGTATATTCTTGGCTCCTTTGTTGTAAATTAATTGACCATATATGCATGGATTTATTTTTGGGCTCTCTATTCTGTTCCATTGATCAATGTGTCTGTTTTGTTTATTTTATTTTTTAAAGATTTTATTTATTTGAGAGAGCGAGAATGAGAGAGAGAGAGAGAGAGCACATGAGAGGGGCAGATCTCCTTGAGAAGGTGCCGTTAGGTCAAAAAGACCTGAAGAAGGTGAAGGAATAAAACATGCTGGTACCTGGGAGAAGAATATATATATATATATTTAAGGATTTATTTTATTTATTTATTTTATTTAATTTATTTTTTTATTCTTGATGTAGTGTCCCATGATTCATTGTTTGTGCATAACACCCAGTGCTCCATGCAGAATGTGTCCTCTTTAATACCCATCACCAGGCTAACCCATCCCCCCACCCTCCTCCCCTCTAGAACCCTCAGTTTGTTTTTCAGAGTCCATCATCTCTCATGGTTCATCTCCCTCTCCAACTTACTCCCCTGAGATTAAGAATTCCTCATATCAGTGAGGTCATATGATACATGTCTTTCTCTGATTGATTTATTTCACTCAGCATAACGCCCTCCAGTTCCATCCACGTCGTTGCAAATGGCAAGATCTCATTCCTTTGGATGGCTGCATAATAGTCCATTGTGTATATATACCACCTCTTCTTTATCCATTCATTTGTCAATGGACATCTTGGCTCTTTCCACGGTTTGGCTATTGTGGACATTGCTGCTATAAACATTGGGGTGCACATACCCCTTTGGATCCCTACATTTGTATCTTTGTGGTAAATACCCAGTAGTGCAATTGCTGGATTGTATGGTAGCTCTATTTTCAACTGTTTGAGGAACCTCCATACTGTTTTCCAGAGTGGTTGCACCAGCTTGCATTCCCACCAACAGTGTAGGAGGGTTCCCCTTTCTCCGCATCCCCGCCAACATCTGTCATTTCCTGGCTTGTTAATTTTAGCCATTCTGACTGGTGTGAGGTGGTATCTCATTGAGGTTTTGATTTGGATTTCCCTGATGGCGAGCGATGTGGAGCACTTTTTCATGTGTCTGTTGGCCATTTGGATGTCTTCTTTGGAAAAATGTCTGTTCATGTCTTCTGCCCCCTTCTTGATTGGATTATTTGTTCTTTGGGTGTTGAGTTTGATAAGTTCTTTGTAGATTTTGGATACTAGCCCTTTATCTGATATGTCATTTGCAAATATTTTCTCCCATTCTGTCGGTTGTCTTTTGGTTTTGTGGGCTGTTTCTTTTGCTGTGCAAAAGCTATTTATCTTGATGAAATCCCAGTAGTTCATTTTTGCCCTTGCTTCCGTTGCCTTTGGTGATGTTTCTAGGAAGATGTTGCTGCGGCTGAGGTCGAAGAGGTTGCTACCTGTGTTCTCCTTTAGGATTTTGATGGACTCCTGTCTCACGTTTAGGTCTTTCAATCATTTGGCGTCTATTTTTGTGTGTGGTGTAAGGAAATGGTCCAGTTTCATTCTTCTGCATGTGGCTGTCCAATTTTCCCAACACCATTTGTTGAAGAGACTGTCTTTTTTCCATTGGACATTCTTTCCTGCTTTGTCAAAGATTAGTTGACCATAGAGTTGAGGGTCCATTTCTGGGCTCTCTATTCTGTTCCATTGATCTATGTGTCTGTTTTTGTGCCAGTACCCTACTGTCTTGATGATGACAGCTTTGTAATAGAGCTTGAAGTCCAGAATCGTGATGCCACCAGCTTTGCTTTTCTTTTTCAACATTCCTCTGGCTATCTGGGGTCTTTTCTGGTTCCATACAAATGTTAGGATTATTTGTTCCGTTTCTTTGAAAAAAGTGGATGGTATTTTGACGGGGATTGCATTGAATGTGTAGATTGCTCTAGGTAGCATTGACATCTTCACAATGTTTGTTCTTCCAATCCATGAGCATGGAACGTTTTTCCATTTCTTTGTGTCTTCTTCAATTTCTTTCATGAGTATTTTATAGTTTTCTGAGTGCAGATCCTTTGCCTCTTTGGTTAAATTTATTCCTAGGTATCTTACGGTTTTGGGTGCAATCGTAAATGGGATTGACTCCTTGATTTGTCTCTCTTCTGTCTTGTTGTTGGTGTATAGGAATGCCACTGATTTCTGTGCATTGATTTTATATCCTGCTACTTTACTGAATTCCTGTATGAGTTCTAGCAGTTTTGGGGTGAAGTTTGGGTTTTCCACATACAGTATCATATCATCTGCAAAGAGTGAGAGTTTGACTTCCTCTTTGCTGATTTGGATGCCTTTGATTTCTTTTTGTTGTCTGATTGCTGTGGCTAGGACTTCTAATACTATGTCGAATAGCAGTGGTGATAGTGGACATCCCTGCCGTGTTCCTGACCTTAGGGGAAAAGCTCTCAGCTTTTCCCCATTGAGAATGATATTTGCTGTAGGTTTTTCATAGATGGCTTTTATGATATTGAGGTATGTACCCTCTATCCCTATACTCTGAAGAGTTTTGATCAAGAAAGGATGCTGTACTTTGTCAAATGCTTTTTCTGCATCTATTGAGAGGATCATATGATTCTTGTTCTTTCTTTTGTTAATGTATTGTATCACGTTAATTGATTTGCAGATGTTGAACCAACCTTGCAGCCCAGGGATAAATCCCACTTGGTCGTGGTGAATAATCCTTTTAATGTACTGTTGGGTCCTATTGACTAGTATTTTGGTGAGAATTTTTGCATCCATGTTCATCAAGGATATTGGTCTGTAATTCTCCTTTTTGATGGGGTCTTTGTCTGGTTTTGGGATCAAGGTAATGGTGGCCTCATAAAATGAGTTTGGAAGTTTTCCTTCCATTTCTATTTTTTGGAACAGTTTCAGGACAATAGGTATTAATTCTTCTTTAAATGTCTGATAGAATTCCCCTGGGAAGCCATCTGGCCCTGGGCTTTTATTTGTTAGGAGATTTTTGATGACTGCTTCAATTTCCTTAGTGGTTATAGGTCTGTTCAAGTTTTCTATTTCTTCCTGGTTCAATTTTGGTAGTTGATACATCTCTAGGAATGCACCCATTTCTTCCAGGTTATCTAATTTGCTGGCATAGAGTTGCTCATAATATGTTCTTATAATTGTTTGTATTTCTTTGGTGTTGGTTGTGATCTCTCCTCTTTCATTCATGATTTTGTTGATTTGGGTCATTTCTCTTTTCTTTTTGATAAGTCTGGCCAGGGGTTTATCAATCTTGTTAATTCTTTCAAAGAACCAGCTCCTAGTTTCGTTGATCTGTTCTACTGTTCTTTTGGTTTCTATTTCATTGATTTCTGCTCTGATCTTTATTATTTCTCTTCTCCTGCTGGGTTTAGGCTTTATTTGCTGTTCTTTCTCTAGCTCCTTTAGGTGTAGGGTTAGGTTGTATATTTGAGACCTTTCTTGTTTCTTGAGAAAGGCTTGTATTGCTATATACTTTCCTGTCAGGACTGCCTTTGCTGTATCCCAAAGATTTTGAACAGTTGTGTTTTCATTTTCATTGGTTTCCATGAATTTTTTTAATTCTTTAATTTCCTGGTTGACCCATTCATTCTTTAGTAGGATGCTCTTTATCCTCCATGTATTTGAGTTCTTTCCGACTTTCCTCTTGTGATTGAGTTCTAGTTTCAAAGCATTGTGGTCTGAAAATATGCAGGGAATAATCCCAATCTTTTGGTACCGGTTGAGACCTGATTTGTGACCTAGGATGTGATCAATTCTGGAGAATGTTCCATGGGCACTAGAGAAGAATGTGTATTCCGTTGCTTTGGGATGGAATGTTCTGAATATGTCTGTGAAGTCTATTTGGTCCAGTGTGTCATTCAAAGTCTTTATTTCCTTGTTGATCTTTTGCTTAGATGATCTGTCCATTTCAGTCAGGGGGTTGTTAAAGTCCCCCACTATTATTGTATTGTTGTCATTCTGTTTCTTTGCTTTTGTTATTAATTGCCTTATATAATTGGCTGCTCCCATGTTAGGGGCATAGATATTTACAATTGTTAGATCTTCTTGTTGGATAGACCCTTTAAGTAGGATATAGTGTCCTTCCTCATCTCTTATTACAGTCTTTGTTTTAAAATCTAATTTGTCTGATATAAGGATTGCCACCCCAGCTTTCTTTTGGTGTCCATTAGCATGGTAAATGGTTTTCCACCCCCTCACTTTCAATCTGGGGGTGTCTTTGGGTCTAAAATGAGTCTCTTGCAGACAGCATATTGATGGGTCTTGTTTTTTAATCCAATCTGATAGCCTGCGTCTTTTGATTGGGGCATTTAGCCCATTTATATTCAGGGTAACTATTGAAAGGTATGATTTTAGTGCCATTGTATTGCCTGTAAGGTGACTGTTACTGTGTATTGTCTCTGTTCCTTTCTGATCTATGCTGCTTTTAGGCTCTCTCTTTGCTTAGAGGACCCCTTTCAATATTTCTTGGAGGGCTGGTTTCGTGTTTGCAAATTCCTTTAGTTTTTGTTTGTCCTGGAAGCTTTTTATCTCTCCTTCAATTTTCAATGAGAGCCTAGCTGGATATAGTATTCTTGGATGCATATTTTTCTCGTTTAGTGCTCTGAAGATATCATGCCAGTCCTTTCTGGCCTGCCAGGTCTCTGTGGATAGGTTTGTTGCCAATCTAATATTTCTACCATTGTAGGTTACATATCTCTTCTCCCGAGCTGCTTTCAGGATTTTCTCTTTGTCTCTGAGACTTGTAAGTTTTACTATTAGATGTTGGGGTGTTGACCTATTTTTATTGATTTTGAGAGGGGTTCTCTGTGCCTCCTGGATTTTGATGCCTGTTTCCTTCCTCACAGTAGGGAAGTTCTCTGCTATTATTTGCTCCAATATACCTTCTGCCCCTCTCTCTCTTTCTTCTTCTTCTGGGATCCCAATTATTCTAATGTTGTTTCGTCTTATCGTATTGCTTATCTCTCGAATTCTGCCCTCGTGATCCTGTAGTTGTTTCTCTCTCTTTTTCTCAGCCTCTTTATTTTCTATCATTTGGTCTTCTGTATCGCTGATTCTCTTTTCTGCCTCATTTACCCTAGCAATTAGTGCCCCCATTTTTGATTGCACCTCATTAATAGCCTTTTTGATTTTGACTTGGTTAGATTTTAGTTCTTTTATTTCTCCAGAAAGGGTTTCTCCAATAACTTCCATGCTTTTTTCAAGCGCAGCTAGTATCTTTAAAGTCATGATTCTGAACTCTAGGTCTGACATCGTACTAATGTCCGTATTGAGTAGGTCCCTGGCTGACGGTACTATCTCTTGTTCTTTTTGCTGAGGTGATTTTTTTTGTCTTGTCATTTTGTCCAGAGGAGAATAGATCAATGAGAGAACAAAATGCTAACAGGTTAACAACGTCCCCAGCAAATATACTCTATACAAATCAGAAAAGACCTGAGGGGCGCCTGGGTGGCTCAGTCAGTTAAGCCACTGCCTTCGGCTCAGGTCATGGTCCTGGAGTCCCGGGATCGAGTCCCGCATCGGGCTCCCTGCTCGGCGGGGAGTCTGCTTCTCCCTCTGACCCTCTTCCCTCTCGTGCTCTCTATCTCTCTCATTCTCTCTCTAATAAATAAATAAAATCTTTAAAAAAAAAAAAAAGAAAAGACCTGAAACGAGGGGAAAAGAAAGGGAAAGAAAGAGAAAAGAAAGAAAAAGAAAAAGAAAAAGATAAAAACAAAAACAGAACAATACAAAAAAACCCGAATATGATCAAATATGATCAGGCTAGTGCATAGATCAGTGCCACACACTAGATTTTGGGCGTATTTTGGTCTGTTAGAAAAAAGTGCATCCTAAAATTTTAAAGGAAGAAAGACTTATATATGTACAAAATAAGGGTTGATACAATGAAGGGATGGAAGATGACTGTAAAGATGAAAATTATAAAAGATTTTATAAAAGGAATTGATATGATAAGAAGTTGTTTGAAAAAAGAAGATTTTTAAAAAAAAGGGATAGAATGTGATCAGGCAGGAGACTAGATCAAAGCCATACACTAGTGATTTAGGGTATATTTTGATCTGTTAGAAGAAACTGTATCTCAAAATTTTAAAGAGAGAACAACTTATGTATATATGCCAGAAATAAGGGTATCTACTATGAGGGGATAAAATATGACTCTAAAAATGAAAAATAAAAAATGTTTTTTTAAAAAAAGGGATTGATAAGATGTTGGTTGAAAAAGGGAAAAAGAAAAATTAAAAAAAAAACAGTTTTAAAAAATTAACTTTGAAAAACTAATGAATCATGGTAAAAAAAAGCCACGAATTCTATGTGCAGTGTTCCCCTAGCGCTGGAGTTTTCCCGTTCTCCTTGATCGGTAAACTTGGTCTTGGCTTGCTGGCTGTTCGTGCTGATCTTCTGGGGGAGGGGCCTGTTGCCGTGGTTCCCAAATGTCTTTGCTGAGGTGGAATTACCCCACCCTTGTCGGTCCGGGCTAAGCAAGCTGCTCAGGTTTGCTCTCAGGAGCTTTTGTTCCCTGCAAGCTCTTGGTACAGCTTTGGAGGACCAGAGTGAAAATGGTGGCCTCCCAATCTCCACCTGGAGGAGCTGAGAATTTGGGGTCCCGCTCCTCAGTGCACCCCCAGAGAAAAGCAGTCACTCCCGTCTCCCTGGTCTCCGGCCGCACTCCGTGCTCACCCGGACTGTGACCGAGCATTTCTATCTCTGGCACCCGACCCCGTGTGGAGTCTCCAAACCTGGCAGATCCCTGCGGTGCGCTCCCGCGCCACTCCTCCTGGGGGATGGAGGGGAGTCTCCCCAGATCTGCCACTTGTTGGGTCCCTGCTGGAGGAGCAGTGGCCTGACTGGGCTGCAGATCACAGTTTATGGCAACCCCAAGCTGAGAGCCCGCGCCTCGGCTCCGTCTCTGCAGTCGGCTTCCCTGCTCCAATACCTGGGAGCTCTGCCGCACTCAGGCACCCCCGGTTTTTATGTGACCCTGAGGGTCCTGAGACCACACTGTCCCGCGAGGGTTCCAACCCCCGCTTAGCCACTGGAGCGACGTCCCTCAGCGGAGCCGGCTTCTAAAAGTTCTGATTTTGTGCTCTGTGGCTCTATCACTTGCCAGAAGTGGCCTACGGAGGCCCCCTCCCCCACCGTCTATCCTCCCGAATCGCCTCGGATTCACTTCTCTGCACGTCCTACCTTCCAGTAAGTGGTCGCTTCTCTGTTCAGAGAGTTGTTGCTACTCTCCTCTTCGATCTCCTGTTGAGTTCGTAGGTGTTCAGAGTGGTTTGATCCCTATTCAGCTGAATTCCTGAGACCAGACGAAATCCAGGTCTCCTACTCCTCCGCCATCTTGCTCCGCCCCCCCCCCCGGATTTATTTATTTTAGAGCATGAGTGGGGGAAGGGGCAGAGGGAAAGAGAGAATCTCAAGCAGACTCTGAGCTGAGCATGAAGCCTGATGTGGAGCTCAATCCCACCCATCCTAAGATCACCACTTGAGCCAAAACCAAGATTCGGACACTCAACCAACTGAGCCACAGGTGCCCTGGAAGAAGAATATTCTAAGTATCCTGTGCCTCCTGAGTGGCACCATACCTGCTGTGGTAGACAGCCTGTTATAAGGCTCTCAACGATCGCCACATTGTGTTACTCCCTCTTTTATGTAATTCCCTTCCCTTGAGTGGCAAAGTGATGAGATGTCACTTCTGAGATTATGTTATAAAAGACTGACTTCTTTCTTGCTGCCATTCCTTCCCTTGTCTTTTTGGATTTGAATTGCTTGCTCTGATGAAGCAAGCTGCTATATTGGAGAGGCCTATGTGGCAAGGAACAGGGAGTGGTCTCTGGCCAACATCCAGTAAGGAACCGAGGCTGTCAGACCAATAGCCCCTGAGGAACTGAATCTTGTCAACAACCATGTAAGTGAGATTGGAAGTGGATCTATAACCATTTGAGCTTTGAGATAACTACAGCCCCAGACGTTGATTACAGTGCAGTTCTGTGAGACACTGAAGCAGAGAATCCAGCTAAACCAGATAATGTTGTTTTAAAGTGAGTACATTTAGGAATAGTTTGTTATTCAGCAATTAATAACTCATATACATGGCATGTTCAAGGAACAAAAATGAGACTGACTGGAGTGGGGTAACCAACGAGCAAGTGAAGTTAGAAAGATTATAGGTTTCCTAGGGCCTTATGAGGCATTAAATGATTTTTAGTTTTTGTTTGTTTTTTTGGAGTGAACTTGGTAGCTTTTGGAGAGTTTTGAATAGAGGAGGGACATTTACATGTTAGGATTTACATATTTTTTTCTCAAAGCTCTATTGAGAAGACACAGTGGGATAGGGTTTGAGCAGGGAAACCAGTTAGGCTAGTGCAATGATACAGATGAGAGAATGGTGATGAGGGAGAGTGATCCCAGTAGAGGAAATAAATGATTCAGTTCTGGATATATTTTATAATAGGGTTGACAGAATTTGATGATTGGTATAGATTGTAAGAGAAATGGATATAGAATATGAGAAAAATAGCTCAAAGGTTTTTTTGAATATTTGCTAAGATGGGGATGACTTCAGGAATGGATTTTGGGGAAGTAATACTCAGGAGTACAGTTTTGTACATGTTAAGTTTGAGATATCTTTTAGACATCTAAATAGAATTTTGGAGTAGGGAATTTAATATATGAATGTGGAGATCTGGGGAGAGGTCTGGGCTGGGAGCTGTCAAAGTGTAAAAGGCACTTAAAGCCATGAGATTGGATGCTGATAACACAGGATTAAAGGATAGATAGAAAATAAGATCAAAGACTGAGCCCTTGTGTATTCTAAAATTTATCTACTGGGAAAAGTAGCAGGAATCAGCAAAGGATATTGAGAAGTGAGGTAAGGAGAGCCATTGGAGTGTGGTATCCTGAAAGTCAAGAAGGAAGTTTTTCAAATAAGATAGAGTGATCAACTGTTCATGGTATAAGTAAGATGGAAGTTGAGAAATCACCATTGGATTTAGCAATATGGAGGTCATTTGGGACCTTGTTGAGAACAGCTCCATAGAGAATGGGAAGAGAATTGGAGACCATGGATTTGGGTAACCCATTTGCAGAGTTATGCTAGAAAAGGGAAAAGAAATGGGGCAGTATCTGGAGAGGGATGTGGGATCAAGAGTGGATTATTTTTTTTTCTGGAGTTGTCACAATCCCAGATTTCAAGATATACTACCAAGCTATAGTAATCAGAACAGTATGGTACTAGCACACTAAGAGACATAGATTATTAGGACAGAACAGAGCTCAGAAATAAACTCACACTTTTATGGTCAATTAATCTTAGACAAAGGAGGCAAGGTATACAATGGGAAAAAGACAGTCTTTTCAGTAAATGGTGCTGGGAATACTGGACAACTTTCTTACACCATAAACAAAAATAAATTCAAATCGATTAAAGACCTAAATGTGAGAGCTGAAACCATAAAACTCCTAGAAGAAAACATAGACGGTAATTCTTTTGACCATAGAAACACTTTTCTAAATATGTCTCCTCAGGCAAGGGCAACAAAAGCAAAATTAAAGTATTGGGACTATACCAAAATAAGCTTTTGCACAGTGAAGGAAACCACCAACAAAACAAAAAGGCAACCCACTGAATAGGAAAAGATATTTGCAAATAATATATCTGAATAGGGTAAGTATCCAAAATATGTAAAGAATTTATACAATTCAATGCCAAAAAAAAAAAACGAAACAAACAAACCCAGGTAATCCCATAAAAAATGGGCAGAGGACCTGAATAGACATTTGTCCAAAGAAGACATACAGATGGCCAACAGACACACGAAGAGATACTCAACATCACTAATCATTAAAGTCACAATGATACATCACCTTACACCTGTCAGAATGGCTAAAATAAAAAATGCAAGAAATAACAAGTGTTGGTGAAGTTGTGGAGAAAAAGGAACCCTCGTTGGTGGAAGGCAAATTGGTGCAGCCATTGTGGAAAACAGTATGGAAATTCCTCAAAAAATTAAAAATGGAATTACCATATGATCTAGTAATTCCACTACTGGGCATTAACCTATAGGAAATAAAAACACTAATTCAAAAAGATAATATGCACCCCTGTTTATTGCAGCAGTATTTACAATAGCTAAAATATGAAAAACAACCCAAGGGTTTATCAACAGATGAATGGTTAAAGAAAAGGTGGTATAAATATACAATGGAGTGTTACTCAGCCATAAAAGAATAAAATCTTGCCATTAACAACAACATGGGTGGGTCTGCAGGGTATACTACTAAGTGCAATGAGTCAGACAGAGCAAGACAAAAACCATTTGATTTCAATCATATGTGGAGTTTAAGAAACAAAACAAGTAAACAAAGAAAAAAGACAAACCAAAAAACAGACTCTTAAATAGGGAAGACAAACTGGTGGTTGCCAGAAGGGATGTTGGTGGGGGGATGATGAAATAAATAAAGGGGATTATGAGTACACTTATCTTGATGAGTACTGAGAAATGTATAGAATAGTTTAATCATTATATTGTATACCTGAAACTAATAAAACATTGTATGTTAATTATATTTGAATTTTAAACAAAGAAACTAGTGGATTATTTCTTAAGCATGGGAGAATGCAAAGCATGTTTGTATTCTGATGGGAAAGATCCAGTGGAAATGGACAATTGGTGGTGTAGGAGAGTTTTGGTGAATTTCTTATGCAATTGCTTGTGGGATCTTACGAACAAAGTAGGATTTGGCCTATGATGGTGGTTCAAGCAGTTCATCTACAGAAACAGGAGTATATGGGCATAGATGCTGGTAGGTGAGTAATGTGGTGGTGTGAACTTTTGAATATTCTCTTTTATTAATATCCCCACAGTAATAGAAAGTTAAGGTCATCAACTGAGAAGTTGCGGGGAGGGAGTGTTGGATATTTGAGGAGAGCGGAGAAGGTATGTATGGATAGGAGATAGTGTGAGTAGACTAGGAAATGTAGGATTCCTGGGCCACATTCAGGAGCCACTTGAGTTCTCATAATGAATTTAAGTTCGTTTAAATTAAAATATTAGCGTGATTGTATATTTTCTCCACACCAAGCTTGGCTGCATAGGTGTAGGTATAAAGCTGATGAAGAGTTGGAACTAACTAAGGTTGAGGTTTGCCAAGAAGGTAAACAAGGTGAGCAGTAGGAAGGGGAATGTATGTAGGGAGGGGTCATGTTGATTTGCCATGGAATTTAAGCTAGATAAGGAGCCATGATAACAAATTAAAGTAGTGGGGACACTGAAAATGTGAGTCAGATTAATGAATTTTGAGGTAATGGTGGGTCAAAGGAATTTCGGAGCTTGGGTACTAGAGTAAATGACTCCATGAAACATCTATAATGTATATATTTATTGGGAAGTTTAGCAAGCAACATACTGAGCCCTTTATTGTTTAACATGACCAGTTGTGGAGTTGCCCAGTTGTTCTCTGATCTTAAATTGGCCTTCATCACCTCAAGAGTGATTGCTTAGCTTGATTGTAGAAACGCACATGTCAGTGAGAAGTTCTACATATATTTCATTAAATATCTAAAATCTCAAAAGCCCAACTTGTTCTTTCTTCCTTTCATAGGTGGCTTGTGATCCTTGATCTTTGGTTTAATCTACAATGAGGCCCTTTTGGGGGGGCTTGCATGCATTTATGCAAAAGAAGATGATTTATGTAATAATATAGCAATATAGTACATTAAAATGGAAGGTCTTATTACTGTTTTAGAGTATAAACTATATTTGTAAAATATCTAATGCAAGCTATACTATACATATTAAAGCAATTTGAAAATTTAATAATCACTTGCTAAAATTCTGTTTTTATTTTCTTCTATAATACACTTCATAGATGTTTCATGATGTCAAACAGTTACTTTAGTACTTAGACCCCCATTTTTTTTTCAAAGATTTTATGTGTTTATTAGAGAGGGAGACAGAGAGAGACAGAGGGAGAGAGAGGGAGTGAGTGAGTGCACACAGTAGGGGAAGGGGCAGAGGGAGAGGGAGAGAAAGAATCTCAAGCCGACTCCTAGCTGAGCACAGAACCTGATGCAGGACTTGATCTCACAACCCTGAGATCATGACCTGAGCTGAAATCAAGAGTCAGAGGCTTAACCGACTGAGCCACCCAGGCATCCATCATCCATAGGAATTTTAAATATCTGTTAGTGAAAAGATAAGCTTATGTTTATATAAACTTAATGGAATGAAAATTTTAAGAAGCAACCAATTTTTATAAGGTGCCACTAGGTGGCTCTGTAACCCTATTATTTAGGTCTATGTTTAAAACCCTGGAAGGTTTTAACATAAAACATATTCATTTATTATTGTGCATGAATGTATAAGTGAATGCGTAGATAATAGCATGAAAATGTCATCATATATAATGGTCTACCAAGCTACCCTCTGGACTCCCGCTTTGTATAATATTCAATGTAAATATTGAAGACCTAGGTTCTACTAGAAAGGAACAATTTTCCCCTAGACGTAGATTCTAAGAATATGATTGAAAACCACAGACTTTTTTTTATATTTGAATTTGATGTGTAAGTTTTTAAAAATACTGAATTAATCAGGTAAAGATTTAATTCATTTCCTATTGTCTGAAGTATTTAAGTTGATACGTATTTTATGTGGAGTGTATCAAAGTAGACAATGATTTTGTAGGAGGAATAAAATATTTCTGCCCAATCTACCAGAGAACAAGGATATAATCATATTCATCTTAGCTATAGCAGGACTTGGTTCATGGTACATGCTCGATAAATGTTTGTTGAATGAGGAAGCTGGCATGATAAAAGTGAAAAAAATTTTCTGGGAAATTATACACAATTTTCAAAAGGAAAAATGAATTATAAGTTAGTATTTTAAAGCAAAAATGACAAGTGTTTTTTTTTTTTGGTCCTGGGCACGTCTTACCTCTGTCTTTACCAAAAATTTTAAATTGAGGTTCCCCCTCCATATGGGGATATATTTTAAATCTTATAATGGGAATCATATCACAGAGAAAATTTTATGACAAACTTTGAAACTGATCCTTATAGGTTAATAATTGTAATAGGTCTTCACTGTCTTCACAATCTTGGTATTAGAAGTTTATATTCCTCATTATATAGTGAGGACTATATTAATGAATTTCTATTTGATTCTCAAATGGCAAGACTTGTATAATTCTCTCTGAAAAATTTTAGCTTGAGCTGAATCTAGAAAAATTTTAACATTCCTTTTTTAAAAAGTAAAATAAAATCCTAAAACTATAGAACATTAAAGATGACACAAACAAATGGAAGATATTCCATGCTTGTGGATTGGGAGAACCAATATTATTAAAATATCCATTCTACTGAAAGCAATTTACAGATTTAATACAATCCCTATCAAAATACCAACAGCATTTTTTACAGAACCAGATAATCCTAAAATTTGTATGGAACCACAAAAGACTTCAAATAGCCAAAGCAATCTCGAAAAAGATGAACAAAACTGGAGGTATCACAATCCCAGATTTCAAGATATAGTACAAAGCTGTAGTAATCCAAACAGTATGGTGCTGTCCAAAAAACAGACATAAAGATCAATGGAATAGAATAGAGAGTCCAGGAATAAACCCAGGCTTTTACGGTCAAGTTATCTGTGACAAAGGAGGCATGAATATGCAATGGGAAAAAGACAGGCTTTTTAATAAATCGTATTAGGAAAACTGGACAGCTTCATGCAAAAGAATAAAACTAGACCACTTTCTTACACTATGTGCAAAGATAAACTCAAAATGGATTAAAGACCTAAATGTGAGACCTGAAACCATAAAACTCCTAGAAGAACAGAGTAATTTCTTTGACATTGGCCGTAGAAACACTTTTCTAGACATGTCTCTTCAGACAAGGGCAACCAAAGCAAAATTAAAGTATTGGGACGATACCAAAATAAAATCCTTTTGCACAGTGAAGGAAACCATCAATAAAGCAAAAACGCAACCTACTGAATAGGAAAAGATATTTGCAAATGATCTATCAGAATAGGGGTAAATATCCAAAATATATGAGGAACTTACACAACTCAACACCAAAAAATAATCTCATAAAAAATGGGCAGAGGACCTGAATAGACATTTGTCCAAAGAATACATACAGATGGCCAACAGACACATGAAAAGACGCCCAACATCACTAATCATCAGAGAAATGCAAATTAAGTCACAATGATATATCACTTCATACCTGTCAGAAAGGCTAAAATAAAAAACGCAAAAAATAGCAAGTGTTGGTTAGGATGTGGAGAAAAAGGAACCCTTGTGCACTATTGGGAATGCAAATTGGTGCAGCCATTGTGGAAACAGTATGGAAGTTCCTCAAAAAATTAGAAATGGAATTACCACATGATCTAGTAATTCCATTACTGGGCATTAACCCATAGGAAATAAAAACACTGATTCAAAAAGATGTGTGCACCCCTATGTTTACTGCAGCATTATTTACAATAGCTAAAATGTGAATGAATAGATAAGAGCTGGTGTGTGTGTGTGTATATATATGTGTATATATATGTGTGTATATATATATATATATATATATATATATATATATATATATATGAGTGTTATTCAGCCATAAGAGAATGAAATTTTCCATTATCAACAACATGGGTGACTCTAGAGGGTATAATACTAAGTGCAATGAGTCACACAGAGCAAGAAAAAAACTGTATGATTTCACTCATATGTGGAATTTAAGAAACAAAACAAGTGAAGGAAAAAAGAGACAATAATCCAGACTCTAACTATAGAGAACAAATTGATGGTTGCCAGAGGGGAGGTTGTTGGGAGAATTCTTTTATTTCAATGGGTGAAATAAAAGACTTAAGATGATATATGAGAATACTCAAAGTAATAGACATTTTAGTAGTTTTTTTTTTTTAAAGATTTTATTTATTTATTTGACAGAGAGAGAGAGACAGCAAGAGAAGGAACACAAGCAGGGGGAGTGGGAGAGGGAGAAGCAGGCTTCCCGCCGAGCAGGGAGCCTGATGCAGGGCTTGATTCCAGGACCCTGGGATCATGACCTGAGCCGAAGGCAGACACTTAATGACTGAGCCACCCAGGCGCCCCTTAGTAGTTATTTTTAAATTCTGAATAAATTTATAGAAAACTAAGTAGAATTAGAACCAGAGAAATGACTTTTATATTTCTCTAATTTAAAACCCTTTTATTTGTATAATAATTTATGTAAATGGAAATGGATAGTATGTTTTAGAAATCAGGAATTCTAAAAGAAATCCTTGGAATTCAGTAAATTTGATAAAAGCAGTAGGAATTTTTGAACACTCAGCATTCTTTAGGGCACTGGACAGTAATGATTGAGAAGGTCTAAGGAAAATTATACAACATGAGTAGACAAAAGGGGTTCTGAAAAGAACAATTAGTTGTTATTATTGCCTCAGTAGGTAATAATCAATGATAATGATAATAGCTAATATTTATTGAGTACTTACATACTTATTAACTCATTTCATCTTCACAGCAATTGTATGAGGATATACTATTGTTATTTCCATTTAACAGATGAGTAAATTGAGGTACAGAGAAATATAAGTAATATAAGATTAGATCTGGGATTTGAGTGTTTTGTCACTAGCTCAGAGTTCACGTTCTTAACTGGTATGTTATAAAGGAGGAAGAATGATATTAGGTATAGGATAAATATAAATCTGGGCTCAAATCTTTAACTTTGCTTCTTATGTGACCTTGGGAAAGCTATCTATCTTTTTCAAACCTGTTTATTCATTTGTAAAAGGGAGCTAGCTGTATTTCCCTTTTTAGTATTGTTATTAGAATAATTTACTAGAATAATGTGGCAAATAGTACTATTTAAAAATTAGTTTTGTTTTGTTTTACATTTAAACTTGTTTTGCTAATTTTAATTCTTAGGGATTCATTACTATTTAAAATCTGAATTAGTTTATTGTCATTAAAATTTTTTTTAAAGATTTTATTTATTTGAGAGACAGCACACATGAGCAGGGGAGAGGGGTAGAGGAGAGGGAGAAACAGACTCCCCGCTGAGCAGCCCCCCCCCCCGCCCCGCCGCAACATGCAGGACTCAATCCCAGGACCCTGGCATCATGATCTGAGCCAAAGGCAGACGCTTAACAGACTGAGCCACCCAGGCTCATTTGAGGAAATGTCATTTTGAAGAAAGCCCTAGAATTGTAAATTTTTGCATGATTGGGGAAATATATATCTTTCTTAAACTTATTGGTTTGTATATTTTTTCTAACACTTAAATGTAAGAAAATATGCAATTGTTTAAATTATCATCCTTTGCCTTTCCCAGTTTTTACTGCCAAGTGAATTCATTCAACCAAGTATTTATTGAACACCTATTAAGTGTCAGAGACTAGATACATAAATGTGGGGGTCCACTGATGTAAGAAAACAAATACATCTGCCTTTGAGAAACTTGAGTAGAAGACAACAGATATAATAAAGTTGGTAAATTATATAGTTATGAGATCATAAATATAATGGTAAAAAAATAAAATTAGGATAATGGGAGTCAGAAGTGCAGGGGAGGAGGAAAAAGGATGAAAATTTTATATGTAAGGTTGTCGGTGTTGGCCTTTTCAAAAAGATGACATTTGAGCAAAGACCCAAATAAATTGCAGGAGTTAAGCCATTGTGGACATTTGAGGGAATGTCAGTCCAAAGGCTTTAAAATAGCAAAGAAGTCAGTGCAATTGTTGCATAATGAGAGAGGGAGAAGAAGAACTGAGGTCATAAAGGCAATGGATGTCAGATCATGTAAGTCGTGCTGGGACTGGAAAGACGCTGCTGCAGGATTTATAATAGAAGATTGCTCTGACTTAACTTTGTGAGAAGGTTACTTTTGGATGTTGAGTGACAGTAGATCATTGGGCACAGGGATGGAAGCAGGGAAGATATCCAAGACAAAGATGATGTTATTTCCAAACAGGGTGGTATCAGTGGAGTTGCTGAGAAGTGGTAGGTTTTGGATAGACCTGAAGATAGAGCCAATAGGATTCCAGAGTGAATGTGGGATGTGCTAATCAAGAAAGTGACTATCCTCCTTAGAGATTCCACCAACTCTCCAGGCAATGTTATACTCTCAGGGTGTGTCCACCATGGGATGGAACAGATTACTTTGGAGGAAGATCAAAATCTGCAGATGTGTTCCATCTGTAGATTCAAGCCTACTACATCTCTGTGCATGTCCCTAGCTCTTCTTAACTGAGGCTGCATCTATCAATCTATCAATAGTCAACCCTAGCTGTTGCCTTTTTTTCCATGAATCTCCATTGCTGCTAACTGAACCCGGGATGTAATGCTTATATAGTGGGAATGAATTCCATGATCCACAACCTATGTAGTTTTCTTTTCTTTTCTTTTCTTTTTTTAAAAGATTTTATTTATTTATTTGACAGAGAGAGACAAGCGAGAGAGGGAACATAAGCAGGGGCAGTGGGAGAGGGAGAAGTAGGCTTCCCATGGAGCAGGGAGCCCAATGCAGGGCTCGATCCTAGGACCCTGGGAATCATGACCTGAGCCGGAGGCAGACGCTTAACAACTGAGCCACCCAGGTGCCCCAGAATGTAGTTTTCAATAAGTGTCCCCATTCAAGATATATTTCATCACCGGGGACTTTTAAGTCTATTTTAGGAAAGCCCAGTCAAATTCAGGATTCTTCTCTCCCCTCTCTTCCCAAGGTGGTCATGACAATGGACATGAAGTGAGAGGGTGTCCTCTGGGCCTCAGCTGTCATTTGCCCATTTGTCATTTGTCATTTGGGTGAACCTTCTCAAGTTCCATCTTTGGTAAGTGGCATCTAGCTTCCATGGTCTGGGTTCCTCTCATGCCCTACAGTCATCAGTCTGGGCAGATCATTAGGTGTTCTCCTGGTTCTAGCTGCCCAGTATCTTTGGGTCTAAAAGGCCTGTTAGGGATTTCTGCAGTTTTCATAGAAAATGGGAACTTTTATGTTCCTGTGCCACTGTGGAATCTGTGCCTTCCTAGGTCCTATATGCTTAGAACACCATGTGCTATTTGAACTATTTTACTCCCACACCATTGGTGAGCAGAGCACAGAGAGGAGGTTGCTGCTTTCAGAGTTTTAGATGGAAAGTAGGACACAGCTTTCTCTACTCTTGGATCCTCAGATCGCTCATCCTTTCATTTTCCCAAAACTCACTTTGGTGGCAAGGAGGAAGGACAGGGCGAGAAGAATCTCGTTCTCAGGTGCACTTCTCTCTTTTCCCTTTTCCAGTATTTTTAAATTTCCAGCCAGGCAACTTCCAGTCTGGGATGGAATGGGAGGATGATAGAAGGTGTAATCTGGCTTCCCATCTGTTTTCCTTCTAATCTGTTGTTTATGGTATAAGTCTTGGCTTTTGGTACTTAAATTACTTCCAACTCCTATGCCGGCAGCTCTCACACTTTTTGGTGTGAGGATCCCTTTACATTTTAAAAAATTATTGAGGACTCCAAAGCATTTTTGTTTGTAAGAGTTATATCTATCAATATTTACTGCATTAGGGATTTAAATTGAGGAATTAAAAAGTATTAATTAATTTAAAAGTAACAAGAACAAACCCATAATAAGATCATAGTTTTAATGAAAAATAACTGTTTTCCAAAAGAAAAAAAATAGTGGCGTTGTGTGACATTTTTGCAAATCTCTTTAATGTTTGGCTTAATAGAAGACAGTGGGGTGCTGATATTTATTTTTACATTCAATCTATTTTGATGTGTTGTTTTTGTTGAAGTAGATGAAGAAAATCTGATCCTACACAAATATGTCTTTGGGAAAGGGAACTGTGTATTTATAGACTTTTCAGATTATTGTGGGTATTTTTCTTTGATACTACACTAAAACTTGAGAAGTGACATTTTCTTAAAAGATATTTGTAATGTAGAATTTGAAACCAGCTCAAAAACTTTTCACATTCTGCTACATTTAAAACTATTAGTTTGTCTTGTCCCAAGAATTGAACTTTTACTATTATAATGATGTACCATGTATAATGAGTCTGTAACCTCATGCATAGGTCATTTGGAAGATACTGGTTCACTGAGTCATGTAGATCTTCCAAATGTTAATACATTTCATTATATGATATTAGAAAATAATATTTGTTAATATCACCATCAATCTCATCACAAAAAGTATTTAAATATTAGTCTGCTGTTAGCTTAGTAGCAGATACAAGTTCTACAAACTTTTAATTTTCACTTGAAAGCTCAAATTTTATCATTGGCAATAAATACAGCTAATTGTTTTTCTTGAAGTGACAGGCTCACTTTGTTCATTTTCAAAAAAATCTTTGCCAATTACTGAAGTCTATATAACCATAGTTCTCTGTCAGTCATTTTTTCGAGTAAAGATGATGCTCCACAAATGAAGTAGCTGGTTTTCTTTTAGTTTAGATATATTGAATAAAAATAAGAAAAAAACCAAAATAACTAGTTCAATTTGCAACTCAGTTGCTCAAGTGCTTTTGCCTGAGACAACTATCTACTTCGGTATGTGGCAGAAGTGCTCTAGGCATACTTCACGTTTTATCACAGTGAGTATTAAAAAGACAGGTACTCAAGGTTGAAATTTAATAATATATTAATAATTCTTACTGCTTCATCAAGGGCATTCTTAAGTGCAGCTGACTTTTTTTTTTAATGAGTGTGTGTGTGATGGTGAAGAATATAATGACTACTAGTACAGATTGATGTCATTACCTTGATTTATGTTAAAGCACCAGCAGTTTTATCCATTATTGCTATTGCAAAATTGGGGGAAAAATCAATAAAATGACAGGAATATAATAAATTAGTATTATTATAAAAATATTTTGACCCTGTAGACCCCCTGAAGGGGACTTGGTTTGGCTAGAGGTCCAAGACTATACTTTTGTAACCATTGCACTAATGTACTAAGTAAGGCTATGTATCAAGACAGAGGTCTTACCTATTATTTAATCTGGATAATACCCAGTATCTGATGTGCTGAAGTCAGCTGCTGCTTAGATCTCTTCCTCTGTGATCTTCCCACCAAACTGGCTACTGTTGGTCCTGAATATTTAGACTTTTTTTTTTAAACGATAGATTATTGCTGTTGTGATAAAAATAGTACAGGTACTTGGAAATAAAAATTCAAATATTTCTCCCTTGTCCCACAATCTAGTCCCATTTATTATTATTTTACCTTTTCTGTTCAAGTTGTGTTGATTATCTCCATAATTCTGATTATCTTTTACCTTAATTTCTTTGTGTGTCAACTTTAAGCAATATCTGTTGGCTTCCCACTGAAGGATCAGACATTTAGCTCATTTATATTAGTCTTCTCATTTATACTTTTTTTTTAAGATTTTATTTGCTTATTTGAGAGAGAGAGACAGAGCATGTGAGTGGGGGAAAAGGCAGAGGGAGAGGGAGAAGCAAACTCCCTGCCGAGTGGGGATGTGGGGCTCAATGCCAGGACCCTGGAATCATGACCTGAGCTGAAGGCAGACACTTAACTGACTGGGCCACCCAGGCGCCCCCTTCTCATTTATACTCTTGTTCATCCTCCTAATTTTTGAGCATATATTCATATTTTTATTTTTGTTTCTAAGCTCTTTTTGTTATGTTTGCGGCTTTAAATAATATACTTAAACACAGATTTCTGCTGAACTTACTACAGGCTTCAAGCAAAACAGAATGTTCTCCCAAGAGAAGTGAGGAGTGACAGGTTGAGTTATTTAGGCCCAGTTTCTGCTTGCAGCTTGACCACCTAGATAATTAATGGCTCCTGCCTGGTGGCAGAATACGTGAGAGACAGGGAGAGTCAAAGGTTACAATAACTGATAATAAAGCAAGGAGAAAATGGGTTTACAGTGGTCACGTGTGACTTCTTCCATTAACAGATGGAGAAATTGAGGCCCAAAACGGAAAAGTGACCTATCCAATGATATTTAGTTAAGAATAGATATTGGACTACAGTCTGGATCTCTTCTCATTGCTGCTCTAGTTGTGCTGAGGATGTCCCTGTAATAAGTTGGGGATAGAAAACAATATGGTTTTATCAAGTTGATCCTAGATGGGAATGAAAATTTCTCAATATTATATTTTCATAGCTTTTTGTTATTTTTAAAATTATAGTCTTTAACTTCTTAAAAGTTTGTGAACATATTAATTTGTGAAGTAGACTTTATTTTCTGATAGGTTTTGTGGGCCTTTAAGAGTTGAGTTTGTTTTCATAATTATTAAACTTGTTATGGTGATCTGTGATCACTGATTATGACCTGCTGAAAGTTCAGATGATGGGTAGCATTTTTTTTATCAGTAAAGCAGATTTTAATTAAGGTAAAAATAAAATAAAAAAATAAAAGTTGTGTTTGCTTTGAAGGACATAAATTTCATAAATTATGAAAAGATACATTAGAACCCTAGGAGTATATAACATTTTGCGCTTGCATTTCTGTTTAAAGTGGTTGAAAAAAAATCAGATTCGGAATATTATTTACCAAATAGAGAAAAGAAGACCAATCTTCTCTGGTCCAACTGTATAAATTATGCATAATATTTAAGAGCAAGGTCTGGTTTCCATTTTAGTTATTGATTTGAAATAGAGCATTTTGGCATCAGATATGTAGACAGCAGGCATTTCCTGTATTTAATTTATTCCCTCATAACCAAGAAGCAGCTTGATGTAGACAGTTTTATGTGAGGTTTGTCACAGATCCTGTGTGTGCTTTGGAAATGTTTCACATTTCATTAAGTTTAATTCAGTTTTCTGTATGATAAAATATGGGTAAATACATTCTTCCCAACAATATCTTGGAGACTTTATGCTGTGGGTAATAAATTTGTGAAATTTGCTTTTACTTCCTTGAAAGGGATGGCTAGGCAAATAAAATATTTGCCTAAATCTGGCAAGTAAATGTCTTTCTTAAATACTTATTGACACTAGTCATGATTCCTTTCTCTAAGAGATGCTCCAAAGGAGATGGTGAAAATATAGCAGGTTCCAATTTTAATGATTTACTAGTCTTTGTATTTATAACTTTTGGGCATAGGCGGAGAAATTATAGAAACTCACAGATTAAGATTGATATAGGATTAATGGAAGAAGGTATAAGGGGAGGTTAAAAAATAAATTTTATATAATAAATAAGTGAATAAATTGTGACATTTGTTGAGAGCAGTGAATGGAAAGAGAACTCTTATAGACAATTTACTGAGGACAATAAATGGCAAGAACTAGTAGTAGCACTGGGTGGTGGGGCGTGGCCCCCAAATTCTGTTAGGTACCCTTGGCCACAGGTTAGTGGCACACTCAAAGGAGAGTCTAGGTTTTCTTGGGAATGGAATAAATGTCACACTGTCTTGGCTTGACCAAGACATGGCTTGACCTTATAAATTTAGTCTGCTCTTAGGTAAAGTAAGTGAAGAGAAGGTAGACATTTCTAGCCAACATAAATAATTTCTTAAGGATTATCCACCACAAGTATTCGTTGCTCTTTCCATGCCAACTATTTGGGGATGGTGGTATGTGTGATTGGGGTGGGATGGGCAGGAAGAAGGCAGCAGCTATGTTGTAGGTGGTAACCAAGCAGAGTCAGCTTTGGCAGAATAGAATTCTGATAGAGTGTAATTTGAAATGAGAGAAATCCCTCCATACCAAACGTATGAGCAGTTCAGTGCCTCCGCATTAGAGACTTTGGGTTAAAACGTATCTCTTGGAAATTGCAGTACTGATATCTCTGGAAAATATAATATTTTAAGTCATTATAAGCCACTAATGTTGATGCGGTTGGTTTATTAACCATCACCAGTTGGTCCTGGAGTAGATGGAATATAGGATGACGTATTTAGAGAGAAAATGAGTCGTCCGATGTACTAGAGAACTATGTGTGTGGGAGACAAACCTATGGGGAAATCAAATGGTGCATATAGGTGGGGGTGGCAGGGTGGCATTGCAACATGAGAAAATCTGATTTCTAGAAAAGAAAGAGGCTGGAATAGAGAAAAAAAGTTCGTGAAAGATGTGTATAAAGGGCTGACTCCCCCCACGTCTGTTTGTTTGTTTGTTTTGGCAGAGATTGTTTTGATAGATTTTTAATAAAAGAGAGATTAGCTAACACCTTTTACAGCTCTAAAGAAAGGAGCCCATTGGTGGGAAGCAGAGCAGAGTACTGGGAGTAAGAAATGCTGTAATCATTCAGGTTCTCAAGTTTGTTAAGTAACAGCTAGCTGAGTGTTTCTCTTATTGTCTTACTCTAGGATCCCACAGTGACCCTGGGAGTTGCTTCATATCTATTAGAACTAAGAAAAATTGCTAATATTGATTAGAAGGATCTGTGAAGGGTTATATTATTAAAAATAAAGTTACCTAATTCCTAATTGGAAGATTTCCATGCATCTCTCCATTTTTTAATTATATTAGTGGTATCTGTGTTCTATAGCCACCTCCCACTCTGTCCCAGGCAAATACAAACAAGCAAATACCTACTTATTACCTAAAATCACCAGGCCCAAACTCTTCATTTTCTTATCACAGTTTATTGTTGTACATATGAGGTACCATGCTACTATCAGAATTATATTTAGGTTTTTTATTTTAAAAAACTCAGAGAAAAAAATGTTTCCAGTAATTTTCATTCAATGTGAATGACAAGAATATCATAGCTATAAACATTGAAATAACCATTTCATTTCTTCCTGAGGAAGTTCCAGTTTTAAGCAATGAAAGAGGAATTCTATACAAAGCTAGTTTTAAGTCACATTAGCTCTCATTCTTTTCTCATAAGCATTTATGTTACTTTTAGACTATCTTAATAACCAGCTGGAGTATATAATGTAGAAAGTATATATGTCCTCTAGAATTTGATGTTGCCTCCAAGATACGTTGAATGGTCAAAAATCCTTTCAAAGTTCTGCTACTATAGATAGCATAATGCCTGTCCTGTGAATGAGTAAATTTTGGTATGATTTTTTCCTTTTTCTTTCATTATACAAGCATCCAGTATGTTTTTTAACATTTATCTTAGAGGGTAGGCTGTTCACTTGACTCAGTTTACCTAGACAGAATTATGCCATGAGCAGCTTTGTTTAGAAATTTAAATACACATCTCATCATTAAAACACAAATGTATCAGTTTTTTTTTTCTTTTTTTATCAGTAGAAATGTTGTCAAAATAAAAACATGACACTGTATGTAACTGCTGGGGCTTACTCTCACTATGTGTGCCCCTCTTAAGCCAGTTTTCTTAAATTAGTGGAGATGAAAGACTACATTCATTTTCCTACCATGCTGGGCAAGTGCTGCTTTGAAAAAGGCAGCAGTAAGCATGAAGATTGAGTTCATCATATTTGTCCAACTGACTTTGATTTTGCTTTTACAGTAAGGGTCTTAAAAACTTGTTCTTTCTCCAGTTCTTTTGGTTATTAGCTTGTTTGTTTAAAACGTTGTATCATTTGGGTACATAAAACTTTAAAAAAATTTTAATAATTATAATGTGATTTAAAAAATTTATAGTAATGGAAGGATCTCAAAATTTGTTTTCTAATTAGTGAATGGTTGATAGAGTTTAGTTTCACACATTATAATGACAAAGAAAATATTTGGGCAGTAGCTTTTCCTTGCATATTTTTTTTCCTGATCATACTTTTGATAACATTTTATAATGGCTTATGTAATCATAGCAGGGAATTTACTACTTAATTTTTTTATGTGTACAGTGAATTTAAAAATTAAGTAAATGCAAGCATAGGACAATAAGTATGATTCTTTTTTTTTGAATACTTTATTAATCATATGATCAATTAAGATTTAAGTTAAGGAATCATGTCTGGCTCATCTTTGTACTTCCTCCATTTAATTTGGTAGATAATCCCTATACTTAACTATGTTTTATTGTTTTCCATAAGAGAATATACAAAATATTCTAAAAAAAAAAAATGGGACGCGGCCTTGACTTATTTTCTTCTGCCTTATATTAAAAGTATCATGGGAAATATGAGATTAAAAATCATATATCAATTTGTTTTTTGTTATAAATCTCTACATTACACAATTTCATTTTGAACTATCTGGAAAAATGTAGTTTTTCTATAATTTAAATATGAATAACAACATATCATCTAGAGACACTGTGCTTAGTTTTCATTTAATAGGTCTTGTTCTGGAGAAAATTAAAAAAAAAGTTATTTACTTTTAAAAGTCAGTATGTTTCTGGAGATGACACATACCTCACATTCTATGCGAGTGTTTCTGTAGAACCAGTGAGGACTATTGGAGTAGATTTGTAGCTCACAAAAAGGATATAAATTGTCAATGGAAAATCTTCAGACCCCAACAATTTCTCCCTTTTAGAGGATTTCATGAGTACACTTTACTATTTACCATTTTAGTATACTCAGCGTGTTTCCATATACCTTTTGATGGCTTTACAACATATCTCAGTATAACAATTACATTATGACAGAGAAGTTAGTAATTTTTACATAAATGCACTAGAGTATGTGTATGAAATATCACTTTTTTCTTTGCTATAGCACTTACCTTTTAATTTTGATGCAGATAAACCTCATATATAACTTTTCCACTCTCTGATCTAGCACAAATTGTAATTTACAATTCTTTCTAAATATTCAGTGGATTTATATCTTGGCAAGCATTTTTCATGGGTATTATGCCTTTGGCATTTTATGCTACATTGTGATGTTTATTTTGCTTCTTGTTTTGTAGGACACTTTATAGAATCAAAGAATAAGAAAACATTTTACAGGCAAACAGTGGTCTAAAAATCTACAGAGACGCAATCTTAGTTGATATATAAAAGTGTAAATATTACTATGAAATGGAGCAATTCTGCATTTGCGTCTGATACCTATATTGGTTGCAGTTGACTTCCACATGAGTGCACAGTAGTCTACAATAATCCCACAGGCTCAGATATGGATTAAGAGAAAGGCCATAGGCCTCAAGGCTTGTAACAGGTATGTTTTCTTTTTTTTTCTTTCTTTTTTTTTGTTTTTGTTTTTCTAGTCATCCACATGCCAGCACATGGAAGGAACTTTGTTCTTTTATTCTCATTTGAAGAGGTATATTTTTAAACAGCCTTTTGGTAGCTTCTGGAAGCTTTGGGAAAGGTGAATGTTACATGGCAGATGGGCTCTCAAGAAGTTTTCTCAGTGCTATCTCACTTTCTGCAGCTCCTGTCTCAGCCAGGATGGCAGAGGCTGCCCCAGTCTATGTAGCAGTTTGGACAGTTCCACGTTGTGATCTCGGTAGTAGCTTGACAGAAACGCTCTGCTCTGAGGTGGGACACAAAAGGACATTTCACTTTGTTGATTAAAGTATACTTCATATACTGTGATGATGTTTAAGTATACCATATCTGAGATTTATACTAAGCACCTGGGCTATTTATTTAGCATAACAGAAGCACAGTGACTCTCTTCTTCAAAATAGACGCTCTACCAGCATACACTGTTTTTACTACGGAAAGAGATTTTGTATTAATCATGTGATTTACTTGAAAAAAAAATAACTTGTTTGAGTTGCTAGAAAAATAGCTGTGACAACTGGTTGGGTCTAATATGATGCTCTTATTAAAATCATCCTTGCTTTGGAGAACGTTAGTTGGGAACATCTACAATATAAAATACTCGTTGGTCATCATTAATTTACATTTAGATTTGGAAGGTATGTAATACTTTCTGAAGAGATGTTTTAAGGCATACAAAGGCATACTGCTAAAAACAGTATTGTGGCAGGCTTGAAAATGTAGTAGGTTAACTGGGTTAACGTCTAACCTGCTATATTTGTATGATTTGACCCAAGGAAGGAAAATAATGCCTTGTACACTATCTTGACTTAGAGGGAGGTAGATTCCTCTTCAATAAAGAACAGATTTTAATAATTGAAACTGTCAAAACTGGAAAGGGCTGTGCTGTGAGATGGCATTTAGTGGCATTCATATATAGGTTGGATGACCGTTGTTAGGAATGTTGTAAAGGGGGGATTTCTGCATCTGTACCTTCAGGCTTTGTACTACTCTGAGATTTTTGGCAGAGTCAAACCTTTAAACAATGTTTATTTAATTCCTTGTGCTATTCTTTTAAAATGTCATATCTGGTACTCGATTTTAAACACCATAGAAGAAAGTCTCATTTTGTATTGATAATTTCGATGTAACAGTGACTTTTGTAGGAATCATGATCACTGGAATTCAATAGAATATTTGTGCTATCTTCTAACCATTAATGGGATCAAGGGAGAATCCAAACCATTGTGTGATTTGTGGCTGTCCGTCTCATTTCTGTCTTTGGTCTTCCTCAGTCATTAGCTCTAAAACCACCGACAGGCCGAGCTTGCATTATCAGGCAAAAGAAAACAGTAGAGATAAATATTATTTCCCAGATACTATATCTGGGAGCCTGATAATTCTGTGCCTCCTTTGCTGCCAGCCAGATCTGGAATCTAGGTAAGAGCCTGAGGTCCTTGTCTCTGAGTTTCTGAACTTCCCCATTTTGTTCTCTCTTAATGGCTCACTTTGTACTGTTTTCTCTTTATTACTCAAGTCCTGCTTGGAATAGCAGCAGCCTGGGGCTACCCAGTTCTTGCCTGCTTGCTCTCTAATATTTCCATCTGGTAAGTAATTGTCCAACATCTTAACTAAGTCTAGAATTGAACCTCCTGGGATCCATTTCTACTGTCCATCCCTTTGGTGTCTGAACTGAACCTCCTGATACTGGCCTCAACGTATTGGCCTTTTGGGCGTTATTTTCATACCTGGCTGCCTGTGTCAGTGCACCTCTGTAAACTAACTCTTGTCCTGTGCCCTATTATGTGTATGTGTGTCCCCATAATCATGTCCTCTTACTCAAGTACCCTTTCCTCTTGTTGCTTTGCTCTCTCATTATGGCAAGACAAATGAAATGAGATTTGCAGTGTACGATATGTTCTATTTTAGATTCTAATATGTTCAGGCCAAAAGTTATTGGAACAGAACTTTGTGGTGTGCAGGATTTATTGAACACACATTGTTATCTGACTGTCATTCAGAAGGGGGAGTATTTTAGATGGTAAAATCACAGATAGGATATATGCTAATGTATGTCACGGTAATCTGACTACTTCACACAAATGCATGTAAAATAATGTAATAAGAGGAGATAATAATATATTCTTTTATAATATAAAAATATAAAAAGAGGGAATCATATGATACATTCAATATCAGGTTGTATATTGGCCTTTTATTAAACTAAAGAATCTATTACATGCTTTTGATTTGGAGAGATATTAGATTTAATGGTATTAATTTAGAATTTAGATTAATTTATTCTTATTCTAATAATTTAGATTAATTTATTCTTTTTCCACACTATATTTTCACAAACAAAGTAAAAGTAGAAGCAGGCCAAAAGCTTTCTTAATTTACCTGGGTTAAATGCATTCTGTGATGTTTTGGTGACAGTTGGGTGCTGGCATTTTTCTGTAATAAGGGGAGAAACGAGCCACGTTGTGACAGTACCACCTCCTCTCATCCATTCTCACAGTCGTGTATCCGTTGTCTCTAAGAAGGCTCCTCTACTCTTGCCTTCTCTCTGATCACTATTTGCATAAAAGCAACCACTCTACGCCCTCAGATAAACCCAGTATTTACATGATATTGTGATACAATAAGAAATATATGTATTTGGTTTTCATTTCGGGTTCCTGGCCAAGAGCTCCTAAAATGCTTGCAATTCCCTGAGTGATAGGGGTGAAAGGAGTGTGTTTTGTTATTTATAATAAGTTAAGCCATACCTGAATTTATGCTAATGAGGTGACTCTTGGTGGGACCATAGATAGTGTCAGATGGGGGCTAGTTGCTACAGGAACAAAATGTAAGATTAGAGGTTGAGAACTCTCAGCCTGACCCTCTGACCTCCAAAGAAGGAAAAAGGGACTGGGGATTGAGAAGATGACTAATGGCCAGTGATTTTATCAATCATGCCTACCTAGATGGAACTCCCATAATAACTCTAAATGAAGACTCTGGAGAATGTCAGGGTTTGTAAATGCATCCATGTGCTGGGAGGATGATACACCACAAACTCCACAGAGACAGAAGCTCCTGTGCTTTAGCACCCTTCTGGACCTTGTTCTATGTGCCTCTTCCCCTGGCTATTCATTTGTATCCTTTATGATAATAGAAAGTAAAGTGTTTCCCTGGGTTCTCTGAACTGTTATAGAAAATTTTAAAACCTGAGGAAGGGGTCATGAGACCCCTTGATTTGTAGCCACTTTGGACAGAAGTGAGTAATCTGGGAACTTGTTATTTGCTATTGGAGTCTGAAGGGAGGGCAGTCTTGTGGTAGTAAGCCCTTTACCTGTGGGGTCTATACTAGTTAGTGTCACACTTGAGTTAAATTGTAGGGCACCTCGTTGGTATATGCAGAAATTTGCATGATTGGTTGGTATGAAATGCCACACATTTGGTGTCAGAAGTGTGAGTTAAAAACCCCTTGGAATGTATTACACAGTAACCTTGCTGGAGTATCAATATGGAAGTACTGATATTCTAAAAAATTTTGTTTTTCTTATCTTTCTCTACCACAAAATCTAATATTATGTCTCAGTATGTCTGTGTTTGATAAGAGTAAAATAAAATGCTAAGAAAGATGTTGTATAGTGTCTTTTAAACACTTTAGTTTAATAAATATAGTAAATATAATAGAGAAATAGATTTGACATAAATGAAAATGATATATTTTATATTACTTTCTTGAAATACCATGGAAATTGCCCTTGAGTTTCTATTAATGTGTCAGGATTATTTTTATAGTGCTCTGAAGGTAAATTTTAATAATTATCCAAAGAAAACTATCAAAGAAATATTACTGTGCAGGCCACATTTATTATATAGTGTGACTTAGTGGGGGAAAAAACAGAAATCTTTTGGTCCTGTTTTCAATTTCTAGTTGATGTATTTCCTATCTTGGTTTTATTTTTAGGGCTAAATTTTCTGTGAATGTATCATTCTTTTTGTAATGAGATGTTGCCTTCTTTGTTCTGCTTCAAAATAGAAAGTTCTGTTTTCCTTTATTCTTGTATGACAGGTAATGTATCATTGGAAAAATCCAAATAAGCAACCTGGATACATTTGAAGTCCAAATGTCACTTGTAATTTTTAGAAGGGCTAAATTTTTATTTTAACCACTTTTATAAGAAAATACATATTATTTATTAGTTTGCTTATTTAATTTGTATTTATAAGATTTATACTTACATCAAGATCCATTGGAGGGTATTTTCTTCCTTTGCTCTTTCCAAGGCATTTTGTTTTACCTTCTTCCAATAACTGACACCAGAAACCTTTATGAGAATCAAACCTAAAAAAAAAAAATTAAAAACACAAAACACAAAAAAGTATTTTTCAAGCAATTTATAAGGTATAATGACCAAAACCATGAATTTATTTTTGGATCTTAATCTATAACCAGAGAAACTGGCATATTTTTTGACTAAGTCACTTTGCATAAAGCCTTTTGGCATACTTCTGAATTCTTAGTCCATCTGTCATATTTGTGAGTTTGCCAGACTCCTAATAGAAAAATTGTCAGCAGAAGGTCTCCTATTAATAGAAATTAATAAGCCTACCTCCTTCATCTGGAAGGAAAAAGTTTTATAAATTTCAAGTCTGTTCTTTTCCTTTGTAGGGTTTAAAAATGACAAGTCAGGTTTCATCCATATCTATGGATGTATGTAGTATTTATCCCATACAATTACAGAGTAATAGAAGAGAGAGGGTTTGGTGTGCCATGGAGTGATTAATTTTAGGGTTCTCCAGCTATAATCCACTTACTTTTTTTTCCAGAGCCACTTTCTTATTTTGGTATGAGCTCTGTATTAAAGTCACAGTACCTATAAATATGGATTTTCATGGCATAACTATAATCAAAGTAATAGTAACACATTAAATTTGTATTTTATTTTTTTATCTTTCATGTTGTTTTATTTATTATTTGTTATTTTTTTAAGTTTTAATTTTAATTCCAGTTAGTTAACATACTAAACTTACATTTTAGTTTACCAAAACATTTTTTTTAAAGATATCATTTATTTATTTTAGAGAGAGAAAAAGAGTGGGGGTAGGTCAGAGGGAGAGGGAGAGAATCTGAAGCAGACTCAATGCTGAGCATGGAGCTGGATGTGGGACCAATCTTATGACCTGAGATCATGACCTGAGCTGAAACCAAGAGTCAGACACTCAACTGACTGAGCCACCCAGGTGCCCCAGTTTACCAAAATATTTTATGTAACTCATTCTCCTTTGAACTTTCATTATAACCCCTCAATGATATGGAGTACAGGATTCTTCCCATTTTATGGCACTTAGCATAGTGTTTGGTCTTTCTGAATGTTCACTGAATGTTAGTTGAATAAAAAATGAAAGAGCAGGAAATGTTTGTCAAGGTTTATTTCTCTTGGACTATATATTTTTTTCCGTATGCAGGTCATAACCTAAATCTAGGCCTCCTTACTCTAAGTACAATGCTTTTTCTTCTTCACTGGTCTCTGGTTATGTTTTATATAACCATTCATTATGAATAAATAGTAATTTTCATGCTTGAATATAAAAGCAAAAATAAGAGTCAGCAATGATAATTCTTTTACATTGCTTTTGTAATTTAATAATTCTATTGCTATACTTTCTTCTTCATTAGAAAGAATTATCACTTGGGGCTACTTTTTCCTTTTGTTTTTAAATCCACACTACTCAGAATACTGTTTCTGACTTTTCTTAAAAGCATAGGGTGAGCAGTGAACAACTGGCAACGAAAAATAACACATTTAAGTTAGCCTAAAAATGTGAAATACCTAGGGAAAAATTTGACATGAAATATGTGCAAGATCTGACACTGAAAACTACAAAGCATTGATTGTAAAGAGGAATTGTAGAAGACATAAACAAAGAGGGCTATAGCATGTTCGTAGATCAAAACACTAAGTATTTTGAAAATATCAACTCCAAATTTATCTATGGATTTGGTGTGATTCCAATCAAAACTGCAATGGAATTTGTAGGAATTGAAAAGAGGATTTTAAAATGTATATGGAAATGGGAAGGACCTAGCCAAGCTAAAACAATTTGAAAAAGGAGAAAAAAGTTGGAGATCTTATACTATAGAGTTTTAAGATTTACTGTAATGCTACATAATCAGGTCTGTGTGGTATTTGCACCAATGAATAAATGGAACAAAATAGAGTCCAGAAATAGACCATCACATCTACAATCAACTGATTTTCAAAAGCAGGTGCCAAATAAATTTGATGGGAAAGAACAGTGTTTTAAACAAATTAAACTGGAAAAATTAGATATCTCTATGGAAAATATGAATATTCACACTTACATTGTATTTAACAATTAACCTGAAGTCAATCATAGACCTAGACTTGAGGTAAAACTATAAAAATTTTGAAAGTAAAAAGGAAAAATCACAGAAAAGTTTTGTAATCTTGATTTAGGCAAAGATATTTTAGGATGAATGATAAAAGAAGAATAATGATAATTTTGAATACCTCAAATTTTAAAACCTTTGTTTTTCTAAAATACTTTAGAAAATGAAAAGAGAAGTCATAGAATAAGCAATAGTATTTGTAAAACATAGGACTAATAAAGGACTTGTATTCAGAATATATAACTCAACAAAAAAAGATGACAATACCAATAAAGATTGGGTAAAGATTAGCACAGGTACTTCATCAAAAAACATATGTGAATGACTGGTAAATAAACGAAAATTTGCTCAACATAATTAGTCATTAAGGAAATGCTAATTAAAATCACAAATGAAATACAACTATGCACTCACTAGAATGACAATTTAAAAAGACCAATACCAAGTGTTGGCAAAGATGTGGAACCATTAGAGCTGCCACACCTTGTTGGTAGAAATTAAAAATATTATAGCCATTTTGGAAAGCTTCTTATATATTTAACTATATAGTTAATATTTGACCCACCAACCCCATTTTTAGGTATATATCCGAGAAAAATTAATTTATATGTGCATACAAATATCTATACACAAATGTTTGTAAGTAGCCTTAAATGGAAACAACTCTATGTCTATCAATTAGTGAAAGGATGAACAAATTGTGGTATATCCATAAAATGGAGTACTACTCAATGATAAAAAAGAGCTAATTACTGATAGATGGAACAACAGGGAGGAATGTCAAAAGCACTATGCTAAGTGAAAGAAAGTAGATGAATGGTTGCTGGGGGTCAGGAGTGAGGGGAAAGGATTGACTGCAAAGGAGCATGAAGAGAATTTTTGTGTTAATGGAAATGTTCTGTGTCATCAATCTGTACAGTTAAAATGGGTAGATTTTATTATATATGAATTTTATATCAATAAATTGATTTAAAATTATACTGTGATCGAATGTGTGTGTATATGTATGGATGTGATTTGGAAGGTATATGTAGCTAATCTTGTGGTGTTTATAACATAGTTGTATGAAAAGAATGCAAACCTAGATTTCTGCTTCTATACTGGTTTGGATATTAGAGACACTAAAGAATTATTCACATCTCACTTATGCAAAGCCTATTTCTCATGATTACTGACACAACTGTGTGAAATCAGGACACAACATGATATGTCTTCATGTTATTTATATTCTTGTTTGAATCAGTAAGGCAACTGAATAAAGTACTCACACAGTCAGAAGTATAAGAAAAAAAAGCATTTAAAAGACTATTATTTAAATAATCTGTACATGAAAGCTGGGAAGCTCTAATATGACACACTTTCTTGAAGTCTGCTATTGATATAGTATTTTTCATAAACATTTTGTCCTTAGCAATTTCTACAATTGAATTCTGGCTCATTTCAAGTATTTAAGTGATCAAAATTCAGAATCCAGACCAACTATTATTATTATTTTTTGATAATATACCTAACTATAGATACATCTCTGGAAAATACATATGCCTTATGTTAAAATGAGCAGCCATCTGACAGAATGATGTTTTCTTAAGAGACACTGAACTTCACACATAATATAATTGAGAGTCAGAACAAAAATGGGTTTTTCTTTCATCTCTTAATTGGTTACATCTCATGCAGCAGGCTGTCACACTGGGCTTTATTGAGAAAAAGTATGTGTGTGTATGTGTGGCTGGCAGGTAACCCAGGCATCTGTATGCATAAGGCAATGGCCTAAGTGTGTTGGAGTGGGAAAAAAAAAGGAGAGGAAGGCATAAGGGTGATCATGTTTATTTTCCAGGTGACTTGAGCTAGAGGTGAAGGGATTGATGTTGACCTTATGAGTTTGAAGACATCAGCAATGCAATTTCAGAGTTCAGGTGAAGAAGCTTGACACAAAACAGAGAAAGATCTCCCTACATCTGTTTAGAATATCATCAGTGTTCCTCTTAAGATTAACCTTGGTACCACTGATATCTGCTGGGACAGCAAGAAACCTTTGTGTAGGCACTAGTCATGGCTAGAACCCTCCTTTAAAGGACTTCAGGAAGTGAACCTTTTGGGGGAAATTTTTTGTGTTGTTTACGCCTCTGGTTACCCACCCTTTCCTGGACATAGAGATACTTTGTTTATCATTGTATCCCAGAGTCTTTCACATAATAGTCATCCAAGAGAACTTTGTTGAATTAGAGTAAAACAAGAATGGATTTGTTCTTCTCTCACTCAAAAAAATAAAATCTTAAGGGGGTACCTGGGTGGCTTAGTCTGTTGAGTGTCTGTCTTCAGCTCAGGTTATGATCTTGGGGTCCTGGGATTGAGCACCACATCAGGCTCTGTGCTCAGCGGGGAGTCTGCTTCTCCCTCTCTCTCTGCCCCTCCCCCCACTTGTGCACTCTCTTTCTCTCTCCCAAATATATACAATCTTAAAAAAAAAAAGAATGGATTGGTTCTTAAATTTCTATAGAATATCACCTGGGGATGTCTAGAAATAACTGGAAGAGACTTGTAGTCAGGGACAATTGAAATTCTCCAATGATTCAGAATCCAACTGGTAACATTTGGGCAGGTGAATCCTAGGGAATATTCGGATTATACTTAGTAGTTCAAGTATGTTTAAAACGACTTTAGATTGAAATAACATTTCCATGGGAGAATAGTGAATTGCAAACAATGCAGGTAAATTTCAAAATCAAAACAACCATCATTCAGGTGTTACTAATATGGAACAAACAGAAGTTACCTTTTGTTTGTTTTTGTTTTTTAAATCAGTTTCCTCTCTACAAACATGCTTTTATGATTTAATGAGCCATTTTGCTGATACCCGTTTTATTTGTAACAGTTTTTTAAGGTATAATTTACTTATAACACTCATACAATTAAGTGATTTGTAGTAAGTTTATATAGTTGTATAAGTATCACCATGATCCAGTATTAGAACATTTCCATAATCCCCCAAAATTCCTTAGAGCCCACTGGAAGCAATCCCTGCTGTTACGTCCAGGCCCAGGCTAGCACTGATCTACTTTCAGTCTCTAATTTGTCTTTTCTGGAAATTTCCCCCATTTTTTTTTTTTTTTTTGCTGGGGTGGATATGCCAAATTTTGTTAATCCATTTACCAGGTGATGGATATTTGGGTTAGTTCCAGTTTTTGGCATTCATTTGTTCATTCATTTATAAAAGTTTTTTTTGTCTTTCGAACACATTGATTTCCTCACTTCATAAGAGCATTCTAAAAGTAGTATCACTAGCATACAATCACAATGTTAGAGAACACTGAATAAGCATGAGCCTTAAAAAAACATCACAGGGTAGACAGTGGGATGATAAACTGTTAATTTAAACTTATGAAGTGAGTCCAACAAAGTAGGAATCACATGTGGTTCCCACCATGGAGTTATCAGTTTCTGGCTATTATTAATAATGCTTCTGTGAACAAGTATTTGTTGGATGTAGGTTTTCATTTCTGTTGGGAGTGGAATTATTTGTAAGGTTCTGTTTAATTTTTAAGAGACTGCAAAATTGCTTTTCCAAAGTGGCCATATATTATACATTATCATCAGCAATATATGAGGGTTCCAGTTTCTCCACATTTTTGCTAACATTTGGTATTGTCTTTTGGATTACAGCCATTCTAGTGGTATTTCAGTGTGACTTTAATTTGCATATCACTATGATTGCACATTTATGATGCAAAGTGATTGTGTGTCTGAAGATGGATTCTTTTTATAAGAAAGCCTGAGACAACTTACAAAGTTCATTTTAAAGTTTCAGTCTTTTAAAGAAAGTGCTTCCTATTGGTGTACTATTCATTAGTCATAATTTACAATATTGTTTTTTTCTCTGGTTCTAACATCTTGTGCCAACTTAAAGAGCTGAATAGATTGGCTGCACAGTCCAGTGGACTAATTGAGTTTTAGTCCTGAGTCCTCAATTTATTTGCTGAGTGACTTTTGGCTTAGCTTTTCTGTATCGGTTTTTGTTTTTGTTTTTTTTTTAGCTGAAAAATGGAGCTAATAGTACCTATCACATACAGTGTTGGTATTAAGCAATATACGTAAACATATAAATGTAGAATATATATATTTATATTGATTTTCAAATGTTATAACCACTTTTAAAAACAAATGAATCATAAGAAATTGGAGCAGACTGTCTTTTTCACAACTTACCATTGCTAGGTGCTTCTTTCATGGGTCGTCCAGGGAACCAACAGATTTTAGCTACTATGGCTACTTTTTTTTTGCTACTGACAAAGATTTTAATGTGGCACATTTTTACTCAAACTCATCTACAATGGGATGGGAAAGACTTCCTTGGCAATATAAATTTGGTTGCTAGGGGAAGGGGGATGAGACACAATTGAAGACCTTCTTGAATTCTGAAGCAGCTTTGATTCTTTATGACTTACTAAGCCCCACCCACAGAACAAAACAAAACAAACCCACAATCTTTATTCAGCCCCTGGCCTTCAAATTCTTGTTGTCCATTTATTGAAATTTTCATAGTAAATTCATATTAAAAATTCATATAACTCAATCCAGTTTCATCTGTGTTAACAAAGAGGTTAACTGACTGAGAAGTAAAGATGTCAAGTTCAGGTATTTAACCAGTATTTCTACATATGAAACCTCTTGTCGTGGTCATTGATGGCTACGTGTAATTGTGAGTGCATATATTCATGGAAAAATAAAAAGTTTATATTTTTCATAAATTAGTTTATATAAATTAGCACAATTCCATGCTAAACATGATTTTTACTGCTTTCTCTGAAATGATCAGTCAGCCTAAACACTATGTAACATGTAACATGAAAGCTAAAATAGTGCGAGTATATCAATCCTATTTACAATTTAGGCATGAAGGTTATATTGAACAAGAATTGTAAAATACTAATTTCCTTAATTGCATGAGAAGTTCCCATTTATATTGTTTAAAACTTATACTGCTTAATCACATCATTCTGACCAAGAAAATCAGATTTTTTTTTACATACTAAATGTCATTTAAAATTCATGATGACAGTACTAAGTCATTTTTGAGACATCATAGACTATCCAAGGACTGCATGAAATTTGGAAGTCTTGAATACTTTCTTTAGCAGTTGTGGAAAGGAATAAATAATACTCTAACAATGGAAACTTACTCCCATTTTTCTTGAAAACAGTTTTGAAATTGAAACTGTTTTTATATTTCAGATAATCAGTTTATAGAGTGCTTAAATTGGAGTAGTTTTTCATGCCAAAACTGTATAGTAAAATCTTTGTGTAGACCTAATTTCATTCATTTATTCTTCTCTGTGCAAAAAACCTGGCTTTATGTGGTTAGTTGAGAATTCATATCTGTTTTCAGTTCAGTACATTCTTAGAGGATTTTAATTATTTCTTTTTAAGTACCAAAGAGATAGTCTTCACTATCACTAGCAGAAAAAATATGAAGCAATAAATGACATTCCTGAGAACATACATTCTGTTTGACTCCTGCTCATCCTCAACATGTCCAGAGCACCACAGAAAAAATTTATCAGTACAGTTACTTTAACAAGAGTAACTAAATTATCAGGGCAGGGTTCGGAACTGCAAAGGGCTTGGTGAAGGAGGAGGTACCCCAATTCAGACCTAAGGCAATGACCTGAAATTCCAAATATTCTACAACAGCTCCACTGCTGATGTGTGTAAGGCCAACTGATGACTGACAAGAAAATCTAAAAAGAAACTGAATGGCTGTACATTATTTCTATCAGCAGGGTGAGAGCTTGGGCAGCCCTGCAGGGCGAGAAGCTATGGTTTCAGAGACTACACATATCTTATCTTGCTGCTTCACCCACTGAGCCCCATACCAGGTTAGAGAATCATATAACAGGCAGTTTTAGCCAGATACATCCCAGGTGCAAAGTGATCCACAGTTCTTTGTATATAGAATGTTCTTTGATATCACTTCTCTTAAGTTTACACTCCCTTTTCTCGACTGTGGAGGTGAATAAAAAGCTTGCTGCTGAGCTGGATGCAAAGGGGACAAATAACACAGCATGCAGGTCAAGGACGATTCCATAAAAAAGGAGATTATGTCTTTATAGAATACTTCACTTCTTTTTTCTAAAATACAATGCTTTGCTATATGCTCTATAAAAAAGACCCAAAGATAAACCAACTTGAAATAGAAAACTGTTTAGAAAATAAAAGCTTTCTTTTCTAAGAGATGCTTTAAAAAGATATGAAGTAGAAAGTGGACTTGAATTTCTAACTGCAAACTAAAATCACTCAGGTTTCTTTAAAGTCAAGCTGAAAGTTAAATACCTGAGGCGAGTAGAGTCTGTATTAGTACTTGAACTAAACTCTACAAAGCTCTAATAGTACTCGTAGTGTAAAAACACAGAGGTCAGAAGGCTACTAGTAACAACAAAGTAAATGGCTCTTGGGAAGGATGCTCAAAAGCCAAGTTCCTTTGTCCTCCATACCAAAATGTCTTTCTTACATATATCTCTACATATGATTTGTTCAAGACATAAGTAGTCTTTGATGTTTTTCTGCCAATTTTTGTCATAAGGGATGCTGAAAGGTAAAGGAATCCTGCCTCTGACAACTTGTAACTTGCTATAAGATAAAGCGTACAGTAAAAAAAGAAAATCACTTGATCTATAGAAGTGAGTTTTATAATGAGAAATACAATGGAAGAATTCCATAACACCCCCTTTCAGTTTCTTTAAGGCTCAGCCTATGACCCTAAAATTAAAAAAGACAGTGTTATAGTGGGGGTCAGGTCCATGGCCCATCCAATTTAGTATCTTCCAGTTGCTCTAGGCATGGGAAATAGGAATAAACACAACCTCAGAAATTTGATTGCCAACCATAATAGCGGACAAAGTAAGATGGAGGTCTTATTTAAAATGCTAAATGGAGTCCAAAGTCAGGATTAAGGTAAGGTAAGAGAGGTACGTGGGGTGCAGAATTTCAGGAGGCACTCTCTCTTGGGCATTTGCATGGACCTGACAGCGAGTGCCTCCTTAAATCCTAACGCTTCTCTTGCCTTATCCTCGCCCTGGCCCAGATGGAGTCAGTTACCTAAGCAAATCAGAAAAAAAGTAGCAAAAGGAAACCAAACCAGAGCTGTGATTGCTTTGGCCACCTGAAGAGGAGGTGACAGGGTCAGATAACACAGTGAGTAAAAACGCAGAAGCAAAAAATGGAAGTATGTGTAAGAGCACATCTGTCTCTGCCAATTCAGTCACCTATTGGGTGATTTCTTGCTGCATGACATTGTTTTTGCAAATTGCACAAAAGATGGAGGAGAGAGTTCATAAACCATCTAGTTGGTCACCTCTTTATGCTTCCACCGGGTTCCTCCTATTGTCTGTTAAACAGGCTCAGCACTTACCGACCTAAGTAGCCTCTTATGTGGTTAATTGCTGGTTTTAAGATTTACAATTATTTTGCTTCTCTACTTTCCTTCTAGGGGAAAATATTTCATAGTTAGAAATCAACAGAGGATTTAGGACATTTATTTGCCACACTGTTGAAAGTTTGTTTCCAAGTAGTTAATGTCAAGCTAATCAGAAAATAATCAGTATGTAAGGAACAGCTAACATAACAGCTGTATCTCCAAACTACAATTTTTTAAAAACCAATTCTCTCCTGAAACTTCAATAAGTTAATTAGAATATAAACTTACGTTAAAGCTTCAGAGTAATTATAATGAGGAGAGACTCCTAGAAATTTCTGTACTTCATCCATCACTGTAGCAGGATCCATCCTTAGCTGTTGCCCATCAATAATTAGCAACTAAATTGCCAAAGGGGGAAAAAAAAGACAATGCGCATTGAAAAAAGATGTGTAACTGTATAATAAAAAATTCCTGCATTCTTGAATTTATTCAATGAGAGACATTCTACTGAGGGGATTTGCACACATTGTTGTTAGACTTAACCAGGCCCTTCTAATTAATGGCCTGGAATAAGAAATAAATCACACTAAATCACACACTAATGCACTCATGTTTTTATAATCTGAGAAGTCCCAAAAATATTATGAAAACAAGAAAGCCATTTGAGGGAACCAAAAGAGCTTAAGAAACGTGGCTACAAAATCACAAATGGAAACCAAGCAAACAAGGATTCCATCATTCAAGCTGGGAAGGAGCACTGTAGAAAAGAAGAAAAGTTGGAATAACACCAGGTGTAATGAGGCAGAGGACATGTCATTCTCCATGAGTCCATTCAAAGGAGTAGCACTGTAAAGTTTTAAGAAATAGTTAGATAATCCATTTGGAGAAAAAGGCAAGACTCCTAGAGGACCTGAATGTGGACAGAAGTTCCTCAACTGACGAAGGGGAAGAATTTGCTTGTTACTCTAGGGAAAGAGGCAGGTGGCCAGAAAGAAAATGCCAGAACACCATGATGGAGGACCACAAAGTGACCACAATCTGTTCTTCCTTTTTGCTCATCCCTCTTCTCCAATATTTCTGTTTAGTCTAGATTGGCATTGTTCACTAAAATGTTTTGTGACTATTGGCATGTTCTAAGTTGTGGTGTCTAACAGGTAGCTATTGAGCATTTAAGATGTGACCTGTGTGATTGGGAAACTGACTTTTTAATTTCATTTAATTTTAATACAAATTTAAATAGCCAGATGTGGCAGCAGCTATCACATTGGACAGCGAATCTAGACACACAGGCATGCACCATGTCTGTGTGACTGGACTGCTTTATGCAATCCAAGATAGGAGCTGAGTTTGTAATCTAGGTTGGTGCCTGGCAAAAGAGAGAAGCAAGGAAGGCAAGAAAAACATAGGACTCATGAAAAATTCAGCAAGGTGGTTCAAAGTGAAATAATGACACTTAATTAAGCAAAACAATATTTTTCAGGGATATGAAGCTTTTGAAGCTCTTTACAATCAGGATGGGCATGCACTAGAAAATACAGCAGGGAGAATATTCTGAAATACTTTTAGAAAGAAAATTAAGCAGTTTGTCTACCTCTGCCTAACTAGTATTCTTTGCCACAGTCTTATTTACAACTACAGAGTAAAAGCTAGTAATGTTTTAATGAATAAAAATTTCCTCTATCCTAGAGGCAAAGTCATCAACTTAATGAGATTGTAACATGATGTAAATTCTTATTGCTCAATACCTGAAAAGGAGGGAAATAAACAAGCCATCTCTCGATGTGGCTGGCATACCACCCTGGGACCAAACATCTCTTCTGCAAGGCTCTAAGCTCGGAGGGTGCACGGGGCCCAGCTGAGATCACTTCGTAGAAGCTAAACTTCAGAGCTGCGGGGTCTTCATGTGATCGCTGATGCTATGATGAAAAGGTGGATAATTAAACTAACTTGAACCATAGGCATGAATAATTAATTAAAAACCAATCTCTGTGACAAGTCTTGAAGCTAAAGGAAGGAGCGAGTCACTGCTGGAGAGTTATTTGTTTTGCAACTAATAAAGGATGAAAATGTTTGCTTGGAGCATCAGGATTTAAAGCTATGACACTGATGAAGGTATCTTTTTTGAGAACTTACTTTGGAGAGGCTGAATTCTTATTGATAGGCCTCCTTAACCAACTTTACTGAGTTTTTTTTTCTTAGTGTATGTATTTATTCTGAAAGTAAACTTTTTGAAAGTTGCATTAATGCCCCCTTTGCAGTCCATAAGCAAAACATTTGTTATGTCCATTGAATATCCGTAATACACAAGCACTCTGCTAGTTCTGCTATATAGTTTTGCTCCATCTATTAATGCAGTTTTAGATTAGAAAAGCCCTACTGGCTATTTTAAATGGAGAAACTACTGAAAACTCTGACATGTACATTATCTGAAATCCACAGCTTTTATCACATACCACCTAGCATCTAAAAGCCAAGATTATTTTACCTAATGGTAACCTTCCTTTGTGATTAGTCAGAATCATTTATTGTACAGAAATGCAGAAAGCAGCAATCCAAATAGGAAAGTGTTTCATAATGGCTCAGGCTGAGGCCCATGGCTTTGAGAAAATCACCTTTTCCCTAAATTGACCAATAAATATTCAGGCTTAGTGGTAGGTTTGTGGATGTTTACCACATCTAGTTGAATAGCAAATTTGCTGCAATTGAGATTCAAATTACTATACTACAACCAGTACTAGACTTTGTTAAAGCCTGCATTTTGCCACCATAGAGTGATTTATTTGTAATATTTAGGACATTTTGTTAGATTACAGCCTTGAAATCTCCCTTTATGGTAAATTCTCAATTTTTCAGGGGCTAAGCGGTTGCCAAGTTCCAATTTTCTTTTCTCTTTGAGTCAATTAAGGCTTATTTCTCTTTTCTCTAGACACCTGGTGGAAAAGGTAAAAGACATAAAATCTAATCAGTCAATTTGCAATTTGTTGTAGACTATGATTTAATAGATGGCTGTAGGAGTTTGGCATCAATGCCTAGTGTGGAGTTGTGGATTTCAGCTTTCCAGGATGTCTCACTTCCTATTATGCAGATTATTGTCAACATGCCTATCTAAGATCCCATCTGCTTTATCATGACCTTTTCCTACTCTGTCCCAGGCACAAAACCTTTCCTGACAATTTGTTCTTCCTTTTTGAATCTGGAAAAACTACTTTTGTTAAATAACAAAAGGACCCAGTGCTGAGAAACTTTATTTTCTAATATCCTAGATTGTCATGAATTATCTTTTTGAAATCCTATCAGTGGGAATGGAACACACTACACTTGTCTGGAAGATCAGAGCTATGTGCATTCACTTTAATACAGAGAAACAGGCTTATTTCCAACCCAGGTGCAGAGATTCAGATAAGGAGTTTTTGGTTTTGTTGTTTTGTTTTTGGTTATTACCTTTGTCATTATGTGGTATCCTTCTTTATCTCTGGTTACAGTCTTTGTTTTAAAGTTTATTTTGTCTGATATAAGAAGCATTGCTACCCCAGCTTTCTTTTTGCATGTTAAATGCATTTCCATCCCTTCACTTTCAATCTGTATATGTCTTTAAGTCTGAAGTGAGTCTCTTGCAGGCAGCATATAGATAGATCCATTCAGTCACCGATGTCTTTTGATTGGAGCATTTAGTGCATTTACATTTAAAGTAATTATTGATAGGTGTGTACTTATTGCCATTTTGTTACTTGTTTTGAGATTGTTTTTGTAGTTCTTCTCTGTTCCTTTCTTCTCTTGCTGTCTTCCTTTGTGGTTTGATGGCTTTCTTTCTTGTTATGCTTGGATTCCTTTCTCTTTATTTTTTTTGCATATCTGTTATAGGTTTTTGATTTGTGGTTACCATTAGGCTCATATATAACATCTTATGCATATAGCAGTCTATATTAGGTTGATGGTTGCTTAAGTTTGAGCCCATTTTAAAAACGCTAAATTTTTATTCCCCCCATCATGTTTTATGTATATGATACCACACTCATCATCCTTTTATTTTGTGAATCCCTTGACTGATTTTTGTAGGTATAATTGACTTTACTGCTTTTGTGCTTTAACCTCTATATTCGTTTTATAAGTGATTAACCTACTATCTTAATTGTATGTTTGCATTTACCTGTGAAATTTTTTTCCTTTCATAATTTTCTTACTTTTGATTATGGCCTTTTCTTTCCACCCAAAGAATTCCCTTTAATGTTTTTTGGAAGGCTGATTTAATGGTGATGAACTCCTTTAACTTCTATTTGGGAAACTATCTCTCCTATTCTGAATGATAAACTTGCTGGGCAGATTATTCTTGGTTGTAGGTTTTTTCCTTTCAGTACTTTGAATGTATCATGCAACTCCCTTCTGGCCTACAAGGTTTCTGCTGAAAAATCAGCTGATAGATTTATGGTGTTTTCCTTGTATGTAACTGTTTTCTTTCCTCTTGCTGCTTCAAAAATTCTCCCTCTATCACTACTTTTTGTCATTTTAACTATTATGTGTCTTGGTGTAGACCTCTTTTTAGATGTTATCCTAGCCTAATAACAGGTAAGGGGTTTTTGAATACAGCATTTCACATTTATCTCAACTTTATAGTTTCCAAGGAAAAAGGACCCTTAGTCTATTTTTCAGTCTATTTTTTCAAAATACAGATGTGTAGAAGCACAGATATACATACAAATACATGCTATTTTGTTATATTTTCATTTCATTAATAAATTTTATGAAATTAATGCAAAATTAATAAAAACTTTTTTAAAGATTTTTTTTTATTTATTGAGAGAGAGAGAATGGTAGAGAGAGAGCATGAGAGGGAAGAAGGTCAGAGGGAGAAGCAGACTCCCTGCTGAGCAGGGAGCTCGATGCAGGACTTGATCCCGGGACTCCAGGACCATGACCTGAGCCGAAGGCAGTCGCTTAACCAACTGAGCCACCCAGGCACCCCATAAAATTAATAAAAACTTAAGGAGAAAGTTAGTTTCTCCAGAAACAAAGAAAGCTCTATCCACTTTTATGCAGATATAAAACTAGCAAATCTCTTTTATGGAGACCTGAGTTGATTGCTATTGCCACAAACCATCCTCCTTTCTTCATACTCCCCTTCTTACCTGTTAGATTCTGTCTGTAGTATTCTTACCTGATACCAGGAATATGCTCGATCTGAAGGGTCAATGAGGATGGTGATGATCTTGGCTTTGGGGACCAGAGAAGCTGCTCTTTTAGGAGCTTCCTCTGAGTGGAAGTAATTGGCACTCTTTTCAAACAGAAAGTCAGTGGTGACATTAGATGGGACTGGGAAGAAATCCATATACCTAGAAAAGGAATATTTCTCAAAATAAGACTGGTTTATACTCAACTCTGGTGACTATAGATGTTAAAGGTGTCCCACAAATTCATTTGTTTTCTAAACAAAGGCCTTTTTCTATAAGGCATATGTTCCTTATAGTTAGCAAGGGAAAAGTATACAGGACTCTACTAATGTAATTTGAGAATGCTTCTCTAAATACATTTTCTTTTTGTTTTGCTTTTTCTTTTCTTTTTGTTTTGCTTACTATCAGGAGATAGCAAAAATGTAGACATAGAATGATTGAATTGGAACAATAATCAACCTAACTAACTATATAAAATGCATCTAAATGCAGAAATATTTTACAGAGAAAAATGTGAGTGCTCAAACAGAAGGAAAATTTGATTAAAACAGATGATATGTTCAGTTCAAAGATACTTAAAAAGGACTTAGACAATTTTTTTTTTTTACTTTATCACAAGTGAAATAATTTCCTTTCCACTAATGTGTTGTGCTGTGGTTGCATTCAACTATAAAATGTTAAAGGACAGGACACATCTGGTGTAAACATCACCTATTTGCTTAATTTTTTTCCGTTTAGATCCACTATATTCTTTAGAATATTTATAAAAGTTTAAAAAGTAAGTACATATTTCCAAATGTAAAATCCTATCAAATTTCCCAATATCCTTAAGCGGGCTGAGAATGTAAATCACTAGCAGAGTGAACACAGGAATACCTGAAGCCTTAAGCAGAGAAGTGTAGGACATAATAGATTTTGTATAATGTCCCATCTGTACAAAAGCTGTCAAATATAAACTAATTTAGCATGTGATAATATATATTTCTGAGGCCTTAAGGACAAACTTTTAAAGGAAAAAGAGCCTTTTTGGAGAGCACATGCAAATTTAACTTCTAGGGTTTCTTACATTTGATCATAATGGCTTCTTCATCTTCCACTCCCACCCTCTTCAATTTATAAGTCACCAAAACTTTGGGCTACCAAAACATGGTAGTTCAATAATTATTGAACAAGAGAGCCATTAACATTTATGTGATGACTTCTTGATGCCTTATGTTGTTTTCTTTTAGTCATCTCACATGATCAAGCTTCTGGTAGGATTCCAGTTGTTAACATATTGCAAAGTTTGGCTGGCACAACAAAGTAATGTCTTGAAACTCAGGACGGTAAAGAAATCCTTTTATGTTTTCTGGAAATTGCCTTGGTAATATGTCATTCTGGCATCCTTTTAGGGGGAAACAGATATATAAAAATTTCTGGGAAGTTTGATCTGCTATCTGTTCTTGTATATAATCTATTTGCACAAAGTGCCAAATTTTAAGATATTTCTTAATTTAGATGCTCACCTTGTGTTCCAGGGATGCTAAGGTTATCCCAAGTGTCTAGTGGTATCTTATTTGCTCTAAGCTTGTCTGAGCCATGCTTATTCTGAGAAAGGCTCTGAAAGCCACAAAAGAAGGGCAGAAAGTACTAAATTCTGATAGCTTTTAGTTTCTAAAAATAGTCCTACTTTTCCAGCAGTCCTCTTTATACCTGCAACAGTTTAGGCCTTAAAAATTTCCTCATGCAGTTTTGGATCTTGGACCTATAATGTGTTGATTTTGCCTGGCCCCAGAGGCTCATGGAAAAAGCAGGGTCCAATTCTTGTCCAAGTATTACATTCCTCTCCACTTTTAAGGCAGTTTTTCATCACTCCCTTTAGTCCTGATGTTAATGTAGATTTATTCTACCATATACAGGCATATATATTTGGGTCACTGGTCAAATAGCAGCTGAAGTAGTTGATGCTTTCTTGATTCTCACAGTTGTTATTTAACATGACACAATTAATCAATATCAAGTCCTGTACTGAAGAATTGGCAGTGAAGGATATTACAATTAGAATATATGTAAATCCTAGTAGCTGCTCAAATTATACTCAACACATTTCTTTCCTTTTGGGCCACACACAAGCAACTCTCGAGGGGGTTGATACTTATAAAATTGAGATCATGCAATCCGACAAAAGAAGTTAATATATAACAACTTTTTATGCTAAAATACATGCAAAATGTTTATGTTCATGCTCTAGAATTATTATAATTCCACTTTTATATCACTGTCTGCTTAGAATTTCTACCTTAACAGCAAGACTTATATATATTTTATTATTAATATGTTCATGTGCAATATCTATTCCTACTATATTACTGTATTTTGTGTATACTTGACATTTTAACTTTTAATTTAACTATTTTCCTTAGATGGTTGATATAGTTCCAATTTCAATTCAAAGACCAAAAATTAAATTTTGTATATTGTTGATAGCTTTATTATAGTTTTCATTACTTATAAAATATATACACATTTCTAGTTCTATTTATTTACCTTTTGTGCCAAAGCAAAATAGAAAATTATGTACGTGGACTGTAGCATCACTGTAATGCAAAGTACACAAGAAGAGAAAGTATTTTCTTAAGAGTGGGGAGGAATGAAATTCCTGGGTGTTAATGGTATTTCTCTGACTTTATATCTGTAATTACCATCAAAGATAATTAATGCAAATTGAAAGTACATATGGGCCTCTTGAGGTGACAAGTCCCTTAAACTGAGAAAAGTTTCTTATGAATAATTTCTGTGCTTCTTCATTTTATTCAATCCATTTCCAAGGCACACAGTGGCTACAAACTTATATGTTTATAAATATTAGCACTAATTTTATACTGTGCACAGTACATATACTTTTAGATTTATACTAATAACCCATCTTACCAATCAATCCCCCTGTGGTAGTTATTTCTATTAAAGAACTGTACCTCCTCAAAGGTTTTTGGGCTGGGGGAGTTACTAAAGATGGAAGGATGCATAACCAGGAACAAATACAAAGCAGTGGTTCCTGAAAAGACAATAGAGGTTTAGAAATTAAAGAAATGAAAACAGTTTCCTACTATTAGCATTTCAAAGTCATTAATAAACTAAGTATTGTAATGATCCAAACAGATACCTATTAGTACTCCTTGAATTAAACTGAAGAATCACCAGCATTTTAAAAGAAGCAAATTCTAAAAAACTGGAGATAAGTATAATGTGACAAGAAGAGGCCCGCTAGGGGGACTGTTTGACCGCATCTCTATCACTGATTTGGTTTGTGACTTTGGCTTTTAGCTCCTCTTTGTCTTGGCTTTATCAGTAGAAAATCACCTGCCTTGCTTATTTTATAAGCTTTCTCTGAGTATGACATGTCATATTGTGCCTGAAGGTATTTTGATATTAATAAAGCATTATATAAAGGAAAGATATCATTGTTTCATATAAGATATTACATCACCAAAACCAATACTTGGATTCTCCTCTAATTTGAGACAGAGTTTAAACTTTCAACAAGTTTTTTTAAATTTGAATGTACTTCTAAAAAAGTGATGTCAGAAATCATTTTTTTTTTAAATGGTGTCCTTTCTCAGTGACATAATTTATAAAATCTGCAGTTTTGGATAGAGAATGGCATATCACAGGTGCCCATATAGATTTGTGACTATTGGGAATCAAGGGTGTGATGTCCTTTTCAAAATGAGCAGTGTTATAAACTGTAAAATTAGTATGTTAGAGCCTAAATTATGGGCTAAAGGGTATAGCTTAGATTGCACAAGAAAAAGAAAGGCCATTTGAGTTCAGTTTGCCTAAAATTTAATCAGGTGCATGTAACTGTAACTATGTTTATAAAATCATAATATTTCTGGTCCATGTCTTCAGTATTCCTAAGATTCTAGTTTCTACTTCTCTGCTCTAATGCAATTTACATTATTATACAATCTGATGGAGAGGGACCTGTTAATTATATTCCAGGTCAATAGCTAGCAATGGTCTTCAGACACAGCCTTATAATATTTTTCTCAGTTGGAGAAATCACTGTTCTAATTTTGCTTAGTAATTATGTCATGTTGCCGTCCATTTTAAATTTTGAAAATTCTTATCTCTCTGACAAGCTTTATTTAATGTTGTATTTAAATCTAACATAGCAACCCAACAGAAAAGTTGTTAAAATAACTCTTTCAATAGCAAAATTGTCTAAAACAATGAATTGAAAGAGGCCTTGTTCCTAGATTACTATCTTTGCCAAACAATGAACATTTTATCTGTATACATGGGTAACTAGAGGGAATGAAACATAGTAATTTATGTTATACAAAATAAAAATGTTCTTCACAAGCTTGACCTAAAACAGTGGTTCTCACACTTTAGCATGCCTTAGATTAAACTGGAAGGCTTGTTAAACGAAGAACTGAGCCCTATCCCAGACTTTCTGATTCAGTAAACTTTGAGAATCATGACTTAAAAGAAATGTGGAACAAAATCTAAGACTTATTGGAGGAAAAATGTTCCATACTTGAAATCCAGAGTAGAATAAAGGTTTCTTGAGCATGGTCTTTAGAGTCAGGTAAATTCTAGGATCAGGATTTTATTTCTAACACCGATTGTGTGAATGTGAACAAAAATATCTAACCTGAGGCTTAGTTTTCTTATTTGTGTAGTGGGGGGAAAAATACTTAGCTATCAGGTTTTCAGGAGGGTCAAGTAAGATAACTTATATGAAATACTTAAGTAACTTCATATCTCAATATTAGTAAGGTATTTACTTAATTTTTATATTTATTTATTTACTTGAGAGAGAGAGAGTGCATGTGGTGCACTACTAGAAGAGAAGAGAAGAAACTACTAGAAGTAGTTTCTCAAATCTACTAACATTTCCAAAAGGGAGAGGGAAAGAGAGAATCTTAAGCCTAGCCCTGAGCCCGACACGGGGCTCTACCTCACAGCCCTGCGATCATGACTGAGCCAAAATCATGAGTCAGACACTTAATGGATTGAGCCACCCAGGCGCCCCAAGTATTTTTTAAAATAACAACTTTTATGAGATAAAATTCAGTAATGTGTTAAAAACATTGAAAAGAATAAACTCTTTGTGAGGATAGGAAGTATGACCATTATAATGTGAAAAAAAAAAACAGATTAATTCCTTTCTTAGATCAACTGGAAACATTCTTTTCTGAGTTTTATTTTTAAGAATTGTATTAAATCATGTTGTTTGCTTTTAATAGCATGACCAGCATCAATAAGACAAACTGAAAAAGTAGATATCTAATTGTTTACATAGTCAGTAAAAGGCATAATATAATTTTATCAGTGGTCAAAAAATTGTTAGTTTGTGGTTTCTGAATTCTGTCTTTACCTTGTTCTTGGGTCTGAATAAACTGTCCTGTGTGTGTGTGTGTGTGTTTTAGAATGTGTATAATGTGTGTATGTGTATAAAACAACCATCTAATCATAGACACACCCATTCAAATAACCATCCATAAAGCTTGTTTTATTTTTTGTCAGTTTCAACACTAAAAATATTTGAATATGCAGAAGACTATACATCTATGCAAAACTATTCAGAAAAATGCCTTTGATAAAAACTAAAGTTAAAATGAAGCTTTTTAATTTTTATGAAACTGATCAGAAGATGTTTCTCCATTTAAAAAATCAATTTCATAAAATATTGCTATACATAGTAACATGGATGAATCTCAAAAGCATTATCTTAAGTGAAAGAAGTCAAACACAAAAGATTGCACATTTTATGCTTCCATTTATAAGACAGTCTAAAAAAAGCAAAACTACAGTAGTGGACAGTAGTTTCCTGTGACTGAGGATTGGGAGGGGCATTGGCTGCAAAGGGATGTGGATGGAGAAACTTTTTAGGGAGACAGAAATGTTTTTTTTGTTTGTTTTTGAGACAGAAGTGTCAATGTTGTGGTTATACAACTATGCACAATTGTCAAAATTGATCAAAATTTGTGCTAAAATTGGCAAATTTTATTGCATGTAAATTACACCACTACAAAACAGGAAAAAATTTAGTTTCTATAAAAAGGAGATAAAAAATTTTTCTTCCAAAGGTAAATGTCATATACAATTGTAATGAAACATTTGGAAACCCAGCCGAGTTTAAGATGGCAAGTAATGGTTCTGCCATCTAACCCTGATTTTAAAAATGTCTGCACATCTAGCAGGAAACAAGAGGATGCACTTCCTGCAGGGCTTTCTGAAGTGAATTTGATATGCCAAGCTTCAGAGAGATGTGATCAGTAATGACGGTGGGAGTTCCTGAAGAGACTTCAGTTTCAATGTTTTTCTAGTTGTCTCTTGACTTTAAATAGATACAGACAAATGAAATAAATAAGGATGAGAAAAGGTTTTACCATATTTGTTATTGTTTTCAAATTGATATTGGCAAATGGGACCAAGAGAAAATGAATAGGCTAAACTCTCTGTGTACATTGCATAAAATCTTCCCCAGTTATTTTTGGACAAATGAGGAGAAGGAAGGTATTCCCCTCAGAAAGGCATATTGCTGAAATTGCTGTTTTCTGTGAAGCCAGAATCCAAGAGCCCCAAATAATTTATCGTGCAGGATACAGCATGTATGTCTGGCATTTTAAAGTTTCCACTGGGCTTCATTTTAATACCAATTCTTAAAGAAACAAGAAGTTTATGGGGAAAAAATTGCATGCCAATTTAAGAAGAGGTGCAAGATTTCTCCTGGGTGTGAATAAATACCTTTATTAGCACAAAGTTTTGTTTATGTCTGGAATTCTGCTTGTCAAACATCCTTTCGATTTTTAGAAAATAGTCATCTCTGCAAAAAATAGTTTAGAAATAAACTATATCAGGAAGATGGCAGGAAGAGTTTGTTTTTCTGGAGGGGATTGATTATAAAGAGTTATAGATACTTATATGTGTCTATCTTGACTTTTGATGAAATCCTGTCAGTCACTTTCTCAAGATGTGATTCGTTTTGATTTTAGAAATGTTAACAACAACACCTTTCAATTCAGGTCTTTGGAAAAAAATTAGCATTTGCTACCAGATTGGCTGTTAGATATTCAAACCATATGACACTTATTTTCATCTTTTTCACTTAAAAAATTCCTTGACAAGCATTTAAGTACATTATCAAGCTAAACAGATTATATCAGAGAACAAAATGTGTTATTTATTCATCAGTATTTATAGGAATTTTGAAAACTCATTGTGACTAGAACTTACTATCTAGTCATCGGGAGTTTTACACTGTTTGGTTAATCATAACAAAAAGCTCTCACCAGTTTTCTGGGGTCCTATTACCAAGAATTTTGGTAAGCGATCACAGGTTTTTTCTTTCGACCAAATGTCTCTGTGGCGTTTGTCATCACAAGGATTCTAAATGGGAGAAGAATATAGAGATGTGTTTTTTGTGAGTGTCCATTGTGTGCTAGAGTTTTTCAACTTTTTAAAAAAGATTTATTTATTTATGTTAGAGAGAGGGAAAGAGAGAGTGGATGGGGGAGGGGCAGAGGGAGAAGGAGAGAGAGAGTTTCAAGCAGACTCTCTGCTGAGTGCGGAGCCCAACCTGGGACTTGATCTCATGACCCTGAGATCATGACCTGAGCCGCAATCAAGAGTCAGATGCTCAACCGACTGAACTACCCAGGCACCCTGAGTTTTTCAACTTCTGTCCTTGAAAAGACATTCCAGGAAAAAAAAGCCATGTGGCTTCCTTTAAACGAAGGCCTTGAAGTGGCATCAGTGAAGCTTTTAAGTAATTCCTTTCCATCCTGAAGTTGAGTGTCTGCTGAGGGGTTGGGGGAGAGGAGGCATTTCCACTATGGCTAACAGCCTCACAGCACTGAGGATTTAATATTTTTTTCTGCTTTTGGCAGTTCTATTTCTTAATTGTGTGTGCGTATGTTTGAAAACAGTGAGCTGCAAAATAGTGCTGGGCAGAGGCTGTGTTTCTTGCGAACGTAAAAGAAGGTACACTCACCATTCAATAAGTAACTGAAATATAAGGTGTAAGATTTTTATTCTCAATAACTTTGAGCTATTTTGCTGCGCTTCAAAGAGGTACACATCTGGCCATAATAATACTATTTAAAGAGATAGCAGATCCCTTCAGTAGCCTTCAGAGGTCGGTAAATGTATATGTAAAACTATAACTTTACAGATTATGATGCTAAAAAGCACTAAATTTCAGCAAAAGAGTAAAATGAAGGTGAATTACTACCTTAGGGATCTTCTTTTTATGTATAGTACATGAACTAAAACCACTATGCAAGATGGATCTAGAATATCCTTAATTTCAACTGCGAAGTGCACATTATGTAAAGAATTGAAGTACCCTTTAATACTATTTCAGATATAGCAATCAGGACAGTACTCTATTTCTATTCAATTAATGCTATAGGTGTGTGTGGTTAAATAAACTATTTACAGTAAGCAACAGATTAGTTAAAACTAAAGTGAGGATGTTCTTTTTGGTTGTTGTTCTGGAAAAAAGTTTTCAAACCTGTCACCTGAAATAATAATGACTTCAGTTTAAAAAATACGGTGTTGAGGCACCTAGGTAGCTCAGTCGGTTAACCACCTGCCTTCAGCTCAGGTCATGATCTCAGTGTCCTGGGAGGGAGTCCCATGTCGGGTTCCCTGCTCAGTGGGAGTCTGCTTCTCCCTCTCTCTCTGCCCCTCCCCTCACTCATGCTCTCTCTCTCTCTGTCAAATAAATAAAAACTTAAAAAAAATAAAAAAATAAGGTGTTAAATCAGCAGGAAAATTGCATGTCTTTCAGTGGCTTACATTTGGTGATATTTTGTAGTGGTTAAGAAAAAAAGTAATATGTAGTGATAATTCTACAAGCACCTTTTTCACATTCTAAAATGTGTAGTTATGTCTCTTCTTGAAGTTATCTGTTTGTGGTCAGGTGGTAATTAGCTTACATTCAAAGCCGAATGAGTTGTATATAGTTCAGAGCTTACTGCGACTTCAGTCTGTGAAATTTACTCAGTTCCACTTCTGATGATTGTTATTATTGTACCATCAGCTCTGTTAGTAACTCTCTAGTAGCTCAGTAACTCTCATTTAGAATAGTGATTAAGAGCACAGCCTCTGGAGCCAGAAGGCCTGGAACTTGCCTAGCACACAACCTGTTTACCACTCTTCTACTCTTTTTAGTTGACTGCAATCTGTGAATTGATCCCTCACTCCTGACTGAAAACATTATATCCATTGAACCCCTCGTTGAGCTTTCAGAATTTCATAATTCCTAATGGGCATAGGAACAGAGAATTTAGTTTACTATGATGCAATAATATAAGACTGAAGTTTGGGGCAGCTGGGTGGCTCAGTCTTGTTAAGCATCTGCCTTCGGCTCAGGTCATGGTCCCAGGGTCCTGGGATCGAGCCCCGCATCGGGCTCCCTGCTCCGCGGGAAGCCTGCTTCTCCCTCTCCCACTCCCCCTGCTTGTGTTCCTGCTCTCGCTATGTGTCTCTCTTTCAAATAAAGAAATAAAATCTTAAAAAAAATAAAAACTCCAATTCAGGAAATAGTTTCTCAAATCTACTAACATTTCCAAAATGTATAATTTTTTCCCTCCAAATGCCTTCACTTTTCAGATTTGGATTATCTCATAGAACTTCAAGATATGTTTATGGGATTAATTAGTTATAGCAATTATTGAAGCAATATTACCTGCCATAGAGGGTCTTTTTGATCAGGAAAGAGCTCAAAATACTTGTGAGCCAGCTGTGCTGGAGGCAGAGTCTGAAGTCGCAAGTTGGTCCAGCTCTGCACGAAGTTGGCCAGATTAACAAATGTATATAGTCCCAGGCGGTCATTCCCATAGTTGGACAAATGCGTCATGAAAATGCTGATCTGAAAAAGGCAAATGGACTTCAGTGTAAACACAAGTTATTTTAACCCTAGGGGGCAGTGCAATCATAGCAATGCTAGTTTTTCTTCAGTAGTCTTTGCCCAGGGTTTCAGTTCATGCCATGTTTCTGAATTGTGGACACATCCCAAATACTCTGATTATATTAATGCATATTAGAGGATCTGTTATTAATAAGACTTGGTGAACACTTTTTTTCTGATATTTTAATATATTTCATAACAAAAAAAACCCCACAAGTCCAACTGCTATATATCCATGTTGGTGCAATTAGTTTGATGCTGAATAAGATCCTAGATGCTCACACATAATGGCTTCATGACATCAGTGACCTGTTCATAATTTGTGGCAGCAGAATCTCAGGAGATTGGAATTTTATAATTTCAATCTACTTAATTTGGCTTATAATATAATATTTCAAGTTAAAGAATATAAATGATTAGTGTATCACCATTATCAGCATGAACTGAATATCCTCTGATTTGTATTTATTAGAGGCCGTTTGTACCATCAGCTCTGTTAGTAACTCTCTAGTAGCTCAGTAACTCTCATTTAGAATAGTGATTAAGAACACAGCCTCTGGAGCCAGATGGCCTGGAACTTGCCTAGCACACAAACTGTTGACCATTCTTTTACTCTTTTTGGTCGACTGCAATCTGTGAATTGGGACTAAATTTTTGCTAAAATAGGTATTAACTATTTTCCATCAATAACACTCTCAAACCCATTTCCATAGTCATTGGGTCTATTATTTCTAATATCAGATACCTCCTTTAAGACAAATTTTCAGTGTTTAGCTAGATAAAATCAACTCTTCCTATGAAAGCAACTGACCTAGATTGAATTCATGCATTGAAAACAAAATCACAGCATTTTCTCCATAATAAAGTAAATTTAAATTCTGCAGGTTTGATTAAATTGGTCTGGAATGTAGAATGGGCTTTTTAGAAGCTATTGCTTCAAGTGAATGCAAATAGTTTTTGTTGGTGAAGTGTTGACAAATGGAAATAATTCTGCATGAGATTTTCAATGGCAAAGAAACCACTGTCACATTTATGCTGCTATAAAAAAGATCATAAAAATAATTCATGTGATAATAGTACTTTCCTAAAATATATAATGTCGTGTGAATGAATAGTAATAATAGTTATTATAATCATCATCATAATGAATATAATAGGTTCATTCATTAGAGACTGAAAGAAATATTCAAGGAAATTTATTGAGGTAAAGTAGCAGAGAAGAGAGAATGGTTATATTAAGATTTGATACAATGAATCAGAAAAAAATCTAATTACAACTATGAATAAGAAGAAACAGTGATATCTTTTATTCTATAGAATAAGTCCTGTTGGCTTTTATATGAAAAGCTTCAACTGTGATCAAGAATATTTAATTGTATTTCTATTCACTCTGCCTGAACATATATTAAATCCTAGAACTTTCACAAAAAAAATACTTTGAGGGTGACTTTAAACAGCTACCAGCAGACTGATGCAGTCATGGAATTGATAAACAAGACTTGTACCATATTGGGTATTTCTGAAAAATGAGACTTCTAAAATTTAACCTCTGGTTATTTTTGTAGTAGCTTCGATTCTATGACTTTTGTTTCCCTTTCTTTTCTCCTCCAAAATTTATCAAAAAATCACCTATTGAGAGACTCAAGACAATCATGTTACATTTGAAAGTTCTTTTCTAATGTCTGTTAGAGGCAGTCTTTCATCATTTGTTTTATATGCCACATTTTTCAGTGCAACTCAACAACAACAGCAAAATACTTCAAGTTGCTTATTACATGAAAATATTTTAATACAATGTAACATATATGTTAATCCACTTAGGCACTAGTTTATATTTCTTGCTTTATTTGTGAAAGATTTATTAATACCTCTATGTGTCTGTATTTCACTTGAATAGCATCTGCATTGGGCATAAAATGGGAAATGTGGAGATACTGTGTGACTTTGTGATACTAATACATTTGAACTCCCTTTGAGTTTACTTTTCAACCCAGAAAACATTTTACTCTGTGACATTTAAAGCAGAGTGTCACTGTTTTACCCGTATGAGTATAGAAAGTAAAAAAATGCTACTCTGTCTGCTAAAGACAGAGGCAATCCAGAATGAGTTGTGAGCTAGTTAATGACATTGCTTTTGCTGAAAGTTAACCTGATCGGCAAGAATTAAGGTAATACTTAGAAGGTGTTGAATTTAATCCTGTAAGATAAAAGCTACTTAGCCACCAGCCATGGAACCTTCCCCAGGTTTTCAACTCTTTTTTTGTATATCTACTTAAACATAATTCAAAGTGCACCATAAACAAAAGGACTGCTTCAAAGTGATGGCTTTGTAGTGTGTGTTACCTCAAGACATTTTCAGACTCTGGACTCAAGCCTGAGATTTGTTTTGTTTTTCTAAGAAATTCAAAGCCATGAAGGGGATATAATTGTTCAGGACATAAAATAATTTCTTTTTAAATTTGTGTGTGTGTGTGTGTGTGTGTGTGTGTGTGTGTATCACAATATTCTCTCTACACAATGAATATTCTATATCTCTAGCTGAACATGTAAACTCTCCAAGTTTTATTAATTTTTAGTTAGGAAGGTATGCACAACAAACAACCGGACTAGTGAGAACAGACATATAATGACAAAGTTTTGGTAAAATAATTAGTTTGCTTTTCAGACAGTATTTCTTTCTTACTCCTGTTATGACCTATGACAACTGTAATGTCACTTTATTTCTTGGCAACAGTTTCTGCCTGAATAGAAAGAAACAAGGAAGCTTGAAAGAGTTACCAGTTCAAGGAAAATAGATACTAGTCTTTCCCTAGAGAGGATGCCTTTATAATTTTAAGAGTGCTTCAGAACTAAGGATTTGTTTGTTTGTTTGCCTTTTTAAAAAGGATAAATGTGTCAAAATAAATTATCTTTATCATACATGTAGAATCTAATAAGAAAGAAAATGTCAAAGAAGTTACAATTGCATTTCTACAAGTTTTTGCTACATGCATACTCTAAGTAATTAGTTGTTACCAAAAGGACTAATTAGCTGCTTAAAACTCAAATCATTGGAAACTCTGCCAAAGATATAAATTTTATCTAACGGTTGAAAACAATTCTTTCTAGCCTAATAGATACAGACATGTATAGCAACATACTCACTATGATTATTTTTCTGTAAAAAGTAAAAGCTAAATGCCAAATATCATATACACTGGTATTTACGGGAGAGGAAACAGATTATCATTTGTAAAAGTGTGGCTAAGAGAAAGATGTGGGCACTCACTTTATCTCACTTTCTAGCCTCAACCATGTGAATCTAGTAAGTTCCAGGTATTGGAGATGCATGAATCGCTACCAACAAGAATAAGGAACAAAATATGGGTCCTGGTGCAAAAGCAGTTGACAGTGCAGTAATCTGTTTCTTTTGAGGTCAAGGGGAGGGGAGAGTAAATAGGGGTGTAAAAAAGTGTGTTACTTCTACTAATTATTTTAAACTATGCCATTTATGACCAAATCCACAAACATTTTTTTTAGCCTGCTGCCAGATGCTCTGCCTGGTTCTGGGTACGAAAATATAAATATATGATGCTCATTCTTGTAAGTATTTTTTGTGGAAAAATGCAGAATTCAAAAGGCACATAAGAATTTACAGTGAAAAATGTCAGCCTCCCACTCCTGTCCTTCAGCCAAGCAGTTTTGTTTGGGTATCCTTCCAGGTGAGCAAATATTCAAAAGCCTGAACATATATAACAGATCCCCTAGGAAGTTTATAAGAGTTCAGATCACCAGACCTTACACTCAGTGATTCTGATTTGCTAGGTCTGGAAGGTGCCCTGGTACCTGCATTTTAGAAAATCATTCCAGGTGTCTTGATGCAGGTACCACTGAAATACAGTTTGAGGAAAACTGGCCAGAACCATTGTTCATTCTCATAGAAAAGATTCCATTTGCCAAAAGCCATTGGCTTTTCTGTAGTGGTCCTTTTGAATACATTTTAAAAACAAACATGTCCTGTTAAGTCCGTAAGTGTATTTTGATGTCCTAGACTTAGAGCTATCCCTAGCTCAAACAACTTGGTAAGTGCCCTTGGCCATGCCTTTTGAGGGCTTCTGTACTGCTGACATACGTGTGTAGATGCACAGAAAATTGCTAAAAAAGAAAGAGCTCTGGTCCATATAGACATGTGCAATTGGTTCCTAATTCCCCTTCAATCCTGTTTATTATTATTATTATTATTATTACTATTATTATTATTATTACTATTATTTTTTAACCAAAGCAAAATTCTTCTCCATTTCCACATGTACCTCTCAGATGCATATTACCTTATAACTTCTCCATTTAAAAGACTGCCTTGCCTACTCATTTTTACTTTATTTCATGGCATTTAAAAATATGTGGCAGAGGACAAGCATACTGTAATTCTTTGGGGGAAAATAAGGAAAACAGTTTATTTTTATGGGGTAGTGATCAAACTTTGGAAATCTCATTTTTATTATCACGAAAAATATATGAGTCCCACCACTGTCAAGATTGTACTCCATTACATAAGCACATCTCCTTCTGGAAAATAGGTAAAAAAAAATCTTGATTAAAAGGCTATTCTAATGATGCTCTGGGCCTGAGCCTCCTATTCTGTAATTTCCCAGTTTGAACCCACAAATAGTTCCTCATTGCCTTCTGAATTAAATAAAATTCAGGATGTCATCCTTAGTGACGACATGGTCCTAGGTGACCTTTTTAATCTTCCCTTGCATCCTCTTTTTGTTCCTCATGCACCAGTCTTCTTACTCCTCCCGGGTCTCCCTGGTCTTGCTGACCTCCACAGGCACTTTCTTCTCTCTGTACTCTTCTCCCTAATTCAATTCTCTATATCCAGCCTGTTATAACTATCTCTTCAGATCTCTCCAAGCAAATTCAATCTTTTAACAATATGAGCTCCAGGGGCGCCTGGGTGGCTCAGTCGTTAAGCATCTGCCTTCAGCTTAGGTCATGATCCCAGGGTCCTGGGATCGAGCCTCACATCGGGCTCCCTGCTCCGTGGGAAGCCTGCTTCTCCCTCTCCCACTCCCCCTGCTTGTGTTCCCTCTCTCGTGCTGTCTCTGTCAAATAAATAAATAAAATCTTTAAAAAACAAAAAACAAAAAACAATGTGAGCTCTAGAGCACTACTGTTAGGTCTTTCCAACATTTTCTTACTCTGGTTTGTATTATGCTTTAAAAAAAATTATTGTTTTATTTGTATCTAGATTGTTAACTTCCTTGGGGCTGCCACAGCACCTTTTCAACATTATTCTCTGCACTGCTTGTGATATATAGTATGTGCCTTGAGTTGGCACCAATCATCTCATTTGGAAAGTGGGGAAAATCTAGGGTTAGTTATTTTTTCAGTGCCATTCATTCTGATAATTCCTTAGCACCATTCAAATTGTGGGCCTCCACAATGATTGATTCTCATCTCTTCTAAATTTATCCGCATTTGCCTGTATTCTTCTCCCCGAACTCTGCCCAACCTTCACTTACTCTACCACCCTCTTGCTTCTGTTTCCTGTGAAACTTCCTTTGTAAATAAACTATATCTTTTAGGCCTTCGACTGTGGCCTGCATGGGTGGTTAAGACAAACCACAGAGACTCTTAATGCTAGGAAACAAACTGAGCGTTGCTGGAGGGGAGGTGGGTGGGGGATAGGGTAACTGGGTGACAGGCATTAAGGAGGGCACTTGAAGGAATGAACACTGGGTGTTGTATGTAAGTGATGAATCACTAAATTCTTCCTCTGAAACTAATAATACACTATATGTTAACTAAATTGAATTTAAATAAAAAATGTGCAAAACAATAAATAAAAATGCCAAATTTTTATTTTAAAAAAAGTAGGTCCTGCCACCTACTGGTTCTTTGATTTCAGCAAGTCATTTAGATTTACTCATCTAAAAGAAAAAAAGGTATAAAATCATAACTGTTATTGTGTTGAGTGCAATAAAACAAAACATTTAAAGAACCGCTTGACACACAGTAATTACTTAGTAAATTATAGCTATTTATTGTTGTTATTGTTGATATATTATTAGTATTTTGGAGGAATACCATTTCTCATTTATAGCTTCCTTCCAGCAGTTCATCAACCTTATCTATACCTCTAGGATCTTAATTCTTTCATTTTTTTCTGCATCTGTTAATGTCCATCTGATCACTTCCTCTAGCAGGCAAGATTCTGTGGTCAACAATTTGAACTCCTCTCCTACTATCACCTTCAGATATCCCAAATCATCTTTCTGCTTTCAGTTTTCTACAAATCTGAGACTTCATATCAGTTTTTCATTCAATTCTTTCAGTTTCTACATCCCACGTATGGATTGTTCAGCACACTAGAGAAAAAAACACATAATGGGAACTTTTCAGGTCACATAAGCACATGGTCCCCAATCTCAGTGACACCTCCAATCTATTGGCTATTCTTATTCATGATCTTCAGTTCACTCCAGCAGCTATTTCAATCTTTTCTCCTGCTCTTGAGGCCTTCTGTTTCATCTCCATTCTCCTTAATCTCCCTAGTTAACCATCCCATGATCAGCAGGGAGTAATGGTCATCAGGCAAGAACTCTTTCAACTTCCTACTGTTCTTTATAGACATTTGTCTCCCCCCCCCCAGTTTTATTGAGAAATAACTGACATACATTACTGTGTAAGTTTGAGGAGGACAGCATGATGGCTTGATTACATATATTGTGAAATATAGGTTCAGCCAACATCCATTTTTTTCTTATAGATACAATAAAAAGAAAAGAAAGAGGAAAAGAATGAATGGAAAAATTTTTTCTTGTGATGAGAAACTGAGGATTTACTCTCTTAACAAATTTTTTTTAATACATCATCCAGCAGTGTTAGCTCTAGTCATCACGATGTACATTACATGCTTAACACTTATTTGTTTTATAACTGGAAGTCTGTACTTCTTGACCACCTTTCTCTAGTTCCTGCTCTCACCGCCTCCCCCTCCCCCCCCCCCGCCGCCAACTCCCTGCTTCTGGTTACTCTAGTAACTACAAGTCTAATCTTTTTTTTTTTCCTCTGAGTTTGTTTTTGTTTTTAGATTCCACATATAAGTGAGATCATACAGCATTTATCTTTGTCTGACTTAATTCACTTAACCTAATGCTTTCAACATCCATCCATGTTGTCACAAGTAGTAGGATTTCCCCCTTTTCTATGGCTGAATAATATTCCAGTGTGTTTTTGTGTATCACAACTTCTTTATCCATTCATCCATCAGTGTACACTTAGGTTGTTTCCTTGCCTTGGCTATTGTAAATAATTCTGCCCTGAACATGGGGGTACAGATACCTTTTCGAGTCAGTGTTTCATATATTCCCAGAAGTGGAGTTGCTAGACCATATGGTAGTTCTGTTTTTAATTTTTTGAGGATTCTTCATACTGTTTTCCATAGTGGTTGTACCAATTTGCAATCCCACCAACAGTGCACTGGGTTCCCTTTTCTCAACATCTATGCCCACATTTCCTATTGCTTATTCTTTTGATGATGGCCATTCTAACAGGCATGAGGTGATATCTCTTTGTGGGTTTGATTCGCATTTACCTTATGACTACCGATGCTGGCATCCTTTCATGTACCCATTAGCTTTTCACATAGCTTCTTTGGAAAAATGTCAATTCAGACCCTCTGCCCATTTTAAATTATTTTTGTTTGTTGTTTGTTTTTATTTTCTATTGAGTTGTATGAGTTCTTTATATATTTTGAATATTAACTCATTAGACATATAATTTGCAATTTTTTTTTCCCATTCTGTAGGTTGTCTTTTCCCTTTTTGGTGTTTTCTTTTGCTGTGCAGAAGCTTTTTAGTTTGATGTAGTCCAACTAGTTTATTTTTGATTTTGTTGCTTGTGCTTTAGGTGTCATATCCAAAAAATCATTACCACGACCGATGTCAAGGAACTTTGTTCTTATGTTTTCTTCCATGAGTTTCATGGTTTTAGGTCTTAGATTTAAGTCTTAAACCATTTCAGGTTAATGTTTATGAATGGTATAAGAAATAGATCCACTTTCATTCTTTTACATGTGAATATTCAGTTGTCCCAACATCATTTTTTTAAGAGATTGTCTTTTCTCCATTGAGTATTCTTGGCTCCCTTGTCAAATATTAGTTGACTGGAAATGCTTGAGTTTATTTTGGGCTCTCTATTCTATTGCTCTCTTTGTCTGTCTTTATGCCAGTACCCTACTGTTTTGATTACCGTAGCTTTTTTAGTATAACTTGAAATCAGGAAGTGTGATACCTCCTGCTTTGTTCTTCTTTCTCAGGATTTCTTTGGCTATTTAGGGGCTTTGTTCCCAATAAGTTTTAGAGGTATTTTCTACTTCTGTAGAAAATGCCATTGAAATCTTGATAGGGATTGCATTGAATCTGTAGATGGCTTTCAGTAGTATTGACACTTTAACAATATTAATTCTTGCAATCCATGAACATATGATATCTTTCTATTTATTTGTGTCTTCTTTGATTTCTTTCACGAATGTCTTGGAGTTTTCAGCATAGAGAAATTTCACCTCATTAGGTAAGTTTATTTTTAAGTATTTTATTCTTTCTTTGTCTCTGACTTTTGACAATTTAACTGTAATGTGTTTTGATGTGTCCCTATACAGGTTTAACCTATTTGGGATCTTTTGGACCTCATAGATTTGGATATCCATTCCTCCTCCAGGTTTGGGAAGTTTTCAGCCATTATTGCTTTAAATATATTTTCTGTTCTTTTCTCTTTCTCTTCTTTTTCTGGAATTCTCATAATAAATACTGTTTCTTTTCATTTTGCCCTATAATTCCCATAGGTTTTCTTCATTCTTTTTCATTCTTTTTTCTTTTGCTTCTCTGGGTAATTTCCAATGTCCTATACTCCAGGTTGCTAATTCTTTCTTCTGTAAGGTTGAGTCTACTTTTGAAACTCCATTAAGTTCTTCAGTCCAGTTATTGTATCTTTCAACTCTAAGATTTCTCTCTCTCTCTCTTTTGATGGTTGCTATTTTCTTGTCAAGCTTCTCATTTTACCATGTACTGTTTTCCTAATTTCCTTTAGTTGTCTATCTGTGTTTTCTTATAGTTCACTAAGTTCCTTCAAAGGATTATTCTGAATTCTTTTTGCTGACAGTTCATTGGGTCAGTTATTGGAGCTTTATTAGTTTTTTTTGGGGGGGGTCATATTTACCTGATTTTTCATGATCCTTGATTCCTTGTATTGTATCTGTACATTTTCATCATGGGACTCCTCTTCCAGACTTAACTAGTTTGCCCTGGCAGAGACAGTTCTTCACTAGCCAGCTCAGTTTGGGTTCCTGGGTATGTTTGCTGGTAATGCCTTTGGGCAAGTGGGGCCTGCTATAGTGTATTTATGGGTGATGCAACTGTTGAAGTTCTGAGGACAGGGATGGGGGGTTGTGCCACTAGTTGAGAACAGTTGGATTGTCCTGCTGGCTTATTTCTATACCCAAGAAAGGCTGTAGGATGGACTCTGCAGTTGCCCGAATCCTCTGGTCATGTTCACTAGATGGTTGGGACCGAGTTACTACATTCAGTAGGGGATAGGGCTGTGAATTAGCTTTTCTGCCCTGGCAGGGCAGCAGGCCAGGGCCCAGGGGGCCCCAGTCAGGCCTGAGTGTGCATGGAATTCCCTGGTCTGCAGAAACGACCAGTTTTGCTCTGTAGACCAGGCAAACCACAGGCTGTGCTCTCTGTTCCATTCCACTGTATGTAGGGCTGTTAAATGGGCTGTGCGACTTCCTGTGTGCTCTGGTTAGGTTCTCTGGTCAGACAGGCTGAAAGCTTTATTCAGTAATGAGTGGAGCTATGAATTCCATTCCCAGAATGGGAGCAATGGAATAAGCAGCTCTAAAACTGGTAAAGGTCTTTGTTGTCATAAGTTCCCTGGCTGAATAGGGCCACTGGCTTTGCTCTGTAAACCATTGGGCTCTCTCTGCTCTTCCCTTGGCTTGAGTGCCCCTGGGCCTCAGGGATTTCAGGTATTTTTGCCAGTCCTTCTGGTCAGATGGGGCTGGAAGATACTCTCCTCAGTGTGTTGGGCTATGTCTCAGCCCCTTGCCTGGGTTAAAGCCACTTGCCTGGGCCACTCCAGCTATTCTCAATTTGCTCAACAGGTGTCTATTTGGGAGGGGCCAGGAGACACCCTCAACTGTGGCTATGAATTAATCCCCCTGCCTGTGCATAGCATGGGACGTCTCCATGTCTGGTACTGGCTTTGCTCTGAGGGTGACTGACTGCTCTCTTACCTCTTGGCTCAATTGCCACTGGCCACATAGCTTCCAGGGGTTGTCACCAGCCTTCTGGTCAGATGGGGCTGTAAGGCACTCTTCACAGCAGGTGAGGTTGTGACTCAGAACTTTGCCTGGGTATGGGCAAAGCAGGCTCTAGGGCTGGTAAAACTCCTCATTTGAAGATCTGAATCAGGCAGATCTTTATCCTGCCAAATTCCCTGGTCAGAGTGTACCCCCAGCTTGGTTCTGCATATAAGCAAAGCAGCTGGTTGGGATTACTACTTGGGTGCTGTAGGTATGAATTTGGTCTGCCAAAATCTTGTGCTGGTTGTTCCAAGTTCCTCCCCACTTCTCCAGCACAGCCAGATTCCCAGATTCCCAGTGGCTGGGCCCTGTAGATTCTCCTGCAATCCCCACGGTATGAAATCAGAGTAGGGCCTCCCACAATGTGGCCCGCAATGCTTGGGGAAATTGGTTGTCCTCTCTGGGTTCTCTTTTCCCACTAGGGGAACTGAAGGGTCAGGGAAGACATCCCTGTGTGGTGATATGCTATCCTGGGGGAGGGGCAATGTGGTCAACATGTAGTCACTTCTCTTATCCTTCTAATGCAGTCTGTCGTGGTCTCTAAGGTGCAAGGCTGTGCTTCAGCCTCAATGCCATGTTCTAGGATTCTCTCAGTGGTGTCTTGTTCTTGAATAGATGTTAGTTGTTCTTGTGAAAGTGAGTGAAGTCAGGAATAACCTATGTTGCCATCATGCTCAGGCAGAGGTGTTTTATTTTGCATTCAAGACTAATATATCTCCCAGTGCTTTCTACCCCATCTACTTTCAACTCCCAAGAGATCTCATTTTATGACTTATTCTTCTGTTTTTCTCTCTTTTTAGTTCTCTCTACTGGTCCCTCCCTAATACCTGAAAACATGCCTCAATTCCCTCTCAGCTTAGGCTCTCACTTCAGTGCTTATGTTTTCTAGCTGCTGTCCATCCCAGCCATATTCTTCAGAGGAGCATTGTCTAGGTGCTGTCTTTACTCATCAGTTTTGTCTTCCAATCTGGGTTTTGTCCCCACTACTCCACTGAAAATGCCCTGTCAAAGGTGAGCGATGGCCTCAAATTACATAGTCCTATGGATATTTGGTAGTCTTTATCAGTCTGAGGCATTTGGCAGTGCTCCATTTGACCACACTTAAGTTTTTCTCCTTTCTAGGCTTTTTTGGGGACTGTTTTCTCCTATTTCTCCTTCACCTATTTCTTTTCCCTGATTCCTCTTTCTCCATGTTCCCCTTGAATATCTGGTGTTTCTTAGGGTTTTATTCTTTGCTATCCCTATGTGGAAGCACCATAATGATTTTTCTGATCTCTACTATCATTCATATATTCGTCCTAAATTTTAAACACAAACATCTATGTTTCTAGTTAACATTATACCTGAATATCCCATAGCCATCTCATTTTTAACATGGCTAACTTGAATTTATTATATGTTCACGGTAAAGTGTAAGTAGGTTCTAGGAGAGCAGAGACCTCATTTATTTCATCATTGCTAGATCCCTGGCACCTAACCACCTAGAAAGTAACTAGCACTTGGCAGGCGCTCTATAAATGAATGTTTGAATGAATGAATCTTTACATCAAGAGCTGGTATTCTTTTTGTATCCCCTGTTTTGTCTGAGGTCATTACTCATCATATTCATCAAGCCAAAAAGCTTAGAGGATTCCAGATACTTACAGCTCCATTTCTTATTTAGGTTATCTGGTATTGTCAATATAGTATTTTTTATAAGGCCATCTCTTCCTCTCGATCCCTGTTTGTACTTGCCTAGTTCAACTCCTCTTTGCATTTTTTTTCTGGGCTCTTTAAAAGCCTTCTAACTGATCTTCCTCCTTTCACTGTTGTTGTCTTCTAATCTATCCTCTAAAGCAGTGCTGTCCAATAGATATATAATGTGAACCACATAAATAATTTAAGATTTTTAGTAGTTGTATTACAAAAATTAAAACAACTGAAATTGTAATAATATATTTAATTTAAGCTGGTATATCCAAAATATTATCATTTCAGCATGTAATCAACATAAAAAGTTTTAAAGAGATTTTGGCATTTTTTTGGTACCAAGTCTTCAAAACCTGGTATGTTATTTTTATGCTTGTAGTACATCTCATTGTGGGCTAGCCACATTTCAGGTGTTAATAGTCACCTGTGGTTTGTGGCTACCATACTGTACAGTGCAGATCTAGAGTCTGTGCCCTTAATGCTTCCAGAGTCCATCATGATTTAGCCCCTGCCTTCTTCTCTATCTTCATATCTTTCTGCTTGCCTTCTTTTTCTTTCCATTCCAACAAATGTGTCCATGCATTTGTAGATGTTTCTTCTCCCTACCTGGAATACCCTCTTGTCTCTTTTCAATCCGTGACATTCCCGGTTTTAGGTGACCACTCCTTCTTTTGTATTTCTAATGTTTCTTATGCTGTCTTACAACAACTAAGTTGTCTTTACTCCTTTATGTTACTCTTGCTAAACTGTGAGCTCACCAAGAGCAGGGACCATGTTATAATCTTTGTATCTACACTTATATGCATGTTTCATTAAAGAAATGTTTGTTGAACTTAATTTAATTGCATAATAGACTACCAACAAGTGTTTGTGGAATCGAATTGAAGTCCACCTCAGTATGGATAGTTTTTTTGCCATTAGAAATTACATGTTTAATGTAAGAAATTAGAAAATTAAAAAAATAACAGGAAGAAGCCAAAATTGCTGCAAGTGCACCACCCACCCAGAGGGTATTCTATGTATGTATGTATGTATATACACACACACATATATTTGCAAAATTTGCATGTACTTATTAAAATACAGTATAACTTGGTACATAGTGTTTGTTACTTAGCAATATATCTTTAGCAGCTTACTACATCATTAAAAATGTTTCTGAAATATGTATATTTGTAATGGCTATATAGTAATCTATCTTATTAATCATTGCAATTTACTTTCTACTATTGGCCTTTTGGGTTGTTTGTGACTTTCATTATTATAAAAAGCATTGGATTAGCTATCATAGTTGATATGTCTTGGTTTGTATCTTTGACTACATTCCTAGGAAAGTTTTTATGTGGGTGAAATTACTGAGTCAAACAATGTATATTTTAAAAGCTGGTATCTTGAGTTACTTGACTTAGATTCAGCATTGTGGCCCAATTCCCTGGGCTTTATTCCTATTCACCAGGGACATGAACAGGAACAAAACAGGAAAGGGGAAGCAGTCCAGTGCAGTTCATGAATGGTGACAATTTATGGTTGAGCTCTGAGGACTACTGCCTTCTTCATGTCAAATCACTGCTCATTTTGTAAGATTCTCACTTCCTGGGAAGCATTATTCAGACATTGGATTAGTTTTGACTATTTAGCTTTGAAATGATAATGAGATACGGGTGGGGGTGGGATAGGGGTGAGGAAGAGAAACCAATTATGAATGAGGAGTATTAAGGGAGGTGGAAAATGGTCTTTCATCAGACTGTGGAGGGAGAAAATAGTACTTTTAAACAGCGCCAGTTAGGGCGCCTGGGTGGCTCAGTTGGTTAAGCGACTGCCTTCGGCTCAGGTCATGATCCTGGAGTCCCGGGATCGAGTCCCACATCGGGCTCCCTGCTCAGCGGGGAGTCTGCTTCTCCCTCTGACCCTCTTCCTTCTCATGCTCTCTATCTCTCATTCTCTCTCTCTCAAATAAATAAATAAAATCTTTAAAAAAAATAAACAGCACCAGTTAAATTACTTGTAAGGATTCAGTGAGATAATACATGTGAAGGGCTTAATACAGCGTCTGACAACATAGTGAGCATAGAAATATGTTACCTGAAAAAGATGCAGGAAATAATTTTACTGGGTAAAATATGATATTTAGATTGTCTTTAAATTCTTGTCCCCAAGTTTAAACTGTTAAAATTATTAGGTCTATTTTGAAGAATATGTGAGTATATTTTGGTGTTCATTTTGGTTCTTGCCTCACATGTAGGAAAAAGAAATCAGCATTCAGCGCATGTTTAATTTTTTAATTTTTTTTTAAAGGAAAGGTGGACTTTGAAGCTGTAGGATTATTCTGCTGTAAATGGTCATTGTATACCCTCAGTGCGATGTTATATGATATTATCAGATATTATACTGAGTATAATAATGTATTTTGTCTCCTTTAGCATCAGAGTCTAGTTGTCTCTATCTGTTCTATTTATAAAAAAGCAATGAATATATTTCACTTTATGGCATATTTCTTCTTCAGGTCATGAAAACAAATATAATATCTACATTCTTAGAAATCACTGTGTAACTCATACACATTAAACATTTAGGATTCATGGGATATAACCACTAAAGTAACTTATTACTTTTTTTGCACACTCCCTTTAATAACTATTCCGTGTAGGTGGTTTTCTCCTTATCTCTGGATGCAGGCTAGAGCAGGCCGCATGGCCTCCTTGGTTTCTTAGGTGACGGAAAGTTCTCCTGTAGCTTTAAGTTGCTAACAGAGTCTTGATTTAGTAGTTTAAATCTCCTGGTCCAGAAAACAATCAAAACTCCAAACTAGTTGCAATATTAAATCTTCTCTCTCCCAGCTGTGACCCAGTGCAGGCGAGAATCTGCAAGAGAGGCTGGGAGAGATGCGGATTGATTCTTCTCCAGTGAGTGATTTTATTCTTCGTCTCTTGCTTACTGAGGTTTCTGATCCCTTAGTGTTGGGACATGGACATGAAGGAAGGAAAATGATGCAGGGAATATTACTTGACTTATCGTGTCATAAGATGGCCTGTTTAAAGCCAGTTGCAATCTTTGGAGACACTCCTTCTAGGCCCCACCAATGCAATTTCCTTTACGAGGCTAGTGCATTCCCCCGTCCTTTTGAGCAGGACCCCTTTTAAATGGATTCTGGGGTAACATTCCTACTAAGAATTCCACAGCTGGACCTAGGATTTAGGGGCCTTTGACCTGATTTGGAAAAGAGGGTGCCTATTTCCCAGACGTAGCCCGTCTTCTTCTGATGCAGACCCTTTTAGCCAACTCTCTCTCATGCTTTAGTTTTACCAGTCATGAGGCAGACACCAGCTTAATATGTCCCTCTTGTGCAGGGGACACATACCAGGCTCTCTGATGGTTCCAGTGACCCTCATGCCAGAGCTGAGATGAGCAGCAGGGCAATCATTCACCTCTCTGCTCTCGCATGGGTAGAAGGTAGTGGGGATTGTGCTCACTGCACAGCATAGCTCTTTCTAAATATCTTCCTCACAGACCCTCCTTAATTTTGAGAAACTTGACCATTTTATCCTGGATGTGGGTGAGACATCTGACATTTTTGCATGGTGGTCCTGCTCACAGCTCATTTTGGTGCCTGATATCTTTCATATTTTTGTGCTATTAACAACTGTTTTATGTTAAAAATTACTTTCATTAGTTTTTCACCATGTCCAGTGGGAGAAAAAAGATGTCACTTTCATTTCTAAGGCTTAAATTCATTGAGTACTGTTTTTCTACCTGACATGTAGCTTAGTCATCATTTACAAACCCAAGGGAAGCTCAATGGCAAAACAATTTGGTACAGGGCTCTTAATATTTTGAATGTGGGATCTGATAGGTTTTAAAGGAAATCTGGAAGGGTAAATCAATTGCTCTCAATTAGGGACAGGTTTCAAAGGTACACTGTTGAGGTCAATGTAATTTAAAGCAATTTAGCTTGGACCATTTGTCTTTCTTTATCACATTTATGTCTCTCACTTAATTTTTCTGGCTATACGTTCAGAACTGCAAGTTCAGCCCTTTTATTATAAGCTAATGATTGATGATCAAGTAACATTTCTGTTAGGTCCCAGAAGAAGTAATTCTCTTGGCTTAATTCATTGTTATTACTTTAGCAGCCGAACAAATGTTTGCATGTCACAAGAGTGTCTCCAACTCTCAGACCACCAATTTTTGATTAATTTTGCATTATGTGCCTTGATGTGCTGTTCTGATATTGTTTCTACATTACTCTGAAAGACCCTGTTACTGTTATTTAGAGCCCAGACAACAGTTGTTCTTGTTCTATTAGACTCAGAAAGTGACAGGATAATGAATACAGTTATAGCTTATGATAGATTTAAAATTGACTAATTAAGAGAAAACCTGATTTAAGCAGCAGTGTTGCACAAAGGTAATATTCAATTTTGCAATGAAAACATTTTTTTTTTTCTGGTAGAAAACATTGTTTCTTTGTTTTAAGGCACTGCCTCCATAGCATAATGAAGATATATAGAGAAAATGAAATTAAACCTCCCTAAAGATGTTTAATTTAACTGAGAAAACCTTATAGAATTAAAAAAAAAATCTTTCAAGTAATGGACCCACATTAAAATCTGATTTGAGCTCATATGTGAATGAATTAAATTTAGGTGATCCAAAATCAGCTTCATCATCAGGGGGTTTTAATTAATTGTATTTGCTCATGAGCTGAATTTATTTTCGTTGGGTTGGCGGGGTGGGGTGGGGGCTGGGAAACAGTCCCTAGATATTAACAAAGTCACTCAGGTATCTATACCTTCAATGAGAGGAAAAACTGTAGAGCCTGACTGGGCCTGTACAAGTCATACCTTACTGTTTTGACTGAAAAAAGATATTTTAGGAAATAAAATTTGGCACAGATAATATAATCGAAGTAGTTCTTTCAGGGCTTTGAAGGGATAAGAAGACTGACCCAGATACAAGAGCCAGCTAAGGTACTGGATAAAACTGAATTACATGCTGGGCGCCTGGGTGGCTCAGTCGATTGAGCATCTGACTCATGATTTCAGCTCAGATCATGATCTCAGGGTGGTGAGATCGAGCCCCACGTTGGGCTCTGTGCTCCGTGGGGAGCCTGCTTGAGATTCTCTCTCCCTCTGCCCCTCCCTCTGCTTGCAGGTGCTTAGGCTCTCTTTCAGAAAAGGAAAAAAAAAGTTAATTAAAGGCAAGATACCTAGAAGGGCATTGCCAAAGAGATGGGGGGAAATACAAAGGATTCCAAGCCCTTATGAGTCAGCACAGCTAGAGGCCACCTATTGCCAAAGCTCCTGGCAACTGGAAGGGCTAGTTCAGTGTTTTGGTGAGAACACTACCATGATAAAGGTTTCTCATTCTAGAGAGAAAAGGTGAAAAGGCCACAAAAGACTGCAACTAAACCAGATATCTATGTCAAAACCTTTTTTGTAGTAGGAGCCGAGCATTTGATCTATAATTTGTTATTCTCTCATTAAGCTTAAGTCCTTTAAAATAACTCATTTAAGGGCGCCTGGGTGGCTCAGTCGGTTGAGCGTCTCCTTCAGCTCGGGTGGTGATCCCAAGGATCTGGGATGGAGCCCCACGGCGGGCTCTCTGCTCAGCAGGGAACCTGCTTCTCCCTCTGCCTCTGCCCCTTCCTCCTCACTCATCCTCTCGCTCTCTCAAATGAATAAATAAAATCTTTTAAAAAATAAAATAACTCATTTATAGATAAACCAACCTATAAGTAATACTGTTACATAATGAGGAATTACATTTTCTAAAAGCAAATTTTCTTAGGAACTAGGTAAACTAGTTTGTTAAAAAGAACTAGAGTTGGGCCCCTGAGTGTCTCAGTTGTTAAGCGTCTGCCTTCGGCTCAGGTCATGGTCCCGGGGTCCTGGGATCGACCCCACATTGGGCTACCCCTGCTCTGCAGGGAGCCTGCTTCTCCCTCTCCTGCTCCCCCTGCTTGTGTTCCCTCTCTCACTGTGTCTCTCTCTGTCAAATAAATAAAATCTTTAAAAAAAATAAAAAGAACTAGAGTTTATAAATGTTTCCTTACCAAAACTGGCAACCCTTTCACATAGCAGCAGCTACCCAGAACTGAACCTAACAGATACAAGGAGACTTGACGAGGTTTTGAAATCTGAAGTAGATTTAGTCTTCTGCTAAAGGTCAACATTTTCATAGTGACTAAGGGGAATTCTAAAAATATTTGCTGGGATATTATTATTATTATTATATTATTATAATTACAGTAAGGCAAGCCTTGGACACTTTAGAATTTTGAAAGAACTGCGAAGGGTTTTTTTTTCTAATTTTTTAAGTTTTATTCATTTGAGAGAGAGAGAGAGACAGATAGTGATAGAGATAGTGAGAGAGAGCACAAGCAGGGGGAGCGGGAGAGGGAGAAGCAGGCTTCCTGCCGAGCAGGGAGCCCGATGCAGGGCTTGATCCCAGGACCCTGGGACCATGACCTGGGCCGAAGGCAGACGCTTAACTGACTGAGTCACTCAGGTACTCCGAACTGCAAAGGTTTTTATAAATGGTCTCATTAATACCAATGTCTAGGGAATAGTGCCTGCTGAATAAAAAAATTTGCCTTATTAGGGAATAAAGGGGGAGATGAGGGGAGGACAGGATTCTTCTGTCCCTTCCAGCTATGAAGTCAATTTTCTGTACTTTTCTATATACCTCTTCTATTTAAGTTTTTTTAAACATTTTATTTATTTATTTGAGAGAGCGAGAGAGACTGCGAGCCGGGAGGGGCAGAGGAGGAGGGAGAAAGAATCTAAAGCAGACTCTGCACTGAGTGCAGAGCCCAATGCAGGGCTCAATCCCACAACTGCGAGATTATGATATGAGCTGAAACCAAGAGTCAGATGCTTAACCAACTGAGCCACCCAGGTGCCCCCCTCTCTATTTAATTTTTACTTAGAACTCTACTATGACGCTCACTTGTGTTACTTGGGTGAGGCAATAAACCTCCGGATGTTTAGGTGCCTCATCGGTAAAGTTGAGATAATAATTATATTCCCCAAAGCCTCAGGCTGTAACACATGATTTCTTAAATTCTCTTTCTGCCTAATGCACACAAACCTATGGTTCTCTACTTCATGCTATGTTATAACATGGTGCAATACTATTAAGTACTAGGCTTTCCACAAATTTCTATTTTTGTATGTCTATTCTTTCTTTATAAAATTTGTCCCTCACTACAAACTTTTGGTAAGTTCTCTCTCCAATCCTATAGCTACCACTGTGACCTTAGACCTCATTACTTTAAAAATTTATTTCGGTCTGACATGGGACTTAGCAACTTTGTCTAAGCTTTTGTTACCCTTCCTTCCTGAGGCAAGGGAAACAAAAGCAAAAATAAACTATTGGGACTACATCAAATAAAAAGCTTCTACACAGCAAAGGAAACCGTCAACAAAACTTAAAGACAAACTACTGAGCGGGAGAAGATATCTCTGATAAAGGGTTAGTATCCAAAATATGTTGAACATCCAGATGGCCAATAAACACATGAAAAGATGCCCAATATCACTTACCATCAGGGAAATGCAAATCAAAACTACAATGAGATATTACCTCACACCTGTCAGAATGGCTAAACTCAAAAACACAAGAAACAAGTGTTGGCAAGGATGTGGAGAAATAGGAAGCCTCTTGCACTGTTAGTGGGGATGCAAACTGGGGTAGCCGCTCTGGAAAACAGTATAGACGTTCCTGAAAAAGTTAAAAATGGCACTACTCTATGATCCAGCAATTGCACTACTGGATATTTACCCCCCAAATATAAAAACACTAATTTGAAGGTATACATGCACCTCTATGTTTATTGCAGCATTATTTACAATAGCCAATTTATGAAAGTAGCCCAAGTATCCACTGATGGGTGAGTGGATAAAGTAGAAGTGGTATATCTATACAAAGGAATATTATTCAGCCATAAAAAGAATGAAATCTTGCCATTTGCAGCAATATGAATGGAGCTAGAGAAGATAATGCTAAGTGAAATAAGTCAGTCAGAGAAAGACTAGTGCCATATAATTTCACTCATATGAGCAAAGGAAAAAGAGAGAGAGAGAGAGAGAGACTCTTAACTAGACCAGAAGGGAGGTGGCGGGAGGATGGGTAAAATAGGTGATGGGGATTACGAGTACACTTATGATGAGCACTGGGTGTTGTATGGAGGTGCTGAATCACTATATTGTACACCTGAAACTAATATAACACTATGTTAACCATGCTGGAATTAAAATTAAAAGCTTAATAAAAAAACGTATTTTGGATAGGTAATATTGCATCATATAAGAGTCTAAATGTGCGAGAAGGTACACAGTGAAACATATTCTCACTTCTGTCCTTCAGCCCCTCAGTTCTTTTACTGAGAAGCCACTAGTGCCATTGGTATGTGTGTGTTCTTCCAGAAATATTCTATGTATATAAAAGCAAGTATATATATATATATGTATATATTCCTCCTCCTCTTTGTAATACTGATGGGCATATGTGCCTTTGTAATTGATACATATGTATATTGATACATGTGCCTTTGTAATATTGGTAAGTATAGCCAAGTTGCCTTTCACAGAGATTGTAGCAATGTACATTCCTCCTAGCAATGTGTAAGAGTTAGGCCTCGTTACTTTTTGCCTGAACCATTCTAATAAATTCCTAAATGATCTCCTCACTTTTGTTTCTCCCAACTTTCTTATATCCCAAATGTAACATGAGAGAAATCCTCCTAAAGCAACACTCCTTTGCTTAGAAAATACTAACTCATTTTCCACTAAATTAAACTCCTTCACTTGGCACTCGGACTGCTTAACAAAATAGGCCCATATTCTTTCTTGAGTTTTAGCTTCTGCCACAAATACTCACCAAGGAGTAAGTGGAACTACCCCTTACTCCTCAGATGCTCATGTGTTAGGCCTGGTATCCATTTCCTCTGTAAAGTATGCTTCTCCACCTGTGTGTCTTTCAGGCTAAATTCTATCTACCTTTCAAGGACCATCTTAAATATTACCTACTTAAAGGTCAGAATAGGTCAGCCCTTAGACTTATGTTCTTTATTCTGCTAATAGTGTCCACTTAGAATAAACAAATACTTCTATAATCATTGACTTTTGGTGTAGATGTAATTCAAACCCTTTTAGTTTTGTAGCTGCCTAGTTCATAGATGACAGGTAGGAACAGGTCAGAAGCGAGACAGGTGCAGGGTTTTTAGTGTGAGTGTTGTAGAGTGTGGTAGCAAGGTACATGTACATATTAAATGTTCAATATGTGGCAGGTACTATAACTTGTAATCTCATCACTCGTAAGAAGAATCCCTGTGAAGGTGGATATTATGATCTTCATTTTACAGTCAGGCAAGCCATATCGCTAGTAAACACCTGACTAAGGATCTAAACCCAGGTCTATCTGGATGCAAAGCCTGGACTCTCATATTACGCTGCGCTGACATATCTGGCAGAGAATGGAGGCAGGAAATGGCTAATATCTTGTATCTTTGAAGATGGAGGAAAAAAAACTACAAAAAAGCTGATATATGAACATTAGCATCACTGACTAGAACTATCTAATGTAGAGGCAAGTGCCCTACAGTCTGAATGTCAGTGTATTAAAGCACAATGAGATAAGTAAATCATGTGCAGAATAGTCTGAATTAGAAGGCAGGGAAAGGTTTATTATATCTAGCAAGACTTCCATTCTATTCTTTTAAATAACATGTAAATGGGTCAACTGTATTCAGAAAATGAACTCACTTATAATGTCTGTCATGCTGTAAATAGAGGGTAAATTAGGGGTGTGTGTGTATGCTCTTGAGTATTTATCTCTCTTTGTCTTTGAGTTTGTTTTTATGTCTTGAAGTCCATCTCCATAAATAAAATTCTACCTTCTTTACAAATGGACTGATACCACTATAAAGTGGGAAGTAAGGTGTGCTCAACTCTAGAAAAACGTTAAGCACAAAGAAAATAGAAACAATGGTAACATCAACAATATTATTATTAAATTAAAAAGAAATTGAACAAAATTAAGAAGGTATTTCTAGAATTAACAGTATTGGAGTTAACAGTAAGTGAAGTTAAAAGCTACTTTAATATAATAAATAAGCCAATCAATTGTACACAGGTACACAGTGAGTGAATGCTCAAAAACCAATAGGTTTGCTTACTCTAATTTCAGATTAAACATACAGACAACTGTACCATGTAAGAATTATTTCCACTAATTCTTTCTCTTTTTTCCAAACCTAACAAACCCATTGCTTTTAAGCTCTAAATGTTATACAAAAAGTACTTATAAGAAGGGACAATGTCTTAAGATTTTTTGTATCTATAAATTAATATATCTATATATTTGCACATATATACACATGCGTGCACATATATAAACACGTATATTATAAAATTACAGATAATTTAAAAAATATATGGTATATAATAAGATTATTTACCATTTTGATTTAATCTTGTGCTTATTGGCTTTAATTTACAGGGATTTGTCATCATTTCAAATCTTACATATTATGCTAAGTTTGGTACAGTTGATTTATTTTCCTGTAAGGCAAACTAAATTTGGTAAGTTTTTCTATGTTTATAAGATAATTAAAATGAATAGAGATTATTAAAAATGTTTTAGTTTGCATATACATATGGCATGAAGTAAAATACTTTCTAGAATATTAAATAATGATAACATCTCATTTCTTTGAAATCCAATAGGCATTTAAAAATATACTTTGCCATATGTATGTATTATATTTCAATTACATTTTAATGTTTTTTGGAGGTATAGTTAAACAGCTATTTCCCATTTCATGTTTCTATAGAATTTTTCTTAAGAGTATTTATTAAGAAATATAAGAAACCAACAGGATATTTTATACAGAATTTGGTGATTCATATTTACTGTCCTTGAAATAAAAAAATCTTATTCATTTGTGCCTCACTTCATTTTGCAAATTGAGTAAGAATGCAAGAAAACAAATAATTGATAGAGAACAGACACTTCATGGAAAATTTAAAGACCTCGAGATGGTTTATAACCATTCAGCTTTCACGGTCAAAGGGCACAAGTGAGAATGCAGACCACAAACACAGACATACACATGCGTAGAGAAGGTAAGTATAATTTATTTCTTTGGAATGTAAAATAAAAGTACACTTACACTAATCAGTTATGCACACTTGATATTGTGTATTATTACACAGTGTATTATTACATAGTGTATTAAGAGGGGTGTGTGTGTGTGTGTGTGTGTGTGTGTGTGTGTTTGTGTGTGTGTGTGTGTGTGGTAGTCTGAAGATCAAGGGAAGAGTTGCAGTTTCAGTCCAAAGACAGTGTGCAGGCAGTATTTCCTCTTCTTTGCAGGGATATCAGTCTTTCTCTATTCAGGGTTTTAAATGATTAGATGAAACCAACCCATATCATGAAGGGTAATCAGCTTTACTGGAAGTCTACTGATTTAAATGTTATCTAAAAATAAATCTTCTTAGAAACACCTAGAATACTGTTTGACCAAATGTCTGGATACTGTGGCCTACCATAGAATTTATAAAATTAACCATTACAGAGAAGATGAATACTATTTTTTAAAAAGTTTCATTTTGGGGGCGCCTGGGTGGCTCAGTTGGTTAAGCGTCTGCTTTCGGCTCAGCTCATGATCCCAGGGTCCTGGGATGGAGCCCCATATCATGTTCCCTGCTCAGCGGGGAGTCTGCTTCTCCTTTTCCCTCTGCCCCCCCTCCCCCCAACTCGTTTTCTCTCTCTCTAATAAATAAAATCTTAAAAAAAAAATAAAAAGTTTCACTTTGTTTTTCAGTACCATGTGTAACAAAATAATTCACTAAATTATTTTGTGTCATGTGCATTCTCCTTACACCTAGTTTTTTGAGAAGATTTTATTAGGAAAGAAGAGGGAGAGAGATGTGAGACTCTGCAAAACTAAGAACAGGACCGAGGTTTTGTGAGTGAGGGGGGTGCCTTAGCCACACCTTTGACTACTCTGGGTAAGTGGCAGTACCTCCCATGGGAGGGAATGCCTCTGTGGTACATCTACATAGGCTGGGGTTTAGGCCTCTGGATTTCCAAACTCAGTCCAGATTCCTTCATCTGACAAAAAAAGAAGTCACGGATCTGCTGGCCTTCACAAAGCCATGCAGGCTTAGCCAATGAATAATTAAGAGGCTGTGAAAATGCAATTATTTTAGTTTGATTTTCAACTGAGGCCCAAAGATGATAGCTGTTAAGTCCTAAATTCCAGAGGGAGATCCCGAACCACCTGTCTTTCAAGGGAAGTGGTAAAAAACCTTTGGCCATTCACCCACTTGAAGACTGTTGTAAACTAAAGAATTGGGCTGGCGTTTGTGCCTGGTTCCCAGGAGGAAAGTTCAAAACCCTTGCCATTTCCCAAATGATGAGAGTTCTTTCTTATTTATGGTGGGTCCTAATACTTTATGTCGTCGTCAATGAGATGACTCAGGATAGGGATAGGCTAAGCTAGAAAAACCAACAATGTAATTAGAAGCTGGAGCTTTAAGCTGCAGATATCGGCTGAACTCTAAAGGAGGAGAAAGAAAGGAAGGGCTGGATATTGAGTTCAGTCATGTGGCCAGTGATTTATGAAATGCCAATAAAATCTCTGGACACCAAAAAACAAAAACAAAAACCTCTGGACACCAGAGTTCAGTGGAACTCCTTGGTTGGTGAATACATTGATGTTCCAGGAGGCTGATGTGCCCTGATTCCACAGGAGCAGGCATAGAAGCTCTGTTATTTCCCAGAACTTACCTACGTGTATCCTTTGTAATAAAACTGTAATCATAATTGTAGTACATTCCTGAGTTCTGTGGGTCATGCTAGCAAAATGTTGAACACGAGGGGATAGTGGAAACACCTGAAATTTGTAGACAGTTGGTCAGAAGTACAGGTGGGGATCCCCCAACCACTTGTGGCTGATATCTGAAGTAAAGGCAGTTTTGTTGGGAACCATGCCCTTAAACCTATGGAGTCTGATATTATGCTAGGTGGTTTCCACTATCCCCTGTGCTTTTGATTTGCATTTCCCTGATGATTAGTGATGTTAAGCATCTTTTCATGTGCCTGTTGGCCATCTGGATGTCTTCTTTGGAAAAATGCCTATTCAGGTTCTCTGCCTATTTTTTTAATAAAATTATTTTTGCGGGTGCTGAGTTGTATGAATTCTTTATATATTTTAGGCATTAACTCCTTATTGAACATAACATTTGCAAATATCGTCTCCTGTTCATATATTTTAGGCATTAACTCCTTATTGAACATAACATTTGCAAATATCGTCACCTGAACAGGAGACGATATTTGCAAATGTTATGTTCAATATGAAATAAAATGAAATAAAAAGTTTCATTTTATTGATGGTTTCCTTTGCTGTGCAAAAGTTTTTTAGTTTGATGTAGTCCCAATTGTTTATTTTTGCTTTTGTTTCCCTTGCCTGGGGAAACATATCCAGAAAAATATTGCTAAGATTGATGTAAAAGAGATTACTTATTATTTTTTTTAAAGCAGTTTTATGGTTTCAGGTCTTACATTTAGGCCTTTAATGCATTTTGAGTTTATTTTTGTGTATGGTATAAGAAAGTGGTTCAGTTTCACTCTTTTGCATGTAGCTGTCCAGTTTTCTCATTACCATTTGTTGAAGAAACTGTCTTTTCCCAATTGCATATTCTTGCTTCCTTTGTTGTAGGTTAATTAACCATATAAAGCATGGGTTTATTTCTGGGCTCTCTATTTTGTTCTACTCATCTTTGTATCTGTTTTTGTGCCAGTACCATAGTGTTTTGATTACTACAGCTTTGTAGTGTATCTTGAAATCTGGGATTCTGATACCTCTAGCTTTGTTCTTTCTAAAGATTGCTTTGACTATTTGGGGACTTTTGTGGTTCTATACAAATTTAGTATCATCTGTTCTAGTTCTATGAAAAATGTTGGTATTTTGACAGGGATTGCATTAAATCTGTAGATTGATTTTGTGAAACATGGACATTTTAACAATATTAATTCTTCCAATCCATAAACATGGTATATCTTTCCATTTATTTGTGTTGTCTTTGATTTCTTTCATCAGTGTCTTATAGTTTTCAGAGAATAGGTCTTTTGCCTCTTTGGTTAAATTTATTTCTAAGTATTTAATTCTTTTTGGTGCACTTGTAAAGAGGATTGTTTTCTCAATTTCCCTTTCTGTTATTTTGTTATTAGTGTGTAGAAACACAACAGATTTCTATATATTGATTTTGTATCCAGAAACTTCACTGAATTCATTTATTAGTTCTAATAATTTTTTTTGTGGAACCTTTAGGATTTTCTATATATAGTATCATGTCCTCTGTAAATAGTAACAGTTTTATATCTTACTTGCCAATTTAGATGACTCTTATTTCTTTTTCTTGTCTCATTGCTATGACTAGGGCTTCCACTAGTATATTGAATAAAACTGGTGGGGGTGGACATCCTTTTCCTGTTCCTGATATTAGGATGTTAGCTGTGAGTTTGCCATATATGGCCTTTATTATGCTGAAGTACATTCTCTCTATACTAACTTTATTGGGAGCTTTTATCATGAATGAATGGTAAATTTTGTCAAATGCTTTCTCTGCATCTATTGAGAAGATCATATGATTTTTATCCTTCATTTCGTTAATGTGGTGTATCACATTGATTTGCCGATATTGAACCATCCTTGAATCTCTGGAATAAATCCCACTTGATCATGGTGAATAATCCTTTTAATGTATTTTTGGAAGTGGTTTACTAATATTTTGTTGAGGATTTTTCCATCTATGTTCATCAGGGAAATGGGTCTGTAATTTTCTATTTTTGTAGTGTCTTTGCTTGGTTTTGATATCATGGTAATACTGGCTAATTGAATGAATTTGGAAGCATTCCTTCCTCTTTTATTTTTTGGAATAATTTGAGAAAGACTGATCTTAACTCTTCTTTAAACGTTTGGTAGAATTCACCTGTGAAGGTATCTGATCCTAGACTTTTGTTTGCTAGGAGTTTGTTGATTACTGATTCAATTTCATTCCTAGTAATTGGTCTGTTCAGATTTTCTCTTTCTTCCTAATTTAGTCTTGGAAGGTTTGTCTACTGTCCACCATAATAAAGATAATGTCTCTTTCTAGGGCAAAAGTCAGACAAGCTTATTGCTCACTATATGAAATTTGGGTTCCCTAAACTTGGGGTTCCTCTCATATAATCCATCCCACTGTGTGCAGATGTCATCTGGACTTTTTCCTTCCCTTGTGAGATTTGGAGCTTGGAGAACTAGCACAAATGCTGATTGATATTCTGGCTACTGCTGTTGCTATGAATAATAAAAGCTTTTTTTCCAGCATCCATAAATTGTAGCAGGCTAACTTGTTAGCTTGCAAGTAGGGTAAAATCATAGATAATATTAAAATCACCTCACATCCATTAGGATGACTACTATTAAAAAACAACAACAACAACAACCTAGAAAATAACAAGTGTTGGTGAGGTTGTAGGAAAATTGAAAATTTTGTGCACTGTTGGTAAGAATGGAAAATGGTGTAATTGTTATTGAAAACAGGGGTTCCTCAAATAATTGAAAATAGAGTTGCCATATGATTCAGCAATTACCCTTCTGGATATATATACTCAAAAGAATTGGAAGGAGTTTCAAAGAGATAATTGTATACCCATGTTCAGAGCAACATTATTCACAATGGCCAAAAGGTGGAGGCAATCTGTCTATCAGATGAATGGATAAACAAAATGTGGTATGGAGTATTATTTAGCCTTAAAAAGGAAGGAAATTTTGACACATATTACAACATCAATAAGCCTTGAGGACATTATGTTAAATGCAATAAGCCAGTCACAAAAAGACAAACACTGAATGATTCCACTTATATGAGGTATCTAGAGTAGTCAAATTTATAGAGACAGAAGGTAAATTATGGTTGTGAAGGGGTTACACGGGGCAAGGTGAATAGAGAACTGTTGTTTAATGGGTAAAGAGTTTCAAGTTTGGCAAGATGAAAGGAGTTCTTTAGATGAGTTACACAACAATGTGAAGGTACTTAACACTACTTACCTATACACTTAAAAATGGTTAAAATGGTAAATTTTATAAAGTTATGTATATTTTACCACAATAAAAATATTAATATAAACCATCTAGATTCATCCTTGTTATATAGATAAGTCATGTATATAATACAATTATTATTATTATTTTTAAAGATTTTATTTATTTATTTAACAGAGAGAGACACAGTGAGAGAAGGAACACAAGCAGGGCGAGTGGGAGAGGGAGAAGCAGGCTTCCCGCCGAGCAGGGAGCCCGATGTGGGGCTCGATCCCAGGACCCTTGGATCATGACCTGAGCAAAAGGCAGACGCTTAATGACTGAGCCACCAGGCGCCCTTATAATATGATTATTAATGAGGTGGCTGGGACTAATGCCTTTTAGATGTAAGTTAAATCTACAGGACATTGTGTAAGAAATTAAAATAGATTTTACAGTGGCTGAGTTATTCATTCATCTTTAACCATCCAACTTTGTCATTATCCTCCAGTACTAGATTTCTACTTCAGTAAAGCCTACTGGTTTATTTTAAACACCTGAGGACTATTCTTTCTATAGGCGGTTGCTTTCTCAATTTCTTCACCTAATTGAATCATGCATACTCAGGGAGACTCATTCAAATTCTCCATTTTGTCGTTGGGATTTCACAAAATTCATATGAATTCTTTCCTTAAAAAAATCCTAGCAGCACTCTGTGTTGTAGCCTTGATACACTTTATAATCTTGATCCAGGATTACTCCTACTCTGAATATCCATCATGATTTGAAACCTAGAACTTACCTGGTACCTCAAGAGCTAAACCTCAGTTATTTTCTTTTGTTGTGAAAATACATCTTGTTTTCATGGTCCCTACCAGTTGTAGTGAAATATCCCATAGAGTAATGATGTTCTTCTGTAATCTTTGACTAAATTAGAAAATAGGCTGACATAAATTGAGGGTATTGAGACTGAAATAAGAGAATGTTGTAAATGTTCTTAAAATGGAAAATGAGAAAAGCAATGAATCTTTAGGAGATTCCATCAAGGATAAGAAAAAGCTGAGTAGAAGGAGCTTTTGCCTTTGATTCACTGATTAATTTTTCAGAAATCCTTCTTGTTATACAGTATAGGTGATTCTGAGTAATCTGCATGCTATTTTGGTGAGCGAGAGGCAAATGGTGAAATCCTTCCTAATCTGTCTGTATCCTGGGAATCCAGTCCCTACTTCATAGGATTCTTCAATGTTTACTTCCAAGCACCTTCACATACATAATCTTGATCTTCACCCTGTTAGACTGATATTTACCCCTTTTTATAATAGTTAAGAAATTTGATATTTGGACTACTTAAAGCAAGTGCTTGTGACTTCCCTCTGCTGCCTAACCCAGGCAGGCCTCCTTACTGGCTCTGTCACCCAACCTTCTCAATACCATCTCTCTGGGTTTCCTCTTCCTGTCCTCCTCCTCCCTCACTTCCCCACAATTTAGGGACTTCACTGTTTTCAATTTTTTTTCACTTTTCACATTTAATTTAAACCCACCTTCTTGAAGACCTCCATTACTAAGTTCACAATGATTTTTTTTCCCTTCCCAAACTGCAAATTGGTAGTGAATAATTCAATTCCTAATTACATATTATTTTGATTATTTTCCATTTTTTTCAGATGTTTATTTCATACCTCCTAAGGTAAAATGTAAATTTTTTAAGGTAAGGTTTTATGACTCATAAAACTTTCTAGTTCTATCTATTTTTTGTAGTGGGTATCTCATATTAGAAGCTTAATAAGTATTCTTAAAGTAACTTCTCAATTAGTTTTTTTGAGAGACTTCCACTCTATAGAAAATGATTTGACTGCCTATTTTCTTAATTTTCACAAAAAGGGTACATAACTAGTACCAATGTAAATATGTAGGAGAAAGTGAGGCTCATCACATGCAATGGATTCACTAGGACATTAGGGCTTAATTGTCACAGACTGAGAAGGATAGTTTGATGAACTGACCATCATCAGCACCAAAATGAAAGGTTAGAAAATAAATGACCTTTGCCATAATCATTATCTTTTCATAATAATATGCAACTTTCTATTTGTACAAAATGTTCTTAATGCTTCTTATAAGGAATTATGTGAAGTAATTCAAGAAGAAACACTTAAAAGAATTTATACTAAGAGGCAAAGAATCTGTACTCAGAAAACTATAAAATACTCATGAAAGAAATTGAGGAAGACAAAGAAATGGAAAAACCTTCCATGCTCATGGATTGGAAGAACAAATATTTTGAAAATGTCTATGCTACCTAGACCAATCTACACAGTTAATGCAATCCCTATCAAAATACCATCCACTTTTTTCAAAGAAATGGAACAAATAATCCTAACATTTGTATGGAACCAGAAAAGACCCCAAATAGCCAGAGGAATGTTGAAAAAGAAAAGCAAAGCTGGCGGCCTCATGATTCTGGACTTCAAGCTCTATTACAAAGCTGTCATCATCAAGACAGTAGGGTACTGGCACAAAAACAGACACATAGATCAATGGAACAGAATAGACAGCCCAGAAATGGACCCTCAACTCTATGGTCAACTAATCTTCGACAAAGCAGGAAAGAATGTCCAAAGGAAAAAAGACAGTCTCTTCAACAAATGGTGTTGGGAAAATTGGACAGCCACATGCAGAAGAATGAAACTGGACCATTTCCTTACACCACACACAAAAATAGACTCCCAATGGTTGAAAGACCTCAATGTGAGACAGGAGTCCATCAGAATCCTAAAGGAGCACAGAAGCAGCAACCCCTTCGACCTCGGCCGCTGCAACTTCTTCCTAGAAACATTGCCAAAGGCAAGGGAAGCAAGGGCAAAAATGAACTATTGGGACTTCATCAAGATAAAAAGCTTTTGCACAGCAAAAGAAACAGTTAACAAAACCAAAAGGCAACCAACAGAATGGGAGAAGATATTTGCAAATGACATACCAGAAAAAGGGCTAGTATCCAAAATCTATAAAGAACTTATCGAATCTGGGCACCTGGGTGGCTCAGATGCTTAAGCGTCTGCCTTCGGCTCAGGTCATGATCCCAGAGTCCTGGGATCGAGTCCTGCATTGGGCCTCTGCTCCTTGGGAGCCTGCTTCTCCCTCTGCCTCTCTCTCTCTCTCTCTGTCTTTCATGAATAAATAAATAAAATCTTTAAAAAAAAAAAGAACTTATCGAACTGAACACCCAAAGAACAAATGATCCAATCAAGCAAGAAATGGGCAGAAGACACGAGCAGACATTTTTCCAAAGAGGACATCCAAATGGCCAACAGACACATGAAAAAGTGTTCAACATCGCTCAGCATCAGGGAAATCGAAATCAAAACCTCAATGAGATACCACCTCACACCAGTCAGAATGGCTAAAATTAACAAGTCAGGAAACGACCGATGTTAGCAGGGATGCAGAGAAAGGGGAACCCTCCTACACTGTTGGTGGGAATGCAAGCTGGTGCAGCCAGTCTGGAAAACAGTATGGAGATTCCTCAAAAAGTTGAAAATAGAGCTACCGTAATGACCCAGCAATTGCACTACTGGGTATTTACCCTAAAGATACAAATGTAGTGATCTGAAGGGGTATGTGCACCCCGATGTTTATAGCAGCGATGTCCACAATAGACAAACTGTGGAAAGAGCCAAGATGTCCATTGACAGATGAATGGATAAAGAAGATACAGTATATATATCCAATGGAATATTATGCAGCCACCAAAAGGAATGGAATCTTGCCATTTTCAATGATGTGGATGGAACTGGAGGGTATTATGCTGAGCGAAATAAGTCAATCAGAGAAAGACATGTGTCATATGTTCTCACTGATATGAGGAATTCTTAATCTCAGGAAACAAACTGAGGGTTGCTGGAGTGGTGGGGGGTGGGAGGGATGGGGTGGCTGGGTGATAGACATTGGGGAGGGTATGTGCTATGGTGAGCGCTGTGAATTGTGTAAGACTGTTGAATCACAGACCTGTACCTCTGAAACAAATAATACATTATATGTTACAAAAAAAAAGAAGATAGGGGCACCTGGGTGGCTCAGTCATTAAGTGTCTGTCTTTGGCTCAGGTCATGATCTCGGGCTCCTGAGATTGAGCCCTGCATCGGGCTCCCTGCTCAGCAGGGAGTCTGCTTCTCCCTCTCCCACTCCCCCTGCTTGTGTTCCCTCTCTCACTGTGTCTCTCTCTGTCAAATAAATAAATAAAATCTTTAAAAAAAAAAGATAGTAGGAAGGGAGAAATGAAGGGGGGGAAATCGGAGGGGGAGATGAACCATGAGAGACTATGGACTCCAGAAACAAACTGAGGGTTCTAGAGGAGAAGGGGGTGGGGGAATGGGTTAGCCTGGTGATGGGTATTAGGGAGGGCACGTACTGAATGGAGCACTGTGTGTTGTACGCAAGCAGTGGATCATGGAACACTACATCAAAAACTGTGATGTAATGTATGGTGATTAACACAACAATAAAATTAAAAAAAGAATGTATACTGTTAAATGTATCAATGCAGTATGACAAAATATGCAGAGAACCAGTTTTCTCACAGGTTTCTTTTTTCAAATCTTAAATTCAATAATGACCAGAAGTGGCAATGTTTCAGAAGTATACCATAAAAAAATTGCCAGAAGTCTTAACCTTTTATATGACACATTTTTTACTAGAGCTAATAAAATATAATGACATATTTGCAGTTCTGCCTCACTTTAACTGGGGGTAAGAATGTGTAATATATTGGCCAAAAAGGAATGGAGGTAAACACAAACCAGCTGATCAGCCTTTGACCACCTGAGATTTAGCCACAGAGAAAATGACACACAGATGATTGCAAACATAGGAAAACAGTTCTGCACTGACAATATACATTTACATGAGTCTCTTCCCCAGAGGCTTTCTAAATTCACAGTGGAAATGCTGTTTTAACAGTTGTCAAGCACCTTTTCCACAAAAGTCCAGCCCGAGAGAGAAGTGTGGTTTGTCTGTACATCTTTAGGAACAGGCAGAGGCAAACTACACAATTCCTGTTGTTATCAGTTGCCACAGGGATATGGTTCAGCTTCCCCCTGTGTGAAGGAGGGCCCATAGCTTGTACCTCTCAGTGTGCAAGGTTAAAGAGGGTGGGTATAATTTTTATCTATCTATCCTTCTGTGATAATATGGAAAGAGAAAAGATACTATCCCTAAGCTTTGGCTGGTAAAGAAAAGAACATCAAAGGGACAGAAACTTTTACACCAGAGAAGGTAATAAATGTAAGCAGTACTTGGTGATGGATGACTAATAACTTTTATATATGATAGTAATATGATATTTGAGAAAAGAATGGAGGCAAATGGAACTAAGAGCAAGAGGAGCCTTAAATTACTGAAAGAATGAATCAGTGAAAACTAAGCAAGTTCAAAGTGAGAAAAAGAAGAAATTGGAAGAAAAAATAAGTTATGGTTTTATGGTTAAAGGGAGTTTAGTTGGATGTTGGCGAGGATGCAGAGAAAGGGGAACCCTCCTACACTGTTGTTGGGAATGCAAACTGGTACAGCCAGTCTGAAAAACAGTATGGAGATTCCTCAAAAAGTTGAAAATAGAGCTATTGTATGACCCAGCAATTGCACTACTGGGTATTTACCCCAAAGATACAAGTGTAGTGATCTGAAGGGGTATGTGCACCCCAATGTTTATAGCGGCAATGTCCACAATAGCCAGACTATGGAAAGAGCCCAGATGTCCATCAACAGATGAATGGATAAAGAAGAGGTGGTATATATATACATATATATATATATACATATATATAATGGAATATTCCTCAGCCATCATAAAGAATGAAATCTTGCCATTTGCAATGATGTGGATGGAGCTAAAGGGTATTATGCTAAGTGAAATAAGTCAGTCAGAAAAAGGCAAATACCATGGGGTTTTAGTCATATGTGGGATTTAAGAAACAAAACAGATGAACATAGGGAAAGGGAAGGAAAAATAAAATGAGCTGAAAATTGAGAGGGAGACCAACCATAAGCGATGCTGAACTCTAGGAAACAAACTGAGGGTTGCTGGAGGGGAAATGGGTGGGGGGATGGGCTAACTGGGTGATGGGCATTAGGGAGGACACTTTATGGAACGAGCCCTGGGTGTTATATGCAACTGATGAATCACTAAATTCTACCTCTGAAACTAATAAAAAATATTGTATGCTATGCCCCTGAAACTAATAACCCACTATGTGTTAACTAAATTGAATTTAAATAAAAATTAAAATGTTAAAAAAAGAGTTTAGTTGTAAATACTGGCATGCATAGGCTCTTAGATAAAAAAGACAGATTCTGATGGAAAATATTTTGAGTCCTTTCTATGAGGCAAGAAAACAATCAGTGAAATCAAGGCTAAATGTAGGAGCACTGAATTGATGAAGTAAGCAAAAGGGTTTATAGTCAAGTCCGAGAGAGTGCTGCTGGCAAAATATGGGTATTATTATAGGTAGTATGAAGTCCTCTGTAGACTGTGATGAATGATCAGGGTTCTGGTCATGAATCTCAGCTGTTAATTTTATGAGGGTCATGGAACAGTGAAAAGAAAAGATGGCTTTTATCATAGCAAGCTGGTTCAGAGCAAAAGAAATACAAAATTATAGGGGAAAACGGGGAGGCAGTCACAGAAAGGGATTCTTACAAAAGCTATTGAAGATGAACTCAAGGATACTTGCACCTGGGTGAGTGACTCTGGAGGGAATTCTTTTGAAGCTCAGGGAGATAAGGAGAAGTAAAAAATTGGAATCAAAATTGTGCCAAACATTTTGTGAATGCTCATGAGTCTTCCTGAAGTGGTGGGAGCACTTAAATACAAAAATTACATCCAATAGAATTGTTTAAGTTCGCGGCATGCTATCGAAATATTCCATCTCCTTTCACTTGGAAATATAAAGGCTTAGCAGCATGCTGCGCAGCACTGTTGAGGTCTTTGTACGATGATGGTTAGTTCACTGTCCAGTCAGCCATTCAGAATTATGAATATATATTTTAAAAATTTGGAAGAAAATGGTACATTACTTTTATATAGTTTGTCAGATCTGATTTCTCTTGTAAATATAAGTAGGGATCGTTTGTAAAATAACAGAGTAGAATTTCCTGTGCAGACAGATGCTTTTTATATTTATAAAGCTTGAGTTCCTTTTTTTCTTTTTAATGCCCTGGGAAACGGGAAGCTGATAGGATTTTTCATATCAAGTTTAGTTTAACATATGGCAGAAAGCTTGTGAGACTATCTCCAAACTTTGCAGTTAACAGTTTCCAGCCTACACAGGAAGCGAAGCTGTGCTTCTGACGCATTCCCATTATATGGGAAGACCGCAGAGAACAGCCTCAAGTTAAACCACAAAAATGATGTTTATACAAAGCGCAGCATTCAGTTGAAACCACAGTAGCACGGAAAGCTTCAGTTGGTGCTTCAATTCCATGTTTAAGTTGTCTAGCAAAATATTTCAAGGCATAGGGATAACCAAGTACCTATTAAGTCTATTCTTCAGCTTTTAGTTAGCTAGATAAGCAAAAAAGTTCTGATTCTGGATATTGCCTATTTTGAGGGGCCTCGGTTTGTGTTTGTAAGTCTTCTACTAGATTCTTATGTATAGCTAAACCAAACAAGCAAGCACCTCATCTATCCAGAACCCTTGGAAGAGAGGGCTAGGATGACCTCTGTGCAAAATAAATTTTAGATGTTACATTCCTCCTGTGTTACAGGGTATATGGAAAATAAAGAATTGCTTTAATAATATATATATTATAATACATATGGAAATACATATACTTCATATGATAATTACCTCAGCACTGCATAGAATTTTATGTCTTGTCACATAATAGTTCCATTGCTACCATATGGCTATGCTTCTTGAGTTCTTGGGTAATTTTTAAAAAGTTTTCATTTAAATTCCAGTTAGTTAACATACAGTGTAATATTAGTTTCAGGTATGCAATATAGTGATTCAACACTTCCATACAACAGCTGGTGCTCACGTGTGCTCCTTAATCCCCATCACCTATTTCCCCCTTCCCCTCACTCTGTCCCAACGCTGGTAACCATCAGTGTGTTCTCTATAGCTAAGAGTCTGTTTCTTGGTTTGCCTTTCTCTACTTTTTTTCCTTTGCTCATTTGTTTTGTTTCTTAAGTTCCACATATGAGTGAAATCATATGGTATTTGTCTTTCTCTGACTGATTTATTCCCTTAGCACAACACTCTACAGCTCCATCCACATTATGGCAGATGGCAAGATTTCATTCTTTTTGATGGCTGAGTAATATTTCTTGGGTGCTTTTTAATAAATGTTTTGTTGGGGTAGGGGGTCGACTCTTGTCAGCTTTCATTTCCCAGTGTTACTGCCCTAGCCCATTCTTTCTCTCCTTTCTCTCATATAGCTCTTAGATGAGGAACCAGATTAAGAAGTATGGCTTAATTCTGTCAAAAAATGAGGCCATTCAAGGCTATGAGTGTGGGCCATGGATATGCTATCAACAAAGTACAATGACACTGGAAAGAATGAGGGCCATTCTCTTACTATTTGTTTCCCTTTAGTCAAATTATGGAATCTCTTTGAAGCCCAGTTTCCTCATCTGTAAAATGCCTCATAGAATTGCTTTTCAGGTCAAATAAGATTATATGTGTGTATATATGTGTATATATATATATATATATATAGACATACATATATATATATATATAGACATACATATATATATATATATATATATATATAACCTCACAGAGTAATTGCTAAAATTAAATAAGGTCATGTATAAAAAGCATGGACCACATGACCTAGTACAAAGTAGGCTCTCTTTGTCTCCTTCCCTCCCTTGTCAAGGGCCCTTTCTTGCTCACTTCCCTGTTCTCGCTGTAGTTGTTAAAGGAAAAAAGTAGAATTACAGTTAATTGAAATATTATTATCCTATGGAATTTTAGAAAGTGTTAATTTCAAAGTCCAAATAAAAGGATACTTTAGATACTCAAAAAGTATTGTTGAACTGAATCTCTTAAATACTTTGTCTTAAAATAATTTGTATAAATATTAATAATGTTATGTAAGTATTAACTCATAATTAGACTGGTTTGATAATTTTTTGATAATAAGAACTCTTGTGTTAGCATTTTTTACAAGTAAGTTCTAGGCCCAATATGGGACTTGAACTTGTGACCGCAAGGTCAACAGCTGCATACTCCACCAGCTGAGCCAGCCAGGAACCCCTTATGTTAGCACTTTAAAAATCAGTGTTTCAGCGAATATCATTCTCAATGGGGAAAAACTGAGAGCTTTCCCCCTAAGGTCAGGAACATGGCAGGGATGTGCACTATCACCACTGCTATTTAACAGAGTACTAGAAGTCCTAGCCTCAGCAATCCGACAACAAAAAGAAATCAAAGGCATTCAAATCGGCAAAGAAGAATCACTCTTTGCAGATGATATGATTCTTTATGTGGAAAATCCAAAAGATTCCAACCCCAAAACTGCTAGAACTCATGCAGGAATTCAGTAAAGTGGCAGGATATAAAATCAATGCACAGAAATCAGTGGCATTCCTATACACCAACAACAAGACAGAAGAAAGAGAAATTAAGGAGTTGATCCCATTTACAATTGCACCCAAAACCATAAGATACCTAGGAATAAATCTAACCAAAGAGGCAAAGAATCTGTACTCAGAAAACTATAAAATACTCATGAAAGAAATTGAGGAAGACACAAAGAAATGGAAAAACCTTCTATGCTCATGGATTGGAAGGACAAATATTGTGAAGATGTCTATGCTACCTAGACCAATCTACACAGTTAATGCAATCCCTATCAAAATACCATCCACTTTTTTCAAAGAAATGGAACAAATAATCCTAACATTTGTATGGAACCAGAAAAGACCCCAAATAGCCAGAGGAATGTTGAAAAAGAAAAGCAAAGCTGGCGGCATCACGATTCTGGACTTCAAGCTCTATTACAAAGCTGTCATCATCAAGACAGTAGGGTACTGGCACAAAAACAGACACATAGATCAATGGAACAGAATAGACAGCCCAGAAATGGACCCTCAACTCTATGGTCAACTAATCTTCGACAAAGCAGGAAAGAATGTCCAGTGGAAAAAAGGCAGTCTCTTCAACAAATGGTGTTGGGAAAATTGGACAGCCACATGCAGAAGAATGAAACTGGACCATTTCCTTACACCACACACACAAATAGACTCAAAATGGATGAAAGACCTCAATGTGAGACAGGAGTTCATCAAAATCCTAGAGGAGAACACAGGCAGCAACCCCTTCGACCTCAGCTGCTGCCACTTCTTCCTAGAAACATTGCCAAAGGCAAGGGAAGCAGGGCAAAAATGAACTATTGGGACTTCATCAAGATAAAAAGCTTTTGCACAGCAAAGGAAACAGTCCACAAAACCAAAAGACAACTGACAGAATGGGAGAAGATATTTGCAAATGGGCTAGTATCCAAAATCTATAAAGAACTTATCAAACTCAACACCCAAAGAACAAATCATCCAATCAAGAAATGGACAGAAGATATGAACAGACATTTCTGCAAAGAAGACATCCAAATGGCCAATAGACACATGAAAAATTGCTCAACATCACTTGGCATCAGGGAAATACAAATCAAAACCTCGACGAGATACCACCTCACACCAGTCAGAATGGCAAAAATCAACAAGTTAGGAACGACAGATGTTGGCGAGGATGCGGAGAAAGGGGAACCCTCCTACAATGTTGGTGGGAATGCAAGCTGGTGCAGCCACTCTGGAAAACAGTATGGAGGTTCCTCAAAAAGTTGAAAATAGAGCTACCGTATGACCCAGCAATTACACTACTGGGTATTTACCCCAAAGATACAAATGTAGTGATCCGAATGGGCACCTGCACCCCAATGTTTATAGCAGCAATCTCCACAATAGCCAAACTATGGAAAGAGCCCAGATGTCCATCAACAGATTCATGGATAAAGAAGAGGTAGTGTATATATATATATATACAATGGAATATTATGCAGCCATCAGAAAATTGAAATCTTGCCATTTGCAAGGACGTGGATGGAACTAGAGGGTATTAAAGTGAAATAAGTCAATCAGGGAAAGACATTTATCATATGATCTCACTGGTATGTGGAATTTGAGAAACAAGACAGGATCATAGGGGAATGGAGGGAAAAATGAAATAAGACAAAAGCAGAGAGGGAGACAAACCATGAGACTCTTAATCTCAGGAAACAAACTGAGGGTTGCTGTAGTAGAGGTGGGTGGAAGGGATGGGGTGGCTGGGTGATAGACTTCGGGGAGGGTATGTTTTATGGCGAGCACTGTGAATTGTGTAAGACTGATGAATCACAGACCTGTACCCCTGAAACAAATAATACATTATATGCTAATAAAAAAAATCAGTGCTTTACCTCTCTTGTAAAGAAGCAGCGATGGAAACTCATTAAAGAAAAATTGTAAAATATAGAAAAGCAGAAAAAAATACCTATTTCTCAACATTCAAAGATGCATTTCTTTTCAGTATTAGTGTTTAAACAGTTTGATACTTTATGTATAATATTGCATCCTATTTATATAAAATAAATCTACTTTTCATGTTATTGCTAAATTATTCACAGGCATAAATTTTTAAATTTGTATAATAAGTGGACATAATTTATTTAAACATTTCCCTTTAGTTGGACCTAATTTGTTTACATTTTATCTTCCCATTACAATGTCTTTTTCTGTATTTAGTACTCTTTCCTTAGGACAGATTCCTAGAAGCGGAATTATAGTATTAAGAATATAAAGATTTTTTAAGGCTTTTGCCAAGTTGGAAAATGGCAATCTCAGATCATAATTTTAATACAGAGGACACCTAGCTAAGCCTTCCTGGCATTTAACTGTCCTGTTTCCTCCAAACGAATGTCTCAGCCTTCTGCTTCACTATCCATGGAGAATCTCACTGGGGTTTGCTCACTTTACTCATGACAGTGCAGTGAGTATTCAGATGGCCTGATAATAATTTTTGAACCTTAATTTATAATGTCTATTAAATATCTAATTTCTAACAAAAAGAGCACATGGAAGCACAGTGTAAACTCTGCAGAACCAGGGTGAGCATGTCCTTTCTTTGTTGTCTTAGAACCGCACTGCTCATTGGCCCCATAGCTGGTTGTGAGCTCAGGACATGATGAATTTACCAACCAGCCCTACTTAACACAATGTTCACTAGTTTGGAAGGAAAGATGTGGCAATCCCACTCGTCTTAGAAACCAGAAGGCCCAGTTATCTATGTGACTAGCACCTCCCCTGAAGGCTGTATCACATGACCTTCAGAAAGAATCACAATTCAGCTGAGTCCCAAGGCCAAACAGTAGGAGCAAATATATCCAAATGCAAATATGGCTCCAGTGAGGGCCTCTATCCAAGACAGGAAATTACTAACGTCTGCAACAGGCAGCCCCGTGCTCTAGGGCCACAGACAAGTGAAGTCTGACAGAACACTGAGCATTAGCCAAAGGCAAGAAAGCCAGTAGGTTAAATCCTGTAAAATACAATCTTGTTAAGATCTACTTAGTTATTACAGGGCACGCTTAGGCAATCTAAACCTCAAATATAATACAATACAATGTGCCCTGGTGGTAAGATTCAAACTGTATATCTTGTCCTGAGGGGAATACCAACTTGGAGAAATCCCAACTAGAATATAACTGGGAACCTTCTTAAATTTTCCTTGTTGGCCCAGATTTTCCTTTTCTAGGCCGAATTCTCCAGCCTCTGTGGGGTAGTGAGAAAGGATCTGGCTTTGACGGAGTTCATCTAGGGCTGAAGTTCCTACAATCAAGAAAGGAGTGAATGGGCAGGGAATTGAGGTTTCACATCAAATCAGAAGATCTCCAAGAATTGTACACAAGGATTTATGCATGAGAGGTATACGAGGCATCAGTTAAAATGGGATATTGTTTGTTTTTTTTTTTTTAAGATTTTATTTATTTATTTGACAGAGAGAGGCACAGCGAGAGGGGGAACACAAGCAGGGGGAGTGGGAGGGAGAGAAGCAGGCCTCCGGCAGAGCAGGGATATTGTAAACAATGTATTGTTTCTAAATTGTGCAAGCACACCTGTGGGGCTTTTGTACTTGCTGTTCCCTCTGAGGTTGAAATCCAGGAGGTAAGGGCTGGGGATCACGGAGTCCTGGAGGTCTTGGTAAGGAGTCTGGCTTCTACTCTGAATAGGGAGGTTTAGAGGATGTGGGGAGAGAAATAATGTAATCTGACTTATATTTTATTTCCCTCTCAATTATTTGAGAAGCATATGTTAAATAGAGAAAAGCAAACTATTAAGATGATGAACATGTGTATAACCTTCTCCTATTCTCCAATACCTTACATTTCACTATCTCGGCTTCATATTTTGTTTCTTTCTCTCTTTAAATATCTTTTATTTTGCTAAATCATTTGAAAATAAGTTACAGATCTCAAGACACTATTGACAAATCCTTTTAGCATGCATCATCTAAGAACGTGTATATTATAAAATCAAATAGCATTATCATACACAGGAAAACATTATTAATTCAATATCATCTGTTGTATAGTCCATATTTACATTTCCCCATTTGTTCCATAATTGTGGCAAATTATAATATCCGAAGATAGCCACCACAATTTCTCTCTCTTCTAGAACTTTGTCACTCCCCTGTAAAGAGGTGGAATCTAATTCTCCCTTTGAATGTGGGTAGGCTTTTGTGACGCAGAAATGATGCTGGGACTTCTGAATCCAAAGCAGTTCTCCTTCTGCTTTGCTTGCTGTGACACTGGATGGAGCCCCAAAGCCCTGTGATTGGCCTGAGGCCATCCTGATGTGAGGAATCGCTCAGAAGCCTGTGGGTACAGATCACATAAAAAGCCCTGGGACTGATGCCCTGCCAGCTCCCTGCTGCTGCAGTGGTCTAGTGTCCTAGTTCCAGTTCTCATCTTACTGCACCCTCAAGAGACACCCGAGGCCAGAGTCACCCAGTCTAGCCCTTCCTGAATTCTGACCTACTAAAACCATAAGAGATGATAGAAGGATTAATTTTTTTTAAGACATTGTGTTTTGGGTTATTATGTTACCCAGTAATAACACCTAGAAAAATGACTTTTATTTAAAAAAAAATTCACGATCCAGTGAAGACTTAAGCAATCTACAGATTTAATACCATCTCTATCAAAATACCAACATTTTTCACAGAACTAGAACAAATCATCCTAAAATTTGCATGGAGCCACAGAAGACTCTGAAGAGCCAAAGGAATCTTGAAAAAGAAAAACAAAGCTGGAGGTATCACAATTCCAGATTTCAAGCTGCAAAGTTGTAGAAATCAAAACAGTATGGTGCTGGCACAAAAATGGACATATATCTCAGTAGAACAGTAGAGAAAACCCAGAAACAAACCCACAATCATATGGTCAATTAATCTATGACAAAAGAGGAAAGCATATGCAATGTGGAAAAGACAGCCTCTTCAAAAATGGTGTTGGGAAAACTGGACAGCTACATGTAAAAGAATGAAGCTGGACTACTCTCTTTCACCATACACAAAAATAAACTCAAGATGGATTAAAGACCTAAATGTGTGATGTGAAACCATAAAAATCCTGGAAGAGAGCACAGACAGTAACCTCTTTGACATTGGCCACAGCAACATTTTTCTAGATATGTCTTCTGAAGCAAGGGAAACAAAACCAAAAATGAACTGTTGGGACTATGTCAAAATAAACAGCTTCTGCACAACAAAGGAAACCATTAACAAAACTAAAAGACAAACTCCTGAACAGAAGAAGATATTTGCAAATGGTATCTCTGATAAAGGGTTAGTATCCAAAATATATAAAGAACTTATGCAAATTACCACCCAAAAAATAAATAATTCAATTAAAAAATGGGTAGAAGACATGAATAGATACTTCTCCAAAGAAGATATCCAGATGGCCAACACTTATGTAAAGATGTTCAACATCGTTAATCATCAAGGAAATGCAGATTAAAACTACTATGAGATATCACCTTATACTTATTAGAATGGCTAAAGTTGAAAAGTCAAGAAATAACAAGCATTGGTGAGGATGTGGAGTAAAAGGAACCCTTGTACGCTGTTGGTAGGAATGTAAATTGGTGCAGCCACTGTGGAAACCGGTATGGAGGTTCCTCAAAAAATTAAAAATAGAAGTACCATATGATTCCATAGTTCCACTATTAGATATTTACCCAAAGAAAGTGAAAACACTAATTTGGAAAGATATATGCACCCCTATGTTTACTGCCACATTATTTACAATAGCCAAGATATGGAAGCAACCTAAATGTCCATCAATAGATGAATGGATAAGGAAGATGTTGTATATAAATGCAACGGAATATTACACAGCCATAAAAAAGGATGAGATTGTGCCATTTGAGACAGCATGGGTGGTCCTAGAACATTTTATACTAAGTGAAGTAAGTCAGACTGAGAAAAACAAATACCATATGATTCTACTCATATGTGGAATCTAAAAAAAGAAAATGAATAAAGAAAAAGCAGAATTAGATCTGTAAATCAGAGAACAAACTGATGGTTGCCAGAGTGGGGGAGGGTTGGGTTGGGCACAATAGGTGAAGGGGAGTGAGAGATACAGGCTTCTAGATATGGAATGAATAAGTGACAGGAATAAAAGGCACAGCCTAAGAAATATAGTCAATGATTCTGTAATAGCAGTGTATCAGGATAGATGGTAGCTACAGTTGTGGTGAACATAGCATAAAGTCAAATAAACTTGTCAAATCTCTAAATTGCACACTGAAAATAATGTAACATTGTTTTTCAGCTGTATTCAAAAAAGAAAGTATTGTCAAGAATACAAAAAGGTATTTTTTAAAGTTTTTTTTAAACTATGGTAACAAGTAACATGAATTCTACCCTGTTAGCAAATCTTAAATGTACATTACAGTATCGTTAACTACATACACACTGCTGTAGAGCAGATCTCTAGAACTTTTTCATCTTGCATGACTGGAGCTCTATACCCACTGAACAGCAACTCCCCATTTCCTCCTCCCTAATCCCTGGCAACCACCACTATGCTTTGTTTCCAGGAGTTTGGCTACTTTATTTTATTTTAAAGATTTTATTTGTTTATTTGAGAGACAGAGAGGGTAAGAGAGAGAGCCTGAGACGGGAGAGGGCCAGAGGGAGAAGCAGACTCCCTGCTGAGCTGGGAGCCTGATGTGGGACTCGATTCCAGGACTCCAGGATCATGACCTGAGCTGAAGGCAGTCGCTTAACCAACTGAGCCACCCAGGCGCCCCTCCTTTCTTTTTAAAGATGGATAATAATATTCCATTGTACACGTATACCACATTTTCTTTATTCATGCATCTGTCAATAGACATTTAAGTTATTTCTACTTCTTGGCCATTGTGAATAATGCTGCCCTGAACATAGGAGAGCAAATATCTCTTCAAGATCCTATTTTCAATTCTTTTGGACAAATACCCAGAAACTGGATTGCTGGATCATAGGCTAGTTCTATTTTTAATTTTTGAGGAAATACTATACTGTTTTCCATAGCAGCTGCACCATTTTAAATTCTTGCATTAGGGACCACTTTGCACAACCACTAGGATGTATGAGAACACCTGTTTTTCCACAACCTTGTTAACATAATTTATCAATATTTTGAATTTTGGTCAATATGGTAGATAAGAAATAATATCTCAATATATTTAACCTTGCATTTTTCTTCCCATGAATGAAACTGAGCATCTTTTCATAAATGACTTTCAAAAAGAATCTGTCTAGATGCTATGTTGGAGACCATTCTGCCCAGTAACGCAAACTCTCTTGAGTCAATTCTGTGATTCTGTGATTAGGTACTTTACTGGCAACCAGATTTCTGTTCAGGTTCAAAGGATAGTACATATGTAGGCATTGTAAATTAATCCAGTGTCATTTATTGAAAACTCTTTGCCCCAAATTTTGCAGTATATTGTGGTTATAAAACAGAATAAGACATAATGTCTTATATCAAGGAATGCACAGACTTTTGGATGAGAAAGATAACTGATTATAGGGCTGTCGGCAAGTTATGTTAGGGTTATGCCTGGGTGGTATGCGAATACAGAGAAGAAACTGGAGAGTGGTGGGAAGTCTTCTATAAAAAGATGATATATGAACTCAGATTTGCTGGAAAGAATCAACTTGAACCCAGTAGTGTTCTTTAAGGCACAGAATGAGACAATAGGTCCTATTTAGGGAAACTGGGTGGAGTGAAAGATGTATATATGATTTTTGAAAGAAGGGGAAACTATCAAAGGATTAAACAAGGAATAACATAATATTCATTTCTTTAACTTAATACCAATTTTTTAAAAATTTCTTAATATCCATTCCAATGACTTGAGAATTTATCATATATCTGTTTTTCTTAACTGTGGAAATCAAAAGGACTTAACCATACTTTCTTGTAGTATTTTAAATCTCACAGTGGCAAGTGATTATATAACACCATAGTTAGTCATGAAGTACATTACTGATAGAAAAATAGGGCTGATATGGAGGATAGCAAATAAATGAAATAAAATAATTTGGCTTTACAAGTTTAAAAGTCTTATCAATTTATAAGTAACATCAACAAGATAAAAAGTGATTCTTTTATTATTATTTTTTTCTTTGTAGTTCTTGAAACGTACATTCAACATTTTCCCTTGACTATAAGTGCTTATTAAAGCTTTTTACAAAAACACTTTTTTTGTCTTAGATTTTTTTAATTGTATAAATTTCAGGTGTTTAGCTTTATAATTCGATATCTGCACACACTACAAAGTTATTACCACCACAAATCTAGTTACCATCCATCACCTTACAGTTGACCCCCTTTGCCCATTTCACCCACACCTGAACCTCCTTTTCCTCTGGTAACCACTAGTCTGTTCTCTGTATCTATGAATATATTTTTATTTTTTATTTTTTTGTTTATTCATTTATTTTTCTTAAATTCCACATTTGAGTGAAATCACATGGTATTCGTTTTTCTCTGACTTATTTTGCTTAGCATAATATCCTCAAAATCCATCCATGTTGTCGCAAATGGCAAGATTTCATTCTTTTTTATGGCCAAGTAGTATTCTATTATATAAATGTACCACATCTCTTTTATCCATTCATCTGTTGCTGGACACTTAGGTTGTTTTGATATCTTAGCTATTGGATACAATGCAATGAACAAAGGGTGCATATGTCTTTTCAAACTAGTGTTTTTGTATTCTTGAGATAAATACCCAGAAGTAGAATAGCTGGGTCATATGGTAGTGTTATTCTTAATCTTTACAGGAATCTCCATACTGGTTTTCCATACTGGCTGCATCAATTTATAATCTCACCAACAGTGCATAGGGCTCCCTTTTCTCTACATCCTTTCTAACATGTGTTATTTCTTGTCCATTTGATGACAGATATTCTAACAGGGGCTAGGTGATATCTTACTGTGGTTTTGATTTGCATTTCTCTAATATTGGTAGCATCTTTCCATGTGCCTGTTGGCCTGTGCCTGTATGTCTTCTTTGGAGAAATGTCTTAGTCCCTGAGGAGAGTCCCTGCTGTCCTGCCTTTCCAGTGGATGCTTTAAGGTTTGTAAATGGGTCTCCTTTATCTATCATCTATGTGCTTTACAAATTGGGTGTTTGGGGCTGTTTCTGGGTCAAGTAAGTTTGCTCACAAGCCTTTTAAGAGCAGGTTTTCCATTCTCCATAGTTTTGTAATTTTCTTGAACGTAATTCCCATTGATTTTCAAAGCCTGTTTTTGGGGGGCTTGTTTCTCCTGTGCAGGATCTAAGGGTTGGAATGCCTGATGTGGAGCTTTGGAGCTTTGATCTGTCACTCCTCAGGGAAAAAGTTCTGCACCTTTCATATCCCTCTTGATTGTGACTTGCTGTGGCTGGTGTGTGTTTGTATTCCCTCAAGAATCCATGTCTCTGCTTCTGTTTACCCTCTTGATGCTACTCTTTTATCCTCTGTTGTTGAGGCTCTGTTCATTCTATTTTTCGATCCCTTTCAGAAGGAATTATTCTATATGTAGTTGCAGATTTGTCATGTCCATGGGAGGAGATGAGTTCAGGATCTTGCTATGCCAACATCTTGAACTCAGCTCCCCAAAGCACTTGTTTGTTTGTTTGTTTTTTACTCAGCAGGGAGATGGGTTCCTTTTTCCTAGAAAATGGCTGGAAATTTTAAACCATTCACACATTTTTTTCGGTACCAGGTAACTGAGTCACATTGAGAGTAATGTGCATCACATTAAGGCCAATTTAACCAAGAATGCAGAAGCAGCATATTGGTAGAACCACTGAACTCAGAGTCAAGAAAATCAGATTCTTGATGTAGCGTTCAGTGATTCATTAGCTGCGTATAAACCCAGCTACATCAAAAACTAATGATGTACTATACAGTGGCTAACTGAACATAATAAAAAATAAAAGTTAAAAAAATGCATATTTAATAGTAAGTAAAAAAAATAAAACCTCCTAAATATATATATATATTTATATATATAAAATGCCCATGCTACTGGAAAAAAGAAGAAAATCAAGTTTTTCAACAGAATACTACAGGAATGATCTTAAGCCTAAAATTAGTGATTGAATAGATAAACTTTGTGGCTCTTTTCAGCTTTAATTATCCACTGTTCCATGTCAGGCTAATTCATCACTTGTGAAAACCTACCACCATTAAGGGTCAGTTAAAAATTTCCCAGATCATGAATCTCATTTACTTGCAAGTAGAGAATCTTCTAGAATGTAGTTTTATTAAAACCAGTCTTGTTATTATTCGTATTTGGATATACCATGAGTCAAGTGATGCTCCTAAGACATAACTATTCATGCATTAAGTCAATCATTTAAAAAAAATTAGTGACCTCTTATTATATTCGAGAGACTGATCTAGACACAGTAGGAGCACAAAAATGAAACACACATATAGATCATTCCTGCAAGAATGTTTCCTTATATAGAAAAAAAGATATAAACTCAAATAATCATGTGGTGAGGTAGGTGTTAGGTGACATATGAGACTTACAGATAGAGAACAAGTAGAACTGAGTAAATATTAATGCTATCCCTGATAGGTCATAAATAATATAACATAAATAATGTTTTTAACAGCTGAATGTATTCTACTCTGGGGAAACATAATTTGCTTTACCAGTACCCTATACCCCTTTTTTGGTCAATTAAGTTCATTTATTTATGAAAATTTTTTTTTCTTAGTGGAAGCAAAAAACAAGCAGCACTAGGAGAGAAGGAATATATAGTCTGTAGTAGAAGAGACATTCAGACAAAGGAGAAGCATTTGTGTGTTCATATTAAAGTATGAAGGCAAGATCAAGATTAGTAATTCTAATTTTTATGGACCCTAGAATTGCCTTAGACTCAGAAGAACACTTCAGGTCCCATGGGCCCTGATTGTTCAGCTTTCTGCAGACAGCACACCCATTACTTGAGGTAACCTGAGTGAGTCTCTCATCCTCATAACCAGAGGAATTCAACAAAAACAAGTCTCTGTAAAGAAGAGCCCATTACATATAATAGTGCGTAATTCAGTCCCAGCCAACTCATGAAATAGGTTCTACTCATGCTTTTGATTTGAGAACTATCTTACCAGCACCCAGATTTCCTTTCCTTTTAGATTCATTGTCTTTTTTTTTTTTTTTTTTGTATCAGGTCATTAGAAAAGTCCATTTCTCTTTCTTAATATATGTTAAATACAAATTAGGTACAAGGCCTCACATTTAAACATGGGAATGGTTTTGGAGATGAAGGACATATTCTCTACCACAAGTAAACAGACTCATAGCAAACCCACAATTACAGTGTAAGGTAATAAGAACTTTGAGAGAGTCTGCAGAGGATGCTATGGGAACACAAGGCAGGGCCAGAGTAGAGGAAATTTCCTAAGGAAGGTGATCTCTAAGCTAAGCTTTAAAAGATAAACAGTAGTTACCTCTACTTTAAACTCCAGTTCAAGTTAGGGTTCTCTGGTCCCTAAGAAAAACATTTATTCTCATTGCTTTTTAAAAACTACTGCAGATTTGAGTTCATTTTCAATTCTGATACCTTGATCTTAGGTCCATGATTTCTGTAGCAGCTTTTGGTAATCTTTGATCAACATTATTTCTCCATTTTCTTCCTTTGTAGTATTTCCCAAATCTGGCTGACCATAAGAATCAACTAAAGCTCATGATAAGTAGTCAGGTCCCCCAAACTGTTTCCTGGAGATTCTGATGCATTAAAGTTTGGATTTTTTTTTAAATCAAGTGTCTCAGGTAATACTCATTATTAGGCATGTTCAGGAATCATTTTTCTACTATCCAAATTTGTTATTATTATCATTTATTTAATTTTTAATAATGGGTTTTCGGTTACCCTTACAATTTTTTGCAAGATTAGTGAATAAGAAAGGAAAGAAACAAAATTTTCCATTAGGAAAAAAAGTTGCTCCCTTTTAGATGAGTTTTATAGATAAGGACACATAAACCTAAATTATAGTTTTAAATATATTTTTCAATGTGGGTTAATTTTTGTATATACAGCTATCTTGTGTGAATTTTGTTTTACTTTCATTGTAATCCATTCAAATGTGTTATTCCCAGTTTAAGATACTCATTCTTTTTGCATCCATGCTTATGATTTTTCTTTAATTAGAGGAACACAATGTAGATTTAGCTTTTTTTAGGGATTTGGGTAGGAGGGTATAGAGGGTATAGTGGATGGATGCTATGTCAAATTGAGAAACACAGAGACAAAAAGTACTTAATAAAATATGGGCATATAGGGATTATCTGCTGTTTGTATGGGATGTATAATAGTTTGATGAAGGAAGTATAATTTTGCTATGCTGTCAGGGTTTTGCTCCATATGCATTCCAAGCAAGTGTGGTAAGAGCATGAATCTCATGACTCTTTTGGTTTAATAAGTGAAGCAAGCACTGACTTTATTATCAGGTATGTTAAAGGGAGGCCAAGTGTCCCACAGACATCAATTGTTAATGACTCAATACCTAGCATCTGTTTATTGAATAAGAGCATAAGCAAAGACTCAGAACAATTTGTAATTAGAAATAAGAACACTGGAGCAGGAAGGTGATATCTTTTTTCAGAGCCATACAAGGTAATATGGCTCCCACAAGAACAATCATATCTAATCCAGAACTATCCCATTTGTCACACTAGTTAGGTATTTTTGTATCTTCTTAAGATAGGTGGAACTGGAATTTCACGTTACAATGGACAGTATACTCTTACTAGTTCCTTTTGTATAACTCCATCTGTCATAGATTTATAGGCTTCTCTTTGTTGAGGGCAGTGTAGTCATTGTCAATGAATTTTTTTTGTCATCTTCCTAAGTTTCAGTTTTTAATATCCTTCTACATAGTATCTTATAGGTATGTAAAGTAAGTAGACTCATTTTTGAAGGGTATACGAAGGTACTTGTAGCACTGTGAATTGATCAGGAATATTTGTGTCTGGGTATATTATATGTTTGTGTAGAAATTTTGTGCTTGTGTGTCTGTAGATAACAGTGACTCCAGGATAATTCCAGTGGCTCTCTCCTCTGGTATATCTGTAAAGTCACTCTCATTACCCTCCTGAATCACTCAAAAAACACTTCAGGATCTATTACTTGGCCCGATGGGCTCCAAAACCTGATTCAGTACACAGAGAGCTCCCATTTCTTAGTGGCAAAATGAAATTAGCAAAGACCATTAAATTAACAAATAAGAACAGAGAGCCATTTATTAGTTTAAAATGGGAAATTGTAAATTATGGAGGAACTGAAATACTAGAATATGTACAATTAGAGGGGATCTTCTCCTGGTAGGCAGGTTACATGGGAAGTATTCACCAATTGAAAGATCTATAAAATTGCACTGCAAATTACTGTTCTAGTGAGTATAAGTTCTTATGATCAACATATTCTTTTCCTATAGGAAAGTGAACTATAATCAAGAAATCATGGGGTGAGTATAGAAACAGACACACACAAAAAAGAAAAGAATTCTTAATTTCTTCGTGGTCCTAGGGTCAGATAGCCTGGTGGGCCCACCTCCCAACTGTACCTAAACTTCAAAGTCAATATATTAACCAAAATCTCTGTATCCAACCCACATCAGAGGGGTCTAGGCCTGTGATATTGGAAATATCATATGGAGAAGGCTGAGGTTTTCTCTCTTTTAGACAGTGCTAATATATTTTTATCTGCATTAAATTTATTTGATTGGCATTTTTTTCTTTAGTAATAAAAAATACTTTGGTAACAGTAGAACATTTCAAACTAGAGCGTTATTCTAGTTAGCTTTGCTGTCATCTATTCTAATTGAACTCTGAGAGGTACTCTGTTGCAGCTACCTCTCACCCCGATACTGGTAAAACTTACTGTAGCACCTTGATATTATGTTGACATATGGGCAGGAAACTTTTAAAATACATTACTTGAAGTCCTGTTTATATTTACATTTTCAACTCAAGTGTATTTGAATATATTTAAGAGATATAGGTATGTTTCCAATACACATATACCTTTTTGTATGTTGGAAAACTCATTCAGCATTCTCAGAAAATGGCACTTCTAATCAAGGACTGGGGTATTACTTAAGCTTATAATGGCTACCATTCAAATTCACTGTAATTAAATTTCATATCTTTCCTGCAGCTAATATCTACTTTGATTCCATCAAGGTTTTTCTCATTCTCATTCTGACCTAAAAAAGAGAGCCATCTGCCAAATTAGTAGCATGCCTCACTGCACCTGGACCTCTCTTAATTTTAACACAAGCTTTACCCAAACATGTAATTTTGGGATGGAGAATTCATGGGAAACAGGTCACTCCTCCTCACTCTTCTCCCAAGGCAGCATCACGAACTAATGATAGCAGTTTTCCCTTGGGTGAGACTTGGGCTGAGTCTTAGAAGTGGACTTCTCAACCAGAAATCTCCAGGTGACTACAGTTGCTTTTTGGCGTGGCAGATGAAATTAATTTGGATTCCTTCCCTATCTTATGATATCTGACAAGGATCTGTCAATTTTGAATTTCAGCATTTATCTGAAAGTAATTGTCTACTGAAAGTTTTCTGAATCAGGAAAGCACAAGTTTACTGGAAAAGTTTTTTTCTCCCCTTTATTCCCTGTGGATCTTCTCATCAAGACAAACAAAATTGCCAAATATTATCTGTAAAGGCCTGAAAAGTAGCAAGATTTGCTAAACATTTAAAGCATTTGCTCAGCTTATTTAGCTCAAATTTGTATCCATGACTCATAGAAGCTTTACTACAAGATTTTTATTTAATTAAGAAAATAATCTGGGGGGGGTTGCCTGGGTGGCTTAGTTGGTTAAGCATCTGCCTTCGGCTCAGGTCATGATCCCAGGGTCCTGGGATCGAGCCCCTCATTGGGCTCCCTTCTCAGCGGAGAGTCTGTTTCTCCCTCTCCCTCTGCCCCTCCCCCCTGCTTGTGTGCGTGCACACTCTGTCAAATAAAATAGAATAATTATTAAAAAAGAAAATAATTTGGTTTTGAAATAGTGAAAAACATTTCTTATAAATCTATTGTATATGAATGATCTAATATTGAATTTCTTCCATGTTAAATGAAACTAATATCTAGGAAGTTCTGAAATTATAATACCACTTAGGAATTTCTTAAGCACCAAAGCAACTACTGGTTAAAAGAATCAAATAGGGGGCACCTCGGTGGCTCAGTCAGTTAAGTGGCCGACTCTTGATTTTGGCTCAGGTCATGATGTCAGGGTTGTGAGATCAAGCCTCGAGTTGGGCTCTGTGCTGGGCGTGGAGTCTGCTTAAGATTCTCTCCCTCTCTCCCTTTGCCCTCCAGCCCCCCGGCCCCGGCTCACGCACACTCTCTCTCTAAGAAAAAAAAAGAATCAAATAGATGATTACCTGTTCATAGTCCTATTGCTCTACAATGAAAGGAAATATAAAACATCAGAATTTTATACTTTGCAGACTAAAGGGTCTTAAAATTATTGGTGAAAATGTTAACATATTAAGAATATTTTAACTTAGTCTTTAGTTCATAGTCAAGTATTGGTTTAACTCTTTTACCTGTGTATTACTGGCTGAATTGACAAAAGAGAGAGAGAAGAAGAAAGCCATAAGAGATGATTCCAAAGATGCTTCCATTTGTAAAGAATAGGTATGTTAGAAAAATCAGATTATTTCTGATGTATAAATCAGAATTATTTATATTTTTGGGGTATGAAGACTGATAAACTTCCAAAAGGCAAAATGGCATACTACCTGAAATCATCTCAATTTTTCGATACACATGCTGATTTTTCCCAAAGATGAGTTACCCTAACTTCTAATATCATTTTGTAGAAGTCGAGAAATAAATATAGTCATTAAATACAAGAAGATGAAAAATACCTGTAATTTTATTTGTAAGACCTGTAAAATTAGGATCCAGAGTGGGGCTTTTCAAATTTATTCTCTTTATTTCTATCTTCTTCAACTTTCATGCTAATAGACTTTTTTTCATATTTGGAAAATTACAACTTTTTCATCTTGAATATTGCTAATGCCAGGGGCAAACCCATACATCTGATAAATAAACCTAATTTTATTTTTTGTTAGTGATATTCAGAAGGGAAATAAAAATCCCTTCTTTTCCTTATGCACCTTACTTCAATTAGTTCGTCTTTGTCTACACAACTTTATAATACTCGCCTCAGGCAGATATCTGTGCAAAAGGTTCATTGTGGAGCTGGCACACAAGTATTAAGAAGTGATGGAAGAAGAGCAGAAGCCAATTAAACAGGCTGATCTGCCCAGCCTGAGACCTAGCAAGACAAGATCTCACATAAATGTATCCAAAATGACAATATTTGCTTATCTAATTTCTCTTCCATTTTGCTTATATCTTTACTTTAAATAGGAAGGGGAAAAAAAGAATAATAGTGTCAGTGGTCACCTAAATGAGAAAACTAGTCCACAGTGGGAATAGGAGAGTTTTACAGGTGAAAAATCTTGTTCTCTGGAAAAATGTCTATTCGTGTCTTCTGCCCATTTTTAATTGGATTATTCATTTTTTGGGTGTTGAATTTTATAAATTCTTTATATAAAGAAGACAAAGATGGCTAACAGACACATGAAGAGATGCTCATCATCACTTATCAGGGAAAATACAAAACAAAACTACATGATGAGCTATCACCTCACACCTGTCAGAATGGCTACAATCAACAAAACAAGAAACAACAGGTGTTGGTGAGGATGTGGAGAATGGAGAACCCACTTGCACTGTTGATGGGATGCAAACAGAGTGGGTACAGCCACCCTGGAAAACAGTATGGAGATTCCTTAAAAAATTAAAAATAAAACTACCCTATGATCCAGCAATTATACTACTAGGTATTTGCCCAAAGAATATAAAAATACTAATTCAAAGGGATACATGCACCACAATGTTTATGGCAGCATTTTCTACAATAGCCAAATTATGGAAAGAGCCCAAATGTCCATTGACTGATGAATGGATAAAGAAGAGGTGGTAGACAATAGCCAAACTATGGAAAGAGCCAAGATGTCCATCGACAGATGAATGGATAAAGAAGATATGGTATATATATATATATATATATATATATATATATATATATATATATCCAATGGAATATTATGCAGCCATCAAAAGGAATGAAATCTTGCCATTTGCAATGACATGGATGGAACTGGAGGGTATTATGCTGAGTGAAATAAGTCAATCAGAGAAAGACATGTATCATATGTTCTCACTGATATGAGGAATTCTTAATCTCAGGAAACAAACTGAGGGTTGCTGGAGTGGTGGGGGGTGGGAGGGATGGGGTGGCTGGGTGATAGACATTGGGGAGGGTATGTGCTATGGTGAGCGCTGTGAATTGTGTAAGACTGTTGAATCACAGACCTGTACCTCTGAAACAAATAATACATTAGATGTTAAAAAAAAAAAGAAGATAGTAGGAAGGGTAAAATGAAGGGGGGGGGAATCGGAGGAGGAGACAAACAATGAGAGATTATGGACTCTGAGAAACAGACTGAGGGTTCTAGAGGGGAGGGGGTGTGGGGATGGGTTAGCTTGGTGGTGGGTATTAAAGAGGGCATGTATTGAATGGAGCACTGGGTGTTATACGCAAACAATGAGTCATGGAACACTACATCCAAAACTAATGATGTAATGTATGGTGATTAACATAACATAATAAAATTTAAAAAAAAGGAAAGGTGGTAGATATATATAATGGAATACTACTCAGCCATAAAAAGAATGAAGTCTTGCCATTTGCAATGATGTAGATGGAGCTAAAGAGTATTATACTAAGTGAAATAAGTCAGTCAGAGAAAGACAAATACCATATGATTTCACTCATATGTGGAATTTAAGAAACAAAACAGATGAACAAATGAAAACAAAAGAGAGAGAGGCAACCCAAGAAACAGACTCTTAACTATAGAGAACAAACTGATGGTTACCGGAGGGGAGGTGGGCATCGTTGATGAGCATCAGGTGTTGAGGGGAAGTGCTGAATCACTATATTGTACATCTGAAACTAACAGTATGCTCTATGTTAACTGGAATTCAGATAAAAACTTCAAAAAGATCTTGTTCTCATAAAAACAAGAAATCTCTGAATTCTGAACACTTTTCAATGCAAAGGAGGTTCTGGAGCACTTTCTTGGCTTTCCATAAGTTCCTCATGTCGCTGCTCCTTGTAGAATGAGTTTGCCCTCATCTCCAGATGTGGTTCCATTGAATTTTTTTCTGTTTTGGAGCTAAAACTTCATATTGAATTGGCTGACACTACCCAAACTCTGGCCTTTTTGTCAGGGTAATTTTCAGCCACCCTGTCATTTTTCATCATTTTTTTCTTTTGGAGAATAACTCAAAGTACTTACTGGATTGAGAACCACAGTGAAGAAAAGTTCACCTCCTTGGATACTCTTGTCCAGCTCTTTAGGACCTCCTGGATATTCTTTGTAGAAAATTGTGTGAGTGAAAAGCCCACAGGTTTGTCTTGGAAGAACCTGAAGGAAGAATAAACAAGTAAGGAAAAAGTTCTTTCAACCATTAATTTGTTGAAACTTGGGTTTTTTTTTTTTTTCCCATGGAAGCTGATGCATAAGCTGGTGTCATTATTCAACTCTTAACTAAGACCCAGAAAATCCTTCACACTCTGGGAAAGCAAGAATGACATCAGTAAAGAAAGAATACTGAAGAAAGTTGAAGAAATATTTTAAAACTAAGATAGACTTTGAATTATTTTAGCCACTTATCTATTTTAAATCTCCAAATCAGTACTGCTGCTATGAAGCCTAGTATGTTCCAGCATCTTAAGAAATAAAAAAAAGTGAAAATGAGACTTTAAAAATATTGGAATTGTCTACCCTGTAATCTAGTAGGCAAAAATTTTAAGGATGATACTTTCTGCCAAATTCTACACATGCACTAGAAAATGAAGTCAATTATTGACTTAATGTGATTCTTAAGAAATGACGGTATTATGCTGAGTGAAATAAGTCAATCAGAGAAACACAATTATCATATGGTTTCACTCATATGTGGAATATAAGAAACAGAGGACTGCGGGGAAAGGGAGGGAAAACAGAATGGGAAGTCATCTGAGAGGGAGAGAAACCACGAGAGACTCTTAACTACAGGAAACAAACTGAGGGTTGCTGGAGGGGAGGTGGATGGGGGCATGGCGGGATGGGGTAACTAGGTGATGGGCATTAAGAAGGGCACGGGATGTGATGAGCACGGGGTGTTATATGCAACTGATAAATTAGCTCTACATCTGAGACTAATGATGTACTATAAATTGGCTAATTGAGGGGCACGTGGGTTCCTCAGATGGTTAAGCGTCTGCCTTCGGCTTGGGTCATGGTCCCAGGGTCCCAGGGAGCCTGCTTCTCCCTCTCCCTCTCCCTCTCCCCCTGCTTGTCCTCACTCTGTCTCTCTCTCTCTCAAATGAATAAATAAAATATTAAAAAAATAAATTGGCTAATTGAATTTAAATTAAAAAAAAGAATGAGATTTTAAATTCGAACAAATATTTGAGACACAAACCATAGTGTCTTCTCCAGTATGGAAGGACTACTGCCCCAAATTTTAAGTCTGAAGCCTGCCAGTTCCAAAAGTTAAAAAGAGATTATGGCTTTTGATTATTAATTTTTATAAACTGTCATAAACAAAATGATAAAACATCATTTAGGAAAAAAACTTATTTTCATCCTTTGTATATGAAAGCCATTATTTGTTTCACTTATACACATTCATGATAAGGGTATGTTTTTCAAATTCTTACAGGTAAAATAACAGTGCAATTATAAAAGAAAGTGTGAATTAGTGCTGTGCAGGATGGTACAATCTTTAGCTAAATCTTATATGACTTCATAATGACCTGTGTTTCTCACTGTATACTTAAAGTAGTAGACAATTAATGAATATACTTTGGAGAGCTACAAGCTTACAGAATCTTAAATATACAAGTCTTCTGCTTATTGTCCTCAGTAAATTGATCTTCATTTTTTTCTGTCTTTATTCTTAGAGCACATTTGGCTCAGTAAGTGCTTTCAAAATATTACCTATGTAGGACTTTTCATGCTTTGCAACCTTCTGCAAATATACTAGTTCTTTTTCTTTAGTTTTTGTATCATAATAAATTTCAATCTAGTTTCTTACAAAAAGCACAATTCTTAGCTCAATCAGTATATCATACATTGCTGTGTAAATTGAAACTTTATATATCCTATTTGTTTTTGTAAATTGGTCAAATATCCTTGGGAGCTCCTCTATCTTGGTGAAATAGTTAAAAGAACTTCAATTTATTGCCAAGTATTAGCTCTGGTGATGTTTATGTTTAAAAGTACTACACATTCTGCAAAATCAATGGCAAACAAGAACCCAGTGCAAAGATATTCTAACTGAATTAAACATATTCCCTAGCAATTCATGAAAATATCACTTTCCTGGAAATCAAAGCTTTATACAGCATTTACTCATTTTTTTTTAAACAACTACATAAGTCCATGTGGGAGAACACAAAGATATATTCTTTCTACTCTCGAAGAATTTAAGGTATATCAGAATAAAGAGAAACGCCCCAAAGCTAAATAATGAAATGCCCACGTGATCAAATGCTAGGTTAGTTTTACATTTTAAAAGTGCATAATTCTGAATCACTTTTGGGATTCAGTTTGAATATCTTGCTTGAAAAACTATGGAAACATAAAGAGCTGTCTTTGAGACTTAATTGCCTTGCTGATCCTATGCAAAATGGAGAGAGAAAAGAAATTTGAGTTTTGTCTATTTCTCAAATTATTTGAGTTTGAACACTGAGAAGAGGAAGTGCAAGGGCTTTACCCTGCAACTCTGGGAAGGATTGCACTGCTGAGAGGATAAGAGATACCACGAGCCCTAGGATGATCAACGGGCCGCCACGGGAGCCTGAGGGGATACTTAGAATGTGACAGGGTCATATTCCATTGTCTTGCTCACTGAGCTCAATGCTACAGACACTGAACATTTTCCTTGAAATAGCTCTCTTGTGTTAGAGAAGGAATGAGAGAGGGTTTGTTTGTTTGTTTGTTTGTTTTGGTACTTTGCTATGGACTGCCCTGTAGAATTGGTTCTGGGAGTGTAACACTATCAAATTCAAACTTTGAGACATTGAGGAGACTATGGAAACCTTGCTGACAGTAACTGGGAGACGGTTAAGAAAGCCTAACCAACAAAAATCTTGACCAATGGGACCTGAAGCCAATATCCTGTACCTAAGACCTAAACCTGGAGCCGCTGTCAACAAATGCTTCTAGAAGCCACCAGTAAAGACCACCTAGGAGGCTGGCAGCATGACTAATGGGAATCTTTATCAATGGACACCTCCATTAGAAACAGAAAGTAGATAATCAGGATCTGTAGTCTAATTGCTTAGAGGGCTCTGGCTTTCTCCGGAAAGTCACATTTAGCAACCAGGGGTTAGGTCAGAGAGTCCTGGTTTTTCCTTAATTTCTTACTGAATGAACACCGAATTTGTGTAGCAGACAAAGCACTAGGACTGGAAACCCAGAGATTCTAGTTAGGGCACAAACACCTTGAAATATAGTAGGCTTTTATATTCTTAGTGGAGTTATAAGATAATCTGTTACAGGAATTCACAGGACAGTGGGCCTGAGTTAGCTGCTCAGCTGTTATACACCAAGGTGCTTTACATTAAATTACAGGATATGGGCTTGATATTGAGGAATAAAGGGAAGAAGAGTAGGTAGAGAGTGGTCAGAAAGTCTTTCAAGGTAGAAAAAATGACAAAGACATGGACACAGCAATGCTGTTTTAGAACTTTTGGGCTGGAGTGAGTCTGTATTAGTTACAGGAAAACAGAAGATAGAAAGGTAGATTTAATCTAAACTGTTTTCAGATACCTGAAGAGCAAGTTAAGGGGTGTGGAGATAATTGGAAGTATCAAGGTTAGGAAGGCCCAGATGAAGGCAGTGTTTTAAAAAGAATGAAAGGTTGGCACTGTATAGTGCCAGCTATAGTTTTAAGCTATAAACAAAGTAGGAACCAGCAGCACAGTTCACACATGAAGTCAAGGCAGTGAATTAGGCTGTGGGAAACTAAGGGAAATAAAAATGTATTGTAAAGGAGTTACTGATGGAATGTAGAGACTGGAAGTTGGAGGGCAGTGGCCAGCATGATGTTGGAATTGCAGAACTGAATTAGGAATAGCAGGATCAACAATAGCTGGCTTGAAGAGAAGTAATGAGTTTCATTTAAGGCCTTTGGAATTTGATTTGTGAATATTAAAAAAAAAAGTTTCCTTCGTCTCATAAAACAAAATGTGGGTGTGATTTTTTATTTTCATTCTCTTCCTCGGAGGGCATATTGGCTCTTGTGGTCTTAATTTGCACCTCTAGTTGGATGACTCCAAGCCATGTTCTCTCTCTTTTATTGCATAATCAACTGCCTGCTGAGCACTTCCCACTTGGACATTCTCATCCAAGAGCCCACAAAGCAAATATAGAGGGTTTCCATGGATTGCTACAAAACTGGAGCCATAGGGACACTTCCATCAAAACAGGAAATCTGTGAGAGCCTTTATTACCTGTAAGATTCGTGCATTTATAATACAGGTAAACTATGTTTTCAGGAGAAACGAAAAATGAACATATCCCATGGGACACAGCCAAGCAAATTTTCTGGCAGTCCAGCCAGAAACAGAAACAAAAGAGGACAACATTTAATAAAGTCCTTAGAGACTTACACTCACTATTCTACTAAGACAGCATATGATTTAGAAATGGCAGGAAAGTATTGAATACTCTTGAATTATAACCCAGGTCTCCTAAACTCTCTCTGGTCAAAAGGCTTGCAGCTTGAGGCATAGCGAGTTTATTTTCAGTAAAGAAGAAGGGCAGACTGGGCTGAAATAGAGCCATTATGTCCCCATCTAGCATTTACAACAGTTTTTATTGAGGAAAAAGTCAAGATGCAAGTTGATCCAAATTAAATGTCATTATCCATTCTGTAATTTTTGCAGACATTAGAAAACTGTGAAAAGAAGTCAGTTATGCCTAATTCTAGAGAGTAGGCATCTGGTCAAACGTAGTCTGACAGAGAGTTCCAGTGCCTCACCACACAGTGTTCTGTGTGGTATTTCTTCCCAGGATGAGTCTAAATCAGGAAGCCACTTCCTAACTTCATCAGCACTCTTTGGATTTTCTAGTTTGGGAAAAAAGTAGGATTTAGTTCCTTTGGGAGGTCACACAAAGTATTAGGTAATAACATATCTTGACGGTATGCATGTGTCACCAGTGTAAAAAATAAAAAAACAAAAACACAAAATAGGGAAGCTTTAGAAAGAATTTGACAAGGGATGTAAATGACTTAATTAACATCATCTGTTACATTCGTACTCTATATTATGATCTGTTAGTGATTATGCAGGACTTCATGTATAGTTTCTTGTTGTAAGTAGTCAAGTTTTTTGTTTGTTTGCTTGGTCTGACATGGTAAAGAGAAGAACAGTTTGACTTGTAAAAGAGCAGCATGGTTAATATAGAGAGAGTTGGTTTTCATTTTACATACTAAGTAACTTTTTGAAGAGATAATGGCTTCTGTAAATTATCTGCAAGTCAGATATATTATTTCCTTAGTATTTTAACATCAGTTCCTGGTTAATAGAAGTAGTGTCAGTAAAAAAAATAAAAAAATAAATAAAGCATTTTATATTCAAAGAATTGTAAAGAAGTGACTTTAATTAAAACATCCTTTGCTTAGATATGATAAATATACTTCCTGCAGCAGGAAGCTTTTCCTATAGTTAAGTGCTCAACATTTTGCTCTTCTCTTTTGTTCTTTCTTCAAATGACGAATGTAAATCTGGAAGAATTAGTTGTACCCTATGCATACCGGAGGAAGCTCACCATGATGTTTTTGTGAATGAAGCCCCTCCGATATCTAGCTGGTTTCAGATGTGGATATTCTTCAGTGCTGGTGATTCTAATATTCCAAACCTTCTTCCAGGCCTCATAAAGTTGAACGTGTACAGGGTAGACACCCGAATGGTGAGGGGCCACTGCGTAGCCCATGTCGGTAGGGATGCCATGCTCCTAAGACCAAGCAAATGTTAATTAGAATGTGGGAACATTTATCTTGATCCTATTTTTACCCCAGGATTCTCAAATGTACTATAAATGAATTTGTTTAAATCCATCATTACTTAATTGTATTGTAAAATTAAGGTGACAAATATTATGACCTCTGGTGTCATGAAGCCTGGTAATCATTCCACCAGTCTTGATGTTAATACATTTGTGTTTAAGAGGGGGTGGAACAGGACTAATGATTTTAATGAATAACTTGAAAGAGTCTGCATTTAGTGCATCTTGTCATAGCCACCCATTCTTCTATTCTCACAATTTTAATAAATTAAATGACAAGCACTTGCAACAAACAACGCTCAGCACTCCCCACAAAAATAAGACCAACATTTATTAGAGGGATAGAACGCATTCCAAGTTCCCTAGACCTGCTAACAGGATTTTATTTTGCCTGTTGCCCAGGTTCTACCAAACTTGCCACATTTCTGCTGGTCCCTCAGCATGTGGGCCAGTAATAGACTATTTTCCCTGCCTTGGAGGAAGCACACACCTGCAATGAGAAAATGTATTAAATCTTACAGAGCAATTTTCTTCGAAGTTGAAGTCCTGGTTATAGTAAAAGCAGAAGGTACTGAAAAAGCCAAATAATCTGGAAATTTAGTTGGTTTGAAGGCAAGATTTTATATGTAAAATGAGTCCAGTTAAAAAAATAGTTTTAAAATCACACATACAACACATATGTACATGCCACATATCTTCTATTCAGTTGGCCCTGACCAGGTCAGAAAATTCCAAAAATAAATTTATTGTCATTGTTCTTCTTCATTTGAGTTGGTCCCTTAATACACAGAGGAATCTTTTGGCATAGAAGGAAATTGCATAGGTGTAAAAGATGAAACACGTCTTTTATAAAAAGAATACCCATGGCTTCAGCAGTAGAAGTGTAGTTTTTCTCCTGAAAAATAGTTTATTTTTCTGTCTGTATTTTCAATGGCTTTATAGTCTTCAAAAGTTCCACCCAAATAGGCCTCCTTTGAATTAGTCATGGCTTTTCTTCGTGCCAAAGAACAATTTCACATACAGAGAACCATAGTATCAGGCCACTAAATATATTGAATTGTAGAAGTACGCTCCAAATGGATATGGAAAAAGAAGCTAGCTTTGTTTGGTTAGTTTGTATGGTTAGCTTTTTTTTTTTTTCCCAACTTATAGAATAACAGGAGGTGAAGGAAGTACATGAAGCCTGTGAAAGAAAGAAAATGGGTTGCCAATGGTTTGTTATTCCTTAAGTATCTGTCTGACTCCTTCACTCAGCATAAAAGACCCTCAACATTTGGTCCCAAGCCTGTCTACACAGCCTTATCTCCTACCAGCATTCATCCACCCCACCCCCAATTTCTGATGATTCCCTTCAAGTCTTTGCTGTACACTGTGTGCGCTGTCCCCCTTAAGTGGAATGCCCCTTGCCCCTTATCTTGTAAATTCTCTTCATCATTTAAGAGTGCGTTCAGTCAGATGTACTGGAATTGCTGAAAAGGGGAGCTGCCGCATTTGTGCGGTGAGAAAGAGAATGAGTGGTATTAGAGTGGGGTGGCCTATGCCTGTGTTTCTGAAGGGTGACAGAGAAAGTTTCGTGTTCTTCATTGTATTTGCATCTTTGTAGAAATGGCCATATTAGAATTGCTATTATATCATTTAGAATTTTGCTAAAAACTGAGTTGAAATATCTCACTGCATTTCTTTTACTGGTTTTTCGAAACTCAAACTAAAGCAAATTTTTTCAACTAAAAATAATTCACCAATCCATACTTTGTGTTAGAAAAGGTCAGTGAAGTGCTCATCTAAATTGGTTTAAACATAGGGGTGCAGTGATCATGGACCAGATGAAAGAAAATGAATTTTAATCATTGAAATTTAAAGAACAAAAAATTAACAGTTATAGGTTAACAGTTTCTTAAGACGCAAGGATGAAATTCACAATGATAGGAACTGTATTATTAAATCAAATATCTCCAGATCTGTAAGAAATTATGCTGAACTCAAGGTGGTTTTCAATGCCCATAAGTGGTTGGCTCTGTGTGCAGGAGGCCCATGTAAGAAAAGGATGGTCCTGCACAGCAGGGACACTTTCCTTCTTTTGGAATATTCCCAAATATTTGGGGACCAATGTATGCACAATTTTGTTTTTATTTCCAGCTTTTGACACGGAAGAAATACTGAGGCTTCTTCATCTCCTCTTTTGTGTGCTGGTGCTGTGTCACAGTGGTAGGAAACTCCACTTCTGGAGTCAGATATATCTGGCCATTTCACTCTCCCGTTTTCTACCTGTGTGGCCTTTGGCAAATTATTTATTTTTTAATTTATTTTTATTTTTAAGATTTTATTTATTTGACAGAGAGAGACACAGCGATCGATTTATTTATTTATTTATTTATTTATTTTTAAAGATTTTATTTATTTATTTGACCCGAGAGAGACAGCGAGAGAGGGAACACAAGCAGGGGGAGTGGGAGAGGGAGAAGCAGGCTTCCCGCGGAGCAGGGAGCCCGACGCGGGGCTCGATCCCAGGACCCTGGGATCATAACCTGAGCCGAAGGCAGACACCTAATGACTGAGCCACCCAGGCATCCCTGGCAAATGATTTATGACCTCTAAGCCTCATGTCCTGTTCTCTAAAATGCTAGTCATAGAGTACTTGTCTTGAAGGGGTTCAGAGTAAATTAAATAATATTACACAGGGAGAGCATTTAGTGCATGATACACATTTAATGTATGTTGCTAATTGTTGTCATTACTGCCCTGCCTCCATTATTTTTTTTTAATAAGCTATGATCCTACTACTCAACTATAATGTGGATATTATGAAACCACTGGGCCATCTTTTTATCAGTAAAAGAGCTATTAGACCCTCTTTTCTGCTTTCACTGTAGATTTTGGGATTCTCTCATGTGAGGATTCTGTGACATCTATCTTAAATTCTCTTCCTGTGCCTGCTTCCCTCCTGATCTGTCCAAATAGTCTCAACCAGCGCCATGTGGCTCCAGCCTATAAATCATTGAGAGTTAGTTAGTAGGAAATCTTTTAAAAGAGCTTTAGTTAAAGGCAACATAAAATGGCCCCCAAATTTGCATTCAATACCAGAAAGAACACTGGAAATGTTCTTGCACAGAAAAGTTTGGGCCAAGATGTAGGTAGTGTGTTTGGGAAGGCAGATGATCAGGTTTTAGAGGGTTTAGCCACAATGCTTAATTCTTGACTGATTATTCTCTTCCAAATCTTTTAATTTGAAATTAAGCACATATTATTTTGTTATCTGGGGCCAAAAGTCTAAAGTACTAGACATGTTAGTTTAAAAAGTTAATTCTCCTTCTTCATTAATTCTTGAAAGTAGCATCTTAGTTCCAGGAACCCGTAATCCATATCAAGATTTTCCTAGTGGAGGACATGGACCAAAAAGGCTGGGAATATGGCTATGTTATTATAAAATGTAAGTCAGATACTTAGAACAAAGTGGGATTAATGAGTCTCACAACTGAACTCTTCATTCCCACCTCTCAACTCTACCAGATTTGCTCTTCCTCCAGGGTTCCTCCATGTCATTAAATGACACTATCAGCCATCAGCCAACTCGTGGCTATGTAGGAAAAGTTAGATTTTTGTTCTTGACACCTCTTTCCTCATTCTGTCCTGAATCCAGGCTATTCTCATGGCCTATCAGTGCTATCTCCAGTATGTATCTTAAATCTATCCACTTTTCTCCAGTTCGGTCATCACCATTACCTGGCCTCATCTACCATTTTATTCCATGGGCTTGTAGCACAGGCTCCTAACTCGTCTACCCATTTCCTCTCCTGCTACATCCATCCATTTTCTACATAGCAGCCAAAGTAATATTTAAAAGACAAATATGATCCTATAACTTTCTGTTTAAAATCTATCCTTGATTTCTCCTTGCATTTATGATAAAATACAAAATTCTTAGGATAGTTCCAAGCCTTGCATGATATGACCCTTGCTTCTCTCTCTAGTCTCATTTTACACTGTCCTCCACCCTTCACTGTATTTCAGTCACGTTAATCTTTTCCTGAAATCCACCAAGTGCTTTCCTACCTTAGCATCCTCCTATATATTGTTTTCTCAGACTGGAATGTCCCTACTCCAACTCTTCCCATGGATAAATGTGATAACTCTTTTTGATAATTTATTTTGTCATATCTACAAAGAAGACTTTACCGACAAGTTCTGATCTAAATTAAGTCTGTACTAAGACTTCTCTTATAGCCTTCATTTCTTTTTCATAGTACACGGCACGATTTGCAAGTGAATATTGTTCTGTATAATTATTTCTTAATGTCTGTCTTCCTCACTAAACAATAGACTCTGCAATTCTGGGTTCTGTTTCATCCACTGCTATAAGCCCAGTATCTTGCCAATAGCAAACACTCAATAAATATTAGTGAGTAAGTTTGTGAACTGATTCTGACCACCTCCCTCTTATGCTAACTTTCTCACTGATCTCAGTTAAACTCTCAGTTCACCCACAGACATATGGGTAACTCACAGGGAAATTTAATACTTATATAAGTAATATTTGAAAACACTTTTGAGGCTGTAATTAAAAATTATTATTCAGGTGCAAGACAGGCATATTTATTTATTATTATGAACTTATATATTTAAATTATATATAGAATAAAAATGATACGATTTTCATAAATTATGCATTTAAATACTTCCAAATAGATGTGAAGATAATACATTTTTATCAAGCAAAAAGTGATGCTATATTCTTTAGAAAAATTCCCCAAAAAAACTAAAAGAAAAAAAGAGAAAAAAATTGGTATTCAGGTATTTGAGCAACACTGAAGAATCATTGTTTATTAGAATCTTTGATAATATTTACTTAAATTCTTGCTAGTATAAGAATGGTTTTTACCTTTTTAAATTTGAGTATAGTTTACACATGATGTTACATCACTTGCAGGTGTACAACTTAGTGATTTGACAAGTTTATACATTATGGTATGTTCACCACAAGTGTAGCTACTATCTGTCCCATTACATCACTATTATAATATCATTGACCCTATTTCTTATGCTCTGCTTTATATTTCTGACTTAATCCTTCCATAACTGCAGGTCTGTATCTCCCACTCTCCATCACCCATTTTTCCCCAACCCCCTTTGGCAACCATCAGTTTATTCTCTGTATTTAAAGTTCTGATTCTGCTCTTTGTTTGTTTATTCTCTGTCTTTTTTAAGATTCTATTTATCAGTGGAATCATATGGTATTTGTCTCTCTCAGTCTGACTTATCTTGCTGAGCATAATAGAATAGTACTTTTTAAATTTTTTAAAATATTTTTCTCTGTTTCAATCTTTATAAATAGAACCTTTTAAATTTCCATTCATGACTTAGACTTGTTGCCCATTTCCGTATTTCTCAGATTTAGCAAGTTTAAAAACCAATATAATTAGAAAACCCCAGAATGATAGGTAACCAAATAGACATTCTATACTCTATAGTGGAAAAAAAATCTAAGACTTCATTACAACATAGTTTGGAAAAACTTGTGTTTCTCTGCAGTTCGTTTTGGTTAGAATGTCCCACTTCCTCAGTGTACAGACTTTCATTCTTTGGTTAACTCTACCATAGTACTGAAAATTTGCATTTACAATTTACATGGGTTCATGATAAAGTTTCTGTATGTTTACATTTGGTAGTATGTTTTAGAGCTGTTTCTAGAAAAAAAATTGTTTTGCTTTGCTTTTTAAAGTAGCTTCCTTAAAAGCTATTGCTTTTCACATAGAAAAGAATAAATTTTCCCAGATGATAGGAGCATATTTTGAAAAATAAAATTAGAACCTTTTAACCTAAAAGACATATGAGTGCATGAATATACATGTGCACACACACAATATATATGAAGAAAATGATTTATGAAACTAGGCCCTTAAATTTGAGGAGCATTTTAATGTTTCTAAAGACAATTTGTTTTCCTAAAGTGAAACTAATGGGCCACACAGGAATATGAGCTGATGGGAGCCCATGGGGCCTCTAGTATCTGGAGGAGTCCTGTAGCAGTTGCCGTGACTGGGGGAAAGAAAGAAACGGCAGTGAAGGTAGCCCAACATATGCCGAATTATCATCCCAATGAAGCTGACTTTCTTCTTCACTTAGAACAAAACCAGGCAAGTCAGGATTTATCTTTAGGTTAGGGAATTAAGGTTTGGAACTGAATGCTAACATTGTCAATATTAAAATATGTTCCTGTGACAAATGATGATATCTCTGGTATGGTTTGAAATAAAAGATCCTGAGAGAAGTAATTACCTTAGTATAAAAATCTGGTTTTTATTGTTTTTTTCAGTTGTGCAAGTAGTCACTAATATTCGGATTTAAAATTCTGTGCTTCTTTGATATAATCTGTGTGGCTTTAGAAGTGGTTTTATATTCAGGTGCTAAATATAAATGCAGCGTCTTTAATCCATGATCAAATCTTAAGCTAACATGTGTAATTTTCCACCTATAAATTTAAGGAAGTAATAACCTCCTAAAATGTGATTGACACATTTACACAAATTTGGTTAATATTTATAGGTTTTTGGCCAGTAGATTTATTTCTCTTTTTTTTTTTAACATGGTAATATTTAATTCATCATATAAATTTGTTTGCTGGTTGGTATGTGAAAAGTTTGCTGTGATGATCATGTTGTTTTTAATATATTTGGTTTAAGAGTTTAAATTCATCCTCTGTTGGAAGCTATTGCATAATAAAGAGTTTGGCTGGTTTTCATCATCCCCGGTTCCTGGAAGATAAGCCTGAAATCCTCAGATATTCTTGAGTGATAGGAATGTCTTTGTTATTGATGGTGGGCCCCTGATACCATAACTGAGTCATGCTAACAAGATGACTCAGAATGTGGTTTGGCCATGCCAGAAAGGCGACCCATGTAACTAGAGAGGTGGGGCTTTGAGCCGGGTGATATTGGCCTAACTTCCAGGTAGGGGAGGAGAATTGGAGATTGAGTTCAATCCCATGACCAGTGATTCAATCAATCATGCCTATGAAATGAAACCCCAATAAAAACTCTGGACACCAAGACCTAGGTGAGCTTCCCTGGTTGGTGATTTTCTTATGGGTCCAGAAACCCCAGGAAGGTGATATTCTTTGTCTCACAGTTTGGATCTAAAAGAAGCATGCCTACAGTAACAGAAGTCTTTGGATTAAAGTGTTAAAGGTGTTAATAATGAAATTTTGTGAAATAGAATGACATTATAGTAACTCATAGAACAGAAGTATGACCTTACTACTCTGAAGTTACTCAGCTCTGGAAAAGAATATATAGTGTTTCATTAACTACACAGTGAGAAAATAATCTTATTCTTCCCATATCTAAAGATACCCAAATCCATGACAATGGGATGGTTGGTGTCTACCAAGAGTCTCAAGGATAGGGAGAGCATGGTATCATGGAGAAAGCACAGATGTAGGAGTCCTGGGCTCAATTTCAGGGCCACCCTTCATTTGTTGTGGGCCTTTGGCAGGTCTCACTAAGCCTCACTTCCTTTGCTTGCCAAGTAGAGGTAACAAAATTATTTATAAAGAGTTGTAGAGAATGGCAACATTATTGGTCATTATTGGTCAATTACTATGTAATTTCCTTTCATTTTATTAACATTATTCTGTTTCTGTTTGAAACAACAAAAGGACAAGGAAAAATGGTAAATTAAGAATCCTTCCACATCACCTCTAGCCTTCAAAAAACTCTTCAGAATTCTTTTTTTTTTTAAGATTTCATTTATTGATTTGACAGAGAGAGAGAGAGAGAGAGAGAGCAAGCAGGGGGGAGTGGCAGACGGAGAGGGAGAAGCAGGCTCCCCAGTGAGCAAGGAGCCTCATGTGGGGCTCGATCCGAGGACCCCAGGATACTGACCTGAGCCGAAGGCAGATGCTTAACTGACTGAGCCACCCAGGTGCCCCCAGAATTCTTATTTAAGAGCAGACATTCCTAAAAGAAGACACACTATCACTATCAATCTTATCTAGAAAAAGTTTTACAAAAAAGTATGTATTTTTTTTCTGGAAAAAGTAATTGATATTATGTATAAAATGGGAGGTAAAAATACTCCTGGCAAACCATAAATTTGATAAGGCTGTACTAACAATATCAGTAAAAACCCTCCTTGACACCATATATTCCCCTTCAAGTACTACCCCAAGTTAACAGCTTAGTTATTTGAAAAGCTTAAATGAAATTTAATACACCAAATGCGTTAAGAAATTCCAGTAACAAAAGTTAAGCTAATAATTCAGTGCCAATAATGAAATTTAACCTTCATTTTCACTGGTAACCTCTAAGAAGGAATTACCTGGGAGAGAGTGACAGATTTTCTTCTAGTCTTCCCTAATAATTACATAATTTATTTCGAGTAAGTTTCTATTTAACAGAGCATAATGTTTTCCTCTCTTTGAGTTCCCTTCAGAATTTTTGAAGTGTTGTCATATATCATTGTTGAGTTTTTCATAAGTAAACACACCACTAAAGGGTGTACTTTTGTAAGAATACTCAAAGGAATGATGTAAACACTTGTACCTTGCATAGGCTAGGCTCATTTTTTTTTTTTTTTTGAATTGCTGGAATTTCTTCAAGTAAACACATAAAGGAGTTTGTAGAAATATCAGAAATGAATTTATGAAGATTTTTTTTAATGCTGTAGCAAAATAACCAAAAATAAAATTATCTGGAGAGACAATAGAGGAATTGGAGGGTTTAGTTTAATCCAGCTTTCTGAGTGTGAAGCAATGAACTTTATGTGGACCTTGGGGGTCCTTGAGAGGTAATAAAGCTATAAACAATTCAGGGACAGGCTCAAATTCCCAAGGTACTTGGCAAGCACATTTAATCTTTCCGAAAATGCACAGGTTTGATTACAGTACGACTCTTTAAGTCTGCATCGTACCCATTTTAATTGAAGTTTAATATTCCAGAAAGAAGAGAGAAGTTGATATTGCTCTTTGTTATAACTACTGCATGCCCTGTGGTATTTAAAATAGCCACCAGGACAGTTAACACTTGTGGTGCTGGCTGCACAAACACAAGAAATCACATAAATTATATAAGCAGCTATTTAAAAGAAAAACATGGTGAAAAGTAATTCTGATTATAAGGTTTTGGTGACAGCAGCAGCCATGCCATTGATACTGACATTGACTGTTGTTACCAAGACCTTATAATCGGAGTGTTATTACTTCTCTAGACAGTTATTTTACACAAATTCAGAATATTAAAATCTGACTTTTTGGGCTTTAGAGCTTGATAGGCCTGGGGTCAAATCCTTTCTCAGCTTTTCCTGGCTGTGTGATTTAAGGAAAATTATTTAAGTGCTCTGAGCCTCACTTTCTGCACTTTCAATATGGGGCTGATCAGCCTCCCAAGTGGTTGTGAGGATATTAACTGAGGACACATGAAAAGCACTAAGCACAGTGTCTGGTAATTACCTGGAGGGTCAAATTTCTCTTCCTACATTTCATGTGGAGAGTCTAGAAGCTTTCTAACTGAAAGGCAAGGTTCTGTTTCACGTAGGCGAATAGAATAATAGAATTTCAAGTTTCTCGGTGCTCCCTGATCTGGGCATAAATTAAAGGGAAAGAATGGAGAATTAAGGAGGTTAGTTTGGATGTTGCTGCAATGATCCAGGTGCAGGGTGAAAAATGTGGAAGTGGAGTGGGGATAGAAAGTTTTGAAATGGAGCAGGATATGGTGCAAAGAAATAGCTCATAGAAATTGCTGAATGACTGTGGACATGGAGTGGGAGATATGAAAACACCAAAGCAGGTCCAAGGTTAGCATTTGAGTGGACTTTACTGTCATCTCTTCTCTTGCCATCACTTCCATCCCTGCCATGTTTATAATCACCTCTCAGAAAACAAATGCCTCTTCCATTTTAACTAAATGTATAAGACGCCCAAAAAGGAAGGAGCAGTGAAAATTTAGTAGCAGCATGCGTGGATCTGGAAATAAACATTTCCCCAGCTCCATCCCCACATCTGACTCCAGCCCACCACTAAGAATTTCTTGGAGAATTCATAAGGCTTTGAGTTCATTTTGTGTCCAAATAAATTTGGGCACTGAGGGACTATTTTCATGTAGGACATGTACTAAATTTATTTTTCCTTTTACAAAACCAGTTTAAATCACCCTATATGCGCTGGAGATGCAATGTAGAATTTTTTTTATTTTTTTATTTTTTTAGAGAAAAAGAAAGGAAAGGAATCGAAGAACAGTTTTCCACATTCTCCAGCTTGTTAGGGAGCATGAAGTCTTCCTATAGAATAGAGAAAGGTAATCCGGAAAGGCATTTACAAAGAAAAGGCATTACAATTCAAAGTTCCCGAGGTAATCGAAACCACTTTCAAAAGTGTAATGATGTGGGGCACCTGGGTGGCTCAGTCGTTAAGCGTCTGCCTTCGGCTCAGGTCATGATCCCAGGGTTCTGGGATCGAGCCCCGCATCGGGCTCCCCGCTTGGCGGGAAGCCTGCTTCTCCCTCTCCCACTCCCCCTGCTTGTGTTCCTGCTCTCACTCTCTCTCTCTCTCTCTCTCTCTCTCTGTCAAATAAATAAATAAAATCTAAAAAAAAAAAAAAAATGCAACAGTCTTCCTTTAAAAAAAAGTGTAATGATGTATCTAAATGAGGAAAAATGCTGTGCCACTGTAGGAATGGGCAGGGGCCGGTGTCCTCATGTAGGTGAAATTCAGAGTTTTTAAGGAAAAGCAGCAGTTCATACTTGCATACTTTAAATAAGTATGCACAGATAGAAAATTGGGAAGCCCCAACCTTGATGTTATTTTTGACCTGTTACTACCTTTTGCTTCCTCATCATCCATCCAATAAGAAGCCCTACTGATTCTATTTCAGAAATAGTTTTCACATTGCTCTCCTTTATAATCTTACTTCTGTTGGTTTAAAGTCAGTCTTTATTTCTTCTTCCTTAATTACTTTCATAGTAATCCAATTTGTCTACTTACCTCCAGTCTCTCAGCTCCTCTCCATCCTCAACACTCCCACTCTAATGTTCTGTGATTCTACAGTCTATGTGGAAGTGACAGAACTCTGGGAAGGAGATGACAGCGTCATCTTGGAGTTCAAAGTGCTTAAAACGTGTAATTCTGAAAGTAATTAGATATGAAATTTCAACTTAGGAAAGCAGATTCTAAAACATTCTGATGAAAAAGGTGAAGTAATTGCTAGGAGTATAGCTAAAGAGGGATAGGGGATTCAAAAAAATATAGTTCTTGGGGCACCTGGGTGGCTCAGTTGGTTAAGCGACTGCCTTCGGCTCAGGTCATGATCCTGGAGTCCTGGGATCGAGTACCGCATCGGGCTCCCTGCTCAGCGGGAAGTCTGCTTCTCCCTCTCCCGCTCCCCCCTCTTGTGCTCTCTCTCTCTCTCTCACTGTCTCTCTCAAATGAATAAATAAAATCTTTAAAAAAATATAGTTCTTCCCAGAGAATTATAATTATTCAAAACAAGGAAGAAAACATCTATTTAACATAGTGATTAAGAGTCAGAAACCTCTGAATTCAAGTGCCGGATCTGTGGCTTAGCTGTGTGGTTTGGAGCAATTACTAAACCTCTTCAAATATCAACTTTGTTTTCTATAAAATGGAGATGACATCAGAAGGGTTGTGATGAGGATTAAATTTTTTTTTAAGATTTTTTATTTATTCATTTGAGAGAGAGTGAGAGAGCGAGCGAGAGAGAGAGAGAGAACACCAGCAGGGGCAGGATTAAATATGATTAATAAGAGAAAAAATAAGATTATTAATTAAGAGTTCCAGCCACATATTGAAGAGTCAATATTATTAGCTATTGTATAAAGAAACTACTTACAGGGCCCTCACATACACCAGGGTTTAAAACAGGTACATGGGATGAAAGGAAGTGCACAAAACCAAGGATGAAAAAATTAACAAAACAAAATAAACAAAAAAGGTAAAAAAAAATATGTGAAGGAGGCTAAAGTTCAAAGTGAGTTTATTTTCCATAAATTGCTAATTAAAAACAATTCTAATCAGCAAAAGATACACAAGGAATATCATTCCATGTTCACAGTTGGAGAGGGGGAGGCTGAAATACTTTGATGATCAGGGTAGAGAGCAGAAATGTCCAGTATCTCTTCTGATTCTACTTTCCGTATCAAAGAGAACAGCTTTTCAAAATATATATGATGGTATAAACATAAACTTAGATGAAAGACATGATGAACTAAACTGTAAAGTATTATATACTAAAGTATTTCAATATTCTCCAGGTTCAGAAGAGCACACTTTAAGGTAATTAAACAAAAGTATAGATTTTTAATTAACTTAAGACATGCTATTCTGAGCCTGTTCAACTTGACCAATAACTTGATGAAGATGCTCAAGTCATACTGACAAAATATACTTGTAAGATATATGTATGACACAAAGCTAGGAAAGATGTAATGCCTGTTAAATAACAGAATCAATCTTTACAAGTGTGTTGATAGACTGAAACACTGAACACATAACAAATATGAAATGTTAAAGGGACAGTTTTAATCTCAATGCTAGCATTTAGTTAACAAAATCTATTGGCCAAAAACAAATACCCGAAGGCTTACTAAATAGCTCATGGACAGACACAGATGTAATATGATGGTTTAAAAAATGTGATCTTTGTCTACATAAATAGGAATAAAGTGTACATGAAGAGAAAAATGTTTTACTGTTTTCTGTTCTAATAATGGTCAGCTTGGGGCAACACATATTGGGAAGCAGATTGACGAGTTAAAGGTTGTACAATTATGGCAACTGGGATGATGAGGGGATCTGAAAACCTGTGGAATGCTTCAAGATACATAACTTAGACAGAAGCATATGTAACGGTATTAATCATGCCTTTTTATTTTCTATATTTCTGATGCTTTGACATCTGAGACCTTGCTGACCCTGCAAAGACTGCCTCTCCCAGGGCTATCCAATTCCTAGAGATAATTAAACACCTACCCAAGAGCATGTTCTTCGAGTTCAAACCAACCAGTTCAGGCTCCCTCCTCTCAACCACTTCCTTCTTAAGCTGAGCTGCTCCTCCTTGCCTGCCCTAATCACCTCCGGGCCAGGAGTAACACAATTAGGAAGAGTCCCTTTACAACAGTGATTGCTGAAATTATCATCCAACCAGCCAATCCTAAACCTGTTTACCCTGCTTTGTCTTGCCTCTCCTGTAGAAACCACAGTAAAGGCTCATTCCCCTTACTCTGTTTCTTGATTGACTCTAGTGCTATCCCATGGGGCCTTGGATGGTGTGGTGTGCTCTCTCCTCTTTGGGAACTGTGAATATCAAGCTATCTTTTCAATGGCAGTCTTCTCTTGAGCTGATGATCTCACCATACCCAAATAATAATAAAACCTACATTTTTAAACAATAATGATAAAATCTTAAGATCCAGAAGAATATTTATTTATATTTTCATCTACCAAACGTTGAGCACTTACTAGGTGTCAATCACCATTCTTTGTACACAACTACCTAGATTAGAAGAACAACTCTACTTGAATGTGTAGGATTCCCTCTTCTATAGCTTACCTTCTGAGTACACTCATTCAAGTTCCTTGTAAATCATACAACTGATTATATTCAGGGGGTAATATTCAAAATATTTACCAGCCAGCATTCTCTGCAACTGATCACTCAGAACTGTTGCCTGCCATAGAGCTGGAGAGGGATGCTAGCGACTTGGAGCCAGGCCCCTTTAGTTGCTGAGCAGTTGGCAGGTTTGGGACATCCTAGAGGAGGGTGTGAGGTTAGTGGGGGGTAAGGGTAGTAGCACTGACACATTTCAACATTGGAATCAACTGGCATGACCATATTAGAACTTTTACGTTGAATATTAGTCCTGATAATATATCCCTTGTTCTCCTCTTCTGTCTCTTGTCCTTACCAAGTTCTTTTTTATGAAGTAAATTATAGACTTCACCTTATTGGTCATCATGCCCTGAGAAATGACTAGTGTCTTTCTTAAACTGTGCTACTTGGATAACTCCAGAAGTGGTTTACCAGCTCAGGGTAGACTTCTACATCCTGATTTGAACTCTGTTCCTATTCGGACCACTAGAATTGTGCTTTGTTTTCAATATCAATAAAATAAAAACCTTATGTGTCTTTTTGTAGAGTGCTTCACTGAAGTGAAAATGATGGAATTCATTCATTTTCTAGCTGGCAAGCAAACTAATTAAAAGATTATCATATATTCTTTAAGTCAGCAAGTCTTTCAATATATTTTAAATTACATTTTGATACTATTATCTTTATTTCCATATTAGAAAAGTTAATGTGCTCACTAATCTAAAAAGTTGCTCACTTGACAATAGGCATTTCAGCTAATGTGAATTAGCAGTTCTGCTGAACTTGGAAAAGAAGGGGGGGCAAAGGACACCATTTGACGGAATAATGATAATGCAGTAAAAAAGTACAATCCTCAGCAAGATTTTATGTTTTCAGGATCAGAAACATTGTTCTACTACTACTAATTTTAATACTATTGTTTATAACAGTGTTAAGTATTATCTGATATTGGCAATGAGTTCTATGGTGAAAATTTCTACTGATTATTGTATCATTAAAATTAACCCACCATAACTTACCAAAAATGTTAGATCTAATTCTTCAATTGAGAGTATATGTCTTGATGATTTTTTGAGGCTTAAAAGCAATAAGTTATTTACTTATTGAATGAAATTTTGTCCAGTTTTAAAAGCTATACAATAGATATTTCAAACTGTGTTGTAGGTTATTAACAAATGTTACGATTAATCCTTGCCTCAGATATAGTACCTTTCAAAAAACCCACACTTGTGAACATTTCATTTTAATACCTGAATTAGCTCATATTTGATAACTAAAAATATTTTCTTATCAGCCTCTAAAGCTGTATTTCCTGCTGGCTGTAACCATCAAATGCAAGTTTGCTTAAAGGATTTACTTGACCTTCCATAATAAGCTATTAGAGCTTTCAAAGCTAAATTAAAATGGACATCAAATTCCCTTGTGAGACAGAAGTGTCCACATTGTGCAAAAGGATAATAGATCAGATGCATTTGCTAAAACTCAATAAAAATAACAGGAGTTTGGCTATATAGGTGGTGATAGAGAATGCTCAAACAAAAGAGTTTTACGTCATAGTCTCAGATTCTCTTAGTTGGAAAAATGAATGTTTTCTAATTCAATCACTCATTTGAATGTTGAATTTCATCCCTGAGCTCCCAATCCTGTTTGAATACCCAGTTGCTCCCAGAGCAACACATTGCTTCTTTGTATGTTCTTTCAGTTCCCTGGGAGAAACATTCCTGCTCATGTTAAAATTCAGAGCCTCCAAGCTGCTGGAGAAAAGCAGGATGTTACCTAATTTAGACATGCGCTATTATTAGCACAGGTTAAGCTTTTGCTTTTTTCATCCAGTGAGTTGAGAGTTGAGGCAAAATTTCCTCCAGAATAGTTTCCATTGAATTAAAGTAGCCTCTCTATCCGTGACAAAAGATACTCATTCATGTGGAAAGGTCCTCAGATTTAGTTGTTTGTCTCCTTTCCCAACATTTTAGAAACTGCGGATCTTAGGGAACCTCAGGGAAAAGTTGCCTTAGGAGACCCACCTCTAGTTCTCAATTTCTCTTATGTTATCAGAATTACCAAATATTCCTTTGGATTACCAGGCAGAAGGGAAATCTAGATTTACTCCTTTGAATTGGGTTGACAGACTAGTGAGAAAGCCTGGGGGTATGGGGTGTGTTAGAATTCATACAGTTTTAGAAGACCTGGATTTCTGGGCTTCATTCTACCCCTAGTGAGCTTTATAATCCTGAGTGAGTCACTGTACTTCTCTGATTTTCAGTTTCCTTATCTATAAAGTGAGAATAAATATACCTATAATTCAAGGTTGTTAGAATTAAAGGAAATAATACAGAATATATAAAAAACTAAAACCCTTTCCTCCTTATCGCTTTACATTTAACAGCAAGGCAGCTTTGTAACCCTAATGCCTTTAATGGGAAGTAAAAGAGTTAACATTTGTTTAGAAGATGTATAGAATTCACATGAACCAAATGTCATCACAATAGAGAATAAGCTTTTAACCTTGAGGATTTTTGTTGCTCTTACCTGTCACTCTAAGCACCTGAGGAGCCTAGGCAAAAATTGAAGATGGCAATTTTCTGATGCTGAATATATTATGATGATAAAAACAACAGCTGCTATCTACTGTTTGTTAGGTTCTAATCATTGCTCACAATCGCTTTACATGCATATTCTTTCACGTGGTTATGGCTGGGAGGGACTGGTCCTGGATTTAGTAATTTTTCTTGTCTGTCCTTTCCTGACAAAAAGAAATCCATGGGTCCTATATTTGATTAACATTAAAGAACACATTTGGCCTTATTTCTGAAGACCCTCTGTGACTGTTCTCTATGCCTTGAGGACCATAATTTGGGTTGTCAACCTGTAGTTAGGAATGACATTTCAAAGAAAATGTCCTTTGCCTGGCACTTGAGTGAGGAGTGAGAATGGCCAAATTTCAGTTTGGGTAGATAGACAACTGCCTGTCTGGAGTCCTCCCATGTGTTTGAATTATTCTTTCAATTCATGATGCTTTTTAGTTGAGAATTCTAAAAAGCTGTGTGAAATTCCTGCGGATGTCTGTTCTTACTATGTATACTTTAAGTATTTACATTTGTTTTAAGTATATAGTATTCATTGATTCATTCATTCAAGTAATAATAGAATACCTATTATCTAGATACTTTGTTAGTGGCAGAGGAATATAGATAGCAATGAATGTCATGTCGTTCATCAAATCTGCCTTGATAAGCTGTTTTCTTTTGAAAAGCAACCAAAAACAACAACAAACAACAAAAACCTCCCTGCTTACTTCCCAGTTTTTAATTTTTTATTAGGACTTTCTTTCACTCTATTTATGGATTTTCTTCTTTCACAAATTCCTTTCTCTCTCCACAGATTAAAGAAGAAAATACAAAGTAATTTTCTTCTTCACATCCTTTCTTGCTGATTAATGTTGCTTATGTTAGCTAGTCTTAGACTTCTAAGATGACAAAATTAATGTTTGCTGTGTTGAGATAGAGTTTTTAGTGCTCTCCATTAAAAATTGAGACAATGTTTACACACTCTTACATGCTGTTTACCATTTCTGTTTATAATCCGTGAGGGGAAAAGGAGGCTCTTCATCTCACAAGAGTTTGAAAATTCTATCAGAACATTTTCACAATATTGGTATGGAGGACTATTCTCATCTTCTTGACAAAATGTCAATGCATGGCCATGGTGCACTTGAAAGTGCATATCTGTTTTAGGCAGTCACTGAAGTTCAAAGACAAGTATGGGCTCCTAATGCTATCCGTAAAGTGTTTGGTCTTCCATATCCTCAAGAAAAAAATATATTTTATAAATTCTAACCTTTTCTTGTACACATTTAAGTAAGGTATCATGGGGATTGATTACCCAAACATCTTGGCTCTGGCAGTTTATATAGAATATGACTCCATGATAAGTGAGTCCAGTACTCTGAAATGCTGAGTAACCAAAAAGCTAAGTTATATGGCCAGGTGGCTGGCCTAGGGAGACATAACCCTTACTCTTGTTACCACAGATTGACAACCACAATCTCTTATGCCATTTTAGGGTGAAATATGTTAAGGACAGGTATGTGATAAATAGAAGTATAATGTGGAAGAACATATAATACAGGGAACTATAATGTTTAAGGACTATAATGTTGAGAAAGGCATCTGTGTAGGGAAACCTCGAAGTTGAACTGTTATATTTCAAATCAATCATTTCTAGTTATGGGGTCAGGACCTTAAATCTCTGGTAAAACATTTTCTGTTTGTCAAGGGAGCAATTATATTTTAGAGTTTTTCAAAATCATACTTAAATTAACCAGTGTTGTGTTTTTTAATTCATTTTGCACACTGGGCTAAGTCTACAATTAGTAGGATTTTCTTAGAAACATGATTTGTTGGTATTAGAATTATTCACAAATAACTTATGAACACTGTAATATCAGCCTTATGGTTTGCAAATAAGAAAAAAGGCTATAATAAATAAAATATATTACATTTCAAGTCCTTTTTGAGTGGTATTTCTGTTGCCTTGATCATTTATGCTACAAATACTTATTGAGTACCTTCATGATATAGAAACTGCCATACTGTGATGAACAGAATATAGTTCCTGCCCCAAGGCACTCCCTGCCCAGGGTGGGAGAATGCTGGGTAAATAGACAACTGCCTGTCTGGAGTCCTCCCATGTGTTTGTGTACCCATTAGTATTATTCATAGAAACATAAATGCTGGAGCGCCTGGGTGGCTCAGCTGTTAAGTGTCTGCCTTCGGCTCAGGTCATGATCCCAGGGTCCTGGGATCGAGCCCCGAATCGGGCTCCCTGCTTGGCGGGAAGCCTGTTTCTCCCTCTCCCACTCCCCCTGCTTATGTTCCTGCTCTTGCTATCTCTCTCTCTCTCTGTCAAATAAATAAATAAATAAATAAAATCTTAAAAAAAAAAAGAAACAATGCTGTATTGGCTTGTGAATCACCATATAACATCCCTGCTGATTACAAGCACATTTTCTTGAATATTGTAATTACTAGGACTTTTACTGTAAATTTCCCTGTCAGGAATCAGAAACCCTTCAGTATAAAACAGCGTATCAGTCACATGAATGTTTCATCACTATAACATATGTGTTTGCAATGTGTTTAAATGGTTTTCTTCTCATTTCTATTACCTTCCTGGCTCGAGTCTTCATTACCTTGTCCCCACATTGTGGTCTCTTACCTGGTCTTTTCCCTCATCCTCATCGCACTCCAGTTCTTACTGACGTGTAAATCTTATCCTTATTTTAGGTGTTCCTAAAATCCTATTTCCATAAGTACATTTTCCTGGCCACTCCCTGTGACACTTATTTCTCTGAACTGTGGGGTTTTATATCTGTACAGTTTAGCACCAGGTCATTTTGTTGGAGGATGTTTTATGTGCATATTTTGCCTTCCTGGTATAGCAAGAAGCTCCTTCCAGAGAGGAAGTCATGTCTTATGAGCTCTGACTAAACTGTCATCTAGGTAAGTCTAGTGAATGTCTTGTGAAGTTTTCTTTTTTAAATTCTTTATTTAAATTCAATTTAGTTAACATGTACTATAATATTACTTTCAGGGATAGAGTTTAGTGATTCATCAGTTGCATACAACACCCAGTGCTCATGAGATCAAGTATCCTCCTTAATGCCCATCACCCAATCACCCCTTCCCCCACCCACCTCCCTGCCAGCAACTCTCAGTTTGTCTCCTAGAGTTCAGCATCTCTTATGGTTTGCCCTCCTTTCTATTTCCATCTTATTTTATTTTCCCTTCCTTTCCCCTCTGTTCATCTGTTTTGTTTCTTAAATTCTACATATGAGTGAAATCATATGGTATTTGTCTTTCTCTGACTTATTTCACTTAGCATAATACACTGTAGCTCCATCCATGTCATTGGAAATGGCAAGATTTCATTCTTTTTGATGGCTGAGTAATATTCCATTATATATATATATATATATATATATATATATATATCTTCTTTATTCATTCATCTATCGATGGACATCTGGGCTCTTTCCATATTTTGGCTATTGTGGACATTGCTGCTATCACCTTCTACCTCCCTCCCCTGTACCTCATCTTCTGGGACCCCTATTACCCAGATATTATTTCGCTTTATGGGATCAGTGAGTTCTCTAAGTCTCCCTTCATGATCCAGCAGTTTTCTTTCTTCTTTTCAGCTTCCTTATTTTCCATCATTTTATCTTCTATATCATTGACTCACTCTTCTGCCTCATTCATCTTTGTTTTTATATCCTCCATTTGGGACTGCAGCTCAGTAACAGCATGTTTAATTTCGGCCTGACTACATTTTAGTTCTTTTATTTCTACAGTAAGGGATTCTCTAGTGTCTTCTATGCTTTTCTCAAGCCCAGCTAGTATCTTTATAATCATTGTTTTAAACTCTAGTTCAGACATCTTACTTATATCCATATTGATTGAATCCCTTGCAGTGAGTACTACCTCCTGTTCTTTCTTTTGGGGGTGAATTTCTCTAGCTTGTCATTTTGTCTAGAAAAGAATAAAAGAAGAAAGAGAAAAAACAATAATAACAACAACAGATAAAAAACAAACCAGAAAAAAACAAAAACAAAACAAAACAAGAAAAAAACAAGAAACAAAACAAAGCAAAGAACTAGACTGGGTGTGTTTTGGTCTGCTTGTTAAAAGAAATGAGATCCCAAAATATGAAAGAAAGAAAGCTTATATATGTACAAAAATAAAATAAAATACAATGAAAGGAAACAAAAATAATATACATATATACCATATATATAAAAATAAAAATTATGAAAGAATAAAAAATTAATTGAAAAACTAAGACTAACTGAAAAAATAATACGGAAAGACTAAAGAATAATAAATAATAATAAAAAAATGCTATATACTGTTTTCCCCAAGAGCTGAAGCTTTGCAGCCCTCTATGATCAGTAAGCTTGGTATGAGCCAATTGTTCCTGCTGGTCTTCTGGGGGAGGGGCCTTTTGCACAGATTCTCAGGTGCACTTGCCCTCTTGCACATGTGCCTCTCTTGCTAGGAGGCTGGGCTGTAAGCAACTGCGGATTCCACTGTGGCGCTGTTTCGTTCCCTGAAGGCTTTCAGCACTGATGGGTGGGATGAATAGGGCTGTGCCCTGCTCTCTAGCCCGGGAGCTGAAAATTCGTGCCCCCCGCTCTTCAGTGAGCCCTCAAAGAAAAGCAGTCAATCACTCTTGTCTCCCTGGTTTCTGAACTCTGTGTTCACCCAGCCTGTGACCAAGCGTTTTTATCTCAGGCACATGACTGAATTTCAAAACTCTAAATTTTAAGGACTCCTGCAGTGTGGACCTGCACTGTTCCTCCCCAGGGAGGGAGAGGGTCTTGCCACGCTTCTGCCTTTTGCTGGACCACTGTCAGGAAAGCGGTCACACGACTGTGCAGCGGTTTGCAGTTTATGGCAACACCAAGCAGAGGGCTGGCACCTAGACTCACTGTTCTCAGCTGCTTCCCCACTCCTGTGCCTGGGAACTCTGCTGCACCCAGGCACCCCCGTTCTTCTTGTGACCCCAGGGATCCTGAGACCATGCTGTCACACCTGGGATTCCACGCCGCGTTACCTCCTGAGCACCTTTAAGCCCAGGATATCCCTCACTGTAGCAGACTTCTAAAAGTTTCAATTTTGTGTTCCGCTGCTTACAATACCTTGTGGTAGCCTCCTTAAGCAGGCTCCTTCCCCTCTGCCATATCCTCAGATATATCACCCCAGATTCGAGTCTCTGCACCTCCTGCCTTCCATAGAGTGGTCGCCTTTCTACTCATAGAATTGCAGCATTTCTTTTCTCAGATCTCTGATTGATTTTGCAGGTGTTAAGAATGATTTGATAATGACCTAGCTGTATTCGAGGGACCAGGCAAAGTTAGGGTCTCCTACTTCTCCACCATCCTAACTCCATCCCTGTGAATTTTTTTCTTAAATTAGACCCTCAAAGCATTAGGCATAGTACTGAGCATGCAATACAAATTCAAAAGTCACATCCTGAAAGGCTGCAATACCAAGTTGTTCTAGTGCCAGTGTACACTTGCTCAATGTAATATTCAAAGTGAGTTACTTACTAAGGCAAATTTTTTGTTGAGAATCATCTGCTCCACCAAAGATGACTCATTATGGAAGAGGTGGGGTTGCATATGGCTCCACATATGAGGAAACCACCAAAACTCATCCACAGACCCCAGAAGATGGTCATCCCCTTCATCTTCCTCTTCCGTTCCTTCAGGGGAAAAAGGTTGTTAATTCCAGTTACAATGATTGTCTGCCCATCCATCCATCCATCCATCCATCCATCCATCCAACCATCCATCATCTATCCAATTATGTACTCGCATATATGTATTTAGAAGACACAATTTATACTTTCTTTGATACATAGAAGGCTTTGAACATGAAGTATAGCAAAGAAAAACCCATTACTCGGGAAACAACCAGAGACTGTGACAAAACTCTTTTAAAAGTTTTTCAACATGAGACATGGGTATAAAATTACTGCAAAACGGAAATATGCAACCATTCCCAAGGACATTAGAACTCTTTTAGTGTCTTTGTATAACCTGTAGTTTAGAGAGAATGGGGAGATAAGCAGAAAATGGAATCAAGGGAATGTGAATAAAGAAATGAGTGGCAGATCTCCAGCAGCAGGTCATTCTGATATGGGTTGTGACACCACAGTCACAATAAAATAATTCCATAATTTATTTGGGTTCATCATTAGCTCTGAGAAGAAGTTACTCCATATTTAGTGAAAACTAAGGCATAAACAAGGAGGAACAAAGGAAATGTAGGAATTGTTATTTGGAAAATTAGAGAAAACTGAAGGGAAGAAAGGAGAAAGGATGAAAGAGGCTGAGAAGTGGTAAAGTCATAGTAAAACAAGACGAGCAGCTCCTTGGTGGTACACTGTTTCTCATGCTTGTTCTTTCTCTCACGTTCCTGGAAGCAGATTTTCCATCGAGAAACTCTTACTTCCTTGAGAGTCAGCCCTGTTGTCATTCTTCTTATTTTTCCTATTTGGGCATGTTTTATTTCCTCCATTTTCCCTGACCTGCAGTTTAGTTGAGTGTGGGAAATTCCTCAATTTTCTTAACTTGAGGGGGGATAGGACTGTCTTGGCTTCTTTACTAAAGCATGAAATGAGAGCAGTAGAGGGTGCCTCACTACTATCCTGTCATATCATAAGATGTTATTAATCATCACAAAGTTAGGCAACCACACTTAAATTTCAGCCACAACACTGAATCTAACAAGCTCCTAGAATATAGAATAGTAGGTTCTTCAAATGATGTTCCCTCTGTGTGGAGAAAATGTTCTCTCATATTTTCAAAAATTTCATTTTTCTGGGGACTCAGTCAGTTAAGCATCTGCCTTTGGCTCGGGTCATGATCCCAGGGTCCTGGGATCGAGTCCCACATCGGGCTCCTTGCTCGGCGGGGAGCCTGCTTCTCCCTTGCGCCTGCCGCTCCCCCTGTTTGTGCTCTCTCTCTGAAAAATAAATAAATAAAATCTTGAAAAAATTTCATTTTTCTGATATGACTGGTTTCAATAGCGCCCTATAGGCTAACGATGGAGGGCAGACTGCTCCCCTCACCCAGCCAATTAAGCCCAGTGCCTGTTACTAGTGCTCTTCTTTTCATTTTCCCAAGAGAAGGAAGGCAGAGCCCACTGGCAGGAAAAGAATCAGATTCCTATGGTTTACTGGGCAGTGAAAGTGACTTACCAAAGATAAAAGCATAGAGTAAGGCAGCATAATGTAGAATGAGTGGAATCACATAATTCTTCAAAAGGACAGATTTTAATTTCACTTTTATATGGTTAAATACTCTGCTGATATGAAGAAACTTTTTTCTTTATATATAAAGGGCACCTTTAAATTTAATCTGTTTTAGTTCCTTAATATTTTCCTCTTCATCACACATTCATGTTACCATAATATTGTGGAACAAGGAGAGCCTTTAGAGTTAGAAGTTTTTAGCTTATTTGTAGCTCCCGACACACTTGAATTGTGTGATTGTGGGCAAGTCCCATAACCCGTTTAATGTCTGTATTTATGTAGGTAAAAGATGGATAGCAATACCTATTTTATTCTTTTGGGGAGGAAGTGGCACTATAATCCTGGCACATATTAGGTAATCTAAAATGCCTTTTTCCTTTCTTTTTATGTTTCCTACTCTTGTTCTCCTTGCTTCTTTTGTGGGTCTCCTTGAGTTTTATTTTTTTCCATGATAATACTGCATGACGGTGTGGTGGAAGGTCTCACCTGGGTGTTATGTGGCAGATGGGACACTGTGTTCAAGAACTGACCACACCATCTTATTAACTGACTGGTTTGATTAGTGAGTCACCAGCAAAAGCCTTCTTGGGGCTTCTGAGTGATTATTTTACAGTTCAGGGAAAACTTCTAGAGAGGGAAGCAAAGGAATAGGAATATATGGATTCAGGATTTAGAATCTCTGATGACCCCAATCATTGCAGGGTCTTGGGTCCTGCTACCTTTTAGGTGATAAATATGGTGGCCATGGTGAAGAAACATTTGTTACATTGACTGGTGATGCTTACATATATGGTTTTTTTGACATAAGGATGATTTAATCTAGTTTCCCCACAATTAAACTTCTCTACTTACATCCAAGAGGCTCTCCTCTTTCTTAACATTTTGTATATCCTGAGGATACCATATTAGTTAAGATTACCATCAGTTACTTATTGCAGTTTTACTTTGCTTTGAAAAGAGGCATAAGTCTCTTGGGGTTTCCCAGTAATCAGCGCATTCCCACCTTCCACTCCTCTGGATAAACTGAATGTGGGTAGAGATGAGATTTCCTAGATTATGAAAAGTCAACCCTCTAGTCCTTTAAATCTCTGTCCTCTGCCCCCTATAACTTCTATCTTTCCCTGCATCTTCTCATTCCTCTTTTGTTCATTTTTCTTGTTGGACTTTACCCAAAGTTTCTATATCAGGACAGTGGAAAGGTAGCTTTGAAAGGATAGCTCAGGCATTTGTTTTCCTTTCCTGAATATCATGGTAAAATCTGCTATTAAAATATTCATATATTTGAATCCCACAGGAATTAGACAAATGATGTTTGCCCTCTTTATATAGATTCATAGTAGGCATAAATGTGTACCTTTTCCTTTTTCTTTATAACTCTTTCTGATCTGATTTCATTTGATCCTACTTTGGGGAGGTTTTCCATCAGAATTAATTATATTGAGAACAAGTGTCTATTGCTTATTACTTTAAACATAATGATAAAAAGCAGTTGAAACATAGCTGTGGTTGGCCGTGGGTACTTGCCACCCTTTTGTCTCCTGACTTTGTTAGAACTGGAGGAAGGGAGAACTAGAAGTCAAATTCCTCAATTTTAAGTTGTTACAAAACTACACTGAGATTTTATAAAGTTATTGCAAATTATTTTATTAGGTATCTACTTAAATAACTTATGTCTCTACAGTATTTTATCTTCTGTTTTTCCTACCATAATATTGAAAATCATCATTGACTGACATTCTGCCTTTTGTCAAGCATTGTGTTAACTATTTTATAAGCATCATCTCATTTAACTCTCACTAAAACCCTATGAGATAAGGACCACTGCTAACTCTATTTTTCAAATGAGGAAACTGATATTTGGAAAGGTGAAATAATTTGTCCCGTGTCACTAACAAGGTTGGAACAGAACCTCGTTTCTTACTGGGAATTTTTATTTTGAGTTGTGGGAGGTGCTCAAGTAAGGAAAGAGGAGGAATCTTTCAGAAACAACAAGGAAACACAGCAACTGGCTAGAGTCATTGTTTAGCATTCAGAATTGGACAAAAAGTTGAGTTGCCAGGAGTATTTTCTTATATTTCTATTATGTTTGGGAAAGAAAGCTTTTAATTATTCTTAGTATTTACAGTGTTTTTCTTTCACAACACAACATGGTCAAATTTTATTCTCCAACCTATAAATTCTAACCCAGATTAAACAACTGCAAATTCAGGGCCCTTAACTATCATTAACTGACCAAATTTGGAATTTAGAAATAAGATCATCATTTACTAATTCTATATAACATTGCTCTTCACACTGTTAATTAATTCTGTGATTTAGTTAGAATTTACCAATACTGTTGGTTCTCCATGATTTGGGGAAATATACATACCTAAGGAACCTATAGATAAGAGGAAGGAACCCTTTGCCGTTCAGCTTCCTTTATCAAGGATTGCCAATTAAGCAATAAAAATCCAATTTAGCTAACGCATAGGACTTGGGCTCTCCCTGACCTAAAGTTAAGACTATTTTTGACACTTAACTAGCTATATGACCTTGGGCTCCTCTCAGTTTCTACATTCTTTTTTTTTTAAGATTTTATTTTTTATTTGACAGAGAGGTAGAGAGAGAGCAGAAGCAGGGGGAGCGGCAGGCAGAGGGAGAGGGAGAAGTAGGCTCAATAAGCAGGGAGCCTGATGTGGGGCTCGATCCCAGAACCCTGGAATCATGACCTGAGCCAAAGGCAGACACTTAATGACTGAGCTGCCGAGGCACTCCAGTTTCTACATTCTTATCTAGAAAACAAGGTAACATATTCTTTAACTCCTAGGCTTCATTGAAAAGGTGCATGAAAAGTGCTTAGCTAAGTTCCTACAATAAGGTGTTGCTCACTAAAAGGGAACTATGAATTTATTTCCTTCATCTCTTTATGTTTCAAAAATGCACAAACCCTTCAAAAACTAAAATATATCAAACAAGATGGAACCCTCTCTGGAAAGAAAGTCTTACTATTATGATAGTGCTATTTTTCTCCTCCCCTTCAAGATTGAATAAAATAGAATTTTTAATAGGAAAAGGAATTACTCATTTAGAAAGGAAGACAATGCAATTCAATTAAACTTTACAATTTCTCACTTTGAAAGATTCAGAGTATTAAATCTTACATCTGTTCCCACTAAAAAAATGATTGTATTAGCTTTAGATAACCCTAGCTAAGTTTTTGTAGAAGCTTTCATATCATACGCAGATAAGATCCCTTCAAGCCTTGGCTTTGTTCTGTGTTCTTTCCTTGGCTTAGGTAGTGGACATTCTTACTGTTAGCTGTGGGAAGTGCCCAAGTAAGGAAAGAGGACAAATCTTTCAGAAACAAAAAGGAAGGAGAGCAATGGGCTAGAGTCACTCTTTAGCATTTAGCATTGGGCAAAAAATAAGTTGCCAGAAGTGTTTTCTCCTATTTCTATTATGTCTGGGAAAGAATGTTTCTAATTATTCTTTTTTTTATAAAATATTTTATTTACTTATTTGACAGAGAGAGACATAGCAAGAGAGGGAACACAAGCAGCGGGAGAGGGAAAGGGAGAAGCAGGCTTCCCGCAGAGCAGGGAGCCCGATGTGGGGCTCGATTCCAGGACCCTGGGATCATGACCTGAGCCGAAGGCAGATGCCTAATGACTGAGCCACCCGGGCGCCCCTCTAATTATTCTTCATATTTAGAGTGATTTTCTTTCATAATGCAACATGGTCAAATTTTATTCTCTGGCCTTGTTTCATAAAATATGAAGAGTTAAAATAAAAGTGATTTTATTTTCACTCAGTCATTTGTTCATTAATTCATTTTCAATAGCCACTGTCCTAGTTGCTGGTGTTACAATAGTGAAGTCTTCATGGAGTGTTCATTTTAGTAAGGGAAGAGAGCCAACAGATAAATAATTTAAAGATAAAGTGCATTCAACACCCATTCATGACAAAACTCTTAGTCATCTAGGAATGGAAGGGAGCTTCCTTAAGCTAATAAAGAGGGTCTGGGGCACCTGGATGGCTTAGATGGTTAAGCGTCTGCCTTTGGCTCAGGTCATGATCTCTGGCTCAGTGGGAAGTCTGCTCTCCCTCTCACTCTGCCTCCCCCTGCCCATGTGTGCTCTCACTCTCAAATGAATAAATAAAAGTCTTAAAAAAAAAGAGTGTCTACAAAATAGTCTATTGAAAGAATTCCCCTTGAGAATAGGAAAAAATCTACTGAAAGATTTCCACTGAGGTCCAGAATAAGACACGAGTGTCACCATGACTACTTTAATTTTGTACTGGAGATCTAAGCTAGTGTAATAGGGAAGGAAAAAAAATTGTAAGGCTCAGAAAGGAGGAAGGACAATTTTTAATTATCCAAAAATTACATGATGTATTGGTAGGAAATCCAAAAATAGTCTACAAACTATAGAAATAATAAGTGAACATAGCAAGATTGCTATATACAAGATCAGTACACAAAATCAATTGTATTTTTACATACCACCAACAAAGAAATGGAAAATGAAATAAAAACAAGACACTATCTGCTATTGCATCAAAAAACTGCACCAAAGAATAAATCTGAAACCAGTAAAGTTTTATGAAGTGTAATTAAAAATGACCTAAATGTGCTCAATGATTGGATGGCTCAATATTTAGGATGGCCTCTCTCCCTCAAATTAATAGATTTAATGCAATCTTAATCAAAATACTAGCATGTTTCTTTGTGGATACTGGTAAGCTGAAATTTATATGAAAATGCAAAGGGCCAAGAATTTCCAAGGCAATCTTGAAGAAGATGAGCAAAATTGGAGAACTTACACTAGCAGATATTAATATTAATTATAAAGTTACAGTAAATAAGATAGTGTGATGTAGACAAATAGATCTAATGAACAGGAGAGTCTAGAGTTGACATACATGGTTATATATGTCAACGATGATACTAGGGTGCAGTGGGAAAAGGAAGGTCATTTCAGTACTTGATGCCAATTAGATATTTTTATAGCAAAAAGAAGATATCTTGACCTGTATCTCACACATACACAAAAATCCATTCCAGATGGATTTCAGATTTATAAGTTTTAAAGAATGTAGGAACATATTTTTTAGGATCTTATAGTATTCAAAGATGTCTTTAAAAAGACACAAAACGGTGACCACTAAAGGAACAAAAAGTTGAACTGGACTACATGAAGTATTTTTGGTCATCAAAAAACACCATTAGGAGTATGAAAATACAACCCACACAATAGGAGAAAGTATTTGCAACACATATAGCTGACAAAAGGCTCATTAAAAATATATAAAGAAAAAAAAAGAATATATAAAGAATTTCTACAAATCGATAAGTAAAAGCATACAACCCTATAGGAAAAAAAAATCTCAGATAGTTCACAAAAGAAGATATCCAAATAGCCAATAAACACATGAAATAAGCTCAATTTCACTGCTCATAAGAGAAATGTACATTAAAACCATAACATATCTTTACATGCTCACCAGAAAGGCTAAAATTAAAAAGACAAATAATACGAAATGTTAGTGAGAATGTGGAAGAACAGGAAAACTCATATAATGTTGGGAATGTAAATTGATACAACCATTTTTGAAAAACTGGCATTTTCCTACTAAAGTTGGCCATAAGTGTGCTATATAACTAAAAATTCTAGTTTTAGTTGACAGTCAACAGAAAAGAATAGTTATGTCGTATGAAGGACAGGTACAAAAATGTTCTTAACGTGATTATTCAAAAAAAGCTAAAGACTAGGAAAAAACCCAACCATCTACATTGGAAAGGAATGGAATAAAGAAATTTTGGTATATTTAAACAATGGAATGCTATAAAGTAGTGAAAATGAAAGAATTACAACTATATATATATATAACTATATATACAACTATATGTAACTATAATATCTGTAAAAACGGAGTAATGTTGAACAAAACATGTGGCTATAGAAGAGTCCATACTGTATGATTCCTTTTATACACATCTCAAAGCCATGCAAACTAGTTTGTGATATTAGAAGTCAGGATAGTTGATTTTTTTGAGGGAGGCTAGTGACCATGAGGAAGCACAAAGTGGGTTGCAGGGGGGATTTGGTACCCTTCTTTCTCTTGATCTGCATGCTGGCTTGTGAAAATTCACTGAGCACTACACTTATTACTTACGCACTTTTATCTATGTAAATTATAGTTCAGTAGAAAAGGAAGGCCATTAGGCCATTATAACATGGTGAGTAAACTTTCAAACCATCAACATTTTGTAAAGGTTAAAAAATGATATATTAATTAAGTGGAATTGAGTAATATGAAGAAAATAAAAATGGAGAGAGACATGGAATGTGAGAAGGTATGAAGAGAAGGGGTCACAATTTTTGAGTAGTCAGAGAGGCCTTATGAGAATAATTAACCTTTTTCTTACCTGTATGGTAAAATTTTCCTGAAAATCCCAGGTTGAACGTAAAATTTGTGATTTGTGCACGCAAAAGGTTCTGAGTGTCAAGCAGGGCCTGAAATACACAGTTGGAGTATTGTGTTAGAGAATGGCATTGAGAAGTTTTAAAAGATATCTTCCTTTTGCATTCAAGGGGTAAAACTAGTGTCTAGGTAAGGGGTAAAAATGATGGAAAGTAGTGTCTTTACCACTCTACAACTAGAGAGATGCTTTGAAGATTCCGCAAACATATACATATATTTATCCTTTAGCTTGCAATAAATCAGCAAAAAGTGTCAGCTAGAAAAAGGAAGTTGCATGAAAAGTTTATTCTGCATATATTAAAGGAATTATTAACTAGTACATAAAATATATCTCCTTTCACTTTTCAGGGACATAGATCACCAACTGTCAAAAGAAGGACACTCTTTAAGTGAAACTATGCAAGAATATATGTTGAAAGAATCATTATTATTTCTCAGATATGTCTTTGGTCCTCAAAATCCAAGACTTCAATCTTTGAATCTTAGATTCCCACAAGATAGTGACTGTTCTTCAAAAGAGGATATCACGATAAAGTAAATCTCTAATTTGGCCTTTCATTAAAAAACAAACAAACAAAAACCTCTACTCTGACAGTAAAACTCTTTTAAAACAGGGTTTTAGATGTTACATCTTATAAAGTATTTACCATGCTATGAATTTTTAATGGACTTCCTTTTTTCCTTCTCCTTCTTTTCTTTCTCATTTAAATTCCTATTTTTCTATTCCTTCTGTCCCTGCCATCCTCCCTACACAGACTATGGTAGTTGAGTACCCACTTCAACTAGGCAGAAAGTAACACTAAATGTTAGATTTGTAAAGCATCTTAGTTAACACTTCTTTTACACACAGGGAAACTGAGGAGAGATGACTTGCTCATTTTCACAGATAAAATTAGATTAAGTAGATTAAGGTAAATCGTGGATTAAGGATACAGATTCCTAGATTCCATATTAGATACTCTTTCCCCCCCTTTCCATAGTATAGCTGGGCCCACAACAAAATCTTTTTTTTTAGCAGCAAAGCTGACACCCAGAAGCCCTGCCCCATAATGTTCAAGGTTTCAATCTTTTTTGGGGGATATAAATAGATATCCTTTTATTCAGAGATTACCCCATGATTGTATGCCTTATCTGTGCCTATAAGTGATTCTCTTTATTGTGTAAAAACAGAGGAAGAGGACTTTTGAATCTCAGATTTAAATTCATCTGACCAATGACAAGTTTTTGAAAATTAGGTATCTAAATTTTTTTCTCTGACTACTCTGTTTACTTGAACAACTTCCTTTGATTGCACAACTGAACTGGGAAATATGTGGGTCCTGAGGGTGCTCAAAGATGGAAGACAGGTCTGTTTGTGGATTTCCATGCCTAAGTATCAAAGCAAAAGGGTTAATGATGGCAATGTCATTGGATGGCAATTAGATTCTGTCATCATAAGGCCTTGGCATGGGCTGGGCAGGGGAAGGAGAATTTGGTCAGCTCAGCAGTGACAAAGTAAATAGTGGGACCCAGAATCCTGTTGTGTGAAGGGGTGGGGAGTGGTGCCACCTGGATGTAAGGTGTGAGCCTTTCTCTTTTTGTCCTTATGGAAGGAACATAAGGTATGGAATAGGAAGGTATGGATTGAAGTGCCAGCTCTGGGACTTACAGCGAAGGCATTTAAGACTTGGGAGTCAGATTGCCTCAGCTAGAATTCTAGATCTGCCCCTATTCAGTATTGGGCATGTTATTAAAATTTTCAAACCTCAGACGCATCACATGTAAAGTAGGGATAATAATAATAATCTCAGAGCACTATTGTGAGGATGACATACTTCTATGCTCTTGGCACCGTGACTGGCACATAATAGGTGCTCAACAATTATTAGTTGCTGCTCCTCTATTATTGCTTCGGTTACTATCACTACTATTTACATGGTTGTTGTTATTGTGAGTGATGTTAGACAATTCATAGTCTCTGAACTTTTCCCTTCATTTGCTAGAGTGGAGACAATTATCTAACTCCTAGAGTTGTGATGAGGATTATAAAAGAGGTAATATATGCAGGAGGGCTTAAAAAGCATTTTTTAAAAAGTGGCATAAAATATTAGGTGTTGATATAATTATCAGCAATCATAATATACATATGTATATATATTTTAAAAGATTTATTTACTTGAGAGAGAGAGAGCATGAACTGGGGGAGGGGGGAGAGAGAGAGCGAGTGCGAGTACGCTCCTGCACATTGGCGGGGAGGAGAAGAGGGAGAGAATCTCAAGCAGACTCCCCACTGAGTACAGAACCAGAAGCTGGGCTGATCGCATGACCCTGAGACCATGACCTGAGCCAAAATCAAGAGTCAGATGCTTAACTTACTGAGCCACCCAGGCGCTCCTATATATATATATATATGTATATATATATATATATATATATATAATATATTACTGACAATTATATCTTCTGTCTCATTTACTTAAAGTCGTTTTTCTCATTTTATTGACCTACAGTCTCCTTCTTCTTTTTCACTTCTCCCCAGTTGAACATGCTAGCTGGGTCTTCCTTCCCTTTTGATCTTATCTTCTTCTTTATCCATCTTACTCACTTCATGTATTCATTCTACTCACTTTATTCAATGGTTAAAATATGGATTTGAAATCCATTTTAAAATAATTTCTTGTGTGTTCGATGCTTTAAAGTTGGAAGTTTTTCTTTTTGTCTCTTCGAAAATAAAATCCCCAACTAAACTTGAACTTGAACTTTGCTTTGTGACTCTTGATTGCCTTTTAAAACTTAAAATACTTGATAAGAAAAAAACAAACAAGCCTATCTTGTTCTGAGGTCTTAGAAGCTAAATAATGTACCTGTGAACTAACCTCTAAATCAACTAGAATACATTGATTCAAATTATTGAACAAGACCTGATTATGCAGGTTTGAGTTGGCATTTTACACATTTATTTGACATTGTAGAAACAAACACTGAAGCACATAAAAGATAGACTGAAACAGATGGTAGATACTAACATTATGCCTATATATGGTGAGGAGGGAAATTTATTTCTAAATGATATTTTATATACTTAAGATAAACAGTAATATTTCTTATCTTTTATATATTTTTTTGTGAACCAGATTTTGGGGGTATCTATGAGAACAATGTTATGTATTCATCCATTACTTCCCTCTCTTCAAAATATGCTTTTGTGCTAGAAGCTAGAGCACTCAGTGGTATTCTTAGATGATACCCTTTTCATTAAACTCTTCATTGCTAGAATGATTTTATTCAACATTAGTCTATTTAAAACTGAGATAGTCTATTATTACTATGAATAAAATATTACAAAACTGATATAAATGATACTTTGCTTTATTCTTTATGTGCAACATGCTAAAAGTGGTGTGCTAATATCTAAAAATCTAAGCATAATAAGCCAAATCAATGTTCTAATACCAAATTCAGAAAACCACAGGCATTTTGGGTAAGCAAACCCTCTATGATGTGCAGAGTACTTTGGTCATGGAGAAGGTAAAGAATCACAGCCACCTGCAGAGGTACCATTTAGTGGTCTCCTCCAGGCCAAGAACCCTAAGAACATAGATTTCTACTGTCAGGAATGGTCTGATTATTGAAAAATGGTACTTTTATTTTTAACTATTCCAAAACTTTTTATATATATAGCAAGGTAATTTATAATTCCATGCATTAGTAATTATTTTTAAAATAACATGTTACTTTTTCTAATTAAAAACTCAAAATCACTAATAAATCCACCTCTCAAGATAAGTTAATAATTATGATGGAATTCTTTCTCCCTTTTACCAATAACTACCCAATTATATGTAGATCTATATAGGTATAGGTAAGTGAAATTAGAGCCATCAAGTAAAAATTAGAACTATGCCAATTATTGCTAAAAATATAGTTTCAAATTTTGCCTTGTCATCCATCTATCATCTATCTATCTATCTATCTATCTATCTATCTATCTATCTATCTATCTACCTATCATCTATCTATCCATCTTTTAAAGATTTTATTTGCTTATTTGAGAAAATGAGAGAGGGAGAGACAAGCAGGGGCAGCAGCAGAGGGAGAGGGAGAACCAGACTCCCCGCCGAGCAGGGAGCCTGACGCAGGGCTCGATTCCAGAACCCCGAGATCATGACCTGAGCTGAAGGCAGCTGCTTAACCGACTCAGCCACCCAGGCGCCTCACCTTTGTCATTTAATAGTATATTAGGAAGCTTTCTCCTGTCACATTAACCTTCCAAAACCAAATTTGTTAATGAGTGCAGAATACCGCATCAGATTGGTGCCCTATAATTTATTTAACCGTTTCATCTTACTCCTGTACATTTAGGTTGTTTACATTTTTTGCAGAATATAAATACTGCTCTCTGTGTCAATACATATTTATATAACAATGTGGTAGCCATTTCTGCAGGAGATAGGAGGATAAGAATAATTCTGCTTATTCTTTGGCAAACAAAACAATTTTTCAGCAAATTTGAAAATGCTATGAAAGTATTAAAAGAGAACATAACATCCAGTTAAAATTATAAGAAATTGAACTATGAATATAGTTTAACATGAAAATTTGACTATTTCCAAAATGATTTTTTCAAATTTTGAATATGTATATGCTATCGTGCTTAGTTTTTTGAGGGTTCATTCTACAAAGCTAAAAGCACTTGCAGGCATTAAAAAATCCAGTTGAAGGCCAAGAAGATCTAATTTAAAGAAACTGAGCTCTGAGAACTGAGCAAAATGGGAGCTTTTATATATTTTTGGACTTTCTCCAACTTTCATTAACAGAATGAATATATCAATTAAAGTAAATTGAAGACAAAATTTAAAAATAACTGCAAAAAATGGAGATTCACATTAGTATTCATTACATGTGTGACATTCTTTGAGGGAACGTTTACTAACTTTGTGTTTCTTATCTGTGTTTCCCAGATGATATTTTGACCTGTTTTATCTTTTATAAGGTAACTAAAGGAGTTGTGAGCCAAATTAAAGCTGGGGAAGAAATTTTAGTGCTGGGTGTGGTTTTCTAGCAATAGGCAAAAATAGTGTTTTAGCACAGAATTTTTAGAGTCAGCATTTTCTTAATCAGCTGAATACTAGTTATAAATATACAAATATATCTGTATCTCCTAAAGTAAATGAAAACAACTGGGCAGCTAATTGCAGGATCTTGTGTCTCTCTCCACAGAAATGTGCACGCTCTGGCATCACAGGCATTTAATGTAAAAGATCATTATTCCCACTTCGGACACAGGAGACATGATTTACATAGTTTAAAGTGACTTCCCCCTAGTCACAAAGCTGGTTAATTGCTGAGGAAGTGATTCAAGCAAGGATTTTGGATTTTAAAGCTCACCGGTTCTGTTGTCCACAGAAACACAAGAATACTAACGTTGAACACTGATACCACTGCCATACGAAGCCGCTGGTGACAAAATCCACTAGAAAGGGGTAAGTGGTGGCTTTTCGCATCACTTTCACTAACTGGTTGTCACTCCTAGTTTCCAAAACCCAAAGGTATGAGGGCGATGGGAAGACTAGGTTGGTCAGTGAAGAGCCAGCCCAACCAGGAATGTTTACCCCCTGGTGTCCATAGTAAAGAGCAGTCCCTCTGTCCGCTGGGTGGGGAGCTGGGCTGCAGGGTGCTGAAGGGCTGGAAGTGCCATAGGGCTGGCACCTTGGTGTCCTCCTCACAGGTGCAGAACTAGGAAGGCTCTCTACAGAAGACCTGTTCCCAGACCAGGAAGACACAAAAACTTGCTGAAAACAGTTAACTGGGCGTAATATTAGAGTGAAGGCATCTTGCATAATTAGAAGGAAGACAGCTTTAGAGGAAAACAATGAACAATAAGGCCGGGGCCAACTCTACTGTTTGACCTGCCTACCCAAGGACACTGGGGTGGGAAATAAGAAGGAAATGCAGGCAATTGGGTCAGCCAGTGGAATACATCAGATTTGGCTACTTTTTGTAACAGTATTTAAACTCTCTGGACAAGAAACCTATAGATCTAGAACTGTACTACCTGACAATAACATTCCTGCTGGTAAAACAATCACTCAGTGTTTAGTTGCCTAAATTGAAAGTCTACACACAAAAAGGAGGAAACTATGTTCATCCTGCTACTTAAAATATAAATACCAAAGGTTGGAGTGTGTTTTCCATGATTTACATGAGCCCTATCACATTTGGGAAAATGGATAGGGAACATTCACCTGGGAATTTGCTAATTATAGTGAAGTGTTTCAGAGATTATCTTGCTTATTGTTGACATTACCTTAAGCCATGGCCACCATATACTGAACGCTCAGACCTTGAGTGGCCTCACTAACATGGCCTGATGAATGAACAGCAGATGTGGAATCAGAGTGACTTAGGAGTCTGACTCTGCCATCTGACTACTGCCTAAGCCTGGCCAAGTTATTGATTCTCTTCCAAATCAGTTTCCTCCTCTGGGAAATAATGATAACAATATACTGCTTGTGGATTTGGTATAAAGACCAAATGAGAAAATGGGTATATGGCCCCAAAACCTTTCCTAGCACATAGAAGTGGAGTTTTAGCTCTATGAATGGAATCATTTGTCCCTTTCTCAGAACCTTAGAAACTCCTTATCATCCTATCACAAAATTCTTTCTATTTTTCCCTGTGACCCATCTAGAGTAAAATCAGGCATATGCCTAAAATTTCAAATGGTATTTTCAAATTGGAACTTAGTACTTTTCAGCGTTGTCTAATCAGCACTGAGGATTTTAAGGAAACGAGGAAGATGGTATAAGCAGCTGTCTCATAGTAACTTTTACAGGGCTTTATAGTCCTTTCTAAGTGACCTTAGTGAATTCTTCATTCTCCAACTCGGTGTTCACATATTTTATCGTTTGTATTGTGGTAACAGAGTAAGGACAAAGGTTTGTGGGAAAGCAAGGAGAAAATGGTTATATAGTAATCTTAAATTATTTCTGTTACATATTTAAACTGGTCCAGAGCATACCTTATACATGACCTCTAAATTATACAGATGAGAGATGGTTTTGCTAGAACATTTGTTGACATGAAATTGGCAAATGATGATATGTGAGCAGGAAAATAGGGAACAATTAAGTAAGTCCTATTGTAAGTATTCACTTGAAATTGTTATGAATACTCTGGTTAGCTTATGGTTGATATACTTAAATAGTCAAAATATTAATGTACTTTTAAAAAAAGAAACATATGGGGCGCCTGGGTGGCTCAGTCAGTTAAGTGGCTGCCTTTGGCTCAGGTCATGATCCCAGGGTCCTGGGATCGAGCCCCGCATCGGGCTCCCTGCTCAGCAGAGAGCCTGCTTCTCCCTTTCCCTCTGCCTGCTGCTCTGCCTACTTGTGCTCTCTACCTCTCTGTCAAATAAATAAATAAAAAATATCTTTAAAAAAAAAGAAACATAAAAGTAGTTTATAGTTTCTTACAATATAGTATCTTTAGGAGACTATAAGTTATATCTCACTCATTCAATTATACAGAAAAAATTTTATGTATTGTAATAAACATAATTTTAACACCTTAATAATTTAAAATACTTGCTTTTAGCAGCAGAGCAGAGAAGGAAGCAGAGGTGTAGGATTCCATATAAGGGGACTGGGGCATCTCAACCCACATACTATTATTTCAGAGTAAATTAGATTTCCCCTAATGGCTGCAGAGGTATGTTGGAAACCCCTTAAGTAGCATATCTGTTTTTCTTTTTTTTAAATTAAGTTTTTAATTTTAATTCCAGTATAGTTAATTTATAGTGTTATATTAGTTTCAGGTGTACAATATAGTGATTCAACACTTCCACACATCACTCGGTGCTAATTATGACAAGTTCACTCTTTAATCCCTATCACCTATTTAATCCATCTCTCACCAACCTCCCCTCCAGTAACCATCAGTTTATTCTTTAAGGTTAAGAGTCTGTTTCTTGGTTTGCCTCTCTCTCTTTTTTTTTCCCCTTTGTTCATCTGTTTTGTTTCTTAAATTCCCCATATAAGTGAAATCATATCGTATTTGTCTTTCTCTGACCAACTTATTTCATTTAGCACAATACTCTCTAGCTCCATCCATGTCATTACAAATGGCAAGATTTCATTCTTTTTTATGGCTGAGTAATATTCCAGTGTGTGTGTGTGTGTGTGTGTGTGTGTGTGTGTGTGTGTGTGTACACACACACATATATATATATATACACATACGTACCACATCTTTATCCAGTCATCAGTTGATGGACACGGGCTGCTTTCATAATTTGGCTATTGTAAATATTGCTGCTATAAACATAGCAGGGTCCATGTATGCATCCCTTTGAACTAGTGTTTTCGTGATTTTGGGGTAAATACCCAGTAGTGCAATTGATGGATGGAAGGGTAGTTTAACTTTTAACTTTTTAAGGAACCTCCATACTGTTTTCCACAGTGGCTCCACCAGCTTGCATTTCCACTAACAGTACAAGAAGGTTACTCTTTCTCCACATCCTCACCAACACCTGTTGTTTCTTTTGTTTTTGATTTTAGCCATTCTGACAAGTGTGAGGTAGTATCATTGTAGTTTTGATTTGCATTTCCCTGATGATGAGTGATGTTGAGCATCTTTTCATGTGTCTCTTGGCCATCTGGATGTCTTTTTTAGAGAAATGTCTCTCCATATCTTCTGCCTATTTTTGATTGGATTGTTTTTTTGGGTATTGGGTTGTATCAGTTCTTTGCATCTATGTTCATCAGGGATATTGGCCTGTAGTTATTTGTATCTGTGGTGTAGGTTGTAATTTCTCTTCTCTAATTTATGATTTTATTTATTTGGGTCCTTTCTCTGTTCTTGATAAGTCTGGGTAGAGGTTTATCAATTTTATTAATTTTTTCAAAGAACCAGCTCCTGGTTTCATTGATCTGTTCTGTTCTGTTGTGTTTTTTTTTTTTTTTTAATTTCTATGTCATTTATTTCTGCCCTAATCTTTATTTTTTTCCTTCCTCTTGCTGGCTTTAGGCTTTGTTTGTTGTTCTTTTTCTATCTCCTTTTGGTGTATGGTTAGGTTGGTTGTTTATTTGAGATTTTTCTTGCTTCTTGAGGTAGGCCTCTATTTCCCTCTTATGACTACTTTTGTTGCACCTCAAAGGCTTTGGACTACTGTGTTTTCATTTTTTTTCATTTTCATTTGTTTCCATGTACTTTTTGATTTCTTTGATTTCTTGGTTGACCTATTCATTAATTAGTAGTTCTTGCTTCAGTGGGGGATAAATGGGGCTCAGACAGACGCCTGGAGGCTTCAGGTAATAAGGGCAAGTTTGGGTCAATGAAGAACCTCTTAGTGTGGCTTTAGATCAGATTATGGATCCTTTTTGGAATGGACTGAAATGCTTTATGACTTTTTTTTCCCCCTTTTTGATGAAAGCTGGAGTAAAGACACAGGTGTATACTTTGCCTCGCAACTTTAGTCTGCTGGAACCTAACTGTAAATGCAGAAATAAGAAAAATGCCTATGAAATCAGAACAGCTACCGAGAAGCAAGTATTAAAATTATGAACATTCTTTAAGAAAGGGTTTCATGCTCTCATTTGGAATCACTTTTTTTTTTTTTAAGATTTTAATTAATTAATTTATTTATTTGACACACAGAGAGAGAGAGAGACAGCGAGAGAGGGAACACAAGCAGGGGGAGTGGGAGAGGGAAAAGCAGGCTCCCGGCTGAGCAGGGAGCCCAATGCGGGGCTCAATCCCAGGATTCTGGGATCATGACTTGAGCCAAAGGCAGACGCTTAATGACTGAGCCACCCGGGTGCCCCGGGAATCACTTTATTTTACATATAGGTCTACAAGCTTTGTGATCTGGTTTCCAAAAATATAGCAGGTTAGATAAGTTAGCCTACAGAAACTGACCACAAGAAAACATGCTAAAAAAATTAATCAAATAATTAGGTGGAAAAAGTGTAAATCAACACAAAAACTAAGTATATAAATATATTAGGGAGGAGGCAAATGGCTGAATGCACCTCCGTAGGCTGTGAAGCTTCACTGCACAATAATCCACTCACTGATGTTCAGTAAAAATGAATATGATAAAGTTGAAAAAGTAAAAGTTGTGCCATTGAGTTAATCAACTCATTAATTAAGTATACATTCATTGAGTACCTACTATGTGTCAGGCCCTTTGTTAGTTGCTAGGATAATCAAATCCCACCCATCACTCAGTGACAAGATGTTTCAAGAAGAAAATGAGATATCTGAGAAAAGTTTTTTGTTCTCTAAAGTGGTAAACAATGTTTAAAAATATTAATATAGTTTAAGAGGCACCTGGGTGGCTCAGTCATTAAGCGTCTGCCTTCAGCTCAGGTCATGATCCCAGGGTCCTGGGATCCAGCCCCGCATCGGGCTCCCTGCTCAGCAGGAAGCCTGCTTCTCCCTCTCCCAACCCTGCTTGTGTTCTATCTCTCACTGTGTGTCTCTGTCAAATAAATAAATAAAATCTTAAAAAAAAATAAAAATATTAATATAGTTTACAATAAGTTTTCTGGAAGATGGTTTATAGTCAAATGCCATTACTGAATGACTTAGAGATGAGTCAAATAATTTTAGGCATCAACTCATTCTTCTCACTCAGGCCCAGCCCAAAGATCTTATTGTTAGGGAAACGCTCCAGAATTTTTCTTGCTTCTGGGTCTTTGCTCTTGGTGCTATACCTCTCTTTTCCAAATCATTATATATTTTTTAAAATTTGCATTTATTTTATGTCTCTCCTCCAATATTGCCTTATCAGAGAGGCTTTTCCAGACCATTCTTATAAACTTGGCAACAACACACGTCTACCTCCTGAGGCCCAGACTTTCCCATCTTCTTTGCCATACATTACTTTCTCCACAGCATCTGTCAGTACCTAATATTTTATATTGCTTACTTGTTTATTTATTTTTAAAAGATTGTATTTATTTGAGAGTGAGCGAGCGAGCCAGCGAGAGCGAGCACAAGCAGGGGGAGAAGCAGACTCCCTGCTGAGCAAGGAGCCCAATAAAGGGCTCGATCCCAGGACTCCAGGATCATGACCTGAGCCAAAGGTAAGATGCTTAACTGATTGAGCCACCCAGGTGCCCCCTGTATAGTTGTTTATTGTTGTCTACTCCCACTGAACACAAGAAATATGAGAGCAGGGACTTTGCCTGCCTCATTCACTGAAGATTGCCCAGGGTCTGGCCCTCGTAAAATTTGTTGAATGACTAAACAAATGAATCTATGCTTCTGAATTGAAATTTTAGGTAGTTGAGCCTGAAGCTGAAGTACCGTTCTGGAACTAAAAAAGTAACCAAAATTGAGAAAAATGAGTTCTTTAGATCAGTCCAGCTTCTCTGGAACAGCAGTAAAAGCAAAAAGGATGGTGACTCTAACATGGAAAGAGAGAAAAGGCCAGCCAATTTGAAGAGACCAGAAATAGAAATGGCCTAACATCTGACAAAGACTTCAAGCCAAGTCAAGCTACCAGAATAATTCACTATGACTTTATGACAACATTCTAATTGGGAGGCTATTAAGAAAGATAATAATGTGGTTTCTGGAGGGAAGGTTCCAGGGCTTGAATCCCAGCTCCAAGACACTGAGTAACTTTCATCTTGGCAAATGCCTTTCCTGAGCCTCAGTTCTCTTATTCTGAAAAAAATGGGTGACAGTGCCTACCTCATAGGGTTATAAGTTCTGGATGATGTTGTTTGTGTAAAGCTTAGTGCCTTGAATATGATAATCACAATAAAATTTTAATACCTTATCCTAATTCTAAAGACTATATATAACATTAAAAGTGATAAACATCAGACATGAGTGGTTTAAAAAAAGGAAAAAAAAAGTGATAGGAATATAAAATGGAGTCAACTATAGTACAAATATAAAAAATGAACAATTAATATGTTGGGCACTGATATTAGTTCTGTTTTGGCTGTAGTGCAGTGGGCACGGTGGGGGAAGCATATTACTACAACTGGAAAAGGGGAAAGACCTCAGGAGTTCTTCCATGGAGATTGTCCTCTATTCCCTCAGGGGATGAAAGACATATTTGGCAACCAGAGCCTGACTAGAGAGTCCTCTGCTTGGGATGGAACTAAGAATGCACAATAAATTATGATAATCACAGGGTAGAATCACAGAATGTTAGAGGTGGAAGATAGTTTAGAGATTGCCAAACCTGGTATTTCTCAAATTGTTGCACTAAAGCATCTGTCTTTGAACAGGAGGATAAACATATAACTGCCTATCCCTCATATTCCTGAGACTTTGCTCTATACATTGACATGGTTCCTATAAAGAAAAAGATTTCCCTGGAGTATATGCTTAACTGAAAAATTCTGGGAGATTTTTCAATAATTTACCTTGGTTTTAACAGAATAGTTTTAATTGTTCACCACTTAAATTATAAAAGCAAACCAAAGCAAAATAAGAAAAAATCATTTTTTTTTGTTAAATTTGCAAAATATAATTCTACTCATGTATATTATTTTAATTTCATCTCTTCTTAGCTGATCTAATCAGACCTTCTTGTAAAACTCTTGTACCTCATAAAACTCTAGAATTTTGGCCTGGAATTATTCTCCACTAAAGAAGCTTCTTTTAGTACTGGGACTAGGTCACAGACATTTGAAAATTACTTAAGTCTGACTAATTTACCTAGAGGGAAGTATTTTCTTCCTTTCCTGACTTCTTTTTCCTTTTGAGTGAAAAAATTATGAAAAGTTATATGTTTTAAACAAATAATGTCAAAATCCCAGTCAGAAATAGTGCTTGCAGATTTTAACATCAGGTCTTATAATATTTATTTGTTAATGAGATAAATAGCAGCTTGTTTGTATTGCTCTGCCAGTTTGCATGATTTCAAGCTTCTCTTGCAAATAGAAAGTTCATTTGTCTATTTTAATTAATTAAAGGTCAAAGAATCCACAGCCAATTAATGCAGAGTTAAAAAGCCCATGACAGCTGACTTCATATTTATCCCCATGGGATTTAATAAGATGATGCAGTCCATTCCATTTTAGAATGCACCTTTCAGTGGTTTATAAATGCCTCAAAAACTGATTTCTCAAAGCAGAACTACACTTTAAATTAGATTTGCTCTCAAACTTTTGCTCACTGTTTAAAATATCTGACATTCAGCTCTTTGTGAAATGTGGAATCAAATGCAGGATAGCTCAGTGCCCTACCAGGTTCTTTCAGCAGGGCTGTGTTAGCTATATAGGTGAAGGAGAAGGTAGTTTAGGTGGCTTCTTATTCCTAATGGTGAAGTAAGGGGTCCTGTGAGACAGTGCCATGAGGATCAGATGGTCCTTTGTCCTAGCTGCTCCATGGGTCGGGTATATAGTTGTTTTATGAATTTGTGTTTGTGGCAGGTGGTCTCTTTCCACTGGTGCTCTAGCCCGGTGCGCTTTTTCTTTTTGGGCGTGTTCTTTGAGCTACAACAGGGGTAGCCTTTATGTCCATGATGGACTTAGCTTCACATGTCCCTTCGTTTTTGGCTAGACTTTTTCCCTTAGTTATCACTGCTTCTACATTTTTCTCAAAGTTTATGTCTTACTCTTTATTGCTCAGGATCAACAATGAGCCCCTAGTTACATGAAACCCTTTTTATTTTTAGGGGCGCCTGGGTGGCTCAGATGGTTGGGCGTCTGCCTTCGGCTCAGGTCATGATCCCAGGGTCCTGGGATCGAGTCCCGCATCGGGCTCCCTGCTCCTTGGGAGCCTGCTTCTCCCTCTGCCATTCTCTCTCTCTCTCTCTCTCTCTGTCTCTCATGAATAAATAAATAAAATCTTTAAAAAAAAAATAATGCTTTAAAAAAAAAAAGAAACCCTTTTTATTTTTAAATATATCACGTTATAAAATACTCTGTCATATGCCTCCTGTTTGGAAAGAAGGTGGAAATATTCACCAGATGCTGATGTGTAATTGGCACGTGGGTTTCACATGTACACAGGCAAAGAACAGAATAGAAACATCAGTGCTTTAGTCTTTGAAATCATTAAACAGAATATTGAAGATCACGTTTGCTAACACTGTGACTTCAGACCATTCCCAGTATCTCTTCTAATAATAAATCCTAGGCTTGATTTAAATTTTGAATTATAATTGGTAAGTTGACTCTAAAAACAGGGAAAAGATGCTGTTATTTATTTGGATTGTTTTTCTCCCCCCAGCTTTATTGAGGTTATTTTATCCGATTTAGGTCACCGAACAGTTGTTTGTTCTCAGTGACCCAGTTCAGATGCAAATCAATGACCTAGATGGGAGTCCTCTTACTACTCCAGGAGGCCAGGGCAACCTCTACTCAGTTCCCTAATGGGAAGTTTTTTCCTTTACAAATATAACTTCACATAAAACTAAAATTAAAGTATAATCAGAGATAGAACTGCCTGGGTCCCATAGGTTCTACAACACTGTCTGCACATCACTAAAAAATATCACATATATCCCATTACTAAGGAAGAAAGGACTTACACACCAAAGTATTTGACATATTTCTGCACGATTGATTAAAAACTTTGAAAAAGTTTAAAAAATGTTCTTTTCCCATAAATGGGAAAAATTCCAATATTATAAATTCCAAATAAGAGCTGCACTTGTTATTCCCTGAACCTATGGCAATCACCTGCCTCAGTCGAATAGACCGACAGTGCCCTACCCTTCTGCTTTGTCTCATGTGCCGTCTAATACTATCACAACAGAGGTGACTGGCTATCAGGGAGCCCGCACAACCAGGACATAGAGGCTGTGACTTCATACCTAAGCTTCTCAACTAAGACACAACTGAAGTGTCAAGGATGTTACCACCCACTCTGTTCTTTATTACTCTGTTTGAAAATATGCACAGTGGGTTTTAAAAGTGGGTTTTGGAAAGTTAATTTGAATGCAAACATTTCCGAGATTAATAAAGTTACACAAAATTGACCAAAACCAAATTGCAATTTCTTTGTTTTAGAAGCTTGTTACGATGGACTGTGTAAAATTAACATTCCAAGAGACACTGTAAAGGCGTTGAGGAGACTGAAGAGTTGAAATGTTCTTCCTTCAGGCAGCCCGGCGCTGTGAGCTGGCACCCTGTGCAGCCAGTCAGGCCCTGGCCGCTCCTCATTTGGAGTTTGCTGAGAAGAACAATGCATGCGCATTTAAGATACTTTTGAATTTCACATTTATTTGTATGCTGTGTTAGCTTGCTTGTTATTCTCAATTAAATACCCTAAGGTCAACATGGGGAAGATCTCATATTCTATTTTGACCATGGTTTTGGTAACTGCTGATAACCTTAAACATCTACTTTCACCAAATTCTGAATAGTGATTAGTTTGATAAAGAATGGCTTAAAATGTTATTCTCAATTCCCGCATTGCCATTATTTTGATTCTCAATCTTTTTTAAACCAGATACTACTGGGGCTTACGTAGATGTCTATCATTTCTGTTATTTGACTGGTACTTTCACAGAAAACCCAAGTGGTGACTAAGGTTTTGGCCAACTGTTCTGCTTATTTTCAATTTCACTCTGAACAAGGGTGGGAACTGAAACCAAAGAAAGAAAAAAAATTATGTAACATTATAATTCTCTACTATCCCTAGTATGGTGAGTTTCCCAGTACCTGAAAACATCCCATATTCCAGTGTGTCTAACAACATCCCACAGATTCTACTTGGGGAACCCTAGCCTAGTAGAGAACTGATAGGGTCAGCCTGCCTTGCATTAAAATCCATGTTCAGAACTTGGAATTGTCTCTTGGGGGGAAGTGTAATAAGTCTGTATTTGGCCTTAAGTACGCATATTTTGTGTGTTGTCCTTTGTAACATAGAGAGAAAGCCTAGTATGGAAACTGGAAAAGAATCCTTAAAAAGTCATCTTTCTCAGAAAAACAATAACTTATGCCTTTCAGAGACACACCCCCTTATTTCCACCTCCCCACGCCCCCCCAATAATACAGGCCAAGTATGAACACTGGAGAAGCTCTGGGTTGGCAGCCAAAGTTCCAATTCTATTAGATGGCACTGAAACCCTAGGATAGACTGGAACCGATTAGGGTTATTCATGGCTGAGAGAAATCCTCCCTCTCTGAGATATTATGACAAGGTGACGGTTCCATGAATCTGTGACTATATGGGTGGGAGACTGGTGGTAAGAAAGGAAGGGAATATGGAATACAAAAGACCTTCTAGGATTCTCTTTATCAGGTAGAAAGAATTATGACTTTCTCAGCCTTCCCAGTGATCTGGCACAATATCAGCCAACTCAGGGGTCCCAAGGTATCCCTGAAGAAAGGCAAGAGCTACAGCGGATCTAGCAGAAATGGTGAGCTGGCCCTCCAAGCATGTACAAGTGTCTTAATGGAGCACTACATTTTGTGCTACCAAGGGAATGATGAGGATACTAGAAAGCTGTAATTCTGATTTTGAGATAAAAATAATGTAACTTTATATTTGTATTATTGCTTATAATTCACAAAAAGCTTCCACATATCATCTCACCTGATCCTTACAACAATTCAAGAGAGACAAGGCATAAACTATTAATGCTACTCTACATTTAAGGAAACCGAAGCTTAGATAGGTTAAGTAACTTGCTTAAATCCACACAGTAAATAAGAGGCAGAATAGGGGATTTAAACCCATATCTCCATATGGTCTGAGCTATCTTGTCTAGAAACAAGAAAACTAAAAATATCTTGACTAATATACTTTCCAAGTATAATATCTGATATAGACAAGTCTTTCAATCCTTTTTTTTTAGAATATAAAACAACTTTCTTGCCACAAACCATGCCTTTTACATCTTTCCACACTAATATTTTGGTATTGGTGTAGAAAGATAATGTGTCTTATTCATTTTATGTTTATTTCATAATCACTTTCTCCCCCCATATATGAAATCTTGTGTGTATATGTATATATATATATGTGTGTGTGTATGTGTTACATATATATGTAATCTTTCTGGGTATGAATTAACCTTTCATTTTTCTGTTAAAAAAAGTATTTAACGCATTTATAATGGATTTAGTATTACTAGGCCAAGAAATTTAGGCCAAACTGATGAAACTATAGCACTTATAAGTTCACTCATTTACAGTAGAGAGTATAGATTAAGGCTTAATATCCTCAGAGTTAAGGTCTTAAAAGTGCTCTATTGTGATTCTCCACAAGCAAGAATGACTTTCACGTTGACACTAAATGTGATTTTCTGTCCTTAGGCCAAGCAGGTTGGCAGATTGCTTTTATGTAATTCCTGTGAAGCTGGCAGGAGGTGACTCATATACATAAATGCCTCTTTCAATCAGGAAGAAGGTGTCAGAGGGCGAGTGGGTGGTGTCTGGATGACTAAGTTTTAAGATGTTAGGGGTACTGAAAAAAACAGTTAAAATGAGGGTTTCTCGGGAGATGCACACATGAGAGTCTCAGGATCATGTCAATGAAATCAAAGGAAAACTTTGAAAAGATCCTACTACAGTATTTGAATCTTAGTGCTTATTTCCTAACACTATGCAAAGAGAAATTCCCAAAACTTATATGTAAGTTAAAAACAGCCCAGAGTTTAAACAAGTTCTAGGAATGGGACTTGATTGCATGGTGATAAACTGGAATATTAAGTACATTGTATGAAAGGGACAGAGGAGTTACGGGTATGAGAAAATTATGAGGAAGTCACAGAATCTTTTAGAAATCGACACAGTGGAAGAGTGAAGTATGGACCTGAGAAAATAAAGTGCCTATCACATTTAAGTAAAACAATGACACTTTCCTACAAATGGTAGGTATGGAACAGAATAAAAATCTCTATTGAAATCCTTGAATCGATTTCAGATAAACGCAAAGTAACAGTAAGGCCAAGCTTCTAGGTGGTAGTTCATAATAGTCAATGTTCTCTGTAAATGCCCAGTGGAACAGTTAAAGGCCAATATGGTAATTGAATTCCTAGGGAAAACTGACTAGGTTGACAAAGTGAAATTCTTCATTTCATGGCTTTGTGTTCTGGTCTTCTTATGAAACTTTTCTTATATATCTGTTCTTTTTTTTCCCCTTAAAAATTTTAAAGGGGTCAGAGCAAAAAAACAAAAACAAAAAACAAGGAGTGGAGCATATATGAAATTGTTAATAATAACGAAGAGTGATCAACATGAGCAAGGAGCCTGGACTCAACAATGTTATCAACGAAAGATTGCAACACTTTTTTACTCACTATTACTCTGCATACTAATGTTGGTCTGTTGGCTTTCCCTATACTATAATATCAATTTATTATTTTCAGAGACTCCATGCTTACTTTCAATTATAGCACCAGAACAATTTCTATCAGTACTTTTTTTTTCTGTTCATATCAATATAAACACTATATATGAATTCTAAGTGTCTCCAGGAAGTTCTGGGACTGTTGTTTGAACTCTTCTACTATTAGGCTTTTTTTTTTTTTTTTTTGAGTTTTCTTGATGTGATGAGTTTCTGAGAGAGCTAGTAGCATTATTTCAGAATCCTTTTGATATGGTCTGCTCCTGCCAAGAAACTTTTCAGAAAATATAGAATCTTAATTCTGCAGCAAATCTAAGCAAACTTCATTCCAGTGTTCAGAAGCAATCCTTATTTCCCCCAGACTGATTTTCATATGAGTTGCTTTAAAGAATATATAATCAATTTTCTGTGCAGAGTTGATAAGAAAGAAAATTCCTATGGAATTTTATGGAATTCTAAGTAAAAAAAGGCATGTTTTCACCTTTGTTTGTTTTAGTGTAGCATTAAGAGTGTATCTTCTAAAGTTAAAAGTGAGTTTGTATGATTTATCTGAATAAGTGTTTTGTTACTATCGTAGGCTTACTATAATTACTTTTATAATTTGTTAAATGAAATGGCTCTTGAAAAAGCCAACATACCACACAAGTGTTCATACTTGCATTTCTCGAAGATGTCATACTGTCAGTAAGGTTCCTGAGAGATTTGAAAGCCACCAAAACTCGGAATCATATTCAAAAAGAGTGAGAAAAACATCTTGATTGAGCCTACAGATCTGGCAATAGACTTTGGTACAAACAGTGGCATTTGGGACACAAGTATACCTCACACCTAACATATTGTGTATACCATTGTCCCAAAGGACAGACAATTGAGAGAAGTTAAGATTGAATGGTTCAAAATTTAAAAGGCAGAGTCAGATAGGGTTGGGCTTCTACGTTTCCATTTGCAAGCTGTACAACCTTGGGTAATGTTTGAGTCTCTCAGTCTACTCTTATAAAATGCCACCTTCTTTATGCAAATGCTATGAAGAATGACTGAAAATAGTACATGGAAGCACTGGATTAAATAATCAACTTAAAACACACAATAAGTCTTTAAAAATGTTACTTCCTTTACCTTTATCTTTACCTTTTCCTAATGAATGCTTCTAGAGCAACAAAAAGCAAATCGGCACCCCCCAAGGTACTTTTGAAATTGGGTCCAACAGTGTCGGTTTAGTAAAGTGGGTGTTTTAAGTACCTCTCATCAAAGTGTACTTAGAGCTAGTGCTAATTAAAGCTAACATTTATTGAGCAATGGGCATTTAATGTTCACTAGACTCTGGGCTAAGGATGGACACAAGCTCATTTAACCCATTGAACAACTCTCTGTAGTTTTTTTAAAGATTTATTTATTTGAGAGAGAGAATGAGAGAGAGAGAGAGAGAGGGAGAGAGAGCATAAGCCAGGGAAGGGGCAGAGGGAGAGAAACCCAAGCGGACCCTCTGCTGAGTGCAGAGCCTGAGGCTGGGCTCAATCTCATGACACTGAGATCATGACCTGAGCCGAAATTAAGAGTCAGACACTCAACTGACTAAGCCACCCACCAGCCCCAAAGATTTATTTATTTGAGAGAGAAAGAGTGAGAGTGCTGGATGGGTGTAAGTGGGGGGAGGGGCAGAGGGAGAGAATCTTCAAGCAGACTCCCCGCTGAGCGCGGAGCCCTACCAGGGCTTGATCTCACAACCCATGAGGATCATGACCCAAGAGATCACAAGCTGAGTGGAAACCAAGAGTCAGTCACTTAACCAACTGAGCCACCCAGGAGCCCCAACAACTTCTTGTTGTATTATCTCAATCGATGCAACTACTTACTGAATTAGGGCTATCATTTAATTTGTTTTACAGATGTGGAAACTGAGGCACACAGAGGTTAAATAAATTGATCAGAAATTAAAAACTGAATTTTAATTAATTAATTTTTAAAAAGACTATTTGAGAGAGAGCAAAAGCGATCACAGAGGCAGAGGGAGAAGCAGACTTGCCGCTGGAGCAGAGAGCATGATGCGGGACTTGATCCCAGGACCCTGAGATCATGACCGGAGCTGAAGGCAGATGCTCAACTGACTGAGCCACCCAGGTGTCCCCCAAAACTGAATTTTAATTTAGTTTAAAAAAAGGAATACGGGGTTTCCTTTGCAAGAGGACTATGATTTTGGGATTACATGTTCATAGCACTAAATCCGTATTACCTTTCAAAACTTATGTTGAAAGCATTAATAAGCTATAACACAATTCCATGAAGAAAAGCTGTGGTGGTATTGAAAAACAATTCTCCACAGTACTCTCGAATTCCTGCACGTCTTGTGAGAGGAAGCACTGACTGCCTTTGCTATCAGTCTTTTCAAGAATGTTTGTAGAGTAAATAACCTCGTAAGAGACAGTCCTCTTCAGAGCAAAGGGCAAGTTTGCTTACTTTCCAGTATAAAAAAGACTGTCTACCTCCGGGGCAAAGGTCATGCAAGCTTATCACCCATGATAAAAGGTTCATTTCCTTAGATTAGGGTTCCTCTTTGTTATGCAACACACTGCATGTGCAGGTATCAATCATCTGGAACTCATCCCCTCACCCTTCAAGAACTGGCACGCAGAGAACCAGCTCAAATGTGGATACTCTGGCCACTGCTATTGCTGGTGAGTAATAAACTGACTTTTGTCAGCATCCAGGAAACTGTGGCAGCCTGACCTGTTAGCTTGCAAGTGGGGGTGAAATCTCAGACCCTTCAGAGTTCTTAACACTTGGCAAAAAGAACATTGTCAACATGCATGGACAGCAAAAGATCCAGTTTATTTAAGGTATTATCTAAAGCAACTGCAAAAGGATACAGGTGGGAAAAATAATCATTCCCAAAGGCTGTACTTTATCATGGACCAGAGAAGCTTTGGGATAGAAATTTGTGTGTGTACATGGAAAAAAAAAAGTAGAGGGCATATTGCTTGAAACCATGGAAAACTCATAAATATACATGGCTGTAAACAGCTTTCTAAAGACAGGTACGCTGTGCAGCACATGATTTATATGTTTGCTTCTGGTTTGCAAATGAGCATTGGTACTAGATTCACAAAAGCTGTTAAATTCTTCAGAGGCTGAACACTGCAGGAAATGGTTTCCTGTCTATACTCTTACAAAGCCAATAAGCTGGCTTGTGACTTTATGCAACTATTATATTTGGCTAATTGGGTGGAGAAAGAAGGGTTAATTTACTGTGAGGTATAATTCACTGTTAATAAACTGTAACAAGCATCAGTAAGTAAAGAAATGGTAGCTTAATTGGGGATACAGCAAAGAGGCATTTTCTTCCTTCAAATGTACTTAATTAACACAGTTCATCCTCTGGGGGGCAGGAAATAATGAGACCATAACAGCCCTTGCCTCTGGATTTTGCTAAGTCTGTATAAGAGCAACAAATTACTTCACATGTAGCAAATCCCTCCTGTTACACGTGAAAGATCTTGTCATACATACATTTTAATTTAGAAATAAGTAAATCTATTTGTGAAAAACTAAGCAGCACATTTTTATAACTCAATTTACTTTTATATTGATGGATAACACAATCTACTACTTGCATTGCACATATTATTTAAAAATAAACTGAATTTTATATGCACAAAATTGTGATGTGTACTGAGAATAATGGATGCATAAGTGTAAAAATCTTCCATAAGATGCAGTATAACTTAGAGGAGATAAAAGGGAACCGACATGTAAATATCCAATGACTGCCAAGCACAACTTCATTTAGACTTCCTCAAACTTCATGAGGTAGATATTATCATCATCCCATTTTAAAGATGAGAAGACTGAGGTTCAGCTGGGTTAAGCAACTTGTTCAGGTCTCACAACCTGTGTGGACCTGAGCGTTGAGTACATGTTTGCTCAAGTCCAAAGCCTCGTTTTCTTTTCACTTTACATCTATTCCCTGTGTAATGAAGATAGGTTCTAGGAAGATATATTCATTTATTATCCTGGATTCATATTATTCATCATAACGTCTTTAAATAATTAATCCAACAGATATTTATTGAGGGAGCCTATGTGTGTTACTCTGTGGTAGGGACAGTGAAGGACATTTAAAAATGCCACATAATCTTACTATGAGGAGTCTATAATCTGATGGAAAAGCATATATGTGAAATGTAAAATGGAGGGCAGTTTGTGATCCAGAACTTCAAATGAGACTTTCATGAATTAATTTAGGAAGAGGACATTCCCTAAAAATAAAGAATGAGATAAAGAATTCATTTGGAGTCTCAGCCATTTCTGTGACATCTAAATATATCTCAGCCACGACCTTAGTGATGAAGTGCCCCAGGGCTGGTCGTCTTTTATTCTCTTCTCTACTGTCTCTTCTTAGGTGATTTCATCCAGTGCTAGGGCTTTAAATACCATCAATATGCTAATGATCTTTCAATTTATATCTTTCCACCTGACTTCTCCCTGAACTCTAGGCTTGCATACCCAACTGCTTGCCCATCTCCACTTGGACACCTAAAAGGCATCATACACTTAACAGGTCTAAAAGAGAACTCCTGATTTTTTTTCCCCCCTTAATAATAAGTAACACGGTGAGACAGGCACTGTACTAAGTACTTTACGTGTGTTTAATCATTGAATCCTTAGGGCACACCCATGAGGTAGCTGCTATGACAGTTCTAATTTTACATACAAGGAAACTGAGGCACAGAGGCTAAGTCACTTGGCCAAGGCCATTTAGTGATGAAGATGGGATGTCATTTCAGTCTATGTCCACAGTGCATGCTGTCACAACCGCTGCAGGACACTCCTTTCCGTGTCCCCCCACTGACAGGCCAAATCTGGAGAGTTATCGTTGGTTCTACTCTTTCTTGAAGTTCCTCACACACTATCCATTAGCAAGATCTCTCAATGATATCTCCAAAATATATCTCAAACCTGCTATCTTTTCACCATCTTTCTGACCACCATCATCCCTTACCTGGTCTATGATGGCCACCTAGCTGGGTTCTCACCTCCCAATTTTTTCTACAGTTCCCTCTCCATATGATAAGTAGTATGATTTTTTTAACCTAAATCAGACCTTATCACTACCTTGCCAAAGATCTCCAATGGCTAGTCCCTGAAATTAGATAAAATCTAAACTCCTCTCCATCCACGGCCTACCGGACCCCTGTGCCGTCTCTCCCTGCCTGCCTTTCTGAACTAATCTTACCTTGGGCTCCTTCACATCCACTGTGTTCCACTCACACTGGCCCCCCTTTTCTCTCTCTTAACCACACTAAGCTGTTCCATAAGGTCCCTTTGCGTGGACCTCTCTCACCCCAGATCTTTGTATTCATGGTAGGCTGATCTCTTCTTTCAAGTGTCACCTCCAGTGTTATATCAGAGAGGATTTCCCTACCCAGCGTCTCCCAAGTCAGGACTCCCCTCTGCCTACCCGCAGCACCTTCCACCACTCTTGTGATCTCACTGAACACACTTCATTATTTTTTCCATAGCTCTCTTATCTCTACCTGAGATTATTTTATTTGTTCATTCATTTTATGTATACTGTCTGTTTCTTCTCATCAGAGGGAAGATGTATGCTAGCAGTGAACTTGTCTGTCTGGGCCACCACTATATCACCAGCTCCTGCCAGAAAGCCTGGCACAAAATAGACACCTATTAATATTTTTTGAGTGGATGAGCAAAAAATGGTCTCACTTTCTTCTAGCTGATCTTATACCTCTACATTATTTAGAAGAACTAATTTAACTCACGTTAGAATTCTTTCCAAAGTTCTGCTCAAATATTCTCTCCCAGCGCATGGTATGTTTATAATATTAACTGCATAAATTCACTGAGGACATCCTGGAATTAGGTATTTGGCAGACACAGTAATTCTTACAGGTGACATACATGCTATGAAGTTGGTATTATTCTCCTTTTACAAATATGGAAACTGATGGTGAGAGAGGTTAAGAAGATTGCCCAGAGTTACTCCACTAGAGAGGGCAGAGCTGAGATTTGGACTCAGGTTGATCTGTCTGACTTTAGCTCCCATGTTCTTTTCAGCAGATATATTATGTTCAGCTGTGCAACTGGCAAGGAAAAGTAAATAATCAGAAAGATGAAATGACAGACAGCTTTCCAGTCTGTATAAATGTGAAAGCCAGGAGGAGAATGATTGAGGTCTACAAATGGTTGAGGTTAGAACAGAATGGTCATATATTATGTAAGAGCGAGGGGCTGGGAAATTTATTTCAAATTAAAAGTAAGCTTATGGGATGTATTACAATAGCATATGGTGGAGAATAATTACATAAATATTTTTTAAAATATTTTTTATTTATTTATTTGACAGAGAGAGACACAGCGAGAGAGGGAACACAAGCAGGGGGAGTGGGAGAGGGAGAAGCAGGCTTCCGTCAAGCAGGGAGCCCGATGCGGGGCTCAATCCCAGGACCCTGGGATCATGACCTGAGCCAAAGGCAGACGCTTAATGACTGAGACACCCAGGCGCCCCTCTTTTAAATATTTTAATAAGATTTTTTATAGATGCGTCATAAGTTATTCAGGGAAACCAGAGTGTCTTGGAATATCCTTCACCTGAGATGCTAAAGTTAGAGAGCTCAACCACATCTTCTCACCACATGCCCTTCCTCAGTGCTGTCAGGCAAAGCATACCAGGTGGGCCGATGATGGAATTCTAAGTCTCAGAAAACGGTGTTCTGCTCACCCTGTTTCATTGTACAGTTACTCTGTTCAGATCAGTTGGTGCTGGGCTTCCCTTAGTAATGTTTTTTAAAGACATTCATAGTTTGAAGTGGAAGAAACCTTAGAAATGATTAAATCCAACTCTCTCATCTCAGAAAAAGAAATTAAACCCAGAAATAGTAATTTATAATTTGAAAAGTGCTTCTACATTCAGAGGTTCCCTGCATTCTCAGAATGGCTCTCTGGCCAAGGTGGTGCGTTCTTTCCACTTCTGTCTTCACACGGGGGAATAAGGCCCTGAGTGGTTACGTGTGAATGAGCCGGTCACTGCAGGAACAGTGTGTGGGGTACTGTGACTTGATACCTTCTGAAAAAGGCTGCATAAGCATTCTCTCTCTATGATACTGAGGTTCTTTTAATTTATTTTTTAAATTTTTATTTTTTTAAGGTAAACTCTATGCTCAGTATGGGGCTCGAACTCATGATCGTGAGATCAGGAATCTCTTGTTCTACCGACTGAGCCAGCCCCAAGGTTCTTTTAATTATGATAATTTTCATGAGGTTTTCTGGGAATATCAATACAGACAGGCTATATATCAACTTAGAAACATACTGTTCTATTTATGGAAAGTGAAATAAAAGGGAAACTGTTAACTGACTAGAGAGACTATAAGTGTAAGGAAACTAAATCTGCACTTTAGCTACACGAATGAATGAAAATTTCTGATATGTTAGTTAAATTGTGGGCAATAAAGTGCAGAGACCATCACCTCCAACTGGCACATGTCTTTTTCTTTGTGAAAAAATAATATTGCATAGATCAATAATGACAGGTAACAACATCCCAATGGAAAAATGGACAAAGGGCAATTCTCAAAAGAGAAATAGAAATGGGCCATAAACATATGTGATCATCTTAACCCTCTGCCACAGTTATATAAATTTAAAAATTAATGCAATAAAAATTCTTATTCATCAGATTTTCAAACGTTAAAGAATGAGTAAATCCACTGTGTGGTGGGACTTAAGGGAGTTTTTTTTTCTTTTCTTCCTTCTTTGTAGTTTTCTACATTATTTGATTATTTATTACAAAGTGCATATAAAAACAAAGTGCGTGTATTATTTTACATATTTGAAAACAATGAAAATTTATTTTTATTTTGGACAAAACAAACAAACCTAGCACACATTAATTGGAGTTTCTTAAAGACAAATGTTTAGAGCTTCCTAACATAAAATTTTTCTTCATTCAAAAAATATTCCCCTTGTTAACAATTTTTAAGTCATCTGATGGGATAAGTCTATCCCGCCTATAATTCAAGGCAAACCTTTGTGATTTCTCTGATATTACATTATAAGCACATTCTCCCTCCCTCCCTCCCTCTCACTGTCTCTGGTCCTTCTTTCCTCCCTACTCTACCCCTTCCCCCAAGAAATACCACTTCTCTATCCTAGTTCTTAAACCTCTGGAGTCTTTCTTCTGACTGACTGGATATTCAGGTTCCTGAAAGATCACAGAAGCATGCACCATGCAAAATTATCCATTGTCTTCTTACTAGCTTGAACTAGGCCATCCATTTGTTGGAATCATTTCTTCAAATCCTCTGCTTCTTGTGCCTTCATGTAGAATCTACTCTATCTCCACAAGAAGTTTCACCCATGTACATGTTTGCTAAACTATTGTCATACAGTCTTGCTACATGGTATGGCTAAAAAGTAAGTGAAAATAAGAATTCTTCCAGTCACAAATCAGTTTTCCAGTCTTAAAATCAGTCACAAAAATGATTAATTCTAATTCTATTATGATCTCTTTCCATTATATATCTGCTCACATATGTACAATTAAATATTTTCATACAAAATCATTTTCTCTACAGAGAAAGATAATGGGACCCATGTCTTTGTATTTTGCAATAATACTGAATAGTTTATTTAAATCAGTATTTCCCCACACGTGAATATTTATCAACTGCATTAGAATCACCTACGTGAGCATATTAAACATAGACATTCCTGGACCCTCCCTAGATCTACCAAGTCAAAATCTGCAAGTGTAGGATTGAGAAATTAGCATTTTTAAACAAGCATTTTTAAATGATTATTTTGCCTCTTCTGTGATTTGGAAACTCATAAAAATAGTTTCATCTTGATAAATGATTAAACACATCTAAGCATCTCTGAATGAAAGACTGTTTAAGATGAAACTAGTGGCAAATTCTTGGACTGTTTCTTTAAAAAAATACTATTATCACCCTGATTTTTATTAATTTACAAATTACAAGTTGATTCATCACTGATGACTTTAAATACATCTGTGTTTTAGGCTCATCAACAATAAAAATATAAACTGTTGAATATGGAGCTGAGTATGACACAGATGATGATATGTGAGTGACTTGAAGGGTTAGCTTAAGTTTGATAATGATTTTGCTCCTTAGAGACATTCAGTTAAAATAGAGAACCAGTCTGAAAACTGTTGCTGGCTTAAAAATAAAGATGTGCAGTTAATTATCTTCCTAGGCTCTCCTTGTTCTTAGGGATGTTGCATTGACATTATGTCAATTATTTAAGTACAGAGCATTGAACACTGGGCCTCTGCCTCGGCTCTGAATTATCCCAAAGGGATGATGAATAGCCTCCTGTCACTGGCATCCATTAGAGACTGATCCCATTTAGGGAACCAGAACTTTTGAGTAAAATGAACAACTGGGTCTTCTCTGAGAATGACAACTGAATACTAACTAGTTCTTATGAAGTTATAAGTGACAATGATTTTGGAGACTTAGTACTAGCAAGAAAGTTCCAACAAGAATGAAAAATATGGATTTCCTTTTTCATTGTTCATTTGTCCCTCCATCAGATCAATGACAATGCCCCTGTATCAGATAAGAAATAATAAAGAACCAAGTGGAAACAATAAAGCTTTTTGCAGCAAAAAAAAAAAAAAAAAAAAAGAATAAAGATTGGGAAAGTGTTTTCTCCCTTTACTCCCTTTAAATGCTTATTACATATCTATAGCAGATTAGCAAATTATGCAAAAAATCTTTTGAATATTAACCTAAACTATTTTTGTCAAAGCAAATACATTAGAGTTAAAATTTTCATTATAATACCTTCTTGCTTTTGAAAATATTGTAAGATAATTGTTAAAATGTTACACAAAGTTTCTTAAAGGTATTTTTCAGTATGTCAGAAATCCAAGTCGGCCAGGACACAGCTATTAACTATTTTGATGACAGCAACTCTAACCTTTGAAAAGCTTATTGTCAAAACCACTCAGTTCAATTACTGGAAAGTATCAAGGAAGTTGCCTTTCTAATGTGAACTCAAATACCTTGTCTGTTAGGATTCTTAAGGAATGGCTGTGTTATATGTGTTGTTTTGGTGTAGTAGATTATTTCATTCAAGATAAAGATAGTAAAGAACCCCCATTTTTTTTGATAGATGATTGTTCAATGCCTCAACCAGCTGGTTTAATTTCTACACACAACGTTTCTTCCTTTTCTCTTTTTCTTTTCTCGGAAAGCTGATCCTACTCAGTATATATAGTTCAGAGGAAAAAAAAATAGATACAGTGAGTTACGTAAAAATAAATCTGTAAATCTAAATGGGGAAACAAGAAGCAATGCTGTACAAATCCAAACACCAGAGAATCAAAGCAGGATAGCAAGAGTGAGAACGGATAAACAGATGGAATAAAACTCCACTGTTTTTGCATTAGGGTAATTAGGGTAGGGGATTCCGAAGAGGGAAAGACTGATAAAATAAAACAAGGGTACTGAATCTGAGGTGGATCAGGAACACAGGGTAAGATAAAATGGAAAGAGGGGGAAAAAAAAACCATAATGAAACTGGTGACTAGTGCTTAAGTAACTGTGTGGTAGTTCTAATGAACTGGCTTTTACATTTGGTTTTTAATTCATCTAATAGTGGATGCACTTCTAGAAAAATGACATTAGAAACTACTGAAGTAGTAAATTGATGATAGTCACATATCTGCTCCTACTGAGCAATCTTTGGAGAGCTAACTTTCTTAAACTACCGAAGTGAAGAAAATTTTACTAGCTTGCCCATGTTAACTTTTAGAGTGTAAGGGATACGATGAGTTTAAGAGCACAATAATTTAATTGTCCTCAATTAATTACTATTGGTTCAGTGAGCTAATTCATTATTTAATTATATATCTGTCACGAATGTTTCATTTTCCAGTGAGAACAGTAGTCAAATCTCTTGGGGGAATGAGTAGCTGGAAGAAGTACTGGCATGATTAGGGGCGCCCGGATGGCTCAGGCAGCTAAATGTCTGACTTCGGTTCAAGTCATGATCTCAGGGTCCGGGGACTGATCCCACCGTCCAACTTCCTGCTCAGCAGAGGGTCTGCTTTTCCCTCTCCCTCTGCCCCTCCCCAAGCTTGTGTTTTCTCTTTCTCTCTCTCTCTCAAATAAATCTTAAAAAAAAAAAAAAAATTACTGGCATGTACATGAAGAGCAGAGCTTGTGATAGGCAGAAAAAAGCCTACTCCTCACCCTCAACCCCCCAAGATGTTCAAGTCCTAATCCCTGGATCCTGTGATTATGTTACTTTTTAAGGCAAGTAGGATTTTGCAGATGTGATTAAGTTAAGGATCTTGAGATGAGGATTATCCAGGTGGGCCAATCTAATCACATACGTCCTTGAAAGTGGAAAACCTTCCCAGTTTTAGCCAGAGGGAGACGTGGCTATGAAAGAAAGGCACAGAGCACTGCTTACTTTAAAGATGAAGGGAGGGAACATAAGCCAAGGAATGTGGGTGGACTGTAGAAGATGGAAAAGATGAAGCAATGGGTTCTTTCTTAGAGCTTCCAGAAAGGGACACCACCCTGCCAACACTTTATACTTAGCCCATTGAAACCCATGTTAGACCTCTGGCTGCCAGAACTGTAAAATAATAAATTTGGGTTGTTTTATGTCCCTAAGTTGGTGGTAATTTGTTATAGCAGCAATAGAAAATAAATATATAGCTATTTTAGTAATTGGTGCAATTAATAATTATAACTAATAATCATTGAGTTATTAATATGAAAATGAAAAACCACTTAATCTTTTAAGGTAAAATTCCAATATGCACCAAATGAGTAAATTTTAATACTTTTAAAATTTTAGTCGACTTAGAAGCTTTATAAAACAAGTTGACTATTTCCTTTGTCTATAAACAGTCCATAAATTATGTCAAGTGTATGTCATAATTTATTTTATATCAACGTTATGATTTTAAGATCTATTTTGTATCTCAGGTTACAGTTTTATTATGCATAAGTGGCCTATAAAAGTTAAGAATAAAAAAAGTGCTTTAGCTATTCATTCATGCTCCCCAGAGACTAAGAGATAATATACCAGAATTTTCTGCATTTTTTGTACACTTTAAAAAATGTTAAAATGCCTGTATAAAGCACATTAAAACATTATAGGGACTGTGAAATCTGAGCATATACAGAAAGAAAAAAGTTAAATTATCTAAATTATGGGCAATTTCTGTTCCTTAATTAAACCAGCACCAAAAGTGTCTCTCACTATGCCACTTTAATTCACTACAAACTGCTAAGCTGATTAACCAGAACTGTAGGCAAAATGCCTACTGTTACCTCAAATCTTAAAGTAAAATCTACCTTGTCCATATCATTGCAGTTATAAAATCCAAGGCATTCCAAGAGGTGGTTGATACTAAGTTTTGTTCCACATTTATAATTAAATCCATGGCAAAGCTTCAGATATGACCCATTAAGTTCTAATAGACTGTATCTTGGATGCAATTTGCTATAAAATAGAATTTGGTAGGGAGGATTTGATATGGACACCATAGTACTGTGTTCAGGTATAACTGCGAAGCAACATGAGGTGGAAAAGCTCAGCTTTGGCAGCCAGGTAGGCCTGCATTTTGTATTCTGGGATGGGCACGTGCTAGCTGTAAGATCTTAGGCAAGTCAGTCTTAGTATATAAATCTCAGTTTCTTTATTTAAAGTGATGGTACTTATAGTCATTGTTTTATAGGATTTTTGTGAGTGTGAAATGACAATGAATGTAAAATAGTTAAAACAATATATGAACTCAATAAGTATTACCTGTTTGGGGAGTAAATACCCTCAAACATATCATTATAAAATAACTACATCTTCTATGGGCCTAACACTATAAGCCATCATCACAGAAATACAAATGAAGATCCCTTTATATTTTGAATTACTTCCTAGAATTATGGAATGTTAAAAAAATAAAAACTCTAACTCAACTCTCAATCCAGAGAAGCATAAAACCCAGGAAGTGGCAAGCAGGAAAATTTTCTCCTTTGTTTTTTACTTCTTTTATAAAATAAATGTGTTTCATTATTCATCAGTGTACCCCTTGAAATCCCTATCACAGCACTTTGACAGAATAGATGTTAGTAATTTTCTAAACTGAATTGGATTATCTCTAGAATCTAAGTCTTTACTCAGAGTTTTGGTCTTCTAACCTCCTGCTAATGTGTGGAGCTTGCCATTGCCTGGATGAGCTCTAGTACCATCTATAATGGTTCTGCTCTTTGTCATGCTTGGAAAGGAGATTCACTGTTTTGGGACTTTAACAATGTAACTAGTCACCAAATATTCTGTTAATACATTCATATGGTGTTCCCCAATAGCGTTTTCTCCTTTAAATGATTTAGAACTCATTGTTTTAGAATGGCATTGTGTCACAAATAACTCCTTAATATTAATGGAAATACATCTATCTCACAATTTAACAAATTTAAAAAAATGTATTAAGTGTAGGTTGATAATGTTTAGGAAATAGTTTTTTTCCCTTTGCCTAAATTATTATCTTATTTCCCTATGTTTAATTATTGCCAAAAACTATTTCCAGAAAATTATTTCCTTAAAATTACTATTGGTATAATTGCTAACACACTATGACTATTTGAGTTTGATAAGAATATTCAGGGTGATGTATATTCCTGTAAGAATAAAAGGTTTGACACATTATGATACATTATGATAATGATACATTATGTCAAATTTAGAAATACGTATTCCATCAAACTAAAAGAGAAACATTTCATGTATATTTATTAGAACAGTCCCAAATTGCCTAACTTTTTGACAATTCTAAGATAATTAGAGACCAGTGGATTCTGACATATTCCACTCCCACAAGCATTCAGGTGACTTCTAGGGATCCCTAATCTTCCTGCTATGAGCCACAACGGTTATACGTGAGGGAACTGTTAACTAAGCATTGTAAACTCAACAAAACTATCTTTCAAAGATGAGGCTGAGTAAAGGCATTTACACTCCATAAAAAGAATCTGGGAGAGTTTACCATAAATAGACTCTCATTAAAAGACCTTCTAAAGGATGTGCTTCAGGACGAATGAGATTCATTCATTCAATAAATATATACTGAGCCAGGCACACTTCTAGGTCCTGGGGATACCTCAGTGAACAGAACAGAGGAGAAAGTCTTGCCCTCATGGAGCTGACATTTTAGTAGCCAAGGTTACAAAGCAACATAAATAAGTAAATATATATGGTATGTCCAGTAGTATGCTGTTAAATCTTTACCAACTGGCTCTTTGGGAAGGCCGGGGGTGGGGTGAGGGGAAGCCTGCATTTGTGCATTTGCCAATTTCTGTGGTGTAAATGCTACCTCCAGTCCAAATTCCAAACTGCTGGCTATGTCCTGAGGGAAGAGACTTACACAATTGTCCCACTGAGCCTGTGTGAGCTGCTTTGAGCACAGCAGTGAGGATCCTAAGTGCTAGGGAGAAAAATGAGCTGGAAAAGATGGGGAGATTTAGGGCTTGCAATTTGAAAGAGAATGGTCAGAGGAAACTTCACTGAGAAGGTACAATTTGAGTAAAGAACGGAAGGAAGTGAGAAAGAGAGCCATGCACCAATTTTGGAGAAAACCATTTTAGGCAGAGAGAACAGCAAGTGCAAACTCTGAAGCAGGAGCTGGGAACGGCAAGGAGGCCAAAGAGGCTCCTGCAGAGTGAGAGGCTCAGCAGTTAAAGGCAGGGTGAACAAGATTTTAAGAATTGAGGCTTAGGGTAAGATTGGAAGTCCCAGGAGCGTTCTGAGCTGAGGAAGGACAGGATCTAAATTATATACGGCCTCAGTCTGGCTTCTCTGCTGAGAAGGAGTAAGCCAAGCTAATAAAACTCTGATGGTAGTCAAAATAATAATGTCTAAGATCTGGGATTCAACAACAACAACAACAACAGAGTTAACATCCAAAATAGGAAGGGCTTATCAGCCAGAGGAGAGTGGGCATGATGGGAAATAAAGTACTTCGTACTTTTTGACTGAGGTGTGAAGATATTGATTAATATTAGCTAAACATATGTTTAGCACATATGTTTAAATTTCTGGAGAAACTCCTAGAAGAATAGAAATAAAGTATATACATTTCAAACCAGGAGTGGGTAGGAAAAAGAAGGAAACTGACAATAAAGGCAATAAAAAACAAAGCAAAAAAAGAAGAACCTGAACAAGTGGGACTAATATAAAGCACAAAATAAGATAGCTGAAATTAATCCATACACATTGATAATCAAATTAAGTGTAGATTGATCTTGTTAACTAAAAGACAAATATTGGCAAAGTAGATAAAAAGAAAATTAATTTACAAGTTGTTTTTTAAACTAATTTATAATGTCAAGACATGGAGAGAAGATAGAACAAATATAAAAATGAGATCATGTGGGGCGCCTGGGTGGCTCAGTAGTTAAGCTTCTGCCTCCGGCTCAGGTCATGATCCCAGGGTCCTGGGATTGAGCCCCGCATCGGGCTCCCTGCTCCATGGGAAGCCTGCTTCTCCCTCTCCCTCTCCCCCTGCTTGTGTTCCCTCTCTCACTGTGTCTCTCTCTGTCAAATAAATAAATAAAATCTTTAAAAAAAAATAAAAAATAAATAAAAAAATAAAAATGAGATAATGTGTAATTTTTAAATAGTAACCCCCCAGAAGCTCGTTAGGTATGTTAGCATTAAGGTAACCCCAGAATGATAAAATTTTCAATTAATATATAAATATATAAGTAAATATAAATGTGTATATATGTATATATATCCTTAAATAACATAGCTTTAAAGTATAGAAGGTGATAATTGACAGCAAAGCAAGGAAATATTTACAATCCACTATCAGATTTGAAGAATTAAACACACCTCCTTTGATAACATCAAGTAGTATATCCCATCTCTCCCCTTGCCTCCACAAAAAGATCAAAACAGTAAGAACATAGAAGATTTGAACAACATAGTTAACAAAATTGAGCTAATAGATATACTTTAACTGGAGAATATCTGTTTTTGTCAAGTACACAAGGAATAGTATATCCAGTCATAAAGTGATCCTAGCAAATTTAAAGTATTAGTTTCAAGCAGACATATGCTTCTAGACAAATTGCGATTAAAATGAATATCAGCAAATAGAAGATAAGAAACAGCAGAGAAAATGGAAAGGAATTAGAGAAATATAAGAGTGGGGGGGTTGGTGCTGTGTAGGTTTGACATCCATTCAGCACATTATAAATAGTGAACTATCTGGAGAAATTTTTGTTTCCTTTCTCTTTTTACTTGTGACAGAATAATTGATAGCAGGTAACTTCCTCCCCTAGACATTTGGTATGTTAAGTTCTTTTTCAACGATTTTATGAAGCTTCTGGCTTTACTTTAGCTGGGGTAGTGAATATTCTGATGAGAGAGTGAAGGCAGGCAGCATAGAGATCACCTTTACACTCCAATTACAGCCTCCAGGGATTGGCCCCTCGCTAGACTGAGAAGTCAGCCAAGTCTGTCTTTTGAGCCTGATACCACTTACTTCTCAGACCTTTGTGGCTCTTCCTGCTTCTATTTTCAGTTCTTTCTTTTCCCTAGGCACTCTGGGATCTTTAGTTAGTGAGGAAAATAATGATGAAGTCACTGATGACATTGTATTAAAGATTTAAGAACTGCCCTCTCCTGAGGCCACTTTTAAAAATGTAGGTATTTTTAAGGGGTAATATACAACAGCCAAATTAAGAAACAGTGACCTGTTGGAAACTTGCGGGAAAGCCTTGGGATAGTGTTGAGATGGCGGCGGTTGCTGAGTTGCTCCCCTCGAATCACACTGTGGGCACCTCTAGTGGGCTAATAATATGTGGCTGGGCTGCTTCCTCATTTCCTATGGATGTTAGAAAGCCTGGCAAAAAGACAATGCGCGCCAGTCTTAGAAGGAGGAGGGAGAAACATAGGAGGAAGAGAGGGATGCGTAGCTCTTCTATGTGTTGACAGCATAGCTGCAGGAGTGCCGTAAAACTTTGAAAGACCCCCTGTCTTAGGGGTGATATGTTATAGGAAAGGGTCTAAGTCTAGAGATATAATGGATCTTAGGCCTAGAGTGAATTCATTCTTCTAAGGGAGAATGTGAACTGTTAGTATTCATTTGGTCATGGTGTGCTTTCAGGGATAGCTTTAAAAATGATTTAATGGCAGAAACATCTATTCATAAACAACTTTCCCTCTCCAAAACGCTCTCTGTACACTTAATCTCAGGAAGTCCGAGGACAGGTCCTAGAACACTAGGAACTTGAATATCACAAAACTAGTCCATGGTGAATTTGAGACAAGTCTTGTCCACACGGTTCAATAAAACACACACACACCCCTTTTTCTGATTTCAATATGACTGAAATTAGTATTGACACTTTTGAAGAACATATTAATTGTCTAAACTGTATATTCTTTGGTTCTCTAAGGGCTATGGCTTGTAGCTTATAAATTCTGCAGCTAAAAAGGACAACACCTTAGCTCTGTATTTTTTTTCTTCCTCATGAAGAGTCATATATTTTGTGCCATGTTAGCTTCTTAGTCGCTTTGATGCTCCTTAAAAAAAGTGCTCATGTTATTCAACAGTTAAATAAGTAAAAACTGATATTGCATTGCTAATTCTGATTTTCCAGTTAAATAAGGAAACACTTTTTTTCTTCTACATAAGGAAAAAAATAAAACTTTTGCAGTGATTAGTACAATTAAAATTTATGTGCTATGCACCATCCTTCTAGTATTGCAAGAAACGTTCTATGTTGCCTTCAATTTTCTCACATTCTTTTCAATTTTCCTAATACTTTAAATAGGGAAAATATAGTATTGTTCATAAGTGGTAATAATTAAATAAAAGAACTTGATTAAAAATATTTCTATTAATTAGATACTTTTAATTACCACATCCACGACCTTCTCTTAGATCACATGCTCTTTAACCTCTCTTCCTAGGAAAAAAGATAAGGTAAGGTTACTAACTAGGTTAACTAACCCTAGTTAGTTAGGAAGACTTATTGCTCCAGTTTGCCTGGGACTTTAAGTTTTAGCACCAAATGCTCTCAGTCCAGGGAAACCAGGATGGTTGGTCACCCTAACTCCTGTTCGCCCTCCAGCTAATTTCTCTTCTTTCCTTCACATCAAAATTTTTCCATTGAGTATCCTACACTCTTCTCCTCCATGTCTTAACTCTCTCATTTACTCCTGAACTTATTGCAACTATGCCTCTGCCTCAAGGCATGCCTCTGGCCCCATTCCCCTGGAGTTTGCAAGCATCTCCAATGACCTTCACCTTTTACCAAAGGAGACTTCTAGTCCTTACCTCCGTGGACCCAGCTGCTGGATTTTATACTGCAGATCACACCCTCCCCGACATTCTTCATTCCCAAGGCTTATATAGTAGTCCCTCTCATTCACAGGGGAAACGTTCCAAAACCAACAGTGGATGCCTGAGCTTGCAGATCATACCAAACCCTACATATGTTTTTTCGTATACATACATCCCTGTTATAAAATTTAACTTCTAAATCAGGCACAGGAAAAGGTTAACAACAATAATAAAATAGAATCATTATAATGATATACTGGAATAAAAGTTATGTGAATGTGGTCTCTCTCTCTCAGAACATCTGATTGTCCTGAACTCAGCCTTGTGATGATGAGAGAGGACAAAATGCCTACTGATGAGATGAAGTGAGGGGAATGGCCGAGGTGCTGTGACAAGAGTGTTAGGCTACGGGTGCCTGGGTGGCTCAGTCTTTAAGTGTCTGCCTTCGGCTCAGGTCATGATCCCAGGGTCCTGGGATCGAGTCGCACATCGGGCTTCCTGCTCAGCAGGAAGCCTGCTTCTCCCTCTCCCACTCCCCCTGCTTGTGTTCCCTCTCTCGCTGTGTCTCTCTGTGTCAAATAAATAAATAAAATCTTTAAAAAAAAATGGAGTGTTAGGTACTATTGACCTCGTGACCGTGTGTCAGGACGATCATGGCTTCCTGACCATGATTGACGGCTGGTATCTGAAACTATGGAAAACAAAACCACAGGTAAGGGGGGACTACTGTCTAACAGCATCACTTCTTAGTCTTTGACCCTGTTCTTTTTGACTCTTATTAATGAGATCATCTCTCTCCAGTTGTTTTCTGAAAGATGATTTTCCTCAAGATTCTATCCTATACTCAGTCTTTTTCCCTTATCATTCTCTAAGCCCTTTCCCTGGCTGATCTCACATACTTTCATGCCTTGAACCATTCCCTCGACAGAATAGTAACTTTAAAAACCATGCTTGCTATCCAGACTTCTCTTGTGAGCCAACTACCTGTTAAAACATCTGTACCTGTATGTTTCAGCTGCACTTCAATAATTTAACATTTTTAATATGGCCTCTAATTACCTTCACTACGATCCTACTGTTCTCTGGTTTTTGTTTGTTTGTTTTGTTTTTAAAGATTTATTTATTTATTTGAGAGAGAGAGCATAAGTGGGAGGGGCAGAGGAAGAGGGAGAGAGAATCTCAAGCAGACTCCACACTGAGCTTGGGCACCTGATGTGGGGCTCGATCTCACGACCCTGAGATCACCAACTGAGACAAAACTAAGAGTTGCATGCTTAACCCACTGGGCCACCCAGGTGCCCCCTCTTTCCTCTTTCTTTGTTGTTGGAATAATCAACTATTATTCACCTTGCCAAACATCTTAATCTTATCCTTGATTATATTCTCCTTCATCTCCGCTGACCCAGTTAGTAAGTTGTTCGATTTTACCTCCAAGATAGTTCTTAAATTGGTCCTTCCTTCTCCATTCTTTATCATTCCCTAGTTTCAAGAAATTTTCTTTTATCTGAAATGTCACTGCTCTAGCCTCTGAAATCATCTTATTGTTCTAGCCTTGCCTTCAAAATCTGTCCTGCTTAATAGGAATTAATAGTTTCAGGTACACAGCACACAGTACAATGTTTCCCAGGGCAGTACTTATGTAAAACCATGCAGACAGCTTTACTATTGCATTCACCACACAGCAAATGATCTACCTATTTATCAGCACCCCCCACCAAGACAGTAAACTCAGTAAGAGAGGAGCCATGCTTTATTTACCTTTTTATGCTTGGTGCCTGCCTCTGTGCCTGGAATGTGATATGGCCAAGAAGTTACTGAGCAGGTAGATAGTTGCTCAGCACAATCATCAACTATGCTTTCTGGGCTTCCGTTACTATACTTTTCCCCACCCTCTCTTCTAAAGGGATGAGGCTATGGCTTATGATTCTATCTACATATTGCCAAAAATACCTCACGTGTAGTACATGCTTAATAACTAGCTATGGAATGAGAGAAGGAAGGAAGGAAGGAAGGAAGGAAGGAAGGAAGGAAGGACAGAAGGAAAGAAAGAAAGAAAGAAAGAAGAAAGAAAGAAAGAAAGAAAGGAAGAAAGAAAGAAAGAAAGAAAAAGAGAGAAAGAAGAGAAAGAAAGAAAGAAAGAAAGAGAAAGAAAGAAAAAGAGAGAAAGAAAGAAAGAAAAAGAAAGAAAGAAAAAGAAAGAAGGGGAGGAAGGGAGAAAGAAGGGGAGGAAGGGAGACAAAGAGGGAGAGAGAGAGAGAGAGAGAGGGAGGGAGGGAGGGAGGGAGGAAGGAAGAGAGAAAAAAAATGTTTAGACTCTCAGGGCAACTGCATACAGTGAATTAGTGTTTTAGAAACAATCACAGATACAATGTAGAAGTAGTTTAAAAGCCCAAATAATTCCAAAATATACTTTCTTTTAAGCCTTCGGATTTGTTAGAAAATATATTCCCATCTAAATGAGCAATTCTCTAAATATTTTATATGCTGAATTCTTATTAAATGTGCTCAATTGTAATGTGTTTAATTTTTTATACCACTTAAAAATGGTTTAACCTTAAGAGCACTGAAGGCATTTTGTATTTTGTATAATTTTAGAGGATATAGTAGGGTTTGCATATAAAACTTAGATTTATCTAGCACATTTTTAAATGGTATAACAACATATTTTGCTAGTTTTAAAGAATTATAGTTTAGAAATCAAACCTTAAAAACATATTTTATTATAATATTTTGAAATGAAAAAATTGGAAGAAAATTATATACTGTTTGTAATTTGCAAGTGCATAATGTTTAAGCTACCAACTTGGTTTTAACTTAGCTACAAATTTCAAGTATATTTCATAAGACTTAATGAAAACTTAAGCAGAACTTCTATGTTAATTATTTTTATTGAGTTAAAATGAAGAGTCTAAAATACTGTGTTTTTTTTTTCTTTCTTTCCAGTTTTTACACTCTCTTATGATAACATTTAATGGTCCTTCTGGTATTCTTAGCTCATTAACTAGTGTGATGAACATTACTATTATTTGCCAGATGCTTAGTCTCTATAGAAAAGAATGGGGTTTTCAAGATTTTTTTCTGTCTGATTTAGTCCTTTGTATTTCATTGAAAGGTCAAAGCTGTACAGAATAAAAAATATGTATCAAAATCTCTCCTTTCACTTTTATGAGAAATCAATTTGTAGTATAAGAAAGATAGAATCCTATAGTATTTTGAATGGGAAAGTAAGATAAATGTAGATCATTTTAATTTTAAATTTCCTTAATATTAAACAACCAGTTGTTTATGTAAAACAATTCATTCACAATAATCAACTATCTTCAAGTAACTGTTTTCTATTTAAGGGCAACAGTTTTATACAATGAGAAATCTAATACCATTTAAATGCAACATGATGGGCTTCATATATGTACCAGAGGTGTTCAGTGAATTCTGAAACATAATTTAAATCCTTACGTTTGTGTATGAATAAGTATGCTTATATATTCATAGCTTTCCATATTTAGCAGTGATTTTAAGAGTTCCAAAAAAATAGAAGAGAAAATGAATTGCACATTTGACTTCCAAAAATATCTGAACTTGCTACTTATGAGATCTTTAATTCTTGAAAATTTGTGGGAGTATTTATTTTCATTAAAACAAATTCACTTTGATTTCATATTTAAATGAACTAAAGTCTTAGATTAGTAATAGTTTTCTAAGGTAGATAGTTTCTAGAAAGTTAATTAAACAAGATGGTTTCTACTCTGTAGCTGTATATACACATAGGAAAGCATTTCAGGATCCTGCCACACTCGGTCCTTTAGTGCAGTCTTCATTTTTCTTGATTCAGAGGGCTATAGCCCTATATCTCAAATATAGCTGAGAGTAGCCAACTCATCCCAGTTTGCCTCAGACTTTCTGATAAAATGAAGATCCCATGTCCTAGGAAATCCCTTAGCCCCAGACAAACCAGGACAGCTGGTAAACCCACTGGAAGACAACCTAAACTTTGAAACTTTGAGATAAAAAGGGCCTTACCTTAACATCATTGGTGTTCATTCTTGTTCCCTCCTTTCCCACAAAAATATCATCAATATCCACAAGAATGTACCTGTCCAAGGACAGTGTCAGCCTCTTTCCTGACAAGAAGGAAACCGCGTCTATGAAGATGAGCTTATGCAACCAAAAGTTCAAGTTGTTGCCAAAAAAAACTCTTTGAATTCCATCATGAAGCCCCAAGTCGTGTATGACAGTTGCATAAAAAGCACCTTTAGAGATGGGAGGAGAAAGGTTCTCTGGGGTCTTTACTTTGGCAAATATTACTGGTTGGTAGGCTGAGTGATTAATCTGGAAAACTGTCCAGTCAGTTCCAGGTAAAGAACCTTTTTCAAGCTTGGAAGATTTGGTCACATGAAGCAATGGAGAATGAGGATTAATACAACAATCTTTTACCGCAAGGTTTCCATATATGGAGAAAGGGAAACCTTTCAACTGAAAGCTCTGTAGACTCTTCTCGCTAGTTTTGTGGAATCCAATGACACCCACACCATATTCCACACAGTATTTATCTAAAAGGCTTCGGTTCCAAGAGTCCATGTTTATATACTTTAATATATTCTCATAAATAACGAGAATATATTTGCCTTTAGTTTTTTCTATAAGTGCTGGGAGATCCCCCTTTCCAGGAGCAATTTCAATGTGATACTGGAACCTACTGGATTCTAGAATCATAATTATGTCTTGACCAAGTGATGAGTATTGGCTCTCCACAAACACCAGGACTGTGGGGTCTGTCCTCGAGGCATCAGAAAGCTTCATTGTCTTGACTTCCATAAGCCTGTATGGTAGGTGTTGGAAATCCGCACAGTCCACTTCAGACATCATCTCGGAGGGTTCATTTTCCTGTTTGTAGCCACTGTACAGGTAGTATGCAGAAATAATAATGCTCACCATACAAAATGTGGTGAGCAGAATAACCGTCCTTTGAAAGTGTCTGTGAAGCTTCATGATAAAACTCATGTTGCATATACTTCCCTCAGACTGTTCCAATTGAAGCACCATAAAAAAGGAAGAAGAAAAGAAAAGATGGTGTTCAGCTACTTTTCCAGTCTCCGTCAATAGTTTATGTCACCATTGCAGCGCATTTGTTGCACTGGATCAGGACTCACAGAAAATACAGTCTGAAAAGTAGAATAAAATAGAACAGACTATCAAACGTTCATTCTGCGGCATTAAGACGAACAAGTTTTTTCCTGCTGATTGACATGAGTAGCAACCTGTTAGGCAGATGAACGGGTGTATGGTCTGTCAGAAAGCCTCTTTTTCCTCCTGCCAGGTCTGGATGAGGACGTGGGAGGGAAAGAAATGGGGAAAAGGGCTCCATATAACAGAGGCTCTCTATCCTTCATGTAGAAAATACATTGGGCTAACCAGAAATTTCCTTTTATTCACCAAGCTTTGCATCAAACTCTGTAGATATCGTATACCTAAGACCACAGAGAGGTCACCTGAGCCATGTACTGCCCTATCATGTAATGCATACACGATGCATATGTGTTTAACTACATATACCGAACATTCATAAAAGTCTGGACATGTTTCATTAGGTGCTATAGTTAAGACACTAGTTTCTGCTGTGTGGAAAAGAGCACAGTAATGACATGAAAAAAGTACTATAAAAGTGTTTTTTTTTTTAAGAAAAACAATGAAAATACTTCATGAAACACCTTTTCATGGTATAGTTTCAAATCCCTTTCAAGACTTACTAATCTTAGAAAAATTTAGTAGCTTTTGAAAGACAATAAGAAAGAAACCTGAGTGCTTCTTAGAGCAGAAGTTTATTAGAGTCTTACGGTCCTGGCACTTTTCAAGGAAATATGGAATATAAAAGAATTAAGGAAGGTCTTGTTATTGTCCACAAGGCAGGCTGAAAGGGTTGACTGAATCTCTACCTTTTATTAACTGTGTCACTTTGGCCCCAGTACCTTTTAAGTAAAACGATGAGGTTAGAATAAACAATCACCAAGAACATTCTGGCTCTAAAATTCTGTGATATTCACCTATGAAATAAGGAATGAACAATATTTTGAATAAGATATGTTTATCTTTATGAATAATACATTCTGGCATATAACTGCAGGATATTTACAGACTAGGATTCTTATAAATAGGATATTTATCCTGTAAATTGTCTATTGTAATTATTCGTTCAAATATTTAGGGCATCTATATCATTGATTCAAGTATTTATGGGGTAACTATCTTTCTATTTAAAATATAAATGGTCAACAGAGTGAATTTCCTTAAGGGGTCCAAAACTATAAAGTAGAAACAGTGACTAGCATCACAATAATAGATGGTTGTTGAGTAGAGACAAATGCCTCTAATGAGATGAGAGAAGTGACCATGGCAAGTAGGGAAGCCTGCAATACTCCAGGGGGATGTAGAATCTGGGCAGAGCCCTGAAGGTGAGGGTGATGTGAGTAGGCATGTGAGATGAAGGGAATTTATAGAGGCAGGGGTGAGCACAATATTGGGCAAGGAACACTCTGATGAAGAATGGAAGGCAAGGGGATGAAGTCTCTCCAAAAATACATTGTAAAAAGTATGGGTACCTTAGATTATGGAGAGATTTGATAGCATACAAGTTCACGGTTGAGAAAACCCATTGGGAGCCATTCTACTTTTCTGCTTTGGGGAATAGCATGGTAAGGGTGAGATTTTTCAGGAAAATGAACTAACCAATAACGTGAAGGATATCCTAGAGCATTGTTTGAGAGTCAAGGCTGGCAAGCCGAGGCAGGCTCATTTCTCACAATCCAGTCATAAAAACCGTTAGTGATCATAGGTCAGGGAGAATGTGGGAAGGGGCAAGTCTGAGGGACACTGCAAAGAAAGGAGGAAGAGAACTTGGGTCTGGTATGGGGGGGTCTGTGGTACACCACCACTCTGCCAAATAAAACGGCATCAAGTGACCTAGCGTGCTTGAAAATCAATCTAATATAAAGGATAACATTCTACTCTTTTAAACATTCAAGCCTAGATGTAGGTGCAATTTAAGCAAATCAAAATTACCAGGACAATGCAGAGTTTTCACTGTAATTGTAGTTATTTCATTTTGAAAAGTAATTGCACTTTAAAAGTTATGTACATGTTTATGAATAATATAATAGTCTGGAGCATAATAGCAGGATATAAAATCTCCTATCTTTCTATGCCTCTGTTTCAATTTTAGCTGTGAAGTGTTTTTGACTGGCTACAAAATGTATTACCACATTTTGCATTTCAGATAGCAGTGTTTCATCGTTTGTTCTTATTGTCAGAAGTGAAAGGCATGTAACTCATACTAATCTTATCTGTGATGAGGCAAAGTGGTGAGGAGTACTTGCTCTCACTATTTAGGATGGATATTAGGAAACTATTAAAGCTACCTTCTCTAATACCTGGTATAAAATACTGAAAGACCTCTCTTTTCTATTAAACTCTTCAAGTTTCCTCTTGAAGCCAAGGGAATTCCAGTGTAGGTCTCCGAGGGTAGGATTTGGTCTAAGATATTTAAGTGGACGGACACATTAAGATTCTCTAAGTTTTCTTTAAACTTTTTTTGACAGCACACTTTGCTGTGGCCAAATTTGGTCCCTGGTATAGACTCTCAAAAGTTACTGTTCCTACGGCAACCTCATCTACCACCAACTACTTCCCATTCGCTGTATGTCTGTTGGCTCTGAAAATCTCAGAATGCAGTGAACTGTTGCTGTCCCTCCTTCCATGTGGGATGCCACTAGAGCAGCTTTTCCTGAGCCCTTCACTGGTGGGGATCACTAGGAAGACAGGTACATGTGGAAAATTAAGCTCCTCCGCACAGTTCCCCTGTGAAACCTTCTCAGATAGAGCTGACCTTCCAAACGGGGTAAGACCAGCAGTGACACACAACCACTGTAGAAATGATTATCTTCTTTGTAATTCTTGACACTATTATAATTAAAATTTTGTTTATTGTCCGTCTGTCAGTCTCTCTTATCCAACTGTAAAACACTCTAAGAAGGTAGAGATAAGGCCTCTATCATTGAGCCCCTAGTGCCAGGCACAGAGTAAGCACCCAATAACTGTGGAATTAGTCAAATAAAATGGCATATTAACCTTACAGGCTAATTTGACACTTCTACTTTTTTCTAATGTCATAACTTATTTTTCAGGTCATATATTACTATTAATATGATTATAATTACCTATACATTAGCTGGATTTAATATCTCTGTTTTACCTAATACTAAGAAAATATAATCATGCCATCCTAACATAGGATAAAAGAAGCCACTATGGTAGATATTAAATCTTCACCCGCCCAAAGATTCCTATCAAATAATCCTTCTGCCATTAGTCATTAGGTATTTGTTGAACACCCAGTTTGGGTTTAGGGCTGTATTAGGTGCAGGGGACACCACAGAGGTAATATTAAGAGTGATTCTTGTCTTCAGAAGCAAGGTCTCTGTTGGGGGAAATGACTTGTGAAACAATAGCCAACACCATATGGTTGGTTCATGCTGTACAGACTATATTTGTTACAAGTTTCAAAACCAAGATTAATGATTAATTAAAGATTAATGAAATTTAGGAAAGCAGTTTCTAAGAGGCGTAGTGCTTGAGGGGGACATGACATGATGGGCAAGATTTGGATATGAGGGCGGGATGAAGATGTTAGGCAAAAATACCTGGCAAGGGTGGTGCCTGGCTGGCTCAGTCGGGAGAGCATGTGACTTGATCTTGGGGTTGTGAGTTCAAGCCCCACGCTGGGGGGAGAGCTTACTTAAAATACTTGGCAAGGTTGAAGAAATGAAATGGTTACAATATGTTTATCTGAGAGTGAGACCAAACTAATATGATACTATGTGTTGGGTTGAAAATGGAAATCATATGTCATTCAAGGAGTCCTGCAGATTAATGAATGTCCTTGGAAGTGACTGTGAAGCACAAAGTGTGGACTTGGAAACAGACAGCATTAGATGAATCTGAACAGAAGAGAGACAATAAAAATCACATTTACAGGTGCTTAGTGTAGCAGTGGCACCCAGAATGGGCACACAGCAGTCATATGAACAGAGACAGTAGATGCTACATTGTACAGAGTGAAGAAGGAGGTGGAGTCGGGACAGTCCCACTTAAGGGGCTGCTGCACAATCCAGGTGGGGAGTGGTGTGAGGCCAGACCAAGGTGGTTATCAGGGGGAATAAAAATTAAGAGAGACAGGAGAAAAACAAAAAGGAAACGATTACTGATAAATTATGCTTGGGGACAGAAGAATAAAAGTGCCGGTATTAGAAATGCACAAGCTTAGAGTGGAAATTGGCTTGAGCTAATGATGTTCACCTAAGGTTCAGACAGGTGACTAAATGATGGCAAAATCACAATGTTCTCTAAAATAGTTGGATGTTGACAAATAAAAAAAGACAAGGAAACATTTGAAATCAATGGGTCATAGGCAAATCTGGATAGGCTACACAAATTCAATTCCTCAGGAAAGCCTTTTCTGACCAATTTACTCCTCCCCCTTTAGACCAGAGCCCCAGATGATGTAATCTAATTATAATTACATTTTATTTCAGGCTTTTATCACAACTCTTACTAAATGTTATTAGCAACATTATTTGTTTAATGTCTCTCTTTCTGTTAGACTGAAATTTCCAAGGGTATAGGGTGTATGTCATTCCCAGTAATCTTTCAAACAAGAAACAGGATAAAAACATTTTTAAAGGCTAACAAGAGCAACAGGCAAAAACACTTCAGTATAGTGATTATTGTATTCTTTTTTTTTAAGATTTTATTTATTTTGAGAGAGAGAGAGCACAAGCAGAGGGAGCGGCAGGCAGAGGGAGAAGCAGGCTCCCCGCCGAGCAGGGAGCCCGATGAGGGGCTCGATCCCAGGACCCTGGGATCATGGTCTGAGCCGAAGGCAGACGCCCAACTGACTGAGCCACCCAGGCGCCCGATGATTGTATTCTTGAAGTGCTCTCACAAAAATACATTGAAAATTATAGACTTTTGCAGGGTCTGAAGAATTCTCTGAATGACTAAAGAATAGGCACACTAGCCTGCATGTCAGAGAGTTTCCAGGGACACGACTGTCTTTACTGCAAGCAGGGAGTTGACAGCCGTGCTTGCATTTGGAGAGCTCTGATGAGGAATATGCTGAATGACCAAGGAAGTGTAAGTTAAATTAGAAAATCAATAAATCATTTAGGCAGGCATTTTGGAAGAGTCGGAGTAGATACAGGAAAGTTGCAAGGTTGGGCTGGTTATGAACATCACCACTTCATCAGGATTTCCTATAAGGCACACTGAAGGAAATAACATCATATGGGAAGGTAGAGTAACAACAACAGCAACACAGCTAAATTAGTGAACACTTACTACACGCCAATGTGGTGGTGGTAGCTTTTAAAGGTGGCCCTTTAAAAGCTAAGTAACTTGCCCAGGATGCCACCGCTCATAATGGTTGGATCGAGATGGGAACTTGACTGCCTGCAGTGAAGATACCATACACCCAAGAAAGCAACCACAACACTTTTCATGCTAGGAACATGTAGGAAATGGATAGCAGGTAGCTATTATCTTTAGATGCTGCAGTTTCTGCATATGAACATGGGGATACTTGTGGTACCTATTAATAGGGTTTTAATGAGGATTATGAGATAAATATAAAAAGCTCTTAGAAAGTGTCTGGCACATAGAATGAATATACCAAATGTTACCTGTGATGATGATGAGGAGGAGGATGGTGATGATGATGAAGATGATGATGATGATGATATAACTAACATAGGAAATAGGAAATATCCTGAAGGTGGCCAATAAAAATTCACTAAGGGCTTTAAAGGGACAGCTACAAGCATTCCAGTGTAAGCAGAGTTGTGGGAAGAGCAGGAAGTCCACCTTTGATGCAGGAAGCTAAAGTCAGAGCAGTGGAAGAGACTCAATTAGAGGCATAACCCAGCATCATGTCCACACTTGAACTTCTCATTCCTTCCCATTACCCCAGATGAGCTCACATACTCACTGGCTTTTGCTACCATCTATGCTCCAATAAATTACAAATGTTCACTTGTTAGTTCAACTTCCTCTGAGCTCTAGGATTGCAAATTTGAACTATCAACTTGCTGTAGTAACAACAACAACTCACAGAAACTGTATTCTTATTATATGCCAGCCACTGTTTAGCTCCACTGGATTCATGTTACAAGGGAACTCAACCTGTCTAAATTGGACTGTGTGATCTACTCTCTAAAACCATCTTCATCTTCCCATGACCATGTAGTAGCTCATCCCTGACACCTTCTTTTCCCCTTACCTCTGCTTGTCTAAATAAACCCAAGTCCTCTCATTTCCATGTCCCAAAACTCACCTCACCTCTTCAATATACTGCTCGTTCCTAGGCAACGTCCCTCTCACTTGAACTACTGCAACAACTAGCCTCCTCATAAACACTCCGGGCTCCTTTTATACTTTTCTCAGTCCAGCATCAAAGTGCAAATTGGATTGTTTCTTCCCAGCAGAAAATTTATCAATGGCTGCTTATTTCACTTACTGATTAAAATGCAAACTCCTATACATGCCCTACAGACGCTGTGAGGAACGCTTCCCACTCTTACATCTCAGGCCGATTCACTGGTGTGCTCCCCTCCAAATTCCAGGTAAAGGGGTCCTCTTTCAGTTCCCCCAAAGCAACCACCTCTTCTCTGACTCAGAGTCTTCTCACATGCTGTCCTCTTTGGAAGGACTTCCAAACTTCCTCTGGAAGTTTTCTCCTGTGTCTTCATCTGGCTTCATCGTCTGAGTCCTACGGCTTTAAGCATAAATGATGCTGCCTCACAAAATCTCCTTGATTCCCCAGATCTGTCGGGTCTCCCTCTTTACACACTCTCACATCACCACCTACTTTACCTCCGCAGCACATTCCATAAGTGTAATTAGCCATGTGGCTTTTTGTGTAGTATTTCTCCAGAGACTGGAAGCATCTGTAAGTACCTGTCCTGTTCACCTCTATCTTCTAATACCAATCCATTGCTTGCAGTAAGAATATCCTGCCGAATACTTGCTAAATGAGTGAGAAGAGAGCCTGTACTAAATTTTACAACTATCAGCTGCCTTCACAAACGAGGGCAGTGATTAAGTCAACCATCTTCTGTGAATGGATACCTCCACCAGTCACACTGGCCTCAAATAGTCAGGGTGATAATATAAACACTGTGAATGTCAGTGACCACCTTGACCACAGCCACAAGTCAGGCACATCCAGAAGGTACCTCTCATTGAATCTTACTCAAATACCTATTTTTCCCATTCTGATATTTTTTTTCAGAATTTGGCATGGCTAGAGTTGCTTTGTAATGCATGTGTTTTTAAAAAGGAAAATATCTGTTTTCCACCAAGGAAGCATTAGCCATTATTTAATTATATACCATTAACAAAAGGCAGAGGGAGAAATTATATTTTGGAATCCTAAGCCATTCCGTATACATAGAAAAGAACTGAATATATACAAACATACATTTTGCAAAGTATTGTGATCTCTGCAAGGCGAAGCACATACTTGTCACTGGAACCTATCTTTTCTCTTCCACTATCTTCCACCCGCCATCATCCCCAAGTAAAAATCAATTTCTAAATGCAATAGAATCACGTTGAAGTTGGCAGTACAAGAAATGTTGAAAAAAAAGATTGCCATCTGGAAAATGAGTATTAATAACTAAAGAACTTCAGGTTCTAACATAAATGAAAGATATTTAAAAGATCTTGACAACATTCCCCTTTCACAAAATTAACTGTATTTTATAGTGTTGAAAAATGCATTGGGAGGCTTCAAATACATTACATGAATTTGCTAGAAGTAATTTAGTAGTATTAAAAATTGACAAAGAACATGGTCTTCTCTGGGAAGAAAGGTGTGAAACTGTGTCATGTTAATTGAACCCTGCTGTGGTAGGCAAGTCAGATGCTGATTTGCATGGAGTAAGACCAAGAATACACTCTGTCCCTAGAACTGTGGTTTTTCTTTGGGATGGATGGGCAAATAGCTGCACTTGGGGGCACTGGTTTTGATACATTAAATGGAAAATGCCTTTCTATTGCAACTTTCCCTCCTTCTTTGTATTTAGAAATTATCAAGGAAACAATCTTTTTTTTTTTCCACTTCTCTCAATGTTATGCCAGCCAGTGGGGCAAGACAAGAAAACTACCCCACGACTGCTCGCTGTTTGTTCTGCCTGTATGACTTAAAGGAGAAAATGACTCCCAAATCCCCTTAAATTGAGCTACAGTGTATGCATCACTGTATGCCTAATAGCAGGTCATTACGACTACTGCCAGTGAAGCTTTCAGGATCTAATATAACCTTTGTCGTTTTTATGCTTCTTCAGAGTCATGGGAACAAAAGTATTAAACTAATCTCTCCTTGTTTGCCTAGACCATACGATGTAAAGTCACAGATAAGTTTTTGGCTGTGTTTTAGGGGAGGGTACATGAACCAGAGAAGCAGAAGCAGCCGATCTGCAGAGAGGATAATGTAAAAAGAGCAGAAAGGAGCAATGAAGAAATACGATAGGGAGTCCTAGGAAGTCTGAGGTCTTGTTCTATTCATCTCTATCCTATGGATGCATGAACAAAGAAGTCAGACAAATTCTTCCTCTGTTACCTTAGGCATCTTTTTGAGCAAGTGACACTCAACCCAAATGGGCTATCAGGGGAGAGGAAAGAAATCACCTAAACTGGACTATATATACTTCCTTAGGGAAGGCACCACATGTAATGGTCTTGGGCACTGGCTTAAGCCTGACACAATAGGTGCTGAGTAAATATCTCTTGAATGAATAAATGATCGTTTCATATGTAGGAGTACATAAGGGTAGAAGTGGTGGAAATAACTGCAGTGGTACATGAATTGCCTCTATTATATCAAGAGGCGTATCAAGCACAAATGCTTGAAAACCTATAGAGAGACAATGTAATCTGGTGGTTCAGGGCATGTGCACTGGAACCAGACTCAAACTGAATCCCATCTTTACCACTTGCAGGTATATGATCTCAGAAAGCTAAGTAACCTCTCAGTGCCTCAATTTCCTCATTTGTGAAAAGGAAATAATTAGAGCATCTACCTCAGATAATCTTTTAGAAGATTATGTTGAGCTAAAAATTAATATATATATTAGTGCTTAGAACAGTGCCTGGACAAAGTAACCATTCTATGACGGTTAACTGTTGTTTTAAAAACTTTCGTATCTATTACTAAATATCTAGACAACCGTACTAATCAACTTTTGCATTATTCTTTAATTTTTTTCATGTCTATTTGTCCTTTCAGAACAATTTCTACAGTGTTGAACAACAAAGAAGATAGAAAGGATCTCTGAGATCGTCATTTTCCAGGTAAGGGACCAAGGCCCAGAGCTAGCAAGGGAGTTGTCCAAGAGTATGTCTCTCATGGCAGAACGAGGCCTAGAGTTCATATCTAGCTTCATGTTATTCTCAAACATCGTAACCAAAGAAAAGAATTAAAAATGAAAGTGTATGTAAAATGGATAACCCTTCACTGAGATGCTTAAATGTTTAGTATGGGACTTTTAACACTTGATTTTTAAGCTCATGTTTGGTAATAGTAATCAAGAGTTACAGCCCTCAGTAATTTGTAGGAGTTTTTGTGAGATAATTTGTTATACACATTAATTGTAGAAAAGCCTGAATTTTTCTCTAGTTATACAACTTACAGAAAATTGATGAAGAGTGTTTAGAGTAACATGAAGGTCACTGTGATATCCCAGAACCCAAGGATAGTTTTTATTAAAAACAAACACAAAAAACCCAATTGGTTTTCCACAACCAATTATTGGGTACTCCAAGAAAAAATTCAGTTATAAAACAATTTCGAGCATTGTTCAGGCTAATTATCATTATAATGTAAGCTGTTACTTTTGTGGTCTGGCAGCATCCTCTAAACTGGACGGGTGTTTATAGAGTTCATGCATGTCAGTGGGGATGCTTATCTTCAATAGCCTCGCCTCAGGAAAAGCAAACTTCCACGGTTTTTCCCTATCGTCTAAACTGTTAAGCAATTATAAATCCAAGACATTCATTTAGTTGAGAATAGTGTTTTTATCACCAGTTCTATTTCTCTGTTTTTATAGTGCATACAAATCACAAAGTATTTAAATATAGTTTTCTTTGAATATATTTTATACCTTAACAAATACATATTTAAGTTTAAAAATAGGCACTAATCACTAAACAACAATTGAGACTCAATCAGGTTTCAAGGAAGTCATACAAGATTCCCTGAATTGAAAGAAAAAATTGTAATTTCTTTATGGTTTTAAAATTCTGAAACAGCAAGTTGATCACTGAATATTTAGATTTTAGGTTATAATAACTTCTTCAGTATTGAACTGAGTATGTGTGAATATATATTCTATATGGTCCAGAAAAATGAAACTCAATGCCTGGTTATCTCTTCTACTCTATTTTTTTTTTCCAACAAACCTTTCAGTTATACCACAAATTACTCTAATACTTGCTATAATCTTCAGAAATAATACTTTCCTCAAGAAAATGTACTGAAAGAGAAGGTATACCATAACTCAACTGAACTAAACTATAACAAATCTCTCTAGAAAAAGTTTTATCTAAAACATTTTAGTAACCTAAGAATCTTTCATTCTAAAAACTATGAAGAAATTAACTCATGTGACCAGTTTAGTAGTAATATTTCCTTATACAAAGAGAGAAGCCTCTGTTTTACCATTAGGACCATAAAGAAAAACAATAAAAATATGAGAGAAGGTAGATACTGTGTGAACTGGAGAAAGAAAGAAAGAGCTTCTGTTAGGGCAAACCTCTTGATATGTTCAGTACTATTTTTCAAAAGAGTCTCTTTCAAATTTATTTTTGAAATCTCCTTCTCAAATACAGTATTAATAGGAAGCTATAGTTGAAGAAAAAGGGAAAAATGCCCTTCAGCCGGCTATCAGATGTTTGAGGGTTTGTCCTCCATATCATTCTGCTCTGTGGTAAATAGCATTGTTCAATAGTTGATCATATGATATTTTCTAAGGACAAAGAAAAAGTGGGTTGGAGATCAGTTTCACATGTATCTGAATATTTGATTTCTATTTTAATCTAATATGAAGATGTAGCTGTTTATATTACTTAGGAGTGATTTCCTTAAAACTCTTCCCAGATTACATATGTTGCTGTACTTCAATGTGTTTATAAAGAATATAAATTAAATTTCAACTTTAAATGAGTTTGAAGCTTAAATAGTTTCCAGATATTAGAAGAACTAGTTGGAAGATGATCTAGGTAAACCTTTTAAACAATGTTCACTTGGTTCTTTTGAGGAAAAAAAAGTAGACATATTAAATGGAAGACACATGGATTTTCTTTTAAAGCTTCTATATTCAATACATAGCCTGATTATTTCTTTCCAGTTGCATGTAATTTTATTAACTGTGCAATTTTAAACAATGTTTATGAGATGAATTGCATCAAATAGATTTGTTGAGGATCATTACTGTATAGATAGACAGGTAGTTATAGTTTATATCTCTAATGTTGCTTATATATTTCTAGTCCATCAAGCAATACACATGTGTTCTGTTTAACAAATCTGCTGCAGAATAATTACAACTTGTTGGTGGAGATCTAAGCAGTTATAAGGGATCATCTCCTTAATACTTCAATTTTACTTAAGAGAAGCTTTAAAATTACCCAAGAATGATATTTCTGTGTCTCACTTAATTTAATTAAAATGCTCTATTTCTTCTACAAGAATCAAATGAGGCACTTGTTCAATCCTGAAATTTTTAGATTAATTGAAAACAAAGTTGTTATCTCTTACTAGAAGCCCTTCTTACATTTATGAGTGAGCATTAATGGATAGTGTAAATAAACAAATGCACTTACCTGGAATTAAAGTTGAAAGCGCCGACAAGGCTTCAGAAAGTTTCAACAGATAGAAAAGAAACTGAAAGCAGCATCCACTACCACCGGCTTAGGCTTTTTGGCTTCACAAGTGGTAGCATTTCCAGTTATGGCCCAGTACCCTTGTGTTATGTAACATCTTATTAATATTAGCCATCAAACTGCTACCAAGCTGGTGAGGCACTAGAGGGCAAGAGTGTCACATGCAAGACCCGTCGCCAAGGGACAGGCTTTGGTACCACTTCGGGAAGACAGATGCTAACTAAGCTGATAAATAACACGATGCCTGAACGCAACAGCGAACTTGTAATGTTCCTCAAAGAATATTTTAAATGTCAATTTTCTGACGAGCTGCAGAGTTAACAGGTTAATAAGTATGCATAAGCAAATAACCACACCATGCAAAAGTTTCGGGATTATATTTATAAACCTACAGTCATCCGGGAGGCTATTTTTTTTTCATTGTCTAAATAAACTTATTTAAAACATAAGAGCAAAGGCTAATTAAATAATAACTAGTGACAGTTTCAGGACCCCTTCAAACCGCGAGAAACTTGTCCCGATCGAGAGTGCCACCTCGGGAGTCCGCATTCCGAGTCTCCGGGGTCGGGTTCCTGGGCGAGGACCGGCCCCGTCCGTCATCCACGGTGATTACCTCGGGCTGCAGCCGTCCGCGGGATCCTCCTTCCCCTTCCCGGGGTGCTCGGCCTCAGCGACTCCCCGGGGGCAGCCCCGAGGTCCGGGCGCCGTTTGGAGGGGACTCGGTGCCGGGAGCCGGGCGGGGGCGACGCGGACGACCCTTTCCTCGCCCTCCCGGGGACCCCGCGGACGCCGCCGGTGGGCGACTGGGGCTGGTCCGGAGCGCGGGCGGCGCAGGGCTGGCAGAGGCTGCGGGGCGAGCGCGGCGGGCGCGCCGGGGACTCGTGCGCTCGCTCCGACGCGCACCGCGTCCCCGGGACCCGCCCGGCCGCGCCGCCGCCGCCGCCTCCCCGCTCCCGGCCCGCGCGCGCGCCCGCCCGGGGAAGGGGTGGGGACGGGGGCGGGAGCCGGCGGCTGGAGGCGCGTCCATCCGCCTGGCTCGCGCCAGCCCCGGCCTCGGCGTGGTGACCCCGGGTGTCCGGTCCCGGCCGGCGCCTTACGACGGCCGCTGCTGGGAGAGGGTGGAGGCCGCCAAGGATGAGATTGGTCGCGCCGCCTAGGAAGTGGGTGCATCATCCCCTTTGGTCTTGCTCCTGCTGGTGGTGACACAACCTGGCAGGTTGTAAACCAGAGTTGCCTCTGTTTGCCAGCTTTCTGCAAGGCCATGTGTTCCAGTTCCTGAAGACAAGCGGAAGACCAACAATTGAGGCGACATTTTGGATACAAGGTGTGAGGTTGCACTCCTTCGAAACTTCAGTTTGATTAGAAGCCTCAATCGAATGATTTTTTTTAATTATTTTGATCCACTAACATAGCATATGTGAGAGTTTAGTAAGTGGGGGAGGTGGGGTCTTCTAATGATAACTTGTAGTGGCATCTGTGGTCTTTTGTCCCAGCTACTCACACCTGTTTATGGAAGCAGTACGCCTGTTTATTTTGGAGGCTCCAACCACACTGCCTCACCCTTTAGCCCATTTGCTTCAGGTCAACAGCTACTCTGACTCACTGGGTGACCCAAGACTCAGGTCTCACCTTGTGTCCTTCTGGTGGCTGGGATTAGTTTACAGAGAAGTGTGTGACAAAGCCTGGCCAATCAGAGACAAAAAGGCACCGTTCTAGGACTTTTTGGCCACCCCCTCCTACCCGCACTTAGGGAAGCGGACTCTCTTCTATGGGACTTTGCAGAATGACGTGTGAGCTTGGAAATTCTTGTGTCAGCCTATGAAGTTTGAGAATGAAGCTAATACTCAGGGAGGCATGCCTGGGAGTTGGAGAAAAGTTAAACCCAGATGGGGATGTTTGAGTTCGAAATCCAGCTGTGGCTGAAACAAGATCTTAACCTTGTTTTTCAGTTTTCAAATATGAAGCAGTATTTTGCTTTGAAGCATCTTGAGTGGAAATTTTTGTCCATGGGAATTGAAAGACCCAAATAAATGATACAGGAATTAAACATTTTGGCCATTTATTAACTTTATGAGGGCATTTGGATATTGTAGAGCAAGACCTTTGATTAGATCCCAATGCCCTGAAAGAGTTAGTTTGGAATTTTAAAAAGCTGGGGAAGTTGTATATCCTTCTTGATCTACATGATAGGTTACAGAAGTGTCTGAATCTATTACTCCTTCTGAAAGCCTACAAAAATCTCAAGATGGTAAAATTCTTTGACCAAGTGACATGTACTAGATTGGTTTATTTATTTTTTAATTGGTGCCCCTCCCTTTTTGCCTTTCAGGAATTTTAAGAACCTTGATTTATTTTTTTACACTCTTTTCAAGAGAGCCTGCTCTGTTATCCATATGATATGTCATCCATATCATACATTCATCATTTCAATCATCAAAAAAAAAAGATTAATGAATCCATACATTCTGAATGTTTCAAGATCTGTAGTTTAGTTCAGAAATGGCATTCACTTCTTTCTTCTTCTATTTTCCCTGTACAAAAACAAAAACAAAATAGAAAACCTTTTTTACAGAATAAGATCCTTAGTATTTTTATGACTATGTTTTGGCATTTTCTTTAGCTAGATGTGACAGAGGCACAGTCGAGTTTCCTGATGCTTTGGGAAGAACTGCTACCTTCCTGGGTGACTGCTACTTCCAGCCATCCATCTGAAAGTACAGATACTTTAGGGTTATGCCATCTTTCCCTATGAGATAGTTAAATCTCATAGCCCTATTTCAGAAATTCCCATCTAGGCACATGAGAAATTTAGGCTGGTATAATAGCAGATCGATAGGTCGCCTATAATGCCTTTCTCTTGACTTGCCCAGCAGATAGGTAAGGATGAGACAGAGAGCTTGTCCACCATTGCTCCCTCTAGCCTTTCCTTCCCATCTTCTTTCTCTAACCCAGGAACATTAAGACCAGGGAACAATTTTTTCCTCCAGATTGGTATTCCGATTTAGTGTAACACGAGTTATAGACAACCGAGAACCTGTGACAGTGGTTGAGGCAGAGGTGAAGATAACAGTCTGGTCCAGGGCCTCACATTTGTGAAGCATCTCAAGTTAAATCATGTGCAAATGAGCTGATACGGTATTTTTTAACACAACAAATGTGCTAGTTTTTACTTTAAGGATATATTCCAGTTTTTGTAACCACCTTTAGCTTATCTATCACTACTATTTACGTACATACTGGGGACCTAAAAAATGGAAGTTCAGGCTTCTGGCAACCTCTGAGAAGCCTTGAGACAATATGAAATATTCTTGTCAGATGCACAGCTTCAAATGCAAAAGAGAGAGTCTGTAAATTAAATATCTAAAGAAACCATTAAGAAGAGAAAAAGAACAAATCTATGCACTTTTGTAAATTGAAATAATTATTGTATTTAGTGACTCTGAAATAAGAATCACAGTGATGTAGAGATTTAACAATTTTTAATAGGTTAAAAATTATTTGTATATTTTGATAGGTCTTTGGCCTTCATCTAAAGGCTTCTGTGTGGAGGGTGATGGTTATAAAAGAATTTTAGGAAAAGTCATTTGTATTTGTAGAACTGTTTTCTATTTTTCAATGCCTAAATTAAAGCAGTATATTATTCTAATTAGTTTTTAAAAATGCAGGTGTTTATAAAGAACACATCAGTACTTCTGGCCTGAAATAGCTAGTAAGTGTATTACTTTTCTTGAAAAATACTCAGCTTGGATTTATAGTTGTAGTAATTAGTGACACTGTTAAGCTGAAGGTAATAGAGTGAAGATTTCAAAGAAAACATGTTTCTAGCTGGGAACTGCTAACTCAGCTCAAGGAAGCGTACCCAGTTCTATTGTCTTAAAGAGATGTTAAAGCGAAAATAGATCAAAATCCGAAATCTCAGCAAAATGATTGGTTAGGAGGCAGCAAAGTGGAATCAGGTGTCGGGCTTCTTGGAAGTCACAGAAAGATCCACTTTACCTGCTTCCGAGTCTCCTTGCAAACATTGCCTGTGAAAAGTATATAAGGTTGAATTAGTGGTATGAAGATTTCATTTTATAAAACACCATAGACTAGGTTAGAGCTGTGGTTCTCAAACTTTGGTGTACATCAGTATCCTCTGGAGGGCTTACTAAAGCACAGGTTTTTAGGCCCCATTTGCAGAGGTTCTGATTTAGTAGAGGTGGGTGGGGCCTGAGAATTTGCATTTTTAACGAGTTCGAAGGTGATGCACATGCTACTTACCTGAGAGCACACTTTATGACCCCCAGGTTTAGAACATTATTGAGAGCACCGATTGTCTTTATGTGGTCTATAAGAATGAACATTTATTATTATTATAATTATTAAAGATTTATTTACTTTAGAGAGAGAGTGTGTGCAAGTGGGGGGGAGGAGCAGAGGGACAGTGGGAGAGAGAATCTTCAAGCAGACTCCCACTAAGCATAGAGCCTGATGTAGGATTTGATCCCAGGACCCTGAGATCATGACCTGAGCTGAAGTCAAGAGTCGGGTGCTTAACTGACTGAGCCACCCGGGCACCGCTGAAAATTTATTATTATATAAATTATTTGGTTTTCAAAAACAGTATCTGTTTTTATGTTAATCATAATAAATATACAATAAAGTCAGTTTTTTAATTGGTTCTCCATACAATCAATTGAGTAAACTATCAAATAAAAAAAATTTTTTTTAAAGTAAAAGGTAGCAAAATTTGGAAACAGGCAAATGGCTGCTACAATCTTACCTCCTTGAGGGCTGCCTCCCTCACTGGTTCATTTTTGTGTTTTTCATTGCCCCAGGTCTCACAACAGTGGTCATTTAAAATCCACTAAGGAAGAGAAACAAATTATTTTCTCAGTCTAGTAGGTAGTGTTTTACACTGTCTCTGAAAAAGGAAATTATTTTATTTTATTCGGTCATTAAATGTTTTTTATTCCTGAGCCAAAGAGTACCTCTACTCATTATTTTCTATCAATTCTGTTTAATTTCAAATGCTTTGTCCTCAAAAAATAGTTTTTTCTCTTTGTGCAACTAGGTTAAGTTCATACGTGCTAGTCATAATGTCTGTAGCATTAATTACAAGCCTAGGGTGATGACTGTTTGGCAGTGTAAACATATTCATATCTATAGGTTTAGCATACACTGTTGAAATAACTTGTTTTGTTCCATCTTAATGGGGAAATACAAGTAATCATCAGATTGTAGAACATGCTTTGGAGTCTTCGAAGCTATTCTTAATACTCAGGCAGGACCAAACATCATTAAGGTGTTTCTTTGAACTCGCCTGCAACATTAAAACATCATTTTGTTGTTTTGCCTCATGCCATGTAGTACCAGACAGACTCATTGTGAGAGTAAAGTGGGTGATTCTCCTCTCAAATTGTGTGATAACAGGCTTCATAAAGAACTCAGAATATATTCCCTTCCATCTTGGTATGATGTTTCTCCATTATATCTGATCCTTGGATTTCAAGAGATTGAAGAAAATAATAGATATTCAAGGAGTAAGAATTGTATGAATTAATTTTATTTTGTTCCTCTGAAAGTAAGTCTTTGAAATAGTGATATGAGAAGTTGTTAGAGAAAAGAGAAATAGAGAAAATTGAGATGCCCTGTACATTATAGATTGACAAATCCAATATTCTTAGGCTTGAGGCTTTTTGACTGACTTCTCCACCAAACATTTGAATTAGAGAACTGTGAATATAAAAAAATGAAAATTTAATTGGTAAAGGGAAAATTTATGCAAACAGTTTTTCTCCCTCAGACATGAACAAGTGCCCTCAGTAGTACAGAAGAAATGGAAATGGAAATTTTCATTTTAATGCTCACCTAGCATTAAATTTAAGCGTTGCTCGGCATCTTTGGCATTCTGAGAGAAAAGGTAGTAGATGCTGTCATTCAGTTTTCTTAAAATCAAACTTGAAAAACACATAGATGAGTGAAATTACAGGAACCTACTGATTAAGTGCAAAGTATTTTTCTCCAAAGTCTCATTTTAATTGTTGGGATTCATGATCATTTTATTTTTCCTCTATGGGATACAGTGCAGCCCTCTGGCAAAGATAAATAAGTATTGCTTGGACAAATGAATCCAAATCTTAAAATGTTATTTTTCTTAAGCAGTTTATGTAAAGTATATTTAAGAATTAACCTTTGAAAGATTCCATTAGTAGTTGTGCCTGTACTTTTATATGTAAATTATACATTTAGAACTTAAAACATGATAGCTTTGTATATACGCAAAAAAAATATTTTTAACTTGGTTAAAGGGCTTGGGGTGGTAACAAATATTTTTCATTCAAGCTTCACTACTCTAGGAGCAACAGTTTTCTGGCTGTTAAGAATCTTAACTGTAACACAATATAGAAAGCTATTGTTTTTCAGTATAGGATAGAATTTAAACCAAACAAAGCCAGGAAAACCATATCAATTTAATTTATGTTACTTTACAAATAATAAACTATATATTATCATTCCTTCATGTCAGACTTGGTCATTTTATATATGTATCTGTCTGTGCCTATTTTACAAATCCTTTACCTGAGAACTTACATGTTGACAAATAGTAATAATAGAACCTCTGCACAATAATAGCAACAGAGATGCCAATGAAACAGAAAACATGATGGGCACTTGCCACACCTTGGGGCTTTGTGTATGCAGTGTTATGTAATCTGTGTAAGAGCTCAACAAAGTATCATAATTGTGTAGAAGTAGAAAACCGGGCTTAGGAAGCAATGTTCCAAAATCTATCCACTGATGGTGGGTGACCTTTGAAGTAGGTTAGGTGTAGGGTGAGGAGGAGAGAGAAAAAAATTGATGATAGGTAGAAATTTAATTCCAAAACTCATGCTCATTTCATTATATTGCAATGCTTTCCCAATGCATTAGATATGCTTAGACCACCAACAAATATGTATAGGCTGTCTAGGCACATATATATAATGCGCTGCAGAAATATAGTAGTGAGCTAGACCCTGACCTCCTGATTTTCACATTATTATTACACAGCTATTATTTCACAATTTAATTACATTACTTATAATTGTCACTTACTACTGTAAGTCCGCAATGAAACATACTGGGTAATGTGAGTGAATATCCAGCAAACTGACCTAGTCTGGGGAGGAGTGAGGGCGTGTAAAGGGTCAGAGAAACTTACCTATGGGACTAATTTTTAGTGACTCATGACACTTGACCCAATTTCTTTCTTCAGTTCTCCAGAAAACAAAACAAAACAAAACAAAACAAAACAAAACAAAAAACAAAAACCACAGCCACAGCCATAGAGGGTCTAGGGTGCTGGAGAGTGAAGGGTGGAGAGTATATGTGAATGATTTAATTTTAATAGCCTGGCAATAACCTGTTTAGAAAGGTCTCAATGTTTGCAACCACCACATTTCTGAAGGATTGGATTCACTTTGTAACTAATAATTTTCTTAACCTAACAAATTCTCTTTGTAGGGGTGCCTGGGTGCCTCAGTTGTTAAGCGGCTGCCTTCGGCTCGGGTCATGGTCCCAGGGTCCTGGGATCGAGCCCCACATCGAGCCCCGCATCGGGCTCCCTGCTCAGCGGGAGGCCTGCTTCTCCCTCTCCCACTCCCCCTGCTTGTGTTCCCTCTCACTGTCTCTCTCTCTGTCAAATAAATAAGATCTTAAAAAAAAAAAAAATCTCTTTGTAGTCACTTACTCAAACGTTAAAGCTCTTTCAGTGGGACAGGACCCTTTAGTAAACTACCGTCCCTCTGCCTACTAATCTATGCCAGATGCTGTCATGTTCCTTATTTCACTGGATTGCTGCAGAAGTTCTGATTGGAAGGTCTCTGATTGGAAGACAGTCTGCTAGTTGTCTCCCAAAATTCACTCTCTCCTTCTTCCACAATGATCACATTGGTGTTAAGACATATGGCAATCTGGGGGAAAAAAGGGCTGCATCTTCCAGCTAGATGTGGCTCAACTTTAGCTAATGGGGTACAAGAGGGAAGATTGTGTGATTATTTCTGGGAACCTTCCTGTAGTAGACAGACATGAGAGAAGCCCTTGTTATTTTTGTCTCCTGGTGTTCAGGAGACATCTCCCTGTATCCTCTCCCTCCCTGTGAGGGCGGGCAGGATCAGTGATTTGTCGCAAACCAATAAAATATGGCAAAGGTGGCAGGATGTCATTCTCGTGTTTAGGTTATATTACATAAGACTCCATCTTGCTAGCAGACTAACTCTAGAGGCTCTCCTTTCTGGCTTGATGAAATAACTGGCCACACTGCAGGTGCTCATGTGTCAAGGAACTGCAAAAGTCCTTGAGAAACTGTGGGAGGTCTCTAGAAACTGAACCGCCTTTAGGAACTGTCCTCCAGTAGCTGAAGTCAGCCTTCAGCCAACAGCCAGAAAGAAGCCAGGGTCCTCTGTCCTACAACCACAGGACATGAATTCTGCTAATGGCCTGAGTTGGCTTAGAAATGGATTCTTCCCCACTTAGACCCCAGATGAGAATGCAATCCAGCCAATATCTTGATTGCAGCACTGTGTAATCTTAAGCAAAGGAACTAGCAAGGCTGTGTCTGTATTCCTGACCCAAGGAAACTGTAAGATAATAAATACCTGTGTTTAAGGTGCTAAGTTTGTGGTAATTTGTCATATGGAATAGATAACTAATACACTCCTTCCGAGGCTGCCGACACAAACTCTTTGCCCTCTTTTCCTTTTCATGTCCTTCCCCATTGTATTGCCTAAAACTCAGCTACAACTTTACTGGGCCAAGAGGTTGAGGGCCACACTTTTGGGATGGTGGAGCCTTGAACTAGACAAGATTTAGGTTCCTTGGGGGAGGAGGGAGAGTTATGTGAGCGTAACCATTTATCTTGTGTGGGCCATTATTTCGTCTTTTCTACTTTTCTATCTTTTAATGCTGAAGTATTCCAAATAATTCAGTAAGTATTATTAACTGGAATTTGTTTCATTTTACTATTTACTACTATAAGAATTCATGTTTAATTATACAGAAGAAGAACTATCATTCATTACTTTACACACGGAGACCCCGACCATTAGTATCTGGTGTGTTTCTCTTTAGTATTTTAGTAACTTTTTGTAAAAGAAGACCTCTACAGCAAATACTTGTGACATTTAAATGTCATGACTCCTCTGTCATTAAGATTAAAGTGTACTGAAATTACTTTAAAACGTCTGTTTGCAACGTAAAAAAATCCAATCAAACAAGCATGTGGCATAAAAGAGAAAATATCCCATCCACTTTTTTCATTAAATTTAAGCTTTTTTTTTTTGAAAAAAAAAAAGTCAACTTAGGCCATCTATTTTTTGTGTTCAGAAATGTCACCTCAATAACTAAACATATAAGTTGGATTCCCAGTCCTTGGCTGTTGATACAGAAGTTTATTTTGGGTACCTAAAATATCTAGATTTTTTTTCATTCACTGATGAGTCTCAGATCACTGCTTAACTTCAGGCATATATAAGTTGTGCTTTTGCTAATCTTTTCACAAGCTTTATATAGTTCCCTCTTCCACACCTTTACTCAGCTCTCCAGCTGTACTGGGTTACCTGCTCGGCACTTCACCTAAATGGGCCCTTCCTCTACAGTTCAGTTGAATGCTCAGCTTCTTTATAGAATCTCTCTTAGATCAGGTTAGACATCTATGATTTCTCCGTCCCCCAACCCAGATCATTCCCACTCCACACTAATCAGATGGCATTAAGAACCTGCTACTTTCTTACAATAATACTTTCTTTTTGCCACTTCTGTTTTGCTGGTCTGCATAAAATAGAGATTTAGTAGCATTTTTGTTGGACAGTTAGCTGATAAATATGGTCCAAATTCTATTAATAGCTATACTTTCCACTTATTAAATAAGTAAGATCATTTTTTTTAAAGATCTTTCTCTTTCTTTCTTTCTTTCTTTCTTTCTTTCTTTCTTTCTTTCTTTCTTTCTTTCTTTCTTTCTTTTCTTCCTTCTTTCCTTCCTTCCTTCCTTCCTTCCTTCCTTCCTTCCTTCCTTCCTTCCTTCCTTCCTTCCTTCCTTCCTTCCTTTCCTTCTAGAAAGAGCATGAGCAGGGGGAGGGGCAGAGGGAGAGGGAGAGAGAGAATCTCAAGCAGACTCCGTGTTGAGTTTAGAGCCTATATGGGGCTCCATCCCACGACCCTGAGATCATGTCCTGAGCCGAAATCAAGAGTTGGACATGCAACCAACTGAGCCACCCAGGTACCCCATGTAGGATCATTTTCAATGAAAGGCCTATGAACTTACTTCATATACGGGAAAGATTTAAGAACAGTATATAAAATGAGGAAACATAAGCCTGAATTTTGGAATTTTATAACAACCTTACCTTCTGAACCGAAGTCATGTTAAGAAGGTATGGCTTTAAAAAAAAAAAAGAAGAAGAAGGTATGGCTTGGCTCTGGTCATTGTGTTTCATGTACCTTGTCCTTGATGTGAGCAAATCTATCCATGTAATCTTGCTGTATTTCCTTTGGAAATGAGGAAAACTGAGTAAAATGATGTGAGGAGTACAACATGACATTTAAAAAAATGATAATTTATCAAGACTCTCCAATTCAAGGTGAAAGTGTCAATTAACACTCAGAGGCTTTCATGTTCAAGAGTACTTCATGGAAAATAGGTAACCAAATTGAGGCGCTCCTCTTCTGAAATGCTCCCAGGATGTTTAGCAGTGCTTTCATACTATACAGGAGCACTGATGGCAAAATCCCATGACGCACACGTCAGTGTATTGTTGACCGTTGAACAACATGGGTTTGAACAGTACAGGCCCATATATACACAGATTTTTTACAATACAGTACTGTAAATGTGTTTTCCCTTCCTTATGATTTTCTTAATAACATCCTCTTTTTTTCTAGCTTACTTTATTGTAAGAATACAATATATAATATGTACGGCATGCAGAATATTTATTGATCAGCTATTTATGTTATCAGTAAACCTTCAGGTCAGTAGTAGGCTACTAGTTAAGTTTTGGGGGAGTCAGAATTTATACACAGATTTTCAACTGTTCAGGGGTTCAGTGCCCTTCTGCCCCTGTATTGCTCTAATTTCCTAATTAGAAAAATCAAATATAAATATGATTATAAAATGTGACTTATGGTTTGCAAAATCTTTTGTAATCAATTTCATTAAATTCTTAGATGAGTCACTATATTATCTACAAGTGAAGCAGAAGTTCAAGGTATAGGCTTTAAGAGGTTCAAGTTAGTGATAGAATGAAGCCTTAAACTCTGATTCTTTAACTCCTTTAAATTAAACTTCTCTCATTCTTGTGAAAAAGAAATTTTATTTGTGGTGATCAGTGTTTTAAATCCATGCCAGGTAATTAAGTTAAAGAATAGAAAGCACTTGGGCGCCTGGGTGGCTCAGTTGGTTAAGCAACTGCCTTCGGCTCAGGTCATGATCCTGGAATCCTGGGATCAAGTCCCACATCGGGCTCCCTGCTCAGCAGGGAGTCTGCTTCTCCCTCTGACCCTCCCCTCTCTCATGCGCTCTCTCTCTCTCAAATAAATAAATAAAATCTTAAAAAAAAAGAATAGAAAGCACTTTGTGATTTAAATTTCAAGAAGCTGATAATTACCCTAAATTGAACAACTATTTTCTCTCTCACTTTCTGGGGAAAAAAAGAAATTTTCTACAATGTTTTTACATTTGGCACAATTTTTTTTTATTTATTTTATTTTTTAATTTTTTTAAAGATTTTTATTTATTTATTGAGAGAGAGAGAATGGTAGAGAGAGAGCATGAGAGGGAGGAAGGTCAGAGGGAGAAGCAGACTCCCTGCTGAGCAGGGAGCCTGATGCGGGACTTGATCCCGGGACTCCAGGATCATGACCTGAGCCGAAGGCAGTCGCTTAAACAACTGAGCCACGGAGGCACCCCATTTGGCACAATTTTAGATATAATTGCTTTTCTGTTTGATCAGGGTAGAAAGGGTAGAGGATATTGCCTCTAGGAAGTTAAAGTAGAAAGCTGGTGAAAGGTGGAAAAATTTATCTTTTCCTTTTCCTTGGCAAGTTGCTTCATACATTTGATGAACAAGTCCAGATTTTATTTTGTTGCAGTTTTAAGCTTCTGTGTAAGGTAAAATAGTCCAGTGATTTGTCATTTTAAGAAGAATTTTCAATTTCCAATTTCAGAGAGATGCAGCCCTTTTTTTTTTTTTTTTTAAGCCAGACCACATTTAACGATGGTAAATCAAGTGCTGCCACTCATGTGTTCCCAGGAAGTTATTTTTCAAGGTGATGGTGTCCTTATAAATCTAACCACCCAATCAGTGGTTTTGTTCCGACCAAAGGGTCATGTTTTGAGTTCCCATCTGTATCTTTGACCAGAAAACACCTATCAGATCTTAGTCATCCCTCCCTGCAGCCAGAACCACAATAATATGGAAATAGCCAAAGTGATCTCTGTGTAGCATATTAGGTGGAGCCAAGTACTCCCAGGAAGAAAGGATGACATTTCTAATACTAATTTCTGTAAATCAAGGTCAAAACTCAATGGACACTTTGGATTTATAATTCCAAATATTTGCACACCCTTTAAAAGTGGAATTTAAAAATTCCATAAAAGTCAAAGATGTGGTATAGCAGAAACAATATTTAACTTGGAGTCAAGGGCCCTGAGTTCTGCCCATTTATTCAAGTGTTTCTCAAACAGACTCTCTGAATCAGGTTCATTGGGAATATTTGCTAAAATGCAGATTCCCCCAAATTCCACCCACATCTATTGAATTACAATCTTTGATGGCGACATATTGGGAAGCTGCATTTTTATCAACCACCTGAAGTGATTCTTATGTACTCTAAAGTTCAAGATCCTCTATTCTTATTTCTGTTTTCTAAATTTTCCTTATCGTTGAAATGAAACCATAAAATATTTCAGAATTTTAAGTTTCATGTATTCCCTAACACTTTGGATTCCTTTTGTCCTTAGACACCATATTTTTGGGCATGGAAGTTATTTTGTTTAAAATAGTATCATCTGTATAAATAAAAAAATATATATAATCTGTAAGTACAGTTAATGATTCTCCTTAATACCGTAGCCATCTTTTATTTGTGAAATTTTTTATCTAAAATTTCAGAATTTAGTGCTGTGTGCTTTCACTTTCTCTTGATTTTAGCACACAAAGAAAAATATTTCTTCCCACAAAAAATATAATATTAATGTTATGTTATGCCCTTAGAAGAAGTTATATGTGGGAGATGCTCACACTTTAATGACCACCCTACCAACAAATCCTGTAATGATTCCACAGTCAGGTTTTATTTCAGCAAGATTTTGGTACTGAAGAAAAGCACTGAAAATAAAACTGGAATGATTGAAGGGCTTTGAGGAGGGATGAAGAGAATAATAAAGTGAAATTATTGAGTGAGGTACTAAAATCAGAGATGATGAATTTTTACTCCTCTGTAAGTAACACAAGCTTCATAAGGACAGCAGATTCTTATAAAATTCCACTGAGTAGCATTTTAGCTTTTTTTTAAAAAAAATTACTGCTCCTTATTAACATTTTTTTAAGCCTCCCATGGTATCCTGACTGAATTGCAGGAGGAAAACACACAATTCCTTTCTAAAAATAAGGAAACTATGGTGTGAAAGAATTTATTTTTTTAATGCAGAGGAATAAAGGGGCATATAGACCTGAATCCAAGTATGTTCTCCATAGTTATCTAAGGATAACATATGAGGCCTGGGGCTGATCACACAGTGTTTTTCTGTTCCCATGCCCCAAATATCTTCATATGTCATATGATAAAAGTTTTACACTGAAGAGACCATATTAAAATTTTTCATCAAAGATAATATTAATGGGAAAAGAGTAAAAACAGGACATTTAGTCTGATGGCTTTAGCAGAAGCAGGAAGAAAGAATATAATTACTTTTGTTTGGGGAATAACGCGATAGATACATAGATTCGCCATTTGTAAAAAAGCACTGGCTGAACATTAATCTTCCTTTTCCCTCTATCATTATGATACTCTCACAGCCTGGACTCCTGACCTTGGGTTAGATTTGAGATTTTTAGCTTTAGTTATTGGCTGCCATTTCAGGAGGAAATTATTTTTCTTTTTTTCAAGTTTTTGTTTAAATTCCAGTTAGTTAGCATATAGTGTAATATTTGTTTCAGGAATAGAATTCAGTTTTCTTATTTCCTAAAATGCATAGTTAAAATAATAACGAACTCAAATGAAGACTATATATATACATGTATATATATTTCATTATTTATACATATATTTCATATTTCAGGGTGTGTTTACCACTGCTTAAATATTCGCTTGTTAACAACCAGTTGAAAAAAATCACAGCTCGAGTTGTCATAGTGTCAGATGTCAGAAGCATTCTTTTTTGAAAGTAGATAAACAAATAATTACAAAATATTTGTAAGAGTGCATAACATAGCAAAAATCAGCAGATTTCAGGTAACTTCTCCAAGCGCCCTTTTAAAAGAGCTCATCAATCTGTGTGACCTCTTTATTAGATACGTAATATTGTTCATCATGTGGCTTCTGCGATGTATTTTCTTCTAATCTTTCTCATAATAGCTTTAAAACAGATAACCAAGGAATTCTCTAGCCAAAAGACGAAATATGGCAAGAACTTGGGGATAGACACTTAAAGTACAGTTTCAAGTAAATTATTAGTTATTAGAAAATAATTAATGTACAATCTACTGATTGTATATGTTATCTGCAGGGTAAGACTGTTTTTCTCCTCCAAAAATGATTGATTAAATTTGTCTCTACTGTTACATTACCTTATAAAAGATATTACTTATGGTACATTTAGAACAGCTAGAATTTGAAACACTTTTGCTTCATGTTTCCAAAGCCATATTGTTTACTAGTGTGAGGTCTTTTTTGAGCGTGAAATTTCTAATTATGTCATGTGTAATTTTTCTAATTCCAATAGCCATTTGGAACTTGTTCCTGATTATAGGTTAGTGAAGGTGAAATTCTATACCTTTAGCAAAGGAATATAACCTTTCTTTGTCTAACAGCTGTGATATTTCTTCTCTTTGACATCAGCAGTGGTCAAAGTACTCCTATCAGGCCACATATTGTACAAAGGGAACAAACACAAGATGATTTATGCACACTTGAGTGTGTCCTATACCTTATTAAGTGAAGATGAATTACTGTATTATGCAGGGGCACATTCTCCCCCTCCCCACCCCCCTTCATTCTTTGTAGATTTCAAGGGTTTGGTTTTATGTCTATTGAAAATGTGTTTTAATGTATTACCACTGTTTTTCCACTTTCTGATGTCTGCTATATGATTGATCATTGTGGTGTTCCTTTAGGAAATCTGGGTTGGATTCCATTTTGGATGGAACCCAGCATATACAAGGTTTAGATTTCTCTTTGTATTACTTGTTCATATGTAATTTCTGCTGAAAGATTTCCAATTGTGTATGTCATATTCAAGATTTTGAAATATATGACTTAGGTCTCTATTTTCCTTTTGCCTGTGTGTCATTTTATGAGGTCACTAATGAACATTCTATTAAGGCACTTTGGTTAAAGCACTTTAGCACAAAGAATGGCTTTTAGGGATCAATAATTATGGTGAATAAAGTAATGCATTAATTCAGAAAGGAATCATTTGTCATTAACTTCATAAATGCACACTATCTTTTGGTTTAATGGACAAGCTTGCTCCAATCTGTCACTCTACAGAGTATTAACCATTTATAGTCTGATTGCTGTTTTATCAGAAGGTCCCAAGACAAAGAATTAAGAGATTTTAAGAAACCAGAGAAAGGGCATGTGATCTCACCCTTAAGCTTCAGGGAAATATTTTGCATAAAATCTGTTCCCTGATGCTTTTAAGTTTAGGATTGTGAAGGTCCTTTGATTTGTTGTTGTTTGATTCTGCCAATGTGCTGAAAGGTCAAATGTGAAAGACAATTAAGTCACTTGGATACTGAAAGGCTCGTTGTTCCAAAACTTAAGTGGTGTACATTCCATTGATAAAAAGTGCATAGTTGTTCATATTTGTGTAAAAAGAAAATTTTCAGATAAGACTGTATTGCAGTGTTTTACAATTACAGCTGTATATGTAGCAATATAATTGCCAATCTATTTAGGAGCCAAAGATTTAATTTTACTTAAGAAATCTTTTAATCTGTTTCTATAATTAAATGGTCAGAAAGCAGTCTGATGTAAACAGAAGAAGCCCTCTAAAATTTTTGCAGATCAATGAGCAGGATTTTCTTTTCACAATAGTTCTTGTTCCTTGTGTAGCAGAAAGAGGAGATTCAATTACTAAACTTGTTATCCAGATCCTATCTCATTTTAATAATGAAGTCACCAAAGATTTGAGGCATTGACCAACTTGCTGAATTTTACAGGAATAAATGATAGTACAAGTATTTTGATTTGGAAAGAAAATCTAAAAGCCACAAAAATGAGAGGAAGTTTTCGATTAAATAATCCCCAAATCCAAAATAATAATACAAATTTTGTCTCCAGTTGCTTAGAAAAATCTATCTACTGCTTTCATATATTCTGGAAAATTATCAGTTCTTAAGTGTTCGCAACAGATAAGAGATTGCCTTCTTTATGTAATTATGTGTATGTTCTAAAATGAATAAATAACATTAAATCAAAATTTTCGATTTCAAGTAAGTTTTTTTATCATGTTATGTTAATCACCATACATTACATCATTAGTTTTTGATGTAGTGTTCCATGATTCATTGTTTGCGTATAACACCCAGTGCTCCATTCAGTACGTGCCCTTTTTAATACCCATCACCAGGCTAACCCATCCCCCCACCCCCGTCCCCTCTAGAACCCTCAGTTTGTTTCTCAGAGTCCATAGTCTCTCATGGGTCGTCTCCCCCTCCTATTTCCCACCCTTTATTTATCCCTTCCTGCTATCTTTTTCTTTCTTTCTTCCTTTTTTTTTTTTAACATACAATGTATTATTTGTTTCAGAAGTACAGGTCTGTGATTCAACAGTCTTACACAATTCACAGCGCTCATCATAGCACATACCCTCCCCAATAGTAAGCTTTTTACTGCAGAAATATTTCTTTAGGCATTAAAATATTTTCTATTTATTTTGATTGATATTAATATTTACTAATAAGTATTGATTTATAATTTCCTTGAACCTATATATTATTTGGGGATAATATATTTAAAACTTTGTCTTTCATTCAGGAATATACCTGCGTTTAGTTTAGTCTTTTAAAAAAAAAATCTCAAAAAGGTTTTTATGTTTTCTTCACGTAGATCCTTCAGATGAAGCTTATATATTTTTGCTATTCTGAATGGGGTTCCTTTTTTTTTTTTTTTAGATTTGTATATTTATTTTAGAGAGAGCACGGAGGGGAGGGGCAAGAGAGAGGCAGTGAGAATCTTTATTTATTTATTTATTTGAGAGAGAGAGAGAGAGAGAGAGAGAGAGAGAGAGAGAGCACGGGAGGGAAGAGGGTCAGAGGGAGAAGCAGACTCCCCACTGAGCGGGGAGCCCGATGCGGGACTCGATCCCGGGACTCCAGGATCATGACCTGAGCCGAAGGCAGTCGCTTAACCAACTGAGCCACCCAGGCGCCCGAGGCAGTGAGAATCTTAAGCTGAGCCCAACTCAGGCTTGCTCTCATGACCCTGAGTTGAGAACCTGAACCGAAACCAAGAGTCTCACGTTCAGACGACTGTGCCACCCAGGTGCCCCATGAACAGGGGTATTTTAAAATGGTTTGCTACTGATTACTGTAATCTAATAATCCAAATATTTGGATTATTTCTGCTTTTCCTTCATGTGCAATTGGAGTTAGATGCTTCTAAATCTGATGTGGTTTTGGAATATAGGTGAGGTCTGGAGCCAACCACCAAGAAAGAATTCTTGAGACGTCTTTGGTGCAAAGTAGTGGTTTTATTAAAGCACGGAGACAGGACCCGTGGGCAGAAAGAGCTGCTGCACAGGGGTTGTGAGGGGTGGCTGGTTATATACTTGGGAGTTGGGGGAGGTAAGGAAAAGGGAGGTTTCAAAAGGATTTTCATATGTTAAGACTCACAGGATGAGGTCTTGCCACAGTCAAGTTAAGGTTGTTTACCCCTCTAGCAAGGCATTAACCTTAAGATAGTTGGGAGATTGCTCAAGGAATGTCACACATATCCCACCCAGGAGTGGGGGTGGGGAGGTTGCAGGGTGTCAGTTTGTGCTTTGTCTTCAGCTAGCCTTCTATTCCTTTGGTTCAATGAAACTATATAGAATTATCCCCTTGATTTCAGGTGCCTAGGTGGTGCAGTTGGTTAAGCCTCTGACTCTTGTTTTCAGCTCAGGTCATCTTCACAGGGCCCTGATCTCAGGGTGGTGAGATAGAGCCCCACATTCAACTCTGTGCTCAGCACAGAGAATGCTTAAGACTCTCTCTCTCTCCCTCATCTCTCTCTCTCTCTCTCTCTCTCTCAAATAAATAAATCCTTAAAAATTTAAAAAAAGAATATCCCCCTGATTTCAACAAAATATATTTGCCTAATTTTGAGTAGCAGTAATTTATGAGAGGAGTGTGTTTGCCACCAAAAGGATTAGTCACACTAGAGACTATTTGTGGATGTTTCAGAACTTTCTGTGTATTTTTATTTGGCTACTTTCTTGCATTTTTTCATTAAATCTGTTTTGTAGTTGGTCCCCTGAGCTTTTCTAGGCCATCAGTCATATAATATAAAAAATACAATTTTGATCTTTTTCTCCAATTGAAATATATATTCATTGTTTCCTTTTTTAGTTTATTTTTGGCCCTATATCAAATTTCAAGATAAGATTTTAGTGTTGATAGGTGACAACCTTGACTTGCTGGCAGTATGAATGGGAATGCCTTTGTTATTTGGCATTGGGTAATTTTTTAATAAGTTGTATTTATTACATTATGGATGGTTCATTTTATTCCCCGATTAACTTACTTTGTTTTTAATCAGAAGCCTTTTTACCATCGTGGATAGTACTGTATTTTCAAATTTGATCTATTAATGTAATTATTATATAAATAACTCTTATTTATTAGAATAATCATCCCTCCTTTGCTTTCGTGTTCCCTTCCTTCCTTTTCTCCCTCCTTCCTTCTTCAGGAAACATGCATTATGTGCTTGTCATGGATTCTTCTTCTTTTTTTTAAATTTAAATTTTAGTTAACATACAGTGAAAAATTGGTTTCTGTAGTACAATTCAGTGATTCAACACTTACATACAACACCCAGTGCCATCACAGATGCTCTCCTTAATACCCATCACCCATCTAGCCCAAACCCCACCCACCTCCCCTCCATCAGCGCTCAGTTTGTTTTTTATCATTAAGAGTCCGTTATGGTTTGTTTCCCTCCCTCCTTTTTTTCTTTTCCCCCTTCCCATATGTTCATCTGTTTTCTTTCTTAAATATGGATTATTCTTTTAATGTAAAATTTAAAACCTTATGAATGATGTTAGTTGATGGAATGGAACTTTCACTGGATAATATTTTCTTTGGAATATTCTTCAAAAAGGTATGTGAAATACTTATTAACTTTTTTTTTAAGATTTCATTTATTTGTCAGAGAGAGAGAGAGCACAAGCAGGGGGAGCTGCAGGCAGAGGGAGAAGCAGACTCCCCGCTGAGCAGAGCCTGATGCGGGACTTGATCCCAGGACCCTGGGATCGTGATCTGAGCCGAAAGCAGCTGCTTAACTGACTGAGCCACCCAAGCGCCCCCTTATTAACTTTTTGAGAAACTATGTTCTGTAGTACAAATAGGAACTAGCTTTGTGGTACCTGGAACTCTCCCCAAATGCAGTTAAGCCATATTTCACAAGACACATGGAAGTCTACACAAACAAAAATAAAGCAATTTCTACAAAGTACATGTTAGTGTGGAAACCAACCTCATTTTCCACAATATAAAGACATTTAATATAAATATACTTTAAAGCACTATTTTAAAGAAAAATAATGGGAAAAAATTTAGATAACTGATATTAACACTTGGGTAGGCTTTTTTCCAACTTTAGAACTCTATTTCGTGGCAATTATCCTAAGCATGTCTCTATTATTTATTTATTATTTATCATCTATTATTTTAGTTAAGGCAAACTACACAGAAAAATCCACAAATAGTCTTTAGTGTGACTAATCCTTTTGGTGGGAAACACACTTCTCTCATATATTACTGCTAGTCAAAATTAGACAAACAGGTTTTGTTGAAGTCAAGAGGAAATTCTACATAGTTTCAATGAATCAAATTAATAACCATCTAACTGCAATAGCACATGAAGGAAAAACAGAAAGAAGGGGTTTTGCTGGTGGCAAATAAAAACATCTTGTCTTTGGTAGTTAGAATTAAGACTATTTTGTGTTTCGCTGCAATTGAATAGTTGAAGTTGCATTAAAATATCCTAAGTTGTTTGCCAGTTATTGTGAACACTTGTCAATTAAAAAAAAAATGTTTATTCAAGACAGCCATGATAAGAAACTATAAATGCATCTTATTTCTATGATTGAAGTTTACAGAACTATTTCAGAACTAAATGAAAACATCATGAGCAAAGAGTTCTTTGAAAATTGAGTATATTTATAATATTAGAATGCCTTGTTATAGGTTTTACCTGTAGGAAAATAATTCCATGTGGATAGGTGATTCATGACAAGTTATGTTGACAGCAGTGCATGTTGGGATAAACTGAGGAAGGTTGCTTCTCATCTTTTTTTTCAGTATTCCTATAGTGTTAGGACTCATGAAGTTATCTCACTTCTTTTTATTTGGGAAAAGAAAAATTGACTACCTAACCATTTGATCCAGTATATTTTTGAATCCCATGGTAGATTTTTTGGCATTATTAATATTCAAAGAAATGCAAATAAACAACAATGAGGCAATTTTAACGTCTTTTAAATTAGTATAAACATTAAAACTGATAATAGCTTAATGCTGGCAAATTCCCAATGAGGCTGATACATTAAATGTGAATTCACATACCTCTTGAAAACAATTTGGCAATATATGTCATAAGCCATAGAAAAGGTTATACTTTTTGACTCTGTAATTCTACTCTTGAGATTTTATCCTGAAGAAAGTCTTCAAAAGAAGAAAAAAGAGCTATGGGCATTAAGAAGCTTATTACAGCAAAGATTATAGTGAAAAATGGAGAATAAATTTAACAGTAAAAATGTGGAATAATTAAGTAAATCAAGATGTAGGCAGTTGATGTCATATTATGGTGCTGTTGGGTAAAAATTATGATAATGGTTCAACATGGAAAAGTGTTTGTGATATCAGGCTAGCTGGCAAAAAAGTAAAAAGCAAAATTTTGTGTGCTTGCACCTATAAACCCAAGTCCATATGGATATACACTGGAGAGAAAAGCTAAAAAGTGGAAATAACTGGCTTTAGACATGTAAATTATAGATTTTTTTCTTCTAAATTGTATTTTAATGTTTAAAATATATGTATTGCATTTTAGTGGCTAATTAGCTAATAGTTATTGATGATTTACTAAAATATTCATGAAAAACTGATTCCTTCCTGCAGTTCATAGTTTAAGCCCCATCCATTTCCTATTTAATAGTATGAATTCAAAGCACTATCTGAAACATATGCAGCATTTGATGGTTTCAGTGAATCTGCTGTGGAGATGAGTGTGATCTAGCACATCACTTAGGTTGTTTAGCTGATAAAATGTGTTCTACATATTTCATCTATTTATGTAAAAATAATTTACATAATTCCAAAACACATCTGTATTTGCTTACGACAGTAGCATATGTATAATCACAGTGGTGGTTAAACTTTAGAGTTTAGGGCAAGGGTATATTATTTGATAAAGAAAAGATATACAATGAAAATAAAATATTTAAGGAATTAAATAAATACACACGCATGCACATGCATATCTAATTATATGTTATCCTTTTCTCAATGGATATTCAGGGTACTTAGACATTTTGGGAGCTTAGCAGTCATGTAGATCAGGGGTTGTAAATCCAGATCCCGTGGGGCCAGGCTAGGAGCGTAAAAAGAGTTTGATCTGCAGTGTGTGACCTGACCAAAGAGGGCAGCAGTGGCTCAGGTGTTGCTGTTTGCTTTGGGAGTATAGGCAGAGGGTTCAAAAGAAGCCAGACAGATACCTAGAGTTTTATGTAAAAACTCTTTCTGGCATTGAAATTAATTCATATTAAGGAAATGAAAACACAACGAGTCAAACAAAATACACTTATTTGCGTGTCATGTCCAGCTTAGAGCAGCCAGTTTGTGGTTCTAGTATAAATCATTTTATTAATTTACTCTATTTTAGAGATAAAGCATGAAACTCAAAGAAGTAAAATGACTTGTTTAAGATTACAGCAAATTAGCCACAGATCTGCCTCTAGAAACAAGTTTCCTGAGCTTTGGCTCTTTGTTTCATTCTGGCAAAACTGTTTTTTGTTTTTTTTTTTTTTTTGGTCTACTAAGGAAGAATTCTTTAAATACCTTTAAATGTCCTTATGGAAAGATATAAAAGTATTTATAACTACAGAATACGGGGAATATTTTATTTGTATAGAACAATTAATACTGTGCTTCTAAAACTACTTTTGCACAAATTTTCTAAAGAGTAAATGATTCCTCTTAAAAGGGGGCATCATAAAGAAAAGTAGGAACTTAGTCATCTTTCCCCAAGTGATTGGCTTTTGAGACATTATTTTAAATGGAACTGTTGTGCTGCCTAGCTCATGTATCAAATCTCCAAGAAGGAGGGCCTCAGAATATTGAGCTCTGGATCTGCTTACCATTTCAGAATAATGAATGACTTGTAATATATTTTTAAAATGTTTTATTTATTCATGAGAGTCAGAGAGAGAGAGAGAGACAGAGGCAGAGGGAGAAGCAGGCTCCCTGCCTAGCAGGGAGCCCAATGTGGGACTTGATCCCAGGACCCTGGGATCATGACCTGAGCCAAAGGCAGACGCTTAACCATCTGAGCCACCCAGGTGCCCCAAATGACTTGCAATATTATTTACATTTTCGCATTCCCTATGTATAGTAAGTCACATTCTCTAGTCCAAGACTGTACTTGCATTGTCATGTTTTTTCAGTCATTAACCCTAGCACCCCCACTTATGTAAAGCAACTCAATGGCATTCTATTTACAAGAATTTTTTACATACACTAAACAATAGTTATTTTAAAAAATATTTTGGCAGAATGAACTACCTTATTCTGAGTCTCCCTTCTTTTGTCTTCGTTTTCAATCTCCTTCAATCTAGTCCATCTTCAGTGAGTCTTTCTAAGCTTTAAAAAAAAAATAAAACAAAAAAATAAAACATTGCTTTGATTAGGTCATTCCTCTGCTCAGAAACTCTCAGGTTTGTCACCAGAGGTGAATGTCTAAACCGATGGTTCCCAAGCGAGGAGCACCCAGCATACTGCAGCCCATTCACAGAGATACCACAAGATTTTTGTATAAAAATTGAGGAAAGTGCAGTGGACATCTTCCAGGCACCGTCAAAACTACTATCTCAGGGTAGTTCACAGCTTTAGTATTTGATTATGCTACAGTTCCTTTTGATGATGACACCTTATCTTTTCATAGACGAGTTTTCAGTAATTGCTGTGACAAAAACCATGAAATGAAATGGGACATGAAATGAGAGTGGTGGCATCCAGTCTGATATTTCGACTCTTGAGAAATAGTGTGGTGCCCATCAGGTAACATACATCCCATTGGCAAATAATTATGGTTGCTTATGAATGAAATAATATGCATTTCTTTTCTTTAAATGTATGTATATTTATTTTTCAAATGATTACTGACTTGTTAGGACATAAATACTTATTAAGTTGTTTGAGCCTAATTACTTAATAGATGGAAATCTTAAGAATTTCTTTTGGTCTAGAGGTGCCATGAAAAATTACTGAGATAGAAAGGGTGCCATGAATCTAGAAGACTTGGGAATCTCTGGCTAAACTTTTAGCCTTGCTTTCAATATTTAAATATTGCCCCAATTCTTTTTAATTTATATTAGACCATTTCCTTATTTTAATTCTCTATTATCTCTAGAATGGTGCATCCATTATCTCTTGATCATGGTATATCCAGTTAGTACTTTGCATACTTACTTCCCAACCTGCATTTTTGTCCATACACTTTCCACATATGGCAGTATAATTTGTTGAGATATTAATTTGTGTTTTGTTATCTCTTTTCCCCCTCCCTTGTCCAAACAGGTTCTCTGACATTTGTCGATCTGTGAATAAGGGATTGGGGGTTTCTTCTAATCAGAAAATAGAAGCTGTTGATGGACAAACTGGTTTCCTGATTTTATTTTATTCAGAAGGCCAAAATTCTCCAGAGATTTATGTTTGGGATTGGAGGAGAGCGAGAAGGGGACTGTGTTGAGGGTAGGGAGAAAAGAGAAAAGGAGAATGCATTGCTTCTCTAGGGCTACTGCAACAAATTAACACAAACTTGGTGGGTTGAAACCACAGAAATTTATTCTACTACAGTTCTTGATACCAGAAGTCCAAACTTAATGTGTCAGCAGGGTTGGTTCCTTCAGGAGGCTCTGAAGGAGAATCTGATCCCATGCCTCTGTCTTAGCTTCTGGTGGTTGCTACAATCCTTGGTGTTCCTTGGCTTGTAGACACATCACTCCAGTCTTTGCTTCCATCATCCCATGGTATTCTTCTGTCTGTCTCTGTGTCCTCTCCTCTTCTTATAAAAGCGTTTGCATTGGATTTAGAATCCACCCTAAACCCAGGATGACTTCATCTTGAGATCTTTAACTAATTACATCTACAAAGACCCCATTTCCAATAAAGTCACATTCCAAGGGTCTGGGTAGACATGTATTTTGGGGGGACACTATTCAACCCCTTACAGAGAATCATACCAAGACTGAGAATGGAAGAAGATTGACAAGTAAAGAATATGGTGGATCTATACTTCCTCTTTGGCAGTGCCGGCATGGGTGGAGAGTGGGAAAGGGGAATGAAGGGGTTCCTATTTCACCAAGTTGGAGAAAACTTAGGTATCAGGGCTGTGGCATAAACCAAAATTCTCCTGCCCAAACTTGGCACAGAAACAGTAGTCCCCTGAACCAAGGGACCACATAAGCTTGGACCATATTTGATTTGAATAAAGTAATTTCGCAATTTTTGCACATCCAAGTGCGTAAAACATAGTGTTATTACAACCACACTTATCCCCCCCGTCCTCCAAGACTGAGCTCAGATTCCTTTTCTCTCTAACCAAACTCAGGCTAAAGTTATTCCTCTCTTCTTTGTAGTTATTGTCACTTTCTTTTGGTAATTAATTTTGTGTTGCCTCATATCCTTTCTCCTTTCTGAAAGTATTTGCATTTTAAGCAGGTGAAACTATTTGTCATCTCACATCTTTATCTTGTTTCCCTGCTATAGTGGATCTTAGCTCCTTTAAAGAAGGGACTCTGTTTCATAAATCTTGGTAGCCATCACAGTTCTTATCATCAGACACTCAATGCATAGGGACTTAATTTTATTTATTGCTTGTACCTTTTGTTCCTGGTATTCATACCTCTCCCTGTTTATTCCTTAATATACTTTAAATATATATTTAAAAGCTTGGTAGTCTCTGGTATTTTTCCAATGCAAACAAATTATTTGCGTTTTTATAAAAGCATGTTCAGCTGGCAATATTCCTTATGATTTCAACCAACTCATCCCCTGATAAATGACAAGTGAAAAAAGTAGGTTTTGTTTTCTAAGTCCCTTGGCATTTCAGGTGCACCAGGATTGCTTCCTTTTTTTGAGCAGCACTGCTAGCCAACCTTGGCAGTTTCTGAATTTACAATCTAGTTTGCTTTATCAGCAGTATATGGCAGTGAGCTCTAAGTGAGAAATAAATTACAATCTGATATACAAACAAATCCTCTGGGGCTCGGTAGGTGTTCCTATGGGGATGCTCTGCTCTACTGATTTCTTTTCCTTGTTGTGTAACTTATATTGGAACTGGAAATAATTCAAAACTTAGGGAAAATTAATCTCAAAATATTTCAGTCATCTTCAAAGAAAACTCAATTAGTCTTCCACATCTAAGACAAAAGAGCATGTTCATTTTCTTCTGTTTGACTGGAAACAGCGACAGACTTAACACAAAGGGAGAACTCCTGATATCAGTGAAACTTTTCTTCAGTTCCAAAACATTCTACGCCCAGAGTGGATTTGAATAGTTCCCAGGAAATCTATAAGTCATGTTCTCTAGGCAGACCATCAGATTTCAGATCTGGCATTATCTTTGACTTGACATGTATATTTCTTATTTAAACCTGTCAAGAAACTTAAGAGTTGGTAATATCCTTTTTAGTTACCCAATTGTGTTTATTTAACTGCACTTACTCTAAATGACTATTATTAGAGTATTTTTAATCAACTTATAAAGAAAATAAATATCTTAGATTTTCTTACCAATTTGCATTCTTTTGTTATGTTTTATTTTGTTTCAGGTTCTTATTTAAATTCTAGTTGGTTAACATGTAGTGTAATATTGATTTTAGGAGTAGAATTTAGTGATCCATCACTTACATACAACACCTAGTGCTCATCACAACAGGTGCTCTCCTTACCCATACCCATTTAGCCCATCTCCCCACCAACCTCCCTTCCAGCAACCCTCAGTTTGGTGTCTGTAGTTAAGAAGCTCTTATGGTTTACCACCCTCTCTCTCTCTTTTTTTCTCCCCTTCCCCTATGTTCATCTGTTTTGTTTCTTAAGTTCCACATCGGAGTGAAATCATATGGTGTTTGTCTTTCTCTGACTGACTTATTTCGCTTACACTCTAGTTCCATCCATGTTGTTACAAGTGGTAAGATTTCATTCTTTTTGATGGCTGAGTAATATTGCACTATATGTATTGGTGTGTAACATATCATATTGGAACTGGAATACCATATGTGATAATATATGTGTGTGTGTGTGTGTGTATATATCACCAGCATTTTTCACAGAGCTGGAAAAAACAACCCTAAAACTTGTATGGAACAACAAAAGACCCTGAATAGCCAAAGCAATCCTGAAAAAGAAAATCAAAGCTGGAGGCATCACGATTCTGGACTTTAAGTTATATTACAAAGCTGTAGTCATGAAGACAGTATGGTACTGGCACAAAAACAGACACATAGATCAATGGAAGAGAATAGAAAACCCAGAAATAGACCCACAACTCTATGGTCAACTAATCTTTGACAAAGCAGGAAAGAATGTCCAATGGAAAAAACACAGTCTCTTCAACAAATGGTGTTGGGAAAATTGGATAGCAACATGCAAAAGAATGAAACTGGACCACTTTCTTACCCTATACACAAAAATAAATTTAAAATGGATGAAAGACCTAAATGTGAGAGAGGAATCCATCAAAATCCTGGAGGAGAACACAGGCAGTGACCTCTTTGCCAAATTATACATTCTTAATTGCTGCAAAAAGGAATAAGTATTTCCCCCTCCTAAGCATAATATAAAAAGTCATTTCTCCCTTAAATTGGGAAAGTGAATCTATTTCTGTACAATTTACTGATTTCTTTTTTTTTTTAAATGTAACAACCTCCCTTAATTTCTGCTCCTGGTAGTGCAATCTATACAACTCAATCTTTTAGCCTCTAACTCTAGGATCAGCAGTGCTTCAGTTTTGAATTTGTGACCAACAATGAATATTTGGTAATTTTACATGAAACTTATTTTCTTTTTAGAAGTTGGAAAATCCAAAATTGTATGGTCCAGATTCCCCCAAAACATCAATCTGACAGAAATTATCCCTTTAGGTGGTTTCTGAACTACATTATGTATTTAGTCCAGGACTCCAGGGTCCTTTCTGCATTGGTCTACAGAAGGTAAGAAGACCTGTCTTCTTTTTTTTTTTTTAAAGATTTTATTTATTTATTTGACAGAGAGAGACACAGTGAGAGAGGGAACACAAGCAGGGGGAGTGGGAGAGGGAGAAGCAAGCTTCCCGCGGAGCAGGGAGCCCGATGCGGGGCTTGATCCCAGGACCCTGGGATCATGACCTGAGCCGAAGGCAGACGCTTAATGACTGAGCCACCCAGGCGCCCTGTAGACCTGTCTTGTTTCTAAGAACAGCTATGCCTTGAGGACTCTGGTTTTAGTAAGTGGTTTCTGTCTTAGAAATCTTAATTATGTCTGGTTAATTAGTTTAGTCCTTTAGTTTGTTTGTATTCCCATAGAACTCCATTTTGGCTGCTGAGCTCACTATGTCCACTTGAGGCTCTCTGATGCCCTGTGTGGTCTCTGTATATGGCCTTTTTTAGACTTCCCTACCCCCACCCCAGCTGCACTCAGCCTCATAATGACTGTTTTAGAATAGTTTTGATTTTGTGACCATAACTTCATTCTGGAACTCAGTTAAACTTACAGAAGGAATGAGGGAAATAGAACCCAAAGAAAGGCAACAAGTGAGGGCACAGAGTAGTAGGCTCTGAGAGCAGATTCTCCACATTGATAAAGGTCTGATGGGTGTGGAGGAGACCCACATTAGAACCATGGCGATCTTGTCAGTGTTGGCATTGCCGGTTTCCCGTGGCTTCGACAGCTTCCATGGGGCCATCTCTCACTTGCCTAAAGACTCCATATTTTCCATCCAGCTAGCCAGAAGGACCGATGAAACTCTAAAACCATTTACATTGGGTCCAAACATTTGCCTTAGACAAGGTACTAGGACTGGTGTGCTTCCAAAAGGAGCTCTCAGCAGCATCTTTCTCCAGGCAGATGGCTTTCCATCAGTGTCATCGTTGCTCGTGGATGAAAACAGAGTAGTCATTCTGTGAATATAGAAGTCCTGTCACACAGCCCTTTCCCTCTGATTCTCAAAGACCAAACATTTTCTGCCACTTTTAGAACTTTGTTGAAAAGAGCTTGGGAAAAACAAAACAAAACAAAACAAAACAAAAATCATTTTCAATCATTATATTGAATTATACAACAGTAAGTTGGTCCTAATGGGAATCAACTCAGCATTTACATGGTGGCAGCTCTAAGAAATAACATGTGCAAAGTGCCTTGACCCACCCCTTCTTTGGATTTCCACCTAAGTCTGTTATCTTCTTTTGGATATTGTACTTCCTTCTGGCTGGAATCTTACCACCTAAGGATGATTCATGATCCTTAGCCCTGCTCATTCCTCAGTGGGGGAGGTGGTCTCTAGGGTCAGACCTCCCTCATCTACTGTGAACTACTGTGTTGTGCACTTAGCTGGGTCAAGGGATTTAACAAACTTTACTTCCCTAGATCTTGTGTTCTGGTTTAGAATTCGAAGAGATGGAGTACATGATCCAATGACATTGACTATGGAAAAATGACAATTATTTGGAGAATGAATAGATTTATGTAAAGATTTGGAAATGGAGACATACAAGAGGACTCTCTTTTTTGTGTATGAAGTAAAAAGTGTCAGACTTTGTTTCAAATGATCACCTTTGTAATTAAATATGTAGTTTAGTATCATTACAAATGATTAACTCTGAAGCTGTAATAGGATTTCTTATGTTCACTCAGTGAGTTTTGCTAAATGTTCATATTGGCATGTCCTGGACCAGGGCCCATTCCTACTCCCTTATTAGAAGACCAGTTTTTCATTAGTGAAGAAGTATTCTCTGTGCATAAAATACTGAAAAGTTTTAATACAAAGAAGTGATAATGGAGTAATGGGAGTGTTGATATTTTTGGCCTTTATCGTCTCATTCTTTTTCCTCCTCCTACATAAGATTTAGAGCTTGCACAAATTGAATAAAATCAAGGCCATCACTGAAAATCTCACGTAAAAATCCTAGTATCTGTCTTCTCTTGCAAAAAGTGGAAGCAGAAGCAATGTGTGGTCCACAGTCCCAGGCTGTTAACACTCTCCCTTTAGGGCAGAGTGTGTGCTCTCTCTTGTCCTGAGCATCACAGCCCTGGAACCTTCTGTTGTCTCAATTGTTCTTACATCTAGCCTGCTTCGCTTACATGTCACCTTCCAAGCCCCTGGAGACATTTGGGAACCAACTTCTTTTCATCATGTTAGCCTCCTATTCTCTCAGAAAAGGCCTGATGGTGCATTTTACTTCTATAATACAGGCATTGCACAAAACAACAGCATCCTTAATATAGCATAATATTCAGAACCTTCAACCTTTGATAATCTCCTGGGAAGAGGAATCAGAAGCCCATGGACCAGATTTTTCCTTGTTATTTCCATGCTCTAATGACTAGTACAATCATTGCAGTGACTGACCACCCAGCACATGGCCCCTCTTCTAATTGGGCACTGGCCTCCCTGACTACTTGCATTGACTTGAATCCTGACTTTCTTTTTTTCTTAACACAACTGAGAAAACCTGAGGTTTTCAAACATCTTACTCAATAGTGAGAAAGAACAAAGAAAAATAGATGCAGCATAGATGAAATCTAAACTTTCTTGAGTACAAGATAGAGCTTGTTCCTTGGAGATAACAGGCCCCATCACATTTGATGTGAAGTGATATTTGCGGCTCCTGTTTTCTGAGCGCTTACCATCTGCCGGTTACTATATTGGAGTGAACTTTATTTATTTATTTTCATTAAATCTTTAGAAAATTTCTGTAAAGTAATGGTATTTTTCTCCCATCTGCCAACCAAGAAACTGAAGTTAAAAGTCAAAGTAGCTAGCAATACGTCACATAGCTTATTAATCAAAAGGCTGGGCTTTTAACCCCAGATCTTATTCTGAAGCAGGTACTTTTGTTATTTTGCGATACTGAGAAAAATATTAGCTTAAGCCTTTCCCTCCTTTGCTACAGGCCCATTTCCTTCAGACTGTCAACCTCTTCTTTAACATCTGTTCCCCACATGCCAGCTGGTATGTTGAAATCCAGAATGAATGATGTTTCACTCTTCTACAAGAGTCTTTCCAGTTGTGTTTCTAGATTAAGATGCGTCCTTTTCGACTGCTCTGTGGGTGAACTTCCAGCCCCACCTGCAGGAGATTGGCCTCGTATATCCCTAATAATCTTACAAGCGCAGTGTTGGCCTTCACATTGTGATAATGTCATTTATGCTGAAATATGTGGGAAATGTTTCTTCACAAGATCCAAAGTGGGAGAGGGAAAATCTGTCCATCCCATGTGAGAAAGCTGGGTGGGCTGTAAGGGAATGTGACTGTGTCACAGGAGGGATAAGCCTTAGTTGCTGAGTGTTCTCTGTCAGGGTAGGTGGGGAATGTGGAGATGGGGTGAATAGGAAAAACATATTTCCTCTGGAGAGGGTCTTGGGGCTTCTAAGTTTCTAGATCTGAGAAGGATATGACACAGTATGAGAAGCACTGTGTCCTAGCAGCGGGAAGGCATATTTTAATTCTGTGTTTTCTGGGGTTCTCATTCATTCAGATGTGTGGGTGTGATAGTTTATGTTCCCCCAAAGTTCATATGCTGAAACACTAATGCCCAATATAATGGTATCAGGAGGTGGAACTTTTGATTAGGGTTCTTATAAAAGAGACCCCACAGAGATCCCTTGTCCTTCCAGCAGGTAAGAACACACTGAAAAGGCACTGACTGTTAACCAGGAAAAGAACCCTCATTCAACCATGCAAGACCCCTAATCTTGGACTTCCCAGCTTCTAGAACTGTGAGAAATAAATTTCTGTTGTCTACAACCTACCCAGCCTATGGCATTTTTGTTTTAGCAGACCTAACGGACTAAGACAGTTAGTTAAGAGAAACAGTCATGCTGTTATCCTAGTGGAACATGGAGCTATGCTTTATCATCCAGGGGATGGGTATGGAGAAAAAATAATGTCAGCAACACACAGACCAAGTTGTGGCTGAAGATTCCCTAATAACACAATTCTGACCTGAATGTGACTTTTATGGTTGGATTTTTCACACCCCTGCCTCTCTTTCCAGTAGAGGGTGTATCCTGGGCTCTTTAAGCAGAGAATCAATGAGAAAATGGGGAATATGCTTAGAGATGAATAGCAAAACCCTGTGCTGGGGGCCCACAGGAATATTGGGGTGATACAGCATTAATTACATGGACTACTTTGGTGGACACTGTGATGTGCCCCCCAGATTTCCACTTCAGGATTGAAAGATTACTCCCCCCAGTTGCTAGGAGTGCTGTAAGCAGAAAGACCTCAGCTGTCATCCTTCTACAGAATATGCTTCTGCTGAGAAACAACTCACCCAGGGTCATACTTCATTTCTGGGGTGACCTGTATGCAATGACTAATCTATATGGGATATAAAATTTTGGCTTTATCTCCTTAACTCAGGACAAGTCTGAAGCTTTACATTCCAGCTTTGCAACTTTCCAGAGTTGGCTGAGGCCTCCATTGAGATCGCATCAATAGTCAACATCTCCTTATGCCCATTTCTGATTTTTCCTCCTCCTTCCATAGAAATTGAGCCTAAGATTACTTCCAAATAACTATGTTGCACACTAAGCTCTGTCTCAGCATTTTCTTCCTGGGGAACCTGATGTGTGACAGCCATTGGTAGGGTGTAGAGCAGGAGCTTCTCCATTCAGAGCTGGATGATCTAGTGACCCATGTGGATTATTCTAGCAAGGAATGGTCTATTAGCTACAGAGCTGGAGGGGACTTGAGGACAATACTGCCTGAAATTATTAGAGTGGCAGGAGTTTTGTAATATTGTTGTAAAAACCCTTTTCTCATTTATTTTCTCTCTGTAAGCTTCTGAGGATTTTGAAAATACATGGTTAATTTATATCTTGGTTTATTTAGAGGCCAGTGGAGACACAGGGATTTCTCTGTAGAAGTCTACAGTAGATTTCCTCTGATACAATGAATTTTTTTCTGATTACTCAGTCGATGCTGATTTTTTTTTCTAATTCTGCACCACTTAATCTGTACTTCATTATTTGCCCCTTATCTCTGGGCTTCTGCTCTGCTGTTCTACTGTGGAGTTTTGTCTTCCCAATAATGTATGCATTTTCTGAGGATTGCAATTGTATTGTTTAGGTTTATATCCATCACAACACATAGCTCAGAACTGGTCACAGAGGAGACATTAATAAATACTTTCTGATTGAGCTCAGATTAAGTTCACATTAATGGATTGAACAATGTAGGTAAGGAATTCAAAAAAAACTATATCATGTTGGGAGCAGAACTGAGCTATTATGGCAATATGTTGGGGAAATGGCCTTGGACCATTTCAAAAATTTATTTCCCAGTTTCTATTACTTTCTTTCTCCTCACCTTTGTCCCTTTTACAAATATTTTTTTTATGAATTCTGTGCAATGTCAAAGATTTTTTAAAATTTATTTATTTATTTTTGGGGGGGCAGAGGGAGAGAGAGAGAAAGAGAGGGAGAGAGAATCTTAAGCAGGCTCCACTCTCAGCAAGGAGCCCAATGCTGGGCTCGATCCCATGACTCTGAGATCATGATCTGAGCTAAAGTCAAGAGTCAGATGCTCAACTGACTGAGACACCCAGGCGCCCCTTAAAGATTTTTTTAAACACACACACACACACACACACACTCACACAGATCTCCTATATGACCACAACAGAGATAAATATTATATTCTTCCAGAGATTTTTATATTCATGGCTCTGCAAGTTTATATCTTGTACCTGAAACAATTTTGGGCATAGTTGCCCTCATTCATTTTCACTAAGACTGGCGAAAAAATAGTATATCATCATGTTATATTGTATTTCTTTTGTTACTGATGAAATTAAAATTATTTATCTTGTGTTATTGATATTCCCTCCCACTTACTGAGACCCTAACAAGACCCAGATAATGTGCTAGATATCCCACACCTGTTAACTCATTCAATAAATATCACATTATAAGATTTTTTATTATTATCTCTATTTTATTAAAACTGAGGATTTAAGTATCATGACAAAGTTTATAGGGGTAGTCGGGGACAGACTTTATCTGCCTGCATCCATCACCTCTTGGGATTCTAGGCCCTAGAACACATGTTTACCACCTGGGAGGAGGAAGTGAGGGCAGGTCTGACAAACAGTCTAAAGAATTAAAAAACAACAAAAACAGATGGAGAATTTGGGCAAAGGTACAGTGCAGGGAAGGAAAAAGGAATGGTCCCAGTTGAGTATATGGTGAGAGTATATTCTTTTTTTCATTGGCCTATTATATCTTTTCTCTTGCTAGATATGTTCTTGCCTTATGTAGATCATGTTCCTTTATGTTCATTCATTGGGAGATTTCTTTCTTCCTCCTATGCTATGATCTGGTGATACAGAAATAAAAGGTGCTATACATTTTTTTCCCCTAAACAACTGAAAAATCCTGCTCCACCTATTGTTACCTTAATGAGTCTTGTAAAAATGGAAGTTCTCTTAGGAGTGAACTTCACCATTTTCCTTCTTTTAACATTTCAAGAGATTGAGCCAGAGAATGTGAAGGACCAAGATCCTGGGACTGGTTGTGGGGGCTGAGGCTGGCGTCTGGGCCTCCTGGTTGGTGGTCCTGTCTTCTCTCTGTTACATTCTTCCTTCTTTATACACATAGATACCATCCAGAGACTGGCTGTAGGGAAGTCATTAGATTAAAATTAAAATGACCATGATGAATAAAAAGACTCGAATTCAATTATTAAGGAATAACTTGGTGTTTGAGCATGCAGGAGACCTTTAGAGTTAAAGGTTGTGCCTTCTTCATGGCACAAGTGGAAAAACTTGTTAGATGGGGAAATAGACCTGTTATTCAGGGCGGCAGAAACAAAAGATTTAAATGGTCCTTAAAAATATTGCTTTCCCAAACTCACAGAAAACATTTGTCAAGCAGCTATTACTCTTACTTCAGAAAACTACAGTTAGTAAAGAAAAAAAAAAAGCAAATAATTTGCATATTAGAAAGATTATAAATCAATGGGTAGCAAATAAATACCATGTAGAACAGATTTATCTTTTGGCTTCTCCCTCATTCCTTTCCCATATCCAATTAACACCCTGATTTTCCTGGGAAGGATACAAATTTCTCTTATTCTAAGTACTAGCTTTCAAACTTTTTCACTGTAGTTCAAAGAAAAAAAATTACATTGCTACTCACCCAACACATATACATTTATATAAAACTAAGCAAGTTTCAAAAAAATATTACTAGTAGTAATACACTCTGATATTTCTATTTCTATCCTATCTATGTTAGTCATTCTTTAAAAAAATGTCTTACAGTCCTTTGTATTGAGTATATAGCCCACAAATGAGATATTATCTACCATTTGAAAAATACTCATCTAATTCAGTATGGTTTGAGTGTGGTTAAATTGACCTCGGGAGTGGCCAAATTACTAGCAATAGAGATCCACTGAGGGATAGGTAAATAACCGAGGCAGAGCAAGTGAGGGGAAGGAAACTTTTGCTGGGATATGAGGATGTGAATTTGATAAACCCACAGGCATTTTAGAAGCACACAGACAAGCACTGTAGGCCAGTCACTGTGTGGAACCTGATGCTGGTACTTTCTCTACAGAAGCAGAATGGAGACTTGGAAAGAAACAGATCCTGGGTGCTATTGTTGGAGTTACTGTATCAGATCACTTTATCAGTCATATTTCTGGGCAGTTCAGTTTATGTAAGCCAGTAAATTCCCTAGATTGTTAGGCAATCTCACAGGACGAAAATTAATATCTGTAAATTTTTCTTTATAAAAGGACTGATTTTTCAGGATCTAAATTGTGGTTGGCAATTACTCATGGGAAGTGGGATTAAATGATCTATTTCAATTCATTGCTTGCCTCAGTGAATTCTGGGTCAAAATAATCTCTGAGACATTGACAGTGGACCCTTTTGAAGCTTAGGACACTGGGAAGTTATAAAGGAGGATACGTGGCTTTGTGCAAATGAATGAAGTAACTACATTGTATTCCAAGCTTGGTGGAACAAAGTTTAGACACGTGTACATAATTTTCACTTCTACCAACACAGAACAGTGTAATTGAATTTGGTGATTTAGGTCTTGAAGTGAAAATTACACGTTCTGCATGGAGCACTGGGTGTTACACGCAAACAATGAATCATGGAACACTACATCAAAAATAATGATGTAATGTATGGTGATTAACCTAACAATAAAATAAAAGAAAAAGAATTACATTTGAAATCTGAATGTCATATAGGAATGAGGATGTTGAGGTACTGGATCCAATACTTACTAGTTCATAATCTTTGGTTAATTTTGGTCTTTAATTGGGGCACCTGGGTGGCTCAGTTGTTAAACGTCTGCCTTTGGCTCAGGTCATGATCCCGGGGTCCTGGGATCGACCCCACATCGGGCTCCCTGCTCCGCGGGAAGCCTGCTTCTCCCTCTCCCACTCCCCCTGCTTGTGTTCCCTCTCTCGCTGTGTCTCTCGCTGTCAAATAAATAAATAAATAAAATCTTTAAAAATTTTTGGTCTTTAATAAACCAACCAGATATATCTATCTATAAAGATAGTGTGCTTATCTTCTAGAGACTTTCTGGGAAAGCAGCACAAGATATGGAAGCCATGCTTGAAGTTATAAGTCTTGGTTTTGCTACTTACTGTCTTCACAATGCTTAGGGGCTCCTCATGTTGCCGTATAGGAAATGAGGATCATACCAGTACCTGTTCTACTGATTTTGTTGACGTCGTTATGGCAATTAGATAGAAAATGCACGTAAAAATGCTTTGAAAACCATAAAAGTACTGTATAAATATAAGAAGTTATTTACCTACGTATAAAGAAACCAGCCCTGCTTTTCACAAATGCCCTGTCAGTATTAAAAAAATAAATAAATAAACTACTTATTAGTTAAAGAGGACCAGCAATTAAAAGGTCTGAATTTTACAAGTTCAATATCCTTGATTCTATCTGATAATAGGAGTTTGTTTTGTTATCTTTGTTTTTAGGTAACTTTGTAATTAATCTCGGCAATTAATTGCTGAAAGTGTGAGAGTTAAATCTCCTTAAAGTGTTGCTATAAGTACAGTAGTTTTTATCTATTGTTCTGTTCTATTCAAAGTGTAATCAAGTCACATTGGTCAATCCTACTGATGTTTAGAAATAGAAAAAGATCACTAGTTGTTGAGGTCGCTAATCCAATCTCCTCACTTTGAAGATCAGAAAACTAATGTTAGGGCAGTCAAGTGAGTTGTCTAAAACTACAGAAGTAGTGTTTGAGACACAGAGAGTGGTAGAACGGATATGTAGGTATTTTTGTTCCCAGTCTGGTATTTTTCTCAGTGATCCACCTTGATTCTCAAGGGGAAAACAATGTCCTAGCTACAAGGGCTTTAATTCTTGAGTTCCTCAAACCTAAATGCATATATTGTTTCTACTGTCAGAGAGGTAGCTGAATAGTAGTATGAAGTACTGTCATAGAAGGTATGGAACACTTCTTCTGTGTACATCAGTTCTAACAGAGCTTGTGATTGTGGGGCTAGGGAGAAAAGTTTTATTAGAAAACTACTGATCATCAAGGCACTTTCAATCTCAGAATAGAATAAAACAAATTTTTTAAATGATGGTATCATTCATTTTCTTTTCTTTACTCCAAAATTTAGTATGATGATTGTAACTAAACTTTCCAATGGTAGGAATTGAAGACTGACAATGAGGGATTGTTTAGAAGGCCAAAAAAGTCAGTTAGGCCTTCTGGTCCCCTCCTGTATCCTAAGCAGGTAGAAACTTGTCCCTCAGTGATTTGGGCAGGAATCTGGAAGTTTCTGGTTTGGGAAAATTAAACCAAGAGACTCCAGGCTAGGGACAGTAGGCATAGCAGAATATAAACATACCAAAAAGAGAAGATTATGTAAACCCCCCATACTGAATGGTGAGACCACCTGGACCTCTTGTATATTTTGGACTTGTGTCTCTTGGCACAACATTGCTGGTAGTTTAAAGTTACTCAACCCATTCTTCCCTTAAGACATTATATAGCTCCTCAGGAAAAGATATATAGTTGCTGACATCTGGGGATAGCTAAACAAATTGGCTGCCTTCCACTAAACAAAATGCACCCATGCATGCAGAACTTCCAATCTGGCCATTATTATCTCTTCAATATTTTGAGATTAAATAAATAAAAAATAAACATTTGAGAGATGGCTCCAGCATGAAATACTGAAACCCAACCCAAGTCAATAGAAAATGAACTCTGAGAAAACAGACAATTCAGGGAGTAGAAGAAAATGTCAAAGGAGGCGCTTCAATACTTAGTCATAAAAAATTAAAGAAAAGCCAGAGCGATAATCAGGGCATGCCAACATATTAAAATATGTAACTAACCTAAAACGCCTATTCTGAAAGTCTAGAAAGATAGAATCAAAGAAATCTTTGAGAAAATAACCAAAAATACAAAGAGATCTAAAATTGTAGGAAAAAGATCAGAAATTTAGAGAACGAATTTCAAGACATTCAATAAAAAGTTATTAGGGCTACCAGAAAAAGAAATCAGGAAAAAAGGGGAGAGAAATCTATTTGAAAAAATATTCAAGGGCTGAAAAACATTTATTTTCACACTCAAAGTGTTCACCAATCATATCATGCCATCTCATCACACAATTTCATAGATTTGTCAATATCACTATTAATTTAACCAAAGTTTATTGCATGTCCACTGTGTACCAGGTCCTCTACTAAGTCCAGGGGATAAAATGGAAGCCACATCATTGGGAGCCTGCCCTCATAGAGCTTACCTTCTGGTGAGACAGAGAGACAGGAACAAATCATCCCACCAAAAAATGTAAAACTGTGATTATAACACATGATAGGAAGAAGTGCATGGTACCAAGAAAGACTATTCTGGGGGCTTTGACCTAATAGATTAGGATGAGTTACAGTATGAAGGAAAAGTAGGCATTATCCAACCAAAGTGGGCAGAGGAAAGTACATTGCAAAGGTCCAGTGAGATAAGGAAGCATGGTGAGTACAAAGGACTGGAAGAAATTCAATGTGGATGAATTGGGGAAAACAAGTGGGGAACGTGGAGTGAAATGAGGCTGGAGATAAGAGGCCAGTGGGGTGCTGACTAGGCAAAACTTTGTAGGTCATGTTAGAGGTTTGCCTTTTTCCTGTGAGTGCATAACTGAAACTCACTGAAATGTTTTAAGCTGGCCTGGAGACAGAGTCAAATGTGTGTTATTGTAAAGATCACCTGCGTGCAGTGTGGAGAATGGACTGGAGGAAGGTCAGGGAGAGATGCTGCTACAGTGCTGGTAGCGGGCTTCCAGGCTGCTGTGCAAAGGTGGTGGTAGCTTAGACAAGTGTGATAATGATGACGATAAAGAAAAGTGCAAGTTCTTAAGAAACACTTAGTGGGTTAAATTGGCAGAACTTTGTGATATTATATCAAGGGTTGATTGCATATTCTAGGAAACATGTTGGCTGGTCTGACCAAAAAATACAAAGACAGGGAAATATAAATTAAGAGCATTAGAAATGTCAAAGCAAATACATCTACATAGCAAAAGTATAAGAAGCAAACAAGGTTTTGGCCTAGAATGGGTGCAGGGGAGAGGGGGCCATGTAAATAGACTGATTTGAAAGACATGAAGGAGGTAAAATCAATGTCCCCAGTAATGGAGAGACAGGTACAAGGTTTCTTTTTCTCTCTAGGTCATGCAAGACTCTTCTGATGACTCACAAGTAATTTCCTGGCAGAAGAAAGTCAAAAGAGTATTTGGGAAAAGTAGAACAAAATAAATCCATATAAAAGCCTCCCTGTTGCTCTTGAATCCATTGTGCCCTATCAAGCAATTTTTTAGGGGGTAACTAGAGTAACCCCATTAAAATGAAAATTTTATTATGATAGTCCTAGCTTATCATTTCTTAATAACTTTCCCATGCTCTTGAGATAAAGTTCAAAATCCTTAGCATATGCTGTGAAATCATAAACGACAGCCCCTGAGAAAAACCCTGAATGCCTCCTTCATAGCGCTTACCATAGTTTGGTATTAGATATTCCTTGTATAACATTTCTCCTTGCTTTGAGTGTTCCCCATTTGTGATGATTTTGTCATTGGTTTCACATCTACATATGCATACATCTCACAAACATTGCTACTATTTTATTTTAGACAGTTGATTATTTTTAAAATAGATTTTTAAATCAGATAAAAATGGCTTTATATAAATATATACCCTCATTGTTAACCATTTCTGTAGCGCCTTATTTCTTTATATATATATAAAAATTTTAACGTGGTATCGAACTCATTGCCTAAGGAACTTCCTTTAACATTTCTTGTGGTGCACGTCTTCTGGTAATGCATGTTATTCACCTTTGCCTGTCTGAAAAAGTCTTTATTTTGCTTTTGTTTTTGTGAGATATTTTTGCTGGGTTAGGATTTCTCTTTTGAAATTAGTAGTTTTTTTTTTTTTTCTTTCAGTACTTCACTGTTGACTGGTTTTACATTATTGATGACAAGAAGTCTGTTGAATACTTTGTAGGTAATGTTTCTTTATCATTTGGTTACCTTCGTGATTTTCTTTTTATCTTTGTTTTTCAGTAGTTTAACTATGATGTGTCTCCTTTTTAAAAATTTATCCTATTTCGGTTCTCTGAGCTTCTTAGATCTATGGTTTGTTGTCATCTTTCATTAATTTTTGAAAATTCCTAGCCATTATCTTTTCCAATATTCCTGCTGCCCTATTCTCCCTATTTTCTCCTTCTAGTAGCTCATGGTATGGTGTATATTAGACCACCTACTCCAGTCATACTGTGCCAATGGTGATGTAGTTTATGTTGCTTCTCTCTCCTTGGAAGTGCAATGGAATACGAATTTTTTCCCCTCTCTTGACTTCTGAAAGCTATTTTGTGTTGAGGCGGAGTCTATAGTGGCACAAGTCCATCTTAAGGAAACACTATTAACCACAAGATAAAACCCGAAGTCTTTCTGTAATAGTATATTAAAAAATAAAGAAACAAGTTTATGTAACAATAAAACGAGTCAGATAACAGTTTAGGGATCTTCAAAAAATGAATTTTTTAATCTTGGAACTATGTGAAATTATTGGATAGTTCTGTGTTCCAGAATTGTCTAGACTATGCATCTACCAATTTTAAATTTCTATGTAATGTTAAGAAGCCTCTGCAAATAAGAATTTTCCAACTCTGCTCCTCAGTATGCATAGAAAGTCTTTTAGAATTTAATTCATAAAGTAAAGAATGTTCGACTATCTCTCCAGCCTTTTTTTTCTTTCTTTTCTCTTTAAAACAACAGCAATAACAGTGACCATTTATTGAGGACTTATTCAGTGTCAGGACTCTCTGGATGGTTTATTTGCATTAACTCATTTATTCTTCACAGCAGTGTTGGGAGGCAGGTGATACTTAATCCCTTTATAGGTGAGGAAATTGTCTGGGACTTGTCTAATGTCCTATAACTGAGGAGCAGCATTCTGATTCAAGCCTGGTCAGTCTGACTCTGGAGTACCAAGCACAACAATAAAGTCTTTTATTCTTCAATAATTTTGTGAAGGTTTTAGTTTTTCTCAACAAACAAAAGCAAGGGCACCATGGGAATTCAAACTTAAATGCTGTTTTCTTAGTGCCTTCTTATAAAAGTAGTAAACAAAATGTATTTTCCCTAAACTCTGATTTTTCATCTTAATGATACTTTATGCTTTACATTTTACTTCAAAACTTTCTTAGAACTGAGAGTCTCTTCTACGTATACTGGTAGTAATATTAATGTGTATTACTAAATGTTGTTTGAGACAAATAGAAGAAATGATTATTCTCACTGGATATTAAAGGGCATTAAGGAATAAATATCAAATTATTTTTGGTGTGATAATTATTTTGGTGTACTGAAGCTATGTTTAAAAGATTTCTAATCTTTAAGAATTCATACTGAAATATTTAAAGAGGAAATGATATCATTCAGGGATTTGCTTCAATATAAAATCGTTACGGGGTGCCTGGGTGGCTCAGTTGGTTAAACATGATCTCAGGGTCCTGGGATCGGGTCCCGTGGCTGGCTCCCAGTTCAGCAGGGGGAGTCTGCTTCTCTCTCTCCTTCTGATCCTTTTCCCTGCTTATGCTCTCTCTCTGTCTCCAATAAATAAATAAATAAATAAATGAATAAATAAATAAATAAAATCTTTAAAAAAATTATCCCACTACTGAATCTTTAAGAAAAAAATTGGTACAAGTGGTGGAGGAAGGTACAGATAAATATGGTTGCCATGAGTTGATAATTATGAAGCAGGGTGAGGGGAACATGGAGGTCATTATTTTATCTATTTAAAATTTTCCATAACAAGATAATAATGATGATGATAATAATAATAAATAGTTACATCAGAGTACATCATTATAATATAATTATTATAGTTTAGTAGTTTAGTTCTACGACCTGTAATAAGCTTATCTTCCTAATATGTTGTAGACATAGACAATACAAGGATGGCCAATGCAATTATATGCTAGTAGGAGGGAAAGTAATAATAAATGATGTTTTAAGACAATAGTGGTTATGATTTTAAAAAGTGATAGGCTGTTAAAGAATTGGCACAAATGCAGACAAAGTGCATTAGCTCTCAGAAATCCTGTAAGGAACTGGTTAGAAGAATGATGAAAAAGGAAGATGTTCACTAAATTTTTAAGTAAGAAAAAGCACTTTAAGATTTTGTAATTAAAAATTAATTTTAATCAAAAGCATTTAAAGGCTACACACCAAAATGAGAAACTTAGTTATCTTTGGATGATGAGAATATAAGTTTTTTAAAAAATATATTTTTATTATTTATTTATTTATTTATTTAAAGATTTTATTTATTTATTTGACAGAGAGAGAGAGCACAAGCAGGGGGAGTGGCAGGCAGAGGCAGAGGGAGAAGCAGGCTCCCCGTAGAGCAGGGGGAGCCCGATGTGGGACTCGATCCCAGGACCCCAGGATCATGACCTGAGCTGAAGGCAGTTGCTTAACCAACTGAGCCACCCAGGTGCCCTATTTTTAGTTTTTAAATAATATACATTTAACCTGTATTATTTTTATAATAAAATTTTACATATATAAATATCAATGTAATTTTATTTACAGTGAGTTTTTTAGTAATATGTTTATGCTATAAAGAAAAAAAGCAGAATAAATTCATGTTGAAGGAATCATACATTCTTTATTCTATAGGGAAAGGAAAAAAGCCACCAGAAGTGGCCAGAAAATTTTTAAGCAAATTTTATAATTTTATTGGCATGGCTAATATGGTAGTATTAGGTCTAGCACACACATTGGAATTTTATTGCGTTAAACTTGCAAATCCTACTAGCTAAAAGAGCCTACAAAAGGAAACATTGCTCCATCTCAAATTAGAATGCTATACATAATCAAGTCAAATTAAGAAAGAGAAAAAATAGCAGTTATTTGTTTTGTTGAAATTTTATAATCTTTAAGAAAGAAGAATGAATCTGAAGTATGTAATATAAAGACTGTCAGAATGAATGTATCAGTGTCATAAGCATGTTGATTTATTAGTGCTACAAATGTGTCTGAAGGCAATTTTAAAAAATAGTAAATAACATGAAATAAATGATGGTCTTTATAAAAAAGTGAAAATTGTATTATTATACCTCTTTCATCTATATTTGTAATACCCTTCCATTTGTCAAAAATACTTTTTCTAGTATATTTGTATATTTGAATATGAAGTAGTTAGTATGCTTGGGACGGCATTCCTAAATTATCCAAAATTATCACTGTTAACTGGTTATTTCTGTTTGAGTTCTGTCATCTTCCTTTCATTTTTAGAAACATATTTTCATTATTTCTTTAAATATTACCTTCCCTTTCTCCCCCTTCTCTTTCTGATATTGCTAATGTCTGGTGATGGTACTTCTGTTTTGATTATCTTAACCTTTAGTTAATTAAATAATATAGAGTTTCTCTTCCTTTCTTAGTTCCTCTTTCCTTCTAGGAGAATTTATTACTCTCATCATACAACTCAATCATTCTGCAGTTCTGTCAATTTCACTATTAAGCCTACTCTTGTGTGCTTCACTTAAATTTAAATTATTTTAATATTCTATTTTTTTAAAGATACTGGAATAGAAATTTAGAAAGTATCACCACATTTTACTTTTCTAAATAAAAGAAACCATATTATAGTGTTTTAGATATGAATGTTAACTATAAAAGTATCTCGTTCTATTATTTCATGAAGTGTTTTTAGACCAGCAAGACAGGTGTTCTTGCCAAAAAGCATATTTTTATCCCTTTTGTTAAAGGTTTTCAGTTTGCATAATATTCTGTTGCTTGAGTGACATTGTTTTTTTCCATAAAAGAACAATATAGAAAGTGTTTTAATATTGTGTTGGAATTTACAGTCATTCCACTTACCAAGTAATTTAAATGAAAGAGTCAGCTTTCCAAATATATATATATATATTTATTTATTTGAGAGAGAGAGAGAGAGAGAGAGAGAGAAAGAGAATGAGTGCATGAGCAAGGTGAGGGTCAGAGGGAGAAGCAGACTCCCTGCTGAGTAGGGACCCTGCCCCAACACGGGACTCAACCCCAGGACTCCAGCCAGGATCATGACCTGAGCTGAAGGCAGACACTTAACTGATTGAGCTACCCAGGAGCCCCTCAGCTTTCCAAATATATTTAAAAAGACAGTGATGTTGTTTTCAACCTTTTGCAACTCATTTTTTTTTGTAATTAAAAAAAATTAACCTCAATTACTTGGCACTATATGTAACAAAAAAATTTGCAAGATACTTGTTGCCAAGTTGTGTTATGCCACAAAGTGAACAGTTTGTTTCAGCCTTTGAGAAAGATCAGCATTTTTTAATCTCTAAAGATAAGGAGGAAAATGATAGCATTCTATGAATTTGCTACCCACTAATGATAACGCTACAACGCATTTGTTAAGACGATTTCTTACTAAAACAGAACCTTAAATTTTCTTAAGTATTTGCAGGGTTGCTTCTTTTTTTAACTTCCTACGTTATATATGAATTAGAAAATAATATTTATTAAACATTCACTCAAAAAATATTTTGGAGTGAATACTATAGATAAGGCATTGTTCTGCACACTGGGGATAAAACTGTGAACAAATAGGCAAAATTTCCTACCCCTCATGGAGTCTACATTCTGGTGGAGTGAGGCAGAAAGATACAAATGAGTGAAATAGATCATGTATCATTTGGTCACTCAATTAGTCTGTTAGGGCTATTATAACAAAACACCATGGACTAGGTAACTAATAAATGACAGAAACCTAGTGCTCCCAGTTTTGGAAGTTGGAAAGTCCAAGATCAAGGTACTTGCCTCCTGTGCAAGGCTCCTTCCTGGTTCATAGCCAGCACATCCTTGCTGTATCCTCGCATTGTGGAAAGGGCTAAGGATCACTTTGGGGTCTCCTTCATAATGCATTAATCCCATTCATGAGGGCTCCACCCTTATGACCTAAGCATTTCCCAGAGGCCCCCCCTTCTAATACTGTTATATAGGACTTTAGGATTTTGACATATGAATTTTGAAGAGACACAAACATTAGGGTCATAGCAGTCACAAATGTTATGGAGAAAAAAGGAAAAAAAGAAAGAGAGTGACAGAATAGGGTCTGGGGACTGAGGAGCTGCAGTTTAAATAAAGATTAGGAGAAACTAAACTGGTATTACACGAGGATCCCCAAACAACTGTAACATTTAGTTAATCAGTTCCCATTGTTGTGTATCATGTAGAAAACCCAAATTTATATATGGCCATTCTTTTATTGAATCAGCTATGACAATTACTACTACAAATAAAAAGTGTGTCCTGTGAAGTGCTTAGAGTAGATCTTGTCATTGTGAATTGATAAAAAAAAAAAAAAGAATGTTCTAATGGTTTTTTCATAAGCAAAAGGGTGTTTTATACTTTAACAGCCTAAAGCTGTGAAAGAGCCCAGTGGTGGTTCAGTTAGGTTCCACTGTGGATAAAAAAGCCCTGACAGGGGTACCCGGGGGGCTCAGTAGGTTAAGCGTTCGATTCTTGATTTCGGCTCAGGTCATGATCTCAGGGTCCTGGCCTGGAGCCCTGCATTGGGATCCCTGCTCAGCGGGAAGTCTACTTGTCTCCCTCTCCCTCTGCCCCTCCCCCTGCTTGCTCTCTCTGTCTCTCTCTCAAATAAATAAATCTTTAAAAAAAAAATAAAGGCCTGACAAATAGTGGCTTAAACTAATGTGTATATCTTATCAATATAAATGAAGAAAGGAGATTGGTGATCTAGTTCTAGAGTGGCAACCCAATAGTACTATGGACCCAGCTCCTTCTCTCTCTCTCTCTCTCTTTTTCCTTTTGTGTATGTAGCTTCTTTCCTAAAGTCATCTCATGGTAAGTGTAGGGTCAACTCAGTGGGTGTGGGGTGCTGACGGGTGCAGCTGACTCAACTGGCTGGAGGGACTCAAACCATGCACATTACAAAGAAAAGACTGGCCCTTGACTGGCTCCTGGGAGATACTAACTTCTGGACCTTTGGAATATCCTGCCTGATAAGAGTGTCCCTGCAACCTTGGGCAATGCCAGATAGCTTATGGTAACGGTGTGATTTATTCCCTCCTGGGGCCCTGGACCACACAGTTTGAGTTCTGTTGGGGCTGGAGACTGAGTACCTGAAGTTAGCTGCCTGTGTGTTCCACCACTATCTGACTGACTTCTAGTAAAAACTTTAGACACGCAAGTAAGCGTTTCTGGTTGGCAACACTTGATACTTGTCATACCTCAGGAGGAGAATGAAATGCTGTCTCTTGATACTCTGCTGGGAGAGGACACCTGGAAACTCATGTCTGGTTTCTGCGGGACTTCTCTTCTGGGTTTGATCTTTTCCTTTTACTGTTTCTATTCTGAATCTTTCTGATGCAAGAGCCATACCATGAGTATCCCAGCTTTTCTGGGTCTTGTGAGTCTTGCTGGTGAATCACTGAACTTGAGAGTGGCTTAGGGTCCCTGACACAGTAGGTGATTGCTGTTACATCTTCGTTATACATGGTAGGAAAGAGCCCATGACTTTCCCAATAAGGTTACTTATTGAAAGTTGAACACAATACTTTTTATGTATTATTGGCTAAAATCTGGTCACATTAGCTGTAATTCTATGGTTTGACAGCAGCATGCTCATCTAAAAATTGGATCCTTTTCACTAAAGTAAAAGGGGAGAGTAGATTTAAGAAGCAACAATAGTCTTTTCCACACATAGGATTAAGTCTGACTTATGGGAAAAATATACCTTTAATCTATTTGGATGTTTGCCTATTTTTTAAACTTTTACTTTGGGGCGCCTGGGTGGCTCAGTCAGTTGGGTGTCTGCCTTCGGCTCGGGTCATGGTCTCAGGGTCCTGGGATCGAGCCCTACATCCAGCTCCCTGCTCCGCGGGGAGTTTGCTTCTCCCTCTCCCTCTGCCCCTCCTTCTGCTCATGCTCTTTCTCTCTCTCTCAAGTAAATTTAAAAAATCTTAAAAAAAAATAAACTTTTAAAGAAGGCACGTATTGAATGGAGCACAGGGTGTTATACGCAAACAATGAATCATGGAACGTTACATCAAAAATTAGCGATGTATGGTGATTAACATAACATAATAAAATAAAATTAACAAAATAAAAAAATAAACTTTTACGTTTTCTATTTAGTATCATATAGTTTTAATTTAATTTAATTTAATTGACTTGTTCATTGCTTTTAAAATCTTCATCGAGGGGCACCTGGGTGACTCAGTTGGTTGAGTATCTGACTCTTGATTTCAGCTCAGGTCATGATCTCAGGGTCATAAGATCGAGCCCCAGGTGGGGCTCTGCATTGGGCATGGAGCCTGCTTAAGATTCTCTCTCTCTCTCTCCTTCTGCCCCTCCCCTCGCTCTCCCTCTCTAAAAATAATAAATAAATAAAAATAAAAAAATCTTCATTGAAATCAATTTAGTGTTTTTTTTAAAGATTTTTTATTTATTTGAGAGAGAGCATGCACGAGAAGGGGGAGGGTCTGAGGGAAAAGCAGGCTCCCTGCTGAGCAGGGAGCCCAGTGCAGGACCCGATCCTGGGACTCCGGGATCATGATCTGAGCTGAAGGCAGTCACTTAACCAACTGAGCCACCCAGGCGCCCAATTTAGTGTTTTAATATAGATTTTTCTGTCTTCCTTACGTATTTTCTTATTTAATATATGCATGCTGTAAGCTTTATGCAGGCCCCTGTGCTAAATTAATGAGGCACTGCTAATGCAAGTAACTATACTTGATGAAGACAGAATGTTTGGCAAGAATTTTAGCTGTTTTTTTAGGACCACAGTGAAACCTTAGTTTTGCATTCATCTACATACCTCCCTCCCTCTCTATCTTCTTATCAACTAATGGAGCTGACTTTATGGCCACATTTCTCACCAATTCAGGACTGTCCTCTTAAGTTTTCCTTAGAGCTAATGCATTCTTTCTCTGGCCTTAATGTAGGTCCTGTGGTGCCTCATCTCTGTACTCTCCCTTACAGCACTCTGGATATGCTCCCTCTCTTCTTCCTCTCCCCTTTTTGAATCTATTTCCCTGTTTCCACCACCGTGGTATTTCCACCACCATGGTTAGCCATGATACTGGTCCTCTTTCACAGCCCCTGAAACGGAAGAGGTCCAAATCATTCTAGGGATAGGGGTGGCCATGGTCTTTATCCTGTGACACCTCTCTGCCCCCGCTCCCGCCCCGAGCACCCCCCCCCCCAGTCTTCACTGAGACGTGCCTGCACTGGGGTGAGCACTTGACCAGTCCCTAGGTTTACCCATGAGAACTCTGCCCAAACAAGGATTGGCTGGGAAAATTAGGTTGTTTCTCTTGTGAATTTCAACTGGAAATATGGATCAGATTGGGTAGTTGAAACAAGTTGAAAAAAAAAAAACATTCAGAGAAAGTGGTGGGACAGGAAAGCCATTAGAAAATAAGCTAAAAGGGATGAGTGTTATTGTTGATAGTTTGTGAAAGGAGAAAACATGAAGACCAAGCTGAATATCATGCAAGCCGAGAAACAGTGAACTCTTGCCTCCCAGGTAAGAAGAAAACTCCATGTGTTCCCTAGAACTCCGTCTGAGCCCCCGCTTCTGTTTTCAGTCTCTGTGACACTCTCTGCTCCAAGATTCCCATGAGATTCCTGCAGTCCTCCTGTGAACAGTTATCCTGACAATAAACCTCTCATTACTTGAAGTAATCCCGCATGGGCCCAACTCGCATCATTTTACCAATTTTAGAGGATTCTCTTTCTTTTTTCCTCCAATGACTATTCTGAGTTTTGAACTCTAATTCTCCCTTTCTTCTGTTCTTCACAACCTCCTTCTCACATGCTATCGATCTTCACAATTCTGTTCTGGGGAGAGTTCCCTTGTACTCTCAGCATGGGCATAAACTCTTTTTAGAATGTCTCTACGAGGACTGACAATTTATATTTAGGTATCAAAGCAAACCCTCAGTGACTGCTGTTAAACATTTAAACCAACCCCTACCTTCCGTCAGCCCTCCTTTACCTCACATTTTTGTTGTAAGACACACTACCCCAAACGGAGAGTATTCCCCCATACTTCACAGTCTCCTGGAGGAGGAAGACTGGTTCTCTCTCCCCCTCTATCTCTCTGTATAAACAGATAAGTTGATATAACTTCTACGCAACTATAGCTGTCATGTGGTTTATAAGCAAGCTCTTGGGAATTGCTGGAATGATTCACTGTACTAAATGATATGCAGAGCACATTAATAAAATGTGTGTGTCAGGGGATTTACATTTTCCTTTCTAAAAACTTTTATGGTGACGTTGTCCCTTAGCCAGTGGTTTTTAAAAATTCTTAAGCAGTGGAACCATTTTTCCAAATGTGAATCCAATATAAAACATGCAGAGTGGAGCTGTTCTGTTGGAAACAAGAATCGAAAGCCCAGAGACTCCCTGTATCAATGCCTTATCCTGCCAAATCCCTGTTGGCTGCTCCTTGAAGTACCTTATTAGAGCCCCACAGCTCTCGGCAGCACAGTTTGAAAATACGTGCCTGAATTTGAGACCCATAAACAAAGGCTATGTGTTATTAACTGGTGGAGGTGAATAGTTGGCCACTGTCCAGGGTCAAACTTCCCAATAGTCCTGGGGAGCCCTGAGTCAGACTCTCACACCCTCAAAGGAAGGTATTTCCCCCTTGTCAAGCCCCTACTTTCTCCCATCATTTTTTGTATCTGATAAGACCATTCTCACAGCTTAATGAGTGATTCTGGCTAGCCTTTCATTTGCTTCTTGAGGAAGTATAGTAACTTGTTCCAAAGCATATGTGTGCTTTCCCCCGCAGCATACAGGACAATACTTAGCTAATTTCCCCACATTCCTGTACCCTTAGAGCTATGATATGTGTCCCATGAGCAGTGGCACTGAGCCTTTGGTTTCTGGGATGTCAGATGCAATAAGTGAAGCACTAAGATGGCTCAGGATGGTTGGTGTCCCACCTCTGCAGACTGCCTGGATTTCAGTGAACCATCATCGAGTCTCTGATTTACATGAAAACAAAGCGCTAGGATCAGTACAGGTAGGAGATACCCTGAAAGAAATCTCATCTCTGAGGGATTGCCTCAGCATTTATAGCTTTGTGGGCCAGATCGAGAGCCATGTCCTCACAAGCCTGCAATACTCTGGGGTCTGACCTCTCTTGGTATGATGCTCTGCTTTTCTTTCCTGCTCACATATACTTTCCTCTTTCTTTTTTGTTATTTAAGCACGGTAGAAATATCTCTTTCACAATTTGAAAGAGTGACATGTGGAGTTCTGTGTCTGAGTTCCCAACCCAACTTTCACATCCTGATCCTCTCCTGCTCTATCTTTGTGGGAGGTGATAGTGTAGCAGCACCAGTCACTTGGAGCAGCTGGTGAGGAATCCTCTGACTATGAGTGGCAGTATGTGAGTTCTCCCTTCTTGGGACACTTGGGAGAACAGATAGGACTTCTTTGTGCGATTGCTGAAACGTCCAGGAGATATTAGGAGACATATCAGGGGATAAGGTTGTATCACTGATAAGTTAGTCTTGTCAGAAGAGGGACTTGGAGTGATGATGTGGACTGAGATAGTTTGCTGTGGAAGCAGGATGGAGTTATATAAGGATTGAATTTATACACACACACACACACACATACATATATATAATCTCACTGAACACAGAAATACTTAGCTCATGGTGATCACCTGCACAATGAATAGTGGTAATTTTGGTTATTATTATTATTATAGTCAACGTTTTTGTTTGTTTGTTTAACATCAGCCTGCATCTGGGTTGACTATAGATTGACAATATGTCATTAGATCTTTGTGAGGACTAGTGAGTCTTTTATTCCACAGACACATCACCAGGATAGTTTCCCTAGTACATATCATTATGCCTGTTATCATAATAAGTTTTCAAAAAATTTTTGTGGAATGACTGAGTTCCTAACTTTGGCATATTGTTTCCCAAGTGTATATTCTGGCATGTTGATGACTCCATGTACATCTAGCACCATGAATGGAAAAGGAAAACAAAACAGCTTACTCTACTTAGTATCACTTTAACTAAATTTTGGATTTGCTTATATCCCAAGTTGTGATGCCAACTTTCATTTTTTTAGACTCTGCACTTGTAGAGAGGACTTCATACTGCTATAGGAGGCATTTAGAGGGGAGTTACAGATGTTTCCAGTCTGTGTTTATTAAGCATTGACAGCCACTTAAGGATGGCTCTTGGCAAATGCAAAGTTGCTGGAACACAAAGGTTGCACCATATGCAAAGCATTGTGCCTCTATCTGCACTTTCTTTGCTTTCTAACGGTTTGGAGCCAATAGCTTAGAACACAGTGGCTGTTAAAACTAGGTTTACACTTCAATGGAAGGGGAAATTTTATCAGATGATAAAGTTTTATAGTTCCTGTTTATGGTGCGGTTGGCAAAGGAATAATTAAAGTCTACAGCATGTTCTTTTCTCTCAATCTTTTTTCTTTTGACCCAAGGCCACTTCAATGCCCAACTAAATCAGTCAGCTATGGGGGCAACAAGTTTTCTTTGTGTGTTACAGACATTCTTGCACTTTCTTGGGAAAGTTACAGAATATTTCCACAGAAGATCTACCTTTCCTTGATGCTAAGGTTTATCAGGGCCCCGCGGCCTGTGTTTGAATGGAAGCAGTGAGCCCTTACGGGTTGGAGAACAATCAGAAAAACCATATCCTGTTGAGTTTTATCTTGTGGTTAGAGTGTTGGAGGAGGAGACAGGTGTATAAGTAACTGTTTTGCAAACTGCACTAGGAAAGGGGACATACTCCTTTCTTTAGTCATTTCAAATGCATCCTGAGCAGACATCCCTAATATAATTGTAATGCTTAAATTTTTGGCACACTTTCAGTTTTATAACATCGTTTGCCAGCTTTATATTTTGCTTCAGGTGTTCAGTTCAAAAATAGCATAACTTATAAGTACATTCTGTTTTTAAAAATTACGAAGCCAAGTTCTATGAATACTGATAAAATTATGAGGAAGGATAGGAGTTGCCAAAGAACAGCTTAATATAGCAACATCCACAACACAAGCTTTGATCATGAAATGATCCCCACTTATGTATAAACTTAGTTAAGGATACTTAAATTGGGAACCTAGAAATATTAGATATCTTTCTTTAAAATGAATCAAGGATTTTTAACAAATTCTTTTTAAAGAAATCAAATGATATTATAATGGTTTGAAAATAGGGATTGAATGGCGTTAGGATTCTAATTTTCATTTTCATGCTGCCACTAACCTTATTAGCTAAACAAATTTTGGTTCTATTTATGTGATCCCAAAAGCTATGTGTGGAGTGAGATAATGTTTTGCATGTTTCTCTCTTCTCAGGGAGAGAGAGAGAGAGAGAGAGAGAGAGAGAGACATCACTGGCTAATCTACAATCACTTGTTGAGAATCAGTTATGTGTCTTGGACTGGGATACGAGGGGAAATAAAAGAAATGGGATAGGCAGTCCTATTGTCAGATAGAAATTCAAAGGGAAAAGATATTAAGTGATTTTGACCGGTGACTTTTAATAAATGCCACTTGGTGGTGGCTGCTAGTCGTTTCTCGGCTCCGTCAGTCTCCATCAGTGCCACCTGGCCCTCCCCAAACAAACATACCAGCCTCAAATAAAGCCAGGCTCAGACATAACTCTGAGACACATTACCCCTCACCCTCATGCCAGCCTTCCTGTGCCTCAAACCATAAGCTCCACCAGGAAGTTTGGAATTTTCGCTGATGTTGCATTTTTTTCATGACTGAAACTGTTGCCATTTTTGTGCTTTATGCTTCCTCACAAAAGTATCTTTGTGGGAGTTCTGTAGTCTCAGAGTGATAAACCTTTTCCCATACCTAGAGAAGTGGCCCCAAATAAGTGTTTTTGTTGACCCCAAAACTGGTTGTGTGAATGCTCTAAGTGCTTTGCCTAATTCTATGCTGGTAAATGACCTCTTAATGTAAGAGTAGGAAAGAGATGGCATTTGCAAACACAGAGACTCACTCTTCTCCCACCACCCTTCAGGACAAGAGAGTAACAACTGTAAATTGTCACATATTCCTGATCAAGATGCATTTCTTTAACAAGGGGTCTTGAAATGTAAAGGTGATGCACATTTATCGTTATTTGCGAAAGAGATGGCCGCATTCAGAAAAACAAAGACCTTCATCTGAAAGGCTAAATATTATTTCAGATGAGGAGAAAAATGTAAAAAATTTTTAAAGCCATAAAATGTTGCTTAAAAAGTATAAAAATTTTAATCTTAGAACCATACTTAAAGCCAAAAGGCAAATAGCAAACAAGCGGAAAATATTTGGAAATATATGAGGAAGACCTAATTACAAAAGATATAAAAAGCTCCTACATATTTACTAAGGGCAATTAAAATATGAGTAAATGACCATATTTTTGAAAACATGATCAGATTTTATAGGGAAAAGAATAAAAATGATTTTTAAGAAAAAAAAAGCTTTCAACTTTACAACTGATAGATATGCAAGCTAATATTAAATTAAAAAACACTTTTCCCATGTTAAATTGACAATATTTTTAGTATCAAAATTGGTAAAAACTGTTGGCAGGTTTATTCTCTCTTTTATTGATAGGAGTATGAACTGGTTAAAGGTCTTTAGTGAGATATTAGGCAATATCTACTAAAATTTAAAATGTGTACACTCTTTTATTCAGACATTCTACTTTGTAAATTGATTCCTACAGTTTATATGTACAATTTGCGTGCACAATTGTGTGTACAGTTCTAACTTCATTAACTGAAGAATTTTTGATACAGCCAAATATTGGAAATCACCTAAATGCCCACATAGATCACAGGTTAAGTAACTTATAGAACACTGTCAAGAGGAGTGAGAAGCAGCCATTGAAAAATAACAAAACAGCTCTGTACATACTGTATAGAATGATCTTTAAAATCTGTGGTAAAATGAAAAATAGACACAGAACAAGATGCATAATATGTATATAATTTGTGTACTCTTTAAAAAATAACACACACACACACATACATGTTAGTATAAGAATATAACTAAAGGGTACAGTAGATACTTCACATTTAATACATCTGGAGCATGGAAGGGAAAAAGAGAAGACAGGAAAATTTATTTTTTCTTTATATCTTTTTCATGCTCCCAGAACAAATGGGGTTGTATGAATTAGTATTTACCAACCTTTGAGTGCTTCATCGTTTATAACACCACCATTATGTAATTTAGAAATCATATTAACACAGAGAGATAGTGTCATGTCTATTTTACAGATGATGAATGAAGGGTTAACAAAATTTATATAAGTTGCACAAGGTTAAAAATTTTGTTAGAATTAAAATCAGGAAGTGACTCCTAAAGGCTTGGAATAGGCATAGCTGTCCTTCAGGGCTAGGTCCAATGTTAGTAAAATTCTGTTTTTTAGCTATTGCCACCCCTCTTAAAATTCCTTTACATAGCTTTCCTAACCAATGGCACATGTTTAACTATGGTGTTTCCAAAGGATGAGCCTACCACTTAATATCTGGAGGCTCTCTCTCTCTGTCTCTGTCTCTGTCTCTCTCTGTCTCTCTCTCTCTCACACACACACACACACACACACACTGCTGAATTTATTGCTTACTTAAGTAAGGGAGAGTTATGCTGGTTAGATATAATCCTCTCTGAGGATAATATCGAACTAATTGTATAAAGGACTTTTGGAAAATATCAGATCAAGGAGTTGGTGAAGTTTTAGAAATGGGTTGGTGTCAGCTATTAGAAACATGGTTACTTGGGTACAACTGTAGTTGATAGACTGGCTTTAGAAGCTTGCTCACTGAGGTAAGGCTGACTTTCAAAAGAGAAGGATTGTCACTGATTAATTGGCTTTCAGAAGTGTGTTCACTGAGGCAAATTATCATTAGTTGATTATATTGACTTTTTTTAAGATTTTATTTATTTGAGACAGAGAGAGAGAGAGAGAGCACATGAGAGGGGGGAGGGTCAGAGGGAGAAGCAGACTCCCTGCCGAGCAGGGAGCCCGATGCGGGACTCGATCCAGGGACTCCAGGATCATGACCTGAGCTGAAGGCAGTCGCCCAACCAACTGAGCCACGACTTAAAACCAATTCTGTTGTCATAACTACAACATAACTAGCCTTTTCTTAGGTGTATGGAAACTTCTAAAAATTTTATCCTCCATGATTATAGGTATTTCTAATTCTGGGTGGCCTACCTAGCTTATCTTCTCATTTCAAACAACTTATTTCCAGTGCTATACAAGTGTGTCTCCTGGGGCAGTTAATATGTAATATCCATAGTTTGTTGCTCAAGTTTACCCTTCTTTATTTTCTTCTCTCACATAAAAAAAATGTGTGAAAGAAGCAACAGTATTTTGGAGGTAATATTCTTTTTTTTTAAGATTTATTCATTTATTTGGGGGGGAGGGGCAGAGGGAGAGGGAGAGAAATCCTCAAGCAGACTCCCCCGCCAGGTAGGAAACCCCATGCAGGGCTTGATCCAAGGACCCTGAGACATGACCCGAGCTGAAATGAGTTGATGCTTAACCGACTGAGCCACCCAGGTGCCCCTGCAGGCAATATTCTAAAATTATGACATCAGCGTAGTCTTTGGCAGCCAGAATCCTTGCTGAACCTAGAGAGAATTCAGATTTCCTTGGCTCTACCTGAGGAATTTGTAATTATGGGCAATTAGAAGTTAATTACATGTCAGCCTGATTATTTTGGCTGAGAGGTGAAAGGAGAGTTTGGTGTACAGGATCCCTGAGGAAGGACAGAAAACAGCAATGAAGGAGTCATAAAGAGTCAAGTCCTCTCCCAAGCTCCTTACACGTCTTCCTGAGCACCTGTAGAAGAGGCAGAGGATGAGGCACTATTTTAATGAAAACCATTTTCATATATGATGAGAAGTAGCACAATAGTTTGCCTTAGATCATTCGGACAGCAAAAAATGGATAAACGAAGAAGCAGGGCAGTCTCATCAGTGTCTTTCTGATTCTTGGAGATTGGTGTTTTTGGGACTCTTGGGAGACAGCATCCTTGTTGACTTCTCACAGGGGGCACCATTCAGAATTGCAGCATTGGGGCACCTTCCACCAGGTGGGAGAGCAAAAGTTACTGCCAGCTGGAAACCTGGGCAAGAGAGGAAGGCAGGGGAGATATTACAAGGTACTGTGGCTTAGAGGAAAGTTAGCAAGCACATGTGGCCTTTCCCTGTGGAGGCCTCTGAAACCCTAGGGAGCACAGTTTCGAGAAGTCTGGAGACTGTGGGTAAACGGGGACAAGACAGATTATTTGTATGATTGTCCTTGTTTAATTGTACAATTGTTAAAATGACTCCCATCTGCATTAATAGGTTTTAGTACTAGGGACACTGAGTTTATATTTATGTAATTCTGATTAAAAACCAGTGTTGATCCTGTTCTTATTTTGACTTTTTGTTGCTTCAAGACTCATGAGAATGTATCTCTGTTTCTAGTCACAGTAAATTTATTCATTCATTCGTTTAGTCATTTATTCATTCAGGTTTTTAGACAACAAATATTTAATATGTGCTCACTATGAGGAAAAGACAGTTCCTATACTCATAGTGGTGTTTGCGACCCAGTTAGGAGTTAATCGCCTTGACAATTACAATATTTTTACGTGTACAGTGGGGTTATTTGCACAATAAAAAACTTGTACAGAGTAATAGGAGCTTAAATCAGCTGGGCGGGGTCAGACCTGATTTTGGCTCATTAGGGTTGTGGGATGGAGCCCCTTTGGGCTCTGCTCCTGTGGGGAGTCTGCTTGAGATTTCTCTCCCTCTCCTTCTGCCCCTCCCTCTGCTCACTCACACCCACTCTCTCTCTCTCTCAAAATAAATAAAATAAATCTTTTTAAAAAAAGAAGATTTGTTGGCATCCCAGGCAGAAGTGCCTGCAAATGCCTAAGAGAGTTGTCAGGGAACCACAGGTGATTTTAAATTACTTGAGCACGTCGGGTAGAAGGAGGAGTGAAAGATGCAGTTAGATGGATGTTAGGGACATGTGATGAAATGATCCTTTATGCCAGAGTACAAAGTTTATTATGGGAAATAATTGAAAAAGGAGTAACAGGATTAGATTTGTATTAATGTAAATCACATCGATGACTTTTTTTAATATTATATGTATAAGTAATTGCACATGGGTATACATCTACATTCTTTATTGTAGTTGTCCATTTCTCTACTTTTTCATGCATTCTCGCTACTTTTCTTATCTTTCTTTTTTCTTAATAGCCAGTTCAATTTCACATGAAACTGTCTCAAAACTCTTCAGAAGTAGGAGAAGAAAATCCTTGAGATGGGTCCTAGGAGGACATGTTAAGATGCCCTGAAGTGACAGCCAGTGTCATCTTCCAATCAAGAAGAAGCAGTGCTGTTTAAACTAGACTCACTAAAAATACATCTGGAATCAGCTGCTTGAGAAACATTTGGAAAAGCTATTCTCCACAGAGGAAGGTCCTTCTCTATTGTTCCAACAGAGCATTTGGTTTCTAGGAGATCATCAAAGTCCAGCTGCACAGTTTTGCCTCTGGGCACAGCCTCTCCTCCCCTCATTAGTAATGTAATTCTCTTGGGAATCCCTGCATGAAGGAAGACATCTGTTTTCATTTTTTTCTTCCTAGAGAGAGGAACCGGATCTCTAAACATCACTTAATAGATTAGTATCAGGAGTGTTAGTATAAGCCCAAAGATCAGGGAGAATCAGGGACTCAGAAGACGGGATGCAAAGTGTTTTCCCCACACCTTAGGATGTCTTACTGCTACTGCTTCTCAGTATGAAGGGAATACATTTCTCTTTTTTTTTTTCATTTGCTTTAGCCCCCCTTCCTCTTTCCCTCTCTTTGTTTCTTCTTTCCTCTTTTTTTTTTTTAATGTGAAGAGTTAGCAAACAGATGCAGAAGTATTCTACTTCCTCTGAAAGTAGGAATTTGCATTCTAAATTAGAAAATTATAATTTTGTTTTCTATAACATCTTACAAGTAAAATGTGTCTCAAATGGTCCTATGACTTAGAAGAGACATATAAACCTAAATTTTATATATATATATATACATATATGGTGAGACAAGAGACTAATTCATAAAAAAAAAAGAGATGGTATATTTGCCTTTCAAACACCTTGGTTAATTCAAGTTTTTTTGGTAATTCATTTTGGGTGAAGTATACATTATGAATTATGAACACATTCAGTAATAAGGGACTGATGAATTAGTTTACTATCACAAATCAGTTATTTTCAAAAATATGCATAACTTCAGTTAGGTTAAGATGGTTTGATCTTGTGACTTCTTTCTTCCACAAATTATTTAGTTCTATCAGCATGCCTCGTGAGAGTTTCTCTTGTACTATTTACCAGTCTAACTCTTATATTTCATGAATATACTCCATTGTGCACGTTGCATACATAACATTTAAATATTAAATAAATCTTAATATTTATTGTTTTTTGAAGAGAATGATAGATTTTCTTTTTTAAAACATTTAGTTTGAAATTGACAGTTGAAAGCAACAAGGAAATCAACATTTGTGAGAGGCACACTATGTGCCAGGCTCTGTATATACAATATATTATTTAAACCTTACACAAATTCTAAATTAGCTGTAGTTTTCTCCATTTTATAGATGAAGATGAGAGAGGTTGAAAGATTTGGCCTTGTTTGTATAAAATCCAAGTACTGGAGTTTTGAATAAAATTCAAATCTGCCTGGCTTCAAATCCATGCTCTTTGCAGAAATTATATAAAAAGTTTGAAGACTAACGACACTTCTGAGTAAATTAAGTTTTGTGCCAGATTCAGATAAGATTTCATACTCCCAGAACTTGTTCCCAAAATACGCTTATCCTAAAGTATGATTCAGTCATTGTTTTAAGTGGTCACTTCTTTAAGCTGAGGATTATTTCATATGCTTGTCTTCATTTTGCTGGGGCTGCAAACTGGTGAGATACTGAAGCTAGAAGCTAGAAGTATCTGATATAGAAGGACTTAAGAATATTTGAGTAGACTCTGGAGAAGGGAAGAAAACAGTGTAACACTGTTAACCTTTATAGTTGGTGGAGTCTGTGACAAAATAGCCATCCCCCCGCCCCCCCCCGCCCCGTTCCAAGTCCTAACGCACTTGCTGTTTGACTTACAAGCTTCTATCTGATCAGATGCTCATTTACCTTTTAACTAACTAAAGATTCCACCTGGGAGCTAAGTGATTTTGGTGCTTGGTTTCCAGAACAGAAAAACTAATCTGTCCAGTGATTCAGGTATTGTTTTGTATATTGTTACTGGAAATAGAGTCACTTCCTGTTCTAAAGCTTTTATGTAAAAATGAAAAGTTACTCCTTGAATTCCAGGGTTTTTTCCTTAGAAAGACGAAAGACAGGGGCGCCTGGGTGACTCAGTCGGTTAAGCATCCAACTCTTTTTTTTTTTTTTTAAGATTTTATTTATTCATTTGACAGAGAGAGAGAGAGCGCGCAAGCAGGGGGAGCGGCAGACAGAGGGAGAGGGAGAAGCAGGCTCTCCGCCAAGCAGGGAGCTGGATGCAAAGCTTGGTCCCAGGACCCTGGGATCATGACCTGAGCCGAAGGCAGACATTTAACTGACTGAGCCACCCAGGTGCCCCAAATGTCCAACTCTTGGTTTTTGGCTCAGGTCATGATCTCAGGGTTGTGAGATCAAGCCCCGAATTGGGCTCTGCGCTAGACATGGAGATGCTTGAGATTTTCTCTCTGCCTCTGCACCCCACCCCCCACATATACTGGCCTGTGCATGTGCTCTCCCTCTCTCAAAAAAAAAAAAAAGATGGAAGACATTTTTATTTAAAATTCTACCAACTAATAGTTTTCATGGAAAGTCCTTCTTTATAAGATCATTCATATAAAGATAGATAGATGATAGATAGATAGACAGACAGATACAGACCTTTGTTTCTCAATCTTGGCACTATTGACATTTGGCTTGGATACTTCTTTGTTGTGGGGTGCTATCCTGTGCATTACAGGATGTAGAACAGCATCCCTGGGTTCTACACTACACAGATGCTAATAGCAGCCCCCCCCGCCCCGCTTCAAGTTTGCCAAGCAAAAATGTTTCTAGGTATTGTCACAAATCTCCTGAGTGACAACCACTTTTAGAACCACTTCCACAGACCTCTCAAACTTTATTTTGTTAGTGCTGTTTGGGATAGGAAAGGAAAAAAACAGTCTTGAAGACAGAGAAAGGAAGATAAGAGAGAAAAGTAAGATAAACAAATAGAATTAGATATGAGATAAGATTATTCATAATATCCCCAACTGAAAACAGTCCAAATGCTCATCAACTGGCAAATGGATAAACAAATTTTGGTACATCCATACAATGGAAATTTAGCCATAAGTAAGAATGAACTACTGAGCAATGCAAAAATCATTTTGCAGTTTGAATGAATTTGAAAAACACTATCTTAGTGAAAGAAATCAGAAACAAACAAACAAAAAAACTATATAACCTATGGTTCTATTTAAATGAAGTTCTAGAAAAGATAAACATATAGGGGCAAGAAGCAGATGATGAATGTCTGAGGGTGGGCATGGGGAGGAAGGATTGACCTCAGAAGGCCATGAGGAAACTTTTGTGGTGAAGAAAATGTCCTATATTTTGGCTGTAGTGGTGGTTACCTGAGTGTGGACATTGCCAGTATGTATGAAATGTAGACTTAAAGGGGGTTAATTTTATTGTATGTAAATTATACCTCAAGAAAGCTGTTAAAAAACAGATGTGAAGAAAAAGGAAGAGAATATAATATTGAGGACATTTGCAGACTCATCTTTGTAAATAGTCTGTGACAATTGATCTCGTGGAAGTGGACTTTGGTGCTGGGGGCTGGAGGTGATTGGCAGGTCTGATTTTTGTCTTGGGAAAATCCCCTGGCAGTCGCTATTTTTACATAACAGCTTGTTCCTACTGGGGCCAGTCAGAATTGTCTCAAAGATGATCTGGCAACCCCTAGATGCTTAGGAATGATCATCTAGGAACCCAGAGGCTCCTTTCAGAAACTCTGAATAAATAAGAGGTAAAAGGTTTAATGATGCTACTAAATTTCAGCACTAACCATAGAGAGTCAGACAGCAACATCTCTTCCGACTCCGAGATGCCATGCCAACATTAGGAATGACCTTTTGAAACAAGACAAAACCAGAGAGGGAGATAAACCATAAGAGACTCTTAATCTCAGGAAACAAACTGAGGGTTGCTGGAGGGGACAGGGGTGGGAGGGATGGGGTGGCTGGGTGATGGACATTGGGGAGGGTATGTGCTATGGTGAGCGCTGTGAATTGTGTAAGACTGTTGAATCACAGACCTGTACCTCTGAAACAAATAATACATTATATGTTAATAAATAAAAATAAATAATAAATAAAACAATAAATAAAAAAAGGGAAAAAATAAAATTCGTATTAACTGCCAAAAAAAAAAAAAGAATGACCTTTTGGAGTTTTCTCATTAGCTAAGCAGATATTCAATTTTTCTTTCCTCCTCAAACCACTTCAGGAGCTTCTTGACATCAAACAATATGAACTAGCAATCTGAGGACTTCATTCATGCTTAGGATAAACAATTTTGCCAAGAAATGGTAAGCAAATGGTAAGAAAAAAGTCAAAGAGAGATAGCTCCTCCTATGGAGTGAGAAGAAGGAAGGGAGTGTTCTTTCTTTTTTTTTATGGTTTTGTTCATTTATTTATTTTCTTATTATGTTCAGTTAGCCACCATACAGTACACCATTAGTTTTTGATGTAGTGTTCAATGACTCATTAGTTGCATATAACACCCAGGGGAAGGGAGATTTTAAAAAAGTTTAAATTTAACTTAAAAAATAAAAAGCCTTAAAACTGGACAGCGCAAATTCTGGCTCAGTCACTTGATATCTCAGTGACCTTCAATCAGTTACTTTCCTTTCTGAATCACAGTTTCTTAGTATAGAAAATGGGACAATACAGCTGTTTATAGTTATCATGAGAATACTAAAGTACCATATTAGTGTCCTAGGGTTGTCGACAAATTACCACAGATGTGGTGGCTTAAAAAAATGAAAATTTATTCTCTCACAGTTCTGGAGGACAGAATTCCAAAATCAAGGTGTCGGCAGGGCCACACTCGCTCTGGAGAGACTCTAGGAGAGGATCCCTCCGCGTCTCTTCTAGTTTCTGGTGGCTGCATCATTCATAAAGACACCTGTCATTGTATTTAGGCCCTCCTTAATCCAGGATGATGCGAAGTCCTTAATTATATCAGCAAAGACACTTTTTTCAAGTAAGGTCACATTCAGAGATTCCAGGTAGACATATCTTTTAGGTGGGGTGGGGGCACAATTCAACCCACTACAAGTATTTCTAGAGAGAAGAGTGTCAGCTCAGTACTTGGTAGCTATTATGTTCATGATTTTATTTTTATAATTTTATGAGGGCTGAAGAAGTAACTTCTGTAACAATTATTTGAATGCCTCAAATTTCATGTATTTCTATTCCTGTAGGCACAATAATATATCAAGACAAATAACTTCTGAAATTAATGGAAATTCTATAATTAATTATCCCTTTTCCCAATACTGTGATAGTGTTTCTCTCTTGTCTTCTTCCAGTTATCCATGTAGCCTCAAATTCTCTCAGTAAGGGTGAGCATTAAGGGCATACGGTCATTATTTTTATTTTACACATTATTTTAATAACATATTTATTGAACAATTATGATGATAACAGTGAATTGGAAGGCGATACAGAATGTAAGATCTGATGATCTGGGAATTTACTCTTGCTCCATGGAATGGAAGGGGGCTAATCTGTCTAGGGTCTTTACGTACAATATCTTATTTGCTCCTCTATTATGCTCTGAGGTACCTGTTTTAATTCCACTCTCCACACGCTCTCCCAGAGGTGGAGTCACCCAAGGTCACGTAAGCAGTATGGGTGGCTTGGCTAGCTTAAGGGACTCCCCTACATATGGAACTATAGAATACACAAGATGTGTAGGCTCATTATCCCACCCCTCTTTCAAAATCAAAAATTTTAATTATGTGCCTCTACAACGTAATAGCTTTTGAAGTTATGATTCAAATGAACCTCTGATCTGCTAAGCAGTAGGATTCTGTGGAATAGTTTAAACTCCAAAGAAGCTTTTCTTCTCCCCCCACCCCCCTTTTCAAAGGTTTAATAACAATCTTTTCTCCCTCAATGTCCCTTTGTAGTGATATACAGACTCGGTATTTTCTATAGATAACACAACACAAGATCAAAATGTGCAGAAGTAAAATAAATGGCGTCTGAGGATCATCTGTTGTCCGTAGGCAGCATGTTGGCAGCAATTCCGTTTGCTTTACTGCAGACTTGACAGGCATCCCGCTCCCTCATGGTGAAGCTAACCCGCCTCGGCAGCGGCTGCAAAAGCAGCTTCGGGTGATTAAATCTCAGTCTTTCTGTCAGGAAACTGCCTGTGATGTCTTTTCTCACAACTACTTATGTCTCATTACAAGCCTCCTTTCTTCTCTGTAGATTCGACTCTGGCTTTGCGAGGAAAAGTGCTCACGCAGCACGTCTTGCTTTCAGATCCCTTACCTTTATATTTTGGGTGACAGGATGCTTTATTTGCTCATTAACAAAGAAGCTGAAAACAGAGGAAAATTTCTCTGAAAATATTGAAGCTTGCACATGCATTTCTAGTCTAAATATAAATGTTTGAGGTTTTTCTCCCCAGTTGATTATGAATACACACCGTGGCCCTGTTTTCACTGGTGTGAAAGCAAAGATTACATTTCAATAAGAATATGTAGTGGATTTGTGCAGTCTTTTAAATGTATAAAAACATGAAATTTACCAACTAATTTAGAGAAGTGATCCAGCAAAATCATAGATCTATGTTCTCAGACAAATACTGTAAAAAATATGTATACATTCAGCTTAGTAATTAGAATAGGCTTCTGGATGGAGGTGATTCGTGAAAAAACCCAAAACCCAAAAAAACCATGAAGGTTATGAATAATACTGAGCTGAGGGTTAGCCTGAAGCATCATCTACATCACTCAGGAATAGATATATTTATTTAAAGAAAAAAACAAAGCAGTCACAAAATTGAAACATGCATCTCCCATCCCTTCCTGTAGTTTGCTTTCATTTCTTTCTTATTTTCATTGATAAATGGTTGTGATGTTTTTATCGGATGAGTCAATTCAGGAATTAATGAAGTTAAATGTCAAGGTATCCCAGAACAAAGCTAGTATACAGTTTTGGGTTAGGTTCCCTAGAAGCAGAGCTTGCGATGGAGATTCAGGTACACATGTTTTTTAATTGAAATATAGTTGATGCACAGTGTTACATTAGCTTCAGGTGTACAACATAGTGATTCCACAAATCTATCTATAAACATATGAATATGCTGTGCTCACCAGGAGTATGGCTCCCATCTGTCACCATACAATGCTATTGCAATATCAATGACTATATTCCCTATGCTGAAGTACATGTGTCTTATTGTAGGAGTGGTGTTCAGGAAAACCTTCTAAGGTGGTGAGTGAAGCAGAATAGAGGGGAGAGAACTAAGTAAGGATATGGTCTCAGGTAAAGCTCAGAGTTGGCCCGGCCCACGAGGGGTGGGTTTGGGAGCATAAACTATAACACAAAGTAGACCTTCCCTCAAGGCAAGAAGGGTGGCTTATCATTATTCATTGCTGTGGGTTTGTGTGTGAGGCTGGATGGTGAGGTGGGGACATAACTTTCCTTGGCTCCCATCAGCTAAGGCCAATTCACTGAGGGAAGATGCAGCTGTGAGCCCTTAGGAGGCAGCACTTTCAGTGGCTAGAGGTGAGTGTGCTGGCCCAGCAAAGGGGGTTTTACGGCACTCCGCTGGCCCCTACATATAACTTATAGGGTCTATCATACTAAAATAATGTGTCTGTGCATGCCAGAATTTGGCCAGAAAGGACCACACATCTTCAAACCTATTGGCTAAAATTTTGCCCTTTGGAATTTATTCTATGAGCAAATGAACTCGTCATTGTTTAAAATGACATAGTTAATACAGCAAACATTTTATCTCACCTTGTACTAAATAATAGATTACTGGTCTTTTCAGAGCTGGATAAGTTTAGTTGAAAGAGATGGATTTGAATGACACATAAATAGCTTCAGTTTGAACTTAAGATACATGCATAAAAGCTAATACAGTGGGAGCTTTGGGCAGTCAGAGGGCTGGAAAGCGTGGCATGGTAATAGCAAGAGCCTCATTGCTTTGGGCCAGGCTGTCCTGTGTGTGGCTATATGAAAATATCTGCACAGGCATCATAAAGTCGTAGATCAATTTGTAGCTTATTAGTTACATATTTTCACTCCCCAGAGCTCTTATTACATGCAATTAATCAAGACTGGATTATTGTATTTCTAATTAGTATTAAATATAGCAAAGTTGCTTAGCAAACAGAGGTTGGAGGAAGTAGAAAAGCTAAAGCTCATGATCAAATACCTGTATCTTACGGATCAGAAGTTCAAGACTGGAACAGGGGAGCGGTTCCCCCACATCCCAACCAGTGAACACCTAGATTAGTTAGGCTACATAGAGTCTGTGTGAGCTGTAGATAAAGCATCTATAACTGTATATCACTCCAACTATGTTTCACTTCCTATAATAAACTTTCAGAAATTCGATTTTTTTTATGTTGATAAAAGAAAACATGGGGCGCCTGGGTGGCTCAGTTGTTAAGCGTCTGCCTTCGGCTCAGGTCATGGTCCCAGGGTCTTGGGATTTGAGGCCCACGTCGGGCTCCCTGCTCAGCGGGAAGCCTGCTTCTCCCTCTCTCACTCCCCCTGCTTGTGTTCCCTCTCTCGCTGTGTCTCTCTCTGTCAAATAAATAAATAAAATCTTAAAAAAAAAAGAAAACATGTGAAACATTCCCTAATAATAACCTTACAAATGAAGACAAAAAGTAGTACTCTTGCCAAAAAAATGAAAAAAAAATAGTATATGTTAATTGTTTGATATTTAGGTTGGTTCCAATTTTTATGATTATTGTTAAATAAGAATGCAATGAACATGCATACACCAAACTTTCCCCTTTATTTCTGATAATTCTGTCCTCTTTGCCAAAGGGTACATCAATCATATTTTATTTTCTGCTTTATGGTTTCAGGGCTTCTGGGAAAAAATTGCAGTGAAAGAAGCATACCTAAATATTAACTGTGTTTATGATGAAATTCATCTGTTACTGGTGCATGTGAATATGTGTGTGATATTAAGTTCAGGCATCAAGTGGACTGAGCAGTTTTCCTTAATTTCCTAGCCTCCAGATGTTATTACATTTTTTTTTAAACTTTCTGCTACTCAGAATTAAAAGAGCTTGTTTAAATTACTATCTGTATTAGGAATTTTATTTGGAGGTAACCTTTTAAGATATGCATTTCAGTTTGTTCTTTCCTACCAAAATGTCTATTATATTAGAATTTTCAAGTTTGTTATCACGTAACTGTACATTATGTTCTTGTAAAACATAAACAACAAATCTGTAACAAAACCCACTCTCATTTGTATCATCTATTCCCTTTCTCATTCTCCATTTTGTTTCTTCTTTCTCTCATATTTTTTTTGGTTCCCTCTGCTTTGATGATTTCAGGATTAAAACAAAATTGATGTTCAAATAAAAAATTGCTAGGTTAGATACAGGTTTTACCCTCTTGTATCACTAAAATTTCTTTCTTTCTTTCTGTCTGTCTGTCTTTCTTTCTTTTGATTTTATTCATTTATTTGACAGAGAGAGAGAGCACACGCAGGGGGAGCAGCAGAGGAAGAGGGAGAAGCAGGTTCTCTACTGAGCAGGGAGCCCGATGCGGGGCTTGATCCCAGGACCCTGGGATCATGACCTGAGCCCAAGGCAGCTCCTTAACTGACTGAGCCATCCAGATGCCCCTGATTTTCTTTAAGTCGGGAAACTTTCATTCTATTAAGTATCTGAATATTATTCTTCCATTTGGACATCTGTAATTCCTGGCTTAAAATAATTTCTTACTTATGTTTGTTCTTGTCTTTTCTCTCTGCATTCTGAATGAGTTTTGTGTTTTTGTCTTTCTCATTAGCAATTCAATTTTAGGCTGTGTTTTTATTTTCGCAGTCTTCAATGAACATTTAAATTGTCATTGAATTTTAAATTCCCTTTTTCTTCTTTTTCATGAAATCCAACTTTTATCTATGATTTTTTTCTTATATTATCCTTAAGGCTAAGCTTATTGAATTTTATCTTGCTTTTAAAAATGTCAAGAAAAAAATGTCAAGAATATCAAACACATTTTTGTTCTTTAAAAAACTTTTTTTCATACTTTTCTTGAAGAAAGTCGTTTTTGTAGACATGATCTTCATTTTCGTCTGTATCTTTAGGGCAATGTTCCTTGCTCTTATGCTATAGTATTTTTTATATTCCTTATTTTCGCCCTTATTACTCAACCTGGGGTAAGAGCTGCCTAGAGTTAGCACTAATGAATGGCCTTGGCAAGGTTGATGACGTGTCCTTTGGCCTCCAAGTAATAATAGTGGCCTTACCTCCTGGATATAATTCTGAAAATCAGGTTGATAGCCTCTTCTCTGTTTAATATGCAAATGCTTAGTGGGCATTTCTCTACTGAGTCTAATATGTTGAAACTGGATTTTCTCCTTTTACTGATTTTGGGGTTCTCTGACTTGTTTAAGAGTTAGGGATAGCACATGACTGCATTCTCCAGTCATTCTAATCTCAGGACTTGTTCATTCTTGACCCCTGTTTATAATACCTTCCCATTGGGTTTCTGGGTCTCAGAATGCTATACAATTCTTTCTTTATCCCTTTCACTTTTGCTGGGCTGCTGAAAGCAGTAATCTTTGTTTATAAATAATGATTGTGTTGAATTTTACCTGAACCCTTGCTCCTGAAAAACAGTAACAACATAAGGAATACACCCCCTACCTCTTTTTGTACTGTGGGAAATGGCTTACTACAATTTATTCCCATATGATTTAGATAAGTCTTTTGGATGCCCCCTTAATGACCTATGACAAGGTCAGATACAGACCCTCCAAATTTCCATTCTTTGCTCCAGAAATGATTAACTCAACTGTTTTATCTCCACTGATCAATCAAAACAAAATGCTTGTTAACCAAAGTTTGGTAAGTTTCTCTTCTTCTCTCAGGCCTCTGAAATTTGACCCACGCTCAGCCTGAGCCAGTCCTCCTCATGGATGCCTCCTGAGAATAGTCCAACCTCAGGGTAAAACACTCTCTGATCTAAGATCTATTGTTTAATCCCCCAACCTTTGGTCATCCCACTTCCCCATACTCAGTTTGTTCTAGCCTTGTTTATTCCTCTCTATAAAAGAAAAGCCCTCTTCTGCCTGACCTTTGAGATGCTTTCAAATCCCACTGTTGGGATGTTCTACCTAACACAGTAGTAAGCTTTACTGATTAGTGAGAGGTTGGGAATCCAACTGCATTCTTTTTTCTACGTGGATATCTAGTTGTCCCAGCCAAATTTGTGGAAAAGACTATTCTTTCTCCATTGAATTGAATTGGCATCCTTGTCTAAAATCACTTGACCATAAATGGAAGGGTTTATTTCTGGATTTTAAAGTCCATTCCATTGATATATGTCTATCCTTATGCCAGTACCACACTGTCTTGACTTTTGTAACTTTGTAGTAACTTTGGAAATCAGGAAGTGTGAATCCTCCGACTTTATTCTTTTTCAAGATTGTTTTGACTCTTTCTGTCCCTTGCATTTCCATTTGAATTTTAGGATGAGTTTTTCACTTTCTGCAAAAAAAGTCAGCTGAGGTTTTGATAGGGATTACATTGGTTATGTAGATCAATTTGGGGAATATCATAATCTTAACAATATTAAGTCTTCCAGTGATAGGACTTGAGGTTTCTTTCCATTTATTTGGATCTTTTAATTTTTTCAACAATGTTTTATAGCTTTTAGTATACTGGTCTTGTAGTGCTTTTGTAAATTTATTCCTAATATTTGACTTTTTTTGATGCTATTGTAAGTGGAATTGTTTTCTTAATTTCACTTTCAGCTTGTTCCCATTGACCTTTTATTTATTTAGTGAGGGAAGTTTTACTTCTGTTATGGTTTGAAACTCTGGCAGATGCTGTATTAATTCCCAGGGCTGCCATAACAAAGTTCCACAAACAAGGTGGCTTAGAACAATAGAAATTTATTGTCTTACAGTTCTGGAGGCCAGAAGTCCAAAAGCAGGGTGTTGGCAGGACCACACTCCCTCTGGAACCTGCAGGGGGATCCTGCCTTAACTCTTCCTAGCTTCTGGTGGTTTGCTGACAATCCTTGGCATTCACTGGCTTATAGATGCATCACTCCAGGCTCTGCTTCTGTCATCACATGATCGTTGAGCCTATGTCTCTGTCTTCACATGGGATTTTCCTCTTCTTATAAGGAAAGGACACCTAGTCTTATTGGATTAGGGCCCATCCTAGTGACCTCTTTGTAACTTGAACACATCTGAAAAGATCCTACTTCTAAATAAAATCACATTCACAAGTACTAGGGGTTAGGACTTCAACATAACTTTTTTGGGCACACAATTCAACCGTAACATGTTCCATGTTTCCTTAGGCAATAGAAAGTAGAATGCTAGGGGCGCCTGGGAGTCTCAGTAATAAAGCGTCTGCCTTTGGCTCAGGTCATGGTCCCAGGGTCCTGGGATCGAGCCCCACATCGGGCTCCCTGCTCGGCAGGAAGCCTGTTTCTTCCTCTCCCACTCCCCCTGTTTGTGTTCCTTCTCTCGCTGTTTCTCTCTCTGTCAAATAAATAAATAAAATCTTAAAAAAAAAGAAAGAAAGGAAGTACAATGCTTTCTTTACATTATAAAACCCAGCTTTGATTTAAAAAAATAGAATGTCCAGCTCATGTCAAAGGTAAGACCTGTAGGCTTTTTGTCCTCCTTAGGAAAATATAAGGTGGGTTTCTTTTCTCTTTATCTCTAGGCAACTTTCCCATTTGCAAGCTGCTGTTTCTAATCTTCTGGGTTTGGAATGGAGGAGGAAAAGGAAAGGGAGGGAAGAATGTTCTTATTTTACTGGGATGAGTTGTAAACTGCCATCATTCTCTCTAGACCAAGATGATACTTCTAACTGATCTTTCATGGATTCTTTGGAGACTCTTCTGGGAAACTTTCTGACTATAAATCCTGTGATATCTCTTCTGTGTATACTGTTTCTCTGACTTTTTGCTCCCTCCTTGGCTCCTGCTTTTCCAGCAGTGACTCTAAGCAGATCGTCCCTGGTGGAGACTGTTTGCGCTTCTGTGCTGGCAGTTTTATTTGGAAGAAACTTCTCTCATTTCTGCACTACCTGGTGCACATCTGGTTCTTGGGAAGTACCTGAAGTATGTTGTACTCTGAAAAGGTTGGCTACCTCTTTTCAGAGGAACAAACTGGCTAGCTAGCTGGTCTCTTCTCAGTTAAGATTTCTCAGGTGGTTCACTTCTCTATGCTTCTGAACTACCAAGAACACATACCAACGTTCCATCATTGTAGCCTCTCTTAATATACTCTAGGGGAAGAGGTCACAACAATTCTCTCCTTGACCAACCTCTGGCCAGGATCTCTGAGACCTCTTCTTGAGTAGGACTCAACCTTAGCCTATGAAGACTTGAAGAAACACTATTATAGTTTCTAACAGCTCAAGACAACATCCTTAGGATGACCCTGCTCACCCTTAAAGTGCCTGCCTGACGAAACTCAAGGCTACAAAAAGAAATTTCTGTTTGTTGTGGACAACACCTGAAGATATGGCTCCTATCTCTCCGACTCTGCAGGCAGGTAGGAGCCCAACTTCCATAAATTGTACTTAGCAAATCCAGATGGATTTCACATGACCCAACACCTCCCCTTCCTGCTTTTTGTAATTTTTTATTTTTCTGACTCTATTGACTTTCTGCTCTACCTTCTCCCTAGTCCTCCATTCTCCCTTTAAAACACTCAGTGACCTCTGTACAAATTGAAGTTGAGTTCAGTTCATGCTGGACTCTCTCCTATTGCAGGAGTTGTTACTAATTAAAATCCATCCTTACCACTTTAACTAGTATCCAGCTTTATTTATCTTTGAGAGAAGGAAGAAATCTTCTCCTCCCCTTCTTTTCAGGAGTGAGATTAATAACACTCTAGTACCTTTCTTCAAAAAGTATTCCCACATAGTTCTCTTGAGTTTCCATGCTTTTATATATTTGATCTAGGTCAGAGACTTTTGCTTGGAGGGCCCAAGAATCATATAACTGCTTAATATAGTCTGGATTCCCCCTGAAGCAGATCCTGAGATAAGGATTGAGTGAAAGTAGTTTATATGGAGGGGATAGAAAACATCATTGGGCCGGAACTGGGGTTGTGGGGAGGTGGATAGGAAAGTGAGAAAAGAAAGGAAGGAAAGTCTCTAGAAAGAAGATATACTACTAAAGCAGCTGCCATGATGGAGAATTGAAGCTTGATCTCACTGGGAAACTCTGAGAACTTGTAAAAAAATTGCATGCCTCAGAATTTCTCCACCAGTGGGGTAAGAGAGAAATGACATTTATGCACCAATGTTGGTTGAAGAATGCTTCCTTCTAGCAAGAGAGAAAGAAAAACGGTGTTAATTTCCTGGAACTTCCAGCCTGATGTACCTGTGAGGAGAACTGCTGTGTACAAATCTAGAATAAGCCTTCAGACCACAGTTGCAGATCCTGGCACTTAAAAAATTTTCCAGATAACACTAAGTAGAAAGACAAGGGATATGGGTGGGGGCACTGACAGTATTTGATGCAGTCTATGACTTGCATGTTTAGGTTCCAGTTATGTCAAGGTAATGGCTGGTAACAAGTTCTTTTTTTTTTTTAAGATTATTTATTTTTATTTTGGCGGGGAGGGGCAGAGAGAGTCCCAAGCAGACTCGGAGCCAAGTGTGGAGCCCAGTGCGGGGCTGGAACCCATGACACTGAGATCATGACCCGAGGGGAAACCAAGAGTCTGATGCTCAACCAACAGCACCATCCCGGCACCCCTGGTAACAAGTTCTTAACAACAACAACAACCACAACAACAAAAGACAATGCAAAGATGGAACGTCTCAGATAGAACTTTTAGTCTCAGCTACAGCCATTGGTCCTAAATCTACAACTGATATTTATTATCTTCCTTCTCTAGCAACATTCTAGGTTATCCCACACTCTCACCTAGCATTTCTGCTGATCTCTCTCATTTGCCCAGTGGGGTAACACAGACAGATACCTTGTCCACATCCTCTTGGATTCTTTCATCATTTTTTGTGCACTCTGCATCTCAGTGTGCTTTCACATCCAATAATGAGTACTTCTATCACTTTGGCCCTGGGCTACCTCTAGATTATCCCATAATCTAATCCAGCATTTCTGTTGATCTCTGTCATTTGCCTGGTGGGGTAACACAGACAGACTATAGCAGATGCCTTGTCCATATCCTTTTGGATCCTTTTGTCATTTTTTTGTGCACTCTGCATCTCAGTGTGCTTTCACATCCAACAGTCAACACTTCCATCACTTTGGCACTGGGCTTCCTGATGTAGCTGCTGGAACCCACTTTGCCTACAGACAAGGAAACTCAGAAGTACATGGGAATTTGAACCCACCTGGGGGCAACTCTTAACCAATGACTGAGGTTCAAGGATGTACTACTCCAGTTCTTACCCTTGTTAAGTAGCACTGTGAGATGTCACATACACTGCTTCCTGTGAGGAGGCAAGTTTCTTTCCATTGGTCTTTGCTTGATATCATACTATTGCTTGGGCTCCTTCCCTTTCCAGTCCCATTTCACCTACTCCCCTACTAGTTTTTCCGAGGAACATTTGTATAAGTAAATTTTCATAAGAATCCTTCTCCATGTCTGCTTCTGAGGAAACCCAGACTTAGACCTTCATTCTGAGTGGTTGGAAGCCCAGGTTACTTTGCCCTTGTCAGGTTGTGTGTCAGACAGTTGTACAATTAAGGTTTGGAAGCACCAAGAAAACCAGTCAAACTCCTGAGTTCCAGAAACACTCATTCCTTCACCACTGTGAAACAATAGGATTATCCCCTCATGATAATCAGGGTTATTTTCCCTTGGCAATGTAGTAAATCTGGTTTTTAACCTGTTGGTCTACTGATATAAAAAGGTCCAAAAGACCAGAAAGTAGCCTAGCTCTAAGTTTAGTTTAGTGGATGCCTTAGTATGTCCTCTACAAGTACCACTTCTAAAGCTGGTAACTGAGTAATGGAAGTGTCATTTCTGTCTTGGTTTAAAGTATGTATAGCATATTTTTTAAAAAAGATTTATTTATTTATTTGAGAGAGTGAGAGAGAGAGAGAGAGTAAGTGTGGGGAGGGGCAGAGGGAGAGGGAGTGAGAATCTCAAGTAGACTCCCCACTGAGCACAGAGCCTGACTCCAGGCTTGATCCTTGATCCCATGACCCATGAGATCATGACCTGAGCAGAAACCAAGAGTTAGATGCTTAACTGACTGAGCCACCCAAGAGTCCCGTACATATAGTATATTTAATGACAATGTCCCAACATTGTGTGATATCAACTAAAGCATTAGCTTTAGTTGACCATTTCTAAGGCCATTCTAAAATTACAAGAGGCAGCTTTTTTGGATAACGTGATAATTGTAGGAACAGTGGATCTGTGATCATAGACTCATAGCGTGACCTTTTTAGCTGAAAAAGTAGACCCTTGGTAAGGGATGATATATGCAGGATCCCATGATGACAAGTTAGGCACTAGGTGAGCCCTTAAAATGCTGGAGATAAGTCAAGTTAACTGCGGGCAAGAAAGCCAAACCCAAATCTCTCTTCAACTATCTCAAAGAACTTTCTGCAATGATAGTGATGTTCTATATCTGTGCTCTTCAGTATGGTAGCCACTGGCCATATGTGGCTATTGACACTTGAAATGTGACTGGTCTGACTGAGGAATTGTATTTTGAATTTTATTTCATTTTAATGTAGTTAAATTTAGAATTAAATGGTTACATGTGGCCAGTGACTTAAATTGCAGAGCACAACAATAGGTCAATGGATTTAAACATTTTGCTAGTACATCTTATAAAATAATTATGAAAGTTTATTTACTCTCATACATATTTAAAAATTAACATTAAAAACTCCTATTACATATTGAAACAATTAAAGATTCAAACATATTACACATATATATATAAAATATAGAAATATATTAAAAGTTTATAATAAAATGTTAGTTTTTGTTAGCCAAGGTCTTCTTAGTAGACAGAAACCACACAGTAATTTGAAAAGGAAAGTATAATATAAGAATTATTTTGGAAATTAACCCTTTATCAGATATATGGTTTGCAAATATTTTCTCCCATTCTATAGGTTGCCTTTTCATTTGATGGACTGACTGTTTCCTTTGCTGTACAGAAGCATTTAATTTGTATTTAGTCCCACTCGCTTTGTTGCCAGTGTTTTTAGTGTCATAGCCATGAAATCATTGCCAAGACCAATGATAGGGAGCTTTCCCCTATATTTTCTTCTAGGAATTTTATAGTTTCAAATCTTATGTTTAAGTCTTTAATCCATTTTAGTTGATTTTTGGGTAATGTGTAAGCTAACTGTCCAATTTCATTCTTTTGCATGTAGATACCCAGCTACTGCCCCCGCCCCCACCATTTGTTGAAGACTATCCTTTCCTCATTGTGCAGTCTTGGCACTCTTGTTGAAGATAAGTGACTGTATATGCATGGATTTATTTCTGGGCTTTCTATACTATCCATTGGTCTGTCTGTCTGTCTCTGCCAGTACCATGCTGTTCTTGATTACTGTAGTCTTGTAATATATTTTAAAATCAGCAAGTATGATACCTCCTTCTTTGTTTTTCTTTTTCAAAATTGTTTTGGCTATTTGGGGTCTTCTGTGCTTCCATATGAATTTTAGAATTTTTTTTAATTTATGTAAAAAATACCATTGGGATTTTGATAGGGATGAGGCACTGCATCTGTAGATCACTTTGGGTTAGCATGAACATTTTAATGCCATTAATCAATGTTTTATAGTTTTCAGCATACAAGTCTTTCACTTCCTTAGTTAAGTTTATTCTTAAGTATTTTATTATTTTTGATGCTATTATAAATGGGATCATTTTCCTAAATTCCTTTCAGATAGTTTATTGTTAGTGTATAGAAATGCAACTGATTTTTGTAGATTTTGTGTCCTGTAATAATAATGAGTCTATCTGAACGGTTATTTTCCAAAATTTATAAGGGAATTCTACATCTCAACAGCAAAAACAAACAAAATGAACTAATAACTTGATTTAAAAAATGGGCTAAGAATTTGGATTGATATTTCTCTAATGAAGACACACAGATGGCCAATAGGTATGTAAAAAGATGCTGGGCATCATTAATCATCAGGGACATGCAAATCAAAGCCATAATGATATAATTTCATATCTGTTAGGATAGCTATTATAAAACAAACAAAAGAAGCCCAGTGTGCAGAAATTGGAACCCTTGTGTGCTTTTGGTAGGAATGCAAAATGGTGCAGCTGCTATGAAAAACAATATGGAGGTTTCTCAAGAAATTGAAAATAGAGCAATCAGCTGATCCAGCAATCCTACTTCTGGGTATTTATCTAAAAGAACTGAATGCAGAGTCTTGAAGAGATGTTAGCACTTCCATTTTTATTGCAGCATCATTCATAATAGCCAAGATGTGGAAAGAACTAAACGTTCATTGACAGATAAATGATTTTATATATATATATATGTGTGTATATATATACATATATATATACACGCATACACCCCATATTTTGAAATACAGTGAAATATAAGTCAGTCTTTAAAAAGAAGGAATTACTTCCATTTGCAACACTATGGATGAACCTTGAGGACGTTATGTTAAGTGAAATAAGCCTGGCCACAGAAAGACAACTACTGCATGATTCTACTTATATGAAATAACTTAAAATAGTCAAATTCATAGAATCAAAGTGTGGAATGGTGGTTGTGGGGTGGGGTCAAGGAGGGAGACATAGGGAGCTGCTAATCAATGGATATAAAATTTCAGTTATGCAAGATGAATAAGTTCTAGAGATCTGCTGTACAGCATTTGCCTATAGATAGCAATACTGTATTGCACACTTAAAAATCTGTTAAAAGAGTAGATTTCATGTTAAGTGTTCTTATCACAATAAAAATGAAAAGAACATTTCTCATAATGAAAGAAAATCTAAATAGATTCAAAACACTCACTGTATTTCAGTGACTAAAAAACATTAATAAAGATATAAAAGATTGAAATTTTCTGGTAAACTCATTGATTTTCAAGTTTAAAGAAGGAAACTTGCAAGCATCCCAGGGAAAGAAAGAAGGTCACTTAAAAAGGAAAATAGGAAGATGACATTAGCATTCTCAGCAATTTTAGATGACAACAGGGAAACCTCTACAATGTATAAAAAAGAAATAAATATAATCCAGCATTCCTATGACCAGTTGACTTGTAATCCACTGTAAACACAGAATGAAGATGAGTTTGACAGCCCAAAGCTCAAGAAGTAAAGCATTTACTTACTCACTGGTAAAATATATACTGGTGAGTAATATCCATTTAATCAGAATTATATCTAAATAATCACAGAAGGTAAAATATAAAATGTAATGCAAAAGGTATATTTTTAAAAATAAAGATGCTTAATATGAATAATAATTTAATTCTAAAAAAACAAAACAAAGAATTATTGACTATAACAGAACTTGGAGTAATGGGGAATTAGCTAATAAGTTAAAAAACCCTAAACATTATAAAATAAATGAATATCAGATATAATGAGCATCATCTCTTATCTCTGGGACTGAAATAGAGCACTCAGGAAGGATTAACATCCCCCACCTCACCCACCCTGGGCTGAGAACCATATTTCTTTGGAGAGGGCAGAGCTGGGCTCTCTGAATGGTGCAGAAATCATTCAGTCACTGCGGCTGGTGAAACTTACAGGGAATCTGCCTAGGCTTCTGTGGGAGCCATTCATGGTGATGTGCTATGTCTCAGGATGTGCTAAAAATTTGGGCACCTGGGTGGCTCAGTTGGTTAAGTGTCTGCTTTTGACTTAGGTCATGATCCCAGGGTCCTGGGATGGAGCCCCGCATCTATCAGGCTCCCTGCTCGGTGGGGAGCCTGATTCTCCCTCTCTCCCTGCCCCACCCCCTGCACTCATGCTCTCTCTCTTTCTCAAATCAATAAATAAAATCTTAAAGAAGCTTGTCTGCTGGCAGAGCAGTGCAAAACCTAGCAGGTGCATTGCCCATGTCAGAAGGAACACAGTGAAGTGGTCACAGGCTAGGTCTGGGGTCATGATCTTATTGAGGGACTGTATGCTCTGGGCATGCAACTGGGGCAGAGAGACACTGGATGTCCCCATACACATCAACTATGAAGTAGTAGGGCAAGAGCCCAAAGAGCAGCACACTGGAACTGGCAAGAAAACCTCTTTCTTTTGCAATATTTCTCCTGCTCCCTCTAATGATAACACCTAATGTCATGCTTGCTGCAAAGGAGAGATGCTTAAAGGGGAAATCCATTATCACAGGACAGATAGTGCATGTGGACTGAGAGGCAATAAATTGATAACTGGCACACAGGCATTTTGTGACTTCAGCACTAAAATAAATCTGTAACCTAAACTTTTAAATGTATCTAATGTTATCTAAATAGTGTCGTGATTCTTCTACTGTTTTCATCCATTGTAAATCACATAAACTCAAGTCAGAAATTTTGTCATTCTTTTTAATTTAAACTAGTATTTCCATTTCACTTCTCAATGACTTCACTGTATTTTTCACAATTATTTCATACTTTTCTGACACCAAATATGCTTGTGAACTGAAATTAAATATTTAAATTTATTACCATAATATAGAATTTGGAAATTTCAGGATCCTTGTATTAGCAATGTCACTCAACTCTTTTTCAGTACTTCCTGGTTAAATACCAATATCACATACTGAACTACAAACTCTCTTCAGTACTTGCTCACCTGATGACTTGACTAGGCCTTCCAATTTGTTAAAACAAAGCACTGGAAATCACTGGTTTTGTGACCCAGTCATTAGAGTCACTCGTTTAATTTTGTTGAAGTAACCAAAAACTCCTTACAATAGACAATATTTCCAGTTTTACCTGTTACTCTTTCACATAGAACTTTATATTCAAATATTGATAAAACTGGGATAAAATCCACCATATAAAATTAAAAATTGTATTATTTTCCCCATGAACGGTGAACAAAGACTTATATAGCCCTGCCAATGTTCAAATTTTCAAAGTGCCTTAAAAAGTCATAAGGGGGCACCTGGGTGGCTCAGTCGGTTAAGCATCTGCCTTTGGCTCAGGTCGTGATCCATGGGTCCTGGGATCCAACCCTGCGTCATGCTCCCTGCTCAGGGAGCTTCTCCCTCTCCTTCTGCCAGCTATGCCCCCTGCTTATGCTCTCTCTCTCTCTTTTTCTCTTTGTCAAAGAAATAAAATCTTTAAAAAAAATCATAACAGTTGGGCAAAGAAGACATTTGAGAATTTTTATAAGTAGAGATAAATTAATAATTTTATTTTATAGTTTTAAATAATAATTACACATATGAAATAGGTATATAATTATGCATATGAAAGAATTAGAACGGCATGATAATAATTGAGAGGGAGGACTTATTCATGTAGCGGTGAAGGTGTTTTTCTCAAGTACAAGTCATTTCAAGTCCAATTTCTCTTTGGGAATAAGGTGTACCACAACTTTACATAATGTTCTGACACCCAGATTTTCAGAAATCTTGACCTTGTAACTATTAGAGATAAGGATTTCTTTTAGATACTCATGAAAGTTTTCTGTTCCTTTGCCCACATTGGAGATGCCGTAAGAAAGGTTAGTTGGCTTGAAGACATCAATAAAAATTATTCAATTGGAAGAACACAGAGAAAAAAGATTCAAGAAAAATGAACAGAGCCTCATTGAACTGAGTAACATATCAAAAGTCTAGCACCTGGCTAAAGTCTCAAAAAGGTTAGGAGATTTTTGAAGAAATAATAGCATAAATCTTCTAAAATTTGATGAAAAAGCATCAACTTACTGATCTCAAATGCTCAGCAAACCGTAAGCAGAATAAATATAACTAGGTACATCATAGCAAAATTATTGAAAACCAAAGATAAAGAGAAAATCTTGAAGCAGCCAAAGAAGAAAAGAAATATTACATACAATTGAACAATGTTATAGATGATATCTGACTCCATATTAGGAACAATGGAAGGAGAAGATGATGGAATAAATTTATTTAAAGTGCTGAAAAATAACCTATCAATACAGATTTCTCTATCCAGCAAAACTGTCTGTCAAAGTTGAGGTAAAATAAAGGCATTGTTACACAAATGGAAGCAGAGAAAATTCAATTCCATCAGACTTGCACTATAAGAAATTTAAAAAGAAGTTAGTTATTCATTTAGCTGAAGGGAAATGACACCAGATAGCAATTTAGATCTATGGCAATAAAGAGCACCAGAAATTACAATATGTGAGTAAATATACAAGATTGTATATTTCTTCTTTTCATTTCCTTAAAAGGCAACTGGCATTTTAAAATGAAACAAAAAAAAATTGTACAGAGGTGTTATAGTGTATGCAGAGTAAATGATGTTAACAATATCCTAAAGGACAGGAGGTGGCAGGTATATGGAATTATACTGCATAGGGGATTTATATTTGTAAAGTAGGAATTTTAAAGTGATAAAGCAATAATACTAAGAGACTGATTATAAAGCATACATTATTTACACATCTAGGAAATTAAATTGTAAAAATACATATGGCTGACGTCATTATAGGACATAAAATCAGACACTAAATGCATTTGATTAACCCAAAGTAGTCAGGAAAAAAGAAACAGAGAGAAAACAACTTGGGAAAAATAAAAAACAAATTGTAAGATGGTGGATTTAAGTGTAACTGTTAATAATTACATTTATTTCGTCTAAACATCCCAATTAAAAGGCAATGATTGTCAGACTGGATAAACAGTAAGACCCAACTAAATACTAGTGACATGAAAGGCACATTATGTACAGTAATCTAGGTAGGTTGAAGGTAAAATGATGAAAAAAAGATATGCCATGCAAACAGTGATATAAGATAGAGCTAATATGGCTATATTTGTTTCAGACAAGGTAGTCTTCAACATAAGGATCAATTCATCACGGAAACATAACAATCACAAATCTGTATGCATCCAATAAGAGAACTTCAAAATATATGAAGCAAAAATTGACAGTTAATGGGAGAAATAGATAATTTTTTTTAAAGATTTTATTTATTTATTTGAGAGAGAGAGAATGAGAGATAGAGAGCACGAGAGGGAAGAGGGTCAGAGGGAGAAGCAGACTCCCCGCCGAGCAGGGAGCCTGATGTGGGACTCGATCCCGGGACTCCAGGATCATGACCTGGGCCGAAAGCAGTTGCTTAACCAACTGAGCCACCCAGGCTCCCAGAAATAGATAATTCACAATCATAGCTTCCTTAGATTTTTAACATTCTTCTCTCAGTACATGATAAAACAGGTAGACCAAACTAAGGGTTACAGAAGGGGGGGGTGGTTGGGGGGATGGTGTAACTAGGTGATGGGTATTAAGGAGGGAACATGTTGTGATGAGCACTGAGTGTTATAGTCAGCTAATGAATCATTGAATATTACATCAAAAACTAATGAGGTACTATATGCTGGCTAACTGAACATAATAAAACAAAAACAAAACAAAACAGGTAGACCAAAAAAAAGTACAAATACAAATGCCAAATCATTATGTTGTATACCTGAAACTGCTATAATGTTGTATGTCAATTATATCTCAGTTTTAAAAAAAGTTATGATATAAAAAATCTGAAGAACATTATCACCAAATTGTTATTTATGAAACAATACTTTCAATAACTGTAGATTATAATTCTTTCCAAGTACACACTGAACATTCACCAAGATATATGTTAAACCATAAAATAAATCTCAGTAAAATTGAAAACGTTGAATTCTTAAAGCTGTTCTCTGATTGCAAACTAATTGAATTAGAACATTAAAAAATAAGTTATATAGAAACTCCAAATATTTGGAAATTAAATAGCATACTTCTGAGTAACTTATTTATCAAATAAGACATATTAAGAGAAAGGAGAAAATATGTTGAACTGAATGAAAATAAAAATACATATCAAAATTTGTGACAATCAGCTAACATAGGTCTTAGAGGGAAATGTATATCTTTACCTACATTAGAAAAGAAGAAACATTTAAGATGAATTATTTAAATTACTACTTTAACAAACTAAAAAAGAGAAATTTAAATCCAAGATAAGAGTAAGAAGGAAATAATAAAATAGAGAATAGACAAACAACAGAAAATTAACAAAGCTAGAAGTCAGGTTGTTTTTTTTTTTTTTTAAAGATTAATAACTTTGTTCTAGCAAGACTTATCAAGAAAAAGAGAAAAAGAAAATACTATACTTATATAACAGAAGAAGATTTCACTACAGATCCTATAAACATTAAGAAGATATTAAAAGGTTAATTCTAACAACTCTGGGCCAATAAATTTGAAAGCTTAAATGAAATGGGAAAATTCCTTAAAAAATGCAATTTACCCAATATGCCTTAGTTAGAAATATAAAATCTGAAGACCCCTGTAGTGATTAAAGAAACTTAATTTGCAATCAAAAGTCTTTTTACAAAAAAAAAAAAGTCAGATACAGATGGTTTCACTGGTGAACGCTATAAAACGTTCAAGGAATAAATAATCCCGATCTTGTGCAGCATCTTTCAGAAAACAGGAGGAGGGAATCAACCCTTTTATGAAAATAGCACAATCCTGACACCAAAACCTAATAAAAACTTTACACAAAAGAATGTTACAGATCAATATCCCTCATGATCACAGGCAAAAAATCCTGAACAGTGCATTAGCAAATCAAATCTAGAATTATGTAAAAAAGAAAATACATTATGATTGAGTGGGGTTTATCCTAGGAATGCGAGATTGGTTCAACATTTGAAAAGGATGGATGCAATTAACCATGGCTAGCAGAATAAAGGAGAAAAAAAATCATTTGATCATATCAATAGCGGCAGAAAAAGAATTTGATAAAATTCAATACCCATATATGATAAACTAGGAATAGAAGACTGACAGACAAGTAGGAATGGAAGAAATTTTCTTCAATTTTGTAGAGGAAATCTATAAAAAATCTTATAGCAAAAATCATTTTTAATGGTGAAAGATGGAGCACTTTTCCCTTAACACCAGAGAAGAAGACAAGGATGTTTGCTCTTACCACTCGCATTCAACATTATAGTGGAGATGCTAGTTACTCTAATAAAGAAAGAAAGAGGGGAAGAAAGCATAGAAATTGGAAAGGAAGAAGTAAAATTGACTTCATTTGCACTCCTAAGGAATCCAAAGACCAAAAAACAAAACAAAACAAAAAATCCCATGAAACAAACAATAAGCTACTAGAATCTGCTACTCCAAAATTCAACATCAAAAACCATAAAATCCTTAGAGAAACAAATTTGGCAAGAGTTTTGCTGACCTCTACACTGAAAATTACAAAACTTTGCTGAGAGAATTTAGAAAAGACCTAAATAAATGGATAGCTATATTATAATTATAAAAATACATATCAAAATTTGTGACAATCAGCTAACATAGGTCTTAGAGGGAAATGTATATCTTTACCTACATCAGAAAAGAAACATTTAAGATGAATCATTTAAATTATTACTTTAACAAACTAAAAAGAGAAATTTAAATCCAAAATAAGAATAAGAAGGACCTGTATAAAAAAAATATTCCCACAAGTCAGTAATTTTTTAAAAAAATTTTATTTATTTACTTGAGAGAGAGAGAGAACACAGGCAGGCGGAGTGGGAGAGGGAGAGGGAGAAGCAGACTCCCCACTGAGCAGGGAGCCCAATGTGGGGCTCTATCCCAGGACCCTGAGATCACCACCAGAGCCAAAGGCAGACGCTTAACCCACTGAGCCACCCAGACGCCCCTACGATTCAGTAATTTGATGAAAAATTTTAAAAGGACACAAGACTAGAAGAGACACTTCATGGGTTTAAGAGAGGGAGGACGAGTTAAAAACCATGGCACCACTGCTCCTTTCTGTTACTTCCTGGAAGCGCAGTCCCTGCGGAGATCAATGGCTGCCACTCTGTTTTCCCAATCACGTACAGATTCCGCTAATGCAGAACCTGCAGGGAATTCTGGGAAAACGAGTTCCAGGTTAATCAAGCTGACACAACACACACCATCTTATTAGCCATGAATCACTATAATTCTATTTTTGGAAGAGAGAAAACCCAAGTCTTACAATTTCACCCTCCAAAGCTTGAGAAAATTGGGGGAAGAAAATCTAAATTCACCACAGTTTTCCAAAGGGTAATTTTTCCACTTGATATTGTTAGCTGTCAAATTAACTTCTCTTACTTTATTTGCACACATGAAATTTATTCATAAAGAACTGTGCATGGTACACTGAGCAGCAGGGTATTTCTAAAATCTCTTTGCATTCACTCCTCAGTTTTTTCCCCTGTTATTTTACTTCCTTAGCATTTACCATCTAACCATTATTATGTATGTCTTGTAAATATATAATTACACACTGAATTTGCATCTAGCCCAACAACCCTCTTTCAGTGGGGGGGGGGATATTTATAAGCACAGCTGCTGTTATTATCCTGTTATTATGCCTTACTCTAAGGCCTCCCGGCTACGGATGAGGGGAAAAAAAAGAAAAAAGGCACACCTCTCTTCATTATTCTTCTGGAGCTACACAATGCATTTTGACCAAAAAATTCCACCATTGTATACCCGGTTTAAATGCTGGATATGACTTTTCTTAGGCAACTGATGAGCAACTCTGACACATGTGAGTGACTTGCCGGTAAGCATAGTGTTTATACTCAACCTGGTGCCCTGAAGCTTTGTTTTTTCTAAACTGCTTTCCTTTTTCAATATTCTCATTTTGTCATTCACATTGATAATTTCTTGGTCTATGAAAAATCTTAAAACACAGAAATTATTTTCTTTATTCCCTTGATTGATTTAGTCACCAAATTCCATGAATATTTATTTATTTTTCTGTTTAACATTCATTAAACCTTTAGTAGACACTGGGAAAGAAATGAGTCAAGAGAGGAGAGAGGAGAGATGAACATAACATGGCCACAACCCCTGCTTTCTATCCATTCCCCGGCTGCTGGCTTCCCCCAAGCCCTGTGGGGTCTGGTTTGCTCTTTATATGACTCATCAGAGGGGTTCTCCTTTCTCAATACCAACCAATCAAACTGAAGCCCTTTGCATACATCTTTTTTTTTTTTAAGATTTATTTATTTTAGAGGTGGGGGAGGGGCAAAGGGAGAGGGAGAGAGAAACCCAAGCAGACTCCCCACCAAGCACAGAGCCCGACCTGGGGCTTGATCTCATGACTCTGAGATCATGACCCTGAGATCACGACCTGAGCCGAAGCAAAAGTCCGTGGCTTAACCAACTGCGCCACCCAGGCGCCCCACCTTGTATACATCTTAAGGCATCACTTCCTTCCCTGTCCCTGGCTTCCTCTGCAACACCCCCAACTCACAAATTTATTTCCCAAGTCCCCCACCAAATTTACTTCCCAGTGCTCCCATGCAAATTCAATCTTAACTCGTCCCTGTCACACCCTTTCCTCTCTTCCTTAGTCCATTGAGTGCAAGCCCACCTCCCAGACTTCACTTCTGCTATTCTGCCACCTCGGGTGCTTTCTCTCTTCTCTTCATATCCTACCCATGTCAAAATCCATTTTGACAATTCCTTATCCCATACATGAATTTCCAATAAGTAAACATTGTGTACTAATATAATTATATCAATCTGTTTTTCTCACTTTTTTGCATGGATATATGTTTTTCCTAACTAATTTGTTAATTGAATCTTACCTGCTTTTTATGCTATATGATTGCTGGCAGGTTATTTAATTCACAGACAACTGCAATGTAGTGATTAGGAGCCCAGATTCTGAAACCTCGTAGTGGATTTATATCTCAGCTACTTACTGTCTGATCTTGGGCAAGTTATTTAACTTCTCTGTGCCTCAGTGCCTTCATCTGGAAAGAGCAGATAATATTACCTCTCTCATAGGATTGATATGAAGATTAATGGAGTAAAAATACTGGCAAAGTATTTAAAAAGGTGACTACAACACAGTTAAATTGCCAAGTAAATATTAGCTATTATTAGTGGTACTAAATAAATACTTTTTAAGTGAAAACAGAGAAGCACATAAACTATAATTAATAAAATATTTTTTAAGAGCAGAAGAATACATTGGCATGAATGATGACAGGAAGAAACTACTGATTTTGTATATAGTAAAAAATTTGTAGTCTTCAAAGTTTCTCCCTCTGTCATACTTACCTAGGTAACCCCCCAAGCCTGGTCAAACCATATTCACCGCTGACGATGACAGTATCTGCACAATCATGCTCAGTGACCTTGGTTTACCCTGATGAGCAGTAATATTTAGTCAAACACTAGTGCAGTCCATGTTTTCCTATTCCATCCATTCTTATTGTTTTTGACCAACTATTTCATACCTTCTCTTTGTGTCTTAATCCTTTATCAGTTTCTCCCCCATCCTTAAGCTTAAGCTAAAAACCTAACTTTTTATCATAGTAAACAGAAGAGACCTTCCACAGACTCTCACCAGTACATCTCCGCACCTTCTGGCCCCTGATCTGAAAAGACTCTGCTCTTCTTACTGTTATTATGATAAATAATTAATGTTCCTAAGGTCAACCCCCTAAATTGCACACTAGATCTTGTTCCTCTTGACTATTTAAGAAACTCCCTCTAGCATTTGTCCTCTCTCTTGCCTGCATGATTCATATTTCCCTCTCTACTGGATCATTCTCGTCTTCATACAAACATGCAGCTATTTCTCTTGTCCTAAATGTCTTCTCTCGACCATCACTTCCCCCTTCAGCTGTCAGGACATTCCTCTGCTCCTTTATAGCAAAATTCTCAGAGTTGTCTCTTCTCTTATTTCTATTTCCTCTTCTCTTCTCTCTTGAGCTAATGTGATTAATCCTTTGTTCCCACTACTCCCCTGAAACTACCCTTCCCAAGGCTACTAATGATCTCTACCTCGATAAGTTGACCAAGACAGGCTTTAATGTTCCCCTTAGCTTGACTAAACTTTCAACCGGTGTCTTCCTGACAATAGGCCCCTGACTTCCCTTTCTTAGAGCACTAACCTCAAAAAACTTGCAATTGTAAACTTCCCCTTTGAGATGTAAATCTTTTCCGAGACTCTTGCCAGTTTTATAAACCAGGACTGTATTTCTCAAGCACAGGGAACCATCCTTTTGAAATAGAATCATTAAGATAGTGCCCCTATTTCCCAGTCTCTGTGGGAGGGTAGGAACCTAACTTTGATAAGCATCAATTAGGAAACATAGATGGCCTAATTACAGTGATCAACCTCACCCATATCCTCTAGTACTTTTCCAAGAGCTCACCCTGTTCTTAGAAACGTTCCCATTTTTTGTTTCAACAGAATTGAGTTCAATCCCTCTCCCCTACTGCCAATAGTCTTGAATAATGTCTTCCTTGACTGATTAACTCCATCCAGTGCAATGGTCAAATCATTGCTTATCTTATTCAACTTGTCAATAATATTTGGTATAATCTATCACTCTCTCTTGAAAAATGTTCTGGTTCTTTTTTTTTTACCAAAAAGGCTGCTATTTCTCAGTCTCATTTGCTTTTTTCTTCTCATAAAATTGACCTTTAAAGAGAAGACTGACCAATGACCCAATTCTTAGACCATTTCTATAGTTGTGCTATAATCCCTATGTAATTTCATCTAGTTCTATGGCTTTAAGTACCATGTATATCTATTAGGGTTTGATCAGAGAAGCAGAACCCTCATGAGTGATATGGAATAAGGGATTTCTACCTTCAAAATAAAAGTAACATTTGGTAAACAAATTCTCACTCTACAAAGCTCAGTAATTTAAGGGATTTGGATAATGGTATCTTTTGTCATCCATACTTGTAGTCAATGCCTGTGATTTGAATACAGGAACTATTTAGAATAGCTTAATGAGATATATATTCAAAATCGGATATTTCTCATCACTACCATCAAAACCACAATCATTTCTTTCCTAAGGTACAGCTCCTCAATTTGTCTCTCTTCTCCTCACTTGTTCCTCTATAGTCTTTTCCTCACCTAACATTTTGAATGATCCTTAAAAAAAGTCAAATCATGTTACCTTTCTGATAGTAACCCAATAGGAAAATCCAAAGTCGAAAACCCAAAATCTAATTCCTTAAAATAAATCTCTCATGTGAATTTTGGAGCTGGTAAGTCTGAAATCTGCAAGACAGGCCAGCATGCTGGGAATTCTGGCTGGAGTTGATGTTGCAGTCTTGAGTTCCAAGGTGGTCTGAAAAGAGACTTTCTTCCTCCTTAGAGGACCTCAGTCTTTTCTCTTAAGGCCTCCAACTGATTGAATGAGGTCTGGCCACATTATGGAGGATAATATGCTTTACTTAAAGAAAAAAAATATATGGCTGTGTTTCTTTGGAGAACCCTAACTATACAGTCATCTTTTCAATGAAGTTTTCACTTACCACTCTGTTCAAAATAGTAACAACCCCATATAATTGCCCCATGGCAATCCCTATTTCATGTACCCTGTTTCCTTTTTCTCCAGAGCCCATATGTATGATATTTATATGGTTTTTACACTTTTTCTTAGCTTATGCTAGAACAGCTAAACTTCATGAAGATAGGGACTTCATTCTGTCCTCCACTGGATCCTAGAAGAGTGTTGGGCTTATAGTAAGCACTCAGTGAATAGTTATTGAATGAATGAATCAATGAATGAATAAATTTTAAATAAACTGAGTTTTGGAGTTAGTTGAAAAATCTTTGGCAATGACTGAGTCCTTGCAGTGGCATGGAAAAAAGAACAACTCAACACTGGGGGAGATAGTGGAGAGGAAGAAGAAATTATTATAGCATGTAAGTACCAAACTTGTGAAGTGAAATAAGAGGAAAATAGAAGATAATGATAAAAAAATAAGGAATTAATAATTTCTTGACTTGCATTGTGCAATTTAAAAAATCAATAATGATAGTTACTGTCTTTCTTGCCTCTGCCTGGAAAAGCAAAACAATCCAAAGAAAAATTAGCAAAGAAAAATGAAAACAAAGGAAAGGACAAAATTTGGGGAAAGCAAAAAAGAAGATAAATGGCCTTAATGAATGCTAGTGCTTCGCTAAGATTAGGAACCACAAATGCTAATGCCACCTATTTACACAGATTCTAACACTGCTTATCTGTTTGCAGAGAAGAGAAATTAGCTTATGCTAGAAAATATGAAAATGAATAAAGCACTAAATATTTATAGCCTAGAGAATAAAATGGAGGAGAAAAGCTTATTTGTGGAATTTAAATATTTTATGCATTGCATTTAAAAAGATATTCTGTAGCACAGTCCTGACAAAAACAGATAAAATAAAATAAAAAGCATGCTCACTCCCTCCACATGAGATATGCTTCCCAGACAATGCGTCTCGCAAGACTGAGGTGGCTTTTAAAGTTCTACTCATTCATTTACTTCTTTATTCATTTATTCACCAAATATGCATTGATTATATGTGTGAGAGCTGGCAATAGGCACTGTGTTTATGAACTTATCAGATATGATTCTTGACTTGTGAGCTTAGAGGCTACCATGGTAGCAGATGCTAAGAACTAATCAGATACATATGTAACTGCATATTTTTTTACAAGAGATAGAAAAGGAAAATATAAGACATTATGAGATATTATAATTGGGAGACTTAATTTTAATGGAATGTTAGGGAAGACCATCCTGGAGCATATTTACAATGAGATGAAGGATCAGTAGGGCTTAACCAAGCACTGAATGGGAGGATTTAAGTTTAGAGTAGAAGGAACAAAATATCTGACTTAGGAAGAAAAGGCTTGGTGCATTTGTACAACTGCAATGAGTCCACAATGTTTGGGAGAGAATGTTGCTGAGGACAAAGGCAGGGCCAAGCCCTGTGTGACATTGGAGCCCTTGTTAAGGACTTGGGAATTCATATTTGGTACTTAAATATCAATGCTGGTATGTGGAATTGAAAAAATATTATCAGAAAATTGTACACGAGAGGCAAGACAGTATTTGGAGATATTTTATTGCTAGAATCTAGGGAGAGATGCTTTGTAACAGATATCACCAGTAAATAATTATAGCCTTCCTAATGTCAGAAGCAGGCTCTGGGATTAACATTTAAGTGGAAGTAGTTTGTTTGGGAACTGATTCCAGAAGAATGGCAGGGAAGTGAATTAAGTGAGTCAGATAAGGGAGGAAGCTATGTTAGGCTGAATAAATGGCCCTCAAGATATCCATGTCCTAATTCCTAGAACCTGTGAATGTTACCTTATATGGTATAAAGATTTATAGATGTGATGAAGTTAAGGATCTTGAGGTAGACAAATTATCCTGGATTATCTGAGTGGGCCCTAAATGTTATTATAAGTGTCTTTATAAGAGTGAGGGGGAGGGAGATTTGTCTACAGAAGAGAAGTAGGCCATGTGACTATAGGAACACAAATTGGAATGATGGAGGAAGATGGAGGAAGTGAAACTGAAAAAGGCAAGAAATGGATTGTTTTTTAGAGCCTCCAGAGGATGGGTGACCCTGCCAACACCTAGTTTTGGTTGAGTGAAACCACTGTGGCCATCTCTCCTCCAGGACTGTAAGATAATACATTTGTGCTATTTCATGTTTTGTTTTGTTTTGTTTTGTTTTTGTAATATGTTATAGCAGCAATAGCAAACTAATACAGAAGTAGATATAGAAGGATACATGAATAGGGAGATTATTCTGTGGACCACTAGGGCTCAATACTACTGGTGAACTCTAGGAAACAGTGAAAAATAACCTTTAGAATTGCCCCAGATCAGTCTCAAGGAAACTGGAGTAATTATCAACCAGCATCCCTTCATGATTTATTAAGAGCAGATTACAGAGGTATTAACAACATAGCACTTCTTTTCTTCTTCTAGTGTACTAACAGAAAATGTATCTGAAGCCAGAGAAAGCCTTCAGGTGGAAAATGGCATATGCATGCAGTAAGAAAACATTAGCATGCATGGAAATATTGAGGAATGAAGGCACTGACAATGTCTGTAATAGTCCACCCCTTAGAATTTGATCTACTCATTTCCATGTTAACTTTTCTCCTTCTTTCATTGATTTTTCAAGAAAGTCACATTTTTTTAAAAGTCTGAAAACAGAGAGTACAATAAGATAAGCCACAGTTCCTGCGCCCTGCTACTGTAGTTGGTTCCAAGGCCATATTTGACATTTATTATATATATCCCTTCTCTATTACTCCTTCTAGATACTCCTACTCTCAGGCAGCACTTCTGTAGGTCTGGTTTTTTTTTGTTTTTTTGTTTTTTTTTCCTACTGGAGTAATGAAGATCTTCACCCTTAAGGGATTTAAGCCTTTTTTACTGTGTCCTTGTCAGGCTGTGCTTGCTGTAATTGCCTATTCTTGGTTATTATAAAAAAAAATGCAAGTGCTAAGAGAAGCCCTATGGAGTTCCCTTAATTATAACATTTTCCTCCCTACCCCATTATGTACAAACAGCCTTATCTTCTTATGATAATTAGAGACAATTACCCCTAACAATATAGTAATTTCCTTTTCTGCTTGATGATCTGTCGGCATATAGAATAAGGGGGCATCTGTAGATTTAGGTTTTGTGAAGTTCTTACTGTGTCCAGAGCTAGAAGCATTCCTTCACTTAGAAAACACAATTTCCCCAAGTGGGCCTTCAAGAATAATGTTGAGGGACGCCATTTCTACGTCTACCTCTTGGTTTCCAGACCCATATATTGTAACTATCATCAACACAGCACCATATAATAGTTGCTTCAAAGTCCATTTTGCATGCTATGGAAAATTTCCCAAATAAACAAGGTGTTATCCTCAAATAATGCCTTACATGTGCATTTCAGAGTTCATTCCAGTGTTCTATTAGTAGTGCTCCATGTGTGATTCTAAGAAGCACTGGTAAGGGAGTAGGTAAAACAAGTAAGGGAAGAATCCTAGTATAGGTTGTTTTAATGATCAAGTTGTTGCTCTTAGTAATGAGACTCTTTCCTCCTGGTACCCTCCAGGAGACCATGCCTTAGCTTCCTTTGTCTTTACTCATTGGTCATAGGTATGGATTGATCAAGGCATCAGGAATGGAGGCTATGTGTGGACTCGGCAATATCATCTGAATAATAGTACCACAGTTGAGACCAATATCTTCTAGCAGGATCAGTAAGCTACCTTTTGGAAGGTTTACTACATTGAACACTTTCCATGATGTAGGGATAGTGCTTTGCTCTCACAGAGATAAACACGTGTTTCTTCACTTGGATTTGTCTTCCCTACCTCCAGCACTGCTGCTAGCACCAGCCTTCCCGTACTCACAGAGTGCTTTATCAATGCCATGGTATCTTATGTATACTGCCTTTAAGTAGAGGTTGTGCATGGTTACGGAAAACATGGCAATGTACCAAAGATCTTACTTATCTTACTATATTCCCCGTCACGTAGAAGCAGTTGTCAATGGTAGAATAATGGAATAAACTGTTAAGACTCGGTTTTGGAGAAAGCTGAGATGCAAATATTCTGAGAAGTTGGGGAATTATTATGTAGCATGTGGTATATACCTTCAACAAGTAACCAATATATAGTGCTGTCTCACCCACAGAGAGTGTACACAGGTATGCCAAACAAGTTATAGAGGTGGGAGTGGCCATCTCTCCCATTAAACTTTATAATCTGCTAGAATGTTTGCTTCCCCTTTCCATGACTTTGAGTTATGGATTTGGTTGTCCCAGTCCCCAAGGTAGGACTGCTTCTGCTAGGAAAAACAGTCTTGGTTCTAACAAATTAGAATGTGAGGCTTTGCTCTGGGTATTTTGAACTCTTCGTCACAAGAATCCAACTTTCAGGGTGATTAATTGTAATAACTAGGGGCAAATTGGTTTGCTGCTGAACGATAAGTGAAAAGAAGACTATTTTGGAAATTAGGGAGATTCACTGGGGGTGTCTTAGTACTCTCTTGTCCCAAAATTGTAGTCATTGTAAAATAGTGGTAACCAGAAAAAGATAACCCAAAAATACCAATTCTGCAGAGATAAAGGTTTGGGTCACCCTACGAGATAACGAATCTTGTGCAGCCAAAGTGTAAGGCAGAAGGTAAGGAGTATGTAGAATATGTGTGGGACAAAGAAATTAGGATTACCAGATTTGTCATCATGAAAAAGTAACAGAGTCATGAATCATAGCAGGTATGCTTTTTGGTTATTTAAGTGTTTATTTTATCCCTTCTTCACCCAGAACCTTGTATAAAGAATGTCAGTTGTATGTAATGTTCTAGGATTCACATAACAATCCTAGTTATGACCAAATTGATAACACTCTGCAGTTACACATTAACTGGTGGGGCTTCTTGAATCCTCTGCATTACTGTATATTTCATCCAACAAAGGGTAAGAGTGGATGGTAAGAAGACAAAGGGATGTATTGTGTTGCATATCATCTATTTGCTCCTCCAGATGTACTCCCTAGACTTCCTTCTCTCCCACAGGGTTAGATCAGTATGGACTTGAATAGACATCACTGTTCTCATCGTTATACAGGTTTTCTTCTGTCAGATTTTATTATTTCATTAACTTTTTCTCTCCTTATTCCTTTTGGTGTGGGATCATAAGCTCTGTGTTACGCGACTATCTTTGTTGGTTCTCCTATACCTACATGTTTATGAACAGTGTCTTTATAATGAACTCTCCTTAAATTATCCTATTTCAAGTACATCAGCAATTTCATTTGGGGACCCTGGCTGATAAAGATGGCCAGTAGTTTGGGATGTGTTGAGTCTGAGGGTCCTGGAAATTCATTTTGAGGACGTTTCCAAAGAGGATAGATGGGAAAAGGTCTAGACAGGTGACATACATTTGCAAATCATTAGTAGGTAACTGGAAGATGAGATCACCCGTGTGCAGCACTAGGCTGGAGACAGAGTACTGCGGACACAGACATTGAGGTGGGAGGCGTAGGAGGAGGATCTACCAATGGAGGGAAAGAAGGCATAGGCACCAGGTTATTAAGAGAAACAGGAATGTGCAGCATACTGGGTATAAGTGGATGGAGCACTTTTAAAAAGGAGAATGTCATTATCGGTGTCAAGATGCACCAAAGGGAGCTAGTAAGATGATAGTTTAAAAAAAGAAAACTTGATTGTACATGGCAACTGCAAAGTCAGAATTATGGAGGCAATTGAGAAGTCACCCGTGACTTGGAAAAGAAGAAGTAGGGCCATCTTTTAAGAAGATAGTTGTTAAGGAAGGAAGAAAAGTGACTGGGCACACAGTAGGATGGCATGAGGTCTTCGAGGAGATTAGGCTTTTTGGGACAAAGAGCACTTCAGTATGTTTTTAGATTTGAGAAGAACACAGTGGAAAGCGAGTGAATAAAGGTATGTGCAGGAGATGGAGGACAAAAGAAGCAAATGTTCCAGAATATGGCAAGACAAGGTCAAGAAAATATGAAGAAAAGTTAAGCTTGATTAGAAGAAGAAACTCTCCAACTTCTGGACCTATAAGTTAGGCACTGATATGGATGGAGATTAATTTATAGATATGCGGGCAGAACATTGAAAACTCACTTTATAGTTTCAATCTCCGTACGTTTCTGTTGTAAGTTACGAGTGGGCTGGAAAGAAGACAAAGTATGAAATAGATATTGGAGGAAATGGGAGGGAACGTGGACCACAGACAAATAAAAAATGGGTAGTGCTGAGGGCTCAGGTAATGTTAGAAAACATGAACTTATAGAGGCAATAGTCTGTATATTTGTGTTTTTCTCTAGAAGACCTGAGATTTCTACATTATGGGGTGAAAAGGGGAACAGATATCACTGATCCAGCTGCTAAGTGTTAAGAAATAGAAATGTCTATTTCTTCTTTCTTCTCCTCCCTTCCTCCTTCCTTCCTCTCCTTACCTGTTTCTTTCCTTCCCTCCTTCCATCCTTTCTTGCCACTTTTATGCCTTCTTTCCTTCCTTCATTCCTTTCTACCATCTTTCTTCCCTCTTCTGTTCTCTTCTCTTTTCCTTTAACATTTATGGTGCACTTTTATGTATCAGATATTGTGAAAGCTACAGAAAGCACATTTTACGATATATTTGTAATAAAAAGTTCCCAAAAAGGAGCTGGTCCCTTTTTGCTTGGGAGGTAATTAATCTTTGCATAATATCCAATGGAAAGATAAGGTTGTTTGTTTATACAAATTGAACTTTTGTTAGTTTTGTACTTTGGGAGTACAGGAAATAAGATGTGGATTATTCTGAAAATGTTATCTTTATTACTTTTTGCTAAGGCCTCCAACCCATCAACACTTCTGATTCTTCACACTGGGAGATTTGACAGTTTGTGAAACTCTTGAATACCACTAATAACCTATTGGGAGCCAGTATTATTTCTTCTGGTATATTATGTAGCCACCTTCCTCAACCTTATTGGCATGGCCTCTGTTAAGCCTGCTTTCCCCAGTGTTCTTGATTGCATTAATATCTCCTTGGAAGTGTCTTTAGAATTGACTGTTCTCCTTTCCCAATTCAAGGGACAAAAAAAGAAAGCCTGGCACCCGAACTTCTCAACCAATCTTTGTCCTGGTTTCCTTGGTATGGATAATGGGGGGGAAAAAACCCAAAAAGCAAAAATTAGAACAGAAAACTCCCTCTGGACAGATGAAAATTTTCTTTTTATCAGGGTAGATAATAGGGAAAATAATTTCAGGTTTATAACCAGAGAGCTAGAATTTGGAGAGAGGGCAGAAGAGACAAAGAAACAGAAAGACAAATTTGGATTAATGTACATGATGTCATCCAATTCTTCTAAGTATGGAGTTGAGGAAGAAAATGAAAAGAAAGAAACCCTCTTTCTAAAGACTTTGGGGTTGACACATATTTTTCACGACTTGGCTCAGAGACTCAATGATGACAGCCACATAGAGATGAAGCTATATATTCTTGACCTTTCAGATTTTCCTCTTCCTGCCCACTCAGAATATATCTTTGACTAAACTAGAGTTTTTCCTACTGCAAAGTTGAAAATGAAATAAACCTTAGCAAAATAATTAATCTACATTTCACAAAGTTAAGTTGTTGAAAAGGTAATTTCTAGTACAGTAATCTAAGGGCAAGGGTTGACTTTCAGTAATTTGGAAGTATAGATGGCCAAATGCTTTAATTGTTAAAGAGGCAAATTGGTATCTAAAGTTCCTAAATTGGCTGTCTTCCTGGCCCAAATGTCATAGCTAATTTTTTGGTTCTGTTTCTTACTGTTTGGATCACCTGGCAATTGAATGATGTTTAAAGGAAAGAGGATCAGGTAATTGTCTCTTATTGCACCTGGTTTTGGCCATGGTCTCCCACCCACTGAGTTCAATGACTTCAAATAAATCTTCAAATGAAAGAGACTGTCCCTTTGTGCTGGCCAGTGGAAGAATCCTTTTGACTGAGATAAATAGCACTTATACTGCCCAAATCCATTCTTTTCCTCTTTTCTTCTCCTCTCACTAATTGAAATGTGTAGATAGTTATGGCAAGGGCTGAGAGTGTATTTTCCCAGTGAAATGACAGATCACCGTATTTTGTATTTCATTTTTTGTTTCCTCCTGACCAAAGCAAAAGTGTTTGGGAGGTAGATGAGGCAACAGTCAGGGCATATCATTGAATATACTTTAAAATCATTATTTCTTCCCATTATTTTTTTATAAGGTGGATGTGGTTTTCTTTGTCAAAGTGGAATATATACTTAATCTGTATTGGCAGAAACACACTGAACCTTGTTTATGGGTTTAACACTGCTTCAGAGAAGGCTACGGTGACTTAATCTAAAGCACAAACAACAGGAAGCTGATCTGCATGCAATCCTTTTCCTAGGTATTATTTTCTTTTAGGAAATTGCTGCAAGGTGCACAAATCAACAGTAGCACACTGATAGAAGAGGAATTTTTTAGGTGTGCTACCAGTACATAGTGTTCAGGCAGTAAATGCGATATAATTGATTCATGAAGTTCTTGCTGTTTTCTAGCATCATCATGTATATTTATATATTTATATGTGAATAACAGTCAAACAAATGAATGACACTGGCAAATTCCTCACTCTATTTACTTGTATTGGCTTCCTTCCTGTGCCCTCATTTTTTGAATTTGTGTTTGTATTACAGCCTATATAAGCTGTTTGTCAGTCCTCTCTAACAACCTTTTCTCTCTGTGAGAAGGGTAGATTACTCTAGATACTTCGTTCCTTGCAGATGTCCAGAATTTCGTCCAAAACTCCCTGTCTTGGTGATGAATGATTTTTCTTTGTTGAAATATAACTTTGGAAAGTGACTAGTTTTGGGAAAAACATCTCACTCAATCATTCAAGGTTTGGATATTTTACCTTGAGTAACTTTGCAAATACAAGAGTAGAACCTTAGCAGGCATCATACATTTTCAGAGTTTTATTCATGAGGGTATCCAGGAATAGTATAAAACAGCAAGATATATTCTAATATGTATCATTGTTACTTCCTTGATTGGGTGGGTAAGGACATTTCTGGCAGACTATCTTACCTGGAATCTGAGGTAGTTTAAATTTATTATTTTTTTTAATTAGAAAGCCCTGGCAAAAACAGCCCGGGCTATATTCATTTTTAAAATCCCCAACACACTGTTGATATATAATTATGTTTCTCAATAAGGGTTAAACATGAGAGAATACCTGGATTTGCATTTGCTCATTCTTGAAACCATACTAAAATGACACTAAAGGAATTTTAGAAGGGTTAAAGCTACCAAAAGAAGAAGAAAAACAAGAAGAAGAAGAAGAAACAGCAATCAAAGTTTAAAACATCAAAACGGACAAATGGTAATTAACTTAGCAGGCCAAAAAGAAAAAAAAAAAGGAAATTGAAGTTGACTGTGGAGAAAGCTTAGAAATAACTATTTCCCACTAGGCAGTGCCAGGAAATTGCAAGAATTGAAAACAGCAAGAATCTCTGAAAAACAGGAAGGTGGGGGGGGGGCCTTAAACAAGAGGTCTGTTTGAAAATGTATATAAAAAGGAGTTTGACCCCACATATCCCAGTTGTCACCCTGAAACATTGGGTGAGTGCATGTACCCCATGCCAACAGGACACTCTGGAGAGAAATAACTTGTGGGACAATAGCTTCAGGGACACAAGTCTCATGTTCATAAGTACATGCAAAGGGAGTGGGAAATACAGCCCTTCACTGGCTGGAATGATAGCTCCATTCTGGAAAGTGGGTAGGAATTGTGGGTTATGCACCATCTCTGCTTCATTAGGTTGAGCATTAACCTTAAGGAACTTTACAAGTATGACTAACTACTTGGTGTGGGAATAATCTTAATTGTTGCTTTTGTTCTTTCCAGTGGAGACTCCCAAATCAAATTATTTTACTTTGGGTATTTTATCTAGTCTGGATTTATTCTATACTCTCATAAACTCTCATAATAAATGTTTGAATTTTCAAATGTGTTTCAAAGTACAAGGGGTTTTATCATCATGGTTCTATGAAATCACTAGACGCTGGTCACTAAAATCCTGTCAGCTCTGTGACCATCTTAAGACTCGTAGGGAGAAAGCATTTGGTATGATATAAATGTGTTTATGCAGTTAGTTTTCCTTTCACTTCAGTCTTCAATTTTATTTCTTTACCCCTGGAGCAGACACTGTTTTTTTTGACATGCACCTCATTCCCTCAGCCCCTGTGACTTTGGTAGCATTTGTGGTGGGTTCTTATCACTTTGATAGCTTCCCGCCTCACGCTCTTGCTGTGTCTCTTGGCATTTTCTTAAGCTTTGGGCAGCTCACTAAATCCCCAAACAGAGTAGCCTAGAAGTGCAACGAGTTCATTCCACCTGGGCAATCTTAACCAAAAAGGGTTGAAATCTCTGAATGAAACCTCCCAACTGCCAGAAGAACAACATAGAGGTATGGTCTACACAGTTCCTCAGAAGATCTCAGCTAGGATTAAATCATAGTTACTGTAAGTGGTAACCAGCTCAGTAATGTACCCTCAATTGGCTCTCTTCCCTTCCCTGTATCACTCGTCATTGTCCCTCACTTCTGCTTCCTGAGATTCCACACACCCCCACCCCCATTAGCTACTTGCACTGAAGTCCTTGATTCAGGCTCTGCTTTCGGGGAAAACCAAATGTAGACACTCCCATATAAATATTTAGCTATGACCTCTGGTCACCCCCCCTTTCATGCCCTGCAGAGAAGAAAAGGAAACCAAGTGCTTAGAATTTTGCAAATATATGGTGTTTATATTTTCATTTAACTTGTCTACCTTAAAACTGGGGTGGATAGCATGATTGCTAACATTTATACGAGATAAAACTTTTCTTATTTTTGGCTATTGATTCATATTAAAACAAGAATGACAGCAGCTAGCACATTATATTAATTTAAATGATGATTATTAAAATAAATTGTAATTTGGGCCTGCATTAGTAGAGGAGAATAATTAGAGATGTAGCCACTCCCATGGAGATGTCTGCAGGATTTGCGGGTTCTAGAATGAAAGGCCTACCACCTTTTTCTCTTTCTTCAGAAATCTGGGGCAGCTTGATTTGGAAACTATTGCTGATGTGTGCTGTGTTAGCCTAAAGAACTGGAGGAATTAAAAAAGAGTCTGTGCAAACATAAATTTCCCAGCATTTTTTCCTTTTCTGTGTCTTTTTCTGACCTTGGAGTTTGGAACACCTTTCTTTCTTTTTTTTTTTTTCTTTAATGTACAGATGGCAGACCCCTAACCAGAAAATATTTCAAATTTTATGGCTCTATTTTTTCTGAATCTGATCTTTTCCAACCTAGAAGAGCATATTTATCATCCCAACCAGCTTCACATTGCTCTACTCACTCTCATGTGGAGAAAAGAGTACAGGAACACCAAGAAAGGAAGGTTGAAGGGAGGAGGTTTTTGTCAATGATAGTGGTTTAATTTAAAATTAAAATTTAAAATTTATTCTATTTGTGGCATAGATAATACAAATAGTGCAAAGTGCTTCTTCTTTGAAAGGCAAACAATAATACTGGTTGTTTTGTGTATACTCAAAGGTATTGTATATGCATATAAATGCACTTCTACATATATGTACAAAAATATCACTGTATATATCAAATATATAACTAGATCTCAAAGTATAACTGTAATATGTATGTACATATCTAATATACAATACATAATTATAATTTATAATATTATATTTTATGGAGATAATACATACTCAGTAATAGTAACATAATGTGCATAGTGTTTGGCCTGTTCTATACCTTACTTTTTCACTTAGGGTATCTTGGAGATTTTTCCATGCTAAAATATATATAATAGAATCAATATTTTTAGTGTCTGTGTAGTATCCATTTTAGGAATATGCCATCAATTATTTAACCAACCTTCAGGAAGGATTTTGATATAGATCTTGGCATTTTTTGGGTCAATCTTTGCTAATACAAATGATGTTGCAAAAAATAGCCTCTTATATATGCCATTTTTCTCATACGTCATATCAGTAGGATAAATTCCTAGAAGAATTGCCACAATAACGGGTCTGAGAATTCATAATTTTGATAAAGATTGTGAAATTGCTAATTTACGCTCTTACAAGTTATGTTTGAGTGAGTCTGTTATCTGACATCCTGGCTGACTTGCTGAGTTGTACTTTTTGATTTTCAACAATCTGTTAGATGAAAAAAATAGTTCATTGGATCAGTAGCTTACTTTGATTTCTTTTATTATCATCTAGGTTGAGCACCCTTTTTTATGTCGAGAAGCAGTTGTATTTCCAATCCTGTGAATTGCCTTTTTTCCCCCTTGCTTATTTTTCTATTGCATTATTTAATTGATTTGTAAAACTCTAATATATAAGGAAATTGGTCATTTGTGAGTGACATAAGTTGTAATTTTTTTCTATTTGTCATTTGTATTTGATATTTATGGCTTTTTTATATGCAGAAAATTTAAGTTTTTGTGCCAGATGTATGGTTTCTTTTTTATTTTTTTACATACATGCAGGTTTATTAAAAATTTTGCTGACATAAAGGATATGTAGCACACAGTTTACAAATAATAATAAAATATACAATCTTTTTTGTTATAAATTCCATAAAGTCGATTGATTTCCATAGAATATTTATGTTAATTTCTGCTTTTTTGTATTTTGCATCCTATGTATGGTTTCTATTGTAGTTTGAATTTTGCAACTCACTTGGAAAGATTTCCCTTTTCTGAGATTATAAATGTATTTATCTCATGTTTTATGGTAGTACTTTAAAAATATCTTTATGTTTAGGGGTGCCTGGGTGGCTCAGTCTTTAAGCGTCTGCCTTTGGCTCAGGTCATGATCCCAGGGTCCTGAGATCAAGTCCCACATCGGGCTTCCTGCTAGGCGGGGAGCCTGTTTCTCCCTCTCCCACTCCCCCTGCTTGTGTTCCCTCTCTCGCTGTGTCTCTCTCTGTCAGATAAATAAATAAAATCCTAAAAAAAAAAAAAACTAAAAAAATATCTTTATGTTTAAATCTTTGATCTATTTTGAATTTATTTTGTGTAAGACAAGTTAGGAAGAAATCTTAATTTTTTCTGTATATCTACCGAGTTGTCTGAAAACCCTTCATTAAATAATCCATCTTCCCTGTAATCATTTGAAATACTATACCATTTTTATCATACTACATTCCTGTGTGTATTAGATTGAATTCAGGATTTTGTCATTTCTCTTATATTGACCTATTTTTCTAATGCATAAATATCACACATTCTTAATGATCATAGTTTTATAAATTATTTTAGTATATAGACAGCTAGTCTTGCCTCGGCCCCTGCTATTAACATTACCCTGGTTATTCTTGCATTTTGATTTTGCATATATATTTAAAACTGCCTCCTTTGATTTTTCTTAAACGATGTTTTTTGGGGGTCACATTAAGATATTGATTAGTTCAGATAATTGATATCCTTATGTTATTAAGGGTTGCAATCCAAGAATATGGTATGATTTTCCATGTTTTCCATTTTCTGTGTCCCTCAGTGCTATTGTAAACTTACTATTTTATTCTCACATATTTTTTAAGTTCATTTCTAGATATTTTATCATTTTGGTAGTACTATAAATGATTATTTTTACCATTAGCTTCTTAATGATTTCTCACCTTTATGAAGACTGTTGATTTTTGGATATTAATTTCATACTCATTCATCTTAATAATTTTTCTTAAAATTATAATAGCTTTCCAGTTTGATCTTATTGACCTTTCCCAGCAAATAATCATATTATCTACAAATAATGTTATTTTTGTTTCCTCCTGTGCAGTTTTGTATTTTATGTGCTTGCTTCTTTCCCTAAAGTTGTTGTTTAGTACTTCTGGTATAAAGTTAAAAAATTGAGGTGAAAAGAGGTATGTGTTTGTTTTTTTAGTCCTTTACATTAATGAGAGTTCATTTCCAATTCATTTTGCTTAATTTCTTCCTTCAAATCTTCCATTTATACCTTTTGGTGAATACTTCAGATAGAATTTTTTTTCTTCCTTTTTTATTAAAATATGCAGTGTTATATTGGTTTCGGGTGTACAATATAATGATTCAGTAATTCTACACATTATTCAGTGCTCATCACAATAACTTGATCTTCTTTATTTCACTCATCCTCCCACCCACCTCCCCTCTGGCAACCACTAGTTTGTTCTCTGTATTTAAGGGTCTGTTTTTTGTTTTTTTGTTTTTGTCTTTTTTTCTTTGTTTGTTTTGTTTCTTAAATTCCACATATGAGTGAAATCATATGGTATTTGTCTTTCTCTGACTGACTTATTTAACTTAACATTATACCCACTAATTTTATCCATGTTACTGCAAATGGCAAGATCTCATTCTTTTTTATGGCTGAGTAATATTGCATTTTGTATACGTGTGTGTGTGTGTGTGTGTGTGTGTGTGTGTGTGTGTGTGTGTGTATCACATCTTCTTTATCCATTCATCAGTCAATGGACACTTGGGTTGCTTCCGTATCTTGGCTTTGTAAATAATGCTGCAGTAAACATAGGGGTACATATATCTTTTTTATTTTATTTATTTATTTAATTTTTTTTTAAGATTTTATTTATTTATTTGAGAGAGAGAGAATGAAAGATAGCACAAGAGGGAAGAGGGTCAGAGGGAGAAGCAGACTCCCTGACGAGCAGGGAGCCTGATGTGGGACTCGATCCTGGGACTCCAGGATCATGACCTGAGCCGAAGGCAGTCGCTTAACCAACTGAGCCACCCAGGCGCCCCATATATCTTTTTTAAATTAAAGTTTTCATTTTCTTTGGTAAATACCCAGTAGTGTAAATAATTACTGGATCATATAGTAATTTTATTTTTAAGTTTTTGAGGAACCTCTATACTGTTTTCCACAGTGACTGCACCAATTAGCACACCAACCAAGAGTTCGTAAGTGTTCCTTTTTCTCCACATCCTTGTCAACCCTTTTTTTAGAATTATTTCTTTTATTACAAAACTTAATAATTTTATGATTTCTGTACTTTTTCCTTATAAGAATAAAATAAAACAGCTGATGTTCAAAATTGGAAACTGGATAATCAGACAAAACAGTCACATTTATTTCAATAGTTCAAAGTGCATGCAAATACAGCAAGTCAGGTCACGTTTCAAGATACAGTTTTAAGTATAATGAAAACAATATAAAAAATGAAAGTGTAAATAGAAATAAAGCTCAATTTTTTTAAAAATTCAAGTAACCCGAAAACCTTTAGACTAAAATATTCTACTTACAACAATTCAGAAATGCCTTAATTTATAGATACAGTAGTACAGTGCAATCCCAAAAGACTTCTCAAAGAAAGAGAATCACCCCAAACCAGTCAGCTCAGAACAAGAGTGAAGTTCTTGGTACTGGCTATTCCTGATTCGGCAGCCTCACTCACTGTCAATTGGTATGGTTCAACCCATGATACTTTGATGTTTAGGCAAATTCTAAAAAATGTTTAAAGTTTAATATGAGGCCAACACCCTACTAAGAGTTTCTGAAATAGTGCTCGCTTCGGCAGCACATATACTAAGAGTTTCTGAAATGGCCACTATATATTTAAAAGATTTTAAAGACCAATTTCAACTTCAGGCCTATGGTATTACTGGGGGAAAGACAGAAATTAATACTTCTTCCATTACTTAAAACCTTTCTGTAAGGTTAGCAACATGGCCTTTACAACTTCCTCATGAAAATCGTACTTAAATATATACTTATTTCTACACATACAGAACTTTTATGTATAGTAGAAAAAGTTCCCACTAGTAAGATAATTAAAAGTTGTTAATGTTCTTTGTCAACCCTTTTTATCACGTGTGTTTTTTATTTTAGTCCTTCTGACAGGTGTAGGGGATACCTCATTGTGGTTTTGATTTGCATTTCCCTGGTGATTAGTGGCATTGAGAATCTTTCCATGTGCCTATTTGCCATCTATATGTCTTTGGAAAAATGTCTATTCAGATCCTCTGTCCTTTTTAAATCATATTATTTGTGTTGGGGGTGTTGAGTATGCATAAATTATATATATATATATATATATATATATATATATACACACACATACCCCTTATTGGATGTATCATTTGCAAATATCTTCTCCCATTGCCATTTTGTTAAATATCCAAAAGCTTTTTATTTTGATATAGTACCAATAATTTTCTCTTTTCTTAGGAGATGTATCTAGAGAAATGTTTCAATAGGTAGTGTCAAAGAAACTACTGCCTATGTTTTCTTCCAGGAGTTTTATGATTTCAGGTCTCACATTTAGGTCTTTAATCCACTTTTATTTTCATTTTTTTAAAGATTTATTCATTTATTCATTTGTTTATTTATTTATTATTTTTGGGGGGCATTGGGGAGAGGGTGAAGCAGACTCCCTGCTGAGCGGAGAGCCCGATGCAGGGCTTGATCCCAGGACCCCAAGATCATGACCTGAGCCGAGGGCAGATGCTTAACTGGCTGAGCCACCCAGGTGCCCCAGAGATTTATTTATTTATTTTAGAGAGAGAGAGAGAGAGAGAGAGAGAGAGAGAGAGAGAAAGCGAGCATGCATGGAGTGGAGGAGGGACAGAGAGAGAGAGAGAGAGACTCTCAAGCAGACTCACCACTGAGCCCAGAGGTGAGCCCAGAGCTGGGCATTCTTGACCCTGAGATCATGACCTGAGCCAAAATCAAGAGTCGGAGCTTAATTGACTAAGCCACCCAGGCACCCTGGTCTTTAATCCATTTTGAGTTTATTTTTGTGTATGGTGTAAGAAAATGGTCCGGTTTCATTCTTTTGCATGTAGCTGTCCAGTTTTCCCAGCACCATTTATTTATTAAAGAGACTATCTTTTCTTCATTGTATATTCTTGCTTCCTTTGTCATAGATTAATTGTATAAGCTCAGCTTTATTTCTGGGCTCTCTAATCTATTCTGTTGATCTATGTGTTTATTTTTGTGCCAGTACCATAGTGTTTTGATTACTACAGCTTTGTAGTATATCTTGAAATCTGGGATTGTGATACCTCCAGTTTTGTTCTTATTTCTCAAGATTGCTTTGGCTATTTGGGGTCTTTTGTGGTTTCATACACATTTAATATTATTTTTTCTAGTTTTGTGAAAAATGTTGGTGTTTTGATAGGAATTGCATGAAATCTGTAGATTGCTAGAAATAATTTTTAAAGAAATTAATAGAATTTATTTTTAAAGCAGGTTTAATTTTATAGAAATTTAATGGAAAGTATAGAGCCATTATGATATTTTACTGTTTTTGTAGAAGTGTCTGTTTCTTAATGATGTTTCTAATTTTGCTCTCATTTCTGTAATATTATTATTTTTTTTCTTCTCATTTTTCCCTGAATTCTAACATGTTTTAATTCTATCTTCTATTATTATCACGGATCATCCCTGAAGAGATGATTTCTGTCAAATTTATTTACCATTGTCACTACTATTGAGCACAGTTTTCACTGGTAACATGACAATATTTGGGGGGCAAATGTATTTTATTTTGATTTACTCCCTGTTTCTCTTCTTCTCTATTCTTTTAATCTTCATATGGGATCTAGCCTGGTTTCTGTTTAATTAATACAATCTTTTGAATGAGATAAATTCCAAATATATCAGCTATTTGCAAAATGTCAGTGTGGAGATGGATCCAGGGCTCTACTCCCTCTAGTAGGAATTCTCCCATGACACCTGGTTATGTTTGTAAGTGAATTCTTTTCACGTTTATTTTTCCCCAGCTCACTGATATTGACACTATGGGCTTCTCATAATGCAGTCTATCTCCTCCCCTGTCCAACCGACAGATGCTTTCTACAGAACTGGCTTGGCTATGTGGATCCTTGTTCAGCACCATCTTCTCTGCTTCTTAAAATAAGACAAACTGGATATAGGAAGGCTCCCTCCCTGTGTTTCTGTTATTATTCCAAATAAGACATTGTTGATCTTGCACATCAGATGTTTCTCTTATTTAGAGAACTGTAGTCTGAGACATTCTCTCTCGAGCCACCCATACCTCAGTTGATCTTCCCTACATTTAACAGCCCTTTATCAAATTAAATAGTTCTGATTTGTACAAATCTTCTAGTTTCAATCAGAGATAGATTTGCATTTCTGTTTCTCTTTATTATTTTGGATGGTTTCTAAGGGGAAGAAGAGAGAAATTATCATTCTAATGTATTATTTTAAAATAAAAAAATCTGAACTATTCCTGAAATTCAATTTTTAATATTACTAAGTCCAATTTCACTCTTGTTCTTTAGTTTTGAATCTTGGCTAGAAACAATTTTTCAGGATTGGGTATCTGTACACCTTGGTAAATGTAAAGAAATGCTTTAAGTGAGAGATGCTGAGACAGTTTTTAAGAGGAGTGCAGGGAGCAGGGAGATAGACATGTGATATAAGGAGAACAGAATAAGGGGTTGTACTATGTTATTTTCATTGTAGGATTAAGCTAGAACTTTAATGTGTATGTGTGACTTATTAGATGACAGTAGTTTTATAACTCTGTAATGTAATATAATATGTAATATTATGTTTTTTCAGAGCTATACAAAGAAAAATAAAAGCTAATGGCTCTTATTTTCAGTTAAACAAAAATCAGGAATAGTGATGACAAGAGTCACTATATTTAAAAGTGACTTTTATATTAAAAAGTGGCTACAGGGCGCCTGGGTGGCTCAGTTGGTTAAGCGACTGCCTTTGGCTCAGGTCATGATCCTGGAGTCCCGGGATCGAGTCCCACATCGGGCTCCCTGCTCAGCAGGGAGTCTGCTTCTCCCTCTGACCCTCTTCCCTCTCGTGCTCTCTATCTCTCATTCTCTCTCTCTCAAATAAATAAATAAAATCTTTAAAAAAAAAGTGGCTACAAAAAGCCACTATTTAAATAGTTATTTTATTTTATTTTTATTTATTGACAGAGAGAGTGAAAGAGAGAGCACAAGCAGGGGGAGCGGCAGGCAGATGGAGAAGCAAGCTTCCCGCTGAGCAAGGAGCCCGACCTGGGACTGGATCCCAGGACCCTGAGACTCAATCCCAGGACCCTGAGATCATGACCTGAGCCGAAGGCAGACGCTCAACTGACTGAGCCACCCAGGCGCCTCTAAATAATAATTTTAAATGCAATTGCCAGTGTCTTATGAGTTCAGTTCTTCAGGTGGAGAACACATATTTATCAGGAAATAATCTGATGAAGTTATCAGATTAATTTTGTTATTTGGTTATTTCCTTCACTATTCTCTCTAAATTAGTAAATTAGGATGTTCATTTCAAGAGAAAAATGAAATTAAATAAGAGGCTTTTCTTGAAGCATATTAAAGGTTTCACTGAAAGTTGAATTTGAGGGATGACTGGGTGGCTCAATTAGGTAAGCAGCTGCCTTTGGTTCCGGTCCTGTTCTTAGGGTCCCGGGATCAAGTCCCACGTCGGGCTCCCGCCTCAGCGGGGAGCCTGCTTCTCCCTCTGCCTCTGCCCTTCCCCCTGCTCATGCGCACACTCTCTCTCTCAAATTAAAAAAAAAAAAGTTGAATTTGAACTATTTTTGCTCAGTTCTAGACTGAAATCCTAGGCACATTTTATAATGCAGGGATAAATTTTACCTTAATTTCTGCTTTTTTAGTATAGCTGCCTGATCTTACCAAATATATAAAATCAGCTTGCTGGTGGCTAAGACTTTTAGAAATTAAAACAAAATGTGTTAGGTAGGAGTACTTATCAGGAGTTAGTTGGGAAATGTAAGCATAGAATTCTACATATATTAATTAATCAAGATAAATTACATTTATTCCAAAGAATTCCCCAATTCCCCAATTACTTATTGGCCACCAGCTTTAAATACTGTGTGCTGAATTGAGTAAAAAGAAGTAAAAATTTATCATGATAAGAAATTGTACTTGGGATTTGTTAATAATTTCATCTGGATAAGAAGTATATTATAAAATATATGGCATACGCCCTTCCAAAGTATTAATAAATTATTTTATAATAGCAGCAACTCATTATGTACAAAGAACCAAAAGAAAGAGTATACAAGTTAGAAAGAACATGGACTTTGAATTCAGTCATATCTATGTTCAAAATCCAAAATCCTGCTTCAGTTCTTATAGGAAATGTGACCTTGGCCAAGTTATTCAACTTAAGAATCTCCTCATCTTTGAATTAGTAATGCAAGCACCTATATTGTGAGGAAGGGTACATGCTTTAGACCACCTCAGTTTGAAAGCAAGATTTAGGCAAGGGAGGGAGCCAAACAGCAATCTTATGTCCAAATTCACATGATCACTGGACACAATATTACAGGGGCTTGTAATAATCAGTTTCCCATTTGTCTTTGCCATTTTATCTTATTTCTCTATTGGTTCAAAACTTTTATGAAAAAAGAGGTGATATATAGAAACCTCATCAGTAAAAACCAAAACAATGAGTTAAAATAAGAGAAGAGACTGAGGAGGGTTGAATCCTAATTCTACCTCTTACCACTTGGGCAAATTACTTAACCAGTCTGTGCCTTAGCACCTTCATCTATCACGTGGGGATAACAATAGTAGCTATTTTCTTGTGGTTTATGTACAGCAGCAAATGGTCATAATTTACTAATCTTTTTGTTCTCCACAAAAATAGGGAAAATCATTAATTGTACTATATACTTTAAGATAGTTTTAGTCTTAAAAGAGGAATTAAACTACAGGTCTCCCAAAATAGAGTCTTGAATGGTAAACATCTGGATGGACTGTTCCTGTTTGAGGTTTGCAGCACCCGCCCAATCAAACACATGAAAGTAGTCTTTTAAGTTAGAGCGGTTTGGGGGCCTAGGTGCCAGGGAACCTGTTCAAACAATAGATAGCTGGTTAACCAACGGTCTGATATCACCAGGAGATAAACATGAAAAATATGTGGATGAAATCTTGGCTAAGCTTAAAAATGTAACTATTAAAAAATAGACTGTTACTGAGAATGCAGACGTTAGAGAGTACTAATAACCATCATAAAAGACACAATTCCAAGAAACACGAGAAAGAAATTCAGGCAAAACAGACAGGTCTGCTTACTCATATTCCATCAGAACACCTTGTGTTTGAATCATGCTGAAGAGTACTTGCTAAAGGAATTAATAATAAACATTGTGAATAAAGTACGCTGGAATTCTACTATGTTACAGCAACAGGAAAAGTGTAGGAAATATTCCACTTGATCAGTATCTTTTTCATCTAAAATAATAAATACATATACCAAGTATGACAATGTACCATTTGACTAGAATTCACAACTAAAGGCCAGATAATGCCCTTTAGTTTCTGCTGGTAATGTGGTCTTCACAATCATTCAGTTCTCATTTAACAGAAATAAACCCAGTTGAATCCTCCATTCAGCATCTATGGATTGGATGAGAAGTAAGGTCTAAGAAACAGAAAAGCTTGCCTTTCATTTTGACTTGTATATTCAGAATATGAATACATTGTCAGAGTTATGTATTGTAAATATCTCCTTTCAATGTGCAGGGTTTTTTTTTTATTCTTTTAGGGGTATTTTAAAAAAAAAAGATTTATTGATTTGAGAGGGGGAGAGAGAGCGAGAGAGAGAGCGAGCTTCCAAGCACAAATAGGGGGAGGGGCAGAGAGAGAGAATCCTTAAGTAGACTCCCCCCTGATTGTGGAGCCTAACAGGGGGCTTGATCCTAGGGCCCTGAGATCATGATCTGAGCCAAAATCAAGAGCTGGCCACTTAACTGACTGAGCCATTGAGGTGCCCCTTTTAATGGTACTTTTAGCGAACAAAAGTTCTCTATTAAAAAAATTCTTTAATTTAATGATGTTCAATTTGTCATTCTTTTCTTAATGATTTATGTTGTTTCATGATGCTGTTTAAGAATTCGTTGCCTCCTGGGACTCCTGGGTGGTTCAGTTGGTTAAGCCTCTGCCTTCAGCTCAGTCCTGGGATCCAGCCCCATATCTGGCCCTCTGCTCAGCACATCAGGCTCTCTGCTCAGCAGGGAGTCTGTTTCTCCCTTTCACTTTCCTTCTGTACTCACTCTCTCTCTTTCTCTCTCTCAAGAGAATAAATAAAATCTTTAAAAAATAATTAAAAAAGATTGTTGCCTCCTTAAGGCAAAGGAAGAGAGAATGCCAGTATGAATTCACCTAAAGCTTAATTTTATCTCATATATGACAAAAATCAAAGGCACTGCCATTTAATCAATCTTATTGGTACTATAACATCCCAGTTTTATTAAAAAATATTAATGTAATAATAAGTCATAAATTCTATGAGTTTACTGGAAGCAATACGTACATACTTACTAAACTCCTAATACAGATGAGTCTAAAATTTCTTGTAAAAATTCCATTCTTAGACTGATCCAACTTTTAGAAGGTTTTTATATATAGTGACTGAAACTTCCTCTCCGAGACGTCTACTTACTTGCACAGGTGTTCTTCATATGGTGTCTAATTTTTCCTCTATACACCAGTTCTCCAGATACTTAGAGATAACTCTCATCTGCCTATGGAGACATTGCTTTTAAAAGGCATCACATGAGTGAAAGAACACTTGGTTTTGAGGTGATAGAGGAAGAGAGCCAGCAGCCACTGAAACCATGGATCTGAGGCTTAGAAGTGATTTCAGGAATCTGAGTGGGACTCTGGGCCTCATTTGACTTAGGGATGTGTGAATATTGAGCATGAATGTATAGAGAATGCTTTTCTGGGGTTTTTCCACTTTTTAGTGAGGGTCAAAGAGGTACAGGGGCAATTAGGAATGCAAAATCACTGAACTCATATGGGAGAGCTTATAGAGGGTAGTGTTATTGGCTAGAGTGATTTGTATTAAGGCCTGATGAAAGGTCTGTGTATTTGTTGATTTTTAATTCATTGTTGTAGGTATACAAGTTTAGTAAAGTGAAGGATCAAAAATCATATATTAGGGAGTTAATGATAAACTAGTATAGTTAGTATGGATAAAGTAAACTTTTCTCTTAGTGATAATAGAAAAATATTGAAGGCTGGAGTATCTAAAAGTGATGTGAGGGCTGTTAGCTCACTGGTAAGAGAGAAAACAGAGTTTTATTGTCGTTTTGAGAAATTTGTGCTTAAACACTGAAAAAGTGATACTTAAATTGTAGAAAAAGATTGGCAGTGATAAGAAGTGTTATCATATTCACTTGAGAGCTCTGTCTACTTTGTGGAAGGTTGCCACTTAACATTTTGCCAATTTTATGAGTAGTTGTACATAGAAACCTGTGCTAACTTCTGCAGTATTTCTGATTATTCACACAGTGCTTTGCTGCCCTTAGAGATCAAGTTGGCTGGAAGTTCTCTTAAGTATCTTCTGGGCCTTTTGAAAACGCAGGTAAATAAGAGACAGGGTATCCCAGAAAAGGAAGAGGTAATTAAAGAGGTTCAAGAAAACACGAGAAGATATTCAGAATCCAGGAAGACTAGAACTTAGTCTTGGAAAAAATGAAATTTTAAGATTTTATTTATTTATTTATTTATTTATTTATTTATTTATTTATTTATTTAATTGACAGAGAGAGAGAGAGAGAGAGAGATAGCGTGAGAGGGAACACAAGCAGTGGGAGTGGGAGAGGGAGAAGCAGGCTTCTGGCTGAGCAGGGAGCCCGATGCGGGGCTCGATCCCAGGACTCTGGGATCATGACCTGAGCTGAAGGCAGTTGCTTAACCAACTGAGCCACCCAGGCGCCCCCAAAAATGAAATTTTAAATCAGAAAAGAATGGAAAGCAGAAAAAATGGGATAAAGAAAGAGCTTCAGAGGTCCTAATTATGTCTACAATGGCAAACATATCCTAATATATAAATGTATCAAAATGTTGTACACCTTAAATTTTCACAATGTTATGTGTCAAATATATTTGAATAAAAAAGAAAGAAAAAGAAAAAGCTACAGAGATATATAAAGGAGGAAGAATGGGGGAGGTAATTAACATTTAATAATATAATCTTTTCATAAACTAAGGAGGCTTGATAGTTGAGAATAAAAAGTCTCAGTTACATTTAGTCTTGACGAGAGTAAAAAATATACACAACTTACCATAGTCATTTTAAGGATCATGATAATCATTCCTTTATGAATATAAGGAATTAGGAAAAAGTTTTATCACTCAAAGGTGCATTAATACTATGGATTTGTGTAGGAAAATACCAAGGCACACACATATTAAGTAATAACAGTATTATTCTTTTTTAAATCTGGACCCTAAGAATGAAAGAATTCTGTTGTCTGCCTGCTAACCTGAATTAGTGTTTTCTCTAATGCAGAATCAATCCAAGACTGATTGTTGCTATATTCCAGAGAGGCTCAAATTTCCTCTCATCAGGAAATAATAATGTCCCTAAATATGGTGAGGTTCCTGCAAGTATTCTTTTTGTCAGTCACTTCACTTAAACTTGGAGACTTTTGGAAATATCATCAATCCAGATTAGTCCTCCCAAGAGGTTGAGTCTTCCTTAAAACCTGACAGGATCTCCTTTCTTTCTAAAACATCTCACATCTAGAACTCTTTGTAAAGTCATTTGGTTTCCAGTTCTTCTAAACATTATATCTTTTCAAATTTATACTACCTCTTGCAAGAATCGGGATAATTTTCATTATTTTGCTGTATAGTTAAAGGGTATCTTTCAGTAGTTAAAAGAGTTCAGGTGTTAAGCTGAGAGCCCAATTCATGACCAGGATCTTTCCAAGATATTAGAAAGACTCTGGTTTATTTCATGTAGGTCTGTGTTACATCATGGAGTTGGTTTTCAGGTAAAATAATCTATCTTCAGTGACATTTGGAAATCAGTATAATGTTTGCTAATATTTTTCTCAAATGTGGAAGGGTACTACTTCACTCCTTCTTAGATGTTAGTGCTGAGTGGTAGCTGTCCCTAATCCTGATTTGCCCTTCTGGGCTCTGGCTCTTCCCCAAGCCTGTCCCAGAAGAGAGTCCCATGCCTGTAGAGGAGTGAGAAGTTTTGTCACTATACTATGCTACCTACCAGATAGCATTGTCCTGGATAAATATACACCTGGAATTTTAAGCACTTATTTGTTTTGTGACTGTTTGCCAAGAATCCAATCAAGCATATAACAGACTAACAGAGTGCCTTCTACATCTCAAGACTATGTGCTAGTCATATAGTGGAGGGGATACCAGACAAATCATTGCTTTCGTGGAATTAATAGACAATAAGCAAAGGCATTTTAAATGGAGAGGGTGCTATGAAGACAACAGGGTGGTGGGATAGAGAATGTGTAGGAGAGGCTATGTTAGATTTGGAAATCAGAGAAGACTATTCTTTGAAATTGTTGAGACCCGAATGATCAGGAGCCAGTCCTGTGAATATCTGAGAGAAGAATCTTCTGGGCAGAAGGAAAGTGAGTACCCTAAAGTGGGATCAAGTCGGTATGTTTTAAGAACAGGAAGAGGCTAGTGTGGGTGTAGGACCTAGACAAAGGGAAAGATATGAGAAAGTTAGACTGGTGAGCAGAAACTAGGTCACATAGACTATGAGAAATTGAAATTTTATTTCAGGTACAATCGAAAACCACTATAAGATTTTGAATAAGAAAATTTCATGGTCTAATTTTGATTATACAATGATCATTCTGAATATTAGATGGGGAACAAGGGAAATAGCTCATCCAGCATGACCACTTAAAAGACTCTGCCCATAGTCTATGCAAAGAATTATGAAGGCTTGTGCTAGGAAGGGGGTAGCAGAAATAAGAGAAAGTGGTAGATTCAGGATTTATTTGGGAGTTAGACTTGACTGATTTGCTAATTGGTTGGCTATAGAGAATGAAGAAAAAGATACAACTCGATTGATTCCTGGGGTTTTGGCTCAAGAAACTAGAGGATGATGGTGAGATTTATGGATACAACTAAAGCATATATTCCTAGAGACAAGAATTCCAGGATGACTTTCTGATTATACCAGGCTCTGATTTTGGTAACTCTAAAGTATTATTCTAGGAGTTATCTCAGGACTCATAGACAGCCTGCTCCTCCAGCCTCTCCAGTCATTTGGACAGGACCTAATTCCCTGTATTACATTTCTTTATCTTTTACGTGCTAGAGTGATTTCTCTTTCTTGCAACTGAACTCTGTTAGTGTGAGCCTGGAGAAAATCAAGAATAAAGTTTCGTTGAAGACAAGAGAAAGAAGTGTTGTGCAATACAACTGTCAACTCTGTTGAATTGTGGAATGCTGCCGAGGGATCAAGTAAAATTAATAAAAGGAGTGATCTCTGGATTTAACATGGAAGTAATTGGAGCTGATGGTAACTATCGTTCAGTAGAATGTTGGAATAAAGTCCAAATGGATAAGGTTGAGAGGAGCAAATAGGAAATGAGGGAGTAACAGAGGAACTATATAGATGAATATTTTAATTAGTTTTGTTGTGAAATGGAGCAGAGAACTGTTATCATAGCTACAGGGGTCAAAGGAGTCAAGGAAGGATGTGTTTGGAGTGAAGATACCTTACATATTAGTTATCTTGCTTTGGCTGCAAGTTGTAGAAATTCCAATTCAAATTGACTTATGCAGTAACAATGTGAATGGTTTGTGTGAGTCTTGAATTGGGGGCTCTAACTGCATTTTTCTGCAGCTCTCAGTTCTGCAGTTCTCTACATTTTTCCTTGTGCACAGTTTCAGTTTTTATTAAAATAGTGAAATTATAACAACACTCTGGCCTTCATATATTTACAGAATATAGACCAGAGTGAGTGGAAAACACAAGAGTCCTGACATTCACTCTGATTAGACCAGTATAAATCAATCAATGTCCAGAGGAATTTCATGAGCTAATTTGCTAGGATCTGGGTGACCGTGTATAGGGGAATATCGTTACCTGGATTGCTTATACCTTGACGCTGAAGGTGGAGGTCATTCTCATCCAACATTTGGCTGATGGACAATGGGGAGTGGAGGGGCTGGTGAAGTTCATAACCCAATATGCTCTCTATGTGCTATGGCAAAGAATCTAGAGGAAGAGAACAATAATAGAACAGAGACTAGAGGTAATTTTAGATCGAGATCTCTGAGACAGTAGGAGAAGTAATCCAGTGCACAAGTGCAGGAGCTGGTGATGGATTGGAGGAGGGTCACCTTCTCCATTGAGAAGAGAAAGGGAGAAAGTGTGGCTAGAGAAGAAAGCTGGCTTCATTTAGAAAGAAGGAGTTCTCATATGATGGCTTCTATTTTCCCAAGGAAGGCAACAAACAAGATCATCAGTTGATGGTGAGAGGCAGAGAGGCAGAGGAATGTTGACACAAGAGAAGGTATGAAATCATCATTTTGGAGAGTGTAAAAGTGACATGTTGAGGTGTCAAAAACCAAAATTCAATCAAGTAAATTTGAAGATCTAATTGGCTTTATTAAATGATTCATGAATCAGCCAGTATCCCATCTAGCAAATAGAGGGGAGATCTGAGAAGTTTTACAAAATAGAGGTTTTTTATAGGAGGGAGAGTGGAGCAAGAAAGTTATTAGCAAAAGAAAAGGTTTGGGGCAAGGTTGCTTTTCCTTAGGGGGAAGAAGAGGGTGACTTATCAAACAGGTTACCTCATCTTCCTTTGAGGGATGGAGAGGGTCCATATGGCAGATTCATTGGTGCTGATCAGAAAATTTCTGACTGACTGGTTAAGACTACATTTCTGGGGAGGTTGAAATTGCAGTTATATTAGGTAGTAAGCCCCAATTTGGAGTCTTGGCATAAGTGATGCCATTTTGGGCTGGTGATTTTCTTTTCAACAAGGGAAGATACAGAAGAATCAGTGAATGACTGAGACTAACTATGAAATCCTATTTCTATTTTGGAGGATTGCAATTTTTTCAGGCACTCAGGTTAACAAACTTGAAGGAATTATTTATTACCTCTCCTTTGTTTTCTATTTTCCACACTCAATTTCTAAAAATGATTTTCCTTAAGATTTTTTTGTTAACAGCCATTCCTTCCCTTCTATCCCACCCTCACTCCTCTGATGTAAGATGTCATCTTTGCACAGAAGGATTATTCTTAGCAGAAATTTCCCCCTCCTTTCTTGATCCAACCACACAGCTGTCAGAATAATCATCCATAAATACAATTTTTGTCATGTTGTTTCCTTGTTTGTCCAAGTTTCAAAGGTCTTTAGGCTAGGTCTTCCTTGCATGTTTTCCCTATGCCTTGCAATATAAAAATTTCTTGTCCTGTCAGTCTAGTCTTTTCCTTTGACCAGGAATGTAATATTTCCTTCTCCTTTTCTGTGTTCGCTCATAGTTTCCTTGTTAGTATGTACAAACATGATCTTTTCAGGCCAATAAATTACACCCATTCTTTAGGACTCCACTGTCCAAAGAACTTTCTGTGATGATGGGCATATTCTGTATCTGCATAGCCATGTAGGGGCCACGGGTCTGCTGCACCAAGATGGGCCACTTTGGCATGAAGATTATTTTGAGTTAAAAACAATCAAAACTCAACAGATTCAGGAAAAACTCTTTACTTCCTCCTCAACTGCCTAAATTTACATTGGAAAGGAAAGCCTGTATCAGGAAAAGTGCTAGTAATAGATGTTTCTTTTTACCTAAGAAACTTACTTGCATAACAAGGCTACCTCTGTTTTCCAAACATCTTTGCTCACCCGCCTGCTAATGGTCTTCCTCTCCCTTGTATCCCCAGATCTCTATTCCTGTCTTTGGCTTAGGATGTAATGCAAGCCTCATGTTGCCTGATTATCTTTGGAATTTTATATCTGTGTGGATTCCCTGTAAGTACAAAACTAAATTTGATTTTCTCCTGTTCATCTGTCATGTAAAATGAATTTTTAGTCCAGCCAGAAGAACCTTGGACAGAAGAAAATTTCTACCTCCCCAACAGCCACATGCAACTATTGAGCACTTGAAATGCGTGAGGAACCTATATTTACATTTTAGTTTTACTTATACTTAATATTACTTATATTTAAATTTAAATGTAAAGAGCCATGTGTGGCTGGTGGCTGCCACATGTACAGCACAGCAGGAACTACAGCTTATCCCATTCCTTCCCTGAAGTCATTTAACTAGTTAAACTTTTATAGCCATTCCCCCTCCTGGAAACTCCAGCAGCTTTGATGATCTATATAGCACAGTTGTACACTTATCTCTATATTTTTCTATTTTCATGTTTTTATACTTGCCTTGTTGCTCCCCATCTTATTTTTCTCTTTTACTTACAATGTTGAGCAAAGACCTTTTTCTGATATACAGTTCAATAACAGTTTATTACTATTAGGACAGTAGTATTTTAATTGCTGCTCTGTGCCATGTTAAAATTATATTGTTGTTTTACTAAAGAGTTACTCAGACATATAGCATTTTCCTGGAAGTTGTGGGACCATTTGATTTCCATAATTTACTAGTCAAACTGGTACTCTAGCAATTAAATCTAAAAGTTTTTAAGTTTGAGGACATTCAACTTTTGAAGTAGGAAGTAAAGGGGCCATGTTGCCAATCTGGAGGGAAGTTAAAGGGATTACTAAGTAATTCTGTACCGCCCCTCTCCTGAAGGGTTATTCCAATCCACTCACATAATACATGTTTTTTTTTTTTTTAAATCAGTTGAAAGAAATGTAGCATTCTCCTTTCCTTCCAATGGAAAGCTGGCCTTCACTTATGCAAATGATGGCCCTCATGCTGGGGGCCCACAAGAGAGTGCCTGACACAATTGCATCAACAGAGATATAAATCCCTCTACTCACTGGCCTTCCCTATTCATGAAGCTGCTTCAGTGTTCAGTAATGTTCATTTGCATGTTAACACTAGCAAAAAGTATGCAAAACCTGAATGCTGAACTTTTCAAAGGGGAGGAGGGAATAATGCAGCAGGGAGGCAGACAAGGGAGAAGGGAAAAGCCCAGAGCAGATAGTTTGGCTTGGTTTTGCTTTCTAGACAATGAATGTCTAGAAGCAAAATCAGCTTGCCAATCTACCTTTCTTAAAAATAAAATGTAGTCAAGCTCATTTGCCTCTTGCCAGATTGGGCAACTTGATTTTTTTTCCAGGGTTTTTTAAAACTTGGATTTAAACTCTTAAACTTGGATATAAGGTCTATCAATTCAAATGCTGTGGCTGGCCCATATCAATCTTGCCCCTAAGAATAAGATTTTTATCTTTCTCATTTGTCTGTTTGTGGGTACTTCCTTATTTTACACACACACACACACACACACACACACACACACACATATGAACACACATGAACACACACACATATCCTCTATCAAGTAAATAATGTTATATACTATATGCCAGATAGTAGCATTCTGATAATGACAAGGTGGTTTGATTTGGCTAAATTCTGTGATTTATAATGACTAACATTATTCTATTACATTTGGATACCTCTGTATGATATAAATACTTTTGCTTCTTTCACTTATATGTCATATAAATATAAGGGCAGCAAAACAACAAGCAAACATAAAAAGCAATGATCTCTTTAGCCCAAAAAAACATTTTTTTTTTTACTATTGGGGAAAAAAGGTTACTTCAAGAATGGTACAGCCAAAAAGGATGTTTAGTTAAATCCTGAAAAAAGAAAAACATGGAGAAAACAGAATAACAAAGAAAGAATGCTAAAAAGACAGTAGTTGAAGAGAAATCTGACATTTAAACCTAGGCCTCTCCTGGTGCCCATGGCAACTCTTCTGACAACTTAGTAAAAAAAGCAAAAAGAAAAAAAGAAAAAAGACAAAAAATCCATTCTCTTCTTTGCTTTCAAGGATAATCCTTGCTTTTTATTTTTTCTCTCTGGGAACCATGACAATTTTTTTTCTTTTTTGGGACCATGCAGGAATTTCTTTTATAATAGACCTGATAAATAATGGAGGGTTAATATCCTTTAGACAACTAGATGGGAAATTTGATCTTCCCAGAACACATTTTCACACTTATATGTGACCTGGGTGCTAAGAAGCATAAGTAGGGTTTAGTTGTTTTATATTTAGGATTTATGCTATTTTACAATTCTCAAGTCGAACACAGTATTAAATATAATTCATGTAAGATGAGTAACTTATTTTAATTGTTCTGTCGAACACAGCATGTGATAATCATTCTCTGTCAATTTGAATGAAGTTCCTGTGTATTCTTTCATCTGATTATCTCTGGGTATATCATCACCTAAGATTAGATAAAAATAAAAGATGTACACTAAATCTATGACATTCAACTTCTATTTCAAACATAGTTTCCAAATTGAGAGTCATTTTTCAAGAGCTCTATTACATCAGGATGTGATTCTAATTTCAAAGGGTGGGAACCACTGTGGGGTGGGAACCACTGTTGCCAGGAAGATAGAATTACTGCCCAATGAGCCTCACTGCTATTTTATATGTAATTTGCTCAATATTGTTTTCATTTTCTTTTAAGTGGGGAATGAGGAATGGTTATATTTCCATTGTTTGTTTGCAAACCTTAAGTCTGAATTTCAGGACTTCCAGCTTGTACTTAAATATTTTTGTTATTGTTTCTGCTTTTAAGATAAAAATGCATATGCTTAACAAAATTAATATGGTCCAAGAATACAGACTGAACTTTTAATGTTTTAGAGAAAATTTTCAGGAAGGTTCAGTGTCTGTAAAGGGTCTTACTGTTCAATATCTTCCAGAATCTTAAGATTATTTCTCGGAAAGATGAATCAGCTTTTAGCAGTGAGGAAGTTTATTGAGCACGTACTCTGTGTCAGGGCCATTTACATAAATTATTTCTTATCCTCTTGACACATCTATAAGGTAAGATTTTGTGCCCATCTTACAGGTAAAGAAAGGTAATAAGGAACTTGTCCAACATCACATAATTTGTAACAAGAAGCTGAGCTGGCCTCAAACCTAAGCCTACTTAAATCCAAATCATAGTGCTGATTTTTACCACCTCATACAGCATCTCAGAATCAGTGCAATAAATCCCAACTCTTTTCTTCAACAGATAAATTCAGGCAGGCTTCAAATAGATTAAAAAGGAGGTTACTTTTTCTTTTCTTTCCCTCTACTTTTTGGTTGCATGTATAGAAGTACTGTATTGTTTATTTCTGTCAAAGAGTGTAATGGAAGGACTCGAGAGAAGGGGGAAAAGGAGTCTATGTCTCTGATCATGCTTGGAAAGGCGGGCCCAAGCACGGAGAGGGGAGATGGCAGCTTTCCCCATGAAAATGTTAGTGACTAATTTGCCTCTTCATCTCTGGTATCAGCTGCATCTAACATTCTCTGGCAGAGCGTTGAAAGTTAGTCACAACCATGAACACGAGAGAAAAAGTGTCATGACAATCTGAGTACTGCAAACAGACCTGGCTTTAATAATCATATAAAAATATATACATTGTAAAATGAATTGTGTTTTGAAATGGTCATGGAAATGTGCTGCTCAGATGGTGGTTGGCTGACAGCTTCGGCTGCTGCCCCTTGTATTCACGACTTTGTTCCTGCTAAAGCCATACTTTCTCGAGGTGCTCTCAAAGAATATGTGAGCACTATGGGGGCACTAGTGCAGTCCATTCCTATAGAGGGACTCCTCTAAGTCATGGCTTTAGCTCCCCATCAGCCAGGTGGAAACGTCCTTATAACTGCTCTGAGACTCTTCCTAACCAATTCCCTTTCTTTCCCCTCTCCCCTCACTGGTATGAGACCTGTGTTTGGAGTCTGAAGGTTTTCCCTACCTACTCTACCTCCTCCTCTTTATCTTTGGTGGGTGCTCCCTCAGATAAATCTCTTCAACATTTAATTCCATCTTGGCATCTGCTTCTTGAAAGACTCAAACTGACATATGCTTCAAAGTAGTTGACTTGGAAGGCCAATCATTTACATTGAAGATGTGTTCACATCTCAAAACACTACTCTTTCTAGATATTATCAATATTCGCCTAATGACCTAAAGAACCATAGATATTTTATAACTAAAAATATATTAATGAATTGGAATCCTGATCTTCATCAGTATATCTGTCTTTAAATAACTGTCTACTTCTAGAAAATCAAATTTTGTATCTTCATATTACATTTAAGAAATTAATATTTCTTAAATGAATACACTATGGTGCTCCTGAAATTCGCTATAGATTATTTATATAGTCGTAAAGGGTCATGATGGGCACAATAAAGTTTCTGTAATCAAACTCACCGGTAAACAGGTCTTTAGCTCTAGAATTATTTGAACAATCTACTGAGATTTTCCACATTTGAACTTTAAAGTCAATATCACGTTTTGCCCAAGCACTACCTAAGTGCCTTCTCTATTAGGAACCATATTTTAAAACTGATCCAGTTAACACTCTTAACACTAGCCTGTTAGTCCCCAGTGTAATTTTTCTGCCAAATTCCTTTTAAATGGTATCCTTAAATCTAATGACCCTTTTCTATACTCATCAGTTATAGACTGTCACTACCTTTACAGCTAGTTAATTTCTCAACAAGTGTCTCTTTCTCCTGAAGGGCCGGGATAGGGAGACATAAATTTTCCCATCATGAGGACTTGGTTGGCTAACTTATACAGCACTCCAGAGAAGCAAGTATGTCCAATTCTACAGCTGTAAGTTTATAAGAGTTGTACCGGCACCTGATAGGCACAATAGATGGTGTCTCTAAAATTATACGATATGGTTCAAACCTCACCATTTACTAGTTTTGTGACTTCAGGCAAGTTAAGGAATACTTTAAGTCTCAGTTTCCATCTTCCAATATCTATTCTGAATAGTATCTGTTCCTGGAGTTGTTATAATGATTGCATGATGATCAGCATAAAGTATTTAAGTAATTCTTATGCAGAGAAAACCCTTAATAAATGTTAGTTATTATTACTATATGTTATAGCTCAAAGTACCTAAAAATCTAGTTTTTTCAGATCCAGATTTCTTTCTTCAAAATACCTTCAAATGCACAACGCATCTGATACAAATCAGGAAATTAAACTAACCTGAAAAATGTGAATTTACTATGTTAGTTATTTATTCAAGTTCTGGATTTGCACTGAAGTTTTAATTTTTTGTTCTTATTTCTAAGTATATAAACCTATAATGTATGTATTTAACTCAATGCAGAGTTCAGCTACTTTAGTAAAAGAAGATGGATGAGTGCATTATAATATGGCAAACTGTCAGCCCAGAGATGGTTCTATCTAAAAGACAGACTAAAGGGGGACCTGGGTAGCTTAGTCGTTAAGCGTCTGCCTTCGGCTCAGGTCATGGTCCCAGGGTCCTGGGATCCAGCCCTGCGTCATGCTCCCTGCTCTGCAGGAAGTCTGCTTCTCCCTCTCCCACTCCCCCTGCTTGTGTTCCCTCTCCCGCTGTGTCTCTCTCTGTCAAAAAAACAAATAGGGGCGCCTGGGTGGCTCAGTTGGTTAAGCGACTGCCTTCAGCTCAGGTCGTGATCTCAGGGTCCTGGGATCGAGCCCCGCATTGGGCTCCCTGCTCGGTGGGAAGCCTGCTTCTCCCTCTGACCCTCCCCCTGCTTGTGTTCCCTCTCTCGCTGTCTCTCTCTCTGTCAATTAAATAAATAAAATCTTTAAAATAAATAAATTAATAAAATCTTTTAAAAAAAAGCCATACTAAACATGAGGTGTTACTGGAATTCCCTAGTTCTCACACCCAATTATTCTGATAGGGTACTGGAATTTAAAATACATATCTTCCTCAACTTGTGATGTGGCTGTGTCCTAATAAACCCATTTGTAAGACAAAAATGTATATAATGCACCTAACCTACCAAACATCCTAGCTTCACCTAGCCTACCTTCAGTGTGTTCAGAACACTTACATTAGTCTACAGTTGGGCAAAATCATCGAACACAAAGCCTATTTTATAATCAAATGACTATCTCATATAATTTATTGAATACTGTACTGTAAGTAAAAAACAGAATGGTTGTACAGAGACAGAATGGCTGTAAGTGTATCTATTTCTTGTTCACTCTTGTGATGGGTGCCTGACTGGAAGCTGCGGCTCCCTGTGGCTGCCCAGCATCACCCCAGGGATGATCGTACCATATGTCAGTATCAAAATTCAAAGTACAATTTCTACTGAATGTGTATTGCTTTCACATCATTGTAAAGTTGAAAAATTGTATCATAAATAGAGTACTGTATGTTTTTGGTACTTCTCTTATTTAGAATGAATATAATGAGAAATATAAGATTTGCTTCTCATTTGAATTGCTAATATCTTTTAAAATGTGTCTTTTTCACATTGCATTAAAATTTGGAGAGTCAAATGGTGACTCTAGTTGATAATACTGTATTGTATAATTGAAATTTGCTAAGAGAGTAGAATTAACACCAGAAAGAAAGGAAGGAAGAAAGGAAGAAAGGGGTAAATATGTGAGGTGAGGATGTGTTAATTAACTTGGTAGGAATTCTTTCACAATGTACCTGTATATCAAATGTTCATGCTGTACCCTTTTAAATATATTGCAATATTATTTGTCAACTATAGCTTAATAATGCTGAAAAAAATTGGAGAGTTAAGCTTCAAAGTTTTCTCAAAGTAAATTCATTTTCAGATATCTGAAAGAAACAAAACAGTCTCATTGTGCAAAATTCCTTGCCACTCAGGTGGCATAAATACTGGGCTGAATGGGACTTCCATTGATTTCTTTATTGCACCTTTTTGGAGGCTAAAGATATCTTTTTGTGACAGCAGCTACACAAAAATATCAAGCGCCTTTTCTTTCATCAGAACTGGTGGATAGCAGGTTGTCCACAAGTAATAGGTCAACAGAGTTGGGGTGAAGAGAGATTGAACTTTCAGTGGCACTTTAGGGCTTAGGTTCCTCTCTCTTCCCACTTGGAAGACCCCACTTCCTTTATGCAGTCATCCCTCATCTCAGTTTCTCCTCCATTTTTTTCTCTGTCTCCATTGTTACCTAATCTTTGGGGTGGAAAATGAATCTACAAGCGGTATAGAATATTTCTTTGCTGTAGTCAGTCTGAAAGTTTTTCTGAGCCTTTATTTTTACTTTTGTATGAATTGGAGTTGTCCTCACAGTTCCAGTGAGGAAGCTGAAAAGAAGGGAATGAATTGAACAATAAATATGCAGATTAACATGAACATTATTTGTTTGTTTTTATTTATTGTTTATTATGGAGGAATTCAAACTTCAAATATAGGGACAATAGAAAGAATAGTATAAGGAATTCTTGTGTTGTTGTAACCCAGCTTCAACAATCATTGACATGAATCACTTTTGTTTCATTGATCTCCCTGTACTTTACCTTTGGTTTTGATCCTGAAGTATTCTAAAGCAAAACTCGGACATCACATCATTTCACCCTTACTACTTCAGTAAAGATTTTAGCAGATAAGGGCTTTTGCTTCCATTGTTGATGCAATTATGTAGGGTGGAGAATAGTCAGTATAGTATTCTTTTATCCTCTATGGCAATGTAGGGTAACTTGCTTTGTTATTAAATATTGACATTAAGAGTTTGAAACTGCTTATCGTGCTAACCATACTGTTTAATGAGAAATATTTTAGAGGATTTGAAATTCTATATTGCTAAATTCCTTATAAGATAGATATGGCTTTCTTGTTTTGTAGTTATAAATACTATAGTTAAGGCCCTAGCAAATGTAATGCAGGTGTGATATGCAGCACATCAGACTTTCAGTTCTTCCTTAAGTCCTGAGGTCATTGGTAAGTATTTTCAAAAATCCTTTCAATGGGTTGAAACTTGATAGGTGACACATTAAAAAAAAGAAAAAAAAAAAAAAAAAAAGGACAGATGCCATGCCCAGAGACACATGATGCCATTTGGAGGACTGTGGAAAGGGTTAATGTTTTACTTCTGAGGGTGGAGGAGAGTAGACTGAACACTAGACCTAAGAAGGATGTTACTGTCTTCTTACTCAAGGTACAGTTAGCACAATTGACTAATTCCTAACAACTTTAGATGTAGTAACTGAAGAGCAGAAAACACAAATATTTTCTTTCTGAGATAGTGAGAGACTGTATTGGCAGGTCAGTAAATTGACTTTTGACCATTGTGCTCACTCTGCAGAAAGAGTTTTAGTACATGGGGCCTCTGAGTTGACACATGTTCATTTCAACCATAGTGGCACTGCTGGCACTTCTGTGTGTCTTCAGGGTCATGGTCATTTCTTTGAGGGTGAAGGTTTATCCCTTTTTGGTACATCCATCTATGGAGTTTCTGCTGCAGGCATATCTTCCACTGGCTACTTCTTGAACTCTTAATATTAGATTTGTTTTTCCTACATGTCTCTTCAAAGGATAGTTGGATGTTTATTCTGTGACTGTACTTTTCCTGTTGCTTTTTGATCCTTTGTTTAGTTGTCACGAGCACTTATAGAACAGATATTGTTTTTTGACTGTTTTATTCATTCCATATTTTACTTGAGAGTCTTTCCCATAAACCTGTTAAAACTGGAATAATAAAATCTGATGGAGGAGAGATTCCACTCTCTTTTCCCTTTCTCCAAGGCTCCCTCTGAGGTCCTTGACTCTTTTGCTAAAACATTTCAAATCAGCTTTTGCTTTATAAATTCAGTAATGAGATGCTTTTAAAAATAGTCTATTTCATTGTCAAAAAACTTTGCTAGAACGCCATTATTTTTGTTGTATAAAACTCTACCTCTCGGGTGCCTGGGTGGCTCAGTTGGTTAAGCAGCTGCCTTCGGCTCGGGTCATGATCCTGGGGTCCCGGGATCGAGTCCCATATCGGGCTCCCTGCTCGGCAGGGAGTCTGCTTCTCCCTCTGACCCTCTTCCCTCTCGTGCTCTCTATCTCTCATTCTGTCTCTCAAATAAATAAATAAAATCTTAAAAAAAAAAAAAACTCTACCTCTCTGTTTAGCTTATACCCATTCGTTCTTTCCATGGGAAAACCTTTCAGATATTGGAAGACAATTATAGCACACTTTTCTTAATTCAAGGTCAAGGCTGGGCTAGAACTCCTACTAAGTTTAGTTAACACAAAGGGTCTGTATACACATGGGCACTTTTAGTCTCATAGATTAAGGTATTTTAAACATTAACAAAGTGAAAAAGTGTCCTCAATACTTTAAAAAAATAGGAGACAAAGAGAGAGAGAGAAAGAAATTTAAAATGTTTTCCCCTGTACAAATCTCTGTGCTACCTGAGTATATTTATAATTAAAGATAGATTCCAATATAAATATCCATATGCAATATACATTTAAAAGTCTTTGAAAAATTAAAACATGGAAGTGAATTTAGAATTCCGCTAAGCAAAAAACAAACAAAAACCAAAAAAACCCTAGAATGTTGTTCTTGTGTAAAAGTTTTTTATTTTCTAAAGATAAAAATTTGTTAAAAGATTAAATTACTTTTTGTTTACTTTACTTTGTTTCTGTGCAGAATTATAACATGGCATAAGATGGAATCAATTATCCTTTAAACAACTCACACATCTGTTGTCTCTCTTCTTTCTAGTTTCTGAGACTTTGGAACTTTTGAATATTTTAATATCCAACAGTCTTTATATTTTCTCATGATGCTTTCTACAGGCATTGAAACAATGATGTTTAAAAATGTTCTGTGATTTATTAATGATGGAACACTGCCCAGCAACCAAAACAGTAGGTTTTTTAGCAAAGCATGACTGTATTACGTTTTGATTTCTAATCGAAGAAGTAGCTATATTTGTTTTCAACGGCAAAAGCTATGCTTAATGAAAAAAGTTTCAAGAGTTCTAAATCTTTAACAAACAGAAACATTCTTCAGTATTTGAAACATATTTCGATAGAGCCTTATTCTTACAATTTTAAATGGTGTAGTTCAATGAAGACAAGATTTAATGAACCCCAAGTTTTCTTTTTTCTTCTCCTTCTTCCTCTTTTTTTTTTTTTTTTTTTTTGACTGAAGAGGGAACCTTAAACCACATCTTAAAATCAAGATGTGGTTCAAATGGCCAAGAACATTATAATACTTGAAAAATGATGTTAACTCAATTTATCTTTCTTTCTAAATGTTGATGTAATCAGGAAATGATTTAATGTGTTCTTGTCATTAATAATAAAACAGGCCATAAGCAGAATATACTGAACCACAATCAATTCATTTTGCTTTCTTGCAAAACAGGGAGGAGAATGAAAAATAGAGCTCTCCAACCTGGCTAGTAAAACAACCATCCTTCCAAACCAAGCAGCTTCAATTAATTCAGTACACTGGTGCTGTGGAATTGTGGTGACATTTACTAGCACATTACCTTTCTTGGGAAATCAGCTTATTTGCGATATAAAAGAGAAAAAGAAGAAAAAATGGCAAAGTTGTGTTTATGGCTTTCTTTTTCACTTGGTAAGCAAAATATTTTTCAGGGTAAATTCTCTATAATACAAATAAATGGGTGTGTCTCATCTTCATCTACTTTTACACACTTATACTGCTTATTTATATACAACATACATATATATTGAAAATCTTGGCAGATATTTGCTTTCAAAACCAGATTTGTCAAATTTATGAACTCAGTACTCCATCTCTGTTAACATATTCACATCTTTAAAACCTGGGAGGAAAGATAATTGATGCTGGCTCAGTGTGATTTATAATCTCAAATTTGTTAATGAGATTTAATGATGGTCTGTCTTTGTGCAGAATTATAAAATGGCACGAGAGTCAGTGACCATTTATTTTTTCCAACTTGACCATGTTTGTCTTGAACATTTTTTCATCCTAAAGGAGACCATGCCTTTTTATTACACCATACAGTGCAGAGTGTTTAACAATATTTCATGGAGGATCGTGGTGAAAAAAAAAAGTTCCATGGAGGAGGTAATAAAATGTCTTTGTCAGATAAGTGATAAAAACATTTTATATATTATATTTCATTTACAAAGAAATTGGCACCCTAGAAATAGAAAAAGAGTAGAAGAATTCCTCCTTCGAGTTCATCCTTTGAAAACATTTGTTATGACTTCTAGTGATATGTTTAATTTTTCTCAGTCAGATAAAGTGTGTCATCTACACTGAAGACAAGGATTGATGGAGTAGTTCTATTTAACAATATTCTTAAGTTAAACTTTTTCATGAACTGGAGCTATGAATAATTTGTTAATTTCTTCAGTAGACTGTAATATGATTATTCCTCAACAGTAAGCAATGTCTCACATATCACTCTCACACATAGATTTACAAAGAAACACTATGAGGAATGGGTTTTTCAAACTCTTTAATTACTGTAGGAAACAGAATGCCACAACGACCACTGGTGCATGTTCTCTCAGACTCCAAGATCTCTGAGAAAACTCAAGATTGCAGGGTTAAAAACAACCGGAAAGGATCAGAGTTAAATGCCCTTGGAACGTGTGTGGTCAGTTCTACAGTACCAGCAGAAGATGTTTAGTAGATAGGAAGCCAGCTGTAAACAGCACACTGTGCCCTCCCCTCTTTGTTTTCTTGTCCTGTAAATTCTGTTTTAAAGATCCTTACGTGCTTGACTAATCATGTATACATGGAGGAATGTGCCTTACTATGCCCCTGCTGTAAATCATTATAGATCTATATCGCTGTAGAGGGGATATAAGAGTATGGAAAATAAACCTCAGCACCTTGGGATGTTAGCTCGGGGTCACCTGTGCCTCGCTATACTGTCATCTCTTTTTCTCAGTTCCTTCGCTGCCCCAGGTCCCCGACTCTCAGAGGTCGACAAATTACTTTATAGATTTAACTTATATTCACCTTGGAAACTTTAATTAATGATACCACATCTTACAAATAACTTCTGAAAAATGAAGAAAATGTTCTAGCTTTCTATCTAGAGAGAATCTTCCTACATAGGTTTTTCTTAAAGCTATTCCAGGAGCTGACCCAATATTTAAAAAAAAAAAATATGTTAGCTTTACTGCATCATAGTTAAAGTAGTTTTAAATGTATTTGCAAATGTAACTGCAGTGAGAGAGATTTTCACACAGTTTCCTCTTGCTGCTAAGGATATAGGTTAAATATTTCAGAGATTTTAATGTTAATATTTAAAAGTAAGTCAACTACTCATCTGCTGATGGACATCTTGGCTCTTTCCATAGTTTGGCTACTGTGGACATTGCTGCTATAAACACTGGGGTGCAGGTGCCCCTTCAGATACATTTGTACCCTTTGGGTAAATACCTAGTAGTGCAATTGCTGGGTCATAAGGTAGCTCTATTTTTAACGTCTTGAGGAACCTCCATAATATTTTCCAGAGTGGCTGTACCAGTTTGCATTCCCACCAACAGTGTAAGAGTGTTCCCCTTTCTCTGCATCCTTGCCAACATTTGTTGTTTCCTGACTTGTTAATTTTAGCCATTTTGGCTTGTGTGAGGTGGTATCTCATTGAGATTTTGATTTTATTTCCCTGATGCCAAGTGATGTGGAATATTTTTTCATATGTTTGCTGGCCGTTTGTATGTCTTCTTTGGAGAAATGTCTTTTCATGTCTTCTGCCCATTTCTTAACCTGATTATTTGTTTTTTGGGTGTTGAGTTTGATAAGTTCTTTATAGATCTTGGATCTGATATGTCATTTGCAAATATTTTCTCCCATTCCATAGGTTGCCTTTTAGTTTTGTTGAATGTTTCCTTTGCCATGCAGAAGCTTTTTATTTTGATGAAGTCCCGATAGTTCATTTTTGCTTTTGTTTCCCTTGCCTTTGGAGATATGTCTAGCAAGAAGTTGCTGCAGCCATGGTGAAAGAGGTTGCTGCCTGTGTTCTCCTCTAGGATTTTGATGGATTCCTGTCTCACATTGAGGTTTTTCATCCATTTTGAGTTTATGTTTGTGTATGGTGTAAGAAAATGGCCCAGTTTCATTCTTCTACATGGGGCTGTCCAATTTTCTCAACACGATGGAATATTACTCAGCCATCAGAAAGGATGAATACTTACCATTTACGTCAATATGGTGGAACTGGAGGGTATTATGCTGAGCATAATAAGTCAATCAGAGAAAGACACTTATCATATGGTTTCACTTGTGTGTGGAATATAAGAAACAGTGCAGAGGATCATAGGGGAAGGGAGGGAAAACTGAATAGGAAATCATCAGAGAGGGAAAAAAGACCATACAAGACTCTTAAACTATAGGTAACAAACTGAGGGTTGCTGACAGGGTGGGAGGTGGGGGGATGGGGTAACTGGGTGATGGGCATTAAGGATGAACACTGGGTGTTATATGCAACCGATGAATTACTGAACTCTACATCTGAAACTCATAATGTACTATATGGTGGCTAATTGAATTTAAATTAAAAAAAATAAAAGTAAGTCAACTAAGTGAAGCAAAATAAATGGAATAGATGAATTCCTTGAAGATATTGGTTCAATATTTTATTGTATTAGTTTGTTTTAACTCTAATATTCTCCTTTACTTTCCAAAAAATTTCCAGGGAATTTCTTTTCCATATAACTCATCCTAGTAACTTTTGAATTCTCTTCCATTGTTTGAATGGGATATGCTCATTCTGGATATTGACCTTAAAAAAATAATATTGTTAATAAAATGTGCTGGATCAAGTGGATTTGCCCCTCATAAAAAAGTCTCCATTCTACTTTATTTCACTTGCATCTTTTCAACATAGGTAGCTCTCTGTCTACAAAAAAAAGTTTGTAACAGCTGTTGATAATATGTTCCATGATATTTTCTAGTATTTTAAGCTATTAATGTTAGTGATGTGCAACTATTACAAGCATCTTTAAATATGTCTCTCATTAAATGCTTTAAATTTCTAGAATCTGAATTGTTAGGTTAATGCCATGCAAATATGTGAGTAAGCTTCTCTAAAAAAGTTGAATCCATTTACATCAGCAGTAGGAGAGGTGGAGTGTACCTGTTTGCTCACATCCTGATTAACACTGGTGAATATTTGTTTAAACATGTTCCAACTGGTAGATTAGAAATGGTTATTATTTTAGAGTTTATGATTTGAGCTTATTTATATTTATAACTTTCTTTTTTTATTATGGTATTTTCCTATTTTTCTCTCAAACATCTATTTTTTTAAAGATTTTATTTGTTTATTTATTTGAGAGAGAGAGAGCATGAGAGAGCGGCAGAGGGAGAGGGAGGGCTCCATCGCAGGACCCTGGGATCATGACCTGAGCCAAAGGCAGATGCTTAACTGGCTGAGCCACGCAGACACCCTTGAACATCTATTTTTTACTTGACTTGGAATTTATATGAACACACACTCTCAAACTCACACATGCACCCACATATTAAGGACATAAATTCTCTTGTCTGGCATAGATGTTGCGAATATTTTTTTCCACATTTCGACTTGCCTTTTAATTTGATGATCTGTTATGTCCTATGGAAGCTTTAAATTCTATACATTACTAAAACTATAGGGTATTTAGAGATCTCGACAGCCACCCTAAAATTTATCGTTATGTTTTCTTTACTGACTGGCAAATTATATGCAAATCAAATCACAGGAACTGATAAATCCCTATGGATTCCTCATGAAACATTCCAACAATATCTATGACTATAGGATACACAAAAGGAAAGATTATTATACTACCTTTTTAAAGTAAGCCTTTACTGAAAAATAATATATGTATTGATGTGTACTCATCATTAGTGAACAAATTTTCCTAAAATAAACTATCATCCACATTAAGAAAAAGCACAGTCCACATTTTCTGAACTGTGCCTCTTCCAGTCACTACCTCACAAAGAGTAATCACTATCCTGGTTTATAACACCAAAGACTGGTTTTCCTCTTTTTGAACTTTACATAAATGGAATCAAACAATGTGTAATCTTCTGTGTCAGGTTTCTTTCATTTTGCATTCTGTGTTCAAAAATCATTGTAGTTGCATAGGATTGTAGTTCTTTTATTTCTATTGCTGTAGAGCATTCCTTTGGGTTAACATAACACATTTATTTATCCACTATGTAGATTAGAGGTAAGTGGTAGGTTCCAGTTTTGGCTTCGTGAACAGTACTTTTAGGAATATTGTTGAACATATTTTGTAGTGAAAATATGCATACATTTGAGTTTGATATATACTTAGGAGTTAAATTGCTGAGTCATAGCATTTGTGTGCATATTCAGCATTAGTAGATACTGCCAAATAGTTTTTCAAAATGATAGCACCAGTTTACAATTCCTTTAGCAGCATATGAGAGATCCAATTTTCCACATCTTTCTAATTGCTTGGTGTATTCATTTTTAATTATTGTATAACAAATTACCACAAACTTTGTGTTTTAAAATAACATACATTTATTACTTTACGGTTTCTATAGGTCAGAAGTTGGGGTGTGGCTTAGCTGGGTTCTCTGCTTAGGGACTCACAGGCTGAAATCCAGGTGTTAGACAGGCTGTTTTCTTTTTTAATTTAAAAAAAAAATTTTTATTATTTATTTTATTTTTTATTAAAATATAATGTATTATTTGTTTCAGGGGTCCAGGTCTGTGATTCATCAGTCTTACACAATTCAAAGCACTCACCATAGCACATACCCTCCCCAATGTCCATCATCCAGCCACCTCATCCCTTCCATCCAACTCCACTCCAACAACCCTCAGTTTGTTTCCTGAGATTCAGTTTCTTATACTTTGTCTCCCTCTCTGGTTTCGTCTTGTTTCATTTCCCCCTCCCTTCCCCTATGATCCTCTGTCTTGTTTCACAAATTCCTCATATCAGTGAGATCATATGATACTTGTCTTTCTCTGATTGGCGTACTTCATTTAGCATACCCTCTACTTCCATCCATGTCATTGCAAATGGCAAGATTTCATTTTTTGAGGGCTACATAATATTCCATTGTACAAATATACCACATTTCCTTTAACCATTCATCTGTTGATAGACATCTAGGCTCTCTCCATAGTTTGGCTATTGTGTATATTGCTGCTATAAACATTGAGGGGCAGGTACCCCTTTGGATCACTACATTTGTACCTTTGGGGTAAATACCCAGTAGCGCAGTTGCTGGGTTGTAGGGTAGCTCTATTTTCAACTTTTTGAGGAACCTCCATACTGTTCTCCAGAGTGGCTGCACCAGCTTGCACTCCCACCAACAGTGTATGAGGGTTCCCCTTTCTCTGCATTCTCACCAACATCTGTCATTTCCTGACATGTTAATTTTAGCAATTCTGGCTGGTGTGAGGTGGTATCTCATTGAGGTTTTGATTTGGATTTCCCTGATGCCGAATGATGTTAACACTTTTTCATGTGTCTGTTGGCATTTGGATGTCTTCTTTGGAAAAATGTCTGCTCATGTCTTCTGTCCATTTCTTGATTGGATTATTTGTTCTTTGGGTGTTGAGTTCGATAAGTTCTTTATAGATTATGGATACTAGCCCTTTATCTGATATGTCATTTGCAAATATCTTCTCCCATTCTGTCACCTGTCTTTTGGGTTTGTTGACTGTTTCCTTGGCTGTGCAAAAGCTTTTTATCTTGATGAAGTCTGAAAAGTTCATTTTTGCCCTTGCTTCCCTTGCCTTTGGTGATGTTTCTAGGAAGAAGTTGCTGCGGCTGAGGTCGAAGAGGTTGCTGCCTGTGTTCTCAAGGATTTTGATGGATTCCTGTCTCACACTGAGGTCTTTCATCTATTTTGGAATTTATTTTTGTGTGTGGTCTAAGAAAGTGGTCCAGTTTGAGTCTTCTACATGTGGCTGTCCAATTTTCCCAACACCATTTGTTGAAGAGACTTTTTTCCATTGGACTTTCTTTCCTGCTTTGTCAAAGATTAGTTGACCATAGAGTTGAGGGTCCATTTCTGAGCTCTCTATTCTGTTCCATTGATCTATGTGTCTGTTTTTGTGCCAGTACCATACTGTCTTGATGATGACAGCTTTGTAATAGAGCTTGAAGTCCGGAATTGTGATGCCACCCCCTTTGCTTTTCTTTTTCAACATTCCTCTGGCTATTCAGGGTCTTTTCTGGTTCCATACAAATTTTAGGATTATTTGTTCCATTTCTTTGAAAAAAGTTGATGGTATTTTGATAGGGATTGCATTAACTGCAGATTGGTCTAGGTAGCATAGATATTTTCATAATATTTCTTCTTTCAATCCATGAGCATGGAAGGTTTTTCCATTTCTTTGTGTCTTCCTCAATTTCTTTCATGAGTATTCTATAGTTTTCTGAGTACAGATTCTTTGCCTCTTTGGTTAGATTTATTCCTAGGTATCTTATGGTTTTGGGTGCAATTGTAAATGGGATCGACTCCTTAATTTCTCTTTCTTCTGTTTTGTTGTTGGTGTATAGAAATGCCACCGATTTCTGTGCATTGATTTTATGTCCTGCCACTTTACTGAATTCCTGTATGAGTTCTAGCAGTTTTGGGGTGGAGTCTTTTGGGTTTTCTTCATAAAGTATCATATCATCTGCAAAGAGTGATTCTTATTTGCCAAATTCAGATGCCTTTTATTTCTTTTTGTTGTCTGATTGTTCTGGCTAGGACTTCTAGTACTACATTGAGCAGCAATGGTGATAGTGGACATCCCTGCCATGTTCCTGACCTTAGGGGAAAAGCTCTCAGTTTTTCCCCATTGAGAATGATATTCGCTGTGGGTTTTTCCTCAATGGCTTTTATGATATTGAGGTTTGTACCCTCTATCCCTACACTGTGAAAAGTTTTAATCAAGAAAGGATGCTGTACTTTGTCAAATGCTTTTTCTGCATCTATTGAGAGTATCATATGGTTCTTGTTCTTTCTTTTATTAATGTATTGTATCACACTGATTGATTTGCGGATGTTGAACCAACCTTGCAGCCCAGGAAAAATCCCACTTGGTCGTGGTGAATAATCCTTTTAATGTACTGTTGGATCCTATTGGCTAGTATTTTGGTGAGAATTTTCCCATCCATGTTCATCAAGGATATTGGCCTGTAATTCTCCTTTTTGATGGGGTCTTTGTCTGATTTTGGGATCAAGGTAATGGTGGCCTCATAAAATGAGTTTGAAAGTTTTCCTTCCTTTTCTATTTTTTGAAACAGTTTTGGGAGATGTTTGATGACTGCTTCAATTTCCTTTGTGGTTACAGATCTGTTCAGGTTTTCTATTTCTTCCTAGTTCAGTTTTGGTAGTTTATACATCTCTAGGGATGCATCCATTTCTTCCAGATTATCTAATTTGCTGGCATATTTTTGCTCATGATATGTTCTTGTAATTGCTTGTATTTCTTTGGTGTTGGTTGTGATCTCTCCTCTTTCATTCATGATTTTTTTTATTTGGGTCCTTTCTTTCTTCTTTTGATAAGTCTGGCCAGGGGTTTATCAATCTTGTTAATTCTTTCAAAGAACCACCTCCTAGTTTGGTTGATCTGTTCTGCTGTTCTTTTGGTTTCTCTTTCATTGATGTCTGCTCTGATCTTTACTATTTCTCTTCTCCTGCTGGGTTTAGTCTTTATTTGCTGTTCTTTCTCCATCTCCTTTAGGTGTAGGGTTAGGTTGTGTATTTGAGACCTTTCTTGTTTCTTGAGAAAGGCTTGTATTGCTGTACACATTCCTCTTAGGACCATCTTTGCTGTATCCCAAAGATTTTGAACAGTTGTGTTTCATTTTCATTTGTTTCCATGAATATATTCTTTTTAGGATTTTATTTATTTACTGGACACACAGAGAGAGAGATAACGAGAGCAGGAACATGAACAGAGGGACTGGAAGAGGAAGAAACAAGTTTCCTGGCAAGCAGGGAGCCCGATGCGGGGCTTGATCCCAGGACCCTGGGACCATGACCTGAGCTGAAGGCAGACACTTAATGACTCAGCCACCCAGGTGCCCCTGTTTCTATGAATTTTTTTTAAAATTCTTCTTTAATTTCCTGGTTGACCCATTCATTCTTTAGTAGGATGCTCTTTAGCCTCCATGTATTTGAGTTCTTTCCAATTTTCCTCTTGTGTTTGAGTTCTAGTTTCAAAGCATTGTGGTACGAAAATATGCAGGGAATGATTCCAATCTTTTGGTACTGATTTGTGACCTAGGATGTGATCTGTTCTGGAGAATGTTCCATGGGCACTAGAGAAGAATGTGTATTCTGTTGCTTTGGGATGGAATGTTCTGAATATATCTGTGAAGTCCATCTGGTCCAGTGTGTCATTTAAAGCCTTTATTTTCTTGTCGATCTTTTGCTTAGACGATCTGTCCATTTCAGTGAGGGGTCTCTTAAAGTCCCCTACTATTATTGTATTATTGTCAATGTGTTTCTTTGATTTTGTTATTAATTGGCTGATAAAATTGGCTGCTCCCATGTTAGGGGCATAGGTATTTAAATTTATTAGATCTTCTTGTTGGATAGACCCTTTAAGTATGAGGTACTATCCTTCGTCATCTTTTATTATAGTCTTTGGTTTAAAATCTAATTTGTCTGATATAAGGATTGCCACCCCAGCTTTCTTCTGATGTCCATTAGCATGAAATGGTTTTCCACCCCCTTACTTTCAATCTGGAGGTGTCTTTGGGTCTAAAATGAGTCTCTTGTAGACAGCATATCAATGGGTCTTTTTTTTTTATCCAATCTGATACCCTGTGTCTTTTGATTGATGCATTTAGCCCATTTACATTCAGGGTAAATATTGAAAGATTTGAATTTAGTGCCATTGTTTTGAATATAAGGTGACTGTTACTGTATATTGTCTGTGTTCCTTTCTGGTCTATGTTACTTTTAGCCTCTTTCTTTGCTTAGAGGACCCCTTTCAATATTTCTTGTAGGGCTGGTTTTGTGTTTGCAAATTCCTTTAGTTTTTGTTTGTCCTGGAAACTTTTTATCTCTCCTTCTATTTTCAATGACAGCTTAGCTGGATACAGTAGTCTTGGCTGCATACTTTTCTCGTTTAGTGCTCTGAATATATCATGCCAGTCCTTTCTGGCCTGACAGGTCTTTATGGATAGGTCTGCCGCCAATCTAATTTTTTCTACCATTGTAGGTTACAGACCTCTTGTCCTGAGCTGCTTTCACAATTTTCCTCTTGATCACTGATACTTGTGAGTTTTACTATTAGATGTTGGGGTATTTTATTGATTTTGAGGGGAGTTCTCTGTGCCTCCTGGATTTTGATGCCTGTTTCCTTCCCAAATTAAGGAAGTTCTCTGCTATAATTTGCTCCAATATGCCTTCTGCCCCTCTCTCTCTTTCTTCTTCTGGGGACCCAATTATTCTAATAGTGTTTCATCTTATGGTATCACTTATCTCTCGAATTCTGCCCTCGTGATCCAGGAGTTGTTTATCTCTTTTTCTCAGCTTCTTTATTCTCCATCATTTGGTCTTCTACATCACTAATTCTTTCTTCTACCTCATTTATCCTAGCAGTTAGAGCCTCCATTTTTGATTGCACCTTATTAATAGCCTTTTTGATTTTGACTTGGTTAGATTTTAGTTCTTTTATTTCTCCAGAAAGGGATTCTCTAGTATCTTCTATGCTTTTTTGAAGCCCAGGTAGTATCTGTCTAATCATCATTCTGAACTCTAGTTCTGACTTCCTACTAATGTCTGTATTGATTAGGTCCCTGGCAGTCAGTGTACTGCCTCTTGTTCTTTTTTTTTGAGGTGAGTTTTTCTATCTTGTCATTTTGTCCAGAGGAGAATAGATGAATGAGAGAAAAAAATGCTAAAAGGATACTAACAACCCTAGAAAAATATATACTAAACAAATCATAAGAGACCTGAAACCAGGGGGAAATTAAAGGGGGAAATAAAAAAGAATATGATCAGGCTGGTGAATAGAACAGAGCCACACACTAGGTTTTGGGTGTATTTTGGTTTGTTAGAAGAAATTGCCTCCCAAAATTTAAAGAAAAAAGAACTTATAGATATACAAAGATAAGGGCAAATATGATGAAGGGATGGAATATGACTGAAAATTAGAAAAGATTTTAAAAAAGGAATTGATAAGATAAGTTGGTTGAAAAAAAGAACAAAAAAAATTAAAAAAAAAGAAAAAAAATGAGGGAATGTGATCAGGTGGGAGACTAGGACAAAGTCATAGACCAGATTTAGGGTATATTTTGGCCTGTTAGAAGAAACTGTATCCCAAAATTTTAAAGAAAGAAAAACTTATTTATATACAAAAAGTGAGATTAAATACAATGAAAGAATAGAATATGACTGTAAAAACGAAAATTAATAAAGATTGTAAAAAAGGAATTAATAAGGTGTTGGTTGAAAAAGGAAAGAAGAAAAATTCAATACAAAATAGAAAAAGAAAAAAATAAAGAAAATTTTAAAAATCAAGTTTGAAAGACTAATGAATCATGGAAAAAAAGCCATGAATTCTATATGCTGTATTCCCTTAGCACTGGAGTTTTGCAGTTCTCATTGATCAGTAAACTTGGTCTTGGCTGGATTTTCTTGCTGATCTGGGGGGAGGGGCCTGTTGCAGTGATTCTCAAATGTGTTTTCCTGAGGTGGAATTGCACCTCCCTAGCCAAGGGCCAAGCTAAGTCATTTGCTCAAGTTTGCCCTCGGTAGCTTTTGTCCCCTGAAAGCTTTCTGTGCAGGTTTGGAGGACGGGAATGAAAATGGCGGCCTCCCAATCTCTGGCCCCTGAGGAGCCAAGAGCTCAGGGCCCCACTCCTCAGTGAGCCCTCAGAGAAAAGCAGTCAATCACTCCGGATAGGCTGTTTACTCATCTAGAGGCTTTACAAGGGATGGTCCTCTTCCAAGCTTCTTACATATCTGGAAGATTTCATTTCTTTGCAGTTACAGAAAATGTAGCTTTCTTCTTCAAAGCCAGCAATGGATAGTTTCTACTCTTCAAGACCCGTTTTTTCAAAAGGCTTACCTGGTTAGTTTGGGACCATCCAGAATAATTTCTTTTCATTAACTTACACTGATTAGAAACCTTAATTATGTCTGCACAATCCATTCACCTTTGCCATCTTGTATTAGTTATAAGCAAGTTACTGACCCTACCTACTGATCAATCAAGAGTTTTGAATTACAAAAAGACATGGAGACTAGGATGCTGGAATCATGCTTTTGAAATTCTGCTGTCCACATTTGGTCTTATTTCTCTTTTAAGTTTTAGCCAGTTTGGTGACATTGCATTTTGATTTTAATTTGCATTTTCTTGATGACATGAAATTGAGCAACTTTTCACATTTTATTGTCCATTTGAATATCCTCTTTTAGTAAGTGTCTGCTAGTCTTTGCCATTTTTCTATAAGTTTGACTATTACTTATTGATTTATAGGAGCTCTTCAGTGTCTCAATGGTTTCTTTTACTGAATAAAAGTGCTTAATTTCAATATAACCTATCTTATTTTTTCTTTATGATTAGTGTGTTTTTGTAGTCTACTTAATGAATTTTTGCCTAGGGATGCCCAGGTGGCTCAGTTGGTTGAACATCTGCTTTTGGCTCAGGTCATGATCCTGGGGTCCTTAGATCGAGCCCCAATATGGGACTCCTTGCTTAGCAGAGAGCCTGCTTCTCCCTCTCCCTCTGCCTCCTCCTCTCTGCTTGTGCTCTGTCTCTGTCTCTCTCTCAAATAAATACATAAAATCTTTAAAAATAAATAAATAATAAACACATAAATAAATAATTGTTTTGCCTAATCCAAAGTTGTACATATGGTCTCCTATATTTTCTTCTAAAAGCTTTACTTTTGCTTTCCATATTTTGATATTCATCAGTCTAGAATTAATTTGGGCATATAGTGTTAAGAAATTTTTACTATGTGGATATCCTCTTATGTGTGCCAGAAAATCAGTAAATGGCCCCAGAGGAATAGGAGTTGTAAATCATCAGCTCAGTATTCTGAGTTTCTCCATCCTCTGATACCTTAGCTCCTCTAGCCCTCAAAGCTTCTGTAGCTCCCTAATACACTTAGACAGATAATTTTTAAATTTTATCTTGTTTTTGTAATAGTTCTAAGTGGGATTCTTGTCTTACTTCATCCTACTTTGAAGTAGTAAGTTACAATAAGCTTTAAAATATAAAACATTTGTCATTAAACGTCAAACTCTCTTCACAGTTATCAAGATCATGTCTATAAAAAAATCACAATTAAACAAGTTGTCAAAACTAATTTGGAATGATCAAAAGCATTGCTGCCATACTGACATGATAGTGCAATGAGTTGGCTAGTAGAATAGAAACAAAGCAAAACATTAAGCCTCCCTATCTGGTAGTCTGGAGAAACAAATTACTGCAACTTTAGCAGCTTAAAATAACATACATTCGTTATCTCATGGTTTCTGTGCGTTTGGCATCCAGGCACAGCTTAACTAGGTTCTCTGTGTCAGGATCTGCAATTAAGGTGTCATTGGGGCTGTGTTCTCATCTGGCTTGACCAAGAAGACTCTGCTTCTGAGCTCATCTAGTTGTTGGCAGAATTCATTTTATTGTGGCTTCATGACTGAGGGCTTTCTTTCTTTCTTTCTTTTTTCTTTCTTTCTTTCTTTCTTTCTTTCTTTCTTTCTTTCTTTCTTTCTTTCTTTCTTTCTTTCTTTCTTTCTCTTTCTTTCTTTCTTTCTTTCTTTCTTTCTTTTTCTTTCTTTCTTTCTTTCTTTTTTTTTTTCTTTCTTTCTTCTTTCTTTCTTCTTTTCTTTCTGCTGGCTTTTGGCCAGAAGCTGCCCTCAAGTCCTAGAGGCCACTCACAATTCCTTGCCATGTGACCCTGTGATCGGCAGTTCACAGTATGGGTATTTGCTTCTTCGTGGCCAGAGGATGTAGTCTTTCCAGTTGACTAAAAAATGTCATCACAGGAGCCCCAGCCCACCACTCTTGCCATGGTCTGTTGTCTAGAAGCAAATCACAGGTCCCACCCAGACTTGGGAGAAGGGCTTATACAAGACATAACATTAGGGAGTGGAGATCATGGAGTCGTCTTAGAATTTGCTTACCACAGCTCCCTAAATCATAAATATGATATTATCTTCAGTGGTGTTTACATTTAGATCACACTTCTGTCTATAATAACTTCGAATGGAACATGTACATCTAGTTTTAGTATTTACTTTCTCTTCTCAGCACCTCGTGGCTCTCATCAAACAGTATGTTTATTCACAGCTTACTTGGATTTTATGTAACATAGAACACTTATTTTAAAAAAAAAATACTTGTGCCTTATGCCTCTTAAGTAGACATTTTTCTTGTTTCATCTATTTCCCTTTCACTAGGTAAGTGCCCTCATCCCGCTGGCCCAGTGAGAGCTAATATGTCCAGAGATTATATACGTACCCCCGTCCTCCACCCACTTCTGGGGACAGGATCAATGACTGAATAACATGGGTGTTCAGAGGGCCGGTCCCTTGTCTCAAACAAAAACCAACTTGGTGCAATTTGTGCTGCAAAGTGCCTCGTGGGATAAGGCAGAAGTGAGATTCTAGCCATGGCTACATCCTTTTCAGTTTTCTTTCCTGTCCTATCCTGCTTCACACATTCCACTTCTCTTGAAACATTCCTTCAGGAAATAAATTTGGTTTTGGGGTACTTAGATGAACTCTCTAGGAAACCCTAACTTTTCCTTAGCATGTTGTTGCAGTTTGAATGAAAAGAAATTATATGATTATCTTGAAAACCTAATGAAATTAAATACCATAGGCCACAAAACAGAGACATTGCAATTCTGCTTGCTGGTTTTTAACACACATACATGGGCATTTTTTCCAAAACTGTGTTTTTCTTTTATTTTAATACAGGGAAGCATCTAGGTAAGGTTACAGTTGACCCCTGAACAATGCTGGGGTTAGGGATGCCAACCCTGTGTGGTCAAAAATTCATGCATAACTTTGACTCCCCCCAAACTTAACTTCTAATAGCCTACTGTTGACCAGAAGCCTTACCAATAATGTAAATAGTTGATTAACTCGTTTCATGTGTTGTATTTATCATATGCTGTATCCCACAATAAAGTAATTTAGAGAAAATAAAATGTTATTAAGAAAATCTTAAGGAAGAGAAAATACATTTACAGCACTGTATTGTGTTTATCAGAAAAAAAAAAACAGGCATATAAATGGGCCCATGCAGTTCAAACCTGCATTGTTCAAGGGTCAACTATATGTGCATGCTTAATAAAAAGACACTATTCTGGTTTATGAGTAATTCATTTGTAGAGTGTCATTTGACCCTTTGAAAGGTTTTTGTTAAATTCACGTGCCAATTAACCCATCTCAACTTGTTCCTGTTAGGTTTTGGGTCTCCAATTCTTTGGTGCATCTGGGACAGAACTGAGTGACCTGGTAACATTCTTAGTTTGTGCAATAGGTAGTGGTGATATTCATGGTATCCACAACCTACATGGCATGGCCACCAGCCCCTCACAACACCCATGAACAGTGAACAGCTGGTACTCCTGTTCTGGTGATAAACAGCGGTCTATCTGTCCTAGTTATAGATGTAAATGTCAAGTTATTTTTCTACCCAAGTGTAATTTTACTTTAAAATCATTAGGGAGCACTCTATTTTAAATAATGTTAAAGAAAATTTTCTTGTTGAAGCAAATGATTGATTTTTTTAAAAAAGAAATAGTAACATTAATCATTTACATAAATGCCGATTTTAGTGTATCAGGTTTGCTTAAAGCAAGGAAGTTTTTGTTAATCTATACATATATATAATACAACTAATGAACTGAAGATTAAAATTTAAAATTTGATCTTGAGTCTGCCTTAATTTTCTTTTTCTTGGCATGTGTGTATCCTTAGGATAAGCCTATGTGAATGATTTAGACTTGGAAACTAAATGTTCCGGTTCATATTAGATATTTTATAGATATTTTAATGATATATTCTCTGTATATATTTCTATAAATAGACACACCAACCACTTGGTCATCCAAACATGACACCTGGAAATCAACTTTCACTCTACTTTCTTCTTCTCTGTCTCCTTCATCCTATGCCAGATTATCTGTCACTAGGTTCTGCTGATTCTAGTATCCAAACATTGCTCTGTCCTCTTATTATAATAAATCCCCCTTGACTTCAATAAAAGATCTTAGCATTACTGATTAGACTATTGCTACAACTTCATTTGCTGGTCTCTACTCCCTCCATCCCTTTACAATTTTTTTGTTTAACATACAAATGTGACTATGCTACTCACTTGCTTAAGACACATGAAAAGCGCCATTCTATTCAGAATATGTTAAAGACCAAAATCTTTATGTGACATATAAGACTCTTTGCAGTCAAGTCTCTGCCACTCATTTATATTCATGCTTTGTTCCATGTTAATGGACTTTTGTTCATTAGACATTTCACACTTTCTCATTTCTCTATGCCTTAGAATATTCAGTTATTTCTGGCTGTAATTCCTTTCTTCTATTCCTTTGCCAAGTGAGGTACTGCTTATCCATTATGATACCATTTAAAGGTTAACTCCTGAGTGAGTTCTTTGTCATCACTGAGTAGAGTTAGGGGCTTCTTTAAGCTTTCCTTGCACATTGTGAACACCTCTCTTGTAGCGCAGGATCACAAGTTCCTTTAGGACCTGGACTGGATTTTCTTTATATTACCAGCTTGAGCCTATCATTGGTTTAATTACTGTTTCTTTAAAATTTCTTTTTACTTGGCACACAATGTTACATTAATTTCAGTTTCAACTTCTCTATACATTATGTTATGCTTATACTACAAGTATAGGTACCATCTGTCACCATACAATGCTATTAAACTATTGTTGACTGTATTCCCTATGCTGTACCTTTTCTTCCTATTCATTACATAACTGGAAGCCTGTATCTCTCACTCCCCTTTGTGACCATTTCCCTACCCCCCTTTCCCTCTGGCAACCATCAGTTCTCTGTATTTATAGGTCTGATTCTGCTTTTTTTTTGTTTATTCATTCATTTTGTTTTTTAGATTCCACATATGAGTGAAATCATATGGTATTTGTCTTTTTCATTCTGACTTCTTTCATTAGCGTAACACCCTCTAAGTTCATCCATGTTGCAAATGACAAGCTTTCATCCTTTCTTATGGCTGTGTAATATCCCATTTGTATGTGTGTGTGTGTGTGTGTGTGTGTGTGTGTGTGTGTGTACCACATCTTCTTTTCCACTTATCTATCTCATGGACATGTAAGTTGCTTCCATATCTTGACTATTGTAAATAATGCTGCAATAAACATAGGGGTGCATATATCTTTTTGAATTAGTGTTTTAATTTTCTTTGGGCAAATTATTATGGTGGAATTATTATGTCATATGGTATTTGTTTTTAATTTTTTGAGGAACTCTATAATGTTTTCCACATAATTACTGTTTCTTTTAAATAATTGGCTACTGACCTCAAGCAAATATGCTATTTTAATGTCAAAAGCTGTTCCTGTTCAATTCTTGTTCTTTTCTAATGTTTATCTTTTGAAGAGTAACAGATTTAAAGTAAAGATATATACTTTTTATCCCAACTTGAAGTAAACATAAGTATTATCACAATGAGTATTACAATGTGTCTTTTGTTTTAGAAATATGTCCTCTAAATTGGTAAACTATGGCCAATACTATAAAAGACCACTAAATAATAGTACCCCTCTCAGAAAAAAGGGAAGAAATATAATAATTTGTGTTCAAAAGACTCTCTGCTGAAAATGTCATGTCACTCTTTGATGTCTCCTTACATATTTTAACATTTATGTATTGTTTGCAATGTTTTCTGATAGATACCATCCTTATCTTAGGATAATAATTTAGTCTTGACTCCCAAAAGTTATTAATGTATTAGGGAAATTTGGATAGGATGGTAACTATTTTGAAAGGCTGTTTGTTATAAATGTATTAGAAGATAAATCAAGAACAACTGGTGATAAGAAGAAAGAAGGTAATTTTGGTTGTAGGAATCATGGAGGCAATGTTGAAATCCTACATTTGGAGATAAACAGGTTTTCATGGCTGACAGTATTCTGTGACTGCCCAGAGGACAAAAATATTTTCTACTACTGAAGGTTCTCTGTCTCCGTCACCCTCAATCCACAATTCAGGTGATGTATATCTTCCTCCTCTACTCTGACCTCTACCTCCTAATAGAAGTTCTGTTTTTTTCCAAAGAAAATGCTGGAAAATACCAGAGAAAGGAAATATCCATTATGTAGCTTTTCTTACATAGAGAAGCTACATAATGAAAAACTAAGACACAGTGGAGAGCGGAGAGAGATTACAAGTGAACTGGGCATTGGTGGGAAGAGAAGTTGAGATGGGCTTTTATAGATTAGAAACTGGATCCCCTCTAATATTCCTAAAGAAATGCAAGTAGAGTGGATTTCCATTAAAACTTATTTTTGGTTGTTGGAATAAACTTCCATAAATATGGTTCTGTATACACCTTTGCATGAGAGCCTGGCTTAATTATTAAGTTTACATGTTCATAGACCTATAGAGGCACTTGGTGTATTTCAGGTAATGACAGATGGTTTAGTTCCACTGGAATTATGGGATTATGAAAATGTACAGTGAAAGTCGTGGCTGGAAAAGTAGTGTGTGTTCTTGTGTGTTTACTTGGGGAAGGGGGCTAATCAGCATGTGGTGGGTCCTGAATGTCAGGATGCTGAGACTGGGTTTCATTAGGAGGCAATAGAAAGCCACTGAAGAACTTTGTTCAGATAGTGAGGCAAACATTGTTATGCCTAGGAAACATTTATCTGGCAGTTATGTGCGCATGAAGAGGAAGATAATTGCTGGGGCTTTTGAAATACTGTTACAGAAATATCCAAACTTTTTTTATTGTTTTTAATTCCAGTACAGTTATCATGCAGTGTTATATTAGTTTCAGGTATGTATCCAAACTTTTTTGATTTTGTATCTCATTCATTAAAAACTTGGAACACATCCTATTCTATATGTTTGTTTAAAAATTATAAACATATTAATATAGACATTATAAAATACTAACAAAAACAGAAATACAAATGCCATAACATATTATCATGTTACCCTTTTGAGTATGTTCAGACCACTTTGAAAACTGCTGGTATAGAGAGAAGATGATAAGAAACTTTATTATGATTGTGGAGGTGGAAATAGCCAGGTTGGGAACAATTAAAGGTTGTGATATTTGACCAACTGGATTTGGGGCCTAAAGGAGAGAGTTGGAAAAGATGGCTATCACATTTCAGACTTGTTAAACAGGTAGAATAATAGTTTAAGTAATAGAAACATATTGTTTGGTTTAAGCAAGTTGTTTTGAGGGAAATGTAATAAAATTGGTTCTGACAACATTAATTTGGACTGCTGGTGGATAATAAGAGAACAATCTGGCAGAAAATTAGAATTTCAGCATTGGAAGCTAAAAGCAAGACTGGTTGGAAATGCAAATCTGTAAGTTCCACAATAAATGTGACAGGTAGAGCTAGAGTAAAAAGCTAAGTGAAGAAAAAAATAACTGAGGGAAGAAGGCAAATTTGTGAAGACGGTTTGCATTTGTGGAACAGGTTTAGGTTTAAGGGTGTAAGTAAGCAGAGAAGGAATGGTGTAAAGAACCAAAGGAGAAGACAAGACTCCACGGGAAGAGAGATTTTTAATAGGACTGGTGTGTTCAACAATATCAAGGATTTCTGGGAAACCTATAAAAAAGAAACTAAGAGAAGTTTACTGAATTAGAGGTTAAAAGATGATTTAGGTATAATTAAAAAGCTGCAATCTTTCATTAATCATGAAGCAGAAGATATGTCAAAAGTCTGAAGATCGTACTGACTTAATTTTCTGAAAAGCAAAAGAAAGTTCTATTAAATGCAGACTTGAAAAAGAACACATTTCTAGAAAATAATTATTAAACATTACCCTTAGTTATTAAACATTACCCATTGTTAAATATTAAGGAAATTTAAATAAAAATTTAAATTATAGGCATGTCATTCTAACTACATTTATATCTTAATTGTTCTCTTTTTGTATGTTAAATTGTTCAAAGAATGCAAGGATGTATAAGTTTATATATTTATGTTTTATTATCTAATTTATATGTTTATATGTTAATAATTTCCTATATTTTAATAGGCATTATGATGAGTATTTTAATGGGTGTATGATAATTCATCTAAAGACATACTATAATTCCTTCTAGATCTTGAAGTGATTTTCTATGCATGAGAGTGAAGGACCCTTCTGTCAAGCAGGATTGCAGAGGGGAAATGTTAATTTTGCTTATTTTCTTTGGATACATTGAGATTTGGTTTCTACCTCAAGGTTTCAGTATTTGTTTTCTCTGCTGGGAAGTATATATTTTCTAGTTGCACTGGATGGAATAACATTTTTCCCTGAAGTCCTTCATGATTTATTTCTATACTTGATTGAAACACTGCATTGAGAACTTTATAATCACATACTGACATTTTGTCTAAAAACAACATGATCCATCTTAAAATTTTTTTAACACATTTAAAGATGTTGTTTCTTGATCCACCCCTGTGTTTTTGCATATGTGGAAAATTACTTCATATTAGTGTTCTCCATGCTGTTTGATTTTGAGATGGACATCAAATTATTTGCCCAGAAACAAAATTTCATTGACTCTTAAAATTGTGGTAGGACTTGTAGGCTTGTTCACTTTTTCTGACTTAGAAACTAGTCATATGAGAATCTATTATCAATAAAGATCAACAAAGGAGAGATTCTCCATAAAAATATTGGTGTTTTCGGGGTGCCTGGGTGGCTCAGTCCATTAAGCATCTGCCTTCAGTTAAGGTCATGATCCCAGGGTCCTGGGATCGAGCTCCACATTGGGCTCCCCACTGAGTGGAGAGCCTGCTTCTCCCTCACCCTCTGCCCCTCCCCCACTCATGCTCACACATGCTCTCTCTCTCTCTCTCTGGAATAAACAAAACAAAAAGAGAAAAATATTGGTGTTTCCATTCAAGATATTGGTAAAAGTATATCAATATTTTTGCATGAACTTTTTAAGCTTATATTAATTTTGATTTCTGTAACATATCAAATTGACCACACCGATAAAGAAAATCACCAGACTCATGATGCATGATTTAAGATCACATAAGGATGACTTTACTGGGGCACTTGGGTGGCCCAGTTTGTTGAGCCATGCACTCTTGATTTCAGTTCAGGTCAGATCTTGGGGTCGTGAGATTCAGTACCACATTGGCCTCCACACTGGGTGTGGAGCCTGCTTGGGATTCTCTCTCATCATCTCCCTCTGTCCCTACCCACCTTCACCTGACTGCTCATGTGCTCTCTCTCAAAAAAAAAAAAAGAAAAAGAAAAAAGAAAAAAGAATGACTTTATTTTCAGAAAACTGACAAAACTCTTTTCATTATAACTAAAACCAGTTTACCCTTGTTTGATCTTCAGGGGGTAATTTTCCCAGTTTGTTGATGTGTGTTGTATGTAACAGAACCATAAAATTTACTAGTAAAAAATATATCATATCTATCACTTCTTTTTTTTTTTTTTTTTTGATCTACTGGTCCTGTCCCTTTGTTATAGAGGTCAAATACATAGAATGCCACTCACTGTTTTAACATTATGTGTACATCAACAACTTAAAAAGAGATGTTCGAGAAGGCTGTAAATCTATAGTTTCTGCCTTTATTTTATTTTTTAAAGATTTCATTTATTTATTTGACAGAGAGAGACACAGCGCGAGAGGGAACACAAGCAGGGGGAGTGGGAAAGGAAGAAGCAGGCTCCCCACCGAGCAGAGAGCCCCATGCGGGGCTCGATCCCAGGACCCTGGGATCATGACCTGAGCTGAAGGCAGATGCTTAACCAACTGAGCCACCCAGGCGCCCCCTAATTTCTGCCTTTAAAGGACATAAAATTTCATTTGGAGGTAAGATACATAGTTATAAGAAGATTGCATTGGTACAAATTGCATGGTCTGGTAAAATCACATGAATGCTTGAGGCACTGAATAGGACAGAGGGGCTTGGAGATCAAGGGAAGGCTTTGTAGAGGTGAATATGGTCCTAGTTTTGAAAAAGATATTATATGCACATAAACATACGGAAACAGGAGCAGAAGGAGAGAGTGAAAAAGGAAGAGAGAAACAGGGAAGAGGAGATCCTGAGGGAGATATTGTGTATCTGCTATTTTCTAGATTCTATTTTCCATGCTTTATAGATTTCTCTCATTTAAGCCTGGGACAAATAAAAGGTAAATGTATCTTTATTTAACAAGTCATGCTGATTTTTCCTAATCATTAGAGTATTAGGGGTGTGTGTGTGTGTGTGTGTGTGTGTGTGTGTGTGTGTGTGTGTTCCAAGTAGTTTACAGTTGACTTTTCTTCTGTTGTTTTTTTACAAAGTGGGATCAGAGGTTTAAAACTCATAGTTTAAAACTCTGGATTTTAGGACTCTATAACTTAACAGAGATTCCTTAGATATCTAAATGCTTTCACTAAATCTTATCACATAGGTATACTTTTAGTTAAATAATTTTTGTAAGACAATCATGTCATGTAATAGAACATCAAAAGTGTTCCCCCTTTCACTTATGAGGAAATGGAGATATTAGTATGACATTCTCTAAATTATGCAATAGGGCAGTGGGAAAGCCTATAAGAATAGCTTTTAATTTTAGAAAATTCTCCAAAAATTCTACTTAAAACATATTTTTAAGAGTTTTTAGATTTGTGTTGCTCTATCCTATTGTGCCTTTCAGGGGAAAAATACTCTTGACTGTTAATATTATGCTTCATTATTACCTTATGGAGATTCTTGGATGCAAGTTCAGTTGAGCAATATGATTTCCTAACTCCCCCATAATGTCCCTGATTATTGAAGAACATCAAGTGAAGGAGGCACAGACTGCAGCTGTCATTAAAGGACTGAAACTAGTTAGTGCATTTTATTTTATTATTTATTTATTTATTTTTAAAGATTTTATTTATTTATTTGAGAGAGAGAAAGAGAGAGAGAGCATGAGGTGGGGAGGGTCAGAGGGAGAAGCAGACCCCCCGCTGAGCAGGGAGCCCGATGTGGGACTCGATCCCAGGACTCCAGGATCACGACCTGAGCCGAAGGCAGTCGATTAACCAACTGAGCCACCCAGGCGCCCTAGTTAGTGCATTTTAAATGGACAATAAAGTCATATAAAATAGAAAAGACATTTTTAAATTGTTTTGAGGAGTAGATAATATTAAAAAGAGGTAAAGAGAACAAAAGCAAACACAAAAGCGCTAAGGAGAGAATGAGATGATCGTGTAGAATTTCAAGAAGTTTACTGAAAATGTGGATACTGTTCATTTTGTAGTCAGGAAGCATTCTTTGAGTTAATAGTAGAGAAAGTCTTTGAATATTCTTTTGCATTAATTTCCATTGGATATGGGAATCTCTACTAGATTTTCTTTTTGCTATTTTAGAGTTAATGGAGAAAGTACTTCTCTTCTCTTATAGTCATTATAATATCTCTACCAATAGGTGAAGCCTATCTACCTCTATAATCTGCAAAATACCTTAGTAGTTGACAGTCAAGTTTTCAATAATGAGTGATTTATCCTGGGAACTTCTGTACTTAGATTTCATTTTGCTTACTTTAGATATAGTTTTCACTTTGTCATTTAGACAAATCTCATCTAAATATTGTTTCTTTTAAAAGTCTGCTCTTCAGTCTAGCATTAACTTACTTTCTTTTTACTTTTTATTTATTATGTTATGTTAATCACCATACATTACATCATTAGTTTTTGATGCAGTGTTCCATGATTCATTGTTTGTGTATAACACCCAGTGCTCCATTCAGTATGTGTCCTCCTTAATACCCATCACCAGGCTAACCATCCCCCCATCTCCCTCCCCTCTAGAACCCTCTGTTTCTCAGAGTCCATAGTCTCTCATGGTTCATCTACCTCTCCGATTTCACCCCTTCATTTTTCCCTTCCTACTATCTTCTTCCTCTTCTTCTTTTTTTAAACATAACATATTATTTGTTTCAGAGGTACAGTTCTGTGATTCCACAGTCTTACACAATTCACAGCGCTCACCATAGCACCTACCCTCCCCAGTGTCTATCACCCAGCCACCCCAATTTTCCCAACACCATTTGTTGAAGAGACTGTCTTTTTTCCATTGGACATTCTTTCCTGCTTTGTCAAAGATTAGTTGACCATAGAGTTGAGGGTCCATTTCTGGGCTCTCTATTCTGTTCCATTGATCTATGTGTCTGTTTTTGTGCCAGTACCCTACTGTCTTGATGATGACAGCTTTGTAATAGAGCTGGAAGTCCGGAATTGTGATGCTACCAGCTTTGCTTTCTTTTTCAACATTCTTCTGGCTATTCAGGTTTTTTTCTGGTTCCATACAAATTTTAGGATTATCTGCTCTATTTCTTTGAAAAAAATTGATGGTATTTTGATAGGGAATGTTTTGAATGTGCAGATTGCTTTAGGATGCATTGACATCTTCACAATATTTGTTCTTCCAATCCATGAGCATGAAACGTTTTCCATTTCTTTATGTCTTCCTCAATTTCTTTCATGAGTATTTTATAGTTTTCTGAGTACAGATTGTTTGGCTCTTTGGTTAGATTTATTCCTAGGTATCTTATGGTTTTGGGTGCAATTGTAAATGGGATCGACTCCTTAATTTCTCTCTCTTCTGTCTTATTGGTATATAGGAATGCCACTGATTTCTGTGCACTGATTTTATGTCCTGCCACTTTACTGAATTCCTGTATGAGTTCTAGCAGTTTTGGGGTGGAGTCTTTTGGGTTTTCTTCATAAAGTATCATATCATCTGCAAAGAGTGAAAGTTTGACTTCTTCTTTGCCAATTTGGATGCCTTTTATTTCTTTTTGTTGTCTGATTGCTCTGGCTAGGACTGCTAGTACTATGTTGAATAGCAGTGGTGATAGTGGACATCCCTGCCATGTTCCTGACCTTAGGGGGAAAGCTCTCAGTTTTGCCCCATTGAGAATGATATTCGCTGTGGGTTTTTCCTCAATGGCTTTTATAATATTGAGGTAGGTACCCTCTATCCCTATACTCTCAAGAGTTTTGATCAAGAAGGGATGCTGTACTTTGTCAAATGCTTTTTCTGCATCTATTGAGAGGATCCTATGGTTCTTTTTTTTTTTAAATTTATTTATTGAGAGACAGAGAGAATGGTAGAGAGAGAGCATGAGAGGGAAGAAGGTCAGAGGGAGAAGCAGACTCGCCGCTGAGCAGGGAGCCCGATGCGGGACTTGATCCTGGGACTCCAGGATCATGACCTGAGCCGAAGGCAGTCACTTAACTGACTGAGCCACCCAGGCACCCGATCCTATGGTTCTTGTTCTTTCTTTTGTTAAGGTATTGTATCACATTGATTGATTTGCGGATGTTGAACCAACCTTGCAGCCCAGGGACAAATCCCACTTGGTCGTGGTGAATAATCCTTTTAATGTACTGTTGGATCCTATTGGCTAGTCTTTTGGTGAGAATTTTTGCATCCATGTTCATCAAGGATATTGGTCTGTAATTCTCCTTTTTGATGAGGTCTTTTCTGGTTTTGGGATCAAGGTAATGGTGGCCTCATAAAATGAGTTTGGAAGTTTTCCTTCCATTTCTATTTTTTGGAACAGTTTCAGAAGAATAGGTATTAATTCTTCTTGAAATGTTTGATAGAATTCCCCGGGGAAGCCATCTGGCCCTGGGCTCTTGTTTGTTGGGAGATTTTTGATGACTGCTTCAATTTCCTTAGTGGTTATAGGTCTGTTCAGGTTTTCTGTTTCTTCTTGGTTCAGTTTTGGTAGTTTCTACATCTGTAGGAATGCATCCATTTCTTCCAGGTTATCTAATTTGCTGGCATATTGTTGCTCATGATAAATTCTTATAGTTGTTTGTATTTCTTTGGTGTTGGTTGTGATCGCTCCTTTCTCATTCATGATTTTATTTATTTGGGTCCTTTCTCTTTTCTTTTTGGTAAGTGTGGCCAGGGGTTTATCAATCTTGTTAATTCTTTCATAGAACCAGCTCCTAGTTTCGTTGATCTGTTTTACTGTTCTTTTGGTTTCTATTTCATTGATTTAGCTCTTATCTTTATTATTTCTCTTCTCCTGCTGGGTTTACTCTTTATTTGCTGTTCTTTCTCCATCTCCTTTAGGTGTAGGGTTAGGTTGTGTATTTGAGACCTTTCTTGTTTCTTGAGAAAGGCTTGTATTGCTATATAATTTCCTCTTAGGCCTGCTTTTGCTGCATCCCAAAGATTTTGAACAATTGTGTTTTCATTTTCATTTGTTTCCATTAATTTTTTCTTCTTGTTGGATAGACCCTTTAAGTAGGATATAGTGTCCTTCCTCATCTCTTATTATAGTCTTTGGTTTAAAATTTGTCTGATATAAGGATTGCCACCCCAGCTTTATTTTGGTGTTTATTAGCGTGGTAAATTGTTTTCCACCCCTCACTTTCAATCTGGGGGTGTCTTTGGGTCTAAAATGAGTCTCTTGCAGACAGCATATTTATGGGTCTTGTTTTTTTATCCAATCTGATATCCTGTGTCTTTTGATTGGTGCATTTAGTCCATTTACATTCAGGATAACTATTGAAAGATATGAATTTAGTGCCATTGTATTGCCTGTCAGGTGACTGTTACTGTGTATTGTCTGGTTCCTTTCTGGTCTATGTTACTTTTAGGCTCTCTCTTTGCCTAGAGGACCCCTGTCAATATTTCTTGTACAAATGGTTTCATGTTTGCAAATTCCTTTAGTTTTTGTTTGTCCTGGAAGCTTTTTATCTCTCCTTCTATTTTCAATGACAGCCTAGCTGGATATAATATTTTTGGTTGCATATTTTTCTCATTTAATGCTCTGAATATATCATGCCAGACCTTTCTGGCCTGCCAGGTCTCTGTGGATAAGTCTGTTGCCAATGTAATTTTTCTACCATTGTAGGTTACAGATCTCTTCTCCTGAGTTGCTTTCAGGATTTTCTCTTTGTCTCTGAGACTTGTAAGTCTTACTAGGGGTGTTGACCTATTTTTATTGATTTTGAGGGAAGTTCTTTGTGCCTCCTGGATTTTGATGCCTGTTTCTTTCCCAAATTAGAGAGGTTCTCTGCTATAATTTGCTCCAATATACCTTCTGCCCCTCTCTCTCTTTCTTCTTTTGGGATCCCAATTATTCTAATACTGTTTCGTCTTATGGTATCACTTATCTCTCGAATTCTGCCCTCGTGATCCAGTAGTTGTTTATCTCTTTTTCTCAGCTTCTTTATTTTCCATCATTTGCTCTTCTATATCACTAATTCTCTCTTCTGCCTCATTTATCCTAGCAGTTAGAGACTCCATTTTTTATTACACCTCATTAATAGCCTTTTTGATTTCAACTTTGTTAGATTTTAGTTATTTTATTTCTCCAGAAAGGGTTCTTTAGTATCTTCCATGCTTTTTACAAGCCCAGCCAGTATCTTTAAAATCGTCATTCTGAACTCTAGTTCTGACATCTTACTAATGTCTATATTATTTAGGGCCCTGGCAGTTGGTATTGCCTCTTGTTCTTTTTTTTGAGGTGATTTTTTCCATCTTGTCATTTTGTCCAGAGAATAGATGAATGAGAGAACGAAATGCTAACAGGGTAACAATGACCCTAAAAAAATATACACTAAACAAATCAGAAGAGACCCGAAACTGGGGGAAAAGAAAGGGAAAGGAAGAAAAAAAGAAAAGAAAAAGAAAAGGATTACAAAGAAAAAAAAAACATGATAAATATATTCAGGCTGGTGCATAGATCAGTGCCACACACTAGATTTCAGGTGTATTTTGGTCTGTTAGAAAAAAGTGCCTCCCAAACTTTTAAAGAAAGAAAAACTCATATATGTACAAAAATAAAGGTAAATATGGTAAAAGGATGGAATATGACTGTACAGAGGAAAATTAATTGATAAGAAGTTGGTTGAAAAAGAAAGAAGAGGAATTAAAAAAAAAAAGGGAGAGAATGTGATCAGGCAGGAGACTAGAACAAAGCCATACACTAGAGATTTAGGGTATATTTTGGTCTGTTAGAAGAAACTGTATCCCAAAATTTTAAAGAGAGAACAAATTATATCTATATACCAAAAATAAGGTTAACTACTATGAAGGGATAGAATATGACTCTAAAAATGAAAGATAAAAAAGATTTTTTAAAAAAGCGATTGATAAGATGTTGGTTGAAAAAGGGCAAAAGAAAAATTCAAAAAAAAATTTAAAAAATTAACTTTGAAAGACTAAAGAATCAGGGGGAAAAAAGCCATGAATTCTATGTGCTGTATTCCCCTAGTCCTGGCGTTCTGCGGGTCTCATTGATCGGTAAACTTGGTCTTGGCTGGCTGTTCTTGCTGATCTTCTGGGGGAGTGGCCTGTTGCAGTGGTTCTCAAATGTTTTTGTTGGAGGTGGAATTGCCCGGCCCTTGCTGGGGTCTGGCAAAGTAATCTGTTCGGGTTTGCTCTCCGGAGCTTTTGTTCCCTGCAAGCTTTCCCTACAACTTTGGAAGAGAAGAGTGAAAATGGCAGCCTCCCAATATCCACCCTGGAAGAGCCAAGAACTTCGGAGCCCCACTCCTCAGTGCAACCCCAGAGAAAAGCATTCAATCACTCCCGTCTCCTGGGTCTCCAGCCGCACTCCGTGCTCACCCGGCCTGTGACCGTGCATTTCTATCTCTGGCACATGACCCATGTGGAGTCTCCAAACCCGGCAGATCCCTGCGGTGCACTTCCACACTGCTCCTCCCTGGGGGAGGAAAGGGAGTCTCCCTGGATCTGCCGCTTGTTGGGTCCCTGCTGGAAGAGCAGTGGCCTGACTGTGCCGTGGATCACGGTTTATGGCAACGCCGCGCTGAGAGTCCACTTCTCTGCTCCGTCTCTGCCGCCGGCTTCCCTGCTCTGATACCTGGGAGCTCTGCTGCACTCAGGCACCTCCGGGCTTTCTGTGACCCTGAGGGTCCTGAGACCACACTGTCCCAGCGAGGGTTCCACCACCCCCACTTAACAACTGGAGCGACGTCCCTCAGTGGAGCAGACTTCTCAATGTTCCGATTTTGTGCTCCACTGCTCAATCACTTGCCGGGAGTGGCTGACGGAGGCTCACTCTCCCTGTGGTCTATCTTCCCGAATATTGCCTCAGATTTACCCTCCATACATCCTATCTTCCAGAAAGTGGTTTCTTTTCTGTTCAGAGAGTTGCTGTTATTCTTTTCTTTGATCTCCTTTTGAGTTCATAGGTGTTCAGAATGGTTTGATCCCTATCTAGCTGAATTCCTGGGACCAGACAAAATTTAGGTCTTCTAATCCTCTGCCATCTTGCTCCTCCCTGCCAGTACTAACTTACTTTTATATTAGCTTTCAAAAAATGAATCTCCATTCAGTTTTAAACTTTAAGTTGTAATTCCAATGGCTTTTCTTTTTGTAATGCTCTCTGCCATTATTACTAAGAAAATCTCAAGAACCTTGCTTTCCTGGTATTCCAAAACAAAAGTTTAAAAAATTCTCCAAATGATTATACACAAAATCTTATAATTTTTCGTAATGGAAAAATTATCAAATCTTCTGAAAGGATTCCTACTTACATTCTTTCAGAAACAAAAATAGTAACTTACTGATGTTTTCATTAAAAAAAAAAGTCGTGAGGGTCAAACATTGATCTGCTTTCTTTTCTTTGCACTTGTACTGGGATGAAAGCATTTATTTAAAATCTTCTGTCAATATTCAGCTGTTTACTGTTGTGTCCTGTGTAATCTCACGTATGTTCCTAAATAGAAAAACCTGTTTAATTTGACTTCTGAGGGTCCTTAAAAGGAGAGATACATCTTTTCTATTTAACTCATTTTTCTTACCTAAAATGTTAGCATAATAAAATACAAATCAAATTTTTAATTTTTTTCTTATAGATAATGCTTATTATGAAAGTTGCAAACCTGAGATAGGGATAATTGCTTTTTTAAATACATGAAATAAAGGTATTTAAATAAGACATGCTACCAAAATCTTAATCACAACACTGGTCACAGTGACTTGTCTCTTGATTACTCCAAGTCATATTGGCTGACTTTTGACCATTCTAGTAATTTTCCATAAGAATCATATTTGATTTTTCAGTTAAATGTCTGTGTAGGCTGTACCTCTTGTGATTTTTATCACAGATGACTTCCTGGCTGATTTCTTCATGTTTTTGACATAATAGGTGCTGCTTAGATATTTCACTTATCTATAGCTTCCTTGTGGGTCCTTGAAGATATCGGTTGTAAAGAAAATTTCTCACCTTGGAGGTCTTTCTCTTCGTGGATAGTGTAATTCTATCTTCTCAAGTAACAGTTTCACTGAAAGTGACAGGTTTCTTCTTTGTTCCTTGTTACTTACATGTCTTTTTCAAATTTCTAGGAAGTATAATTTCTATAACATGGTCACTGACTAGGTCACTATTGTTCCTGAAGTGGAAATTACTTCAGTGGAGTGGAAAGTTAGACTTTTCTTATTTAATTTAGTTCCAAAGAGCATTTAGCAAATATCAAGTTATGTGCCCTATGTAGTTCCAGTAGTCTTCAAAATCCAGAGATGAGTAAGATCATCTCAGTCTCAAAGTCCTATCCGTAGTTCAGTAGAAGACCCAGTAGCTCGTGGCTGATGATTTAACCCTTCATGATAACAGACTAATCTTCATACTGATCATCACCCTTTAAAAAATTAGCTGTTGTTGTTGTATATTTTGCTTAATTAATAAGGATTTAATTATGTAAATTCTTTAGGCAGCTGGTCAGATGAAAGGAAAAAGGTAAAGTTAAAAAGTTATTATTTTTTTAAAGGATAACCTGCTAATAATATACTTAACTTTTATCTGTGATTCAATTTTGGGGCCTTGAACATATTAGGTTCACAATGTGTATTTCTTTTACTACTCAGTTCATAGGTTAAAAATCAAAGTCATAAATGGTGGTGATTAGAAGATTTCCCTATTTTAAAAAACAAAATCATGATAACGGACAGAAAGAATGGTATAATTATATATATATATATAAGTCCACTGGAAGTGGAATATGGTTATGTAGTGTATTGCAAATTGTTATTTATGATATTTTGACGCTGCACACTATTTCAAACTAAATGTCCTGAACTGGTTAATGTTGGAAGTTAAATGTCGATTCCATTCTTCCTTCCTGCTTCATTATTTCCTGTTTACCATTCTCTGTAGACTTGTATTTAAATATACTTCACATCTTTCTAAAAAAGAAAATATAATCTATGATGGTTAATTTTATGTATCAGCTTCACTGAGCTACAAGGTGCCTAAATATTTGACAGAACATTTTTTGGGGTGTGTCTGTGAGGATGATTCTGGTTGAGAGTAACATTTGGATTGGTAGATTGGATAAATCAGATTGCCCACTCTGGAATAGAACAAAAAGGCTGTTGGAGTGAATTTACTCTCTCTGGCTGACTGTCTTTCAGCTGGCACCAACCAATCTTCACCTGCCTTTGGATTTAGGCTCATACTGGAAATTACACCATTCACTCTCCTGGTTCTTAGGCCTTCAGATTCTGACTGGAACTATATCATTGTTTTTTTGAGTTTCCAGCTTTCCAACTGCAATTCCTGGGACTTCTCGGCCTTCAAACCACATGAGCCAACTCTTTTTAATAATATATATGTTATCAATATATTATATATCTAAAATATGTAAAATATATCATGTATATATGTAAATATATAATATATAATAATATGTTACATACAATTTATTATATAATATATAATTTAATATATATATGTTTTTCTCCTATTAGCTCTGTTTCTCTTGAGAACCTAGACTAATACGTAATCATGGCCTTCCTAAGCAGTTTAGTCAGAGTACAATTGGGTAAACCTAAATCCAAATCCTTCCTTCTCCCCTTGTCTAAAAGATCCAAAAGATCCACGAATCTTTTATCTCCAGGTTTCCCTCAGTATAAAACAGTCAAAGGTCAAGTAAAGGGTTAAAGACATACAACATCCTCATGGGCAGTCCTGATCCCTCATCTATGCTTCAAATGATCCCCTGGAACGTTGCTGTTAACATTTGGAGTGTACCCAACTGATTATATTTTCAGCCTTTACTTTCCTCTTTCTAAATTTATTGTTTAACATGGATATATAAACATCTATAGAAGATATGAAATGGTAATATAGAGGTGATCTTCATTACCTATGGATTTTATAAATGCAAATTTGCCTACTTACTAAAATTTATTTATAACCCAAAATTGAAATACTCGAGGCACTTTCTCGGTCATTTGCAGAAAATGTACAGAAATGCAGAGTGGCCAATAGCTTGAGTCATGCAATGCACAGACCCTCTGCCTTCTTGTTTCTGCTCTTTTATTATAAACAAGTGTTCTTTTGTGATCTATTTAGTGCATTTTTTTTTGTATTTTTATGCTTTTCTTTGATTCTACTGTATAAAATGTCCCCCAAGCATAGTTCTGAAGTTCTCTCTAGTGTCTCTAAGTGCAAGAAAGCTGTGATGTGCCATATGGGGAATGTGAGTGCGTTTACCTAAGTTTCATTCAGGCATGGGTTATAGTGCTGCTGGCCATGAGTTCAATGTTACTCAATAATACATATTAAATAAGTGTTTTAAACAGAAACACATGAAACAACATTATGTATTGATTTGTTGATGAAAATGTTGTGACCAGAGGCTAATAGGAACCTAACTGTGTATTTCCCCTAAGAGCAATGGTTCACAGTTCATGAATTCAGTGTTCATGGCAACTGTATAGAACATGATTACCGTGAATAATGAGAATTCACTATATGTGGTCAAGAATAATAAGAAAAAATAGTTAATTTTCTCCCAGATTCTCATCACAGTCCTTAGGCTTGTTATCTTGGATTTAACTTCTAGGCTACAGTTTCTCCATTTCTTTAATAAAAATGATAATTCCTTGAACTACTGTCTGAAGACTATTGTCTTAAAGATTAAATGAAGTAATATGTGTAAGATTGCTTTGTAAATGGAAATGCTAAAACAGGAGCAGTAAGCACAATTTATTTAAGAAGTGGAAACCATGCTAGGGATTTCATAATTGCTACTGTTCACAAATGTTTAATAACACAATAATTCTTTCTTGATTTAATAAGACCAGAAATTGCATTGTTCAGCCTTTAAAACAGTTTACATCTGAAATTCAGATCTCATTTTAACTAGAAGCATTGTCTCTTCTCTATGTTTTTCAACTTGTTAAAATATATTACATTGTACAGGAGTAAAACTGAATATTAAAGAATACTGTGGGCTTTCATGTATTTGTATCTTTTGTTTTCTCTGGGCCATCTCTGCTTAATTTACTAACACATAAATCTTTCCTATTCTCAGTGCTGCAAAGCCAATTTAGCAGAGGAAGAATGAAGCTGAATTCTGTTCTGCCTCATGCATCACTAACAAAATTGCTAGCCAGTTAAGTTTTGATTGCAGAATATTTATTTTTGGTGACAGATGTTGCTGATGTAAGAACCTAGGCGATCACAGCTTGCATTAGTCCTGTGTTGAGGCTGGGAAAAAAACTGAAATGGAAAGTTTAAACAGAAGAAAATATGCAACATCAAGATGACATTTTTAGCATTACATTTCTGATAATATTTGTGTAGTGACTAAGATGTGACTACATATACATGTAGACAGTGACTCTCAGGCAGAAGATGGATACAGCCTTTTATGAAATCACATTCTTAAAATTCTTAAAAGTGAGGTTATGGAACCTAAAAGAAGTAAATTTGCTACATTCCAAGCACTTGTTAGGCTCAAAACAGGGGCTAGAGTCGAGACTAGTGACTAGAAATCAGGTGGTATCTGAGTGGAAGGGACAGTTTTATGTGCCCCTCTGCTTAACATCTATCAAAATACTTATCACGTCATATTATAATAACTGTTTTCCTTACCTTTGTGTCCCAGTCAGCCGCAGATGACCGTGAGCATGTTTGTATGTAATAGATTTTCAGTAAGTGTTGGATGAAAAAAATCTGCATAAGATATAATTCCCCATCTCTGCCCTGAAGGCCCTCACACTAGAGGAAAAGAGGCATTGGGAAGCTCGTCTCCTTGGCAAGAGCCTGCACAGTTCAATGCAGAGAGGTTTTTGTGGTCTCCAAATGAATCTGAGGAAGATGTGTCAGAGGGAGGCACTGAGAAGACCATGGCACTATTTTTATTGCTACAATCCCACCTTCTCTCTTTAAAAATAGCGAAATGTAAAGTTGTTCAAACCCATAGAATGTACAACACTGCGAGTCAACGGTAATGTAAACTGTCGACACTGGATGATTATGATGTGTTCATATAGATCTATCAATTGTAATACATGTATTACTCTGGTGAGGATGCAAATAAGACAGGAGCCGTGCAGGTGTGTGGAGCAGATGTCTATGGGAACTATGTGTATTTTCTGCTCCATGTTGCTGTGAACATAAAACTGCTCTAAAAAAATAAAGCTTATTAAAAAAATAGCAAAAGGTTGTTGACCAAAATGGATCTTCAATTCTTAGTCTGCAGTTCTTGACATATGAAAAGGTCACTAGAAATCCTGTTTCTGATTCATTCCAAGGATGGACTCCTTTGAAGCAAATTAGTGAAGGAGAAAACTCAGTAAGTTAGATTGATTGTTTTATCTGTTCCAACAGTATGTTAGCTTTTTATGCACTAAAAGGAAGATTCAGTTTTAATATGAATTACTCGTTTAAATATAAATAAAATTTCAATCCTTATTTTCTGAGACATATTAGCAGAGAGCATGATATAAAATAAAATATCCAGTAAACCGTACTTTAATTTTACAAGGTGTGCTTTGAATAGTCATTCATAAGTGTGCATTCCATGACTCTATGGCATGTAGCCTTGCCAATACCTTCTATTGCTTTCTCTTGGTAGAGGGCATTCACCTATTTGTTCCTGGAAATCCAAGTAAATGATTAGTGAATCATGAACAAAAAAGCATGAGTTGTTTCTCTGCCAAGGACAATTTTCTGCTGTGCATAGCATTTTTCAATAAATATTTTCCCCTTGCTGAGATATGGGACAATTTTGTTGTGAATTTTGCTTGGAAGTGAACTATTAAACATAGGGAATAAAAATACACACACACACACACACACACACACACACACACACACACTCCTGAGTGCAGATAATAGTCACAATGATGAAACCTGACTTTCGGGTTAAACAGGCGGAGACGTGATGGCTGTCACACTCCTTGGTGATTGCTCAGACTCTAGGTCATTTCAGGCGGGCAAAATCTCTGATCTGATATAACACTTCTTACCTGATGAATGGCTAAGTCCCAAATGTCTGACAATGCCACATCCCTCTCATTTCCTTCAGAGTGTGAGAGAGGAATAATGTGTAATTTAGTAATGTGAAAAGCTGACACATAGCTGTCAGATGTCTCAGCTCAGCCTCTTTTCCACAGGAAGCACAATGTTGAGTTGGTTCTAACTTCCCCATGAGATTACTGATTTTATGTTGCTAGAGAGACTGGTGACCTCAGCTCAGTAAGGCAGACTCTTCCTGTGCAGGTAGAATGGCAACTCCTATTATCCAGGTATAATTACTCTTGGACCAAATGTTTTATACACATTTCTTGTTTCCTATTGCACAATGCTGTTGATATAAATCCAAAGTCAAGGTTCATTTCCTGGGGCCTGATTAAAAGCTAGGATTTAGATTCACAATTAATTCCAGGTTCATATGCTTTGTGGTTCCCTGATAATTTTTGTAATGTCAATACAGGTCACTGTGTACTGGAGAAAACAAATCTATTTATGAAAGGAGCTGCTGATAGCAACTATTTAATTGAGTTGAACTAAAATGGCAGGGTGTCTTGGAAACTGAGCATTGGGAAAGTGTAGTTTGCATATTTAAATGGATATGGCAGGGTGTCTTGGAAACAGAGCATTGGGAAAGTGTAGTTTGCATATTTAAAAACCAATAACAAATATTGTATTACAACAATGTGTATAATTTATTTTGTTATTTTCAATATCAAAAAACTCCTGTTCACTGAACAAAATATCAGCCTTTGCTAGCTTTGTGTGCACACACATGTGTATACAGTTTATTAGCCTATTTAGCTTCTCTTGTCTATCCATTCATTTGTAAAAGCAGCTAATTCATCAACAAAGTGGATATAATCTACATACCAAATGAGTTAGAGGCAAGAAAGCAGTGGATTGCTGACATTGAGTAACTTATTAGCAATGTTTTACATAGCTTTGTTCTTCAATGGATTGTATAGGTTCATTCTTTATTGTATTGACACTTCAGAAAGAAATTAAGAAATGAATGATTGTTAAATATTTGGTATACACAGCAACATCAAGATGGGGGTGGGTATTTAAAAAGTAACTCAAATCAGTGCCAGGTAGTTGAGGTGCAAGCTTCTCTATCATCTGGTTGGTATCAGAAGAGAAATGTCAAACATTTGGCATTTCTTTTTTGGATTTCCATTCCAGCTTCTCTCCCTCTCTCTGAGAGTGAATTTAACTAGGAGTACTTGCTTTAGTTAACTGGAAATGCAAGAAATCCAGAAATAAATATTTTTATTTATTTTATTTATTTTTTAAGACTTTAATTATTTATTTGACAGAGAGAGTGCACGAGTAGGCAGAGAGGTAAACAGAGGTAGAGGGAGACGCAGGCTCCCCACCAAGCAGAGAGCCTGACATGGGGCTCAACCCCAGGACCCTAGGATCATGACCTGAGTGGAAGTCAGAGGCTTAATTGACTGAGCCACCCAGGCGCCCCATGAGAAATAAATATTTTTAAACTGGAATCCAGATGTAGAAAATATAGAAGTAATTATGAACCCCTGTAGGGAAAATATAATTAAAAACAAAACCTCTTCCTTATCCGGAAAAACTGTCCACAAAGGTAGAAGAGAAAGAAAACAATTTAATTATGGACGAAGTATTAAGCCAGACTGTGATGTGCAGGGAAGGCAATCTGCAAAAAGGTTATAGACAGAAAGAAATTTCACCTTTTTATATAGCCAAGCAGATACAATCCATTGCATATGTATTATCAAGATAAACAATACCTAGTCCTCAAGTGAAAGGACTTGACAGTACCATTTGTCATACATGGTTCATCCTCGATTCACCTTGTAATTGGGGTGACCATCTGTGTTAGCTAATTGGCTTTATTCAAATGAAAAATAAATCTCTCCTATCTTTACAACAAAGGGAATTTTTGGAGCTTGGATCACAGTGCCCACTAAGTTAGGCTTCTACATCCACAGTAACTGGGGAAGACTGTCTCTCTTGATTTTAACATTTCAAAGAGATAGTTTCCAGCTCCTTGAGAAATGCATTCCTGGTTCTTAATGCTGGCAGGAGTCTTATTTAGCTTTTAAAGAGATTTATATATATTTCAAAAAGACACAGGAAGAAATTACAGGTTTTCTAAGGTAGGTGGGAAATCGGGGCGGGGGGGGGCGGAGATGAACCATGAGAGACGATGGACTCTGAAAAACAAACTGAGGGTTCTAGAGGGGAGGGGGTTGGGGGGATGGGTTAGCCTGGTGATGGGTATTAAAGAGGGCACATTCTGCGTGGAGCACTGGGTGTTATACGCAAACAATGAATCATGGAACACTACATCAAAAACTAATGATGTAATGTATGGTGATTAACATAACATAATAAAAAATGTGTCATAAAAAAAGTGGGGGAGGAGACAGTCTCTTCCTTTATTTGTTACGAGGCACTCATTGAAAGGTACTATAGGGGAGGAAAACTTTTCTATTCCTCCCTTCTAGGTTCTTTGGCTTGCCTAATAATTAAACTGACATAAAACAGATTAACAGGAGAAAAACAAATGTAATTTTGTATGTATAAGAGCCCCAAAAATATAAGGCTCAAAGAAGTGACCAAAGCAGGCAGCTTTTTAACTTTTTTGACAAGAAAACAATAAATTTGTGAGGAACTGACAAGACAAAGGGGTTTGGACTTGGGGCAGTAAATTAGTGAAGAAGTAACAAGGTTTGTTTATAGAGACTTCTCAACCCTAAATTCTCTGTCTCTGGTTATGAGAATGTCTTCTATTCTCCTAGTATAGGGAGTGTACCTTTTGTATGGGAGATTTATTTAATGCCTTGCAGGCATAGTGCAAAGGAAGGTTAAAGAGTCTTTACTCTGGCTGTTCCTTGGGTTACTTTAATTCCTTAAATAATCAAATTGCCAAGTGGCACACTCTGGGGTGGCATGCTCTATGCCCCTCAGTACGGATCAAATGTCCAGTGTATAATATACATAGCTCTAATTGTTTTAAGTCTTGAGGACAAACCCATCCTTTGGGCATTTCTTTTTTTTTTTTTTTTTGAAATTGCATCTAAATCAATAGTCATACTATTGAAATAATCAATTACATCTTTATGCAGTCACCTTTGTTTATCTATACTGGAATTAGAGAGAACTTGTCATTCTAAACTTAATGGAGTAATAGACTGTCTTTTGCAGTCACTATTTGTAAATGCCAGATTTCTGTTAATTGAATGTTTTTATTTTTCTATATCATCTTTCCAGTCAAACTAAGTAGCAACATATTTTTGCTTGAAACTCAGGACTTGGGTACCCGGATGCATATTAATTACTTTTACTTTGTTATTGTCAAAAGTTATTAATGAATGTGGTCTCAATTTTACCCTGTCATTAACAATTAGATTGGACTTTTAAATCCAGATCCCATTTATAGTGGGAGTGTGATTTATACCTGATTGGAATGAGACTGTGGGGAACCATTACTGGGTGTACATAAAGAAAGAGAAATGCAATAAATAACTTGTTTGTTTTCTAGTAAAATGTGATTCTTTAAGTAATTGAAATAACCATACTTAATTGATGTGTCACCTTGAAGAAACTATTAATCTGTATGGATCCCAGGTTTATTATCTGTAAAATGGGAATCATAATTCCTGTATTGTAAGATTATAATGATAAATTGAGATAATGTATATAGGCGCTAAGAACAGATTCTGGCACAAGATGAATGGTGACTAAAGAGGATACCAGCTTCTTATGACTTTGAGCCTTTCCATCAACTCCAGGCCATGCTCCATCAATTTTCCCTCCTTTTGCTCATATCAACATGTTTCCCAGTGGTATCTTTCCTTTAGTCTTCATGTATATTTACATAGCTTCTGTCAAAAACCAATTATACATGCATATATCGATATAGATAGATAGAGCTATATAGCAACTTAACCTGATCTATTTTTAAAAAATCAACATTAATAAAGTATGATTTTTGCATAATAAAATGTACTCATTTTAAGCAAAGCTTAGTTTTGGTGAAAAACATATATGTATATGTATACACACATTATATACACAAACATATGCATATATACACATATCTATATACACACATTATACATACATACATATAAATATATATATATACACACACCGACACATTTAAGACTTACCACAATAATTCTCTCATGCCTATCTTCCGTCAATACCCATCTCAACTTCTGCCAGAGGAAACACCAGATATCTCCTTTCTGTATTTGTAGATTAGTCCTGTATTCTTAAGATTTCATATATATATATTTATCATATAAATGAAATCACATAATATATACTGTTCTGTGTCGGCCCTCTTTTTTAGTATAACAGTTTTGAGATTTATTCATGCTGTTGTGTGTATGGTCGCTTTTATTACTGAGTACTATTCCGTTATATTGTTATATCATAACTTGTTTATCCATTCACTTGTCATTGGATACTTGGGTGTATGTGGATGTTTTCAGGTTGGGCTGTTATAAACAAAGCTGCTATAAATATTATACAAGTGCTTATGTGGATTTATGTTTTATTTCTCTTGGGTAAAAATTTAGGAGTAGATTGTTAGATCATAAGATTATATATGCTTAACTTATAAGAAACTGTCAAAATGTTTCCCAAAGTTGTAACATTTATGTTCCCATTAGTGTATGAAAGTTCTGGTTTCTTCACCATCACTTGGTATTGTCAATCTTGTAAATTTCTGTCCTTCTAATTGATGTGGACTAAAAATACATTGTGGTTTTAATTCCCCTCCCCCCTTTTCCAGTTTTTCTGAGACTTGGAATTTGTTGCTTTATTTTTTTCTGGGGAATAAACCACTCCTCTCTCACCTAGTTTGGATATTAGTTGTCTCTGGAGGATGAGAGAGGGGATCTGGACAACCTAACTTCTTTTATAAACTTTGAACTGTGGCTGCCCCCATTCATCCTGCCTCTCTGTGGTTTCTGTGCCTCAAATTCTGGGCCTCTTAGAGAGATTTCTGCAGCCCAGACAGCTGCTTCATCTGGCCATTCTCCTCAACATGTGCTTAGGTCACAGCTTTCTCTGTGCTATCTGTTACCCCTCATCCATCTGCTTTCTGTTGTCCAAAACTTTGTTGACAACTCTCTGCTGTGGCCATCTTCTCTCTAGGTCCCTTTGTTCTTCTGGGTTTGTTAATTTAAAAAATTTTTTTCTTTAATTTATTTAGATGAAGCAGAAAAAAGGCGCATTCAGTTCTTCTCCACATTTATAGTCTCTTCACTTTTCACCTTTCTTACTTCTTTCTTCACTATTCCACACAGAAGTTGTCAATGACAAGGCTAATAATCTCTTTAAGCTTAATTTTGGTTGATTCAATCTGTCTCGACCAAATCTCTCTTCCTTCACCAAAACTCCTTTTGTCCTTCACATCTGCCTCCCAACTCTGTGTGCTTTCCTCAAACTTCTCGTTCTTTCCATTTTTGTCTTACTGGCTGGTTCCCCTTTCTCCAACCCTTAAATTATACAAACAGGCCTGTATTGGGGACACGTCAGCCTATTTTTATTTCCAGTGGCTCTATGATACAAGTTATTTCAGTAAAACTCTAGTGGCATCACCGCTCTTCAATAGCAGCCTAATTCTCTAAGGGAAGAGAGTTATTGCTCTATATGCGTTGTTGCCCGAGCTCTGCAAGACAAAACGTGGAAGGGAGCTTCATGATAATTCTCTCTAAGGTTCTCTGGTTTCTTTGATTCCAAGAAACTGTCTCATATATATAATGTGTTGACAGTGAAAAAATTGACCATTTCAAGCAAGATCTAAACCTGGGGGAAAACAAGGCAAAATGAGTCTTTTTTCATTTCCTTTCACAACAGCACAATTTTAAAACTCTCCTGAGCTAGAGAGAGAAGATCCAGGTCATGAAAATCTCACAAGATTCTGCTCAATTTAGCTATGAACCTAAAACTGCTCTAAAAAATAAAGAATCTCACAAGAATGGTACTGTAACTGGAAAATACGCTTTAGGGAATAATGAATCAATTAAATTCTCAGTCAACTTTAAAAATGTCTAGTGTGACGTAGAAAAAATTAATAATTGTCTTAAAATTCATTTTCTGAATTCTCTTTAGCAAACTGGGAGGGTTAGGTGGATATCAAACAAATCTTCAGTTTAGGATCTGGACTGCTCTGCAATGTATTTGTTTGATTTGCTAATTTCAGAGAAATTATTATTACTATCATTATTTTAATTTTTAACTAAAACCAGTCCCTCTTTATTGGTGTGCTATTAAGACGTTGAATCCTAGGATGCTACTTAATTTGTAATTGTAATAAGCTTTTCTGACAGATACTAAGTGTAAAATGCACTTGCTATTTAACATTTATTACCATAGATGTCAAATAACCAAGTCACATGAAGCTACCCTGTACTTAGGAAGAACAAATTGTTCTACAGAAAATGAAGGGAGCTTAGAATGCTTGACAAACTGGAGATGGTATGTGGAAGCTTTCACCTTTAGGTTACTGATGTGAATCTTAGCTAGTGGTGTGTAAAGCTTATTAGAAACCAAATGATGGTCTCTGACTTATGTTCTTTCTAAAAGGAGGGTTTAAAAAAAACTATGCTATGATTATTTTAATAATAACATACCAAACTTAGCACGAAAGCTCTGGTTATGGGAATTTGCAGTAATGTTGTTTTCTATAGGATATAGGAGTACTCCCATTTTTATGTAGCTGCATTTCTATGTAAAGCATTCTTTTCTATAAAATATGGAACTTCATAATTAAAGAGAATAACTTTATACTTTGTCTAGCAGAATTAGTTTTCTTGATCAGGGATCACTTCTTGTGAGGATTTCTCTCTATGTTGTGGTTTTGCCACTTCTTAACACCTGCAGGGAGATTAAGAATGATGTCACATTTAAAGAAAATGATCTCATTTCATCTATAAAATATTCTCTTGTACCTATGTATATATTTTTTGACATATGAATAAATGAAGTGTTTTACATAAATTCATCTTTCAGTTAACTCTTCATAAATATTCCTGTTTTCCCAAGCACAGTGTATCACGCATAGCTGCATTGGAAAACTGTACTTTATTTTATTATTTATTTAATTTTTATAACAAATGAACCGGAGCATAGTGAATAGTAATGATGAATAAGCATTTGTTGGGATAGAAATCCCCATTGATTAGAACGTGTCTAGAAATACCGTCGGATAGATTGAAGCTCAATCTTGTTAGAATACCTATTATCTAAAGGTAAACCATGGGTAGAGGTGGTGTGGTGTGGGGAAAAGGAGAGGATGTGAAAATCCTGCCCACACTTCACTTCTCATTACCATCTTGCATCTACTTCACATCCATCTTGTTTATTAGCCTCTATTTCAGTTTCTTATCCCTTTTTTTTAAAAAAAAGATTTTATTCTTTATTTGTCAGAGAGAGAGTGAGATCCCAAGCAGGGGGAAGCTGCAGAGGGAGAGGGAGAAGCAGATTCCTCGCTGAGCGAGGAGCCCAATGCGGGGCTCGATCCCAGGACGCTGGGATCATGACCTGAGTGGAAGGCAGACGCTTAACCGACTGAGCCACCCAGGAGTCCCATTATCGCCTTCTTAAGATAATTTGTCTCGTCCTTACACTTAAGTATCCTCTCTAAAACTCTTCTGATTGGGCCTCCTGTCCCAAGATACAGGAGCTGCTAACACCTGTTCCCTTGGCCTTACTGGCCAACTAAAGCTATTAAATACGCTCAATGAACCCACCCCGGGCCTTCTTTAATATTTCTCTCTCTCTCTCTCTTTTTCTGGTTCTTTCAGCTTCTTTCTGTAGTATTTGGCAGTTTTACTACTCCACTTTTAATCTGTAATATCCCACAGTTTTATTCTTTCCTACTTCTCTACTTCATTAAGGACTCGTTTTTGATCAACTTAGGATCCCCCCCCACCACATACCCTTTAAATGTAGGTGTTGAAATGGGTACTGTTCTTCATCCTCTTTCTTTTTACTCCTTTTTAATTTTTTTTTAAATTTATTTGTCAGAGAGAGGGAGCATAAGAAGGGGAAACAGCAGGCAGAGGGAGAAGCAGGCTCCCTGCTGAACAAGGAGCTCCATGTGGGCTCGATCCCAGGATCCTGGGATCGTGGGATCATGACCTGAGCCGAGGACAGATGCTCAAACGACTGAGCCACCCAGGTGCCCCTAAGTAAAAAGTTTCTGAAAGCCAACACTACATTAAGTACTGTGTTATAAGAAACAGAAGATATGGTCCTGCCTGCAAAGAGTCACAATCCAGTGAGGAAGACAGACAAGACATTAAAACATTAAAATATAGTGCAATTCTGTGCCATCTAGAAGAGGAGCTATATTTAGGTATGGGAATCCAGGAGGAGGCTTTATCCCTTCTGTTTCCAGTGGATTCTATTAAAGGTAACACCTAGTGATACTATGATTTATAGTAAGAAATATATCCTGGGTCTTCCTCCTGTTTCTGACACCAAGCTCCGAAAATCCTTAGCATTTCTTGTGATGACAGCCAAAAAGGTGTATTGATATGTTAATGAGGTGACTTTTGGAAAGCTCCTAAGTTTAGAGGCTGGTTGCCAGTGAAGCCAACCATGTGACTGGAGGGTTGGAACTTTTAGTCCCACCCCCTTGACTTCTGGGGAGGAGAGAAAGCCTGGAGCTTGAGTTCAATCACCATTGGCCAATGAGTTAGTCAGTCATTTCTATGTAATGAAGCCTTTATATAAACCCAAAAGGAGGAGTTTGGAAGAGCTTCTGAGTTGGTTAGCTCATGGAGATTTGGTGAGAGTGGCCATGCTCAGAGTGAGCACTGAGGCTCTGTGCTCCTTCCCACGTACCTTGCCCAAGCATCTCTTTCATCTGGCTGTTTCCAAGTTATCTCCTCCTAGTAATTGAGTAAGTGAAATGTTTCTTGGAGTTCTGTGAGCTGCTCTAGCAAATTAATTGAACCAGAGGAGGGGATCCTGGGAATCTCTGATCGATAGCTGGTACTTCCCATTGTCATCTGAAGTGCAGGGGGTGGGGCGGGGTGAGGAACAGTCTTATAGAACTAAGCCTTTAACCTGTGGATCTGATGCCATCTCAGGGTAGATAGTGTCAGAATTTAGTCAAATTATTGGATACCCAGGGACACCTCCTACCACCACAAATAGAATTTAAAGTAGAATCCTAATTGAGTGATCCTAAGCTTCAATTGGTACTAGAATTCTTTTACACCTGAAACTGGTTTCGAATGCCTGAGGAAGAGTTACCAGGTGGAAACAGAGTTGGGGTGGAACGAGGGGAATGTTCTAGGCAGAGGAAACAGTTTCTGCACAGGCTCTGTGGGCTTGTGAAAAAGTATGATATCTGTTGAACTATAGTGGATTAATGATTGGAACCTAGGATAAGTCTGGGGAAGAGAAGAAAAATGGGAGTAGAGTTAGAAAGAAGCAAGTTTGTAAAAATCCCTGTATGACATCCTAAAATTTATGTGCTGGGTTGTAACTGTTGCCCCTTGACCTTGATCTGAGGAACAGTTTTTTCTTTTTTGTGAAAACACACTTGCCAATTTAATAAGGAAAGTCCCACTAAATAAATGGAATTTGCTGAACATAGTGCTTCTCTGGAGGCCGATTTCATGAAATTGCTGAGTTCTAATAACACCCTGTCATTACTAATTTAATTCTTTTGATCCACCATCCCTCCAACACATACATGTTCAGGATAAAAAAGGTAGCAATAATATTTCACATACCATTTGAACCACTTTGTGGAATCAAATTTATATAAACAAAAGTAAAAGGATTTAAATGTATATGCAGAGGAATGATGAATGTCCTATTGAGAATACCAGCAAAAAAGAAACCTAGAAACTCTGTATGTCTATCAATAGAAGCATGCTCGAATAAATGTGATGCATCTTTTTTATGGTCTATTATACAACTGTTAAAAAGAAATCCTCTATTAGATCTACTGATTTAGGGGATTACTGTGGTATTTCATTATATAAGAGAGAACGGGCTAGTGATCGCCTTGTTATTATGCTGCCTCCCTTCCTCAAGTTTTGGGGTGACACCCTGATTCAGGAACGATGTGAACTGTATTTCCATTCTTGTTTTGGTTGATATTTTCTTTTTTCCCCATGTCGGATCTCATTTCTGTTTGAATGATGGCCTTCTCCACATCAGTAACTTGTACTGGTAACATATTGTTTCTTACTGATGTTAAGATTGTGAAACTAATTTCAAGAAGAGCATGGTTTCTTCACTTTTAATTTCTCTGCATTCATTTAGTTTTTAAAGTACGCTATTTTTCCCCCTTTGATCTCATCAAATTTCAACTACCACACTCCTATTTCTCTAGATGATATATTATTTACATCTGCACAGATCCACATAATGCTAAAACCCTGGAGGTGTGATTATCCTGAAGCACAAATTGACATTTGCATCAGCTTTCTGCAAGAGTGGTGGAAAAATGCTTTTTTAGTGTTGCTGCCCTGGAAGGAGCTTAATAAATTTTCCTATATATAGATGGTGAAGAATAATTTCTGACTTCACCACCACCTGTAAGATTTTCCTATTATTCAGAGGCCTTTCCTTTTGACTGTCTTCACTTTTTCATTACCATACGTTCCAGAATGAGAAATTAAAATTATTTGACTTTGTGTTTTTGCTGTTTGCATCTTTAAGTGGGCAGCATTAAATATTTTAGGGAAATTGTTCAAATTAAGTAGCAATTAAAAGAGCCTGTTTTCTAAAATTGTGCATAGTATTAACGATCTTTTATTTATTTTTAAATTTTTTAAATTTTATTTTATTATGTTATGTTAGTCTCCATACAATACATCATTAATTTTTGATGTAGTGTTCCATAATTCATTGTTTGCGTATAACATCCAGTGCTCCATTCAATATGTGCCTCCTTAATACCCATCACCAGCCTATCTTTTAGATGTTATTATCCAAATTTTTCTTTCCTTTAAACTTTCCTACAGAATGTTGTATATGTGGCCTTGAACCTGTAAGCATTTAGATAGGAAAATGTCTTTAAGTCACAACATTCAGACTGTGGCTCTGCCAGACCTCTGGATTTCTTCATCCTGCTTTCCCCTCACACTTTTGGTCATCTTATAGCTCTTGTCACCTCACCATACACTGAATAAGACCACAGGAAAGAACTCCAACTCAGATGCCTTTAAAAAGTAGGTTAATGGTGTAAGAAAGGTTGAAATAATGTGCTAAAATATTTTAGAGTGTCTGCAATTTTAAATCACTCATGTTTCTACTCTTCTCTCCCCTTCCTTTTGCATGACTTAATCAATTCAGTTAATTATGTTCTCCATTTTAAAATTTTTTTTCCTCAGAGGACTGATTTCTTTATAGCCTTGGACCTGTTGGTCTGCTGTAATGTGCATGGTCTTTAGCCATTTCTGAGAAATCTGTAGCCAGACAAATCTTTGTTTTTTTTTCTATGCTCTATTTAATGAAAATTATAAAGAGGCTTGCAGTAGCACTATCATTTGAGATTTTATTATTGTTACAAAGTGTTTGAGTACCATTTTTTTTCATATGGTTATTGATAATTGGGGTTTTAGCTATTTTATAATGAGAATAGAAGTCTTCAAAAACAGACATCTTTGAGTCTAATTAATTACATAATGATGTAACTATTGGTAATGGGTGATTCGTTTTTTCAGTTTAATTTAAAATCTAGAGCTTTTCTTTGCTTCCCCAAATAATTTTACTTATAGTCTAAACATAATAAGAAGCAGAACATGGATTAATTGTGAAGAAAACTGTGTCTCATTCTCATCACTCTTTATATTACAATGCTAAGTACAGGGAGGGCAAATCAAAAAGCTCTCATCCCAAGTTATCTTACTTGGGCACCAGAGATTTCTCTCCTCATTCAGCTTTTCTTTCAGGAAGCAATGTGTGATTGAAATTGTAAACAGTGGAACATGGGTCCCTCTAAGGATCAAAATGAAATCAGTTAAATAGAGTGTTTATGGGATCTGTTAATATGTATTAAGCATTTTATATGAATCAAGTTCTCATCATGGTAGAGGAAACAGATGCATAAAGAGAATTATTATGCCATGTAGTACATGCCATGATAGAGGAGTTGGTTCAGAGTGATAGGGAAGCACAAAATCAGCACACAAATCCTAGGAAAATTAATAAAGTCCTCTTGGAGAAGACAGTCTGATTTGTCTTTAAAATTGGTGAGGGGGTGCCTGGGTGGCTCAATTGGTTAAGCATCTAACTCTTGGTTTCAGCTCAGGTCATGATCTCAGGGTCTTGAGGTCAAGCCCCAGTAATATTTGGTCAGATTCCGTGCTCAGTGGGGAGACTGGTGGAGATTCCGCTCCCTTTCTGTCTCCCTCTGCCCCTCCCCCCAGCTTGTGCACTTTTTCCCTCTCTAATAAATAAAAAAAAAATCTTAAAAAAATAGTTAGAAATTAGCCAGATGCAAAGTTCGAGGAAGGCAGAGGGAATACACCAGCAAGGAATGGAGGCTAAAATAATAATAAAAAAAGAAGAATTCCAACATTTATTTAATGTTTATCATACTTCAGGTACTATTTTAAGTGATGCATTAAACCATTTCATCTTCCCAACAAATATATGAAGCAGCTATTACTATTCTAATTCTATGTGTGAAAAAGCTGAAGCACTGAATGTTTAAGTAAATTACCCAAAGTTACATAGCCTAAGTGACAAAGCCATATTGTTTGACTCCAGAATCCATATTTTAAGCACCGTACTATATAGCATCTTGCTATAGTTTACTGATGGTTGTAGTGAATTATAAGTGAGTAAAAATTACTGGATAACAATCCTAATTTTGGAAATGAGAAGACACAGCTGGAGAGACTGATGGGTGGTAGGTATTGACTATATGTCTTGTTCAGAAGTTTAGGGCTTTTCAACTATCTTCGGTGAGGGGCCGGTTAAGATTTCCAGTATGATGTGGACTGATATGTTTACAAAATATAAAACCACATGCATGGGTATCAAGGCAATCTTAAATTACTTTAAAGATTCTAAATGCTTACTCTCAATTTCTGTATTTCCCTAATCATGAATTGGTAGCAAGCAATTGGTGGAACACCATTTTGATTATCATTGGTGTATATGTTTTACTTTATACTTTGTGGTGGAATTAAAATATTCTCTAACCATTCAGATGGTCAGGTTAGCATTTTATTTTATTTTATTTAAATCTTTTTTTTATAAGGTATTTTTATTTTTTAAAAAAGATCTTATTTGTCCGAGAGAGAGAGAGTACAAGCGGGGAGGGGGGGGCGGAGAAGCAGGCTCCCCGCTGAGCAAGGCCCCTGATGTGGGACTCAATCCCAGGACCCTGGGATCATGATCCTAGCTGAAAACAGACGCTTAATCGACTGAGCCACCCAGGCATCCCAGGTTATCATTTTAGATATTTGTGTCTCTGTGGAGAATGGATTTGAGGCTGGCAAGACTGATTACAATGAGCTCAATTATGTATCAGTGACAGTAGGCTAGGCAAGAGATTACTAGAACCTAGACTAAGACTGTGGATACAACAATGAAAAGTAAGATGGATGGTTTTGAGAAACACTTAGGAAATACAACTGACTTGGCCCCATGAACATGATTCTCCCATCGACGGCTCCACTAAAATAGCTCTCTGTGATTGTTTGCTCTGTTTTCCTCCTAAATTTAATTTTTTAAGATATCTATCTCAGAAGTTGCCATCTACGTACTTCTTAAATCAAAAACTTTTTTTTTTGCTTCAAAATATATTAGGCATTTTGTTGAAGTGAGGCCCCTTTTAGAGCCTGGTTTCACATAGTAGCAAGACTGGCTGGGCTGAAGAAGGTAGGATGCCTGTAGGGCTGAAAGAAAGTGAGGGGTCATTCTTTCATTGAACTGGTATCTTGTACAGAAACATGGGGGCAATGCTAAGAGTTAGTGGCTTGAAGAATGAGTTTTTAGGGGAAAGGTCAGGTCCCCCAAGAAGCCATGAGCAATGTGTCTGTGTGAGCAGAGGGCCAGCAAGCAATGTAGAAACCTGCAGTTGGTATTGGGAAGAGGTTCAGGGTGGTGGATGGTCTGTAGCAGGGACATAGAGGATGGGTGTTGACACCCAGTTAGAAAGTCAGTGTTTGAGGCTTGGGCCTTGAGATTCTAAGCCAGGACTTATTTATAGTAGAAAAGGCTAGGAACTCATTCTTGTGGACTTGAGTTTGAGTTCAAGGGAATGATAATTTTTAGAACGTGCCTAGCACTTCAACAAATGTTGTACATATATAATCTTCATTCATTCTCACAGCAAAACTGTCATGTGGGTAATACCCTTATTTTGAGAAAATGGAGAGTAAGACATGTTATGAAATGTGCCTAAGTGTGTATATTTATGAGTTGGTAAAACTTGCTGTTTTGAACTCCTATGCTTGCTTTTTTTTCAGGACACCATGGTCCTTCCAGCTATAATTGTCCTTAGTGTCAAGGTGGTGAGCCATTGACCTTAAGGTTTCCTTACATGCTAAGAGTACAGAGGTCGGTGTACATGACTAGGGAAGACATTCTTTGGACTTCATAAATCTCCAGAAATTTTCACTACAGTTCTCTTCCTAATGGAGAAATTCCACGGGAAATTATTAGAAATTCAGAAGTTTTATTCTCTTAACAAATCTTTATTGATTTTCTATGTGTCAAAACCTTAAGATAAATTAGTAAATGAAACACAAAATTCCACAATTCTAGTGAAGAAAAGATGGATAATAAAGTAATGCTTAAATGCTATAGTATGAGGTAAGAAGTTAATATAAAAATCAGGGTGTGAAGCATCAGAATTATAATTTTTAAAGAGGGTTCTCATGGTAAACATCATTGAGCAGTCGACAGTGAGTAATAAAAAAAAAAAAGTCATCCCTATATTCAAAGACTATCTGCTACTCCCATAAAGCTGTGTTCATTGTCTTAATTGCATTGTTTTAAGAAGGCCAAATGTTTGGGGATTTTTCTTTCAGCCAGTGCTACCTCTGCCTATTCTAGCCTTGTCTGGCATTAGTACTAACAACCAGACCTGTAGAGTCCCAGCCCTGCTGTTGGGGTTGAATTGATGGGACAAGATCACGTAATCTTTTGGGAACTCTTTCCCACTGGTGAGTCAGTTCTGAAAATCACAAGTACTTAACTGGCCAAAATGAAATTTTAGGAGATTATGTGAATATTATGCTATATTCTTCCTAATTAAATCCACCCTGCTTGGCCTGGCCACATGATTTGGCTTCTATTCAATGCCCTTAGGGATGGATTTACCAGATTTCTATTCTGTCACCCATATGATGCAAAGAACCACACGAGCTGAGAAGCACCTGTCACTATTTATAACCATGTTCTTCCTTTGGTATTTGCTTGATTTCTTTAAGAGTAAACAAACATTTGTGAATTCATTGTTGTATACAGACTTGGAAAGATTTTTTTTCCCCCTTTTACTATAATGTTGTCAGCTGTATTTATGAATTCTGATGACCTTGGAGAGTATATTTTTCCCCTTTGGCACCCATCAGGAATAGACTCCAAGAAAATATCGTGTTCATGTGGGACAGTTTGAATGTAACCAAACAGACAGATGTTTCAAAAATATGCTTTTCTTAATCAAATATGGTCTGTGATGCACAGAATATCACAGGGCTTGATAAAAGCCCAAACTACAGAAGCCTCATTGAGCTGAAATACAAGTGTGCCATGGCTTGTTAACAGAGCTTAACAGCTTGTATACTCTTTCACCCTGTTACATGCCTAATAGAGTAATAAAAATGTATGAGGGATAAAAAACGTTCTGATTTGTGAAACACAAAATCTCTGCTGTGAATTAGAACAGTTTTTGGAGCTACTACATTTTTATATGTAATTTAAAGTGCAACTAACTAGCAATTTGTAGAGAGCTAATGTACATGCATGCAAGTTTTATTTAAATATGTTTGTCTATTTACCTTTCACTGTCATTAATATATATGCACACATTTTTAAAATCAAGGATAAGGTTTTGTTTCTAAATTAATTTTTCAGTAAAATGACTTTTATTAATAGGTCTCTAAACACACACACACACACACACACACATACACACACACACTAAAAAAAAAACAAACCCAAAAACATTTAAAGACTTTTAAATAAATTAAATCTTTTGTTAACATGCCTCGTTATTTAGCCACTGCTTGGGAGAATGAAGTGATGTGTATTATTAAGGATGAAAACACTTTCCAGATGTTGGCACTATTATCAAACTCTTAAAAATAAATGCAGCTCATAAAAATTTGTATCATGATCTTTGAGTAGTTCTTGCATTTCCACAAATGTTTCCCCTGCATTAAGTCTGTCAAAATAATAAAGAACAGAAAGTTACTGCTTAATTTTTTTTCCTAAAGTGGGATGGATGGATTTTGAGGCTGATTAACTTCCTGCTGTGAAGTGATCCATTATAACTGTACAGGTCAAAATTGATTTTTGTAATCATTGAAGAGTTACAAATAAAATAGTAGATGAATATCCATGAAACAAAATACCTTTCCCTCCCTTGTTTTCCTTTTATTTCTTGTATTCACAAACCTAGGAAAAACCTTAATAGGTAATTCATATTTTTTCCAAATTACACTTTTATAATTATTATTGTAATCACACAATGTGTATAATAATCTTTTTTTCTAAATAACAGGGTTTTTAGAAATTATTACAGTTAGTTCAAGATTATGTATTCTGATCTTGAAAGAATCTGAGATCTATGTTAAAAATATACTTTTTAGTGGGGTGCTTGGCAGTCTCAATCAGTGGAGCATGCGACTCTTGATCTAAGAGTTACTAAGTTTGAGCCCCACATTGGGTGTAGAGATTACTTAAAAATAAAATCATAAATATATATATGATGTTTTGGAGACTTTCATTTCCCTAACTACTTTTTCTTATAGATACTACTGTAAATTTCATGGTGGACTATGATTATTTCACTACTATATACATTTAAAATTTTAGAAATGAATATTTTCATGAACTTGTTATTTTCTATGATTATGAGAATAATGGATAGTCACCAGAAAACAAAAGTAAAACAAAACTCTACAAAATAGGAGGATCCATTACTCAAATAAAACTAAGTCTCTCCACTTAGGAATAACAACTATTAAAGATTTTCATATATACATCCAGACTTTTTTCTAATATACCTCCATGTTAGATATTTATTAATATCAATATAATTCTATTTATTGATATATTCAATGACATGTATTTATCATATATGTATTTACATGTAAACATATGTACCTATATTATCCCAAAAGGTTTTATAGCATAAACCAGTCTTTGCTTATGGGAATTAGGAATAAGCGATAAAACTTCAGTCTTTATGGGTAGGTAGAGAAGACAGCCATGACATTAATTTAAACTTTTACTTTATTCTTTTACAAAAATATTCTTTCCCTATACATACAGTAAAACAAAAAATAAGGAAAAATCATTATATTTAAATAAACTCTAATGTCTGTGCTCCCAGCTTTACCCATTCTTCAATTCATATACTATCTCCATATTAAAGCTTTCTTTATTTCCTCCTTTTCCTTGAAATATTACTGGGCCATACCTTCTTTTTCATTATATCAAATCAATATTTATGATGGTTGAGGACATAGTAGGTAGATGCTTAATAATTACTGGTAATATATCTGATACCTTCTAGGATGGGGCACCTGTATTCATATAAACATGAAGCCTTCAGAAGCAATAACATTTCTTTTACTTGTGAATCTCATGAGCATCTAATGATGAAATATATATTTCAATCCTTTTATGACCTTGCAGATTATTTCGGAATATCCTTTAAAAGTGTATAGAAGAAAAAAAATTTTTTTGAAAATTCTGCTTTTTAGGGTATGAAAGGAGGTGAGATCTATAAATCTCTTTAGTCTCAATATTTTTATTTTAACTTTACTAATTATCTTTCTAAATTACAGGCATCCAAAAATAAATAACGCAGAATCTTATATAAATCAGAAGCAATGCTTTTTTTAAATTATTGAATTATTTCACAGAATAACATATGCTGAAAATTTAACTAATTGAAAACATAAAACTAAAAAGATTCTATTACATTAATCCATATGCATCACGTCCATCTGTAGCAAGCACTGAAGTCTTTAAAATATTTTTATTTTAATTTTTAATAGACTTAATTTTTTAGAGTAGTTTTAGGTTCACAGAAAAAATGGGTGGAAAGTACTGAATTTCTTATATTCTCTACTTCTCCACATACACACCCTCTCCTACTATCAAAATCTCACACCAGAGTGATGCATTTGTTAGTCAATGAACTACATTTACACATCATTATCACTCAGTTTGTAGTTTACATTAGTGTTCACTCTCGGTGGTGTATGTTCTGTGGGTTTGGACAAATGTATAAGTACAGGTATTTATCATTCTAGTATCATACAGAGTCGTTTCACTGTTCAAATTATTTGTGCTCTGCCTATCCATTCCTCTCTTCCCTACCCCTGGCAACCACTGATTTTTTTACTGTCTCCATAGTTTTGCCTTTTCTGGAGTGTCCTAGAGTTGGAATCATTTAGTATGTAGCCTTTCAGATTGCCTTCTTTCACTTAGTAACATGCATTTAAGGTTTCTCCATTTCTTTTTACAGCTTGATAACTCATTTCTTTTTGGGAACTGAATAATATTCCTACTTCATTGTCTGGATGTACTACAGTTTATTTGCCCATTCATTAACTGAGAGACAGCTTGGTTGCTTTCAAGTTTTGGTAATTATGAATAAAGCTGCTGTGAACATCTGTGCACAGGTTTTTGTGTGGACATAAGTGTTCAACTTGTTTGGGTAAATACCAAATAGCACAACTGCTGGATAATATGATATCAATTTGTTTCATTTTATAAGAAACCACCAAACTGTGTTCCAAAGTGGCTATTTTTGCATTCCCATCAGCAATGAATAAGAGTTCCTATTGCTCCATATCTTGGCAGCATATTGTCAGTGTTCCAGATTTTGGCTGTTCCAATAGATATTTAATGGTATGTCCTTGTTTTAATTTGTAATTCCCTAATGACATATGATGCTAAACATCTTTTCATATACTTATTTGCCACCTGTGTATCTTCTTTGATGAAGGTCAACCCTTTAGGCTACTTTCTGATTCGGTTGTTTTTCTTATTGTTGAATTTTAAGAGTGCTTTTATATTTAGGATAACGGTCTTGTAAGATATATCTTCTGCAAATATTTTCTCTGTGTCTTCTCCAATTGTCTATTTCATATTGTGTGAATATTGAAAATGTATCTCTCAAAGGAATTCATCTGTATCATGTAAGTTATAAAATTTTGGGGCCAGGGTTGTTCGTAATAGTCTTTTATTATTCCTTTAATGTCCATGGGATCTGTAGTGGTGGCCCCTTTTTCATTTCTGTTAGGAATAATTTTTATTTTATCTCTTTTCTTCTCAGTTAGCCCAGTTAGAAGCTTATCAATTTTATTGATCTTTCAAAGAACTAGCGTTTGCTTTTGTTGGTTTTCTCTAAGTTTCCTGTTTTCAATTTCATTGATTTCTGCTGTAATTTTTATTTTTTATTTTATCTATCTTTGGATTTAATTTGCTCTTCTTTTTGTAGCTTCCTAAAGTGGAAGCTTAGATTACTGATTTTAGAACTGTATTTCTAAAAATATATGCATTCAGTCCTCTAAATTGCCCTCTAAACCCTGCTTCCCCTGTATCCCACAAGTTTTGATGAGTTTATATTTCTATTTTCATTTAATTCAAAACATTTAAAAATTTTTTCTTGAGATTTGTTCTTTGACTCCTATATTATTTACAAATATTTAACCTCCCAAGTATTTTGGGATTTTCCAAATATGTTCAGTTACCGATTTCTAGTTTAATTCCACTGTGGTCTAAGATCAGATGTTGTATGATTTCTTTCAGATTTGTTAAGGGGTATTTAATGGCCCAAAATACAGTTTAGATGAATGTTTTATGTGAACTTGAGAGGAATATGTATTCTGCTGTTATTGAATGAAACAGTTGATAGTTATATTCAGTTGATTGGTGGTGCTGTTGAGTTCATCTATGTCTTTACTGATTTTCTGCCTGCTGATCTGTCCATTTCTGATAGAGGGGTGAAGTCTCCAACTATAGTAGTGGATCCACCTAATTCTCCTTACAGTTTATCAATTTTTGCCTTAATATTTTGACACTTTTGTTGGGTGCAGACACATTAATGATTGCTAGGTCTTCTTGGAGGATTGACCTGTTTATTGCTATGTAATACTCCTTTTTAGCCCCAACAACTTTACTTGCTCTGAAGTCTGCTTTGACTGAAATTACTATAGCAACTCCTGTTTTCTTGTGATTAGTTCAAACATGGTATATCTTTCTTCATGAGTTTATTTTTAATTTATGTTTTCATATTTAAAATGGGTTTCTTAAAAAAAAGTTAAAGTGGGTTTCTTCTACACAACATATAGTTGGGTTTTTTGATCCATTCTGATAATGTCTGTCTTTTAATTGACACATTTCAACCATTGATGTTTAAAGTGAATAGTGGTATAGTTCAAGTAATAGCTACTATATTTGTTACCATTTTCTCTTTGTTCCTATTTTTGTCTTCCACTCTTTTATGCCATATGTGGTTTTATTTTAGCATTTTATATGATCTCATTTTCTCTCCTTTTTTAGCATATCCGTTATACTTAAAAATTTTTAAGTGGTTGGTCTAGAATTTACAATACGCATTTACAACTAATCCAAGCCCACTTTCAAATAACACTATATCACCTCATGATAGTGAGTGCCTTATAATGACAAAATAATCCTACTTCCTCCCTCTTAACCTTTATATTATTGCTATCACTCATTTCTCTTATATATAAGCATATATAGTTACATGCATATTTTGTGAATACATTGTTGCTATTATTTTGAACAAATGTTAGATCAAATATGAATAAGAAAAATAACAGTTTTAATTTTAATTAAAAGTTTTAATTTCATCTTTACTTATTCCTTCTCCAATCATGTGGATCCTAGTTTCTGACTGATATAATTTTCTTCCTCTATGAAGAAGTTTTAACATTTATTTCAAGGCAAGTTTCAAGGCAACAAATTCCTTCTGAGAAAGTCTTTCTTTTTTGTTGTTGAAGGATAATTTTGTAGGGTACAGAATTCTAGATTTGTGTTGTTGGTTTTCCTTTCTATGCTTTAAATGTTTCACTCTGTTCTTTCTTGTATGGTTTCTGAAAAGAAAGATATAATTATCTTTGTTCTTCTATAAGTAAGATATATTTGTCCTCTGCCATCTTTCAAGATTTTTTTTTATACATTGTCCATCTATTGTTGAATGCTGTCTAATTTATCCATTAGACCTTAGCATATTAATCATAGTTGCTTTAAATTCCCGGTTTGATGATTCCAAAATCCTTGCTAGATCTGACGCTGGTTCTGATGCTTGCTCTGCCTCTTAATACTGTATTTTTGCCTTTTAGTATGCCTTGTAATTTTGTCTTGACAGTCAGAAATGATGTACTGGGTAAAAGTACCCGGCACTGATTCCTGTGGAGATTTCTACTCTAGCAAATTGCAATTGTTGGTACAGGTATACCTTGGAGCTATTATGTGTTTGGCTCCAAAAGACTGCAATAAAACAAATATTGCAAGAAAGTGAGTCAAGTGAATTTTTTGGTTCGGTTTCCTAGTGCATATGAAAGTTATGTTTCCACTATATAGGAACCAATATGTATGCTAACCATCATCTGACCTTTCAGGAAAGTGATTACTGAAGGCTGGGAAAGCTGTGTCAATTTCTTAAAATAAAACAAAACATGAAGTCTGCTGCATCAACTGTGACTCTTCCTTTCCTAAATAGTTTCTCTGTTGCATGTGATGCTGTTTGATAGCATTCTTTCAAAATAGGAGTCAGTCCTCTCAAACCCTGCTACTGCTTTGTCAAATAAGTTTATGTAATAGTCTAATCCTTTGCTGTCATTTCAACAATTTTCATAGTGTCTTCAGCAGGAGTAGATTCCATCTCAAGAAACCACCTTCTTTGCTGAGAAGCAACTCATCATCTGCTCAAGTTTTGTCATGAGATTGCAGCAATTTTCTGTTCCCTTCAGGCTCCACTTCTAAATTCTAGTTCTCTTGCCATATCCACCATATCTGCAGTTACTTCCTCCACTGAAGTCTTAAACCCCTTAAAGTCATCCATGAAGGTTGGAAGCAACTCCTTCCAAATTCCCGTACATGGTGAAATTTTGACCTCTTCCTATGAATCACAGATGTTCTCAATGTATCTAGAATGGTGAATCCATTCCAGAGGGTTTCCATTGACTTTGCCCAGATCCATCAGAGGATCTCTATGTATGGAAGCTAAAACCCTATGAAATATATTTCTTAAATAATAAGACCCAGGAGTCAAAATGACTCCTTGACCCATGGGCTGCAGAATGGATGTTGTGTTAGCAGGCATGAAAACAATATTCATCTCATTGTATATATCAATCAGAACCCTTGGGTAACCAGGTGCATTGTCAATGAGCACTAATCTTTTGAAAAGAAAGGTTTTTTTTTTTTTTTCTCTGAGCACTAGATCTCAACAGTGTGGGATTAAAATATTCAGTAAACTAGGTTGTTGGCAGATGTGCTGCCATCCAGGCTTTGTTGTTCTGTTTCATTTACATGGAAAATCTGTTGTTCAGTGTAGCCACCTCCATGTGTTATCTTAACTAGTTCTAGATAACTTTCTACAGCTTTTACCTTAGCCCTTGCTGCTTCACTTTGCACTTTATGTTATGAACTAACCTCTGTTACCTTCCAACTTTTCTTCTGTATCTTCCTCACCCCTCTCAGCCCTCATAGAATTGAGAATTAGGGCTTTGCTCTGGGATATGCTTTGTCTTAAGAGAATGCTCTGCTTGTCTGGTCTTCTATCCAGATCTCTAAAACGTTCTCCATATCAGCAGTAAGTGTGTTTCATTTTCTCATCATTTGTGTGTTTACTGGAGTAGTACGTTTAATTTTCTTTGAGAACTTTTTCTTTGCATTCACAACTTAGCTAACCATTTGATGCCAGGGGCCTGGCTTTCAGTTTATCTCTGGTATCAACATATCTTCCTCACTAAGCTTAATCATTTTCTAGGTTTAGATTTAAAGGGAGAGACCTGCAACTCTTTCTTTCATTTGAACACTTAGAGGCCATTGTAGGGTTATTAATTGGCCTAATTTTAATATTGTTGTGCTCAGGGAATAGAGAGGCCCAAAGAGAGGGAGAGAGGGAAATGACTAGTCCGTGGAGCAATCAGAACACACACAACATTTATTAAGTTTGCTAGTCTCATGAGTGTGGTTTGTAGTGCCTCAAAACAATTACAGTAGTAATATCAAAGATTGTTGACCACCATAACAAGTAAAATAATAATGAAAAATTTTAAAATATTATGAGAATTGCCAAAGTTCGATACAGAGTCATGAAGTGAGCAAATGTTATTGGAAAAAAGGTGCTGATAGGCTTGCTCAATGCAAAATTGCCACAAAATTTCAATTTGTAAAAACAAAAAAGCACAACTTCTATGAAGTGCATTTAAATAAGGGCATTCTTGTATTCACCTCTCTGTTTCTCCAATTTTGGGGGAGGCTGTTAGCTCTGTGACCTCACTTTCTGATGGATCCAAGAAGAGTTGTTGATTTTTCATTTTGTTTGGATTTTTATTTGTAAGGATAGAATGACGACTTATAAGCTTCTTACATGCCAGACTAGAAACTGGAAGTCCAAACATTTCACTTAAAATATTTGGTATAAAAATAGATGACCTGTTTTTATGAAGCTACTAATTTCTGGTAGGCGTGATTTTTAATTTCTAAAATTAGGTTTAAAATAAGTGGTTCTGAATGTTGGTTGTCTTAAATTTAAAAAAAACAACACTGGGAGCCAATACCTCTCACTTCCCTGGGCCTCTAGTTATAGAAGAAAAAAATTAAAAAAAAATGTCAAAAACACATCAACAATAAAACTTTGGATGCTTGGTTACCTTTAAAAAATTTTTAGAACAAAGATTTTTGTTTGCTTGCTTTAGAAAAAAATTCAACCTCTCAACAGAGTTAGGTGACAAGATTTATTTTTATCTTTCTAGATATATAGCAAGATAAAATGTAATTTACAATTACAAAAAATGTCATTTTATTGATCCAAGCACATAAGAAACTATTTTGCTAATGCCTCTTAGTTACTTACATTTCCTAAAGACTTCTTATAGACAATCGTCTTTAAGAAGATCATTCTTTTCCATATCAATCTAACCTTTTATATGGGTTGTTTTATATGTTCATTTTTCTTTGTAGCCCAGCAGTAACAAAAAGTAGCATACATTAAAGAAAGAAACTATGATTTTAAGAAAATTTTATTTTGTATAGTATCTGTAGATCCCTTACTGGGCAAAAATAGATCACTTCATGAACTTTTTGTATTACAGTAATATTTGGACATACGAATTGCATCTGTTTTTATTTTGTGAATTCTATTCTCTGATGAAGCAGGATGTGAACTTTTGTTTTTAAATCCTATTGGGCTGGCCACTTTTTCAGAATATAAGAAAAGAAAGATCAAGAATCATTGCATTTGCTGAAATTTTCTGTGGCTGAAGGATTTTTATTAATGATATTTTCCACTGATTGTTTCAAGATGCCTGTCACTAGAGCTCTAAGCAATTCAACATGCATTTCCTGAATGCGGCAAGTTCTCAGCATGAAATTTTTTTTAAATGAGAAAAAGAAATCTCTAAATAGTGTTTAATGATATGCTTTTGCAAGCATCATTTCCCCTCCCAAAAAGAGCCATGTGAAATATAATTTTCCATTTATAGAATAAAACAGAGCTGTGATGCCGTAGTGTAGTGTAGTGAACTACACTATAACTCTCACACTCTTATATTAAAGACCTTTCTAATAAATATTTTTCAACAAATATGGTTAGGAAAGACCTTTCCTCTCTGAGAATTAGGCATATTTTATCATTTTTGGATATAGAATTTATCTTGCTATCCCCTTCCTTTTTTATTTTTTTCCCTTATGGACTTGATTGCCAGGAAGTTAAGAATGAAATTTGAAGATTAAGTACTGTCATAGGCAGAATAATAGTTCCCTACATAGGTCTATGAAACCTATGAATATGTTAGGTCACATAGTTAAAGGAAAATAAGGCTACAGATGGGATTAAGTTTGCAAATTAGCTGATTTTAGGATAGTTATATTATCCTGCATTATCCAAGGGGACCATTATAATCACAAGGGTATTTAAAAAGTGAAAAAAGGAATAGGAAGAGAGAACCAGAAAGATGGCAGCTTGAGGAGGACTTAGCCTGAATTGCTGCCTTGAACGTGGAAGAAAACAAATGGCCTCTAGGAAATAGAAAATGCAAGGAAACGGTTTCTCTGGGAACCTCCATTATAACAAATTATCAAACTTTGACGAGGTGGTTGTAGAACCCCTGATTTGTAGCCAAGTCAGACAGAAGTGTAGGTGACCTGGAGACCCACTACTTATGGTTGACATCTGAGGTGGAGGGGGCAATCTTGTAATTTGCTATAATGGCTCACAGATATCAGGGAAATACTAATGTTTACTGGTTTATTATAAAGGATACAATAAAAAATACAGATGAACAGCCAGATGAAGATGCATTTAGGGCAAGGTCCAGGAGGGTCCTGAGCACAGGAGCTTCTGTCCCTGTGGAGTTAGAGAGCACCACCTTCTAGCAGGGTGAACTTGGAAGTTCTTCAAACCCCAAAGTTTTTTGTGGAGTCTTTATTACATAGACATGACTGATTACTAACCCAATCCCCAGCCTTTCTTCTCTTCTTGGAGGATGGGGTAGGGAGCTGAAAGTTTTAAATATGGCTTGGTCTTTCTGGTGACTGGCCTCCATCCTGAAACTACTTGGGGCCCCCAGTCATCAGTCATCTCTTTAGCATACACAAAAGACAATCTGGAGATTCCAATAGTCTTAGAAACTCTTTTGTCAGGAACCAAGGTCAGAGACCAAATAGTAGAACCAAAGATGCTCCCGTACCCCTAGTACTCAGGCGATTACAAGGATTTTAGCAACTCTGTGTCAAGAACTGGGAAAAGACATATATATGTATGTATTATTTCATACACACTTTTTTATTTATGTGATCAATAGTCTATTGCTAACATCCCATATAAAGGACATTGAGAAATGGCTAGGATTTTACACAGTTGATTTAAGGCGAAATAATTAAATACCACTACTAAAATGCTCTGATTTTAATGGCAAAATCATTCCAATAAACAATTTATATATTCTGCCCACGAATATTGGTAAAAACATAATATTGATTTTTTGTGATATTGTTTATAATCCATATAAAATAGCATATGATTAAGGACTCGAGGATATTGCAAAAAAGATATTTCCCTGTTCATTTAAAGATGTTAAGACTTCAGTCTCAGACCTGATTTGAGGTCACATCACAGAGATTGGAGGTATAGTAACTAATGAAGGGCTAATTCATTTTGCAATGTTTTGATCTTTGCCATCAAGAACAATATCAACCAGTAACATCCTTATTTCATATTTTTAAAGAGCAGTAAAATGATATAATCAAAATTCCTCACTATTTTTTACTAGAACAACGTTTTTTGGTTTCCCTTATCTGGTATTGCTTCAGGATAATATATTTTCTGAGGTTTTGGTTTATATAATGAAATTTTTAATGATCATAGAGAACATAAAGGGGAGTAACAGGACATGAAATTAGGGAGATGAGGACTCAATCATTTGAGATTTATGAGAAATTATAAGAATCTTGGCTTTTATTCTGAAAGCAATGTGAAGCCATTGGGGAGTTTGGGCAGAAGAGGGACAGAATCTTACTTGTTTTGCAAAGATCATTCTGCCTGCTGTGTTGCAACAGGTTGTGTGAATGCAAGATGGAAACAGGGTGAGTGGCTGTGGCTTGGGATGAGATATTTTAGATGTATTTTCAAGGTAAAATTTGCATTTTGGGGGGATTAGCTCCTAAGGTATGAGAGAAGAGTCAGGGATGATTTCAAGGTGTCTGAACTAAGCAGTTGGATGGATCAAGTGGTCATTTACTAACAGAAGCAGTTTTTTTTTTTTTTTTCTTCTTCTTCAGGGTGGTAGGGATAGAAGGAGTTTAAGATACCTATAAGACACTCAGTGGAGATGGAGATAGATGTATGAATTTGGAGTTTACGAGATAGACCAGAATTAAAAGTATATGTTTGTGAGCCATCACTCTATAGATATATTTTAAGCCATGATTCTGAATGAAGTCACCGAGGGAGTTGTAAATGCAAGTGCAGAAGGGAGGCAGTTACCAAAGACGGATTTAGGATTAAGATAAAAATTTTATTTTTGGTGTGCAGTCTGATTAGTATAATCCAGTAGGAAATGAAAAAAAAAAAACAAAACAAAACCCATCATGATGTGATAGTGGCAACTGCTGGAATAATGGGAGATGAGTGGAATCTAGATCTCAGAAGTCTTAACATGATATAGGAGCAAGATATTTTACTTGTTATACATCAGAACTAACAGTTGGTGTTTTCTGTCCTTTTAAATTATAACCATTCTGATGGTGTAAAGAGGTATCTAATTTTGCTTTCAGTTTGTATGTCTCTGATGTTTAATTAGTTGAGCACTTTTCCGTATGTTAATTGTTTGGTTTTTCTTTTTTCTAATGAAAAAATTCATTAAAAATTTCATAAAAACCTGAAGGCAAATTAATAAAGGGATAAACAGAACCCTAGGGGCTAAAGGACAACACCTCGATCCTAGAGGATCTAACCCAGGTGTAACTGAAGTTCCAGAAGGAGAAGTGAGAGAGAGCCAGGCCATTTGACAACATAGTAGCTAAGAGTTTTACAAAAATTTTAAAAAGGTATCAATACACTTATCCGAGAAACTTAGTGAACCTGAAGGAAGATGAACACAAATTTAATCACACTTAGAGATATCATTGTCAAACATGTGAAGACGAAATCTAGAGACAGCAGAGAAGAGAAAATGAGATGCAGCTGAGAAAGAAGACCTTGCCTTCAAAGGCAATATGTACATACTTCTCATCAGAAACAACACAATAGTAGTATACAACACACTCCGGAGGGGCTATTGCTTGAGGTTCCAGGGGAACCTCACAATGAAACATGTATTCACAATGAAACATGACAATAGAGCTTTGACCAATAATTTCTGCAGGAACCAGTCCAGAAAGCCAAACCACAACCTCTGAAACAATTGGCTCAGAACAGTCAGGACTTGATCTATGACTGCCAGCCTCACTATTTTGCCCCTGTTTCCAACTCAGGACCAGTCAGGGCACTAGATAGCTACCTAACCAATTAGAGATGATGCCTCACTTTGAGTCATCCTACCTCTATCTTTCGCATGCCAATAGTCTTCAATCAAAGAATATAGCCCTCCTTTTTGTTCTTAAAAACTTCCCAACTTCCCTGCCTGCCTTTGAGTTTGTGCCAAATGAAAGTTGTATTAGTTTCCTATTGCTACTGTAACAAACTTCCAAAAATTTAGCAACTCAACACAGATTTATTATTTTACAGTTCTGGAAGTTAGAAGTCTGAAATGAGTCTTATGGGGCTAAAGTCAAGGTATTGGCAGAGCAGTGGTTCTTCTAGAGGTTTTAGGGGAAAATCTGATCCTTGTCTTTTCTGGCATGTCTACATTTCTTGACTTGTTGCTGCATCATTTTGACCTTTGCTTCTGTTGTCACATCTCTTCTGACTCTCTTGCCTTTCTAAGAACCCTTGTGATTGATTATATTTGGCCCACCAATATTATCCAGGATAATTTCCTCATCTCAAGAACCTTAAGTTAATCATAGCTGCATAGTCCCTTTTGTAAGGGTCTTTTTTGGTAAGATAACATATTTTGTAAGGTAACATATTCACAGGTTCCAGAGATTAAAACATAGACATTTGCGATGAATAATTATATAAGTCAACTTGACTGGGCCATGGGGTATCCCTACATGTGGCCAAACATTGTTGTGTCTGTGAGAAGTTTTGGGTGAGATTAACATTTAATCAGCAGACTGAGTAAAGCAGATTGTCCTCCCTAATATGTTAGACTCTCATCATCCAATAAATTGAAGATCTGAAGAGAACAAAAAGGCTATGTAAAAGGGAATTTCTCACACCTGTTTGCTGACTGGAACATCAGTCTTCTGTCCTCAAACTAGACCTTATACCATCAGCTCTCCTGAGTCTCCAGCTTGCCAACTCCAGATCTTGGAACTTCTCAGCCAATTCCTTATAACAATCTTTTGATTACTGAGAAAGCCGATTGCTTATGATTATCTCTTTATATATACTATGATAAATATTTATATCTCTAGATGTATATCTCCTATTGGTTTTGTTTCTCTTGGAGAATCTTAACTAATATAAGGTCTTTGGGGGTGCCATTATTTGGCCTACCACACAAGTGACGGTGGCTGACTCCCTTGCTATGCGAATAAGCTCTGCAAATAACCTCTGCTTGTTACGATTTGGTGGTCTTTATTTCTACACTGCAGATAGAATTTCTTCGTCATGTTGAGAGTCTCATGCAAAGGGTGTTAAAACAGGTTTGGCAGCATCAAAAGTATGCTTTATACAGATTAAGGCAGAAAATATAGAAAGTACACTAAGCCAACTTTATAATGTCTCTCTGAGCAGCTGTATCAACACCCTGGAAGGGGCAAGCCTGCCCCATTAGCCATGAACATTTACCACAGAAGTCAAGGGGCACACAAAAGGGGAACTGATTCTGATATCTGGAAAGTTGCAAATGACTGCCAGCACCAAAGAATTACTGATCAAAACAAGAACCACACACGGAGGTGAGCTTCCTTTTTGTTTATCTTTGACATAGTAAATTATTATAAAATTGTTTATATAGTTTAAATATCCAATTCTATTGATAAAGGTCTAGGGTGTGTGTATATTATATACACACTATATAATATATATAGTGCCAATTGTATATACTTGTATATATATACATCTATACATATACACATAATTCTTGTTATTCTTGGTAGCTCTGTTCCATAAAGTGGCATTGAACACTGAATTAGTTCACACTAAACCATTGCTCCTAGGGGAAATAGAAGGTTATGTTCCTGTGAGCATCTGGTCACATTTTCATTAAGATATAACCTTGTTTTATGTGTTTCATATCTATATATATCTATATAGATATATATAGATATAACATAAACCTTATTTATATGTAAATATATATAAAACATAAGCCTTATTTAATTTATATTTATTATGGATAATTACTTGCATGAGCTTTAAATTATTTGAAGCTAAGGTAAAATAAGCCATTCTCATCAGTGTTGAGAATCTCTTCCACATAATTTTTTCTACATAACACTTAGCAAATATTAAACAAAAATTCTTCTGCAGCCTTCTGATCTGCAGAACCTGCCTTGTCTGCAAGTTTAACACTTTTTATACCATATCACCTTTTGAAATGTGTGAGATAGCCCTCACTAGCTGAGGATTTAATATGTTGCTGGATAACATGACTGTCATTTTCTTTAGTTTTGAGCCTCACAATAATACTGCCCACTATGCTTTTCTGTTATTATTGTTTATTATCATTATCATTGATTATTATCATCATCATTATTATTATTCAGTTGTCATCTCATGAATCCACAAATTTAGCTGTTTTTTTGTAGCTTTATCACATACTCTAGTTGTTACTTTAGCACTTTCTGGAGCCTTTTACATATCGATGGGCACATTTTTTCTTTTTTTGAATGTACTATATTGTTGATTCATTAACATTGAACTCATGATTAACAGCACTATAATATATCTCAGAATAAAGCTTATTCAACACACATGTTTTTTTCTGTAAGGCATCATAGTCTTGTGCTTAGGGACACTAGACAGTAATTTATCACTATGCTGGTGGGGCATTTAAAAAAAATCCAGAAAAAGTACAAAAACCACAAAAAAAAGTAGCAATAAAGAGACCACAAAAAAAAACCCATTTATTTACATATGAGACCTGAAAAATTATGATATAGTCTTGTTTGATCTCAGCGGGGAACACGCAGGTCAGACGAATCAAATTTTTCACAGCTCTGTACATATCTATGAAAATGCCCTGAGTATTGGTTTTGTGGTTACAGATACATTTTGAGTAGACAAATGTGCAAACAGAATCCATAGATAATGAGGGTCAGCTGTGTGTGTGTGTGTATTTCTAAATTTCTCTTGAAATTTGTATGTAAAGGTACTCCTAATGTCATTTGAGGTCAAATTGTGATTATTTCTGAATTCCTAAAAATCTCTACCTTTCCATCCCAGAAAGTAAAATAGATGCAAAATCCTGATCTCATGGAGCTTGCATATTAAGGACTGACATATTATATGGAACTTATGCCTGAATATGGCTGTATTAATTTTAATCATAACAATTTCTGCAATATTTTGCATTTCATTTTTCATACCTTCCTAAAAGTCAACATTTACTTTCTTACCGTGCCTAAGTAAAGACTGCATTTCACATTGAGTACATATAGGTGAAGATCTAATCAATGTTGGACTTCCTGCTAGCAGAGAATAGGTCCCAACATTTGATATGCTGCTGAGAAGTGGCATGCTACTTATTTTTCCTTGGGACACTTCAGCTTTTCTTTAATCCTATGCAAAGCCAACTACTCAGAATGATGAGTTTTAAGAATTGAAACTAGGCACTGCTTGCCTTTAAAAAAAAAAAAAACCTGAGAAATGTCCTGTTATCAATAGGCTGGCAGTTAACTTACATGTGTCAGCCACGGTTCTCAGGTGTGATTTCCTATTTATATTATTACTCATAGCTGTTAATTTTTTTCTCTGGGCAAGTACAGAGACTAAAATTGTACACGGACATTAGTTTTTAAATTTTTCTTTTATGGTCATAATCTGTACATGGTATGTAGGGATGGAAAAAGCAAAACAAAACAACTCCAGTGGTCAACCAAGTATTTCTAGTCAAGTAATTCAGGACTGGTGAAAACGATAGGTTTTATATACAAAGCAAATTTAATGGTAGAGAGGGTATGTGTACACTATTAGATCTTCAATGAAATATTTGTATACCTAGTTAAGCCAACCCAACTGAAGTATTTTCTACTTTCATCTCTTCCTAGAATGAAACCTAAATCTGATATTTAACAAAAACTAAGGTGTTGTTGTACAGTGACAAGATTTCAATTTTATAGTTTCATTCAGATACTAGAAAGAACTATTGGAAACTTCTGACTATCTAAAGATATTTAGTAATTAGATAACACAAGTATTTTCTGCTAAAATGCCTCAGAAAAATACTATACATCACCATTTCATTCTGCTTATCTATAATCATGCTATGTTTAAAAATAAGAGTATTTTCTGGTAAACACACTTAATTCTTTAAAAAATTCCCTATAAAGATTATTGTTTTCAGTATATAATCTTTTCAAATTAATATTGATGAATCTTGACAAAAAACTTATATCTGTGTCAGATATAATCTGTTCTTTTATAAATAGGTGCTAGATTGCTCTGATTTGGAGCAGTAGTGACTCGGAATAATGATGCAATATATTTCCAGAAGTCTTTTGTGGTCTCATAAATTATTAATATTTTTATTGCCCCCAAATAAAAACTAAACAATCATAACTTCACTAGGCAAGAAATCAGCATAGTGTCATCGTATCCTATTAAATTCTTTATTTAAGTGTCAATAATAATATAGTAATTTTCATATCTATCATACCTTAGAATTTCAAAATTCTTTTGTGTATATGATTCACCATATTGGAGCTTTCAGAAGGAATAGACTCTGATAAGTGTATTCAAAGTAAAAGTGCGATCAATCAATCATGTAAATAGCACAGCATAATCTAATAAGCACATTCAGTGGCATTTACAAGGAACTGGGATTCTTGGGCAACTTCTTCCATTTCAATATATGCTGGTGTGATTTCCTACAGAAAAAGTATTTTTTCCTCAACATTTAATGCATATGGACACTCTGAATTCCAGTGAAAACATTCATGTGAAGTGTTTAGATTTCCTTTTATAAAATATATAACCTATGCATTTTTATCAGGGCTAAATATTTTGGTATGTCCCCAGCTTTGCTAAAAATATGGTAACTAAAAATATGTCTAATTTACAGCAATCTCTCAAATCTTGTTGATTTCAGTTCTCCTTACTATTTGGTTGTCAGCAGTTCTAGACCTTTTTCAGGATCTCCTCCTCAAATATATATATTTTTCCTCCTAGAATATTTTTAAGAATTCCCATACACATTTACATGTTACCTAGATAGCTTTTAGGCACTCCTGGTATGGGGGTAGACGTCAGTCATTTTCCCTGTCAAGTACTTGGTGGATAGAGTGGTCTCACATACAAGCAGAGTTGCTGCTGTAGTTCTTTATGATCTTAATATCTATGCCATATGCCCTTACTGCCCTTTTGCTTTCCCCCATCAATTCCTGATGGTGGTCCCTCTTCTTTCTTTTATGCTGATAGGGAAATCCCCTCCACTTCTTGTCAGAGGGATTTCCTGTTGCAGAGCTGTTGTGCTGGTAGAGCCTAAAGGCCTCTAAGACTTGAGGGTGAGTGTACAAATGCAAGTCCACATACCATTGTCTAAATATTTCATAGTTACATGAGCAGACTTAAATCCGTTCTTCTTCATCAACAAATATGCCTTTTAACAAATAAAGAGCAAATGATGCAAACACTATGCTGTGGTCCTTGGCTTTCAAGGGCAATGTTGGAAAGCGCTTGCTAATTTGAAAATACCTCCAAACTGCAAAAGGGAAGAGATTAGAAACAGGGAAATCAAACCATGGCACTACCAGGAGTTATGTTTCACCATCCAAGAATCTATTGCAATCATTTTTTATCGTTATAAAATAATTATTTTTGCTTGAGCACTTCCACTGTTCCCAAAATTCTCCCTGCATTCTGAACTGGAGTCTATATCGGCGGTGACACACCGATTTGCTCAGCTTTGGGGTGTAGTTGCTGTTGCTTTGAGGACCTAACATAAGAGATGCCAGGTAGTGATTCCCTAAGGCCTGAATGTTATCATTTTGATGATGGATATTTGGGGTTACAGTTGTGGGGTGCCAGCAGTGAGTGCCACAATCTGGGTAACCCAGGCATCCAGAGTTCTGTAATAATTTTGGTGTTGATAAGGCACAGGTCCCAGGCTGAGGCCCCTCTTGCAGTACTGCCCTCTCGTCCTGGTTTCTTCCTTCCTGGCCCTCCCCCTCTGCAGAGGATGTGGAGCACAACTTAGTGGCACATTGTATATTCAATGGGTGCTCCTGTTGAAACCAAGGTCTGCATGCTCAGTCAGGTCTCTCTTCCTCTTTATCCCTGGAAGCTTTGTTGGGAGCCTTGCTCTCTTCTTTTATTCCAGCTCTCTGGGGAGCACCCCCTCCTCACAGTTATTCACCCAGAATTACGTCTATGTTAATTTGCTTTCCACTTACTTTCTAAACTCTAAAAACAAAGAGGTATGCCTAGATTTTGTTTTAGATGTCCGTGAATATTACATGACTTGTAAGCATTTCTCAAAATAATGTCAGCCAGTTGGGTGGTTGATCTGCCCAGGGACTTTTAGCAGGTTGTGTTGCCACCACTTGCCATCCGAAGTGGTTTTTTGTTCTCTGAGCCTGCAAAAATGGTCTCCTATTGCATGTGCACTTCCCTCAAATAGTGTAAAAATAACGTACTCTACAATAAAATCATATACTGTAGTCAGTTCCTGATTCCAATGTTACTCTATTCTCCAGCTAGTCAATTTTATATAGGTAAATATTCAGATAGTGCAATGCCAACATTAATAAGACATGCTGCACCGGTACCAAACATTTGGAGAAAACCTTTGGGTACAGTTTGGCTTAAGTCAATGGCCTTAATATGAGTGTACTGTGTTTGGTCTCAGACTCACTGTAACTCAATCAGTAACATTTCTGGATGAAATTGGCTACATTTTAGTATCTTTATATTTCTTCAGCCATGTATTGATACACATTCCTGAAAACAGAAATGCAGATAACACAAAGGAAAGGAAAAATGATACCAACTATACTAAGAGTTAAAAGGAAGTGATTTTAAAAATTTATCATGATTTTTTTGTTTTACTTTTATCTTTTTAATTATGTTCAGTTAGCCAACATATAGTACATCATTAGTTTTTGATGTAGTGTTCAATGATTCATTAGTTGCATAGAACACCCGGTGCTCATCACAACATGTGCCCTCCTTAATACCCATCACCTGGGTATCCCCTCCCAGGGGGATACCCTTCCTTCTGTAACCCTCAGTTTGGTTCCTGGAGTCCAGAGTCTCTCATAGTTTTTCTTCCTCTCTGATTCCTTCCCATTCAGTTTTCCCTCCCTTTTGCTGTGGTCCTCCATGCTCTTCCCTATGTTCCACATATGAGTGAAACCATATGATAATTGTCTTTCTCTGCTTGACTTATTTCACTTAGCATGATCCCCTCCAGTTCCATACATGTCAATACAAATGGTGGGTATTTATCCTTTCTGACGGCTGAGTAATATTCCATTGTATATATGAACCATATCTTCTTTATTCATCTGTTGAAGGGCATCTCGGCTCCTTCCACAGTTTGGCTATTGTGGACACTGCTGCTAAGAACATTGGGGCTCATGTGTCCCTTCTTTTCAGTATGTCTGTATCTTTGGGGTAAATATCCTGTGGGGAGATCACTGGGTTGTAGGGTAGCTCTATTTTTAACATCTTGAGGAACCTCCATACTGTTTTACAGAGTGGCTGAACCAGCTTGCATTCCCACCAACAGTGTAGGAGGGTTCCCCTTTCTCTGCATCCTTGCCAACATTTGTTGTTCCCTGTCTTGTTAATTTTTGCCATTCTAACTGGTGTAAGGTGGTATCTCATTGTGGTTTTGATTTGTATTTCCCTGATGGCTAGTGATGTTGAACATTTTTTCATGTGTCTGTTAGCCATTTATATGTGTTCTTTGGAGAAATGTCTGTTCATGTCTTCTGCACATTTTTTGACTGGATTATTTGTTTTTTGGTGGTTGAGCTTGATAAATTCTTTATAGATCTTGGATACCAGCCCTTTATCTGAAATGTCATTTGCAAATATCTTCTCCCATTCCATAGGTTGCCTCTTAATTTTGTTGGCTGTTTCCTTTGCTGTGCAGAAGCTTTTTATCTTGATGAAGTCTGAAAAGTTCATTTTTGCTTTTGTTTCCTTTGCCTTTAGAGACGTGTCTTGAAAGAAGTTGCTGTGGCTGATGTCAAAGAGGTTACTGCCTATGTTCTCCTCTAGGATTTTGATGGTGGATTCCTGTCTCACATTTAGGTCTTTCATCCATTTTGAGTTTATCTCTGTGTATGGTATAAAAGAATGGTCCAGTTTCATTCTTCTGCATGTGGCTGTCCAGTTTTTCCAGCACCATTTATTGAAGAGACTCCCTTTTTTTCCATTGGATGTTCTCTTCTGCTTTGTTGAAGATTAGTTGACCATAGAGTTGAGGGTCCATTTCTGGGGTCTCTATTCTGTTCCATTGATCTATGTGTCTGTTTTTGTGCCGATACCATGATGTCTTGATGATCACAGCTTTGTAATATAGCTTGAAGTCAGGCATTGTGATGCCGCTAGCTTTGGTTTTCTTTTTCAACATTCCCCTAGCGACTTGGGGTCTTTTCTGATTTTTTTGTTTGTTTGTTTTAAATGACACTGAGTTAGAAAGCATTATGTAGGAATTAACCTACAGAAACACATCTTTATGAAACCACTCATAGAGAAGGTGATTACTACAAGCTTAACTGATAGTTTGCCACTTTAAAAGTCAAAATAATCTGTTGGGTCTTAGAAATAGTAAGTACACTATCATTCGTTGTGTTATTCAATTTCTTGACCCCTACCCACATTGTAGAGGATATGTCTAAGAATGAGGTGATGATTCAGAAGAGTGAAACAAAAAGTAATAAACCTACAGCCATTTCACATTTTGGAGGACATGGGTAATGAGAGCTGACCCCTCTCTGTTTCTGTATTTTATTTACAATAATTGGCAGGATGCTATGACTTTCTACTCAGTGCTACTTGGAGAAAGTAAGAAACATCTGATGAGGATATAACAGACAATACCAAGTAATTGCATGGTTTTTAAAATAAATGATGCAGCTTTGTGTGTCAGGTGAAGATGGGGATATTTGGCTGCTGATAAGACATTTTTTTCTATTTCTCTTGCCAGATAATTCTTCGAAAAAATGGCTCAGGTGATGGGAATGACTATCTTTTACAGGCTGGTCATTATCTTCTCCCTTGGGATGCAAATAAGCTTGGTCAATATGATTAGAATTATGGTAATTTTCAACTTGAGTGACTTGTGGCCAAAAATTACAACTATAGACACTTTTCTTGAGAATTTGAATGTTTCCTTGTAAAACTTTGCTTTAGGCTGAATCTTGATTGGGGAAGTTTTATTTACCAAGTTTATTATTCATTCTTAGGACGAAATCTTTCCAGTTAGTCAAAATATAGGGGATATACTCCAATTAAAAACAAAAACTTTTTCATTTCAAACATATAGAAAGATTATGCTACTTAAAATTGTACTTTCCATAGTACAGAAATCTAGAATATAATTTTGATACTTAGTATTTTAAAAATTGTCATGGCTTTATTGCATAATGATTGCCACACAATAAGCTGTACATAAAGTACACAGCTTTAAATAACTGGAAATATATATACACCTGTGTATATGTGCCTCAATAAAGGAAATGAACATACCATCATCCCCCAAAGTTTCCTCCTTTTCCTATATAATCCCTCTGTCTCATCCTAGCCCTTCCCAGGCATCCACTGATCTGCTGTCAGTATAGAGTTAATTAACATTTTCTGGAAATTTATATAAATATGATTGTACAACATATACTTTGTTTTTTGGTCTAGCTTTTTTAATTCTGCCTGATTATTTTGAAGTTCATCCATTCTGTTGAAGTGTGTCTTCTTATTACTATTGTATGAATATACAAAAAATTTTTATCCATTCATCCTGTTTATGAGCATTCAAGTTGTTTCCAGTACTTGACTGTTACTAATAAAACTTTAAACATGAAACTTTAAACAGAAATATGTCCGCAATAACATTAAAACAAAATGGAATAAGTATTTCAATTAAAATATGAAAATTATCAGATAATATTAAAGAAGTAACTATGAAGTACGTATAAGAGACATATCTTAAATATAAAAGGACATAAAATTTGGCATGTTTTCATTTCTCTTGAGGAAATATCTAGGATCAGAATGGGTCAGCTCATGTGGTAGGTAGTTGTATACTTGAATTTTTAAGACACTGGCAAATTATTTTAAAATATGGTTGCATCATTTTACATTCCCATCACCATGTATGAGAGTCCCAGTTTTGATCCATATCCTTGCCAATGTTTGGTGTGATCAGTCTTTTTTAATCTCAGCTATTTTAATAGATGGATAGTGGTATACCATTGTGGCTTTAATTTGCATTTATCTAATGAATAATGATACAGGGTATCTTTTTATGTACTTGGTATCTGTAGTGCCCAGGTTTTTTTTTTTTTTTATTGAGTTGTTCTCTTATTATGGAGTCATTGAGTATTCCTTATTATGGAGTCACTGAGTATTCCTTAAATATAAATTTCCAATACAAGTTCTTTGGTAGATATGTGATTGTAAATGTTGTCTCCAGTCTGTGGCTTCTTCTTTCATTCTCTTAACAGTATCTTTCAAAGAACAGGAGTTCTGAATTTTGACAAACTATATCATTTTTAAAATGAATTATACTTTTCTTTTCTTCAAGAAGTTTATAGCTGTAGGTTGTATGTCCCTGATCCACTTTGAGTTCATTTTTTGCATGGTCTGAAGTATGTATTAAAGTTTATGTTTTTGCACATGGATGTGTTTTTTTTCCAGCACTATTTGTTGAAAACACTATTCTTCTTCCATTGAATGGCTTCTGCCAAAAAATCAGTGGTTAATATGTTTGGGTGTATTTGTAAAATCTCTTTTCTGTTCAAATATCTTTCTTATTTGTTTAATACTATTGTATTGATTACTGTAGCTTTATAATGAGTCTTGAAATAATGTAGAGTGAATCTTCCAGATTTTTTGTTCTTTTTGAAAGTTAGGTTCTTCACTGCTCTTTGTCCTTGGCATTTACATATGAATTTTAGAATCAGCTTGTCATTTCTACCAAAAAAACCCTGCAGAAATTATGGTTGGGATTGCTTTAAATTTATAGTTCAATTTTGAGGAGAGTGACATCTTAACAAAATTTAGTCTTTTGTTTCATTGACATCATATATCTTTCAATTTATTTTGTTCTTTAATTTCTCTCAGCAAAGTTTTGTAGTTTTCAGTGCACATAGACAGCTTTTGTCAGAGTTATCTCTAAGTATTTTGTCACTTTTGATGCTTTGTAAATAATTTTAAAATTTCAATTTCTGATTATTTGTTATTATATGGATATGCAATAGATTTTTATATTGATCTTGTGTTTCATCACTTTCTAAATTAGCTTATTCGCTCTAGTAACATTTTTGTAGATTCTGTAACATTTTCTACATAGACATGTTATCTGAGAGTAAAAAGTTTTCTTTCTTTCCAAACTGTCTGCCTTTTATTTCATTTCTTTTCAAACTATCTGCACTGATTAGGACCTCTAGTACAATGCCGAATGGAAGTGGTGATAGTGGAGGAGATGCCTTGTTCCAGATCTTAAGGGGAAAGCATTTAGTCTTTCAATATTAAGTAGGCTGTTAACTGTACGCTTTTTTTTTTTTTTTAGATTTTATTTATTTATTTGAGAGAGTGAGCAAGAGAGGGAGAGAGAGAGCTCATGAGCCGGGGGGGGGGGGGGCGGGGGGAGGGGAGGAGGAGCAGAGGGAGAGGGAAAAGCAGACTCCCTGCTGAGCAGGGAGCCCTGGACACCACATGGGGGAAGTTCCCTTCTATTCTTGGAGTTTTTTTATAAGAAATAGATGTAGAAAAAGCATTTGATAAAATCTGACATCAATTGACATGATTACGTAGTTTTCCTTCTGCAGTATGTTGATGAATTATGTAGCTTGCTTTTAGTGTTAAATACAACTTGTATTTCTGAAATAAAAACCTTTATCCTTTCAGGTCTTGCTTTAAGCCTTGTTAGGGTAGTCCAGAACATTTGGTCTAATTATCCCCCTACTGAGACAAAACCATTTTGAGTATTCCTCCCTAATTGACCAATTAAATTTTTTACTCAGGCTGGTAAGAACAGGAAATATTTCTAGTTTAGTACTATCTTCAAGGAATGTTCTTTGCTCCCTCTTCTCCTTTCCAATGGTTCTTTTCCATACTAAGTTAATTTTTTTAAAAGCATGTGCTCAGTGGTACTTAGCTAAAGACTCAGGGAGGGGCTTCTGTAAATGTCTGGGGTTTCCTCCTCTCTGGCATTCTGTCCCATGACCTCAAGCTACTGTGACTCCTCCCGCTATCCATCTTTATCTTTTCCGTGCCTGGTTCCTCCTCCTTGTACCATAAAGTATAAATTTTTCTTAAGGCAGTAAATTCAGGCAATCTTAGTGTTCACTTCTATTGTTTCCCTTCTGTCAGGGATCTTTGTCCTTATTGCCTGATGTCATTTCCTTGAGGGTTGTTTGCCTTCGTAGTTTGTCTCTTGTTGTTGTTGTTGTTTTTTCTTAATTTGTTTCAGGTGGAAGGGTAAATCTAGTTCCATCCTGACCAGAAGAAAAAAAGTCTCTATTAATATTTTAAAGGAGGGGCGCCTGGGTGGCTTAGTAGGCTAAGCATCTGCCTTTGGCTCAGCTCATGATCCCAGGGTCCTGGGATGGAGCCTGTGTTGGGCTCCCTGCTCAGCGGGAGATCTGCTTCTCCCTCTCCCTCTGTCCCTCCCCCTGCTTGTGCACACACACTCTCTCTCAAATAAATAAATAAAATCTTTAAAAAATATTTTTTAAAGTATACCTTTTCTTCATCCTCAAAATCTATTACTCTATGAATTAAAGTCTACTTACTCTTTGGTAAGGTTGGTTAATTTTTTTAATTTAATTTTATTATGTTATGTTAATCATCATACATTACATCATTAGTTTTTGATGTAGTGTTCCATGATTCATTGTTTGCGTGTAACACCCGGTGCTCCATTTAATGTCTCACCCAGCCACCCCATCCCTCCCACCCCCCACCACTCCAGCAACCCTCAGTTTGTTTCCTGAGATTAAGAATTCCTCATATCAGTGAGATCATATGATACATGTCTTTCTCTGATTGACTTATTTCGCTTAGCATAATACCCTCTAGTTCCATCCGCGTCATTGCAAATGGCAAGATTTCGGGGGTTTTTTGATGGCTGCATAATATGGTTAATTTTTAATTTAATTTGCCTCAATTTTTAACTTTCAAAGTTCTGGACTCTCTCTTTTTTTTTTTTTTTGAAGTTCACAGAGACTGAATTCTGCTTTCATAACAATGAGTACTTAACATGATTTGAAACAGGCAATATTTGACTTTGAAACCTGTGACATCATGCATTTCATATGCTTGTTGTCTTCATAGCATTAATTGCTCCATTTCCCTTGAAGAGTTTTATTATGCCCATTTACTCATTCACTAAGTTTATGATGAGCTTGAGGAATACAGTGATAAAGTAGCTACCATTCTTTGTCCTGTAGTAGAAGAAGGTCATGCTATTAACAAGTGACTGTAGTAAAATGCTAATTTTCAAGTAGTTAAACACAACTTCTCTGCTAGTTATTGCAGTGTTTTGATGTCCAAATATAAAATGCAGTGACATCCAACAAAACCTAAGCCCTGGTAAGGTCATATTCTATGAGAATGCTGGTCACTCATTTTATCTTCACTGAGCTCCAGTATGGTAACTAAAATAATTACCTATATCTAACATTATTTTTTATATTTTCTCCCTTCAGTCTATATATAATTCTATAATCAACATTAATTTTGGGGGGAACAAGTCAGGAGATGAATGTAAATATATTCTGATTTACAACAAATAAAACAATATATGGAGAGTTTTAAAGCATGGAATAACGAAAGCATACTCTGAGATGTTAAAGATATCCACTTTATAGCAAATTTTGGTATAAATATATTTAATAAGTAAAAGGATATTTAGTAATATTCTGATATCAACTTCCAGTTCACATTAAAAAGGAACTTGTTTTAACTCTTAATTAGAATGGTTAATGGATTAGTCTCCAATCTGGTGTGGTATCTGTTTATCCAAGTTTTTCTGATTCTCTTTCGTCATCTATGTCTTATGAATTAGGTTGCTTCAGAGTCCTTATTAAAAATCATAGAAAATCCTCAGTCTTAAACACTTAATTTCAAGTTAAATATTTAAGTACCCAATATTTATCAATTGCTCCCTGTGGAAATCTTTCTTTTACCCTCCTAGGCTCTGAAAACTGATGGCCATCTAAGCTTTGTGTGGAGCACCTTTATGAATGTTTTCACTGTTTTTGCTTGACCTTTCAATTCTTTCATTTTAGCAACTATACTGCAACCTGTGTCTCCTTGCCATAAGCAGTGTTCTCTCCTGGCTAAAAACCTGTTCTTTCCAGCACGTGGTGGCAAAGATAACTTTGCCCCTTTTGTAGAGTAAAAATTACTTATTTGGTATAATAAATGCTAAAAACAGATCCACCATTTTGTTCTCCATGACTCATTCTGTTTAATGCAAATTAGTTGTGCAGGGATGATTTATTAACAATTTCAGGGCCTCTATAATGTAATCTACATGGTCACTCAGGGCAAAGAAGAGAAGGGGTAGGACTGCATATTGCACAGATACAGGTAAGTTAGGGTCTTTGACACTAGTCTTGTTAAGTCATTTACTGGGTTATTTTAGAAAGTCAAATTCACTGATGTTTCCTCATTTGGAAAACAGGACCTAATAAATTCTCTTTAAGATACATCAGGCCTGAGAGCTGGAAAGAAAGATGGACTACAATGAAATAACATGTACATTTAAGGCAAACAATGTCATAAAATTCAATGGTAATTGGGCTGGTCAAAGATTAAAATTTCAGACACCTAAAATGTAAATCATATGGAAACAAAACTTTATAGCTGTTTCTCACTGTAATGCTCTGTATATATGACACATGCTCTATGGATGAAACTGCAATGTTACAAAAAAATCTCTTCAAGTTATAATTAACCAAAAGTAAATACTAATGAAAGGCCAGAAGAGATTCTCATGGGGTTCTACTCAAGAGCAAGCATGGTGATGGTTTTCCAATATGTGCAAGTGACTTAAATAAAAATATGCATAGACCATTCTTTATTCCTGCCTGATCAGAAGCAATCCTTTTATTTTCTTCTACAGGCAATATTTCTTTGAGGGATGCTCGGTTTTAATTTATTATTATCTTCAACAGTTAACACTGTACATTGTACCTAGAAGATGCCTATAAATATCTGTTGGACAAATTAATTAAATTCAGAAATTAGCACACTTCGCATGGAGATTTTGTGGGTATGAATTTCTCTTCAAAGTGTTTCTATCTAATCATCATGTAACAGAATGAAAAATGCTTCTGGAAGATGCTCTCCACCACAGATTTCCTCAAAGGTGGAGGCATATGAGGGCCATATTTCATCAGCCGTCCAATAATCAGTGAAGTGTTCACTTATTTACACTCTCTAAGTGTAATCACCCCAGATTTCTTATATCATTTTCTGAGAAATATATTTAATATTTTTTGGATATCTTATATTACATTTTGACTCACCCTAGGAAAGAAAAGATGCTTCTCTAATTATAGGCCCTAAGTCAATTGTATTATCTAATAGCCACCTTCGAATCAAATAAACATTAAAGAATCAAGGAGGTTTATTTAGCACTTAATCTGTTTGAGAAAAGCCTAAAATTGTTCTGTTCTGCATATGGGAGGGGGGGTTAAAATGACAGAGGAAAAAGAATTGCAGAAAATGCCATTTGATTTTTGTCTGCATTTGATAAAGGGGGACATAATAGTCTGGATAACTGACATTGAATATAAGCATAATGGAGAGGAGATTTAGCCTGGGAACTGTAGGGGCAGTCCGTGGTGAACTAACTCACTGTGAACAAGTTATTCATTTATTTGTTCCTCAGTTTTCTCATCTAAATTGGGGTAATGGAAATAACAACACCTATCTCATAGGACTTTTCTTTACTTGGAAAAGTCTTAAAACAGAAAGATAGGCAGTAAGTACTTGTCAGATAATAGCTATTATTATTTCCCATATGAAAATCCATTAGTTTTCAGTTGAATTTCTCTCCAAATTGGCTTTGAATATAAAGTCTTCACTTTTTGGATCATGGGCTTTAGAGCACTGGTTCTCAAAAACTGGGTTGCTTGGGGTGCCTGGGTGGCTCAGTCGGTTAAGTGGCTGCCTTCGGCTCAGGTCATGATCCCAGGGTCCTGGGATCGAGCCCCGCATCGGGCTCCCTGCTCAGCGGGGAACCTGCTTCTCCCTTTCCCTCTGCCTGCTGCTCTGTCCACTTGGGCTCTCTGTCAAATAAATGAATAAAAAAATCTTTAAAAAAAAAAAAAACTGGTTTGCTCATTGGATGGAAACTCCTGGGCAGTTGAAAATAACGTATTTATGCCCGGATCTGACTCCTAGGGGTTCTGATTTAAGTGGAATGGAGAAAGACCTTAACGCTGTGAGCAGTGTCAGAACTCCCCAGGTGTCTGTAATTGTGCATCAAAGTGTGAAAACTGTTCTAGAGAATGCCTTTCTTCAGTTACAGGGAACAAAAACCAAGCCAGTGATTTAAAAAAAAAAAAAAAAGGAAAAAGATTTGTTCTTAGTGTCAGGAATAACACCATAGAACAATTCAACCTCAGGAACTCAATTACATCTTGCTTCTATATTCTGCCTTATTTATGACATCTGCTCCCAAATTGCCAAATTGAAATATCATGTTTGCAGAAGGTTTAAGTCCTAATAGGACGCTGCTTTTAGGGCTTTTAGGGCGCCTGGGTGGCTCAGCCGTTAAGCGTCTGCCTTCATGATCCCGGGGTCCTGGGATCGAGCCCCACATCGGGCTCCCTGCTCGGCGGGGAGCCTGCTTCTCCCTCTCCCGCTCCCCCTGCTTGTGCGCTATCTCCCTCTCTCTCTGAAATAAGTAAATTAAAAAAAAAAAAAGATAGTGCTTTTACTCCTGAAGTATAATGCCAGCCTGAGTGGCTTTTCTATTCTTTATAGTTGCTTCTTAATGGGATCACCACCACTTTCCCAACTGTATTAGTTTCTTTTGCTATGTAATACATTATTACAAATGTAGCAGCTTATGTAATACATTATTACAAATGTAGCACCCATTTAATTTATTAGCTCCCAGTTCTGTAAGTCAAAAGTCTGAACACGGAGTTGCTGGGTTATATGCCTAGGTTGTCACCCTGCTGAAATCAGGTTCTCACATGGCAAGGTTTTAACTCTAGGCTCTGGAGAAGAATTCACTTCCAAGCTCATTCTTGTTGTTGGCAGAGTTCGGTTCCTTGGGTTGTAGAATTGAGATTCCTCTTTTCTTGCTGGCTGTCAGCCGGGATCCTCTCTTAGCTCCTAGAGACTACCCGCAGTTTTCTTTCCTTCAGGCCAGCAGAAAATAATGTTTTTCTGACTTCCAATCATAATTCTCTGTGACCAGACCAAAAAAAAAAAAAAAAAAAAAAAAGCAAACAAACAAAAACAACTCTTTGAATTTAAAAGATCCAATTCAGCAGCTATTCCAGATGTCTGTTGTCTGTCTTGCCTTGTGATACTCTCAGTTGCCTATAGAACTTGTGCTGTTGTCCTGGATCCCCATTTCCCAACCTTCAATTCCAACTCTGTGTTTCCAGTTACATTTTCCCAGGGCAACGGTTAGATAATTTGATAAAAGAATCTGCTTGGACCACTGATGGATTGAGAATAGAAGAAAGTCTTAATAGACTTTCTTTATACCCTCTGCATGGGATAAGTTTCCTTATTTCAAATGTCCACTCGGAGTCTACTTTGATGGTTGGGCTATAGTGGGCCCTCTGAGAAAGTGCTTTATTGCCAGAGGGAAGACCATTTCTTATTACAGGAAATATGTTGGAAAAAAACTCATTTCTTTAAAAAAACAGAATTTTGAAAGCATTCCAAGTGAAACAGATCATGAATATTCTGCTCCCCAAGGTAGAAGCTGTAAATGAAGATGAAGATTTCTAATGCTGGAAAATGACACTGATTAAATATGGAGTAAGGGTGTTTATGTGAGTATTTTGGCCCAGTTATAAGCATTTTTCTTTTCCCTAGCATAGATCCCAGCTATTAATTTTCCTTACAGGCTGATAGCCTTACTGTTGCCCGGCGTTAACAATACAGGTGAAAAATAGGGTTTGTAAGTTTACTACTGGGGGCCCAGTGGTCACTTATTTCAAACTTGATTTCTGATATGACTTTGTTATTTGGTCCTTATATATTTGCAGCTAAAGACTGTATTAAATGCTTTGACTTCTCTAAAACCTATAGGTCTTTTGTAGAAATTTGCTATAATTAATACCACATCTTTCTGCAAAAATATTTTCTCCTATGACATAGATGAGTACAATAAGTAACTTTCTTCTTCATACAGTCAGTATCCATAAAGTGCCAAATGCTGGTGTCAGCTACGCTATACACCTCTAGATATATCCTTGGTCTTTGCGATCATGCAATTCTTAGAATCAATTTTAGGTCAGTGAGCCACAATGCCTTACCTTTTATTTTCTTCCTAGACATTGAAGCAGAATCTTAAGCAATACACACATCCCTAAAATCCCCACAAAAAATTAACCAATCATATTTCTTTGTTTGGTTTTCCACAGGGTATACAATCTTTAGAACATCCAAGCTTAGGATGTCGGTACTAAAGGGATAGCTTGCTAAGCATGTTGACATTTCTACTCCTCAGGTTCCTTTTGTGGATCCCAATATTTCTTCCTTTACATACCTCCAAAAAAGCAATCGCTTTTTATCCGTCTTTAAAGCTTAATAAATATTTTAACTTACAACCCCTTCAGTTTTACTAATTGAATTACTTGGATTAATGATTTCTACTGAAAACTTATTTGTAGCAAATAAAGGTAAAAGAGAAATATTGCAAGTCCCCTATATCCATTTAATTTTTACTTATTTGTATTTCTAATGATTTATAGCTCTTTCTACAAGAGAAACTTTCTTATAACTAGAATTACTTGAGATTAAGAAAATTCTGTTTATCTTGTAGATTTATTATAACAAACAATTAAAAACAAAAAGAAAGAAAGAAAATGCTTCAAGGCCAGTAATGTAGTACTAGGGTTGTCTGCTTTAATCATTTGAATATTTTCAGGAAGATAATATAAAAAGCTGGGAGAGAGCTGGCTATGAAGATCTAAGTATAGAAACAAAGGATATGGTAAATGGAGGGTCATATTCAGAAGACAAGGAAGAATAAGATTGAGACTTATAAAAGAAAATCATGTTTGCAAGCAATTATAAGACTCTCTTACCGAAACTACCAATTATTTCCATTTCAGACACTACCTTGAAATTTGAAGACCTAAATTAAATTAAATTTCTCTTAGTTTCAGTTATCCTTATTTAAGAAATGAGAATCATTTGGTTTGTTTTTATGAAGTACGATCATGATACCTTCTCACTTGAAAAGCACTGATCTTTAGAACTACTGGCCATGTGACCACGGTTGGAATTGTTGGAAATATGGGGCACTGGTCCGGTAAGGAACTGGTGGTATGGTGGTGGGGAGATGTTTGAGGGTTTCCTGAAAATGCAAAAGGATCCACGAACAAAGCATCTGCTGGGCAAAGCAGATGTTCAAATACTATAGTGACAGTCTAAATGACAAAGTCAGAGGTCAAAGGCAGGAATGAACCGTCTGGGAGAAGCCGGGCAGGATGAAGCCAGAATTGGAGCTGATAGCAAAGTAGAAAGGGAGACAGTTTAGACAAACAACACAAAAATCAAAGGATGTTTGCCTTTATTAGCCAGAGGGAAACCTAGAACCAGACTCCCTAGGTTGGACTCCTGGCTCTCCTATTTACTATATCTGTGATATTGGTCAGGTTAATTAACATTTTTAAGTATTTGATTCCTCATATATAAAATGGGAAAATTGTAGTAAAATCATCCAGTAGTTTTGTGAGAATTAAATGAATCAATATATGTAAAGTGCATAAAACATTAGTGTATACCTAATAGATGTTACTTTTACATTGTTTTTGTTTTTATTAAAGTGAATGAAATTAAATAGTTAATGTTCTAGGCACTATGCCTTTTTAAATATTTCTAACATCCCTGTGATATGTTTGTTACACCTCTTGGAAAGATGAAGAAACTAAGTTTCCTGTCTGATATATCAGACAGGAAAAAAATGACCTCTCCAAGGTTTCACAGTTGGAAAAAAAAAGAGATGGGATGAAGATTAAGATACCTCTGACTTCCCAGATGATATACGGTTTTATTTTCACTACTTCACAACTATGTATAACATGAAAAGTCTCACTAAAGGCCATGTAATTTTAGATGGAAAAGTAAAGTGATTCTGCTGAATAAAGAGGAAAGAGATGAGCTGGTTTTGCTTTGACAGAATTTGGTGCATTTTAATTGGGTCTTGACTATGCATGCATGTTAGGTAGCTAGGTAAAAGGCTAGGTAAAAAGCAAGTAAAAATTCAAAAGCAAAGAACAGTTTAAAAAATCACATTGTAGGTGTTCCTTGTACCTCATCATGGGGGTGTGGTGACTGATATATTAAAGTAACTGAGTTACTTTGTATGACGAGAACATAGAATGATGAATTCAGCAATTGGAAGAACATCTAGGTAGGTGTTTGGGGCCCCATTACCAATGGCCCTGAATTATATAGTGAAGATTTTCATCTATGTACTGTAGATAGTGAGGAAATGGGTACGAATTTTTTCAATGGAAGATGAAAATAATAAAATATGTACTGAAAGAACTCTGGTAGCAAGGCAAAGGGTATTTTTGTTGTGCGAGAAAGTGGGCAAAGGGTATCATCAAACTTTAAAACTAGACATGATAATGAGCTTTTTCATCAGAATAATGGAACTAGGATGGAATCCTTAGATAAATAATTAAATAAAATAAGACTCAAAAGCTATATTTAATATTAGAAGCTTAGAGACCATTGTGAATGGTAGGTTTTTTGGCTGTGGCAACTGATTAAAAGATGATTCATTATTATGTGGGAAGACAGGTGGAAAAGCAGACTTTAGAGGGAAAATGAGGAGCTCAGTTTTGAACAGGTTAAGTTGAAGGTACGGTAAGGTGAGTTTGATAAGGCAGTCTTTGAAACATATGTCTCTGATACTCAGAAGACTGGCTGGGACTAAAGATGTAGACGTGAGTTCTGACTGTGTAACTAATAGTCGAGTTCCTGTGAATCCTAAGATTACTCTGTCTACGAAGATAGACGGCAGAGGACATGGATAGCAGTAGAACCTTGGGAAAAAGCAGTATTTAAGTAGCAAAAAAGGGGAACTTGCTGTTCAAGAGGCTGAAGCATAATCAGAGATTTAGGGAAGCTATGAAAACAGAGGTGTAATAGAAGATCAAAGATCAGGAAATTTGCAAGATAGTGCGGTCAGTTTTAGAACATCAGGACTCTGGGGTCAAGGAGGATGAGGATTTCTAAGAAGTCACTGGATTTGACAACTATGAGGCAATAGGAGATTTTTTTTCCCAAGAACATTTTTAGTGGAGTAATCAGAGGAAAAGTAGATTATAATGAATGGAAGAATGAGTGAAAGTGAGAAGGAGGAGACAGCAAATACAAATGACTCTTCTAAGAAGAGTTGAGTTGGCAGGTGATGATAGAGAATCAATTATTAGAGGAGAAAGCATGGTTTTCTTTGAGAAAAGAGCAAATAGAATTGATACAAGTGACTTTTTTTTTTTAGGTAAATTTTGAGGTGGAGCGGAGGTTGAAAATATTTGCTCCTAATGGTTTCTATTTCCTGATAGTATGAAACAAGGACATTTGCTGGGCTCTGAAACTTGGATTTGAAATCTTCTACTAAGGGTTGATTAAATAATTGGGACAATAAGTGGATAAGTGTCAAATGTATTTTTAAAAACAGCAAGAAATTTGCATAGCGGTGTTGATTTCACTGCAATATACTCTTAGCAGCTTGGGAAAAGGAACAAAAGAAATGGACAGATGGGCTGACCCATAGCTGGAAATAGGCAAGGCAGATGTATAAAGTCAAAGAGTAAAAAGATATTGATCCAGCAAGATTCAGATAAGGAAAATTGGAATGGGAGAACTAAACTATATTCAATATCATTGACACTGATCTGATGTTTTAAAAAAGAAAGCAGGACTAAAACTAGGGATAAAAGTTTGTCAGTTATCTCTTACCTTTCATATTTTGCATGCATATTGTGATAAGAGGGATGAATTTTTAAAATAATTCCCAAGTTGCTGACATATGACTAAAAATGTTTTTTGTAAAGATGTGACAAAATTGGCATAGTCTAAGTGAGTAAAATAGCATCTTAGACTTCTATATGGACTTCATGAGACATGGAAAGTGAAACATGTTGACTTTCTCCAACTTGCGTGCCCGGTGACCTTAGGCGAGTGAGTCTTCCTTTTCTGAGCTTTAGTTTTCTCATTGGTGTAATACATGGTATACCAACCTCAAAAGTTCTTTGAATTGTCAAATTTACTTAGAGTTTACTTAAAGCAAAATGATTCAAAGAGTACTGTTCCATGCCAGAAAAAGGGAGACGGTGGTTTCAAGATCAAACAAATTTGGGAAACTCTAGTGTGTTTTCCTCTTAAAGTGTACCAGAATTCTACAGAACATATTTGAGAAGTCTTTCATTACATATATTCTCTTTGATTTATTTGGGTCCCAAGAACTGTGAGGAAGGCTACATCGGAAAATATGCTGTACGTTATGGCCAGAATAGTAACCGTTTTTGCTTAAATTTTATTTTGAGAGTCTCCCACTTAATTTATAAATGTAAATCATCATATTATACTTGACATGTATTTTGGATTAGGATCAACCATAATTAAAAAAATATTATTCATATTTCTTTAGTGGCCATCAATTTCTCAGGCACAGAAAACCCTCAATATTCAGTATAAAATTTTAATTCACTTTATATGGCTGGCTGCGATTTGCTAATGTTTTTGTTCAGGATTGTTTACCTCTCTTAAAACATCTTTTTCAGGTTTTTGTATCAAGGTTATGCTGACTCCATAAAATGATAGGGGAATTACTCCATTTTCTGTTTACGAGAAGACTTTGTGTAGGATTTTACTTGAATATTTGGAAAATTTTCCTGGTATGTTAATTTGGAGCTAGAGATTTCCTTATAAAAAGATGACAAAGATATAGCAGTTATAGAAATACATTTTTAAATTTCTTCTTTTGTAAAGTTTTGATAAATTGTTTTTCTAGAAAATTTTCCAGATCATGTAAATTTTAAGGTTTACTGGTATATAGTTGTATATATATTTTCTTAAATTTTAAAGACTGTAATTATGTCATCATTTTCATTCCCCATGTTGGATTAGTTCTGCCTTCTCTCCCCCCCTTTTTTTTTCTTTCTCAGTTTTGCCATATGTTTGTCAACATTTTTTGTCTTTTTAAAGAATGAATTTGTGGTTTTATTGACTTTTATTGCTGTATATATATATATATATCCTGCTTTTACTGTATTATTTCCTTTTTTCTTTTAGTTTAATTTGCTATTTATTTCCTAATTTCTAGAGATAGTTACATAGATCATTGATTTTCTTTTCTGTGAGTGTGTGCAGTATAAATGTTCAAGATTATAAATTTTTCTCCAAACACGTGTTTAGCTGTATTCCTCAGGCTTTGACATATGTTTTTTTCATTATCAATTAGTTAAAAAATATTTTATACTTTTCATTCTGATTTCTTCTTTGACTGTTTTTTTTTTTTTAGAAGTTGGGGATTTTCTTATATTGTATTTCTGCTGTGGTCAGAGATCCTACTGTAAATAATTTTAATCTTTGCTTAGCCTTCCCTTATAACTTAACATATGGTTCATTTTGACAAATGTTTATATGAAAAGAAGATGTATTCTCTTATTCTGGTATGTGGTATTCTATATCAATCAGTTAGGTCAGATTTCCTCATTGTCATTCTTTTATGTGCCTGCTGGATTTTTATCCGCTTATTTGAACAGTTAGAAAAATGTTAGTTCTCACTATAATTGAGGATTCATCAATTTTTCCTTTTAGTTCTGTTAATCTATGCTGAATATACTTTGAAGCTAAACCATTAGATCAATAAAGATTTTGAATTTTTCTATCTTTCAAGTGGACTCACCAGCTTATAAACATTTTGAAGTACCATTCTCTAATAATACATATTGCCTTAAAGTCTATTAATATAACTATAAAATTTTTTTGTTTGGATTTTTACTTTCTTTCAAACTTTATGTAGCTTTATATTTAAGATATGCCTTTTATAAGTAGTTTATTTTTCTTTAATAAGGTCTCATGTTCTTTCTTTTGGAGTATTTAGCCCATTTTTTATTAATATAACTGCTGAAATATTTTTTTAAAGATTTTATGTATTTGGCAGACAGTGAGAGAGGGAACACAAGCAGGAGGAGTGGGAGAGGGAGAAGCAGGCTCTCTGCAGAGAAGGGAGCCCTATGCGGGGCTCGATCCCAGGACCCCGGGATCATGACCTGAGCCAAAGGCAGACACTTAACGACTGAGCCACCCAGGCGCCCCATAACCGCTAAAATATTTCTATTTAAAGTTCTAAATAACTGTTTTCCTACCTGCCCCATATGTTATCTATAATGCTTCTTCCATCCTTTCTTGTTTTCTTTAAATTAACCAAATGCAAGTATTTTATTATTTAGTCTCCCCGGCCTTTCCCTCCACACTCAAATTAGCTTGTTAGTCATACATTTCTTACTATTTTTTAGCAGTCATTTTAGAGGTTACAACAAGCATTCTTGACTTAATACTGTCTACTATAAATTATTATTATCTCTTTCCCAATATTACTAGGATTATAAAACACTCTGATTTCACTATTGCTTTACCAGTGCAATGACAGTATAGAATTGCCTACTTTCTTCCTGATTTTCCACCTGTCCTTCAGAGTAGATCTGTAATTTGAGGGGCACCTGGGTGGAGCAGTTGATTAAGTGACCAACTCTTGTTTTTGGCTCAGGTCCTGATCTCTCAGGGTCATGAGATTGAGCCCTGTGTCAAGCTCTGCACTCAACGTGGAGACTGCTTAAGACTCTCCCCCACCCCGCCCCTCCTACCTGTGTGCACGCATGCTCTCGCTCTCTCTCTCTCTCAAATAAATAAATAAATCTTAAAAAAAGATGTGTAATTTGAGTCATATGTGGGTTAGATGAATAGCATAAAGACAAGTAGAAATTCCTATTACATATAAATGTAAACTCTATCACACATTATTGTTGCACATATTTAACTGTTTTTTTTTTCTATATTTCAGTGAGATTTGAGTATCAGGGATGTTTGAGAAGACGTAGGGTCTCTGTGAAAAACACAATGGGAAAATTAAAAAAGTAGACCATTATTTTGCAATAGTATTTTGCTGTGTATGCTTGGGTGAAAAAGAGAATGATTATATTACTTTTAGAGAAGGTTTAAAAGTTTTGATTTTACATTCACACCAGGAAAAGTTTAAAACAAGCCGCCATACTCTTTAGTCCCAGAATGAAAGTTTTGAGAACACATAACAATTTATATTAAGTCAAGTGAGCTTTAAGGAGCCCTAAATTTCACATACCATTATTTACTAAAAGTCATGAATACATTTGAGAATAAACATTAGGTTTCTAATTGTAAGAATATTTATTTTATAATGAAAATTCCTAGTTTTTTTATTGTAAATGGGAAGAAAAGTATTATAAACTTTTGCAAAGACCTTGTGTGTGTTTGTCTCAGTGATAGCAAAAAAATGTCTGGATAGTTTGGACTGAATCACAAAAGAAAAAACAGGGCTTTTAGAATTGGTATCGCTGTTGTAAATGTAACCAGTGTGTACCATCTGCTTTCCCTTCTAATTCTGCAGGTTTTTCACTGATGTGGCTGATTTCATGAAGCAGCCTTTTCACTTCCTCAACCACTCCTGACATTGTGTCCCTTTCTGCATAAGCCACTTTGCCCAGCTCAGTCATTTTTACCTACACGCTTGCCTAAGACACTACTTGTGTTCATTTCAAGCCATTAAGTCTGATAATTTTAATTTCTTTTCTAAATCTTTTGGATTTCTTATATTTGTTTAATTATATTATACATTCCAGTTTATTTAAAGTACATTCTTTATTCTATCACAGTTAACATGACTAATACTGTGTTGTAGCTGGGACACATTCCAGGCCTGGATCTCAAAGGGTGACTGTCAGATGGATAGGGTAAAGTTGGTGAGACAAAACCTCTCCACCGAGTCTCAGGAGGCTCTTGTGTTTCAAATGTGTTAATGGAACTGTCCAGGTGGAAACCAGAGGTGTCATATCTGGGTCTCCTCCCTAGGGTTCCATAAATTCTCTTTCCTGGGATTCTGAATTGCTTTCTGAAGTTGCATTAAAAAATTTAATGTATTGGGAGTGTTTTCTTGTAAGCCTCTCTTTTTTTTTTAAAGTAAACTACTTTTGTTCTTCTGGACTACATTTAAAATTATTTTAAATAATCAGTTATTTATAGTAATATTTTTTGTTACTCTGCTTGGACCTTACACAAAAGCAATTTAATACAGAAGCAGTTATGTGACTGAAATCCTAAAGATGTCCATTTTGTGTCAAATTTCTGATACAGTATTTTTCTAATAATCAAGGCAGAGAGACTATTCTTTTGGATTATGGAAATAACTATTTCTGGCCCAAAGAGAACCTTTTGACTCTGCTTACGTTTCAATAAAAATCAAAGACAGCATTTTTTGGTAGATTTTTTTGGTTTTCTCTCTCTCTGGAGGGACAAGAAATGACACATTCAAGTCTGAAAATGGGTATAGGTTGTGCAAAATCTCAAATGTTTTATTTGCATCTAGACAGCTGCAAAGTTGAAGAGAATTATTTTTATATCCCCTAGTTAAGATCGCAGTAATATATATTCATTTCATATGGTGGCAGAGGTGTCCTTAAATCATAGATAATTGTCATTAACTTATATTTATGCAATTCAAATGGGTCACTAGTTTGGCTAAAAATAATCAAAGTGAACAGAGTCAGCAAGGGGAGCTCTTTGTATTGTTAGGTTACTTACATGACTATTGTTCCATTTCTTGAGCCTATAATATAATTGAAGGCATGACTATTAAAATATTTAAAATTTGGTGACAGGAATATGATCAGAGATTTCAAACAAGAAATACCTTTAGTGAAATATTGTTTTTTTTTGTTTTTTAATACATTTTTAAAATGCCACAGGCTCTCTCAAATTCTCCATATAAAATACACATTTATACCTTATTATTAATTCCATTTCACAGTTCACACTCTGAAGGCATTAATAATAGATTTGTCTATGCACTATAATGAATGAACTCGCATTCTTAATTGTCACACAACATTCCTTTAAGCTGCTCAACAATATAAATGTTTTATCAAATAAATGATAAATGATCATCAAATAACACACTGTTGTTCTTTCTAATAGTGACAGGACATAGCTCCAGCCTAAATATATTTGATTCCAGCTGTGTAACAATATAGTCAAATTATCAGAGTAGAATTGGCCATTCTTGTGTTAGGATAAATGGGCTTTTGGAAGTATGAAATGAGAAAATGGGAAAATAATGAGTTATTAACAAAACAAGTGGTAGAGTCAAAAGTTTGAAGACCTAACTGATATGTTAGATATTATAAGAAGGATATTGAAAGAAAAAAATGTATGTCTTGTTTGAATTCTGATCTGAACAAGCCAGTTATTAAAAGAAATTATGAGAAACTTGGGGACATTTGAAACTTGGTAGATGTGTATTATATTAAGAAATGATTTTTGTTTTCTTTATGTGTGATAATGGTTTGAGGGTACTTAGAATGGAATGCTATGGTGTCTGGGATTTACTTTAAACTAATTCAGTGGAGAGAGGGGAAAGAGGTTGGTCATGGTTGCATATGGATATCTATGTTCTTGTGTGTTGTTTAATAATTCTAATAAAAAAATTAAAAAAAGAACAAAGACAAAGATAGTGACTTAACTGGTAGTGCACCTGTGTGATGGCGAGGACTTTACATTAATGGCAAGGACCTAGATATACTGAAGGTGTGTCTGGGATTGTTTGGGTGCATCTTTACTGCTATGAACGACTCCTTTGTACTAGTATAGTTGAAAGTATTAAATGAGATGTTTGCATTGAATCACATAGAACAATGCCTGCCTGTAAAACAAATTCCAGACTTAAGAGCTATTCATTTTATTTCCATAAAGTTTGGGCTAAAATCAATACTGCCTATAACTATATATTATTATATGTATATTAAAGAAATCTTAGTAGTTTGGGGCAAATTCTTATTTTACCTGTAAGTTTAGTTAGGTTGAAGAATTTGAACTCTTACTACATTTTACTAAGCTACAGGGAAATCTAAGAAAAATAAGGCACAGTACCAGTGTCCCTGTATCTGTGAACTTCTGCAAAGGCAGAGCTGTGAAGAAAAACACATGACAAGCAAATAAGGAAACAAAGACACAAAGTTTAAGTGACTCTCCTAAATTATAACTGCTAAATAGTGTCAGGGATAAGAGTCCAAATTTCAGGCCTCTGCCATTCTCATAGATTACATCTTTGTTTCAAAAGAACAGGTTGGAATAGACAAACAAAATGTAGGCTAACTACTTGACGAACTTAGGTATATTCATCAAGTTGACTCAGATCTGTGGCTGTACCTGTATTCTCTCATTTGCTGCCTGTGTCTCCAGGCTAGCCCAGGACTTGACTAGAGCTAGGTGTGCAACCAATAGTTGTTAAATAAATAAACACATGTTTGCATTTGATCACCCTTTGTGTGGAGGATTTATTATTATTCATAAACAAGCCCTCTGTGCTTTGATAGTTTGGTTTGCAAGATAAACATAATAAGCCCTGAAAGGGAAGTAATGATAGATGATTAAAAAAAAGAGTAGTAACTAATAAATATCTTTTTCTTTTTTCTTTTTTTTTAAGTAAGGTCTACACCTGATGTGGGGCTTGAACTTGTGATCCTGAGATCAAGAGTTGCATGCTCTACCGACTGAGCCAGCCAGGCACCCCAATAACTGATAAATTTCTAATATTTTTTTTAAAAAAAGTGAAGTGGTCAAGTCCAAGGAGAGGATTCCAAAACCACCTTGTTTAAAAACAACACTTATGTATAAGTTTTAAATCATGTACTTATATGAGACTATTTTGCTGCTTATATTATCAAATATTTTCATTCCTGTCAGAATGAGGGAAATAATTATAATCGTTCTTATGTAAGGATTCAATGCAATGATTTTTGTTTATGTTAATTCCAAAGGTGGGGTGTCAATTCTTCATAATTACTGAAATTCTTACACAAACAATTTTGAATTTTTAATTTTGACTTAAAATTAAATGTGATTAGTATGTTTTTGCATAAGATGGGAAATAATGGATGCATGGGGTTCTGAAATGGTGGTGTATTGACTTAGATAAAAAACTAACAGTTGCTAATAAGATCCATGCATGGCTTTTGAAAGATTTTTAGATTTTATTACTGTATTATTCCCTTTAACTCACACAAATAGTGAACCTTTCTTATACTCATGTATTTTTTATGTTTTTCTCTGAGCCTGGCTTCTAATTGAGCTCCCTCTGGAGGACTATGCCAAACCAATATGATTCTTGCCTACATATATGCACGGATTTATTAGAAAACAAGACTGTAGACCTATAAAGCTTGACATGTGCTTATTGTGAGAAGTGGGAAAGTGACAGATGTGGAGAACATTTCTGAGGAGTCCAACTGGTCCATAGACGAGCACAACCGTATCTGATTAGGCCGATGGCTCTGACTGTCCATTTCCTACGAGAGCCTGGAGGTCTCATTGTTTTTCAGCTCACTTAGCAATTAATGGTGCCATTGTTTTGGGCCAGCCCATTTGCAGAGAGATATTTGCTGGCAAAATCAAAACTTAAGAAGATATAATGAGAGTAACCGAAGGGATTCTTACTATATAAAGCTCACAAGCTATGATTGTGAGCTTAGAAATTCAGGAAATTCTTCCACAAATAAGTACCACTTACATTTTTTTAAAGGGCTGCCAAGGAAACCTGAACTGTAATTAAAATGAGCTCTTCGAAAAGTTATTTTTCTTCAGCTATAATTATTAAATATATTTCTTTGTCTTTTTGTATTCTAATTTGTTAAAACTATATTCTGAGAATTATTTTTGAATATTAATAATATTTTGAAAACTTATTCCTTCATGCCATCAAAATAATAATATTTTAAAACTTTTCACAAAAGTCTATTAAAGCAATGTATTTGCCACTTCATTTAAAGTTATAATAGTGAACCACTGAGAATTGGGATAACTCCCCACCTCTAACCCTATCCATAACTTTGCTTGCATTCATTGAAAATGTGCTTTGGGCTAGATCTTGATTGGAAATAATGAAATCAGGTTCTAAATTGAATAGAAAAATTCAATGTTCCTGGCCACTTTTAGGTTTTAGCAGTGCAAGGCATTATTTAAAAAAAAAATCTATGGATGAGGAGCTCTTAGTAGACTTATGACCAGAAAAATAATATTAAAACCAATGGTTTATTAAAATATAATGGATTTAGAAAACTTGAAAACCAAAAGAAGGGGGAAAAAGTACCTGAAATACTAATATCATTATCCCGTAATAACATTTAAGGTTATAATAATAATCAAGGGGAGGAATATTAAAAAGTTCTCTTCTTATATAGAGTAATAGTTAACTTGCTTCTGCCAGTTTTGCCCTTTGTATGATTTTTAGATGGATCTGGACTGACACATGGAAGTGATTCAGCTACGACTCTACCACAAAAAAGACTCTTCAATAGCATCTTCATCATCTAATGTCAACATCAGATTAATCTTTATAAAAATAAAGCCAGTTAACTCTATTGTCTATACATTTCATATAATTTATCGCAAAGCTAGATTAAGTTTATTAACAGAACATAGACAATCATCTATGATTCTTTTTCTTTTTATACAGCTTATCTTTCACTTTTGATATTCATTTTCTCAAAATAACTTCTCTATTGGTAGTTAGATACAGAAAAAGTAATAGACTGTGGAGCCAGATGGACTGTCTTGCTATTTCTCTAAAGACATAGTATATGTTGATGTGCATATCTGTAAATTTGGTTCAGAGATGCTTACTAAGTAGTGATATGTTAGAATTTGTTTTTAGCACTTGAAGTAGCATTATTATGAAATAGGAATATTTTGCTAAACTGGTATTTAACCACTTTTCATCTTTGATGATTCAGTGAATAGGGTAGTAGTATCTCAAAATTATGATATATTCAGTGGAAGCACATTAGATATAAGGGACTCTTATCTGAAAATCTTATGTCGAAGTACAGCTCCTTTTCCTTTTTTTAGTAGGGTAAATCACCAGTGGCTTTACCATCTACTTATTCATGGATGATTTTTGAATATACATACCTATTTTCAACCTCTCATTTGTGCCTTACAATGCACCACTCCCTCTCCAATTTCCTGTGGACATCTTTTCACTTAATATGTCCTCATACTTCATAATTGACATTTACAAGCTCAGTGTGTGGTCTTTCTTCTCCTGACTGATTTGCCTTCTGACTACCCTAAATCTTACTGCCTGCAACAACTTCCAGCATATTAATGACTAGGTTTGATGTGGATGTTTTGCCTGACCAATCCAGTGTGCCATTCTTCCCACTGATGCATATGCATTCCTTTCGAGGTTATGTGCAAAAACATATAAGAGTAAGGTGTATTATAGCTGATTTAATTGGCAAAGGATAACAGGTTTGTAATGCTTCCCTGTTATTTCCTTCTAAAACACTTTTTTCTTTTGTAATATCACTAAACTTTTTCATACTTATTTCCATGGTATACTTAGTGTCCACGGCCCAGGTCTGTATCTATGTGACTTGCTACTGGGGACGGAACACAGCACCTTACAAGTCACAGGTGCTAAATAAATGCTTGGTGATTCATAAAACAATCTGAAAATGCTGTTTAGAACACTTAGAAATGTCTTTATTTTTCTTGAAAATTTTTATCTCCCTATACCAGCATGAATGGCTCATAACTGTTTTAAAAATGCAATATAAACTGTAGAGCTAAAACTCAAGCTCTTTGTCTTCTTTGCTAATTGATAATTCCAATGTTTTGCTTTTAAATATCCAATGATATTTTTGTATCATCTTCAATTTTCTATCTTTTACTAAGACAGTTGTACAGTTAAAAAATATTGTTAGGGGCACCTGGGTGGCTCAGTTGGTTAACATCTGCCTTCAGCGCAGGTTATGATCTCAGCCCATGCTGGGCTCCCTGTTCAGCATGCAGTCTGCTTCTCCCTCTGTCCTTCCTCTTGCTCGTGCATGCTTTCTCTCTCAAAGATATAAACTCTTTAAAAAAATATTGTTAATTCTATATAATCATGTGATATCTTCTCCATATATTCTGTTAGTATTTTGAGTTTGGGCTTTGTCATTGGCTGCTAAGTAATGACTGAGCTTTGGATTCTGGAAGTGTGGTACAAGTGCCTGGAACCAGGTCATCAAGGAGCAAATGTCCTTCTGCCATATTTTTCATGTTGGCCAAAGTTCTCAAACTCATGGTTCTCTTAGGACCTTACTTGCAACAAATACCATTTAATGTTTAGAAAAGGCTGAACTTCTGAGAGAAATGTGACATGAAATGTACCACAATGCCACGTGTTCAATTTAAGGCAATACAGGTTAGTAGCTAATAGGAAATCACGTGACAGTAACAAGATGGTCCAATTTTTCACTTGGATGATTTCTCTACAAAAGTCTAAATAGCAGACTCCACAGAATGTTTGCTTCACACAATGTATTTTTAAAAATTTTTAACTTCAAAATATCTAAATAGCATAGAGTATAACATAGTAAAGCCTGGTATTTGTAAGAAAAGGTGACTGCAATTTATCAATTTTTAACCTTACTTGTCTGTTTATTAACTTGGTAAATTTATCGAGTTGCGTAAGTTTCCTTGTTGATGTTGGCAAAGAGTAATCGGATAAAATGCCATGAAACATGTGGTTCCAACTCACTAGAAGTCTAATCCTAAATGCCTGAGTGAATTAAAGGATAATGGGATGAATATTAGCATCAAGCAACTAGGAAAATGCAGAAACTTTCAGGTTTCTCAAAACCATTTGTAGTTTATAGCAAAATACAAATATGCTTTATAATGGCTTCTGCCCTTGAAAGTGTGATATGAGATACTTAAAATCTTGGAATTATATGTGAATATTTTATTGAAATACTAAATTCATAGGAACTTTGAAAAAATATATTTTGAGATTATTTTACTATCTCTGACTTTTAGCAAAATTCAATCACTTATCATCAACTTCAGCATCCAACTTGATGTTTAAAAGTTTTGGGTTTGAATTATGTAGCTATAGAATAATATTTATAGGAGTACATGCAAGAACTAAAGTATACTGATATTTGATAGTGTCAACATTTTATTTACCTTTCACTAAAAAAAAAACCTGAAAAAAATCTCAGATTTAATAACTAATAAATTTATTAGAACCTCAAAAATTAGTCTTTATGGTGTGGAATTTGGATATTTTTTCTAGCATAATAAATACACCCAGAAAAAGCAAGATTTTAGTAGATCCAGATTCATGCATTATTATTTCCATCACTCTATGGCTTTAAACACCTACATGCCTGGGAGCATAACTTTGAACATTTTCAAATCAAATGCTATAGAATAAAATATTTATAAATATGGAGCTAGTTGCAAAAATTTCAAATAATAATCAAGAATATATCAAGTATAAAGTGTACCATGGAGGCCACAAAGACCTATATAACCTTCATTAAATATCTTTCTGTTAAGTGACAAACCCAAAGTATTCAGAGAAAAAAACTAAGTGCCAAGTGTATGACCGTCATCTTAAGTACAATAGAAATGCAAGTTCTGTGTCTTTTATACAAAATAAATTTTATGTACTATTTTTATTAATGTTAATCCTGACAATAATCTTGTAGGATATGAAGATGGCGAGTCTCAGAAACATTAAAAAAATTGCCTATAGCCACAGAAGTAGTGATTGACAGGGCTAAATCTTACATTCTCTGTTCTCTAAAGCTAATACCATTTCCAGTGTGTGTGTGTGTGTGTGTGTGTGTGTGTGTGTGTGTGTGTGTGTGTGATTATTCATTTATTAGTAAGAGTTGAGAGCAGAAAATAATGTGGGATCTGGTAAGCAGCTTAAATTTAATGGAATAAATAAGCTTTAAGCCTCTTTCTAGAATTGGAATAATTTAAATAGGGGAAGGGCTCTCCAGATTGAGTAATGGCGTAAACTGCAAGTTAGGCATGTAAGGCCTTTCTTCTAAATGATGGCTCTTTAGATAACTTTTGTTCTAGTCCTGCACTCAGTACTCTATTGTAGAGCCTCATCATTTCATTTTAAAATGATTGCCAGAGGCTTCAAACTAAATCAGAATTTCCAACAGTGTCTTCATCTAATGTGGACATCAGATTAATCTTTATAAAATGTGCATTCATTCATTTCTTCATTATCCATTTATTGAATGCCTACCTACCATGTGCCAGATACTATGCAAAGTGTTGGAGATAACACTTAATAAAGTCAAATTGTAGTCTCTGCCTTTTTGGATGTCTTAGTAACCACTGAGGAAATCATTTGATATATGATTTTAAAGCTTAGATAGGAAGTCCAGTTACCAATAAAAATGTAAGGATCATCTTCACATTGGTGATAATTGTAAGTGATTGCTTAGGAGATAGAGATGGGGGAAAAAAAGGAAACCTGGAGGAAGGCCAAAATCTTTAAGGATGATGAATTTAAGAGAGAGAGCAGGGGATGGAGGAGAAAGTATCAAGGAAGTTAAAGAGAACAGAATAGTCAATGGAGGGAATGCTATTCAGTTATCAGTTGGATTTTGCCTTCACCAACCACACCAAGTAGCACAATGTAATTTACACGACACATTTTGGGGTGGAGAGTTACCAGTTAGCAAACATAAACCGATACACCATATCCTGCTATACTTACTTCTTTCCCTTAGGGGAAATTGACAAAGTATTTTACTGATGTTAACTTATGATGCATCTGAAGACTGAAAAAAGGGAAAACTTGAATCTAACATTGACATTTCATTCCTGTACCTTAAATAGTTTGATCAGAATAATCAGTGACTCATAATCGATGCATAAGTGAGCACATTTTGATGTTTAAGAAATGAAGTAATATACATATTACTAAATATAATGCTAGTAATTTTCTCACTCAATTTGTGCTTAAGGATATGTCACCAACAGTGGTATTCAACTTCATTTGAAATTCAAAACATTGAAGTTAATTTTTAAACATTTTTATTGAGTTGAAGCTAGAGAGTTAAAGAACAATTAAGTTAATTAAAGTTTGACTATATATACGTGCAATGTATACATTTTATACTAATGCGATCTTAGTGCTTAGCTCACTATTAACCTAGCAAGCCTGGAATTTTAAGTGTTGGTTTAGTTATTTTGAACTCATAGTTTTAAAAATGCATGAAGCTCATTTAACATAATATGTGTAATTTAAAATTAGATTAATTGCCCCTGCCCTCTACTCTTTTCTGTCACCTTTTTCCTTATCACAGTTATTTGTATATTTCTTGAACCTTTGGCAAATTGAGTAATCATATATATCATATGATCACATGATCATATGTATGTATGAGCATACGGATATGTGTACACATGTACCACAATTTAAATTTCTGAAACATTGTCAGATGCATTGCATGGTGAGATTCAAATTTTCATATCTTTATTTTATTTCTATTTTATTCCTGTTTTACAGATGTAGAAATGGGGGCCCAAAGAAATTAACTAACTTGTTGGTTACATCATTATTTAATGGGATTCTAGATCTTTAAGTCAGGTCTCCTGATTGTTAAAGTCAGTTTATTCCCGGGTAAGTTATGCTTACATGTTTATTTTCTTTTCCTTTTTTCTCATATGCTATAGAATAAAGGTGTTGATTTATAATTTTTTACATTTTAATAAATCCTTAAGATGTACATGTATTTATACTGTATCTATGCAATACATCAAACACATAAAGTACCATTTAAAACAAGACAATTTACATGCCATTAAATAAACATTTTTACTCCCAGATATAAGCTAGTTTAGTTAAACTATTAAGATTCTGTAAGAATACATCCACTTGAAACTTTTGCAAAGTCCTTATACAGTTGCACAATATATTTTCACACTCAACTCAATTTCATTGAAACATCTTATTCCCTAAAAAGATGAAAAGATGTATAAAATGACCCAAAATGTCATATCTAGGCATCATTTCCAGTATATTTTTTAAGGATAGGCAGAGTAAATTAAAAGCTGCCGTATAAAAAGTAGAGTATGTTGGTGGCCTTAGGAAAGAAATGATTACAATGTAATCTCAAATGAAACTCCTCTCTGGGAAAAAAGTAATTTAGCTTCATGAACAGCTGCACCTCAGAGGGTCCGGCATATGAGCAATTAAAATTAAACAAGTTGATTTTAATACGCCTTAGTAACTGTGATTGATCTTACAGAGCTGTTGTTGACTATACATCAAGAAACAATTTAGGATCCAGTTTAAAACAAAGTTTATAATCCTTGTTTAATGGATTTTGGTACCTCAGGCTATACAGTGCTGTAAAAATGATTAAAATGTGCCCTGTCTCTGTGTAATCAATAAAACCTCTCTCTAAAATTAGTTAGGTTCCAAAGACTCCTCAGCAGGCTTGGCAGTGCCACGTCTGTAGAATTCCAAATAAGCCATCTATCATTATTTCCATACACAAGGTTCATTAGACACCTCATTCTTTATCTTATTAGCACCAAAGTCAGCTAAACAATCAAATCAAAAGGTCACCTTTAACAATACCAGTTAAACCGAAACATACATCAAGACATTATTAATACAACACATCAAAATGCAGTGATAAAAATTCCTAGAAGGTCAATAAAGGGTTATTGTTAAAAGAACTGAAGATATATACACATTTGTTAAAGAAAAATATTCTAACCTAGCATCTTAAAGAGATGGATTTAGTCTATTACTGCAATCAGTAAACACAAAACCTCCTTTAGGTTGTATTATTTTAAAACATTTTTCTTTTGTATATGATGGAAATGAATTTGTAGCTTTTATGAAATGAATGGATAAAATCAGTACCTTTGGAGTTACTTTAAATTCTTTTTAAGATTATGCATCATTCATAAGCACATTTATTCTGAATGTATTTGTTTTTTTAATTGCATTTTCATCATTAATCTTTTATGATAGAGTTCTTTATTTTAAAGAAGTTGATGCATTTTAATTTTACAATTTATATAGCTAAAGAAATTTGAAGTTTAACTTTCATATGCGTTAAAGTTCCAATTCACCTAGTGGTGAATGTTCTGCCTTTAAGTGAATCTAATGAGAAATGTAAGCTCTGGAAATGTGCTCAACTTATCATTCAGTGTATCACATGAATAAAATGATACATTCACTTAATGCCTCTTTATATGTTCCTTATTTATAATTTACTCAACACTCATTTTATTCCAGTATTTTATACTCAGATATACTTAGTGGCCAATAGGATTAACTTCTACATACATAGTTAAGATATATATAGGTAGGTTGCATGCTTACCTTAAATAAATGTCCTTTAATTCTTTTAACCAAATATACATATATTTGGTTATACATATATACATATATATACATATACTATACAAAAATAGTCCGCGTTCTTTTAACCAACTGCAAAATAAATGAATACATATTTGTGTTTCTGTTGGATCAGTTTGGGCCCATAAGAAAATATTTTGATAATTATTAGCCAGGAATGAAGAAAAATATCTCTTGTTGAATATTTATAATAACTCCACTGAAAGCCTTGTCATTGCTATGTGTATGATGAGTCTGAAATATTTGTTAATGGCACTATGTGCCAGACTATTCTGTGAACATTTCGGATCTTGTAATCCCTCCCAAGTCAGCACTGTGCTTTAACTGCCATCATTATGTTTATTTCTGCTTGGTCGTTTCAGATCAAAATGTTTCTCCCTGCCCTCCCCAAATACCCTGTTCTCACTGCCCCTGGGATATATCACTTAATTAAGAAATGTAAATCATCACAGTGTAAAGAAATGGTTTGTTTTTCATTCTTCTATCACACTAAGACAACATAGTGGAAGACACAGGAGGGGAAATAGGACTTTCTATGCTGATATAAGGGAGGTTTTTAAAAGAACTTAAAGAATGGTTAGGAAAGATGCCAAAAGAGAGGCGGGAGGAATTTTTTTTTTTTTTTAGGTTTTATGGTTTTATTAACACAAATATGATGTGCACAACAAGCTGTCTATTCATTTTCTTCGCTGCGCAGCCTGGCGTTGGGATTGGTGACTCTGATTGCCAGCTGGGCTGCTCTTTCCACAATAGCTTTGCGGTTCTTGGAGGAGACATTGTGAGCAATCTCTGCACAGTAAGATTTGTTGCACATCAGCAGCACTTCAAGCTCCTTAAACGTTGTGGACTAGGAACTTCCGGAAGCCACTGGGCAACATGTGCTTTGTTTTCTTGTTGCTCCCGTAACCAGTGTTGGGCATCAAGATCTGGCCCTTGAATCTTCTGCGCACCCTATTGTCAATGCCTCTGGGTTTCCGCCAGTTGCGCTTAATTTTGACATAGCGGTCTGACTGGTGCCGGATGAACTTCTTGGTGCTCTTTTTAACGATCTTGGGCTTCACCAGAGGTCTGAGGGCAGCCAAGATGCCCAGTAACTGATGGCGACCACCTCCACAGGCAGCGCCGAGAAAGAGAGAGGAAGGTGGCCGAGGCGGGAGGAATTTAAAGAGAAGATATTGACTTGAAAAATAATGAAGAGTTTTGGAGGAGGATGAGAGGCTTGGGGTTTTTAAAATTGATTCAGAACATTTTAGAGAATCATAGAAGAAAAGCATTATAGACATCAATAAGCCTGATATTCATATTAATCTAAATCAGTTAAAAATATAAAAAGACAGGTGGTATAGTTCTTTTAGTTTTTGTTTTGTTTCTCTTTTAAGGATTTAAGACTTGCTTTAAAGAACAGACTATTTATTACATGTTAAGATTATAATAGTGTGGCACTAGGACTAATAAACTACTGGAAGGTACTGGAATATTTCTAGTTAAGTGTCTTAGTTGTTCAAGTGTGTAAAATTAAAGAAGTGAAAGGATTTTTGAATTTAGCACTAATCTTAATAAAGCAATTATGACTGTGATAACACAAAGGGTATTATTCTATACAAGGAAATGGCTGGTGTTATTGGTAGTAAATCTGGGAAGTAACTGCATATTGTAGAGGACAGCATTAGACTCCTCTCAGTTGCTTGCATGTGTTGGTTTTTTAAGGGACATAATCACTGTGCTGAGTTCCAAGGCTTATGGCTCCTCCCCCACCCCCCACCCCCCACTTTAGAACAACTCCAGTAGTGTAGAAGTATTTAGCATGTCCCTCCATCAGTACATCCTGTGAATGTCTTAGGATCAAAAGGATGCCACAGTTCCACTGGATTTGGGCAAAGCCATGTCTCTTTTCCATGATTACTTTTTACACCTCTAGCTGCGTGTTTAAGTGAATGTATTTTGATATCCGATAAACCTATTTTGAATGTTATGTGACTGCTCCCTCATCTGTAAAAGGTAATAATGCCTATCACAAAAAATTGCTAAAGGGTTAACTATAAACTGCCTAGCAAAATATCTGGCACATATTAAGTGTTCAATAAGTGTTAATTATTACTATTATGGTGAGCTCTCGAATTGCTCTCTCATGGAGTTTATAGCTCTACAGGAGGTTTATTACCTTTTGAATGCTGCCTCAAGTTCTGTTTGCTTCACAAACAGTTTTATTGATAGGCAGTAATATTCAACTTCAAAGTAAACAACTTTTTAAGCTAGGTGGAAAAGAATAGGAGATAAGGAATATAAGGGAAGGAAACTGACAATAACAGAAGACCAGCTGCACTCAGGCAGGGGAAAGGGGAGATCTCCAGAACAAATTGTGTGTTGTTCCCCACCCCCCCACCCCCAGACACACACACACACACACACACACACACACACACACACACACACTTCTATTTCCACCTTTTTACATGAGTCCTCCTCACACACACCTGCCCTGAATGGCAAAAGAAGAGCGGAACAAGGGTCAAGGATGGGTCCCAGCCATGGTGTGCTCTGCAGCTATCCGAGGGCAGGAGGAAACACCAAGCCCTGTAGATGTTTCTATCAGCCATTCATTTACTCATGTATTTAAAATATTTATTAAGCACCTTGTGGATAGTGTAGATGATGAAAAAATAAGAGAGTACTTGTTTTCAAGTGATTCACAATCTAACACTATAGACAACCAACTGAAAGAAGTGTGTGATGGAATCACATAGTAAGGCCATGATGGTGACAAGGTGGGGAGGAAGGACTTAGGTTAGAAGGACTTAAGTTAGTGACACTTTCCACTTCAGCAATGAAAGCAAATTCATGAGACATATAGTGGTGTAAACTACAAAGGAATTGTGGTAATACTTCCCTCCTTGTCTCTTCAATCCAGTAGAATCACAGTGTTTGGCAGATGAAGAGAAACAAGTGAAAGCTTAAATATTAAAGGGCATATTTAAGGATTGAGGATATCAGCAGCAGCTGGCTGAGGGCAGCCATATTGCAGGATTTCAGTGCAAGCAAGGCATTTGAACATCCCCTTCTTGGGGCATAGAACTAAAAGAAAAAAAAACCTCCCATTTTGAAAATTTCAGAGGATTTTCCCTTTGAGGTAGTAAGGTCCAAGATATTTTTCCATTTTTCTCCATGTTTAAGTTCTAAATAGTACCCTTTATGTTTACAAAATTAAACTGAAGTCATAGATTTTGCTTGATTTGGAGGTGGAGGTCTATTGTTTATTTTCTTGACAGATGACTGCCCAGTGTTTGGTGTTGAGTACATTTTCTTTTCCATCAAGGGAATAAAATTCAGTCCATCTATCTGTGCTTTTAAAATTAGATGCCTTTTACAAAGAAGTGAAGTTACTGAATTTTTTAAAGAGAGAACTGCAGAACAGAATGCTTTTTAATGCTTGGGCAACAGCAGGCCAATAGAAAGCACATTATCAGGGCCAGCAAATTCTGTCATTCCTAGGTGTGGATATGCTCAGTCCCATACCCTTGATGGAGTAATACCTGGTGGTCTCTAGAGGTTCTTGTGAGTAAAAAAAATGGTGAAACCTGCTTTTTCAACTGAGTGATTCTCTGCCACCCTACATTGAAAACAGTTAAACTCTGAGTATCAAAGTATGCATCTTCCAATTGTTTCTTTTCCATTTGAAACCCAAGGAAGGAAAAGTGGGTAACCAGTCATCATTCCTTTGCTTGACACTGTAGATTGAATCTTATGTAAATACAAGGAAAATTCCAGAGTGAACAAACAGTATATGATTTTTTAGCTTCCTAAGTTTTAAATTTTTTAGCATGAATAATGTCGACAATATTTGGTGAAACAAGAATAGTATGGAAATAGAGATTTTAAAATAACTCAGATTTTGCCACTCTTGCTTTATCCAGTTGTTATTGTTTGCTTATTTTATTGGTGAAGTATTTTAAAGGTCATTGCTTTTGTTCAATTTATCTAGGTAACAACTACTTATCAGCTTATAGGAATGATTTTCATCCTTTTTCTGGCTACAGAGAACTTTCATATAGATATACTACAATTTATTCACCTTCTATGGTTGGGCAATTTACTGGTTTATAATATTTTACTATCAATAATTAAATTTATACACTTGAAGTATTGTATTTTAGGAGGCATATATATATTCTGGGTGAATTTTTAGAAAGATTCCTAAAAGGATCCTAGAAGTTGGGTTGCTGGTTCAAACGCAAATGTCATTTATTGAGTATTGCCGAATTCCCCTCCAGTGTTTCAGAAGACTGTTTGCCCTGCCAACATGATGAGGCCTCTCCGATAGGCAAGCAAGGACACTGCAATGCCATTTTCATTCACATTTCCCTTGTTATGAATGAAGCGTTGCATATTTCATGTGTTCAAGGGCCATTTACATATTTTCTCGAGGGATGGCCACTCATGTCTGTTTTGCTATTTTTTTCTGAATTTTAAGAACATGTTTCTTAGATATATTTTGCAAATATTGTCTGCTAGTTTGTCATTTGTATTTTGGCTTTTGATGTTTCTTTCAATAACTTTAAAAAATGTCGTCACATTTATCTTGTCTCTTATTGCTTCTGGATTTGGCACCACAAATTATTTACCTATAATATTTGTATAGATATTTCTTTTTCATTTAATCTCTGATTCATTTGGAATTTATTTTGGTCATACTATGAGTTATGAATCCATTTTTTTAAAACAAATGTGACATATAGGGTTTGCGGATGCCTTTACCAGGCTGAGAAATTTCCTTTTATTTTTAGTTTGCTGAGAGTTGTCATGAATGGGTGTGAATTTCATAAAATGTTCTTTTTTCATCATTTGATATTATCATGAGGTTGATCTTCTTTATGTTAATATAGTAGACTATAGGAATTGGTTTTCTTAATATATAACCAGACTCTCATTCCCAGAAAACCCACTTTATTGGTAGATTTTACTTGATTTTATATTTTTCAGCAGTTTAGTATCTATGTTCATGAGGGATATTGTTCTGTAGTTTTCTTTTGCCTTTCTTTTTTCTTCTTTATGTACTGTCTTTTGTCTGTTTTGGTACCAGGGAAAGACTCCTCTCGTAAAATAAATTGGAAAGTGTTCCTTTGTCTTTTATTTTTAGGATGAGATGGTTTAGAGTTGGTCATAGTTCCTCTTTAATGTTTGGTGAAATTCTCTGTTGGAAGTATCTTAGCCTGGGGATTTCTGGCGGGGGGACGTTTTTAAATTATTCTTAATAGTTTTAGCTGTTCAGGTTATGTATTTCATCTTGGTGAGATTTGGCAGATAATGATTTTCAAGGAATTTCTTCAATACATTTAAGTTGTCAGATTTGTGTGTGTAGAACTTCTTCAACCATTTTTGAAAACCAGGTAGAATTATATTAAATAGTTTCCTAACTTTGGTAACTAATCCATAACTACCCTCCCAATTCCAATTGCACTAGTGTGTTGAGGCATTGTAATAAGGGAAAAAAAAGAAAAAAGAAAAATATTTGAAATGATAAGGTTGTTTAGCACATCTCAATGCTAGCATCAGTATATAAAATAATGTATTTCTAAATTCTAAAATAAGTGGAAATTGACAGAAAAAACTTAAAAAAGCATCAAAAGTGTGAAATACTTCAACAAAAGATATGCCAGCCTTGTATATCTAAAACTGTAAAATGTTGCTAAGATCAACTTAAGAAGAACTAAATAAAGGAAGAGATATAGCCTGTTTATGGACTACAAGAAACAATATTATTATTCTTTAAAAGATTTTATTTATTTATTTGACAGAGAGAGACACAGTGACGGGGGAACACAAACAGGGGGAGTGGGAGAGGAAGAAGCAGGCCTCCCGCGGAGCAGGGAGCCTGATGCGGGGCTCAATCCCAGGACCCTGGGACCATGACCTTAGCTGAAGAAAGACTCTTAATGACTGAGCCACCCAGGCACTCCAAAAAACAATATTATTAACATTTTTTTGCACATTTATCTGTAGAGTTACAGCAACCCAAGTCAAAATCCCAGCAGACTTTTTGTTGGAACTGATAATCTGATTTTATTTATTTATGTATGTATGTATTTATTTATTTGATTCCCCCCGCCCCCGCAACCTGCCTTGTTTCATTCCACCAAATTCTCAGCCCACAAAGAATCATTTAAGTAGCAATTCAGTAGGAAGGGGTAGGCCATTGAGAGAATCCAGGATGCTTTCAAGCAAATTTTCTATCATCTGTCATCTGGCTTGATGAGTAGCACTTCCAGCGTGAGGTGTCAGAGTGATGTTCTTCAACTTCAACAAAAGATGATCTCTGGGCAGTGGCTATGGAAATGATTATAAACCTAAAACTAAAACCTAGAACTCTAAATTTCCAGAAGAAAACAGAAAGAATTCCTGGGCTTAGACAAAGTTTTCTTAGGACACAAAAAGAATGAATCATAAAACAAATTGATAAATTTTGCTGCATCAGAATTAAAATCCTCTTTAAAAGACATTTAACAAAATGAAAAGGCTACCTAGAGGCTGGGAGAAAATATTTGTAAACATATGTCTGATATGGACTTATATTTGATTATAACAAGAACTCCCAAAACTCAAAAATTAGAAAACAACCCATTACAAAATGCCAAAGGACTTGTACAGACATTGAACCAAAGAAGAAAAATTACTGGCAAATAATCACATGAAAAGATGCTCCTTAAGAAAGTGCACATTAAATCCCAATGAGATACCCCTACCTACCCATTCAGGTAGCTAAAACAAACAAGCAAGCAACAACAGAGAATTCAAACAGCAGCTGAGAATACCAAGAGCTGAAAAGTTGCAGGACCTCATTGGATCTTTCATGTTGCCTGTGGAAATGCAACATTGTACAGCCATATATATATATGCATATAAACCATACAATCCAGAGATCTCCCTCCAAGAGAGAAACGAATAACATGTCCACACAAAAGACTAAGTTTTATAGCAGCTTTATTCATAGTCAACAAAATCTGGTATATTATCTGTTGATGTGTAACCAATTACCTTCAAAACTGATTTAGAAAAGAATGTTTTACCAGCTCACTTTTTTTCTTGATTAGGAATTCAGGAATGACTTACCCAAGTCATTCTAGTTTGGAATCTCTCATGCGGCTTCAGCCAGGATATTGATCAGGATGTAGTCACTTGAAATATTAACTGGGGATGGTAGGTATATCTCCACTGTAGCTTTCTCACATAACTGTTTAGCTGCTTTGGCTGCTGGCAAAAGGCCTCAGTTCCTTGCCATGAAGCCTTCTCTAGAGGGCTGCTTGAATAGCCTCATGGCATGTCACCTGGGGAAGATGGACTGGGGTGTGATTAAAAAAAGAAAAACAAAAGGTAGACAATACTTATCTTCCCTGCATCTTAACTCATCTATCACCATGTTATTCTCCGATTTAAGAACATGCATCAGGCACCTACTATGTATCACAATCTATGAGAGGCAGTGGAAATGGCAAAATAAATGAGACCAAGCTCTTGCCTTTAAGTACTTCCGAGTGTGTTTATACAAAGGAACACAAAGCAGAGTTCTTGAAATATAGCTTTGTAAATTATTAAATATATCTTTTTGTAAAATCACATTCACTGAAGTAAGCATATAATGTAGTTCTTTTTTAAAAATACAGATCAAAATATTATTCATTACCATAAAAGTTTGTTTTTTCTATAGATATTTAAAAATCATTTCAAGTACATTTTTAGAGTAAAACTTTAGAATCAAATATGGAATAAAAATCTATGTTTTAGTATTAGAAATTACTAGTGCAATACCCATCTCCATGAAATTCCCGGTACAGTATCCATCTCCATGAAAACTAGGACTATCTTCAGTCACAGCCTCTAAATATAATGGAACAGTAATCTGTGAAATTCTGATGGATCCTGTTTATATCTCTGTAATTAAAAAAAAAACTTACTAAACTATAATATGCACATTGAAAATAACACTTACCGTAAGTGGGTACTGTTCAAGGAATTTCCCCAAACTGAATAACCTGTGTCACCAGCAACAGCGCAAGAAACAGTAGCCCCTTGCGCCCTTTACTGATTACTTCCTCTCCCCAACAGTAACTGTTATGCTGAAATCTGTTGGCGTAGATTATTTTTGCTTGTTTTTGGTCTTTAAGTAAGTTGAGTTATACTGTGTACTCTTGTTTCTAGTCACTGTCATTTAATGTTATGTCTTGAAATTCATCCTGTGCTGCATATGACTTTAGATCATTGATTCTCATTTCTGTGCATTCCTTGTGAACAATCAGAATTTATTGGTTCTACTCTTGCAGGCATTTTGAGTAGTTTCAAGTTTGGAGATATAGCAGAGTATTGCTATCAACATTTGATTGCATGGCTTTTGGTGCACATATGTATACATTTCTGCTAGGCATATACCCAGGAATGGAAGAGCTGGTTTAGGATAGGCATATGCTCAGATTTAGAAGAACCTGCTGAAGATTTTGAAAGTGGTTATATATAGTTTATCTTAAAATTTTCTCTTGCTTGCTTCTCACACCTTTCCAGTAAAATGCCCATCACAGCATAGAACAAATACAGGCATTGCCCAAAGTAATCTATAAGAATATAATTTCTTTGAAATCCTAAAAATATACATCCGCTTTATTTTTTATTTTCTCACTTGGCTGAGTTTATTTCAACAAAGGTACAATTACGGATCACTTAAATTATTTAATATCATCCAAAATGTGAGTAAAATTGAAGCACCCAGGGGGTCATTGTCAGCTGCATATCATCTAATATGCCATCCTCCTACTCATAGGGATAGCCCAATTTGAGAAGTATGGGTGTAGACTAATACCAAGGTATAGCAAGGGCAGAATGGAGCTAAAGTCTATTGAGTGTCTATTGTGAGACAGTCACAGTCTGGGACTAGCATGGACATAATAATCTCATTATCCTTCATCCTATGAATCCTCCTGAGGGAGATATTGCTATCCTCATTTTTATAAATTAAAAAAAAAGTAGAGGATATGTAGGATGTATCTAGGTAATTTCATTGAGTTCGTGTGGTTTATCAGTTTTTAGAAATGGAATTTTTACTGCATTTTGCCAGTTTCTATGGGAAGGATGGGGAGTGGGGTAGAGGACAGAAGACGTGTTTGAAAATGCTCTGAACTAGATTTAAAAGACCAGGGTTTAGATCATGCTCTGCTGCTCCTGGCTGTGTTATATAAGGCAAGAGTTTTAATTCTTCAGAGTTTCAGTTATCCTTACATGTAAATATGAGATAATATTCTCTTCCTACTTGCATGGGTTTTTATAAGAATGACACATGTAAAAAAAAGATAACAGAATGGTAATGTCCTAATGGTACACAAATTAAAGTACGTAGTCTCCTCCTCATTTCCATGCATAATTTTTTTCTGTAATATTTTCCCCCATTGTATGTATGCCTATAACAGTGCTCATTTTTTTGGAAGTCAAGTTTATTGAGGAATAACTTACAGTAAAATTCTACCTTTTTAGGAAGGCTTGCATTCTAGGGCAAAGCTGTAGGACTTAGGGAAGCGGTCCTCTCCTTTCAATCTTAGTTTCCAGATCTTTACAGTGAAAAGGAAGGTGGCTAGAAAATTACAAAATTTTGTAGTTTCCTTATACAATTTAGATTTCTGATAATGTTTAGGAAGGGACAGTCGAAGGGGGAATGACTTTCGGAGTGCTAACTATGGTAATTTTAAAGATAGGTACATTGACGTGTCAGTTTATGTTGCAGAAGTAATAACTGAGAAATAGAGGAAGAGGTAGAATTAACTGAGTTCCTTTTTTAAGAAGAATAATTGACTTGTTTATAAAAAGAAATATCTTAAATTGGTAGCTTATTGATCTACATAGATAAGAGTTTCCTCAATCCTAGAAAGCTCTAGAATATAAAATTCTTGCCAAAAACATTCAAGGCAATTCCGGTTTCTGTGTATACAATAACGTTCAAACAACTTAGCCACGCATATAAGGCTCTTCTTGATCACTTTTCCATCCATGTTTTCCGGCATTCTCTTCTAAAGCTCACCCAAGTCCTCCTTCACGCCGTTTCTGAAACAGCTGTGTGATGTTACCTCAGGACTCATGTTTTGGTGCTTCCTTTGCCTGGACGCTGTTCCTTCCTCACTTCTCAAAAACTCATTTTAGATCACCCCTCCTCTGCGAAGGCATTCTTATTATTTCTAGCTATAGATTGTGAACACTGGCCTTTACTCCATTTACTTTGAATCACCAGTGCATCAGATAGTGCTTGGCACATAGTTGACATATGTGATATATACTTGATTAATAAATGAATATCTTCATTAAATAACATTTGCGGGCACCTGGGTGGCTCAGATGGTTAAGCGTCTGCCTTTGGCTCAGGTCATGATCCCGGGGTCCTTGGATCGAGTCCTGCATCGGGCTCCCTGCTCCTTGGGAGCCTGCTTCTCCCTCTGCCTCTCTCTCTCTCTCTCTGTCTCTGTCTTTCATGAATAAATAAATTAAAAAAAATCTTAAAAAAATAACATTTGCATATTTTAGGCACTCTTTAAGAATTTCACATTACTTTGGATGTGAATTTCCTAGAAGTGACAGTGCTTCATCACCGATTATGTGCTATATCCATTTATATTTAAATTTCACGTTGTAGCATAAATACTAATCTCCAGTAATTTTTACCCAAGTTGAACATACTTTTACAAATACCAATGTTAAAACAAAATGTAGTCCTTTAGTGTGCACCAAATGGCTATGAATGAAGTTTTCTTTCTTTTTTTTTCTTAAGATTTTATTTATTTATTTGACAGAGACACAGCAAGAGAGGGAACACAAGCAGGGGGAGTGGGAGAGGGAGAAGCAGGCTTCCCACGGAACAAGAAGACCGATGTGGGACTCGATCCCAGGACCCTGGGACCATGACCTGAGCCGAAGGCAGACGCTTAACGGCTGAGCCACCCAGGTGCCCCAAAGTTTTCTTTCTGATAGGACTGAAGACACTAGATTTGCTAAGATGATAGCTTGCCAGTTATTATCAATTTCTTCTTCAGCAATTTGATTATTTTACTTTAACAATTAGCAAAAGCTAATGTGGACTTAACTAAATTGAAGACACTCAGTTTGATCATGAACACTGGAAGTTTAATATATGACATTATGTGCTTCAGGAAAGAGAAAAAAGGGAGTGATTATGAAAAACATATTTTAAAAGGTAAAGGAATATTTAGAAAAATAGCTCTTTTCAACCCTTTGATCCTTGATGTAATGTTGTCCTACTTAATTTACTCTTGTTCTCAAATAGTTCAACTTATTCACACATTTACTGAAAAAAATCAAATATTTAAGTACATTACTATCAATATCTGAGAGTATCTGAGGAAGATGTGTTCCCACTTATTAAGAAAGGTAATATTTAAGCATGATGCTACAGTTTGATAATGCCTTTGATAGAGAACCAAAACAAGCACAGGCTCTATAGATTTTAATGCTTGTTTGTATCAACCTGACCCATTATTTTCAATACCTATGACAAATTTCTCCAAAGTACTCTTTTCAAAAAATTTGCATAGGAAGTAATACATGTGCAACTCATCAAAGTTTTATCATGCTACATGTTTTTGTATTTCCTGGTCCTATTTTCCATGTGTTATTACAAACTGATCTCCCCCAGAACTCTTTAAGAGACTTCTGTAAAATGCTGACATGGAGGAAAGAAAATATGCATTTTGATATGTTCACAATATGTTCAGAAACTTGCTTTAAACTTTTAACTGGGCAATATGCTTGAGGATTGAAGTTACCTAAAGTGTTTGTTAGTTCTAATGAGGATTGAGAATTTTAGTCAACAATTTACAAATTATTTCAGATTTTAGAAGGAGGTGAGACTAAGTAAGTTTGAAGAACAGAAAGTGGATGTATGTACTGAGCATATTCATGATTGAGAGGTTGCTCCTAGAGAAGGGAGAACAGAAGGAAAACATGTATATTCAACTTTGCAGAGTTAATAGCAGGGATTTTCAATTCCTATTTTAAAATTGAGTATTTTATACAGGCATAGTTCTACTCCTACTGGGTATAAATCTGATAATTATAATGCAGAAGAATGGGAGTACTGACCGAAGTCTTAGAGTTAGATATAATATTTTAACCTTGAGCAAAGCAATAGGGTATATGCATATGGTAAAGCATCAGATATTTCAGGACGGCTTATTGTGAAACAAGAATCCTCTCTTCCCTCACTTCCTTAGTAATAGCCTAACTCCCAGAAATATCTGCAAGCATTTTCTATAATTAATTATTTTAGTACTAACCTTTATATCTCTAAGTATTATGTTTAGTGATTTATTTATCAACTATAGATAATGACAGCTATTGTTGTCTTTATGATTTTTCCAGCATGCTCCTGCCTGATTATTGTTTTTCTAACTTGTTCATTTCTCTGCTTGGAATATCTTTATAGCATCCTATGTTTACTTCACTCAGATCTCTTCAAATGTCATCTCCATAAAACAGCTGCATGTCTAAAATAGCTCTTCTCCCTTCCCCCAATTTACTTTTCCTGATTGTATTTACCATTGCCTAATATTATAAATTTGTTGCATAATTTATTTACTGCCTCTCTCCTGTATTAGGGTATAAGTTCTGTAGCAGAGGGTATCTTTTTTGCTTACTGGTGTATCTCTAGTTTCTAGAACAGTGTGAGGCACCTTGTATGCATTTTATCAAATATTTGTTAAATCAGTGAATGAAGTGCTTAGCATAATGCCAGATATGCAGTATTATCGGTTAATTATTATTATTATAAAATTTGGAAGCCTTATAAACTCGAGAAATATTTCTCTTGATTATATTATTATTAACAGGAGCATACCAGTTTCTGTTAAATTTAAGATGGGCTTGAGAGAATCAAACCTACTGTTCCTGTGCACAAATATTATTTATCTTTGATATCCAGTAGATATGATATGTATGTTTATGTATGTGTTATGTCTTTGTAACCCTCCCAATAGTGTTAATAATGAAAACAGTGAACAAAATGTCCTAATCATTAAGGCAATACAGTATTATCCAGTCCTAAAAGAAATATCCCCAAGAAGACAATGTGAGTTGATAATAAGAGTGGAGTGTCTGTGTCTATTCTGCGGTTCCCAGTTTCATGCATTCTACCTGCTGGGGACACAGCAACATATAATGTGTGTTGATATAGGGTGATATAGGGGTCATGGAGTGTGGGGCCCAAGCTCTCGGGATATCCTTTCCAAACTGGTGTTTCAGTTGCACCTTCAAAAACATGTCACAAAGAAAACCACTTAATGTGTCATTGTGTTATATATGTGTATATATATATATTTCACAAATTTTTATTTTAGAATAATTTCTGATCTACAGGCAGTTGCAAAGGTAGTACGAAGTGTTCCTGTACATCCCTCCCCTAGCTTTTCCATATGATAGTATTTTACATAATCATTCGTCAGAACCAAGAAATTAACATTGCTGCAATGCTGTTAACTGAAGTATAGGCTTTATTTGGATTTTTCCAGTTATGATCTTTTTCTGTTCCAAGAGCTAATCCAGGATATTACATTGCATTTAATCATAATGTCTCCTCCTTGCTTCCTCCAATTTATGACAGTTTTCCAGCCTTCTTTGTTTCTCATGACCTTGACAGTTTTGAAGAGGGCCAAGTCAGGTATTTTTTGAGAATTTGTGTTTGACAATTTCTCATGGTTAATCTGGGGTAATGGATTTCTGGGAAGCAAAATATTTAATACAGAACATGTTAAAGAAGTTATTTAGATAGAAGTCATAGTATAATTGTAAGCTTACTGGAAGACCAATTACATTTTAAGAAATTCTCATTTCTCAGGAGTCTATAGGCTCTATTATATTTTTATTTAAAATATGGATCTGTTTGATGTCTGAAATTTTACTTATGTCAAGGGATAAGCAATGGGTAATGTTTTTAAATTGGCACTGATACTTGTCTGTGGTCCTTGGAGAGAAAAAGTTTCTTTTGCTGCTCTTCTTGTTTCTTCTCTTCTTCCTCTCCCTCACCTTCTCCTCCTCCTCCTTTATATTAAGCATTGCTGTAATTTTTATAAACTCCACACAGCCTTAAGATTTAGTGAGACATTTCCCTTTATAACCTCCCACATATTTTCTATTTTTGAACAAAGTCGTCACTGCAATAATCAGCATTGATAAAGATGATTCTTATGGCAATTTATTTGTTCATTTCCACTCTGGGTGGGTTTTTGAGGTTCTATTTTTTAGCATGTCATGTTCTTGAAAACGTGTCTTCTTATTCAAGTTATATATTTAAAGCTTCTCCTATTTTCCAGTTGAGGCAGACAACAACACTTATTTGAACTATGTACTCTGTTCCAACATATGTATTGTCTTTAACTCCTGATGATACTGGTATGGCTGTTAAGAGTACTTGTATCTTCACCACCACAACTGCTTGCCAAATGATCATTCCTAATTCCATAATAAGTTATAATTCACAAACAAAATATGTTTTAGATGGTAAGAGTATCGATCTGTCAACTGGAATTGTAAGGAAAATCAAGATAGAGTCTTGAAGAAAATTTTAGGTGATTTTTAAGCATTTAGGGATAGAAATTCTTATTTAGAGAGACACATACAAAAATTTGGTCAAGACAAAGCAGAGGGTAAAAAATGGACAATTGTGAACTCTTGGTAACTCTGAAAGACATATATTCATGTAGTATTATGTTTTGGATCATTCCATGTTATTATATACATTTTATGTAGGTGCCTTTTATTGTGGTGTTTTGCTACAGACCTTTTATTCGAGAGCATTTTCTTGCCTATGATGAAAAATAACTCATCTGCATTTGTCTTCTTACAATATCAAATAATAATTTACTATTAACATAAAACAAAAATAACAGTGAGCACTTATATAGCACATCCAATGCATAGAGACTAAAGTTGAGGGGATAAGAAGAACAAATTTCCCCAAGAAGACAATGTTGAGTTTATAATAAGAGTGGAATGTCTGTTATCTATTCTACGGTTCCCAGTTTCATGCATTCTACCTGCTGGGGACACAGCAACATACAATGTGTGTTGATATAGGGCGATATAAGCGTCCTGGAAGATGGGCCCCAGGCTCTCGGGGTATCCATTCCAAACTGGCCTTTTGACTGCTCTATCAGGCTGGCAGCTTCTGAGTGGTGCGGTCTTGTGATAAGGGCAGTGAATCCAATGGGAATGTGCCCACAGTCACAACTCTTTTGCTCTGAAGTGACTGCCTTGCTCCCAAGCAATATTATGTGGATTCTCTGTCTATGGATCAAATACTGTACACATTTGGAGAGTGGTGCTGGCTGAGGCAATGCTTGGCAGCTCTGTACATAATGAAATCACATATTGCATCCAAAATTTCTGAAGCAGTAGCTTTTCCAGCATCTAGTACACTGTATTATTAGAAATAGGCAGTGTCTGCATCTTGGAAAAAAGGAGTGAAACAGAGCCTCAGCCTATCCTAAACATGATATGAAGTATTATCTATATATATTTATACGTAAATTAAGAAAAGATGGTGGGGCTGTATCAAAGAAAATTAAAAATTCATGTCCTGATTGGTCTCAGATCCATTCCCTGGATTTCCTTGTTCTGCTCCGTATGAGTGGGAACTATATTTCCCAGGCTCCCCAGCTCTCTGTCTTCTGAGAATAGGCTAGGAAAACCACCACGGAAAATTCAGGATATTTTCTGACTCCCACATTTAGATAATGCCATCTACATCTTGTCTGCGATTCTAGCTCTCACCAGACAATCCCTCCCTTTCATGGTCCCAACTTCCCTGAGGCCTCTCCTGCTGGGTTCTTGTCACCTGATAGCCCTGGTTTCTCAGCTCTGGTTACACTACCTGCTTCCTCTATCCATCTGGGGTAGCAGCTTCTTGCTGTTGCTTCCTTTGGGATTCCTTACTGTTTTCTGTGTAGCCATTCAGCTTTCCCATCACTTGCACAACCAATTCCCTGGATTAAACATCCTCTGTTTGAATACCTAGAGTGGTTTCTGTTTTCTTGACCGGGGACTACCATGAATAATTTGCTCCTCTCTATTGTAACTTGAAACCTGGATTAAAGAAATAGTTTTCAAAGAAAATATAGCTTAATCAAATTAACTCCAGGAGAGATGAACTCAATACAGCCATCTAGAAGAATCAGACTCATTAAAGATTTAGCATCACCTCCTCTCCCCAACAAAACCAAACCAAGAACAAGGCCCAGAGTTCTATTTATGCTGTAATGTCTAGATAATTCCAATGTTATTTAAGCTTTTCATCATGTCTCAAAAATAGAAGTTTTAAATTAATTTTAAGGGAAATTTTTTACACTGTTACCAATCCTGGCAATGAAAACATCAAAAAGAAAAATACAGCTCAGTCTCATTTGTGTCATAAGTAAATATCAATGAAAACATTCTAAATATCAACTAAAAAGGATCACATTTAAACTAAAATCTATGACTGTGGATGGGAAATGCTCTTATATAGATTTCATTAATATGAGGAATCCAGCAGAGCCATCATTTATTCCCCTTTACACACAAAAGGAAACCAGGCAAATAAAATTCTTAAGATTCACCTACTATGAAAAAAAAGACACTCGATATTCATGTCTTCATCAATCAGAGATTCCAATTTGGACATTATTACACAAGATAACCAATTGACAAGCAAGGCCATTTGATATTAAAGATTAGTTCTACAAGCTCTAACAATCAGCATTACATAGTAAGGTCTTGGGAAAATTGATTTATTTTTCAAGTAAATTGCAATTACATTTGTTATGATTACAGAAAATAGACAAGGATGGTTAAAGTTTACATTTTTATTTGATTCTGTATCTAGGACCACAAAGTAATACATTGATACCCTTGTCACTAATCTTAATTTGGTATCTCATCAGTGCAGGTTCTCTGGCCTCAATTTATAATCCCAAGTGGCACTGGCATCTCTTCTTGCTGTTGCAGAAAGCATTTTCTCCCTTCTGAATTCTGTGGACACCTTTTTCTAAGAGTTGGTAGCAAAGAGTACTTGCATTCATAAATTCACAGACAAAACAACCCATTTGTTAATACTGGATGGCAAAGCTGAGAGCCTAAAGAAAACTAAATACCAAAATGCATAGTAAATAAAGATAGATCACATAGATTATAGTACACACATTAAACTATTAGATTAACACAAAATACTGATATCATTAATGATAACAGACATAACTCTAACATGTCACTTCAACAGATATCGGAGAGAAAGTGGTGAATGAGCATCATCAATTCAAAGAATAGTTAATACTGGTCAATACACAAGAAAAATTGAATACACACTAAAATATTACAGTCTATATATAAACGAAATTTGGTAAAAATTTCCCTAAATTTGACAACTGTCCTAAATACTTATATGACATCATCAGGAACAATTTGTTAAATTGAAAGTAACTTTTCTAAATTTTTGAAAAGAAAAACCAAATTGTAATCACCTATGCTAGGAGAGGGGTTTATTTTCTCTACAGAAAAGTTGTTACAAAATTGTTGTCGTAAAGAAACTATCAAAGAATGGATAGCTAAAAATTATAGTAAAAGTATAATAAAATTGTTTCAGACAATTAAAAAAAATATTTTTTCTAGATATTGTGACTTTTGCCGAATTTATCAGCTTAAAAGTATGCACTGTTGATTGTGATTGCTTATTTCCTCTCAAGTGAATATTAATATTTATTTTTATGCCTTATTATGTATTTGTACCTTTGCATTACTTTTCTTAGGAACTGCTTACAGAATTAAATAAGCTTCAGGACCCTAAAACTTTTCCTTTCTTCAGGCCGTCTCAGATCCTTCGGGGAGTTTGCAAAAATTCGGTAGTAGGCAAGAGACTTTCAGAACCCAAAGAATGAGAGTTCAGATTTTGTGACAATCACCTAGGAACTGAAGGACGAGAGGACTCTAGCAGATTGTATGAGTTAAGCTTATATATTGGAACAACCACAGTCAGGAATGCCCTTCTGGAGGCCCATGTTGCTCATTAACATACTAGTGTGTTAGTACGGAGGATCCCTATGCCAAAGTCATGGGTTTAGTGTGTTCATTCAGCATTTGTCACAGGTATTTAATCACAGAACCCTTAATCTTGGTATATATATATGGGTCTTTTGAAACATGTTTGGTAAATACTAGAATAAAATAGTTATCAATAACAAATATTGAACGCAAAGGAAAAGATTTTCTGCAGCTCAATGTTAAGACTTCCAAATATCAGAGCATTTCCATTGATCTGTGTTTTACTGCATGCATCGTCGTGTGATATTTCATGCTATTTTCCTCTAGAACAACAACAACAACAAAAGGATCCAGCACATGCCAGGGCTTTTCCACAGGTGGTCTTTAGCTAAATAACTGCCAAAAAGACATTCCTTGTAGGGGTTTGGAGGATTAAAAATCGGCTTTCACTGCTGCTTTTTCAAACCCCCAAACTTTGCTACTACTGACCATTCCTAGTACCTTTCTTGGGCTATTGTGGAATCTTATCATTCATTGAAAAAAAATAATTTTAGATATAAAGAAGAGACAGTTGAAAAATTAACCTTCACTTTAGTCGAATTATGCTTTTCTTGATCCCTGCCCACTTTGTTTCATGAGTGTTTAACAAATTCATTTTTACTTTTCAAGGAAAATTGGTGAGCCTGTTACAACTGGGAATATTTTGATTGTCTGTTCATATATGACAATTGAGGAACATTTTGTTTTCACAGGCAAGCTAAAGCTTCACCTTTAACCACATTATTTCCAGTACTCATCTAATATGCACTTACATCCAAAAGTGTGTGGAGGGAAGGGTTTTTAAAATTTAAGGCACACATTTTGGAAAATCAAACAAGGCAAGGAAACCAAGATTTTGTGTGTGTGTGTGTGTGTGTGTGTGTGTGTGTGTGTGTGTAGTTATTTTGATTTTCAAATTGCAAACGTTGTTGAAAACTACTTTAGAAATCTTCCTTTCCTTTCCTTTACTGAAGGTGTTGTTCGAGACTATTGGCTCATGTACCTGGCATGAATACAAACAACATAAGGACAACCAAAAGGAAATTAATCCATCACAGTTCTAATTTCAATTTGTCTATTTTTATCATTCACATTTTTACCATCTGGAAATTTTTCCATCACTAGCTAAAAGTATGATATTCCTTTTCAAATACTATAGAATTGTAAAGACCTACACAATGAAATTTTATTCTCATCTTGTGTAGCATTATTTAGTATGCTTTTAAAAATCTTACTTTAAAGATTTTATTTTTTATTTGAGAGTAAGCACGAGTGTAGGGAGGGGCAGAGGGAGAAGCAGACCTCTGCTGAGCAGGGAGTCAGCCCTGGGGCTCAATCCCAGAATCCTGAGCCACAAGCAGACGCTTTACCGACTGAGCCACCCTGGTGCCCACAGAAATCTATTATTTTAATGATGCCTTACATGAATGTATAAAACATACTACATATATATAGTATGTGTAAATATTGATATTTGTACTTAGGTGATGTCAAAAAAATCAGGAAAATTATATCTAAATATCAAGATCTGGCTTGAGTTATATTCACGTCTCATGAATGTTTTTGCAAACTTAAAAAAATCAGCTTCATATAATATCATTTTTAGTATTGTGACAAAATACTATAGCTATGAATATGCATGTAGATTTAAAACCTGACCTAGGGCAATCAAAAAGTAGATATTTACAAAGTAGAAAAATTGTAATTCCATAATAAATTTTAACTAACTAGGTCAAGATGCTGGAGTTTAATACTTTTATTTGAAACAAGTCTAAGCTAATAACCAGAGAGTTTGAGTTTTCTCTATGGTCCTATGAAAAATGTATATTGTTGTGAGTGCATATTTGTGGTTTTGGTTTTTATGTACATGTGAAGTATATATTTTATACAAAATTGCATAGATAATGCATTTTATTGTGAAGTTCTATTGACTTTAGGACTATTAAAGTCTTGGATTTGGGGGAGAATTCCTCCTTCTTAACACAATATTTCTAATGTTACTCTGCTGTGTTAAAGATTTTTTTAGGCAACGAGTTGCTTTTATACACTAGAAAATTAAATGGTGTGCACTCATATCTGCGGAGATGAGCCCATGTCATTAGTGAGGCTAAGAGTAATTTCTGAAGTTAGAGGGCATTTCCCTCTTTCTCTTTCTTTCTCTCTCTCTCATATCATGTACATGTCTTTAAGATATTTGTTTCTCAGTTTCATGTATATGCTAAATGCTTTATGAAAATAAAGAGTTGTCATTTCACAGATAGTTTTCCTCACTGCCTTCCTTTCTTTTTCTCATTCTTCTTAAATATGTTTTCTTTGTTGATACTTGCCTAAATATTTTTGATACCATGGGATCAAATCCTTCTTGTGTGCACATGATGGGTTATATCCTGATCCCACAGATTTTTTTCCTTTCAATTCCATTACTGCTTCTATTGTTTTAATTTCCATTGTTGGTATTTTGGTGGATTTTTCTTTTTTTAAAAGATTTTATTGGATATAAAGAGAGAACATGAGCAGGGGGAGGGGCAGAGGCAGAAGGAGAAGGAGAGGGAGAAGCAGACCCCCCACTGAGCATGGACCCTCCCCCCCCCCCCCCCCCGCCTCAATCCCAGGACCTAGGATCCCAGAATCATGACCTGATACAAAGTCAGCTCCCTAACTGACTGAGCCACTCAGGCACCCCTTTGGTGTTTTTTTTTCATTTGTTTGTTTGTTTGTTTTTCCTTAATGTATGTTCTGACCTTTTGGAAAACATTGTGTTTTTTTATATATTTATGTTTTTATAATATTAAGCTTTCTATAGATTGAATAAGGATAATTATGTAATTCCAATTAAAGTAAAAAAACAAATTTTAATAAGGAACAAAGTATGAAAGTTATGTTATCTTTAATTAAAATGTAAGTAATATTTATTTTTAAATATTACTGAGAGAGCACAGAGGGAGAGTGAGAGGGAGAAGCAGACTCCCTGTGAGCAGAGAGCCTTACGTGGGCCTCGATCCCAGGACCCTGGGATCATGACCTGAGCTGAAGGCAGATGCTTAACCCACTGAGCCACCCAGGTGCCCCCTTAAAAAAAAAAATTAAAAAAAAAGATTTTGTTTTTATTTGTTTGAGAGAGAGAGACAGAGCACAGAGAGCGAGTGAGAGGGAGAAGGTAATGTCTATTTTTAATAAAAAATGACCCATCATAATTATATACAACCTTGTGGATAATGAATATCAACTTCATGATGATAATAAATTAGCTTTGAAAAACAAGACATTTTTTTCTTTTTTTGCAAAATGTATCCCATATAGAGTGTGTACATATATGTGTACTGATGTATGTAGGTGGATATCTGTATGGCATATGTGTGTAGATATAAATGTTTTAATTGGCTTAAATTCTATTTCTTTCATAAAAGTCAAATCACCTTTTTTAGCAGACTTTTATAAATATTTCACACTATATCTTTTGTTTAATAATCAGTATATCTCAATCTTAACATATTAAAATAAATCTATTGGTTCACAAATCCTTCATGTTAATTTTCTAATAATGTATTTTTTTGGAAGCTCTTTTCTACATCAGAATTCCATAAACAGGAATGGGCTTACCATGTAGTTCTTTACAAGAATTCTTTAAAAGTCCTACAATATTATTGTCTGTTGCCATAAAGCTCATAATGGGAATGAAATGCCTGAAGCAAAACATGTCTTCTTTGCCTTCAAAAATGAAACATCAAAGAAACACGATTTGCATATAAATATATGAAAATGTTCATAAATAAAATCTTAGTGCGTTGAGATAAAGTGAAAAAGCATTCTTAAAAGTTTCTTTCAGAAGCAGTTTCCTAAAATCACAATTATAGGGACTAGGGGTATAAAATAGTTGACAATGAAGTCTTGTGATCTCTCAAAATCCATGAAATTTATTTGATGCCTAATAGATAAAGAAGAAACTTCTGGGAAATGATATTCCATATTCTACATTTTAGGTATGATCAAAGGTAGCACTTTTTTTTTTAAGATTTCATTATTTATTTGATAGAGAGAAACAGCGAGAGGGGGAACACAAGCAGAGGGAGTGGGAGAGGGAGAAGCAGGCTTCCCACCAAGCAGGGAGCCCGATGCGGGGCTGGAGCCCGATGCGGGGCTAGATCCCAGGGCCCTGGAATCATGACCTGAGCCCAAGGCAGAAGCTTAACTGACTGAGCCACCCAGGTGCCCCAAAAGTAGCACTTTTTTTAGTTAAAGGTTAAAATTAGATGCATCAATTTGGTGAATTTATAAAAGAAATATGATTTCTGTAAGATATATATTAAAGAAGAGGTAAATTATAGATGAGATAACATAAAGAATGTTACTAGGCAGTAGAAAATCAAAAGACTCTGAATGATGTCGTATCTGGTAACTGCCCCAGGGGGTGCAGACATGTAGAATGTAATAGATTTATCTCACTGACCTGCATAACTGTGAGTGGATCAAGTTATTATTTGAAATCATTGAGTTTTGGATTAGTTTGTTAAGCAGCACTCTTGTGGCAACTGTTAGCTGAAACAGAGCCTTTGGGGTACAGGAATGAAAAAATGGGTAACACTCTCTACCCCACATGTTTTATTAAACAATATACCTATGTATAATAAATAGCTTGGTTAGATGGTGTCAAAGAGAAAAACTAAGCAGAAGAGAGGAATGGGAAGTGTTGGAGATATAATTTTAAATATAGTAGTCAGGAAAGCCTCACTGAGAGGGGAATGGTAGCAGGTCAGTTTCCCTAAAAAGCAAACTCTGAGAAAAAGATTTGAATGAAGGATCAATTACCCCTTTCAAGATGGCAACTGGGTGGCAACTGTAGTTTAAAATATAATAATACATTTTCATGTCATCTGGTAGAAGTAGTCTCCCTTTTCTGAGATCTAAGACTTCTAAATCTACAGAATCAAGAGTCACAGCAAGAGGAAGTATGAATTCACCAAAGTGGGTTAATTTAGAGTGATGTTAAATAAGACCACTCCTGCTACCTCCTCTTGGATCCCAGACATTTGCATTACACCAATTAATGACATAGTGTTGGGTCAAACATGAAATCTCCTGGATGAGATCCTGTGAATGTGAAAGGCAAAAATATGTGCCAATTCCGGTGAATATTTATTGCTACCCCTTCCAAGGCTGAAGAGGTCTGATGTAGTCAGTGTTCCACAGAGCTTAGGAAATTTGCAAGGTTTTCTGTGTCACATTGGAGGCTCAACTTTGATCTTTCTTGCTGGCTCATTGGGCATTTGGTATCATCAGTAGCTGGATCAGCCTTCAGAAATGAGAGACCATACGACAGACCCTACTCAGTTGGTGTATCCATTTGCCAGCACTCTGGTGACTGATGGTAGTAGTTGACGAAAGTCAACCAGCATGTTCTTCTCTACTTGATTGTTGAATCAGGCCTTTTTGGTGTTCAAACTCTCCTGGGGGATGTTAATGTGTAATTCAAAGATCTTCCTTATTGGTGTCCACTCCCATATACCCACCCATATGCCTTTGCCCAGGCTTTCTTAGCCTCATTATTCAAATATTCGAGGTCTTTGTCCAACCAGCCAGGCCACTTGCCATTACTCATATGCCTTTATATATTCTAATGTTGGGATTCTTCCCTTTCCACACAAAGTAGATGAGCAGATATACTGCATATTGAGAAGGTTTGTCTTAATATTTTTCAGGACATTAGTAGTGGGGCTTTAGTGTAGCTGCAGCCCATTTTCAGTAGGTGCACACAACCCAAGTTGACCTATTCACAAAGCAAACTCAGACTTTTCTGCCTTTGTCAGCTGGTCATAAAGGACCCCAACTCATCAGGCCATAAGTGCAATCTTATGGAGCAGGGCTGGTACAACTTGATGGAACAAATAGACCATGAAATAATGTAGTTTACTCTGTTGTCTTGGGCTCAGTACTAGACATACCATTTCCAATTTATAATGGGTTACTCCTGGACATGCCCAAATTTCTGAGTTTGTGAGTCTGTCAGATTCTGGCTCATATTGGACACTTTATATGCAGCATTACATGGAACCCATGTTAAGTGTTCTGTCAGGTTCCAATAGCATATCAGGAGCTATTTTTAGAAGGCATATTAATTGTCTTTTGCAGAAGGTATAGTTTTGCTCCAGAAACAAAGAGCCTGCCATATACTCTACACTCTTTTTTCGCCACTGACACCTCCAACACTTTAGGGTCCCAGGACAATGAGTCAAGTGGCAGTTCTACTTGTTTTATAGCCTCAATGAGCTGCATGTCTCTTCCTACTCTGGATCCACTCAAAGCAGGCATCATTCCATGTGACTTTGCGTAAGGGCCAAAGCATTATTCTGGAACTTAGAATACACTGACTTCAGATCCCAAAAAAGCTGATCAGCTATTGGGCATCCTTTTTTTGGATTCTCCTTTTGGATGTAACAATTTTTTATTTCATAGTGGAGGTGTGGCATGTCTCTGACCACTAGAGCCCTGAAACTTTCACTAAACTGGCAGCAGCCTGAATCTTCATAGGGTTTGTCTTCCATTCTTTGAGTTGCATGTGTTTTACCAAAGCCTCCGATACATTTGTGGCTTCTTGTTTAACTGGTCCAGTTAACAGGATATTATTAGTATTGTGGGTCATTGTGATATTTTATAGCATATTTGGCTGCCCCAGGTCCCTTTGGACAATATTATGAAAGAGGGTGGAAGAGCTAACATTATCTTGGGGAAAGACTGTCTGCAGTTCGGGCCACCTGCCATGACCTTATAGCAGTCCGTGGTCATCCTCTAGGATCTGGTAATATGGGACCCAGGCCTCATGGTGACACGAATGTACCACAGAAGACAACTGAGTGCAGCTTGTTTCAGTTTTCAGTCTGGAGGTAATGTCTGTTCTCCTACCTTCCAGTGCTGTCTTATCGCTCAAAACCACAGCACAGACTGTGTTAGCCACAGTAGTTTCTCTTCGCTGTCCTCCTTTTACAAGCAGAGGAAACCCAGGGAAACCAGTGGCTCTAAGTAGAGCACCAAGATTTACTTCTGAGTTGGAATGCAGACGGCCAAAATTGTAGAGCATGGCCTTTGTCTTCAGTCAGATCATTGCTTGGATTTCTGTCTTGTTTCTTACCCAAGGAGCTGTTTATCTTATTTTTAAAGAAGCTATTTTTTTGTTCGTTTTTTAAAATTTTCTATCAATCGTAAGTTTTTAGAGAAGGCATGTCTAATTGTAAACATTTAGGACCATCTTAAGTAGATATCTCCAGATACTGTTTTCATGTTCATATCATTCATTATTCTTATCACATTCTAAAATTGATAAACATTAAAGGAGAGACTTTTATATAATTCTTTGCCCCTCATGAATATGTTCCTTGGAGTTCTTGTTCACAACTCCTTTGTTATTGCTGTCACCACCTAAAACCAATATCAGTCTTAGTGTCTTGACTGTACGGAGCCAGAACATTTGAAATGAATGAATTTCTTTGGTATAAAAGTTTCTACTCTGTTCTCATTGATTCCACCTAATTAAAATCTAAAGTTATTTATCTGTATATTCTTTAAATATTCTCTACCTTTTTATTTGTTGGCAAAGAAAAACATGAAAACTTTAAGGGGTCGTGATTTCTAGGGAGATTGAAATCTGTGTATATTTGTATAGAGCTTTTCTATGTGTACAATAAGGATCTCTGGTTTTTCTTTTCTTTTCTTCACATGATTTATGCTCCCTCTTTCAAATTCCTCATCTATTTTTTAAAGATACTCAGCTAAAGTAATTTCTTCAAATGAAAGCTAAGTTGAACTAAATGCATTTTTGTATTGACCCAAAATGTTAGGAGATACTAAAAATAAATTTTTATATATGAGAACAAGAATCATTTATCAAATGTTCAGAAGGTGTGTGGCTACTTGTGGGTGCTCAGTGTATATTGCTGAAGGTTGCCCTTCAAAAATTATTTGAAACATTTATTTTTCAATTGTAGAACACTTGCCAAATCTGTGGTGATGATATCTCCAAAGTATGCGAAAGGCACCAAACGGCAGCAGATCAGGGTGCATAATTGTACTGAAGTGGTGGCTCAGTTGGTTGAGCGACTGCCTTCGGCTCAGGTCATGATCCTGGAGTCCCGGGATCGAGTCCCACATCGGGCTCCCTGCTCGGCGGGGAGTCTGCTTCTCCCTCTGACCCTCTTCCCTCTCATGTGCTCTCTATCTCTCATTCTCTCTCTCTCAAATAAATAAATAAAATCTTTAAAAAAAAAAATAGGCAAACAATATATGCAAACACAGTAATTTATTTTTTCAGAATTTGCAAATGATTTCATCTTTGATTCCAGTGTGACATTTAACAAATATTTCCCCCTTAGGAAGATGAGCAGAAACATATTCATGGACAGAGACCACAGCTAACAGGGCAATTTGATAATTTCCTTCTTCTGAGGGCTAATGGTTTCCCTAAGGACAATTTTCAGTGTTACCATCTTTTTGTTTTTTTGGCTTTTTTGTTTCCTCACAGACAAATACCTTCTCCAGTGATTGTGCTTCTCTGAAAGCAAAACGAATTTATAATCAAGAGAGTGCCAATAAATGACAATAATAGATAAAATGTAACCTTAAATAAAGAGATGACCTTGATGATTTTGTTGTTGTTTACATAAAAAGAAGAGTAATTGATCATTTCCCCTTATTTTATCTCTTGCCTAATCTCAGCCTCCAAATTTCATGCAATATATCTCCATGTTTTCTAAAACAGATTGAGTTATTTATATGGTTTAGAAAGAAACACCCAACTGAATGCCTGGCCCATATTAAAAGCTCAGTAAGTGGTCATTCCACTTCTCCCTTTTCTTTTACTCAAAGGCAACTTAGTGTGATTCCTTCTCTGTGGTTGCAATGGATTCAGAAATAGCTTTGCAGGAAATATTTGAAGGGAAAAAATTCTTATAATGATTGGGCAGAATACTATAACAGATTTAAGCAGAGCCTGAGTTAACTATAAAGAAAGAAGACTAAAAAAACATTTTTTTTTAAAAGCACATTTTTATCATAAGAAATCCAAAGCCTTTCCTTGGCATTTTTTTCCTAAGACCATAGATGAATTCTCCTTATCCATAGCTGAGTTATGCTCAGCAGAGAATTTTGAACTGAATTGCCCAAAGTGAGTCTAGCTGATCTTAATAGTAGAAATAGAATAGTTCTAAAGCAATAAGCTGATATAGATTTTTACTCAGATTATGGTAGAGTTTATTTTTTAAAAGGAAAAGATAAGAAGATAGTGCCCATAAGTTTCTAAAATTATACTTAACTAATATTTTCTTGATGGAAATTAGAAATTTTGCTGTCTGAAACATAAATCCCAAAATGGGAAGTCATTTTTGTTATGGGTTTTTCATTCTATTTTTCAATTAAATGGTGAATAAAAAATAAGTTAGTAGAAAGTCATCATGATGAGAAGTCAATAAAAAGTGATATTTGAGTTTACCTGGAAGCAAAGCAAGTAAGTTGACTCTGATACATGTCAGCCATCCTAAGATATTCATGAAAAATTTTACATAATTTAGATTTACTAACAGTCACTTAAATCACAAATTGTTACCAAAGACACATCAGTAGGTTAGTATATATCTTTTTGTTTTGATCTTTATTAACTGCTATGAAAATCATATAAACATTCTTAAGGTTCATATTTATAAAATGTTGGTATTGTTAGTAATGATCAGCTTCCTGCTGTGTCTCTGCACATTATGATATTTTGGCTAAAAGAGAATATTTCAAAACATGTAGGTGAATTATTTGAAGTGTCCTATATCTTTCAAATTATTATTTTGGAATTTTCATAGCCACGTCCCATGGTTCACCTTTTTTTTTTTTTTGAGGAAAAGGAGGAAAGAGTGATAACTGTATTTTCTATGTTTCTGAGAGTTAGAGACATTTAATGGGTCCTTGTAATAATTTGACTAGTGCAGCTTTTCTTGGCACTGAAGCCACACGTCAAGTGTGACTGTGCTGCCACCGTGTTGGTCTGATGGTAGTCGTGAGCGTGTGCTGTGTGGAAAAGTGTGCAAAGCACAGAGGAGTCCCCCTTGGGAAGCACTCTCCTGCCCATCTGCTCTTCATGACAGACCCTTGGGCAGATTCCTGCCAGACACTGCCTTCTGGAGACATGCAGTGGCTTAGCCCATGGTTTTGCTGTCACTGAAGAAAAACCACTCTCCTGATGTCTGACCAGTCTGTGAGGATTTGGTTCTTGTGGATAGCTTGTTACCAAGTGTTGCTTTTGCGCCTCATACTGTGTTTAAATGTTGCAAAATTTTCTTAAAAACCTGAAAAAATGTGAAAATATGCTTCAGTGATTGATACATAAGAGATACTATATAAGTGCTAGCTTTAAAGTGTTAGCTATTACTGGATTCTTTCCCACATATAAAGAAAATTAAGGCTATAAAATGCCAAATGATAAGCTGAGGATCGAATGGGAAATTGCTTATAAGAGAAATAATTATGTTGAAATGGGCTAGAATCTTATGCCACATGCATTTCTCAATTCACTGTGACTATCATTTCTATTTGTTTCTTTACGGCTTCCTTTCAGTATCTTAACCTAAATATTTAGTTTTTACCTAGTTATTGATATCCCATTCTAGAGATGAGGAAATTGAGGTAGAGAGAGATAAAATTACTTGCCCAGGGTCATACAGCTGGTAAATGGAAGAGCCAGGATTTTAATCCTAACTGCAGCTCCAGATACCACGTCGTTAACCCCTGTGATACTTTGCTCTCCCTTGGCCTGATGTTTTATAGAAAACTCTATTTGGATTCATTTCTTCAGTTGATTTATTCATTAGCCATTAGTAATTGTGCATTACTCTGTGTAATAGTCTATAGTAAGTGGTAAAGCTAAGTTGCCAATAAAAAGAATCAGGTCCTTAAGTGACTGTTTCCACATATGACTGCATAGCTTCTCAATATTGTCTACGAGTCACAGCCAAAAGAAAGAAATAATTGAGATGAGGGATCCAATCGTAACTCATAAAGAGAAAACCTCTGCTAAGGCCTGTGAAGAGAACTTCGTACTTTCCCCCCCAAACCCCTCAATAGTTGCATTTCCAACTTAACTTGCTCGTGCTACATTTTGAGCCCACTTCATTTAGTATTGTCTTTAGGTAGAGATGGGTATAGTTGTCAAGTATTCCTGTGTTTAGACATTTTGTATATTTGAAAATTATTAAATTATATATTCAAAATGTCTAATTTGCTTGTTGATTAAACTCAGTTCCTTTGCCATTTCCCATACATTTTATTTCCCAGTTCCTAAAACACATTTTAACAAAGGATTACTGGTTAATATTTATGTTGAAATATAATTTCAGCCTGCCGTAACATTTCTATTGTAAAACAATTGCATATATTAGGAGGAATACATAAAATACATTTATTATCTGTTTTAGTGTTGGCTTCTTTCTATATTAAAATGTTTAGTATCTAGGAGAGAAATATTGAGATTATTTTGTAAACAGAAAGATAAATGACTAATTAGATAGCTATTAGACTGTAATCTTAAAGAAGGAGAACAATGCTACATGGTACATTGAAGCATCTGTTTTATTCTTGTTCAATGTCGGGGGAAAGTCATTGGCAGTTGTAACTGTCAAGGTCTCTGTTGTAGTTCTGATGTCTTGCCAAGATGTTTAAAAAGAAAATCATACTTATTTAAATGCCCAACCCAAAGGCCTAGTGTTAGCTTATCTATTCAGATAAATAACAAATATCTCACAAAGAAAATTAATATTCTTTTATAAGTTTATCAGAATCATTTACTTTAGGAATAGGACACATTTTATTTTTTGGCATGAATATGCCCATTATATTATATCCTGTATATTGATCAAGTAGCCTATTTTAAAGTAATGCAGAGCCAAGATTACAAAAACCAAAGTTTTATCTTAAAATAAATACTATTGATTTTCTAAGAACCCACTGGAAATAATGAAATCAAAAGAGATCCTTGGCTTCTAGCTTCCCAGCTTCACTGCCCATATAGTGTTTAAAGTGCTCTAAAAGAAAAGAACTGATTAGAAATTTGATGGATGAACCCCTCAATTTATTTCTTAAAAGAAAAAGTTCTCTATCTTACAGCTAACGCCACACGAATTGCTCAAAGTCAGATGACTAGATGAATTCTTTATTGAAATGACAATGAAAATAATTACATTGTTAGATTGTCAGCTTTTTTAAAAACTCTTTTGGCAATCCAGACACACTGACATTAGTAACAAAGACAGTGAACATTTTTTAAAACAATGTCCCTTAAAACTTTCCAAATGAGATATCATTGAATTGCCATTCTGGTGTGATTACTCAAAATAAAGAATGAATTTTTTCAGACATATCAGGTAGTGGAGAGAAAACAGACCTTTAGTACTTATAACTTTAAAGTAAGGGAAACATCTCAATTGTTTAGAGGGCTTTTGCCCTCAATTTCAGTTGTCCTTATTTATTTGATAAAAAGCATACTTAAATCTGGTTAGCTAATTTAATATGCATACAGTAGGAAAGAAGGAGGTTTATCATTATGGCCCATCTGACATACATGGCAATAATGGAATTCTAATCAGAATATAAGCAAGATTTTGTGAAAAGAATAATTAATACATGCTAAGAAAGATACTGAAAAAAGAGTCATTTTATAAAATTTTCCCTCTTTTATTCTTTTATTTCAAATATTAAAAAGGAAATAAAAAATAGTATGAAATTACAAATTGTTCCTTTTATTTGAATACATCTAACAGTCTTTCATGTTTGATACACTTTTTTTTTTTTAATGTAAGCCTATAGGATTTGTTAGCTACATAGTTTAAGAAAAACATTTTCTGGTGAAGAAACTAAAGCAGAGGTACTCTTGTCTCATCTTTCTGGTAGAAATTCAGATTTCCCATTTGAAGTTATGCCCTTTGTTTCTACATCTTGATTTGGTACATATACCTAATCCTTAAAATGTAATTCCTTATGACCAAATTCTGGACTCCACTTGTCCTGATAGATGATTTCTAAAGTTGGAACATAGATAATTTTAATTTACTTTAAATAGAAAAATCTTATTTTCAGGGGAAAAAAACATAAAGGAAATGCTGCCTTTATGGAATGAAAGTGTAAACTAGTTAATCTCACATTGAAAGCCTAAGTTTTACTGCAACTTTTAATGTTTTTTTTTTATTATTAGTTAAATAGGGGAGCCTGGGTGGCTCAGTCAGTTGAGTGTCCACTCTTGCTTTCAGCACAGGTCATGATCTCACGGGTGGTGAGATTAAGCCCCAAGTTGGCTCTGCACTCAGTGGGGATTCTGCTTGAAGATTCTCTCCCTGTGCCCCTCCCCACCTCTTAAAATAAATAATTAAATCTTAAAAAAAATAGCCTTAAATATAAAATTTTTCTCTATATAATCCTCACATTAAAGATAAAAAACTGGGTACAACACTTCTTTTATTTCATTTCTCCATGTTGTAGAAAGTTAGGGGACTGACTTAGGTACCCTTTTCTTAATATCTATGTTGATAGTCATAGTTTTTATTCAGACTTTTTCTCCTTGATTAGTCAGAAGTTATTCTATATTATAAATTTCAAAATCTCTCTGCTTTCTTAAGACAGATTTTTTTTTTTTTTTTTTAGAGAGAGAAAGTGTGAAACCGGGGGGAGGGTGCGGGATTTAAAGTAAGAAGTAGATATTTTGACTTAAGAGTATATACTTGGAAGATATGATATATGCTAATGTCTAAGTAAATGTTTTATAAAAGATAAATCTGTTATCACTTTTATCTTTTGTACTAGAAAATAAAATGCAGATACAGAAAAAGACACAAAACAAATGTGTGGCTCGGTGAGATATTTTAAGGTGAACAGCCTTGTAACTATCATTCAAGTCAATAAATAGAGCTCAGAGACCTCTCCATGATGCCTACACCAGTTCTAATCCCTCCCTCCTTCCAAAAGTGATCATTATCCTGGTCACCACTTCCTTGCACTTCTTTATAATGTTACATCCATGTGAGAATTCTTAGCTAACATAATTTAGTAATTTTGCTATATTTTAAGTCATCCATAGTCTGTTGAAGAATGTTGGGTATTTGACCTGTAGAGTATCTGATGATTTAGATTTTGGAGTTAGTATACCAGCATCTGCATATGTCTTTTTTGTGATGTTATCAGCAGTTATCCTTAAGGCACAGGTCCATTAATTCATTGGAGGCTGCAAAATAAAGTCATATTCTCAGTCTATCACTTCTTTGAATTTAATTTTTAATTAATTAATTAATTAATTTAGTACTTTTAGAGAGATACACTCTTTGGTTACCCGTGGAATATTCAAATTGGAAAGCCGTGATAAATGCTTGAATTTATCCTTTTACTTGTATGACACTTGGTTCCCTATAATCCTTCAAATTAACCAATTACTTTATTTTTTCCAGTAGTTTAAAAAAAGTTTATTTTTAATTCCCATAATATCCATCACAGGACTGTGGGACTGTCCAGAACAATTGCTCTCCAGGTAGTGGGCGCAGCACACCAAACTACTTTGAGTTTCTGGCCCCTTTTTCTGTATGGGCTCCCATGACTGAGGCAGGAAAAGCACTAGAGTCTTGCACCAACAAATAAAGGCCTCAGCCCAGAACCAATTACTTTCTAAATATATTATGAATAAATGTGCGCGATCATTGCCAATGAGCACCTCTTCATTGCTCTCTCTTGACGCATTTTGACATGACTGTAATCATCTTTGAAGGCTTTCTTATTGTCTGATTTGGAGATATTTTACTCTGATCCTATTCATTTCCTGCTCTAGGCCCGGAATCAGCCATTTCTCCATGAAACCCCTATTTCGTTCAGTGCTAAATGGAAATTAAAGACTACAATCTGGGAATTAGGAATGCTCGTAACTGGATTGCATTCCATAGCTATGCAGTCAGCAAAACACAGTAGAAATGAATACCACAATAGCATGAATTCATATATATATTTCTAATTCAAATGTAGTTCTACAGGATTTTTTTCAATGAACTCTTCTATATTACATTTACATCTCCTTTCTTCCAAAGAATACTCATTATCACAAGTGATGATATAGTTCGAATGATTCATAGTTACTTATTTGCTTTATACAACATTAGATATTCAATAATCTCTGAATAACAATATTAATGTTACTACCTCTAATATAATTAATGAGAATAGTTAAACATGTTTTTTCATAAAAACCCTCCTCATTTATTTCATGATTTTAAAAATCTGAATATATAGCTGGTCAAACAATACTCCCTCCACTTTAGAAAATTTTTTTAAAGATTTAATTATATATTTGGGGGGGCAGACAGAGGGAGAGGAAGAGAGAGAATCTCCAGCAGACTCCCCGCTGAGCACAGAGCCCAACCCAGAGCTCGCTCTTATAGCCCTGAGATCATGACCAGAACTGAAATCAAGAGTCGAAAACTTAACTGACTGAGCCACCCAGGTGCCCTCTCCCTCCATTTTCCCTCCATTTTAACCTTCAGTTTAGTCTTACCCAGATCTACAAATATCCATAGGCTTAATGCTGCCCACAATTCTTATGGTAATGTTATACAGTCATTTTAGTTGTCTGAAGTTCATTCTCTAGTAAATTCCTCAGGAAGGGCTTAGAGGAACAATATTTCCTGAGTTCTGACATGTGATAATAGTTTGGAGTTTTATAGTTGAAATAGTTTTGCTCCTTTTAAACCCTCATTTCTCCCCTTGCATATCTTAAATATGTTACTCTGTTTCCTTTGGGGTTAAAATTCTCTTACTGTCAAAAAGACTGATGATGGGCAGCGCCTGGGTGGCTCAGTTGGTTAAGCGACTGCCTTCGGCTCAGGTCATGATCCTGGAGTCCCTGGATTGAGTCCCACATCAGGCTCCCTGCTCGGCAGGGAGTCTGCTTCGCCCTCTGACCCTACTCCCTCTCATGTTCTCTGTCTCTCAAATAAATAAATAAAATCTTAAAAAAAAAAAGACTGATGATAAGCTAATTTTCCCCCTTATATTGACTTATAATTCAATTTCTTTCTGTGCCTAATGTCAAAAAGTTTGTTTTTTTTCTTTGAAGCCAAGTATTTCTTGGCATTGTTTATTTTGAGACTATACTCTCATGTATGTGGTAATGTTTCAATATGTAATTTTAATGCTTCTTTATATAAGGAAGTTTTCCTGAATTGGAATTTTTAGTGTTTTTTCCCTCCTAACTCTTCCTCTATTCTTTGTGCTGCTATTAATGTTTGTTGAGCCTTCCTTCTTGGATTTTCTTTGCTTATCTTCAATATTTGTCACTTTCCCTCTCTCTCTCTCAACCTCTTTCATTTACGTCTGGATTTTTAACATTTTCACTTCTTTACCCTCTATGTCTCCTTGGGTGTAAACTGTTGTGTTCATTTTTGTTTGTGTTTCTCTTATTTTTGAAAAGATGGTTTCTTTTATTTTTATCTTTTTCTTGAGTGCTGTCAATATGCTTGAATTTTTCTTTCATGTTATTTTTAATGTGTTTTTCATGTCTTAAATAATTTTTAATGTACTTTAGCTTACCTTGAACTAACATGTAACAGTTCATATATCCATATAGGATATATTTTTTGCCATGCTTCCATTTAAAAACTTTGTATGGAATTTTACCTCAATACTTTTTATTTCCTAATTTGATGTGAAATTATTTTTTTCTGAACTTTTAGTAGGAGGTTTGGAAGTGTTCCTAAACTTCTCTCAATTCCTCCTCTCTAATCTGACACCAAAACTATTGAAACTTGTTTTCTAATATTTCCTGGTTTTGTCTCCCTCTTCACTTTTCTCTGAAAGTTTTCTTCCTTTCATCTCTATTGTAATTGTCTTGCTCAATTTTGATTTTGCTCCAGGCAGTTTCTCCTTAGCTTAGGAGACCTAACTGGTCACCTTGAGATTTCCCAGGAGCCAAAGTGCTCTGGCCTTTTTACATTATTTTTCCTGTGGACCCCTCAGCTCATCTCATATTGGTTTTGGCAAAAACATGATCAGTTTCAGCTACTGTTTTTACATGGCACTACCATTGTCTAGGTGTGTTACATATTTTGAGGTTCTCCTTTTCTTACTTTCTGTCAGACACCATGTTGCTTTCCTCTGCTTCCTCATGCACAGAAGCTGATAAAATATGGGTCTTCTGGTCATGGGTGGTTGGTCCTCAACCACTTGTATTTTGAAGTTTATAGGGATACCTTGCCACCTTGCTTTTCTATAAATATTGCTTATGAGTTATGGATACACTCTTCAGCTGTTTTGTTTGTCTTACTATCTGGTTGCTCCATGTTTATGAGAATCAAAAATCATATTACCATAACCATCCTCTTATAATCTCCCTGTCCCCTCCCTTCCCTGCCCTTTCTTTTTTTTTGTCTTTTTCTTTTCACAACCCAACACAGTGTTTAAGAGATTCTGCAACCAGATTACATGGGTTCAAATCCCAGCTCTACCACTACAATCAGTGTTACCTTGGCACACTGTCTCCTGAACTCTAAAATTGTGATAATAACAAATGTATCCTAAAGGATTGTTATGGGGCTAAATGAGTTAATATTTTAAAGCATTTATAATTATGCCTGTACATGATAATTGCAATGTATGTGTTTGTTAAGTAAATTTTAGCCTTAATATACAGTATATCAGTCATTTAAAAATTCAGTTAATGTATCATTCAAAACAGAAAAATACCATCACTGCCATTCCTTTATTATCTTATTAAAAACTATAATTCAAAAAAAATGAAATCTTGCCATTTGCAACAATGTGGATGGAAATAGAGGGTATTATGCTAAGTGAAATAAGTCAACCAGAGAAAGACGTGTATCATATGACCTCACTGATATGAGGAATTCTTAATCTCAGGAAACAAACTGACGGTTGCTGGAGTGGTGGGGGTGGGAGGGATGGGGTGGCTGGGTGATGGACATTGGGGAGGGTATGTGCTATGGTGAGCGCTGTGAATTGTGTGAGACTGTTGAATCACAGACCTGTACCTCTGAAACAAATAATACATTATATGTTAAAAAAAAAAAAAGAAGATAGCAGGAAGGGAAAAATAAAGGGGGGTGGATATAGGAGGCGGAGATGAACCATGAGAGACTATGGACTCTGAGAAACAAACTGAGGGTTCTAGAGGGGAGGGGGGTGGGGGGATGTGTTAGCCTGGTGATGGGTATTAAAGAGGGCACGTACTGCATGGAGCACTGGGTGTTATACGCAAACAATGAATCATGGAACACTACATCAAAAACTAAAAAAAACCCCCCAAAACTGTAATTCATATCCTGATTCCCCATTTGTTAGCCTATTAAAGAATAGGATAGTTATTCTAGGATATGTTGGGAATGGTCCTTTGATACTGACCATTTATTGAGAAAATGATAATATTAATAACAAAAACAACAGCAAAATCAGAGGCATTGCCGCAATTAATATGATGATGATGATTATCCATTATCCATTAATATGACGAGGATGATTATTAATGATTACAGTAGTATTCAAAGGTTAAATAATTATGAAGAACTAGGAACAAACATAAGGATTTTATAAAAGTTCACAGAAGACTATCAAAGTGACATTTGGAAAAGAAAATGTATAATATTTTTAAAAAGAGAACTAGCTTTATAAGCATGTGAATTTGGAGGAGAGCGGGCAAGCCAGTTACTTTAACAAGAACCATAAATGCCTTGTTAGAGAAAAGCATGGTGAATCAATCAGAGTTAGTGTACTGGCTAATATGTTGTCTTTTGATTGGTTTCTCCATTACTGGCCTATCAAGGTTAATTTTGTATGTTTCAACTTACCACAGGTTATTGGTTTGTCTTCTCATCCACAGCAGAGTTCAAAATGAGCACACCTTCCCCACAGAGCAAGTGCTATGAGCAGTGTAGCAGATCATCTGCTTCAAGGTCTTCTTCCTACTACCAGGTGTATTGCTCGACATGAGGCCAAGAGTGTGAACTATTTGCACTGAGAAAAAACAGCAGTGAAATTGAAAATATTAGCATGTGGTATGACTATAAGTCAATTCTCACTGTGGTTGCCTCTGGTTCTCTTCTGCATGATATGCTTTCTTCGAACTCAGGACAAAGGGGTCATTTTCTTTTTCTCTCCTTTAAATCTCTTGCTTGTTGTATTTTCCAAATTCCATAGTTGTAATTACGGTCAAGATAAACCTGCTTAACTTATGTGGCTTAGAATTCTAGAACATGTCCCATGGTGTGAATGTTTAAAGAATAATTAGCCTATGTGGTGAAAATTGGCAAGTAACTCCAATTCACAAAAATTTTAATTTAAAATATTGGTTTTGAATATGCCATGAAGTTCTGAGGAATATGACACTCCAGCCCCAGGCTATAGCTACCAATTCTAACTTTCCATTTCACAATCACCACTATCAAGATATTATGTGATTGTGTGCTTTTGACAAATAATGTTGACAAAATTGTGGCATGGGCCTTGTCAACGTGTGGCTTACACATTTGAGCAAATGATAAAAAACTGAATCGATTATTTGCCAAATTTCAAGGTGTTTTTGCCACATCAGTATTTTGAAACATCCCTTATTTTTAGATGTGTTGAACACTTTATATTTCAACATTTATGGTTAATTTTGGTTATATTTTGCATATGACTTAATTGAATAAAATGTAATGGCCTCATAGGCATTTCTTATTGTCACTGCAAAGCCAGTCTAATTAAATTTTAGGGCCCTCAATATTAGTGTTTATGATCACTTCTCAGTTTCTGGTTAGAAAATTAAATCAGAACATTTTGATACTAATACTCTGCCAAGTGATTTTTTTGGACTGTTCTAATTCTAAAAAATATAGCATACATATTATTTTTCTTGTTGTTGAAAATGTCCCTTATTTGAATTAAAAAGAACCTTTGCATTTCCCATTGAGCACCAGAAAGTGAATAATACTTCTATTGTCTTCAATTGAAGGTAATTATTAAATTGTGTTCATAGCCTTTTCTTCTTATAATGAATTATCAATAGGCTGAATGTCATATCACTTTTAAAACATGCTTTAGCAGGAAATATATAATATGACAGAAAATTATTTGCTTAGAGAATACCTATGTATCTTGATATACTCTCATATACAATATTCATATTCACACACAATTTCAAAGGAAAAATAATTATATATTTATAGAAAGTTATAATTTATATAATTAAATAATAAAAGTAAATTTAAGCTATTAGATATGCAATTAAATTTCTTTTGTGCAGCAAAATAATTTTAGGAATATTTTGGCATAAACTAAGCTATGATTTATAGGGAGATGGTAGATAGGGAGTTGATTCAACATAATTTATTAGAGAGTTTTGAAATGGTGAGACAACAGCTCCATACTACTTCTAGGCACAATTTTAATGAAGGTAAAAATTTTTATAATTTTCCTATATTAACATCCACTTACTACTGTCCCTACCCCTCTTGGTAGATGTTTTAAAAGTTATTATTTTCCTTTGCTAATTTCTTTTTTCTGGGCAATTGACCCAGGCCTCGCTCCATTTGGAACTACCCTTTCTGTTTCAGGGCAGGGATATAATCTTCTCAGATAGTGATCCAATAAATGATAATTTAATATCAGTTCACCCCCTTTAAGTTCACTTACCTGGACACTAAGATGATCACTTACTCATCATTCAAAGCTTATTATCAGATTCAGTTTTTTTCCCCATTGAAATTATATTGAAATGTACTACAATACCTGGGGACAGTGTAAGTCAACATTCCTGGCAACTTACTATGTGGTAAGCACAGTGCTATTAGCTTTACATACTTATTTCTCAAGACTCTTTCAAGTGCAAATTTATCTTAGGCAAAAATGAAGAGAAATTATTGGCCTTCTAAGCAGCAGGGTCCAGTATGGATTTAGGCACAGCTGGATTCAGGGGCTCAAAAATGATATTGGTACCATGTTTTAATTTTTATTCTATCTTGTTTTGGTTTCATTCTACAGGAAGTCTCCTTTTACATGGCTAGGAAAATGGGTGCCCGAAATAAATATAATCATACATATATGAGTATAAATGTATAACATAACTTATGATATATCTTAATTCATTTGATATTCATAACAACCCCATGAGGTAGACACTATTTTTTTTATCTCAATTGTAGATGTGAGGAAACTGTAACACAGAAATGTTTAACTAACTTTCACAACATCATACAACTCCATAGTGGCAAGTCCAGGTTCCCAACCCAAAGGAGTCACATTAGAATCAATGCTCTTTACCACTCCACTCACTCTACTCCATTCTATTAGACCTCTGTCTAAATAGATGCACAGAAGTCTGTGGTTACACAGCATTATTTATGTCCCTCCTCTCAAACTGATCTTTGTGTGTCTTGAGATGGAGCAATAATTCACCTGGAAAGACAGATACTGGATATCCAAAAAAAAAAAAAAAGAGGTGTTGTGATGGTATTGTCCAGTGGCCTCTGGGTCACATATTTACACTTTGGGTTGGGGTGGGAATGGGGGGCTTGCTATTGGGCTGATACTCCTACCATATCTAGCTGATAAGTAAAGGATAATGTTGAAAAAGGAAAATAGGTTGGTTTTTTTTTGACACAAAAGGATACCTTGAATTCTGTGTGACAAAAAAAATATTCGTTACTTTCAGCTGCTTAACAACTGCATACCTGTGGTTTTTAAACTTGTCCATAAGGTTTTTGACACTCCCTCTTCAAAAGATTCTCTTCACCTGGTGTGTGGACTTTGTGACTCACATCCAATGACTAGAATGTGCTAAAAGTGAAGGTATACATGACTTTTGAAGGAAGTCATAATGGGCATTACAGCTCCCTTGTCTCACTCTCTGTCAGCTCACTCACTCTGAGGGAAACCAGCTGCCATGTTGTGAGGACACTCAAGCAATCTCACACAGCGATCCATCCGGCAAGGTACTGAGGCCTCCCGCCAACTACTATGACTTGATAGTTCTCTTTAAAAAGATTAAAACAAGAAAAACTTTGTTTTATATTTACCAACATGTTTATCATTTTTTAAATTAAGCTTTGTATTTCAATTCCAGGGTAGTTAACATACAGTGTTATATTAGGTTCAGGGGTACAATATAGTGATTCAATAATTCTATGCATCATTACTCAGTGTTCATCATGATAAGTGTACTCTTAATCCCCTTCACCTATTTCACCCATCCCCCCATCCACCCCATCCACCTCCCCTCTGATATGCTTTATTTTAAATGAGAACCCTCAGTTAAAGTTATTTTCAGCAAAAACATTTTTTACCTGAAGTGTACTTCAGAATACATGGTTCTAAAAGATATATATGTATCTTTATACACAAAGATTATATATATATATATATATATATATATATAAATAAGCATTCCATTTAAGAAAAACAGAATACACTTTTTCTTCAAGTACACAGAGGAATCCCCTAGTTAAATCACATAAAAAGAGACATGACAAATATTACAAATTTAAGATGACTGGTGTCAGGTCTCATTTCATAAGCAGACCAAAGCACATCTAGTTAAAACTCACCACATTTAGACCAGGGACCAAATACCACCCATGGCAGGCAAGGAGAGCCTCTGCAATGACTGGCCTGAAGGACAGAGCAGCCAGGACACAACAGCAGAGCATATGCAGCATACACTGGAGACACTCCCTGAAGTGCCAGGCCCTGGGAACTACAAGACCTCTTCTTCACAAGGCCATTACTTTCAGGAGCAGGAGAAGTAGCTGGCTTTTCTAACACACAGAAGAAGGCAGAGACTTAGACAAAATGCCAAGATGGAGGAATTTATCCCAAATGAAAGAACAAGATAAGGACATGGCAAGAGATCTAAGTGAAACAAATATAAGTAACATGCCTGATGGAGAATTTAATGCAACAATTATAAGGATACTCACTGGGTTTCAGAAAAGAATAAAAGACATCAGTGAGACCCTTACAATAGACATAAAAGAGTTAAAAAAAGAATCAGAGATGAGGAATGCAATAAATGAGATTAGAAACAGGCTTGATGCAATGAACAGCAGGTTGGAAAAAGCAGAGGAATGAATCAGTGACTAGAAGACAAAATAATGGAAAATAACGAAGCTGAACAAAAGAGAAAGAATTATGCAACCTGAGAATAGACGTAGGGAACACAGTGACTCCAACAAACATAATAACATTCATATTATAGGAGTTCCAGAAAAAGGAGAGAAAAGGGGGCAGAAAATTTATTTAAAAAAATAATATCTGAAAACTACCCTAATCTGGGGAAGGAAACAGACATCCAAATCCAGGAGCACAGAGAACTCTCATCAAAATCAACAGAAGCAAGCCAACACCAAGACATATTGTAATTACATTTTCAAAATATTGTGATAAAGAAAAAACCTTGAATGAAGGAATAAAAAAGAAGTCATTAACTTACAAGGGAAAATCCAGAAGGCTAGCTGGAGAGTTCTCAACAAAAACTTGGCAAGCCAGAAGAGAGTGGCATGATATATTCAAAGTGCTGAATGGGAAAAATCTGCAGCCAAGACAAACAAAAACTAAAGGAGTTCATGACCACTAACACAGCCCTACAAGAAATATTGAAGGGTACTCTTTGAGTGCTAAGGAGAGACCAAAAGTGACAATCAAAGGATCAGAGAAGCTCACCAGAAATGACAAAACAAGTAATAAAATGGCAATAATTACATATATATCCATAATTACTTTATAAATAGATTAAACACTCCATTCAAATGACATAGGGTGTCAGAATGGACAAAAAAAATGAGACCCGTCTATATGCTGCCTACCAGAGACTCATTTTAGACCTAAATATACCTGTAGATTGAAAGCAAGGGGGTGGAGAAACATCACACAAATGGATGTTTAAAAGAAAGTCAGAGTAATAATATGTATATTGGACAACCTAGATTTTTTGTTGTTGTATTGTTTTTATCCTGCTTTGGAATTAGGGTAGTAATGGCCTCATTGAATGATTTTGAATGTGTTCCCTCTATTTCATTATTTGTAAGATTTTGTTAAAGCTTGTCATTAATTACCTTTTTTTTAAAGTTTGGTAGAATTCACCAATGAAATCATGTGATCTTGGGCTTTTCTGTGCTGGGAGACTTTGATTCCTAATTCAACTATTCATTCTTATTATTGGCTTAAGAAGATTTACTACTTCTTGTATTCAAGATTCATGATTCAATCTTGGTAACTTATGCATCTTTGGAAATTGTCTGTTTTTGTTTTTGTTTTTTCTAAGTTATCCAACTGTTAGTATATAATTGTTTATAGTAATCACAGTTATCACACTATGTATTTCTGTGGTTATCTGTTGTATTGTTTTCTCTTCCATTTCCCATTTTGGTTTTTAAGCCTTCTCTCTTTTTTCTTAATTAATGTAGTTAAATTATTGCCAATTTTGTTTTATTTGTTTGGAAAAACTGATCATTACTTTCAATGTTATGTTATTGTTTATTCTGGTCTCTATTTTATTTATTTCTGAGTTTTCTTTGTTTTTTCCTTCCTCTGCTGAATTTCAGCTAAGCTTCTTTTTCTGATTCCTTGTAGTATAACATTAAGTTGTTTATTTGAACTTTTTTCCTTAATACAAGCATTTATACCATAAATTTCACTCTAAAGTCTGCTTTTGCTCTATCCCACAGGTTTTGGAATATTGTATTTTCTTTTTCTTTCGTCTTGAGACATATTTTGATTTGCCATTTGATTTCTTATTTGGCCCATTGCTTGTGCAGTAGTGTGTCGTTTAATATTTACATGTTAAATGTAAATATTTACATTATGGATTTTCCAGCTTTGTTTTATTACTGATCTTTAGTTTTGTACCATTTTAGTTGAAAAATATACTTGTTTATCATTTCTAGTGCTCTTCATTCGTATATGTAGATCCAGATTTTCATCTGGTATCATTTACCTTCTGCTCAAGGAACTTCCTTTAGTATTTCTTGTATTTTAGTTCTAATAGGGATAAAATCTGTAAATTTTTTATTTAAAAAATTCTTTCTTTTTTCTTCATTACTGAAAGATATTTCACCAGGTAAAAGTTCTAGGTTGACAGGTCTTTTCCTTTCATTGCTTTAAAGATGTCTCTCCATTGTCTTCAGGCTGGCATTGTTTCTGACAGTAAGGCTGTTGTATTTGTCTTTGTTCTTTTACACTTAATGTGTACATTTTTATTTGTCTTTAGTAATCTGATTATAATGTGCATAGGCATTTTTGTTATTATTCTGATTCGTGTTTGTTGAGCTTATTAGATCTGTGGGCTTATGTTTTTCATCAAATTTGAAGAATTTTCAGCTATGAAGTCTTAACATATTTTTGTTCTTCCCACTCCTCTCTTCTGAGATTCTGGTAAAATTAGTCCAGTAGTTACTAGATCAGTAGTTATTTTCCAAATGCTCTGTTCATTAAAAAAATATATATATTTGTTTTTATTTCAGTACTTCAGTTTGGATATTTCTGATTATTATATCTTCAATTCCAATATATTTTCTTCTGCACTGTTTAATCTGCTGCTATGATTGCCCGACAGGAGAACCAAGTGGCACCTGGAAATCTTGGAGGATAGGAGGTTTATTTAACTCTGGCAGGCTCAGAGGAGAGTGGTCTCCAAAGGTCTGAGCCCCAAGCACAAACAAAGGGCAGAATTTATACACTTCTACTTCCACATACTTGGAACTTTTGGTGCGTGTGGGAAGCGGGGCAGGGAGAAGAACCTGGGAAGAGCCTCAGGACAAGGACTGGGACTCTCTTGCTGGCTCGGTCAGCCATCTTAGGACACAGATTTTCCTTATCATTCCCCCCTTTGAGGCCCCTTTAAACACGTAGTTTAGAAGGCATCATCTTCCTCTTCTAAGGGGCGATAGTGAGTAAGAAGTAACTGGAGTCTGATTTTAGCAATTTGAGTAGTAATAAACCTAGTAAGGGCATTAAGAATACAAGAACCAAATACCACTATGAGGAGAAGCAATAGGAGGGGGCCGACGAGGGGGGTGAACCAAGGGGGGTGTGAGAGAGTATCCCACCAAGTTGTCCGCTGGAGTGTTTCCCACCAGTGATGTACTCATTCCTGTAATTGGGTCAGAGTTTCTTGGACCACCCCTGATTCATTAGCAGAAAAACAACACTCCTCCTGTAAGAAGAGGCAGAGCCCCCCTTGTGCGACCGTGAGCAAGTCAAGCCCACGCCTGTTTTGGAGGACAACTGAGGCCAGTGAATCGAGTTGTTGCTGTAGGGCCAGGGCAAACTGAGTGAGGGTGGAAAAATCCACTGTGAGTTGTTGAGTTAACCCCTGGTACTAAACCTGAGACATCCTGACGCCAGTGGCGCTGGGGGCAACGCCTGATGAGGCCAGCAGGCTTACGATAAGAGGGATGGCCACAGGGGAGCATTGAGGGCAGCTAGGAGGTCTCCATATGAGTGGGGTATCACTCCCGGGGAGGACTGAAAGATCGGGTAAGAGATTGACAAGCATGCATGATTGATCACACGGGGTGATGCAGATGTATACACCTTGATCACAAGCCAAAAAGGCGTTGTTAGGTGTATAGACCCAACTGTGGCCTGTGATGGGAGAGGAGGATTTGCCATACAGCGGTACCAGGACCAGAGAGGGATAATCTGAGGCCCCCGGTGCCGAGGTGGGAAGTGACCCAGTAGATTGGTTGAGGATGACACCTAGGTATTGGATGGGACCAGGCTTCATACAGATCCAGCAGTCAAATGCTAGAGGTGGATTTGAGTGGTTAAGCACTTGGTGGGAGGTGTTAATCATACCTAACAGTTGTGCTATAGATGCTTGCTGCATGTGGATGGGAGACCCAGGGATGCACCAGGGCGAGTTATTTTTTGTATGACTCTGGGGTTTGACTGTAAGGCATGGAGTGAACATGGACTTAATCATAAATTTGGCCATGGGGTCAGTCCCCATAGAGTGATATTGGCCCAACAGGAGAATGATTCCTGTAGCCCATGATGTGGCACTGGGTTCTAAGACTGAGAGGGTGAGCGGTATACAGTGATTGTTGGGGCAAGAGGATGGGGTGGCGTTGTGTGACAAGGAAATCCAGATGTCGCTGTGCTGTTTGAGGTGCCATCTGGTGGACCATTGTTTCATTCACAGCCAAGTCGCCACCCATGACTCACATCCCCAGGCTTGCAAGCAGAACTGAGGGCAGGAGTTTGGCTGTTGAGGCATAGGGCCCCCACAGATGTAGATATCTACCAGCCAGTAACCAGAGTGAGGGCCATGGTAGGAACACCATCTATGAGGTTCCCAGGAGGTATCAAGAAGCTGGCATCTATCAAAATGGAGGTTAACCTTTGGTGTGTGGCCATCCCAGGTGGAAGAAACCAATGGGGTGCTGGTGCAGGATTGAGGGGAATAAGCTGGAAAGTCCATTTGCCAGTAACCGTGATATGAGAGTTGCCCCCCGTGCCAGGCTGGACAAGCTAGAGGCAGTGAGGATGAACAACACACCAGGCAGCAGAAGACCGGGACTGACTGGGGCCAGGAAAACCATGGTGAAATGTGCTCAGGAGTAGACAGCAGAGGGCCAATAAAAGTGGGATCTATGACCTTAGTTAGAGGGAGTCATCGTGGCTAACCTGTCGGCAGATGAAACCCATGGACAAGTAAGTGCAGTAATAAACCCTAGGGACATCCAATGAGCAATGTCAATAGTAAGTCTCAGGGGGAAAGTCCAGTCAGGAGGGGCAACAGTGTAGAATCTGACTCCCAAGATGAGGGTAATCACGCCAATGACAGCCGGGGACCATGGTGAGCAGGTGTCCATCAGTAGGTGGGTCTTGTCGAAGGTGAAGCCAGAGTGGGTTCACGAAGTCTGGCTGGACTCTCCACTGGCATGGCTCCTCATCCGAATGATGAGTTTTCTTCATTCTGGAGTGGTGGACCCATGGGGTGACACCTGAGACCTTGGGGGCAGTAGCGTCATTTAGAACAACAGTGTGCAGCCCTGTCCACTGCGGTTTGAGGGGGTCTTTCTTCCAATCTTTGACCCAAACTGACTCCCCTGTCTGGAAGGAGTGTACCTGAGACCCTAAGGAGATTGGGGCCCTCTCAATGGTGTACTTTTATAATTTATTTAGGGGGGCCCCCAGGGCCTGATGCTCCTCCTTTATCCCTTTATCTCCAACCTGATGCAAGTTTCCTGGAAGGCTTCCCAAACACGGGGGAGGCCGTCCATGTATTAATTCGAATGGTGAGAAACCTGATGTCCCGGGCATGCAGCAAGCATGCAGGAAAGCTAGGGGTAGCACTCTGGCCATGGGAGGTTAGTCTCCTGACAAAACTTTGCTAAGGTTCCCTTGAGGGTGCGATTCATTTGCTCTACTTTCCCTGAACTTTGGGGCCGGTAAGCGGTGTGGAGTCTCCAGGTGATGTTGAGAGATTTGGTCAAGACCTGTACAATGTCTGCCACAAATGCGGGTCCATTATCACTATGGATTGTTAATGGCAGGCCGAACTGGGGCACGATGTCCCACAAGAGGACTTTAGCTACTTCCCAGCTTTGCTCTGTCTTAGTCAGGAAGGTTTCAACCCACCCAGAGTATGTGCATACTATTACTAGGAGATATCTGAACCCCTGCTTGGCTGCACATCTGTGAAGTCTACCTCTAGATCTTCGAAAGGGGTTGTTCCCATCCTCTGGCAGGGACTGTGGTGCAGACTGAGCATTATTTTTAGCACATGTTATGCATTGTTCATTCATTGTTCGGCATAATTCTGGCTGCTGACTGATGTAGTAGTGCTTCTTGAGAAGGGCCTCTAATGCAGTTTTTCCCAGATGAGTGAGCTGGTGGTATTCTTTGACTAGATGCCCTCCAGTTGGTGTTGGAACAAAGATGTGCCTGTCTGGCATCATACACCATCCCTTTTCAGTCAGGGTGGCTCCCTCAGCCTATTCCTTTTCCTTTTTAGTGTAACTGGGTGGAGGGACTTCTTCTGGGGGTGTTAGGGCCATGGTGAGGGAAGGGGCTCTGTCCATGTCCTCACTGGCTGCGGTCGTGGCTGCCTCATCTCCCAGATGATTTCCCCATGCTATGGGGTCATCTCCTTTCTGGTGTCCCTTACAGTGCAGGATTGCTACTTCCTTTGGAAGCCAGACAGCTTCAAGGAGTCTCAGTATCTCCTCCTTGTTCTTAATAGCTTTTCCTGCTGCAGTTAAGAGGCCCCTTTCCTTGTAGATGGCTCCATGTATATGTGTAGTAGCAAAGGCATACCGAGAGTCAGTATAGATGTTGACTCTCCTCCCTTCACCGAGGGTGAGGGCTTGGACTAAGGCATATAATTCAGCCCACTGAGCTGACCACCCAGCTGGTAATGCCTTAGCTTCTAAAACTTCAGTGGTTGTGGTTACTGCATAACCCACTTTCCGGGCACCCTCCTGTAGGTAACTGCTACCTTCACTGAACAGCGTGAGCTCTGGATTCTTTATGGCTTGATCCCGCAGATCTGGACGGCTAGTGTAGACTTCATCAGTCACCTCAGAGCAGTCATGGTCCGGTTTCCCCTCTTCCGTGGGGAAAAAGTTTGCTGGATTTAATGTCCTTACTGTTTCGATAATGACCCATGGGTTTTCGCAGAGGAGCCCTTGGTATTGTGCCAGCCGAGAGTTGGAAAGGAAGTTGTGTCACTGTGCATTCATGAAGGACACAACTGCAAGAGGGACCTTGACGTTAAGTTCTTGCCTCAGGGTAAGTTTGTCCACCTCCTTGATGAGTAGGACTGTGGCTGCCAGTGCCCTGAGGCACAGTGGCCTTCCCACTGCCACAGGGTCCAGCTTCTTTGACAGGTAAGCAACTGGCCATTGCCAGGGTCCAAAAAGAGATTGAAGGGTTTTTCTACATCTGGTAGGCCCAGGGCTGGAGCCCACCTCAGGGCAGTATTTATCTCTGTGAAAACAGCTTTTGCTTTTTGTATCGGACCTTTTGTCAGCAGATTTGTGCCTTCCTCTATAAGACTTGGTATCCCGAGTCTGACAGGAGCTGTAGGAGGGCCTTGGTGCCTTTTGTGCAGTCTTCTTGTGTGTCACTGGCAAGGAGGAGGTCATTCACATACTGGAGGAGGGTGCATCGTGTGGCCTCTCTTGAGAAGCTGGCAAGGTCTGTGGCCAGCCCTTCCCCAAAAAGGGTTCATGACTTTTTAAACCCCTGTGGGAGGTGCGTCCAAGCCAATTGCATCTGGAGCCCTATATCTGGTTCAGACCATTCAAAGCTAAGCAGCTAAACTTAGCTTAGCGGAGGCAGAAGAAGGCATCCTTCAAATCTAGGCAAGTGAACCATCTGGCTGACCCTGGGATTCGGCCAAGGAGGGTGTATGGATTCGGGACCACTGGGTGCAGATAGATGGTCACCTTGTTGATGGCCTGCAGGTCTTCAACTGGTTGGTATTCCCTTCCCGGCTTCTTGATTGGCAGGAGTGGGATATTCCAGGCTGACTGGCACTCGACTAGAATACCTGCTTCTTTGAGTTTGGTCAGATGTTCTTGGACGCCGATCTTAGCTTCTTGTGGAAAGGGGGTATTGCCTTTGCCTCTGAGGTTGGGCTCCTGGGATCAGTTCAACAATGATAGAGGCCCAATTCCGGGCTAGTCCGGATGGGTTGTTTTCAGTCCATACTGAAGGGAAGGTGAGTCTGAACTCCGGCGGGCTGCTCAGTTGGGCCTGGGCACAGAATAGCCTCCATTCTTCTTCCCTTGGCGTGGTAATTGCTAGTATTAGAGACCCCATCTCCTCTTGCCTTGGGTTCAGTCAGAGGCTAATGTGTCCAGTGGGCTCAAAGATTATCTGAGCCCCAAGCTTGGAGAGTATGTCTTGGCCCAGGAGAGGGATGGGACAATCAGGCAGATAAAGGAATTCATGTCTGACCTTGTGGCCCCTGAGTTCACACTGGTGAGCCTGGCAAAAGGGCTGTTGTATCACCTGCATCCCAGTGGCCCCAAGGATGGTCACAGGCCTTTTGCTGAAGAGTGCAAGTGGGGAGGTGACAACAGAGTGCTCAGCCCCAGTATCAACCATAAAATCACTGATTGGCTCCCCACCTTCATTTTGACTGTGGACTCATGGGGGCCAAGGAAGAAAAAGCCCGGTCCCCCTCAGTCTGAGTGCATTCCTGCAAAGCCTATGAGGTCCTCCTCTGGGGGTTCTTCCTTGTAGCGGCTGGACTTTTGAGCCTTTCCCTGGTTGGGACATTCATTTTTCCAGTGCCCTTTCTCTTTACAGTAGGCACATTGATCCCTTACCAAGGGGGTTCTGGGCTTCCCCCCTTTCAGTGGGCAGGGTCTCCCCGCCTTTGTGTTGTCCTTTTCTTTCAGGGCGGTGGCGAGGAGGCTGACTTTCTTTTTCATCTTTTTGTTGGCTTCCCGTTCAGCTGCGATCTCCCTGTTCATGTAGACCTTATTGGAAATCTCTGTTAGTTGGGTGATGTTCATCCTGGCAAACCCCTCTAGTTTCCGAAGATTTTTTCTGATGTCTGGGGTAGCCTGAGCCATGAAGGAGGTGTTTACCATCTGTTGGCTTTCCTGTGCCTCGGGGTCAAATGGAGTGTATCCTGTAGGTTTCACATAGTCATTCGTAGTAGTCCCTGGGGGATTCCCCTGGTTGTTGAGTGACCAAGGATACCTTAGTCATGTTTATGGGTTTCTTAGCTCCTGCCCGGATTCCCTGGAGGAGGGCCTCCTGGTACCGGTGGATGTGGGCCTGTCCCTCGGTTGTGGTGAAGTCCCATGCTGGGTGGTCTTCGGGTGCAGCCGGATTAGCCTAGGCAGCAGGGTTGATGACTCTGGTGCGTGCTCTTCCAGGTACTGCCATATACCTTTCATTATTCTCCTTTCCTCTGTGTTAAACAGGGTGAGGAGTAGCTGTTGGCAGTCTTCCCAGGTTGCCTGATGAATCTGGAAGAGGGATTCTATGAGGTCTACCATAGACTGTGGTTTCTCAGAGTAGGATGAGGTGTTATGTTTCCAGTTGAGGAGGTTGGTGGCGGAGAAGGGCTGATACTACATCATGGAATGGCCGGGTTGGACCACCCCATCTTCATTGCGCCTCTCGGGTTCCCGTGTCTCTCATACCGGCATTTGAAGGGCACTTGCACCTGGCCTGGGGTGCAGCCTGGCTGCTGGTCCTGGAGTAAGTGGATCTTTTGGGCCTGGTGGCACCAGTGGATCCTCTGTGCCTGGGGGCACCAGTGAAACTGATGGCGGCAGAGTGTCTGGAGGTGAAGGGCCAGGTGTAGATGGTCTTGGGGGTACATACGGTGGGGGCAGGGTCAGTTTGTCCTCTGGATCTCTGGCTAGGATTTGTGGAGACTGGGGCTTTTGTTGATTTTCTTTAGGTCAGTTGGATGAAGTGATTAAGACACTGGCCTGTCCCTGCCTACTGCAAGCAAGTCTCACCCAGGGGTGAAGGGTCTGAGCCATTCCTAGCCAGGAGTCAATGTACAGAAAATGGTCAGGGTGTCCTGGTTCTCCTGTGATGACTTGCCATACTTGACGAATCGTTGGGATGTCCAATATCCCTTCTGAAGGCCACCTGACATCAAAGGTGGGCCATTCTAATTCATACAGGGTTCCCAACTTGCTGGGATTCATCCTGACTCCATAGTCTCCCAAAACCCCTTCTTGAAATTTTTGATCATGGTCTCTAGAACCGTAGGTTTACTCTGCCCTGACCCCATGGTGATGTCCCTGTTTGTGGTGGTGTAGAGACAGACAAAGGGGGGCTGCCTCCTGAGGTGAACAGACCAATCAGATGCCCGTCTGGCCGTGTCCCGAAGGAGCTTAGGTGAGGCTTAGCCATAGTGGTCTCAGTGTTGTGACTTATGATCGGAAACTATTCCCATGCTGCCATAGACTGTATGCTATTCACCATGGAATCGCCAGATGGGCCCACTCAGACTGTAAGCTTCTGGGGACCTTAAGGGTGCCTGCCCGTGGAGTCACAGAATCAGTCCGCTTGAGCAAGCCGGGTCGGACTGCACATTCACTCACACATTCACACTCCAGACGTTATTACGTTCCCTCCCTGGCAATCCCTACCTGTGAGACCTCTAAGAGGTCTCTGGGAGGTGATCAGGCTCCCCTTCTACCCTGACAGGTGGGCCTGTCTGGGTCCTGGGGCCCCAGACCTTACCAGAATCTGATGTTGGGACCAGGTCCTCACCTGCCAAGTCTCCTCGAGTCCGGCGGGAACAGTGGAGCAGGGCTGGCCCAAGGTGACTGGGGTGAGAGACTGCTGAAAATTAGGCAGTGTGCGCCTCCTCCGTTATGATCCCTCATTCCGTCACCATCCCGCCATTTCCTCAAACCGGTGGCAACAATGGGCCAGCGCGGTTGGGTTTCCCGGCCAGGGAACCAAACGTTGCGGAACCTGGACTGGATCGCCCGAGGGAAGAACCAAGCGGCACCCGGAGATCTTGGAGGATAGGAGGTTTATTTAACGCCAGTGGGCTCAGAGGAGAATCTGAGCCCTGAGCACAAAGGGGTCAATTTATACACTTCTACTTCCACATACTTGGAACTTTTGGCACGTGCGTGAAGCAGGGCAGGGAGAAGAACCCGGAAGAGCCCCAGGGCAAGGACTGGGACTCTCTTGCTGGCTCGGTCAGCCATCTTAGGACACAGATTTTCCTTTTCACTGCTAATCCCATCTCATTAGTTACATTTTATTTCTATCTCTAGACATACTATTTTTTAATATCATTTATTGCCTCATCATAATCATGTTTTCCCTTTCTGTTTGTTGTTTGTTTTATTTTTTTCTATTTTTTATTATTATTTTATGTTAATCACCATACACTACATCTTTAGTTTTTGATGTAGTGTTCCATGATTCATTGTTTGTGCATAACACCCAGTGCTCCACGCAGAACATGCCCTCTTTAATACCCATCACCAGGCTAACCCATCCTCCCACCCATCTCCCCTCTAGAACCCTCAGTTTGTTTCTCAGAGTCCATAGTCTCTCATGGTTCATCTCCCCCTCCGATTCCCCCCCTTCATTCTTCCCCTCATGCTTTCTTCTTCTCCTTCTTCTTTTTTTTAACATACAATGTATTATTTGTTTCAGAGGTGCAGGTCTGTGATTCAACAGTCTTACACAATTCACAGCGCTTCCCTACTTTCTTAAGCATAAGGAGAGTACTTACATTAGATGTTTAACATCCTTATCTTCAAACTTAATTATCGATGTGTTTCTGGTTTTGTTTCTATTGATTGTTTTTTTTCTCTGATTATAGATCATATTTTTTTTGCATGCCTAGTAATTTTTTATTGATGGACATTGTGAACATTATGTTATTACTTGCTGGATTTTGTTGGTATTGGTAGAAGAATATATAAACACACACATGATATATATATATGTTTAGAAACATAGATTTCTAAATATTTACATTCTAAATATATATATTTATATATATTTATATATATTTACATTCTAAGTATTCCATTCTATTTTAAATATTTAGAAATAATGTTTATAAATATGAAAAATCCAGAATTAGATTAGACCCATACTACATATATAGTCATTGATTTATAACAAAGACAATAAGACTGTTCAATGAGAACAATAGTCTTTGACAAATAATGCTAGAAATAATGAAGATCAATCTTACTTCACACTGCCATACGATAATTAACTTAAAAGGAATCACATATTTAAATGTAAAAGGTAAAACTACAAAACTTCTAGAAAAAAACATGAGAAAATACCTGTGTGACCTTGGGATAGGCAAAGATTTCTTAGCTAGAATACAAAACACAATCCATAAAAGAAAAAATAATAATAAACTGTATTTTATCTGAATTAAAACAATTTTTCTTTGAAAGATATCATTAAAAAAATAAAAAGGTAAGCCACAGACTGAAGAAAGATGTTCACAACACTTATATTAGACAAAGAACTTTTACCCACAATATATGAAGAATGTTTACAACTCAGTAGTAAGAAAATAATAAACCCAATTAAAGATGAGCTAAGGATTTGAGAAGACACTTCAAGAAGATTTATGAATGGCCAATGTGCTCAAATCATTAATCATCATGGAAATTCAAAATAAACCACAATTAGATACATCCCCATTAGATGGTGAAAATTAAAGAGATTGATAATGCTCAGAGATGGTAAGGATGTAGAAACCTGAGACTTTCATATATTGTTGATTAGGTTATAAATGGTACAACTATTTTGAAAAACATTTTGGCAGTTTCTAGTGAAATTAAACATTTACCTAGCATATAACTCATCCATTCTACTCCAAAGCATTTATCCACAAAGAAAAAAATATATATATAGGTCTACATAAAGATTTGTGTACCAATATTTATAGCAGCTTTATTTGTAATACCCCAAACTGGGAACAACCCAAATGCTTATCAGCTGGTGCATATGTAAAGATATGGTAAATCCTTATAACAAAGTACTACTCAGCTATAAAATGGAACCAACTGCTAATATATACAATGACAAGAATGGATCTTAAAATCACATTAAGTGAAAGACATCAGGTAAAAAGAGTTTATATAGCATAAACTTTACATAAAATTCTAGAAAATGGAAATTGACCCAGATTTACAAAGTAGATCAGTAGTTGTCTGAGGACATGTGGCTTGAGAAATGGATAGCAAAGAGGAACAAAGAAACTTTGGGGAGAAATTTCTGTATCTTGAATTTAGTGACAATTAAAAAAGTGTATCTGTCAGGGGCACCTTGGTGGCACAGTTAGTCAAGTGTCCAATTCTTGGTTTCAGCTCAGGTCCTGATCTCAGGTTCATGAGATGGAGCCCACTTGGGTCTCCACGCTCAGCACAGAGTCTGCTTGGTATTCTCTCTCCCTCTGCCCCTCCCGCTCATGCTCTCTCTCTCTCAAAATAAATAAATAAATCCTTAAAAAAAAAAGTATATCTGTATATTTATGAAAACTTAGTATTTAAATGTGTGTAGTTTATTGTATATACATTGTACCTCAGTATATTTGTTAAAAAAGAGATACATGTGTGTAAGACACCAACAAAGTTATAAGCAGTAGAAAATTGGGAAGAATAATGTGAGGAAAAAAACAAAAAAAAAAGAAAAAAGAAAAAAGGGATTAGCCATCAAAAACAAAACAAAACAAAACAGCAATTTGGAAATGGAAAACATTTTGCTCAATACATCATACAGATTTGTAAAATTTATACAGGGATCTTCCATTGTCAGTAATTTGTAGGCATCTTTTTTCTTCTACAGTAGCTTAAATATTAATTTCCTTTTTTGACAAAAGAATAAAACAATTTGAAAAACTTATTACTTACCATTCAAGGCACCAACAATGGTAATGGCTTATTAGAGTTATTTCAGAATATATGGCCATACTCCCTTGGCCTAGTGTAATCATTCTTGAGTTCATATGGAAAATAATAAATTTGTACCATAGATAAGACCATGAATCCAGCAGAGAACACAGTATATCCAGTTTATAAATTTGCACACACAGAGGACAGTATTATAGTTGTAAAATATGTATAGTGGATCCACCTTTTCTCAGATCATGACATATTTACAAATTGTAATTTCCTCTAGAGATGTACTGTGACTAAATTGCTGTCTGCCTTTGCTCCAGTGCCTAGAGGGGGAAAAAATGCATCTAATTCACCTTGGTTTAGATTTTACTAGTGAAATATGTAAACTTAGTTCTTTTCCTGTGAATTTTGTTCTGTGTGAACATCCAAGCAAATACGGGGAATTGATTTTCACCAGTACAGAATGCATAATTTGCAAACTTAAAAATGATATTAAATAAAAAACAGAATATTTTAGGAGAATTTTTGCAGTGAGGTCACATTATCCACACAACAGCAAATAAGACTTGACAAAAATTTCTTTAAATTGGCGGGTATTGAAATTGCTACAACAGGAAATCATGAATATGTAATTATAGCTATGGGTATCCTTTTATTTACTGAGGTCTATGGTAGTTTTGATATTTAGCCACTCAATTAATTGCACATTAGACACAGATTCAATACATATGGAATGTAACTTTATGGGAAAAGAACATATTTGGTGCGGGAGAGAACTTCCAGATGATTGATTCCCTACATTGCAGTGATTCACAGAATTTTACAAAGGAACTCAGGAGATTGCTTATTCGAATTCCTACTCTCTCCCAATCCCTGCTAGAACTGCTAGAATTGCATTGCTAGAATGTCTTCTACAACATGACAAATAATACATCATTCATCATCTGAATTAACCCTTCTGATGTTGGAGAGCTAATGCAGTTAACATTTATTGAGTGCTTTTCATGTGCCAGACAATAATAGATTTTTATAGTCATTAACACAGATAGAGCTCTTACAACAAAGTGCTTTACAACATACTCACTCATTTATTCCTCCAAATACCCTGTAGGATATGTGGCATTATTAACACCATCTCACAAATGATAAGACAGCTAGAAATTGGGATGGCAGGGACTGAAATTGAGGCAATCTGAGTCCAGTGTTTGTTTTTATCCACTGTATTGTCTCATATTATGCTATGTGCTTCTACATATATCATTTAATTCCCACAATGATATCACACTCACTAGAGACTACTGTGTCTAATGTATGGGTATCCTTTTATTTACTGAGGTAAATATGGGGTGAAAAAAATATTAAGAGAACAATTAAAAAAGTGACAGAGACTGCTTATGTGTGAATCATTACCTTTCTCAGGAGAATAAGCCTTAATAGTTCAGCTGAGACCCTTCTTCCTCTTTTGCAGCTAAATCACACACTTAGCCCCCACTTCAGATACTCCCTTCAGGTCATGTGAGCTATGTTTTTAATGACATGAAAGAAATCAGGTCTTAGGACGAGAATATCAATATTTGAGATGTGGATCTCCCACTCGCTGTGTGATCTTGGACATATTACTTACTCCCTGTTAAATACTTGGTTTCCTTAACTGCAATATGGGAACAAGTGTTGCTTTGTCTATCTCTTTGAAAGTTGTAGAAGTTTAAGGAAACAGCAGGTGTTAAAACACATTGAGGCTTAAGAACTCTGCGAACTTAATATAGCTTTTTAATTAATTAATTAATTGTTTGTTTACAGAGTGGCCCATGCAAATAACTCTAATTGTTCAAATGTTTTTCTGAGCAGAACTTTCCCCCAGGGGCCATGATGAAACTCAATTGTTTCTTTTCAAGGATTAAGAGCTCTGGAACCATAAAAGTTTTATACTATAAACTTCATCTTCTTTATACTCTCTGATTTGGGGGAAAAGCTGTCCAGTATTAAGTACAACACTCCAGATATGGCATGACCAGTACAGAGTATTATTGATTTGTTAAATTATTTATTTTGTATCATATTATATACATCTATCTGTTGTTTTGGATAAACATGTTTCTGGTAATAAATAAAGCCTAAGTTCTTAAAAGTTTTAGCAGCCTCCCCTCCAAGATAATGGATTTTGAACTTGTTGCCAACTGAAAAATAAAGTTTTCTTTCATATGAACTGCTTATTTAAAAGCTAAGCATAGTTTTATCCTCACAGATAATAGTTTGGGTGGTAGGAAAGTGTAATTGTGGGAAGGATCTGTGCAGATTCTCAATTTTATTCTGGATACAGTTTTGTCTTTTCTTTCTTTCTTTCTTTTTTTTTTTTTTTTCACCACATAAGCCCAAGTTTGTTCTCAGCAATGTGAATTATAGAAATCTAAATAACTCCAAATATTCTTTGCATAAACAATAAGTAGAATGACTACTTCTTATCTAGTCTTCTCCCTAATACAGGCAGTGGTCCTTATGTACAGGATCTTCTACTGCCTTCCAACCAGTGAAGCATGAAAAGCAATAAAACATCCTAATTTTATAGGCTGTCCTTTGTGTGTTCTTCCATGTGTAATGCTTGACCTAGAGTCAAGGGAGGAAGAGAAGAGGTGCATTCCATTTCTTACAAGGACAGCAATAAAATTCTCACTATTTTTTTTTTAAGATTTTATTTATTTATTTGACAGAGAGAGACAGTGAGAGAGGGAACACAAGCAGGAGAGTGGGAGAGGGAGAAGCAGGCTCCCCACCGAGCAGGGAGCCCATTGCGGGCCTCGGACCCTGGGATCATGACCTGAGCTGAAGGCAGACGCTTAACGACTGAGCCACCCAGGTGCCCCAAATTCTCACTATTTTTTAAATGGCTTGTCTACAAAGACTGTACTTAGTGATAAACCATTTCACTTTCTTTTCCCTCCTTCTGCAATAATAGACTGTTTTCTTTAGTATTTTATTCTTTGCAGTCCTAGTGGGAAAATGTTCATTATGCTATCATATAACTGTGTTGAGAAAAACATCTCTAGATCTTACATTTAATTTTTTGGTAAAGTTTACAATGATCACTACTCAATGTGCAGAATTGCTCACTAAACAAACCTGAATTTTCTGTGAGGTCTTAATAATTAACAGTAACACCTGATTTCTTTCATGTCATTAAAAACATGGCTCACATGACCTGGAGGGGGTATCTGAAGTGGGGACCAAGTGTGTGATTTAGCTGCAAAAGAGGAAGAAGTGTCTCAGCTGAACTATTAAGGCTTATTCGCCTGAGAAAGGTAATGATTCACAAAAAAAGTTACACTATTATAAAAACACAATGAAAATGGTGCACACAACCAGGTAAGAACATTTTAAAAGTCCGGTATCAGTTCAAAATAGCTATTAGTTCTGCTCTCAGTTGGATGATAATATTCACCTTATATTAACTGAAGTGATAAGAAAGAAATAGAACTATTTGTGAAAAAAATATATAGTATCAAAACAGAGCAGAAACAAAATATGACAGTATATTTAACAGTATAATTAAAAGAGCTAAGCCTTTTTTAAAAAAAAAAAACTGGCCAGTAAAAATGAGAAAACAACTCAGTTTTATGTATGTGGCAAACAATAAGGGCTCCATTCTCTAGTCCCTGGAATCTGGGAATATGTTACTTTACACAGCCAAAGGGCTTTGCAGATATGATTAAGTTAAATATTTTGTCATCGGAGGTTATTCTGGATTATCTGAGTGGGCCTGATATAATCACAAGTGTCCTTCTAAGGGACAGAGGGAGGCAGGAAAGTGAGAGAAGGTGTGAAAACAGGCTGGAGTGACGAAATTGCTGGCTTTGACGGTGGAAAGTGCAAAGTAGGAGCCAAAGAAGCTGGAAGGGCAAGGAACAGATTCTCCAATAGAGCCTCCAGCAGGAACCAGCCCACTGACACCTTGATGGGAGCCCTGTAAGACTCATTGTGGACTTCTGACCTCCAGAACTGTAAGAAAATAAATTTGTATTGTGTTAACTCGCTACGTTTCTAATAATTTGTTATAGCAACAGTGGGAAATATATAATGCAACCTGGGAGTTTTATTTTAACTGTATAATATAAATTCATTGAATACTAGAACAATCTGAGTATTAATTCTTCCATAAGTCATAAATATGATAATTTTAAATATTGAAAGCAAATACTTTTATATCTGGGCATGAGCTATGAGTTTTGGATCTCTTGGAACGTTAAGAATGTTCTATTAAAATTCTTAATTACTGAATTAGATGTTAGCTTTGTATATGACAGCCTCTAACTCAACTTCTTTAGTAGTAGTGATGTGAATTAGCCCTTCCAATGATAAACAACTATATTAACAATTCTATAATCAGGAATTTGTAGTCATAATGTTGCAGGATTGTAGCGTTCTTGTCTTGTAGAGTCCAAGAATGAATCTTATGGACACAAAAGGGTGAAGTGAAGTGGAAGTTTATTAAGTGAAGGTGAGATCAGAAAGGAAAGAAAAAGCTCTCTAGAGTGAGAGGGGTCCTGAATGGGTTGCCACTGAGGAATTTTAGTGGCAATCTTTTATTAAGAACTGACTGGGAAGCTCCTGGCCTTGAGATTCTTGTGCCATCTTGGTTTGTTGCTTTATCTCTTGTTTCTCTCTGTCTCAGCATCTCCACCTGCCGGGAATGGTTCCAGAGCCCAGTCAGGGGAACTCAGGGGACTCCTATCTCTCCTGCGTAGAACTTAACCCCTTCCCTAGTCATAGGACAGAACCCGTGGGCAGAAAGAGCTGTACTGGGATTGTGAAGAATGACTGATTGTTTACTTTTTAATAAGTGGGGGTGAGGGATAGCACCAGTCTCCAGGGAATCTGGAAGCAAGACTTTCAGGACCTTGAGGGGCCGCTGCTGTCAAGATGAAGTTACTTTTAAACATTAAGGCACTGAGGCGGCCACACTTTCCTTGAGGAAGGTCACAGTCTTCATGTTTCAGGTTATCTATCGGTGGGTGGCAAGCTGTAAGGAGATTTTAATTTAAGCTACATTTCTTTTGCCTTTGTTTCCCATATCAGCAATACAATGTCAGGAATTCTAGATGTGTAAATTGCTTCTCCTTTAAATTTTTTTTTTCGGGGTGCCTGGGGGGCTCAGTCTGTTAAGTGTTGGACTCTTGGTTTTAGCTCAGGCCGTGGTCTCTAGCCCTGTGTAGGGCTTCGCACTTAATGGAGTCTGCCTGGGACACTCTCTCCATCTGCCCTTTCCCCCTGCTCTCTCACTCTAAAATAAATAAATAAATCAATAAATCTTAAAAATCTTTTTTTTCCCCCATTAAACTATGGTCAGAAGCCAGAAGAAATCAGACATAATAGCAATGAGTTTAAAGTATTAGAAATTTTAAATGACGTGAGATTACACCATAATTGCAAATATTTCACTTTATATTTTGTAGACCCACAGCTTTGAAACATTTTAAAACTATATTATAGTCTAGTACGGCTAAGAGGTTGATGAGATATTTAATAAATATCTTGAAACCCATTTACACTAGCACATTTCAATGAAACTGTTTCCAGTAAAATAGAATGTGATAGAATTGATTGCACTGCTGAATGTAAATAACATTTCAGGTTGGAGTTAAACCTCCCATGAAAGATTAAAAACAAGCACCTTGTCAAACTTTGCTATTAGAGATCATATTTAAAAACGTGTTGTGCATGACTTATTTTACAGGAAAGTGAAAGTTAGCAGATTGTAGGACTGTAAATGGTATTTGTTTGCGTACACAGTAAAAAAAAACCTTGACTATAAAGCCTCCTGGATTATTAGATATGCATCAAAAACATTTTCTTGTCAATAAATTTTGACATGCAAGATGTTGATATTAACTTGACATCTTGTTCACTGATTTATTTTTAAGTTTTTACAAGATAAGAAACATGCTACATAAAACTTTGTAATTCCTAGTTGACCATGGTTACATTTTTAAATAAAATAATTGCCTTAAGTGTAATGTATAGGGATTTTTTAGAACTAAATGTAATTACATATATAGAATTTTTGGAAATAAAATTACTTAACAGCCCAATTGTCTTCAAAACAATCTTGTTATTTATTTTGTTTATCTGCCATGCTTGGATTTAAACAAATAAGTAAATGGATGGCACCTGACCTTTATTACCTGATATTTTAAAATTTATAAAACTAGACCATCAAAATCTTGAGATTTTGATATCAGATCAAAGTCTGTTTAATTCACAAGATTTAAAAAATATGTTCTGATGAACTGAAGAAAAACATTTAAAGCAACATGAAATTTTATAGGTGATGTGGGGAACAAAAGCAAAAGAAATGTAGATAATATTAAATTTCCTTATAACATGCAGTCCATTGACAAATATTTGAGGCAAACAGAGTATAACACTCCTCCAAGAATCTTAATGTTAATGGCTTGCTAGAGGTAAAAACAACCTCAGTTTATAATCGCTAGCCCTCCAGGATCCTGTGAGTCTTCTTTGGCATATGACAATCCTTTTGGAAACTTCCCTCGTCTTTACCTCCCCCAACTCCATAGTATATAATCAATTGCTCCTCACAATCCCGGGGAAGCCCTTTCTGCCCACAGGTCCTGTCCCTGTGCTTTAATTGAAAACACAATTTTTTCACCCAAAGACATCTCAAGAATTCTTTCTTGGCCATTGGCTCCAAAGGCCAGTATTTCCACATCAATAGGGATGCACAAGGACAAAGTGGCCTTTTCTTGCTATACCTGTGAATACTAATACCTCCACAATTTCAGCTCCATTGTGAGTATGGAGGCTGACTTCAAAACCCTAGGAAAGATGCATATTGTTGCACCCAAGAGTTTGTCAGATATTGACATTTGGCTTCCCAGCATGTACGCAAGATCTGCAATGAGGAGGGATATTGGTTGTTATGTGACAGATACCTCAAGAAATACTGTTTCCATGATTTTAATTTGTTATTTACTCTTTTAAAATTTCTAGGGAGTGCAACACAAATGCTATTTGATGACAAAATGGGGATAAATGCCAGAAGGAGCAATCTGGAATTATTAATGTAACTGCATAAGAAACATTGAGTCAGAAGGTAACTAGAGAGATTCTTTAGATCACGTAAGAGCTTCTCCCAGTCATGATCTAGATGTATTTATAAAAGCTCTTCAAATGACCTCAGACCTTCTTTTAAATATTCCTTCAACAGATATTTATAAAGCAGGCATTGCTTGAGAAGCTAGGAATGCCACAGTGAAGAATACAGATGTGAACACCTGAACTTCAGGATTACCCTCTAAGAAGAGAGACAATTAACAACATAAATAGGTAGAGTATTATGTTAAATGTGATAGGTACTGTAGCAAACAGTGCTGGCAGATGCCAGGCTCCTAACAGTGCCTGGCTTTGATCACCCAAGCCCATATTTTAGGTTTTTTATGAGCTGACCATTGAGAAGCAGAGGCATAACAATCAGTATTATCTACTTATTTGTGAAAATAATCCTACAATTCTGTATGAATTTAATAAAACTCAGAAAGAGCATTTATTATTACTTATCAGAGCAAAGCTTTCCTGGAGGAAAAGAAACATCTTTATTAAACAGTGTTTACGCTAAAAATTAACTGTGTTTTTTTTAATATTTTATTTATTTATTTGACACACAGAGAGAGAGAGAGCACAAGCAGGGGAAGTGGCAGAGGGAGAAGAAGACTCCCCGCTGAGCAAGGAGCCTGATGTGGGACTCCATCCCACGACCCCGGGATCATGACCTGAGCTGAAGGCAGATGCTTAACCAACTGAGCCACCCAGATGCCCCTAAGTGTGTTTTGTTTTCTCAAAATCTAGAGAAAAACTAGTCCTTCGCTTGTAAGTACAATAGTCATGTCATCTCAAAAGATAATTTACTTAGGAATTGGTAAATATGTATTTATTTATACATGATTTTATATCAAGCAATAAACATGCTGTGTAGTATAGAGGCCAAGGGCAGGCCACCCCAAGATGGGCCACTTTAACATGAAGATTATTGTGACCTTCCCCCACCAACTGCCTAAAAAGAATTTAGAGGCCCAGATAACTATATTATAGGGGTGGTAGACAAGGAGAAATTTTCAGTCTGCTTGTTAAAATCCTTCTCTATGTCCCATTGATTCTCTGTGGCCCAGCAAACATTCACTAAACATTTACTCTTTTTTATCTTCCTGTGAATTGCATTCCTTCCCTTTGAAGTCCCAGACCCCTACCCATGTCTCCCTAATTTAGAATGACATATATCTACCTCATTTTACCTGTTTGTGGGATTTCCTGTCTGTGTCGATTTCCCATGCGTAGGACATTAAATTTGATTTTCTCTTGTTAATCTGTCTTATGTCAATTTGATTCTTCATCCAGCTAGAAAAATCTTAGACAGAGGAAAGCTCCTTCCTTCCCAACAGTACTTGCAATAAGACCTTTTAGTTAGTTACCTATCATTGCCCAGGTGCTATTGTCTCTGAATGAAGTTCGCTTGCAAGCTGGAGTTCTGCAGCAGACTTTCTCGGGGGGCGAGCTCACTTACTTATCTCTGTTGATGAGGTTTCCCTCCACGGCAGGGGTTCAGATCAGGGTCTTCTAGCTGGCATCCTGTTTTCATCATTCAGGGAAATGACAGATCTTTACCAATACCCTCAAAACTAAGTTGGAAGACAGAGAGTGTATTTTCTGTCCTTATAAGTATCCTGATTAGTGACTATAGCTCTTTTCATACAACCTACAGCAAAAATATAACAAAACCCCCAGAACCCCAAAACTCAAAACCTGAACTAAAACAAACAACAACAACAACAAAAAATGATAAAAATCTCAGGTCAGGGAAATTCCCTCAGAAATAGGACTGTTCTAGATCCTCAAAGATTGGAACATCACCTCATTTGGGAAGTTAATGGATTAAAAAAAATAAAATCTATAGTGGATGAGTACAAACATATACTATGTATATTCTAGGTAAGAGAAAAAGAGTTTTAAGAAGGTGCCAGAATTTTGAAAGTGCCTAGTGAGAAAATGAGTTAGAAAAATTTGTATCTCCTGATAGAAAATTTCTATCTTCTAATCGTCACTGACAGGCCAATTGTCTCTCTAAAGTTATTAGAGGTGTCACAGCTATTTGCAATGTGTCAATCTGGTTCCTTTTTATCATCTGTTCTGGGGTACATTTGTGGGTATACAGAGATTTCAATTTAAAGAAATTTCTTTTATATATCATTCTTTTACTTGAAAGTCTCAATATAAATGTTTTACATTATGTAAAATTTTCTTCCAGATTATTTTGTAATGGTTTTTCATAGTTTTCTAAATTACTTTAGTAATATTTTACTGCCATAATCTTGATGTCTGTGGGTTTGAATGTACCAGAAGCAAATTATCTTTTTTTTTAAAGATTTTATTTATTTATTTGACAGAGAGAGAGATAGAGAGAGAGGGAACACAAGCAGGGGGAGTGGGAGAGGGAGAAGCAGGCTTCCCGCTGAGCAGGGAGCCCGATGCAGGGCTCGATCCCAGGACCCTGGGACCATGACCTGAGCCGAAGGCAGACACTTAACCGACTGAGCCACCCAGGCGCCCCCAGAAGCAAATTATCTTTAAGCATGATTTTTGTATTGTGGATTTAAGCCTTTGAAATAATTGAAAAATTTGTTTTCTTATTCTTCTACTCTCTGTTTCTTCCATTTCTGGAAATTAGTTTTAAAACTAATCGTATTCCTTTTTCAGGGTTGACAGTTATGGATTTTAATGAGTATCATATATTAAATTCTTAAAAGAGCAAGGCAAAAAGGGGGAAAATTCACATAAGAGTGAAAAATTATAGATCTTTAACTTTAGATGAAATACTTTTCATAATTTTAAAAAGTTCTAGGTAGCAATTTGTATTGTCAGGGAGCAAGAATGTCCTGTCCCCTTCAAGGTTCTTCTAGCTGGGCTAAGAGTTGAATTGACTGAGATAAGTTAATAGGAAAAAATGAAATTTAATTTTCCATATAGGAGGCATCCACACAGATAAGAAATTTCGAAGACAGACAAAATGGGTTTTCTGAACTAAGGAGATTTTATTTTCAACGAAGGAGAAGGGGTAGGAGTCTGGGACTTCAAAAGGAAGGGATTCAATTCACAGGAAGATGAAAAAAAGACAAAATGTTTGGTAAAAATATGTTTACTGGCCACTCAGAAACCATGGGACAAAAGAGGACTTTGATCAAACTTGAGCCTTGCCAGGTAGGTTCCTCCCTGTCTACCATATTACCATACCTACTATACATTTCCTGGTATAAAGTGGTTATCTATAGAGATAGCTCTCTTCTACATTCTTTTTAGGCAGTTATGGGGAGGTGAAAGAACTTTTCCTAAATCTGATGGATTTTGATGGCCTTTAACTCAAAATAATCTTTATGCCAAAGTGGCCCTCTTAGGGTAGCCTGCCTTTGGCCCCAACAGTATTAATACTTTAATTAAAGACTAATTAGTGTTAAGAAAAATTAACATCTTAAAGAAAATGTTGTTTATGGAATTAAGAAAAAATGGCAGAAATAAGGAATAATTAATTCCCAAAACATGATGGCAATCTTTGTCCGCTGTGTATTGCAACATGCAAAACTTTGGGATCTAAGTAGCGAGAAAGCCAGGTCTGTCTGCTTTTCCTTCTCATGCTGGCACACACGCAGCTAAAGCCTAAGGCAGATAATCAGTGATCAGGGAGAATTAGCTCTAAGTTTGGAAATCCTCCAGGTCCCTATCTACCACATCAGATTAGGTGGCCAGTAAATTTCCCGATTGGTTCTTAACGTCTCAAGAGTTCTTTACCTGTGGCAGGAACAATCTCCCACATATACTTAGAAATAACTCATGGAGGTAAGAAGCTGCCAAGTTTTGCTAATTTTCAGAGCACCAATTGGTTTAGATTGTTTTGCATACAAAGCTCTCAGATGCCTTAAATTTTTTCCTTTGTTTGAATATACATTTTTCTACTTCTTACAATGCTACAAACGGCCTGCCGTGCTTTATATAGCCAAACTAGAATCTGAACTCCAAGTATGTATTTTTAATTATTGCCCAAATTATTTAAATTTTCTTCAACTTCTTTCTCACATTTGGTGTGTGAATTATATCTCCTCCTAATTTGGAAAAAATATACCTATTATCACAATTATAAGAAATAAAACTAAGGACACAAAGATAATTAACATGTTTTTGATTTTGAGGAAATCATTGAAGAGAAGAAAAAAATCACTAACTATAAAATACAATGAGAATAAGTTGAATTTTAACTCCATTTGGATTCAATTTAACAACATTCCTTCCAGATTTGCTAATTTATCTCTTAGTACTACTAATAGTTAGAAATAATGTAGAAAAATAAATGTAATATCTGCTTTTTTTTTGGTCAAAGGGATAATTTTTGTTCAGAAAGAAAGCAGAAGCAAACTTAGTCCACAGCCCCACGACTGTGACCAAATCAGACAGAAGTAAAATAATTGATTCAGTGTTTTCTGCACCAAGGCACCCAGAAGGCACATACATGCACTGTAAAAGGAATTCTGGGCTGCAGGGAGATCAAAACCTTTAGGCCCAAACTAATTTTTGTTGTGATTATATAGATCTAGTAAGAAGGGGCTATTCAGCTTTGGGGCAGAATTTCAGATTTTAATCACTGTGTTGGTTTTCTCTGCAGAAATGTTATATTTATCATTTGGGTGAGTCTCTTGCAATGATGAGTTTCTGATTTCTTGGGGAATATGAATTGATTCAAAGAAATCGTAACTAGCATGCTACTAGCAGAAAATATATTTTGGTTATTTAAAAAGCATTTATTGAGCTCCAACTTCCAGAAGCACAGCATGTCACTATGGGGCAAATACAATAGAATTTTAAATCCTGCTCTTTGTTCTTCATGACCATATTAACATGTATTCTTGAAACAATGTGCAAGATGTTATAAAGCCACAAATCTAGAACTTGCAGCAATTTATTATGAAGTGAAGATCTGAGAATAAAGTGATTGTCTTCATGTTAGATGATGAGTCCTTTCGGAAGCTAGAAGTTGAATCAAGCTTGGTTTTGAAGGATGCATTTGAGGGTAAAAATGACGTAGAGTAGGAGCTGACCATAACAGCAAAACACACACGACACAATGATATTTTCATAAAGATCAGTTCCTTCTTAAGTATTGACATTTTATTATAAATGTAGGTACTAAACGGATAGAGAGATCAGTTATATAACTTCATATGCCCTATTAAAATTATAAGCACTAAAACAGAATCCTTAATCCATTTATTTTTTCCTCTTAGTCATCCAGAATTTTTATAGAAAGAAATTAAATGCTGGTTAATAATTGTGTCCTACCCAATTAATTTCACAACTAGCAGAGCAGATTTTAAGTTAAAAGATTTATAATCACATAATTTTTAAAAATATTCGGATTTTGGGGGAAGAAATGCTGACATGAAAATATATTAGGAAATAATGTACAGATTAGGAAAAAATCAACCAAAGTGTGTCCTTAAGAAATTCTGGAGAAACATAAGTCAACCAGAGAAAGACATGTATCATATGACCTCACTCATATGAGGAATTCTTAATCTCAGGAAACAAATTGAGGGTTGCTGGAGTAGTGGGGGGTGGGAGGGATGGGGTGGCTGCGTGATAGACATTGGGGAGGGTATGTGCCATGGTGAGCGCTGTGAATTGTGTAGGACTGTTGAATCACAGACCTGTACCTCTGAAACAATACATTATATGTTAAAAAAAAAAAAGAAGATAGCAGAAGGAAGAATGAAGGGGTTGGAAATTGGAGGGGGAGACGAACCATGAGAGACTATGGACTCTGAGAAACAAACTGAGGGTTCTAGAGGGGAGGGGGTGGGGGGATGGGTTAGCCCGGTGATGGGTATTAAAGAGGGCACGTACTGCATGGAGCACTGGGTGTTATACACAAACAATGAGTCATGGAACACTACATCAAAAACTAATGATGTAATGTATGGTGATTAACATAACAATAAAAAATTTAAAAAATATATAAAATTAAAAAAACAAAAAAAACAAACAAAAAACTAATGATGTAATGTATGGTGATTAACATAACATTATAATAATAAAAAGAAATTCTGGAGAAACACACTATAATGTCTTATTATAAACTAATCAAACTTCCCCATTTCATGTAGCATACCCATTTCATGTCAGGAGTTCAACTTACTTCTTTTAGTAATATTATGAACACTTATTTTAGGGCACACAGCATGCTGAGGCCAGCATCTCTATCAGGATAGTACGTAACAATCTCTCCCTGACATATCTGATCATGTATTTTCCTAAATTAAAGAAAAAAACTGACAAAAACTAAATGCAAATCTGATTCATGGAATGTTTTGGTCCATAGACCAACTTTTAAAACAACAAGTACCCATATTAATCCTGCTGTTACCATTGCTACCTAAGTAATAATTTGTCTCTATTGGACAATAAATTTGAGACTTTCTGAGTCACTGCATTTCTATCAAATACACCATTGTCACTGTTTCTTCACAAATAAGGCCTATTTTTATCATTGTACAATAACAAAGAGTAACAGGATTAGAATGTTCCCACCAATACAAAAACCAGGGTAGAAAATGGAACTGTTTAATCCACAATGGCACTGTGCTTATGAAGAGAGACTGACTAAGGTAAGTATGAATTTTTATTTTATTTTTTCCAAATCGTGTATCCAGTGAAGTTCCTATAGGCACTCTCTTCCTTCTAATGAAAATGGATTATGTATTGCTATTTCAGCTTGCTCCTTCCTTTTAGAGAGATGGCGTAACTTTTCCCCAGCCTCTTTGTACTCTTAACACCTCATGTTCAACCTCTCTCTGCTGTGACTGCTGGGGACACCAGTGGGGTACAGCGCAGTGCGGCAAGCCCAGAGTGTGGTCTTGAGACCAGGGCTGGGAAAAGAATATTGTAACGAGCGCATTTACTGTAAGCTGAGCTTCTAGATTCAACTTCAACAATTTCTGACAGTTTTGACAATGAAGGAGTAGCTTGACATTTTCTTCTTGGGTACATAAGTGCTGTCTATCACCTCAGTTGTCTAGTGATTTCAAGAGCTACAAAGGAGAGGCTGAAGTGCTCTGTCTATAGAACACATCTCAGGTAAGAAAACTGAAGATCGAGTAGTGTCAAACAGAAGTGGGATTCTTCTGTAAAAGTCTGGAAAAGTAAGAGGAGATATGCTGCATAGGAATTTAGAAAGATGACCTCATCAAAATAAATAGCAATGGAATTTATAACAATTCAAAGGATTCATAGAAATTATTCAAGGGATTTCATCATCTGAGGGGAATTATGAAAGATTATCTCTAATTTTATGAATTTATTCATATAACCTTGAATCATTTTGAGATTGATATTTTAAACCTGGAGGGTGGAATTTAAATCTATTTAGCTGTTCACTTTTCAAAGCACCTATGTCCAAAAATGGATCCCATTTCTAACCACATACTGGTTATAGTAAATTTAACAAATTACTTGACCCCTTTGTATCCCAAATGTAACATCTGGAGACCAGGGGTAATTATGGTACTAGCTTGAATAATTACTTTGACATTATTTATGTAAAGCGCTTAGAAAATGCCTGCTCCATAAGTGTCCTATACACATTAGCTATCACTTTTATTATAAACCAAAGCATATTTTTCGTAGTAAGCACAGTTTCAATAATTTATATGCATTCCATGTTTGCAAATCAGTGATTGGCAGAAGCTCATATAGTGTGTTTGTTTACATTTTGAGCTTTATGGTTCTTTGAACAGACTTTTAGTTCTAAGCTTCCTAGGTACCTAGATGTTAAAACTCATAATTATATTGCTAGGCGTTAGTTGGACAGTTTGGTAATCAGGGCCAAGGTCCCAAACAGGAAAATATGGAGTCAGGACAGCTAAAATAAAACAGCACTGACATCTTGTTCTGCAGCTTAGACAGGACTGCACTAACATTCTGCTTTGCAGCCATTGCAGAAATGACTTCTGCAAAATGTCCTAAAATAAGACAATTAACCACAAAGCATTTGTCACTATCATGGGCAAGGGGCAGTTAAGACATAAGCCCCCAGATGTCAAATATCTGCACAGAGACATTAACCTATTAGGGAGAGGGTATGTGACCAAAGCCCTGACTGACATGGCTCAGCACACCCTGCTTGCTTAAGATAGTTCCACAAAAGGGCTCATAAAAACCCCTAAACTTAGAAACTCCAGGGGAAACCCACTTGGGCCCCCCCTCCCTCTCTGGGAGCTTTATACTCTTGCGCAGTAAACTTTGCTTTGTTGCCAACCACTCTTTCATCTGGTCTACCTCTTCATTCTTTGAAGTGGTGTGACCAAGAACTTTGGGCACTAAGGGGACGAAAATTCTGTAACAATATGAAGTAAAATATATGAAATGTGGGTAACAATAATTCCTCCAGTCCCTTTCTATCTATATGTCACTCAAAGTATTTTCTGTCCTAGTTTGTTTTTTGGCATGTGATGCATTTTCCGGAATTTAAGAGGTATTAAAAGGAGACAAAATATATGCCAAGACCCAGGTATGCCATTCTTCCTTTATTTCAAAGGTGAGGGAGCAAGAGAAGGGAAATAGAAAGTCCCAACTAGCTCTCAATCATGAATTCCATCATTTCAAAAGAGGCATAAAACAAAATTAAAGTTTTCAAAAAATAAAACAAAAATGCCTGGAGGAACACTTTTTGCTAAGAGAATACTTCTTTCCTAAGCATGGTTATTAACAAGGATGGTGATTATTAAGTTCTGCAAGAATAGAGGCTAAAACCTACCAGTCTCATATGGGGAAATAAATTTAAGTACCATAAATAAAAGACCTATGACTTCTGCTAACAGAAATCATGCCTGAATAAAAGATTTACTCCAGCATAGATGTAACAGTAGAGGATGTAGAAGATCCTTTGGGTGCCACTTGAGAAAGCAGCTGGACTCTATTCTGGTTCTCTCTGAAGTTTGCTTTCAGGCAAGCACCAGATGGATTGCACGTTACATAAGATTTTGTCTGGAACAGTTCCTGATGTCATTGTCCAGAGATTTTCTTATGAGCTTTTATGATAGTAATTTTGAACTGGAATTTCTGGTACGAACAAAGAATTTTTATAATTTCTATATTGATGCTGGCAGCCTGCCCCCCCCTTTTAAATTGTAATTACCTCCTTCAATTACTTTATTTTGGGAGTAGAACATAGAGTATTTAATAGGTTGGCATTGTGTTTAGAATTTATAAAAGACACTAAAATAACAGCATCAGTTACAACAGAGTATTTATTGCTTGGAGAGTGATAGAGTCAAATGGCATTGATTTCTGGCATAATGTACTACGACCCTCATCCATCTGTTCAGGACCCGAAGCAGAAATCAATATAATCTTTTCCTGGGGAAGCCCAAGGCATTTTCCGCATTTAGACATAGGGCTTCCAGATTGCTAATGTGATTAAAAAATAATCAAGGCCTTCCAGAAGCTTAATTTTCCAACATAGTCTAAAAACTTTTCCCTTAGAAAGAGCTCTTTCTGATCAAATTTTGTTATTCAGTTTATTTCTCTCATTCTTTGCAATTCAATTATAGTACAGTTCCATCAATTATATCTCTTAAGACTACTAGCTGAGTTCAAGTAAAAGTACATTTGCAGACTTGTTTAAAATCTACCACTAGTACAATATGACTACTCTTAAAGTATCAATAAATATTTATGGTAGAATATTTCAAGGTTGTTAGGAAACTGTCTTCAGCTTTGGGCAGCAGGGGGGATTTGTATTGCTTTAAGAAATTGTCTAAAATCTTGTAAGTTTTGCTATTGTTTCAGATGTACCTAAAATTGATACTATTTTTTTCTTGGACTGAAAACAAAAACTGTGAATTTACTAATACACTAAAAACATCTGAAAAAGTTTATTGTGCTAAAATGATCTCATGTTTGCAAAAACCTGAGAATCTGAAATGTAGCTTTTGCTTCAGCAGTTAAAAAATCAAGACAAAAATTTTTCACACGATTCTGAAAGGAGTGTATGGCCTGAATCAAAGAAAACTTGAAGTTTCATTGAAAGTGGGAGGAAGTGGTGCTTGCTCCTTCATATGGTGATGTCATAACAGATTTTACTTTCTTCTTTGACCTAAGTGGTTGCTAGGAACATGACTTCTGTAAATGTTGGAGGTACTAATTCTCTCAGCATCCTTCCTGTCTGTGCTTCAAGGCTTTTTCTGTCCTGGTGCAGCTTTCAGAGTTTATATCACGGTTCCTAGAAAAGTTATTATGCAAAAGTATATAGATGAGGAAATAATGTTGGTTAAAGAGCTGAATTCTTTGCAAATAGATTCACAATGAACTTTGTAAAATAACTATTATAGAAAACTTTGAAGAAGATAAATCTGGCTCTGTAATAATTTCTGTAAATAAATAGTCCCTGCCAAATAAATGATAACCCAAGAAAAATGCAGAGTTGCCCATGATACATATAACCTATGTCATGAGTAGTTTGCCTATTTGAATTAGCATTTGTTCCACTTAGCTTGCATTGACATCACTATAGTCCCTGATGTTGAAAAGTTTATAGTATACTTGGGGATGATGCCAGTTATCTGAAAATAGATATGGTAGATTCTCATTATTTGTAGTAGTTAAGCTTCATAAAACACTATGAACACTGAATTAATGAATATTGAATCATTGCTCCTAGCAGAAATACAGAGTTAGGTTCCTGCGAGCCTCTGCTCACAACTGATCAATACATAACCTTGTTTTGTGTGTATTTCTGTTTAAAGACACTTAATGCATATTATTAATTCTTTAACAGTGAACTTGCAGGCAACAACACTATAACACATGCCTTGAATGAAGCTTAGCGAATGCATTTTGTCCCTAAGGCACATCACAGCCTTCTTGAACTTGGAAACACTAGACAGAGCCTCAGCACTACACTTGGGGACCATTTTAAATAGCGAAATCACCAACAAAACCCTCAAAAATATGAAAAAATCCTGGCTCCAAAGGCCATAAAAAAAAAAACCACATTTGTTTATAGTATGAGCACTAAAGCAACTTAGGTAGAGCATTCCTTTGTTTGACCTCAGAAATGCCCAGCTGGTAACTCAAAATTTCATTGCTTTGTGCATGGCCATGAATGACCTAAAAGCACTTTTGAGTACTGATTTGGGGATTACGAATAAATTTTAGCAAGGAGATGAATTCACAATTCACAATTCACAAATGCAGAATTTGCAAATCGTGAGGATTAACTGTAATTGGATAAATTCTAATAGGTTTTTTCCCCATTATATATTTAGGTTCTGCATAGAATACTATCTTAAATAGTTGTAATCTGAGTGTTATAAACAAAAGTCTCTGATGCAGCATTTTTATCATAGAATTGAAAAGCAGAGATAACAGAGATCCTTATTTTACTATATTGTATTTAATGACTCTAAATGATTAAACTAGGCAAATTGTCCACTAAGCAGTTAGAGAAAAACTACTTTCTTGCAGAAAATTCTCTTAATTCAACCATCCTTTAGATTACTACTCAAAGATTTTAGTTTTATGGGAATGAGTATACATTTGGATCAATGAAAAACTTAATGGAACATGAAGAGCTTGTTAATACAAAATGAAATTTGCCAGAACTATGTGTCTTTTACCAAAAAAAAAAAGACTAAATTGATCCACATGGAGAATAAATAAGACAGAGGTTTTTCCACAGTTAAGTTGATATTATAAATCTGATCAAATTGAGAGTAACTAAACATTGTTTCCATCTGTTTAGTAGCTGGTGATTAATCTGTTAATGGTATGAATTCACTTTCTAGTGGATGGGTGGTAGGGAGTTAAAAGATTATTTATGAAAGGACCACAACTGATGCTAAAAGCCAAGAATTGAACAAGAATAGGATCCATGTTAATTTTTTTTCAGAGCAAGATTAAAACACACTGGTGGTTAGAATCTCAATTCTTTTCAATGTTATTATAAATGTAAGGAGTTTTACTTAAGCAGGTTATTTATTAGACTAAAACATTGTAAATGATTTAAAAGATATAAAGTGTTTTCTGTGGATTCAGGCATTGGATGCTGCAGACATCACTAATTATTACTAAGCCAAGAATTGTTTATAAGCAATCCTCTGTTTTGTACTTTGGGGAAAGAATGGGGTTTTCTACCTAGTTATAAATACTTGCTTAATTGATTTAGCTTGTACAGTATAAACTGATGATCCAATTTAAAAATTTTGAATGCAAAATTTATATAATGAAAATTAAAATAGAAACAACACATTTTTAAACAAAAATATTTGCAGTTGCTTTTAGATCTTATAGCAATTTTGAGTTATAATGATCAGTTTCATGGATCTTGCAAATTCCTGGTAAGTAGTTAAAAGATTTTGATTTTCCAGAGTAGTGAATAATTTAAATGCAATTTAGACATGTCCTATATATAGCAAATATGTATAAAAGGCTCACCTAAGTTATACTGTTAGAAACAACTTTCATTTTAAAATACTCTAACAGCAAAACGTAAGTAACATGTGACAAAAAATAAACTGTCAAAAATCTATGGCAATAATCTTTTGAGGAAAAGAAAAAAAAATCAAATTAGATAGAGTCTTTCTTTTTCACTGGGATAGGATTGGCAACAGTAGTCTGTGTCTGAGCACCAGCTCTCTTCTGAATCTAATTCTGGTGAGATCAGCTATCACAAATAACCTGTCTCAGAATCTCATCCCTCTCACCTGTTACAAATCAGAGCATTTGTCTATTTTTTTCCCTGACTGATATCACTATCTCTGATTGAAAAACTTAGACCCAAAGACCACAGAACTACTTTCAAAGTCCTGATAACACTAAGGTCATGATCAACAGAATGCTCATTAGGTTCAATTTATGACAATCACACTAAAACTCTGTATGTTCCTCTGTAGAACTCTAGGACGTCATGAAGCAATACTTTGCACTTACCCATCTCACCAATGTGCCTCACTGAAGGGAGTTGAAGATGAAACTTTCCAAATAATCCCTAACTCATCCTCATAGTTTGATCAAATTGAACACTTACAAAGACTCTTAGACAAGCAAAAGATAGATGTAGGGACACAAACAAAAATGAAGGATGTGAGACTTCTAGTTCTGCTCTAACATATGAAGAACTTGGAAATCATTACTCCTCTCCTTACAGCAAGAAAAAGCAAGGCATACTGAAAACCAACAACTTTTCTTGGACTTACAGAGAGCTGATCTTTGAGCAAATAACGACCCCAAACTCTAGAGAGGCAGTTACACAAAGCGGAATGTAACTCCTGAGATTTGTTTCCCTGGAGCAGAAGCCTATAATCTTTTTTAGGAAAAGTTGAATGGTTATTTCAGTGAATTGCTGAGTCTGAGCGTGGGCTAGCATAATTCCTGGGAGCTACAGTCATAGGTGGGTCCACACTTTACTTGGGCTTTCACTCCAGGAACCCCACTAGTTTCTCCCAGTGAGGATCTGAGAAAAATTTCCTCTTGGCCTTGGCTGGGAGAGGAGAACAATAGACATCTTGAAACTTGCTCAGACTTTTCTCCCTACAAAACCTAACCAAGGGGAATGAACTTGCCAGAGGGCAATTCTGATACCTTATTACAACTTGGAGAAGGTAATTTTACCTCAGATTCAACCTTCCTGTCTTATCTAAGGAGAAAAAAAGAAGAAAAGAAAAACAACAAAAAAGAATCAAAACAAAACAAAACAAAAAATTAAAGTTAACAGCGAAGAGGGCTTCCAGGAAATGGATTGGGAACACTGCAGCCAGGGAAAAGCATAGGAGGCAAGGGAAAAACAAGTTATGCAATTGCAGGAGGAACAGAAATACCTGTGAAGACCACACTCTCAAGATATTAGCTCCCTAAAAGACTGAGCCTTAAACAGAACATTATAGAATGTTCCTTCTTCCCCATGCCACATCATCACACCCCAAAGCCTCTAGTATACTAAATGGATTACAAGCTATCTCTGAGGAGTAATGTAAGGAGAAACTTACAAATCCAAACCAGAAGACAAAAACAAGAACACTAAAAGAATTTGGGGTTTCTGGTACCTATAATTAAAACAAACCTTAACTATAGCCCAGCTTCTAGCCATACTTACACTAAAAGCCCATTTACCTGGTTACCTATTACCTGATACAACAAGTAAAGCTTTCAATAAAAAATTCCAAGGTATTGTAAACAACAAGGAAAAATACATTTTGAGGACACAAAGCAAGCTTCAGAAATACACTCAGGTATGACACAGGTGTTGGGATTATCAGACAAGGAATTTTATTTTATTTATTTATTTTAAAGACTTTATTTATTTGACAGAGAGAGACACAGCGAGAGAGGGAACACAAGCAGGGAAAGTGGGAGAGGGAGAAGCAGGCTTCCCATCAAGGAGGGAGCCCAATGCAGGGCTCAATCCCAGGACCCTGGGATCATGACCTGAGCCTAAGGGAGACACTTAACGACTGAGCCACCCAGGTGCCCCCAGACAAGGAATTTTAAAAAGCTATGATTAATATGTAAAGAACTCTAATGGAAAAATCAGGTAACATACAAGACCAGATGGATAATGTCAGCAGAAAAATGGAAACTATAAGAAAGAACCAAAAAGAAATGCTGGTAATAAAAAACATGGTAACATAAATGAACGCCTTTGACACACTTATCAGTAGACTTCACACAGCTGGGGAAACAGTAAACTTGAAAATAGCTCAATAGAAACTTAACCAAACTGAAACACAAAGAGAATAAAATAATAAAAACAAGCTGAACGGCATACACAAACCATGGAACAATGTCACAAGGTGCAGTATACAAATAATTAGAATACCAGGAGAAAAAAGAGAACAAACCAGAAGAAATATTTGAAGCAATAATGGCTGAGAACTTTCCAAAATTAATGAAAGATATAAGCACACAGATCTAAGAAGCTCCGAGAACACCAAACAAGATAGGTAGGAAATGAAGGATGTTTATACCAAAACCCTATTCTATCAGTTTTCTCAGGATAGGGTACATTTTGTTTTTTCTTGGTACAAATATTTTTCTAAGTTGATATGATGCTGATGCCTCTTCCTGAAACGTGACTTTCCAATACTTTGCTTGCTTTATGGGGCAGGCATAACCATTATGTTGGTTCTGAAAGTATGTATCATCTCAACAAATAGGGGTGTGCATCACAGCACTCCATCCCCCGCCATTAGAGCAGGACCTGTTGCTGATTGCTACTTTTCTCCCAAAGTTTACTCAAAAGGTGCTTAACTTTTATTAGTCCTTTACCTCTATGATCCAACTTACTCTTAAGATCTATCCAGGGAAATATAGGTTTAATTACCATAGACTGAGCTGCTTTATCTTATCTCTGGACAAGAAAATGAATTAAAATATTCTGTAGTCAAGTCTCATTTATCAGTACAAATTATCTCCGATTCATTTACTTTAAAACACCACATTCTACAGCTAACAATGCACAAAGTATGACCATGAGTTATTTTTCAAGGGGAAGACATCATAAATCATATTCTGGAAGATATTCCCACTGGGCTATCTGCTCTCCTTCCATTACCACTCAAATGGGATAATTATAAGCAGAACTTTAAGAAAATATTTAGAACATCAATAAATGCTTTGTGGAGAGTTCTACTTTTATACAACGTTTCATTAAGAGAACATATATCAAGTGCCTCTATGGAATATGCCTGGTGTATGTGAATTTCACATTTTTATACTGTTATGTGGCAAAAAAAAATGTTTCTCATAAACAGGAGCTCATAATTAGTTTTTACTAAAGTATGGATTCTCAAAAAGGGAATCCTGGGTATTTGGGGAATATCACTTTTACTGAGTAATTTTTCGGAATTTTATTTTCAAATGAATGATGATAGTTATTTTTAGTATGTTATATAATTTCAAATTATTCAGGCAATATAAGCAAAACTCTGTTGTGTTGGAAAATAGCTACTTTTTACTATATTAAGATTTTTATTTGTAAAAAAAATAATTTCTGAGGTTTTCTCGGACAGCTACATGTAGTAATTTGCAGGGAAATTCTCCATTTTTCCCTGAGGCTCCAGGCTCCACCAGAAAACGCAATGTCGTAGGTATTTCTTAATTGGTCTTTAGAATCAAATTTCAGTCTTGGCAGAGACTATGGAAGCAGCCTTATCCAACATCCTCACTCCCTCCCTTAACTGATGAAGAATTGAGGTTCAGATTCCAGAAGTGGCTTGCCCAAATTAAACAAGGTTCTGAGATTCTTTGCTAATTAAAATAGTTAATTTAAAATAGAATTTATTTTTGAGTTGTTAGAAATAGTAAGTCAAGGGAAAAATGTCGGAGCATTTGATGGCCAAGAAAACACACTTTGAGACATAATATAGGACAATAAGCTACGGTATTATAGTTTCCTTTTAAAAAGAAGATAATGGGAAATATCTAATAATATTCATTCAAAATATAGATTAAGACTTAAGGTATAGATTCTATTCTCTTGATGGGAACATGACAGAAGAACCAATACTTCACCCTAAAGGGCTCCAAATTCTCTCAGTGATCCTACTTAGATTTGATAATTTTTTACTCCCTGTTAATATGCTTTCTGTATTTTATTGATATGTTCTTAGAATAATATAATCTTATAGCTCTAAGGAACTATTCAGAGATCCATTTAGAACAACTAATTTATTTTATAAGTTAAAATAAATGAAAAACTTATGCTAAGAGTGATGTCATATTAGGGAATATGAAGGGTCTTGTTTATCTCATGTGCACATGCTATACTTTTTTCAACTGAACATGGAGCATATCTTTTCTTTTTTATATAGTTTTCATCTTATTAGACACTAATCATTTTAATACAATTTTCAATACCTAAATAACTTTAAGAAAATATTGACTACCTCTAAAGATCTTCTGGAGTAAATCCTGAATGAAACATAAGTGGCAAAAGGAGCTCTTAGAGGTTCAGGTCACAATTTTAGAATTTCGAATTAAGATTAGCTTTGCCTATGCCGATATATTCTAAAGGCAAATATTGTAAATAAAAGCTTTTTTTTTTCTTTAAAGTCTAGCATCAGTGGACTTATCTGAATACAAGCCTTCTTTGGCTTTAATAGTGGTTCTGCATCTAGAGTTCGGAGATCCACATCTAGAGTTCAGTAGTGGACTCCTTTAGAATCTCTGTCATTTTGAATTTCCTACCTGATGTGTCATTTTATGCATGTTGTAATAAATTAGCTACAAGTTGTAGTGAACAAAACATTAGCAGCAGTTTCCTACATTTATCTCAGATATATATTTAAAATACCCTATTCTAATGATCAAAAGAGAGACTGCTTTAAGATAAAAGAGGATTTCAGCAAACATGTATATAGTTAATTCCTCTACTAATACAGTAAAACAAACAAGCAAAACCCTTCTGGGTCCTTCCTTCCTCTCTCTCTGCAAAATATTTTGGTCAATTGGATTTCCATAGATTTTTTTTTCTAAAATTCTTTGTGGAATGCCTTGCAGAGTAATTTCCACCCAGTTTTATATATTAGAAATGAGCTCCACACATTTGTGTTTGCAGATCGCACTTTTGTTGCAGCTTTTAGCAAGTAGTGTGAATGAAAATTATAAGGGTAATGTCATTATATGGTAATCCTTTGCTTTTAAAAAATTTGTTCTCCTAGCATTTGGAGATTATTGTTAGTCAGTAGAGAATACTCTTCTTTCCTGGAAAATACTCCAATTCTCAATTTTCTTTCATAAAAATGAGTTCAACATGGAGAACAATTCACTGATCTTTATAACAGGACTACACAATGTGGCATCTCTGACCCAAGAGGCTAGCTGACTACTACTGTGGTTATTGCTGTAGCTATTTTAGGAGTAGACCCTGTTAACGCCTATGAAAGCTTTGGTACTGACCGAATAGCAATACAAGTATTTGAGAGAACACTGAACTCAAAAGGGACTGAGAGTTGCGTGAACATAATAAATTGACTTTCCATGTTGGTGTGTAAGAACTGGGCTGCTTCTGGTTCCAAATAACAAAGTTCCTGCCACAAACTGGCATAAAACAATAAGGAAATTGCAAAAGTTTAGAAGATGTGAGGGCCTCAAGTTTGTTAGATTCTGCAGCTCATTTGCAACATTAAGGGCTCAGATTCTTCCATCTCTCCAGTCTACATTATACAGTATGGATTTCTTACCCTGTGCCTAGAATATGGCTACCATAATTCAAAGAGCTGCTTATTTCCTTGTGTACAAGTCTCCTATTCTGTATCCACAGAATAATTTTTTCCCTATGTTCTAATTAGCATAAGTCATTTGCCTATTGCTAGGGGAAAACCTTACAAAGATCAATCTAGGTTCCTTAACCAGTTACCAGCAAGGGAAATGGGTAACATGACTGGCTTTACTAATTAGAGATCATTCCTGGATCTGGTGTCAATTCCCCAAGCTATATGTTTTTATCCATGAAAGAAGGCTGGAATGTGTATTGGAGACTTAAGTATAATAGGTTCATTTTTCCTATATAACAGCCTTCTCTTATAGATTAACATAGAATATGAAAAAAGCTATTTAGGGCAGTAAGAATATGAACAGACATGAAAGTAACAGAGATCTCAAGTTTCTTTATTTTCAACAAGGATATCTTGCACACAAACCCCCATTTCCCTAATGGGGGATAAACAATAATAAGGATTAAATATGTCATTAAATTCTAGTTTAGAACATTTTTTCTCAGTCTGAATGAGTGCCTTTAGGGCAATTTAGTCAATGAATTTAAAGTTTAACTCCCTATCACATCTGCCTTTCCAGCCTCCTGGGTCCTGGTTCCTCTTCCTCGTCTTCCGAATAAAATCTGAGTACGGGGGGGAACTGACATTTTCTCAAGTTGTTGGCAGGGGACCCCCATTCACACAAAGCCATTTCTGCAGCTTGGTCATGGCTCATTACTATTAGGCTCCGAGTTAGACCATTCTCACTGCCTCAGACCTGGAGACTTTGCAGCTGGAGCACCGCTTAGTCTGCTCTGAGACAGAGACAATTGTCTCAAGACAATTGCTCCCGGAAAGGTGAGTCATTGCTCTTTGTTGAACAGGCACCACTCAGGTTCTTTATGACTTACAGATCCCCTGATATCTGATGATAACTTCTCTTTGGTCTCCTGGGTTTGGTGATTCCCTCAGGCTGTCAAATATAGCATTCCACAGCTTCTTGCTGGAATTTTGGGGGTAGCTACTAAAGGGCACTTAGTGACTTCTGAAGTTCCTTGGAGATTTCATTGGAGGACTCATGGCATTGGCATAGGATTGGATGAACAAGGGCTAATTTACTTGCATAAGCTGTTTTGGGACATTAGCTCTCTGGCAAGGAGTCAGTAGGAGTAGGCAAACTCATGGATATGGTGGCTCTGAGAAGTGTAGGGAAAGCAGTGGCCCATGCGGAGTGAGGTTGAAATGCCTGAATTATCATGGCAGATTGCGGGGAAGGGATTAAAGAGCCCAGTAAGATAGGCATGTTGGAATGTGTGTATTATGTGAAGCTATAAGCCCCGCCAGAAGAGTTGTATATTTATGAGAAGGGCCAGAGGGCCTATCAGTCATGTTCATCAGGAATATGCTGCCTGAGGGAGATGCGTTGGCGTCACTGAGACGTTCAGTGGTAGCTCTCATCGGCAAGCTAGGGCTTATATGAGGAGAGGTGGGCACAGAGCTTGGCAAAGGGACTGATGAGGACATAAAGCAATGGAAGCCAGGCATGGCTCTTAACCACCAGAAGCTGGAGGCTGCAGTTGTAACAGCAGGTTCAGTAACATTTATATTTTGTCACTGAAATCTTGATGCATGTTTGTTATAGCAACTAGGACTTCTCTAACACAGGTATTTGAAACTTAAAGGGGCTACCATAATATAAAACTAATATATGTGGTATTAACTTAGACATCATGTGCCAGATGGTGAGAAAATGTGAGGATTCCCAATTAGTTACTAATCCATTACTGAAAATCAGATTTTTTTAATTAAAAGATTTTATTTATTGGAGAGAGAGAGAATGAGAGAGAGAGAGCATAAGAGGGGCAAGGGTCAGAGGGAGAAGGAGACTCCCTGATAAACAGGGAGCCTGATGCAGGACTCAATCCTGGGACTCTAGGATCATGACCTGAGCCAAAGGCAGTCGCTTAACCAACTGAGCCACCCAGGCGCCCCTGAAAATCAGATGTCTTTTGCAAAAAAGCTAATCAAGAGCCTATATCTTATTTTGTACAAAATTCCTAAAACCCCAACCAATTTCCTTAAATGTAACTAAACTTGGTAAAATGTCTATATATAAATAAAAAATCATCTTGTTTAGATGAAAAATCTTAAAATTATTACTCGCCAATAACTAATAATTCCTTTGCATGTAAAAATGCATTTAGTTTGCAAACCATTCATATGCAAACTGATCTTCAATATATCTACTATTATTCTGATATTCTGTCAATTATATTGAGAAAGTATCTTAAGATTCATCTCCACTTTTTTGTTGTTTAAAATGTTATATTGGGTTTGGGGGAACAAAAGTGAATATATATGTATATATATGTAAATATATATGTAAAAATATATATACGTATATATATATGTAAAAATATGAGCTGAAAATGAATTACTGAGAGATATACCTATTAAGTTTGTATATTGAAAACAAAATGTTTTCTACTGAGAAAATGTTAAACTGAAAGATACTTTTCAGGGTATGCCTGTAAATACTACGGGATGAAAGCTGGAGATACTAATTATGCATTAGAAAGATGGTGGGATCAATGGTTGTGAGTCCCAGTCAGTATGGGGAATTTTCAGAGTCCAAGAATTAGGTGAAGTGAACCAGGAAGATAAGGGGTAATGGTCAGAAATGTTTAAACTGGAAAAAATTTTAGCATGACGTATTTTTTTTTTTTTAAAGATTTTATTTATTTATTCGACAGAGAGAGACACAGTGAGAGAGGGAATGCAAGCAGGGGGAGTGGGAGAGGGAGAAGCAGGGAGCCCTATGCGGGGCTCCATCCCAGGACCCTGGGATCATGACCTGAGCCCAAGGCAGACGCTTAATGACTGAGCCCCCCAGGTGCCCCAAGCATGACATATTTTCAAATCTAGTAGAAATCAATGTCAGGTAGTAATCCCAAAAGACTTTGTCCTGCCCTCTTACCACTTCTCACTCACCCCCAACCCTGGAGGCTTCAGATGTCTCAAGGTCTCATATGAGTGTTTGAAACCAAGATGGAAAAGTGGCATGGCAGCCTTCTTTGTTCCAAGCTGGAAAAGTGGAGAAGCTTTAAATTTGAAGGAGAAAACTTTCCCATATATTCAGAGGTAATTATTTGGCCCCTACTTGTCATGCTTTTCTGAGTCTTCGAAGCCCCCCTTACCTCCATAGCTGTGTATCTCTCAGCTGCAGTTCTGTAAAGAAGCATATTGCCCTGTCGGCTAGTCCCCGTTTCTTTTCAGTCCACCCCAGCTAAGGCTGTCTCTTGGTTTTCAGCGCCCTCCAGGAGGCCTTCATGTACAAAACAAGGATGTTTCCTCCTCCTCCGCTTCTTATTTAATAGAGATGCTAGCAATTCCTTACCCCAGTCCCACCCTGCCCCAGCATGTGGAGGCTGTTCTGTGCCTCTCCCTTATATTCCTAGTTACTTCCCCTTTCCTAGTTCTTTTTGATCATGTATGACTATTATTGGGAAAGAAGATGCCAACATTTTTCCCCCACGGAGAAGCACTCTTTCCTCTCCACAGTGCCAGAATCTATCCCACAGTTGAGACCTTCAAAATACAATCATTCCTTTTTTCTCCTTCTTCTGTCTTCACTATCTGAGGGAGGATTTAGCACTTAACCTCCACTATCCCCTGTGCCAACTCGGATCCCCTCATAGTATGTCCTTTTTTGTTCCAGGTTTCATATTTTGTGTTCCCAGTAGATTATCAACCCATTAAAATATGACAGTATATAGAGACACACATATTCTGTCTGTGGTTATATGTATTTATGTTCATATGTCATTATTTTTCTTTCTGTCCTTTATTGTCTCCAAGTCTCAGGTTAGTTTCTTTTATTTGGATAGGTCCTTTCCTTCCCTTTCCTTTCCTTTCCTTTCCTTTCCTTTCTTTTTCCTTTTCCTTTTCCTTTCCTTTCCTTTCCTTTCCTTTCCTTTCCTTTCCTTTCCTTTCCTTTCCTTTCCTTTCCTTTCCTTTCCTTTCCTTTCCTTTCCTTTCCTTCCCTTCCCTTCCCTTCCCTTCCCTTTTTCCTTTCCTTTCCTTTCCTTTCCTTTCCTTTCCTTCCCTTTCCTTTTTCCTTTCCTTTCTCCTTTCTCCTTTCTCCTTTTTCCTTTCCTTTCCTTTCCTTTCCTTTCCTTTCCTTTCCTTTCCTTTCCTTTCCTTTCCTTTCCTTTCCTTTCCTTTCCTTTCCTTTCCTTTCCTTTCCTTTCCTTTCCTTTCCTTTCCTTTCCTTTCCTTTCCTTTCCTTTCCTTTCCTTTCCTTTCCTTTCCTTTCCTTTCCTTTCCTTTCCTTTCCTTTCCTTTCCTTTCCTTTCCTTTCCTTTCCTTTCCTTTCCTTTCTTTCCCAAAGACAAAAGACAATTTATTACAACAATAGCAGTGGCCAGAGTATCATCCTTTTTTCTTGTACCAGTTCCCTGAAACCCAGTTCCTTCAGGGTGACCCAGGGTAGGTCAGGTGACACACACACATGGGGATGCATTATAGGAGAGGAACTCTGAGCTTAGGGAATGCAGATCTTTCAAAAGGGTAATAAGACTGCCTGATTGTTGTCATAGAGAGACAGCATTTTTATTGCAATGGCCAGTAAACAAATCTGCCCTTTGTTATCTCAGTCTCCCAGAGCTGTTTGCTGTACAAACATCCTTGGAAAGATAGGTTGGAGCAAAGGCAGTGTGCTTGTGAGACAGGCAGAATGGAAAGAGACTTAGAAACTGTCTCCCAATCTTCCTTCTATGCAATTTTCGCTCACTCCTCCCTAAACGCCCCTCTATGAACCTTATACTACCTGATAACCTTTTCTTGTTGCAATCATCTAGAAACCTTATGTTACTCCCTCTCATTTTCTGCAGATTTCTGAAAAAATCAGTGTACTGATTACTCTTAATACAATTGCTTTTTGGTTCTATGACTTTTTTTCCTTCATGATCTTAACCTTTACACTGTTTTCTGATTATTTGTGAAATTGAACATCATTTCATATATTAGGTATTTGATGGATAGTATTTTCTTTCAGATGCTTTTGATAGCTTTCTTATTCCTTAGGAAGCATATATAATATTCTAAATTCCAGTATGGTGAATAGTATGGATGTATGACATCTGCTTTCTTTTCTTTTCTTCCTTTGTAGTTATCTTTTTCTTTCTGTCAGAGAGTTTGAAAGATTTTTATTTTTTATCCTTTAGATTCAGAATTTTACCATGCTAAGAGGTATATGTAATTTTTCATCATCCACCTGAAAAATAGGTGAGTCTTTCTGGTTTGCAAGCTCACATTTTTTTTTTTTTATGTAGGAATTTTTACTGTTACTATTTGTTTAGTTATTGCCACTCTTTCATATTTTCACCCCCTCCAGCACCATTTGGACCTGTTATATTACATCTCCTGTTTCTTATCTTCTCCCATACAATTTCTATCTCTATGTATTTGTACTGTAAGATATTTTTTGGAACTTAATCTTTCAGACCAATAAAACAAGTCTTAAGACTTGTTTAAATCATTTCTTGATTTCTTTAGTTTGCTAAGGATAAACTTGGTTTCTGAGTGTGTCTTATTTTTTGTGTGATGCACTGAATCTTCTTAAATGCTTTATTATGTAGTTTTCAGATATTTGTACAACCAACTCTTCAAGCAGTTCTGTATCTTTGATTTTTGTGTTCTGAAATCTGCCTCACCTTGTCTCTCTGACTACTAGGCTCCCTTACATAATATGTTATTTTTTTATTTATGAACTCATTTTAGCTCATATCTGGTTATTGTAGCATTTTTATCAGGATTCTTTAGGTGGTGAAAGACAAAGAAATCTTGACCTTATGGGATATAAATTTAAAGAAATGACCAGGATGGCCTCAATGTTCTCCTTAATGACTGAGCTTTATACAGGCTTCTTCCTAACCAGAAACCCCTCATCACCTTTTTCTTAAAGAATTTCCTTAAAAAACTTATAATTGTAAATCCTTTCTCTGCCCTTTTTTAAAAGCTTCTTGCCATTTTTTTCAACCCAGGGTTGATTTGAAATGCAATCATTAAGGAAGATAAAGTCTCTATATCTTTGTTGGAGTGTAGGAGCCTAAACTCAATGGGTACCAATTAGTAAACAGATAGCTTAATCACAGAGAAAAAATTGGGGAATAATTCAATGTGCCTGATGCATCCCATTGATGAATCTACCCCCACCACTCTTCAGTACTTTTCCACTAGCACCCTTCAACACTTAAGTCGACCTCCCAACTTTTCTTTTGGCAGAGTTGAGTTTAGTCTCTCACTCCTTGCAATAGTCTTTTCTTTTCTGTTGTTGTTTAGAGAGAGAGCATGGAATTGGAGAATCTTAAGAGAGAGAATCTTAAGCAGGCTCCATGCTCAGCATGGAACTGGTTGTGGGGCTTGATCTCAGGACTCTGAGATCATGACCTGAGTCGAAATCAAAAGTCAGAGGCTTAATTGACGGGCCCAGGTGTCCCTGCAATAGTCTTGAATAAAGTTTTCCTTCCTTGTTTAGCTTTGGTACAATTTTTGCTTTGACAGAACCTAGGAAGCCTACTGTTTTCTATCTCAGTGGCAGGAGAGACTCAGCGCACCAATCTATCCTCCCTTGGGCTCTGGGAAATCAAGGACACTCATTATGTTCCCATGGGGTCTGTATCCTATCATGTACAGTCCTCTGAATGTCAAGCTTCTGCCTAGGTCTGCCACTTTGCAGTTCTTGCCCTAGACTTTGGTGCTTTCCTCTAGACATATGCCAAGACCTTTCTGTATGCTTAGCCAGATTGCTGCCTAGTTACCCAAACCATGTAATCTTTAAATTATCAAAGTACTAAATGTTTATAAGTATTCTAAATAACACAAAAAGCTACCAAATAAAAATGAGAATTCCTACCTATAATTCCTTTCACCATAATTCCATTTGTTTAGTGGTTTGTCATAAAAATGCAGACTTTTGTTTTATTTTGTGCAAATGTAGAACCATGCTAATCATATTTTTCTGTAACTTATTGTTTTTACTCCTTGATATATTTTTGAGATATTTAATTTTTAAGTCTTGCAAAGTTGGTACCTTTAAGATCCTTGTATGCCACACCTTCACATTAAATTTGGTCAAAATTAAATGCACTTACCAAATTGGAGTATATTGCATACGTAGGTATTGAATGCCCTGGCAGGAATAAAAATTAAGGGTCAAAGAAAAAATGTACTTCCCTTGGAAGACTTTATGAACATTTACTTTGAACAGAATTTCTCTCCAAGGGGTCTTTAAATTTCAGTGGTAATACCCAGAAACTACAGACCAATTTTATTAAACTACGGTGAATTGGTTGAAAATAAACTGGCTGATTTGACAAATCAATCATAATGACAAATTGCTCAAAATGACAAATTGGTCAAAAATGAATATTTCTAGTCATTGGCTTCAAATCATTTGTAATTTTGTGCATCATGGAGATGTTTTGGTAATTTTTATGCAGCTTTAAGTATTTTTTCATTTTATCAAAAGTTGGGGGGGAGAAGTAATTTTTTTTTGTGAACTCTGGGAGGATTTAGAAAATTTGTATACGTTTCTTAGCATTTTGGTTCAATTTTCTTCTCTAAACATGTCACTGAATGTTCATTGAGGTTGCACATACTTCCTTCCACAGCTTCAATCTTGAAAGCAGAAATTGTTTGAAATTGTAGCAATAATAACAGAAAAGGGTAAAAATTATGCTTAAAATGTTCCTGGAAAACTTGCTTTGGAGTAAAATACATATGTAATGGGAAAAGACAAAAACATGATTAAAATAAATGAAGTAGACAGCATTGACAGAATACAAATTAATTTTAAAAAATAATAACTTTAGAAAACAGAAAGTGTTATACAAATGATGGTTAAAGTTTTGAAATTTGCCTTTGGACAAATCACCTGGAGCTGGAAATAAAATGAAAAATTCATGAACATAAACCAAATGAGCATTATAGTTAAAAGGGAATTTTTTTAAATTTTATTTTATTATGTTATGTTAATCACCATGCATTGCATCATTAGTTTTTCATGAAGTGTTCCATGATTCATTGTTTTCGTATAACACCCAGTGTTCCATTCAATACGTGCCCTTCTTAATGCACATCACCGGGCTAAACCATCCCCCACCCCCTCTCCTCTAGAACCCTTAGTTTGTTTTTCAGAGTTCATAGTCTCTCATGGTTCATCTCCCCCTCTGATTTCCCCCCCTTCATTTTTCCCTTCCTACTATCTTCTTTTTCTTTTTAAACATATAATGTATTATTTATTTCGGGGTACAGGTCTGTGATTCATCAGTTTTACACAATTCACAGCGCTCTCCATAGCACATCCCTCCCCAATGTCTATCACCCAGCTACCCCATCCCTCCCATGCCCCACCACTACAGCAACCCTCAATTTGTTTCCTGAGATTAAGAATTCCTCATATCAGTGAGATCATATGATACTTATTAAAAGGGAATTTTAAAAAATGGAAGGAACAGAAATGTAAGGATACTTAAGTTGCAAACACCTCTATGTGTACAAAGTTAATAATATATGAAAATAATCAATGTCAGGAAATACATTTGTCATTTTAGCTAATTCATTTGTGATGTCATCAACTACTTCAAATTTATTTTTTTATCAATCACTCAGCAGTTAGCATGCATGATTCTTAACTGTCCATAAATAGCCTTACATACATTTGCTGTGTCTGTGAAATTAACAAGATCTCTTCTGCTATCCATGAAAAAAGGGGTATATACATTCACATCTCCATAAGAGGAATTTTGAACACATTTGATATGTGATTGGAAGTAATAAAATATATTTTATTTGTAGCTTATGAGTTGAATTTGTCTTTATAGACAAAGTTATATATCTAGTAGAATGAATTAAAATTAAGTTCCTTGGAAATATTATGTTTTCAGATACTGAAATGGACAGCTTTAACTCACATTTATTCTTTGTTTTTTTTGTGGGTAATAGCAGAAGCTCCCATTATCTGTCTTTGCATTCCGTTTCCTTCTAGCATCTGGAACTGGCAGCCCAGCACAGAGCAGGCAGGAGACTAACAGTGGAACTCTTCTGGGCAACACTGTCATTAAGAGACATGTGACAATTTCCAAAGAATGCTCCTTTTAGAAACAAGAAAAAGAAAAAAAAATCACCTTTTAGCCTTAAGGGAAATGAAGTGATTCCTTAAAAATAAAGACATCATTAAGGAAAACAGTCTTTCCATAAAAATCAGAAATATTTTGAGGAATCTTTCACTACTTAAATGAAATTCAATTCAATGGCCTAAGAGGTCATCAGTGAGAAATGTTTCATTTCTAAAGAAAAGTTTTACTTCAAACAATCAGATATAACATAAAAATAATACTTATAAGAATTATATACTTTTAGGTATCCAACCTATTCAAACTTCTAAAAAAAAATGTAGGAAGGCAGAACTCTCTTGGCATGGTCCTGTTGCTTTAGTGTAATAAGACGAAGTGGCAAAGAAAGTATTTCATAATATTTCATAATAAGTAAACATTAATCTAAGAAAACCTGAAGGGAAAATGGAATACAATTCACCAGTGGATCTTGGAGTAGTGTCTCTATCATATTAATAAGACATGTTTATATATTGACTACGAATAGAGCTTGTTCCTATTTTCATCTTACTTTATTATACTCAGTTCTCAAGTGCTTATAAATCCTCATTCTATCATAGAAAATACTTAAGTAAGATAACTCATCACTGACTTTCTTGAGGAATCAAATAGGAAAGGTCTAATGCAGAATAATCTCTCTAAAAAAGAAGAAAATGGACAAACTAGAAGAATGCGAAAAAAATGACATTATTGCTGGGTAAATTTCAGGGTCCTTTGGAAGGTTACTTGTTGGAAAGTTTTCTCTGGTTAGTAATATTAGTTTTAGAAAAATGAATTCAATTTAAGAAGGAGAAAAATCAATTAGATTCAAGTTTAATAACACTTGATTTAGAATGAGTGTGTGTGTATGCAAATAGACATATAAGATTCTACGTTCTGACTCCATAGTGACAGAAATCCCTTTAGTTTATTAAAAATAACAAAACAAAAAGATTTGGGATAATAATAGCATTTGATTATGTTAGCAACTTTTCAGGATTCCATAATGGAAATATTAACTTGGGTTATTTCACTGGAAAGCTGAATAAGATTAGAACTTCATTTTCTTTACAGATTTTGTTCACTATATTGAGTTCATTTGAAAGTCCTCAGAAGGGGTGCCTGGGTGGCTCAGTCGGTTAAGCGGCCTTCGGCTCAGGTCATGATCCTGGGGTCTGGGGATTGAGCCCCACATCTGGCTTCCTGCCTGGTGGAGAGCCTGCTTCTCCCTCCCCATCTGCCTCCCACTCTGCCTACTTGTGCTCTCTCTCTCTGTCAAATAAATAAAATCTTTAAAAAAAAAAAAAAAAAAGAAAGTCCTCAGAAATTTCACCAGCCTGGACTAGTCCTAAACATTATCTCAACTCTGGCTTGAATAGGACTTCTCAGTTCAGTCTGGTAATCCTTGTAGGAAGCTGTCCATCATTCATATGAAAGAATGTGCCTGTTTAAACAATCAATTTTCTAGAATTTCAGTCAAATGTTCATATACTGCCAAAAGTCTTTTTTTTTAACTTTTCAAATTTTGCGTCATCCAGAAATGCCTTAAAATATTAGGTTATATAGTCAAAAGTGCTAAATACTAAATTAGTATTTTAACGTAAATGTATGGTAGGCAAAATCTCTAACTTCATGCTTTTAAAATTCTTGAAAATATCCCCACCTATATTTCATAAACAGACTCAACAGCTTGGTTTGGAGCATTATTGCCCTTTATGATGCAAAACTTCTCTTTTCAAAATTGTAATTTTTAAAGTTTTCTAAATTATATAGTACAGTGGTGCCTTTTAGAATAATTAATAAGTTCTCTCAATGGTACACCTTCTGTGAAACAAACAAATCTAGCCTCTGTAGCAGTCCTTGAAAAGGCCTTAGGTAACAAATAGCAGACATTTAAGGAGCAGTTCCAAACATGCATTTTATAAATCATTGAGAAAACTTTTGCTAGCAGGATTTACAGAACATAGGGAATACACATTCTGGGACATAGGAAGTTTAGGACAGCCTCAATCTGAGGACGGTGACACCAAAACTGCTCAGTTTTAACTTGAAAGACAATTGATCCTGACATATGAAATGTCACCTTGAGTATGAAGTTTCAAATTAAACAGGATGAAGCCTAATAAATAGTACATCACATGATGTGGCATCAGATGCTGGCAAAACTTTTGCTCTTTACAGTGTTGGGTGAACAGTGACAAACAGAACACCATGAGGGAAATTACTGTATTATATTTTAATATAAGAGGGAGAAGAACATGGCTTAACATAGACAAATGCACATGTATGTATTGTACTATGCATAAAAGATACTTGAATGTGCTGTGGTGTATTGTGTTTTAGAGAGACAAGTTGGGTGAGCACAGGGTAGGAGTGTCTGCACTCATCAAAAAGGAAGGCTGGAGGCAGCAGTGGATGGGCTTTTATAATAGAAATCACTAGATCATTAGCTGAGGTTGTCAGCTGGCTGGCGAGCAGGTGGCTTGTTTCATGGGAACTGATCTGGGAAATAAAAGCTTTTCAAAGAAGCCTGTTCATTGCGCTTAAATATGTGTACTTATAGAAATTTTAAATGGACATTTATGCCAATTACAAACAATTGCTAATCAGTGCATATCTCCAAATATACAGAATTTTAAAAATGTCTTCTATAATTAATTTGAAGTGAATGATAAAGATGAATAGCCCAACAATCTTGGGACTCTTCCCAAATTTTGCTTGAGTTCTAAACCAGTAAAATGTTTGGGTAGAAAGATTACATTTGTGTAAATAAAGAAGACTCCGGAAATCCAGTTTGTTTCTAAAAGTTGTTTCTAAAAAGTAAACACATAGATTTTTCAAATTATAACAAAATTCCGGTCAATATGGTAAGCCAAGTTAATATAGAAAGACAACCCCACTCACTGCAAATACATATAATGCCACATACATACATGTTAGGTATAATAAAATACTTTCAAACTATACAGTTAGTTTTTCAAGTAAGAAAAGGAGTGAACAATTTCTAGAACTAAAAGGTAACTAGAAGATAATTTGGTCAATGTTAGCCAAAGCAGGAAACAGAAGGCTATAAAAATCAAGCAAAGGCCTTTGAGGTTGTGGTTTTAATACTCAAAGGAGAAATGAAGAATAGTGTCTCAAGTTTGTACAATATGGGGAACAGGTATATTCCCGAGTAAATCAGGGATCCACCGACTATCCCATCCAGGGATAGGTACCTGAGCAGCTGTGCCTACTGACATTGGGAAGCTGCATGTAGGTACCCGTCTAAGTTGGTATATGAAAGGATAAAGACTCATTGAGGAGGTATCTAAACCTTAAGCTTGACTCATTGCTCTGGGGCCTGATACAATGCTACCTACATGGTTTTGGAAAACTGAGCTGAGAAATTGGCAGAAAACTGGTTCAGAACAGTTGAAACTCACAGGGTCCTAATAAAAACAATTTGAAATCTGGCCTGGACAAACCAGTATTTGGGGAGTGCCTATCAAAAACAGTCCTCATTAAGGGGTGCCTGGGTGGCTCAGTCAGTTAAGTGTCAGACTTGTCAGATTTCGGGCACAGATCATGATCTCAGGCTCATGAGATCAAGCTCACTGTCGGTCTCTGTGCAAAGCATGGTCTCTGCTTGTGATTCTCTCTCTGCATCTCCCTCGGACCCTGCCCCCCACACATGCACTCTCTCTCTCACTCCCCCCCAAAAAACAAGAAACAATCCTCATTGAAAATGAGTTCATAATCGGAAATTATAAACCATGAATGATAAAGACTAGAGAATTTACATGCTGTGAGCTAGAGATAAGAAGAAATACAAAATAATGTGTTGGAAATATTTAATAAGATTCAAGATAATTCTGGTAATCTGGCATACTTGATGTCTGGATAAACCATTCCTGAACAGAACACCTAACAATTCTGGATGATATATTTAAAATATATTTTTAAATGCCTAACTGAACTGGTAGGAGGTAGGAAAGAAATTGTAATGGCTGCGTGTAGCCAGATATGACTAATCAGAGGTCAAAAATTATGATAAATGTGAATCTGAAAAGTTAAGGACAAAGTCTGGCATTTGCCCTAAGGTATCTGCCCATCTGTGGTGGATATGTGTTTTTTACTTTTTACCTAGCAAAATCACATTCTTCAAATGCAAGAATACCGACTTTTTGAAGCCACCGTGCATGTTTATTACATGACAAAAGAAAAGATGAGCCCCTTAACAATTGTTAGGTTGATGAAATAGTAGCATTGGTTTTAGTCATCTTGAATAAGATTTTAGATATTTGAGGTTCAGCTCTGCCACTTCTTAAAAATAAAAGTGTAACATACATAAAATGCCCAGAGTCTAAGTCTTAATGAATGTTTACAAATGGATACCTGACACCTCCATTATGAAAAAAGAATATTAGAACAGACCAAGAAACCTCTCACATATATACCCATTCATTAACCAACCAGAAAAAAATGTCATGACTTCTATCATCCTATATTTGTTTTGCCTCTTATTGCACTTTGTAAAAATTGAATCTATTTGTCTATCTTTATTCAATCAACACAACTACTATTCGATGCAATCATGTCATCTGCGGCAATACTTCATTCCTATTGCTCTACAATATTTCATTACATGATTATACCACAATTTATCTATGTCTATTCTTCAAGGATATTTGGGTTGCTTCCATTCTTGACGATTACAAACAGTGCTACTAAAACACTCTTGTATGTGTAGTTCAGTGAATATATGTACACCCACTTCTGTTGGTCATAGACTTAAGCATGGTCAAGTCAGAGGGTATACATAGATTGAGCTTTAGCAGATGCTGGCAGACTGGCAAATGGATGCTAGAAGAGTATTCTAAGACGGTTTTTTCTTACTAGCAGTGTGTAAAGTTTCAGTTGCTCCACATTCTGGCCAATATTTCATAAATCTTAGACTCTTGGGTATGAAGTGATGTGGCATTGTTGTTTTCACTTGCTTTCTCCTGATGAATTGCCATGATGTGCTGGAAGACATTTTCAAATTCTTATTGACCATTTGGATAGCCCCTTTTATAAAATACTTTTTAAAAATCTTTTGAATGGTTTTTGAAATTTTGTTTTGTGTTTTCTTTTTTGGGGGGGTGGATGCCTACATTTCCCTTATTAATTTGCAAGAAGTCTTTACATACTTTAGATATAAATAGTTTTTTAGTTACCTGTATAAAAATATCTTGTCCTACCCATGTACCACATGTTTACTTTCTTCATGGGGTCTTTTGGTAAATAGAATTTTAATGAAGTTACACTGATCAATATTTTCTTTATAGTTAGGGCTTTTTTGGTCTTACTTAAGAAAAAGTTTCCAGCCTACCCAGAAGAAACTGAATAAGGTACAAAAATCATAGTTTTGTTTTTAAACACATCCAAGAATTTAAGAAAAACAGAAAAACCTAAATATTCTAAGGAGGTGGAGACCATCCTAGGAGAGAGGTTCCCCCACTCCCACAGCTGCTTTCATCTTTGCACTTGGTAGGAAGTGAGTGAACCTATCATATAATAGCAAAAGAAAGAAAAGTACATTTCAAGAATTGTAATGGCTGCATATGGTCTGACATGACTAATTAGTATCCCAAGCAATCTCATTTTCTGCCCATCCTTTAATTTTCTTCACACAAGGCCTTCACTGAGGGTCTAATAGCAGTGTATTAAATGCTGTCAGAAAACCAGAACAATTGAGGGAGTACTCCCTAGAGCCACGAGGAACTTTATACTAGACACTCAGCAGCCTGGGAGCAGGGCAGAAGAACCGAAGAACATTCCTCCAGGTACACAGGATCACCGGGTGGATGAAGGTAGTGAGCTAAAGACCGGAGGCAGAGTAAATGGGCTGAGAAAGATCCTCAAGATGTATAGGGTCTTTCCTGAGTTACTGAAGAGTGGGAGAGGGGAAAAGGCTGTGAAAGATTCTCTGGGGATACACAAGGCTTTCATCACATGTAGGCAGGTGCCCTTAGCTGGCAGAAGGGCTGAGTAGCTAAGAAGTCCTCACAGTATGCAGCAAACTTTTATTTAGCTCAAATTAGAGCCCACTGTGGGCTGGGAACAATGCAGCAAAGTGGAGAAAGATCTCTCAAAGGTGAAAAGCTAGGAAAAGAAAGAGAAGTCCCCGGTCACCTGAAAGGCTGTATACTAAACTATAAAACTGAGATCTCCTACAATTCAGAAAATTAGCTAATAAATTGAAAAACAAAGAGAGATCTCTGGAGTCTTGCCAGGGCTTAGATCTCAAGCCAAGCTGAAGAAAATATTAATCTCAAAATCAAAATATTTGAAGTCAGTGGTTAAATGAATCTAACAAAATCTGCAACAAAGCCCAGAACCAGCTGAAGTATATATTAGAGTGATTCCTTCTACTACCCTTGAAGCAACTTGATAGAAGAAGAAACATGTCTTGAGGTTAAATATCATTGATTTTAATCTTTATTTTCTTTGACATACATGTTTAATATATAATAAAGCTTATGAGATATGCAGTGAAACGACATGAGAATCATAGACAATAAGAGGAAAAAGAGTCAACAGAAGCTAATCTGTAGATGTTTCAGATATTAGTATTAGACAATAAAGACTTTAAAATGACTACGGTTAATATTTTAAATCACAGTGTAGAAAAGTGGGCAAAATGTATAATTATGGAAAGGGAACATTTCAACAGAAAAATGTGAACTATAAGGAAATAAAATGAAATACCAGAACAGAAAAATATAGAATCAGAAATAAGAAATTTATGCAATGAACTTCATAGTAGACTCTACACAGAGAAGGTGAAGACAGCTAAAAAAACTACCTAAACCAAAGCACGAAGAGGAAAAAGGAATGTAAAACTAAACTGAGCAGAGCTTTCCAACACCTGTGACATAACATTAGATGCACAGTTACAATTAGTGTTCCAGAATTGAAGAAAAATAAAGGGGGAGAAATTTTTGAAGACATAGTGGCTGAGAATTTTTCAGAGTTAATGAAAGATATCAATCAATGGGTCCAAGGAGCTCAGTAAACCCCAAGCAGGATTAAACACACACACACACACACACACACACACACACACACACACACCCCTAAGCTCATCATAATCAAATGACTAAAAAAAAAAAAAAAAATCTTAAAAGTGGCCAGAGAGAAAAAAAGATATGTTTCATTCAGGGGAACAACAACAGAAGATGAATTATGTGAAGGCTAGAAGAGAATGATGTGACATTTTTAAGATACAGAAAGAAAAAAAATCAACCCGGAAGTCTATACTAAATAAAATATTTTATAAAAACGATGAAATAACGATACCTTTAAAATCAAAAGCTGAAAAATTTTAGCACTGGCACAAACAATTTAATTTTATTTTTTAAAGATATTTATTTATTTATTTATTTATTTATTTATTTATTTAGAGAGAGTACACACAGGCATATGAGCAGGGGGAAGGGCAGGGGGACAGAGAGTGAGGGAGAGGGACAAGCGCACTCCATGTTGAGCACAGAGCCCCGACGGGGGGCGGATCTCAGGACCCTGAGATCAGGACCTGAGACCATGACCTGAGCCGAAATAAAGAGTTGGATGCTTAACCCACTGCGGCACCCAGGTGCCCCTGGCACACTTAGATTTTAAAGGAGGTTCTTTAGGCTTAATGAAAAAAAATTTCCTTAAAGGCCATTGGCTGATCAAAGCGAACATAATGAAAATGTATATTTATAACCTATTTAGAAGTAAAATATATGTCAAGAAGAGCACAAAGGTTGGTGGTAGGAGAAATGAAAAGATGAATGGATAAAGAAGATGTGGTATATATATATATATATATATATATATATACATACACACACAATGGAATATTATGCAGCCATCAAAAGGAAGGAGATCTTGCCATTTGCAATGACGTGGATGGAACTGGAGGGTGTTATGCTGAGTGAAATAAGTTAATCAGAGAAAGACATGTATCATATCACCTCACTGATATGAGGAATTCTTAATCTCAGGAAACAAACTGAGGGTTGCTGGAGTGGTGGGGGGGTGGGAGGGACGGGGTGGCTGGGTGATGGACATTGGGGAGGGTATGTGCTATGGTGAGCGCTGTGAATTGTGCAAGACTGTTGACTCACAGACCTGTACCTCTGAAATTACTTCTTTGTGAAGTGATGTAATATTATTTAATGTTATTCTGTGATAAGGATGTAGATAATTATATTTGTCTTTTAAAATTTCTCATGAGAACATATTTCAATTTTCAGCATGCTGGTCCTCTATATCTTTCCTTATAAAGTCAGTCCAAGCTATTTTTATCTTAAGATTGTTTGAAAATATTTTGAATAGTATTATTAAAGTTTTACTCTATTTTTATTTTATATGTATATAATATATGTATATATTCACACATATTTATGTCCACAGACCATGAAAAATTTATATATTAATTATGAGAGCAAGTCTCTAGTTTTTTTCTGTGTACAATTATGTAAAATTAATGATTATTTTATTTGCTTTTTTTCAATCCTTATATACTTAATAAATTTTGGTAACCTGATTATGCTGTCTACAAACCCCAGTATAATAGTAAATAGAGAGGTAACAAACTAGAAGAAAAGCTTTCAATATTTCATCATTAGGAATGATGTTTGCTATAGTTTTTTTTTCTCCTTTTTTAAATGTTATAGCCATTACTAGGTTAAGGAAGCTATCTCGTGTTTTAGGTTGCTGAGAAGTTTTTGTTTTATTTGTTCTGTTTTTCTTTTTAATGTTTTAATTTTGGGGAAATTTGCTTTTCTTTACCTATCTAGTCAAGGAATTTTCTACCTTTTTAAGCTGTTAATGGTGAATTATATTAGTTTTTGAATGTGAAATCAATATTTCAATCATTGGAGAAATGTCACCAGTCATGATATATTATCCTTTTTTTGTATCACTGGTTTCACCTTGTAAACATTTAACTTAGGACATTTGCATCTATGGTCAGGGGAGAGATTGTTCTGTGATAGTGCATTCTAACAATAATCTGATGCCATTTTTGTGAGGTTTACGCTTTTCACATGAAACATTTTGGGAAGTGCTATCTTTTATTCCTAGTGTCTGGAAGAGTTTGGATAAAATGGGTCTTCCCTCCCCAACCCCCTTAAATAACACTTCAAAGAGTGTATTGGTTAATTCATCTCTGCCAAGGGACTTCTTTGTGTAACAGATTCAGTTTTAAAATAAATATCAAACTGATCTGATTTTTAAATTTCTTCTGTCAGCTCCAATAAGGTGTGGGTTTTATTTTTCTAAGAACTTTGTCCCATTTTATGTAAAAATTTCAATGTATTGTTTTAAAGGTATTCAACGTATTTTTATATTATCCTTTTTTTTTTTTTTTAAGAGAGAGAGAGTACATGTGCACACATGCGTTGGGGGGGAGCAGAGAGAGGGAGAGAGAGAGTCTTCAGCAGGCTCCAGTCACAGTGCAGAATCTGACGGAGCTCCATCCCATTACCTGAGCCGAAGTCAAGAGTTGGACGCTTAACCAACTGAGCCACTCAGGGGCCCCGTATTATCCTTTTAATGTTGTCAAATCGATACCGCTGTCCTCCTTTCTGTTCATAGTACTAAAGTGATATTTTCTCTTTTGTCTTGAGCAGTCTTGCTAAGTATTTATAGATTTTATTCATTTTTTTCAAAGACCCAATTTTGTCTTTTGATTTTTGTTTTATTGCATTTTAAAAACTCTATATTTCTTTGTTTCTTTGTTTCTTTCCTCTTCTATATTTCTTAGGTTTTATTTGCTGTTCTTTTCCTTTCTTCTTAAGATAGAAGCTTATGTATATTTTAAAAGTTATACAACTTACCTTATCTCCCCCATGTAAGGCTCAATTATAGTCCTATATATTTTATATGTTTCTGATCTGAATCGTTTACTCTTTTTATATTATGCAATTGGGATATATGGTTATGTGATTAATTGAAAACTAATTTAAAAGTAGTGATAAAAATTATAGAAGCATATTTTAAGCATTAATTTATCTTCAAATATATAAGTAAAAATGGAATTTATTAGCTATGCTAGGTTGAATAGTGTCCTCCAAAACTCATGTCCACTCATAACTTGGACCCATGCCCTAAGTTGGAAATAGGGCTTTTGAAGATGTAACCTCATTAAGATGAGCTCATGACTGATGTCCTTTTAGAAGAGGCAAATTCAGACACACGTACACAAATGAGGGGAGGGAAGAAATGTGAAGCTGGAGGCAGAGATCAGGGAGTGATGTGTCTAGAAGCCAAGGGACACCAAGGATTGCAGGCAACCACAAAAAGCTAAGAGAGAAGCATTGAACAGATTCTCCCCAAGAGTCTCCAGAAAGGCACCATCCCTGCTGACAGACACCTCGATTCTAACCTCGGGAACAAACAAACAAAAGAATACAGTTTTGTTGCTTCAAGTCACCGAGTGTATGGTGCTTTGTTAGGGCAACTGTCAGAAACGAATACATCACTAATCCTTTGATAGGGGATGAAGGCTTTTTCTTTGATTTGGGCTCACTGACTAGAATTCCCAAGAGCATGCTTTTGCTTATACTACAGTGTCCAGTTTCAGTTTTTTAAAGTGCAATAAATACATCTGTGAAGCAATTGGAGTGTAGAATTCTTTGCGATTTTTATGATTCCTTCCTTCTTCCCCCCAGTCCTGGATTGTGGCCTGTGACTGTTATGAAAACAGTTTTAAATGGCATACTCACTTTTATCTGATGTTGCTACATAGTTCAACTTCATTTTTATAAAAACAACCTATGTTGTTTCGAATTAATAATTTTCTATCTACACAGTATTGACTTAAATAATCGGGTGTGAAGCAAGGACAGCTGAGTGTGAGTGTACAACTGGTGAGAGCTGACTTGTTGCAGGCAAACACCCTACTGTGAGCACCAGTCTGTGGGCCACGCAGCAGAACAGAGGGTACAGGGGAAACCAGAAAGTCTGTTTATTGGAAAAGACAAATCTATTTTGGTTTTCTTGAGCTTTGTTGTTTTACTTTATTGTCCTACCTTTTTTCAACATGTGCTCTTTTTTTAAAATTTTTTATTGTTATGTTAATCACCATATATTACATCATTTGTTTTGGTGTAGTGTTCCATGATTCATTGTTTGTTCATAACACCAGTGCTCCATGCAGAACGTGCCCTCCTCAATACCCATCACCAGGCTAACCCATCCCCCCACCCCCCTCCCCTCCAGAACCCTCAGTTTGTTTTTCACAGTCCATCATCTCTCATGGTTCGTCTCCCCCTCTGACATACTCCCCTTTTCTTCCTCTCCTGTTATCTTCTTCTTTTTCTTTTTTCTTAAAATATGTTGCGTTATTTGTTTCAGAAGTACAGATCTGTGATTCAACAGTCTTACACAATTCACAGCGCTCACCGTAGCACATACCCTCCCCAATGTCTATCACCCAGCCACCCCATCCCTCCCACCCCCGATCACTCCAGCAACCCTCAGTTTGTTCCTGAGATTAAGAATTCCTCATATCAGTGAGGTCATATGATACATGTCTTTCTCTGATTGACTTATTTCACTCAGCATAACACCCTCCAGTTCCATCCACGTCATTGCAAATGGCAAGATCTCATTCCTTTTGATGGCTGCATAATATTCCATTGTGTATATATACCACATCTTCTTAAACTGTGGAACATGGTGCGGTAGAAAGAAAGGAGGGAAGTGGGCAGAAAGTAAGCGAGAGGAAGGAAAAGTATGCCTGTGGATGACCTCCCATTCCAGTTTATGATGTCAAACTTTAAATTCCAGGCTACCTTTCTTAAGCCATTTATATTCCTTCTGATCTATTTCTCTTAGTTGCCAGGTAATATAAAGCAAGGAATGCAACTTTTGTCAGTATAATAGAAACAAAAATTGCTACGAAGGTAAATCATTTCCATGATGAGACCACGAATTCCAAGTATGTAGCAGGTATGTTGGGATTGCGGTTTGTTTTTAGTGTAGATTTGATGATGTAAAAATTCTTGGAAATCAGTGAATGTGTCTTTTTTATTGAACAGATAATAATTAAAATATACTCAACACTTAATATGTGCCAGGAAATATTCTACTTGCTTCATTGTTCTTTCTTAAATCACAAAATAGTGTTTGATGGAGATATTATTATTTATTCCCATTTTACACATAATTGAAACAATAAGTCTTGGTAATGTACCCATTCTCACTCAGCTTAAGAACTTGATCTGGGATATAAAGTCAAGCACTTGGGAAGGTAACTGTTATTCTATCTGTCCTCTGATGTAGGTTCAAACACAGTGCTGGGCACAGGGTAATGTTCATTTGATATTAATTGATCCGTACAGTGGATTGAAGGGCCCTCCAAAAGATGTGTCCTTGTCTTAATCTTCTAAACCTGGGAATGTTACCACATTTAGAAGAAAGGGTCTTCGCAGATGTAATTAATTTCAGGATCTTGTGATGAGGAGATCATCCTGGATTATCTGGGTAGGCCCTAACTCCATTGATATGTATCCACATAAAAGACACACAGAGGAGAAGATAGATGGAGGCAATGTGAACATGGAGGCAGAGACTGGAGTGATGTTGCCATGAGTCAAGGGAGGCCACCAGCCACCAGAAGCTGGAAGAGGCAAGAAACTGATTCTCCCTAGAACCTCCAGAAAGAGTGGTATACAGCTGACACTGGATATGAGATTTCTGGCCTCCAGAACAGTGACAGAATAAATTCTTGTTTTTTTATGTTTTATTTATTTATTTGAGAGAGAGAATGAGATAGAGCATGAGAGGGGGGAGGGTCAGAGGGAGAAGCAGACTCCCTGCTGAGCAGGGAGCCCAATGCGGGACTCGATCCCGGGACTCCAGGATCATGACCTGAGCCGAAGGCAGTCGCTTAACCAACTGAGCCACCCAGGCACCCAAATTCTCGTTGTTTTAAGCCATTGTGTTAATTTGTTACAGCAGCCACAGAAAAACGTGTAATACAGGAAATTAAAAAAATAAATGGAAAAAGCAGATTGAGAGGCAATAAAAGACATTCGCATCCATTATAATTAGAATTTTGCATAAATATGTTCCAGATTCCATTCCCCTAATTAATAAGTATATCTACCCACCTTTGGCATACTCCCTCATATGAATTTGCAAGTTATTTTTAAGAACCTGTCATTTTTTTTTTACTTTTAAAGCAATAATTTCCTAAAAGAAATATAAAAAATCTTCTGAATAAAAGCAAATGTAATAATGATTAGCTGGGTGAACTCTTGTATAAGGATGCTATGCCTCAAGCAACTTGCTTTTTAACACCAAGGTAAAGGAGTTAGGTTATCATTCCTCTCTGCTACTTTTATTAAATTTTTCCCCCACTACGTTTTGGAATAAAGGAGCAGTATCTAGTGGGAGAAATCAGTAAATCCCCTTCACCCGACACTCAAACCTAAAAGAAATCAAGTTGTGTTTTTTGCCCTTCAGAATGCCCTCGTAATTTTTTCTTGTTAGGCTGACATAATGCGCTAGGTAAAATTAGCGCTATGTAAGTAGGCCTTTGGAAATAACAGTGGTGAGGTGTGGGGCAGGGGGAAGCATTCTATAGTCCTGTGAGTAGGTCTGTCTTATAGTGAGCCTATGCTTTAGGGAGGGCTGTGAACTTCACAAGTGTTTCTCATTTTTTTTTCCCCCTCTCCCCTTCAGTAGAACATGATGGCTAGATTGGACTGGAATTGGGTATCTCCCTTCTCCCAGGTGAGGTAGGCTTTGCTAAAACCCCAGGGAGTCAGGCTCTGATGAATTAGTTTCTCCTGAGGGCAGCCCTTTTTAAGAAGAACACTGTGCTCTGGCATATTTCAAGGTGGTTCCTTTTCCCTTTCCCTGACAAAAGCAGGAAATGTATTTACTGTGAGAAGCTGGTCAGGTTCCTGGGGGAAAATCTTCCAGAACTGTGGGGTCCCCTCTTAACTGGGTTCCCTGGAGTTGTTAATACTCAGAGCTGTCTGCATTGAGCCTCTAGCAATTTATCAACTACAGTTGCGGTTTTCCTACCCAGCACTCATTCCTCACGAAGTTTCAGCTCGAGTTTCTGCTCAGGTTAGGTTGTGATTCCCTGTGCCCGCCTATTTGCGTCTCCAGTTTTGAGAGCAGTGAGTTGCCCTGCAGCCTCACTTCTCTTACTGATTTAAGAGGCGTTGATTCTCAGTGTGTTTAGTTTATTTATTAGAACAGAGAGGTGACTTCCAAGCCTCACGCTGAGCTGGAAGTCTCTGAAGTTCGATTTTGTTAACACACAAATGTACCCATGCAACCAACAACATAATAAAACTATGAAAGATTTCTATCATTCTAGAAAATTCTTTGTACCCCCAGCCAGTCAATTCAAATACCCACCAGAAATTGCTCTTCCTATTTTATCACAAGTTAATTTCACTTATTCTTGATGTTAATATAGTGGATCCCCACAGTAGTGTTTTGGGTTTGGCTTCATTTTGCTCAGTAAGATGTTTTGGATGTCTATCCAATGTTCCACGTGCTGGTGGTTCATTCTTTTTAAAATAGTATATAATTGCAAAAATATACTGCAATATATTTATTCCTTCTCATGTTGAGGATGATTGGTTGTTTCCATTGCTACACAACATTATTTCTAGTTAATTTCCAGAGTTCGTGCTGCTTTGGATATTGTGATACTGCCTTTTTTTGGACATATGTCTTAATTTCTCTAAGTACCTGGAAATAGAATTCCCTAGGTCATAGGGTAGCTACATGTTTAACTACAAGAGACTACAAATTGTCTTCTTAAATGATGGAACTATCTTGGGGCACCTGGGTGGCTCAGTTAAAGCATCTGCTTTTCCTTTCAGGTCATGATTTCTGGGTCCTGGGATCGAACCCTGCTTCTCCCTATCTCTCTCCTTCTGTGCCTGCTTGATCTCTTGCTCTCTCTCTCTCAAATAAATAAGACCTTTAAAAAATTACGGAACTAGGGTGCCTGGGTGGCTCAGTCGGTTAAGCCACTGCCTTCGGCTCAGGTCATGATCCTGGAGTCCCGGGATCGAGTCCCACATCGGGCTCCCTGCTCGGCAGGGAGTCTGCCTCTCCCTCTGACCCTCTCCCCTCTCATATGTTCTCTCTCTCTATCTTTCATTCTCTCTCAAATAAATAAATAAAATCTTAAAAATAAATAAATAAATAAAAAATTACGGAACTATCTTATTCCTTGCAAGGTATGAAGATTCCAGTAGCTCCATACCTTAATCAATTATTGGTGGTTTTAGTCCTTTTAATCTTAATCATTCCAATGTTTCTGAGTTTTACTGTAAGGATCCCTGAATCCCAATTCTGTCAATTCCATTTAAAAATGCTTATTGGCCTTTCATATTTTTTCTTTCATAAACTTTAATTTTCTCTCCCTCATCCAATTTTTATGGGACAGTTATGTTTTTATTATTGATTTGTTATCATATATTCTGGATACTATTCCTTAGATATACATACCAAAATATTTTCTTCCTGTCTGGGCTTTCCTTTTCATTTCTTAAATATTGTCTTTTGCTGAGCTTTAGCAAAAGACAGTATTTAACCAATTATTAAAAACAACACTTAAACACTTTAGTGTTTGATTTTTGATGAAGTCTAGTTATCCACTACTTATAATACTACATTTTGCATCCTCACGAAAGTATCTTTACCTACCCCAAGGCCTCAAAGATTTTCTTCTATGTTTTTTCCTGAAGATTTGTGGCTTTAGCTTTACTTTTTATGTCTGTAATCCATTGTGAGATAATTATTTTGGGTGGTGGGAGGTGTTGGTGGAGGTTTACTTTTTTCTACCAATTTATTCTGTGGCTTTACATGATCTGTTGAAAATACACTTTATTTTCCTTCATTGAATTTGGTACTTTGGTTGAAAAACAATGAACTGTATAAGCGTGCATGTTATTTCTGGACTTTTAATTCTGTCCCATTGATACTTTGTCTACCCTGGTGCCCATACCACAGTGTCACGATGAGTATACCTTTTTAATAAGCACTGAAATCTGGTAATCTTGTTATTTTTCTTTTGAGGATGATTTTGCCTCTTCTAGAAACTTTGCCCTTTCCACACAAATGATAGAATCAAATAGCCAATTTTTATCAACAAAAGCCTATTGAAAATTTGAAATTGTATTGACTTTATAGGTCAGTTTGGTTAGAATTAAGACATAGTTTATAGTTTGAACTGTAAAAGTCTCACATTATTGTGTTGAAATAACTGTCTTCAGCTGATAAAGGCACTTCATGTTGGAAGAATAGTGCTGGTAGGCAGTTAGGGACAGAACTGGAAAAAATCATTGATAAATTATCTAATTAACATTTATCACTGTTAATTATGTGAAAATTATGTGAATCTCAGTGAAGAAGGTTATAAGCATGCTTGTCTCCAGAAGTTATAACTAGTTTAAGGTATCTAATCCTATGAAAAAAATCCCATTAAATAAAATTTTGTATGATGAAACAATGCTTTTATGTTGACTCTCTGAGGTAGCTGAGAGAATATTTTTCTCTTAAAATTATTTTCATAAACCACAAAGACCCTATTATTGAACACCCATAGTCTAAATTGTCACTCTTTGGATTAACCAAGGGTTTGCTCTTTGAACTCCAGCCTGGCTGTTGTCAACTGAATTTAAATATTCTCATTTGTCACCATTACACATTGAAAAGAGGATGTTTTTAATTGCATATTGAGAGATTGGGTGTAGAACCTCAGGAGGTTGAGAATAAGTCCTGCTACCTTGTAAATGCCTCTATGTGAAAATGACTCCATAACCAGAACAATACACAATTTACCTATATGAGTTTTTACTGCTAAATTTGACCACAATTCCATCTAACTAATAATGTTCCTCAGTATTTGAAAATTCCAAATGCATCCTAAACATGAATTTTCCATTGCTGCAGCATGGCAGAATTATCATCTACTTTGATCTGAGCCTGAACATTTATAGATGATTAAATAGTTGGAGAAAATGACCCTTGATTCGTCCAAGTGATGATCTTTTTAAAGTCTTATTCTGAAAAGCTTTGGAAAGTTTACAGAATCTTTGGAAATTCAGCCAATGCTAGAAATTGCCTCCATATGCTTTATATTTCTTCTGAATTAATAGTAGGAGTTCCTTCTCAGGCTCATCTCATGCAGATGGTGTCCTATCTCCTCTCAACCATTTATTCAACAAGCATTTACCGCTTATCCACTTCATTCCAGGCAATAAATGTCATTTTCCCTCACATTGCTTAGAGTCTAGTGAGAAGAGACAGAAAATAACTTAGTAAACCACAAATTAAACAAAATATTGTTGGTGGCATGAAGAAAATAGAATAATGGGATTGAGTTGCTGAGAGAAGGGAGGATTCTTCAGCTACCTGTGCCAAGTAGGTCTGCGATGAGACCTGGCTGCTAGGAAGGAATAATTCAGGTCAGGGACTGGCAGTCAGACAGAGGAACTAACTATTGCAGAGATTCTGGGCTCCAAACAAACTTGATCTTTTTTCAGGTATAGAAAGAAGTCTAGTAAGCCTGAAGTGCAGTAGTTGTAGGGGGTAGTTTTACTGAATGGCATGGCAGACATAGACCAGGAACAAAAATCATTTGAGCTTGTTGATTTTTGTTAATGTATTTAATTTTATTATGAAAGCATTGGAAGGTTTTCAGTAAAAAGCAAGGCTTTGGTTGACAAGACCAGTGAGTTTGAGAAATCCTGAAATTTAGACATCATGATTTAAGTCAGGATAAGCAAGATTATGGTACAGTAAAGAAAACTGTCCCTTAATCTCCCAGGTCAAATGAAATACTATTCCTCATTATCTTTGCCAGGCCCCAGGCACATGAGGTCCCTTCTATCTGGACAATACTGGTAGTCATGCAGAATAAAAGAGAACATGGCGTATCATGTGCCGATTCCTAAGGTTTCTGCTCAGAAGTGACACGTGTCACTTCCACTCACATTTTTTCATGAAAGCAAGTCACACAATCAAGCTTGAGGTTGGAGCAACAGAGAAGCTGATAACCTTTCACCAAGATAGGAAGAAAGTGTTTTTGAGCAATGCAGTCTACCAAATAATGCCTCATGTCACTGAAATGCTTTGATAATTAATTGTATTGTAATACTTAAGATTGCATGTTAAGATTACATATTTAAAGGCAGCATATTACATATTGAAAGTCACTTTACCAGAGTTGGAGTTTGTCTCATTCCTACAGCTAGTCAAATATACATGTGTAAAAATATAAGTATATACTTAGAAACGTTATAGATTTTAAAAATCTGCCACATAACACTAATATTGAGGAATTTCATGAAATGTGTAGGGCTTTCCTATTTTCTCCTCTTAACAGAGAATCTGGATTTAGAAAGATCAAATGTAGGAAAAGGTGAAATGGAAACTATGTTAACGTAGGGTGACTCGGTTGGCTGGGTGGCTGAATTTGGTTTCGGTTCAGGTCATGATCTCAGGGCCCTGAGATTGATCCCCATGTCTGCCTGTACACTTAATACAGAGTCTGCTTGAGATTCTTTCCTTCTCCCTGCTCATGCCCCCCCACCCTCAAAATAAATAAAATCTTAAAAAAAAGAAAACTATGTTAATCTATTTCTTTTTTGTCTTTTTTATTTCTTTATCTTTCTTTTCTAAAATTTTTTAAAGCAGGCTCCACACTTAGCATGGAGCCCAATGTGGGGCTTGAACTCATGATCCTGAGACCAAGACCTGAGCTGAGATGAAGAGTCAGATGTTCAACTGACTGACCCACCCAGACACTCCTATGTTAATCTAGAAGGAAAAGAAAATGAGAGAAAATATGGCAAAAAAATTATAGCTGTCTTTTAATATCTATTGTTCCTTTTCCAGTGTGACATACCTGCTGATTTGGGGCTAGGCATAAAGCACATGGCTACCCAGAGTGATAACATTTCTCACATTCCTTTCCAACTGAATGTAGACATATAGCAGAATTTTGGCCAGTGAAATTTAATTGGAAGTGTCTTGTGGAAGCTTCCACAAGACTTCCTTTAAAAAAAAAAGAGAGTACCCCTTTTGTTCTTTTTTTTTTCTTAATCCTACTACCTTCCATGGAGGTGCATCCCTAAACCTTGAAGATAAAAGATATATACCAAGAATGGTGGGTCAATGAGCTAGAAATAGCATGGACCCTGGTATATATAAACCCTAGATGAGTTTCTTATGAACTCATACTTACTATCTCCTATTGTAGAACACATCTTAAAAGAGAAGAAAGATGTGACCTCTTGTCAGAAATATATATTACTGTTTCACAGGAAAAAAATGTAAAAAAATTGTATTTCAAGTGGTCTCAATCTTCACTGTTTTCTGGTCTTGTATAAAAGGAAAAGATTGTGAAGTTACAGTTTCTTTTAGCTTCAACTGCTGAGAGCACTCAATTTAAGACCTTTTCATCTTGACAGAGAATTCAAACAAAATATGTTAATTGTCATTTAAAATAGTCATAGTAATCATTGGCTTTCTTATGTAGATTATACATTTGAGACTTGAATGACAAAGATTAAAACCCAAATTCAACACATGATTGACAGCCAATTCTCTGATTAATAAAATAAGACTGTTGATTCATGATTCTTAATCTTATTCAGTTCAGCAGAGCTGGAAAACAGAAAAAAAAACTAGTAAATGCCTTAGAATAATAACCTGTCAGGACAATTATATATAAAAATGTATTAAAAGCATTCTCATTTCAGTTGCAGGTTGGAATATTTTTATTTGTACAAGTAGAATGAAACAATAGGGTTTGTGTGAGGCAGGGCGTTCTTCTGAAAAGATGTAACATTTTGTTAAAGGGAGAACTAAAGAGAAATTGAAAGATTTCATGTAGAGTGAATAGATCAAATTCCTTTTTAACCCTGATTTTCATAACACTTCCTTAAAGTTTGGTACAGCTAAATCACTGTGTTCAGTTTGTTTGTTTGTTTGTTTGTTTGTTTTTCCTTTCTACCTCTTATGGCCACACGCATTGAAATTTCTGGAAGGTCTGTTATACTAGCTATAGTGAGTGGAGGTTAGTTTATTTTGACTTTAACCAATGTATTATCTCTGTTCTGGGAATCAAATGGTAAATTTGGACCCTTTGAAATGTATGACTAATGCCTTGATGAATACTGATGAATGATTCTATAAGTTATAGAGCAGATCATTTTTTTCAGCTTTAAAATGGTAGCACCCCGTTACAGATAACAAGAGATAGTTTCAAAGTTGAAGATTTATTTGTTGTTTTTTGGCATTACTAATTTCAGTCTCTCTCTGTGTCTCTGTCTCTTTCACAACACAGCGCATATTTTCAGTCTTCCCAAGTGTGCATTCTTTAATCATGCCCTGAAACTCCATCAGAGACCATTGAGTTTAGGAAGCAGAGACAGCGTTTTCACTGTATCTGGGGGAAATGTAGGTACTGGAAGGTGGAGGAATACAGCTGATTGTGAAAATTCATGCAGTTCAGAGTCCCAGGGGATGGTGACATTGTTGCCCTTGGTGTTTCTTCTTCTCTAGCTCCTTCTCCTTTCTGTCCACCTGACCCTTTGCTCTTTCTTCCTCTCCGTCTTTCTCTTCCCTTTCCTTTCTCCTCTTGCTGTTTTTCTCTTCTATCCTTTTCCCCTTCTGCTTCCGATTGCCTTCGGCTCTTGCTCTCCCCAACCTCCTCTTCCCTTTCACCTCCCCTGCTTCCCCATTTCCATCATTTTTCCTTTCTCCATCCTCCCCGCCCAGTTTCTTCTTTCTTTATTTCTAAGAAGAATAAAAATAAGGTTAGGACCATCTGATTAAGGACATGTTGGATCTGGTATTTTCTGTGAGTCGGGAGTGTATGATTCTGACAGCTTGCTTTGTCCCCCCCCCTTTTTTTCTCTCTTAGAAATAAAATGTTACATGATCATTGCTATAAAAATTTTCACAGGCAGAACACTGAGAGATTAGAAAATAAAAAGAAATGGGGATAAAGGTTGTCCCAACACCCAAAGCCTTTCACAGCATTTCCTACAATATTTTCATTACCGTGTTCCTAAATATGTATTTTGGCACGGGATCTTTGTATTTGAAGTTAAGGTATTTCATAAAGCTTGTCCCTTGTGTCTGGATACATTTTTTTTCCCTTTAGCTCCAGGCAGCTGCTTCGTTTTCTGAGGCACAATGATACTTTCTTATTCGTATTTTTCTTCCTTGTAGCTTTTTATAAATGTGTAGTCTAATGTTTATTCTACCCTTACTGAATTTTAATAAGTTTAACATTTCCTTACTAATACACACACACATACTCTCTAATCTTCCTCCACAAGCTAAAACAAATCTGTTGTAAAGAATAGAAAACCCCTAAATCCCAGTACTCTTCTTTTTAGCAGATGTTTACCAAACGCTAGAATATGTTAAGACACGTTAGAAACTTTTAAAGTTGCCTCATCGAAAGCATTAATATCACATACAAAAAGTAAGACAATGGGTCAGAGAGGGGAAGGGACCTGCTTAGGATCGAGGTATTAGTATACAGAATCATCATGACAAGAACAGATTTTGAAACTCAACCTTGGTGCTCACCAGCATCCAATTCTTGGCACTTCTGTTCTATTTTAACGACAGGGTAACGTCTTCAGCTGAATGTTAGGTTGTTGGTAATTGTGGTAGGTTCAGTAGACCAGCTTGCTGAGGTTATTGTACAACATCCTTCTGGTATATTTTCCTTTAATGTAGGGACTAGCAAAACAAAACAAAACAAAACAAAACAAAAAACAAAACGGTGTATTCCAAACTTGCAATAAAGATTCCACTGAAAATTTAGGTTCTCTCCATAAGATTTACTTACATACTTGATTTTGGTGCTGAGTTAAGTGGGGTAACAGCCAGTAGTTCATGAGATCCGTTTTGCTAGTTCAGATCCTGCAGTAAACTAGAGTTCATGGTTCTGGCAGTAACTTTCTGACCTTGTCAGCACATCTGCCCTGTTCCTGGTGTTCAGTCCTTTGATAGTATCTTGATCATATTCAAATCCCTGATTTTAATGAAAAGTCAGTTTTCTTGTAAGCACAGTTCAGTCTTGTTCCTGTAGGAGTCATTGCTAGATGAAGAGGTTAGGTAGGGTATGCTCTTCCAGTTCTTTCAACAACTTTATAAGTAGCTCATTCTTGAGACCTTTTGTCATCTACAACTGAGATCTGCTCAGCAAAGTTTGGAGCCAAAGTTCTTTATAAGCCATGGATCTTCAAGGTTTGGCACCTGGAAAATCACCGCTTGGTAACAGATCTAGTCGTGTTCCAATGAAGTAACAATCTAGTTACCAGTGGAAGGGGAGGCATTGGTAATCTGGTGCATGCTGTGGCAAGCCTTACTGACCTAATCATTGTGGTCATTTGAAATAAAGTGATTAACATATGACGTTAACAGACCATGTTGCAGCTGTCATAGAACAGTAAATATTCCTGGGGTGAAGGGTGTGTTTCCCAGTGCGCTGGAGTATTTGAGAGAGAAAGCCACAGACTTAGAGTTAACTTCATTCAGGGCATGCCAGAGAATGAAACAATTCCTATGACGACTTTTAAAGTATGTTTTTTGAAGTCCTATGGCTCACGTATCTAAAAGCAGATGCATGATTTTGTGGATTCCTAAAGCACCAAGTAAATTAAATTCATAGCATTGTCAGGTCTGTTAAATAAAGATTAAGACGTTGATTAGCAAACAGTAGGATGCCTCAAATTGGAAAGAATTGTTCATTGTAAGGGCTTTGAACTCCAGAATACCCCTGTGCATCTCTAATTCTAGCAGAAACAGAATTTCTCCCCATCATGTGAAGATGGCCCTGTTTTCTGTGGATATCTTGTTACAATCACACAATGGTCACAACCTTGCAAGGAAATGTCTTACTCTACCTTTCCCAGCAGTCATTATCTCCCGACCTATTTCTAGCTATAGTTCCTGCATGTCCCACAGCATTAATACAAAGGCAAACCTAGGAGGGAAAGGGTTACAATGCCAGTGGAATTGCAAGACTTACTAAATTATATGAACAATCCTGGGAAATATGTGTGGGAATTAAATCTTGGGGTGCTGCACAAAATAAAGGAGAACATAATTTAGGTGGAGCCCATTTTTAACAAAATTTGCTTACCAACGATTCTGTGTTCAATTTGCAAAATTGAGCATCTGGGAGCAATGTACTTTGGTCATTAAATAGATTCTGGACTCAATGATGGCTTACAAAGATCGAGTTGAGAAAACAAGCCATTGTTAGATGAAATGGATATTAAAGGACTCCATAAATTAGGTGGAAAGGGGTGGTATAGTGGATTCATCAAGAGTTGCTTGCACAGCACTCCCTAAATTCATCTTCCAAGAGAGTTCTAAGAGAAGACCTCTTTCACCAAGGCATTGAGAACGAATGGTGAAGGGAAGCATTTGCATCCGAAAAATTGGCTGTCACGTAGCAGTGAAAGTTGTTTACACCACTGTTGAAATGGGGCCCCTAATTTCAGTGTAGATGTTAAGATATTGTTAAGGAAGAAGCCAGGCAATAGTGTTTCATTGCCAGGGGAAAGATGGAGAATTGGAGGACTGAAGTAGGAACTGGAAAGGTGGACACATCATGGAGCACCCCCTGGAAATTACAGTTAGGCCATCTTCTGAGGTCCTTTTTAATCTGTATCATAGCATGAACTCTAAGTCTTATGAATCTAGGTCATAATGGTGAAGTTTTTGCCTTTCACCTAATCCCAAGTCAAATTATGAATCCCAAGTCCTTTTGGAGGCTGGATACTTTTGTGGGAGGACCCTGAGTACACACCATAAATCTTCCGCTTATTTGTCACTGAAGGCCCCAGTGTCTTATTAAGAAAAGAGCTGTGCACTTGGAAAAGAGAAATATGTAGAACTTTTTGGAAAGATAGTAGAAACTGACTTCAGTTAACATGAGTTATTTGTGATTTAGAGGACTAATGCAGACCAATACAGTACACATCGTTCTGGGGTTTAGGTGATAGATAAATTTTGGCTAAAAGTGATTTTTAAATTAGTATTATGTTTCCATGAAACTATTTTTTGTTTATTTCTCTAGCTCCAGAGTGTGGTATATTTTCTCTGAAATTGGTAGACTCATTATTTGACTTCCAGATGCCTGAGGATAGGGCTATTAAAATAGGGAAGGTAGAGCCCCAGAATTAATACTTGGAAGAGAATTTAAAACAAATTCAATAGTATATCTCTTGAGGAAGGTTAGATATTACTGTCACCCTCAGAAACTTGGAAAATATAAGGTTGATGATTCCTATTGCATACACATTTTACTTGCCTGTTTCCCCAAAATAGAAATGAAGATGGACAATAACTTACTGTAAGTTTAATCAGGTACAGAATTCATTGTTTAGTATGGTTGCATATATGCTCTTTGTATTGTTATCTGACATGTGGCAATAAGATTTAAAAATGTTTTTCTTTTCTATACCAAACTCACCCCAAAATCTTAGAAGCTGTTTGTTTCACCTGACGGGGGCAGAAATACATACTCATTATCTTGCCTCTCGAATCTTCGGCTTGATTTCCCCTGTTTTGGTCTTCATGGATCTGTGTTATCTTACCATCTCACAGGATTTTACCACTGGTCCTCAGCACTAATGTTGCAGGACCCTTGAGTGTGATGGTCAAGAAGAATTCTTGCAATGTTTTAAAGTGCAACTTAGTAACTTTATTCAAGTAGCATGGAGATAGGATCTCTAGGCAGAAAGAGCTACACTTTTGGGGCATGAAGTTGGTAGTTGTATGCTTAGTGCTCAAGTTGGGGGGGGCGGTATGCGGGGAGTATTAGATCATAAATGTTTTCTTCGAATTTCTACTCATAAAACTATTTTCACAAGATTTCTCTGGTGCTTATCATTCAGTCTGGTGTTAACTATAGGTGAGATGTACAGGCAGTCATGAGACCCTTTAAGAAGGTAGCAACCAGTACGTATTCTATCTTTATCAGAACTCTGCCGGCTCTAGGTCAGCCTTGTGGGCTAAAGGTGAACATTTTTCTGCTTCTATTCCTCATCATTTTCTCCCCTGACCAATTTTTGGTCCTTAAATCTTAAAGGCAATTGAAAGGTGAAGGACTCATTATCTTTAACTTCTTCAAGCTGACAGGAGTTGTGGAGATATCTCTACCTGTGGACCAAATTTGGTCATTATCTATCCCTACAGGTAACTATTATGGAAAGCCATTGCTGTAGAGCCCAGAGTGAACATCAAGGAAGGACTGCTTCATGTAGTAGGGCTCATCTGTTGACTGGGTGAAGGAATCAGGAACTGCTTGCATGTATCTCCACAATATGAGAGAAAAAAGCAAAAGAGACAACACATTAGGGTTAATATCATGATTAAAAATGTGATAAGACCCTTTAAGGTAGACCATAGTCCACCTTCCGACCAGGAATGTAACCAATCATTAAATGACAATGCAGGGTCTTTAAGAGCACCAATTTGATTATTTAGATCAATAAGTAATCCTATTATATTTTTGTCATAATTTGGAATGTAGACGCAACATTCTGCTTTAATAATGGCACTTGTTTCTCCTTGTGCTGCTGTCAAGACATCCATAACCATTCTACTTTGTGGAACTGCTTTACAGACTTGAGTTATTTTAGTATTTAATAATATAATGCTATTTTGAGAGTCATTTAAGGTCTTAATTTGGGTGTGTGTGTCTGCTAAAACTTTGGATATATTAGAGTCATCATATATATATATATGTGTATATATATATATATATATACACACATATATATATCCCAGATGACTCTAATATATATATATATATTATATATATATATATATATTTAGTGTCAATTTTAGCATGATTTTGACTTACAATCAGGGTATCAAGGGCCATTAGGTTTTGGAGGGTCACTTTTTGAATTTGTGGGTGACTTTGTGTTGGGTTTGGTTAAAGGTGCTTGCTGTATGCTTGGCTAAACCCTCTATTTGTAATTTTATATCAATAGAGGAAGCTCCCAGGACAAATATGGCTGAGGGATAAAACCATTAAGAAGCCTTCTTTGCCTGACGTCTAGCCTTAACAATATCCTAATTATGAAGAATCACTGGCAAGTGGGAGAGGGCTTGTTCTGGGAGATAAGAGCATCACCATGTGTATTCTCTAATCCAGTTATAAGGAAGGTAGGGCCATCCATTGTTCCACAAATTCCTAGTTAACCCCATGGAGTGGGGTATTCTTTAGCTTTAAAAAAAATGTTTTTTAAAGATTTTATTTATTCATTTGAGAGTAAGAGAGTGCGCAAGAGGGAGGGGCAGGGGAATGGGAGAGGGACAAACAGATTCCCTGCTGAGCAGGGAGCCTGAGGCAGGGCTCGATCCCAGGACCCTGAGATCATGACTGAGCCAAAGTCAACCGCTTTAACTGACTGAGTCACCCAGGTGCTCCGGAAATGCTCTAGCTTCTACGAAGCGATTTTGTTATCCCAGCTACATGGAATTAATCAAGGTGACAGCTGAGTTACAGAATTGTTAGGAGTTCATCCCATTGTCCAGCTGTTTAAATAGTCATATGCCCATGGGGTCCCTTTTATTATCTCCATAGAGTTACAAGCAGGAAGATTGTCTCTCTATGAGCTACTATGGCGATCTCTCTGAAGTTTACCTCAAGTTGTCTAGCTTAGGCAAATAACAAACATTTAAAGACAAAGCTAGAATCTAACATCCATATAAGGATGCATTTTTGAAACAAATTCTCTTTCTAAATTCACCCTTATTTCCAGAGATAGCCAAATCAAGACTAATTCCTTTGTAAAAATAAGTCCAGTTTTAACAAACATGGATAATTATTTATATAAGCTCAGCAAGAATAGTGATTGATTACATGGATCTTTCAAGATCTGCTTTGCTGAAGCTTTTTATAAGGAATCTCTAGAATGAACCTTTAATAGCTTCTCGAGGCCAGAACCAAGCCACATACTTGTCATCAGACTTGCCTGCAATACCTGCAGATTTGTGTGTATTCCTCTTCTCAACGTCCCCAAAATATCCTGAGGTTCCTAACCTACAAGGAAGTGACATTCTTTACTCACCTGATAAGGCTTCTGGGAACTCTTATCAGCCAGGCATCAGGCCCACATTTCTAAGGGCTCCATTAGCTCCATAAAGTCAATCTTTATTCCTTAAATCTGTCTGGTCATATGTGAGTTTATGCATGTCTCTCTCAAATATGACATTCCAATCAAAGCCTTGGTAATAAAACCAACGTTTCCAATGGCATCCTGTTATAAGGAGAACAGATTCTCCTTGAACTTATGCAAATAATTATATTTTCCATGGAAGAAAGAATACTCACGGAGAGTTTCTGAATTTCAGAGGGTTCAGGTAGGGAGAAAAGTTGAATGCTTCAGTTTGTTCACAGAGGAAAACTTTATCATTTTTCTGTATATCATAGATAATTAAGAGAAAATTTCCTTAATCTGGAAGAACAAACATAAAATCTCTAATCATATTCTTTAATTCATTTAGTCTCATGTTACTAATTCTTGGTCAGTTTGAATGAAGTTTTTTAGTTCTGGAAATTCTTACCCAGTTCAGTTTTATGGTTTTAAAGATATGAAAAAAAACCTGTATTTGTCAGAGGTCCTTTTATGAATCTCCTTGAAGATGAAACATTTTGCAAGATCACCAGAACAATAACTATAAATTACAAAAAAAAAAAACCCTCAGAAATGGGCATGGTTAAAGATCCGATATGAGTTCATTTTAATATAGCCGACAAGGAAATTGAGTTATTCCTGTGACACATAGCATTTTTTTGATACATAGCATTTTAATAATTAGAATGTCAAGTAATGACTTTATATCAAAATGTATTAAAACTTTAGGGATTTCATGTATTTTTAGAATTGTTATAGCCTTTGCCCATATAATATAGCATAAGGCTTATCATTATTGGTTTGACAGTGCTTTCCAATAATGTAACATACCAAATAAACTAGCCTAATTAGTCAAAAAGACTTCATTTACCATTTAATTCTCAGGAAGTTTGTTAAAAAACTTAGAAAAATTTAAAGGATACACCCAAACAGGATTAAAGATCATTATAAATTTAATATTTATATTTAACCAAAGTGGCAATAAGGGATTCTATAGGAATTTATCTAGTTGCTAGCAAAACTTAGCTCCTTTAACATTGAGAAATTTTAACATTTTTAAGTAATCAAAGACCTGATAAAGACAAAAAGAAGCTTCGGTTTTCTGGGCAGATAAAGAAAAGAAAAAAAAAACTTCGACAATTTTCTTATCAGCACCACAAGGAAGTTCAATGAAGTGAAAAGTATACTTTCAAGATCTGAGAGTGGGAGAGCTCAAGAGAGAGTTGAGTACACTGGGAGTTAGGTTTGGCACTTTTTCTTTAAATCCATATTGACTGTAGTGTGTTAGGAGACAGCCCAAGAGGGCATCCTTTGGAATCGAGGAAGCTAATCCCATAGTCAATTCCTACAAAATGAGGGGAGTACATTAACTACCTAGGAGTCCATTATCAAAATCTCCCTTGGCTTCCAAATAGTGTCCCATCAGGAATATTGCAGAAGGTTCCTGGGGTTCAGAGTGGTGGGAGACACTCCTCATTCTTGACCCCCTGATACCTTTATACCACCTGAGAAGGGATATCCACTGCCCTTCACTTCCCCCATTGCCTTCTAGCCTACAGTGGGTGCCAGTGAAGGGACTGAAATGCTACAGAGACTGGGGCCGCCTCTTTCCATTTTGAGGAAGTCAATATTTTTGGTGACCAATAAAAATACCCTTTGTAAGCTTCTAGATCTAGTATTAATGGATGGAGGAGAGATCCTGGCCTTTGTCAAGAAAGGGCAGCTATTTTATATTGCATTAATCTTCATATATCTAAGCTAGAAGTACTTGTAATCTGAAAGCAGGACCGAGAACACCAAACAGCCCAGGGGTAAGGACACATGAGAGACCTGAAAATAAGGAAAGTAGGAAACTCCTTATCTAATCTGGGCAACTTTCTTGCGAGCTGTAGCCATGATCCAGTCCCAAAGGAGTGGTCCCCCACTGGGCGAGGGCTCCAACTCGGTAATAGCTCCAACTGTTTCCTTTTGGGAAGTGTGCTGTCAGACCTATCTTGGATTTTATGCTCATTGAAGGATCACACCAGGTTATTTAAGAGGAAACCTCATACAGAAGTCTTAAGATCGGTGGCTGTCCTAATGACATGCATGGCTGTCCCATACCTGAGAAGAGTACAAGTATTAAAAGAATGGGTAAAGCAGGGAAAGCCTGCTTTCTGAGCCCAAAACCATTATTGCCAAGGTACTAGTATTTAGCTGGGCAGCAGGAGTTTGTTCCTCCCCATAGTGTAGCCACAGGCAAGAGGTTCTCTCCTGAGCATTCAGACAAGACACATCCTGAAAGGTCATACTATTCAGGACATCTCTGAAAAAGAATAGTAAGAAACAAAAACTGGGGATAAGCCACATCGAGGCTTTTAGATTTACTATGTAATCCCCATACAGGACCACCAAAAATGTTGTGGGATCCTTTAGTGTGACAGTCACGAAGGAATTCCTGACATGTTTTCTGGTGCAACTTAGTTCAGGTAGCACTGGGATGGGACCCATGGGCAGAAGGAGATGCATTGTGGCTGTTTAAAGCTGGTGGTAATATGCCTAGTGCTCAAGGGAGGAGGAGGCGTGCAGGGAGCAGTAGGTCACAAGTGTTTTCTTCAAATTTCTACTCGCAAAACTATTTTCACAAGATTTCTCTGGTGTTTATCATTCAATTCAATATTAACTATCGGGGAGATGTACAGGCAGTCATAAACCCTTTAAGAAGGTAGCAACCAGTACGTATTCTATCTTTATCAGAAGTCTGCCGGCTCTAGGTCAGCCTTGTGGGCTAAAGGTGAACATTTTTCTGCTTCTGTCTCTCATCACTAATGGCATTATGATGACAGAAACTGGTGACGGGAAGTAGCAGGCAGAAAAACATGTCAGAGGATAGGATATAAACCCCCTGAAAATATAAGAATCTGCCGCCTTACTGAATTTTCTGAGTTGCAGTGACCTGAGTATGTTTAGAAAAGCCTCTGAAATGCGTAAAAGTCATTGTCCTACCTCTCACTCCTCATTTTGTACAAGACAAACTCTCAGTACATGTCATCACCACCTCTCCTCCACCTCTCGTTCCTCCGTAACCTTTCCTCCACTTCCTTCCCTTCCCTTCTTGTTTTGGAGTCACTGTATGTCGTGTTTGCCTATACTGCTCTCATGCATTTACTGACATTTTCAAATGAAGTTCAGACTAAGCATAGTATCTGTGTTTTTAGATACTATGAGTATCTTAGATAAAGTATAAAGTATAAAGTATATATAAAGAGTATAAAGATACTATGAGTATCTTTAGATACTATGAGTATCTTAGCAAATACTTAGAGTATTTGCTCTAAGATGGACAGCAAGAGAAAGTTGTACAGCTGGTCTAGACTGGGGAATAAAGGAGATTCTCTGATTCAAGCAGGAAAGAAAGCTCACCACCTACTTGGCACATAGAACCTGATATATTGGATATGGTGCTCAATGTTTTTATGACATATTGGAATATCATATAAAACTCAAGGCAGTCCTGAAGTGAGTGGCACCTTAGAATTTTTGAGTAAGACCATAGTATTGTATTCTCCTTTGGCAAATAACAGTTCATTAGAGACTAAAAACCTTAAATTGGCATTTCTAGTGACCATGTGGTCTGAGATGTGCATCATAAACAGTGTGGGTGCTGATCCACCAAGTGGATAAATCATGCTCATAAACACTCTGTTATCAGGGGACATGGTCACACAATACTGAACTCAGGTCAGTCCTGTAAACAATCCAATTAGATGAGCAAATATTCTGCTGTAATGCTAACTTTGTCCTACCCCACAACCGTGACATAGGATGTTGACTTTGTCAAGTTGACCCATTTGTAGATGTTTCTTCATATGTTGCAAGCTGCTTATATTTGCTAAATCAATATAGTGACTCTCGGGGTTATCTCCAAAAGACAGTTGGGCGAGAAGCACTTCAATTGCACAGATTTTAGTGGTACATGTAATGGTTAACTCTGCCTGCAAGGAGATGACATGAGATAAAATTCCAGATGGTCAGGGAATTAGAAAGAACATGCTTGAAGAATTAATGAGAGGAGTTACAAGGAGGAAGGGGTGTAGTGTATTTGTTTTTCATGTGAATGATCACTGAAGTGTTCACCTATAGACATGGATCTCAATAATAAGATAAAGAAGTGATCCATGCTGAGGATCAGTTAGCCTCTTTCAATGGACTTATGATCAAAATGGTAGAAATGGAAGTAATGTATAAGTTCAAAAACACAGCCTTTACCTTAGCAAGGCTGATCTGACTGATATTTTTGCTTAACAATCAATCTACTGGAGAAAATGGAGTCCCTAATGTAACATTGTAGGCTTTTATAGAACAGCCAGTTACCTGGTGGGCACATTGATTATATGGGCATTTTTCCTACCATGGAGAAAGCAGTTATTTTCTTCCACTGGTATAGGTACTTATTCTTTAAGTAGATTTGCTTTGCATGCTTGCTATGGTTCTGCTAGCATTTACTGTCACCTGAGCATTTACTGTTAGCTTAATAATGGCCATTGGATGGCGTTTAATAAATTGGATGCCATTAAATGCCATTGGATAGCAATACTACTCACTTTTTATTGAAAGAGATGAGGCAATGGACTTATCCCAGGAATGTTTGATCCAATCTTACCAGAAACTTCATCATGTAGAAGTAACTAATGTTTTAGAAAAGCAGTATGGCCTCTTAAACACAGTAACAAGATGAGTTATTTCTCCCATAATCATGAGTCTTAGAACATGTAGTAGAAATGGAAGTGACAGCTTTTACTATTATATCTAATGACCCCCCAAGTCATGCAAAAATTGGGGGTGGTGGTATGTCATTGTACTGACTAGTAGTCAGTCTTGATTATCCAAGGCGGGGGGGGAACCATTGCTTCACAATGGGACAGGAGAAGCATGACTGGAACTGTCACATCCAATAAAAAAGTTAATAAAAGCTTCAAAAAGTAATGTAGGTAGGGCCACTAAGACTCCTATCTTTCAGGAATGAATGTTGTGTTTATATCACCAAGTAAAGAACTCCATCCGGTTTATATCTGAGGTTAGGAGAAAGATGTCCTTGTAACAGAAAGAAGGAAGTTTTAAGTACCAGCTATGACCTGTGACAGGATGAAAAAACAAGATGTATAGGGGTGTGATAGCTGCCTATATCTCTCTCTTTGAGTTACAACGTGTGTGTATGTGTGTGTGTATGCGCACACGCGTGCATGTGAGGCGGGGAGAAGAAGAGAGGTGTGGTAAAATATAGATTCTATCTATTGAGATATATACGCTTTGTACTGTAGAACTTTTATAATTAGATCCACAGGTTAGAGGATATTCAGATGGGACTCTGAAGTAAAGGGGAATAAATATTACTCATATATGAATGCAGTGAATGAAGTTGGATCTTTTCTTCTTGAAAGAGTGTGAGAATGTCATTATTTTATGATGTACATTTGGGGTATTTTAAGCTGGAACATGCCAGAACTATTGCTGCAGAGGTTAAGTATGGGAAGAAGCCTGTGGGTCCTGCTGAAGAGCCAGGTCTGTGAACTGCGACTCCCAGGTTTAGGCGGGTTCTCACCTGTCCTAACCTACTTCTGCTGTGCCATCTTGCACCACAAAGCCTGGAAAGGTAAACACCAGCTATTTGGTAACTAGGGTTCCACAAGTGTGATTTGTATTTCAACAGTTATATGCACTCACACAACACTTGAGTTTGGAAACCAGTTATGGGAAGAGACAAGTGGCCACGTGTGGACCATTCTTTTGCCAGCAGATATAGCCTGGCTGATATGACTCTGGGTCCAACAGTTCTGACTTCATCTCCCTGGTCTCTGAATTATGGGTGAGGTGGGTGTTCCTGGAGCCAACAGTTGTTGTTTCTTCACCTTCCTAATGGATAAAATCTGGAATTGCTTATAGATATAAAAAATTAATAAAATTAATTACAGGAATTCAAATGACAGTCTTTTGCTCATACCGCTCTAATGCTTTGCTTTTCAGTGGGTGACATTAAAATAGATTCTTAATGCTACTCTTCTGATTTATATTGAAACTTTATTTATTTTCATGTATAACATCTTACGTAGTGTCAATGATTTGTAATATTTTATTTATTTATTTAGAGTGCACGTGTGTGTGTGGGGATGGGCAGAGGGAGAGGGAGAGAGACTCAGACTCCTCACTGAGCACAGAGCCTGATGCGGGGCTCCATCTCATCACCCTGAGATCATGATATGAGCTGAAAACAAGAGTCGGACACTTAACCAACTGAGGCACCCAGGCGCCCCAAGTGTCAATGCATTTAATAGATTTATCAATAGTGTACTTTGACCAAAACTTCTGAATATTATACTATAATTATGTCATGTCTGTTGCTTTTGAAAATTATTATTTCGATGATTAACAACACATTAGTTTTAAACACATGGTTTTAGAAATCCACTTTTGGCTGGTTTATTTACATAATTATGGAAAAAATAAGATAGTTCATCACTCTGTTCTATATAATATAATTGTATTTAAATATCACTGTGTAGTATACAGGTATATATATATATATACATACATATATATATATTGCCTTTTATTTGTGTGTGTGTGTGGATTTGTGTGTGTGTGGATTACGGACCAGTGGAATTTGAAGCATATGTAAATATCATGTGTATTTAAGAAAAAAATAATGAAATTCAAGAAATTTCTGTCCAACACCTAGATCATAAAACTTGAGTCTTCAAAGGATATTTTACCACTTTAACAAAAATTTTCAGGTCTTTATTAAGCAACCTCTCTAGTTTCTCACAATTTTAAAATGTATCAAAAACGTGTGTGTGTGCACATGTGTATAAAACATAAGTGATTAAAAGTTCATGATTTACTTTTCTGAAGTTGCATTATAGGAAGAGTTGATATTTTAAGTAGATTTATAATTAGCATTTAGATAACTGTTTTTGACTCAAATGTATCATTATGTGGAGTAAGAAATGATTTTGCTTTGCAGTAGATATTGAAAATCAAGTCACCTTTTAATTCTATATTTATGACTATACAGCAACCAGCTGATCTTAGGTTTTTCCAGTAATATTGAGAAATCATATGCCTAGCTAGCTGGACCATTGACTTATTCCTGTTTGGAAATTTCTATACACTTTTATTCTCACTGTTAATTTTATTACTTCCTCCAGAAGTCTTTTTGTAGATACTCAGCAGTCACTGTTCCTGTAAATGAAGTAGATCTATGAACGTAGGAGGACAGTCTAGAGGTTTGATATACAGACATTTTAAAATACATTACACAGAAATCTGGCTTATGTAATGATTATCTTCTTCACTATTAAGAATCCATGTTGCTCTATTAGAATGCATAGGAAGTTATGAATAATGGAAGCTACACTACTGCATGGAAGCTACAAATAATCAAGATTCAGATATATTCCCCTGATTACTTCATAGGATTTGTCACAAAACAGATGTTCAGGAAGTATGAACTGAAATGTAAGAGCTAGTTTTGCAAATTCTGGGCCCTTTCTCCATGCTTATGACGTGCACAGAGTAAACCATTTATGAGTGGGATTATATTTTGAGTCCTTAGAATAGTTTCTTTCAAGCAGTAAGCACTCAAGTAACTTCTTATTGACAACAAATCACAATAATCCACACAACTATTATTTATCTTTATCTCCATAGCAACAGAATATATTTTGTTTTGCTGTAGTTTATTTTCTAAAATAGCCACATGGACATTTCCCCATCTCTTGTACTCTCTGAAGATAAAGTAAAATTTAAAGAGACACTAGACTCAAATGGCAATCTTTCATTTAGAAAATGCTGGTGTGTTTCATATATATACACAGGTACATATACAGATGCACATATATATGCATATAAGATATCTACACAGCAGTTAGGGAAATAAAATTATTATTTTACATAAAAATGCAGTATTTCTCATGAGATATGTCAGTGATATAAAGAGCAAAGGGATTTACAATGTCTTTCTTGCCATTTGTAAGAAGGCCTAAATAAGCATAAAATATTATATATCATATATAAATTATATGTAATTATAAATTACTATGTATTATAAATGATATATAAATGTATGTTATATAAAAATAACAAATTTAGATTATATGTTAAATATAAAATATTAAGGCAGAAAAATATAAGTAAAAGGGCACAACTAATTAACAATGTTGGCATGGAAAAGGGTATTGGACTATGAAGAAAGACTAATATCATCTTCATAAAAAATGTTATTTGTGTGTCATAATTTGCTTTTCATAAATTAAATAGTTTAGGCATGTATAATTATTACTGTAGGTTTACAGACTATAAAAAAAGTGCTTACTATGTTGGTACAAAATTTTGGAAATAATGAGGATATAATAAAAAAAAAGTTAAAATGTACCATGAAATTTCTGTTTGCCTTGTAAGAATTGAGAATGGGCTATAGGAAACACAGTTTTGGTAAATAATCCTTGGAAAGTTGAACTAAGATGTCTTGGTAAATACTGTGAGCCAATAAATACTTTGGTGAGTCATTTTTGGGGTTGTGTTTTAACCTATCAGAAGTTTGGAATATTACATAATTCACGTTAGTAGGACTTTTCAGAGGCACTTCTCAAGGGATTAAACTCTTTTTAATGAGGATATTCCATCAATGGAATATTTGTCCTTTCTAAAACCTGACTACAATGACAGAACAATTGGTCAATTCAATTGATTCAGTCTAGAAAAAATATTTCAGTTGAGTAGGTGTTTAAATCATATAGACACTGTAAGGGATTAATTAACTGCATTTTCCATTTATCAACTTATGCTTTAATTATGAGAATACAAACTTAGACAAAATTTTTTCATAAACTTAAATATTTGAAAACTGAATTTTGCTTTAGATGATATATTTCCACCTGCCACCTTCTGGCAAACTAATTTTGAATAATTCTTAATTCTTAAAGGGATGAAAATAGGGGTAATTTACAACATTCCAAGAATCAAAATGTTCTCTTGAATCTGCATTTTTCTCTGCATTCCTTTAATTCCCAACTTTTTAATGAAATAAAAAAAGGCACAGTGGTGTTGAAGTAAGCTGTCACATAGAAGTTGCTTAAGAGCAGGGTGCCTGAGTGGCTCAGTCAATTAAGCGTTGGACTCTTGATTTTGGCTCAGATCATGATTTCGGGGTCATGAGGTGGAACCCTGAGTCAGTCTCTGAATTCAGTGTGGAGCCTGCTTGAGATTCCGTCTTTGGGGGTGCCTGGGTGGCTCAGTCAGTTAAGCATCTGCCTTCAGTTCAGGTCATGATCTCAGGGTCCTGAGATCCAGCCCCAGATCGGGCTCCCTGCTCAGCGGGGAGTCTGCTTCTCTCTCTCCCACTCCCCCTGTCCTTCCTCGCTGCTCATGTTCTCTCTCTCTCTCTCTCAAATAAATAAATAAATAAATAAGATTTTAGAAAAAGTTGTTTAAGAGCTCAATAAAAATACAATTGGCCCTTGAACAAGGGGTCTGTATTTTTGATATAGTGCGGTATTGTAAATGTACTTTCCTCATGATTTTCTTAACATTTTCTTTTTTCTACCTTACTTTATTGTAAGAATACATTATATAATAAACAAAATATGTGTTAATTGATTTTAGTTATTGGTAAGGCTTCTGGTCAACAGAAGGCAATTAGTAGTTAAATTTTTGGGAAGTCAGAAGTTATAAGCCAATGTTCTAGTGTGAGGGAGGAGAAGTGCCAGAGCCCCCAGCATCTGCATAATTGAAAGGCCAACTCTCTGAATCTCCTTACTGGGATAGCAGTCAGTTGATCAAGGAGCTCTTTAAACATAATCTGCCTATACTCACTTTATCAAGAACAATTGATCTCCATTGAGACGATTATATTCCCTTTAATTTGTATCATAAAATATGTCTTAAGAAATGATTCTTTGAAATATATCTGCATTCTATTTCTCTGCAAACTTAGTAAAACCATTTCTTCCCCTTTTCCAACTACATTTCTGAAATCTTTCTAAATATTAACCCTCCTACTAGTGTGCCTGTTAATTTTCAACCATCGGATAGCATCAACATATTTTTAGGCAACAAAAATAACTGTGTTGCTTTAAATTAGCTTAAGCCACACTCACAGGCAACATTTTCTAATTATTGTGGGTTAACTCCCTATATTGTATGTATAAAACTATATGCTAAGCTTTCTTTACCTTTGTACACATATGATCTTTATTTCTACCTCTAATCTTCTCTCCTTTATGATGCCTCATCTTTTATGACTCCACTCAAAAGTCAACTTTTCCGGGAAACCTTCCTGGGTTGCCCTAGGCAGGGTCAAGTGCTCTTGTTCTGTTTTATTTCTTTTTGTTCTTCTAGTGTTCTGTAATTCTTTTGCTTGAGACTTCTACCTGAGCTTTAAAAATACGAGGGCAGGGACATTGCCATTTTGTGTCCACAGCATTTAGCAAAGAAGCTGTCACACTGTGATCACTGAAGTTTATTTATAAAAAAAAAAAAAAAAAATCCTTGTTGGTAAGAAGTAAAAGGAAATTCTATGTGAGTTATAGTATTTTCATTTTGTAGTTGTGTAGCAGTAGTAACATTGAAAAAGTAAGGAAAAAAAGTCATTTGTAACTGGCTTTTTTTGTTGCTGTCTTGGTGTATTCATTATAGGACATAAGGATTGCAATAAATGACATTTATTCTCAGAGTACAAATGATACTTTTAACACAATTCTACCTTCATCTGCCAACTGGTATGCGAATTCTATATAGAGATGTGATTTTTAATTGTATTTTAAAAATTTTTTTATTATTATGTTATGTTAATCACCATACATTACATCATTAGTTTTTGATGTAGTGTTCCATGATTCATTGTTTGCATATAACACCCAGTGCTCCATGCAGAACGTGTCCTCTTTACTACCCATCACCAGGCTAACCCATCCCCCCACCCCCTCCCCTCTAGAACCCTCAGTTTGTTTCTCAGAGTCCATCGTCTCTCATGGTTCGTCTCCCCCTCCGATTTCCCCCCCTTCATTTTTCCCCTCCTGCTATCTTCTTCTTCTTCTTCTTTTTTTAACATATAATGTATTATTTGTTTCAGAGGTACAGATCTGTGATTCAACAGTCTTGCACAATTCACAGCGCTCACCGTAGCACATACCCTCCCCAATGTCTATCACCCAGCCACCCCTTCCCTCCCACCCCCCACCACTCCAGCAACCCTCAGTTTGTTTCCGGAGATTAAGAATTCCTCATATCAGTGAGGTCATATGATACATGTCTTTCTCTGATTGACTTATTTCACTCAGCATAACACCCTCCAGTTCCATCCATGTCGTTGCAAATGACAAGATCTCATTCCTTTTGATGGCTGCATAATATTCCATTGTATATATATACCACCTCTTCTTTATCCATTCACCTGTCGTTGCACATCTGGGGTCTTTCCACAGTTTGGCTATTGTGGACATTGCTGCTATAAACATCAGGGTGCACATACCCCTTCGGATCCCTACATTTGTATCTTTGGGGTAAATACCCAGTAGTGCAATTGCTGGGTTGTACAGTAGCTCTATTTTCAACTTTTTGAGGAACTTCCATACTGTTTTCCAGAGTGGCTGCACCAGCTTGCATTCCCACCAACAGTGTAGGAGGGTTCCCCTTTCTCCGCATCCCCACCAACATCTGTCGTTTCCTGACTTGTTAATTTTAGCCATTCTGACTGGTGTGAGGTGGTATCTCATTGAGGTTTTGATTTGGATTTCCCTGATGCTGAGTGATGTTGAGCACTTTTTCATGTGTCTGTTGGCCATTTGGATGTCTTCTTTGGAAAAATGTCTGTTCATGTCTTCTGCCCATAAGAAACTCACTTTGTTGAGGAGAAAAAATGATGGCAGGTAGTATTCTGGTGGAATGTAATGCTGAGGAAATAATTCTGGCAGGAATGCTGACTACATTTTCACTAGCAGTGATAAAGAATAGCAAATATTAAGATGGCACATAACTGGTGTTTACTGATATTTCAGGGAGATCAAGCATGTACATATTGTCTCTCTGCATAAGGCAAAGTCCTAGAGAATCTTATTTGTCCATGGTCAAATGGATGATCAGCTGAAAGGTAACAAAAATGGTGGTTTGTCCCATAGCCGGCTAACAGCAGGGAAGACGTTGTTTCTCATGGTTTTCCTTAAAAAAAACTCTTATGACTTCAGCTGTGAAGATGATGTTCTGTCTCTGTGATAGCAGCAAGATGAGTATCCTTCTGGAAGTGTAGCCTTCCCCTTAGGTCAAGCAGGCACCATGTTTTTATGTGTTTTCTTAGCTAGTATGTTCATGTGGAAAGTTTGTTTCTAGTCTCTTGTGACTTACACAAGTGAATTTAACTACGCTGGTTATTATCTTAAGATGGTATTTATGATTATTTATCTTTCTGTAATAGTTTCATAGTAAACTGACTCCATTCATTTTACTGTCAATACCGTGATCCAAAACCTAAGTACCAATGTCTTCACTCTTTTTAGCAATGATTTCCATTGGATGTCTCCATCTATTTTATCCCTTAATTTCAATCCATGTTGAATACCATCACCAGCTTATTTTGTTTATGACATCACTTACATCATATCATTCTCCTGCTTAAAAATTTTAAATGTCTCCTATTTTCTAAGAAACAAATTTGAAACTTTCATTTACATTTTCTTACTCTTGATCAACCTAAATCTTATCCCATCTTTACACTTTTCAGTATTCCTGTATGGAAACCAGAACCCTTACTTTCTCTAACCATTTTCTGCACATTCCTATCCCTGCACCTTAAGCAATTTTGCCTTCAGGAACATTTTGTTGATCACCCAAGGCCTAGAGAAGTCGTCCCTCCTTTGCTTTTCTAAAGTACTTCTTGTTTGCCTACTATTTTGGCAATAAACATCTAATGAATTCCAGAAGCAGTTTTCTTTTTAATTGCATGACTTATCTCTCAATTGTATTTAAAAGATATGAGAGGTTTATATTGTGTCCCCGCTAACTTACAATGTATTTTGTACAAAGTTAGTACTAGTATATATTCAAAGTTTTCATAAGGACTTCTTTTCCTTTCCCTTCATTGCTTTTCCTCAAAGTCTTCCTTCCATTGGACTGAAGTTCATATTCAGAGAAAGAAATTCTGGAAACAACATGAGAAATCCTAAATTTATTACGGTTTATTTTGTTATAGCCTCATCCTTCCAGATTAGTAAAAGATGGTGATAATAATGTTTTAATAACTAACATCAGATTCCCTAAAATATTTTCAGACCATTGCCATTATGCCAATTGTCCATTAATTTCCTGCCAGTTCCAAATAGAACCTTAATTGCATGCCCTGTGATAATGGAACTCTGCCCTGTGATAGGGTTTCTTTGCCTGTTGGCAAATGCTAAACCTCGTCAGTAGAGGGCACTGGAGAGACTCCGGCAGAAGAAGGGCCGCCTCTGAGCTGCTGTAAGTGGACCTCCAACAGCTTCAGGGGCACCTTGCCTGCAGTAAAGGTCTGATGAGGGTGATGAAGAATTTAGATCTGTTGTTTGCCACCTTCATCCTGTCAAGTAATATCACCTTGCCAACAGCCTACATGTGTGAAATTCCAGAGGAGTTTCTAAAACTTTACTCTCAAATAGAATCTTTTTTTTTTAAAGGGAAATCCCTAATATTCTTTAAATTTCTTAGAGCAATATTTTTATTGAAAAAGTTATCACCTCTATATTGTCAGGTCTTGGATATTAATGTCAATATACTTTAAATATTTTTTCTGTTATTTTATAGTCTTTAGGTAAGTCAGCCTTACCTAAAGCAAGCATCATTGCTGTATTTAAATTCAACTTTTTCAGCTGTTTCTGTTTTTAAGATAGTTGACTTTGCATTTTAGCAATGTGACTGTGATGTGCTATAGTTTGGTTTTCTTTGTATTTATGCCACTTCCGGATGGCTGAACTTCCTGGAACTATGGGTTGGTGTTTATTTTGTAAAATTTAGAAAAATTAGACCCTTATTTCTTCAAATATAGTCCCTGCTACTTCTCTTCTTTTGAACCTCTATTTACATGTAAATTTAGCCCCTTGAGAATATCCCACAGATTACTAACACTTTATCTCTTGTTGTTTTTGAATATTTCTTCTCTCTGATTCATTTTGGAAATGCCTAATAAATTATTTTCAAGTTTACTAATGTTTATCTTCTAATGTCTAATTTACTTTAAAGTCCACATGTAAATATGTATGTGTGTATGTAAATGTTTTTAGAGAATAATTTTTTTGATTCTAGAATTTCCATTCACTTCATTTCTCTTCTGAAATACATCTTCTGTTAACTATTAGGTCTACTTTTTTCTACAATTTAAAAAAATATATTTGTAACAATTGCTGCTAAGTCCTTGTCTGCTAATTCTAATAGCTGGGTTGTCCGTGCTTATGCTTTCAAACACTGTATTTTCTCTTCATTACATGCCAAATACACACACACACACACACACACACACACACAAATATATATATTTGTGTGTGTGTGTAGGTTTCTTGTCAATTTTAGTTATATTCACAGCATTGTATATAAATAAAATAACTATATACGTTGAAGCATACTATTACATTGTTCATTCATTTGTCAGAGTGCAAACTCTTTCCTCTACGTGGCAGATTGGGTGGGCAAGTAAACTTTGAGATTCCTTCTAAAGTCAAGTGGAGTTAGAGAAGAACCATGGATTGAATTAGAACCTCTACAACTTCCGCTCTTTTGGAAAAATGTGTGGTATGTGGGGCCTTTTTTGGGTGAGACCTGAAAAAAGTCTAGGTTTGGTGTGAGAAGACTCAGTATGCAAGTGAAGTAATCCAAGGAGGGTTTTCAAAAAAGAAAGAGAAAAAAAAATTCTCAATAGAGGAATGGTTAGCACAAGCAAGAGAGTAGGGGCAATAGAATACTGAGGAAGAAGACATAAGTTGTCTCTTGGTATATTAGGGTTCTCTAGTAGGAAACAGAAGCAACATGATATATATATCCTATTTCATATTGTGGAGGCTGTCAAGCCCACAATCTATAGGGCAAGCTGGCAACCTAGAAATTCAGGTAAGAGCTGTAGTCTTGAGTGTAAAGCCCGGAAACTCAGGCAGAATTTCTTTGTTGCAATATGGAGGCAGAATTCCTTCTTTGGGAACCCTCTTAAGACCTTCAGTTGATTGGATGAAGCCTACTCACATTATAAAGGCTAATCTGCTTTATTTAAAGTTAGGTGATTGTAAATGTGGATCACGTATAAAAATTAACTTTGCAGCAACATCTAGACTAGTGTTTGACCAAACAACTATTCTCCATTGTCTAGTCAAGTTGACATATAAAATTAACCATTTATTATACCTGGAGGGCCAAGCAAAATTTTACAGGGAAGATAGCAATTTAAAGGACTCTTAAAAGAATGTTTGAAATGTGGGAGCAGAAGAATATGGGCAGGCATTTCACCTAAAAGAAATGGCAAGGACAAAAACCTGGCAACCACTAAAATTTCCAATCACACATTGCAATTCCTTTGGGCTAATGCTTGCAATTCAATTCCACCCCTGTTCAAGCCCAGCTGTCCAGGTGTGTGGAGAAAGAAAAGGTGAAATTATATACATAACAGAATCATAAAACCTTAAAAGTTGAAAATGCTTCAGTAATCATTTATTCCAACATTTCACTTAGTGCAGAATTTCTAAATTATCCACCTGTCATTTGGAGACCTATTTTCCCCTTGATTATTTGCAGTTTGGATATCTAATTCTCTTATGGGGCTGATAATGTGATATTTGTATTTAATTATGAGAACATTTTATACTGCTCAGAATGGCAGTGGTATAGTGGTTAGGGCAAAACTCAGTAGGCAATATCTCTTGGCTCTAATCCAAGTTCTAGCACTTACTAGCAGTGTGACCATGTGTGTATATCATATAACTTTTGTGTCTCCAGTAATATCATGGGAATAGTAACTGTATGAATAGTAACCATGCCTACCTCCTGGGAATGTTGTTAGAAATACCCGAGATAGTCCCAGTAAAGTGGTTTGCCTATATAATAATCTATATTCACTATTATTATAACAACATAACACTGTAATATTAATGTAGCAATAATCCAAAAATAAAAAAAAAACATTATATTGGTGAAAAGTGACATTCACCTAGTAGTGGGGTTAGAGCAGGATTAGAGCTCATCTCTCAAAAGAAAAATGTTCTGATGATCATTTCCTTTTTCTAGTCTAAACATTTTCAATTCATTCAACTATTATTCATAAGTTACTTTTCAAATTTTTGATTCTAGGCATTCTTTAGAGTATACTACATTTGCCAATGTCCTTGAAATGTGTTGCCTAGAAATTAAAGTTACTCCAAATATGCCCTAATCAGAGTGCATCATTCTGCAGAACTGTTTCTTTGAGAAAACAGACTTCTATTTATGCATGATAAGCTTGCTTTGGCTTTTTTTTTTCCAGCAAACTGATGGCTCTATGGAATTTATAATCAACTAACTCATAGGTCTTACCACATGATCCATTATTAGGTCAAGTTCCTCCCTCTTATGTATCAGTAGTTGCTGTGCACTTAATGTGCTCCAACCAGACACAGGAGTTTTTCCTATTTATACAAAGTTCTACCATATTTATTACTTATTAAAGCATTTATTAGAGTTTGCTGAGCATCAACGTTTTAACCAATTCTGATTCTATTAACTTATTAAACTTTATTCCACTTGGTGGCAGTCACAGTTCGATAAATAAAACTTCTGTGTCTTAATCTAAGGCTTTTAAAAACATTTGCACAAGTTCAGGATCAAGTGAAGTCCTTGAGAACATCACAGACCCTCCCTCCAGATGATACTGATATGTTTAAACCTTTGGGGTAAGGTTGTTGAAATAAGAATTTACCTAACTCCTCTGCAATCTACTCATTTATCTCTCTTGACCAATAGAATATTTTGAGATACTTTCTCAAAGTTCCTGCCAAATAAGATTTCTAATTTAGAGAACCCCAAAGAAACTGTTAATATTACATGATTAATTCTTAGTAAATCTGTATGTACTACTAAATGATATCCTCTGCCTTCAATATGCTCATAATCATCTGGTTAAATACGGAAGGGCTCCTTGAACAGAAGGCAACATTGATTGCATTCCAGGGAATAAATCATTAATGGGTAATCAGAAGAAGCCACTTGCTACTCAGGAAAACACTCACTTTCCCTTCTTTCTGAGCCACTTGCAGATAGATAGAGCTAAATGATTGAGTTCTGAACAGTGGAATTTGAGTGGATGTGATATCTACTCTTCAAGGACCAAGACTTTTAAGAAGCAGATTACTTCCATGCTCTCTCTCTTTCTGTCTATTCTGGTTGTAGAGAATTACAATGTTTTAGGGAATGACAGAGCTTTAAGATACTGTTTTCTGAATCAGGACTAGTTAAAAGCAGCCAGCTCTCCAGGAACACCAAAAGATTATGTGAGGAAGAAACAAATATACTGTGCTCCTTTATATATTTTTTGGTTTATTTGATATAGCAGTTAAGCTAACCAACTAACACAACTTAACTTTGTTCTAAAATTATCTGGTAAAAAATTTTTTGGCTCATGCCTAAAGAGCTTCAGTAATGGGGGGAAAACCCTCAAGTAATGTGCTTAGCCAGTGCAGAGTTCTGATTGTAAGAAAATTCATCTTTGCTTAGCTGATATGTTTTCCTGAAGAGGCTTTATAAAATCCCGTCCTTCTTTCAAAGTACCACTCTTTAAATCTTTGTACAGTGAATAAGTCTATCGTCTACTTCCTAAATCATGTGCTGGGGTCTTGACTATCCTCATAAAATTAAAATAGCTCCATCTTCTGGGCCAAACAACCTAGGAAGACTTGTTTGTAGAGTATACAATTACCAAGTTTCAGCTGTGGCAACTGTGATTCTGTAACTCCATGAAGGTATAGTCCACTCAAAATAATCTGCAGCATATTCTCTGGAATTCTATGAAGTGGTAGAGGTCATGTGCCAATCATCTCTGGTGTTTGAACATCTGGGTGGTAGATACCATCTGACTTCCTTCCACCGAACTGTCCCTAGCCCAAAATGATGAACTGCTCCAAGTTTCTTCATTCAAAGTAAGTAAACAAAACAAAACATCATTCATTAGCTCTCCACTTAGAATATCTCAAACTCTACCACTGTTAAGCAGGAGGACTCCACCCCAAATTACTCTGCTAGGGAAGATGTTCCTGAGGATAGGGAAGCTTATATTTGATTACCTAGCCAAGTCATTCAACATACCTTCACTGGTCCACTAAAACAAGCCCAACACACTAAGAAACTGTGCTATTTTTTTTTTCTTTGTGCCCTGACATTCCTCCAAATATCATTCTCACATATTTCCCTAACTTTGTGGTCTGGATTACTGGCCATTATTACCTTGATATTTGTGAGGTTCAGCAGTCCACAAGATCACCCTCACTTCTGAAACCAATTGCAAATTTTGGGGTCCACAAAATTACTCAGTTTTGATAAATCATTAGAAGTACTCACAGAACTCATAACTATCATCCTTATGCTTATAATTTATTACAGGAAAGGGGACAGATTAAAATCTACGATGGGAAGAAACACAGTGGGCTGGGTCCAAACATGATCTTGCAGTTGTTCTCTCCCAGTGGAGCTGTAGACAGGGCTAACGTCTCCTAACAGTAATGTGTGAAAATATGCATGGAGTATTGACAACCAAGGAAGCTTGCCTGGCCTTGGTGTCCAGTTTTACTGGGTGTTGGTCACATAGCATGATTGATGGCCCATGTGGCTTGCCTTAGTTTTCAGTGGCTCTGGAGGTTGCGCTGATACTGAGTGGCCAAAGACCCTACCATTGTTATCAAAGACTATCTGGGGTGGCTTGAGACTCCCAGGTAAACCAAGACATTCTTATTAGGCAACACATTCCAAAGGCACAGAGATCTCCTCCTAGAAGCTGAGGACAAAGGCCAGAACTCTCTCTGTAAAGTTAATCTGCCTGCAATGCTTTCCTATGGGCTTCTCCCAATGTTGTTTAATAACAGCACACATGGGAAAGTTACAGAAGTCTATGTAACTTTGTTCCACATTCCCACTATGGAACAGTGACTTTGTGCCAAGCTCTCTCTGTACCCTTGCTGGTCTTAGGACTTCAGCTTTCTTCACATTTTTTTTTCTTTGCTTATTTTCTTGAGTTTCAAGTTTGCCACTGACTTAAGTGAGAATACTCCACTCACGAGCCTATTAGAATAGAAAGAAGGCTAGCCCAGCTGTCATGCCTCGTTTCCTCATGGAATTCTGTAGGCAATCTGGCCTAATGTTTGGCCTCATTTCCTACTATTCTCCGTCTTACTCCCCATTCAATCCAGTTTCCACCACACTTGCTTCCCAACATTCTTCAGACATTTCTGCATTAGGGATTTTGCAATAGCTTTTCTTTCTTTTTGAAATTCTATTCCACAGATCTCTGTTTGATTCCCTTTCTCAACTCCTTCCTGTCATCACTTAAAGGTCATCTTCTCTAGGAGGGCTTTTTAAATGCTCTATCTAAAATTGTAAGCCTCTTCCCCAAACTTTCTATCCCTTTGCCCTGTTTTATGTTTTTCCTTCACATAAAATTCAACTTATAGCATATATTTTAATAATTATGTTTGTTGTCTACTTCTAGAGGGGAGAAGCAATTATCAAATGCCAGTAATTTTTGTCTATTCTTTCACCCTTTTATCCTGAATGCTTAGAATAGAACTTGATGTATAATGTTCAGTAGATAACTTGTTTAATGAATAAATGAACTTCTATGTATTTGTACACAAAATGTGCTGCTCTTGAATGATATCTTTCTTCTTTTTATTCAGTTGGATTCTTTAAATGTGTGTCCTAAAATGCATGCCTTTTCATTTAACCCATTTAGCCTCATCTTTGAAAGTTTAAGTTGGACTAGTTTAAGCTAATCCAGGCTTTGAAGTCAGCAAGATACAGATTTGAATCTGTTTTTTCATTAGCAGCCGAATGACCCCAAACAGTTTCATAATTCCCACCAACACTCGATTTTCTCTACTTTATATATAATATCTAGTTCACATTGTTGTAAGATTGTATCATGTGATATTTTAATAGATTTGTTCCTTTCCCCCCCTTTCCGCTAGGATATTTTTAAACATTGATTTCATCCTTTAATTGCTTCCATAATACCTTAGCTTCCTGTGCTCAAAAAACTTGGAATCTTGCTTTCAATCTCTCTCTCCAGACTATTACTATAAATTGTTAACTGGACAAGGCTGAAAATATTGGATAGAAAATCTTATGAATGTGTTCCTAATGAATTGATTTGACTTCTAATAGCTGTGTTTTTCTTCAAAATATTATTTAAGTTTTTATGTCCTACCAAGAGTCTTTTTCCCTTTCAGAAAAAAAATAACCAAAATTTCCCATTCTCTCTTTGTTTTGGTATTTCATTTTCTCATCATTACTCAGAAATTTCTTGTAATAGTTAATCAATCCTACCTACATTTAGTTTTAGTGTCCTGGGATGACATTTTTCTGAGGCAGGAGGCCTCATATAGAGTGAGGTATGCTCTTTAATCACCCTTTTTGGTCTTAATTTTCAGTTTCATCTTCTAAACGTTTGCTGTATATATTTTCGTTTGACCATTCTCCTTGTTTATGGAGAGCAGAGAAACCATGAGATGGCATCCATTCTTAAAATATTATCTATCGACTTTACACCATCATCTCTAGAAATGAGCCTAGCCAGACATTCATTGTTAACTCTGTATAGCACGCATTTAAAAGAAGCAATCTGTGAACTTTGGGAAATTATTATAAGCCTCGGCTGATATTATTCCTACATTTCTGTGATATTCTCTAATCTTCTTCCTATTAGTTTTGTGTCTTATTTCCATCTTATTTAATGCTATTTTTTCCATCTTAGTATATTTTCCCAGTGTTTACTTTCCACAAAGCTCTGGTGCAACTAAAATAATTTTAAAGATACATTCTATCTTTTCCTTACATATGATTGCATCACCAGAAAGACTTTCTGTGAGAGAATTTCAGACTGCTTGAATCATTGTCCACTTCTGAGACATGAATTAGTACCTTCCTTACACCTGAACTTTTAAGTCTGTCCTCCCAGAGTAGGATGCATTAATTATTATGCTCAGTCTTCCATTTCATGGCTATCAAAATTCTAGGATGACAAAATTACTTACTCCCTAGGTTGCCATCATTTCTTCTTCAGCCACTAAATTCCTTCTTTTTCATTGGTACCCAGTCATGAGAAATGAGTCAGTGAATAATTTAGTAACTTCCTCCTTTTCCTCACAAAAGACCCTTTTTCATCATTTCCCCACGCGTTATTGCATAATTCCCCATTGGAATGAATTGTTTTCAATGCTTTATTTCCAGACTAAAATAATAGGATATGTGTTCTTATTCTGAATTATTCAATTACTTTTAAGCATTTGAAAATACTAAAAGTAAGCCAAGGACCTCTGTACTATTTTTAAAAGCCTTCAGTTGTAGCGTCTGGTTGCACATATTTCTATCACTTGGGAAAATAAAACTTTCAACAAATGGGAATTTTCAGTAGATGTCTGGAGAAATGGAGCCCCATGATAACTAGAATAACTTGCCTCAGAATCAGTTCTGTAATCTATATTAGGAAAGTATTACTGATATAATATAGATTATTATTGAGTATTCTTGATAGCTGAATTTTATTTTTATTTATTTATTTAAAGATTTTATTTACTTGTCAGAGTGATATGGAGAGAGAAAACGCACAAGCAGGGGAAGTGGCAGGCAGAGGGAGAAGCAGGCTCCCCACCAAGCAAGGAGCCCGATGTGGGACTCGATCCCAGGACCCTGGGATCATGACGCCAGCCAAAGACAGATGCTCAACCGACTGAGCCCCCCAGGCATCCCTTGATAGCTGAATTTTAAATGTATATTTCTATGATAATAATGTGCTGTTTCTCTCTTGAACCTTTCTTAAACATTGAAATAACTATGGTAAGTAAGGTGGTGAGAGATGATACAATAAGATTGCCCTCACTTAGAAACAAAATACTCTTCTTAGATTTCACTCTGTCTCCAAGATTTCATTTCAATTTTGTATATTCTTGATATTCTCCTGTACCTCCCTTTCTACTCTATCTATTTACTTCAAATAAGCAGGACCAGATGTGTATATTTCCATCAACTATTGTATTCATGATATCCATATTCATATTTATATGTCCATAAAATAAACATACTTTATGTTTAAATGAGAATCATATTCAACTTTACTGACATAGCTTTGTGATCAAAAAGCTCAGAGGCCACTGATTTAGCTATTGCCATATTTATGCCATTTCACAGGGAGGTAGAGACCAAGAAAGATGTCCCTAGTCAAAATTAATCACTCATTACTCAATCTTACCTCTGCACTTTGTATCATAATAATAATAATTTTGCTGTCCTGTCTTGTAAAATTAATTGAGCACATGCCTGCCTTTGTACTTCATCGAGATTTCAGCAAAATTGAACCAGGGAAATACTCCCTTCTTGGAAACCTCTCTTCCCTTAGCTTTCGCTTTCTCACAACCTTGTGATTTTTCATTCTATGTTCGTATTCTCTGTCCTTTCTTACACATGCCCCCCCCCTTTTTTTTTTTCTCCACGACTTGCCTTTGGTCCACACTGTTCTCATTATTGTTTTCTTTCTTGGTTTCTTAAGCACCAACAGGGGTTCAAATATCATGTAAATGCTGTTAACCCTCAAATAATCTTTCTTATAAAATTTTCTTTTCCTCTTTTTCTGTCTTCCTCAGTGACTTAAACCACCGCTGAATGTTCAAGCCTCACAATTCCTGGCCTGTTGGCTCTCAATGAATTCTATGCTCAGTTAGCCATAAATTAATATAGATTCCATACTCTTAATATCTCTTGAATTCATTTTATTTTCTAACTTCCAACTGCCATTACACTAATTCAAAATTCATCTGTTTTTACTTGGATCACTGGAATAACTTTCTAATGGATTTCATCCTCACTCTGTCATGTGGAGTAGATTTATGGTTTCCAAATTCAATGAGGCCCTCAAAATTACATGGCAATCCTTTTACTTGTCACTCAAATGAATCTTGGTTTTATAGCCCTGACCTATGTACTAGCATGTGCATAGCTCTCTTCCTCAGTGTCCAGTGGTGATTTTTGGGAGTCTAACAGTGATTTTTTTGTTTTTGCAAGTGACCAGAGGGGAATTTATAAGTTTCTGTCTCCATGTCAAAGTGCCCCTGATTGTGCTGTTTGCTCACATTTGCTTCTGTACAGCTGTTTATAAGAAGTCTCACCATTGTCCTTTCCTAAAATGTCAACATTCCTGCCAAGGAAATTGTTTCTAGATATTCTGAGGACTTCTCATCTTTGGAATATTGGAATAATTCTGATTTTGTACTGAGGCAGGGGGAATGGTACACTCCATCACCTGAGCTCCAAAGCATAATATCCAAAGTGTCTCTACTAGAATTTTGGAAGTTTCTGAGCCTCATGGGTACTTAATTATAGGTACTCTCATTCAATCATGCTGCCACAAATGAAGCAGACCTCTATCAATTTCCCTAGATTGCATTTTATTATTCTTTCCAATTTTTCCTTAGCCCAAATTTCATAACTACTTGACAGGTAAAAAACAGAAGACCTTCATTTTAGTGAAATCAAGTAGCTGCTGAGACATGTAGAAGGGGATGGAAGGGAAGAAACCTAGTGTTCACACCAAAACAGAAGTAGAAAACAGAATAATCTTTGTTACCATTGTCTAAATTCATCTTCCTTGTGTCTTCCCTTGGCTTATTTTCTGAATATAGAACGTTCTCTTCTAAGCTTACCTGTCCATTTTTGATGTTCATTCATCATTCTCCTTACTGTAAGTTGATACTATTGCTTTCAACTTCACAGAGAAAGAACTACTTCTTCAGTTCATTTAATCCTTCAATAAGCATTCATACAGGGTATAAAATATACTAGGCATGGTACTGTGGCAGTAGACACAAGATATACCATTTTTTTTTTATTCCAAGAAGCTTCCATGTAATAAGGGAAACTGTAGTAAAGAAGTAAATAAAATGATTAACATTGTTATGGTGAAAATGCATGTAGAAAGTAGAGGGCTCACAGTGAAGGAAGTAGAGGGCTCACAGTGAAGGAAGAATAAAATTCTGTTCGGAATGAAATCAAAGGCTTCACAAAGGAACTAAAGTTTCAGAAGTCTGTATTTGATTGCAAAATTATTAAATATTTATCCCATATATATAACAAAAGTGTTTTAATCATTAAAAGATATAAAACATATGTATTCAGTTTGTAAGGTTTAAAATGTAAATGTATGGTTTTATAGGCATCTGTATGCGAGACATTTTTCTGTATGTTTGTTTGAGTGTATATGTGATGGGGAGGGTGGGAGATAGGGAGAGAGGGAAAGCATTCTTTACCTCCTGCTATAAGGAAGAAGTAGATTTTGTTTTTTTGGTCTTTATCTAACTATGCTATGAATGGATGCTATCAATTATATAAATATTAGATAATTTGACCCAGTTTTTTCTAGTCTGCACACTAAGGAACAATTTCAAGCTTTCTGTGTTCTCATTTTTTGTAATTTTATTATTTAAGCTTTCATAGAGTACACTCTTCTGAAAAAGTACTACAGTAAAATTATGACTGAGAATAAAGATGATTATCTAAATGAACAAGTTTTATCTAGCATTTAAAATGGTTTACAGTAGAGGGAAAGGATAGAATAATAGTGAATGTGGAGTATAGCAGCGTAAGTTTTCTAAAATTGTAGGATTATTGTTACTGTAAAAAAAAAACAAACCTTTTAAATACTATCTTAACAGAGGTTGAATGCAAGGTAGTTCTCCTTCCCTGCTTTGGAGAATATTGCAGCTGAGATCTAAGTGAGAGGCCTTAAAACCCATTATACTGGTATGGTCATTATTGAGGGTCTTGCTCAAGATTCTTTATTCACACTCACATGTACATGATTGTTAGCAGCTTCAAGGACTATCACTTCACACATTTATATGCAATAGAAAAGCAAATCTTATTTTCAAAGGCTATCAAGGTCTTTTAGGGAAGTCATTAACCTCCAAAACTAGAGAAAATTTTAGGTTTTCATTGTTCCTTTTTGACTATTTGGCACAATAACCTTCCTTAAAATCACACCACTGTAAGGGTCTAATTGTGATATTGTGATTTATAATAAGAAAGGTATATTTGGTCTTCCCTCTGTTTCTGCCACAGACCTCCAAAGACCCTTGGAATTTCCTGTGATAAGAAGCATAAAGGTGTGAGGTGACTTAATGGAATACACTTTTAGATGGAGGTCTGTTGTTGCCAATAAAGCCAGCCCTGGAATTAGAAGGATGAAACTTTCAATCCCATCCCAGACCTCTGGGTGTGGGGGGGAGGGTAGAGGTGGAATCATTTGCCAATGGCCAATGATTTAATCAATCATTCCTCTGTAACACAGCGTTTGGAAAGATTCCAGGTTGGTGAACACATGGAGACGGGGGAGAATGGTTCATTTCTAAAGAATGTAGAAGCTCTGTGCCTTTCCTCTATAATTTGTCTAATGCACTTCTTCCATCTGGCTGGCTGGGACTGTTATACCCTTTTATAATAAACTAGTGATCTAATAAGTAAAATGTTTCTCTGAGTTATGTTAGCTGCTGTCACAAATTAATTGAACCCCAGGAGAGGATCTTGGGGACCTCTGATTTATATCCAGTTAGTTAGAAGTACAGGTAACAACCTGGGCTTGCTACTGACATCTGAAGTTAGGTAGAGGGCAAGACGGTCTTGTCGGACTGAATCCTTAACCTGTGGAATATGATACTAATTCCTTATAGATAATGTCTGAATTGAGTTGCATTCTCACCCAGCTGGTATCTGAAAATTGCTTGGTAGCCTGTGGAGAAGCCACCCCCCACCCCTCCCCTGCCAAGACACATTGGCATTGGATCCAGGAACCAAAAAAGTAGCATCTACTATATTTTTGAGTAAAGGCATATAATTCTGGATTTGGTTAGGAAACCAGAACTGCTCTAAGGATTGGGGGGAATAAAGTGATTCAATAGAGAATTTGGGACTTACGTGAATGTGGGAAGAGAGGGTGGGGTGGTAGAGGTGGAATTGGTGGCAGGAGGGATGGTGATGAAGTTCAGGAGGGTCAAAAACTAGCCACTGATGACATTAAACTGAAGCTAATAAGAGGATCCTAAAGGTGATTGGGAAGCTGATGCAATTTCTGGAAGAGATTCTATGAACTTTATCAGTCTTCAACAGAGAAGCAGGAGATTAGGGAGAAGTCTGAGAAGCCCCAGTGAGGGGTCAACATGATCTCCTGAGAGAATTATAACTTCCTCCAAATCTGTGTGAGTTCCTTTTATGGTTAAACTCTAATCTGGAAACATACAGAGAAAGGTATTCTGGGAAATGTAGTTCCTGGCTTTTCTGAAATGGAGTCCTTAGGGGTGAGTGCTAGTAGTGCAAAATGAACAATTGGTGATCCAACAAGTGTGAATGACGTGTTGTAAGCAAGACTTGATGTTTGCTAATCAATGATAAAACACTGACATTTATTTTATAGTAAGGAATTTTGCATAGTTTTCCTCATATTTCATAGTTTGAAAGACTTTTTATAAAGAATATTACAGGTTTTCTTCACCCTATAAAAAATCAAACACAAATAAACTTAATACACTGAATAGCATTATACTGAAAAAATACTATTTATCTAGCAAAAAATTTTTCAAACTTATCTTGACACATTTAAATATATTAACTTTTATGGTTGATTATATGAAACCCTATTCATTATGCTTAACATTAAACATATTATGGTAAGAATGTATATGTGCATTTGTTCACCTATAAACCCAATTAAAGTGTCATTTCTCTTTCTAAAAACATTTTTCTGAGCACAGATGTGTTGTATATATGTACATGTGTTTCTATATGTACATCTCTGTATGTAGATGTGTGTGTATGTGTGTATAAATATATTCTTAAATTCAAGCCGATGATACTTTTGTCCAAATTGCTAGCTAATTATAGTAATATTTTAATAGCAATTCAACTTCTTTAATAAACATTGTTATTATTTATACTCCTGAGCCAAGTTCAATACCCTAAACTAGTCAAAATGCATTATTTTTAATATTCTCAGTACTCTCAGTGGTAGTGATACTTTTCTATAAAAATTGTGCCTTTGGGGCATCAACATTTTTCAGCTTTAAATAAGACAAAATTGATTTTGTTGCAATAGCCTAGTTTTTTTGTTTGTAGACCTATGTTAAGATACTTTTTTAAATTAAATGTCAAATCCAGCTTGCCACTGGAAACACAGTGCAAGCTTGATGTTTGAGGAAAAGCTGTCAGCTTGTCTCTTCCTGTCAAATTGCTAGCTGCCTCCTAGTGATTAGTTTAGGCTATGGGATCAGTGTTGGGCAGAACTTCGTATCACAAATGGCTCAATACTGTGTGACTAGGAGGGGAAATGTGAGACAACCTATTTGTCTTTAGGAGATTGAGTTTTATACTTTTAATTATTTGAGGTTATTTTAGGTACTTTTCTTGCAGATGTACTAATAAATCAGAAAACTATTCAGAATTAGGCATGAAAAAGAAAATTGAAACCCTTCTAAGTTATAAGTCCTGTGAATCTCAGTGTCTGGTGCTATAGTTGGAATGGAAGATTTTTATTCTATCTGCCATGGTGATATTTTATATTAATACTTCTTACATTTGGAAAATTTCAAGCCCGAATGTAATTGCTGGTCAGTTACACAGAGCTGGAGAACCGGGCCCTGTCTCAGTTATTTAGAACAACTCATTCCCTGTGGTGATAGTATTTTGTGGGTTTGTGTGATCCTCTAATAAATTAGAAATCAGGAATAACTATCCAGATAATTAAAACCTTCTTCTTTCCCCCCAAAATAAACAAACCAAAAAAAAATCCCGAAAAAAACATTATTGGCATTTTCCCTACTCAGGAGAATAGACACTGCTTCAGCTAGTAGGGGAAAATCAGAGTTTGGAACTAAAATGAATGACATAAAGGTGAAAAGGGGGATTTGTTCTCTGAGGCAGAGTCCAGCAGCAGTGTTGGAGGCATTTTGTGGTAGCATCTCAGTGTCCAGGGGCAATATCAGCATCCTATTTTGTCTTATAGTGTTTTTTTTCTCTTCTATTAACAGAACAGCACCAGGTTTCTTTTGGTTAGAACTTGCTCAGTTTACCTTTTTGCATCCCTGTACTTTGTCTTTCTATATCTTTATGTGTCTCTTCTTAAGAGTGTAAAATTGGATTTTTAAAAATCTGCACTGATAATTGATTTTTTGGAGCATTTGGTCCATTTACTTGTAATGTAATTACTGATAGATTTGCATTTTTATTTATCATCTGAGTTTTGTGTTTTGTTAGTTTCAGGTATAAATTTAGTGATTCATCACTTCCATACATTACCCAGTGCTCAACATAACAAGTGCCCTCCTTAATGCCCATCACCCATTTAGCCCATCCCCCCCACCTACCTCCCCTCCAGTAACCCTCAGTTTGTTGTCTATAGTTAAGAGTCTGTTTTCTGATTTGCCTCTCTTCCCCACCCCCCCAAATTCATCTGTTTTGTTTCTTAAAGTCCACATATGAGTGAAATCATTTGATATTTGTCTTTCTCTGACTGACTTATTTCACTTAGCATAATACTCTCTAGCTCCACCCACGTTGTTGCAAATGGCAAGATTTCAATCTTTTTGATGTCTGAGTAATATTCCACTATATATATATATATATATATATATATATATATATATATATATAATACCACCTCTTCTTTATCCATTCGTCAGTTGATAGACATTTGGGCTCTTTCCATAATTTGGCTATTGTTGATAATGCTGCTATAAACATCAGGGTGCATGTATCCCTTCGAATATCCAGTGGAAAAAAGAGTCTCTCCAACAAATGGTGTTGGGAAAACTGGACAGCAACATGCAGAAGAATGAAACTGGACCACTTTCTTACACCATACACAAAAATAAATTCAAAATGGATGAAAGACCTAAATGTAAGGCAAACCATCAAAATCCTAGAGGAGAACACAGGCAGCAACCTCTTCAACCTCAGCCGCAGCAACATTTTTCTAGATATGTCTCCTGAGGCAAGGGAAACAAAAGCAAAAATAAACTATTGGGACTATGTCAAAACAAAAGCTTCTGCACAGTGAAGGAAACAGTCAACAAAATTATCTTTAGAATGGGAGAAGGTATTTGCAAATGACATGTCCAATACAGGGTTAATATCCAAAATATATAAAGAACTAATATAACTCAACACCCCCCCAAAAAAAATTTCCATTAAGAAATGGGCAGAAGACATGAATAAACATTTTTCTAAAGAAGACGTCCAGATGGCTAACAGAACTATGGAAAGATGCTCAACATCACTCATTATCAGGGAAATACAAATCAAAACTACAATAAGATATCACCTCACACCAGTCAGAATGGCTAATATTAACAACACATGAAACAACAGATGTTGGCGAGGATGCGGAGAAGGGGGTACACTCTTGCACTGTTGGTGGGAATGCAAACTGTGCAGCCACTCTGAAAAACAGTATGGAGGTTCCTCAAAAAATTAAAAATAGAACTACCCCATGATCCAGCAATTGCACTACCAGGTATTTATCCTCCTCTATTCTTTATTTCAGTGAATGGCATCACCAGCTACTATGAAACTTGAATGTAATTTATATTTAACTGTTTTATTTACCTATTCATATTAAGAAATACATAAACTTTTCAAAGAATAACTTTATTTTTAAAAGCTTTACTGAGCTATAATTCACATACAATACAATTCATCCACTTAGACTGTACAATTCAATGGCTTTTTGCATTGTGAAGAGTTGTATATCCATTCCCCACAGTCATTTTTATTACCGCCAAAAAAACTTAATGCCACAGTGCTGTCACCCACCAATCCCCTCATTTGCCACAGCCTTAGGCAACCACTAATCTACTTATCTTCTCTATAGATTCATCTATTCTGGGATATTTCATATAAGTACAGTCATACAATATATGGTCCTTTGTGACTAGCTTCTTCCACTTCACATTTGTTCAACCATGTAGTGTGTATCAGTATTTCATTCCTTTTTATGGTAGGATAATTTGTGTATAGATATACCACATTTATTATCCATTCATTTACTCATGGACATTTGGGTTTCCATTTTTTGGCATTTATGAATAGCATTGCTATAATCATTCATGTATAAATTTTTGTGTGGACATATGTTTTCCTTTCTTTTGGGTATATACATAGAATTGTGGATTCATGAGGAGCTCTATGTCTAACCATTTAAAGAACTGCCAGATGGTTTTCCAAAACAGCTGTAGCATTTTTCATTCCCACCAGCAATGCATGAATGTTCCAATTTCTTCATATCCTGAGTTTTAATTATTTGTCATTTATATTATAGTCATCCTTCTAAGTGTGAAGTGGTATCTCATTGTGATTTTTTAAATTCAGTTATAGTTGACCCACAATGTTACATTAGTTTCATTATGGTTTTTTTTTAAAGATTTTATTTATTCATTTGAGAGAGAGAGAGTGAGAGACAGAGAACACGAGAGGGAAGAGGGTCAGAGGGAGAAGCAGACTCCGCGCTGAGCAGGGAGCCTGATGTGGGACTCGATCCCGGGACTCTAGGATCATGACCGGAGCGGAAGGCAGTCGCTTAACCAACTGAGCCACCCAGGCGCCCTCATTATGGTTTTGATTTGCATTTGTGTGAAGGCTAATGATTTTGAGGATCTTTTTATGTGCTTATTTGCTTTTTGTATATTTTATTTGGAGAAATGTTTATTTAGATCATCTGCCCATTTCAAAACTGATTTATTTCTCTTTTAATATTGAGTCATAATAGTTCTTTATATATTCCAGATGCAAGTACGGGTTATATATATCAAGCAAAAATAGCCTTTGTGTATTTGCTCATAGGTTGTTTATTTGTTCACTGCAGGTTAAGACTTGTTAGCTCAAAAGTCCACTAGTGCCCAACTCCAGTCTTTACACATCAATTTTTTTTAACGATTTTATTTATTTATTTGACAGAGAGACACAGCGAGAGAGGGAACACAAGCGGGGGGAGTGGGGGAGAGTGAAGCAAGCTTCATGCCGAGCAGGAAGCCCGATGTGGGGCTCGATCCCAGGACCCTGGGATCATGACCTGAGCCGAAGGCAGATGCTTAACGACTGAGCCGCCCAGGCGCCCTCAGTTTTATTTTTAATAGCCCAAACAGACCAATTTTTAGCCATTGAGAGCCTGCTTGCTTTGCATACCCCACTAGTCCTCACCCCACATTTGCTAGCAATAGATGAGCTAAATGCAGGGCTATAAAGACACCAAGCTGCTGTTACTATTAGGCGCTCTCCAACCCAGAGATTTCCCTCTGAGCAACAAGGAGTTTCCTTCCTTACCTCCCCTTCTGAATAGCAACCCCCACACTTTAGCCAGCATAACCCAGTGATGACTGTATGTCCTACTGCCACCTCATGGTTATACCTTTTTCTTGATCAGCACCTAAATCCCTCCAAACCCATCACCCTTATCAGATATATGACTTACAAATTTTTTTCTTCTATTCTGTTGGTTGTCTTTTTACTTACTTGGTTGTGTCCTTTGAAGCACAGAAGTTCTACATTTTGATGATAATTCAGTTTATCGTTTTGTTTTTTTTGTGTGTGTTTTTGGTGTCATATCTAAGAAAACACTGCAGAGGGGTGCCTGGGTGGCTCAGTTGGTTAAACATCTGACTCTATTTCTGCTCAGGTCATGATCTCAGGATCATGAGATCGAGCCCCATTTCGGGCTCTGTGCTTAGCATGGAGTCTGCTTGAGATTCTCTCTGTCTCCCTTTGCCCTTCCCCCCAACTCAGGCACATGTGCTATCTCTAAATAAATAAATAAAATATTTAAAAAAATAAAAAGAAAACACTGCCCAATCAAGGGTCACTAATACTTACACCTATGTTTTCTTCTAAGAGTTTTGTGGTTAGCTATTCTATTTGGGTGCAACCTCATTCTTTGTGGATCTCTGGTTGTCCCAGAATTATTTGTTAAAAAGATGATGATCTTTTTAATATCATTTGTATTACTCTTCTTTTCCCCATTCTTGTTACTGTTGCTTTAGTTCAGATCATTTATATGCATTTTTTCTGTATTTATATAAAATGATCCTCTAACTAACTTACATTTGTTTTTTCCTTTCCAGTTTTCTGTACTATAGCCTGTGATCTTTTTCAAATAAAAATTTTGGTTGTGTCTCTCTTTTGCTTAAAACTTTTGCTGATTTCAGATACAGTACAAATGTTTTAGTGTAACATACAAGTTTTATCTTGTCTCCCACACTTCCCCTCTATGCTGCAACTGTGTTTTAGTACTTCAAGTGCACCCCTTTCAATTCTATGCCTTTTCATATGGAAAGCTCTCAGTCTTTTTTTTTTTAAGATTTTATTTATTTATTTGACAGAGGGAGAGAGGTAATGAGAGCAGGAACACAAGCAGGGGGAGTGGGAGAGGGAGAAGCAGGCTTCCTGCCGAGCAGGGAGCCCCATGTGGGACTTGATCCCAGGACTCTGGGATCATGACCTGAGCTGAAGGCAGACGCTTAACGCCTGAGCCACCCAGCCACCTTCTCAGTCTTTTTTAGTGCAAGTTTAGACATCAATTCTTTGAGAATAATTTCCTTAAACAGCATAAGACAATTGGATGTTCCCGTGGATTTGGAACTTGTGCTTTTTATGGTGTTTATCATAGAATATATAATTGCCTGATGATTGTCTTTCCTCCCTCTAGTTTGTAAGTTCAGTGAATTTAAGGACTGCTTTTTCATTCCAGTATTTTCACCGTTGAGCATAGTGTTGGGTAAAAAGTAGACATTAAATTACTTTTTGCTGTGTTGAATTATTATTATTTTTACAAAGTCAATACAAAAATAAGAGTCCAATTTTGAAAGGCATGACACTGAGTGCTGTAGAAGTGAGAGTATTGATTATTTAATGAAGAATAGGATTGCCACTCTGAATTTATTTTGCAATTGTCCATGCTAGATGTAAACCCACGAAGTATGATCAACAATAAGCCATTTATATATTTCCAGATAAAGTGTTGGAGATGTATAGCACTTGCTTTTGAATAAGTTTAGAGCAGTTTTATATTAGGTGGTTATATCTATTGGATATTTGCCTTCTATTGGAAGGCAAAAAGACAAAGAGTTAGATAATTACAAATGATTATGGTAATTGGAATTATCCCATTTGTAGGCATATTAGTAGGGGCTGGTCTAGCTTGAGTATCTATGAATCTATGATATATTTGGGAAAAATAAATGGCAAATAATTATATTTAACATTGATAGTAGTAAATGAAGAAAATAAAACATGAATATAATTATTATGAGTAATGTATCTACATTTTTTTCTATTTATAAGCAGACAAACTTGTAACATTCAAAATCCCTCACTTGGTAAAATATAGACTCTTCAAAAGTTGTAGAGGTGATGGAGGTTATGGTAGATCTCAATTGCATTGTTAGATAATTAGATCTCATGATCATTTACCTGTGTGGATTAACATTAAGCAAAGCCTTATATTACAGATTGGCTGTATTTCTTTTACTTTAATCATTTGATACCATTGGGTAGAAATTAACCAGAAATTAATTGATGGTGAAACCTTAATAGCTTTAGTAGTTTTTTTTTTTTTCTTGGCAAGTTACACCTGTGATTCTTTACTTATTCACATTTCCAATAAAAGCTTACGGAAACGGACAAAAATACAAAAGAGAGAAACACAAATGGCAATGCCTCAAAACAAAACAATTTAGTAACAGAAAAAAGTCTCCACAATAGCTTTAGTAGTTTTAAGCTATTTAATTAATTAAACAGAGGAGGTTCTATGAAAAAAAATGTACAAAAGTATAATTGTTGCAAGGTATTTTTCTTATGGGTTCTCCAATATTGTAAAGATATATATATGAAATCTTGACATAGTGAGGGTATTTTCCTTTTCTTTTAATATTCCCAAAATTAGAACAATTAGTTTAACTTGTTTTGGATTCAATAGTTAAGCCTTTATTTTGTATGAAACAATTTCCAACTATTTGCCAACTATCTTTCTTGAGAGAAACAATTAGTAAGAAAATAGAATGACCTTAGAGAGGCAGTAATATCCTACTTAGGAAAAAGTCATGGGTGATGTTTTCTGTGTGCCCACACAGGATTTGGGAAGGCAAGTATTTTTCTTCTTAACTCTCTCAACAAAAGTTTTGAATAAATAGTATTTTCCCAGAAAATAAAATTAATCTATGAAAACTTTATAAAATGCATGTTGCTGTCCAGTAGCACTGCACATATAAAGAATGCTGAATGAATTGGAGGTCATCTCAAAAATAGTACACCAGTGGACAGCTAGTGAACACATTGATATAGATTTTCCTGCCACAACCTATTACTGTTTTATGCTTTTCCTTGATCCAGTAGTACTTCCTCTCTTCAACGACTACCAGTTGGATCAGCTGTACCTCTTTCATAATGTCACATTTTAAGGAATGACTCAGGTGAGGAGACTATTATAGGGTTTAGGTATTCATAGAAAAATCAGAGGGTAAGAAGATAATAAGTAATATGTTAAAGTCATAGCCCAATCAAGGGATCCCATAATTAATTCCAATAGATTATAGGAAGTTTCAGACATAGGATACTTAGCTAAATGAATGATGTGTAAAGATAGTTCGTCAGAGAAGAGAAACAAGTACCAGATAAGTGCACAAGATGCTCAATATCATTAATCATTAAAAAAATGCAAATTTTGAAAAATGAGATATTACTGCACATTTATTAGAATGTCTGAAAATATTGACTGACCATACCAAGTGTTGGCAAAGATATGGAAAATGTAACTCTGATATGCTGCTGGTAAAAATGCAAAATGCTACAACCATTTGGGAAAATATTTTGGCAGTTTTTTAAAAATTTAAATGGACACATTCTATATGACCTAGGCATTCCACCCCTAGGTGTTTACCTAAGAGAAGTAAATGCATATGTACATGAAGACTTCTACATGAATAGTCAAAAACAAGTAAATGGATAAACATACTTTGATAATCCATACAATGTAATATAAAGGAATGAACTATTGATATATGCAACTTGTATGGGTAGTAAAATAATTACGCCGAGTGAAAGAAGCTGTGCACACACACAAAGAATACTTACTGTGTGATTTCGTATATGAAAACTAATATAGAAAGCAAATCAGTAGCTACCCGGGAATGGGGTGAAGCTGGATTAGGGGCGCAAGGAAAGAAGGAGAAAGATGGATTTACAAGGGAATTGGAGAAAATTTGAGAGTCATGAATATATATACATATTTCTACATATATACATATATAAAACTCTTGGAGTGTTTATACATATCATTAGATCATTTATATTAAGTAGTTACATCTACTACATATAGTTATATATATATATATATATATATATATATATATATAATCTTGATTGTGGTGAGGATTTCAGCAATTTATCAAATTGTACCCTTTAAATATGTGCATTTTTTTCTTTATCAGAAATCTAGTTTTACCTACATCTACACTCTTTTGAGTTAAACACTCTTTAGAGTTAAACACTCCTTAAACACTCTTAAGAGACTTAAACACTTTTTTAAATTTTCATAATTGTTTCCACATGATATCTTTTTAGTGGATGTTTTGTTTTTATTTGTGGATTCAATTATCTTCTGTAAAAGAAATTTCTCCAGGCCTCATTACTCAGAAGGTAAATTATGCCTTCAGGAATTTCATTAGCAGCTTAGCTCCTGAGTAGATTGACATCAGAAACCTGGTGATTCTCTGGAGTTTTTGCTTTCTAGAGCAGGGATTGGCAAACTTTTTTCAGTATTGAGGCTTTGCAGGCCACACAGGCAAGGTCTTAGTTTCTGCCGTTTTCTCCTCTTCCTCCTCTCTCTTCCCCATTCTCTTCTCAACTCCTTCCATCTCCTTCCCCCTTTGCTGACTCCTCTTCCTTCTTTACAACCCTTTAAAAATGTACAAACCATTTTTAGTTTTCAGCCATTCAAAAACTGACCACAGGCTGGAATTGGCCTGTAGGCCATAGTATGCTAATTCCTACTATTAAGGACCAGGTCACACACATTAACAAGTTTGGTGGAGCTGTTCTTTTACCTGCCACTCTCTTGCTTCATGTCACTGCATACTGATTCTCCAGGGCCTTGGCTGGAGCCTTTTGTACCATTTCCTTTTCTCCTCTGCTACTGCTGTCTCTGGATGGCTGGTGAGCTCTCTATTCATTCCTCTGTCCTCAATCCTACCAGTTTCTTCACCCTTTTGCTTGAAACTCACTTGGGGGCAATGCCAAAACACACCTGCCTGTTACTTCTCAACTAGTCAAACCTTGTTTGAAGCTTCCATTAAATGTTAAATGGACAAGAGTTACTGCCCTGCAAACTCAAATACTGTATTATGCTGTGTGTTTTTTTTTTTTTTTTTAGTTGGTATTTGTACATTTCTGAATGGCTTCTAGATCTTGTTCTAACTCCGATTTTTTAGCTGCTATTGTCATTGAATTACTAAACTCTACTTGGCTTTTTGTTCATCCAGTACTTACCATAAAGTTTGTCATGTGTGCCACTAAAGTTCACCTTTCATCTGAAGCTGAGGAAATTACTGTCCATTTCAAGTTTTACACTCTTTTATGTGAATAACATAATAGAAGTGCTTAGATGCCAAAAATTAAGTGGTTTTTTTTGTTGTTGTTGTTGTTGTTGTTTTAGTTTACCTAAAGCTTTTGCCTCTAGGTAGAGCATACACCTTCCAACAGGGTGAATGGGTTGGAGCAGATTCAAATAACAGGTGTGACATTATAATTAGGACTATCACTCTAGACCCTCCTGTGCTGTTGCTGAAACTGATTTTCCAAGAAACTCCTTTTTGATGTCTAAAACCTGCATTTACTATTTGTTTGCCTTATTTTGGACCTTTGAATACTTCCTTCCCCAAACCCATGCAATTTAGCATGTATGCCGTATATATCTGAACTTCTATTACAGACAGGAGTTGTGCTATTTTACCTGGAGTTTCCACATGCCCTTGAAGTTAGCAAATACAAGCCAATATGGGACTGGGTAGGGTACAGAAACTTTACATAGCTTGTCAAAATTCAGGGGGACTTTTGTTATATTTATAATTCTGCATGGCTAAGAAAAAGATTAATAAAATTGTTTATATTGTAGGTATATATAGGTCCTCAGTATCTAAAAGCACAAAAATTCCCAAATCTAAGACACTGCATATACCTTTCTGTTGTTATTTTCTCCTTGACCAAAGTTTGTTTGGTTTTTCTTATTTATAATTCTTCAGCTCCAGATACAGTGAGTCACTTTAATATGGAAGGAAAGCATTGTTATTATTCATATCTTATTGATCTCTTAAACACTGGTTTATTTGCTCTTTACTCAAAATAACTATGCAGGAGCACAGCAAATGTCACGTTTAGTATGACTATTAATTCTTCATTCTGTAGTAAAGACCTGTCTCCAATGGTGAATATCTGCCAAAACTTCAATTGGGCATACATTTAAAAGTATCCATTTAGTATAAGATCATGGAGGCAAACACTGAGTTCACAAAAACTATACATGCTAATTTATAATGCTGGACACTAATGGATAGAAAAAATACTGAGTACATCTAAGGTTTCTAAAAACATAGCTGGACGTTGTTAAAGAGGGAGGTTAGGAAGACAGTGGAGTAGGTGGACCCTGAGTTCCCCTTGTCCCATGGATACAACTAGATAACACTCATATTAGTGTAAAAACCCAGACAATGATCTGAAGACTGGCAGAGCAAACTCCACAACTAAAGGTAAAGAAGAGGCCATGTCAAGGAAGGTAGAAAAGGCAAATGTGTTTTGGGAGCAAAACTATGGCTGTCTGGGGTAGGGAAGGTGTTGGTGGTGTAGAGAAGGGCAAAAAATAGACCTCACACTGGGAACCCACACAGGGAAGACAAATTCCTATAACCTTTGGCTTTGAAAGCTAGAGGGACTGAATTTTGTGAGCTTTACAACCAGCAGAATTTAAAGCCTCGAATTTAAAAAGTCAGCAGGCTCAACTCTGGGAGAGCCTGGAGGGTGTTAGAAAGTGGAGTCCTTGCCCTTAAAGAGACAGAACAGCAAACAACCAGCAGAGATACAGACTTGAAAGCAGCAGTTTGAAGTACCTCAGGGGGCAGGAGGGAGGGAGAATGATTTACTCCTCTCAGAGCATGACCCAGATAGGTTGGGATCATGGGGGAGACTCTTCCAGGAACAAAGAAGCTGGCATATCCATTTCTCTCCCCTTCCAGCATAAATACATGGCCACCTGCAGGGAGAAAGTGTGGTGGCAACACTGACTACATATCTTGATTACACAAAGCCCCACCCTCCATGCTTCTGGGGATCTGCCCTACTCAGTCACCCTTGCCTCAGTCCTGGTGTTCTGGTCCTCTCCTCCAGAAGACTGGCTCAAACCTTGCCAGCACTGCAATGTCCAGCCAGAATGTTTTACAGGACCTCAATCCTGCTGGCTGTGGTAATGGCAGGAGGTCTCATTTCACAAGCAGACCACCACACACCTTGGTAAAATGCACCCCACCTAGAGACTAAACACTGCCCACAAAAGGTGAAAAGAACTACTGTAGACAAATGACTGAAGGAAAATGAGGCGAGGACTCAATAGCAGAGCACATGCAACATACATAGGAGACACTCCCTGAAGTACCAGGTCCTTGGGAACAGGAGACACTACACTACAGGCACTACAGGACGTCTTCTTCATAAGGCCATTACTGTCAAGAGCAAGAGACAAAACTGACTTTCCTAACACACAGATACAGAGAATTAGACAAAATGAAGAGACAGAAGTACGTCCCAAATGAAAGAACAGGACCAAACCACAGCAAGAGACCTAAGCAAAATAGATAAAAATAATATGCCTGAAAGATAATTTAAATTAATGATTATAAATATACTCACTGGACTTGAGAAAAGAATGGAGGATATCAGTGGGACCTTAACAAAGAGATAAAAAACCAATCAGAGTTGAAGAACACAATGAATGAAACTAAAAATACACTTGATGGAATAAATAGCAAGCAAGATGAAGCAGAGGGTATGAATTAATGACCTGGAAGACAGAATAATAGAAAATAAGCAAAACTGGGCAAGAGAGAAAAAATATGCAAATTGAGAATTGTCTTAGGGAACTCAGTGACTCTATCAAGTGTAATAACATTCCCATTATAGGGATCTCAGAAGAAGAAGAGAGAGAAAAGGGGGCAGAAAATGTATTTGAAGAGATAATAGCTCAAAACTTCCCTAATTTTGGGAAGGAAACAGATATCCAGATCCAAGAGGCACATAGATTCCCTCCCCCAAAATCAACACAAGGAGGTCCACATCAAGACTCATAGTAATAAAAATGGCAAAAAGTAGTGATAAAAAATTTTAAAAGCAGCAAGAGAAAAGAATACAGTTACAAATAAGGGGAAATCCCATAGGGCTATGATTGGGTTTTTCAGCAAAAACTTTGCAGGCCAGAAAGAAGTAGTATGATATAGTCAAAGTTTCAAAAGGGAAACATCTGCAGCCAAGAATCCTCTATCCAACAAGGCTGTTATTCAGAATAGAATTGAGGGATAGAGTTTCTCAGACAAACAAAAACTAAAGGAGTTCCTGGCCACAAAACCAGTCCTACAAGAAATATTAAAGGAGACACTTTGAGTTGAAGAGAAAGTGAGGTTGTGAAAAGTAAAAAACACAAAAGCATTTCTGTAAAAATCAAGGTATTTATAAAATAAAAGGATGTAAAATATGACACCATATACCTAAAATGTCGTGGGGAGAGGAGTAGAGTGGGCTCAAACTTAAGAGACCATCAACTTAATATGAACTGCTATATGCAGAAGATGTTATATACAGACTTAATGGCAACAACAGATAAAAAACCAATAATAAACATGCAAAGAATAAAGAGAAAGGAATCCAAGTATATTACCAAAGACAGCCAATATCCTATGAAAGAAAGCAAGAGAAGAAAGGACCAGAGAAAAACTACAAAAACAACCACATAACAAGTAATAAAATGGCAATACCTATGTATCTACCAATAATCACTTTGTATGTAAATGGACTAAAACCTCCAGTTAAAAGACATAGGGTGACAGAGTAGATAAAAAATAAGGCTTATCTATATGCTGCCTACAAAGGACTCATTTTAGATCTAAAGACACCTATAGATTGAAACAGAGAATGGAGAAACATTTATCATGAAAATGGTTGCCAAAAGAAAGCTGGGGTAGCAATTCTTATAGCAGACAAAATAGACTTAAAAACAAAGTCTGTAACAAGAGACAAAGAAGGTCATTATATAATGATACAAGAAGCCATCCAAAAAGAATATATAACAATTATAAATATTTATAAACCCAACATGGGAGCACACAAATACATAAAATTCATAACATAAAGGAACTAATCAATAATATAATAATTGTGGGGACTTTAACCACACACTATATCAGTGGTTAGATCATCCAAAGAGAAAATCAGCAAGGAAACATACGGTATCAGATGGATTTAACAGATATAGTCAGAACATTCCTAAAACAGCAGAATATACATTCTTTCCAACTGCACATAGAACATTCTCTAGAATAAATCACATAGTAGGCCATAAAACAAGTCTCAACAAATTCAAAAATATCAAAGCCATACCATGCAATTTCTCTGACCACAACACTATGAAACTAAAAACCACAAGAAAAAATCTGCAAAGAGCACAAATATATGGAGTTTAATAACATGCTACTAGACAATAAATGGGTCAACAAAGAAATCAAAGAAGACATCAAAAATTACATGGAAACTAATGAAAATGAAAACACAATGTTCCAAAACCTTTGAGATGCAGCAGAAGTGGTTCTAAGAGGAAAGTTCATAGTAATACAGGTCTACTTCAGGAAGCAAGAAAAATTACAAACAACATAACCTTATACCTAAAAGAGCTAGAAAAAGAACAAACAAAACCCAAAACCAGCAGAAGGAAGGCAATGATAGAGATTAAAACAGAAAGAAATGATATAAAAATTAAAAAAAAAGAGATCAATGAAGCCAGGAGCTGGTTCTTTGAAAAGATCAACAAAATTGATAAATCTCTAGCCATTCTCATAAAAGAGAGAGAGGGAGAGAGAGAGAGAGAACACAAATAAAGAAAATCACAAATGAAAGTAGAGAACTAACAACTAACAGCACAGATATACAAACAATTGTAAGAGAATATTATGAAAAATTGTAAGCAAACAAATGATTGGACAATCTAGAAGATATGGATAAATTCCTAGAAACATATAACCTTTAAAAATTGAAGCAGGAAGAATTAGAAAATTTGAGCATACTGATTACTAACAATGAAACTGAATCAGTAATCAAAAATCTTTCAACAAACAAAAGTCCAGGACCAGATGGCTTCATAGGTAAATTTACTACATATTTAAAGAAAAATTAATACCTACTTTTTTCAAATATTCCAAAAATAGAAGGAACACTTCCAAATTTATGCTATGAAGCCAGTATCATTCTGATACCAAAACCAAATAAAGACACCACACACACACACACACACACACACACACACATACACAAACCAAAAAACAAACTATAAGCCAATATGTCTGATAAACATAGATGCAAAAATGCTTAAGAAAATACTAGCAAACCAAATCCAACAATACATTAAAAAAATCATATGCCACAATCAAATGGGATTTATTCCTGGGATGCAAGTGTAGTTCAATATCTGCAGATCAATCAAAGTGATACCTCACATCAATAAGAGAAAGGGTAAAAATCATGATCATATCAATAGATATAGAAAAGGCATTTGATAAGGTACAACAGTCATTCATGATAAAACCCTCAACAAAGTAGGTCTAGAAGGAACATACCTTGATAATAAAAGGCCTTATATATAAACCCCACAGCTAACATTATACTAAATGGGGAAAAACTGAGAGTTTTTCCCCTAAGGTCAGGAACAAGACAAGGACATCCACTCTCACAACTTTTATTCATCATAGTACTGGAGGTCCTAGCCACAGCAATCAGAGAACAACAACAAAAAAAATAAAAGGCATTCAAATTGGTAAGGAAGAAGTGAAACTTTCACTATTTGAAGATGACATGATACTTATACAGAAAACTGGAAAGACCCCACCAAAAAACTACTAGAAATATTAAATGAATTCAGTAAAGTCCCAAGATATAAAGTCAACGTACAGAAATCTATACACTAATAATGAGACAGTAGAAAAATTGAGAAATCAATCCCATTTACAATTGTACCAAAAATAAGATACTTAGGAATAAACTTAACAAAAGAGGTAAAAGACTATACTCTGAAAACTATAAAACACTGATGAAAGAAATTGAAGATGACATAAAGAAATGGAATTCAATGCTCATGGATTGGAAGAAAAATATTGTTAAAATGTCTATACCATCCAAAGCCATATAGAAATTTAATGTAATCCCTATCAAAATACCAACAGCAGTTTTCACAGAACTAGAACAAACAATCCTAAAATTTGTATGGAACCACAAAACACCCCAAATAGCCAAAGCAATCTTGGAAAAAAAAAAAAAAACAAAGCTGGAGGTTTCACAATTCCAGACTTTAAGTTATACTACAAAGCTGTAATAATCAAAGCAGTATGCTACTGGTACAAAAATAGACACATAGATCAGTAGAACAAAATAGAAATCCCAGAAACAAACCCACAATTATATGGCCAATTAATCTTTGACAAAGCAGGAAAGAATCCAATGGGAAAAGATCTCTTCAACAACTGGTGTTGAAAAAACTGGACAGCTACATGCAAAAGCATGAAATTGGACCATTTTTTTACACCATACACAAAAATAAACTCAAAATGGATTAAAGACCTAAATGTGAGACCAGAAACCATAAAAATCCTAAAAGAGAGCATAGGAAGTAATTTCTCTGTTGGCTATAGCAACATTTTTCTAGATAGGTCCCCTGAAGGAAGGGAAACAGAAGCAAAAATAAACTATTGGGACTACATCAAAATAAAAAGTTTCTGCACAATGAAGGAAACAACAAAACTATAAAGGCAAACTACTGAATGGGAGAAGATATTTGCAGATGACCTCTCTGATATAGAAGAACTGATACAACTCAACATCCACAAAACAGGCCAATTAAAAATGGGCAGAAGACATGAATAGACATTTTTCCAAAGAAGACATCCAGATGGCCAACACACATGAAAAGATGCTCAACATCATTCATAATCAGGGAAATACAAATCACAACTACAATGATATATCACCTCACACCTTTCAGAATGGCTAAAATCAAAAACACAAGAAACATCAAGTGTTGGCGAGGACGTGGAAAAAAAGGAACCATGTGCACTGTTGGTGGGAATGCAAACTGGTGCAGCCACTGAGGAAAACAGTATGGAAGTTTCTCAAAAAGTTAAAAATAGAACTACCCTATGATCCAGTAATCACACTGCTGGGTCTTTTATATTTTTTACAAAAATATAAAAACATTAATTTGAAAGGATACACATACCCCTGTGTTTATTGTAGCATTGTTTACAATAGCCAAATTATCAAATCAGCCCATGTCCATCCATAGATGATTGGATAAAGAAGATGTGGCGCACACGTGCACCAGCGTGCACACACACACACACACACACACAATCATATATTATTCAGCCATAAAAAGGGTGAAATCTTCCATTTGCAACAACATGGATGAATCTAGAGTGAATAGTGCTAAGTGAAATAAATCAAATAAATACCATGATTTCACTCATATGTGGAATTTAAGAAAAAAAAATAAGCAAAGGAAAGAAAAGAGAGGCAAACCAAGAAACAGACTCTTAACTATAGAGAACAAACTGATGGTTACTGGAGGGAGGGGAGTGGGGGATGAGTGAAATAGGTGATGGGGATTAGGAGTGCACTTGTCACATTGAGCACTGGGCGATGTATGGAAGTGTTGAATTTCTATATGGTACACCTGAAACTAATATAACACTGTATGCTGACTATATTAGAATTAAAATCATAAAACTTAATAAAAAACATGTCTGGGTGTTATTAAAGGATTACCAATTTTAAGTTCAAAAATATGTGAATTATGTGTAAAAATTATCATGCTTGTTGGAAGACATGTTAATGGAACATTGCAAGAAAGCACAAAGAAAAATTTGCTGAAATGGAACAGTGTGGATAATGAAGATAAAGATCATTGAGGAAAATAAATTTGAAAATTAGAAGAAAAATATGCTAGAGAGCTAATGGAATAGAAGGCAAGTAATCAACAAATTATAATAAATTGGACAGAGACCAGTAATTGGACTGCATACTTTTATCACACATTTTCTCTTTCCTTTAATTTAGAAAATGATCACCAGATCGCAGGGATAGACATTTAAGCACAATATGCTTATAGTTTTTGAAACCCATATTTAATAATATTTGTTACTTTTTCTGGAGTTTGATATTTAGACTCAATAAATGGTTTGGATGGCAGTAGAAGTTTTAATTGGGTTTAATGAATTATAACTATATAAATAAAATGGATTAAATATTCAAAGCTGATATTTCCACACACAATGTTCTTTGCATATGATATACAAATGTATATTAGTATCCCTATCTATATATAGCAACATTCATGGTCACTTTAGTTTTCTAATATGAATATAAATAGAATTGTCACTTTTAATGTAACAATGGGAAAAATTACAATAAAAATATTTTTGAGTTGCCAACCCACAATAATATTTAGAGATTCAGACTCTGTAAAATATAGTTCAATGAGAATTTTAAAACACTTCTATCAAATTTCACAGCTTATTTGGAAGTTTTAGTGTTATTATGGGTGTCTATGTAGCATATAGCCTATACAGGTTTTTTACTTCTTGGTGTAGGTTTTAAGTAAAGCCTTTTTCAAAAATCACAAGTTGTTTTTACTGCCAGCAGTGGTGATAATTAGTGTAGAAAAGTAAAAACTTATCTTAAAGCCGAGATCTAAATGTATCTGAGAATCTAAAGAACACCTGGCACCTTTGAAATCCATCATATTAATCATCAGACTTCGTTGAAAGTAGGAAAAGAATGAAGGTATTAGGTCAAGAGGCAAAATAAAATAACAAAAGACAACTTTGTATTATAGCTAAAGTTCTGAGGATTATTTTCCAATTTTTCAAATGTGTGTTGTAGATGTGACTATTGGTAGCATTCACCGAAACTCTGCATCCTAGCAGTATATAGATGTGTCTGTGATTTTTCTTTATACTGTGGATATACCTAGACTTTGGCACTGTGAGGTCTAAGCAAAGCTAACTGCTAGAAAAATCTATTTATCATTTATATTATTTATTTAGTTTTTAGTGAGTTGAAAGACATGAAAAACTGAACAGAAATTAATTTGTCTTGCAGATGTACTTACATTGTAATGAAGGTTTTCACTTGTTTTATAAAGGGATATAAAATTGAAGAGATTAAATTACACAGAGATAGGTATATCAAGTTTCTCAATTTGGAATGTGCTGACTGTGTAAATGGCACCAGAAAATTTCTCTGTTTGTAGACTCTGATTGGGCTTTGTATTTTCATTTCCTTGAAGGTAAGCCACTTTTCATCAGGCCTTAAAAGGAATCCAGCATTTTTTTTCTTTTTTTTTTTTTTTTTATATTTGATACATAGGATGCGAGCACAAGTAGGCAGAGTGGCAGGCAGAGGGAGAGGGAGAGGGTGAAGTAGACTCCCCGTGGAGCAGGGAGCCCGACATGGGGCTCAATCCCAGGACCCAGGGATCATGACCTGAGGTGAAGGCAGATGCTTAACTGACTGAGCCACACAGGCACCCCCAGCAGTTACTTTTTTTTTTTTTTAAGATTTTATTTATTTATTTGACAGAGAGAGACACAGAGAGAGAGGGAACACAAGCAGGGGGAGTGGGAGAGGGAGAAGCAGGCTTCCCGCAGAGGAGGGAGCCTGATATAGGGCTCCATCCCAGGACCCTGGGATCATGACCTGAGCCCAACACAGACGCTTAACGACTGAGCCACCCAGGCGCCCCCAGCAATTACTCTTTATATTTGCTTTGAATATATATTGCAGCTATGCACACAAACAGGTTATATGGATCAACCTCTGTAATCAACCTATGTAATATCTTTAATAAGCAAAACTTACAAAAATGATATGACATATTTGCAATAATCATAATTATTGTGCTGTATGATCAATAAGATTTTTAAGGTGACTCTCTATTATCTAAAATATTCTTAGCAGAAGACTTGAGTGCTGAGGAAAATCAAGAGTAGTTATGAATATTGTTATTGGAATGAGTATATATAATTTTTGCAAGTATTTTTTCTACTTCTTTGGTAACATGCAGTTCCTTCAGTGGATATTTCCTTAGGGTTGATAACTGCTTATAGACTGGCTACAAGAGATGCATTCCTGGTTCTTACAGAGACATGTGCATTTCCTGTTGACATGTTCACCAAAATAAGAAGCCAACTGGAAATGTTAAGTACTATGTTCTTGAACTTTGAGAAATAGATAAAAAGAAAAAAATGCTTAGATTAAGTTGAAGCAACACATCTAGTAGTAATGATCAGGAGGTTACTAATGCCACACTTTTAATTTCTAGTTGAATCATTCTGCTTTCATTTTAATGATAATCATGATAAATTTTTTAAAGATTTTATTTATTTGAGAGAGAGAGCAAGCATGAGTGGAGGAGAGGGGCAGAAAGAGAGGGAGAAGCAGCCACCCCACTGAGCAAGGAGCCTGATGCGGGGCTTGATCCCAGGACCCTGAGATCATGACCTGAGCCGAAGGCAGACACTTAACCAACTGAGCCACCCAAGGCGCCCCAATCATGATAAATGTAATAAAACATATGAAACATGAAGCAACATACACAAGTGGAAGGATATATATCTATTAAGATTCATGATACTTTTAAATGTTTCATATTTTGTCAGAAAAAGTACAACCTCAAGGTTGGTTTCAGAATATTTAAACTTTTATTTAACATCAGAAAACAGTGTTGTGTTTCAACTTCTCCTCTGGACTCAATCTAACCTTCTCCTGAAATTGTCTTCTCTCTCCACTGTGTCATCACATTTTTTATTTTCGGAGATTTAACATTATTATACAGTTATGCTATAATATCACCCATCTTAAGAAAAAGCTTGCAATAAATTCTCTCTTGATGCAATTTCTCTTTTTGACTATTGCTTAATGTGATGATTTCCTCTTCCCTCTTTCTCTCTGCTTCACTTTACAGCAACTTTTCTTGAAGCTGCCTCCTTTTCCTTGCCTCTCATAAGTCAAGTCCAATATGAATTGATCATCCCCACAGCTCTGCTAAAACTGATCTTGCTAATATCCTCAGCTACCTCTATGTTGATATCTGGTAGTCACTTCTTTTTCCTCATCTTGCTTGAACTCTCAATACTGTTGAATACCTTTGATATGCTATTCTTCATCCTGTTGATGCATTTTTCTTATAGTTTCTATAATTCCTTGAATGCTTTGTTTTCCTCCTCCAGCACCATCCATCAATTTCCTTTGTCAGTTCTTACTCCTAAACTTGATGTCGAAATGCTTGATGTCAATCCTAAGCCTTCTCCTCTTCTAGATTACTTTATAGATTACCCTCTTTATAGATTACTTCATCCAGTGCCTTTGCTTAAATATGGTCTTTATGCTGATAGCTATCAAATTCCTGCTCCTGCTCTCACTACTTCTTTGAAACTCCAACCACTGAGTAGGACGCTTAAGAGACATCTCAAAATTAACTGACTAAAGTACAATCTTGATGTTTATTCTGACCAAGAAACATGTTCTCCTCCAGTGTTCCCTTTCTTAGTACATATTGTCACTATCCTTACATCTTGAAGTTATGTAGGTATAATCTGTTATTTTTTCTCATTTTTATGATGATAATAACCTATGTTATCTGTTTCCATACATGTGAAATGTCAAAAACCAAATCTGTACTTAGGTGGAGCGATTTTATTCAAAGGGATTATTGCAAGAAAGGGGAAAGGGTGATGGGGTAGGGAGACTATTGCAAACAGGAAATGCTCTCTGATCATGAGATCTGCAAGAGTCTGAACAGTTAGCTTAAAGAACTTTTGCTTTTGTGGGGAAGAGTAAACAGGCTAGGAAGAATGGAATATGGGAAAAGGGAGTGGCAGGGTGCCCTAATGGGACAGTGGACCAGAGTTTATTTTATCATGAAGCCAGCCGATTTTCAGGGAAGAGTATACACTGACTCAGGCTGAAGGTGCCTCAAAGTTCAGGAGTCTTGGGAAAGGAGAGGAAACTGACTAAATTTTCATTAAAAGCATTTTGTTCTGATTGATCAGTGGGACAAGTAGTTTAGCCAATAAATTATACGGCAAATAAAGGGAATTTGGAGAGTTTGTGTCTGGCCTTGTCAGAGGCAAAGAGAGTCGGGGGGTGGGTTTGTGTGAGTCTTATTTAAGTCATCTGGGAAAGGATGCTTCTTTGCAGTATGCCATTTCCAAGAACACAAAAAGATGGGGAGATTTCTTTACCATCACTGTCTTCTAGGAGCACAGTGTTCAGGTCAAATTCAACATCGATAGTCTTGTCTTACCACCTATTCTTCATTGATTGGACAGAATTATCTTTTACAGAGTATTTATCCCATAATTAAAAGCTTTTCGTGACTTTGTTTTTATTTCATTTACAATGAAATCTATGCTACTTGTCATTATCTTCAAGACTGATATGATTAGGAACTTGTTTATTTCTCTGAACTTATTTTGGAATTCACTCCCTCTTATTCAGTATGCTGCTAGCTACCTGGCCTTCTCTATGTTGAAACAAGCCAGGTTCTTTTTCAACACTGGAATGTAAGATCTGTGAAAGCCGGGACTGGTTGGTCTGTCTGGTCTCTGGTAGGCTCTATCCTCAGAGATGGAATTTCCCTAATACATAGTAGGCAGACATCTAAACAATATTTTAGTGAATAAACACTTTATATGTCAACATGTTTAATGATATATTTTGACAGATACCCAATTTTGACTCAGGTTCATTTCACTAAATATTGAAGTATAATAAAGCCATTAAATTTTTTTTGTGGGAATCATGTGTTTCTATTCCTTAGATTTATTGCCTATTTTTCATTTTTCAGTGCTCATCACAATAAATATACCCAATCCCTTTTATTTCACCCATTCTCCCACTCACTTCCCCTTTGACAACCACCATTTTTTTCTCTGTATTTAAGAGTCTGTTTGCTTTTTTGTCTCTTTTTTCATTTGTTCATCTGTTTTGTTTCTTAAATTTCACATATGATTGAAATCATATGGTATTTGTCTTTTTCTGGCTGCCTTACTTCACTTAGCATAATACTTTCTAGCTCTATCCACATCATTGCGGATGGCAAGATTTCGTTCTTTTTTTATGGCTGAGTGATATTCTATTGTATATATGTACCACATCTGCTTTATCCTTTAGTCTATGGATGGACACTTGAGTTGCTTCCATATCTTGGCTACTGTAAATAATGCTGCAATAAACATAGGGGTGCATATATATCTTTTTGAAGTTGTGCTTTTGTTTTCTTTTGGTAAATAGCCAGTAGTGTAATTACTGGATCATATGGATAATTCTATTTCTAAATTTTTTGAGGAGCCTTTACGCTGTCTTCCACAGTGGCTGCATGAAGTTTCCTTCTTTCTCTACATCCTTGTCAATACTTTTTATTTCTTTGGTTTTTGAATCTAGCCATTTTCACAGGTGTGAGTATTATCTCACTGTGGTTTTAGTTTGGATTTCCCTGATGATGAGTGATGCTGAACATCTTTTTATATATTTATTTGCCATCTATATGTCTTCTTTGGCAAAATGTCTATTTAAATCTTGGCCCTTTTTAATTGGATTATTTTATTGTTTTTGTTCAGTTGTATAAGTTCTTTATATATTATGGATATTGATCCCTTATCAGATATATCACTTGCAAATATCTTCACCCATTCAGTAGGTTGCCTCTTTGTTTTATTGTTTCCTACACTGCATGAAATCTTTCTATTTTGGTGTAGTCTCAGTTCAATTTTGCTTTGGTTTTCCTCGCCTGAGGAGATATACGTGGAAAAATGTTTCTGTGGCCGATGTAAAAAAGACTACTCCCTATGTTTTCTAATTTCATGGATTCAGTTATCACATTTAGGTCATATTTCCTACAAATATTTAAAATTTTTTTTTGCTTTCAAAAAACTCTTTTATGTGCACCTCATAGCAGTGCTCCTGCTTTTTGTTATGCCTGTTAACAATATTTTAACTGTTCTTCTAGAGACCTAAAAACACACTTTTATTGCCTTTTGCCTGTATTCTCTCCTTCCCACTTTACAATGGTCAGAATACAACAGTTTTCACCACAGATAGTTTCTCTTGCTTTTCACTACTGGGATCAAAACAAAAATGTAAGTCATTTCTAGTCTAGCATTTTGACTGAACTCTGTCAGGTAGAAAATAAGGATAACTTTCTTTTCATTCTTCTTCCTGGATGTTTAGGACTCTTATATAGTAAAAAACAATTTTGTCATTAATCACAATCTACTGACTCTTAAATGAAACTGTGATATGGAGACAATAATTAGTGTTAGAAGAACTCTTAATTTTTCTTGTACAAAAATCCATTTCATGGCACTGTTCAGAATGCCTCACACTAAGGAATTCTGGATTATTGATGATACATAAATGTGGAATAAAGGGAGTATTAGAAGCCAAAATTTTCTGGGGCTGTGTCTAAAAACTACCCGCCTAAAGACTGATATCTTAAAGAGTATAGCTAAGAGTAAAATATTTAGTGTCCTGATAGATTTGATATATTTAAGTTTGATTTGAGCCAATGTCAAAGAAACATATCCAAGGCAATGGATGCAATTAGGCTGTATAAGAATATAAAGTAAGCAATGTTAAAATCAATCAAGGCAAGAATATCATGGTTCCAGGTAACCAGGCCTCTAGACAGAATGGTACCTAGCACTTAGATGTATGGAGAAGAGGATCCTTTCTTCAAAGTCAAGGCTGGGACAAACTGAGTGGGAATCCAAAGAAAGCCAAGTAGTCCAGCATTAAACAATCCAGACTCAGTAGATAATTGCAGTTCTAAATGGAATCAGGATCAACCTGGCAGAGATTGAGGGAAGGGTGCATGAATTTCACAAAACCACCCTAGGAACCTGTAGATTGCAACCTCTAGATAAATTTCTTATCCTGTTCAGTGTTGGTTGTATTAAACAGATGAGACTAATGATACATTGAAGGAACACAATACCAGTAGCCTAGTGGGGGTAAAAAAATCTAGTTTGGTGTCAATCTATATACAACTCTGGAAAACATCTTTATCAAGCATGAGCAAATGATCACTCTTAGTTTATATTGTTAGCTCACACTCCTACAAGTAAGCTTTATATAGTGTCTACATTCACCACGAATATGGGGATATGTGGCATCCCTGTTTTGTACTCTTAGTATATTTGTTTATACTCTGCTATTTACTTTTCTCCATTTTGGCTAATTTTGCAATATGATAGTGGTAAATTTTACCAGCATTTGCATTTTGATTTCCATTATCTCTTGTTTAGGAAAAAAAATCAGTTTATAATCACTGATTACAAATTCTATGCTATGATCTGAATTGTGCCTATGGACATGTTTCCTTCAGCTAGCAATTAAAAAAAGTCTTAGGCAGGTCATTCATTCTCCAGTTTTCCAGAGCCCCCACAACTCCGTTTTGTGTTAACCCAGCTACTGCCTCTCTTTACAAAGCCTGCCTAGCCCCAGAGGCATTTAAGTTTTAAACCCCTGCTTTATATGCATGGAGTGGTATGGAAAGGAAGGTGTGCACTGGAAAGAAAAATGATTTTTCATGTATTTGCGTCTGAAAACCAATTTTACATATCACCAAACTGAGCATCTGACAAATTGAACTTTAAAAAATAGAGTTAAAATTGTGTTAGAATTCAGTAGGAAGATGTCCTATACTTAAATAAAGCTTTGTTAGAGAAATTTTGTCTCTAATATATAACCATATTGGCTAATTTATCTTTTTCCATCCTTTGCTTTCATATTATCAAAGTAATTCGTACTCACTTAATGAATTTTCAAAATTCAGAAGAGTGGAGGTGTAGACAAATTTACTCTTGATCACACCATATAGATGTAACCAATGTTGAAATCATGTCATATTTTTTTCACATCTTTTATACAAGTTTTATGTATGTATGTATCTATGAATGTATCTATTAAAATCATATCTCTATATAGGCACAAGTGTATGTGTATCTCTTTTTACTAAAAAATGAAATGGAACAGATGTCTTATTTTATTTTATTTTATTTATTTATTTTTTAAAGATTTCATTTATTTATTTATTTGAGAGAGAGAATGAGAGAGAGAGAGAGAACATGAGAGGGGGGAGGGTCAGAGGGAGAAGCAGACTCCCTGTCGAGCAGGGGACTCGATCCCGGGACTCTGGGATCATGACCTGAGCCGAAGGCAGTTGCCCAACCAACTGAGCCACCCAGGCGCCCCAGATGTCTTATTTTAAATGAATATTTTAAAACACAAGAGGACAATTGTGAATAGTTGTACATGAGTATTATTAAGTATATAAAGCAGTTGTTTATTCAGTAGAAATTACCTTGACTTGAGTAATTCTAATTTGAGTAGTTTGAGGCATTGGTATGATTTGTTTTTGTATGGGATTTATATATTGAAAATAAGTAATTATATAAATAATATTCATATTTATGTTTCATTTTCTAGAGTAATTTCCTAGAGTTGATACATTTCAGTAAGTAATAGGTCAAAGTGTATATTATAAAATTATTTTTGCTTATTCTTTTTAACTTATGGGCTCATGAAGAGAAGTTAGAAATTATTTAAATTCAATAATTTAATAGAGGATGATTTTTAGTCATAGAATGGTTAAAAGATCTAGGTTCAAATTACTAAGGTAAGTCTGGAACTAGATATTAGATCATTTTTGAACTGTATTTTTTAACTAATCACACTTTATATACTTTATATTACATACTTAAGGACATATTTTGTTTTTGCTAGAAAATTTTATCATTTAAATCCTGAAGATTTTAGGTATCAGCAGTAAAAAGAGGCTGCACGATGTAGCAGCATATCATATCTCCCCCTGGCAGTTATCTAAATAGCGGGTCCAACAAATACAGAAATCATGTCAAGAGAACTAACACCTATTAGTAATGATAAAATCATAATGACTGCCTGCTCTGGACAGTGGCCTTTAATGTGGTCTCTAATGCTTCAGTGGAGCACAAAAAAAGATAATCAAACTTTTGTTCACACTTAATTTTCCAGTAAGATTAAGAGACGAGTTAGGACCTAAACTGGGCAGGGGATAGCTCTCTGCAAAGTTTGTAAGTTGTCCAGCTATAAGTTCATTGCAGTAGCAGACCTGACAAGTATTTGAGGCCCAAACCTCACCATGTGTGAGAAGCAAAACAAAACAACAACAAAAAACCATTACCATGTTAATAAAGCATTCATTTATTTAAAAAAAATGTTTAACTCATGGATGAGAATGTGCTCCTACACAACTTTATGTCAGATGGTCACATCTCTGCAGCGGCTTTTGCCACCCGTGACCCAACAGTGGGAAAAATGCTGTTATTGTTTATGGTTTACCTCTTTCATTTGTCTTCAGAGGACTTTGACACGTTGCAGTTTATTTGTGCCAAATTTAGTGGATTTTTCCGTTCTATTTTCTTTGTTACCTATCACAAAATGGACAAGAGGATTAAATATGTCTGAGAATAAATTGTAAATTGAAAAAATAAAACTACAAGTGAATAAGTTCAGTGACAGAGCTGTCATTTTTATTCTAACATTCTTCAATAACCAGAATATGAGATAAAAATAAGAGCAACGTAGTCAAACATATAAAGGAATTTGTAAAAAATTGAATATTATGAAGATTTTATACATGCACACATGCGCGCACACACACACATGCATACACACCCACACTGTCAGAAAGCAACCTCATTCTGAGGCATATTTGCCCTGAGATGTTTGTAGATTCTTTAGCACATTTACTTAAAATAAATCTCATAAATGTTTGTAATATGCCAATTTTGATTTATAAATGTTAACTTTGTCTTTAACTATAGGAGGTCTGAAACTTTTGAATTTTTTCCTGAAACTCTAGTGCCTAAAGTAGTGTCTGGAACATAATAAGAACTTACTAAATGTTTATTGAATGAATGAATATTATACATGGAAACAAAAAATAATATTTTATATAACCATATTAATCTTAAAGATAGAAATGCACATATGTATATGTGTGTATATACATATATACATACAAATATAAATGTTAACAGCATCTGTCAGTGTGAGATGCATAATCTACTAATGTTATATAAAACTGACCAAAATCAGCTGCACAGCTTGGAGAATTATATCTAGATATCAAGAATTATATATGCCATTTCAGTTTATCTGGTCTGACTGTACTTGTGTTGATATTCTGGTAGAATAATTCCAGACCCTAAAACTTAATTGTTGTGAAGCAAGACCATTAGAGGAGTTGGAAAAACAGCACATGGCTCTAGGAATTAGATTGGCACATGGCGGGGGGCGGGGTGAGAAGATGGGATTATAAAAGCTTCCTTTTAGGGAGGCTGGAGTGAGAGGGTTTGGCCATGGTATTGGGAAAATTGAAAGACAGCAGAGCAGGTGAGATATGATCCCCTGGGAAAGCGAAGGACTTCAAATATTCACTTGGCCAGACAGTGTTCTAGAAGTTTGCTCATCAGCATCCTCACCACATGAGAGCTTCGTGTTCCCTGAATAATAAGAACCAGAGAGAAATGTTACTCCATAGCCATTTTATTTCATTTAAATTCCTTTTACATCTCTCTAATTTTCCAAAAACATTTTCCACCTCTTTTTTTAAACAGATCCCTTTTTTCCCCTAATGCTAACAGAAACTTTCTTTAGAAAGAAAGCATGTGGGTTGTTCCCCACTGACCTCTTCCTTTTTAAATGTCTTTAGATTGATTTTGTAAAGACTTTTTGTCAACAACAGTAAAACATAATATTTCCTTTTGTCCCTGAAGAAAGCTTTTGCTATTAGTATATTTTATATTCGTTGGTAATATATAAAATGACACAGTCTTTTTTATTTATGAAAAATTCTAGTTGTAGCTTTACATCAGAAATCAAACTTAATTTTTATTTATAAAAGTGTTCAAGTTTCAAAGAGCTTAGCAAATCAAGAATAACATTAGGATATCACACACTGAATCCCTAAAGAAAACTCTAATGCTTGAAGCCAGTTTTTCTCTCCCCTTGAGAAACACCAATTAAAGTTGACAGATTTTTAGTTCCAGAGAATGGAGTTCAATGTTGCATGGTATGTGTCAGCCAATTAAAAGTGAACTGTAAATTCATTTATTCATCAATAACAAATTTTCATTGTACTAACTGCTAATATTTTGTTGCTGAATAAAAGAAGCGTGGTTCCTGTCCTTGATCTGGCAGGGGTGAAAGATGACAAACAAGAACAGTGAATTAATACTTACAAATGAGAGACAAAGACTTTTTAAAGGGGGGTGACAATTAAGTTTGTCTTCTGTTAGCAATTAAATTTAAATCGATTCACTTCAACAAATACAAGTGTTTTGATATATGCAAGGCTCTAGGAGACACCTAAAGCTACAAAGAAGAAGGGTGACAAACACTGACCAGAAGGAGAGTGAATAGTGTCCATACCTATTTAGAACTGTGTTTGAACTCTATGGTTTATTGAAATATATGTTAAATTCAGTTTTTCATATTCAAATTCATTCAAATTCATATTATTCATTCAAATTCATATTATTAGGTTCTTATGCTGAATTTATAACTCATAATGAAGAAATATGCCTTTAAAAGGTTATAAGGTATCTAACTTGTGTTCTTGTAACTGTGTCCATAACTTTGACAATCTCACACTTATTGATTTTATTGTCTTTGGAGGTTGAGGGAGGTGAACAGCTGTTTTGTGAGTTAAGCAAAGGAAGAAACCAACACATCTATCTTGGTATATAAATACTTTGTTGTATGAAATGATTTAGATGAAACCCCGGTTGGGCATTAAGAAATGTTTTATGCTTTTTTTAGATTTTTTTTTCAAGCCATGAGATTCTGTGCCCTGATATGAATAGTGATGGCAATGCTGAAATGGTATGTTTTAAATTTTAATTTAAGGGATGTAGTTGTCATTGGCTTAAAATAGAGCTTATCAAACTCAACACCCACAAAACAAATAATCCAGTTAAGAAATGGGCAGAAGACATGAATAGACATTTTTCCAAAGAAGACATACAGATGGCTACCAGACAAATGAAAAGATGCTCAACATCACTCATCATCAGAAAAACACAAATCAAAATTACAATGAGATACCACCTCACACCTGTTAGAATGGCTAAAATTAACAACACAGAAAACAACAAATTTTGGCAAGGATGCAGAGAACAGGGAAGGAACCCTCTTGCACTGTTGATAGGAATGCAAACTGGTGTAGCCATTCTGGAAAACAGTATGGAGGTTCCTCAAAAAATTAAAAATAGAACTAACCTATGATCCAGCAGTTACATTACTAGGTATTTACCCAAAGGATATAAAAATACTGATTTAAAGGGACACATGCACCCTGATGTTTATAGCAGCATAATCAGCATTAGCCAAATTATGGAAAGAGCCCAAATGCCCAACAGCTTATGAACGGATAGAGGTGATATATATATATACACACACACACACCCCACACACACATATACACACATACGTATATATATATACACGTATGTATATGTACGCATATGTATGTATATGTATATGTGTATACACACACACACACAGATTATTTGTTGGTACCATTTATTTTTGGTACCAGATATTGCAAAGTATTCATATAACACTGTTTTCATTTGCTTATTACAAAAATGAGGAAATGGGAGCTTAGGCAAAATCCTTATATTTCAGAGCTGCAGCTATATGGTTGGACTGATCATACTAAGTTGGCAATGTTGAACAACTAAAACTCTCCTACTTTGCTGATGGGTGTGTGAAATGGTATAACCACTTGGAAAATAGTTTTATCTACTAAGTCTGAAGATTTGCAAATTCTGTGAAACAGAAGTACTGTATGTAGATACAAACTCAAAAGAAATGAATTCGCACATACAACATGAGACATACTATTATAATGAGTGCTTTGAAAGGAGGCTAAGAAGGGAATATCTGTGTTTCAGTCTGGCTTCAGCTTCTTTGAGCCTTTATTTATAAGAACCCTATCTGAGAGAGTTTATAGGTAAAATCACAAGTGATGACGCAAAAATATGGGGCTCAGTATGGTTAGAACTTTAGCATGGATCCTATATATTTACTTAAGGAATGAAAATTTTGCAAATGTTAAAAGTCATAAATCAGAACAAAATTTTAAATTCCTGGGGCGCCTGGGTGGCTCAGTTGGTTAAGCATCTGCCTTTGGCTCAGGTCCTGATCCCAGGGTCCTGGGATTGAGCCCCACCTCGGGCTCCCTGCTCAGCAGGGAGTCTGCTTCTCTCTTTCTCCCTCTTCCCCTCCCCACTGCTCTTTCTCTCTCTCAAATAAATAAATAAAATCTTTTTAGAAAAAGATTTAAAGTGTTTAAAATTCAAGTGGTAAGAATGTGTGATCTATTATCTTTTCCAACTTGATGTCATGAATTAATCTATATGCACTTGTATGCATTAACTAAGAATATAATACTTTGAAAAAGGACTTAACATTTAGGGTGGCATAACCTGAATTTAAATGTTGTGTTGATTATTCAATATAATCCAGTATATGTTTTGTTTTCTATCCATATTTATTAAACTGCAACAAAAACTAAAAATATATCCAGTACCTTTCCGTCTTTCACCTCCCAATACCTGAGTTTGTATGTTGCAAATGCATTGTTCACAGGAAATATGGCACTGTTCCTTGATCCACAGATGAAGTGCATAATATAACTTAAATAAATCACCTCTTCTTCTAATGAGTCCAATATGAGTAATATTACAGGACTTCGGGTGGGAATTATAGGATATAGATCCTTTCTCTGGACAGTATTTTGTGTATCTGTGAGGACTAGAAGTGCTTTTTATTTTACTCTCATGATTTCAGGATGATTCTGATTTAGGAAGAAGACAAATCTAAGGAGTGACATACACACTCACACACAGATATGGAGTCCTTACACACTGAATGCTGAATTTGATCTATTCCTTGAAATTGTTCAATCATGTGAGACAATAACTTTCCCATATATTTTCTAATTTAAGTTTATATATATATTGTTATTTCCATTGAAAGTATATAATGGATATCATATTTGGTACCAAGAATGGGGTTTCACAAGTAACAGGCTCTAAAATATTGGGTTGCCTGAATTCTGTTAGGATGTGGTAGGTGAGAAATTGAAGATAATTACCATTTAATTGATCAACACACGTTTAAAGGATTTTTCTTTTATGGTAGACCTAATATCATGTGCCTACTAAGGCTCCAATATTAGAAGTGAGTCAAAAGGAGTTCTAATGCCGAAATCATTACCAAAAAAAGAGCTAAGCTTGCTCTGCAAGTATTCTCTGAAGGCAGAAAGCAAAGAAAGTTTTGCTAAAAGTGGCTCTTCTACTTTTGGTGTACAATCCAAATTAAATAAGAGTCTCTTGTCTCATTAACATAATAAAATAAAAAAATGTAAAAAAAATGAGACTCATAATTCAAGTCTTTGAATGGCCACACAAGCATAATTCCCTACAGTGAGGTAAAGATAGGGCTAACAGGGAAATGGGAAATTTAGTAGGAGAAAATATAGGGAACTAACAAACACATGATTCCACTGGCTTCACCCTAGAGTATTCTTAAGAATTCCCTGCATGAGAAAGTAGCTAACTGTTCACATTGTGGGGATGAAACCAAAATATAGGCTTAGGACTGAGATATAAATATGCTTAATTTACCAACCCGATTATAACTTCAAATTGTTCTAAGAGGCAGACCTCTTTAAAAAGATCCAGGTGAATGATCATAGCACTGAAGATCAATACCAACTACTAGGAAAGAGTTCCAATTCTAGTTCTAGGCTTAAGGGTTGCGATTAAATATGATCTCTAGTTTTGATTACTGGCACATGAAATTGGTCACATATAATTAGACCAAGAGCTAGTCGCAATTTTAACGAAGATATATTTATAAAGAAACTCAAGCCTTATTACTTACAACCTGTGTTTGCTCAGCTGTGGGCTTCCTAGGCACCCAAAGTTGATAAAGAGTGTGATGCTCAAAAAAAAAAGCCTCAGTCGAACGGCCTCTCAAATGCCAATTGCAGGTACTTTCACAGACCTAGAGGAATTTTGAAACCTTCTCAGCTCCTTCATAGTGCTTCTTGTGTTTTAGCTCCTTCATTTCTTGTAAATGCTTTCAAATATGTCCTAGTGGAAACCAGTGATTTATGGAAATGTTACTTTTTAGCCCTCTAGAAAAATCCCTTATTAAGGGATTTAGCTTAAAAACAGGAAGATGTTATTAAATATATATATATATATATATATATATATAATGTCTTTACTGAGTGACCACAGATAAAAAATAGCTACAAATAGCATTACTCTGCCTAAATTCACTTGTTTCCAAACATCCTTTCTTAATGGGACCTCCAAAGCTAAATTCAGGGCAGAAAGAAATATTTAGATAACTTGATTCTTTAAAAGTTCAAAGAGTATGCCCTGTGAAAAACAGTTCTCAAAATTACTGCTATATGAACTCTTTCTTGTCACATTCCTTTCAGTGCTGGCCTAGGATCTTTTTTTTTTTTTAATAGCTGTATAATGTAGGATTTATGTGCTCAAGAAAAAATAATAAATATTTTTATAGTATCTTTCCTGAGGGAAAATTTTTTATTGTTATTTTTTGGGCTGCCAATGATTGAACCTGATTTGATATGAAACATGGGGTAGGCAAAGGGTCCCTGAACTTTGCAAAGTATTTGAGTATGAGAGGTTTTTTAAATTTTTATTGAATGATAAAATGTTTCTGTTTCTGATCTCATATGAATTAAATATGCCTTGTAATTTTTTGATGCTTCCTAGCCAGCATTCTGTTTCATTGCCCAAATTCAGGGGTATATAGCCAATGGTTTCTCCTGTGCATCATAATAAAACTGGTTAAAAGCTTCCTTGGGGTCCATTCTCATCTCATTTATCACCTCCCATGGTACTTATCAGAGCATGGAGTCCACCTTGACTTCAAAAGTCGGTCTGTGCTTGGATCCTCTCAGTGGGGTGCTGAAGACGCTCTGAGCATTTGGTGCTTCAGTTCCCATTACAATTCCTCTGAATTTCAGTTGGCAGAAGATGAGACACTAATGTTTACCTAGATTATATTTAAGGAGGAACTCTGTGGAGTACTTGGAAAAAAATGCCAAGATAAAACCCAGGGAAGAACTTTTTATTCTAATATTCACATACGTGAAATCTGGGTGTATATCTTGAGATTTTAACAGAGTGAGCCAAATTTTCTTTCTCCTGCACAGAAAGGACAGCAGATTGGTATAAAAACATGCCATACAAGAAGCCTGGCATGACTTCATATAGAGTGCGGGAGGCCATAATTTTACCAAATGAACAATGTGCACCAATGGGTAGGAGTTGACTGAGCTGCATCCACATTTGGCCCTTTTGTGCATTGATCCTCTCCTAACTGCTTAGTCATAGATTATGTCCAGGATTGAGAAAAGAGCACAAGGAAATAGGAAATGAGTAGCTGGGAAGAACATTCTCTCATCTTATCTTTTTGGTCTCATGTAAATAATTAGGAGAGTGAGTCCTCAACCTACTTCTGGGATCAGATCTTTATTTAGATAAAAATTCATAATCATTCCTGATCATTTTTGGGGGGGATCATACACACTCTGATTTATGCTAAGAATACCCTGCTCAGGAAAATGTACATATGTACATGTGTGGGCCACAGTAGTCCTGGATGTTTGCAAGTATGAAAAAGTGAATATGTGCAATTGCAAAAGTACTAATTAAGGTATACATTTTATATCGCTACATGTCATTTCACGTTTTAAGACTAGGGGGAAAAGAACTTCAACTGTGAGACTGTAACTGTCATTTCTTTATAAGAGACCACATGCTTGTTGTTCAATGGTTTCCTGTGTCTGTCTCTTCAGATGGTTTCAAGGCCATGACAGTTTGCTTGATATTGATAAGGAGGTTGAGGGTTCTAAGGCCAGAATCTGCAGCTCTGGATCATAAACAAATTATAGGGATGTGAGGATAAATTGAAGAGTTGATCTATTCTAGAACCAACACTCTTAGAAAATCAATTACATAATGACGAAGAATAAAAACAAGTCCCAAATCCCATTTACAATTCAAAACCCAAAAAGCTTTGAAAAACAAAAAGGCCCCCACCCCTCCCCGACCTTGGAAATGTGAGATAAACTCATGTGACTTCAAAATCTGAGTTCAATTGATGTGAAGATATGCATTGTCTTTATTGAGGCTACTTACGTTCAAGGCAGAAATGTTAGCATGTTTCCTAATGAGGTAGTTCTTCAGATAATTCTGAGAATGTTATGTAAGTTATGTTTTTGCACTGTCTTTATAAAGTCTGTAAAAATGTTTTTTTTTTCTGAAATATACCTGGCATAAAGTGTTTTGATATGATATTGTAGATCTATGTTTTCAGCTTTGTGTAAAATAGGACATTAATAAATATCAGTGTATTTGAAAGTTTCACACTGAATCATGCATCTGAACTTTAAGAAAAAATTAAAAAAATATATGTAGCCCTTACCTTTACCTTCTCTTTTCCTGGCATAAGAAAGGACCAAGCAGATGGCATGACCTACTTAAGATGAGGAGTGTTAGTGTATTCTTGAGAATAGTCCTTTTAGGATTCATGTCCAGTGGCTAAGGTAACCTGAGAGGTCAGCTTTAAACTAAGTCACTCAGTTTATCAACTCTATGAAATTCAGTATTCACACTTGAAAAGGGGAGAATATTGAGAGAATGAAACTAAGTCAAAGTGTATAATGCACGTAAAATGCTTAGAGGATTTCTATCTTCTATACACTTAATCATCTCAGGGGGAGGCAGAAGACAGGGAAAAAATTGTAACATCTGAGAAAATGCTCATACTGCTCGTAATTATTTTTCAAAAGTATTTTTGTTGATAATTAAGATAAAGTAGTTCAGAACTCTGTTCTCCTTTGTAGTAGTGACAATAATTGTGTATGTGTGTGTATGATAGTGCTAGTTGAAGCACTGTAAATATATAAATCTGCTAAATCTCCCTAGCCCCTTTGATGTAAGTAGTAGTGTTGTCTTATTGCTTACTGCAGATGAGGAAATGGAAGCACACAGACGTTAAGTAACTTGTCCAAGGTCATACGGGTGGTAAATGGCAGAGCCATGATTTGAATCCTGACAGTATGAGCTTATAATATTCATATTATGCTATATATCTTTTTTTAAGATTTTATTTATTTATTCATGAGAGACAGAGAGAGAGAGAGAGAGAGAGAGAGAGGGAGAGAGGTAGAGGGAGAAGCAGGCTCCCAAGGAGCAGGGAGCCCGATGCGGGACTCGATCCCAGGACCCTGGGATCACAACCCGAGCCGAAGGCAGACGCTCAACCATCTGAGCCATCCAGGCGCCCATATTATGCTATATATCTTATGTAAGAATGCCTCTCACTGAAAGTTGATCATGTATGGAAATCTTTTACTACAACAGTAGCAAAGGATAGATGAAAATAATTCCGCTCTTGGCAAAATGTTCCTCAATGAAATACTGTTGTGCATTCAGGAAGGGTGAGGAGAACTAATTATTGGTTCATGGAAAGAAGATCAAAGTCTATAGTGAGCTGTGTGGACCAAAATGAAATTTTCTGAACTTTGACGATAAAAATCACATTTCATATTTTGTTAATCTGGTTTTGGATATAATCTTTTTAAAATTTAAACTTCAAAAGTTAGCTGCTTCTGTAAATTGTAATGGCTGTTTAAATTAAAATTCTAGATTTGTTATTAAATATCTGTTTGAACTTGAGGCAATTACTTAGCTTTTTCGCGTCCGTTAAAATCACAATTAGTGACAAGAGTTATGGTTTGAAGTCTGTGGTATAGGATTATAGAAGTTGTAAGCGATTCAAAGGCTAGACCATATAGTATAATATTTAGAATTCCTAATTGTTTCATTTTCATTGTATCTCTGCAGACAATGAGTTGAAAAAAGATTCAGCCATTTTGTGTAATTACTTTTTACGACATTTCATTACATGCTGTGATCAGCAGACAGTGCTTCCTTCACTTTCAGAGCAGCCAAACGATTACGTATGAGATTTGATCATGGAAAGCTGTCTTCATTTAAATAAATGCGTCTCAGATGTCATTCCATTTCTTTTAAGGCTCTGCTGTATTGTCTTGTCTTTTGTTTTCCTAGCTTTCACTCAGTTCTTGGCTCAGTTAGCTGGATTGTGTGTGTTGAGGTTAATTAAAATCAGTGATGGATTATAAATTGAGATGCAAAAATCAGGATGGCTATGAATGAGAAAATTTCAAACCTGTTGAATGCAGCCTACAGGACACCAAAAATCTTGGGCATTGTCAAAAATAAGAGCAGGGCCTTGTGGAATTGTTAAGAGCTTATACAGTAAAGCTGACATCTACTTTTTAGTTCTAATTGTATTCTCAAATATAAAAGTCAGAAATCATTTTTACAAACATAGGCAACCTGATGCTCAGTTATTATAATCATTAAGGGAGTACATAAAGTAAAACAAGCAATAATAGTATAACTCCATAATTGGAAAGTGTGTTTATTTTTGCTTTTGATATTAGTTTAATAGGACTTCCAAAGCAAAAATATTAAATTTTATATCTTTCCCTTGGATTTCATATCTTTCACATATCCTTTACAAAATAAAAGTACTAATTTTTCGGAATTCTAATCCTTGATTTCAGTTGGTTTAGTGGCTCTTATTTTTTGAAAAAAACATAAAATGTATATAGCAGTATTTTAATATTTTTGATACTTTTATGTTTATTATTTCATGCAATAGATATTGTGGGATTCCTCTACAAGTTCCACTCTGTGCCTATGGTTAAAAATAATTAGGAGAACTCAGTGAGTCGAGTGCTGAGCTTCTCACTATGGAAGCCACAAGCTAAATTAATCAGAATAAACTAAAATAAAAAATTCAGTTCCTCAAATACAGTAATATATGCCAAGTACCAAATAGTACCATATAGCTAATGGCTAATGTATTAGTATTAGTGGCTAATATATTAGTGCAGGTACAGAACATTTCCATCATGGCAGAGGGTTCTGTGGGACCATGAACTTAATTCATAACAGTTGTGCATGACTTTGTTAAATATTACAGTAAAACAGAGTATTTATGTAATTCCATATTTTAACACATGTCTATTCTGATGATTGTAGTCCTTATCTCTACAGTATGGTCATTTCAATAAGGCACCAAAAAATTAGGATTCACTATAAATGTGCCAGTTTTGGCCAGTGTAGATTTATTTATACTTTTCTATTAATATAATTTAAAAATAATCATTTTTGAACATTTTATTCTATCCAAACTAATAAAATTTAGGAGGGATTAGTCAAACAACGAGCATATATTTTTGAGAGTATACCATTGAAAGTATAACATCCTATGTGTTGTGGTGGAAAGAACATATAACCTAGGGCAGAACAAAGTCTTTGGCCTCAAACAGCATATAATCTAATTATAGATATAACACATATGCAAAAAGTTATATGCAAATATTTTATTGTAGGGCTTCTAATAAGAGAGATAATTTGGCTTGAAAATCAGGAAAAACTTTGTGGAAAAGGTGGATTTCAGATAGGCCCTGATAAATTAAGAAAATAAAAACAATCTACGGCAAATTTATGAAAATAACAGATTAACTATTCAATGTTTTGAGATATCTAGTTTAAAAAAAAGAAAGCAACATTTAGAATTTATCAAGTTGAATAACTCTCAGTTCTATCAGACATAATACTTATTTTTAAACAAATATATTTTAATGTCTCCAGATCAAGAAGGCCTTAGCATTCTCCTGACTTGATGGAACTTTGGACAGGTTTTTTTTCCCCGACTCTCAGCCCCACACCTCCCTTTTCTTAGTGCATTTACTTTATTTTTTTTAAGTTTTTATTGAAATTATGGTTAGTTAACATACAGTGTAATATTAGTTTCATGTGTAAAATCTACTGATTTAATGCTTCCATACAACACCCCTCACCACAGCAAGTGCATTCCTTAATCCCCAACACATTTTATCCATTCCTCCATCTACCTTCCCTCTAGAAAATTTGCAATTGCAAATTATTTCTCTGACCCTTTGAAATGTAAATAAATGTTCTCAGAAGTCTCTTGCCACTTTTACAAAACAAGACTGTCTATCCCAAGTACCTAGGAGTCATTCCTTTGAAAGGTAATCATCAAGAAAGACAACACCCTTATCTCCCACATGTCTGTGGGAGAGTAGGAACCTAACTTCAATAAACAATTAGCAAATGCATATCTCCTAATCACATTAATCAACCTGTCCACTAATGTCCTCCAATACTTTTCCACTAGCTCACCAGTGCTTAAAACAGGGTTGAATTTAATCTCTCTCCCATATTTCAATAGTCTTGAATAAAGTCTTCCTTGACTATTTATCCAGAGTAATTTTTCTCTTTTGGTTTTGTATGGCTGCTATAACAAAATGATCACAAACTTACTGACATAAAGCAGCACAAATTTATTATCTCATAGTTCTGGAGTTCAAATGTCCAAAATAGGTCTTCTTATGCTATGGTCAAGGTGTTGACAAGGCTTCATTTCTTACGGAGGCTGTAGTTAACAGCCTTTTTCCTTGCCTTTTTCAATTCAGCATGAATTGTTATACCTGTAAATAAATATGACTTTCTTTTTCACATTATCTTTTCATTTTTGATGTCTAGTATTAGTAATATGTACAACATCCTTAGTATTTTGTACATATGAGACAATATTGATGCAGGTACTGACAATTCATCTTGTAAACAGATGATGTAAACTTATTATCAATGAACATAGTATGGCACTGTAAATATATTTTCTCTTCCTTACTTTTTTTTAAACACATTTTTCTCTGCTTGCTTTATTATAAGAATACACAGTATATAATACATATACTAAATATGTTAATAACTGTTATTCGTAAGGCTTATAGTCAACAGTAGGCTATTAGTATTGAAGTTTTGGGGGAATCAAAAGTTATAGATTTTTGACTGTGTGGGAGGTCAGCATAGTTATGAATGGGAAAGCAAGAAATACAGATTCAACAGAGGGTGATGTATTAGTAACTTAAATACCATAGAAGCCTTTTGTATCAGTAGTGCAATTTCCAAAACAGTGAAAAACTCTTTGGAAAAAAAATCGGTGCAATTATAATAGTCAGGGAGCTTCCATTTCTGGAAATTCAGAGTACCCTAAAACCACCTAAAATGCTGTGTATTTGTATGTAAAATGAAATGATATTTCAGCTTGACATAATTAAAAACTGATTTTTCACCTACATTAATGCCAGATGAGACAGTCAAAATTTGTGTGGGACATGTAGTAATAATTTTTTGTTGTGTACAGTTGTGCAACATATTTAAGGAACCCTTGTACCCATGCTCTAAATAACAGCATACCCCTTGTAACACACACATAACCCCCCATACCTGCACACAGATCTCCCAAACTTTCCAAAACAACTATTGCAGGTAGCACTTCCTACCTTTGAAAGTCACCAATCTGGGGCGCCTGGGTGGTTCAGTTGGTTAAACATCTACCTTCCGCTCAGGTCATGATCCCAGGCTCCTGGGATCGAGCCCTGCAATGGGCTCCCTGCTTGGTGGAAAGCCTGCTTCTCCCTCTCCCTCTACCTGCCGCTCTGCCTACTTGTGCTCTCTATCTCTCTGTCAAATAAATAAAATCTTTAAAAAGGTCATCAATCTTTCCAATTTTCTCATTTTATAGAGAAGACACTGTAGTTACCATTGGTCAACTGCTAAGTGATTTTTGGAGATTTAGTCTAGGGGCAGTATCAGATATTAGAAATGCATTAAAGAACCAAATTTGCTCAATTTTTCTTTTCTCCTAGGTTTTCTTGTTGTTATGGAAGTGATCAAAAATAATTTATAACAGGGGCGCCTGGGTGGCTCAGTTGGTTAAGCATTTGCCTTCAGCTCAAGTCATGATCCCAGGGTCCTGGGATCGAGCCCCACATTGGGGTCCCTGCTCAGTGGGGAATCTGCTTCTCCCTCCCCTCTGACCCTCCCCCCCTGCTCATGCTCTCTCTTTTTATTTCTCTCAAATAAATAATAAAGATATTAAAAAAATTATAACATAGAAAAGTATATTGTGTAGTATATGAGAAATTGATGTGTTTATCCGTAATGCATTTGCTAAATAATATTTATTATGTGCTTTTATGAGCCAGATACAAAAGAGTACTTGAGAGGAGGCAGTGCCAAGCTAAGCTGGCTAAAATTTTTGCAACTTATTCTTTCCTCAGTGAAAGCACTGGTACTGTTTTGAGCATGGGAATTAAATAATCTGATTTTTATTTCAACAAAATCCCTCTGATTGCTTTGCAATCCGAATGCAGAATGGTAGAGGAATGGGGGGAGAATTAAATCAGAGGGACAGAAGAGATGAGAAATAAGGGTGAATCAAACTATAGTGTGACAGTAAATAGAAGTGAGTAAACTTCACATATATTGCCGAGGTAAAGCTGATAAGACTTATTGAAGGGCTGAATTTCTGAGGTGTTGGAAGAAAGCATTTTCTAGATTGATCTCTTGGTTTCTAAATTAAGAAAATCAGTGGTATTTACTGATAGAGTTTAGGATGGAAGGGATAATCTATGGAAAAAAGACCTTGAAGATTATTTTATTTGCCAGGATCTCAGGATTGAAATCCCCATATTTAAATTTCTTTGGAGATTTTAATACCTATATTAAAGTTTATGCATGATGCAAGTAAAAGCAAGTAGTTAAAGAACAGAAGGGCATAATTCTTTGTCACTATTCATGACTATGGAAACAATTTTTTATTGAGTCTTACATTTTCCCTTGAAAGTAACTGGAAAAATTCTGACAGATGATTACACTAAAAATCTCAGTTTCAACAATATTTAATATCTCCTGTTGTCTTCTTCACAACGCAGGCAAATAAATGAAAATAATTGTTTTTGAGTAAGCATTTCACAAGGCACTTTCACAAGTGACATTCTTTTGCACAAGTTATACCTCTAGTCAGCACTTTCACATATTTGTGTTTTTAGATTATTTCTATCTACTATTGAGTTTATGCCTAGAAGTCAGAGATATAATTTCTTTAGTTGAACAAAATACTCTGTTGAGTAAAATAGAAAAAGAACACTCAGGTTACTGAGTACTTAAAATAGTACATTTTTAAAACCTTGTGACACATGGAGTCAAAAAAGCTTAAACCATTAAATAAAACATCAGAGACTCAACATTTAACAGGAAATGTTTTCATTTAAAGAATTAAATATTATTAGTTTGCATATACCTTGAGTTCTGGTAGTTTGATTGTTTATAAAGTTCTGGCAATCTGAATGTTGGCAATAAAAAACTGTCAGTTTACAAAAAATTGATGCTAATTGTTTTCAACAAAGTAAAGACAAATCAATGATATTCTCTGTCCTGACTGATATGTTAATATGTTCTCATTTCCATTTTATTTACCTTACTATGTGTGAGATTAAGCAACTGAAGATAAATAAATATCAAACCAGAAACAGCCACCAGAGCGATCTATTACAGATTACTGGATTTTATACTCCATTACTTAAAACCACACACACACACACACACACACACACACACACTTATATACACACCCGTACACATGTATATGTGGTATATAATAGGGTTAAAACCCCATTATACCAAACTATTTCTTGTTACCTTCTCCTGAGGCAGTTTGTTCCTTTCTGCTAAATTCATAATTCGTACTAGTACTTCTCATTCTGTGTTATTAATGAAAAATTTAGGGGCTCCAGAATCATACAGAACATAATTCAACTCCGGCCATCTATTTTGCACTCCCCCATTACTTTCAGTAATTTGATCAACTGCTCAGAGTTCTAGTGTATTTCTCTATAATATGATGCTAATATCCTCTCTGAATGGGTAATTAAGCCCAAGTCAAGCCCACTGATGATTGCAGCCCAACCTCAGGGCTCCACAGCCTGTATGCCTAGATGGATTATTCCTGAAATCCTATTCCACAGAAACCATGAGAGACAATGAAGGATTTTTGGTGTTTTAAACCACTGTGTTTTGCAGTGATTTGCTATGTAGCAATAGATATCTAACACAGATTTTGGTACCATGATGAGGATTGCTACTCTAACAGAAATCTAAATATGTGGCAGTAATTTTGGAACCAAATAGTTAGCAGAAGTTGAAATGGCCTCGAAAAAACTGTAAGACAAAGCCTGTAGGTCCTTGAGGAGACTGTGGGAGAGTACTTAATGGGAAGTAAGAAAACATTACTGGAAACTTGAAGAGAGAGGATCATTTTAGAGTAGTGATAGAAAGTTTTGCAACACTTTAGCCTGCAGAAATGTGCAATTTAGGGGCACCTGGGTGGCTCAGTGTGTTAAGCATCTGCCTTCAGCTCAGGTCATGATCTCAGGGTCCTGGGATCCAGCCCTGCATCAGACCATCAGGCTCGCTGCTCAGCGGGGAGTCTGCTTCTCCCTCTCCCTCTGCTTCCCCCCCTCCCCACCTCATGCTCTCTCTCTCTCAAATAAATAAATAAAATCATTAAAAAAAATTGAAATGTACAATTCAGAAAGCTTATCTCATGAGCTGATCTAGCTAAGGAAATTTCTAGCCAGAATGTTGAAAGTGTCACCTGGTTTCTTTTAGCTGAACAAAGTAAAATGTCAGAGGAGGGCTATAAGTCAAAGGAAGATTTGTTAAATATAATGGAGACAGGAATTTCAGAGTCTGATACTAAATTTTTTCCTCATTCATGGCTTTTCCAAATGATAAAAAGAAATGGCAAATGGCTGCCAGGCAGAGATCAAATCCATGCCACTTTCAGGAAAACATGATCTAAAGATAAAGTCAAGGTTGTAGCGATACAATTTAAAAAAAAATAATTTCAGAAAAGTCTAACATGTTTCCCCTAAGAACATTTTGTCATATAAAAGCCCACTAAGGAGCTTAAGAATATGCCTCACAGATCCTCTTCCTTTAAAAGATACATGTAAGAACCTTAATGGTGTCATCCCTTAACCAATTGAGTATATTCTCAAGAAAAAGAACTTATCTTTTTTTTAAAGATTTATTAATTTGAGAGTGAGAGAGAGAATGGGGGGAAGGGCAGAGGGAGAGAATCTTCAAGCAGACTGCCTGCTGAGCAGGAAGGGCAATGCGGGGCTCCATCTCATGAAATCATGGCCTGAGCCAAAACCAAGAGCTGGATGCTCAACTCACTGAACCGCCCAGGTGCCCTGAGAAGAAATTATCTTAAAGAGATTTGTGCATGTGGGCATTTATATAATGAAGGGAACATAATAAGATTCGTATGAGAGTCACAAAGTTTTAATGATGATTATACTAGCAGAAATACCTTCAAGTTTCAATTCAAAGGGACAGACACAACATAAAATGAAAACAGGCACATAGACTCCCTTACTATTATGGACAAGAACAAGTTGAAAAACTTCATAGCTGCAAACAGCAGCCCATTTTATATGCAAAAGAAAGGCTAATACATAGGATAGAATCTAGAATCCAAGGGACTGAACAAAGAGCCAAGAAGAATTACTTCCAGGAAATAGGGATAATTTCTAATTAAGGAATTGGCACCATGTGCCTGGCCAAATATCAGAATTGTTATGGAACAATGATAGCTGCATGTTCCCTTTTTATCTTTTTGAAAATGAAGGTCTAGATAGGTTATCCTAATGTATAGTGGGTGTATAGGGAAGGGGAGTAGGGAGAAAGTTAACTTCCTCTTGAGTTAATAGGTCTTTTGTTGAAAGGAATTGTTTCCAAGTAGTTGTACTCCAGTAATCATACCTGAAGTGCTTTTGCTACACTTGCAAGCTGAATTTGTACTGATATGATATTTTTTAGGGTCTTTAGAAGATTAAAGGATTTTTGCACATAGAGAATCCTGAATTATTAGGGATCACTGGATAAAATGGTGGTACCCTCTGAGATGGTCCCCAGTGATGCTCTCCTGCTGGTATTCAATTCTTGTTTAGTACCCCTCCACATGAAATGAGAACTGGGCCCTATGTGCCCAACAGAATATAGCAGAAGGGGGTTTGCATCACTTCTATTGGTAGGTTATAAAAGGCATGTTGCACTGGGTGTTATACACAAACAATGAATCATGGAACACTACATCAAAAACTAATGATGTACTGTATGGTGACTAACATAACATAATAAAAAATAAGTAAAAGGCACGTTAACGTCTGCTTTGGACTTTGGACTGCTTGATCATGGGAAAGCCAGATACGATGCCATGGAAACACTCAAACTGCCCTAGGGAGAGGTCTGTATGGAGAGAAGCTGAGAATCCCAACTCTCAGCTACTACCAATTTGCTAACAACATGATATGTGTGATCTACTTTAGAAGAAGATTGACTAGTCCCAATTATTCAGAGGACTGCAATGCAGATGACAACTTACTGCTTCCTCATGAGATATGTCAAAGAGATGTCAAGTTAAAACATGTTAGCTAAGCCACTCCTAATTTTCTGACCCACAGAAACAGTGAGAGAGAATAATGTTTTAAGTTAAGTTTTAGAATACATTTATGCAGCAATAGATAATATCCCGGTGAAGCACATCTGATTCTAATCACACTTTTTACATTTCAAAAAGATAAATATATTTGTTTATCATCATCCTCAGATATGAGAAAGAAATAGGTATCAGACAACATATAGAAAAATTCCTAAGGATGTTGATCTAAACCTTGAATAGGGAAAGTGAGAATTTAAAAAAGTAAGTTTTGGTTGAAATAACTAATAAGAGAGAATAATCACTTTATATTGGTCATATAACCTGGCTTAAAAATAAGTTATACTTCCTAGGGACGCCTGGGTGACTCGGTCGGTTGGGCGTCTGCCTTCGGCTCAGGTTATGGTCCTGGTGCCCTGGGATCGAGTCCCGCATCGGGCTCCTTGCTCGGCGGGGATCCTGCTTCTCCCTCTGCCTGCAGCTCCCCCTGCTTGTACCCTTGCTCACTCTCTCGCCCACGTTCTCTCTCTCTCTAACAAATAAATAAAATCTTTAAAAAAATAAGTTATACTTCCTAGTATTAATTAAATTTTATGCCTCAGGAAAATGAAGCACCTGAGTTCAAAATTGAATTGGCTCTTAGTTATTAGAATATCATAGAAGAAAATAAGTCACTGGAAGAAAGTACCTGCTTCTGATGTAATTAATAAACAGTGTAGAGTATCCAGTATTCTAGTAAATAAGTGTTGCATATGTGGGTGAAGGTTGCCAATAGAGGATGGAGACCTGGTCATAAGGTGCAGCTATTTGCATGAGTACATCTTGATGATTTGAATGGTGTCCTGAGATCTAGTCAACCTCATTATCCTTTCCCTGGAGAAAAGCTTTGCAAAAATCATGGTATTTGTCCTCTTATAAATTTGTCTATAATGTTAGGGATCACATATTCTTTTAGGATGTTAAGTACCAGGGCACCTGGGTGGCTCAGTTGTTAAGCATCTGCCTTCGGCTCAGGTCATGATCCCAGGGTCCTGGGATCGAGCCCCACATCCGGCTCCTTGCTCAGCGGAAAGCCTGCTTCTCCCTCTCCCACTCTCCCTGCTTGTGTTCCTTCTCTCACTGTGTCTCTCTCTGTCAAATAAATAAATAAAATGTTAAAAAAGAGGATGATAAGGACCTTTGATTCAATGTGTTTCATATTTAAATTGTGCCAGATTTTCTCATTTCGCCTTCTTAACTGTTTTATATACATTTTGTGACTATGCATAGTTTGTATTAGAATGTGAGAAACAATGTTTAAAGTATATAGAGAGCAGATTTATTAAAGAGAGAACTTCAGCATAACCAATATCAATGAGAGTACAATTTTTAAAAATTTACTCTAAAGAGAAATTTCATCAAACTTACCCTCTATATTTCACTAAATTTCGTTCATTTGGTAATATGGTAGCTAATGATCACTTTATCAGTCCATGAATGCTTGATAGAGGAAGATTCGTCAAGTTTTATATTTTTTTGTACAGGTGAAATATACAATTGTATGTTTGTATAATAAGAATGGTAACTACTTAGCATCTTCTATGCTGCAAAAGCTGTATTTATGTTATTTTGTTCTTTATTTACAATAACCTGACAGAGTGTGGGTTATAATTTTCATTAGAAAAAATAAACTGGTTTTCTTAAGGACAGTGAGTTGCCATAATTCACAAAATGTAAGTGAAGGGATTCTGACTAATCTTTCTGGTTCCAGAGGGGGGCTGATTCCACTATAGCATAGTACCTTCAAATTACAAACTAACTGGTCCTTGTAAATGTGTCCTTGCAAATATATCCTTGTTTTACTTGATTATAGTATATTTATCTTTGTTAATTTATGGTTTACTGAATTCTAGTTTGGTTTTTGCATGTCTAATTTCATTTAACTTCTTTTTAAAATCTAATTTTCTCTGGTGTATCATTAATGAGTGCTTGAATTTCAGAAACCATAAGCAGTCTGCCATCATCGATGTAGAAACCATTTTATGTTTCTTTCTCTCTCTCAACTGAAATAAGAGCAACATTATATTTGATTTTATAATGTGGTTCTATATTCTGCAAATTCAAATCTTGTAGAATGCTTGAACACTTAAAATGTGAGTATTCTAGATTAAAATTGCAGTGTCTTTACAAGGATCTGTATTTAAAATTCTTTCAAGAAGTCTATAACATAATACTTTCTATTTTATTTTATTATTTTTTAAAGATTTTATTTATTTATTTGACGGAGAGAGACAGTGAGAGAGGGAACACAAGCAGAGGGCAGTGGGAGATGGAGAAGCAGGCTTCCCGCTGAGCAGGGAACCTGATGCGGGGCTTGATCCCAGGACCCCAGGATCATGACCTGAGCTGAAGGCAGATGCTTAACGACTGAGCCACTCAGGCACCCCCTAATATTTTCTGTTTTAAAACTAAAATTTGAAAATTTGGGGTCATAATACAGTTTTCCAACTAAGTACTAAGGAATAAAGAAGATATTTCTATACAACTAGCTCAGAGAGGTCTAAATATTTAGCCTTGTGTTAACAGATATATTTGACCTTGAAAGGGAATAATAGCATAAAGTGTATTGAAGTGCAATTTGGAAGTCTTTCTAAATCTAGATTTAGTATGTTTATTAACATTCACATAGATAAGTGTCTACACAAAGGACTGACAGGAAAGATTGAAGGATTGAAAGATTGAAGAGAAATATGTCATTTTTAGGGATAGGAGCCAGACCCTGAATTTTTAAAAACATCCTCATGAAATAATTGAAACAGAAGGATGAGCATTTCCACATCACCTTTCATTCAATCACAGTAACTTAGAAATGACTGGCTTTACAAAGCTTGACATTAATTTTACTTTTGAACCCTGTCAATTCCCACTTATTCCTTTAGTATTATCAAGATGGGTGGGGGAATCTTGGAAACATGATGGGAGCAGTATAGTTATAGGCTTTTATAAGTCACATTTTATCAATCCATCCAAGTTGATGATTAGCTTTGCTATCTCATTTCCGGCCAGTAGTTGACTTTTATGATTAAAGTTGCAAATGACCCAGTATTACTCATTTAATAACTATAAAGTTAAATTTATTTTTCTCTATTTCACACAGTACTGTTTGTTCAAATTCCCCCATTGCTATGGTCATTTGGTTAAGCCAGGTCACTTTATTCTTCCTGTATTATAACTTGTTTTAGTTTCCATCCTCCACCTCCAGTGACCCATCCTGCACAATGTGGAGACATCAGCCTTCCCAAAATACCAATTTCACTCACCTGCTAAAACTTGGAAAGATTCTGTAACTGGTATGTAACGTACCCAAAATAGAGGAAATAATGCAGATATTTTATTTTACTTTTTATTATTTTTATTTTATTATACTTTTATTTTATATTTTATTTTATTCTATTTTATTTTATTTTATTTTTTATTTTATTTTATAGAAAGAAAATGAGTGGGGAGGGGAGGAGCAGAGAGAGAGATGGAGAAACAGACAACCCACTGAGTAGGGACTCAATGCTCCATCCCAGCACCCTGAGATTATGACCTGAGCCGAAGGCAGACGCTTAACCGACTGAGCCACCCAGGTGCCCCTAATGCAGACATTTTAAAGACACCTGTACTGGATGGTAGGTGGCCCTCTACTGCCTGGATCTGGTCCTCAGATCACTTCTTTCTCTCTTTTTACAGCATCGTAGTCAGCTTTTGGAATATGGAGTCAATGAAGTAGTAAATATAACCACAGTGTACTCCAAAAGCAATGACGTCGGGACAGTTTCCTTCTAATGAAGGGTGTTTTCAAATCAAGTGCTCTGAGTTAGGTACTTCTGTCAGGTTTTTATCCATTCAGAAGATGGTTCATGAGGACACTGAAAACAGCATTTGAAGGTTTCTATCTCATCATTAGGTTACTCTACTTGGACAAAAAATTCTATTGCTGGGACCTGCTTTTTCTGAGCCCGAAATAAATTATGGGTGGAAAAAATTTAAACAAATGTCTCAGAGCATTGGAGGAAAAAAACAAACTATACAAAAATGCCTCAAGAGAAAATCATTTCAATGACTTGCCAGATAGGAAGAATGAAGCCATTATGCCTTAAGCTAGCAGTTAAGGCCTTCCACTGTCTGGCCATAAATTGTTTTCTCCACTCCTACAATCCTATTATCTAAAGCCAAGTACCATCCATACTAATTCTCCAAATGTGCACTGCTCACCCTATCTGAGAACTGTTCCATCCAACAAACCAACTGATATTTGTTTCAACAGAGCTCTAGCTTAAAGTGCATTTCATTTCTGCAGCCTACAGCCTTTACAAATGATGGCTCCTTTATAAAAATACCATTCTTTTCTGTACCTTCTATAAAAAACTTCAGCCCAGATTTCTGTCTCCTTACTCACATGGTCCATGGAAATTACTGAGCATCTTTCTTACTTAGCATTTATTGCTTCTTGTCTTTTATTATTAGTTATCTTTCCAAAGGTTTATGTGTTGCCTTTTCCACTTAGAGTACAAACTCAAATAAGAATAAAAACTACCATGCACTGTTGTGAATCCTTCATAAACCCCAGAATAAAATAAATATGTAGACAATAATTTAAAACTACCCATTACTAATTATATTTGTAATATGCATATAACTGTAAACTAATCAAGTTTCTAATATGTCATTTAATGAACCACAATAACAATATAAAAGTAGGATAAATTTAACTTAGTAATAAATAGGATGTTTAGGCAACATTGTATGAGAAGTTGGTATTTTAGTTCAATTTTATATAGTTGAAAATATTTTGTTCTATATATAGCTACACATGAAATTATAGTAATGTTTATAGTTCTTTAGTATCTCTTAATAATGAATTCTATTTAAGGATTTATATAGAACAGTGGTACTGTCTCTGCTGTGGAGGTCTCATGTGTCAAACTGATAAATGCCTGTCATTTTTTTTTTGAAGATTTTTTTTTGTTCATTTGAGAGAGAGAGAGAGGCAGAGCGAGCATAAGCAGGGTGGAGAGGCAGATGAAGAGGGAGAAGCAGACTCCCCACTGAGCTGGGAACCCAATGTGGGACTCGATCCCTGGAACTGGAGATCATGACCTGAGATGAAGGCAGATACTTAACCATCTGAGCCACCCAGGCGCCCCTGAATCATTTTTACCTAATTTCTTCCTATAAGTTACAAATCATTGAAATAAAAATACATGTAAATATACTATATCTATGTTTTTTCAAACCGAATTCTCTAGCTTCTTTAGAGAATTCAAGAGATTAAAAAAGTGAACAATCTACACATCAAAAGGTGAATTGGGATGTACATAATTGCACATGTCCAGTATGATATTTCAATAATGGGAGACTGTGGTTTATTTCCAAAGAGCCAATTTTGATGGAAAATATTTTGAAACATCTTGAATATTGGGTATAATTTTAATGATACTATCAAAGTTTTAAATTTTATTTTACCCTAAAGATAGATAATAAAATACCTAAGCATTTTCATCTATTTTACAAAGGCATCAAAATTCTTTGTTAACAAATCTAAATTTTTTTCTCTGTTGGAAATTCCTTAACCTTTTTCCCCCCAAACCAGAAATTAGGAAAAATAATCAAAGAAAAAGAGTGGATAAAATTATATAATACCAAATAAGAAACAAGTTGTAGTTTCAGCATGACTGATGAGACAGGACATTCGTTGACACCTACTTTCTCTTATTAATGAACTTATTTAAAATATACTATATACTTCACAGATGATTCAGAAAGACACATTTAACCCAAAAATACAGTATAATTTGATGTTTTTGATAAATATGTTTCTTGTTATTTTTCTTTTTTATTAGGATACTCTAAGACAAACATGTTTTACTTAAATATACAATAGTATTGTGTTCTATGCATAATACAAAGTAATACTTATTTGAGACAGTTTATAACCTTGGTTGTAAGAATAAAGGGAGAAATAATTCTCAAGAAATTTATAATTATATGGAGAAATAAGAAAAGTGACAAATTTGGTAGGACCAAATTTGAGAAGTTCCAAGCTACTGTCACAGTGTTGGCCTGATTCGCTTTTGGCTCTGCATCTCTCCGACCCATGTACCTCCAATGTGTTATGCTCTACTTTTATGTCCTATTTTAGATTTGAGGCTCAATTCTGCCATTAGTCAGATAAATTATGAAGATCTCTATATCAGTAGTTCATTTTTGGAAATAATATTTTCCTGTTGTCAACTTGCCTTTGTCTGTCAAACACAGATCCCTAAGAAATACAACTGGGGCCATGACTTAGTCAAATGCATGTCTTTTTTTTTTTTTTTTTCTTATTCCTTCAACCCAGCATTTTTAAAAATTTTATTTCCAGTGTGATTAACATACAGGGTTATGTTAGCTTCAGGCATACCATATAGTGATTGAAAAGGTCCATATATTACTCAGTGCTCATCAAGATAAGTGTACTCTTAATCCCCTTCACTTATTTCACCCATCTCCCTACTCATCTGTTTGTTTTCTATAGTTAAGTTATAGTCTGTTGTTTGGTTTGTACCCCTTTTCCCCCCTTTGTTTGTTTTGTTTCTTAAATTCCACATATGAATGAAATCATATAGCATTTGTCTTTCTCTGACTGGCATATTTCATTTAGCATTATACTCTCTAGATCCATCCATGCTGTTGCAAATGGCAAGACTTTATTCTTTTTATGGCTGAATAATATTCCATTGTGTATATATACTAATCTTCTTTGTCCATTCATCTATTGATGGACACTTGGGCTGTTTTCACAGTTTAGTCATTGTAAACAATGCTGCAACAAACGTAGGGGTGCAAATATACCTTCAAATTAGTGTTTTCGTATTCTTTGGGTAAATACCATGTAGTGCAATTCCTGGATCTTAGGGTAGTTTTTTTGTTTGTTTGTTTGTTTTTTAGTTTTTTGAGGAACCTCTGTATGTCTTCCACAGTGGCTGCAACAGTTTATATTCCCACCAACAGTGCACAAGTGTTCCATTTTCTCTATGTCCTTGCAATATTTGTTGTTTCTTGAGTTTTTGATTTTTGACATTCTGACAGGTATGAAGTGATACCTCATTGTAGTTTTGATTTGCATTTCCCCGAAGATGAATGATGTTGGGCATCTTTTCATGTGTTTTGGCCATCTGGAAGACTTCTTTGGGGAAATGTCTATTTATGTGTTCTGCCCATTTTTAAAATTGGATTATTGCTTTTTTGGTATTGAGTTGTAGCTGTTCTTTATACATTTTGGACACTTACCCTTTATTAGATATGTAATTTGCAAATATCTTCTCCCATTCAGTAAGTTGTCTTTTAGTTTTGTGGGTTATTTCTTTCATTGTGCAGAAGCTTTTTATTTTGAGGTAGTCCCAATGATTTTTTTGTGCTTTTGTTTCCCTGCCTCAGGAGACATATCTAGAAGGATGTTGTTAAAACCAGTGTCAGAGAAATTATTGCCTGTGCTCTCTCCTAGAATTTTTATGGTTTCAGGTTTCACATTTGGGTCCTTAATCCGTTCTGAGTTTATTTTTCTGTATGGTATAAGAAAGTGGTCCCATTTTATTCTTTGGCACGTTATTATCCAGTTTTTTTCAACACCATTTGTTGAAGAGTCTTTTTTCCCATTGCACATTCTTGCCTTCTTTGTTAAAGATTAATTGACCATATAATTGTGTCTTTATATCTAGGCTTTCTATTTTGTTCCATTGATCTATGTGTCTTTTTTTTTTTTTCCAGTATCATACTGTTTTGATTACTACGGCTTTGTGATATAACTTGAGGTCTCAAATTGTGATATCTTCAGTTTTGTTCTTTTCAAGATTGCTTTGGTTATTCAGGGTCTTTTGTGGTTTCATACCAATTTTAGGATTGCATGTTCTAGTTCCATGAAAAATGCTGTTAGTATTTTCACAGGGATTGTGTTAAAGGTGTAGATTATTTTGGGTAAATTCTTTGTTGTCATCTCAACAATCCGACAGAATGTTCACCAAAACTAGATTCTTCTCAAGAAGCTGCTTTATTTGCTTATACATAAGAAGCAATTCATCATCTGTTCAATGTTTATCATGAGATTCCAGAAATTCAATCACATCTTCAGGCTCCACTTCCAGTTCTCTTGCTATTTCCACCACATCTGCTGTTACTTCCTCCACAGAAGACTTGAACCCATCAAAGTCACTCATGAGGGTTGGAATCAACCTCTTCCACATTCCTCTTAGTGTTGATATCTTGACTTCTTTTTACAAATCACAAATGTTCTTAATGGCATCCAGAATAATGAATCCTTTCCAGAATGTTTTCCATTTATTTTGTCCAGATCCATCAAATGAATCACTCACTATATATGGCAGCTATAGGCTTATGAATTGTATTTCTTAAATAATGAGAGTTGAAAATCAAAATAACCCCTAGATTCCTGCCCCGCAGAATGGATGTTGTATTAACAGGCATGAAAATAATATTCATCTCATTGTACATCTCCATCAGAGCTCTTGGGTGACCAGGTGCATTGTTAATGAGAACTAATCTTTTTTTTTTCTTTTTTTTTATTATGTTTCTCGCCATACATTACATCATTAGTTTTTGATGTAGTGTTCCATGATTCATTGTTTGCGTATAACACCCAGTGCTCCATGCAGAACATGCCCTCTTTAATACCCATCACCAGGCTGACCCATCCCGCCATCCCCCTCCCCTCTAGAACCCTCAGTTTGTTTCTCAGAGTCCATAGTCTCTCATGGTTCATCTCCCCCTCTGATTTCTGCCCCCCTTCATTTTTCCCTTCCTGCTATCTTCTTCTTCTTCTTTTTTTTTTTTTAACATATAATGTATTATTTGTTTCAGAGGTGATTCAACAGTCTTACACAATTCACAGCACTCACCATAGCACATACCCTCCCCAATATCTATCACACAGCCACCCCATCCCTCCCACACCCCACCACTCCAGCAATCTTTTGAAAGGAATCTCTTTTTTCTGAGCAGGTCTCAATAGTGAGATTAAAATATTCAGTAAACCATGTTGTTAACGGATAAGCTGTCATCTAAGCTTTGTTTTTCCACTTATAGAGCACAGGCAGAGGAGATTTAGCATAATTCTTAAGGACCCTAGGATTTTTGGAATGGCACATGAACATTGGCTTCAACTTAAAGTCACCAGCTGCTAACAGGAGAGTGAGCTGTTCTTTGAAGCTTTAAAGCCAGGGATTGGCTTCTCTCTTGCCATGAAATTCCTAAGTGGCATCTTCTTTCAATAGAAGGCTGTTTTGTCTACATTGAAAATATGTTATTTAGTGTAGCCATGTTCGTGAATTATCTTAACTAGATCTTTTGGATAACTTGTTGCAGTTCTTACATCAGCCCTTGCTGCTTCACCTTGCATGTTCGTTGTGGAGACGGTTTCTTTCCTCAAACCTCATGATTCAACCTCTGTTGGCTTCCAACCTCTACAGCTTTCTCACCTCTCTCAGCCGTCATAGAATTGAAGAGAATTAGGGCCTTGCTCTGGATTAGGCTTTGGCTTAATGGAATGCTGTGCTGGTTTGATCTTCTGTTCAGGCCACTAAAACCATGGGGTAGCGTCTGGTGTTCTGAAGCCTCATTTCCTCCATATCATCAATAAAGCTGTTTGGGTATCTTCACATTTTCCCTGGAGTAGCACTTTTAATTTCCTTCAAACGCTTTTCTTTTGCATTTATCATTTGGTTGATTGGCACAAGAAGTCTAGCTTTCAGTCTGTCTTGGCTTTTAGGATAACTTCCTCACTAAGCTTAATCATTTCTAGCTTTTGATTTAAAGTAAGAGATGGATGACTTTCTTTTGCTTAGACAATTAGAGGCCATTGTAGGGTTATTAATTGGTCTAATTTCAAAACGGTTGAATCTCAGAGAATAGACAGGCTCAAGGAGAGGGAGACAGAAGGGAGTATGGCTAGGTGGTGGAGCATTCAGTCAGAGCACACATTCTTACTGGGTTTGCTATCTTATTTGGGTGCAGTTTGTGGCACCCCAAAACTATTACAGTAGTAACATCAAAGATCACAGGTCATTGTAACAAATATAATAATAAAAAGAAATGTTGCAAGAATTACCAACAGAGTGAGCAAATGCTGTGGGGAAAAATGGCACTGATAGACTTGTTTGATGCAGGGTTTTCACAAACCTTCAATTTGTAAAATCAATATCTGAGAAGCACAATATATCAAAGTGCAATAAAATAAGATATGCCTGTAATTTCAGTTAATACAAAGAAAACCAATATTAGCCCAAGAGAAAACATTGTTATTGATATTATGAATAATAATGGTATAAATATAAATGTGTGTATATAAAAATATGGAACATATTGAAAAATATGTCATAAAATGTTTAAATTAGTTTTGAAATAAAATATTTACTTTTTTTAACCAAATATACCATCCAGGTTTATACTAGACTGTATAAACTCCATCTTTTGACCTTATTTAGTGTATAACGTTTACTCAGATTTTACAACTAAATCATATTTAGTGTATAACACTTAATCAGATTTTGTTTAGAAAATTTATTTTAGCTTGCTCAGTTATAATAGTATTCATGATATCAATGAAATAGATTCAGTTTTTTACCACAGGTCCTCTATTTATACTAAAATATTTTATAATTTACACAGAAATGGCAGAAGTGAATTATTCTCCTTTCAGAAACTTGGATTACAATATCAGGAGTTCATTTACTTGTATTTATTAATATATTTTAAGAGATAAATTTCTAAAAACAATCTTTTTAATGTAAAATTTTGATATAATAAACATATACCATAGTGGGTATGTAGCTCTCATTTTACATTTTATTCATCTGTTTATCTTTTTTTTATTGTCATTTAGTTGTACATAGTATCCAAATAGCCTGTACTAAGGTAGCAAATATAAGTTGTCCATTGTACAATCCATGTTAACATTTCCATTAACAAGTTCGTAGTGGTAACCAAATGGGGATGGAATGGATATTTCTGAAAGTACTGCCCAGAGAATGGCCTTGCTTTTGGCCAAATGTCTTGTAAAGTGCCATATTGATTTTGTTATAAGAACCATTTGATATTCTGAAAAGAAATCAATAGGCGTCCCAAATAATTTAGATACTCTCTCTCAAATCAATACTAGTGTATATTGCTTTCCATTAGCTATTTGATGTTACAGTTTGAAGTCTATATTTTTTAAATTTACATTATTATTTATATAAGTTATAAACACTAAAAAAGTGATCTTTTACATATATTATTTTTAAAGAATAATTACTTCTAAAAAGACTCTAGTTTTGCTTTGATAAATGATTAAAATAAGGATATTTCTCTGGATTTTGGCTTATCTTTTAATAAATCTGTTAAAATAATAGAATAATATGCCTATGCTTTGATAATTTCAAAGTTTTTTTTTAAGAAATTTAAAGAGGATTTAGAATTCAGTAACATTTGGAAAGGAAGGATATATTAAAAGAAAACCAATTAATAAAAATCATACCAAGTAATCTTGAGTTAACCAAAATACATTTTGTGAATGTTTATTTTTATGTTAATATTTAACAGTCATGATAATTGAGTGTGGCTACCAAATATTTGTCCTTAAGAAAACCAAAATGCTGTTGTGCTAGTCCATGAAAGTACAAAATCACTTAGGATTTGACTGCTTTAAATAGTCTTGGATAATTCATTTATCCAATTATTAGGTTTCTAAGTCAATTCATTGTAACTGATAAGCTATGTTAACACATAAGCTTTTGAAAAATAGGCAAGTTTCTTAAATAAGCATATTTAATATGTTTAGATAAGTAAGGAAAACTGAATGTACTATTTCAAAGTTTTAGGTTATACATTTCTAATGTGAAGCTATGCCTAAGGGTTAGCTCTTAGAAGAGGTTCATAGTGTCAGTTCACATATTAATAAATAAAAATTGACAAAAATCAAAATCAATATTGGTAAGTTTTTTTTTTATAGATTCATAGTGGCCAGTTAAGTAGCATGGAACGGGGCCACTGGAATGCCCCATCTCTAAATGTGAGTCACAGTAGTGGCTTTATAACCTTGGGGAAATTCTTCAGCCTTAGAAATCATGTTTCCATTTCTATAAGTGGCAATAACATCACTTTCATGGCACTGTGAAGATTCAATTAAATAATGTAACATTAAGATCTGAGAATACACAGATCTTACCCAGTAAATGGTGTTTTTTTTTCTTAAATGTAGGTTAAATTTATTTTAAAATTGTTTCCCTTTTGATAGGAAAATCTCTCATTACTTGTCATAATTTTAGAAGCATTTATTTCTATTATGCTTATCTATCATAGGGTTTATATAGAGTATTAGTTATTAGATGGTAAACTTTCTCACCAGCAATGATTTTCAAACAGAATGGCAGATTTGAGTATATATCCCTTACCTTAAGAAAATGATGGCGTAGAAATCAAAATTGCTTATTCATATGATTGTTTATATTATCTTCTTCAATCACCTCAGTGATGTGATGTGGGCAGTTGGGCTGAAGGCAAAATGGGACTGAGGCCAATTTTCCCCAGCCACTATTACCCAGATACCTGGGACAGATTGATGACTCTGGACCAAGTGGCAGTTTGTTTAGTGTAGGTGTTCCAGCTCCTCTGGCCACTCCATATTTATTAACCATTCCAGATGCACTAACTATATTGGGCACTCTGAATCATTAGGATCAATGATAAGCCACTTTCAACTTCCTGTGAGTCCCTACTTGACCTTGAAAAAAACATACCTGATAATAGGTTAATATGTGTGTATGTACATACATATATATGTCATATATCATATATCAAGGTTCTTTAGAGAAATCAAATCAAGAGTTTATGTTGGAAATATAACAAAGAGTATATATTATATGAATTGTGGGAAAGGTGAATAGGGATGCTGTGGGTTTGTGTGGGAAGCTACTTCAATAATTGAGGCAAAGAGTGCCAAGCAGGGAACATCCTCCCTTTCCTTATCACACAAGCCTGTAACCATGGCTATTACTGTCTAAAATGCAGATATTAAGAAAGTCAACCTAAAGTTGGAGACAAATTCCTTCTTGACTGGGGCACTTTCCCTCCCTAGGGGGTTGAGATGAGTCACTTGTGCAGCTGATGTCTTTGCTAAGGACTTGTTCTCGAAGCTTCTCCCAGCAGATTCCAGAGTAATGCAGCATTTGGTATGCTCCACATGTCCCCACACCCTGATTTACCTAGTCTCCCCAGGAAGCCTGTCAGCAGGTATACCCTAAGGGACAGCACTGTGTCCTCCAGCAGGAAGCAGGGGCTTTGGGGGCTGAGCACCAGCTCCCTGCACCTTCCCAGCTGACCACAGTCCCTGCATCCCTTATCTGTGGGGCCTCCCAGCCCAGGGCCTAAGTCCATGAAGATGGGTCCAGCTGGGATGCAAGGGTAAGCCTGGGGCCTGGGGCAGACTTGTGGCTCTAAGCATGGGGTCTGGGCAGAGCCCCCAGGAACCCTCTGGCCTCATAGCTAATAGTTAATCCCAACCTCCAAAAAAAAAAAATTGAGACAAAAAGATGATATAATCTTTGAAGATTTGTGGCAATAGAAATTGAGAAGTGGGTGTATTTTAAATATATATTGAATATGGGACCAATAAAACAAATTGGATAGGGAAGGGGAGGAAAATGTAGTAATTAAGTGTAACTCCTAGACTTTTGGACTGTACATCTGGGTTTTGATGGCATTTTCTGAGATTGGAAATAATGGACAAGAAACAGGCTTTGGGAATTTTTTCATTTTGGATGTGCTATATTTGAGCTATGTATCAAATCCCAGAAAGGAGGCTTCATGCAGTTGGGTAAATAGGCATAAAAGTCAAGAAATCAGAGATTATAGAGAGTGCTAGAATATATTTTTGAGAATCATCAGTATGGAAATACTTTACAAGGCTTGAAACCAGATGAAATCCTTTGGAGAGATGCATTCGACATCATGGACTGAAAATGCCAGCCTTGAGAGAAAATCTGGAAGAGTGTATTTAGCAAAGGAGACTGGGAAGAAATAGCCAAGGGGTAGGAAGAAAACCAATAAAATGGAGAGTTAGAAAGTCCTAGGGAAGAAAATATTTCAAGAAGGAGGGAGTGGTCAACTTCACTGAAGGCTTCCAAGAAATCTTCTGTAATGACAACAGATAGGAAACAATGAATTTGGCAATATTGAGGTCTTTGGTAACCTTCCTACAAGAAATTAAAATAATCGCAGAGGACAGAAGTCAGTATGCTGTGGATTGCAAAAGGAAAGGGAATGAGTATAAGGAGCTGTATTTGTTCCTCTTTAAAAAAGTTTTATTCTGAAGAGTAGAGAATGGGGAATACCTGGGAGGATATCCATGGTAAAAGGGAAATTTTGTTTTGAATTTCTTTTTTATTTTAGAATAATGCTGGAATTGTCTTTTCTCTTTTACAGAATATTAGAATACCAAACAGAAAAAAAAAAATCACATAGTAAAACAAGGATCAATATCTTTAGAATGAGAGTGAATGCCAAAGGAGCACACAGAGCAGAGGTGACTTTGGGAACCATAGAAATACTTCTGCTCTGCAACAGAAGGAAAGATAAAGCATATGTATACAGGTTTAGTCATATTTGTAGATTTGGTGATAGAAGATGAAGGAGTCTATTTAAACTGTTTCTGTTATCTCACTGAGGTATAAAGATAAGGTCATCAGATGACAAAGGGATGGGGATGTTGGAATATGTAGAAGAGCAGACTTTGTGCAATCACCCTTATCGTATATGGGGAATTGCACTCACTAGGAAAGTGTGATAGGATGGCTACGAAATGTTCTTTTGAGTTTTGTGGTCATGAATTAAAATTAGACAAGTTCACACAGTGGTGTGATTTTCTCCACCATTTTAGGTGGTCCTTTACGCAACAAAAGGCAGATGGGTGGGTATACCTCGTGTATTAGTTTTCTAGGGCTGCTGTAATAAAGTACCACAAACTTGGTGGCATAAAACAATAGAAATATATTGTCTCTCAGCTCTGGAGGCTAGTGATCAAAGTATTAGCAGGGTCATGCCCCCTCTGAAACTTATAGAGGAACCTTTTCTCGCTTCTTCCTAGCATCTAGTGTCTTATTGACCATATTTGGGATTCCTTGGCTTGCAGTTTCATAACTCCATTCTCTGCTTTTGCAGTCCAGTGACATTCCCTCTGCATTTCTCTACCTTTATATGGCTGTGTTCTTATTAATGACATCTGCAATGAACCTATTTCAAATAAGGTCATATTCTGAGGTACTGGGGTTTAGGATTTTGATATGTTTTTCAACAGGTAGCATAATTTAATTCACAATATCTGGGTTGATGTTTTTGCCAGGGGAGTATGACTGAGGGAGAGACACAAAATGAACTGATTTCTTATAATTCCAGGAAAGTCAGCTACATTTTTAGAACTCAGCTTGCTTACTTATAAAATGGAAGAGTTGGTCTGATGATCTTTTATGTATTTTCTATCCTTATCATTATATGATGTATTCATTGGTATTCTTTTTTTAATGTTGTGTTAATCACCATACATTGCATCATTAGTTTTTGATGTAGTGTTCCATGATTCATTGTTTGCATATAACACCCAGCGTTCCATTCAATACATGCCGTCTTTAATACCCATCACCGGGCTAACCCATCCCCCCACCCCCTCCCCTCTAGAACGCTCAGTTCATTTCTGAGTCCATAGTCTCTCATGGTTTGTCTCTCCCTCCAATTCCCCACCTTCATTTTTCCCTTCCTACGATCTTTTTTTTTTTTTTAACATGTAATGTATTATTTGTTTCAGAGGTACAGGTCTGTGATTCATCAGTCTTACACAATTCACAACACTTACCATAGCACATACCCTCCCCAATGTCTATCACCCAGCCACCCCCTCCCTTCTACACCAAACCACTCCAGGAATCCTCAGTTTGTTTCCTGAGATTAAGAATTCCTCATATCAGTGAGGTTATATGATACGTCTTTCTCTGATTGACTTATTTCACTCAGCATAATACTCTCCAATTCCATCCATGTCACTGCAAATGGCAAGATTTCATTCCTTTTGATGGATGCAAATATTCCATTGTGTGTATATATATATATATATATATATATATACCACCTCTTCTTAATCCATTCATCTGCCAATGGACATCTTGGCTCTTTCCACAGTTTGGCTATTGTGGACATTGCTGCTATAAACATCGGAGTGCATGTAACCCTTTGGATCCCAACATTTTACCTTTGGGGTAAATACCCAGTAGTGCAATTGCTAGGTCATAGGGCAGCTCTATTTTCAACTTTTTGAGGAACCTCCATACTGTTTTCCAGGTGGTTGCACCAGCTTGCATTCCCACCAACAGTGTAGGAGGGTTCCCCTTTCTCCGCATCCCTGCTAACATCTGTCGTTTCCTGACTTGTTAATTTTAACCTGTCTGGTGTGAGGTAATATCTCATTGAGGTTTTGATTTGGATTTCCCTGATGCCGAGTGATGCTGAGCACTTTTTCATGGGTTAGTTGGCCATTTGGATGTCTTCTTTGGAAAAATGTTCATGTGTTCTGCCCATTGCTTGATTGGATCATTTGTTCTTTGGATGTTGAATTTGATAAGTTCTTTATAGATTTTGGATACTAGCCCTTTATCTGATACGTCATTTGCAAATATCTTCTCCCATTCTGTCAGTTGTCTTTCGGTTTTGTTACTGTTTCTTTTGCTGTGCAAAAGTTTTTTATCTTGATGAAGTCCCAATAGTTCACTTTTGCCCTTACTTCCCTTGCCTTTGGTGATGTTTCTAGGAAGAAGTTGCTGTAGGAAGAAGTTGCTATGGCTGAGGTCGAAGAGGTTGCTGCCTGTGTTCTCCTTTAGGATTTTGATGGACTCCTGTCTCACGTTTAGGTCTTACAACCATTTTGAGTCTATTTTTGTGTGTGGTGTAAGGAAATGGTCCAGTTTCATTCTTCTGCATGTGGCTGTCCAATTTTCCCAACACCATTTGTTGAAGAGACCGTCTTTTTTCCATTGGACATTCTTTCCTGCTTTGTCAAAGATGAGTTGACCATAGAGTTGAGGGTCCATTTCTGGGCTCTCTATTCTGTTCCATTGATCCGTGTGTCTGTTTTTGTGCCAGTACCATGCTGTCTTGATGATTACAGCTTGGTAATAGAGCTGAAAGTCCAGAATTGTGCTGCCACCAGCTTTGCTTTTCTTTTTCAACATTCCTCTGGCTAATTCGGGGTCTTTTCTGGTTCCATATAAATGTTAAGATTATTTTTTCCATTTCTTTGAAAAAAGTGGTTGGTATTTTGATAGGGATTGCATTGAATGTGTAGATTGCTCTAGGTAGCATTGACATCTTCATAGTATTTGTTCTTCCAATCCATGAGCATGGAACTTTTTTCCATTTCTTTGTGTTGTCCTCAATTTCTTTCATGAGTATTTTATAGTTTTCTGAGTACAGATCCTTTGCCTCTTTGGTTAGATTTATTCCTAGGTATCTTATGGTTTTGGGTGCAATTGTAAATGGAATCGACTCCTTAATTTCTCTTTCTTCTGTGTTGTTGTTGGTGTATAGGAATGCCACTGATTTCTGTGCATTGATTTTATACACTGCCACTTTACTGAATTCCTGTATGAGTTCTAGCAATTTTGGGGTGGAGTCTTTTGAGTTTTCCACATAAAGTATCATATCATCTGCAAAGAGTGAGAGTTTGACTTCTTCTTTGCTGATTTGGATGCATTTTATTTCTTTTTGTTGTCTGATTGCTGTGGCTAGGACTTCTAGTACTATGTTGACTAGCAGTGGTGATAGCAGACATCCCTGCTGTGCTCCTGACCTTGGGGGGAAAGTTCTCAGTTTTTCCCCATTGAGAATGATATTCGCTGTGAGTTTTTCATAGATGGCTTTTATGATATGGAGGTTTGAACCCTCTATCCCTATACTCTGAAGAGTTTTGATCAAGAAAAGATGCTGTACTTTGTCAAATGCTTTTTCTGCATCTATTGAGAGGATCCTATGGTTCTTGTTCTTTCTTTTATTAAGGTATTGTATCAAATTGATTGATTTGCGGATGTTGAACCAACCTTGCAGTCCAGGAATAAATCCCACTTGGTCGTGGTGAATAATCCTTTTCATGTACTATTGGATCCTACTGGCCTGTATTTTGGTGAGAATTTTTACATCCATGTTCATCAAGGATATTGGTCTGTAATTCTTTTTGATGGGGTCTTTGTCTGGTGTTGGGATTAAGGTAAAGATGGCCTCATAAAACAAGTTTGGAAGTTTTCCTTCCATTTCTGTTTTTTGGAACAGTTTCAGAAGAATAGGTATTAATTCTTCTTTAAATGTTTAGTAGAATTCCCCTGGAAAGCCATCTGGCCCTGGGCTTTTGTTTGTTGGGAAACTTTTGATGACTGCTTCAATTTCCTTAGTGGTTACGGTTCAGTTTTGGTAGTTGATACATCTCTAGGAATGCATCCATTTCTTCCAGGTTATCTAATTTTCTGGCATATAGTTGCTCATAATATGTTCTTAGAATTGTTTCTATTTCTTTGATGTTGGTTGTGATCTCTTTCATTCATGATTTTATTTATTTGGGTCCTTTCTCTTTTCTTTTTGATAAATCTGGCCAGGGGTTTATCAATCTTATTAATTCTTTCAAAGAACCAGCTCCTAGTTTCGTTGATCTGTTCTACTGTTCATTTGGTTTCTGTTTCATTGATTTCTGCCCTGATCTTTATTATTTCTCTTCTGCTGGGTTTAGGTTGTATTTGCTGTTCTTTCTCTAGTTCCTTTAGGTGTAGGGTTAGGTTGTGTATTTGAAACCTTTCTTGTTTCTTGAGAAAGGTTTGTATTGCTATATACTTTCCTCTTAGGGCTGTCTTTGCTGCATCCCAAAGATTTTGAACAGTTGTGTTTTCATTTTCATTTGTTTCCATGAATTTTTTAAAATTCCTTTTTAATTTCCTTGTTGACCCATTTATTCTTTAGTAGGACGCTCTTTAGCTTCCATGTATTTGAGTTCTTTCCAACTTTCCTCTTGTGATTGAGTTCTAGTTTCAAAGCATTGTGGTCTGAAAATATGCAGGGAATGATCCCAATCTTTTGGTACTAGTTGAGATCTGATTTGTGACCTAGGATGTGATCTATTCTGGAGAATGTTTCATGGGCACTAGAGAAGAATGTGTATTCCGTTGCTTTGGGATGGAATGTTCTGAATATATCTTTGATGTCCATTTGGTCCAGTGTGTCATTTAAAGTCTTTATTTCCTTGTTGATCTTTTGCTTAGATGATCTGTCCATTTAAGTGAAGGGGGTGTTAAAGTCTCCCACTATTAATGTATTGTTGTTGATGTGTTTCTTTGCTTTTGTTATTAATTGGCTTATATAATTGGCTGCTCCCATGTTAGGGCATAGATATTTACAATTGTTAGATCTTCTTGTTGGATAGACCCTTTAAGTTTGATATAGTGTCCTTCCCCATCTCTTATTACAGTCTTTGGTTTAAAATCTAATTTGTCTGATATAAGGATTGCCACCCCAGCTTTCTTTTGATTCCATTAGCATGGTAAATGTTTTTCCACCCCCTCACTTTCAATCTGGAGTTGTCTTTGGGTCTAAAATGAGTCTCTTGCAGACAGCATATCAATGGATCTTGTTTTTTTAATCCAATCTATTTCTATCATTGTAGTTTACAGATCTCTGCTCCCAAGCTTCTTTCAGGATTTTCTTTTTCTCTGATACTCGTAAGTTTTACTATTAGATGTCGGGGTGTTGACCTATTTTTGTTGATTTTGAGGGGTGTTCTCTGTGCCTCCTGGATTTTGATGTCTATTTCTTTCCCCAAATTAGGGAAGTTCTCTGCTGTAATTTGCTCCAATATCCCTTCTGCCCCCCCTTCCTCTTCTGGGATCCCAATTATTCTAATATTGTTTCATCTTATCGTATCACTTATCTCTCGAATTCTGCCCTCATGATCCAGTAGTTGTTTATCTCTCTTTTTCTCAGCTTCTTTATCTTCCATTATTTGGTCTTCTATATCACTAATTCTCTCTTTTGCCTCATTTATCCTAGCATTTAGAGGCTCCATTTTTGTTTGCACCTCATTAATAGCCTTTTTGATTTCGACTTGGTTAGATTTTAATTCGTTTATTTCTTCAGAAAGGGTTTCTCTAATATCTTCCATGCTTTTTTCAAGCCCAGCTAGCATCTTTAAAATTGTCATTCTGACCTCTAGTTCCGACATCTTACTAAAATCCGTATTGTTTGGGTCCCTGGCAGTCGGTATTGCCTCTTGTTCTTTTTTTTTTGAGGTGATTTTTTTCTGTCTTGTCATTTTGTCCAGATGAGAATAGATGAATGAGAGAACAAAATGCTAACAGTGTAACAACGACCCCAGAAAAATATACACTAAACAAATTAGAAGAGACCTGAAACCGGAGAAAAGAAATGGAAAGAAAGAAAAAAAAGTGAAAAAGAAAAAGATAAAAACAAACAAACAAAGAAACAGAATATGAACAAATACGATCAGGCTGGTGCATAGATCAGTGCCACACACTAGATTTTGGGCATATTTTGGTGTGTTAGAAGAAAGTGCCTCCCAAAATTTTAAAGAAAGAAACTTATATATGTACAAAAATAAGGGTAAATACAATGAAGGGATAGAATATGACTGTAAAGATGAAAATTATAAAAGATTTTATAAAAAGAATTGATAAGAAGTTGGTTGAAAAAAGAAAGAAGAGGATTTAAAAAAAAAAAAGGAGAGAATGCGGTCAGCCAGGAGACTAGAACAAAGCCATACACTAGAGATTTAGGATATATTTTGGTCTGTTAGAAGAAACTATATCCCCAAATTTTAAAGCGAGAACAACTTATATATATGTACCAAAAATAAGGTTAACTACTATGAAGGGATTGAATATAACTCTATAAATGAAAAATAAAAAAGATTTCTTAAAAAAGGGATTGATAAGATGTTGGTTGAAAAAGGGATAAAGAAAAATTCACACACACAAAAAAAGAAATTAAAAAAATTAACTTTGAAAGACTAAAGAATGGGGGGGTGGGAAGCCATGAATTTTATGTGCAGTATTCCCCTAGCTCTGGAGTTCTGCTGTTCTCATTGATCGGTAAACTTGGTCTTGGCCGGCTGTTCTTGCTGATCTTCTGGGGGAGGGGCCTGTTGCCACAGTTCCCAAATGTCTTTGCTGGAGGTGGAATTGCCCCTCCCTCGCCGATCCGCGCTAAGTGATCTGCTTGGGTTTGCTCTCCTAGTTTTTGTTCCTGGCAAGCTTTCCCTACAGCTTTGGAGGACGAGAGTGAAAATGGTGGCCTCCCAATCTCCACCCTGGAGGAGCCGAGAACTCAGGGCCCCACTCTTCAGTGCGCCCCCAGAGAAAAACAGTCAGTCGCTCCCGTCTTCCCAGTCTCCAGCGGCACTCCGTGCTCACCAGGCCTGTGACCAAGCGTTTCTATCTCTGGCATCCAATCCGGTGTGGAGTCTCCAAACCCAGCAGATCCTTGTGGTGTGCTCCCGCGCCGCTCCTCCCGGGTGAGGAAGGGGAGTCTCCCCAGATCTGCCGATTGTTGGGTCCCTGCTGGAGGAGCAGTGGCCTGACAGGGCCGCGGATCACAGTTTATGGCAACCCTGAGCTGAGAACCCGCTCCTTGGCTCCATCTCTGTAGCGGCTTCCCTACTCTCAATCTTGGGAGTGCTACCTCGCTCAGGCACCCCCAGTCTTTCTGTGACCCCGAGGGTCCTGAGACCACACTGTCTTGGAAGCTTCCCCCCCCCCCCGCCCCCCATTTAACCACTGGAGCTACGTCACTCAGCGAAGCCGACTTCTAAAAGTTCTGATTTTGTGCTCCGCAGCTCTATCACTTGCCAGAAGTGGCCAACGGAGGCCCCCTCCCCCACCGTCTATCCTCCCGAATATCACCTCGGATTCACTTCTCCGCACGTCCTACCTTCCAGAAAGTGGTTGCTTTTCTGTTCAGAGAGTTACTGCTATTCTTTTCTTCCATCTCCTGTTGAGTTCGTAGGTGTTCAGAATGGTTCGATCTCTAAATAGCTGATTTCCTGGGACCAGACAAAATTTAGGTCTCCTACTCCTCCACCATCTTGCTCCTCCCCCTTTCATTTGTATTCTTAATTTAAACTTTATTTTAGTCTAAGGGGTAAATATTTCCTATCACTTGTAGATAATATGAGACCTTTTAGGTTTATTCTTGAACAATTTCTACAAAATAAAAATGGACATGTAGACTTTGACTATTTTAGGGAGATCTCGAAGAAAGTTAACACAGGGATCATAAGATTCTGAAATATTTAGCTTGCTTATCTGTATTTACTGTTATTAATCAGAAAATTGATATGCTACATTGACTAAAGAAAACCTGAGCAGAAAGAAAACTAGTGGCTGAATTTGGGTCTGCACATTGACTGTAGCCCTTAAGCTAACCATAAGACTGATACTATTGAACTTATCTTTATATAATGCAATAAATAATATCTTGCAGTTTATTGATAAATGTAAATTGTGGTTTATTAGGAAAGGTACTCAAATATTATATACAAAAGAATTTATTGTAATTTTTATGATTTCAATATCAATACAGAGAAGAAAAAATATTGCAGTTCAGATATCACATCAGCTACTGTGATGACACTTGTTTTTCAAAGGCTGTACCTTGCTTCTAGTTCTGTTTTTAATTTTAAATTAGCTTGCTGAATATCTTCTTTCTGCAGGTTTTTAAAAAAAGCCTTTGGATTAACTTGTTGCCTTTCATCTCAGGAAAAAATGCATATATCTTTTTTGATGGATCTATTATTGAAAGGACAATGATGCTATTTGGTTGGCTACATTGTGTATAACTTATGTTCCAAATTATTATGGAAACATTTTTATTGAAAAGTAACAGAAAATTAAAAATACAGAGGTGAGTACCTTTTCTGTCCATACAATCAAGGGATATCAGCATTTTCTACCAGTCTAGGAAAGATTCATTTTATTCTTTAGGTTCTGTAATATTCTTAAAAACAAAATGTATTAACAGATAAAAATTAAAATAAGTAAATATGATTATTATCACTTTAAAAATGAGAATTATCCCTTAGTTTTAATTTTTAAAATAATACTGTGAAAAGAAATACACATGGAGAAAAATGCAGAGTGTAAAATGGCTACTGAGTATCCTATGACTGTTATGTCATATATTAATCTCTGTTCATCTTTGTCTAAAGAAAGCATCAAATATGCATTCCTGGATTACGAAGTAGATTCTTGCATTTCTCTGTGTCTTTGATTCCTTTACAAACCAAGCTGCATGAAACTCCAAAGTTTTATTTGATTTTTTGTTAAGGGATAAACTTGTGATGTTTAATTGCTACTCCTGCTTATCAGTTCACACGTATTTATTGTCAATCTATAATAATATACCTAAAGGTACATATATGTGGTAATGTATAAAGTAATAAATTTGTACTGTAAGCATTTTATTACATGTGCATGATAAATTACCATTATTGTCATTATTATCATTATGACATTTTGTTGATAATATAATTAATATATAAGGACATTTAATTCAAGGTTCTTATTAAGAATTTACATTCTCGGGCACCTGGGTGGCTCAGTTTGTTAAGCGACTGCCTTCGGCTCAGGTCATGATCCTGGAGTCCCTGGATCGAGTCCCAAATCAGGCTCCCTGCTCGGCAGGGAGTCTGCTTCTCCCTCTGGCCCTCCCCCCCTCATGTATCCTCTCTCTCAAATAAATAAATAAAGTCTTAAAAAAAAAAGAATTTACATTCTCTTTGGGGAGAAAGCAAGAAATTATTATTTTTAAAAAGATTTTATTTATTCATTTGAGAGAGAGAGAGAGAGTGAGAGAGAACACAAGCAGGAGTAGAGGCAGAGGGAGAGGGAGAAGCAGACTTCTCACTGAGCCGGAACCCCGATGTGGGGTGCAATCCCAGGGCCCTGAGATCATGACCTGAGCCAAAGGCAGACTCTTAACCATCTGAGCCACCAAGGTGTCCCAGAATGCAAGAAATTGTTATAAAAACATGGACTTCGGACTCAGGCACAGCTGAGTTCAGATCCTGATTTTATCATTTGCTATCAGTGAGACCCTGGACTTTGTACTTTTTAGGAGAAATCCAAGGCAAATGAGGTCAAGCCTAAAGAGAATTATTAGTTCATATACCCTGTTGGGGGTAAGATTCATTTCCGTAACTACTCAAACCAGGCGCTCAAATAAGTTAAGCAAAGTTCTGTTTCTTTCTACATATTTTGGTTCTGCCTTCCTCAATGTATTGATTTCGGTATGCATGCAGTTTCCCCCCCTTAATGCCAGAAAAATGGCCATGGCAGTTCCACACATACACTGTGTGTTGTATGCAAGATAAAGAATACTATGCTGTCTCTTATTATCCCCATTTCAAATGTAAGGGAACAGTTTGGTTAGCCTAGTTTGGTCACAAGACTTTCCATTTGGCAGGAGAGGACTGCCATTCATGAGAGCCTTGTCATGGTTATGTGGAATGAAAGAGGGGAGAGTGCCAAAGAAAAAATGATTGAAAAAAGAGCAGGGTATGAAAGAGATGATGGGAACTTAAAAATGGCATGAGTCCAGCTATATGTTCCTAGTTCTAGCTTTTTCAAATTAAAAATGTGAGTAATCACGTTTATGTCATGAGGATTAATGTAAATATATATGAAATATTTAGCACAGTGCATTGGATACTGTTTATTAATGACAGAAGTGTTATTATAATTACTATATTTTAAAAGTGACTTTTAATATTCATTTAATGCACATAAATATGTACCAATCATTCATGCTTGGTGGTGGAGAAAGAGAAAGAAATAAAAATTCCTTCTTTCACAATATAAGACTATCATTTGTATATGGTTCTTTGTGTGTATACAACTATATACAAGCATGAACATGGGGGGAAGTGAGGAAAAGGAACAGGTACTTAAGAAGGCTACATTATATAAAATACAGTATTAACCTATAATAGTTAATATGAGAGTCCAGAAAAAGAGTGTTTGATTCTATAAGTTTAGACCAGGGACATTTTCAAAGAGAAGATAATGAAGTAGAATTTCAACTGAGTACAGGAGTTTTTTAGCCAGATACGGTAGTAAGGACATAACAGCATAAGCAATGGCTAGAGATAGGAAAAAAATGTGTTATGTTTAAGTGACTAAAGAAATGTATTAGTCTTCTATTGCTGCATAAAGAAGAAATTACCACAAATTTAGCAGCTTAAAAAAAATACATGCTTTTTATCTCATAGTTTCTGTGAGTCAGGAGTCTGGGTATGGTTTAGCTGGGTCCTTAGCTCATGATCTCGCAAGGCTGGAATCAAGACATCAGGCATAGTGCATTCTCATCTGCAGGCTGGACTGGGGAACAACTCATTTTCATGCTTTTTCAGGTTGTGGGTGTAACTCATTTTCTGTGGTTATTTGACTGATGTCCTCATTTTCTTTTTGGTTATTGGCCTGGGACCACACTCAGTTGCCACATGATGCCACCAGTTCCTTGGCATGTTACCCTCTTCATAAACTCTCTGATGACATGACAGCTTCCTTCTTCAGAGTCAAGATGGCAAAGCCCCCTTCTCTCGCTCCCTCTCTCAGTAGTCTAAGATGGGGTCTTCTATACTGTAATATGATGATGGAAGTAACTTATATTGTGCCACATAACACAATCTAAGACCCCATCATATTTGCCATATTGCATTGGTGAGAAGTAAGTCATACTCAATGAGAGGAAATTATACAAAGACACAGATTATTGGGGATTCTTAATAAGATATATTTACCACAAGGCAACTTAATAAAGCTTGATGTAAGAATTAGTCCTAAGGGTAGAAAAAATAAATAGAAGCCATATTATGAAATGTTCTGAATTTTTTGCTAAGAAACTTGATTATTATTTTCTAGGAAATTGAGTATCATTAAGAAATTTTAAGCAGGTAAGTGGCATAATCAGATATTTCTTTGGAAAAGAGAACACTGCTGAGAAAATAAAGACTGGATTGGAGTAGGGGGTGAAAGGAGGGCAGGGAGATCAGTAAATGGCAGGAGTCCATGCAGGAGATGAGGAACCAGAAGGAGTGGGAACGGGAATGGAAGATTCATCATAAAAGATTCCATGTTTTGACTTTAAAAACATAATCTAAATTTGTGCCTGGAATACCATGTTAATAAGATAAATACTTTTTTAAAAGATGTACTTCTTTAATGAATGAAATTTTAAAATCTCATTTAAAAATGTGTATAGTGTCTACTCACTTGACATTGAGAGACTATAGGGTTTTCAATGTGCTATATTAACAATGATGTGTTGCCTAAATACTATGGAATTTGTACATTCAATAAATATTTTATTTAGCTATTTATAGTTTGTTAAAGTAAAATATGGATAATTTAATCATATTTTACTTAATAAAGAGAGATTCAACTTATGGAAATCTTTTGGCTATGCATGATTCACTCTGGCACATAAATTAGTTGTACACATATTTGGCCCATCTGTATTCACTGTCTTTAGATTTGAGATGCTCTTTTGCAACTGAAGATACTTTATCCTTGGAATTCAGGACTAAGCACAAACATTGTCTGAATTGCCACACTGCCCCTTTAAATCAGATAACATTTCATTTCTCCTTCAAAGGCTAATATTCTTTTGTTTTGCATATGCTGTGAGGTCCTATGCTGACAGCAAAGCTGAATAGCAAAACCATCTGTCAGGCCCCAGGGGACTTTGCTATTATTCACTGCTTCTTCATGGTGTAAGGTCAATACTACCACAAGGTATGTTTCAATAAATATGCAGTGAGGAGAGAAATTGTCTCAAAGTTGGAACTACCAGCTTTCAATACAACTAGTGACAAAAGATCAGGGAAGTAGCCTTGAGGGTGTACAGACCCATTTGGGAATTGATTTCCATGGGGTTCTGAGCTTTGTTCTGCAGGAAAAAAAAGTATATAGTAAAAGTGGCATCTTTTAAAATATCATCTTTCCACATAATCTCTCAAACAATACTGTTATAGCACCTGTGTATGTTTTATTGTCCACTGATACAACTAGAGGATATGATATGTAGAATTTTTTTTCCAAAGAGAAAAAACTCATTATGTTTAAAAAGAAAAAAAGAAAAGAGAGATTTGTGTTCAGCCATCTGTGGTGCTCACTATAGGTTAAGAATGTTGTCACTAGAGCATTGATTCCTGAGATAATTAATTCTAAATGGACTAAGTTAAGTATTAATGGCTTTCAAGAGTAGGCAAGCAGGATGAAACACATGTCACACCCACTTTTAATATACTGTTTTTGTCTAGAAATGCAATGCTCCATTGTATTATTTTGAACTAGGTTAATATTTCTAAGAGATAATAATGAAAACATCCATGGTCAATGAAACACTGTGCCAATCTTAAATATAAAAAATCTAATGTCTTCATTCTTTTTTTATTCTTTCCCTAAGTATAATTAAATTTTTGGTGAAACCCTATATATTTTCCACTTTTCTTGGCAAATTATACACAAATGTATTTTATCTTCTATACTTTTCTGTTTAAACTAGGTCTTTCTGGCTGCAGTGACAAATACCTTGAGGAATAAATAATATGCTCCTCATCAGGTATTCAGTAGCAGCAAGGTACATTAAGTACCAGGATAATTATTCATTAATAGGGAGTAAAGTGCTAAAAACAAACCAGAATTATTGTGCGGTTTTCTTAAACTACAATTTGCCTACGCTATCCTTCCCTAACTGCTGTTTTTGTAAGGACAAATATAAATTAAACATAAAAGACTTCTCCCCATTGGAAAAAAAGAGGAGGGCTTTCCTTCCTCTCCTTTATCTTAGAGCATTTACTTTAGACAAACTGCTGTTATAAATAGTTTCTTCTTTCTTTGAAAACTAGGTAGATCTTTTATCAACTTTGTGACTCAGGAATGTTTTTTCTCAAGAACTTGGGAACCATCCCTTTGAAATGCAATCATCAAGAAAGGTAGTATCCCCATCTCCAGTTTCTGTGGGAGAGTAGAATCCCATCAGTGGGCACCTTGCTCCAAGTTGCAAAACAACCTCTTGTCTTAAAGACATGAGGAATTTATTTTCCCTCAAGATAAAGCCAGTAATCTAACACAGATGGTCCCCTCAATTCCCAAACAAAGTTAGCATGAACTATTTGTAACAAAATTTGCAGTCAAGTTCTCTTACTTGAGGACTAATTATTGTTGACCTTAAGAAACGTATGTAATGGGGGTGCCTGGGTGCCTCAGTCAGTTAAGTGTCCAACTCCTGATTTCAGCTCAGGTCATGATCCTCAGGATCATGAGATCGAGCCTAGCATCAGGCTCCATGCCTAGCATGGAGCCTGCTTAAGATTCTCTCACTCTCTCTCTCAGAAAAAAAAAAAAAAAAGTATGCAATAGATTGTATCTGCTTGGCTGATACAAATTGGTGAAAAATCTTTCTATCTTTTAAATTTTTAGCATATTGCCTATGGTATGCATCACATTCTGGTTTAATATCAATTAAATGATATTTTCCGGTCCTCATATCTTTGAAAAGAAGTTTTCTGGGTTGAGAGAAATTTTCTTTAATATTTAAAAAAAGTTATTATTGAAGTTGACATAGAATGTTGTATTACTTTCATTTGTGCAACATAATGATTAGAGAATTCTATGCAATACTCCATGATTGCCACAAAAGTAGTTGTTACCGAACCCAAGTTTAGCTGCTTATTACTTGAAAGGCCAAATTGATTTGAAGTTTTGATTGGAAAGGGATTCGAGTTTTATTCAGGAGGCTGTCAACCTGGGGAGAAGGCGGACTCTATCCCAAAGCCAACTCTGGGGTTTCTGCCTGCCCCAGGGCTTTTAAAAGGGGGTTAGGGTAGTTAATCAGTACAGGGAATGCAGTGGCCGGCAACATTTCTATCATGTGCAGATTCAGTGGTGTCAACTAGATGTTATCTCAGAGCTTGGTGGTTGTACGTGGGGGCTCGCCTCTTGTTTCTTGTTTCATGATGGGCAAGAGTACTCTGTTCTTTCTACGAAGGAGGGAAATGTCTACAGATACACAAAAGGAGGTTAGTAAGTCTTTTGTGTGACCTAAGAAAGAAAAAAACATTTTGCCAAAAAAATTGCTGAGCTAATCAGAAAGCTGAGGTGGCTTCAAATGGACTTTTGGCCTCTGTGGCCTGGAAAAATTCTGGTCCTTCACTCCTCTGGGCCAATGGTCTATGAATCTGAAAGAAAGCAAATTAGTTTTTTTATATATCAAAAGATTTAGGTCAGTAAGTAAGGAGTGTGTTAATTTGAAGCAAGGTAACCTTTGAGATGGTTGGAGTGTTGTTATATAGTTACTGTCATCATAGTTATTACAATATTATTGATTATATTTTCTATGCTGTAATTTCATCTCCATCATTTATTTTATGACTGAAAGGTTGTACCTATTAACCCCCTTCACCTTTTTCAACCATTCCCCACCACGTCCCGGACCTCTGGCAACCACCAGTTTATTCTCTGTATTTATGAATCTGTTTCCGTTTTTGTTCATTTGTTCATTTGTTTTGATTTTTATATATCACACATAAGTGGGATCATGTACTATTTGTCTTTCTCTGTCTGATTTTTTTTACTTAGCGTAATACCCTCTAGATCCATCCATGTTGTCACAAATGGAAAGATCGCAAAGACTCAGGGATCATTTCTATAGTTTTTTACAAATGGAAAGATCTCATTCTTTTTAGGGCTAAATGATATTCCTTTGAAGGTATATACCACTTTTTCTTTATCCATGCGTCTCTCCAGGGACACTTGGATTGCTTCCATATCTTGGCTATTATAAATAATTCTGCAATAAACATTCTGGTGCATGTATCTTTTCAAATTAGTGTTTTCATTTTCTTTGGGTAAATACCTAGTAGTGGAATTACTGGATCATATGGTTTATCTGTTTTAAATTTTGGGGGAAACTCCATTCTGTTTTCTTTTTTTTTAAAGATTTTATTTATTTATTTGAGGGGAGAGGGGCAGAGGGAAAGGGAGAGAATCTTAAGCAGGCTTCACACCCAGCATGGAGCCTGGTGCAGGGTTTGATCTCACCACCCAGAGATCATGACCTGAGCCAAAACCAAGAGTCAGGTGCTTAACCAACTGGGCCACCAAGGTGCCCCTACATTTTGTTTTCCGCAGTAGTTTTACCAATTTACTTTCCCACCAATTGTGCATGAGTTTTCCTTTTCTCCACATCCTCGCCAAAACTTATTATTTCTTATCTTTTTCATTTTAGTTTTTCTCACTTGTATGAGGTGATATCTCATTGTGGTTTCAATTTATATTTCCCAGATGATTAGTGATGTTCAGTCTCTTTTTTATGTGTCTGAGGGCCATTTGTATGTTTTCTTTGGAAAAAAAGTCTATTCAGGTCCTCTGCCCATTTTTTAAATCAGATTGTTTGGGTTTGTTTGTTTGTATTATTTTTTGGTATTGCATTGTGTAAGTTTTTTCTATATAAGTTCTATATATTTTGAATATTAACCCCTTATCAGATATATTATTTGCAAATATCTTCTCCCATTCAGTAGGTTACTTTTTTCTGTTGATGGTTTTGTTTGCTGTGAAAAAGCTTTTATTTTGGTGTAGTCTTATTTATTTTTTGCTTGTTTCCTTTGTCTGAGGAGACATATCTAGAAAAATGGTGCTAAGACTGATGTATGTCTAAGACATTACTGCCTATCTTTTCTTTTAGCTTTCAGGTCTCATACTTAGGTCTTTAATCCATTTTGAGTTTATTTTTGGTATGGTGTAAGAAGAGTGGTCCAGTTTCATTCTTTTGCATGTAGCTGCCTAGGTTTCCCAGCATCACTTACTGAAAATGTCTCTACTTGCCTCCTTTGTTGTAGAGTAATTGACCAAATAAGCATGGGTTTATTTTTGGGCTCTATTCTGTTCTATTGATTTATGTGTCTATTTTTGTGCCAGTATGATACTTTTTTGATTACTACAGCTTTGTAGTATATTTTGAAATCTAAGATTGTGATACCTCTGCTTTGTTGTTCTTTCTCAAAATTGCTGTGGCTATTCAAGGTCTTTTGTGGTTCCTTACAAATTTTGGGATTATTTGTTCCAGTTCTGTGAAAATGTTATTGGTATTTTGATAGGGATTGCATTGAGTCTGTGGATTGCTTTGGGTAGTATGGACATTTTAACAATATTCTTCCGAAAGATGAGCACAGAATATCTTTCCATTTATTATACCATCTTCAATTTCTTTCATCAGTGTTTTATAGTTTTTAATATACAAGTTTTTCACCTTCTTCATTAAATTTATTTCTAGGTATTTTGTTCTTTCTGGTGCAATTGTAAATGGAATTACTTATTTAGCTTCTCATTCTGACAGTTAATTATTAATATATAGAAGCACATTGGATTTTTGTATACTGATTTTGTATTCTATAACTTTACTGAATTCGTGTATTAGCTCTAATAGGCTTTTGGTGGAGTTTTTAGGGTTTTCTACATATAATATCACATTATCTGCAAATATGACAGTTTTACCTCTCCATTACCAATATGGATGACTTTTATTCATTTTTCTTGTCTGATTGTTCTGGCTAGAACTTCTAGTAGTATGTTGAATAAAAGTGGTAGAGTAGACATTCTTGTCTTGTTCCTGATGTTAGAGGAAAAGCTTTCAGTTTATTTCATTAAGTATGATGTAAGCTGTGGGATTTTCATACATAGCCTTTATTATGTTGAGGAATGTTCTCTCTATACCCATTTTGTTGAGAATTTTTATTATGAATGGATATCAAATTTTATCAAATGCTTTCTCTGCATCTATTTACATGATCAAGTAGTTTTCATTTTTTCTCTTGTAGATGTGATGTATCATGTAGATTGATTTGCAAATGTCAAACCATCCTTGCATCACTGGAATAAATCTCACTTGATTGTGAGATCCTTTTAATGTATTGTTAAATTTGGTTTGCTACTATTTTGTTGAGGATTTTGCATCTATGTTCATTAGCAGTATTGGCCTATAATTTTCTTTTTCTGTAGTGTCTTTGGTTGTTATCAGGATAATGTTGACCTTGTAGAAAGAATTTGGGAGTTTCCCTTCCTCTTCCTCTTCTAAATTATGGAATAGTTTGAGGAGAAATAAGTATTAACTCTCTTTCTTTCTTTCTTTTTCTTTCTTTCTTTCTTTCTTTCTTTCTTTCTTTCTTTCTTTCTTTCTTTTCTTTCTTTCTTTCTTTCTTTCTTTCTTTCTTTCTTTCTTTCTTTCTTTCTTTCTTTCTTTCTTTTCTTTCTTTACCAATTAAATTTCATTAATATCAGTCTGTTCAAATTTTCTCTTTCTTTTTGATTCAGTTTTGGAAGATTGTAGGTTTCTAGGAATTTATCCATTTCTTCTAGGTTGTCCAGTATTTTTAGAATACAATTTTTCATAGTGTTCTCTTATAGTTCTCTGTATTTCTTTTTTTAAAAAGATTGATTGATTTGAGAGAATGAGAGAGAGGAGAGAGAGGGAGAGAGAGAGAGAGAGAACAGCAGGGAGTGGTAGAGGGGAAAGTCTCAAGCAGACTATGTGCTGAGCATGGAACCTGACATGGGGCTTAATCTCATGATCGTAAAATCACAACCTGAGCCAAAATCAAGTCAGATTGCTCAGCTGTACTACTCAGGCACCCCAGTACTCTGTATTTCTGTGATATCAGTTGTTACTCCTCTTTAATTTCTGATTTTATTTATTTGAGTCCTCTTTGTCTTTTCTTCTTGATGAGTTTGGCTAGAGATTTATCAATTTTGTTTATCTTTTCAGAGAACCAGCTCTTGTTTTTATTGATCTTTCCTACTTTTATATTTTTTAGTGTCTCATTAATTTCCACCTTACCTTTGCACTTCGTTTGCTCTTCTTTTTCTAGTTCCTTTAGATGTAAGGTTAGATTTTTTATTTGAGGTTTTTCTTGTCTCTTGAGGTAGGCTTATATCATTATAAACTTCCCATTTAGTTTGGCAAAAGCAGTATCCCAAAGATTTTGGATCATTGTGTTTTCATTTTCATTTGTCTCTGTGTATTTTTCTGATTTTCTCTTTGATTTTTTAGTTGACCCATTGGTTGTTAAGTAGCATGTTGTTTGTCTTCCATGTCTTCTTTTTTCAGTTTCTTTCTCATGATTGATTTCTAGTTTCATATTGTTTAGTCAGGGAAGATGTTTGATGTGATTTCAGTCTTATTAAAATTTTTGAGACTTGTTTTGTGGCTTAACATATGATCTATTCTGGAGAATACTCCATGTGTGCTTGAAGAGAATGTGTACTCTGGTGGTTTTGAATGAAATGTTTTGTATATATCTGTTAAATCCATCTTGTCTAATGTGTCATTCAAAGCCACTCTTTCCTTATTGATTTCCTGTCTGGATGATCTAGGCATTGATATGGGATGTTAAAGTAGTCCTCTACCATTGTATTACTGTCATTTTCTTTCTTTATGTCTGTTAATATTTGCTTTTTTGTATTTAGGTGCTTTTATGTTAGGTGCATAGATATTTACAATTTGTTATATTATCTTGTTGGAATGTAATGCCCTTCTTTGTCTCTTGCTATAGTCTTTGTTTTAAAGTGTATTTTATCTGATATTAGTATTACTACCCTGGCTTTTGTTCCACTTCCATTTGCATGGAATATCTTTTACACATTCCTTCACTTTCAGTCTGTTTGTTTCTTTATGTCTGATGTGAGTCTCTTGTTATTTGATTGGAGCATTTAGTCTATTTACATTTAAGCTAGTTATTTATAGGTATGTACTTAATTGTCATTTTGTTAATTGTTTTCTGGTTGTTTTTGTAGTTTTTTCTCTCTTCTTCTCTTGCAATTTGATGACCTTTTTAGTGTTATGCTTGGATTCCTTTCTCTTTATTTTTTTGTGTGTCTATTATACGTTTTTGATTTGTGGTTACCATTGGGTTTATATATAATATGTTATGTATAGAGCAGTCTATAGTAAGTTGATGATTACTTAAATTCAAACACATTCTAAAAGTACTAAATTTTTACTCCCCCTACACATTTTATGTATATGTTGTTTTATATCCTTCTATTTTGTATATCCCTTGACTAATTTTTGTAGATATAATTGATTTTACTACTTTTATGTTTTAACCTCCTTACTTGCTTTATAAGATTAATCTTCTACCATTATATGTTTCCTTTTATTTATGAATTTTTTTCCTTTCATAATTTTCTTATTTTTAGTTATGCCCTTTTATTTCCACTTAAAAAATTCTTTTTAATATTTCTTGTAGGGCTGATTTAGGGGTGTTAAATTCCTTTTAACTTTTGTTTATTTGGGAAAGTATTTAATCCTTCAATTCTCATTGATAATCTTGCCAGGTAGAGTATTATTGGTTGTAGGTTTTTTTTCCTTTCAGCACTTTGAATATATGATGCTACTTTCTTCTAGACTGTATAATTTTTGCTGAAAAACTAGTGGATAGCCTTGTGAGGTTTCCCTTGTATATAAATTTTCTTTTCTCTGATTGCTTTAAGATTCTCTTTTTATCATTAATTTTTGCCATTTTAATTATGTGTCTTGATGTGGACCTTCTTGGGTTCATCTTGTTAGGCACTCTGTGTTTCCTTCTCTAAATTAGGGAAGTTTTCGCCTATTATTTTTTCAAATAAATTTTATGCCCTTTTCTTCTTTTCCTAGCGCAAATGTTATTATACTTGATGTTACAGAGTTCCCTTAACCTATTCTCATTTTTATTACTTGGTTTTCTTTTGCTGTTTGGCTTGATTTCTTTCCATTAGCCTAGTTTCCAGATTGCTGATATGTTCTTAAGATTCACTTATTTATTTGAGAGAGAGCAAGAGAGCAAGCATGCGTGAGCATGAGCTGGGGGGAGGGGCAGAGGGAGAGGGTGAGAAAAAATCCCAAGCAGACTCCTGCTTGAGTGTGGAGCCCCATGTGGAGCTTGATCTCACAACTCTGAAATCACAACCTGAGCCAAAAACCAAGAGTCAGTGGCTTAACTGACTGAGCCACCCAGGCCCCCCTGATTCATTCTTCTTTATCCTTTAATCTACTGTTGATTCCTTCTAGTGTAGTTTTCATTATCGTTATTTTATTCTTCAGCTCCGATTGCTTCTTTTTTATACTTTTTAATTTCTTTGAAGTTCTTACTGAGTTCATCCACTCTTATCCCAAGTCTGGTGAGTATCTTTATGACTATTACTTTGAACTCTTTATCAGGTAGTTTGCTTATATTTGTTTCCTTTCAACTCTTTCTGTGATTTTGTCTTGTTCTTTCATTTGGATCATATTCCTCTATCTCATTTTGTTTTACTGTCTGTATTTGTTACTATATTTAGGTGTGACAGCTGTGTCTCCTGGTCTTGAAAGTAGTGTAGAAGAGGTCTGTGGTGCACTAGAGTGCAGTCCCCTCTGGTCACCAGAATCAGTGCTTCAGGAGCATCCCCTGTGTGTGCTGCATGTGCTCTCCTTTTGTGGCTGAACCACAATTACTGTGGGCATACTGGTTGTTGGGGCTGGCTCTCAGCTCAGCTGGCTACTGTGATCCTGATGTGGGAGGGCAGGGCTTGTTCTCTGTGTTGCCAGGTTAAAGGCCTAGCTGTGGAAACTGCAGGTACTTTGGTGTGTGAATGATCTCCCCACCTTTCTAGTGTAGGAGTCACTTTTGAGTGGTCCTCATACTGGCTGGGGCTACCTGCCAAGTGTGGTGAGGTAGGAGCTACTTTGGAGGGATGTCTGCCAATGCAGGCAGTTTGGTTGGGGTGGGTCTGCAGGGGAACACTGGGGCAGGGCACACTGTGCTAGCAAGATGGATGAAGGGTATTAGAACTGGCTTCCACAAGCATCTAACCATCTAGGGCAAGGAAGGGCAAGAAAAATGGCACTCTTCAGTACTTTTGTTCCTGGAAAAATCTTCTGCAGATCTCCAGCACCCATTATAAGATTCGTCAATAAATCTCCTTCTCCTTGGGGCACATATGCCCCAAGGACTTTTCAAACTGCTACTCTGTGCTGCATCTCACCTGAGTTATTTACTGTCTGTCTCTTTAAGGGTGGGAACTCAGTTTCCTATCACCTTCTCGGTCTCCTAGAGTGAAGCCTCACTAATTTTCAAAGGCAGACATCATGGAGACTCATCTTTCCACTGCTAGTCCCCAGGGCTGTGGGTGCCTATTTTGGGGTTTCATCCTGTCACTCCTCTGTGCTTACAATATCTCTCCTGTTTGTGGTTAGTCACACAGGGGTTTGTTTCCTGACCATGTCTCTACAACTCCTACACTTTGTGATGTGGCTTTCTCTCTACAACTAGCTGTGGAAGGTCTCTTCTGCTAGTCTTCAGATCATTTTCAGATTTATTTGCACAGACGTAGTTGTTACCTTGGTGTGTCCATGGCAGCGAGCTGAATCAGGATCCTCCTTCTTTACAATCTTCTGCATTTGTTTGTTTACCTATTTTATACCTTTTTTTTTTCCTATATGAAGACTTCTATAATAGCACTTCAGGGAAAAAATAATCAGATATGGGGATCCTATTAAAAGTCAAGCATCTTGCTGCATTCCTACAAGCTCTTTTTTTTTCTTTTATTGAACTATTATGAAAACTTGAGGCTCATTTTATAAGAAATATTTAAGACAACTGACTGCCTTCATTATACCTGGGGGAAATGCACAAAAACTGGATTTTTCCTTTCCATTCTGCCCTTTACCTCCCAGTCAAAAAAAAAAAATCATCCTAAAATAATTCTTTGTGCCTTTATTCTGATGCCTATGTCTTATCTGATTTAAAAGAGTGCAGCACAGCAGAAGAAAAGTTATGCCCATGTTACTATAAAAAATAATGTTAATTTTCATTTGTGTTCCTGTGGAATTAGAAAAGTGATCATTTCATGATTATGTACCTGCCTATTTCATTTTGATACCATTAAGCTAACAATTTAAAGCTTGAAAAAGAGCTGATTATTAATATGAAAAACAAAAGCATCTTTTGGTTTGTATTGGCATGAAAATAAGTGACTAAAATTATTAGCAATGGTATTTAATTTTGACTGATTAAACTTTCACATTTTAGGGCTTTTCTTAGGATAAAGAATAGGGAATGTAAATATAAAATTAAGGCTATACATGAATCTTGGATATTCTAAATATAACTAAATATTTTTTATTAGTTATTAGTTAAAATTTTATTATTTAAAATTATTAACTAATTGCAAATTGTACAGAGTTGAAAAATAGGACAAATAACAAAAAATACAGAAAAAATAACATGATATTAACTATTTGACTCACCTTTAAGTGGTTTTTATTCAACACTTTCAGTTGCAAGTTCTAAAATTGCTTCTTTTTATGATAATGGTATTGTAATACAATTTTCTATGGAGAGAATAGAAAGATATTTCAGATTTTCTCCAGTGTGGATAATCAAAATTTATTTTGTTGTTATTGATAGCTCATAAAAATAAATTTCAAATTCACAGATTATAGTAGTAATACTAAGTGATTATTAAAAATTGTCAAATGTGGCGAAATCTCTCTTTCGTTTCTTTAATATATAAGCTAAAGGATTTAAATTAGTCCATCCACTTTGACTCCACACATTTCTCCTTCTTTACTGACATTTATCCAGGTGTAAATGCTGCATGTTTCTTTTGTAACTCAGCATGGCCATTGACCCAGTACCTTTGTGTCAGGTCCCATGGTATGTGGTAAGAATATTCCTAGAAAACATTTCTATAATGGGATAGCTAACAAATACTAAACTATATAAATGTGACTTCAAAACACATACCATATCACACTAATTATTATATAAATAATGTGTCTTCTATTCATTTTCCCTTTATGTTAATTCAACACTACATGACACAAACAGCATTGAAACAAAGGGCTAGGAGGAGTAAAATGAAAAAAAAAAGTATAAAGGGGAAAACAAATAATTTTGGTTAAATATCTTCTTACTATTTTTAATTACAATCACAGGTATTACCACAAGGCTACAGCCTACCCAGGGCCTTGGGAGAAGGCAGAGCAAGTAAGGAGCCCTGAAGTTGAAGCTTCCTTAGCTTCAAATTAGATTCACTTCACTTTTTCTTCCCACTACCCAGCCTAAAATCCATGACCAATTATTAGACTCATTGCCTTGCTAATATACTCTTTTTGTCCTCTTGCTTAATTATATTAGCTTGGCCAAGCCATAGCCCTGGTAAATTCAGTTCTGTGTGCTCCTACAGAGCTGAATCGTCCTGGAGAAAACCAGATGACCATAGTGATTAGTCCCATTTAAAAGTCATAGTTTTGTGAATAAGCTGGCCCTAGTATTTCCTGTGAATCATACGTATTTTCAAGGTCCATTCACTTATTTACATTCCTAGACAGCAATTTCATACATTTTCTTCTTCTCTCAAATCCCTAATACCTCACACCTTCATTCACAACTGATAACCTAGCTTCTTCTTACTGAGAAAACAGAAAAAACTAAGAGGGGCTACAAAAATAGTCACCTACTTATCAGCATCTGTAACCATAATTCTGTCTTTTTCCTGATTCTATGGTGAAGTATCTTTGGTCCTAGGTAACAACTCATAGCCTCACTTGAGAATAGTATCTCATTTTTTCTCACTTCTTTGCGATTCTTACTTCAACCACTGTCTCTTAATTCTGCAATATCAGCTTTTCCTGTTTGTTGCATCTGTAATTTATATTTACAATATATAAAAATATATTTATTTACCCAGAATTTTAGATACTTATAACTAGCTATCGGTTCAAAGTGTCTTTTTAGATGAGTAATAAGCATCTGAATTTTGTTTCTTTTCACTGATATTTCCTCCTCAAAACTTCTAGCTAATTTGGCATCCTTCTCTCTGTTAGTGAAACTCCATTTTTACAAAAACTCAAGTCTAAATGCTGGAAATTGACCAACGGTATCTTTTTCTCCCAATACCCATCCAGTCCTTTAGCAAATTTATTGACCTCATCTTCAAAATATAGTCAGAATTAAGTTGACTACGACCATTTCCTATGGTATAATCCTAGTTTTTAACCATATCTCTCTTCTGGATTAATGCAATCATTTGCTTACCACCCTTGCGTGGCTTCACTTTATTTTGTTTAATTCATTTAAAGTACAAATCAAATTATGACACTCCTCTGTTTAAAATCCCTCCACCAAGCTTTGCGCAGTGGTAGTATCCTAGCCAATGAGGTTTATCCGAGGCGCGATTATTGCTAATTAAAATCCCTCTACCATTCTCATGCTTTTCTAAGAGGAAAAGTCAAAGCCCAAATAATAACCTATAAAATCCTAGAGAGTCTGAACCCAATGGTTCTTAGACCTGTATCCTATTGTTCCTCTTACTACGGCCTCATTCTTAGATCTCATGTACCCTCCATTTCAAGGGAGTTGGTACTTGCTGTTTGTTTTGCCTGAAAAAGTCTTTCTTTAGGTACTCATTCCCTTTCCTCCTTTATTTTTTTGTTCAAATATCACCTTCTCTGGCAATTCTATTTAAAATTCTACCCTCCAACTTTTCTTTTACCCTTTCCCAGTTTGGTTTCCCTCCACAACAAACTTATCACCATGTAACATGTAACAAGCTATACATATTCAACTTGTTGCTGTGATTGTTTTCCGTCACCATGCATTCTAAGGTTAATTCCATGAAGGTAGAAATTTTTATTTATTTATTTTGTAGGAGTGCTAACAGTATCTTTGTCCCTCCATCTTGTTCATGTTCATTTGCTTATGTATTCAGGGCTCTTGGACATTAGTATACATACCTTAGAAATGGCCCACCAAAGCTGTGGTAGGGGGAGCCTTGCTTTGGTTTCCCATGAATCTGTTAGAGATAACAAAGTATTTCCCCTTCCAGATGCATAGGTGGAACCACCAGATCTAATTAAAGGTTAGCTTAATTAGGTGCATGCAAACCCTTTGATCTCACTATAACTCACCCCCCCCCACCCCCATGTATCTCCTTCCTCTATACAATCTGCAGATTAAGGTCTGGATTTTACAGAGAATAGCTGCTTTGCTCTGGATTATCACCTGCCCTGTATCTTCCTGTCAATAAGTTACCCTGAATAAAACTCTTTCTAAACTGCATGGAGTTTTCTGGTCTCCACGTACCTTCTCAGTTCGAGGGATCCTTTAATTTCCCTCCCCCACCTTTTAACATTTCTTTATTACAATTATCACAGCATTTAGAATTTTTCTTAAAAAATATTTGGCACCTAAGAGTTTTTAAATGAATGTGTGAATAAAAATTAAGTTAATTTTAAAACGACACTTGGCATATTAAAAGAAGTTTAAAAAGCTAACTTAATGGATGAAACAAACACTTTAACAGATAGGTGAAAAAATAAGATTATTAGAGACTTACAGCATATCAGATACCAAATTTAATTCTAGATGAATTAAAGAGCTCACTATGTTAAAAAAGGTAAAAGAAAATTAAAAAGATAACAGCCATCAAATCTCTGATTGGTGGGGAGTCTTTTATGCATAAAAGCAAATAAAGACATATTAAAAAATATTTTAAGGCACCTGAAACTATAATGCAGGAAAATATTAATATGATTACTTCTGGATATACATAAGGAACATAGCCAAAATTTAAAACAAGTAAATAAAACTTTAATAATCTAAAGGAAGATATTTAAAAAAACCAGAAGCTAAATAAGTATAAGAAATAAATAGAAATTCAGAAAAAGATATTTATAATGACTAGAAGCAGGATGTTGCCTGAGTGCTAACTTTTGACATGGTTCTTGGAAAACATACCTGCAACATTATCAAGAGCCTATTTTGCTGTATACTTCTGTAGTATATTGAATAATGAATACTTCCTCCCCTCATGTAATGATATGTCCACCTTGAAACTGTAAATGTGATCTTATTTGGAAAAATGTCCTTGCAGATATAATTAAGGTAAGGATCTTGAGATGAAATCATTGTGCATTGGAGTGGGCTCAAAATCCAAACACAAATACTATAAAGAGAAAAGAAGAGGGAAGGACACACAGAGGAGAAACCCACGTGAGAATGGTGGAAGAGATTTAAGTTACACGAACCATAAGCCAAGGGAAGCCTGGAGTCACCAGAAGCTGGGAAGGGCAAGGAAGGATTTCCCCGAGAACACACAGAGGGACTGTGGTCATGGTGACACCTTGATTTTAGACTTCTGGCCTCCAGAACTAAAAGAGAATAAATTTCTGTTGTTTTATGTCACCTAATTTCTGGTAATTTGTTATAGAAGCCATAGGAAAACAATATGCCTTCCTAGACCTGTGTGGGCTCAGAAAATAAAACAAAGCATCTTCATAAGCACACACACACACACACACACACACGTGTCCACTTTTTCTAATCTGAGGTAGGAAATGTCACTTATATGTTCTAACCAGCATTCCAGTTTTTCAAGAGTGTTTGGTTACTTGATGATATGTTTGCTAGTGTTCATGTTTGGCAGGTATCCCTGGGTCTCTAATGTTTCTGCATATTTTGTGAGGAAGCCATAGACTGTTCTTTTTTTTTTTTAGACTATCTTTTCAAAGCTATTTTAATAGAAAATAACCTTAAAAAATAAAGATATTTTTTCCTCCTTACCCTCCCCCCCACCAGAGGAAAGGGCAGGCATGTTTACTATTCATTATCAAAGACTGGGTTCTTAAGCTCAGGGTTTATCTTCAATAACACAACGCTTTATATGTGCAGGTATCATCTGGCTTTCCTTATGTGGCTCTGTGATAACTGGGGTTTGTGGCACAGTGCACAGGGGGTACCCAGGCTACTGCATTTTTCATGATTAATAAACTGTCTGTCTCTGATCTGGGTATCTCATATCTTCTAGCAGAATCCGTAAAACTGCGTCCGGCTAACTTGTTAGCTTGTAAGTAGTACAAAATCTATTTTTCAAAGAGTCTTCTTAATATGTATGCCTGTCAAACACGCATCTCTGTTTGGCCTTTGTCTAGGTTATGAGTTCATGATTAACACTTGTAACAGTCTACTGGGCATTATTCCCCAAAGGGCCCATAACATCTCATACTGGACATGTTCTGAAATTGAGCTCATAATTTTTTTCAAGTACTTTTTCCCCCTTTTTGAACCAAAACCTCAGTTAATATGATTACCATTTGACTCTTCTTTCTTCTGCTTCACAAAATCTGCTAATACTTCTGTTAATTTTATTTCCAAAATTGCTTGCATATACTCTTGTCCATATACCTGCTTCTGCCCTTGTATTAGTCTAGGTCTTTGAGGAGCAGATATCAAGCAGATGCCAACATGTTTCAATTTTATTAGGGGAAATATATGAGAGAAAGTGGTGACAATTCTAGAAAGGCTGGAAGCCAGCAGGTCATGATACAAGATTGCCCTGGAGTAAAATAATGAAGTTTGGGTGGGAGTGTCTAAGAAAGCCATAAAGTTTGAGAAAATTTGAGAAAGCCATGGAGGACTCCTAAGTCTAAGCCAACCCTCAGAGGATCCTTATGTCTCCCAGGAATGGGCCTGCCTTAGTATTCCTGCTGAGATCTACATTACTCCTAAGGGCAGTCTTTGAGGAGCATGGGTTGACATAAATGCCTCAGTGGTTACCTGAGTAAATTACTTTCCCCTTATCTGAAGATCTGTGAAATACTTTTTCCTGGTTGTGACAGCACTCATGCAGGTTTTTGTGGTGTTTTAATAGTGATTTAAAATTAGCTTTATCTAGAAACTCTGTGTGAATGTATTCTAAAGTGTGTTGCTAGAATTAAGTTCCTCAAGTACAAATCTGACCACTTCTTTGTAAGAAATTATGAACATGTTCTTATTACTGCTGTACTTTCATGTCCCATCCCTTTAAAGGAATGTGCCTACCACAGTATTTCAAGCAAGAATATCCTGAGCTCTACTCTCAAATTCAGTCAGTTAATTTGGCATAGCAACAAATTTTTGGCTATTTTTCTTGTCACTAAACAAGTGACTTAAACAAAACTTTATAAATTTTAAGGTTAGGCGTAAAAGTCTCCTTGTACAATTTCTTCTACGTGGTATTTTAAGTTATAATTACAGCCCTTACACCCAGAAGTCTCTTTGTTAGGGCCTTCAAGCTCTTCTGTTCACCTTATCTTCCACTCCATTCCTCTCAGGCGTTCTGATTTTGATGTTAAAATCTCTGCAGTGGCATGTCTGACAACTTAATTAGATCTGCAGACAGCTCTTGTGAAAAATTTCTTCCACAGGACTTGGGACTTGAGTGCACATAAAGGTACACTTATATTCTCATGGTTTTTTGACAGTAATTAAGTATTCATCTAAAAAAGACCTGGTATTATTCTCTTCATAAATTTCATATAGGTCATACTTTATATATGTCTGCTTACTTTAATCATTTCTAGTTTTTTTTAATATAATAGGCCTGCATTTTTAAAGATTTTTTATTTTTTTTTTGCTTTTAGAATTTTTCTTTTCTAGCATTTATTTTCATAGTTTCTATTTTCCCCAAATCTTAATTGTCCTCATTCTCAGTTATCTAAAGAATTTTAAAAATAAATGTAATTATGTTTTAACATTTTCAAATTTTGATTATAATCTAACTAAAAATTAAACTAAATATAGAAGTTAATAAAATTGATATTGTTATATTTTCAGAGTATTTTACTAAAGTATTCAAAATCATGTATAAAAAATGAATAGCAAATTATAATTAAATATGGAAATGAAATCAAATAAAAATTAAAAAATAAAAAATGCTTTATTTAATATTTGGCATTTTTATTAAATCTTATTAAGTATTTTCAGAAAAATAAAACCCTTTACAGTTCAGTGGACATGTTACCAAAGTAAAAAATGCTATTACACGTTGATTGTTCATTTTGTTTTTCAACTTGACTGAGCCACAAGGTGCTCACCCATTATTCAGGGTGTTTCTGTAAGGGTGTTTCTGGATGAGATTAATGCTTAAATTCGTTGACTGTGTAAAGCAAATTGTACTCTTTATTGTGGGTAGGCCTCATCCAATTAGTTGAAGGCCTGAGTCAAAGAAAAAGGCTGACCTTCCCCAAATAAGTGAGAATTCCTTCCTTCTGCCTGATTGCCTTCGAGCTGGGACTTTAACATTGGCTCTTCCTGGGTCCTGAGCCAGCCTTAGGACTCAAAAAGTATACCATCAGCTCTCCTGGGTCTCCAGATTGCCATTCACCCTGTGAATATTGGAATTAGTCTCTGAAATAACATGAGGTAACTCCTTATAACAAATCCCTGTTCTTTCTCATTTCTACATCCATCTATATCATGTATATCTACTATTGGTTCTGTTTCTCCAGAGAACCCTAATACATTCTTTATGAACATTATGTCTAAATTATAATACACACACATTCACATATGCACATAGATTTAAAAAATAAAATGGATTATTTAATATTGGAAAAATCTCCTTGGCCACTGCAGGCCATTGTTATCGCTACTGTGCTAACTTGTGCATACTCCGGTATCACAAACTGGAGCACCAAAAAAATAAGAAAGCATATGCTTGACACTATACTTCATTATGCAAGAATTTATTACATTCTTGCTATCTGAGAGGAAGGATGTGACAAGGTAATTAATTTGTCTTTTACCTTATGTAAGCACTTCCATCACACAACTTCTCTCTGCAATGCAAAATAGTGTTTGTCTACGTCAGTGACCGTAACACCATCTGCCAGTCTCTGGGACACTCAGAGGTAGTGTTTTGTTATGAGGATCTAGAACGAGATATGGAGAAGTATTCCTTAGGACCTGAGCAGGACTTAAGTCACAGCTGCAAGGATGTAGACTGCATGTGAGTGCTGGCTGGTGGATCCCAGGTGGACATAATTTGTGTGTGTGTATGTATACGCCCATGATTTCTGAGTCCCTTAAAAATGATGGACCTAAATCAATGTCCCTCTTCCCTGGGTGTCATGATAGTAGTGAGAGAATTAGCCCCTAAGTTTACCAACTGTGTTGGTGTTTAAAAATTTTAGGCCCTAACATTAGGTTCTTTCTAGCTATACACGGAATCTTTATGTTCCCCCCCAAATTCGTATGTTGAAATTTAATTTCCAGTGTGATGGTATTTGGAGATGAGGCTTGGTTAGTGGTTACAGAATGGGGACAGAAGTAGTACCCGTATAAAGGAGGCCACAGAGAGCGCACTAAGCCCCTCTCACCATGTGAGGTTCTAGCAAGAAGATTGCCATTTATGAGCCAGGAAGCAGACCGTTAACTTGGACTCCCCAGCCTTCAGAACTGTGAGAACTACTTTTTTGTTGTTTGTAAGCCACTCAGTCCATGTACTTGATTATAAAAGCCTGAAAAAAGCTGTGATGCTGTCAAAGAGAAAGTACCCCTGTTTTGGGGTAGATATTGCCTTACTCTTAGTGCTTCAATGGTGAGCAACAGACACAATTTCTGATATTGCAGCCACTACAGTCTACTGATGGTAGACCCATGTTAAATGGATGATTAGCCCGAGTTTGTGCTAGTAACTATAAAGTAAATTCTAGTTGGACAGTCTAACTGGTAGGGGCTTGAATCACTGCTATGCCTGGAAGGTGAGATAGGATACAGGTTAGTTTCCACGAGACACACATACAAATATTAAAGAAGGTGATTTCCCAAAGAAGATTCTCCATTTATGAAGACGTCCTCTATTATGAGAATTAACGTTTAAGAGAATATCAGAACAATGAGTATGAGTTAGTCAGGCCTGGAGTCTTACATTTGAACTTTATTGCCACATAATTTGTACTTGGAGCCATGAGAATATACGAGAGCCCTAGTAACAAAGAACGAAGTAGATATCAGTGAGAAGAGGGTCAAGGACAATTTTAACATTTTGTCATCAGGCTAACAAAACTGAGGCACATTGGCCAGAAAACACAGTTTGATTTAACTGATTAAAGTTGTTTCAGAGTTTCCTTGGAAAGACTGGGTCCTTAATCTAGTTAGTTGAATTATGAATTGTGCTTTTGTAGCTCTGTAGATTTTTGAAGGGTCATTGTGCTCTGAGGACTGATTGTTCCAAGTGTTTCACCATACCTCTAGGACAAGAATAATTTACACACAGTAATGAAATCATTATCATTAACTAGGGAAATTTTGGAACAAATCTCTGAGGGAGGATCAACAAATAAGTACATCAGTTAAAGAGTTCAACACCAGAACTATATCAATGATTTGGAAATGATGAGCCAAATATAACACATTTAGTATGTATTAATGTAGAGTTCAACTCTAGGGTTCAAGAAATAACTACAAAACTTAAGAGGATAAAGTGGCTCAATAGCATCACGTACAATTTAGATATTTCAATTTCTAGTAAGTTTAGGGTGAGTCAACAGTAAGAGATGGCTATCAAATATGTTAATAAAATTTCAAAGTCCTTGGGCACCTGGGTGGCTCAGTCAGTTAAGCGTCTGCCTTTGGCTCAGGTCATGATCCCAGGGTCCTGGGATCCAGCCCTACCTTGGGCTCCCTACTCAGAGGAGTCTGCTTCTCCCTCCCCTCCCTGCTTGTGTTCTTTCTCACTATCTCTGTCTCTCTCTTAAATAAATAAATAAAATCTCTCAAAAAATTTAGAAAAAATTTCGAAGTCCTTTAATGAAAGCACAACCCTTAGAATGAAAGAGGTAGTGGGGCGCCTGGGTGGCTCAGTTGGTTAAGCGACTGCCTTCGGCTCAGGTCATGATCCTGGAGTCCCGGAATCGAATCCCGCGTCGGGCTCCCTGCTCAGCAGGGAGTCTGCTTCTCCCTCTGACCCTCTTCCCTCTCGTGCTCTCTCTCTCTATCTCATTCTCTCTCTCAAATAAATAAATAAAATCTTTAAAAAAAAAAGAATGAAAGAGGCAGTGTTTGTTTTTTTGAGCTTTAGACAGGCGAATAAAAGGTACAATGATAAACTGGAAAACATTTAGAAGACAATTACAGGAATGATGACAGTGCACAGAACCAGAAGATAAAAGAGAAAACTCAGTTGTCTTTAACTGTGTGAAAAATTATCCTGAAAAACTAGATTAGACTTGTTCTTTAGGTCCTGGCTTCTATTTAGATAAGGTTGTCAAGAAAGGAAATTGCAGTATGTGGCATTTTATCAGAGATGGAAAGGAGGTGATGGATTTAGCAGAATAAAGACCCAGGGGGAATAAGCACCATTTGAGAAAACAGCAACTGTACAGCCTGAGGCAGAAAGAAAGAAAGGGTCTGGAAAAATAGTATTCCATATACAAATATTATGTTACAAAAGTTGTGTGTGTGTATATACACACAGATATATTTAACTATATGTGTGCTTTAAAAAATCATTTCACCAGGGTGCCTGGTTGGCTCAGTGGGTTGAGTGGCCGACTCTTGATTTTGCCTTAGGTCATGATGTCAGGGTCCTGGGATCAAGCCCTGAGTCAGGCTCCACTCTTTGTGGGGAGTCTGCTTGAAGATTCTTTCTCTCTCTTCCTCTCTCTCTGCCCCTCCCCTGCCCCCTGCTTGTTTTCTCTATCTCTCTGAAATATATAAATCTTTAAAAAGAAATCATTTCACCAAAGACCAACCTAGAGTCTTAGGTTATGGATACACATGCAAGGTGGAAGAAAGATGACATAAAGCACTTCAACAATGATGTCACTTCAAATTAATCAGGACTGCTTTCCTATAGGGTGGTTCAGTGAGGGCAATTAATCCTTTAGATTGGTTTTCTAGATTCTGTCTTTGGAAACAGCACGTTTATTTAGCTAAAAGGTTAAGTTGTAATGACTAAAAGTCTTCTACATCCATTTAGGCAAAATTACTAATTCAAGTTTATTCATTTTTAGTCTTCCTATTTCACAAAGAAATATGCACCAAACAGTTGAATATTCAAAGGCAGATTATTGAAGTTTATTTGCAAATATTTTCTCAAGTTTTTGGTTGACATGCTTATCACTGCCTTTGCTAAGTTAACTCCTTTGTTAATATTGTCTTGCCTTCTTTGCTCCCAGAAGATTATTTCAAGATAATTTCCTTATGTGAATTTTAATCATAATTCTGTAGTCAAAAATTACCCTTTTCTTAATTATAATTTCCTGAGGAGAGCCTTAAAGATTATATCAGATTCCTTCTCAAGTGTGAGTAATGCATTCAATCTGATTAAATAAGACAAAATAATTTAGAGTTTAGCAGATGAGATAGTAGAGAGAACGTAGAACAAAAGAAAGCCTGTAGTTTAAAAAAAACAAACAAACAACCTTTTTCCTAAAACATAACTACCTCCCTGATGTCCTATGACCTTTTACAGAATGTATTCATGTGTGTGTGTATGTGTATACCAAATCAATTTTCACAAAAAGATCGTGTTAGACGAGGTATCACATGTATTGAAAATCAAAAAAACAGATTCATAGATGCTCAACAACTTTACAAAGAACTTGAACCAGTCTTCTTCCAGCTGAAGGTAGTTTCAACTCTTAAAAGATCACTTTTCTAGGAATGTTTTACTGAAAAACCAAACAAACCAATCGATTAAGAAGGAAGAATGAGGAGTGACATCAGCATCATGACAGCATGAGTCCTTCCCTTTGTCTCTCCTTTTCAATTTACAACCAACAAAACATTCATAACCTAACAAAATTTCCTCCATATAGCTCACTAGGCCACTGGGAAGGTCTATACATCTGTATATCTGAAGGTGGCTGGATTGCACCTCATGGATGTGGTGGAACTGAAGGAACAGCACAGGAACCAGGGGAGAAGTGGCAGCAGCACCTGTAACCTCAAAGGCACAAGCAACAGCAACCAGTGAGCCCTCTGGCAGAGGGGGTAGAGGATAGACAGAGCCCACTCCCAAACAGAACCACCAGTCAACGCAGGTTAGAGAAACCAAAAACTTGTGCTATAGCATCACCTGCTGGAAAACAAAAGAAAGGCCTCTAATTCCGACCCTACTGAACTGTTAAACTCAAAGTAAATAAAACTTCACCTTAATAAAGAGGGTGTTTATTACTTCAAATGCACTGTCAGAGGTACATCATCAAACACCATGGAAAATGGTAATATCACAAAAATAAAATAACAATTCTCCAGCAACCCAACTCCAACCAAGTAAGGTTGGGATCTGAGAATTCAAAAATAGCTTTTATAAAGACATTCAATGAGCTACAGGAAAATTCAGGAATAAAATACATGTAAAGAAGGAGTACTTTACCAAAGAGACTGAAATTATGAAAAAGAACCAAACAGAAATTTTGGAGCTGAAGAACTCAGTGAGATGAATAACACATTAGAAAACACTGGGAATAGAGAAGATCAGATGGAAGAGACAAAAATAAATGAAGTATAGGATAGAAATCTAGAAATGATTCAGGTGTAAAAGGAGAGAGAACTAATATTTTAAAAAGTGAAGCAATCCTACAAGAGCTATCAGACTCCATTATGAGAGCCTACATACAAATAATGGGTATACCAGAAGGAGAAAGGGTTAGGTTATTAAAGAAATAACAACCGAGAACTTCTGAAACCTGGGGAAAGAACTAGACATACAAGTCCATGAAGCCAGTAGATCACTTACTATCACAATGTAAAGACCCTCTCCAAGGTACATTATAATAAATCTGTCCAAAGTCAATGATAAAGAGAATCCTAAAGGCAGTCAGGATTAAAAAAAAAAAAAAAAAGAAAAGAAAAGAAAACCTACCAAGAAATTCCCATTAAACTATCAGCAGATTTCTCAGTAGAGCTCTGTAGGCCAGAAGAAGAGAGTACAATGATGTATTCAAAGTACTGAAAGATAAGAATTGGCAGCAAAAAGTACCCTATCAAGCTAAGTTATTCTTCAGATATGAACAAGAAATTAAAGTTTTCTTAGACAAACAAAAGCTGAGGGAGTTTACCACCACTAGACCTGTCTTACAAAAAATGTTGAAAGGAGCTCGTCTACCAGAAAAAACAAAAGCCCCAAATGACACAAGATTTTGAGTAATGTGATAAACAAACAGAACTGGAAAACTGTAACTCCTTTAGAACAGGGTGTTAAACAATTACAGCATTAAGATTAAAGGGGGAAAAAGCATTAAAAATAACTATAGCTACTCCAGTTTGGTAAGAAACTCACAGCATAAAAAAGGATGGTTTGTGACAACAAAAATATAAAAGGGGAGGAGGAAAATGATGAGACCTATATAGGCAAATAAAGATAAGTTGCTATCAGCAGAAAAGGGACTATTTGATCTATGAAACATTTTATATTAACCTCTTGATATCCACAAAACAAAAACCTACAGCAAAGAGACAAAACACAAGAAAGGGGAAACTGAAAAAAATCATCATAGAAAACCACCAATCTAAAAGGATAAACAGGGCAAAAAGAAAAAGAAACAGTGGAGGTACAAGACAACCAGAAAACAAAAGATAAAATGTTGGTAGTAAGTCCTCATATATCAATTATCACCCTAAACATAAATGAACTCACTGATCCAAAGGCATAGAGTGGTTGTATAGATTGAAAAACAGGCCTAATTACATACTACCTTCAGAAGACTCAACTCCAAAAAAAAAAAAAAAAAAAATAGACTCAAAGTAAAGGGTGGAATATGATACTCCAAGCACTTGGTAATCAAAGGAAAGCAGGTATAGCTATATTTAGACAAAATAAACTTCAAGTCAAAAATGGTAACAAGAAACAAAGAAGGTCATTATGTAATGATAAAGGGTTCAATACACCAAGAAGATGTAACAGTCATATATGTTCCCAACATCTGATCACTAAAACATATGGATCAAATACTAATAGATCTTAAGGGAGAAATAGGGGAAATACAATAATAATAGGGGACTTCAGCACTCTACTATGAACAATGGATAGATTGTCCAGACAGAAAATCAACAAGGAAATACTGGAATTGAACCACACTTTTGAAAAGTGGACTTAACAGGAATGTGTATGTATAAATTCCATCCAGTAGCAACTGAATGAATACACATCCTTCTCAAATGCACACGCAACATTCTCCAGGATAGATCATTATTTAACAGGCCACAAAACTAATCTTAGCAAATTTAAGAAGACTGAAATCATACCAATTGTCTTTGACCACAGTGGCATGAAATTAAAAATCAACAAGAGGAAAATGAGTATATTTGCAAATATGTGGGAAATAACACACTTGATCAATGGATCAAAAAATAAATCAAACAGATCAAAGAAGAAATCAAAAGGTAAATAAAGTATCTTGAAACAAATGAAAATGAAAATACAACATACCAAATTTGGGAGATGCAGTAAGAGCAGTTCTGAGAGGAAAGTTTATAGCAATAAGCACATATGTTAGGAAATTAAAAAGATCTCAAATAAGCAACCTAACTTTACACTTCAAGGAACTAGAAAAAGAAGAACAAATTAAGCCTAAAGTTAGTAGGAGGAAGAAAATAATAAAAATCAGAACAGAAATAAATATGGATTAGAAAAACAATAGAATAAACAAAACCAAAAGATAATTCTTTGAAAAGACAGACAAAATCGATAAATCTTTAACCAGACTAAAAAAAGACTCATATGCATAAAATTAGAGATAAAAGAGACATTGCAACAGATATTATAGAAATACAGAAAATCATAAGAGACTACTATGTAAAGTTACATGCCAACAAATTATGTGATCTAAAAGAAACTGATACATTTCTGGAAACACACAACTGGCCAAGAATGAATCAGGAAGAAATAAAAAATCTGAACAAACCAGTAATGAGTAAAAAGATTGTCAGTAATCAAAAAACTCTCAAGATAGAAAACTATATGGTCAGATGGCTTCACTAGAGAATTCTATGAGGCATTCAAAGAAAAATTAACACCAATCCTCCTCAATCTCTTTTAGAAAAGATCACAGAAGAGGTACCACTTCCAAACTCATTCTACAAAGCCAGTATTACCTTGATATTAAAACCAGATAAGGATACCGCAAGAAAACTATAGACCAATATTCCTAATAAATAAAGCAAAAATTCTCAATAAAATTGTAGTGAACTGGATTCAAGAACACATTGAAAGGATTATACAACGTGACCAAGGGGGGTTATCTCTGGGATGCAGGGAGGACTCAGCACCCACAAATCAATAAATGTAACTCATCACATCAATAAAACAAAAAATAAAAATCACAAAATTATCTCAAAAGATGTAGAAAAAACATTGCACAACAACATGCAACATACTTTCATAATAAAAACTCCTAACGGATTGGGTATAGAATGAACATATCTCAAAATAATAAAGGGGATAGATGATAAACAGACGGCCAACGTCATACTTAAAGGAGAAAAATTGAAAAAAGATTTCCTCTGAGATCAGGAATAAGACAAGGTTGCCCACTCACCACTTCTATTCAATATATGATTGGAATCCCAGCTAGAGGAATTAGGCAAGACAAAGAGAAGGCATCCAAATTGGGAAGGGAAAAGTACTATTTGCTGACAACTTAATCTTATAAATAGAAAAAATCCCAGAATCATTCAAAAAACCATTGGATGAATCAATGTGGCAGGTTATAAAATCAACCCACAGAAATCAGTAGCATTCCCTTATGCTAATTATGAGGCACCAAAAGAAGGAATAAACTATCCTGATCACAATAGCATCAAAAACAATAAAATATTAGGAATAAATTTAACCAAGGAAGTAAAAGATCTGTGCAAATCAAAGCTAAGACTTTGCTGAAAGAAATTGAAGAAGGCACAAATAACCTGTCTTCCCAATTTCTAGTCTTTATTCTGAGCAGGATATATCATCTGTTGATGAAGGTAGGATTGCATAAGGATGGGAATTAGAGAAGCCTGGAAATGTTTACATAACAATTTATTGGAATACAATACAAAGTTGACTAGAAATAAGTAAAAGATGCTTCACCAGCATTGAAAAATAAATGTAATTTGAAATCTAGGGCTTTGTGGTGAAACTGACTGATGTGTTTTCAGCATGTTCAAAATTCCAGGTCTTCTTCCTGCCTTGTCTTTGGTGTTTTTCTTCTCAGAGCTCCGATAACAAGATGTCTTCAGGAAATGCCAAAATTGGGCATCCTGCCCCCAACTTCAAAGCCACAGCTGTTAGGCCAGATGGCCAGTTCAAAGACCTCAGCCTATCTGACTACAAAGGAGAATACATTGTATTCTGATTTTATCCTCTTGACTTCACCTTTGTGTGCCCCACGGAGATCATTGCTTTCAGTGACAGGGCAGAAGAATTTAAGAAACTCAACTGTCAAGTGATCGGTGCTTCTGTGGATTCTCATTTCTGTCACCTGGCGTGGATCAACACACCCAAGAACCAGGGAGGACTGGGACCCAGGACCATTCCCTTGGTATCAGACCCCAAGCCTACCATTACTCCGGACTATGGAGTCTTAAAGGCTGATGAAGGCATCTCGTTCAGGGGCCTCTTTATCATTGATGATAAAGGTATCCTTAGGCAGATCACGGTAGATGACCTTCCTGTCGGCCGCTCTGTGGATGACTCTGCGACTGGTTCAGGCCTTCCAGTTTCCTGACAAGCGTGGGGAAGTGTGCCCAGCTGGCTGGAAGCCTGGCAGTGATACCATCAAGCCTGATGTCCAGAAAAGCAAAGAATATTTCTGTAAGCAGAAGTGAGTGCCGGGTCATTTTAGGGCTGGGCTGCAGTGGGTGGCCATGAAAACAAAATCTCTTTTGTACTGTTGTCCTGCTTAGAACATAAGACTTTAGACTCTGTGCAGATGTGGTATGGGGACAGGACAGGCCTTTCCTGCAGGGGTTGGGGAGGCCAGCCATCCTTCCTCTGGAGAGAAGGGCCTGAGCTGTTATGGGGCAGGCCAACTGTTATGTACAGTAGTAGGGCATCACTTTTTGTCTTTTGTTGTTTCTATTAAACTTGAACTGAGGGGAAAAAAAATGTTCAAAATTCCAGAATAAGAATCTAAGAACACTAACATGGCATTTTTAGCAGTAGGAAAGAGGGATTCAAGGATGGGGGCATTCCGGTCTCTTAAATGGTCAGGACCAAAAAGCATCAAGATAATAAGCTCTGTGGGAACATGGAATTGTTTAATTCACTGCTGTAACTCTGGCACCTATAATCACATTAGCACACAGTAGTTGTTTAGTCAATGTTTACATCAACGAATCAAAAATCTGGAGAGGAAGAATATTACTGACAATGCATGTGGTGGATATTCTAGGAGACTTTTTTATTAAATTGAATTTTCTTTAAAATCGAGTTAGTTTTAAAAATTACTAGTTTGGGAATGAACTTGTCCGATGTGTCATTCTTCTTTCTTCTCACTGAACATAATCATCAAATGGCAGTGTCAAAAACCTTACACCTGGAAAGGCTAAATTTGAAAAGAGGGTTGAATGATAAATAACATGGGCTTTTACTTCTTGACCAGATCAGATTAGTATTGATTTTTTTTGTGTGTTGAAAGAAAAGTGTTTTATGCCTCTTTGGATTTATCTTTCTAGTTCATTTATTGTTGATGGAGTACACTAAGTATCAACTATAATTTTGTTAGAGCAAGATCTTCTGTTATCACTGGCAATTCTGAGATTATCAGAGTAAAAATGTGTGTAGAGAGAAGCAGTCAATAGTTATGTCTAAGGGATATTAAGGTACAGTTTTTAGAGAGCTTGTTTTGAAAACTAAATGGTTTTATTATTAATTAAAATGTTATCATTGCCTTTTTTTTTTTGAGACAAAAAAAATTTGCTTTAATGCAGTAATTGAAGCGCCGGTTCTCTAGTTAGGAAAAGGTGGGGACCTAATAGTTCCACTTTATTTTATCTATAAACAAAGGGGGTGCCTGGGTGGCTCAGTCAGTTAAGCAACTGCCTTCGGCTCAGGTCATGATCCTGGAGTCCAGGGATCGAGTCCCACATCGGGCTCCCTGCTCAGCGGGGAGTCTGCTTCTCCCTCTGACCCTCTTCCCTCTCGTGCTCTCTGTCTCTCATTCTTCCTCAAATAAATAAATAAAATCTTTAAAAAAAAAATCTATAAACAAAGGAATCAGGTCCCCAAAGGACATTGGGGAGTAAAAGAAGGAAAACATATTTTTTGGTCTGATTTTTTTTTAAAAGTTTTATTTATTTATTAGAGAGAGAAGGGAAGAGTGTGCCCATGTGAGCAGGGGGAGGGGCAGAGGGAGAGAGAGAAAGAGAGAGAGAGGGAGAGAATCTCAAGCAGACTCCCCACTGAGCAGGGAGCCTGCTGCAGGGCTCCATCTCTGGACCCTGAGATCATGACCTGAGCCAAAATCAAGAGTCAACCAACTGAGCCACCCAGGCACCCCTGGTCTAATTGCTTTTATTAATAACTGCCTTGATATGTTTCACATGCAGCTAGAATTTCAGTTTCAAAGAACTAGGAAACAAGAATTAACAGAAGGGTATGGAGACCTTTAGGTTATAAAAATACTGAGAAAAATCCAAGTTCACTCATTTTAGTGATCTCTCAACCATAGAAAGAATTGACAGAATTTATACAGCAAGATTACAATTTTGTGTTTCTACCATACTGATAGAATACATCTGATATTTTGTAATGTTAATTGATAATAAATATATCCACAATATTCAAAAGGCCTTATTCTACATGGAAAAATATGGTCAGATATTTCATTTGTCATTGGGTATAGAGAATCCATACTGATTTTGTATAAATTTATCTTCTCTAAAAGCATAGCCGCAGACAAGGAACTATGGTATTTATATTTATATTACTGAAAGTATTTACTTTGATTTAAAACAAATATTTTTTGAGAAAAAATAGGATTTTAATTTCCTCTACTTTTGAAGTTTTGTAGGAACACTTTGAACTCAGTGGCAATCAGTGGGTATGTCAAAGGAGAAGGTGAGGGGCGCCTGGGTGGCTCAGTTGGTTGGGCATCTGCTTTCAGCTCCAGTCATGATCCCAGGGTCCTGGGATCGAGCCCCGCATCAGGCTCCCTGCTCCGCGGGAAACCTGCCTCTCCCACTCCCCCTGCTTGTGTTCTCTCTCTCGCTGTGTCTCTCTCTGTCAAACAAATAAATAAAATCTTAAAAAAAAGTAAAAGAAGGTGAGACAACACTAGGAAGAAAATGTTGTCTTTTGTATTTCCTTATGCCAGTAGAAGCATAGCAACAATAACGTTGAGTTTTAAAAATTTCTGGGCTAGTCCTTTATTGATCTGCATGTTAAATTAGCTCTATAAGTAGTATATGAAGGAATGAATGAAAATTAAATTAATAAATGCTTAAGTTAAAACACAAAACAATACCCAAACTATCACAGGGATCATTTTTTGTTACCTGATGACTAACTTTCTTCAGGCTCTCTTTGCTAATACTATCTTATTAGAGGGATGTGGTAGACATGAAAATATGGTGCTCAGCTTTTGGAAGCATACCTGATGCCCCCAGCCAGTTCCACTATCATGTTGAATCAAAGCTATGCTTCCTAAGGGCTGCTCTGAGTCAATAACTGCCTATAATGGGAGTAACTAATGCTAGCCCCTTCCTGTAGAATGGGAAACACCTTCAATTGGGTGACTTTGGCTTGAAAACTGCCTTGTCAAAATTTGTTTACAACTCTGCTGAAGTCCGAGATTCCACATACTCAGTTTTCTTCCTCTCTAGTGTAAGTTGGTTGCGATCTCATTCTACCTTTTCTGGCTCTGCTCCTTGATCCTTCACAAGCATTTTTCTCAATAAATTTCTCACTCATCTGACCCATCTGAGGTCCGCTTTTGAAGAGCCCCAACTATCACAGGGCATTCCCTAGTCATTTTCTGTAAAATACTACCCTATCATTTTCCAGTTTCTTTAGACCAGCTTCTTTTTTTCAGTTAACACCTACTATCTTATATCTGCTTATTTTCTCTCTCCCTCAGTAGAATGTAAGATCCTTGAAGGTAGAGAGTTTGTTTCTTTAGTTCCTATAGTGCAGCATCTGTGCTAGCGCCTTTCACACGGTTGGCTACACATAACTGCTGAATGAATAAATGCATGAAGAAGGAAGCCTAACACAGCTGTGGATTCTGCCTATAGTGAAATTTAGTAAATACAGCTTCAGTTTCTGTGTTGCTAAACAGCCGTGTTGCTAAATAACAGAAAACATTTTAAAAGCATGCCATATGGATCTTTTGGTTATCCAATAATGGCTGAAGTAAGAATTTCAAACTTTGAGCTGTTTAATTATTTTTTAAACCCTCCAGCAGGGCTAGAAGCAGCCGACACACAAAAGAACCCTGGTGTTTTTGATACCCATTAAAATGGTGTAAATAGTAATCCCTGAGCCCCTTCAGGCTTACCGTTTTGTGGAATATCACTTAGAAACTACTTTTTTAGTTTTTTTAATTGAAGTATAATTAACATAAAATGTTATATTAGCTTTAAGTGTACAATATAGTGATTCAACAATTCCATACATTTCTTGGTGCTCATCACAATAAGTGATCTTTATCTGTTTTATCCATCCCTCTACCTGTCTCCCCTCTGTCAACCATCAGTTTGCTCCCTGTATTTGTTTTCTGTTTCTGTCTTTTTTCTTTGTTCATTTTTTTTTCTAAAAAATTTATTTTTACATAATCTCTATACCCAATGTGGGGCTCAAACTCACAACCCCAAGATCAAGAGTTGCATGCTCTACTGACAGAGCCAGCCAGGGGCCCCAATTTGTTTTGTTTCTTAAATGCCATATATAAATGAAATCATATGGCATTTGCCTTTTTTTGACTAATTTAATTTAGCATCATACTCTCAAGGTCCATCCATGTTGTTGCTTATGACAAGATTTTATTACTTTCTATGGCTGAGTAATATTTCATCACATGTAATATTCATTTATCTATCAATGGACACCTAGGTGGCTTCCATATCCCAACTATTGTAGATAATGCTGTAATTACCACAGCATATATCTTTTCCAAATTACTGTTTTCATTTTCTTTGGGTAAATGTCCAGTAGTGGAATTACTGGATCATACAGTATTTCCATTTTTAATTTTTTGAGTTATCTCTGTACTGTCTCCCACAGTGGCTGCACCACTTTGCATTCCAGCCAACAGTACATAAGTGTTCCTTTTTCTCCATGTCCTCACCAACACTTGGTATTTCTTGTCTTTTTGATTTTAGCGATTCTGACAGGTGTGAGTTGATATCTCACTGTGGTTTTGATTTGCATCTTTCCATGTGTCTGTTGGCCATCTATATGTCTTCTTTGGAAAAATGTCTATTCAGGTCTTCTGCCTATTTTTTAATGGATTATTTGGTATTTAGTTGTGTAAATTCTTTATATATTTAAGATATTAACCCCCTTAGCAGCTATACCATTTGCAAATATTTTTCCCATTCAATAGATAGCCTTTTGATTTGTTGATGGTTTCCTTCACTGTGCAAGGAAAAAAATACTTTTAAAACACACTTTATTCCAGGTGACCACAGTAATTAGCTAAGTCAATGTTTGTCATGATGTCCCATGGAATACCAACATCCCAACAACCCTCCTCTGACGGTAATTTTTTTTTTTCTGATCTCAAACTCAATCAGATAAGATGACCAATTTCAAATTTCAGTTGTTTTTTTTTTTGAGTGCTAGATGCTTGAATCACCTCTGAAGTCAATTACTATGTTGGTCTTTCTCCCCACTCTAATAGGCTACATTCCCACAGGTTTAAGCAGGAAGTGTTTATTAAGAAATATTCATAAGCTCCCAGCAACAACTCTCAGACCACACCAGAGAGCTAGGTGGTTAACTAACTAACTGCTTCAGTTGCTATATGGAAAGAGCCCTCATAGTTATTTATTTTATCTTTATCTTTTAAATTGTTTTATTACTCAGAATAAGCTTCATTTTATTATTTAGCTTTTTAAACTCTGTGCTGTGCCTTTACCACTTTCACAATTACTGTTTTCCTTATTGCTCCTCAATAAGGTAAAACACACTTGTTCTGGCCAGGGACACGTTTAGCACACATGGAACTGCCGTAGGCCCTACTGACGTGTTTTTCTCATTTTAGACACCCTCATAAGAACGTTAGCTCTTACAGCACGAACCCTTTGAAGTCAGCCTGGAAACATGTCACATGCAGATTTTGGTGCTTTCTCAAACCTCTTGATATAAAAGTAAACAATTCTATTACCAGGAGTTTGCGACAGCCTAGTTTTGTTAGAGTCTGTATTGTAGGGTAGCTTATGACAATATGTCAAACACTGGACCATTCAGAATGCCTCTAGATGTATCCCTGGAAAAGCAAAGGCCACCATTATTGCCAACCTCATAAATTCACTGCCTTTCCTCCTGTGTGCTATAGCAATTTTGGTGCTCTATTATTCCTGGCTTGTTTCTTGATGTGACGTACGAATCAGAGTCTCATGCAGCTGCATCAAATTTGCAGAACCTAAGTCACATGTCTGCAAGCTAGTGGAAAAGGTAATTAGAAATATAGAGTTTCAGTTTGGGAAAATGAGATTCACAATGGAGGAGCTGTTGAAATACACAATGAATGCTTGATAGCTTTTAGAGAGCTGTTAGAGATTCGCACCAACATCAGTATGTAATTCATAATGATATAATAGCAAACAATTATAAAGTGCTTACTTTGTACAAATTTTTTTCTATGCATTCTATATATTAACTCATTTTATCATCACATCTCCCCTGTGTGATTGATACTGTTGTTTATTTTAGGGATGAGGAAACTGGAGCGTCAAGAACATGTCCAAGGTCACAGTGATTGCACATGGTGGAGTTGAGATTTAGATGCAGTTAGGAGTCCAAATTCTTGCTCTTAACCAATATACATATAACCTTTTACATATAATAACATCAGCAAATCATTATGGAATAGGCAAAAGAAAAATGAAAAAACAAAAATGAGTAGAATATATGAATAAGAAAATCACAGAAACTAAACAATGATGATGGTTAATAAAATTGGATTATTAATGTGGTAAACTATGATATAATTATTTCTTTTCTTTGGGCCGAATATTCACACACATTACCTGGATGAATCACATTTATCTTAAGGAATTGCCTTGGATGTCATTTTATCAAAGTTCATTCATTCATTGATTCTTTAAACACATAGTTCAAATCCCCTTCAAGCTGCCTCAAAGTACTGACCATCAGAATAGTTATAACCCTTAGTTGTAATTGTTTACTTTTTGGGTGTTAGCATCCTGAGGATATGTGCCTTGTTTGACATACCCACAGTGGTGGTCTTAGAATTTTTCACACACTAGCTACTCAATAAAAACTGTTAAATATTATTAAATGTGATACAATGGCTGCTATTCTATTGACTCTTATTAAAAATTTCTAGACATCCTCTCCTTTTAGAAATTTCTAATGTATGTTTAAATAAAGTAAAATAACATACTTTCTCCACAATAGAACTTACTCTAATCTCCTTAGAGTTTAACTCTTGTAACATATATTAGCATATTTATTAAACCAACAGAGATTGTAATCCTTTCAAAGGAGTTAAAGAAAATACTACAAAATGTAATGATTTCTAATCAAAGCAGAAGATAATGAAATCTTGCCAGACAGAAATTCATCCACTTAGTAGATTAAAATAACAAGAGAAGGAAAAGAATAAAAGAAGAAAAAGGAAAAATATTCAAAATGCTCTGAATTTCATATAGACAAAAGTTATTCTTGGAAGATTAAATATACCTTTAAAATAAAAGTGATTTAAAATCAGTCTCAATTAGGTTAAATTGCACTCCATGTGATTTCCTTTCTATAAAACTTTGTATATTAACTTCTCTATTTGATTTGACTATTGTGTGCCTTGCATATGACTATTCATGTGTTAAGCTGTCTGAATTAATTTAAACATGATATAACTTGGTTAACACTAATAGTCTGTTTTGACAAATTGAAAGGAAAAAGCACCTTAAAAATTGAAGACAAAGTATATGAAAAATTTTACATCCTTGGGAAATACATTTCATTGGTTATAAGTGTGCATTAAAATTACACAGGTGAAATAATTCTTATAGAAACCTTCACTTTAATGTGTAAAAATAAGCAAGGGTGAAAATTTAGGACAAAAGAACAATCACAACAGTATTGTGGATTACAATGAGAATATACTTTTGATTTTAGAACTGTCTGCCTATCTTAGAATATGCTTGCTTTTGAGAAGAATTTGTGTATATTTAACTTTTGGGAGGGGAACACAGTCAGATTTTTCCTGAACCTTTTGATAAACAAGACCACCAGCTCCAGCAAATACCACCGGAAGTGTTGATATTGAAGTATGTATAAACATAATTTCAGGGAGTCTGTGTCCTTATGCTGAAGCCCAGAATGAAGCTCATTATTTTCTAGCTATGCTGGTCAGGGCTCCCTCCCACAGAACCTCTCTCTTGAGGAGTGGACCTGAATATGGTGCTCCCTGGGCAGCTTCTGTCATGAAAAAAAGGGAGAGTAAAAGTGGGTAAGATATCCTTAGCTCAGAAATTCCTTTTCCAGATATTGTTTCTGTAATTCTCCCCTCTCCCCTACCAATCTAAGTGGAGGAGAATGTTCTTAGGTGAGTGGAAAAGTGTAGATCTGTCACTTTAGTGTAACAGTAATTAAGGTCTGTGTGGGAGGTTAGCACAGAGCACCTTCTGAGAAATGGCATGTGCTTATGACAAAGAGATTTGGAATCCAAGCTGGAGCCTGGAACAATCAGAGAGAGTGAACTGAGTGGCTAGTGTATTTGCTTGATAAAACCAGATTCTATTAAAGCCCCGTATTGGAGAGACAGAGGACATATCAACACAGGAAAACTGGAAGAAAAATTTAACAGATTATCATGCTAACGAGAGACCCTGGGGGCAGGGAAGAATAAAGCATCATGAGTGATTCCTACTCCAAGTTTTTTCATATATTTAAGAACTTTTATTTATTTATTTATTATGTATTTTTTATTTATTTGTCCTTTTTTGATTCCTGTTTGTCCTCCTCTGTCCATTTTCCTCTTTGGATTTGGATGTTTTGGTAATTTGGGGAATATATTAAGAAAATTAACACTTTGCTGTGATTTGTTTTGCAAGTAGATCCATAATCTTTTGACCTTTCTAATGGTTACTTTAGGCACACAATTTATTTTCTAAAAATAGAAGATTAAATCAACTATTTCATGGCTGGTGTGAAAAGGGTGTGTGTGTGTGTGAGAGAGAGAGAGAAAGAAGGAGAGATTTTCATTCTGTTTCAGCAGTATGAACTTTATCCGCTGGCATTTTAAATTGTTGAGCTTAATTTTTGTTTGCAGTCATTTATATCAGGAGTTGACTTTGATTTAGTTTTTTTTAATATGGTAATTTGTGCATGCTTTGTACTCTAGGTTGATTCTATTTTGCCTTGCTTGTGTTGTATATGTTTGTAGGAACTGCTGGGATTCTATACATTTGAGAGTTTAATTAGAGCATTTAGAACTGGTGTGTGCAAAGGAAACCTTAAAACAATTGGTTTAATATACTTTTACAGATAATTTTTTTCTGCGTAGCACATTTTATACCTTGACAAAATAAGCAATTTAGGATATGCAATGATGATTAGATATATTATCCCTATCTGCCAATTTTTAATTTACTTATATCTCATATCCAACATTTACATTTTCAGATAGATGACAATATCATTTGGAATTTGATGTACTGTTATGCGGCTATTTCAACTTTAGTGAGGTAGGTCATTAGTGAATGCTACCTCTACTTTCTGAATGAGTTGCTTTCAATGCTGTTCATCAAAAACACTTTCTGAATGGGCATTGCTTACTTTCTTTTAAGCTTAAGTGAGAGCTTTGTTACATATTACTTTTTAAAGTTTTTAAAGTTCAAAGTAATAAATTTTGAAATGATCGTGTAAATTGAAAAACAGTTTAAATTACTATAATCTGATAAGATATTTTAGAAGCTAGTAATTTTATTAACATGGCTGTCTTAAGCAAAAATCATGGCTGTTTAATTTATACTGCTGGCCAACCTCTGTGCAGTTAAGCATATCAGCAAACCATAAAACTGCAGAGATAAAAATAATGCTATTGTCTAGAATTAATGATAAATTTATGCAATTCTGCCTAGTATAAGTACAACTGAATTGACAATAACTTTAACTGCTTGCATTTTCCTTATTTACACCATATTTGAAATATCACAGTGTAGAAGATGGATTTTAGTTTGGGTAATTAGCCAGTGGGAAAGTGAAAATTATTTCATGAGGTCCAGGAACCAATACCCCCTACTGAAAGTTCTAATTAAAATATAAGAAATATTCATTAAGCTATCATTGATGAGTATCAAAGATGTAAAAACCTTAACAAGTTTCTATTTTAATATTATTTTTAATCCTTATATTCTGAATAAAGTTGCAAAAGATAGAGACCATGTTTTGTAGGATGTTTATTTTAGTGTTTCACATAGAGGGGACAAACAGCAAGAGATACAATATTTTTTTTTCACTGCCATTATCTAAAATTAAAAATAAATATTTTTTCTTAAGAAGTGGCATATCTTGTATCTTTTATAAGCTAATCTCCTCTTTGTGCACTTTCTCTCTTTGGAAGGAAAAAAGAAAGGAGTATGTGCTGCCTCATTAAAATAAAGAAACCAAAATATCATCTAATAGGATTATAGAGCCTTAAAGCCTTATTATGCAGATTATTTGATATCTATGCATAAGTCTGGATGCTGAGTCTTTTAAAATAATTTTGAACCTGGAATGCCTGATTGAGGTCTTTATGGGAAATGTTTTGATCCATTCAGCTGTAATAAATAAGGAGCTGTATGCTAAAACAAATAGGCTCCATACAGCCTCTTCAGAAATGAAACTAGTATAAGTGGTTCCCAGCTAACATAACTGCTACATTTGGCAAGCCCAGTCTCTTTCTGTTCTTTACTTAGTATCCAGATTCATCCTTTTAAAATAAAAAAACATGACAGTGTCATGTATCTGTTTAAAAAGTTCCATACTCCATACCATGACCTCCAAAGCCTGCAGTCTGTTTTTGGAATTCCTTTATCACTTGCTGATTCCATTTTTTAAATTTATTTATTTGAGAGAGAGAGAAAGAATGAGCAGGGGGGAGAGGGAGAAGCAGACTCCCCAGTGAGCAGGGAGCCCGATGCAGGACTCCATCCCAGGACCTTGGGATCATGACCTGAGCTGAAGGCAGACGCTTAACTGACTGAGCCACCCAGGCGGCCTTTCTAATTCCATTTTTATTGCATTCCAGTTTCTCTCTTCCTCACTGCAATCCATCACATTAGCATTTCATTATTTTTTCAAGACAATAAACATATCCCTGTCTCTGATGCTTTCAGTATTGCTCCTCATTCTGCACGAGGTGCTCACTTTGCTGTTATCTTCAGAATTCACTTGCTCATTCGATGTGGGTCTCCGATGAGATGCCCTGTTTGAGATGCTTTCTTTAATTGATTGAGGAATTAGCCCCTTTCTTATTCAAACTCTTTACCCTGTTTTATTCTTTTTACATCACTATAATTAACTTATATTTGTGTTTCTTTATTTTCCACTAGAATGTAATTTGAATGTGTGAAGACATTTTGCTCTTATGTTCATATTTGTATCCACTATACATGTTTGATACATGAGTGCTTACTAAGTATTTCTTAAATGAAGAAAATAATAATTGAATGAAAAAATGAATAAAATGGCTAATGAATTATCTGTGGTTTTTGGAAGAAGTACTGGGATTTAAAATCAACCTAAGAAAATTCTTATGACTATATGATAAAATTAATCTTTATATGCCAAAAATTAAGTTTTGTTTCATAAAGATTAAGGCCAGATTCTTCTTTTTCCATTCAGTTTGTTTTTTTTTTTTATTTTTTATTTTTGTTTTTGGGAGGAGAGTGTGGTGGGAGCTTATCCTTTAGTTCTGAATTGCTTATAATAACTCACTTCTAAGAGCTCTGTTTTCTCAAGTGCTCTTCCCTATGAGGTTTGGAGTTAGAGCTGGCCAAAACAGAAATATATACAAGGTTTAGATGACAAAAATGAAGAGGAAGCCATTACTCTTAGATGATTGCGATGGACAGACAGGGTGACATAAATGCAGATGTGCTCAAAGGGCTTGAGCTTCTACCTTGTCTTCCTAATGACTGGCCCCACCATCTGATGGCCATGCCAGCCGACCATCTAATATTACACTGAGGTTTCCTCAAAGATAGCCGCTTTCTCAGACCACATCATGAAACCCTTCATGGATACACTGGACTACCAGATACCCATAGCTTTGGAGATTTTCCTGTAAACTGTTAAGCACCCACTCACACCATTCCTTCACTATTGTGGTTAGTGATTTTTTCTGATGCTCTGACTTCCTGCTATGAAACCTGTCTTATCCTAATTTAGCCACATTTTTGTAAGTTTTCATTTCTATGGTAAACACCTTGTTCCCTTAATACCATTAATGGCTTTGTTTTGACTAATAAAACTGATAAAACTTTTGTAACTGAATATCAGCCATCTGTCATTATACCTCTTTATATTGTTTGATCCTGGCTGCTATATATAAAAAAAAAAACCTCATGAAAAACAAGTTGTAATGTATATGTATTTTTGTGTGCCTATGTGTGTACATAGAGCGCAGAACTTTAAAAGAAGTTTTTCATTAAGCCTAAAAATGATATTTTATAAAATCTCTTCCCCATTCTTCACATTGTCAGAAGAGTCTTCAACAATATTTTATGACCCTAAAATGGATACAAATTCTATTTTTGTGTTTATAGTAAAGATGCATAGTCATTGAATCTAGTGAAACTGTTGTCAAAGAACACTGTTCAAATTTGTTGAATTTCCAAGGTAAATAAAAATGTCTTACTGAATTAGAAAACCTAACAATGGTCCATTTAAAATGCAGAATATATTTGATCTGAAAACAATCTTTTATATTTTTAAATCTGTTTTACCAGATCATTAAAGTACTTTCCAGATTTAGCTGGGAAATAAAAGAGAAAATAAAAGATTTTTCCCTACTATAAAAAAAATGCTATTAATGTTTAGAGCAGCAGGTTGGTGAATTTGGTCTTCTTTCTCGCTTTGTTTTTCTACTTGAGAATTTGCTTACTCTACTGAAATATAATGTGTTTGGAAATGTGTATAGCCTCATCATATAACTTTACATTGTTACTTCATTTCTTACTGTGTTCCTTTTATATTAGTTTTTGAGAGCAAATAATGTTCTACTTAGAGTGTTTTGTGGTGAACCTACCCAAAGGTATATTTATCTACACCTCCATATGCACATGTACACACTCATTTATGAACACATATCCGAGCACAAAGTTATATCATCTTGTTTTCACTTATTCATATATTCAAAAAGATTCATTGAGGGGCACCTGGGTGGCTCTGTTGGTTAAGCAGCTGCTTTTGGCTCAGGTTGTGATCCCAGGGTGCTGGGTCAAGCCCCACATTGGGCTCCTTCTCAGTGGGGACCCTGCTTCTCCCTCTGCCTGCCACTCCCCCTGCTTGTGCTTGCTCTCTCCCCACCTCCCTGTGTCAAATAAATAAAATCTTAAAAAAATTATTGAATGTTTCTTTATGCCAACTATTATGAAATACATGGGTAAATCAAAAAGAGATTCTCATTCCTCCACTGAATAATCTAGTACGGGTTACAAACAACTAAACACAGCATAGAAGTGAAGTGTGGCAAATGCAATTAAGAGAAAAATACAGTGAGTGTGCAAAGTAAGCATATGGGTATGAGAATACCTGAAGGAATGTTATTTCAGCTGGAATCTTACTGAAGGTTAAGAAGGAACCTGGATTAAGTGGAGTGGGGAAGAGAAAAGTTTTGATCATGAAGTCTGAGGAAAAAATACAGAGATATGAAAGCTTAACATACCTGGAACATGGATTAAAAGTGTGGAATGGCAGGCAATAAGGGAGATCAGAGCCACAGAAGAATTAAGATTTGGATGGAATTTTAGACTTTATCATTTGGGCAATGGGGAAATATAGAAGAAATGACATAAAAATATTACAATTTATTTTTAAGAGGTTCATCTGGCTGCTGGGTTCTGGATGGTTAGGGAGGAAGGGATAGCCTGCTGGCAGGGAAACCAGTTAGAGACCAAGAGGTGACTTCCTAAACTCTAGTAGCAAAGATAGAATAGTTTGCATTTGAAAGGCATTTAAAAGGAGATTTGGTAGTTGATTGCTTAGGGGAAGTGCTTAAGGAAAGGAGTCAACTTTAACTCTGAGATTTCAAGAATGAGCAAATGGTCAGAGAGAGGCAGCATTCTATACAATGTGGGATATAGGAGGCAGACCTGTTTTTGTGGCTATGGAGGTGAAAAACAGTTCAGTCTGTAACTATTAAGTAGGATTTTATCCATCTGCAGGTACATCATTAGAAATGTCCTATAGACAAGTGAGGAGATGGCCAGTGAGGAGTTATCTGGAAGGAAACATGGTATTAATTAGGCTTTTAAAAATTTATAAGGCATAAAATATGATGATTTAACATACATGTACATTGTGAAATAGTTACCACAATCAAGTTAATCAACACATCTATTCCCTTACATAGTTACTTGCATGTGTTTGAGTGTATGTGTGTCTGTGTGGTGTAACAACACAAGATCTTCCCCCTTAGCAGATTCAGGTATACAATACAGTATTATTAACTATAGCCACCAACTTTAGGTTATGCAACCTGTTGATTTGATTTATATATTGCAATATGATTACTTAGCATTAGTTGAAACCTGTATCACATCACATAATTATTATTTCATTCTGTGATAAGAACACTTAAGATATAGTCTCTCAGCAACTTTGAAATATATACTGTAATATTATTGACTATCCTCACCATGATGTATGTTAGATCCCCAGATAAACTTACTCAACTTAAAACTGAAAGTTTGTACCTTTTTGCCAACATCTCTGTCACAAATGTCAGGATGTCCTTCTTATGGCTGAGTAATACTCTATTGTGTGTGTTATAAATGTTTAGTAGCATGTTGGTTAGCCTTCATATATTTGTGGGGTTCTTCCAAAAACTTTTTGTGATTGATTTTGAATTTTATACTGTTTTTGGAAAAAAATGCATGAGATGATTTTAATATTCCTAAATTAATTGGGACCTGATTTGTGGCCTACATGTGATCTATCCTGGAGAATGTTCCATGTGCACTTGAAAAGAATGTGTATTTGGTTGTTTTTGGATGAAATATTGTGTATATATCTGTTAAGTCTATCTGACCTAATGTCATTCAAAGACACTGTTTCCTTATTGATTTTCTGTCTGGATGATCCATCCATTGATGTAAATGGGTTGGTGAAGTCCCCTACTATTATTGTATTACTATTTCTCCCTTTAGGTATGCTGATACTTGCTTTATGTATTTAGGTACTCCTATGCTGGGTGTATAGATATTTGCAATTTTATATCCTCTTATTGGATTCTCCTCTATCATTATGTAACGCTCTTTTTTTTTTTCTCTTGTTACTATTTGTTTTAAAGTTTATCTGATACAAGTGTTGCTACTCTGACTTTTTCTACTTCTGTTAGCTGGAATACATTTTTCCACCCTTTCATTTTTAGTCTGTAAGCAGGGGGAGTCCCAGGGCTTTCTGTGCACATGGCATCTTGACAATGCAGCTAAAGCTGAAGTGGGAGTAAGCTAGGATGTCCTGAGGTATTCAGTGCAGGGAGTGTCCTGATGGGGCAACTGGAGCTGTATTTGGTACAGACTGGAAGGTGGTGTGCTCCATGCAGGAGTAATGCTGGTGGGGTGGCTAGAACCAAGGCAGGGTGCAGACTGGGGGTTTCTAGGGCTCTCCACACTAGGGTGTGCCTTGTGGAGTATCTGGAGCCAAAGCAAGTATGAGCCAAGAGGTCCTAGAGTGCTCTGTGTGAAGGGTACCGTAACAAGCCGACTAGAGCTGAAGTGTTGTGGGCCTGGTATGAAAGAGAGCCTTGGGGCTCACTGAAGCAGCAGGCCAGCTATTGTGTCCAGAACCTGTTCCCATCTGAGTGTGCTAGCAAGCTGGATGCAAATGTAAACAATGTATTATCCCCCTCCCACATTTATTTATTTATTATTTATTTATTTATTTATTTATTTATTTATTTATTATTTATTTATTATTTATTTTTGATGTAGTGTTCCATGATTCATTGTTTGCGTATAACACCCAGTGTTCCATTCAGTAGGTGTCCTCTTTAATACCCATCACCAGGCTGACCCATTCCCCCACCCTCCTCCCCTCTAGAACCCTCAGTTCGTTTCTCAGAGTCCATAGTCTCTCATGGTTCATCTCCCCCTCCGATTTCCCCCCCTTCATTTTTCCCTTCCTACTATCTTCTTCTTCCTTTTTTTTTTTAACATCTAATGTATTATTTGTTTCAGAGGTACAGATCTGTGATTCATCAGTCTTACACAATTCACAGCATGCACCATAGCACATACCCTCCTGAATGTCTATCACCCAGCCACCCCATCCCTCCCACCCACCACCACTCCAGCAACCCTCAATTTGTTTCCTGAGATTAGGAATTCCTCATATCAGTGAGATCATATGATACATGTCTTTCTCTGATTGACTTATTTCACTTAGCATATACCCTCTCGTTCCATCCACATCTTGGCAAATGGCAAGATTTTGTTTTTTTGATGGCTGCATAATATTCCATTGTATATATACACCACAACTTTTTTATCCACTCATCTGTTGATGGACATATTGGTTCTTTCCATAGTTTGACTATTGTGGACATTGCTGCTATAAACATCGGGGTGCATGTATGCCTTCAGATCCCTACATTTGTATTTTTGGGGTAAGTACCCAGTAGTGCAATTGCTGGGTCATATGGTAGCTCTATTTTCAACTCTTTGAAGAACATCCATACTGTTTTCCAGAGTGGCTGCGCCAGCTTGCATTCCCACAGTGTAGGAGGAACAAGAAAAGATATAAAATTGCAAATATCTATACACCCAGCATAGGAGTACCTAAATACATAAAGCAAGTATCAGCATACCTAAAGGGAGAAATAGTAATACAATAATAGTAGGGGACATCTCCACCTTTAGGAGAGTTATCTGATACAAGTGTAGGAGGGTTCCTCTTTCTCCAGATCCCTGCCAACATCTGTCATTTCCTGACTTGTTAATTTTAGCCATTCTGACTGGTGTGAGGTGGTATCTCATTGAGGTTTTAATTTGGATTTCCCTGATGCCGAGCGATGTTGAGCACTTTTTCATGGGTCTGTTGGCCATTTGGATGTCTTCTTTGGAAAAATGTCTCTTCATATCTTCTGCCCATTTCTTGATTGGATCATTTGTTCTTTGGGTGCTGAGTTTGATAAGTTTTTTATAGATTTTGGATACTAGCCCTTTATCGGATATGTCATTTGTAAATATCTTTTCTCATTCTGTCAGTTGTCTTTTGGTTTTGTGGACTGTTTCTTTTGCTGTGCAAAAGCTTTTTATCTTGATGAAGTCCCAATAGTTCACTTTTGCCCTTGCTTTCTTCGCCTTTAGAGATGTTTCTAGGAAGAAGTTACTGTGGCTGAGGTCAAAGAGTTTGCTGCCTGTGTTCTCCTTTAGGATTTTGATGGACTCCTGTCTCACATTTAGGTCTTTCATCCATTTTGAGTCTATTTTTGTGTGTGGTGTAAGGAAATGGTCCAGTTTCATTCTTCTGCATGTGGCTGTCCAATTTTCCCAACACCATTTGTTGAAGACACTGTCTTTTTTCCATTGGACATTCTTTTCTGCTTTGTTGAAGATGAGTTGACCATGGAGTTGAGGGTCCATTTCTGGGCTCTCTGTTCTGTTCAATTGATCTATGTGTCTGTTTTTGTGCCAGTACCATACTGTCTTGATGATGACGGCTTCGTAATAGAGCTTGAAGTCTGGAATTGTGATGCCACCAGCTTTGCTTTTCTTTTTCAACATTCCTCTGGCTATTTGGGGCCTTTTCTTGTTCCCTACAAATGTTAGGATTATTTGTTCCATTTCTTTGAAAAAGGTGGATGGTATTTTGATAAGGATCACATTAAATGTATAGATTGCTCTAGGTAGCATTGACATCATAATATTTGTTCTTCCAATCCATGAGCATGGAACATTTTTCCATTTCTTTGTGTCTTCCTCAATTTCTTTCATGAGTATTTTATAATTTTCTGAGTACAGGTTCTTTGCATCTTTGGTTAGCATCCTTTCTTGATTAAACCTCTTCAGAGTAGGGTGCCTGGGTGGTTCAGATGGTTAAGCGTTTCTGCCTTTGGCTCAGGTCATGATTCCAGGGTCCAGGGATCGAGTCCCGCATCGGGCTCCCTGCTCCTCGGGAGCCTGCTTCTCCCTCTGCTTCTCTCTCTCTCTCTCCTCCTCTGTCTCTCATGAATAAATAAATAAAATCTTAAAAAATAAACTCTTCAGAGTATAGGGATAGAGGATCCATAGCTCAATATCATAAAAGCCATCTATGAGAAACCCACAGGGAATATCATTCTTAATGGGGAAAAACGGAGAGCTTTTCCCCTAAGGTCAGGAACATGACAGGGATGTCCACTCTCACCACTGTTGTTCAACATAGTACTAGAAGTCCTAGCCACAGCAATCAGACAACAAAAAGAAATAAAATGCATCCAAATCAGCAAAGAAGAAGTCAAACTCTCACTCTTTGCAGATGATATGCTACTTTATGGGGAAAACCCAAAAGACTCCACCCCAAAACTGATAGAACTCATATAGGAATTCAGTAAAGTGGCAGGATATAAAATCAATGCACAGAAATCAGTGGCATTCCTATACACCAACAAGACAGAGAAAGAGAAATTAAGGAGCGATCCCATTTACACTTGCACCCAAAACCATAAGATACCTAGGAATAAATCTAAACAATGTATTCTTAAAGCTAAAGTGAGTCACTTGTAGGAAGCACATTATTAGGTACTTAAAAAAAAATCTATATAGCTACTCTGTCTTTTGATTGAATAATTTAATCCATTTATATTTAAATTAATTATTGATAACTAAGAACTTAGTATTGCCATTTCAATAATTATTTTCTGGCTCTTTTGTAGTTCCTTTGATCCTTGCTTTCTCTCTTGTTGTCTTTCTTTGTGATTTGTTAATATTTTGTATTGGATTGGTTCTTTGATCCCTTCCTCTTCCTTCCTTCCTTCCTTCCTTCCTTCCTTCCTTCCTTCCTTCCTTCCTTCCTTCCTTCCTTCCTTCCTTCTCCCTCCTTCCCTCCTTCATCCCTCCCTCCTTCCTCCTTCCTTCCTTCCTTCCTTTGTCTTTCTCTCTTTCTCTCTTTCTTTCTTTCTTTTGTGTAGGTACTAGAGCTTTCTTATTATGGCTTGAATAAAACATCTTATGAATCTCTTTTAAGCTGATAGCAACTTAACTTGATTCACATACAAATTCTATACTTTTACTCCCCTTCACATTTTAAGCTTTTGATATTATACCTTACATCATTTTATATTGTGTATCCATTAATAAATTGTGGTAGCTATAATTGTTTTTAATAGTTTTGTCTTTAAACTGTTAAAATAGAGTTAAAATTGAATCATACACACACACACACACACACACACACACATCTCAGTGGACTTCTTTGGGATTATTATGCTGAATTCCTTATCATGCAATTCATAGATATCCACTTTTTGTGGGGTCAGCTACTTGAGTTTTAATATTACAGAATATCCTTAATTTGACTATATATTTATCTATACAGTAGTTTTAAACTTTCATATTTCTAATTAAAATTATTTTGCTTTAACTTGAAGAATCCCTTTAGCATTTCTTGTAAACCAGGTCTAGTGGCAATAAACTTCCTCAGATTTTGTTTGTCTGGGAAAGTTGTTGTGTGTCTTTCATTTCTGAAGGGCAGTTTTTTTTCTTTGGGTATAATTTTCTTGGTTAACAATGTTGGTTTTTTTTTTTTTTTCTTTTAATACTTTGAATATGTTGTCCCATTCTCTCCTGGTCTGCAAATTTGTTGCTAAGAAATTAGCTCATAGTCTTACAGGGGTTCCTTGTATATCATGAGTCACTTTTTACTTGCTGCTTTTAAAATTCTCTATTTATCTTTGACCTTTGGCAATTTGATTATAATATGGGACAGGACTGCTCCCAGACTGTATATGAGAAGGACTGAAGCAGAGTCACAAAGCTCTGCAGTAGGACTGAGGTCAGAAGGCAGATGGGTATGTCTCCTGCCTGGTCACTGGGTGAACATAACTGGCAGCCAAAAGGGACTACAGCCAGGTCATGGGCTGCTTCCAGATCCACAGCCAGGACTGAGGTTGGCAGGTGTGTTATCCGAGGCATGGGTAGATGTGACCCTTGCTGGGTCCCTTGGTAACAGGACCAAGGCCAAACAGAGCTGTAGCTGAATCCACAGGGGACAAGGCTGTTTCTAAATCTTTAGCTGGGACCATAATCAGTGAACCTGCCATCTGGCAAGGACCTGCCTTCTTGTAAGAGCCCTCCTTGGTCTCAGGTTCCAATTTCCTATCTGAGTTGCTAAACTCCCACAAAGGTACTTTTGCCCATGGATGGCTGCCAAATAGTTGCTGCTGGGAAAGTCAAGCAGGGAACCTCCTATTCTGCCATCTTGCTGTGGTCACTCTCAGCAAGGCTTTAAAGTTTTAATATAATTCTATTTTTATATGAGATAGATTTGATCGTGATTAAATGTAGATTGACAGAAATAAGTAAAGGAGAACTAAGGCTTATTTGAAACTTGCCTCAGAGATTATTAAAGAAGTCTAAATACTTATAATTGTGTTCAATGTGCATAAATTGAGTTAGAATTGGCTTACATTAATTTGGTTTAGTCTTCTAAAAATCTAAAAAAAATGAAGATTTGAAGAAATAAAAACAAAAGTTCTAATTATCAAATGGCTAAATAGATTTAATTTCTTCTTTAAACAGGATTAAAATTGGCAGTGTTTTCTTCCAAATTTTGTGAATATCGCATACACACACAGAAACACACATAGTCTTCTTCCAATAAATTCCTGTTCTGCATAAACAATCCTCATTAAGGATTATGACATTTCTCCGAAGATAGAAATATAATTTCTTCTGTTTTACTTGTTGCATTCAGATATTTTTTGATACTCATTTTTAATGGCAGTGCCAAGAAATGTTAGTTATTGGATTATTTCCCAGACTCTAGTTTAATAGTATCTAACATCTTCCAACTTCAGCATAAAAATAAATTCTAAATCTTACTGAGTCATTCAATCAGCAAAACACAGGTACTTTTCACTATTGCTTCCATACTTCTCACTGGAAGCTAGAAAATAGACAAGGATTATTTCATAGTAAAGGTACCATTACTATGATCATGCAAGTGATCTAAATGGGCAAATGGAAAATCAAGTGAAATGCCAAAGTGATATTTTCCTTAGTGACTAGGCAATTTGGAGATTCCAGAATAAGGTAAACGGAGGAAGGAAAAAGAGGACTGGGTGGTGGTAGGGGACTGGTATCATCTGACATTAAGAAATACTTTTCCACAATAAAAAAATATTCACTACCCATAAATCCTAAGTAACTTTCATAAGTAACTCCTAAATCATTTTCATGAAATGACTTGTAAGCTGCCGCATATTTTTCAAAAGTAGATCACTGCAACATTATGGAGGAAAATTCTCCAGTGTGTGTCTCTAAGACGAATTTGGTAGGGAAGGAGAAGCCAATAAAGTAAGTATGTGACTAGATGTTTTGTTTACTCAAGTTGAGGGGTTCTATATTTGTTCAGTGACAGATTCAAATCCTAAGCCTTGTCTAAATGTCCATAGAATGACTTCAAATAGTTTAATAATTGATGTCAATGGTATACATTATTTTTATTTATTTTTTGTTTTGTTTTTCTACTTTGCATATGTAGAGTGTTCAATTTGTTCTTTACTTAAATAAGAACAGAAGACAGCTATAACCTACTTCCTGAGGATCTTACCAATGTGATCTAGACTATGAAAGACATATTTATAAAATAAGAAATATAGGAAATAGAGTGCTTCTGTGGATCTGCTTCTTTAGAACACATAAATCTTTATTATATCTGCACATACTGCACTCTTTGGAATATAACTATTAGAGCACTTTATGGAACTACATTTTTATATATTAATATACTATAAAGTGCTATGCAACATATATGCAATTACACAAATCTTCAGAGACTAAAAATAGAAATGGCAGGTACAAGCCTATTTTCCTTTTTGGAATGAAAAATGTTTAATGGATTTGTGAAGAGAAGACATATACTGACAGAATTTAGGGAAACTTGTCACAAACAGCTGATTTTCTTTTGTATTTTGTCATAAAAAAGCATGGCTATATAAATGCAATCAAAGTAGATGAATAGAAGATCTGTATTCAAATATCTCATAACAGTTTGCTAAGAATGGATCATTTCATTTCTTTAAGAATATTCAGCTAATTATCTGATTGTTGATTTCATCAATTTGTTTTTGAAAAGTTTTTGAGATACTGTTAAAATTATACATACTGTTTTCTCATGTCAACTTTGTTTAACATGACACTGTTAATATAATACCAAAAGATTTGGAAAAGTTATAGGTTTTTGGTTATATCAAAGAACATAGAAAATCAGGTTTTGTAGCTTCAATCCCAAAGTAGCATATGAATTAGGGAGACTATGAGGATGTGGTTCAATGTGTGGGTAGTAATTTTTATAAGTTCCTTTTTGAATTTTTTCTCAACTGTAGGGCAAAGAAATATAGCTGCCATAGTAACTAAAGTACAAGATATTAACAAGGGCAAATAAGACTATGCAGCATTTATTTCTGACAAGAAAAATGACAGTAATGCCTTTCATGTATCTTTCTCGCAAATTCCTTTCTACCAAACACATCAATTTATAAATGTCACTTTGGTGGCAATCATCAATGTTATTTTTTCTGGCAGCTGTTTGGCTTCACAGGCTCTAAAGTAAGTCCACTTATTTATTTTCTTTTTTAAAAGACTATTTTTAGAGTAGTTTTAGATACATAACAAAATTGTGAGGAAGGTACATAGAGTTTCTATACCCTCATGCATAGCCACCCTCATTTTCATCAGAATGGTACTCTCCCACTCCCAAAGACAAAACTACATTGATAAATCCTATTCAGCTAAATTCCATAGTTTACCTTAGAGTTCACTCCTGGTGTTATACATTCCATAGGTTTGGATAAATGTACACTGATATGTATCCATCATTATAGAGTATTTTCATGACCTAAAAATATTTTGTGCTCTGCTTATTCATCTCTTCTTCCCTTGACCTCTGGGTGGTTCCTGATCTTTTTACTGTAACCACAGATTTGCTCTTTTGAGAATGTCATGTATTTGGAAACACTTTATGGAGCTTTTTTAGATGAGCATTTTTGTAAAATACATATTTAAAATTCTTCCATATCTTTTCATGGTTTAATAGCTCATTTTTTAAGCACAAAATAATATTCCAGACATCATTGTCCAGATGTACTATAGTTTATTCACCTACTGAAGGACATCTTGGTTGCTTCCAAGTTTTGGCCATTATGAATAAAACTGCTATAAACATTTTTGTATAGGTTTTAATGCGGGAATAAATTTTCAGCTCCTTTCAGTAAATGCCAAGGAGAGTGATAGCTGGATCTTCTTTAGTTAGTAAGAGTTCTTAGTTTTGTAAGGGTCAGTTTAGTTAGTTATTTTGTTTAGTTTTATAAAAAACTACCAAATTGTCTTCCAAAGAGGTATATCATTTTGCATTCCCACCATCAATTAATGAGTGTTTCTATTGCTTCATATTTTCTCTTGCATCTGTGTTGTCAGTGTTCTAGATTTTGGCCATTCTAATAGGTGTCTAATGGTATTTCATTGCTTTAATTTTCATTTACCTGATAAAATATGATGCCGAGCATCTTTGCATATGCTTACTTGTCATCTGTATATCTTCTTTGGTGAGATGTCTGTTAAGGTTGTTAGCCCATTTTAAACCAGATTCTTGTTGTTAAGAGTTTTTTTGTAATATTTTAGACAAAAATCCTTTAATAAATATTTTACAAATATTCCTCATAGTCTATGGCTTGTCATCCAATTCTCTTGATATTATCTTTCACACAGAAGTTTTTAATTTTAATTAAGTCCATATTATCAATTATTTCTTTCATGGTTTGCTTCTTAATGTTATCTAAAATGTCATCACTGTGCTCATGGTCATCTAGGTTTGTATTATGTTGTCTTCTAGGAGTTTTATAGTTTTGCATTCTACATTTACAAGTATGATCCATTTTGAATTAATTTTTGTAAAGTGTATGAAGTCTGTGTTGAGATTATTTTATTTTTCATATGGATGCCCAGTCATTACAGCACTATATGTTGAAGAGACTGTCTTTGCTCCATTGGTTCCCTTTGGTCTTCTATCAAAGATCGGTTGGTCATATTTATGTGGGTCTGTTTCTCTGCTCTTTACTTTGTTATTTGGATCCATTTGTCTATTCTTTTTGCTAATCCCACACTGTAGTTTATAATAATTCTTAAAACTGGTAGTGTTAGTCCTTCAACTTTGTTCTTCCCCTTCAATTCTTTATTGGCTATTCTTAGTTTTTTGTCTTTCCATAAAAACTTTAGAATCAGTTTGTTGATAACCACAAAAGAGCTCATTAGGATTTAGATTGGAATTGCATTGAATCTGTAGATCAAGTTGGGAAGAACAGACATCTAGACAGTAGTATCTTCCTATCCATGAACATAGAATATCTTTCCATTTATTTAGTACTTCTTTGCTTTCACCTTATCATAGTTTTATAGTTTTCCTCATATAGATCTTTATATATTTTGTTAGATTTATACTTATTTTTGAACTCATGTAAATGATAAATTTAATATAAACTAATGTAAACAGTAAATTGTTCATTGGTGTATAGGAAAACAATTGACTGTTGTATGTTAACCTTGCATCCTGCAATATAGCTATAATACTTATTCCAAAAGTTTTTTTGTTGATTCTTTTGGATTTCTTACTCAGGTGATCATGTCAATGTGAACAAAACAGATTTGTCTTTCTTCCCAATCTGTATATATTTTATTTCCTTTTCTTGCCTTATTGCAATAGCAAGTACTTCCATTATGATATTGAAAAGGAGTGGTGAGAAAGGACATCTTTGACTTGTACCTGATCTTAGTGGGAAAGCTTCATTTCTCACGATCAAGTATGATGTTAGCTGTGGGTGTTTTTTAAATAGCCTTTATCAATTCGAAAATTTTCCTCTCTGGTCCTAGTTTACACAGAGTTCTTAATCATGAATGGACATTAGAATTTGTCAACCACTTTTCTCTGCATATATTGAAATGATCTTGTTTTTTTTTAATCTGTTGATGTGCTGCATTACATTAATTATTTACAAATGTTGAATCAGCCTTCCATATTTTGGATAAGTCCCTCTTGGTTGTGGTGTGTAATTCTTTTAATACTTCATTGGACTCATTTTGATAATATTTTGTTGAGAATTTTTGTATTTATGTTCATGAGAGTTATCAGTCTACAGTCTCCTTATAATTTCCTTGATTTTGGTATTAGGATAATCCTAGCCTCATGGAATGAATTAGGAAATATTTTCTCTCCTATTCTCTGAAAGAGATTGTAGAGAATGGATGTAATTTTTTCCTTTAAATATTTGGTAGAATTCACCAGTGAAACAACCTGTCCCTGATGCTTTCTGTTTGGAAGATTACTTAATATTGGTTAAATTTTTAAATAGGCATAGGCCTATTATGATTTTTTTTTTATTCCATGTGAGTTATGGCAGATTGTGTCTTTCAAGGGATTGGTGTCTTTCATACAGGTTATCAAATTTGTGAGTATAAAGTTGTCCATTGTATTTCTGTATTATCCTTTTGATGTCCATGGGATCTATACTAATGTCACCATTTTCATTCCTGATATTAATAATTTGTGTCCTCTTCTTTACCTATTAAGCCTGGCTAGAAGTTTGTTGATTTTTTTAGAACTTTATTAATTTTAATGGTCTTTTAAAATGATAAGGTTTCAGTTTAATTTATTTTCTCTATTGATTTTCTGCTTTCAATTTTATCTCTAATTCTTACTATTTTTTCTACTTTGGATTTGATTTGCTCCTATTTCTTTTAGTTTTCTACAGTGGAGACTTAGATTATTAATTTTACATTTTTCTTCTTTTTATTTAATTTCTTCTTTTTAACATATGCATTCAATACTATAAATTTCCCTTGATTTTTGATAAGTTGTTTTTTTTTTCATTTTTTATTTAATACAAAACATTTAAAAATTTCTCTTTTGAAATTTCTTCTTTGACCCATATATTATTTTGAAGTATATTATTTAATCTTCACATATTTGGGGATTTCCCAGTTATTTTTTGTTATTGATTTCTTATTCAATTTCATTGTGGTTAATAGCAGACATTGTATGATTTATACTATTTTAAGTTTGTTAAGGTGTGATTTATGGCCTAGGATGTGGCTTATCTTGGTGAATGTTCCATGTGTATATTCTATTATTAGATATAGATTCTACTATTAGATGTAGATTCTACTACTAGAAGAAATGAATATTCTACTACTGTATAATCTATTATATAGATGTATATTCTACTATTAGATGAAGTAGTTTATAGATGTCAATTATACCTATCTGATTGATAGTGCCATTGAGTTCAGTTATGCCCTAATGATTTTCTGCCAGCTGGAATATGTCTATTCCTGAGAGGGGGCTGTTGACATCTCAAACTATGAGACTGAATTCAACAATTTTTCTTAGTACTTCTGACAGTTTTTACTTCACATTGTTTGATGCTGTGTTGTCAGACACATACATGTTAAGGATTGTTATGTCTTCTTGAATAATTAACCTCCTTATCATTATGGAATGGCCTTCTTCATTCCTAGTAATTTTTCTTAATCTGAAGTTTGCTGTCTGAAATTAATATAATTTCTCTTAAAAGCAGGCCTTGTTAAGAAGAAACAAGTGTTTCTGGTCTATCTCTAAATAGTTCCTTATCCTCTCCCCTGCCAGAAGACCAAGGGAATTTTTTTTTAATAAGAAGTCAGCAAAACACTGGTAAAGAGATTTTTCTCTGGTATTTATTGTGGGAACCTGGTCAAACTCTTACATGAAATCTCACAATTTTTTGGCCCCTGCCCAATGACTGGATACTCTGGAGTTTTATGTCCACTCTGAATATCCAGGAATTCATTAATTACAATTTAGGCTTTTCTACCCTGAGAATGGTTCCTGTGATGTTTCCCTCTCAAGCACCTTTCTTCCAGGAATAGGGTGTGATAACCTATTCACCAGTTTGTCTCCAATCTTAGAAACGGTGGTTTTCCCTGGTCCTCCCCTCTCTTACAAATCTAAGAAGAGTTGTTAATTGTTGGATCTGTTCTTTTTTGTTTTGTTTTGTTTTTATTTATTTATTTGACAGAGAGAGATACAGCGAGAGAGGGAACACAAGCAGGGGGAGTGGGAGAGGGAGAAGCAGGCCTCCCGCCGAGCAAGGAGCCTGATGCAGGGCTTGATCCCAGGACCCTGGGACCATGACCTGAGCTGAAGGCAGACGCCCAATGACCGAGCCACCCAGGCGACCCTCTGTTCTGCTTTTTACTTGATATTAGGATGTAGTGGTGACTTCTAAGCTGCTTACAGGTGGAACTGGAAACTGGGTATTTCTCTTATAATTACAAGCATGGGAGAACAGAATTCAGTATCCCATTTTCATTTTTAGTGACTCTCAACCATGTTTATTTGTTTTTGCTGTCTTCCTTTTCATATGCCACCAAAAATAACCACAAAGTTTCAAAATGGAAAAAAAATTAAAATTGGACAATCTTGAATTTAAATAATGAAACAAAATAAAGCCAGAACCATGAAAAGAAAATAGAAACACTATGATGTAGTTTTTAAGAAAAAGAGAAATTCTTAACTAATTATTTTTTTGTGTTATGAAGTAAAATTATAATTTTACTGATGAGGAAAATAAATAACTTAAGATTTTTTTGTATAAATTTTTGTATTTTAACCTGAACTCTGCAGTTTTTAAAGTGAGAAACTAAGGGTAAATTATTTCTAGCCATGCACTATAAATCTCTTTTAGGCCAGTTTTCCACTTCCTATCAACAAGGTCCTTATTGATTAGCTACCTTGACACATAATTTAGGAAAAAATGAACCCATTTGAATAATTTTTGCAAGTCCAGATATATAAAAGTCTCATTTTCTGACTCTCCATACTAATTCTACAAGACATACCTCTTAGTAAACCAGAACTACTGAGCTCTCAGTGAATCAAAATTATTGTGAGTCTGCAACCTCAGGAGTTGTCTGGGTGAAATTTGAAGTTGGCCTCCCATAAATAAAGGACAAGGAGAGAAAAGAAAGAAGCAGATGAATATATATTGGTAAGTGGCAGTTTTAACAAGTAAGAGAACTTACATACAAGACTTGTCTTGAGCAGCTGCAAGATGAGTATATCTCCACACCTGCCTGGTAGAATCTTAAGAGTTTGTATAGAGACCTTAACACAATCCAGTCATGCGTATAGACCAGGTGGTCTCAACAACACAGTACTCTCCAGGGTGCATTATAGAAGTGTCTCCTGGCATGGGAAAAGTGGGAAGAATGTACATTCCAAGATGGGGGCAGATAAGGAGCCACCAGTTTCCCAGGTCCAACTCATGAATCAACTGGCAGTCATATCCTCTCAATGACCTCCTCCAACACATGTTCAGATAATATTTTAGTACGGAAATAAGATTATTAGACAAATGCCAAGGTAGGTTTGTAACATAAGAAGATAGGAGATTTTGTCAAAGATCAGTTGACCTATAGTTGTGGGTCCACTTCTGGGTTTCCTATTCTGTTCCATTGATCTATGTGTCTGTTTTTGTGCCAGTACCATACTGCCTTGACAACTACAGCTTTGTAATATAGCTTGATGTCCCCAGTTGTGATGCCAACAGCATTGTTTATCTTTTAAGACTGCTTTTGTCTATTCAGGGTCTTTTGTGCTTCCATACAAATTTTAGGATTGTTCTGTTCTAGCTCTGTGAACAATGCTGGTGGTATTTTGATAGGGATCGCATTATATGTGAAGATTGCTTTGGGTAGTATAGACATTTTAACCATATTTGTTCTTCCAATCCATGAACATGGAATGTTTTTCTGTTTCTTTGTGTCATCTTCAATTTCTTTCAAAAGTGTTTTATAGTTTTCACAGTACAAATATTTAACCTCTTTGGTTAGGTTTATTCTTAGGTATCTTATGGTTTTTGGTGCAATTGTAACTAGTATCAAATCCTTGATTTTTCTTTCTGCTCCTTCATTATTGGTGTATAGAAATGCAACCGATTTCTATACATTGATTTTGTGTCCTGCAACTTTACTGAATTCATGTATCTTTGCAAAAAGTAGGAAAGAATATCCAATGGAAAAAAGTCTTTTCAACAAATGGTGTTGGGAAAACTGGAGAGCAACATGTGTAAGAATGAAACTGGACCACTTTCTTATCTCATACACAAAAATAAATTCAAAATGGGTGAAAGACCTAAATGTGAGACAGGAAACCATCAAAAATCTAAAGGAGAACACAGGCAGCAACCTCTTTCACATTGGCTATAGCAACTTCTTCTTAGACATGTCTTTATAGGCAAGGGAAACAAAAGCAAAAATGAACTATTGAGACTTCATCAAGATAAAAACTTCTGCACATCAAGGGAAATAGTCAGCAAAACTAAAAGGCAGCCTGTGGAATGGGAGAAGATATTTACAAATGACATATCTGAGAAAGGGTCAGTATCCAAAATCTATAAAGACGTTATCAAACTCAACACCCAAAAAACAAATAATCCAGTTAAGAAATGGGCAGAAGATATGAATAGACATTTTTCCAAAGAAGACATCAAGATGGTTAACAGAAACATGAAAAGATGCTCAACATCACCCAGTATCAGGGAAATACAAATCAAAGCTACAATGAGATACCACCTCAGAATGGCTAAAATGAACAACACAGGAAACAACAGATGTTGATGAGGATGCAGAGAAAGGGGACCTCCCTTACATCATTGGTAGGAAAGCAAATAGGTGCAGCCATTCTGGAAAACAGTATGAAGTTTCCTCAGAAAGTTAAAAATAGGACTACTCTACAATACAGCAATTTCACTAGTAGGTATTTATCCAAAGGATATAAAAGTACTGATTGGAAGGGATATTTGCACCCCAATGTTTATCAACAATAGCCAAATTATGGAAAGAGCCCAAATGTCCATTGACTGATGAATGGATAGGGATGTGGTGTGTACACACACACACACACACACACACACACACACACACACACACACACACACTGGAATATTAGTCAGCCATCAAAATGAATTAAATCTTGCCATTTACAATGACATGGATACAGCTAAAGTGTATTATGCTAAGCAAAGTACATTAGAGAAAGACAAATACCATATAATTTCATTCAATGTGGAATTCAAGAAACAAAACAGATGAACATAGAGTAAAGAAGAAAAAAAAAGAGAGAGGGAGGCAAACCATAAGAGACTCTTAACTATAGAGAACAAACTGAGTGTTGCTCAAGGAGAAGTGGGCAGGGGGATGACCTAATGTGTGATGGGTATTAAGGAGGCAGTTGTTGTGATGAGCACTGGGTGTTTATGTAAGTATTGAATTACTAAATTCTACTCCTGAAACTAATATTATACTATATGTTAACTAACCAGAATTTAAATAAAAACTTGAACCAGTAAAAAAAAAAAAAAAAAGAAGAAGGTAGGGGACTTAAGGGTGGATATTATCATTGAATGAATATAGATAGTAGTCTGTTTGTACATAGAAGGCTGTAGATATTTGTCTGAGCTCCAGATAAAGATTTAATCTACACTAGAGAGAAAGATCAGATGAAGGCATAGCTCAATTATAAAGGGTGTAGGGTATTTCTGAAGTTACAATATTATGGTCGCATACCCAAACAAAAAAGACCCAGTTTCTTCGTAAGACCCAAGATTTGAGAGCTGCTAATGATAATACTGATGCTAACATGCTAAGTCTAGAACTCTCCACCATGAGGTAAGTGTAGACCCAAAAGGTAAGTTAAAGTTTAATCTACAGTGAGCTAATCAAATGCTCTTATATGAAGAAAAAGTTGGAATTAAAATCTGGTAAAATTTAATACCTAACAGGTATTAAAAGAACACACGGCAGATTGTGTTAGGGCATTCTCTGTTTCATACCAAACCTACCTTAGGCAGTATACCTAGAAGGCACATATACTTTACCCTACTGTTTGGAAACTTTTCCCATTGATTTTATTAATCATGAATTTACATTTTAATACAAAAGTATTTTTTCTTCTTATAAAATAGATATTCAGATTAACTCTTTTGAACTCTGTGTCTCATTTAGAAAATAGGCTCTGGTATGCCTTTCTTCCCACTGGACTTTAAAAATAAATATTCCATGTTTGATCTTCATTTAGTTTAATTATATATAACTTTCCTGCTATGGTAAGGAAACACATGTATTTCACACAAATATATTTGTATATATGTACAAATGCTCACATATATATTCACATGCTATGTTTTAACTATTATGTATTTAAGATCTTGTTATATTATAGACTTAATATGAGGCTTTTGTAAGAGCACTTCCTTGACTGGTGAGAAAAAACTCATCAGAATTTGTCTTCATGCAAGACCAAAATAATAATGTATTATTAATACAAACTATATTTTCAGTTAACACTCATATAATGCATAGCACATACAGGTCCTTTTCAAAGATTTTTACCTATCTTGACTGTGTCAAACCTTACCATAATCTTACAAAGGGATTATTATTTAGTTTGTTTTCAAATATAGGAACTGTGGCACATAGAGATTAAATAACTTGACCAAGGAAATGTGATGGTCGTGATGGAGTCAGGATTTGAATCTACAAAGTCTAATTTTTGAATCTGTCTGTTTCCTAGTACACTACATTGTCTCCCCATTGTGAATTATATTCTCAAGATATAATATCAGGAATAGATAGAGTATAAAAGTTTTATTTTTAACTATCTTTGAATAAAGGGAGATTCAAAAGTGGATATTTTTACATTTTGGAAAGAGAGTGTTCTCTAGCTAGCAGGAGCTGTGAGATAAGGGGTCTATAATGTCACGTTTGCTTATCCTTAGACTTGAATGTAGTGATTTTTGGGACAAATTATTTCAAAGCTCAATATATTTCCCTCTTTATTTTACTGGAATTTGTAACTCCCAAACTGGCATTTAGAAACAGCAAACATTTAGCAGATAAAAACAGATACATTCCTCAAACATGTTTCCGTAGACTGTTACAGACTGAACAAGGGAAATATATAGCAGGGGGAAAAGAGTCTCTCTGGTGGCATCAGAAAGAGTATATTGAAGTAATCACAGAGTTGGGCAAAGATAATACAAAACTAAAAAGATCCTTTAGAAAGACTGACTCAATCTCCATTGCTAGGTTGCTGGTCTTAATTGCTCTCAAATAAGTTGTTGCCCTTTCTTTGCTCTACTGTGAATTGCTAGCAGCTAACCTCTGCAATATATCCCAAGCTCCTTTGCTTAGTGGCTCTGGGAGAGATTGGAAGGTAGAAAAAAACAGAGAAACCATAGCATATCTTCTCCATTGATTTTTTTTTTTTTCTGTCTCTGTGTCCTTGGCAAAGGCTATTTTTCTTCTGTGCTTTTAGTTCCCGTGGCAGCCCTTTTCCTGTTTTAACAGTTCTTACCTAGTGGTTCAGATTCCAGGACTCTGGTAAACCTCTGGATGGTAATGGGTTCCTTCTCTTGCTAAACTGGATTGTCTCAGCATGTAACATTGTTCACACTTTTGGTTCATTTAATAATTTTATAACCATTCTCCATAACAAATTTCCTACTTTAAAATTTCTTCTCTGGGCTTTGTTTTCCTGACTAAACTCTATGGAACAGTTTATTTGGGTAAATAAGCAGGATGAGAGTTAAAAGAATGTAACCCATTGTTTTTAGGTGTCTATGGAAATTGCAGGTATTATAATCTACTAAACACATGGTTTCATTCATTAAATAGGTCTGAAAATCAGAAGTGAGGGCAGCACAGGAGTTAAAAGAGATAGAATTATCCCCATATTATGAATAAAATTAACTAGAGGCAAACCATAGAGGAGAAAAGTGACTGAGAATAAGTGTTCCAAAAGAATCAAATCAAAGAGTAAATAGATGAAGAGGATTGGTATGGGAGATTGATGAGGACACAAGAGAAAGCTGACAACAATACACACATACATATGTATATGTGTATATATGTAGGTATCCAACAACATAAAGTATTTAGAGAAATCCAGAAGAGATAAGGGCTGAAAATTTTCCATTGAGTTCTGGAGAAATATTCTAAAATTGAAGACCTATTTTTTTTAGAAGAGGGAATTACTAAAATAGTTAAAGTGTTAAGGATTGAAAGAACATGACATATTTTTATTCCATTTAGAATTTCTCAGTTTTTTGAGCATGATATTAGATAAGGCCAATTGTAGCAACAATGCGAGTTGTGCAAAAAGTGCAAAAAGGAGAGTGGTTAAGCTTTCTGATATAGTGGATAAAAAGACCAGACATGGATCCAAGATCAAGAATTTGAGGCAAGGAAGGCAAAGGATAAATTGCTGGTCCAGTGGGTTAAAGATCATTAGGGTATAAAAAATGAAGTGTTATGTTAAAAGGAAGATGATGGTACTGCTCATGACTGACATAGGTGAAGCCACTATTAAGATGAATGCAAGAAAATTAATGTTTTAATGACAAGGAGATGTATAGGACAAGGGGATGTGTGACACTATCTTTGTAGAAGTTGAACATGAGGGAGAGTTTATTTATGATGGACTGGGGGGATTCAGTGGCCACAGGGCCACTGAATGGGGCCCTGTGGGTTGTGAGAAATGTCAATAGTGGAATGATGAATTTGTGGGCAATATATGTAGAGTAGTATTGAAAGAATAGAGTGTGAATTATAGTCATGATTGCATTTTGTCTCCTATCTGGTAGTTCTAAACTGCTCCAAGTTACCAAACATCCAAGGGCTCTCTCTACTGCTTCTGATTGATATGGAGGCTTGGGGGCACTCTATACTCTTAAAAAATTATCCATATTCATTTTTTTCCTTCACTATCAAATTTCTACATCCTGGGGTACATATATGTGTATGTGTGCTATGTCAATGTGTCTCAGCCATCCTAGAGTGCTTTAAAGAGAATGGGGTGTCCTTTGTGAATTAGCTATTTGGATAAAGTTAAGAGTGAAATTGTAGGGAGAAGGTGTTAGCAAGAACATATCTGGTCAATTTTGTTTTCTGTGTAGTTTATCAAGAAATTGTAACCTTACCCAGATGTGCATAAGGAAACATACATGAAAAAAGAGAAGATATATTAATTATGAACTCTGAAACTCCATGTAATAGTGTGATTCAGGAAAATAACACAATAAAAGCCCCTAACTACATTTTAAGATTATCTATAGGGCATTTTGGTGATTTCTGATTTCTGATGCTAACTTGTTGATTCTCTTATACATCTTTTAATCAGACTTCTCTTCTTTTTGCTAGGGGTCTATTGAGAAGGCCTACTTATCAAACCAAAATCTATTTAATAAGGAAACAAGAAGAAATAAAATAAAAAAAAATTATTAACCTTTCCAAAAATACATTGAAAAAGCTTTTGAATTATAGACTTGAATTATTTTACACTAACATTTCCTTCCACTAACAAATATAGGAGACATATGGCTTTCAGAAGAACCGCCAAAGCTTAAATCAAACCTTTGGAGAATCTACTCAAGCAAGTGATTCCTGAGCTCTGTGAAATAATTTATCTGTGTTGCTTCTGAGAAAACACCCCAACCAATGTTTAAAAGAAAATAAAATCCTAATCTTTTAAAGTTCCACTGAGGTGAATTCCAGGAAGAAAAATCAAGCACAGAGCTTAGTTCTTCTACTACATGAATCATTTACCCTAGTGTGTGTTATGTATGTAGTTAGCTGGGCACAAAAGCACAGGTGTCTTCTGGTTGAAACAACACTTTGCACTTTTTTGCAGGAATCCTTGTGCCTCTTAGGCATGAGGTTATGTTTGCTCCAAACAAAAACAAAAACTCTTGAAACTGTACAAAGTTTTTTCTTCTAGTAAAAAGGAGACAAAGAGTTCTGCCAAGTTCTTTTTGAATCTTGTGTTAGAAAATAACAAAGCTGAAAATATAAAATAAGAATCATGGACCTAAGGAGAGATATATTTAGCAATTCTTGCTTTGATTTTTTTAACTTTTTTTTTAATTTTTAAATTTTATTATGTTATGTTAGTCACCATAGAATACATCATTAGTTTTTGATTTTTTTCTAACTATAGTATTTTTTCCTATGTTAGATAAATTTACTTGGAATTTATAGAGGGTGTGTATGCTTGCTTATGATACAGAAAAATGAAAACAGAAAATAAAGAAAAGGGGAAGAAAATGGAAAAAAGAAAATGTACTAATACTTTGTATACTAGGAAATGTGCTAGACATTTTTGTAAATATTTTATTCTGCAATTTTCTAAAATTTTTACTAAGTCCACCATAATTTCCATAGGGAAAATGTTCTCACTGAGTTTAAATGCTAACCATGTAAAAAACATTTAAAAACAGAGTAATTATGCTAAATTTTCCCTTTTGGAGGCTATTAGAAATAGTATTAATGCCTCTCGATTGCTGGATGAATTTCTGAAAATTTTCAGAAAGAGGGGGCACGTGGGTAGCTCAGTTGGTTAAACATCTGCCTTTGGCTCAGGTCACGATCTTGGAGTCCTGGGATTGAGCCCTGCATTGGGCTCCCTCCTCCCTGGGAAGGCTGCTTCTTCCTCTCCCACTCCCCCTGCTTGTGTTCTCTCTCTCACTGTCTCTCTCCCTCTCTCTGTCAAATAAATAAATAAAATTTTTAAAAATAAATAAATAAATAAATTTTCAGAAAGAGACATAAAGTTTTTGGGGAAGGAACATAAACATCATCCATTATAATCTTCCTGTCAGTGCTTGAGTTCTTTCAATATTCTATATTAAAGTTCATCAGCTGTATGCTTCCTATGGCTTCCATAACAAATTACCACAAACCTGATGGTTGAAAATAATAACAAAGCTTTATTCGCTCTTTGTTCTGGTGGCCTGAAATCCAAAATCGATTTGTCAGCAGGGACACGCTCCCTGTGGAAACTCTAGAGACAAAGTCTCCTGGTGCTTCTGGATTTTAGCAGTTGCCAGCTTCCTTGGCTTGTGGCCACCACACTCCCAAGTTTTGCTTTCATTTTCACATTACCTTCTCTTCTGTGCCTGTCTTCTCTTTCTGTGTGTCTCTTATAAGGACGTTTGTTGTTTTGATTTAGGTACAACCTGGATAATTCGATCTGGATCTTCTCATCTCAAGATCCTTGACTTAATTGTATCTGCAACGATTACTTTTCCAAATAAGATAATTTTCATAGGTTTCAGGGATTAGGATGTAGGCACATCTTTTGGGTTGCTACCAGTCAACCCACTGTATCTATTACCTGGAATACCTCTGGTGAAAAGACCTATTTTCCGAGATGACCTGCTCAGGCTATGATGCCTGAATTTATTTCATTTAGCTTAAATCTGCTTCCCTATAGTTTCATCATTATGATTCTAGTTCTGCCTTTGTGGCCCCATAGAAAAAGTATACTATCTTTTCTACCACATAGTTTTCCAAATATTTGCAAGTTGATATAATTTACCCTGAAAATGACTTTGATTAACATTTTGATATTTCTGAATTATATTTCCTTAATTTCTGGTTGTTTCTTTTTCATGTTTCTACTTAGCCACTCTGTCTCCTTCAAGACTGACCTGAGGCCTACTTATAGATACAACTCAGTGCTTTATCATCATAATAATCACAAAATGCCACAGTGTGTAGTATAATAATACATTCTCTCTTTGTGATACATTATTCTATTTCAGTATTCATATAAACATCAAGATAAATAATGTGCTCTTTCCCCCACACAGCTGGAATTTAGAGGGTTTTATTTTTAAAAACTTCCTGCTATTTCTTGAATTTGGTAATTTCTTCTTCTTTTGTAATTTATGGCATGTGTCATTCTTATTGTCTCAAGAGTTAATAAAATCCAAACAGAATTTTTAATTTTATTCTTCAAAATACTCACATCGAGTGATCTTAGAGGCAGTGTAAAGCAAAGATAAAGTATCATTAGTTATTCTGTGGGGTGAGAGAACACTAAAGAATGTGCAAGTGTACACAGGAAAGTTGATCTCAGAGAGAGAGTGTGCTGATATAAATTTCAGGGGAATAATTTAGAAATAAATGATAAAAATTACTTGTTGAAATATACTATTATGTTACTAATAATTCCATTTAAATTATTCCTTTTTTGATAGCAGGAAGTGGGAAGTCAACTTATTTTAATTAATGCAAAATGTAAACCATAATTTCAGTTTAAAAAAATACAAGAACTGCCAAATTATTGTCACCTTAAAATATGTTAGAAGTAATTCCAGATTCTTGTATTTTCTGAGAGCTGAATCATTATTAAGAATATAGTTTCACAAATATTCTCTTATTCACATTAAAATATAGGCAAAAAATTATCTCAAATACATTCAAATAGTTCTTCCCTTAGTTGCAACAGGAAGGATCATGAAGTACACAGGGCATTGGAAATAAGCACATATGACATTGTCAATTTCATTTCCAACCTTCTTCCAGCAAGCATATATTTTATATTAACATGAAGGACTTTGTGTCTTGGACGAAATTAATACATTGTTAAAATAAATGAACAAACGGCCTTGGTATTGGTTACTAAGGAATTTGGTCTGACAGACTATACTATACTACTTAGAGGATAGTTCTAGGTACTGAAATAAACACAGACAAGAAGATAATGAAGAAAAAAAATAATTGCATTACTTATGTTAAGTCCAATACATTGTTCCTGAACAGCAGGGAGCTTCCTTCTAAGTGGTGATCAAGAAAGAGAGTGATTGTTTTCTCTTGTACTGTACATTTTCCACAACTGGCTTCCAGGTTCTCTATGCTTTTCAGTATAGCAAGGATAAAGAGCATGAAGAGTCAGAGTGCAGGTTTTTATGGGCGAGGCCTGGAACTCGGGCACTACAGACTCACATTCCATTGACTAGAATTTAGTGACACAGTCTCACTTAATGGGCAGGGAGTTTATGAAATGTTATCTTTTGCTCACAAACAAGAGAGATTGGGTTTAGAGAAGAGGTACCAAGTCTCTGCTATACCAGGGAAAATGTTTCATTGAAAAATACCATTTAAACTAATTTTTTGTGAATATTGTAATTCAGATATTAAATTATATTATTTAAGAATCAGGAATATAGTTTATGGGGCTCAGTACAATATGAAAAAGTGGGACCCCTTGTTCACAAAGCAGAAAAAGTGCTGTTAAATATAGTAAAATATAAAGGTTTTTTTATTATGTTAATCACCATACATTAAATCATTAGATTTTTATGTAGTGTTCCATGATTCATTGTTTGCGTATAACACCCAGTGCTCCATTCAGTATGGGCCCTCTTTAATACCCATCACCAGGCTAACCCATGCCCTCACCCCCTCCCCTCTAGAACCCTCAGTTTTTTTCTCAGAGTCCATAGTCTCTCATGGTTCATCCCCCAACCGATTCCTCCCCCTTCATTTCTCCCTTCCTACTATCTTCTTTTTTTTAAACATCTAATGTATTATTTGTTTCAGAGGTCTGTGATTCAACAGTCTGACACAATTCACTACCATAGCACATACCCTCCCGAAAGTCTATCACCCAGCCACCCAACCCTCCCACCCCCCACCATGCCAGCAGCCCTCAGTTTGTTTCCTGAGATTAAGAATTCCTCATATCAGTGAGATCATATGATACATGTCTTTCTCTGATTGACTTATTTCGCTCAGCATAATACCCTCCAGTTCCATCCATGTCATTGCAAATGGCAAGATTTCATCTCTTTTGATGGCTGCATAATATTCCATTATGTATATATACCACCTCTTCTTTATCCATTCATCTGTTGATGGACATCTTGGCTCTTTACATAGTTTGACTATTGTGGACATTGCTGCTATAAACATCAGGGTGCACGTACCTCTTCAGGTCCCTACATTTGTATCTTTGGGGTAAATACCCAGTAGTGCAATTGCTGGGTCATAGAACAGCTCTATTTTCAACTTTTTGAGGAACCTCCATACTGTTTTCCAGAGTGGCTGCACCAGCTTGCATTCCCACCAACAGTGTAGGAGGGTTCCCCTTTCTCTGCATCCCGCCAACATCTGTCGTTTCCTGACTTGTTAATTTTAGCCATTCTGACTGGTGTGAGGTGGTATCTCATTGAGGTTTTGATTTGGATTTCCCTGATGCCGAGCGATGTGGAGCACTGTTTCATGGGTCTGTTGGCCATTTGGATGTCTTCTTTGGAAAAATGTCTGTTCATGTCTTCTGCCCATTTCTTGATTGGATCATTTGTTCTTTGGTTGCTGAGTCTGATAAGTTCTTTATAGATTTTGGATACTAGCCCTTTATCTGATACGTCATTTGCAAATATCTTCTCCCATTCTGTCGGTTGTCTTTTGGGTTTGCTGACTGTTTTTTTTTTTTTTTTTTTGCTGTGCAAAAGCTTTTTATCTTGATGAAGTCCCAATAGTTCATTTTTGCCCTTGCACCCTTGCCTTTGGTGATGTTTCTAGGAAGAATTACTGTGGCCGAGGTCAAAGAGGTTGCTGCCTGTGTTCTCCTTTAGGATTTTGAAGGACTCCTGTCTCACATTGAGGTCTTTCAACCATTTGGAGTCTATTTATGTGTGTGGTGTAAGGAAATGGTCTAGTTTCATTCTTCTGCATGTGGCTGTCCAATTTTCCCAACACCATTTGTTGAAGACATTGTCTTTTTCCATTGGACTTTCTATCCTGCTTTGTCAAAGATGAGTTGACCATAGAGTTGAGGGTCCATTTCTGGGCTCTCTATTCTGTTCCATTGATCTATGTGTCTGTTTTTGTGCCAGTACCATACTGTCTTGATGATGACAACTTTGTAATAGAGCTTGAAGTCTGGAATTGTGATGCCACCAGCTTTTTTTTTCTTTTTCAACATTCCTCTGGATATTTGGGGTCTTTTCTGGTTCCATACAAATGTTAGGATTATTTGTTCTATTTCTTTGAAAAAAGTGGATGGTCTTTTGATAGGATTGCATTGAATGTGTAGATTGCTCTAGGTAGCATTGACATCTTCACAATATTTGTTCTTCCAATCCATGAGCATGGAACTTTTTTCCATTTCTTTGTTTCTTCCTTAATTTCTTTCATGAGTATTTTATAATTTTCTGAGTACAGATTCTTTGCCTCTTTGGTTAGATTTATTCCTAGGTATCTTATGGTTTTGGGTGCAATTGTAAATGGGATTGACTCCTTAATTTCTCTTTCTTCTGTGTTGTTGTTGGTGTATAGGAATGCCACTGATTTCTGTGCATTGATTTTATATCCTGCCACTTTACTGAATTCCTGTATGAGTTCTAGCAGTTTTGGGGTGGAGTCTTTTGGGTTTTCCACATAAAGTATCATATCATCTGCAAAGAGTAGAGTTTGACTTCTTCTTTGCCGATTTGGATGCGTTTTATTTCTTTTTGTTGTCTGATTGCTGTGGCAGGGCTTCTAGTACGATTTTAAATAGCAGTGGTGATAGTGGACATCCCTGCCGTGTTCCCGACCTTAGAGGGAAAGCTCTCAGTTTTTCCCCATTGAGAATGATATTCACTGTGTGTTTTTCATAGATGACTTTTATGATATGGAGGTATGTACCCTCTATCCTTATACTCTGAAGAGTTTTTATCAAGAAAGGATGCTGTACTTTGTCAAATGCTTTTTTCTGCATCTATTGAGAGGATCTTATGGTTCTTGTTCTTTCTTTTATTAATGTATCACATTGATTGATTTGTCGATGTTGAACCAAACTTGCAGCCCAGGAATAAATCCCACTTGGTCGTGGTGAATAATCCTTTTAATGTACTGTTGGATTCTATTGGCTAGTGTTTTGGTGAGAATTTTGCATCTATGTTCATCAAGATATTGGTCTGTAATTCTCCTTTTTGATGGGGTCTTTGTCTGGTTTTGGGATTAAGCTAATGGTGGCCTCATAAAACGAGTTTAGAAGTTTTCCTTCCATTTCTATTTTTTTGGAATAGTTTCAGAAGAATAGACATATATCCATTGAGGCAGTAATCAAAAATCTCCCAACCAACAAAAGCCCAGGGCCAGATGGCTTCCCAAGGTTTTTTACTTTAAAAATATTATATTACTTATAAACATAGTTGGAATAATAGTGATATATAGTTTTAATAGCCTATCCTGTATTTGATAAACCCAGTGGGGGAAAAATTACCTGACAAATATATAAAACGATTCTTATAAGGGATTAAGGCAGCAACCCAAGCAGGAAAGAAGTCTCAAGGGACCATGATCCCTGAAAGAAGGAAGCCTATAAGATTAGCCCAAATTCAGATTTTTTCCACAGGGCATTATTATTGTGGTTCAGGGAAATTGTGCCCAATCAAGAACTGCAGAGTCAAAAAAGAATAGCACAGAATGCTTAGGGCTGCCCAAGAAGCTAGGACATGAGGGACAAAAATCCGGAGACAAGGAATTTTCTGTGCATGCACATGACATGATTCCAAGAAACAAAGCATGCAATGGTAACTGGGAAGCTGAAGAATTGAGCAGAAATTTCAGCAGCAGTGTGATACTGAAGAGAGAGAGAGAATGGATTTGAAGTCCCATCATGGTGAAAATACTTCAGAAAATACCTCAGACTTTTAGCTGAGACAGCAGAAAGGCCACAACATATGCATGGCAGTCACTCCCCAAGAGAAAAGTTTGCACTCTATGATGATATAATATACAGTATGTTATTTATACCATGTATGTGCTACTCTATGGACAGGTCCATGTGGCAAGGAACTGAGCATGGCCTCCAGTGAATAGCCAGTGAAGAACTGAGACCTCACACAAGAGCTCACAAGGACCTGAATTCTGCCAACAATCACATGAGTAAGCATGGAAGTGGATCCTTCACAATTTAAATCTTAGAAAGACTGCTACCCTGCTGACATCTTGGTTTTAGCCTGTGAGACCCTCTGAAGCAGAAGGATCCCTAAGCCATTCTCAGATTTTTGGCCTATTAGAGCTGTAAGATAATACATGTTTAAACCAGTGCTTTTTGAACTAGTATTAAGTAGTAATAGATAATAAATGGATATATGGATAAATAATAGATGGATAACAGTAGTAGTAATAAGACAGCTATTACACAAATGTAAAAAATTAAATAGACTGGCCTTAACCAAACCTCAAATACAGCCTAGACAGAATAAAAATAATCTGCTGGCATCTGTTTGTTAAAAATAACATTAACCAGAATCTCTACAGTTTTTAATATGCAACATTTAGCATCTGTTCAAAATTTATGAAGCATGACAAAAGCAGGGGCAAATGCCTGTCAAACAAAAGGGGAAAAATGCAGAGTAGATAATAAGGAGACCAAAAGTTGATTCAAAATTCAGAATAATCAAAGAGTGACTTTAAAATAATCAAATATGGGGCATGTGAATCATGTAGTGTGACTATAAAGCACATAATGGAATTTTAAAATATAATTTTGAGCTCTAAAGTTATATTTTCCTTCCAGTCTTTCACTTAAATATGTTTGTGAGAGAAAAAGCAAATTAAGCCCAAAGAAATAGAACACAATAGATAGAAGTAACACAAAAAGGCAATGAAATAGACGTAAGACAAAATAGATTTAGAATTTGATTCTATGAAAAATTTTTTTATTCTATGAAAATTTTAAGTTGGCAAATCCCTAGCAAATCTGATCAAGAAAAAGAGATAACATAAATTATCAATATCAGAATAAAAACAGAACATCAACCCAGATCCTACAAATATAAGTTTATTATGACTAATGTATACCAATAAACTTAACATTTTGAAATAATGAACAAATCCTTAAAATACATAGCTCATCATAATTGGCATTAGAATAAATAGATAATCTGAACGGTCCTATCACATAAATTGGATCTGTAACCTAGAACCTACTTGCACATGCATGCATACACATACATCTATTTTTAAGGTCATGTTTCACAAGAAATTCTTCCAAACATTTAAGAAAGGACTTACACTAATCTTAAAAAATATTCTTCCAAATAATAAAATTGGAAATTTCCCCCCAAAATTTTCTGATTCTACAATAATCTTGACAACCAATTTGATGAAAAAGGAAATTATAAGCCAATACCTCCTTAAACACATGCACAAAAACCTAAGAAAAATAGTTGAAATCTTTTTTCCTTATTCAAAGTGGTATATAAAAACATTTACAGATAATAACCAAGAAAGTATTGTTCCATGAATATAAAGTTGATTTACTATTGAAAAATCAGGGGTGCCTGGGTGGCTCACATGGTTAAGTGTCTGCCTTCAGCTCAGGTCCTGATCCCAGGGTCCTGGGATCCAGCCCCACGTCGGGCTCCCAGCTCAGCATGGAGTCTGCTTCTCCCTCTGCCTCTGCCCCTCTCCCCTGCTCATGCTTTCTCTCTCTCTCAAGTGAATAAATAAAACCTTTTAAAAAATCAATGAAGTCATCACATTAACAGTTTAAAAAGTATATATATATATAATAAAAAATAAAATGTAAATATTGAAAAGGAAGAAGTATTTGGAAAATTCAACATTATCTCACATAAGTTATTAGAATTAATAAGCAAATTTATCAAGACTGTGGGGTACAAGGTTATCAAATATATTTCTTTTTTTTAAGATTTTATTTATTTATTTGACAGAGAGATAGCGAGAGCAGGGAACACAAGCAGGGGGAGTGGGAGAGGGAGAAGCAGGCTTCCCATGGAGCAGGGAGCCTGATGCAGGGCTCGATCCCAGGACTCTGGGATCATGACCCTAGCCAAAGGCAGACGCCTAACGACTGAGCCACCCAGGCGCCCCTATCAAATATATTTCTCTATATTAACAAAAACAACTGGAAAAAAATCCTTTTACAATATTGCCCAAATAAATTATTTAGGGATAACTAACAAAAGAAGTGCCAGACTTCTAAAAGCATTGATAGACATTGAATGAGACAAATAAATGGAATAGTAAACTATAGTGATTGGCAAGATTTTTAAATACGAATTCCCCCCAAATTGTTCAATAGGTTTAGAGCAATTATTAACAAGATCTCAGAAGACACTTCTGTGAGTATTTAAAAGCTGATTCTAATATGTATATAGAAATGCAAATGACCAAGAATAGACAAGGCAGTCTTGAAGTAGAAAAGCTTCAGAACTTACAGTACCTGAAATCACCAGTTTAGAAATTGATGGTGTGGTAATTGATTCAAGAACAGATAAATTGATCTATGGAACAGAATATAGAATCCAGAATTAGACCAACCTATATACATAACCTGATTAATGAAAGGATTTCACTGCAATTTAATGAGTCAAAGGATAATCTTCACAGTAAATTGTGCTGGGCTTATGAAACATCTATTTGGAAGAAAAAAATTTTTTTCAAGTGTTTATTTAAATTCCAGTTAACATACAGTGTAATATTAGTTTCAGGTGTAGAAGTCAGTGATTCATCACGTACATAAAACACACAGTGCTCATCACAACAAGCACCCTCCTTACTGTCCATCACCCACTTAGCCTATTTCCTCACCCACCTCCCCTCCAGCAACCCTGTTTGTTCTTTATAGTTAGGAATCTGTCTTCTGATTTGCCTCTTTCTTCCCCCCATGTTTATCTGCTTTGTTTCTTAAATTTCACATGAGTAAATAATATGGTATTTCTCTTTATCTAGCTGACTTATTTCACTTAGCATCATACTCTCTATCTCCAACCATGTCATCGAGGATTTCATTCTTTTTGGTGGCTCGGTAATATTCTGTTTTATACAAACACATGCACACACACACACACACACACACACACACACACACACACACACACACACACACCCCACATCTTCTTTATCCCTTTATCATTCATCAGTTGATGGACATTTGGGTTCTTTCCATAATTTGGCTATTTTTGATAATGGTGCTATAAACACTGGGATGCATGTGTCCCTTCAAGACCATATTTTTGTATCTTTTCAGTATGGAAGAAAATTAATTTTGACTTATTTACTGGAAACTTAGGTTTCAGCTACTCCAGTTTTACTAGAATTACGTAATATAGAACAACCTGAAATGGAAAAAAATATATTCCATATAAGAAGGAAGTTCTAGATGGGGAGTTTGCTAATTATGAAATATTAGATAGTAGGCACAAACTAAAGTTCTGGGATGTTGATGCTTAATCAGAGCTTATACACATAGAAGTGCATCTGACTCATGTGGGAAGCTTTTTAAAATACATATTCTTGCATTCTAAAGAGGAAGGCCCTGATTCAGTCGCCCAACTATAGGACTTGGGCAACCAGGTTTTTAATAAGCTCCAAGAATGGTCTAGTATACATCAAGTTGTCTACCTCTGGCATGAGGTTTTAAGTAAAAATCATACTACCACAAAAGGAAATTTCTAGTCATCTTTTGGGATTTCACTGGGTTCTACTCTATAATCCTAATAGATGAGCGAATCAGGAAGGAAAATTAAAGGCTGGATCTGTATACATTGACATGACTAGAAATTAGCATATATTTTTTGAAACATAATATGGTCCAGTGTATCAAAATTAATAACCTGTGACTCAAAAATTATTAAATTACACTACTGAACCATCATTCATTAATTATATAAAATAATAATAATATGCATGTGCTCATGGAGGTCCATAGTGCAGGCTCTTTTATATTTTAGGTGCTGAATACATATTAGCTATTTTATCTACTTACTTCTTTTTAAAAATTTATTATTGAAGTGTAGTTGACATACAATGTTAATATTAGTTGCAGGTATACAACATGATTCTACAATTCTATATATTATATAATGCTCACCTCAATAAGTGTAGTTACCATCAGTCACCATACAAAGTTATTATAATGTTTTTGATATTCCTTATGCTGTACTTTTTCTCTTCTTGACTCATTTATTTTATAATCGGAAGTTTGTATATCTTAATCTTCTTTACTTATCTCACCAGTTGCCCGAAACACTTTCCCTCTGACAACCACCAGTTCTCTGTATTTCAGAGTCTGTTTGTTTTAGTTACTACATTCCACATATAAGTGAAATTACATGGCATTTTTTTTCTCTTATTTTACTTAGCATAATACCTTCTAGATCCATCTATTGCAAATAGCAAGATCTCATTCTTTCTTTTTATGCTGAGTAATGTACTACTGTGTATATATACCATGTCTTTTTTATTCATTCATCTATCAATGGATACTTAGGTTGCTTCCATACTTTGGCTACCATAAATAATGCTGCAATAAACATAGGGGTGTATATACCTTTGAATTAGTTTTTTTTTCGTTTTCTTTGGGTAAATACACAGTAGTGGAATTATTAGATCATATGTTATTTATGTTTTTAATTTTTTGAGGACCCTCCATATTGTTTTCTACAGTGGTTGTACCAATTTACATTTCTACCAGTAGTTTCCAAGGGTTCTCTTTGGACATTCCCATCTACTCTTGTTATTTTTTGTCTTTTTTTTTATTTTTTTGATACTAGCCATTCTGACTGGTGTTGTGCTTTTAACTTGCATTTCTCTGATGATAAGTAATGAGCATCTAGTTATGTGTCTGTTGGCCATCTGTATGTCTTCTCTGGAAAAATGTCTATTCAGGTCCTCTTCCCGTTTCTTTTAAAAATCATATTATTGTTTTTTAGTGTTGAATTATGTAAGTTCTTTGTATATTTTGGATATTAGTTCTTTATCAAATATATCTTATTGGAAGTTTTTTAAATTACTGATTCAGTCTTCTTACTAGTAATTGGTCTCTTCAAATTTTCTACTTCTTGGTTTAGTTTTAGAAGGTTTTATGTTTCTAGAAATTTATTAATGTCATGTTTCTAGAAATTTATTAATTAAGATGATTCAATTTGTTGGCATATATTTTTTTGTAGTAGTCTCTTATAATCCTTTGTATTTCTGCATTGTCATTTGCTACTTTTTCATTTCTGTATTTATTTGAGTCTTCTCTCTCTTCTTCTTCTTCTTTTTTTTTTTGATGAGTCTGACTAAAGGTATATTAATTTTTTTTATCTTTTCAAAGAGCCAGTTCTTGGCTTCATTGATCTTTTCTGTTTTTTTTGTCCTATTTCATTTATTTCAACTCTGATCTTTATAATTTTTTTCCCTCTACTAACTTTTGGTTTTGCTTGTTTTTCTTTTTCTAATTACTTTAAGTGTAAGGTTAACTTGTTTATTTGATATTTTTCTTCTTTCTTGAAGTACACCTGTATCTCTACAAACTGCCTTGTTAGCACTGCTTTTGCTGCATTGCAGAGATTTTGGATCATTATGTTTTCATTTTCATTTGTATCCATGTATTTTTTAATTTCCTCTTTGATTTCCTCATTGACCTATTGGTTGTTTAGAAGCATGTTGTTACCCTCCATGTGTTTGTGTTTTTCCCAGGTTTTTTTTTCCTTGCATTGGTTTCTAGTTTTATACTGGATATATAAACAGTGGCATTCACCAGCCCCTCTGACCTCAAAAAGTGTTCCAAAGGTCCCCCACTGGCAGACACTCATGGACTGGTTCCTTTAAATTTTATTTGCCTTTTATACCACGGCTTTTTTCCTGTGCCTCAGAGTGGACAAATCTGTTCCTGATTCCTCAGTACTATCCTTCCCCACTGCAGTTCACAGCATTGGGTGAGGGGTCCCTGTGGCTACTGTGTATCCACCTCTTACCATTCTCTGTGTGATCCCTTTAGTTTTTGTTGTGCAGAAGCTGTTCAATCAGCCCTCAGTTCTTCAGGAAGAATTACTCTATGTGGAGATATAGATTTGGTGTGTCTATGGGGGGAAGTGAGTTCAGGGCCTTCCTATATCATGAATTTGAGCCCTCTTCTGAACATCTTATATTTACTTTTTTGATGCAAAATTTTTATAGACAGGAACAGTGGGATGGACTGACTGTTAGGAACTTTACCAAAATGTTATCAGTATTTTCTTGAGCAATGTGATTCCTGAATTTAAACTTTGTTTTATATGTCTCCACCTTTATAATTTCCAATTTTCTAAAAGATAAAATCACTTTTATAATCAGAAAAAGATCTTTAAAAAATTAGAAAATTGTGAGTTTTACTGAAAATCTTGTCTAATAAAACTATTAACAGAATATACATGAGAATAAGCTCTGTATAAATTATTCATGTATATGGAGAAATTAAAAAGACTTCATGAGTTCTCAATTTCTATTTTTCAGAGACACTGGACTTTGAGAAGAATGGAAATTTTTGACAGAAACATTGACAGCATGATAGCCACTGTTATTTAACCTCACGTTTTCTAAGCCATTTGTACAGATTACCTCAAACATATTGTGATAGGCTATATAATGCTCATCCCTCCAAAAAAGTCCATGCTCAAATCCCCAGAACCTTTGAATGTTATTTACACGTGGCAAAAGGGACTTTGCAAATGTGGTTTAGAATCTTGAGATGTAGAAATTATCTTGGATTATACTGTGGGAACAATGCAATCACAAATATCTTAATAAGAGAAAGGCACGAGGATTGGAATCAGAAAATAGTGGAAGTGGAAGCAGAGTCAGTGAAGGAGACATAACAACAGTATGCTTCTGTCTTTGAAGATAGAAGAAGAGGCCATAAGTCAAGAAATGCAGGTAGCTTCTAAATGCTGGCAAAGGCAAGAAAATGTGTTATCCCCTAGAATCTTCAGAAAGAGATAGCCTTGCTGACCTGTACACCTTAGCCTAGTGAGATTGAATCGGGGCTTTTGACATCCAGAAATATAATGCTTGTATTTTAAACTAAAAGTTTAAGGTAGTGTGGTAAAGCAGCAATAGGAAACAAATAAAGCTACTCAATTTCTTTTTATTTCCATGAGCTCAAAAATCCATTAGAAATAATCCAATTCATACTCATACCTTGTATAAAATCCAGTTAAACTCATAACTTCCATACAAATATGTTAATTTTTATAACTTATTTTTTTCAGGATGTCATATTTACATACTGCCTCCAAGAAGTAGTTATGAAAACTTTCGGTACCACCTGAGTGGTAAGTCCACTTATGAAAAACATTTTCTGTGGCAGATTTACCTAATGTGGTATGACTTTATAAGACCTTTCTAATAACCATAAAAGAGTTGACTATGAATCTTTGTCATCATTAGAAAGTTCTGTATGTAGACAACTAGGAATTTTTGTTTGTAGATGTACTAATATTACAACAACATAAAGAATATTTGCTCAGAATCTTAGCTGGGAAACTTTGGATCTTAAAATTCTTTCCTTTTTTTTTTTTAAGATTTACTTATTTATTTTTAGAGAAAGAGAGAGAGTGAGAAGGTGAAGAGGAGAGAGAGAATCTCAAGCAGACTCCTTGCTGAGTGTGGACCTGTACAGGGGGCTCGAACTCATGATCCTGAGATCATGACCTAAGCCCAAATCAAGCAAGAGTTGGATGCTTAAATGACTGAGCCACCCAGGTGCCCCCTTAATATTATTTTCTTAGATAAATATCACACCCTGTGTATATTCCTCTGAGTTGTTACAAGCAAGGATTTTATCAACTTTCTCTACAGAGCTGCCTATTACATCAGGTAGCCAATCTGGGACTTATATGTAGATGTGTTTTACACAGTATTAAGTGGGAAATGGGAATTATATCTCCATGGTGTAGGACAATGACTCTAAATTAGATTACTCCTACATCATTAAAACTTTCTTGTCTTTAACTATATAATTAAAACCTATAAACAATTTCTGGGACAATTGAAGCAATAAATCCACAGAGGTCAATTTTTATGTGTTGGAGAAGAAGAATGAGGTTCCTACTTGGAAATCTATGGAAGACTGAATAATATCACTAGTGGGGGAAGGACATGTTTTGGAGCATCAGGGCCTGTTCATATAATGAACAAAACAGATGAGCCAGCCTCCCACAAATTATAGAGGTTATGTACTATGGAATGTAATTTTTACTTAGAAACTTATGAATTAAATAGTCTAAATATAAACACATTTTATATATGATTATAAAGATATAGTTTAAAAATAGCACTTTATATTTAAATTTCTTATTTCTTAGGGTCATTTTCCTTAAAAATGATTTTTTTAAGCAAAGTACATTCATTTCTTCATGTCACGGCCTTTACCTTTATCTCCTCTTTTTGAAAAATTGTATATATATGAATATATCTGTATATAATATATATGGCATATAAATCATATATATGGTGCATGATATAACATATACACACATATATATCATTTAAAATTATGTATATGTAACCAAATAATTCTAAATACAGTCTTAGTTTTATCCTTTTATTCTACTATTATTGAAAATGAGGTTGGCATAAAGGAGAAATATACATTAAGGAAAAAAAAATGTCTGCTAAGTTGGTTTTTCCTCCCTTGTAGGCTGACCCTGTTGCATATTTGATAAACCATGGTTACCATGCATTAATGAACTTTCTTCCAGCAAGCTTAACAACTCTTTGTTTAAAATTATTCACTGCTTTTATTTGTGAGTGGCTGCTGATCATAGCTTTGCTACAGCAAAAGAATTGCATCTTATCCCTATATCCTTTTCTGATTTTTGAAATGAACTACTAGTTTTGTCACTTATACCATTCAATAAATAATAGCTGTTGAATGTATTTTTTGAAGGCCATTTCTTGCATTACCTTGGCAATGTCTATTAAATGGCTGATCAATGTCTGTTAGATAGAAAACATAAATTCTTTATAGGAAAATAATTGAACCCTGAGATAGAAGAACATAAATATAAAATACATTGCCTTTAATTCCTTTTCCCATTTCCAAAGTTCACAATCTGCTGGGAGATATTTATTAGAATGATGTATGTGTTTAATTTCATCCAAATAAGCAATAGAAGAAGTTTGAGATCTTAAGCATACCTTGTTTATTACAACTGTACAAATTAGTTGTGATCTATAGTTTCACTCCTTTTTAGAGAAATAGAAGTTTGTCTTTTTTATGCTTTGATTTACATTATTGATCTGGGACCATCTTAATTCTCATGCAACTACATACATCTTCATTATGTCGCAGGAAGCACTGAGCACCTTGCTTCTCTATTTCTTTAGCAATTTCATCAACCTTTTATATTGTGCACTTTGAGTCAGGCAGCAACTAGAGATCAATGTGGAGAATAACAAGGACCTCTCAGGGCTGTAAAATCTCTTCTCTTGAGTACCATTGCTACATTTGTTCCATGAGAAGGAATTTATGAATGCTACTGTTGTATTTTTATGACTCCATAAGCTAGCTTTAAGGCTTGGACTAAATAATTTATACCACTTCTGTTTTGTTAAATCCCTAGTCCTGCCACATTTTTTTTTTCCTTTTTACTTGTAGCTAACTAAACAAGTTCACATCAGTTATAAGCATTTTCTAAACACTTCTTGTGATAGGTTATTCATTTGCCTAAGGAGATGACAAAATTCTTACATGAAGTATTCCAAAATATTGGCATTCTATCTGTGGCAGGGACAACTACTGATGCAAAAGCAAATCATGATCCCATTCCAAAATGTAGTTATTGTTCAAAATTGACAGCCTGACCCATATCAATATTTCCTAGCCATGAAAGGTGAACATAAGAAATGTCTATTTCCAGACAAGGCAATTAAGATTGGATATCATGTCACCACTTCGCTCTTCTTGGTTTTGCTGACTGGATGGCAGTGGACAACCTTGAAAGCCACATGTTGCAGAAGTCAAAGACTCTTTCAGCATCGTTTCTCAATGCTTGTCTCCAGTCAAATCCACTGCCCTTTCTCTTCCTTGCCACAGATCAGGAACAACTACTTTTTCATTTGTGTAATTGAGCAGCAAATTTCTACTGTGGTAAGCCACAGGTGTTTCTAGTGTTTATCTTATTTAATGATACATAGATCATTACCATCATCAATACTACTTCAGTTTATTTTCTGTTACATAGATATTTTATTCATGTTAGGCACTAATCTCCAACTTATATGTGGTAAGAAAAATACTGAAATTTTCATTATTTTGGGATCCAGTAATTCTGAATTATGACCATTCATTATTGTCTTCATTGAAATTTGCCTTTGCAATTTCAATGAATGAATACATAAGTAAAATAATTAGCTAAAATGTTTTTTAAAACCCCTACAGGTATACATTTAACATAACCAAAAATACAGAACATTTGAAGATATATGTTACAGATTAATGAACTAAAAATCAAAGACAAAGAGGCCTGGGTTTGATCTCGAGGTCTGCCTTTTTTTTCTTTAACAACTATATACATTTCTCAGTCCTCATCAAGATAAATGTACTCTTAATCCTTCTCACTTATTTCACCCATCCCTCCACCCACTTCCACTCTGGTAACACCAGTTTATTCTCTGTATTTAAGAGTCTGTTTTTTAGTTTATCTCTGTTTGCTTTGGTCATTTGTTTTGTTTCTTGAATTCCACATATGAGTGAAATCATATGGCATTTGTCTTTCTCTGACATTTCACTTAGCATTATACCCTCTAGCCTCATTCATATTGTTGTAAATGGCAAGATTTCATTCTTTTTTTATGGCTGAGTAATATTTGTGTGTGTGTGTGTACTACAACTTCTATATTCATTCATCTGTAGATAGACATTTGGGTTGCTTCCATATATTAGCCATTGTAAATAATGCTGCAGTAAACATAGGAGTATATATGTCTTCTTGAATTACTGTTTTCCTTTTCTTTGGGTAAATACCCAGTAGTGGAATTACTGGATCATATGGTAATTCTATTTTTCAGTTTTTGAAAAGCCTCTGTACCATTTGCCACGGTGGCTGCACCAATTTGCATTCCCACCAACACAAAGATTCTTTTCTCTATATCCTTACCAATACTTGTTATTTCTTGTATTTTTGATTTTAGCCATTCTGAGAGGTATAAAGTGATATCTCATGGTGGTTTTGATTTGCATTTCCCTGATGATTAGTCATGTTGAGCATCTTTTCATGTGTCTATTGGCCATCTGTATATCTTCTCTGGAGAAATATCTATTCATGTCTTCTTCCCATTTTTAATTGGATGTGATGATTATTAATATTATTTTTTGGTGTTGAGTTATATAACTTCTTTATATATTTTGGATATTAGCCCCTTAATGGATATATCTTCTGTAAACATCTCCCATTTGATAGGTTCCTTTTTTATTTAATTGATGGTTTTCTTCACTATGTGAGGTCTGACATCTTAACTGAATGATTTTTGTATAGGTCATTTAATTTCTGTACTTTATTATTTGAAAAAATAATATGTCAATTATAGTTACTTAAAATGTTACTTTGCATCGACTGAGCTCACTGCTACAACTAATGGGCCTCAGGTAGTTCTGAGCTCACTTTACTGAACAAATTTTGGGTGTTGTTGAGTAGACAGTCAATAGGAAATGAAGGTAGAGGATAACTCTCTCATGAAGTAGAAAAGGATAATCAACAGCATATTATAGGGAGGAAGGGAGTTCAGGGAAAGTCCACCCCCCATGTAAGTAGATTGCTTCACTCCCCATGGAGTTATGGTGAAGCTCACTGAGTATTTCCCTGCTTCCTTTGCTGTGTGAACCATGCCTATCACTCTCTGCTATTAGAGACAATATAGGCTGCTTGGTTTACTTATGAGAGTTTATTGTTCGAAGAGCATTTCACCAGAAAAGTCACCATCAATGTGCCCTGCAGATAATAAAACTTGTTGGAAGATGGCAAGGACAACTCTGAACAATGAGAGAATTTGAACTATCATTGGAAGAATGGTCATTTCCATTATCAGCAGAGTGTATGAATAATCACTGTTGGGTTTTAGCCAATGGCTGTGTGGCTAGGCATGTAGAGTCTAGATATTTGCAAAGTAAAAACTCTCCTCTATGGGTTAATTATGGAAAATGGAGAATTTTGAAGAATTAGAATGAGTTATGTGAAGCCCACCAAAAATCTCATTTGTCAACTCAAAGGCAAGTAGAATGTAGAGGAAAATGCTTAGTTATTCCTACCTGGCTTCCCATTGGGCTAAGAGACAAAACAATCTTTTCCCACTCAATGAAATAGTAAACAAAACAAAGCAAACAAAAACCCAACAACAACAAAAAGCTACACCTGCTGTCACCAAGAAAATAATTTATTGAAAATCTTCTCGAGTTGAATTTCCCAAGGATAAGACCAATACAGAGTAGGTGATTGGATTATTTTGAATTTTTATCAGCAGTCTCCAGAGCTACAATTGGATGCTAACAGGTATTATTCTGTTCTATTCTAGGCATTGCTTGTTCTATAACATACACAATTTCAGATAACACAATTAAAGGTAGGAAACAAAAATCTCAAATTCCCTATCCAGGCCACCTGGATATATTTCTTCTGATCATGATACATACTTTGCTATACAGATATGGTCAAAGAACTGATATTTTATGGAAATAACATATTTATTGTCATCCTCAGAACACTGATTTTTTTGGAAATTAGAATTGGTAATTTAGGGGTGCTTGGGTGGCTCAGTTGGTAAAGTGTCTACCTTTGGTTCAAGTCATGGTCTTAGGGTCCTGAGATTGAGCCCCACATTGGGCTCCCCTGCTCAGTGGGGAGTCTGCTTCTCCCTTTCCCTCTGCCCCTCCTCCCTGCTCCTTGTCTCTCTCTCTCTCAAATAAATAACATCTTAAAAAGAAAGAATTGGTAATTTAGATACTTGATACTTAAATCAGTTAATGAAAAAGATTTTAAGGATTGTCTTAGTACATTAAATAAATTTGTAAAGACATTGAATATGAAATTAAATAGATACAGATTATATTGCAAAAGTTTCTGGGATTGGTATGAAGGGATGTGAAAGAATACAATTATACTGTTGTACATCTTTCTTATTTCACATAATTTTTCTTTAATTTTACTTGATCTGGTGGTCCCAGGCCTAGTTTTAGATTTAGATATATCCAAGGAGGAGCATGCCAATGGCCAAGACATTTAATAAGGCACACTTCTAAAGAGGCTTTAGGATGGGTGATGCCATAGCACATGTAACAAAATCAGAATCACCTAAAAATATTCTATTAACAAGCAGCAGAGAAAGAATATTCTAATTCTTTACCTGAAAAATATCATGACATCTAGTTGTGTGGGTCAAAGGTAGCATAGGTAATGATATTGTCATTTCCAGTGTTGTTGACATATTGTCCACCTGCCATTTAGACATCCACACTATGGAGGGAAAAATATAGGAGGTTAGCCTGGGAAGTACAAAACTGAAAAAAACTAGTTTATTCTTATCCCCTTTCTCCACTCAGGTCACAAAACACAGAGAGACAATTATACCCCTGGTAAGTGATTAGAGAGTTTCACTCTGAAGAAACTGAATAGACCAAGAGAAAAAGACACATGGTCTTTTAGACCACTGATTATACCCTGATGCAAAGGAAAGATGTTCCAGTTATTCAATCACATACTAATGTAAGTGTGGCTGTGAAGGGATTATATAGAAGTAATTAAATTTCCAATTGGGTTCATTCTGAGTTAATCAGGATGGCGTTTATCTCAAGTGGGCCCAACATATTCAGGTTGATATCCTTTAAAGAGGGGCTAGGCCCATCATAAACTTTAGAGACTTGAACCAGCAGCTGGATCTGCAGTCACTCTCCCTTGCCCATGATTCTTTCCGTCTTGACTACCCTGTGGACTTCATGGTGGTTTAGCCAGCGCCATGCTTGTGTAATTATAGTAAATCAAATTTGTGTGCATGTTTATGTGTGCATGTGCATGTTTGTGAGTATATATTTATATAATCTATTGGTTCCACTCCCTGATTCAACCCTGACTGATACAAATCTTGTATCACTAGATAATAATATATCTCACTAAATTTGGTACCTTACCTATTTGAAATTTGGGTAGATGTACACATTTTAAAGAAGAAAAAGCATTCCCTACTGCTTGATTTCAGTCACAGATGCTGCCAGGGTCCAGATAAAATGGAAGTAGTGTGACTTGTGGCCAACCAAAGGAGTCCATTGATATTCAAACATTTAATAAAGAAATCATGGATATTCAAACAAAGTTAAACAATGTGTTGGTCAAAGAAACTATACCTCCCCAGTATTCTACCCACCAGCCATGTGCTTTTACAAATGCCAGATACCCTTCGTTTTTTTCTACAACTGTCTTTGTACCCTACTGCCTTTACCTTTGTCCAAAGCTGCCTGAACCAGTGCTTTGACCTTTAGCTGCAGCCAGCAAACACCACTCTACACATAGAAAGAGCAAGGGGAAGAAGATAGAGAGACTACTGCAGAAAGGACCCTGCAAAATTTTTCAGTATTTTATAATGTTGCATCTAGTAGGACACCATATCCAATAATTGATTGGATGCATAGCAGGAGATTTCTGACTTCTGACACACACTTCCTCTTACTGAGATATGAATTGTGCATTGTTATAATGTTGAAAATAACAAAATCAAATATATTAGATATGATTGTAATATTATGTGTCTATTTTATTTACATTTTGTAGTTTCAGACTGTACTAATATAAAGCATAGAAGATACTCCATTTCATAAAATACATTTTAAAAATTTTAATATTCATGAATGTATCATATAAAGGGAAAAATTATAATAGTTGCTTTTATTTCAAATCTGTAATAATTCTCTAGGGTAAAGACTTATCATACCGCCAATTGTCCCTTAGCTGTCATATATCAAATCTTCCTCAGACTTTGATAGCACTAGTACTTACTTTTTATATCATTGTTTCTTTATAAGGAAGATATTTGGAATTTGGCCTATATATAAATTACTTATGTTCTAGCACCTTTGAAAATTCAGTGTTTCCTCCTCACAGTGATCATGTTCACTCTCTGTTGAAAAAATAAATGAATGAATAAAATAAAGTTCTTGGGTGCCTTTGACTATATCAGTAATGACTCCAGTGTGTGTGATTGCATCTTATCAGAGAGCACCTGATGCATGGTGGAGTTTACCTTAAATGTTTGTTAGATAAAGGAAAATTTACTTTTATTAAAAAGTGCCTCTTTCCATTTCAAAGTCACTGATACTGGGGCATGAATATTCCTGTTTCCTACTTTCTTGCCTGAATTCAAAGTTATGTGATTTAAAAATTAGAAACAAATACTTATTTTCTGTCATTTTATCCCCCATATTTTGTTTAAGAACCTGTGGAAGCGATTTTAAGAGTATTCAGCGGACTTTAAGACTTTAAGACATTCAGCAGATGTTACTGTTAACCTATTTTCAGTTGTAAACTAAGCACTTTGGTCTCCAATAGGGAAGAGCTAAATAGTCCTAGAAGCAAGCTGCAAGACTTAAAGATTGTCTGCAACATCTGGTGGAGGAGCAATAAATGCAGGAGCTATGTAACCCACCCTAACACATCCCATTGGTCACAACATTTTCAATAATAACTTCTAAAATTTTTTTCTTTAGTATTTCTATAGAAGTAAAAGGCAGGCATGATTTCCCATGGGTGTTGAAGAGGAATGCTGCCATATAGCAGAGGACTTTCTGAGCCAGCATCTGCTATATCCGATCCAACGAGTGCATCCCCTTGTTGCATGGAAGGCAATGTCCACGTAATATAGAAAAGTATATGTGTTACACAGAGCCATGGTGATCAGGCTCCCATTAGATACCTTAACCTTGGAATCAGTAGCCAACAAAAGATGGGGTTCCCAAAAAGCTTCCTGTATCTGCTTAGTAAAGACTAGGAATGGAGCAAGTAACAATAGGTGAAGCTCAAAAAGTAGCAGTCAACTGTAGTATAGCATGCTGGCTGGTGCTCCTAGAGGATATACTCTGCCATCAGCTGGATGTTCAGGGAACATAGTGGTATGCGCTACCACAATAAACATTTCCAGTCCACTGTATATTTGTGATGCAAATGCCACCACCACTTCTGTTTCTGAAGATACAATATTCCCTCTGATATTCAGTTTTGGTGACACTCATGTTCCTGAAGCATGGAAGTTGTGGATACCCTTCTCCTTCTTCTGTAGAATATCAAGGGCTCTAGACCTTGTGAAATTTTTCCTTAAGGTTATGACAGGAACAAGTAATGTTGCTATATAGACCACTTTCTGAAACATGGAGAAACAATATGGGAACTTTTATTTTGTGTCAATCTAATAGGTAGAAAGTAGAAACTTACTAATGTCTTTTTTTTTTAAGATTTACTTATTTATTTTTGAGACAATGAGAGAGAGGCGGGGGGCAAGGGACAGAAGGAGAGAGAACTTAAGCAGACTCCACGCTGAGTGCAGAGCCTGAGGTGGCAGGCATGATATCCCATGGGTGTTGGGGTTCGATCTCACGAGCCTGAGATCACAACCTGAGCGAAACCAAGAGTCAGATACTTAACTGACTGCACCACCCAGCCGCCCTAAACTTACTAATGTCTTAATCTGTGTAACTCATTACTTTTTACCTGAGCATCTACTCATTTTCTTATTTATCTTGTCTTCTTATTTTTGGAATGCCTATTCATTTAATTGCCCATTTTATAATTGGATTTCCTGATTTTTGTATGCTTTAAAGGAATTCTTTTCATATTCAAGATACTAAACTGTTGGTTATAGATACTGTAAATATTTTCTTATCCGGTGTCCTTGTGCCTTTAATTATGTGATTTGAGTCCTTTACTAAACAGAAACTCTTAATTTTGATATAGTCAAATACTACCATTTGGCTTCCCTTTTTTTTCTGTCTTGTGTAATTAATTTTTTATCAAAGTCCATCTGTCAGGAATATAGGAGTTAGAAGGGGGGGGGAGACATCTTAAAGATAGCAAGTGTGGATGCTTTTGCTACCACTAGGCTCAAGAGACAAAGCACAAAGGAAGGCGATAATGCCACAGGAAGACATAGAGGAGAAGCAAGCCTCATGGAAGGATCCTGGGCTATTTAATCCAGGTTAGATTAAATACAGAACTCCCATTTAACAGTTACATTTAGATTTTGAATAACTGTTCCTCCCAAGAGCTCATAACTATCAGAAATATGCTGGCTTCTTGCTTTCCCATCCTCTAATCTCCTGAGAGTGACTTTCATTGGCTAACCCAACCAGAAGACAGATGACAAAGGATCCTGGAAAATATAGCTGATAGCCTCAGGAAATAGATCTAAGAGGAAATGGGCTGAAGAACTGATATGGAATCATTTCTACACAAATTTTTAATTAGTCAATTATTTGTGGCTATTCCAGGGATGGTTTCTGCCAATCATATTAGATTGAGTTAAAACCAAAGTATAAAACTGAAAGCTAGAGTCTACGGTAGACGGCATGAAAGCCATAAAGAGCTGTGAATTTGCTTTAAAATTACCTCTACGTGGCAAGAGAATTGCCTGTGGTTTTATTTTTAGTTATTTTTAATTTCTTCAATTTAAATTTTTATTTTAATTCTAGTTACATACAGTGCTGTATTAGTTTCAGGTGTACAATATAGTAATTCAACACTTCCATACCTCACCTTGTGTTCATCATGGCAAGGGCACTCCTTAATCCCCACCACTTATTTCACTCATCCCTCCACCACAGCCCCTCTGGTAACTGTCAATTTTTCTGTATAATTAAGAGTCTGTTTCTTCCTTTCTCTTTCTCTCCCTGTGTTCCTCCCCATCCTTATGTTCTTTTCCCTTTGCTCATTTGTTTCTTATATTCCACATATAAGTGAAATAATATGATATTTGTCTTTCTGTGTCTTATTTCATTCAGCTTATACTCTCTAGCTCCATCCATGACATTGCAAATGGCAAGATTTCATTCTTTTTGTGGCTGAATATTATTCCACTGTGAATGTATGTATAGATAGATAGCATCTTCTTTATCCATCAGTCAGTGGACACTGGGGTTGCTTCCATATTCTGGCTATTGTAAATAATGCTGCTATAAACATATAAACCAACAGTGCACAAGTGCTCCTTTTTCTCCACATCCTTGCCAATAACTTTTGTTTCCTCTGTTGATTTCAGCCATTCTGACAGGTGTGAGGTGATATATCATTGTTTTGATTTGCATTTCCCTGATGATAAGTGATGATGAGCCTCTTTTCATGTCTGTTGGCCATCTGGATGTCTTCTGCCCATTTTTTAATTGTTTGTTTTTTGGGTGTTGACTTTTATAAGTTCTCTATATATTTTGGTTACTAGTCCTTTATCAGATATATCATTTGCAAATATCATCTCCCATTCTGTAGGCTGCCCTCTAGTTTTGTTGACTGTTTCTTCCACTATGCAAAAGCTTTTTATTTTGATGTGGTTCCCATGGTTTATTTTTGCTTATGTATCCCTTGCCTCAGGAGACATATCGTGAAAGAAGTTGCTATGGCCAATGTCAAAGAAATGACTACCTGTGTTCTCTCCTAGGATTTTTATGGTTTCAGGTCTCACATTTAGGTCTATAATCCATGTTTAATTTACTTTTGTGTATGATATACACTTTCTACATTCTTTTGCATGTAGTTGTCCAGTTTTCCCAACACCATTTGTTGAAGAGACTGTCTTTTCCCCATTGGATATTCTTTCCTACTTTGTTGAAGATTAATTGATCATATAATTGTGGGTTTATTTCTGGGTTTTCTATTTTGTTATATTGATCTATGTGTCTCTTTTTGTGCCAGTACCATATTATTTTGCTTACCAGAGCTTTGAAATATAACTTCAAGTCTGGAATTGTGATGCCTCTAGCTTTGTATTTCTTTTTCAAGATGGCTTTGGCTAGTCAGGGCCTTTTGTGATTCCATACAAATTTTAGGATTGATTGTTCTAGTTCTGTGAAAAATGCTATTGATATTTTGATAGGAATTGCATTAAACATTTAGATTGCTTTGGATAGTGTAGACATTTTAACAATATTTTTTTCTTCTAACCTGTGAGTATGGAATGTCTTTCCATTTCTTTGTGTCCTCTTCTATTTCTTTCATCCGTGTTTTATAGTTTTCAGAGTACTGGTCTTTCACCTCTGTTAATTTTTTTCCTAGGTATCTTATTGTTTTTGGTGCAATAAAAATGTATTGTTTTCTTGACTTCTCTTGCTTTTATTTTTTTTTAAAGATTTTATTTATTTATTTGATGGAGAGAGCACATAATTGGGGGAGCACCAGGGAGAGGGAGAGGGAGAAGCAGGTTCCCTGCTGAGGAAGGAGCCCGATGTGGGGTTCAATCCCATGACCCTGGGACCATGACCTGAGCCAAAGGCAGATGCTGAACTGACTGAGCCACCCAGGCATCCCTTGATTTCTCTTTCTGCTGCTTTATTATTGGTGTATAGAAATGCAACAAATTTCTGTACATTGAATTTGTATCCTGTGACTCTACTGAATTAGTTTATGAGTTCTAACACTTTTTGTGTGTGCAGTCTTTAGGATTCTCTATATTTAGTGTCATGTCATCTACAAATAGTGAAAGTTGTACTTCCCTTACCAGTTTGGATTCCTTTTATTTTTGTTGCTTAATTGTTGTGGCTAGGACTTCTAGTACTATATTGAGTAAAAGTGGTGAGAGTGGATATCCTTGTCTTGTTCTTGACCTTAGAGGAAAATCTCTTTTTCCTCATCAAGGATGATGTCTGCTGTGGGTTTTTCATAGATCACCTTTATTATATTGAGGTATGTTCCCTTTAAACCTATTTCGTTGAAGGTTTTTATCATGACTGGATGTTATACTTTGTCAAATGTTATTTCTGTCTCTATTGAAAGGATCATATTGTTCTTATCCTTTCTCTTATTTTTTTTAATTTTTAATTTTTTTATTTTTTTAAAGATTTTATTTATTTATTTGACAGAGAGAGAGAGACAGCGAGAGCAGGAACACAAGCAGGGGGAGCAGGAGAGGGAGAAGCAGGCTTCCCACTGAGCAGGGAGCCCGATGTGGGACTTGATCCCAGGACCCCGGGATCATGACCTGAGCCGAAGGCAGATGCTTAACGACTGAGCCACCCAGGCGCCCCCTTTCTCTTATTGATGTGAGGTATAACATTGATTTATGAATATTGAATCACTCTTGCAACCCAGTAATAAATTCGCCACTTGATGGTGGTGAATGATTTTTTTTAACGTCTTGTTGAATCTTGTTTGCTAGTATTGTATTGAGAATTTTTGCATCTATGTTCATAAGAGATATTGGCCTACACTTCTCTTGAGAGCTTGTTTGGAGGTTCTAGCAGGGGAGTGCAGCTACTCGCATACCCTTGACCGAAGAACGGTCCTCTCCTCTATCGGGGAAGGTCGTCCTCTTCGACAGAGCGTGCAGCTTCGGGAGGGATGCACATGCAGTGGTGAGGGAGGAAGGGGACACTCGCCTAGCCAGCCAGATCAGCGGAATCAACCCTGGCGATCAATGGGGTGACAGATGTCGCAGCCAGATCGCCCTCACATCCTACACTTCTCTTTTTTAGTGGAGTGTTTATCTGGTTTTGTTATCCAATAATGGTCAATAATGCTGGTCTCATAGAATGAATTTGAAAGTTTTCCTCCCTTTTCTATATTTTGGAATAGTTTAAGAAAGACAGGTATTAACTCTTCTTTAAATGTTTGGTAGAATTTCCCTGTGAAGGCATCTCATCCTGGAGATTTGTTTGTTGGTAGTTTTGTTTTGTTTTGTTTTTTGACTCAATTTCTTTGCTGGCTATCAGTCTGTTCAAACTTTCTATTTCCTCCTATTTCAGTTTTGTTGGGTTATATGTTTTTAGGAATTTATCCATTTTGTCTAGGGTTGTCCAAATTGTTGGCATATAGTTTTTCATAGATTGTATTTCTGTGGTATTGGTTGTTATTTCTCCTCTCTCATTTGTGATTTTATTTATTTGAGTCCTTTCTCCTTTTTTTCTTGATAAATCTGGCTAGAGGTTCATCAATTTTATTATTTTTTTCAAAGAACCACCTTCTGGTTTTATTGCTTTGTTCTATTGGTTTTTTTTATTTATTTCTATATCATTTATTTTTGCTCTAATCTTTATTATTTCCTTCCTTCTGCTGGTTTTAACTGTTGTTTGTTGTTCTTTTTCTAGCTCCTTTAGGTACAAGGTTAGGTTGTTTGAGATTTTTCTTGCTTCTTGAGGTAGGTGGGTATTGCTATAAACTTCCCTCATAGAACTGCTTTTGCTGCATCACAGAGGTTTTGGACTGTTATGTTTTCATTTTCATTTGTTTCCATGTACTTTTTAATTTATTCTTTGATTTCTTTTTTGATCCATTCATTGTGTAGTAGCATGTTTTTTAACCTCCATGTATTTGTTCTTTCCAGATTTTTTCTTGTGGTTGATTTCTAGTTTCATAGCCATTGTGGTCAGAAAAGATGCATGGTATGATTTTGATCTTCTTGAATTTGTTGATGTTTGTTTTGTGTGCTAATATGTGGTCTTTTCTGGAGAATGTTCTTGTACACTTGAAAAGAATGTGTATTCTGCTGTTTTTGGATGGAATGTTTTGAATATAACTGTTAAATCCATCTGTTCCATTGTGTCATTATTTCTTTGTTGCTGCTCTATTTAGGTGATCTGTCCATCAATGTAAGTGCGGTATTAAGTCCTCTACTATTATTGTGTTATTATCGATTAGTTTCTTTGTGTTTGTTATTAACTTATTTATGTATTTGCATACATAAATATTTAATGACAGTCTTCAAATCACTCTCTGGTTTAATGACTTGGATGTGGATGATATCTAGTTAAAAATGTGGGATGGGGTGAGCTCAGGGTCCTCCTACTTTGCCATCTTCCCAAGATCCCCCGGCTTGTGTTTTTAATTCTATATCCTAAAAGTGCTGCTAATTTTAATTCATCACAAGCTGTTACAATTAAGAAAAAATTGAAATTTTATTTGAAGGCAAAACGCTATAAGTTACTGGCAAATTAAATGCTTTCCGGGTAATTCATTACCCACAAAATAAATTCTATTTAAGATTAAAGCTTATTGCATGATATTAAACCCATATCACAGCAGAACAATTTTTTTTTTTTTTTTAGATTTTTATTTGAAAGAGTGTGAGAGAGAAAGAGAGAATAAGCAAGGGAAGGGGCAGAGGGAGAAGCAGACTCCCCGCTCAGCAGGGAGTCTGATATGGGATTCAGTCCCAGGACCTTGGGATCATGACCTGAGCTGAAGGCAAGAGTTTAACTGGCTGAGACCCTCACAGAACAAAATTGAAAGTAAGCCCCACATTATCTTCCATGTAGACTCTAAAGGCTTTGGTTTTTAATTTCTGATATTTAGTGATTAGCTCAACAGGTTGAGGTTTCTGCTTTAACTTGGGTAATGCTTTTGAGTGTTGGGGATAAATAAAAAAAATATATAATCTCTGACTTCAGTGTGCATGTGTATGTATGTGTGTGCTGTGATATGTAAATAACCTACAATGAGAGGTTGCTGATTCAATTTTTAAAATATTTGGACCAAATAGTCCCTGTTGTCTCTGAGACTTAAAAATATATGACATATTTAGTTATAAAATTAGACAAACACATTTGTAAGTGATAAAGCAAGGAAAATGATCATTTCTTCTAGATTGCTGGATTCCATTATGCACACTCTCATTGTTTCCTCAGGCAGAGTCTTTCTCAAACACAATCACTTTTTACTTCTTTTGGAGCTTTAGCATCATTTTTATATGAATCAAATATATTTGAGTTCAAACACAGACCACACACACACACACACACACACACACACACACATATACACACTCCAAAACAACCTGGAAAGAAAATGTAATATTTAATTCTTTTTAGAGACCATGAATATGAGAGATTTAGCTAGTATTAAAGCTGGCATTATTTAAGTTCATCTCATGTTTTTCCAAATTCTCTAGAATACTGACTGAATAATGTGTGAAAGAAATTTTCACTGTAAAACATAATTAGAAATTACTAAACATTGGAAGAAAAAGTCACAGTGTAATTTTATGAAGTATAATATAGCTTTTAGATTACCTGAAAATTCCAGATACTTTTAACTCTTTAATTGTGTTACATATTTTACAGTAAAACATAACTTTTCTTTGACGTTTATGTCAAAAATATGTCCAATAGTTAAGGATTTTATTTATTTATTATTTTTTAAAAATAATTTATTTATTGGGTGCCTGAGTGGCTCAGTCATTGAGACTTCAGCTCAGGTCATGGTCTCAGGGTCCTGGGATCGAGCCCCATATTGGGCTTCCTGCTCAGTGGGGAGCCTGCTTCTCCCTCTCCCACTCCCCCTGCTTGTGTTCCCTCTCTCGCTGTGTCTCTCTCTGTCAAATAAATAAATAAATAAAATCTTTAAAAAAAAAGAATTTATTTATTTTAGAGGAAGAGAGAGAGAGAATATTGAGCACGCTTCCTGCTAAACACAGAGCCTTATGCAGGTTTCAGTCTCACAACAGATGAGATCATGACCTAATCCGAAAACAAGAGTTGGATGCTCAACTGACTGAACCATCCAGGCACCCCTAGTTAAGGATTTTAAAAATAAGCTTGATGCTTTATTTATATATGTATAAAAGATTCCCAAGTGAGAATATTATACCTCTCCCTCTTTGCTTCTTTTAGTTGTCTTTTTTATTCTCTATCTTTAAAGTATGTTCATTCCAGATCAGGACTTTTTAGGTATATATTGTTTTGTTTTAATTAAAGATTAGTGAATTCTAGCACCTATTTCATTCATACATTTGAATTTGAGCCACTGAAGCTAAAAATAAGACTTTTTATGGAACCAATACTCTTTCTACATCCATTTCTATATTATATGATAAATATGTAAACACCAAAAAAATAAAAGCTGAACTTGACCTACTCAGGAATAAATAGTGTAGACAGCATTTCAATTAACAAATTTTTCCTCTTTGGAAATGGCATCAAATAGAGTGATTTTATTTTATTTTTTTAATGTGGCAGATAGTGTCCCTTTTGAAAATACGGGGTAAAAGAACATTTTTATAATCACATTAATTCAATAATCAAGGAAAACTATCTTTGAAAAGTCAAGGAAAAAAGTACAGTGCAGGTATTTTGTCTTTCTACTTTATCTCTTGTTTTTGTTTGTTTGTTTGTTTGTTTGTTTGTTTTTTACTCTAAAAGAATAAGGAGAAAAAGCTTCTTTTGGCTCCCTATAGTTTACATTACACTGTCTAGCAGAGTTAATATACTATGGTTTGTGTCCTCAAACTTGCACAAACTACTACAGATTGCAAGAACATTTTGGTCTCTGAGCAGCATTTCAAGTCAAACATTACAGTCTTGTAGACCATTTCTGTGACTAATCTCAAGCAACAGTACTGGTGTTATGGCTATCTTTTAGAGATTGAAGTGCTGCTAAACTGAAAATGAAATCCAATATTGTAAGGATAAGCCTATTGAATTACTCCAAAAGAACGTTGTCAGAGGAAATCATCAATATTTATTTTCTCAGTAAATTTATATGTTAAAATTGCATTTATTTTATATATAAGGATTTGTCAAACCTAACTGATGAAATTATTAAAATACACAGAACTAGTTAAAGAAATTCATGTGCTAGAAATGTTGAGATGGAAAAGGAAATAGATATTTAAGGGGAAAAAACAAAACAAACTTACCAGATTCAAATACAACACACACAAAGGTTTTAAATAAAGAGAGTTAAGAAAGTTCAAATCCATAAAGAAATAATAAAAGATTATAAACTGGTAAGAATTTCAAAAAAAAAGAAGAAATAAAGTAAAAAGACAAAACACCTGCATTGCAGAGCGCCTGGGTGGCTCAGATGGTTAAGCGTCTGCCTTCGGCTCAGGTCATGATCCCAGGGTCCTGGGATCGAGTCCCACATCACGCTCCCTGCTCCTTGGGAGCCTGCTTCTCCCTCTGCCTCTCTCTCTCTCTCTCTCTCTCTCTCTTTCATGAATAAATAAAAATAAAATAAAATAAAAAACACCTGCATTGTATGTTTTTTCCTTGACTTTTCAGAGATATTTTTCCTTTGAAATAAATAAATAAATAAATAAATGTAAATAAAACTTTCTCTTTATTAACAAATCCACAAAATAAAAAATGTAAAATCCATTCCTTTTTAGGCTTTAAAGTGCAAAAGAAAAAGAAAAAGAACATATTTAAATTAAATATAATTAAATAGTATTTAAGAATTTAGGTAGTGTTTTGATAGGGTATGATAAAATATAATAAATATTATAAAACAGCAGTAAAAATAAAATCAAAGAAATTAAAATGACCAGATAGTAAATGAATTTTATACTAATATTCAAATGATATTAAATGTTTAGTTCATAAGGGAATAAAGCAAATCTAACCTAGAATATAAAAAAAAAGGCAAAGCCTCATTATATTGATTTTCTTTAAGGAATTAAAGATATTATCTAAACAGAATATTTTTAAAAATGGGTTTGTAAAGAGATCATTCATACCTTTTGACATCTATATTCATCAAGAAATAAATATGCAGAGTATATAATAATGTTAGTGAGTTACTGAGTTTACTATTTCAATGTAGATATTAATCAAATTAAATTTCTCATCTACTCTAGGATATTGCTCTAGCAATTCCCAATTTTCTCTTCCAAGTTGTGATTTTTTTTTTTTTTTTTGCCCAAGGTCCCACAACACATGCAAAATCAGAGACATGTTGGTGGCGTTTTTGGTGGTCTTCTCCACCAAAGGAGAAGAGAATTAACAAAATTAATTGAGGGACCCCACTGAGGGAGGGTCCCCTCAGTGCTGAAACTGAGGTAAGTGTAACTGGGAAGGGCATATCTACCAAAGTGTGGGGGTGAGGGGGTGTGAGGGTGGGGGATGTGGGTTGCTGTGAGCAAGGTAGGTAGTGGGTGTGAGTGCCTTGCTGGTTCCTTCACTTGGCCTTGTATTTATGCTGGGGTCAAGGCAGGGAACTGGTGCCTGCCAGCTCCTTTGTTCTTGGAGTGGTCTCTTTGTGATCTCTGCCTCTCTGGACCATGCTTTGAGATGAGTAAATAACTCCCTCCCATCTGCCCCTGGTGTTTCTCAAACTGCTGCTTTCTTTCTACGTTTCTGTTGGCTGTTTGTCACGCTGTCTCATTAAGGGCAGGGACTCTACTTCCTAATACCCTCTGAGTTCTCCCAGAGTAGAGCCCACAGATTTTTAAAATTCCAGGCCTTAAGTCCTGCTGGTTGTAAGAACTCATAAGATTTGGGCCCTCTTCCTTTCAAAGCCAAGTGTTATGGGGATTTGACTTCCCCATGCAGGCTCCCCAGTTTAATAGTCTGTTTTTCACCTTCTCCATGCTACCAGCTCCCTCTCTACTGCAGAAAGCCATGGTGCATTTTGCTCCCCAACTGCATCTTCACCCTTCCTACCTTCTTAGATTTGGCCTCTTCTCTACCTTTAGTTGTGGGGTTTGTTTTTCCAGTGTTCAGATTGTTTTGTGGGTTATTTATGCTGATGGCAGTGTTATCTAGTTGTACCCATGGGATAAGGTGAAGTTAGTGTCCTTCTACTCTATCTTCCCAGCCTCCCCCCATTTATGATATATTTTTAAATAATGCTTAACTTAAGGAGCTTGCCTTGCTGTTTTTGTTAATTCTCTTAGGAATTTTATTACCTTCATGTCATTGTTACAAGCTTAAATAATTGTTAGTTTCTAAGCAAGAGTATTTAAAAATTTCACACTTTGATGTGAACAAAAGACATCATGTGATGTCAGGAAAACCTGCCTGATATTTAGGCATGTTATTTATTTATTAGACTCAATACTTGGTCTAATATATACATACATATGTAGTTAAATATACATATGTAATTAAATATGTATATTTAATTATATATATAATTTTTACTTATAATAAAAATTTTCATTATCTTTTATATGGGTGTGTAAAACATCAGCATAACCAGCATTTACCTCCCTGTAGGTAGAACATCAAAGAATTAAAGTCAGAAAAGAGCTGGAAAACATAGAATGCTAATATAAGTAATTAGATACTAAATAAATATTTGTTCAATGAATGAGTATATAGGCAAACTTGACATGAGAGAAAAAAGACTTATGACCTCTATTCTATAAGGGTATAGTGAGAATTTTTTATTTAAACACAACTTCAGAATTCACTAAGACTTACAAAACCAAATAGAAAACAAGAAAATAATTTAAAAGTATGACTCTAGGAGTGCCTGGGTGACTCACTTGGTTAAGTGGTTGCCTTTGGCTTAGGTCATGATCTCAGGGTCCTGAAATTGAGCCCCACATTGGGCTCCCTGCTCAGTGGGAAGTCTGCTTCTTCCCTTCCCTCTGCTGCTCCCCCTGCTTGTGCTCCTTGCTTCTCTCAAACAAATAAATAAAATCTTAAAAAAAAGTATGAGTCTAAGTTTGAGATGCTAGCAAATATAATCATCTAAATTCAAAGAATTCCTTCTATGTAGAGGGAATATGCTATTATTTTATGTAGATTACTTATTTGAATTCCAACAAAATTTATTTGAGATATTTTTCCATTGTATTGATGAAGGGATTGAGGCTAAGACATATGAATATGCCAGAGGTGACATAGTCATTAAAAGAATTCTTGAGACCATCTGTTTCTGGAGACAGTAATTGGTTCTTCCTATAAATTTAGTTTAAGTTTTCTGAATAATTCTAACAGTAAATGCTAATTTCAGTTCAGCTGATTAATGAATAAGTCTAACTTGATGGATATATGAATCACTAGCTTTGATGTTTGACTTGTAAATGGTAGTGTTTTCTATCTGTATATAATAAGCCTGAAGTACATTCTGGCAGTACCAAATGGATTTTTCATTAGATCAGTGTAAGATAGGAACAGTATAAATTAGCCATTGTTTACACATAAGAAAAAAATAATATAAATATTCCCAAATTATTCCTCACTCTAAAGGAAATAGTATACATATGTATTTTGCATGCAGAATGCAAAGGCATACAATTCATCCGTTATTTACATATTATTCTTTGAAAGTCAGTTTATGTGGCGTTCTATTGGAACGATGCGACAGGTGCATGGCTGCATGGTCGAAGGTGGAGAACTTCACTGAGGCCATATTACAAAGCACAGTTCAATAAACTTGGGTATTGCAAAATAATACACACATTTTAGGTGAGATCTGAGTAAGCCTTCCATTTTTTGTTGCTGTCAATAAGTTGAAAGAGAGACTTGTCATTTTTGTTTAAAATAGTAAAAGTGCTTTCAAATGAATGTTTTTGTGACAAGGTAGACTGTTAAATTGTCTTTTGCACCTTGCAGTTTGACCATTAATCATATAAATATGGAGCAGTAACATTGAAGAGGTGTGTTTCTAGCTATAACAAAAGCATCCTTGTCACAAACGTCAGTTGTATATTCAGCAAGAAATATGAAAGTAACACAACATTATTTTGGCTCTAGAGAAGGACTTACTCATACTGTTCACTAGAAAATACACTTTTAGATTATTTCTGTTGAGAAATCTGGCAGTTTATCTTTCACTCGCAGTATCCCATCCCTCACTGCCATGTGCCTGTTTTAGAAGACTTCAAGGTACAGTATATGGGGAAAAAAAGACAAAAAACCATATGATACTCAGATTTTTTTAAACATTTGGATTAACTAATCATATTGCAAATCTTAAAATCTGTTAAATGTAGAGTTCCAGAAAGATTTGCATTTTTTCCTTGTTTTTCATATTGCTGCAGCATCTTAATCAATTTAACAATTTTACTACCTCAAAGGAACTGGATCATTTATATTTATATTTTAAAAACTCAAAAATTTTGCTAACAGCTTATTAATCTAACCAGTTTTATTGTATTTCCTTTATTGTGTTAGATCCTTGGCTATGGATTAGTTGCTCAATAGAGACTTTGAGCAATTATCCAGGTAAGGACAGTGCTTCTCAGTGCCTTCCTGTCCTCTTGATTTCCATTTCCTTCATTCAGATATTTTAAATGGATTTTTTCAGGGTTTAACTGAATTATTCACCAACCAATGTGCTCTCTCCACATATTACATGAAGATAATATCTAAAGTGGCCCTCACTCTGGTGTCTTTTCCATATTCCTTAGAATTCTTACATAAATGAAGTAGAATTTCACTATAGAGTTACTATCTTCATTCATGTGTTCTTGTACAGAATGTACTAGAGCTTTAACATTATGGATAGCAAAAAATTATAATTTTTATCATATCAGAGTAGGCGGTAAATACATCAGTGCCATATATGAGAAAAGGCATATAACTACTGACTTTTTAAATTGCTTTTAATACTTATTTGTATATTCTTTACCCTCATTCCTTTAGGAAAAATGACTAAAATGAAGCTCTTTCTTGATTCTTTGATTTTTATTTATTTTTTCAAGAATAGTATCTCTACAGGGGCGCCTGGGTGGCTCACTCGGTTAAGCATCTGCCTCCGGCTCAGGTCATGATCCCAGGGTCCTGGGATGGAGTTCCATGTCAGGCTCTCTGCTCAGCGGGGAGCCTGCTTCTCCCACTCTCTCTCTGCCTGCTTGTGCTTTCTCTCTGTCAAATAAAGAGATATAAATGTAAAATATATCTGTATACTATTTCCTTTAGAATGAGGAATAATTTGGGAATATTTAAGAATTATTTTTCTCTTATAAAAAGATAAATAAAAATCTCAAAAAAAGAATAATGTCTTTACAATACCACTGTGTATTTTCCTCAAAGCTTTGTTATGAGAACAACAAAGAGAAATGCTAGAAATGTGTGTTATAAAGTAATAGCGGGATATGTACAGTCAGACGTATTAAAACATCTCTTATAGTATTCATAAATCTTGGTATCTTTTCTGAACCATAAATAGGTATCACTTTCTACTCTCTCTTATCTGGATCCCTTTATCCCTTTATAAGGAAATCTATTGCCAGAGTAGTAAGGTTCAAGGTGATAGCTCATTGTGATCCTCAGGCAAGTACTGATGTGTCTTTTTACCACTATAGATAAGTTTATATTTTTTAGAGATTTATGTAAATGAATTCATGCAGTATGTACTCCCTATTATTTGACTTCCTTCACTCAGTATAATTATTTTGATATTTATCCAAGTTCTAGTATGAAATAGTTTATTCCTTTTTATTACTGAGTAGTATTTTAATTTTTTTCTTAAGCAATTATATAAAGTTTCTCAGGTCATGTCTCTAACACCTTAGATAATGTTCTAAAAAATGTCAATATGTTATATTGTTAAAAAAAAGACATTTCTACAATTTAGCCAAATTAGTATATTCTAAATGAAACTAATCTTAGAATTCATAGAATTCATTTGATATCATAATTGGAACAGTTGGTTTTTTGCTCATGTATAGCAAAAACTGCATATTTAAAGAAATGCACAATAAAAAATGAAGTTCAAAAATATAGCTCTCTTGAGATACTGAACAATAATGAATTATAGAAAGTTCTGTTATAAATGAAATAAAATGATAAATGGCCAAAGTAAAATGGGAGGTAATTATATTTGTTGATAAACAATATGATTAATAAATTAAGTTCACTTGCCAAAAAGAACAATGGTATGCTAAATTTTTTAAACAGAATTTCAGATAGTATATTACTTTTTTATTTCTCATGTGAAATAAAAAAAGTAAGCAAAATTATTTGAATTAATAATTATTGAAGGGAACACAACCAATTTTTAAATGTTTCCACTAGAAAATTATTTTATGCCTGTTAGGCATGTAAATTGGGCCGCCATCTGGCTTTTAATAATATGATGATTCTCCAATGACTCCATGAACAAACCACACTTCATTCAAATTAATTATAAAACCCAAATAGTCACAAACAAAGCTTCTGGTATTCCATGTAATTGGTCCATCCTGGAGCCACTTAAAATATGGCTATGCAAATTTAAAGGTACATAATAGATAACAGAAAACATTTCAAAAGGAAATGAAGACGTGGTCATTGGATAAGAACAGCTTGCAAATGGAGTATTCAGATTTTGAGAGTTTCAAGTATTCATCAAAAATAAAATTAAGCTAAAATATAAGAAAATGAAGCTATAAGATAAATATAGTAATACAGTTGTGCATGTCTGCCACACATGCTTAAGACTTCTTTAAAATAAGATGCTTAAGTATGAGAACAAGTATGATGAGTAAATCACTTAGTAGGGAGTGAGGTTTATACTATACTGGTTTGCACTGGTGTTTATGCATTCATTCAGAAATATATTAAATTCTCATTATGAATAAATGCCAAGTTAGGTGTTGATTTGACATTTGTAAACAAAACAAATATACTCTGTCTTCATGGAGTTTACAGTCTAGTTGTAATTCAGGAAATTTACTGATATAAAATATGTAATTATAAAAAGTGGCAACAGTGATGAAGTAACTAAAGAAATAACAGGGTAAATTACTCTATACTGAGCTAGTTAAAGCCTGTCTGAGGAGTTTAATTTTAGCTGAGCTTTGAAAGAACAGTTTATATGAGTAAAATAGAAACATAAAATATAGGAAGAGCTGCTCTTCCAGGGCAATATTTATTTTTTAAAATTTATTCATTTATTTTAGAGGGGGGTAGAGAGCGTGCGTGGAGTAGAGAGGCATAGAGGGAGAGGGAGAAAGAGTCCCAAGTAGACTCCATACAAAGTACAGAGCCCAACATGTGGCTTGATCTCATGATAGGCACTATGTTGTTTTTTTTGTTTGTTTGTTTGTTTGTATTTTCTCATGCAAACATGTATTACTCTCCACCTTTTTCTTCTTCATTAAAAAAATTGTTTTCTTCCATAGGTCTTTCAAGCAAGAGACATTTGACAGCCTTAAACAAATATGATGTCTTAAACAATGGTTTTGCTAAAAACCAGAACAGTCTTTTTTATTGTTATGTTAATCACCATACATTACATCATTAGTTTTTCATGTAGTGTTCCATGATTCATTGTTTGCATATGACAACCAGTGCTCCATTCAGTATGTGCCCTCTTTAATACCCATCACCAGGCTAGCCCATCCCCCCACCCCCCCTCCCCTCTAGAACCCTCAGTTTGTTTCTCAGAGTCCATAGTCTCTCATGGTTCATCTCCCCCACCTATTTCCCCCCTCTTCATTTCTCCTTTCCTCCTGTCTTCTTTTTTTAACATCTAATGTATTATCTGTTTCAGAGGTACAGGTCTGTGATTCAACAGTCTTACACAATTCACAGTGCTCACCATAGCACATACCCTCCCCAGTGTCCATCACCCAGCCACCCCATCCCTCCCACCCCCCACCACTCCAGCAACCCTCAGTTTGTTTCCTGAGATTAAGAATTCCTCATATCAGTGAGATCATATGATATATGTCTTTCTCTGACTGACTTATTTTGCTCAGCATAATACCCTCCAGTTCTATCCACATCATTGCAAATGGCAAGATTTCATTCCTTTTGATGGCTGCATAATATTCCATTGCATATATATAGTACCTTTTCTTTATCCATTCATCTGTCGCTGGACATCTTGGCTCTTTCCACAGTTTGGCTATTGTGGACATTGCTGCTATAAACATTGGGGTGCACGTACCTCTTCAGATCCCTACATTTGTATCTTTGGGGTAAATACCCAGTAGTGCAATTGCTGGGTCATATGGTAGCTCTATTTTCAACTGTTTGAGGAACCTCCATACTGTTTTCCATACTGGTGTTTACTGCACCAGCTTGCATTCCCACCAACACACAAACAGTGTAGGAGGGTTCCCCTTTCTCCACATCCCTGCCAACATCTGTCATTTCCTGACTTGTTAATTTTAGCCATTATGACTGGTGTGAGGTGATATCTCATTGAGTTTTTTTTTAAGCTTTCACAATTTTTATTAAATCCTAATCTAATATAACAGTATCTGATTTTATAGACATCATCCCATGGTAAACATGTTTAATAAGTGAAAGTAAATCAGACATCGAAGTCATTATTCTCTGCAGACTAAGCAATAAGGTAACTACACAGAACACTATAGGTAACAACATACACTTACTTGCTCAGAGTTTTCATACAAGTCATGTTTTTTTAATCAAACTATATCTCCTAATATTTAATACAGTAGAATTAGTGATTGTAACTCTCATATAATATTTTAATTACAAGTACTTTATTGAGATAACTAATATTTTGACAGTTTCACTGACTTTCCAAATTAGTATAATATATTCAAGAAAGAGAACAAAAAAGTGAAATGAAAACTGAACATGACATTAAAGGAAAATGAAGTAAAAAAAAAAGGGAAAGTGAAATATCACTGGGGTAGAAAAATCCAACAAGTCTAGACATCGGGCTGGAAGAAAACAGATCAACTATGGATTTCACAAGTCAGAGTTTATAAATTCAATGCAGTACAAATCCTTTGAATGTAAAAGCCAAGGTGAAACCAACAGGTCTATAAACTGTTACTTTTGGCCTTAAACAGTACCAACCCTTGATCAAAAAGGCCACAACAGTTAAGACTGTATTACTTGATTTTATTTTATACTAGGTGGCGGGCACAAAGCAATCCTCCTTAATAAAGTTGACAATTAGCTTCACTCAGAACACTTTTAATAATGCACATAAAAAAAGTATTCATCTTACAAATTGTTCTGCAATCCAAATATACAATAGCTTAACGTTTAGAAAACAAAAGCCAATGTAAAAAGACAGATTAAAACAACTAGAACAGTACAGGTTTCATGTGGCTCTGATTTTACAGCTTTCTTACTGCGTCATCAATGTCTGCAATCTGTTCCTTCAGCTGGCTCCATTGCTCGGGATTTAAAGAAATACCTTTTCTTCCAGGTTTCATTTCACCTTCTGGATCCATCCAATATTCTCTAATATCAATTAGGACTTTCCCTTTAAAGTCCCGAACACTGAGGTACCTCATTTTCCCAAACTGGAACATGTTATCATCTCTGCTGTTGCTCTGCTTAGAGGACGACAGGGCTCTTGAAGTTTCACCAGTCTTTTGCTTCTTCACAGGTTTTTCTGGAGTAGCTTGCTTTTTCCTCTTTAACTTTTTGTCAACCTCACTGTCAGAATCACTGCCAGAAGAACTTGAAGAAACAAGTCCCTTTGATTTAGGCCTTGCTCCACTCTCGCAGCCGAACCTCTTTCTGCTCGCTCACTTGCCTCTCATTGAGGTTTTGATTTGGATTTCCCTGATGCCGAGCAATGTTGAGCACTCTTTCATGTGTCTGTTGGCCATTTGGATGTCTTCTTTGGAAAAATGTCTGTTCATGTCTTCTGCCCATTTCTTTTGTTCTTTGGGTGTTGCGTTTGATAAGTTTGATAAGTTCTTTATAGATTTTGGATACTAGCCCTTTATCTGATATGTCATTTGCAAATATCTTATCCCATTCTGTTGGTTATCTTTTGGGTTTGTTGACTGTTTCCTTTGCTGGGCAAAAGCTTTTTATCTTGATGAAATCCCAATAGTTCATTTTTGCCCTTGCTTCCTTTCCCTTTGGCAACATTTCTAGGAAGAAGTTGCTGCAGCTGAGGTCAAAGAGGTTGCTGTCTATGTTCTCCTTTAGGATTTTGATGGACTCCTCTCTCATATTTAAGTCTTTCAGCTATTTTGAGTCTATTTTTGTGTGTGGTGTAAGGAAATGGTCCAGATTCATTCTTCTGGATGTGGCTGTCCGATTTTCCCAACACCATTTGTTGAAGAGACTGTCTTTTTTCCGTTGGACATTCTTTCCTGCTTTGTCAAAGATTAATTGACCACAGAGTTGAGGGTCCATTTCTGGGCTCTCTATTCTGTTCCATTGATCTATGTGTCTGTTTTGTGCCAGTAGATAGGGCACTATTTTTAAAGACAATTTTCTTTTTTAGTTCACACGATCTTCTTTCAATAATACATCTGTATACATTACTAGATATTAAACGTATAATTATAGTTACTTTGTTAGAATCTAAGTTACCAAAGCATTTAAAAATGCAGTTAAACTGGTTCACTTTAGGGGTTCCTGGGTGGCACATCTCAGCGTGGGACTCTTGGTTTTGGCTCAGGTCATGATCTCAGGGTCCTGGGATCAAACCCCGAATGGAGCCCCATGTGTTGAGCCCCGCATCATGTTCTGCACTCTGCGGAAGGTCGGTTACGGATTCTGTCCTTCTGCCCCTCCTGCTAGTGTTTCTTTCTCTCTAAAATCAATCAATCAATCAATCATCAATCAAACTTTAAAAAAGATAAAATGGTTCATTTTCAAGTTTAAAATACCAAGCCCATATTTTATTCTGAGCAAAGATTCAATTCTTTAAATAAGGATGAGTAAATGAAATTATAGTAACAAGATGCTGTAGTATTCATGTACCTGAATATCACTTGACATTTCCAGCTGAGGTCTGTTTGAAATCCAGTGTGTAAAATACCCCAGGGTCACACCCAGTACTTCAAACTTAATATAACCAGAACTAAGTCTAACAACTACTTACCAGAATATATTTTTCTTTTTCTCCTTGGTCATTCTGTTAAAAATGACACCTTACAGTTTCAAAATTTCCAAGTGCACAATAGTTTTTCCTCCTTTATCGGTTATTTACAAGTTTAAAAGTTTGAATGATTTAATGCCTATATTACTGCAAATCAGTTTTCATTAGCAAGGCCACTAATGTATTTAAATCTTCTCTATCTCTTGCTTCAATGTCTCTAACAGACAATTGTGTTGCTCACTAGTATTCCACGACTAGCTTCAGCTCCTTCAAATAAACCACTCACCCTAGCCCAAAGTAAGTTTGCTGAATCATAGTCCTTCTCAACTTACAAAACCAGACTGGTTAAATACTAGTCTCTGAAAGTACCCTACACTTTTCTGTTGTCTTGTGCGATGCTACTTTCCGTTTTCTTCACTCATCTATTAGGAACCAACTATTATATATGTCTAACTCTTCCTCATTTTAAAGCTTTCATTGTTTTTAATAGAATATATCTTTTTATTTTTTTAAATACTACAGGTTTTTATAGTTATAGAATTTATGGCATTTCACTTAAATTATACTTAGTCGCATGCGTTCTGCTTTCTCCTAATAAGTTGGGAGTTTGTGAAAATGAACTAGAAGAGTACATTGCATGAAGTACAAATTAGTGATTTTTTTCTGGAGTTGAATTTTGAGAAAAGTAAATTTCCAGTTTCATTTAATATAAATCACTTAATGTAATATCAGATTGAAGTGTAGTATATGTTTTGGTGAACAGAGATTGCTTAACTGACCTTTAAACAAGAAAGGGCTTGTTAATGGATTCTTCCTTAATTGTTTTCATATTAGTTTATAGATCTGTCACTCTGTATACAGTTCTGTTCTAGGTAGAAATGATCCTAGATATTGCAATGAGTAGTAAAACAAAGCTTTCACACCACAGTCACTTTTAAAATTGCAGTGGAATGTCTTTCACATAGTAAGTATTGCAGAGTCTCTTTCAGTATACTCCCTAACAATCCAATGGGGTATACTCAAGGACTTCATTTATCACATTATAATCTTCCAAAGATAATTTTTTAAAAAAGGTTGACTCAAAGTTGTAATATCATTTAGGGAATATAGGTCTCTCATGCTTTACATTTTACTACATTCATAAACTATAAATTTATATACATGTGTACAGTGTATTCAATAAAGTTGGAATATCCTGTAATAATCTATTAATATTGTATTTTCATATCCACTCTAATAGGGCCACTTGTACTTATTCATATATGTTCTTTAGTAATTTACATTCCCACCACGAGTGCACAAGTGGTCCCTTTTCTCCACATCCTCACCGAGACTTGCTATATATTGTCTTTTTGATACTAGCCATTCTGACTGGTGTGCGGTGGTAGCTCATTGTGGTTTTGATTTGCATATTCCTCATGATTACTGATGTTGAGCACCTTTTCATATATCTATTGGTCACCTGTGTGTCGCCTTTGGAAAAATACCTATTCAGATCCTCTGCCCATTTTTTAAATCAGATTGTGTTTCGTTGTTAAGTTCTTTATGTATTTTGGATATTACACTCTAATCAGATATGTAATTTACAAATATCTTCTCCCATTTACTAGGTTGTTCATACATTTATTTTTAATCTAAATATGTGTTCCTATTTAAAGTAAATTTATTGTAGATAACAGTTCTGACATGTTTTTTTGACATTTTCTGACACTTTATGTCTTTTAATTGGTACACTTATACCATTTCCACTGAAACTGATTACTGATATATTTTGATTATTATCTATCATATTTGTTAATGGTTTGTTTCTATTCTTTTTTTGTCCTTTGAGTTTTTATTTATTTATTTATTTATCTATTTATTTGAGAGAGAGAGAGCACAGAGGCAGAGGGAGAAGCAGACTCCCCACTGAGAACCCTGAGATAATGACCCCAGCTGAAGGCAGACATTTAACTGACTGAGCCACCCAGGCTTCCCTGTCCTTTGAGTTTTTAACGGAGCATTTTACATGATTCTATTTTCACAGTGTATCAGTTTAAATTTTTTTAACTTTTTTTAGTGGTTATCCTAGAGTTTGCATTATACACTTAAAACAAATTCTGGTCCACTTTCAAATAATACTATATCACTTCACAGGTAGTATAAATGTCTTATAATAACAAAAGTAGTCCTAATTGTTTCTTCCCATACCTTTTAACATTGCTGCCATTCATTTTGCTTATATATACATATATATATATATATATGCTTATAAGCATACATAGTTGAATAGTGATTCTATTTTAAACTTGTATATGTTCTATCAATTAAGAATATTTTTTTGTTTTCAATTCTATGGTTTTCCTTTCTTCATGTAAATCTGAGTTTCTGCTTTATATCATTTTACTTATCTCTAAAGAACTTCTTTTAACATTTGTTGCAAGGCGGGTCTACTGGCAATAAAGTGCTTCAATTTTCTTTTAGTGAGCTTATGTCTCTGGACTGGAAACTTCATACATGCATCTCAGTCCTCTACCCTGAACCCAGAGGTAAGACAGAAAGGCTACAGTGGGATGGAGTTTGATACTTCCCTTCCTCCCCTTGGAAGGAAGGTTGTCAATGACGCTCTGATAAAACCCAAACAGGTTATGTTCTACTTAATTTCTCCATTGTTAAGAAAAACAGAATGCTCTGTCTTCTTTCAAGATGGATTCTTTGCCTGTCTCCCTGCTCAAAGCATAAGGGATTTTTCTCTGAGATTCACTGTGAGAACTTTTAGACATCCATGAAGCAAAACTCACAGAAGAATGGGAGACCCTTTGATGACTGGGTCCCTCTGGAATTTTTAACAATCAGAATTGTCCACACTGAGCCTCCAGAAATTTGGCAATTACGAGTAGATTTTCCTTCCTGGACAGTGCTCCCCACAAAGATAGCTAGGGTTAGCTGTAATTCTCCATGTTCACCTGTTGGTGTTTCCAGTTTTTAGTGTAGCAATTTGCCTGCAACCTCACTTGTCGGACAGATCTAAGTATTACTTATTTTTCAGTTTTTCCACCTTATTACTTGTTAAGACGGAGTAACCCCTTCCAAACTTCTTTCATGCTGGACTGGAAACAGAAAATTTCATATTTCTTTTTGGATTCACCTACCTCTATAGAATGTCTCTATCATTTTATTTTCATATGACCACTCAAAATTGAACCATTTTCCCCTGTTGAATCTAAGGAAACAGAATCATTTAGTCCTAATTTCATGTTATTGGAAGAGAGAGACTGTGACTAGTCTAACTTGGTCTAAAGTAGTTGAAGTCAGATGGGAAAGTCACAGTACATGCAAGTGTCTAACCCAACTCATGAAAATGACTTTCCTTTTTAGAAATTACAGTTATAAATGTCAAATTAAACAATGAAAAGTAAAGTTTAGTAAGTATAAAAATACAACATTAAGAATAGAAGAAAACTTTTCAATAAGGGCTTGAATTTAAGAGGGGAAACTTGATTTGTAATTTATAAAATGTGGATTACAAAGCCAATGATGCCAAATTATCTTTCTTAATAAACATAATATAAAGAAGTCTTCACCTTCCAATCTTTACGTAATCTTGACACATTGGATACAACAAATGCTTTATGGCTTTTGAGACCCTGGCAGGTGTGTATTACGCATTTCACATATTATCCAAGATTTGAGACACTGGTATAATTAATTCTTAATATAAACAAATATACAAATATATTCATAAAAACATTAATAAATTTCACTTTATGGGGCACCTGGGTGGCTCAGTCGTTAAGCGTCTGCCTTCGGCTCAGGTCATGATCCCAGGGTCCTGGGATCGAGTCCCACATCGGGCTCCCCGCTCGGCGGGAAGCCTGCTTCTCCCCCTCCCACTCCCCCTGCTTGTGTTCCCTCTCTCGCTGTGTCTCTCTCTGTCAAATAAATAAATAAAATCTTTAAAAAAATTTCACTTTAAGTCTAGTTTAATTTAGCTACTAAAGGACAAATACTTTTTCACCTAAGGAATTATAGTGTCTGAGACCTTCGATGAAGAGCAAGTGAGCAGGGGGTAGGACAATTGTGACAAACTAACCAAACTAATAATTGGGATGAAATGCTATAAACTCTTCTTAGGTGTACACTACAGTATATGCAAATTAATTAAGACATGTTATTCATACAAATATCTCTTCAAAGTTAATGAGATAATTTCTATTAACTAAAGTTTGTTCTTCAGACTAGAAAAGCTTTTAATGTTCAGTCACAAGATATTTTAAAATATTTTTCTGATAGTTTCAAAAAATGTTTTACTGTGTCTGTATTCCTAACTAGAGATAGGTTTCATGGGAAGGACATAACAGTGAATTAAAGATAACTTTATATGTTCTTTGACTAGGATAATTTTAGACTAATATCAATTAATTTATAGAAAAATATTAAGTAATTTGTTATAACTATGCTTCCACAGCTTTAAATGAATAAAACATAATGTGATTAAGGAGATTCAATTCAGAGCATATAACATATAACAAGGTTTACAAACATTCCTTTGTAGTAATATTCTCGTCTACCTCAGAGAGTTCCAGTTTGACAGATGGAAATAATAAGTAAAATCAGCAAAGAAAAAAGGGTTGTTTGACAGTATAATATCATTAATAAATACACAGCATGTGGCAAGGAAATAGATGTATTTCCATAAACTTTGGCCTTTTTCCTGAATATTTCCCTTAATGTCATAAAATTATCTAATTATATTTAGCAGCTCAGTTTATGAAACTGTAAATACAGAAAATGATTCCTACCTTAGAGAAATTATATTTTTTGCATTTATTTCTAAAGGTCTCTGTTTCTATATTATTTGGTTAAGTGATGTGTGTATGTATGTGTGTGTGTTAAATTTTCTATATAATGCCTTTGTGGAGATATTTTACCTAAAATCTCAATCTTATTGCTTTGCCACAGTGTTTGAAGACACCATGGCTAATAGTCCTCATATGTATTTTTTTATTTTTATTAAGTTTTTTATTTTAATTCCAATATAGTTAACATACAGTGTTATATAAGTTTCAGGTGTACAATATAGTGATTCAATAATCCTATACTTAGTGCTCATCATGATAAGCGTACTCTCAGTCCCCATCACCCATCTACCCACCCTCCTCCCCTCTGGTAACCATCAGTTTGTTCTCTATAGTTAAGAGTGTGTTTCTTGGTTTGTCTCCCCCACCTCCTTTGTTCACTTGTTTTTCTTCTTAAATTCTGTATGAGTGAAATCAAATGGTATTTCTCTGACTTATTTCACTTAGCATTATACTCCCTAACTGCATCCACGTTGTTACAAATGGTAAGATTTCATTCTTTTTTATGGCTGAATAATATTCTATTGTGTGTATATACCACATCTTCTTTATACATTCATTTAGCAATGGACATTTGGACAACTTTCACTTGGACACTATTCTGTTCTATTGATATGTGTCTATTTGTGCTTTCATGTATTAGCCATTGTAAATAATGCTGCAGTAAACATAGCGGTGCATATATCCTTTCAAATTAGTATTTTTCCATTCTTTGGGTAATACCTTGTAGTGAAATTACTAGATTTTAAGTTAGTTCTATTTTAATTTTTTGAGGTAAAGCCACACTGTTTTCCACAATGGTTGCATCAATTTGCATTCCCCCCAACAGTGCAAGAGGGTTCCAATGAGTATTGTTTCTTGTGCTTTGGAGTCTAGCCTTTCTAACAGATATGAGGTGATATCTCATTGTAGTTTTGATTTGTATTTCCCTGATGATGAGTGATGTTAAGCAACTTTTCATGTGTCTGATGGCCATCTGGTTGTCTTCTTTGGAGAAATGTCTGCTCATGCCTTCTGCCCATTTTTAAATTGATTGTTTATTTGGTTTTGAGTTATGTAAGTGCTTTATATATATTGGATACTAACCTTTTATCAGATATGTCATTTCCAAATACCTTCTCCCATTCAGTAGGTTGTCATTTGATTTTGTCGATTGTTCCCTTCACTGTGCAGGAACTTTTGATTTTGATTTAGTCCCAATAGTTTATTTTTGCTTTTATTTCCCTTGCTTCAAGAGACATACCTAGAAAATCTTGCTATAGCCAACATCAGAGAAATTACTGCCTGTGCTCTCTTCTAGGATTTTTATGGTTTCAGGTTTCACGTTTAGATCTTTAATCCATTTGCATTTATTTTTATATATGATGTAAGAAAGTTGTCCAGTTTTATTCTTTTACATGTAGCTGTCCAGCTTTTCCAATACCATTTGTTGAGACTTTTTTTCATTGGATAGTCTCCCCTTTGTTGAAGATTAATTGACCATGTATTTGTGGGTTCGTTTCTGGGCTTTCTATTCTGTTCTATTGATATGTCTATTTTTGTGCCAGTACCATACTGAATTACTACAGCTTTGTAGTATGACTGGAATTGTGATACCTCCAGCTTTGTTCTTTCTTAGGATTGCTTTGGCTATTTGGGATATTTTGTGGTTCCCCACAAATTTTAGGATCATTCCATTTCTGTTAAAAATGTTAAAATTTTGATAGGAATTGCATTAAATCTGTAGATTGCCTTGGATAGTATGGACATTTTAACAATATTCTTCTAATCCATGAACATGAAATATCTTCCCATTTATTTGTGTTCTCTTCAGAGTACAGATCTTTCACTTCTTTAGTTAGGTTTATTCCTAGGTATTTTATTATTTTGCTGCAATTATAAATGGGATTACTTTAATTTTTCTTTCTGTTCCATTATTAATATATAGAAATGCAACAGTTTTCTGTACATTGTTCTCTACATTTTGTATCTTGCAACTTTACTGAATTCATTTATCAGTTCTAGCAGTTTTTTTGGTGGAGTCTTTAGGGTTTTCTATATATATTATCATGTCATCTGCAAATAGTTTTACTTCTTCCTTACTGTGTTTCTCCAATGTATTTTTTTCAATTTTATTATGTTAATCAATCACCATACATCATTAGTTTTTGATGTAGTGCTCCATGACTGTTTGCATATAACACCCAGTGCTCCACGCAATACATGCCCTCCTTAATACCCATCACCAGGCTAACTCATCCCCCCACCTGCTCCCCTCTAAAACCCTCAGTTTGTTTCTCAAAGTCCATACTCTCATGGTTCCTCTCTCCCTCCAATTTCCTCCCCCTTCATTTTTCCCTTCTACTATCTTTTTTATTTTTTTTAACATATAATGTATTTGTTTCAGAGGTACAGGTCTGTGATTCAACAGTCTTACACAATTCACAGTGCTCACCATAGCACATACCCTCCCCAGTGTCCATCACCCAGACAACCCTTCCCTCCCACTCCCACCATGCCAGCAACCCTCAGTTTGTTTCCTGAGATTAAGAATTTCTCTTGTCAGTGAGATCATATGATTCATGGCTTTCTCTGATTGACTTATTTTGCTTAGCATAATACCCTCTAGTTCCATCCATGTTGTTTCAAATGGCAAGATTTTGTGGAGTTTTTTTGATGGCTGCATAATATTCCATTGTATATATACACCACCTCTTCTTTATCCATTCATCTGTCGATGGACATCTTAGCTCTTTCCATAGTTTGGCTATTGTGGACATTGCTGCTATAAACATTGGGGTGCACGTGCCCTTTTGGATCACTACATTTGTGTCTTTGGGGTAAGTACCCAGTAGTGCAATGCTGGGTCAGCGGGTAGCTCCATTTTCAACTTTTTGAGGAACCTCCATATTGTATTTTTAACAAGCCATGCCTTATTCACCTGAGAACACTAATAAATTGTATTATATTTATATCATAAATAAACTTTCTTAATAAATATAATACAAATATCTGTCAAGGAGTCAAGGGCTCAATCTAAGGACAATAAGAATATGATGAAAAAGAGGGAAGTTTTAAACTTTAGTTTTTTCCAGGGAAATTGTAAAGATTACTGAAAGCCCAAGAGTACTGAAACAAAATGATAAGGCCTGTCAAAAGACATTTGGCAGAAGCATTTGTGTTTATACACCCCTCTCAGGAAAAGAATATTACCCAGAGGACATTTGGAGACATGACAACAATTAATACCTATCTATATGAGAAAAATTTTTAAGTTTAAAAAAGACATTTTTTTCCACTAAATTTGTTAACTCATCAATATTTTGTGTTTGAACTGTGAAAACTGATAGAGGTTTTTAAGCTTAATATATAAACAAATCTATAGGTAGATAGATGCATCCAACATAACTACTGCAGTTATAATCATTTAACATAAATATTTTTCAAAACTAGGTGAAAATAAAAGTTTTCTATCTTTATTTGTTGATTTTAATGCCTCTAGTTAAACCTAGCAGATATTACTTTTCAACATAGTGTGAAATTCTTTTTCTGACTTTTCTTCAGGCCTACAAACCTTGGGTGTCACAGGAGAGGTCACTGTAGACAAAGAGAAGTTTATGGCCATCATATTTGATTTCACTAGTTCCTTCTTCCTATTCTTTCTTTGGTTTCTACTGTTAGAGTTGGTCTTTTTTTTAAGATTTTATTTATTAATTTGACAGAGAGAGACACAGCAAGAGAGAGACCACAGGTAGGGGGAGTGGGAGAGGGAGAACCAGGCTCCCCACTGAGCAGGGAGCCCGATGTGGGGCTCAATCCTGGGACCCTGGGACCATGACCTGAGCCGAAGGCAGACACTTAATGACTGAGCCACACAGGCACCCCTAAAGTAGGTCTTTTATTTAACACAATCTAATGTTTCTGTACTTAACAGATCTTGGAAAATTTTTACTCAGACATAAGGTACTTTAAAAAGTTCTTAAACCTGTTTATTTTCTAACTTGCTTTGTATTTTCTTCAGCATGGTTGACAGGTTTGTAAGTTTCAGTGAAAACCTTAACAAAATCCCTACTTTAACTTAGCAGAATCATTTTCAAGGCAGACAAAAAGCATGCAAATTACAAAGCGGTACTATTTTCATGTTTATATGAAGACTCAGTTTGCAATAATGGCTACGCATTTACCTCATGTATTAAAAGCAACAGTGCATGATGAAAATAGGAATCCGGTGAAGCAAGACGTGAAGCTCTCATCTGTAACTGTGCAGATTATATTTCCTATAACTTGTAATACAGAAAAAGCAATATGATTAGAAAACAGGCAAATAAAACTAACATGGTTATTTCCATGTAGCATATTATTTTAATAGGATAAAATCTGGAATTTTTAAAAAAAGATTTATCTTTGGATATAAAATAGTGATCTACAAGAACCGTGTTCCTTAGAATTTTTGTCATGTAAAATAGAATAATACTAGGTGCTGTATTAAACAGAATAATACTAGGTGCTTTATTAAAAAGCCACAATTATTTCAGTTAAGTAATACAATGTTTATCTTACATCAAGTTCCAACAAATGAAATGAAAAATATGCAGAGGTAATCAGTAGTAGATTAGAGGATGCAAAAGAACAGATCAGCAATCTAGAAGATGGGGCAATGGGAAGCACCCAAACTGACAGGCAAAAAAAAAAAAAGGAGGGAGCCCTGATCACACAGAGAGGAGTGAGAGAGAATGAGTTAAAACATACATAGGGGATTCCACAAGAAAAACTGTTAGCCAAAACCATTGACTGGGAAAAGGAGAAGGGTGGACTACTACAAGTTTTATAAGCAATAGAGCACAAAGTCTGAAGTTTTAGAGGTCTTGTGCCTGGCAGGCATAGTGGTGCTCTGGTGAGGAAGGAGGGCAGAGACCCAGGAGTGGGCAGCATGGTCTGAGGATCCCCTGAGTCCGAGAGGGAGAAACTCTTCTTTTTGGAGTGCATTTGGGAGAGGTGGCACAGACCCTCCAGGGAAAAAAGACCCAGCAGCTGCCATTTAGCTGCCCCATTCACTAGTATAGAAATGGAGATGTCAGCTGAAGGCAGTGAGCCTTGGTGCTGGCTTTCTGCTGGGCTTTTCCATAAACTCTGAACCACTGTGCAGTTGTGCAACCATTTCTAGGACAAACCACCTCCTGGCCACAGTGGCATGAGACCTTTCCCCAGAGGATCAGCATGGGTCCACACCACAGGGGTCTCTGAAGTTTGGATCTGAGATAAACACTGGAGTGCTGTGTCACCTGACAGCTGGATAGCTCAGCCCCAGGGTGAAGGCAGGGATCTGATAGAAGCCAGGGACATATGAGGGGTGATTGTTTGCTCTTCTGTGAGGGCTTCCTATGGAGTGGTGGGTACAAGCTCCCCATTCCAGGGATGAGAGAGCAGGGCCACACCATTCCCTGCCCTCCACCACCCATCAACACTGACTGACTTCAATGAGCAAAACAGTACTTCCAAGTGTCGGCCAGAACTACTTACACCAACCCCATTCCCCTATACCCCTCAGGTGCATGTCCACGAAGACAAGTCTGCCTGAGAATCAGCACAGCAGGCCCCACCCCCAGAAGACCAGCACAAATCCCTTGACACACCAAGTCTACTGATCATAGAGTGCTGCAAAGCTTCAGCTCTAGGGGAAATAGGATCTAGCCTCCATTGTTTGTTTCTTTTTGGATACAGAAAAAGAAATTTTTAAATTTTTTTTAAAGATTTTTAATTTATATTTATTTATGTTTCATTTTTGGGTTCTAACTTCTTTTAACAAGCAGACCAAAACACACCTAGGATCTAGCTTCCTTTTTTTGACCTCTTCTTAATATAGCGATTACTCTCAGGAGCAGGAATATAACAGCCTTTTCTAACAATCACACACATACACACAAAACCAGTGACCTTGGCAAAATGACAAGATAGAGTAATTCACCTCAAAAGAAAGAACAGGAAGAAGTCACAGATTTAATCAATACAGATATAAGTTAAGATGTCTGAACTAGAATTTAAAACAATTATAAGGATACTAGCTGGGCTAGAGAAAAGCATAGAAAACACTAGAGAATCCCTTATTGCAGAGATAAAAGAACCAAAAAGTCAGCCTGAAATTAAAAATACTATAACTGAGATGCAAACCTGAATGGATGTCATGATAATGAGGATGGACAAAACAGAAGAATGAATCAGTAATATAGAAGATAAAATTATGGAAAATAAGGTGAAAAGAACAAGGAAAGAAAGGTATTGGATCACAAATGTAGATTTAGAGAACTCAGGGACTCCTTAAAGCATAATGACATTTGTACCATGTCCCAGAAGATGGAGAGAGAGAAAAAGGGGCAGAAAGCTTATTTGAACAAATTATTGCTGAAAACATCCCTAATCTGGAGTAGGAAACATACATCAAAATCCAAGAAACACAGAGAACACCCATTAAATTCAACAAGAGCCAGTCATTACCAAGATATATCATGGTCGAATTCACAAAATACACAGATAAGGAAAGAATACTGAAAGCAGCAATGCAAAAAAAAAAAAAAAAAAAAAAAAGTCCTAACCACCAAAGGAAGATAGACAATCAGGCCTGCAGATCTTTCCACAGAAACTTGGCAGGCCAGAGGGAGTGCATGGTATATTCAACATGCTGAATGGGAAAAATATTCAGCCAAGAATAATTTATCTAGAAAGGCTGTCATTCAGAATAAAGGAGACATAAAGAGTTTCCCAGACAAACAAAAACTAAAGGAGTTCATAACCACTAAACCAGCCCCAGAGACTCTTTGAGTGGGGAAGAAAAAGCAACAAGGACTAGAAAGGAATGAAGAACATCACAAGAAACACCAACTTTACAGGTGACACAAAGGGACTAAATACATATCAATAATTAGTCTGAATGTAAATGGACTAAATGCTCCAATCAAGACATAGGGTATCAGAATGGATAAAAAAAGCAAGACCCATCTATATGCTGCCTACCAGAGACTTGTGTTAGGCCTAAGACACTTGCAGGTTGAAAATGAAGGGATGCAGAACATTCAGTCATGCTAATGGATGTCAAAAGAAAGCCAGAGTAGAAATACTGTATCAGACAAACTTGATTTTAAACCAAAGACTGTAACAAGGGATGAAGAAGGGGATTACATCATAATTAAGGAGCCTATCCATAAAGAAGATCTAACAGCTGTTAATATTTATGCCCCCAACTTGGGAACACCCAAATATATAAATCAATTAATAACAAACATAAATAAACTCATTGATAATAATACAATAATAGTAGGAGACTTTAAAATCCCACTTACAGCAATGGACAGATCGCCTTAGCAGAAAATCAACAAGGAAACAAGAACTTTGAATGACACCCTGGACCAGATGGACTTCACAGACATACTCAGATCATTTCATCCTAAAGCAGAATACACATTCTTTATGAGTGCATGTGGAACACTCTCCAGAATAGATCACATACTGGATCACAAATCAGGTCTCAACTGGTACAAAAAGATTGAGATCAAACCATGCATATTTTAGACCACAGTGCAATGAAACTTGAATTCAACCACAATAAAAAATGTGGACAGACCACAAATACATAGAGGTTAGAGGACATCCTACTAGAGATTGAATGGATTGACCAGTAAATTAAAAGAATAAAGTATATAGAAGCAAATGAAAATGAAAGTATGACAGTTCAAAACCTTTGGGATGCAGCAAAGGCAGTCCTAAGAGAGCAGTACATTGCAATACAGGCCCACCTCAAGAAGCAAGGAAAGTCTCAAGTATACTACCTAACCTTACACCTAAAGGAACTAGAGAAGAAACAGCAAATAAACCCTAAAGCCAGCAGAAGAAAGGAAATAATAAAATTTAAAGCAGAAATAAATGATATAGAAACAACAACAACAAAAGTAGAATAGATCAATGAAATTAAGAGCTGGTTCTTTGAAAGAATTACTAAAACTGATAAACCTCTGGTCAGACTTATCAAAAAGAAAAGAGAAAGAACCCAAATAAATAAAATCATTAATGAAAGAGGAGACCACAAATACCACAGAAATACAAATAATTATATTATGAAAAATTATATGCTAACAAATTGGACAATCTAGAAGAAATGGACACATTCCTAGAAACATACAAACTACCAAAGTTGAAAGATGAAGAAATACAAAATTTGAACAGACCCAAAACCAGCAAAGAAATGGAATCAGTAATCAAAAATCTCTCAACAAACGAAAAGTCCAGGGACAGTTAGCTTCCCAGTGGAATTCTGCCAAACATTTAAAGAAGAATTAATACCTCCTCTTCTCAAAATGTTCCAAAAAATAGAAATGGAAGGAAAACTTCCAAACTCATTCTATGGTGACAGCATTCCCTTGATTCCAAAACCAACAACCCCACTAAAAAGGAGAATGACAGGCAAATATCCCTGAAGAAAACAGATGCAGAGATTCTCAACAAGATACTAGCAAATAGAATTCAACAGTATATTAAAAGAATTATTCATCATGATCAAGTGGGGTTTATTCCTGGGCTGCAGGGGTGGTTCAACATTCACAAATCAATCAATGTGATACAACACATTAATAAAAGAAAGGATAAAAACCATATGATCCTCTCAATAGATACAGAAAATGCATTTGACAAAATATAGTATCCATTCTTTATAAAAACCCTCAACAAAGTAGGTGTAGATGGAACATATCTCAATGTCATGAAGGCCATAAAAGAAAGACCACAGCTAATATCTCCAATGGGGAAAAACTGAGAGCTTTACCTCTATGGTCAAGAACAAGACAGGGATGTCCACTTTCACCATTACTATTTAGTATGCTACTGAAAGTCTTAGACTCAGCAATCAGACAACAAAAACAAATAAAATGCATCCAAATTGGCAAGGAAGAAGTCAAACTTTCACTATTTGCAGATGACATGATACTCTGTAGAAAACTTGAGACTCCACCAAAAAAATTGCTAGAACAAATATATGAATTAATCAAAGTTGTAGGTTATAAAATCAATGTACAAAAATATGTTGCATTTCTATACTCATAATGAAGCAGCAGAAAAAGAAATCAAGGATTTGATACTAATTACAACTACAATAAAAACTGTAAGATACCTAAGAATAAACCTGACCAAAGAGGTAAAAGATCTGTACTCTGAAAACTGTAGCACACCTATGAAAAAAAATTGAAGAGGATGGAAAGAAATGGAAAAACATTCCATGCTCATGATTGGAAGAACAAACATTGTTAAAATGTCTATACTCCCCAAAGCAATCTACACATTTAAAGCAATCCCTATCAAAATACCACAGGCATTCTTCACAGAGCTAAAACAAATAATCCTAAAATTTGTATGGAACCAGAAAAGACCCTAAATAGCCAAGGTAATATTGAAAAAGAAAACCAAAGCTGGAGGCCTAAGAATTCTGGACTTTAAGCTACATTACAAAGCTGTAGTCACCAAGACAGTATGGTACTGACAAAAAAACAAACACATAGATCAATGGAACAAGGTAGAAAACTCAGAAATGGACCCACAACCATAAGGTCAACTAATCTTCAACAAAGCAGGAAAGAATACCCAATGGAAAAAGGCAATCTCTTTGACAAATGATATTGGGAATACTGGACAGCAATGTGCAGAAGAATGAAACTGGACCACTTTCTTACACTATACACAAAAATAAATTCAAAATGGATGTAAGACCTAAATATGAGACTGGAAACTATGAAAATCCTAGAGGAGAAAACAGGCAGCAACCTCTTTAACCTCTGTCATATCCACTTCTTACTAGACATGTCCCTGAAGGCAAGGGAAACAGAAGGAAAAATTAAATTTGGGACTTCATCAAGATAAAAAACCTCTTCACAGTAAAGGAAACACTCAAAAAAATAAAAGGCAACCTAGAGAATGGGAGAAGATATTTGCAAATGACATATTGGATAAAGGTCAAGTATCCAAAATCTATAAAGAAATTATCAAACGCAACACTCAAAAAACAAATAATCCAGTCAAGAATTGGGTAGAAGACATGAACAGACATTTCTCCAAGACATACAAATGGGTGACAGACACACGAAAAAATACTCAATGTCACTCAGCATCAGGGAAATATAAATGAAAACCACAATGATATACCACCTGACACAAGTCAGAAGGGCTAAAATTAACAAGACACGACCCAACAAATGTTGGCAAGAATGTGGAGAAAGGGGAACTCTCTTACACTGTTGGTGAGAATGAAAGCTAGTACAGCCACTCTGGAAAACAGTATGGAAGTTCCTCAAGGAGTTAAAAATAGAGCTACCCTACAACCCAACCATTGCCCTACTATCTATTTATCCAAAGCATATAAACCTAGTGATTTGAAGGGCACATGCACCCCAATGTTTATAGAAGCAGTGTCCACAATAGCCAAAATATGGAAAGATGTCCATCAACAGATGAATGGATAAAAAAGAGGTGGTATATATATATATATATATATATATATATATATATATATACAATGTAATATTACTCAGCCACCAAAAAGAATGAAATCTTGTCATTTGCAATGATGTGGATGGAACTAGAGTGTATTATGCTAAGTGAAATAAATTAGAGAAAGACCAATACCATAAGATTTCACTCATGTGGTATCCAAGAAACAATACAGATGAACATAAGGGAAGTGAAGGTAAAATTAAAAAAAGATAAAAATAGAGGGAGGCAAACCAAAGGAGACTCTTAACTATAGGGAAAACACTGAGGGCTGCTGGAGGGGAGGTGGGTAAGGGGATTGTGTAATTGCATAATGGGCTTTAGGGAGGGCACTTGATGTAATGAGCACTGGGTTTTATGTGCAAATGATGAATCACTAAATTCTATTCCTGAAACTAATAATTCACTATATGTTAACTAAATTGAATCTAAACAAAACAAAACAAAAACAAAAAGATAAAACAACAACAAAATTTTAAATAGCAAGAAAAGGAGGCAGTTACATAGAAGGGTAACCCCATAAGGCTTTCAGCTGCTTTTTCAGCAGAAACTGCCAGCCAGAAATGTGTGGCATGGTAGACTCAAGGTGCAAGAAGGGAAAAACTGTAATCCAGCAAGGCTAGCATTCAGAATAGAGGAGATAAAGTTTCTCAGATATACAAAAACTAAATTAGTTTATGACAAACCATCATTACAATAAATATTAAAGAGGACACTTTAGTGTAAAGGAAGGACCATAAATGAGAGTATGAAAAATAAATATATCTCCAAAAATTAGTCAAGTAAATTCATAAAATATAAGGATATAAAATAATGAGAAAATATTCCTATGTTGGGGCGGATAAAGATGGGGTCAAATTTAAGCAACCATTAACTTGATATACACTGATATATACAGAAAATGTTATATATAAACCTAATAATGACCACAAATCAAAAACCACTAACAGATATGCAAAGAATAAAGAGAAATGGATCCAAGTATATTATTAAGGAAAACCAGGAAACCATGAGAGAGAGAAGAATGTATCAGAGAAAAAGTATAGAAACAACCACAAAACAAGTAATAATATGGCAATAAATACATACTTATCAATAATAACTGAATGTAAATGCACCAATCAAAAGAGATAGGGTGTCAGAGTGGATTAAAAACAAAAACCAAAACCCAAGATCCATCTATATGCTACCTACAAGGAATTCATTTCAGACTTAAGCCACCTGCAGATTGAAAGTGAAGAGATGAAGAAATATTTATCATGCAAATGATAATGAAAGAATGCTGAGGTAGCACAACTTATACAACACAAAATAGACTTTAAAATGAAGACTGTAAGAGACAAAGAAGGACAGTATATAATAATAAAGGGGACCATCCTACAAAAAGATATAACAATTATAAATATTTATACAACCTACATAGGAACACTCAAACATATAACAGTTAATAGAAAACATGAAGGAAATAATTGATAGTAATACAATAATAGTAGGGGACTTTAACACCCCACATACATCAGTGGACAGATCATCCAAACAGAAAATAACAAAGAAGCAGTGGCTTTAAATGACACACTGGACTGGATGGATTTAACAGATATATTCAGAACATTCCACCCTAAAATAGCAGAATGCACTTTCAAGTGCACATGGGACAGTCTCCAGGAGAAATCACATATTAGGCCACAAAACAAGTCTCAGCAAATTCAAAAAAATCAGTTATATCATGAGTCTTTTCTGGTCACAACACTATGAAACTGGAAATCAACCACAAGAAAAAATCTGGGAAAAGCACAGATACAAGGTTAAATAACATGTTAAAACACAGTGAATGAGTCAACCAAGAAATTAAGAAAGAAATGAAAAATTACATGGAACAAATGAAAATGAAAACACAATGGTATGATATCTTTGGGATGCAGCAAAAAAAGTTTAAGAGGGAAATTTATAGCAATCCAGGTGTACTTCAAGAAGCAAGAAAAATCTCAAACAACCTAAACTTATACCTAAATGAGCTAGAAAAAAAAGAATAAACAAACCCCCAAACCAGCAGAAGGAAGGAAATAAAGGTTAGAGCAGAAATAAATGATATAGAAACAAAAATAATAGAAAAGATCAACTAAAAAAACTAGGAGCTGGTTTTGAAATGATCAACAAAACTGGTAATACCCTAGCCAGACTCATCAAATAGGGAGGGGTCAAATAAGCTAAATCACAAATGAAAAAGGAGAACCAACAAGCAACACCACAGAAATGCAAACAATTGTAAGGGAATATTATGAAAAAATTATTTGTCAACATAGCCAACATACTGGACAACCTAGAAGAAATGGATAAATCCTTTGAATCATAACCTACCAGAACTGAAGCAGGAATAGACAATCTGAACAGACTGGTAACTAGCAGTGAAATTGAATCAATCAAAAAACTCCAATAAGCAAAAGTCCAGGACAAGATGGCATTACAAGCAAATTCTACCAAACATTTGAAGAAGAGTTAATACCTATTCTTCTCAAACTATTGCAAAAAAATAAAGTGGAAGGTAAACTTCTAATTCATTCTATGAGGACAACATTACCCTCAGACCAAAACCGCACAAGGACACCACCAAAAAAGAGAACTACAAATCAATATCTCTGATTAACAGATGCAGAAATGCTCAACAAAGTACTAACAAACTGAATCCAACAATACATTAAAAAAATCATTCACCACAATCAAGTGAGTTTTATTCCTGAGTTGCAAGTGCGGAATACTGATTCACAAATCAATGGGATACAACATATCAATAAGAGAAACTATAAAAACTATAGGATCATTTTAATAGATGCATAAAAAGCATTTGACAAAGTATAACATCCATTCACAATAAAAACCCTCAACAAAGTAGATTAAAGTGAGCCTTAACATAACAAATGCGTTATAGGAAAAACCCACAGCAAACATCATACTCAGTGGCGAAAATTGAGAGCTTTTCCCCTAACAGTAGAAACAAATCAAGGATGTCCACTCTCACTACTTTTATTCAGTATAGTACTGGAATTCCTAGCCACAGCAATCAGACATCAAAAAGAAAAGCCATCCAAAATGGTAAGGAAGAAGTAAAACTTTTGCTATTAGCAGATGACATGATATTATATAATAGAAAACCCCAATGACTCCACCAAAAAACTACTAGAAATGATTTATGAATTCAGTAAAGTCACAGGATACAAAATCAATGTACAGAAATCTAATGCACTCCTATACACTAATAATGAGGCAGCGGCAGGAGAAATTAAGAAAAAAATCCAATTTGGAATTATGCCAAAAATAATAAAATACCTAGGAATAAACTTAAGTGGTGCAAGACCAATAACTCTGGAAAGTATAAAACTGTCATGAAAGAAATTGAAGACAATCCAAAGAAATGGAAAGACATTATACCGTTATGGATTGGAAGAACAAATATTGTTAAGATGTCTATACTACCCAAGCAGTCTACAAATTTATTGCAATCCCAATTGAAACACCAATACCATTTTTTACAGAACTCAAACAAACAATCCTACAATTTGTAGGGAACCACAGAAGACCCTAAATGGACAGATCAATCTTGAAAAACAAAAATGGAGTTATCACAATTCCAGACTTCAAGTTATGCTACAGAGCTGAAGTAATCAAAACAGTGTGGTACTGGCACAAAATATAGATAATAGAACAGAAAAGTAAACCCAGAAATAAACCCACAATTATATGGTCAATTAATCTTTGAAAAAGTAGGAAAGAATATGCAATGGGGAAAAGACAGTTTTTTCAACAAATGTTGTTGGGAAGATTGGACAGCTACATGCAAAAGTAAGTGGGCCACGTTCTTACACCATACACAAAAAGAAACTTGAAGTGGATTAAAGAACTAAATGTGAGAAATGAAACCATAAAAATCCTGGAGGAGAACACGGGCAATGAATTATATTATATTTTTTATTTTTTATTTTTTTATTGTTATGTTATTCACCATACATTACATCATTAGTTTTGGATGTAGTGTTCCATGATTAATTGTTTGTGCATAACACCCAGGGCTCCACACAGAACATGCCCTTTTAATACTCAACACCAGGCTAACCCATCCCCCCACCCCCCTCCACTCTAAAACCCTCAGTTTGTTTTTCAGAGTCCATCATCTCTCATGGTTCGTCTCCCCCTCTGATTTCCCCCCCTTCATTCTTCCCCTCCTGCTATCTTCTTCTTCATCTTTTTTTCTTAACATATATTGCATTATTTGTTTCAGAGGTACACATCTGTGATTCAACAGTCTTGCACAATTCACAGCACTCGCCATAGCACGTACCCTCCCCATTGTCTATCACCCAGCGACCCCATCCCTCCCATCCCCCCACCACTCCAGCAACTCTCAGTTTGTTTTCTGAGATTAAGAATTCCTCATATCAGTGAGGTCATATGATACATGTCTTTCTCTGATTGACTTATTTCACTCAGCATAACACCCTCCAGTTCCAACCACGTCATTGCAAATGGCAAGATCTCATTCTTTTTGATGGCTGCATAATATTCCATTGTGTATATATACCACCTCTTCTTTATCCATTTATCTGTCGATAGACATCTTGGCTCTTTCCACAGTTTGGCTATTGTGGACATTACTGCTATAAACATCGTGGTGCACGTACCCCTTCGGGTCCCTACATTTGTATCTTTGGGGTAAATACCCAGTAGTGCAATTCCTGGGTCGTATGGTAGCTCTATTTTCAACTGTTTGAGGAACCTCCATACTGTTTTCCAGAGTGGTTGCACCAACTTGCATTCCCACCAACAGTGTAGGAGGGTTACACTATCTGCATTCCCGCCAATATCTGTCGTTTCCTGACTTGTTAATTTTAACCATTCTGACTGGTGTGAGGTGGCATCACATTGAGGTTTTGATTTGGATTTCCCTGATGTCGAGCGATGTTGAGCACTTTTTCATGTGTCTGTTGGCCATTTGGATGTCTTTGGAAAAATTTCTGTTCATGTCTTCTGCCCAATTCTTGATTGGATCATTTGTTCTTTGGGTGTTGAGTTTGATAAGTTCTTTATAGATTTTGGATACTAGCCCTTTATCTTTTATGTCATTTGCAAATATTTTCTCCCATTCTCTCGGTTGTCTTTTGGTTTTGTTACTGTTTCTTTTGCTATGCAAAAGCTTTTTATCTTGATGAAATCCCAATAGTTCATTTTTACACTTGCATCCCTTGCCTTTAGCCATGTTTCTAGGAAGAAGTTGCTGCGGCTGAGTTCAAAGAGGTTGCTGCCTGTGTTCTCCTTTAGGATTTTGATGGACTCCTGTCTCACATTGAGGTCTTTCAACCATTTGGAGTCTATTTCTGTGTGTGGTGTAAGGAAATGGTCCAGTTTCATTCTTCTGCATGTGGCTGTCCAATTTTCCCAACACCATTTGTTGAAGAGACTGTCTTTTTTCCATTGGACATTCTTTCCTGCTTTGTCAAAGATGAGTTGACCATAGAGTTGAAGGTCCATTTCTGGGCTCTCTATTCTGTTCCATTGATCTATGTGTCTATTTTTGTGCCAGTATCATACTGTCTTGATGATGACAGCTTTGTAATAGAGCTGGAAGTCCGGAATTGTGATGCCACCAGCTTTGCTTTTCTTTTTCAACATTCCTCTGGCTATTCCGGGTCTCTTCTGGTTCCATACAAATTTTAGGATTATTTGTTCCATTTCTTTGAAAAAAGAGGATGGTCCTTTGATGGGGATTGCATTGAATGTGTAGATTGCTCTAGGTAGCATTGACATCTTCACAATATTTGTTCTTCCAATCCATGAGCATGGAAGGTTTTTCCATTTCTTTGGGTCTTCCTCTATTTCTTTCAGGAGTACTTTAAAGTTTTCTGAGTATAGATCCTTTGCCTCTTTGGTTAGATTTATTGCTAAGTATCTTATGGTTTTGGGTGCAATTTTAAATAGGATCGACTGCTTAATTTGTCTCTCTTCTGTCTTGTTTGTATATAGAATTGCCACTGATTTCTGTGCATTGATTTTATATCCTGCCACTTTGCTGGATTCCTCTATGATTTCTAGCAGTTTTGGGGTGGAGTATTTTGGGTTTTCCACATAAAGTATCATATCATCTGCAAAGAGTGAGAGTTTGACTTCCTCTTTGCCGATTTGGATGCCTTTGATTTCTTTTTGTTGTCTGATTGCTGTGGCTAGGACTTCTAGTACTATGTTGAATAGGAGTGGTGATAGTGGACATCCCTGCCACATTCCTGACCTTAGGGGGAAAGCTGTCAGCTTTTCCCCATTGAGAATGATATTCGCTGTAGGTTTTTCATAGATGGCTTTTATGATATTGAGGTATGTACCCTCTATCCCTATACTCTGAAGAGTTATGATCAAGAAACAATGCCGTACTTTGTCAAATGCTTTTTCTGCAGCTATTGAGAGGATCATATGATTCTTGTTCTTTCTTTTGTTAATGTATCGTATCACGTTGATTGATTTGTGGATGTTGAACCAACCTTGCAGCCCAGGGATAAATCCCACTTGTTCGTGGTGAATAATCCTTTTAATGTACTCTTGGATCCTATTGGCTAGTGTTTTGGTGAGAATTTTTGCATCCATGTTCATCAAGAATATTGGTCTGTAATTCTTTTTGATGGGGTCTTTGTCTGGTGTTGGGATTCAGGTAATGGTGGCGTCATAAAACGATTTGGAAGTTTTCCTTCCACTTCTGTATTTTGGAACAGTTTCAGAATAGGTATTAATTCTTCTTTAAATGTTTGTTAGAATTCCCCTGGGAAGCCATCTGGCCCTGGGCTTTTGTTTTTGAGAGATTTTTGATGACTGCTTCAATTTCCTTCGTGGTTATAGGTCTGTTCAGGTTTTCTATTTCTTCCTGGTTCAGTTTTGGTAGTTGATACATCTCTAGGAATGCACCCATTTCTTCCAGGTTATCTAATTTGCTGCCATATAGTTGCTCATAATATGTTCTTATAATTGTTTGTATGTCCTTGGTGTTGGTTGTGATCTCTCCTCTTTCATTCATGATTTTGTTGATTTGGGTCATTTCTCTTTTCTTTTTGATAAGTCTGGCCAGGGGTTTATCAATCTTGTTAATTCTTTCAAAGAACCAGCTCCTAGTTTCGTTGATCTGTTCTACTGTAATTTTGGTTTCTATTTCATTGATTTCTGCTCTGATCTTTATTATTTCTGTTCTCCTGCTGGGTTTAGGCTTTATTTGCTCTTTATTCTCTAACTCCTTTAGGTGTAGGGTTAGGTTGTGTATTTGAGACCTTTCTTGTATCTTGAGAAAGGCTTGTATTGCTATATACTTTCCTCTCAGGACTGCCTTTGCTGTAACCCAAAGATTTTGAACAGTTGTGTTTTCATTTTCATTGGTTTCCATCAATTTTTTTAATTCATCTTTAATTTTCTGGTTGACCCATTCATTCTTTAGTAGGATCCTCCTTAGTCTCCATGTATTTGAGTTATTTCCGACTTTACTCTATGCAGGGAATGATCCCAATCTTTTGGTACCAGTTGAAACCTGATTTGTGACCTAGGATGTGATCTATTCTGGAGAATGTTCCATGGGCACTAGAGAAGAATGTGTATTCCGTTGCTTTGGGATGGAATGTTCTGAATATGTCTGTGAAGTCCATTTGGTCCAGTGTGTCATTTAAAGTCTTTATTTCCTTGTTGATTAGATGATCTGTCCATTTCAGTCAAGGGGGTGTTAAAGTCCCCCACTATTATTGTATTGTTCTCAATGTGTTTCTTTGCTTTTTGTTATTAATTGCCTTATATAGTTGGCTGCTCCCATGTTAGGGGCATAGATATTTACAATTGTTATATCTTCTTGTTGCACAGACCCTTTAAGTAGGATATAGTGTCCTTCCTCATCTCTTATTACAGTCTTTCTTTTAAAATCTAATTTGTCTGATATAAAGATTGCCATGCCAGCTTTCTTTTGGTGTCCATTAGCATGGTAAATGGTTTTCCACCACCTCACTTTCAATCTGGGGGTGTCTTTGGGTCTAAAATGAGTCTCTTCCAGACAGCATATTGATGAGTCTTGTTTTTTAATCCAATCTGATAGCCTGTGTTTTTTGATTGGGGCATTTAGCCCATTTACATTCAGGGTAACTATTGAAAGATATGAGTTTAGTGCCATTGTATTGCCTGTAAGGTGACTGTTACTGTATATTGTCTGTATTCCTTTTTGGTCTATTCTGCTTTTAGGCTCTCTTTTTGCTGAGAGGACACCTTTCAATATTTCTTAGAGGGCTGGTTTTGTGTTTGCAAATTCCTTTAGTTTTTTTTTTTTTTGTCCTGGAAGCTTTTCATCTGTCCTTCAATTTTCAGTGTCAGCCTAGCTGGATATAGTATTCTTGGCTGCATATTTTTCTCATTTAGTGCTCTGAAGATATCATGCCAGTCCTTTCTGGCCTGCCAGGTCTCTGTGGATAGGTCTGTTGCCAATCTAATGTTCCTACCATTATAGGTTACATATCTCTTTTCCCGAGCTGCTTTCAAGATTTTCTCTTTGTCTTTGAGACTCTATGTTTTACTATTAGATGTGGGGGTGTTGACCTATTTTTATTGATTTTCAGAGGGATTCTCTGTGCCTTCTGGATTTTGATGCCTGTTTCCTTCCCCACTTTAGGGAAGTTCTCTGCTATAACTTTCTCCAATATACCTTCTGCCCCTCTCTCTCTTTCCTCTTCTTCTGGGATCCCAAGTATTCTAATGTTGTTTCGTCTTATTGTATCGCTTATCTCTCGAATTCTGCCCTCGTGATCCAGTAGTTGTTTATCTCTTTTTTTCTCAGCTTTTTCATTTTCCATCAGTTGTTCTTCTATATCCCTGATTCTCTCTTCTTCCTCATTTATCCTAGCAGTTAGTGCCCCCATTTTTGATTGCACCTCATCAATAGCCTTTTTGATTTCGATTTGGTTAGATTTTAGTTCTTTTATTTCTTCAGGAAGGGTTTCTCTAATAACTTCCATGCCTTTTTCAGGCCCTGCTAGGATCTTTAAAATCGTGATTCTGAACTCTAGATCCAACATCATACTAATGTCCGTATTGAGTAGGTCCCTGGCAGACGGTACTACTCTTGTTCTTTTTGCTGAGGTGATCTTTTTCGTCTTGTCATTTTGTCCAGAGGAGAACAGATGAATGAGAGAACAAAATGCTAACAGGTTAACAACGTCCCCAGCAAATATACTCTAAACAAATCAGAAAAAACCTGAAACCAGGGGAAAAGAAAGGTAAAGAAAGAAAAAAGAAAAAGAAAAAGATAAAAACAAACAAAAACAGGACAAAACAAAAAGAAACAGAATATGATCAAATATGATCAGGCTAGTGCATAGATCAGTGCCACACACTAGATTTTGGGTGTATTTTGGTCTGTTAGAAGAAAGTGCCTCCTAAAATTTTAAAGAAAGAAAGACTTATATATGTACAAAATAAGTGTTGATAAAATGAAGGTGGAAGATGTTGAAAAGATGAAAATTATAAAAGATTTTATAAAAGGAATTGATAAGAATTTGTTTGAAAAAAGAAAGAAGTTTAAAAAAAAAGAAAAAAAAAGGGAGAGAATGTGATCAGGCAGGAGACTAGAACAAAGACATACACTAGTGATTCAGGGTATATTTTGATCTGTTAGAAGAAACTGTATCTCAAAATTTTAAAGAGAGAACAACTTGTATATATATGCCAAAAATAAGGGTATCTACTATGAAGGGATAGAATATGAGTCTAAAAATGAAAAATAAAAATTTTTTTTTCAAAAAGGGATTGATAAGATGTTGGTTGAGAAAGGGAAGAAGAAAAATTAAAAAAAAAAAAACTTAAAAAAATTAACTTTCAAAAACTAAAGAATCATGGTAAAAAAAGCCATTAATTCTATGTGCAGCATTCCCCTAGTGCTGGAGTTCTCCCGTTCTCCTTGATCCATAAACTTGGTCTTGGCTGGCTGTTCCTGCTGATCTTCTGGGGGAGGGGCCTGTTGTCGTGGTTCCCAAACGTCTTTGCTGGAGGCGGAATTGCCCCGCCCTTGTCAGTCCGGGCTAAGCAATCTGCTCAGGTTTGCTCTCGGAAGCTTTTGTTCCCGGCAAGCTTTCCATATAGCTTTGGAGGACGAGAGTGAAAATGGTGGCTTCCCAATCTCCGCCCAGAAGAGCCGAGAACTCAGGATCCTGCTCCTTAGTGCGTCCCCAGAGGAAAACAATCAATCACTCCCGTCTCCCCAGTCTCCGGCCACTCTGTGCTCACCCGGCCTGTGACCGAATGTTTCTATCTCTGGCACGTGACCTGGTGTGGAGTCTCCAAACCCAGCAGATCCCTGCGGTGCGCTCCCGTGCCACTCCTCCTGGGGGAGGAAGGGGAGTCTCCCCGGATCTGCCGCTTGTTGGGTCCCTGCTGGAGGAGCAGTGGCCCAACTGTCACTGATCATAGTTTATTGCAACCCCGAGGTGAGAGCCTGCACCTCGGCTCCGTCTCTGCAGCCGGCTTCCCTCCTCTGATACCTGGGAGCTCTGCCGCACTCAGGCACCCCCGGTCTTTCTGTGACCCCAAGGGTCCTGAGACCACACTGTCCCACGAGGGTTCCACCCCCAGCTTAGCCACTGGAGCGACGTCCCTCAGCGGAGCTGACTTCTAAAAGTTCTGATTTTGTGCTCCGCTGCTCTATCACTTGCCAGAAGCGGCCGACAGAGGCCCCCTCCCCGCCATCTATCCTCCCGAATATTGCCTCAGATTCACTTCTCCGCATGTCCTACCTTCCAGAAAGTGGTCGCTTTTCTGTTCAGAAAGTTGTTGTTATTCTTCTCTTCGATCTCCTGTTGAGTTCGTAGGTGTTCAGAATGGTTTGATCCCTAGTCAGCTGAATTCCTGAGACCAGACGAAATCCAGGTCTCCTACTCCTCTGCCATCTTGCTCTGCCCCTATATTTTTTAAAGATTTTTTTATTTTGAGAAAGAGAGAAAGAGAGAGAGAGAACACGAGTGGGGGAGGTACAGAAGGAAAAGGGAGACCAAGCAGACTCCCCCTGAGTATGGAGACCAACAGGGGCTCAGTCTCACGACCCTGAGATCATGACCTTAGCCAAAATCAAGAGTTGGACACTTACCTGATTGAGCCTCCAGGTGCCCCAAAAGGCAGTAATTTCCTTGACATTGACTATAGCAACATTTTTCTAGGTATGTCTCCTGAGGCAAGGGAAATAAAAGCAAAATTAAAATATTGGCCCTTCATCAAAATAAAAAGCGTTTGCACAGTGAAGGAAACAATCAACAAAACTAAAAGGCAGCCTACTGAATGGGAGAAGATATTTGGAAATGACATATCCGATAAGGGTTTGTATCCAAAATACATAAAGAAGTGATACAACTCAACATCCAAAAAACAAATAATCCAATTAAAAAATAGGCAGAAGACTTGAACAGACATTTCTCCAAAGAAGTTATCCATATGGCCAACAGACACATGAAAAGATGTTCAATATCACCCATCATCAGGGAAATGTAAGTCAAAACTACAGTGAGATATCGCCTTACATCTGTCAGAATGGCTAAAGTAAAAAACATAAAAAAACAAGTGTTGGCAAGGATGTGGAGAAAAAGGAACCCTCTTGCACTGTTGGTGGCAATACAAATTTGTGCAACCACTGTGCAAAACAGTATGGAGTTTCTTTTAATAAGTTAAACATAGAACTACCCTATGATCCAGTAATTCCACTACTGGGTATTTACCCAAAGAATACAACACACTAATTCAAAGGGATACATGCACCCCTATGTTTATTGCAGCATTATCTGTAATTCCTAAATTATGGAAACAACCCATGTCCGTCGATAGATAATTGTGTAAAGAAGTATGGTGTGTATATATACAATAGATTATTATTCAGCCATTAAAAAGAAAGAAATCTTGCCATTTGTAATGACTTGGATACAGCTAGATTGTATAATGCTAAGCAACACTAGTCAGAGAAAGACGAATACTTTATGATCTCACTCATATGTAGAATTTAAGAAATAAAGCAAGCAAAAAAGAAAGAGACAAAGTAGGAAACACACTCTAATTACAGAGAGCAATCTGATGGTTATCATGGGGAAAGGAATTGAGGGGATGGGTTAAATAGGTAATGGGTATTAAGGAGTGCACATCATGATGAGCACAAGGTGTGTGAAAGTGTCATATGTATAAAGTATCAAATTACTATGTTGTACACCTGAAACTAATATAACACTGTATGTTAACTATCCTGGAATTAAAAACAAAATAATACAGTTAACTGTGATGAGTATGGAGTAATGTAAATAATTGAATCATTACATGTTCACTTGAAATTAATACAATACTGTATGTTAATTATACAACAATAAAAATCCTGAGATATATAGTATTGGAAGATTAAATGCTATTTTCTTTCTTCTTAAGTGAATGTCAAAAGGGAATTTACATTGCAGATGCAGCTTATTTTGTTTTATAGTTCCCAGGTGTTAAATTTATTTTCATTGATTTATATGACTTTATCCTGAAATATAATCAGAACTATATCCATTGTGGATACCGTCATGCTATATTGTTAGACAGATGGTATGTTTGTTTTTAAACATTAGACATTATACCCTATACACAGTGGAAAACATAAGTTATATGGTTTCATTAAAGAAAATTAAAATATTAAATACAGCATTGCTTAGGGGAACCAAAAGTTTTATAAATATCATGTGCTTATTTGGCATTGTAAAATAGACTCTGAATTGAAGTTCATTCTTCAAAAGTAGTTATTGGATATCTGTTCATTCATTGTGCAAATGTCTAATAAATATACAAGTTCTCACTTTCAAAATGCTAAAATTGTTACTGCATAATCAGTGAGGATATTTCTGTTTTCTATGCAGCAAACAATTGGAAAGGAAAAACTGAAATGTAATTTTTCTCTACCTCTTAGAAAAGCATTAAAGGATTTTGACCCCTAAGGTTAAATTCTTTATCTCTGAATGGTGTTGATGATATTTTTCTATTCCACAACCTGTAGATTTTCAAGGAGTGCTACACTGCTCTAATTTCTCCCAGCTCACTTATAGTCAAGAGATTTCAAGTAGGCAGTTTGCAGCCACTTCTGTGTCTTTAATGCCCTTGGATTCTCCATAATGTGGGGTTGTGATGAGTAGTTACTTTCTCGTGGCTACCATACCCTTTGATGACATCCATCTTGATGCAGTAATCTTTTGGATCCTGAAGAGGTTGCTATGTCAAAGGAGCAAGATCTTCTGGTTTCACAACTTCGTGGAGCTTACACGTTGCAGAATTCTACACAGGAGTCAGTACACATTCCCATGTGTGGTGCTGTAAACTGAAACTTGCTGTAGAGTACATCTGCAAACTTTGGGATATAGGGAAAAGAAGCCTTTAAATAAGTAATAAGAGTAGGTGAGAATAGCATTTGAATTTTACATGAATCCTGGGTAGCTTTATAATGACATCAGCTTTGCTGGCAATCCAAATAGGAAAGGTTAGTTTTCTTCTCATTGAGATAAGAAAAGTGTAAATTATGTGTCATTTTGGTTTCCTTTCCCATGTTAAATTTTATCAGTTTGACACCTATTTGCCTTCTCCCAAGTGACTAGTGCAGCTACTCCTCATCTTGTTGACTTCACGTAGGTGCAGTCTTCTAACCGAGGTCTCCAATTTTCTCTAACAGCACATCTTTAATATGCTGATTTCCTAGCTATGTGGTGTGTGGATGAAAAAGGACTCTTAATGGTGGAATCTAAACTGATATGAAGTAAGTTCAGGCTAAGCCATGAAGTGTACAAACCTGTGTCCTTGAACAGGGACAGGTAATACACTACCAACTAAAGAAATGGTGTCCTCATCTTTATTTACAAGGAAACCCACTAATGAAGAGAACCATCCCTTTCTAAAAGGGTCATCACCCTCACCCACCTGCCTTAAAGTCAGTTTGAGGTAGGGAAGGATAAAAAGATGCAGGGGAAATAGTGGAAATAGGCACTACAGAGAAAGGAAGAAAGTTCTGAAAAAGGGAAAGTGCCTTTAAATCTTTCATTTTCTTTTCCATTTATTCCTCAACCTTTTCTTCTGGTTATCAAATAATTAAACATTTTTTACAATGATTTTTATCTCATACACTTAGTAATTAATTTGCATGGGGTGATTCCTAAGAAGCCCAGAAATTACACTAATTTATGCAAATCAAAAGAACCATCCTCATGCAACTGGATTCTCATTTACTATTTCCAAATATGACATAGAGATATTGGTTCTTTAAGAGAAAACACCTGAAGGTAACATTCCTGGCTTTCCATATATTCTATTAATATAGTGATTCTGATGGAATTTTAAAGATTTTATTTATTTATTTGACAGAGACAGAGAGACAGAGGGAACACAAGCAGGGGGAGTGGGAGAGGGAGAAGCAGTCTTCCCGCAGAGCAGGGAACCCGATGCAGGGCTCAATCCCAGGACCCTGGGATCATGACCTGAGCCGAAGGCAGACACTTAATGACTGAGCCACCCAGGCGCCCCACTGGTGGAATTTTAGAGCCCACATTACCCATGATTATTCAATAATAACAGGTTTTAATTTAGAAAGAATAGTTCATCCAGTTAGTATTGCAAAAGAGTGTACTAGAGAGAGCCTACAATTTAGGGTCTCTTATTTAACTGTTGTGCGGTCACAAAACTTCAGCCGATCTGCTCAATTCAGGAGTTTCCACACATCTAGTCCTCATCACTACAAATATAACTAAAAATCTCCTCTCAACCCAGAAAAACTCTCCACAAACACAGAAGAGAAAGAAAACTTTTTTTTTAATCAAATAGGCATTAAACCGGGTGATGCGCATCACAAGCAATCTACTAAGAGGTTGAAAAAAGAAAGATATATTGCCCTTTTACATAGTTCAGCAGATACAACTCATCACATATTTTCAAAACCAGCAATAATAACAAGGAAGAGGACTTGACAGCACCATTTGTCACACAAAATTCATTCTAAATTGGTAATTGCGGTGATCATCTGTGCTAGCTGATTGGCTTTATCCATAGAAAATTAAAATTCTCATATTTTTATAACAAGAAGTAGTTTGGGATTTTGGATTGAGATGCCCACCAAGTTTAAGCTTCTTCCACTGGAACAAGGAGATAGGAGCACTATCTCCCTTGATTACATTTCAGTAGAAAGCAGTTGAATAGGACTGCTGGCTTGGTTTCTTGCCCAAGAAAAGCTGTAGGATGGTCTCTGTTGTTGCCTGGGTTCTCTGATCATACTTACTAGACAGCCCCGCTGCTCTGCCAGCGCTAGAAAACTAAATCACAGCCCAATCTAATGCAAAATAGAGTACCAAATATATAGACCTGACCATCTAGTACGTATGGCCAGAGGACTGTTTTCTGCTAGCAGCACCCCTACACCCTGAACTCAGAGCTCAGGGGCCTCACCCCAAAAATTTACCGATAGGAAGCCCCACCAGCAGACCCGTCCAGACATAAAAGCTGAGCGGATGGTGAAGAAATGTCTCTGGCAAAGTGAACCAGTACCATCTGAAAGAGAAGATAGTTGACTAAAATTTGCAGATACCAATGTAAAGAATCAAGAACCACAGAAAATCGGATAACTAGGACATGACCAAAGGAAACTAATAAAGCTCCAAAAGCGACCCTAAAGAAATGGAAATCTAGGAATGGTCGGAAAGATCCATACTAAAAAGCTTAATGAAATAGAAAAATGAGAAGACAGACAACTAAATAATACCAGAAAAGCAATTCATGAACTAAACAAGAAATTCAACAAAGAGATAGAAGCCGTTAAAAAAAAAAAACAAAAAACAAAACCTAGAAATTCCAGAGCTAAAACATACAATGCCTACACTGAAGAGTTCAGTAGAGAACTTGAAAGCAAGCTCAACCATACAGAAGAAAGAATCGGTCACCAAGAGAGTGGTGCATTTGAAGTAACTCAGGCAGAGGAGCAAAAAAAAAAAAAAAAAACAAAAAGAATGAAAAAGCCTTAAAAGCCTACAGGACTCATAAAATACAATTATTTTTAAAAATGCATATTATGGGAATTCCAAAAGAAGGAGACCAAAGGACAAAATTATATTTAAAGCAATACAGACTGAAAACTTCCCCAACCTGGGGAGAGAAATGGACATCCAGATACATGAGGCCAAAGAATCAAAATAGGCTCAACCTTATTTTGGGTAAAACCCAAATAAGGCTACACAAAGACACAATATAATTAAATTGTCAAAAGTCACTGAAAAAGCAAATTTTGAAAGCAGCAAGAAAAAAACAGGTAATTTACACACAAGAAAAACCTTATAAAATTATCAGTGGAATTCTCAACAGAAACATTTCAGACCAGTAGAGAATGAGATGATGTATTTAGAATATTAAAACAAAACAAAAACTGTCAACCAAGAATTCTATAGTCAGCAAAGCTGTTCTTCAGAAATGAGAGAAAGAATTTCCTGAATGAACAAAAGTTGAGGTAGTTCATCACCACTAGACCTGCCTTATAAGAAATCCTGAAAGGAGCTCTCTCAGTGGAGGTAAAATGACACTAATTTTAACATCATAAAGACATAAAAAGGTAGCATAAAACTCAATAATAATGGTAAATATGAAGTCAAAGTTAGGTTTTACAATATGGTAATGGTGGTGTTTAATTCAATTACAACTCCATGTTAAAAGTTGAAAAAGAAATGTAAAGAAAGTCATTATATAATGATAAAGGTTTCATCAGGAAGATATAACAATTATAAATATTTATGCACTCAGCATTGATACACCTATAAATACATATAAAGAAAAACTAACATAATTAAAAGGGAAATAAATAGCAATGCTGTAAGAGCTGGGGACTTTAATACACTACTCTTGACAATGGATATCATACAAAAAGAGAATCAATAAGAATACAGTGGATTTGAACAAAACTGTAAAGCGTACCTAACAGACATCTACATTTTTCTGACAACAAAATACACATTCTTTTCAAGTATACAAAGAACACGTTAGGCACAAAACAATCTTAGCACATTCAAGAGGACTGAAATCACACTAAGTATCTTTTCTATTTTCATTACATACTCACAGATGAATGAGAAAAACTAGAAAATTTACAAATATGTGAAAATTAAAAAATACTCTCATGAACAACCACTGGATCAAAGAAGCAATTAAAGAAGAAATAAACAAGTATCTTAAGAACATTAAAATGGAAACACAACATACCAAAACTTATGGAATGCAGCAAAAACAGTTTTAGGAGGGAAGTTTATTGAAATAAACACATTAAAAAAACAACAAAGAACTCAAATAAATAACTTAACTATATGCCTAAAGGAACTAGAAAAAGAACAGAGAACAAATTAGCAGAAGGAAAAAATAATAGAGATTAGATCAGAAATAAATGCACAGGGAACAGAAAAATGAAAAAGATTAACAAAATGAGTTGTTTTTTTGAAAATATATACAAAATTGACAAATTTTTAGCTAGACTAATCAAAGAAAGAAAAAAGAAAATCCAAGTACAAAAATTATAACTGAAAAAGAAGACATTACAACTGATACCACAGAAATACAAAAGATCATAAAAGCCTTCTGTAAAAACCTACACACCAACAACTGAAAAACCTAGAAGAAATGGAAAAAAAAATTCTTAGAAACATAAAACTTCCCAACACTGAATCAAGAATAAATATAAACTCTGAAAAGACAAACTACTAGCAAGAAGATTGAATCAGTAATCAGAAATCTCCCAATAAATGAAAGCCCATGACCAGATGGCTTCATTGATGAATTCTATCAAACATTTAAAGAACGAATGCCAATACTTCTCAAACTTTTCCAAAAAATCGAAGAGGAGAAAACACTACCAAACTCATTTAACAAGTCCAGCATTATCCTGCCACCAAAGCCAGAAAAGGACACTATCAGGAAAACAACAACAGCAACAACAACAAACTAAACATCAATATCCATGATACATGTGATGCAAAATTTCTCAAAATACTAGCAAAATAATTTCAGCAGCACATTAAAAGGATCATTCGCCATAATAAATTAGTATTTAACCCTGGGATGCAAAGATGATTAAATATAAACAAATCAATCAATTTGATACATCACATTAATAGAAAGTCTGAATAAAATTGTATGGTCATTTCAATAGACAGAAAAAGCAACTGACAAAAGTCAACATATGTTCATAATAGCTCTTAAAAATTGGCTACATAGCCAAGAACTTACCTCAGCATAATAAAGGCCATGTATGACAAACCCACAGCTAACATCATACTGGTAAAATGATAAAATGTTTAAGGTTTTTCCTTTAAGATCTGAAACAAGACAGGATGCCCATTTTCACCACTTCTATTTAATATAGTACTAGCAATCCTAGCCAGAGCAATCATGCAAAAAATAAATTAAAACCATCATAATTGAAAAGAGAGAAGTATAATTTGTTTCTATTTGCAGATGGCATCATTTCATATATAGAAAATTTTAAAGCTTCCACCAAAAAACTGTTAGATCTAATTAATGAATTTAATAAATTTGCAGGCTTCAAAATTAACACACAAAATCAGTAGCATTTTTATACCCTAGCAATGAATTATCTGAAGAAAGAAAGAAAATGTTCCCATTTACAGTAACATCAAAAACAACAAGATACTTAGGAAAAATTTAAGAATAAGATGAAATATTTCTACACTGAAAACTACAAGACATTAATGAAAAGCATCTCATGTTCATAAATTTGAAGAATATTTTTTTCTCATTTTTTAAAATTTAAATTCAATTAGCCAACTGATAGCACATCATTAGTTTCAGGTATAGTGTTCAATAAATTATCAGTTGCATATATTTTTAAAATGTTCATACTACCCAAAGCCATCTAGAGATTCAATGCAATCTCTATCAAAATTTCAATGGCATTTTTTACAGAGGTAGCAAAAGAATCCTAAAATTTGGAATCACAGGAGTCTGAATAGCCAATGCAGTCCTGAAAAAGAAGAACAAGCAGGAGGTATCGTACTTCCTGATTTTAAGCTGTATTGTAAAGTCATAGTCATCAGAACAGTAATGTACTTGCATAAAAACAGACACATAGGCCAATGGGACAAAACCAAGAGCCTATAAATAAACCCATGTATATACCATCAACTAATATTTGACAAGGTAGCCAAGAATAAGGAGAAAAAAAAATCTCTTCAATAAAAATCTCTTCAATAAAAGATGTTGAAGAAAATAGTATATTTACATATAAAGAATGATGCAAGACCCCTAACTTAACCACCTATAAAAATTAACTTGAAGTGGATAAAAGACTAAAATATAATACCCAAGCCATGGAAATCCTAGAAGAAAACAAGAAAAAAAGCCATTTGACATGGGTCTTAGCAATGATTTTGGATATGACACCTAAAGCATAAATCATAAAAATAGAAAAATAAATACATAAGATTACATCAAACAAAACAGGTTCTGGGCAGCAAAGGAGAAGATCAACGAAATGAAAACAATCTATAGAATGTAAAAAAATACTTTTAAACCATATATTTGATAAGGGGTGGATATCTTAAACATATAAAGAACTCCTACAACTCAATAGCAAAAAAAAAAAAATCCATCCAATTAAAAAAAAAATGGGTTAAAGATCATAATAGACATTATTCCAAAAAAGATATATAAAATGCCAATAGGTACATAAAAAGAGGCTCAATATCACTAATCATTAGGGAAATGTAAATTAAAACTACAATGAAATATCATTTCATGCCTGTTGGAATGGCTATCGTCAAAATGACAAGAGATAATAAATGCTGGAGAAGATGTAGAGGAAAAGGAACCCTGTGGACTTTTGGAATTGTAAGCTGATACAGATGCCATGGAAAACAGTATGGAGGTTTCTCATAAAATTAGAAGTAGAACTACCATTTGATCTAGAAATTCTACTTTTGAGAATATATCCAAAGGAAACAAAAATGCTATGTCAACGCTACATCTGCACTCCAAGGTTCATTGCTGCATTATTCACAATAGCCAAGATTTGGAAACAACCTAAGTGCCAATCAATGAAGGAAATGAATAAAATACTTGTGAGACACACACACACATCATAAAAGAAGGAAATCTTGCCGTTTGTGACAACATGCCCAGACCTTCAGGACATTATTCTAAGTAAAATAAGACAGACAGGGAAAGACATATTCAGAGAAAGATAAAATAATCTTATTTATATGTGGAATCTTAGAAAGTGAGAGAGAGGCAGGGAGAGAGAGAGAAAATAAACAGAAAGGTCAAATTTGTGGTAGCCAGAGGTAGCAAGGGCGTGGAGGGATTAGAAGAAAGCTGTTTAAAGGTAAAAACTTATAATGAAAAGTATTAAAGATGTGTAACATCTTTATAACTTGACTACAAGTTATACACGTATATATGAAAGTTGTTAAGAGTAAATTCTGAGTTCTCATAACAAGGGAAAAACATTTTTTCCTTTTTTTGTATCTATATGATAGATATTAACTAAACTTATTGTGATAATCATTTTACAATATACATAATCCAATGCATTTTGCTTACACCTTAAACTTATACAGTGTTGTATATTAAATTATATCTCAATAAAACTGGGAAAAAATCCTGACATCTATCTATACTTGTAACACTTCTACATATTTATATATATGAGTAGTTATGAAGAATATTTTTTCCTGTTATTTGTTCTACTAGTTTGAATATGTCATTTAATGTCTTAGACATGTAGCTCTTCATTTTGAAATGTGAGATTATAATGCCTGCCTTAGTTAATTCACACATGAATTGGGAAGATAAGTACTATGATGGAATTTGTAAGTAATAATTCTTAATCCCTTAAAGAATATAGATTTCACTAGGTTTGTTCTACTGAGAGAATCACTATCAGGAAAATATGAAGTGTTTTAACCAAAACCTTCCTTTTGGATTTTATCAAATACACTGACCAAATTTATAGATTGATTAAAGGATTGAAAATCAATAGTTGATAAAACAACACAGTTGAGAAAATAATGTTGGTAAAATAGAAAATCTGAGGGAGATCACATGCTCTGGACTTGCTAGGAAGATGAATCTCAGTCTCACACATTGAATGGAGGAGTTAACATTGAACTAGTTGATGGTGTCAATTTTCCATCATGTTTCACATACCTAGATTAAAGGAGATTTTTAACTATAAATATCTCTACTCAATTATATAGAATATAAATTTATTTTTTAAAGATTTATTTATTTTTAGAGAGAAAGGGGGGGAGAGAGAGCATGGCAGGGTGGGGGTGGGAAGGGCAGAGGGAAAGAGAAAATCTTAAGCAGACTCCCTGCTGAGTGTAGAGCCTGATGTGGGACTCTATCCCATGACCCTGAGATCATGACATGATCTTAACCAACTGAGCCAACAAGGCACCCCATAGAATATAAATTTAAAATACCAATCATCCTTCACTTTATGTCAAGTCCTTAAGATTTATGAAATCTTAGAAGATTGCTATTATTCAAATTGTAATCTAAATATGCAGAACTGCAGAGGCCAAGAATTATCCATCATCATTCAGATGTTTGGCCTTGTAAATGAAACCTCACAAGTTACATTCTGTATAACAATTTTGAAAATTTGTTACTTCTAAAAATTTCTATTTTTCATTTTTTTAAAGATTTTATTTATTTATTCATGAGAGACAGAGAGAGAGAGAGAGAAAGAGAGAAGCAGAGGGAGAAGCAGGCTCCCAAGGAGCAGGGAGCCCGATGTGGGACTCGATCCCAGGACCCTGGGATCATGATCTGAGCCAAAGGCAGACGCTTAACCATCTGAGCCACCCAGGCGCCCTAAAAATTTCTATTTTTCAACAAAATTAAAATTGTTACAGAATGTACTCCACAATATATGTCATCTGAAACATGAAAACTAAAAAAAAAAAAAAAAAACCACCACCAACAACAACAACAAAATAAAAACCTACAAAAAAACACAAAGAAACAAGAAATACCTATTGGAATGGCAAAAATCTATAATAATGACAACACCAAAAGTTGGGAAGAATATGGAGCAATGGGAGCTCTCCTTTATTGCTGGTGGGAATACAAAATGGTACACTTTTTCTGGAAGACAGTTTGGTGATTTCTTACAAATCTAAATATCGTCTTACCATATGATCCAGCAATCACACTCCTTGGCATTTACCCTAGGGAGTGAAAACATATCCACACAAAAACCTGCACAAAGATATTTAAAGCAGTTTTGTTCATAATTGCTTAAACTTGTAAGCAATCAAGATGTGCTTTAGTAGGTGAAAGGATAAACAAATTATAGTATATTTAGACAATGAAATATCATTCAACATTAAAAAGAAATGAGCTTTTAATCCATGGAAGGACTTGGAGGAATCAAATGCATATTACTAAGTGAATGAAGTCACTTCTGAAGAGGCTATACAGTGCATGATTCTGACTATATTACATTCATGAAAAGGCAAAAACTATGGGGAAGAGAAAGATTAATGGCTTCTGGGGGCAGAGGGAAGATGAATAGTTGGAGCAAAGAGGATTTTTACGGATAATGAAAATATTCTATATGATATTATAATGATGGGTATATTTCATTACACATTTGTTTAAACCCATAAATATATACCAAGAGTGAGCCCTAAGTTAAACTATTGATTTGGGGTGATTATAATGTGTCAGTGTAAGTTCATCTTTGTTTTAAAAAGAGTACCAGACTGGTGATTGATGTTGATAACTGGGGAGGGTATGCATTTGTGGGGCAGTATATATATGGGAATCTTTGCACCCTCCTCTCAAATTTTTTGTAAACTTAAATTTGCTCTAAAAAATAAAATCTTTAAAAAATGCACAAAAGCAACATGCTACCCTATGTTCTCATTTACCTATTTGATCATATTTTATCTTATATATTATCTTGTTCTTTAAATCATGTGGCATTATAATCACAATATAATCAATGAAAACAAAGTACATATGGACAAATTAACAACTAATAAATTTAAATATTAAATTATCTTATATAATAGATTATATATAGATATAAGATATATAGTTATATAATAATTGAATGTTTTTAAAATTTTATTATTTCATACCTATTTTTGGAGATATATTTTTATAACAATTTCAAATAGAAATAAAAATCACAATAATATGTGTAATTTCTCTGTCCTTCAACTATACATCTGATAATGGAGGTAAAAAGACTGGTAATATTTTCTTTGAATAATTGTCAAATAAGAAAGACTAAAAGTTTAAAATTTTTTCATGCTATTTTTCTATCCAAAGTATGTTAAATGCTTTATTTTTGTCCATAAATGAAGTAATGTTATCTTAAAGTTGTTAAATTTTTTTCTTCTAATAACTAAAGATGGCTAAGGATTTTGGGGAAAATACTGTACTCAGCTGTGCTGCAACTATAATACTTGAACACATGTTTCCTCAAGCATAACATTAAGGCAATTGCTCTGTGAGACTCAGAAATCAATAAAATTGTCACAAATGTTCTAAGTGCAGCATTATGAAAAATATTGTATTTTGCTACATGGAACCATAAGACTTCCTGCAATTCATAAACCTCTGTTAACATAATTATTTTTAGATTGAAAGTAATTCAGGACAAGTTTTGCTATTTTTTAAAACAATTACAGATATGCAAAATCTGAATGCTATGGCAGCCAAATAAATAAATTCAAATATTATAACTAGTTCAAACGAATATTTAATGGTTTTTATTATCCATGCAGGAATCCTTTGTTATTTTCATGTATGTCCTTTCTAATTATAGTTATAATAAAGTCACACTGAAGTAATTTTTCCTCCCATTTTGTGATAATGATGTATTACTTTGTTTTCTTAGAGCATTTACATTCTGAGCAACATTCTTTAAGGCTTTCTATAAGATAACAAAAAATGTTTTCTTTTCAGTACCCTACTGATTTTATCGGCACCCTACTCCCACTCAATAATTGTTTTGTCTCACAAGTTTTGTCACTAAAAAACTGTTACTGAACATTTTTCTAGCTGTTAATGTACCTCAAGGAAGGTTTCACCTTCCATCATTGTCCTTAACTGATCCTTGGCAGTAACATCTACAAAGGACTACTTTTAACCTTTTCATTTTCTGTACATTTCCATCTTTTTCTTTCTTCTCCAGCTTTTTTCCATCTTAAAATGTTTCAAAAATACAGCTCCAGGTACCCAACTTGTAAAATCACCTTCAAACTCCAACATTCCAGGTTAAGGAAAAAAAAACCTATTAATCAAGTACATTAATAAAACTACTAATTAATCAAATGTAATAGGCTGTTACTTAGGTCACTGTCAATGAACTTTCCAGTGTCTATTCCTTTATCTAGTCCCCTATCACTCTGATTCTAGTTGGGTCTAGTCTGTTTCAACAATAGAATATAGTAGAAGCTATACTGAGACACTTTTGGGCCTGCATTTAATTGTCCTGGAAACATCTATCTTTTCTTTTACTTTTTCTTTTTTTTTTCCTTTAGTAATACTTTATTTAGGAATGCTCTCTCTTATTCTCCTGAGCCACTTTGAATGAAGTTCAGAATTCTCCATGAATAAAGAAGAAACCATGTGGAGAGGCCCTGGAGACTAAAATACTATGGAGATAAGGAATCCAAAGAAGCACTAAGGTACCAGATATTAAGCACCAGCTACAGATCCATTTGCTTTGTTATTTTGTATAAGGCACAAGTTACTTTTTGGGAACAGGTAAAGCAGAGATTCTTTCAAGCAATTAGGTTAATATAGTAATGTAAATATTGAAAAATTTATCAATTATAAACTTGAGAATGTTTTTACTATTAAAACAGACCTGTACCTCTGAAACAAATAATACATTATATGTTAAAAAAAATAAAAGAAGATAGTAGAAAGGGAAAAATGAAGGGGGGGAATCAGAGGGGGAGAGGAACCATGAGAGACTATGGACTCTGAGAAACAAACTGAGGGTTTTAGAGGGGAGGGTGTTGGGGGATGGGTTAGCCTGGTGATGGGTATTAAGGAGGGCACATATTGAATGGAGCACTGGGTGTTATATGCAAACAATGAATCATGGAACACTACATCAAAAACTAATGATGTAATGTATGGTGACTAACATAACATAATAAAATAAAATTTTAAAAAACTAAAAAAAAAAAAAACAGATAACCCGGGTTCTGGTAAAAGATGGCAATGTAGGAGGACAGAAAACTTACCTCCTCTCATGGACCCACCTAATCTATAGAGACATGTGGAACAATTTCTTCTGGGGGAACTAGCTAGGTGGCTCTTACACATTGGACAAATGAGAAAAAAATAAACCCACATCAAAAAGGGTAAGGGAGCCTCAGACACAGTCTTTCCATAAAATACACTTCTTAACAGGTTATCTTCAAAGGGCTCAGCTCAGAGGTAACAGACAGAAAAGCCCATCTCCCAGTCTTCCCCTGAAAAAGATATATTTGCATAACTTAAGAGCTGCCTCATGAGGGTCTGGCTTCCAATCATCCTGAAACTAGGTGCTGAGATCCTTCTCTTAGGGACACTGGTGGGTCTTTTTACACCCTCACCTCCTGGGAACTAATAAAAATAAAGTAGGTAGCTTGGACAATCACAAAGGTTTCAGAGAAAACAAAGAGAGCATTGTCGAACTATAAAGTTCATTACCTATAGGAGGTCACTCTTTCAGGACTGGGAGATAGGGTTATTTTATCTAGGGAATAGAAACAGACAGAGAGTCAAGGAAAATGAAGAACTAGAGAAATGTGTTCCAAACTAAAGAAAATTAAAAAAAAAATCGGATAAAGACTTTAATGAAATGGAGATAGGTAATTTACCTGAAAAAGATTTTAAAAATAAGCCATAAAGATGAGCTTAGAAGAATGTATGAACAAAGTGAGAATTAAAAAAAAAGATAAGAAATATAAGAAAGCACCAAATAGTAGTCACAGAATTGAAGTATACAATAACCTGAACTAAAAAATACAATAGAGGGGCTCAACACCAGGCTATATGAAACAGAAAGATCAGTGAATTTGAAGATATGGCAGTGAAACTTACCTAATCAAAACAGGAAAAAAATGAAAAGAGGGGAAAATAGCTTAAGGCACTTATGGAACAACATCAAGCAGGCCAACACTCACATTATAAGGGTCCCAGAAGGAGAAGGAAGAATGGGGCAGAAAATTTATTCTAAGGAATAATGGCTGAAAACTTTCCTACCCTGGGAAGGAAACAAACATCCAGACTCAGGAAGTCTAGATAATTTCAAATAACATGAACCCAAAGACCTGAGCTAAGATCAAGAGTCCAAGAGTCAGATGCTTAGCTGACTGAGCCACCCAGGCATCGCACCAGCAGATTTTTTTAGCAGAAAATTTCAATATATTATTCCACACACTTCTGGCCTGCAAAGTGCTGAAGGAAAAAGCAACCAACCAAGAATATTCTACTGGCAAAGATTTTCTTCAGAATTAAAGAGATAAAAAGTTTTCCAGATAAGCAAAAGCTAAAGAAGTTCCTTACCACAAAGAGAGGAAGATGGCAGTGGAGTAGGAGGATCCTAGGTTTGCCATGTCCCACAAATACAACTGGACAACTATCAAATCATCCTACCCAAGAAATGAAGCTGAAGACTGGCAGAACAAACCTCACAACTAAAGGTAGAGAACAGGAGCTCCTGGTTGGCTCAGTCAGTTAAGCGTCTGCCTTCAGCTAAGGTCAGGATCTTAGGGTCCTGGAATCGAGCCCTGCATCAAGCTTCCTGCTCAGTGGGGAGCCTGCTTCTCCCTCTCCCCCACCCCTGCTCATGCTCTCTCTTTCTCAAATAAATAAAGAAAATCTTTGAAAGAAGAAAATAAAAGTAGAGAACAGACCACATTGAAGAAAGTAAGAAATGTGGAGAGTAGGTTTGGTAGAGAAATAGATCATGCCTGCTGTGATGAAAGGGAGCCATAGTCACAGAGAAGGGGAAGAGACAGGCTAACACACAAGTGAATACATAGGGGAAATGAATCCCAATAGCAATTGGTTTGGAAAGCAAGAGGCACCAAATTTCATGAGTTCTTACAACCAGCAGGGCTTAAAGCCTGTTCTAAAGGTCAGCAGGCTTGACTCAAGAGAGGCAGAGGCATTGGGACTACTCTTGGAAAGAAGGCAGGGCAAACAGCCTGTGGACATACTGCATGGAAACAGTAATCTAAAGAGTACATGGGGAACACAATGAGGAAGTTATTTGCTTATCTTGGAGCATGTCCCAAAGAGGCAGTGTTCACGGAAAGACCTCTCTGGGAACAAAACAACTGGCAGGTGCCATTTCCCTACCCCTCAGCATAAACACAGAGCCACCTGTGGGAACCAGTGCAGTGCCTATACTCTTTACCAAACATGCTTACACCAGGCCCTGTCCCCCACATGCTCTGGGAAAGTGCCCTTCACAGTCAGACTGGGCTCAGTCCCAGCACATCATGCCCTCTCATCCAGAAGACCAGATCAATCCCCTGCCCACACCACATCTCCCAAACTGGGAGGCTTGCAGGACCTTGGTTCTGGTGGCAGAGGTGACAGGTTTCATTTCACAACGAGAACAGAACACACCCGGTTAAAAGATGCCACATTCAGGCCAAGGACCTGCCCTGAAAACTGACTAGAACAGGCAAAAAGAGCCTCTCAGATGACTGGCCTGAAGGATAAAGTGACCAGGACAAAACAGCAGAGCACATGGAATACTCTCTGAAGCACCAGGCCCTGGGGGAACAGAGGACACTACACTGCAGGGCACTATAGGACCTCTTCTTCTTTTTTTTTTTAAATTTTTTATTGTTATGTTAATCACCATACATTATATCATTAGTTTTTGATGTAGTGTTCCATGATTCATTGTTTGTGCATAACACCCAGTGCTCCATGCAGAAAGTGCCCTCTTTAATACCCATCACTAGGCTAACCCATCCTCCTACACCCCTCCCCTCTGGAACCCTCAGTTTGTTTTTCAGAGTCCATCGTCTCTCATGGTTCATCTCCCCTTCTGATTTCCTCCCCCTTCATTCTTTCCCTCCTACTATCTTCTTTTTTTTTTCTTAACATACATTGCATTATTTGTTTCAGAGGTACAGATCTGTGATTCAACAGTCTTGCACAATTCACAGCGCTCACCATAGCACATACCCTCCCCAATGTCTATCACCCAGCCACCCCATCCCTCCCACCCAACCCCCCCACTCCAGCAACCCTCAATTTGTTTCCTGAGATTAAGAATTCCTCATATCAGTGAGGTCATATGATACATGTCTTTCTCTGATTGACTTATTTCGCTCAGCATAATACCCTCCAGTTCCATCCACGTCGTTGCAAATGGCAAGATCTCATTCCTTGTGATGGCTGCATAATATTCCAATGTATATATAGACCACATCTTCTTTATCCATTCATCTGTCGATGGACATCTTGGCTCTTTCCACAGTTTGGCTATCGTGGACATTGCTGCTATAAACATCAGGGTGCCCATACACCTTTGGGTCCCTACATTTGTATCTTTGGGGTAAATACCCAGTAGTGCAATTGCTGGATCGTGTGGTAGCTCTATTTTCAACTTTTTGAGGAAGCTCCATACTGTTTTCCAGAGTGGCTGCACCAGCTTGCATTCCCACCAACAGTGTAGGAGGGTTCCCCTTTCTCCACATCCCTGCCAACATCTGTCGTTTCCTGACTTGTTAATTTTAGCCATTCTGACTGGTGTGAGGTGATATCTCATTGAGGTTTTGATTTGGATTTCCCTGATGCCGAGCGATGTTGAGCACTTTTTCGAATGTCTGTTGGTCATTTGGATGTCCTCTTTGGAAAAATATCTGTTCATGTCTTCCGCCCATTTCTTGATTGGATCATTTGTTCTTTGGGTGTTGAGTTTGATAAGTTCTTTATAGATTTTGGATACTAGCCCTTTATCTGATATGTCATTTGCAAATATCTTCTCCCATTCTGTCGGTTATCTTTTGGGTTTGTGGACTGTTTCTTTTGCTGTGCAAAAGCTTTTTATCTTGATGAAGTCCTAATAGTTCATTTTTGCCCTTGCTTCCCTTGCCCTTGGTGATGTTTCTAGAAAGAAGTTGCTGTGGCTGAGGTCGAAGAGGTTGCTTCCTGTGTTCTCCTTTAGGATTTTGATGGACTCCTGTCTCACATTGAGGTCTTTCAACCATTTGGAGTCTATTTCTGTGTGTGGTGTAAGGAAATGGTCCAGTTTCATTCTTCTGCTTGTGCCTGTCCAATTCTCCCAACACCATTTCTTGAAGAGACTGTCTTTTTTCCATTGGACATTCTTTCCTAGTTTGTTGAAGATGAGTTGACCATAGAGTTGAGGGTCCATTTCTGGGCTCTCTATACTGTTTCATTGATGTATGTGTCTGTTTTTGTGCCAGTACCATATTATCTTGATGATGACACCTTTCTAATAGAGCTGGAAGTCTGGAATTGTGATGCCGCCAGCTTTGCTTTTCTTTTTCAATATTCCTCGGCCATTTGGGGTCTCTTCTGGTTACATACAAATTTTAAGATTATTTGTTCCATTTCTTTGAAAAAAGTTGATGGTATTTTGATGGGGTTTGCATTGAATGTGTAAATTGCTCTAGGTAGCATTGACATCTTCACAATATTTCTTCTTCCAATCCATGAGCATGGAACATTTTTCCATTTCTTTGGGTCTTCCTCAATTTCTTTCATGAGTATTTTATGGTTTTCTGAGTACAGATCCTTTGCCTCTTTGGTTAGATTTATTCCTAGGTATCTTATGGTTTTGGGTGCAGTTGTAAATGGGATCGACTCCTTAATTTCTCTTTCTTCTGTGTTGTTGGTGTATAGGAATGCCACTGATTTCTGTGCATTGATTTTATATCCTGCCACTTTACTGAATTCCTGTATGAGTTCCTTCAGTTTTGGGGTGGAGTATTTTGGGTTTTCCACATACAGTATCATATCATCTGCAAAGAGTGAGAGTCTGGCTTCTTCTTTGCCAGTTTGGATGCCTCTGATTTCTTTTTGTTGTCTGATTGCTGTGGCTAGGACTTCTAATACTGTGTTGAATAGCTGTGGTGATAGTGGAAATCCCTGCCGTGTTCCTGACCTTAGGGGGAAAGCTCTCAGTTTTTCCCCATTGAGAATGATATTCGCTGTAGGTTTTTCATAGATGGCTTTTATGATATTGAGGTATGTACCTTCTATCCCTGTACTCTGAAGAGTTTTGATCAAGAAAGGATGCTGTACTTTGTCAAATGCTTTTTCTGCATCTAGTGAGAGGATCATATGATTCTTGTCCTTTCTTTTGTTAATGTATTGTATCACGTTGATTGATTTGTGGATGTTGAACCAACATTGCAGCCCAGGGATAATTCCCACTTGTTCGTGGTGAATAATCCTTTTAATGTACTGTTGGATCCTACTGGACAGTATTTTGGTGAGAATTTTTGCATCCATGTTCATCAAGGATATTGGTCTGTAATTCTCCTTATTGTTGGGGTCTTTGTCTGGTTTTGGGATCAAGGTAACGGTGGCCTCATAAAATGAGTTTGGAAGTTTTCCTTCCATTTCTATTTTTTGGAACAGTTTCAGAAGAATAGGTATTAACTCTTTAAATGTTTGGTAGAATTCCCCTGGGAAGCCATCTGGTCCGGGGCTTTTGTTTTTTGGGAGATTTTTGATGATTGCTTCAATTTCCTTAGTGGTTATAGGTCTGTTCAGGTTTTCTATTTCTTCCTGGTTCAGTTTTGGTAGTTGATACATCACTAGGAATGCATCCACTTCTTCCAGGTTATCTAATTTGCTGGTATGTAGTTGCTCATAATATGTTCTTATAATTGTTTGCATTTCTTTGGTGTTGGTTGTGGTCTCTTTCATTCATGATTTTGTTGATTTGGCTCATTTCTCTTTTCTTTTTGATAAGCCTGGCCAGGGGTTTATCAATCTTGTTAATTCTTTCAAAGAACGAGCTCCCAGTTTCATTGATCTTTTCTACTGTTCTTTTGGTTTCTATTTCATTGATTTCTGCTCTGATCTTTATTATTTCTCTTCTTCTGCTGGGTTTAGGCTTTATTTGCTGTTTTTCCTCCAGCTCCTTTAGGTGTAGGGTTAGCTTGTGTATTTGAGACCTTTCCTGTTTCTTAAGAAACGCTTGTTTTGCTATATACTTTCCTCTTAGGACTGCCTTTGCTGCATCCCAAAGACTTTGAACAGTTGTGTTTTCATTTTCATTTGTTTCCATGAATTTTTTTAATTCTTCTTTAATTTCCTGGTTGATCCATTCATTCTTTAGTAGGATGCTCTTTGGCCTCCATGTATTTGAATTCTTTCCAACTTTCCTCTTGTGATTGAATTCTAGTTTCAAAGCATTGTGGTCTGAAAATATGCAGGCAATGATCCCAATCTTTGGTACCAGTTGAGACCTGATTTATGATCTAGGATGTGATCTATTCTGGAGAATGTTCCATGGGCACTAGAGAAGAATGTGTATTCCGTTGCTTTGGGATGGAATGTTCTGAATATGTCTGTGAAGTCCATTTGGTCCAGTGTGTCATTTAAAGTCTTTATTTCCTTGTTGATCTTTTGCTTAGATCATCTGTCCATTTCAGTCAAGAGGGTGTTAAAGTCCCCCACTATTATTGTATTGTTCTCAATGTGTTTCTTTGCTTTTGTTATTAATTGCCTTATATAGTTGGCTGCTCCCATGTTAGGGGCATAGATATTTACAATTGTTAGATCTTCTTGTTGGATAGACCCTTTAAGTAGGATGTAGAGTCCTTCCTCATCTCTTATTACGGTCTTTGGTTTAAAACCTAATTTGACTGATATAAAGATTGCTATGCCAGCTTTCTTTTGGTGTCCATTAGCATAGTAAATAGTTTTCCACCCCCTCACTTTCAATCTGGGTGTGTCTTTGGGTCTAAAATGAGTCTCTTGCAGACAGCATATCAATGGGTTTTGTCTTTTAATCCAATCTGATAGCCTGTGTCTTTTGATTGGGGCATTTAGCCCATTTACATTCAGGGTAACTGTTGAAAGATATGAATTTAGTGCCATTGTATTGCCTGTAAGGTGACTGTTACTGTATATTGTCTGTATTCCTTTCTGGTCTATGTTGCTCTTAGGCTCTCTCTTTGCTTAAACGACCCCTTTCAATATTTCTTGGAGGGCTGGTTTTGTGTTTGCAAATTCCTTTAGTTTTTGTTTGTCCTGGAAGCTTTTTATCTCTCCCATTTTCAATTGACAGCCTAGCTGGATATAGTATTCTTGGCTGCATATTTTTCTCGTTTAGTGCTCTGAATATATCATGCCAGTCCTTTCTGGCCTGCCAGGTCTCTGTGGATAGGTCTGTTGCCAATCTAATATTTCTACCATTGTAGGTTACAGATCTCTTCTCCTGAGCTGCTTTCAGAATTTTCTCTTTGTCTCTAAGTCTCGTAAATTTTACTATTAGATGTTGGGTGTTGACCTATTTTTATTGATTTTGAGATGGGTTGTCTGTGCCTCCTGGATCTTGATGCCTGTTTCCTTCCCCACATTAGGGAAGTTCTCTGCTATAATTTGCTCCAATATACCTTCTCCCCCTCTCTCTCTTTCTTCTTCTTCTGGGGTCCCAATTATTCTAATGTTGTTTTGTCTTATGGTATCGCTTATCTCTCGAATTCTGCCCTCGTGATCCAGTAGTTGTTTATCTCTCTTTTTCTCAGCCTCTTTATTTTCCATCATTTGGCCTTCTGTATCACTGATTCTCTCTTCTGCCCCATTTATCATAGCAGTTAGAGCCTCCATTTTTTATTGCACCTCATTTATAGCCTTTTTGATGTCGATTTGGTTAGATTTTAGTTCTTTTATTTCTCCAGAGAGGGTTTCTCTAATAACTTCCATGTTTTTTTCAAGCCCAGCTAGTATCTTTAAAATCATGATTCTGAACTCTAGGTCAGACATCGTACTAATGTCCATATTGAGTAGGCCCTGGCAGTTGGTACTACCTTTTGTTCTTTTTGTTGAGGTGATTTTTTTCATCTTGTCATTTTGTCCAGAGGAGACTAGATGAATGAGAGAACAAAATGCTAACAGGTTAACAACGTCCCCAGAAAATATACTGTAAACAAATCAGAAAAGTCCTGCAGCCAGGGGAAAAGAAAGGGAAGGAAAGAAGAAAGAAAAAGAAAAGAAAAGAAAAAGATAAAAACAAACAGAGAAGAGAACAAAACAAAAAACAGAATATGATCAAATATGATCAGGCTGGTGCATAGATCAGTGTCACACACTAGATTTTGGGTGTATTTTGGTCTGTTAGAAGGAAGTGCCTCCCAAAATTTTAAAGAAAGAAAAACGTATATGTACAAAAATATGCGTTGATATAATAAAGGGATGGGATATGAGGGTAAAGATGAAAATTATAAAAAAAAATTTATAAAAGGAATTGATAAGAAGTTGTTTGAAAAAAGAGGAGGATTTAAAAAAGAAAGGAGAATGTGATCAGGCAGGAGACTAGAACAAAGCCATACACTAGAGATTTAGGGTATAATTTGATCTGTTAGAAGAAACTGTATCTCAAAGTTTTAAAGAGAGAACTATATATATATATATATATATATGCCAAAAATAAGGGTAACTACTATGAAGGGATATAATATGACTCTAAAAATGAAAAATAAAATATTTTTTTAAAAAAGCAATTGATAAGATGTTGGTTGAAAAAGGGAAAAAGAAAAATTAAAAAAAAGATAAAAGAATTAACTTTGAAAGACTAAAGAATCATGGTAAAAAAGCCATGGATTCTATGTGCAGTATCCCCCTAGCTCTGGATTTCTGCCATTCTCATTGATCAGTAAACTTGTTCTTGGCTGGCTTTTCTTGCTGATCTGGGGGAGGGGCCTGTTGCTGTGGTTCCCAAATGTCTGCCCGAGGTGGAATTGCCCTGCCCTTGCCTGTCCAGTCTAAGTAATCTGCTTGGGTTTGCTCTTGGGAGCTTTTGTTCCCTGCAAGCTTTCCATACAGCTTTGGAGGACGAGAGTGAAATGTTGGCCTCCCAATATCTCCCCTGGAGGAGCTGAGAACTCAGGGCCCGCTCCTCAGTTCACCCCCAGAGAAAAGCAGTCAATCACTCCTGTCTCCCCAGTCTCTGGCTGCACCCCATGCTCACTTGGCCTGTGACTGAGCATTTCTATCTCTGGCACACGACCCGTGTGGAGTCTCCAAACTCAGCAGATCCTCGCGGTGCGCTCCTGTGCTGCTTCTCCCAGGGGAGGAAGGGGAGTCTCCCCGGATCTGCCGCTTATTGGGTCCCTGCTGGAGGAGCAGTGGCCCGACTGTGCCGCGGATCATGGTTTACGGCAACCCTGAGCTGAGAGCCCAGGCCTCGGCTCCATCTCTGAAGCCAGCTTCCCCGCTCAGATACCTGGGAGCTCTGCCGCACTCAGGCACCCCTGGTCTTTCTGTGTCCCAAGGGTCCTGAGACCACACTGTCCCCGCGAGTGTTCCACCCCCCGCTTAGCCACTGGAGCAACGTCCCTCAGTGGAGCTGACTTCTAAAATTTCCGATTTTGTGCTCCGCGGCTCTATCCCTTGTCAGAAGCGGCTGACGGAGGCCCCCTCCCCTGCCGTCTATCCTCCCGAATATCACCTCGGATTCACTCCTCCGCACATCCTACCTTCCAGAAAGTGGTCACTTTTCTGTTCAGAGAGTTGTTGCTATTCTTTTCTTTGATCTCCTGTGGAGTTCATAGGTGTTCAGAATGGTTTGATCCCTATCCAGCTGAATTCCTGAGACCAGATGAAATCCAGGTCTCCTACTCCTCTGCCATCTTGCTCCCCTCCCTCTATAGGACTTCTTCTTCATAAGGCTAATACCCTCAAGGATAGTAGATGTAGTTGATTTTCCTATCACACAGAAGCAGGCACAGAGACTTAGACAAAATGAGAAGACAAGAATTTGTTCCAAATAAAATACCAGAACAAGGCCACAGCCAAAGATCTAAGTGAAACAAATATAAGTAACATGTTTGACAGAGAATTTAAAGTAATGATCATAAACATACTCACTGGACTTGAGAAAAGAGAGGAAGACATCAATGAGATTCTTAACACAGACATAAGGAATAACACATCAGAGATAAAGGGCTCAATAAACAAAAAGAGACACACACTTGATGGAATGAACAGCAGGCTGGAAGAATCACAGGAATGAATTAATGACTTGGAAGACAGAATAATGGAAAGTAGTCTAGCTGAACAAATGAAAGAAAAAAATTATGTAAAATGAGAATAGACTTAGGGAACTCGGTGACTCCATCAAATGTAATAACATTTACATTACAGGAGTCGAAGGAAGAAGAAGAAGGAGGAGGAGGAGGAGGAAGCAGAGGAGAAGGAGAAGATGGAGAAGAAGGAGAGGAAGAAGAAGAAAGAAGAAGAAGAAGAAGAAGAAGAAGAAGAAGAAGAAGAAGAAGAAGAAGAAGAAGAAAGAAGAAGGAGGAGGAGGAGGAGGAGGAGAAAGAAGAGAGAAAAGGAGACAAAGTATATTTGAAGAAATAACAGCTGAAAACTTTCCTAATCAGGGAAGGAAAATGATATCCAGATCCTGGAGGCACAGAAATTCCACCCCTTCCCCCCAAAAATCAACCAAAAGAGGTCCATGCCAAGACACATAATAGTTTAAATGGCAAAAAGTAGTGAAAAAAATCCTAAAAGCAGCAACAGAAAAGAAGACAGTTATATACAAGGGTAAACCCCATAAGGCTATCAGCATATTTTTCAGCTGAAATTTTGCAGACCAGAAGGGACTGTCAATGATATATTCAAAGTGCTAAAAGGGAAAAATCTGCAGCCAAGAATACTCTATTCAGCAAAGCTGTCATTCAGAAGAGGAGAATAGTTTCTCAGACAAACAAAAATTTAAAAGTTCATGACCACTAAAGCAGCCCTATAAGAAATATTAAAGAGGATTCTTTGACTATAAAGGGAAGACCATAAATAAGCATATGAAAAAATAAATATATGTGTAAAAAACAGTTAAGGAATTCACAGAATAAAACGATGTAAAATATGACACCATATACCTAAAACATGGGGCAGGGGAGAGGAGTAAAGAATGGGATCAAAATTAAATTATCATTAACTTAATATAGACTGCTATATGCAGAAGATATTATATACAAACCTAATGGTAACCACAAATAAGAAAACAACAATAGAGAGAGAATAGAGAGAAAATAATTCAAGTATATTAATAAAGAAAAACAGCAATCATGAAAGAGAAAAAGAAAGGATCAGAGAAAAACTATAGGAACATCCACAAAACAAGTAACAAAATGGCAATAAATACACACCTATCAATAATTACTTTGAATGTAAGTTGACTAAATGTTCCAAACAAATGACATAGGGTGACAGAGTGGATAAAAAATCAAGACCCATGTATATGTTGCCTACATCAGACTCATTTGAGACCTAAAGACAACTGCAGATTGAAAGCGAGGGATGAAGAAATATTTATCATGTGAATGAGTGTCAAAAGAAAGCTGGGGCAGCGACACTTAGACAAAATAGACTTTAAAACAAAGACTGTAAAAGGTTTGTAACAAGAGACTAAGAAAGAACACTATATAATAATAAAGGGGAAATTCCAACAAAAAGATATAACAATTCTAAATACTTAGGCACCTAAAATGCCAGCACCCCCATAACATAAAACAGTAACAAACATAAAAGAACTAATCAATAATAGTACAATAATAGTAGGGAAATTTAATGCCCCACTTCTATCAGTAGATCATTGGAAAAGAAAAATCAACAAGGAAATAATGGTTTTGAATGATAAACTGGACCAGATGAGTTTAGCAGATATATTCAGAACATTCCATCCAAAACAGCAGAGTACATATTCTTTGAAGTGCACATAGAATGTTCTTCATAGATCACGTATTAGGCCACAAATCAAACCTCAACAAATTCCAAAAGACTGAAGTCATGCCAGGCATCTTTTCTGATCACAACACTATGAAATTAGAAATCAACCACAAGAAAAAGTCTAGAAAGATCACAAATATATGGAGGTTAAATAACAATAAATAATAAATGGGTCAACCAGGAAGTAAAAGAATAAATAAAAACGTATATGGAAACAAATGAAAATGAAAATACAATGGTTCAAAACCTTTGGGATGCAGCAAAAGGGATTCTAAGAGGGAAGTTCATAGCAATAGAGGCTCACCTCAAGAAGATCTCAAAAAACCTAACCTTAACACCCAAGGCAGCTAGGAAAAGAACAACAAACAAAACGTAAAACAAGCAGAAGGAACTACATAAAGATTAGAACAGAAATAAATTATATAGAAGCAAACAAAACAAAACAAAACAAAACAGATGAGTAAAACCAGGAGGTGGTTCTTTGAGAAACAAAAATCAATAAAATTGATAAACCTCTAACAAGACTTATCAAGAAAAAAGAGAGAGAGAGAGAGAAAGGACTCAAATAAACAAAATCACAAATTATAGATGAGAACTACCAACACTACAGACATATAAAAAATTGTAAGATAATATAAAAATTATATGCAAACAAATTGGACAAACTAGAAAAAAATGGGTAAATTCCTAGAAACATATAGCCTACCGAAACTGAAGCAGGAGTAGAAAATATGAAAAGACCTATTACCACCAATGAAATTGAATCATTAATCAAAAATCTCTTAACAAAAGCTGAGGACCAGATGTCATCACACACAAATTCTACAAAATTTGAAGAAGAGTTAATACCTATTCTTTTCAAACTTTTCCAAGAAATAGAAGAGGAAGGAAAGCTTCCAAATCCATTATATGAGGACAGCATTACCCTGATACCAAAACCAGATAAAGACACCGCAAAAAAGTGAACTACTGGCCAATATCTCTAATGAACAGACGTGCAAAAATTCTCAACAAATACTAGTAAACCAAGTCTGACAATACAGTAAAAAAAAAATTATTTACCATGATCAAGTCAGGAACAAGAGAAGAATGTTCATTTTCACTGCCTTTATTCAGCATATTACTGCAAGTCCACAGCAATCAGACAGCAAAAAGAAATAAAAGACATCACAATCATTAAGGAAAAAGCAAACTTTCAGTATTTGCAGACAACATGGTATATATAGAAACCCTAAAGTTTCCACCAAAAACTGCTAGAACTGATAAATGAATTCAGTAAAGTTGCAGGATACAAATTCTACGTACAGAAATCTGTTGCATTTCTATACACCAATAATGAAGTAGCAGAAAAAGAAATTAAGAAAACAATCCCATTTACAATCACAACCAAAATAAGATACCTAGGAATAAACCTAACTAAGGAGGTGGAAGACCTGTACTCTGAAAACTATAAAACATTGATGAAAAAAATTGAGGATGACACAAAGAACTGGAAAGACATTCTATGCTCATGAATTGGAAAAACAAATATCATTTGAGAGAGAGAGAGCACATGAGAGGGGGAGGGTCAGAGGGAGAAGCAGACTCCCTGCTGAGCAGGGAGCCTGATGTGGGTCTCGATCCTGGGACTCCGGGATCATGACCTGAGCCGAAGGCAGTCGCTTAACCAACTGAGCCACCCAGGTGCCCTCAAAAACAAATATCATTAAAATGAATGTACTACACAAAGCAATCTACACATTTAATGCAATCCCTATCAAAATACCACCAACGTTTTTCACAGAGCCAGAACAAACAATCCTAAAATTTGTATGGAACCACAAAAGACCAATGGAACAGAATTGACAGTCCAGAAATAAACTCACAGTTATAAGTCAATCTTCGACAAAGCAAGAAAGAATATGCAATGGGAAAAAGACTGTCTTCAACAAATGGTGTTGGGAGAACTGGACCACTTTCTTACATCATACACAGAAACAAATTCAAAATGGATTAAAGACCTAAATGCGAGGCCTGAACCCATAAAAATTTTTGAACAGAGAAGAAGCAGTATCTTCTCTGACATTGGCATTACCAATATTTTTCTAGATATGTCCCCTGAGACAAAAGAAACAAAAACAGAAATAAACTATGGGGGTACATCAAAATAAAAACAAAAACTTCTTACAGCAAAGGAAACAATCAATAAAATTAAAAAGCAACCTACAGAATGGGAGAAGATATTTGCAAATGACATATTTAATAAAAGGTTAGTATCCAATATATATAAAGAACTGATACAACTCAAACCCAAAAAACAAATAATTCAATTAAAAATGGGCAGAAGACATGAACAGACATTTCTCCAAAGAAGACAACCAGATGGCCAATCGACACATGAAAAGATGCTCAACATCACTTATCATCAGAGAGATGCAAATAAAAACTACAATAAGATATCATCTCACACCTGTCAGAATGGCTAAAATCAACAACAGAAGAAACAACATGTGTTAGAGAGAATGTGGAGAAGGGAACCCTCCTGTAATGTTGGTGGGAATGCAAACTGGTGCAGCCACTGTGAAAAAGAGTATGTGATTCCTCAAAAAGTTAAAAATAAAACTACTCTATAGCAATTGCCCTAGTATATTTTATAAAAAAAAAATACAAAACACTTATTTAAAGGGATATACGCACCCCTAAATTATAGCAGCATTATTTACAATAGCTAAGATATGGAAGCAACCCAAGTGTGCATCAATTAGTGAATAGTTAGAGGAGACTGATTAAATATATATATACAATCATATACACACATACATATTTATAATGGAATATTATTCATCTATAAAAAAGAGTGCAATCCTGCCATTTGCAATGACATGGATGGAGCTAGAAAGTATAATGATAATTGAAATAAGTCTGTCAGAGAATGACAAATACCATATGATTTCAGTCATGTGAAATTTAAGAAACAAATGAGCAAAGAGAGAAAAAAGAGAAAGATAAACAAAGAAACAGACTCTTAACTATAGAGAACAAATGATGGTTACCAGAGGAGAGGTGTGTCAGAAGACAGGTTAAACAAGTGATGGGGATATTTGTCATGACAGGCATTGGATATTGTATGGAATTGTTGAATCACAATATCATACACCTGAAACTAATATGACACTGTATGTTAACTAACTGAAATTAAAATAGCTACTTAAAAAAGACATTCATAACCAGTACTATGGTCTTGTAAGAAATGTTAAAGGTATTTCTTTAAGCTGAATTCATAGGGTGGTAATGTGTAACAGGGAAGTAGGAAAGTATAAATATCACTGGAAAGGAAAATATATAGTAAAAATCAGGACTATCAAATGTTGTTTAGGTAGTAATCACTTATAGTTAGTTGGAGGTTAAAACACAAAAGTAGTAAATATACCTATAAATAAAATAATTTGTTAAAGTATACAGAAAATAAAAAGATAGAAATTGTGACATCAAAAATTAAAAAAAATGAGGGGGCCTAAAAACATAGAACTTTAGAATGTGTTCAATTGTAAGTTGTTATCAACCTAAAAATGGACTGTTATAAATACATGTTGTTTTATGTTACCTATATGGTAACCACAGAACAAAAACCAACATTAGATACTCAAAATATAAAGAGAAAGGAAATAAACCACTACAGAAAATCAACAAATTACAAGAAACAGGACAAGAAGAAAACAGGGAAATAAAACAGTCAGAAAACAAATAACACATATCTATCAATAACTAATTGTAAATGGACTAAATGGACTAAAGTCTCCAATCAAAAGATAAAGAGAGCCTGCATGTATAGAAAAAAAATAAACCACCCATAAACTACTTACAAAGAATCACTTCAGATATAAGTACACACAGAGTGAAATTGAAGGTAAAGCACAGATATTCTATGTAAATGGAAAGCAAAGAAAGCTAGGGGTAGCTATATTTAAATCAGACAAATTATACTTTAAGAAAAAGACTATAGTGGGCGCCTGGGTGGCTCAGTTGGTTAAAAGACTGCCTTCAGCTCAGGTCATGATCCAGGAGTCCCTGGATCGAGTCCCACATCGGGCTCCCTGCTCGGCGGAGAGTCTGCTTCTCCCTCTGACCCTCCCCCTTCTCATGTGCTCTCTCTCTCTCTCTCTCATTCTGTCTTAAATAAAAAAAAAATCTTTAAAAAAAAAAGACAAAAACTATAGTAAAAGACAAAGAAGGTCATTACATAATGATAATGGGTTGTATCCTACAGAAGGATAGAACATCTGTAGGTATTTGTGCATCCAACATATAACTATTTAAATATATAAAGTGAATATGAAAAAATCAAAATGGAGAAATAAACAGTAATACAATAATAGCTTTTTCTACTCCACTTTCTGTCAATGGAAAGATTATCCAGACAGAAAATCAATAGGAAAACATTAGACAGAAACAACACATTAGACTAGAGTTGACATATGATTCCATCTGAAAGCAACGGAAAATACATTTTTCTCATGTGCACATGTCACATTATCTGGTATAGATTATATGGTAAGACATAAACAAGTCTTTTTTTAAGTTTTTATTTTAATTCCATTTAGTTATTATGTAATATAAATATATATAAAATATAATATTATTCCATACATCACCCTGTGCTCATCATGACAAGTACACTCCTTAGTCCCCATCACCTATTTAACCCATTTCCCCTACCCCCTTCCATTGGGTGACCATCATTTAGTTCTCTATAATTAAGAGTCTATTTCTTGATGTGTGTGTGTCTATTTACCCTTTGTTCACTTGTTTTGTTTCTTAAATTCCACATATGAGTGAAATCACACAGTATTTGTCTTTCTCTGACTGACTTATTTCTCTTAGCATTATACTCACTAGCTCCATCCATGTTGTTACAACTATAAAACAAGTCTTAATAAATTTAAAAAGCTTCAAATAATATTAATCATTATTTCCCACCAAAATGATATGAAACCAGAAATCAATTACAAAAAGAAAATGGGAAAATTCACATATATGTGGACAACGTGCTAGTGAACAATTAATGCGTCAAAGAAGAAATAAAAAGGACAATCAAAAACTAACCTGAGATGGTGGAAATGCAAAAACAACATATCAAAAACATTGAATACAGCAAAGACTTTTAAGAAAGAATTTCATAGCAATAAATTTACCTATAAATTAAAAAGAGCTTAAAAAAACATAACTTGACAACTCAAGGAAAAGAACAAAGGAAACCCAGTTAGTAGAACAAAGGAAATAATGCAGATCAGAACAGAAATAAATGAAATAGAGACTAAAAAAAAAAAATCAATGAAACAGCTATTTTTTTGAAAAGATAAAGTTGACAAACCTTTAGCTAGATTCACCAAGAAAAAGAGAGGAATCAAATAAATAAAATCAGACCTGAAAGAGGAAATGTTACAACTGATACCACCAGAATACAAAGGATTATAAGAGACATCAATAAATTAGACAACCTAAAAGAAATGGATAAATTCCTAGAAACAATCCATCTTCCAATACAGAATAGTATAGAGATAGAAAATCTCAATGGACCAATTACTAGTAAAGAGACTGAATTAGTAATCAGAAACCTCCCAATTAAAAAAAGTCCAGGGTCAGATGGCTTCACTGGTGAATTTTACCAAACATATAAGGAAGAATTGATAGCAATTCTTAAACTCCTCCAAAAGACTGAAGAGAACACTTAAAAACTCACTATATGAGGCAAGAATTACTCTGATACCAAAACCAGATAAGGACACCACAAGAAAATAAATCTGGAGGCCACAATTGTTGATGAATATACATGCAAAAATTCTCAAGACATAGCAAACTGAATTTAACAATACATTAAAAGGATTATGCACCGAAGTGTATATAAATCAAGTGGGATTTATTCCAGGAGTGTAAGAATGGTTCAAAATCTACAGATCAATCAGACAAAAACAATAAAAGAAAGGATAAAAAATCAGGTGGTCACCTCAGGAGATGCAGAAAAAGCATTTGACAAAATTCAATTTCCTTCCCTGATAAAAACTCTCAATAAAGTAGGTATAAGGAACCTATGTCAACATGGTAAAGACTGTATATGATAAGCCCACAGGTGACATCATACTCAATCATGAAAATCTTAAAGCTTTTCCTCTAAAAATCAAGAATAAAACAAACATGCACACTCACTACTTTTATTCACATAGTATTGGAAGTTCCAGGCAGAGCAATTAGGCAATTAGAAATAAAAGGCATACCAATAGAAAGAAAGATGTAAAACTGTTAGTATTTGTAGATAACACTATATATAAAATTATGTTTCATATATATATGAATTAATATTTTATATATGTTTATGTACACATATATATATTAACCTAAAGACTTCACCAAAAATACGGTTAGGACTAATAATTTCAGTAAAGGTGCAGGATACAAAATTAATATACAAAAGTCAGTTGTATTTTATACATTAATAACAAAGTATCAGAGAAGTTTAAGAAACCTATTTGCAATTTCATCAAAAAGAATAAAACTAGAAATAAATTTAACCAAGGAGGTGAAATACCTTTACACTAACAACTATAAGATATTGATAAAAGAAACTGAAGATGACACAAATAAATGGAAAGATATTCTGTGCTCGTGGATTGCAAGAATATTATTAAAATGTCCATACTACCCAAAGAAATGTACAAATTCTAGTGGAATTTTTTTCACAGACATAGAATAAATATTTCTAAACTTTGTATGGAACCACAAAAGACCCTGAATAGCCGAAGAAATCGAGAGATAGGAACAAAGTTGGGGACACTAATGCCTCTGATTTCAAACTACATTTCAAAGCTATAGTAACCAAGACATTGTGGTGTTAGCATAAAAATAGACATTAGATTAATGGGTCAGAACAGAGAGCCTGGAAATAAACCCACACATATATTGTCGATTATGACAAAGGAGCCAAAAATGCACAATGAGGAAAAGACAGTCTCTTCAATAAATGGTATTGGGAAAAACTGGAGAGCTAATTGAAAAAGAATGAAACTAGATTATTTTACATCATATGAAAAAAAATCAACTTAAAATAAAGACTTGAATGCAAGATCTGAAACCATAAAACTCTCTAAAGGAAACAGGTGGTAAGCACCTTGACATGAGTTCTGAGATGATTTTTTAATTTGGCAATAAAAATAAATAAATAAATAAGTGGAACTACATCAAAATTTTGCACAGCAAGGAAACCAACAAAGTAAAAATGCAATCTACCAAATGGAAAAACAATTACAAATTATATATATATATATATATATATATATATATATATATATATATGGGTTAATATCCAAAATACATGAAGAACTCATACAATAGTAACAAAAAACTGATTAAAAGTGAGGGGGAAATATAAATGGATATTTTTCTAATGGAGACAGAGAAGTTGACCAGCAAGTACATGAAAAGGTGCTCAATATCACTCATTGTCAGGGAAATGCAAATCAAAACCACGAAACACCACCTCACATCTGTCAGGATGGTTGTTATCAAAAAGACAAGAAATAAGTGTAGGTGAGGATGTGGAGAAATGAGAACCCTGTGTACCAGTTGAATGTGAATTGGTGCAGCCACTACGGAAATTAGAATGGAGTTCCTCACAGAATTAAAAATAGAATTATCCTATGATCCAACAACTCAACTTCTGGAAAGAAAGGAAAACACTAACTCAAAAAGATATATGTACCCCCACGATCATTGCAGCATTATTTACAATATTCAAGACATAAAAGTAACCTAAGGTCATAGATGGATGAATGGATAAAGAAAATGTGGTGACATATACAATGGAATATTATTCAGTCTCCCCCACCAAAGAAGAAAATCTTACTACTTGCAACAACATGGATGAAATTTGTGAGAATTTTGCTAAGTGAAAAAAGTTAGAAAAAGACAAATAATGTATGATCTCACTTATATGTGAAATCAAAAGACCAAAAAAAAAAAACAACAAAAAAGAGATCAAAGATACAAAGTTCAGATTAGTGTTTGCCAGAGATGGGGGGTAAGGAGTGGGAGAAATGGGTGAAAGTGGTCAAAAAGTACAAACTTCCAGTTATAAAATAAATAAGACATGAAATGTAATGTACATCATAGTGACAAATAGTTAATAATACTGTATTGTATATTTGAAAGGTGCTAAGAGAGTAGATCTTAAAATTCTCACCATAAGAAAAACAATTTCAAGTATGTGTGGTGATAAATAGCAACTAGATTTATTATGGTGATCATTTCACAATATATACAAATATTAAATCATAATGCTGTACATCTGAAATGAATATAATGCTATCTTTTAAAGATATATCTCAGTAAAAATCCATTGTCTGACTTGTTAATTACATGTTAAATACTTTATTTCCCTTGAATAGGACATTAAAGTCATAGATTTTATATTTAAGATTTGGAAGCTGGACAAATACAGATATACCTCATTTTATTGCATGTCATCTTATTGCACGTTACAGATTTTTTTTTTTTTACAAAATAAAGGTTTGTAGCAACCTTGCATTGTGAAAGTCAATTAACATAATTTTTCCAACATTTGTTCACTTTGTGTTTTTGTATCACGTTTTGGTATTTTCACAATTTGATTTTTTCATTGTCATATTTGATATGGTAATCTGTGAGAAACTATCTTTTTTTAAGACATTTATTTCTTTGAGAGAGAGAGAGAGAGAGCAAGTGAGCATGAACCGGGGGAGGGGCAGAGGGAGAGGGAAAGAGATAATCTTCAAGCCGACTCCCCATTGAGCACGGAGCCTGACATGGGGCCGATCCCAGGACCCTGAGATCATGACCTGAACCAAACTGAAGAGTCAGACACTTAACCAACTGAGCCACCCAGGCACCTCAGAAGTGATCTTTGATGCTACTACTATAATTGTTTTGAGGGCATCATGAACGGTGCCCACAGAAGATGGTAAATTTAATTGATAAATATTGTGAGTGTTCTGACTGCTCCAATAACCAGCCAGCCATTCCCCTATCTCTTTCCCTCTCCTTGGGCCGTCTTATTATGTGAGACACAGCAATATTGAAATTAGTCTAATTAGTAATCCTATAATGACCTCTAAGTTTTCAAGTAAAAGGGGGGTTTACACATTATCTTCCTTTAAATGAAAAGCTAGAAATTATTAAGCTTAGTGAGGAAAGCCTGTCAAAAGCCAAAGCTGAAAGCTAGGCCTCTTGCACCAGTCAGCTAAGTTATGACTTCAAAGGAAACATGCTTGAAGGAAATTAAAAGTGCTACTCCAGTGCATATGTAAGTGATAAGAAAGGAGAACAGCCTTACTGCTGATATGTAGAAAGTTTTAGTGGTCTAGAAAGAAGATCAAAGCAGCCACAACATTCCCTTAAACCAAAGCCTAATCCAGAGCAAGTCCTTAAATTTCTTCAGTTCTATGAGGGCTGAGAGAGGTGGGGAAGTTGCAGAAGAAAAGCTAGAAGCTAGCAGAGGTAGTTCATGAGGTTTAAGAAAAGAATCCATCTCCATAACATCAAAGTGCAAGGTGAAACAGCAAGTGCTGATGTCGAAACTGCAGCAAGCTATCCAGAAGTTCTGGCTAAGGTACTTAATGAAAGTGGCTACTCAACAACAGATTTTCAGTATAGACAAAACAGCCTTCCATTAGAAGGTGGGATCTAGGACTTTCGTAGCCAGAGAGGAGAATCAATGCCTGGCTTTAAGGCTTTAAAAGACCAGCCAGCTCTCTTGTTAGGGGCTAATGCAGCTGGTGGCTTTAAGTTGAAACCAATACTCATTTACCATTCCAACAATCCTAGGTCCTTTAAGAATTGTGCTATATCTATTCTGCCTGTATTCTATAAATTGAACAACAAAGCCTGGATGACAGCACATTTGTCTGTAACATTGAGTCACTTTATTGTGATATTTGCTTTATTACGGTGGTCTGGAATCAAACCCACAGTATCCTCAAGGTATGCCTGTATATATCTATATGAAGATATAAACTAGGCAGTTAAGTCAAGGATGGAGATCCAAATGGGAAATTATCAGAAGCTAGATTCTATATCTATTTCAAAATCTGTCTTCATGACGTACTTTTGAAAGTAATATTATAAAATAATATTTTAGATAGGAAAGAAATATTAGGAATTTTGAATAATTGTCAAAAGTCTTGCAGCATAAAAATGTAAAATAACAATTTGAATTCCAATGTCCGTCTTTAAAAGCTATTCTTTTTCCATTGCTTTGAGTGGCAGTTGGAGGTTGTGGCTGGAGGAGATTACCATCAAAACTAACAAATAGTAAATGAAAACTAACTGAAAGCCATGATACAGTCATTTGAATTTGTGGAGTGTGTTCAATATGGTCAGAATATACAGATGTTGAAAGAAAAAAATCATGGCAAGAGGCAGGTAAGCGGCAGGTTATAATGACATACTGAGGACTTTTTTTCAACTATGGAAAGTTTTATAATTATTTTAATCAGAAAAAAAGACATAACTGAATATCTATTTTATAAAGATCATGGGCATAATTTGGGAGGACTGGCCAGGTCTTAGACTAGAAGTATAAGTTTTTCCTATGTTGGGAATAGTGAGGATTACATTTACAATGTGAATAAAAAAAAATGTGTTTGTTAGTTTTAAAAGTTAAAAATGTTCTAGTCTTTCTAATGACTGCATTCTCAGAATGAAAAAGAATCATAGGGGGTGTGTGGGTGGCTTAGTCGTTAAACGTCTGCCTTCGGCTCAGGTCATGATCCCAGAATCCTGGGATCGAGGCCCACATTGGGCTCCCTGCTCCACAGGAAGCCTGCTTCTCCCCCTCTCACTCCCCCGTGTGTGTTCCCTCTCTTGCTATGTCACTGTCAAATAAATAAATAAAATCTTAAAAAAAAAAGAATCATAAGGTAATGATATCATTTTCTAGATTGAGACATAAGATTAATGGTGAGGAATTTAAATGCAATAAAATGCAAAAAATACAGGCAAGGAGTTAATATGGGGATAAGTTAATGAAAAGAGTTCGGTCATGTTGACTCACAATAATGTATTTTACCCTTAGGAATGCTGAGACTACCTTTTCAAGATAGCCAATTAAGTATTTAATTCATTTAAATTAGTTAATTATGTTGTAAAGAGAATATCTCCAGAGTAAATATTCCTGTCCAATCTGTCACTAGGTTAATCTAAAATCTCCACTTGGGCAAAACATTCCTCACTTCTTCCTGCAGTAGCTCTTGCCCCCTGTATCAATCAACATAAGAAAAAAAGGTTTTCTCTGGTCTGCAATGGAAGGAAAATAGACTTCCACTTTAAGACTGAGTCCACATTGGCAGGTTGGAGTTTTTACCATTTCCAAGTAGGTCTGCTTTTGCAATTTCATCAAGAACTTTTTTTCTCTTTTTGATATGGACAAAAAGCCTTTAACCTACTCTTGGTATTATTTATATTTCCATTATTCAAATACAACATTACTTGGTGGGACAATATAAAGCCACAGAAGTTGACTGTAATCATTCCTTGTACAGAGAGGTTGTTATATATCACAAATGTAACTATGAAAATTCCAAAGAAGCTATATGGACTAATGTAGAAATTCCTGTCAGGTAAGTGTACATATTAATTCAAATATTCAGGTTGTATTCTATAGTGCTGAGAGATTTAACACTTATATTTTAAGGTAAATGCCAAAAAGGAGATGGTATGTGTTTGAAATGGTGGAAAGAAGAAATGCTTACTTAGACCTCTGGTTAAACCAGTAAAAAGTTTAAGATACATTCCCCAGGAATTTCGCTAATTATTATTAGCATATTTGGTGGGTTTGATTACAGACTATAGATTATTGTATTGTATCAATGTTAAATTTGTTACTTTGATAATTTAATACAGTTCAGTAGGGGAATATCCTTTTGCAACAGGAGCACTGAAATATTTGCAAGTAAAGGGGCATCATATTTTCAACCACTGTGAAATGGTTCAACACACACACACACACATATATTGCTGTCCAATCCATATATATATGTATAAGTATACAGAGAAAAACAGAATGCTAAAAAAATAACACACCAATATATATATATATTGCTGTCCAATCCACATATATAGTATATGGGTTGTATATATTATATATATTAGTATAAAGAGAAAAACAGAATGCTAAACAATAGCAAAATGGTAATTGTTGAATCTGAGTAAAGTGAATACTGAAGGTTTTTTTTTCCTATTTTTTACAATTTTTCTGTAAGGTTGTAACAATTGTAAAATCAATTTTTAAATAGATATAATTTAAATCATAGGATCGGGAAGTGCATTTCGTATAGTTACAGTTGAAGAAATGTATGACAGTATTCTTTTATCAAGCTATACCTCAGATTTCAAACTTCACTGCCTGGAGTAAAATAGAATGAATGTAACTGAGTAATGTTATTTAAAAAACACAACTTGTGACCATGAAATGTTTCCTGATTTAACTTTATAGTCCTTGAATTCTATAAAGGTTTTGTTTGGAAAAGAGCTCCACCATCACTCCCACCCCCGGAGGGACAAACTAACCATAATTTAGGATTAAATATGTAAAATAATTCTCAAAAAAAAAGACCCTTTTTGCCGTTCAAAAAATGTATAACTCTCCCTCATTTTTCTTCTCAAGTGTTCTTTAAGATTCAGTATTTTATGGTACATTAGGAAATTCACTGCATATAAAAAAAACACAATTTTACTTGAAGTTCAAAAATGTCAGTCTGCGTGGAGCACTGGGTGTTATGCACAAACAATGAATCATGGAACACTACATCAAAAACTAATGATGTAATGTATGGTGATTAACATAATGATAAAAATTATTTTAAAAAAAGGAAAAAAAGTATAAATACTGGAAAGGAGAAACAAAAATTACCATAATTTAAAGATTCCATAATTATCTTCCCAGAAAATCTAAAAGCAATGGCTAAAGAATGATTCAACTAATAAGGGGATTCAATAAATTAGCTATTCACAAAATGGTTAAAAAGAACAAAAAATTGAAAAAGATGAAAAAGTAACTTAAAAAAAATGTCAGCTGATGCATTATGATTACACATATAAAATTATACCACTGCAAAATCTAGTTAATGATAAACTTTTGTGCATGTTTCACTTCAATTTTTTTCTTAAAGTAGAAATTATAGATCTCCAAGTTTACGACAAATAAGATACAGAACCTAGGAGTACTTTACTGGATGCTTATAACATTATATCATAATCTTTATCCTTGAAAATATATATTAAGTATCTGAAAATGCTGATATGGAAAATAAACATGTCTGGTTTGTAACCCTCTGATTATTTTCTTTCTTCTAGATTGTATCGAGTTATTATATTTAATGAACATACATACATATACACATATGTGTAAAATATTAAATGAAAATGAATAAATATACACATACCCAGGACAAAATTTTAAAACATTTTAGTGATCTTTAAAAATATGGATTTTAGATTTTAGATAGTTAAAATATGGCAAATTCTAATAATATTACAGATTACTTCTGAAATTCTCAAATGATGTTAGTATTTTTTAATTTAAAAACATAATATCACCCCATATTTTTAATATATTTTATTTTTAGGGGCTCAGACTTTGACATTTTTAAAAATGCAAAGTCAATCTTAAATATTTTTGTAATAGCATTTAATGAATTACATTAAAACAAGATCAGTTTTAAACTGTAAAATATTCTGTATTATAATTTGTAAAATATTATGGCCAAATAAAAAAAAATAAGATCTATGTTCAATGTGTATTTTGCACTTTAAATTTTAGCACCTGGAAATTTGGGATGGTGTTGAAAAACTAGTTTCAATATTGTATCATTTAAAAATGTATTTTAAATGTTTAAACAAGGGAAAGAACTCTTAATTTTTTTTTTTTAAAGAGGGAGACAAACCATAAGAGACTCAACTCTCGGAAACAAACTGAGGGTTGCTGGAGGGGAGGTGGGTGGGATGATGGGGTAACTGCTTGATGGGCATTAAGGAGGGCACGTAATATAATGAGCACTGGGTGTTATATATAATCGATGAATAACTGAATTCTGCATCTGAAACTAATGATACAATATATGTTAATTGAATTTAAATAAACTAAGATAAATTTTAAAAGCTATTCTATTTAGAAATAATTTTAAACTTAAAAAAATCACATGGTAATTGTATGTTTAATTTTTGAGGAATTATTATACTGTTTTCCACATTGTTTATACCTTTTTACATCCTCGTTAGCAGTGTACAAAGGCTTAAATTTCCCCACATCCTAATACTTACTATTTTCAGTTTTTATTTTGTTTTATTTTTTAATTTAAATTCAATTAGCCAACATATAGTACAACATAAGTTTCAGATGTAGTGTTCAATAATTTATCAGTTGTGTATAAGACTCAGTGCTAATCACATCACATGCCCTCATTAATGCCCATCACCCAATTACCCCATCCCCTCACCAACCTCCCCTCCAGCATCCCTCAGTTTCTTTCCTAGAGTTGAGACTCTCATGGTTTTTCTCCCTGTCTGATAACTTCCCATTGAGTTTTCTCTCCCTCCCCCTCTGATCATCCTCTATGCTGTTTCTCACATTCCCTATATGAGTGAATCCATATAATAATTGTCTTTCTCTGATTGACTTATTTCACTCAGTATAATACCCTCCAGTTTTATCCATGTCAATGTAAATAGTAAGTATTCATCCTTTCTGATGGCTGAGTAATATTCCATTGTGTGTGGAATATTATACCACATCTTCTTTATCCATTCATCTGTTGTTGGACATCTCAACTCTTTCCACAGTTTGGCTATTGTGGACATTGCTGCTTTGAACATTGGGGTTCTTCTTTATCCATTCATCTGTTGTTGGACATCTCAACTCTTTCCACAGTTTGGCTATTGTGGACATTGCTGCTTTGAACATTGGGGTTCAGGTGCCCCTTCTTTTCACTACATCTGTATCTTTGGGGTAAATACCTAGTAGTGCAATTTGTGGGTCATAGGGTAGCTCTTTTTTAACTTCTTGAGGAATCTCCATATTGTTTTCCAGAATGGCTGCACCAGCTTGAATTCCCACCAACTGTGAAGAGGGTTCCCCTTTCTCCACATCCTCACAAACATTTGTTGTTTCCTGACTTGTTAATTTTAGCCATTCTGAGTGGTATGAGGTGGTATCTCATTGTGGTTTTGATTTGTATTTCCATAATGCTAAGTGATGTTAAGCATTTTTTCATGTGTCTGTTGTTCATTTGGATGTCTTCTTTGGAGAAATGTCCATTCATGTCTTCTGCCCATTTCGTGACTGGATTACTTGTTTTTTAAGTGTAGAGTTTGGTAAGTTCTTTATAGATTTGGAATACTAGCCCTTTATCTGATATGTCATTTACAAATATCTTCTCCCATTCCATAGGTTGCCTTTTAGTTTTGTTAACTGTTTCTTTTGCTGTGCAGAAGCTTTTTATCTTGATAAGTCCCATTAGTTCATTTTTGCCTTTGTTTCCCTTGCCTTTGGGGACATATCTAGCAAGAAGTTGCTGCAGTGGAGGTCAAAGAGGTTGCTGCCTGTGTTCTTCTCTAGAATTTTGGTGGATTCCTGTCTCAGATTTAGGTCTTTCATCCATTTTGAGTTTATCCTTGTGTATGGCGTAAGAAAATAGTCCACTTTCATTCTTCTGCACGTGGCTGTCCAATTTTACCAATGCCAATTATTGAAGAGACTTTTTTTTTCCCCCCATTGGATATTCTTTCCTGCTTTGTTGAAGTTTAGTTCACCATAGAGTTGAGGGTCTATTTTGGGGTTCTCTATTCTGTTCCATTGATCTAGGTATCTGATTTTGTGCCAGTACAATACTGTCTTGATGATTACAGCTTTGTAACAGAGCTTCAAGTCCGGAATTGTTATGCTACCAGCTTTAGTTTTCTTTTTCAATATTCCTTTGGCTATTTGGGGTCTTTTCTGGTTCCACACAAATTTTAGGATTGTTTGTTCCGGCTCTGTGAAAAATATTGATGGTATTTTGATAAGGATTGCTTTGAATGTGTAGATTGCTTTGGGTAGCACAGACTTTTTAAGAATAGTTATTCTATCCCTACACTGTGGAGAGTTTTAATCAAGAAAAGATGCTGTATTTTGTCAAATGTTTTTTTCTACATCGATTGATATCAGATGGTTCTTGTCCTTTCTTTTATTAATGTGATATATCACATCGATTGATTTGCAAATGTTGAACCACCCTTGAAGCTCAGGAATAAATCCCACTTAGTTGTGGTGAATAATCCTTTTAATGCACTGTTGGATCCTATTGGCTAGTATTTTGGGAAGAATTTTGGAATCCATGTTCATCAAGGATATTGATCCATAATTCTCCTTTTTGATGGGGTCTTTGTCTGGTTTTGGGATCAAGGTAATGCTGGACTCATAGAAAGAGTTTGGAAGTTTTCCTTACCTTTCTATTTTTTTGAATCAGCTTCAGAAGAATAGGTATTAGTTCTTTAAATATTTGGTAGACTTCCCCTGGGAAGCTATCAGGCCCTAGACTCTTTTGGGGGGGAGAGATTTTTTTTTTTTTTAAAGATTTATTGATTTATTTTGAGAGATTGAGAATGAGAGAGAGAGAGAGAGAGAGCGAGCACATGAGAGGGAAGAGGGTCAGAGGGAGAAGCAGACTCCCCGCCGAGCAGGGAGCCCGATGCGGGACCCGATCCCGGGACTCCAGGATCATGACCTGAGCCGAAGGCAGTCGCTTAACCAACTGAGCCACCCAGGCGCCCAAGGGGGGGAGAGATTTTTGATTACTGCTTCAATTTCCTTGCTGGTTATGTCTCTGTTCAGGTTTTCTGTTTCTTCCTGTTTCAGTTTTGTTAGTTTATAAGTTTTCAAGAATGCATCCATTTCTTCCAGATTGACTAATTTGTTGGCATATAGTAGCTCATAATATTTTCTTAAAATTGTTTGTATTCCTTTGATGTTGGTTATGTTCTCTCCCCTTTCATTCATGATTTTATTTATTTGTGTCCTTTCTCTTTTCGTTTTGATAAGTTTGGCCAGGGGTTTATCGATCTTATTAATTCTTTCAAAGAACCAGCTTCTAGTTTCATTGATCTGTTCTACTATTTTTTGGTTTCTATTTCATTGATTTCTGCTCTGATCTTTATTATTTCTCCTCTCCTGCTGGGTTTAGGCTTTATCTGCTGTTCTTTCTCCAGCTCCTTTAGGTGTAAGTTTAGCTTATGTATTTGAAACTTCTCTAATTTTTTGAGAAAGGCTTGTATTGCTATGTACTTCCTTTTTAGGACCGCCTTTGCTCTATCCCAAAGGTATTAACAATTGTGTTTTTATTTTCATTTGTTTCCATGATTTTTTTTTAATTTTTTAAATTTCCTGGTTGACTCATTCATTCTTTTTTTTTATTTTTTTATTGTTATGTTAATCACCATATATTACATCATTAGTTTTTGATGTAGTGTTCCATGATTCATTGTTTGTTCATAACACCCAGTGCTCCATGCAGAATGTGCCCTCTTTAATACCCATCACCAGGCTAACCCATCCCCCTAACCTCCTCCCCTCTAGAACCCTCAGTTTGTTTTTCAGATTCATTCTTTAGTAAAGTGCTGTTTAACCTCTAAGTGAGTTCCTTCCAAATTTCCTCCTGTGATTGAATTCAAGTTTCAAAGCATTGTATTCTGAAAATATGGAGGGAATAATCCCAGTCTTTTGGTCCTGGTTGTGACCTGTGACTCAATATGTGTTCTATTTTGAAGAATGTTTCATGCGTACCAGAGAAGAATGTGTATTCTGTTGCTTAAGGATGGAATGCTCTGAATATATCTGTGAAGTCCATCTGGTCCAGTGTGTCATTCAAAGCCCTTGTTTCCTTGTTGATCTTCTGCTTAGATGATCCATTGTGATGAGTGGGGTGTTGATGTCCCCTAATATTATTGTATTATTATCAATGTCTTTCTTTAATTTGGCTATTAATTGGTTTATATAATTGGCTGCTCCCAAGTAAGGATCAGAAATATTTATAATTGTTAGATCTTCTTGTTGGATAGACCCTTTAAGTATGATATAGTGTCCCTCTTCATCCCTTACTAGAGTCTTTGGTTTAAAATCTAAACTGTCTGACAGGAGGATTGCTATCCCAGCTTTCTTCTGATGTCCAGTAGCATAATGGGACTAGCATGAGGGACTGTGAGCAGATCTGTCTGCCAGTGGGCACAGAAAAAAAACAAACAAAAAACTCTGATTTAAAAGAACAACTAGAATATAAAGAATTAAGTCCTAAAATTCTTCCAAATGACAGTAGTTAGTGGAATTCTCAGCAGGTTGGAGCACCTGGAGAGCATCATGGCTTACATTCATCATCCACCTTGACAGAGTAGATGGGAGCAGGGTCTGGGTGCTAGATCTAGTTTACCTCCTGAGTCCCAAGCCCCTATCCCACATCAGTGTGTCCTACCAAGGCAGTCTCAGCATAGTACATACTGACACCCCTCTGGTCCGTTCTCACTACAGCTCCAGCCATCTTGCCAAGGTAACAGGCACAAAGCACCCAGGAACACTTCAGGTCCACAGCATTTAGTTGTTAGAAAACTTGATTGCACACCCTTGGCCCATAATACTCTGGGACCCTTGGCTCATGCCCACATTGGCTCTGCCAGAGTTCCGCCTGTGAGAAGTGCCCCAGGAACCCTACCTCAAACCATACCTTGGATCCAGCTGTCCTGTTAGGGTACCTCCTGCATGGAGTACGCTGGGACAGCCTGAGCCATGCCTACCTTGGCCCATGAAGGTACTTCCTGTACTGAGAAACCTAGGACACCTGAGTTTGAGCCAACTTCATCTTCAGCTGTCCTGTAAGAACATCTTCTGTGCAGAGAGCATGAGGTCCTCCTGGCTTATGCTCACATTGGGTTCTGTCATCCTGCATGTGTGCCCTTTGCACAGAGAGACCCAGGACCACCCCAGCCCACATCCACTTCAGCTTTAGCTGTCCGTCCAGGGCACCCTCTATACAGAGTACCTTGGGAACCCCAGCCCACACCAACCACAGCACCAAAAGCCAGCCAAAGTCACCAGGTACCATAGTCTACACAGGGGATGACTATACACAAGATACTTCTTTCAAGTTAAGAGAAGTAGCTGTTCTGCTTAATTCATAAAAACAAGGACAGAATCTCAATCAAAATGAGGAGACAGAGGAATAAACTCCAAACAAAAGAACGACAAAGCCTTAGAAAAAGAACTAAATGAAATGGAGATAACCAATCTGATAAAGAGTTTAAAGTAATGGTCATAAAGATGCCCAATGGATAGGAGAGACAAATGGATGAACTTAGAACTTCAACACAGACAGAAAATATAAAAAAGAACAAATTAGAGTTAAAGAATACAATAATTGAAATGAACAGTATGCTGGAGAGAATCAACAGATTAGAAGATGCAAAAAAGATGCAGAAGAATGGATCAATGGTCTGGAAGACAGGGCAATAAAAAGCATGCAAGCTGAACAGCAAACATAAAATAGAAAAAAAATGGGTATAAGTTAAGGGATTTCTTGAATAACATGAAGTGAACATTTCCATTATAAAGTCCCAGAAGGAGAAGAGAAAGGGACAGGAAACTTATTTGAAGAAATAGTAGATGAAAATTTCCCTAACCTGGGGAAGGAAATGGACGCCCAGGTTTGGGAAACACAGAGAGTTCTAAACAAGATGAACCCAAGGAGGCCCACAGCAGGACATATAATAATTAACATGTCAAAAATTAAAGATAAAGAGATAATTTTAAAAGCAGCTGAAAAGCAGCAGCTAGTATGTACAAGGGAAACTTCAGAAAGCTATCAGCTGATTTTTAGCAGAAGTTTGCTGACGAGAGGGAGTGGCATGGTGTATTCAAAGTGCTGAAAGGTAAACAACAACAACAATAACAACAAAACAAAAAAACAAAAACCTACAAACAAGAATACTCTGTCTGGCAAGGCTATCACTCAGAATTGGAGAGATAAAGATATTCCTAAAAAAAAGTTAAAGATTATTATCACTAAACTGGCCTTACAAGAAATATTAAAAGGACTTCTTTAAGTAGAAAAGACCATAATTAGAAGAAAATTATGAAAGGAAAAATTTTCATAAATAAAAATAAACAAAGATAGTAGAGCAATTACTTATAAGGTATGAAGGTTAAAAGACAAAAGTAGTAAAATCAATTATATCTAAAAAATACTTAAGGGGACTCACAAAATAAAAAGATGTAAATATGACAACATATACTTAAAACATGGAGGGGAGTGTAAAAATATTTTTTTTTTTAGAATGTGTTTGAACTTAGGTGGCCACCAACATAATATAAACTGCTATACCTAGAATGTTATATATGAGCATCATGATAATTACAAAACAAAAACCTATATTAGATACAGAAAAAGTAAAGAGAAAGCCAAGCATAACATTAAAGAGTCATTAATCACGAGGAAAGAGAGCAAGAAAAAGGAACAGAGAAGAACTAAAAAAAAAAAAAAAAAAGACCCAGAAAACAAATAAAATGACAATAAGTACATACCTGTCAATAATTACTTTAAATGTGAATGTTATAAATTGACATATTCTGCCTGGAAGAGACTCACATCAGACCTAAAGGCACATGCAGACTGAAAGTGGAGGGATGAAGATACTTTATATGGAAAAAGATATTCCATGCAAACAGAAGTGCAACAAAAGCCAGGGTAGCAATACTTATATCAGACAAAATAGACTTAAAAAAAACCAAACTGTACAAGAAACAAAAAAAGCATTACATAATGATAAAGGAATAAATCCAACAAGAGGATATAGCAATTGTAATTATCTCTGCATCCAATATAGGAACACCTAAATATATAAAGCAAATGTTAACAGTCATAAAGGGAGAAATTAGAATTAATACAATTATAGTAGGGGACTTTAATATCCCACTTACATCATTGGATAGATCATCCAGGCAGAAAAATCAGTAAGAAAATAGTTTATTTGAACAATACATTAGATCAGACGGACTTAACAGATATATATAGAATATTCTATCCCAATACAACAGAATATAAAATCTTTTCACATACACATAAAATAACCAGGATGTTAAACTACAAATTTAAGAAGATTGAATTTATATCATATATCTTTTCCTGCCATAACAGTATGAAACTGAAATCATAAGAAAAAAATTGGAAAAAAACACCCATAAACATGTGGAGGCTAAACAACATCCTACTAAACAATGATGGATCAATAAGTCAAAAATCAAGTAATAAAATAGACAAATGAAAAAGAAATACAGTGGTCCAAAAATTTTGGGAGTAGTAAAGACAGTTTTATTTTCCTTAAAGATTTTTAAAATTAATTAATTAACTAATTAATTTAGCATGTGCGGGGGGGGGGCGTTGGGGGGTGGGGAGAGGAAATCCAAAGCAGACTCTGCGCTGAGTGTGGAGTCTGATGTGTGGTTTGATCTCATCACCCTGAGATTATGACATGAGTCAAAATCAAGAGTCAGATACTTAACTGAGCCATTCAGGTGCCCTGTAAAAGCAGTTCTAAGAAAGAAATTTATAGTGATACAAGCTCACTTCAAAAACCAAGAAAAATCTCAAACAATCTAACTTTACATTTAAAGGAACTAGGAAAAGAACAAACAAACCCAATTATTAGAAGGAAGGAAATAATAAAGATCAGAGCAGAAATAAATGGAGACTAAAAAATATACAAAAGATAAATGAAACCAAGAGCAGTTTCTTTGGAAAGATAAACAGAATTCATAAAACTTAGAGAGACTCATCAGAATAAAACAGAAAAAAAATAAAAAAGACCCAAATAATTTAAATTAGAAATCAAAGAGAAGTAACAAAGGACACCACAGAAAAAGGAAGGATTATAAGAGACTACTGTAAAAAATTATATGCCAGTGAATTGGACACCTTAGAAAAACATGGATAAAATCTTGGGAACATACAATCTTCCAAAACTGAATCAAGAAGAAATAGAAAATCTGAGCTGATTACTAGAAATGAATTTGAAATAATAATAATAAAAAAAACTTCCAAAGTCCAGGACCAAATGGCTTCACAGTTGAATTCTACCACATATTTAAAGAATAGTTAATATCTATTCTGAAACTAGACCTAAATATAGAAGGGGAAGTTAACAAAATGAAGGATAAAAACCATATGATCATCTCAACAGATGCAGAAAAAGCATTTGACAAAATTCAACATAGTTTCTTGATTAAAAAACCTCCACAAAGTGGATTTAGAGGGAACATACTTCAACATAATAACGTCCATATATGAAAAACTCACAACTAACATCATACTAAATGGTGAAAAACTAAGAGCTCTTCCTCTGGAATCAGGAACAAAAGAAGGATGGCCACTCTTACCATTTTTATTTAACATAATACTGGATGTCTTCCCCACAAGAATCAGATAAGAAAAAGAAATAAAAGGTACCCATTCAAATTGGTAGAGAGAAAGTAAAACTGTCACTATTTGCAGAAGATATGTTATACATAGGACACCATAAAGTATTCACCAAAAAAATATTAGACTAAATTCAGTAAATTTGAAGATATAAAATTAATATACAGAAATCTGTTCCATTTCTATACACTAATAATGAAGTAGTAGAAAGTGGAATTAAGAAAAAATTCCATTTACAATTGCACTAAAAAAAAAAAAAAATACCTTGAAAGAAACTTAACCAAGGAGGTGACAGACCTCTACTCTGAAAACTATAAAACACTGATAACAGAAATTGTAGGCAACCTGAACAAATCAAAAGATATACCATACTCATCGACTGGAGGAATATTGTTAAAATGTCTCTACAACCCAAAGCAATCCACAAGTTCAGTGTAATTCTATCAAAATACCAATAGCATTTTCACAGAACCAGAACAAATAATCCTAAAATTTGTATGGAACTACAAAATAGCCAAATCTTGAAAAAGAATAAAGTTGAAGGCATCACAATCCCAGATTTCAAACTATATTATAAAGCTATAATAATGAAAACAGTATGGTACTTTTACAAAAATAGACACATTGGTGAATAGAATAAAAAAGAGAAGCCAGAAGTAAACCCACACTTTTATGGTCAATTAGTCTATAATACAGAAAGCAAAAATATGCAATAAAGAAGAAAGGCTCTTCAATAAATGGTGTTGGGAAAGCTGGAGTGCTACACACACGAGAATGAAACTGGACCTCTTTCTTATACCATACGCAGAAATAAACTGAATATGGATTAAAGACCCAAATGTGAGGGCGCCTGGGTGGCTCAGTTGGTTAAGCGACTGCCTTCGGCTCAGGTCATGATCCTAGAGTCCTGGGATCGAGTCCCACATTGGGCTCCCTGCTCAGCGGGGAGTCTGCTCCTCCCTCTGACCCTCTTCCCTCTCATGCTCTCTATCTCTCATTCTCTCTCTCAAATAAATAAATAAAATCTTAAAAAAAAAGACCCAAATATGAAACCTGAAACTATAAAACTCCCGGAAGAAAACATAGGAGTAATCTCTTTGTATTGATTGCAGAAACATTTTTCTAGATATGTTTTCTCAGGCAAAGGAAACAAAAGCAAAAATAAGCTACTGGGACTATACCAACATAAAAAGCTTTTGCACAGCAAACGAAACCATAAACAAACAAAGGCAACCTACTGAATAGGAGAAGATATTTGCAAATGATATATCTGATAAGGGGTTTATATCCAAAATATATAAAGAACTTATACAATTCAAGACCAAAACCACAAATAATCCAATTAAAAATGGGCAGAATATCTGAATAGACATTTTTTCCAAAGTCAACATACAGATGGCCAACACACACATGAAAAGATGCCCAACATCACTAAGGTGGGGAATACAAAATCAAAACTACAATGAGATGTCACCTCACATCTGTCATAATGGCTAGAATCAAAAAGACAAGAAATAACAAGCATTGGCAAGGGTGTGGAGGAAAAAGAACCCCTGTGTGCTATTTGTTGGATTATAAATTAGTGCAGCCAATGTGGAAAACACTATGGAGGAGCCTTAAAAGATTAAAAGTAGAAATACCATACGATCTAGTAATTTCATTACTGGGTGTTTATCCATGGAGGGGGTACATTAGTTCAAAAAGATGTATACATCTCTGTTTATTGAGGCATTATTTACAATACTCAACATATAGAAGCAATCTAAGTGTCCACTGATAGATAGATACAGAAGATGTGGGGTGTGGAATATTACTCAGACAAATAAGACTGAAATCTTGACATTCACAGCCACATGAATGGACATAGGGGGTGTTATACTAAGTAAAATATTTCAGACAATGAAAGTAAACACTGTATAATTTCACTTATATGTACAATCTAAAATGAACCAAAAAGCAGAAACAGAGCTATAAACATAGAAAAAAAGGTGGTCACCTGTCAACGTCTAGGGTGTTGGGGTCCCTGGGTAAGGGCTGCGAAAGAACCAGGACACAGGGGATGCAGAGCAAAGGCAGCACTTGCAACTGCATGCTGCTGTTTATTTTCCACACAGCTATATACTTGCAGCAATCAGATAAGCATAACAATGTGTACCTTCACACATAATGGGATTAAACTAACATCCTTGAAGAAAGATACACTAAAGAATTCTCTCAGCTACCCTTCCTCTGGAGACAGCATGTTCTTGTCCTAAGAAGGAACACCTCTAATCTAGGCAAGAGCCACTTCTTGCTGATCCAGGCATTTAGAACTTGCAACATGAGATAAGGGGAAGAGAACATTTTCTCTTCCTGGCCCAGGCCTGCCTGGCTGTCCTTAACCTCACTGCAGTTCTCAAATGACCCTGGCTCGCAAGGGGCCTACAAGCCTATACCATCTCATTTCCCCCCCTTTTTCTTTTGTTTCAATAAGAGTGCCTTCCAGAGGGTGGCCATAGAATTCTGGGATGGCTTTACATAGCAAAAATGTAGCAGCGTAAAGCATAAGATAACAACTAGCAATACAATCCCCATTCCTCCTGCGGTGTGCCCCAAACTCTGAATAATACCTTTTGGGTCTAATCCCTCAAGTTGTTTAAGGAACAAGTCTGCCAATGTGGCAGCATCTTCAGTTTCAAATGGTCTACCAAATATTTCCTGAATATTTGTATGTAAATTATTGATCATGTCAGTCGCTGACGAGTTACCTTCTAAGTATTTTTGGATGATGCTCCAATCATGCTGTGACTCATTGTATCTTAAATTGGTAACACAAAAGTTTGTGGAATTCCAATCGCAACGCAGCCAAATTTGCCTCTCTAGCGTTAAGACCTTCTTTCCTAACCAACTCACAGTCTGTCTAAGAACATCTATTTGTGTTTGTAAGCGAGTATCAATCATAGTTTGTGAAAGCCAAAGGTCCCGAGAGTCACGGTGCCAATTTTCCACAAAATGTTTAGTTTGTAAAGATGTATGTAGTGCTGTACCTGATACCGCAGCTAATGTAGTAACTGTGATTAAACTTAAAATAATTGCCACAACAATGCCAACAAGACGTTTCGTGCGTTTTAACACCTTCTTGAAAAATTCTAAAACCAAGGCGTCTACGGGATTTTGCACCCATGGTCGTTCTAAATTTACCAGAAGCCAAATGTGAGAAGTTGTTGCAAAATCATAAGAGAATATTCTGGCTCAAATTCTATAGAACTATTAACACAAGAGTATAGTCGACATTTGGTACAGCTAATTCCATTATCAAAGCTAAAATTCCCTATCAGAAACAAATATGGTAAAGGCACACATGCAGTCACATTCATTTCTTTAAACATGGTGAAGTTATAAGTTGATGCAGAATTTGCTGTGCCAGAAAAGGTTCCATTGTAAATTCGAACAGTCTTAAGCGCAGCTGCAATTTTCCATAAGTGCGTCTGAATATGATCAGGAAATTTCTGATGTGATATACGAGGGTCTGCAATGCCGCCATCTCCCCAGGACATCAATTGATGATTCACCATTGACTCATTCCATTGGCTCCGCGGCAGTATCATTTGTCGCCTCGGCAGAAGATGATACAGTAAGTAAGGCACACATAGCCAAAAATAAATTTTCAGGTGTGCCATGGCTTGTAACGGAAGCTCATCCTGGTCCGGATTCCCCATCCGTCGTCTGACAGGATACGGTGCCGTGCGAATTGGTCCTCGTCCGGATCCATCTCGCGGGGAGCCAGGAACAGGTCCGTCCATCCTCTGTGGAGACATAAGCATAACCCTTCCCTCTATAAAGTAATAGCCCTGGTTGCCACTCTGCATCTGCAGCCGGTTTAAACCATATTTTTTCATTTAACGGAGGAGGAGCCGCCTCTCCTTCTATGAAATGCTTTTCAGCTCGGGAAAGAATATCTCCCTGCGGGAGATTCAAGAAATTCAGTGTGAACAGTGCCTGTAGCAAAATGGAACGCATATTAGATTGAGTGAATGATAATATATGATCCTTTTTCCTCCTTTTTAATTTTTTAATTTGCAATTTTAAAGTACTATGCGCACGTTCTACTATAGCTTGTCCCTGGGGGTTGTATTCAATGCCTGTTTTATGCAGTATATCATACTGTTCACAAAAGGTTTGAAATTTTTTGCTGCTATATGCAGGGCCATTGTCTGTCTTAATAGTGGATGGTAAACCCATCACAGCGAAAGTTTCTAATAGATGGGTGATGACATGTTGTGCGGTTTCACCAGCTTGTGCAGTAGCCCATATGAATTGAGAATATGTATCTATTACAACATGTACATAAGATAATCGACCAAATTGTGTCACATGAGTGACATCCATTTGCCATAGTTCATTGGCATATGTTCCTCGGGGGTTTACCCCAGCTTTTATAGTGCGCAGATGTAAAGGTCTACAGATTGGACATTGCTTCACGATATGTTTTGCCTGACGGTATGGAATTTTATATTGAACATGTAACCTTCCGGCATTGGTGTGTAGTAAATTATGTTCCTCCTCCGCAGATGCAAAAGACACCAAAGCATCCACCTGAGCATTACCATGTGTCAATGAACCAGGAAGATTAGTATGGGAACGAATATGAGTCACATAAATACGGGCATTCCGATTTCTTAGCAAGGTTTGTAGGAGCACAAATAGGCCAAATAAACTGGACTTCTGTGAATGTACAACAGCAGTATATATATTTTTAAGGACTCCTACAGCATAGGCAGAGTCAGCGAGAATATTCACAGCAGAGGGAAAATCTTTTAGCACCTGAGCAATGGCAAATAATTCATTTTGTTGAACTGAATCAAAGTCTGTATACTGAACCCAATATTTAGTAGGGGTCCAGTAAGCACTTTTAGTTTTTGAGCCATCAGTAAAGACTGTGGGTGCATCAATTAGGGGTTGATCACTGATGATATCCTGAATAACAAACTCTTGTTTACAAAAACAGTCCCATAACTTTCCTTTGGGAAAATGATAATCAATTTGACCAACATACCCCGCAAGAGCAATTTGTAGTTCTTCCATATTTCGTAACAAAAATGAAAATTGATCCTTGGACAGGGGGATAATAATGTCCATAATATCATAACCAGTTATGGTTATAGCCCTGTCTCGAGCTTGTTCTATCAAATATGCTATTTGAATACCATATGGCGTAATATTTTTTGAAAAATGATGTTTAGTATAGATCCATTCAATGGGTAACTCACTTTGACCGAGTATAGCTGTGGGATATTGCCATGTATTGAGGATGTATAATTTTAAAGGTAATGAGGGATCAATCCGGGTCAAGAAGGCAGATTTGATTTTTTCCTCTACAATTTCTTTTTAGGTGTCCTATTTGGCCACAACCAAAACACTTCATGTTATCTAGCTGCTTAGATTGTAGGGAATGCCAAGTAGTGGCCATGGTTTCAGCAAACAACTGCATCTTTCGACTTTCTGATGTTACATCCTTACAGGCCTTCATGAAGGTATTAATGTCTCCTGTATCCTTAATGGGTAAGATAACTCTCTTACAATCCTCATTAGCATTCTCATATGCTAGCAACTTCAACAGTTGTTGTCTAGCCTCTTCTCCAATAACAGTTCTTTCCAAAGTTAGTTTTAATCGTGATAAGAACTCAACATAAGGCTCATTAGTCTTTTGAATAACCTTAGTCCATGACCCATAATGCTCCCCTGTCGGCCGGATACGTTCCCAAGCCTCTAAACCTATCTCCCGCAATTGCTCATGAATTTCTTCAGGGGTATTAACCTGAGCAGCAATATCAGAATATTGACCTATACCTGCCAACATTTGATAAGTTATAACCTGTATACGAGGGTTAGGACTTAATGCATTCTGGCGAGCCTGATCCATACAAAGCTCAGAAAACCACATCTGCCACTGCAGATATTCGGGCTCTTTCAGGAGGGCTCTACAGAGGACCCTCCAGTCTTCAGAAGAGAAATTATTGTAATGTCGAGCTAGGCCATTAACTAGCTCCTTCATATAATGTGACTGGGGTCCATATAAAGACACTGCCTTTTTCAAGCGACCGATATCCTCTATTCCGATACCTTCATAGTATGGTGCTTGTGCTACTCCCTGGACCGGGGGAGGCCTAATGACAGGAAAGCAAAGACAGAATTACCAGCCTCACTTTCATCATCGCTATCTCCTAGCGCATCAAGCTCAGCTAAAGCAGCAGAAAGGAAAGGATTCTTGGGAGAGAAAACTGGTGCGGATGGCAGAGGCGGAGCGGAGGGCTTTTTAGAGGACTTCTTAGATCCCTCCGCCATAGCCATAACCCGCTGAAAAACCTTCCATAAATGCTCCGTCTCGGGATCTGACTTATTATGTCGAACCCGCCGCCAACTATCCATGTCTAAAGTACCCTCATCTGGAAACCAAGGATTCCATTCTCGAATCACTTTCAAACACATCTCAATATCGGTAGAAGCAACAGTGATGCCATAGACAGCAAGTGAATGCTTCAGCATTCGAACATAAGGAGTAGAAGTTCCTTGTCCCATAACCCTGTTATTTAAGTTACTCACCCTTCCTGAACGTCCTTCAGGGTCCCTGTTCGGGCGCCAATAGTCAACGTCTAGTGCGTTGGGGTCCCTGGGTAAGGGCTGCGAAAGAACCAGGACACAGGGGATGCAGAGCAAAGGCAGCACTTGCAACTGCATGCTGCTGTTTATTTTCCACACAGCTATATACTTGCAGCAATCAGATAAGCATAACAATGTGTACCTTCACACATAATGGGATTAAACTAACATCCTTGAAGAAAGATACACTAAAGAATTCTCTCAGCTACCCTTCCTCTGGAGACAGCATGTTCTTGTCCTAAGAAGGAACACCTCTAATCTAGGCAAGAGCCACTTCTTGCTGATCCAGGCATTTAGAACTTGCAACATGAGATAAGGGGAAGAGAACATTTTCTCTTCCTGGCCCAGGCCTGCCTGGCTGTCCTTAACCTCACTGCAGTTCTCAAATGACCCTGGCTCGCAAGGGGCCTACAAGCCTATACCATCTCAGTCACCAGAGTGGAAGGGATAAGGGATGGGCAAAATTATTAAAGGGGAGAGGAAGTTAGAGGTTTCTGGTTATGGAATGAATAAGTCATGGGGATGGAAGGTACGGGATAAATAATACAGTCAAGGGTATTATAATAATGTTATATGCTGACAGGTGGTAACTACATTTGTGGTGAGCTATAGCATAATGCATAGAGTTATTGAATCACCAATGTACATCTGAAACTAATGTAATATTGTATGTTAACAATATTTCAAAAATTAATAAAAATTCAATCAAAAATAAATTAAAAAGAAGGAAGCCTCAAACAAGCTAACTTTACACTTTAGGAAATTAGAAAAAGAACACACTGAGCTCAGTGTTAGTAGAAGGATGGAAATAAGATTAGAGCACATATAAATGAAATAGAAATTAGAATAGAAAAAGATTAGTGAGACTAATTGTTTTTTTAAATGATATATAAAATTGATAAACATTTAGCTAGATTAAAAAAAGAGATAAGGGTCAAATAAAAAGTAAAAAAAGCAGACATTACAAGTGATGACACAAAATGAAAAGCATCATAAGAAATTATGAATAATACTGTATCAACAAATTAGGTAACCTAGTAGTGGGGTGCCTGGGTGGCTGTTGGTTAAGCATCTGCCTTCGGCTCAGGTCATGATCCCAGGGCCCTGAAATTGAGCCCCACGTTGGGCTTCCTGCTCAGTGGAGAGTCTGCTTCTCTCTTTCTCTCTGTCCCTTTCCCCTGCCCATGCTTTCTCTCTCTGGGTCTCTCAAATAAATAAATAAAATCTTAAAAAAATTAGGTAACCAGTAGAAATATATTCCAGAAAATATAATCTACCAAGACTGAATCATGAAGAAATAGAGTCTGAACTGACTTATAATAAGTACAGTGATTAAATCAGTAATCAAAAACTTCCTATCAAAGAAAAGCCCAGAACCAGATGGCTTCACTGGTGAATTCTACCAAACATTTAGAGCTAATTAATACCAATTCTTCTCAAACTCTTCCAAAAAAATAAAATATGATGGATCATTTTCAAGCTCATTTTACATGGTCAATGTTACCCTGAAGCCAAATCCACAAAAAGACATGAAAGGAAGATTACATGCTAATATTTCTGATGAAAATAAAATATTAACCTGAATCTGTAGCATAGAATCATATTCCATGACTAAGTCGAACTTATCTCTAGATACAAAGATTGTTCAACATGTGAAAAATCAATTAGTGTGAAATACCACATTACAGAATAAAGAATAAAAATCACATGATCATCTCAATAAATGTAGAAAAATTTGAAAAATTCAATGATCTTTCATGATAAAAACTCTCAACAATTTAGGTTGAGCACAAAAGAATAGAAAGAATAAATACTAGCCCACAGCTAACACCATACTCAACAGTGAAAAACCAAAAACTTTTCACTAAGAACAGGAACAAGGCAAGGGTGCTAACTCTTGTTATTTCCATTCAACATAGTACTAGAAGTCCTAGGCAGAGCAATTAAGCAAGATAAAGAAAGAACACCCAAAGTGGAAAGGAAAAAGTAAAATTGTCCCTATTTGCAGAGATTTAGCTTATATACAGAAAACCCCAAAGACTCCATTAGAAAACTATTGTAAATAATAAATCCAGTAAAGTTGCAGAATTCAAAATCAACATGAAATAAGGTATCTCTTATGTGTGGAGTCTAGGCATAAGTAAGTAAGTCAATAAATAGCTGGTTTTATACAAATAGGAAATGGAATGATGGTCAAGGGGTTGGGAGAAAGGGAAATAGAAAGATGTAAGTGAAAGGGTAGCAACTTGCAGTTAGAAGAGTTAGTTCTGAAGATCTAACTATAGATATCACACTGTAGCATGATGTCTATAGTTAATTTGATATTTTACACTTGAAAATTGAGAGTAGATCTTAAGCTTTCTCACCAGACACACACAAAAAAGAGTTAACTATGAGGTAATGGATGTGCTAATTATCTTGGTCTTGGTAATCACTCCACACTGTATATATATATCACCTAATGTTGTACATTTTAAATATATACAGTTATATTTCTCAATTGTGCCTTGAAAATTTGAGACAAAAATCAGTTTCATTTCTATACACTAACAACAAACTCTCTGAAAAAAATGAGAAAAATAATCCCATTTATATTAACACCAAAAAGAATAAAATACTTAGGAAAAGCTTACCTAAGGAAGTTAAAGACTCACAAACTAAAAGCTATAAAATACTGATGAAAGAAATTAAACAAGACACAAATGGAATGTGTTCATGAATTGGAAGACTAATATTGTTAAAATGTCTATATAAACACCCAAGCAATCTACAGATTCAACCCAATTCCTACAAAAATTCCAGTACCATTTATAGAAAAAAAACTTGAAAACCATACAGAACCACAAAATACTATGAATAGCCAAATACATTTTGAGAAGAACAAAAGTGGAGGTATTACACTTCCTGATTTCAAAATATGTTCAAAATCAAAACAATATGGTAATGGCACAAAGACATATCAAACAACAAAATAGAATGGAGATTCCAGTAATGAGTCCACGCATATACAGTGCATTGATCTTCAACAAGGATATTGAAAATACACAATGGGAAAAAGGTAGTGACTTCAACAAATGGTTTTGGAAAAACTATATCTCCAAAAACAGAATGTAATTGGACCTTCTTCTTACACCATATATAAACATCACTCAAAATGAATTAAAGACTTAAAAGTAAGAACTGAAACTTCATTAGGATAAAAAGCTTCCTGACACTGGTCTTGGCAATGATTTTATGGATATGACATCAAAAGCACAGGCAACAAAACAAAAAATAAACAAGAAGAACAAATTAAAAAACTGTACAATAAATCAATCAATAGAGTGAAAAAACAACAAATTGTAGAAAATATTTGCAAATAATACATCTGCTAAGTGGTTAGTCTCTAAAATATATAGGGAATTCCTATAACTCAATAATTTAAAAAAATGATTAAAAAATGGGCAGAGGACTTGAAAAGACATTTCTCTAAAGAAGACATACAAATTGCCAAAAGGTATATGAAAAGGTGCTCAACGTCACTAACCATCAGGGATAAGAAAATCAACATCACAATGAGATTACCTCACACATGTCAGGATGGTTGTTATCACAAAATTGAGAGACAACAAATATTGGTGAGAATGTGGAAAAATGGAACAATTGTACATTGTTGGTGTTACAATGTTACAGTTGCTAAGGAGAACAGTATGGTAGTTCCTTGAAATATGAAAATAGAACTACTATATGATCTAGTAATTTCACTTTTGGGTACATACTGAAAAAAATGAAATCAGGATCTTTAATAGATAGTAGCTTCTATGTCATTGCAGCACTCTTACAATAGCCAAGATGTGTAAATAACCTAAATGTTCATCAAAATTTGAATGGATAAGTAAAATGTAGTATACACATACAATGGAATACTATTTAGGCTTAAAAAAGAAAGTCTATAATATATGACAAAATGGATTAACCTGAAGGATATTGCTCTAAGTGAAATAAGCCAATCACAGAAAGACAATTACTGCATGTTTTTCCCTCCATGAGGTATCCAAAAACATCAAATTCATAGAGTCAAAGAGTAGAATGGTGGTTGCTAGGGTCAGAGGGTAGGCAGAATTGGGGAGTTATCAACCAATAGGCATAAAGTTTCAGTCAGGCAAGATGAATAAGCTCCAGAGATCTTTCCTACAACATTGTACCTATAGTCAACAATAGAATATCTATTTAAAATTTTGTTAATAAGGTAGATCTCTGTTGTTATTTCTCCTAAAAATAAGTCTTTATAAAGAAGGTGATTTTCACTCTCACTTTCTGGAATATTTCTTTTTCTTTTTGTATTTGGCCTCTTGAATGTGACACTCTTTCCCCAACCTTCCAAAAAAATTTTTTTTTCAATCTCTGTTTCTACCTTCATAGTATATTTCTATGCTCTTCCGCACTGTCTTTCAACCATGTGCTGGAACTGTAGTCCTGACTCTATGCAACTCACACTCAAATACCAACTTCCTACTTGGCATCTTTGCTTAAATATATTTACATGTCTCTATTTAAAAAAAAATTTACTAAAGACAAGACTTGGAGAGATGATGTGAAATTAGGCTGTCTATACTTATATTTAAATTTTAATTATCATTTTTGTTATTTTAAAATTTCTGATCATTTTGCATGCAATAAAAATCCAGAAAAATACTCTTAAAAGCATGTATTTATAGTGTTATTTCATGAAAAATAAAAATGCAAAGTTATACAGTTTTTTTAAGATTTTATTTTTTGACAGAGAGAGACACAGCGAGAGAAGGAACATAAGCAGGGGGAGTGGGAGAGGGAGAATCAGGCTTCCCATGGAGCAGGGAGCCCAATGTGGGGCTTGATCCCAGGACCCTGGGATCATGACCTGAGCTGAAGGCAGATGCTTAATGACTGAGCCACCCAGGCACCCCCAAAGTTATACAGTTTTTTACCAAATACAATGAAAATGAAATCTACGAAGAGCTATTTCAATTAAAACATTTCATGTTACCCTTTGCACTGGCTCAGGGACTGATTGTCTTCAGAGTGTGACCATACTCCTGCCTCTTGTACTCTGGATTTGTAGTGTTCCCTGCAAGCTAGCCCTAGCTTTCCTATCAGCTCATTTCCCCTTGAGTTTATCCAATGGGAGGCCATGGTCAGAGAGTTGAGGGAAAGAGAAAGGAAAAAGCTATCATATTTTTTAAAATTTATTTTAATTTTTTATCGTTATGTTAATCACCATGTGTTACATCATTAGTTTTTGATGTAGTGTTCCATGATTCATTGTTTGTGCATAACACCCAATGCTCCCACGCAGAACGTGCCCTCCTCAATACCCATCACCAGGCTAACCCAGCCCCCTACCCCCCCGCCCCCTCTAGAACCCTCAGTTTTTTTTTTTCAGAGTCCATCATCCCTCATGGTTCATCTCCCCCTCCGATTTCCCCTCTTCATTCTTCCCCTCCTGCTATCTTCTTCTTCTTTTTTTTTCTTAACATATATTGCATTATTTGTTTCAGAGGTACAGATCTGTGATTTAACAGTCTTGCACAATTCACAGCGCTCACCATAGCACATACCCTCCCCAGTGTCTATCACGCAGCCACCCCATCCCTCCCACACCCCCACCACTCCAGCAATCCTCAGTTTGTTTCCTGAGATTAAGAATTCCTATCAGTGAGGTCATATGATACATGTCTTTCTCTGATTGACTTATTTCACTCAGCATAACACCCTCCAGTTCCATCCACGTTATTGCAAATGGCAAGATCTCATTCCTTTTGATGGCTGCATAATATTCCATTGTGTATATATACCACATCTTCTTTATCCATTTATCTGTCGATGAACATCGGCTCTTTCCACAGTTTGGCTATTGTGGACATTGCTGCTATAAACATTGGGGTGCACATACCCCTTCGGATCCCTACATTTGTATCGTTGGGGTAAATACCCAGTAAAAGCTAGCATATTTTGTCATTGATCTGTTTCCAAAGGTGCACATCATGAAATCTGAAGTAGATTGACCAAAATGGAGCTAAATTAAATCTTCATGACTTACATAACAAGAAAATTTTGTGGCTATTTTGAATAGATATATCTGTGGATGCAATCAGGAAAATTTTTACTTGCCATACCTAATTCCTGAATAATTAAATTCCCCATTGCATATCTAAATAATGCAATTTAATTAGTACTTGCCTTCTTTGTTTGCTAGACTAAAAATATAATATGTATGTCAGTGCAGAAATGTAGTATGAGAGGTAAAGATAAAAATAATTTATAAAGGGGCACCTGGGTGGCTCAGTTGGTTAAGTGACTGCCTTCAGCTCAGGCCATGATCCCAGGGTCCTGGGATCGAGCCCCACGTCGGGCTCCCTGCTCAGTGGGAAGCCTGCTTCTCTCTCTCCCATTCCCTTGCTTGTGTTCCCTCTCACTGTGTCTCTCTCTGTCGAATAAATAAATAAAATAAAATCTTAAAAAAAAGGAGTTCTTAATTAAAAAAAAATAATAATTTATAAAATGGATAGGAGCTGCGGGGAAGATGGCAGAGTAAGAGGACCCTTGCTCCACAGATACAACTAGATAACACTCACATTGCTTAAATATTCCAGGAAAGACCTGAAGACTGGCAGAATGAACTCTACAACCAAAGGCAGAGAAGAGGCCACATCAGAGGAAGGTAAGGAAGGCAGAGACATGATTTGAGACCTAAAGGGAAAGTGGCCATTATTGGACAGAAGGGAACTGGGAGCACAGTGAAAGGTGAGAAAGATCATGCCAGGTAATCCACACAGGGAAGATGAATTGCCAGGACATTTAGTTTTGAAACCTAGAGGGGCCAAATTTTCAGAGGTTCTTACAAACAGCGAGATGTAAAGCCTGGAATTCTTAAAATCAGCACTCTCCTCTCTGGGAGAGCCCTGAGGGTATCAGAAAGGTGAGTCTCAGATCTTAAATAGGCAGCACCACAAGCAGCCTGAGTAGATATAGCACAGAACCAGCAATTTGAAAAATGCCAGGGGCAGACAGGAAGGAGAGTGGCTTATTCATCACAGAATGTGTCTCCACGAGAAAGGGATCTTAGAAAGGTCCATCCAGAAACAAAGAAGCTGGCAGATGCCATTGGCCTCTCCCATCCCCCAGCATAAACACATGGTCACCTGTGGGAACCAGTGTGCTGCTACTCACTACCCAAGGGCTTGTATCAAGCCCCAACCCCTGCTTCCAGGGTCTAACCCTTTCCAGTCACACACATATGCCTCAATCCCAGCGCTGCAGGGACCCTCCCCCAAAAGGATAATGTAAACCTTGCCAACACAGCATCTTCCTACTGACACTTTTGTGCAGCCTCAGTTTTGTCAGGCTGCAGCTATGGCAGCAGCTAGCACTGTCGAAGAATGAGGAACAACCTTGTTAAAACTGTAGGACCTTCTCACATGCCCTTTGCAGATCCACTTAGGCTGGCAGGTCCTCACAATGCAGGGGTGGTTTCCAGGTCTCAATTAGCCAGGGACCAGTGTGTGCCTTGTTAAAACACCCCAGACCTGGCAAAGGAAGCCACTGCAGACAACTGAACTGAAGGGAAAATAGGCAAGAACACAACAGGGCACATGCACCATGAACAGGACACATTCCCTGAGCACAAGGTCCTTGGCACCAAGGGAATACTGCACTGCAAGGCATTGTAAAACCTGTTCTAACATAAGGCCATTACCTTCAATAGCAGGAGATGTAAATGACTTTTCTAAGACACAGAAAGAGACACAAAGAGACAACATGAGGAGAGAGAGGAATATATTCCAAATGAAAGAACAGGACCAAGCAAAGACTTAAGGAAACGGATATAAGTGATACGCCTGATTGAGATTCAAAGTAATGATCACTGTACTTGAGAAAGAATGGAAGACATCAGTGATAATCTTAGCAAAGAGATAAAAGAGAACCAATCAGAGATGAATGCAATAAATGGAATTAAAAATACACTTGGGGAATAATTAGCAGGCCTAGATAAAGCAGAGGAAAGAATGACCAGGAATATAGAGTAATAGAAAGTAACCACGCTGAACAAATGAGAGGAAAAATAAATTATGCAAATTGAGAATACACTTAGAGAACATTGTGACTTCCAATCAAGTGTATAATATTTGCATCATAGGATCCCAGAAGAAGAAGAGAGAAAAAGGGGGAGAAAGTTTATTTGAAGAAATAATAGCTGAACTTCCCTAATCTGGGGAAGGAAGCAGATATACAGATCCAGGAGGCACAGAGATCCTCCAAAAAAGTAAACCCAAGGAGTTCCACACTAAGACACAGAGTAATTAAAATGGCAAATAGTAGTGATAAAGGAAAATCCTAAAAGCAGCAACAGAAAATAAGACAGTTACATACAGGGGTAACCCTAAAAGGCCACCAGATTTTTCAGCAGAAACTTTACCAGCTAGAAGGGACTGGCGTGACATATTCAAAGTGCTGAAAGGGAAAAACCTATAGCCAAGAATAGTCTATCCAGCAAGTCTATCATCCAGAATAGAAAAAGAATAAAGAATTCTCAAACAAAAATTAAAAAGTTCATGACTACTAAACCAGCCCTACCAGGAAATATTCAAGAGGACTCCTTTGAGTGAAGAAGAAAGACCATAAATGAGGGTAAGGAAAATAAATATATCTGTAAAAAACAAGGCACAGGGATTCACAGATAATAGAATATAAATATGACACCATATACCTAAAACATGGATGGGGGAGGAGTAAAGAATGGGTACAAACTTAAGTGACCATCAACTTAATATAGACTTCTATATGCAAAAGATGTTATAAACAAGCCTAATGATAACCACAGATAAAAATAGCAGTAATAGATAAGCAAAGAATAAAGAGAAAGGAATTCAAGTATATCACTAAAGAAAATCAACAAACTGTGAAAGAGATGAAAGGATCAGAGAAAAATAGAAACACCCACAAAACAAGTAACAAAGTGTCAATAAATACACATCCATCAATAATTACTTAAAATGAAAATGGATTAAATGCTCCAATCAGATGACATAGGATGACAGAGTAGATAAACCCAAGTATATGCTTCCTACAAGGGACTCATTTGAGATCTAAACACAACTGCAGATTGAAAGCAAGGTGATGGAGAAATATTTATCATGTGAATGGATGTTAAAAGAAACCTGACATAGCAATACTTATATTGGACAAAATAGACTTTAAAACAAAAGACTGTAATAAGAGACAAAGAAGGACACTATATAATAATAAAAGGGATAATCCAACAAGAAGATATAACGATTATAAACACTTATGGACCCCAACATGGGAGCACCCAAATACATAAAATAGTTAATAACAAGGATAAATAAATACTAATACAATAATAGTAGGGGATTTAACACCCTATTTACATCAATGGGCAGATCATCCAAACAGAAAATCAACAAAGAATGACACACTGGACCAGATAGATTTAACATATATATTCAGGACATTCAATCCTAAAACAGCAGAATACACACATTCTTTTCAAGTGTAAATGGAACATTCTCCAGAAGAGATAACATATTAGGCCACAAAACATATTAAGGCCTCAACAAATTGAAAAGACTGAAATCATACCAAGCATCTTCTCTGACTACAGCACTATGAAACTAGAAATAAAACACAAGAAAATTCTGGAAAGACCACAAATACATGGAAGTTAAGCAACATGCAACTAAACAGTGAATGAATCAATTCAAGAAATTAAGGAAATAAAAAATTACATGGAAACTAATTTAAATGAAAAACACATTGGCCCAAAATCTTTGAATGAAGCAAATGCAGTTCTAAGAAGAAGATTATAGCAACACAGGCTTATCTCATGAAGTAAGGGAAATCTCAAATAAACAACGTAGCCTTACACCTAAAGCAGCTAGAAAAAACAACAAACCAAAATCCAAAACCAGCAAAAGGAAGGAAATAATAAAGATTAGAGCAGAAAATAAAGGATATAGAACTAGGCGAGGTGGGGGCGGAAATCAAAGAAACCAGGAACTGGTTCTGTGGGGAAAAAAAAAAAAAAACAAAACAGAATTGATAAACCTCTAGCTAGACGTATCAAAAAAAAGGAAAGGGCTGAAATGAAATCAAAAATGAGTGTGTAGAACATAAACCAACACCATAGAAATACAAACATATGTAGCAGAATATTATGAAAAATTATATACCAACACATTAGACAACCTAGAAGAAATGGATAAATTTCTAGAAACATATAACCTACCAAAATTAAGCAGGAAGAAATAGAAAATTTGAACAGATCAATTATTAGCAAGGTCACTGAATCACTAATCAAAAACTCCCAACACACAAAAGTCCAGGACCAGATGGCATTACAGGGGAATTCTACTAAACATTTAAAGAAGAGTTAATACCTTTTCTTCTTAAACTATTGCAAAAAAAAAAAAAATAGAAGAGGAAGGAAAACCTCTGAATTCATTCTAGGAGGCCAGCTCTACCCTATACCAAAACCACATAAAGACACCACCAAAAAAGAGAACTACAGGTTAATATCTCTGATGAACATAAATGCAAAAATCCTCAACACAATACTAGCAAACCTACTTAATACATTAAAAAAAAATCATTCACCAGATCAAATGGATTTATTCCCAGGATGCAAGAGAGATTCAATATTTGCAAATCAATCAGTATGATACATCACATCAATAAGAGAAACTTTAAAAACCATATGAATCATTCCAGTAGACACAGAAAAAACATTTGATATAGAACAACACCCATTCATGATAAAATCCCTCAACATAGTAGGCTTAGAGGGAACATACTCAACATAATAAAAAGCCTTATATGAAAAACCCATCCTTAATGGGAAAAACAGAGCTTTTCCTTCAAGGTCAGGAAGAAGACAAAAAGATGCCCTCTCACCACTTTATTTTCAATATAGTACTGGAAGTCCCAGCCACAGCTATCAGAAAACAAAAGAAGTAAAAGGCATCCAAAATGGGGATGAAAAATTAAAACTTTCATTGTCTGCAGATGATATATATATATATAAATTGAAAGATACCACAAAAAACTATTAGAACTGGTAAATGGAGTCAGTAAATTCACAGGATATAAAAATCAATGTATAGAAATCTGTTGCATTTCTATATACACTAATAATGGTGCAGCAGAAAGAGAAATTAAGAAGAACAATTCCATTTATAATTGCACCAAAAATAATAAAGTATCTAGGAATAAACTTAACCAAAGAAATGAAAGACCTTCCTATGAAGAGGACTTATACTTATAAAATACTGATGAAAGAAACTGAAGAAGACACACAAAAAGATGGGGAAACATTTCATGCTTATGGGTTGAAGACAAATATTGTTAAAATGTCTATACTCCCCAAAAGCATCTACATATTTAATGCAATTCCTATCAAAATACCAACAGCATTTTACACAGAACTAGAACAAACAATCCTAAAATTTATATGTAACCACAGAAGACCCAAATAATCAAAGCAATCTGGAGGTATCTACATTTCCAGACTTCAGTTACACTACAGATCTGTAGTAATCAAAATCAGGATGGGTACCGGCACAAAAATAAACACATAAATCAATAGACAGAATAGAAAACCCCAGAAATGAACCCACAAACAATATGGTCAGTTAATCTTTTGACAAAGCAGGAAAGAATATCCAATGGAAAAAGACAATCTCCAACAAATGGTGTTGGAAACTGAAAGCAACAATGCAAAAGAATGCAACTGGACCACTTTTTCACACCATACATAAAAATAAACTTGAAGTAGATTAAAGACCTAAATGTGAGAACTGAAACCATAAAAATCTTAGAAGAGAACACAGTAACTTCTTTGACATCAGCCATACAATTTCTTTCTAGATAGGCCTCCTGACATTTTTCCAAAAAAGTCTCCTGAGGCAAGGGAAATAAAAGCAAAAATGAATTATTGGGAATACATCAAAGTAAAAAGCTTCTGCACAGCGACATGCAGAAGAATGAAACTGGAACACTTTCTTACACCATACACAAAAATAAATTCAAAATTGGTGAAAGACCTAATTGTAAGATAGGGAACCATCAAAATCCTAGAGGAGAAAACAGGCAGCAACCTCTTTGACCTTGGCCATAGCAACTGCTTGCTAGACAGTTCTCCCGAGGCAAGGGAAACAAAAGCAAAAAAGGGGGTGCCTGGGTGGCTCAGTCATTAAGCGTCTGCCTTAGGCTCAGGTCATGATCCCAGGGTCCTGGGATCAAGCCCCACATCGGGCTCCCTGCTCAGCAGAGAGCCCGCTTCTCCCTCACCTCTCTCCCCCTCCCCCTGCTTGTGTTCTCTCTCTCGCTGTGTCTCTCTCTGTCAAATAAATAAAATCTCTAAAAAGGAAAAAAGCAAAAATGAACTATTGGGACCCCATCAAGATAAAAATCTTCTGCACAGCAAAGGAAACAATCAACAAAACTAAAAGGCAACCTACAGAATGGGAGAAGATATTTGCAAATGGAAATTGCAAATCCAAAATCTATAAAGAACTCCTCAAAATCAACACCCCAGAAATAAATAATCAAGTTAAGAAATGGGCAGAAGACACAAACAGATATTTCTCCAAGGAAGACATACAAATGGTTAACAGACAAATGAGAAGGTGCTCAATACCATTCATCATGATGGAAATACAAATCAAAACTACAATGAGATACCACCTCACACCAGTCAGAATGGCTAAAATTAACAACTCAGGAAAAAACATATGTTGACAGGGATGTGGAGAAAGGGGCACCCTCTTGCACTGCTGGTGGGAATGCAAACTGGAGCAGACACTCTGGAAAACAGTATGGAGTTTCTTCAAAAAGTTAAAAATAGAACTACACTATGACCCAGTAATTGCACTCCTAGGTATTTACCCAAAGGATACAAAAATACTTATTTAAACAGATACCTGCACCCTAATGTTTATAGAGCATTATCAACAATAGCCAAATTATGGAAAGAGCCCAAATGTCCATTCTTTGTCCATGAATGGATAAAGAAGATGTGGTATATATATAATGGAATATTACTCAGCCATCAAAAAGATGAAATCTTGCCATTTGCAACAATGTGGGTGGAACTAGAGTGTATCATGCTGCAAAATAAGTCAGTCGGAGAAAGGCAAATACCACCTTATTTCATTCATGTGGAATTTAAGAAACAAAACAGGTGAACTTAGGAGAAGGGAAGGAGAAATAAAATAAAATAAAAATACAGAGGAAAGCAAACCATACAAGACTCTCAACTATAGAGATAAGACAGGGTTGCTAGAGGGGAGGTGGGTAGGGGATAGGTTAAATGGGTGATGAACATTAAGGAGGACACTTTTGGGGTGAGCACTGGGTGTTGTATGTAAGTGATAAATCACTAAATTCTATCCCTGAAACCAATACTACACTATATGTTAACTAACTTGAGTTAGAATTTAAATTAAAATAAAAAATATTAAAAATAAAAGCATGCAAAACATGAAAAAAAAATGTTTTCCTTAAAAAAAGAAAAAAGAGAAGGTGGAAGAAAGTCTGTACATTAACCTCCAAATGGAGAAGGCACTTCCAGATTGAAAAACAATGCAAGCCACTCCATAACATTTACAGGTAGTTTTATCTAGGGTAACTTACTGACAGGAGAATCCGGCAGACAAACCGTTCAGGCACTAGTCAGCTTTTCTCCATGCATTCTGGACCTTAATCCACAGCTTTTATTGAGTGAGGGACATTGTGGTCAAGTCAAACAGTAGTTATCTAATGTGGCTCCATCTGTGCAACAGAGAATCTCCACTAGTTATCTAAATGGGCGCCATCTGTGCACCAATCATTTCTACTGGTTATCTAAAGAGGTGCCTTCTGTGTGCCACTTTAGGGAGGATCAGAACAAGTCTTTCTGTGTTCAGGGCATACATTAACCTTCAAGGGGTCTGGATCATGTAACCCTAAGGAAGGTCATTGCACAGGTATGAACAAGATGGAGAACCAAAGTCAGAGTCAGTGTTCTTAGCACTCCTAGATCAGTGCAATAAGGGGTTCAATAAATATTTGCTGTTACTCAAAATATATATATATATATATATATATATATATATATATATATATATATATATATAATGACCCTGAGGAATAATTAAGCTAGCTGAATTAAAAAAATAGATCTTTCAGGAGGAAGTATTTATAGTCACATATTATTATTTACCATTTAATATTAGGAAAATAATGACAAACAAAATTACTTATATAAAAATAAACCAATCAAATATGCATTCTCATTTCTATTGGATACGTCCATGTATAACACCTTTTCTGTCTTGCATTGCAAAGGGACATTGGTATACGATATTTTCAACACTTTGAGATACAAAGTAAATCTTTTAGCATAACAAAATTGTATACTTGGCAGCCGTGAAAAACTGATTTTAATTCATTTTATTGTTCTGTAATGAGTTACATTACTTCCAGATCTCTTCCTTCACATATCAAAGGTTATTCATAAAAGGCCACTGATGTCCCTTTTCTGGTAAGAAGTCATATCTTAAATTTTAATTACAAAACACAATAACCTAACATAATTATAAAATAACCTTCTTTTATAGTTTATATCTTTCTTAAAGTACCTACTGGTCTCCAAACATTGTTCCAACTGGTCTATGATGCTAATGACAAATTACGTTTTGTCTTTTTTTCTGGTTCATATCAATGACTTCGAGCAGATGGCTTTATCAATCTTTTTTTTTAATGTGACTTTCTTAATTAAGAACAGAGCTATTTTTTTTTGTTTAGTATTCTATTCAGTACATTATGATAGCATGCAGAAATCATGAAGCATTCCTCCCAATATATTGAGCATAATCAAGACAACAATTAAAATGTGAGGCTTTGGACAATTCACTAAAATAATTTGGAAAGATAAAAGAATAGAGCATTATATGTGGAAAATATTTTTAACGAAGACTAAATAGTAGACTTCAGTGGCATGAGAAAAAAAATTATGACTAGAGTATACATCTGACAAAAAGGTTTAAGGGCAAGTATACGTGGTTAAGACTGAACCTTTGGAAAAGAGTTGAGGGAGTCGATGAAGGCAGGTTATTTGGCATAGTCTTTATTTGCAACAGTCTTAAGTGGAAATCTTCTTCTGTAGTGATAATGGACAGGTTGGGTTTACTTCTGTAGCAGCTCCATGTGAGGGATGGATCTTATTTAATGTAAACATGAAGTTTTGTTCACTGGTTAATCTCAAATCTTTTTTTGTTTGTTTGTTTAAAGATTTATTCATTTGAGAGAGAGAGAGAGAGAGAGGTTGAGATTGCGCATGAGTCGGGGGGGGGAGGGGTAGAAGGAGAGGGAGAAGCAGACTGCTTGCTGAGCAGGAAGCCGGATCACCATGGGGCTCCATCCCAGGACCTGGAGATCATGACCTGAGCCAAAAGCAGATGCGTAAAGACTGAGCCACCCAGGCGCCCCAAGGAAATCATTTATTTTAAAACATTTTATGATCTTGAGTTAGAAAATATTTTACTTTCATGAAGTGAGAAATAAAACCTTCATCAATGGTAAACTCAAAAACATACATTTTACTATGCTTACCAGTTCTATTTCAGAGATTTAAGAGAATGAATGATCTGGATGGCTTTTTTCCTCTGTGAAGTCTGGAGCTTCGATAGCAAAATCAAAGGCTGGAGCTGCTGTGAAAGCTGGGGGCTAGAATTACCTAGAGACTTTTTCAACTCATCTCTGGTAGCAAGTCTAGACGACTTGAATATGGGAGTCAGCTGAGGAGCACCGGCTCTCTTCTTGTGGCGTGGCTGGTGTTTGGCTTTCAAAACAGCAAGAGATAATTACAAAAAAGAAAAACTTAAAAACCCTGTTATCATACCAACAAGATGAATTTGCTTAAAAAGTAACTTATCTCATTAATGAGGGTACCAGCAGGATAATAAACCTATTTCCCCGGTGAGAGTCATTTTCTGAGGTCTTCTTAACACAAGCAATTATAGTGTCTAATTAAAGTTGAGATTCTTTATTTTGATTAAGTTGAACCATAAACACTATGTAACAAATTGTGATTTTAAAAGAATATGTGTTCCTATCTTTTTGTGGATAACGGCCAAAGATTCTGTGTAAAATTATATGTAGTAATGAAAAAACTTAATTATAAATGGAAATTTGGAATGCAACCATTTTCCCACTTAAAGCTGTAATGAGCTAAATGGCTGTCAGTTAAGAACAGCATTATGCGACCACTCAAGTTTATACATATATGATGATGCTTACTTAGGTTTGAAGAGTAACCAACACCAGATTTGGTTTTTAAATTCATAATACGTAAAGATTCTTTTGTATTTTCATTGGCTTTGTTATATGAAAAAAGATTTTTTTCTGCTGCATTATTTTTATATTATCCTAAATCTCTAATATCTGTATCAGTCACTTATACTTTCTGGTTTATTTAAGCATTTATTATTTATTTCAGGTGTCTAATTAAAGAATATAATTGCAAAACTTTTTTGCATCAGTTGGAACTAACACTAAAATAGATTTCTATCTGTAGAATTTAATAGTAATGATACTGTTATGTAAAGGAGCTTTCCAAATATCTCATAGTTGTCATTAAAGTAAATATTCTCTTTGTTTTTCCAAAACAGTCAATGGATTTGTTTTGCTTCTCTTTCAGTTTTGAAAATCAACTAAGATGAAAGGGATAAACTAATTTAAACACACCAAATTACAATGCAAAAATTCAGGAGAGTAAAAAAAGCATTTAGTGCTAAGGTGTAATCCAATACGAAGAATCCTGTGGTTCAAAGAGCAATTGGACTTATATTGCAATATCGTAACTGGAATGATTCAGTTGTTCTTCTAAACAAAAAGTCATGAGACTCCTCGCTGCAAAAAAAATAATAGAGGAAAATTTACTTAGTGATGGGAGAGGACTGTATTGTCAGTATCACATATCTTTTGATCAGATTCTATTTGTGATACATATAGCACATTTCATGAGCTTCTTTACAATGATTTACTAGAAAATAGACCATATTGAACATAATGTCACTTTTAAAACTATTAGACTGACAGTTTACATTTTCAAGATCTCCTTTCTGTTAAGACAACATTTAACCCAGAAAGTTGAATTTCTTAAATAAAAACACAAAGTAAATTTGAAAATGACTATATTATGCATATAAAATATCATATTTCTCACTCTAAGGGATATTTCAATCAGGAAATCAATTCTGTTATTAAGAACCTCACATGTAGTTATCTATGGTTTTGGTTTTACAGACAAGAATATATCCATTAGAGGATAAAAACTGTATATACAAGATGTATATTTCTTTGTACTTTTGGCAACCAAAATGAGATGAAATAATGTTGGGGCCAGAGATTCTTCTACTTTTTTTGCTTAATTAATGGTGAAAGAGATTATTCATGCTTTCTCTTCTAAATAACAGCAGCACGAAAAGCTTTTCCAGAATATTTTTTGATTTCATTGATCTTTAGATATATGGATAGAATTGCTTTGAGAAGAGAAATGGCAATTCAAGGTACATGGTAGAAAGTATAGAAAGCTTAGTAGGGCTAATTGTCATCTCAAAATTTATAAAGATAAAGACCAATTTATCTGAGTTTATTTTTTAAAAGATTTATTTATTTATTTATTTATTTATTTGAGAGAGAATGAGAGAGAAGAGCATAAGTGGGTGGACGGCCAGAGGGAGAAAGAGACTACCCGCCGAGCAGAGGCCTGGCACTGACCTTGGGCTCAGTCCCAGCACCTCGAGATCATGACCTGAGGTGGTCAGATGCTTAACTGACTGAGCTGCTCAGGCACCTATCAGAGTGTATTTTATTTAATTTATTTATTTTTACATATTTTGTTTATTTATTTGAGAGAGAGTGAGCGAGATAGAGAGAGCACTAGCAGGGTGGAGGGGCATGGGGAGAGAGAGAGAAAACCTGACTCCCCGCAGACCAGGGAGCCAGATGCGGGTCTTGATCCCAGGATCCTGGGATTGTGACCTGAGCGAAGGCAGACACTTAACGGACTGAGCCACCCAGGCGCCCCAGAGTGTATTTTATATTGTATGTTAAAATCAATGTTAAACACTGTTCAAAGATTTATCCACAATTTTGAAACCTCATTAGTAGCTTCAGTCATTATCATCATATTTATTACACTGAAAACTTTTTGTACTCTCAAATCTACTCTTAAGTGTTTTGTAGAAGATAATTCATTGTACAAAACTGCCCTCAAATTGTATATTTATTCACTTGCTTGAGTTAGAAAAATAAAAGACAGAAAACTAGAAGTTTTAAAACCTATTTCCAGAACACAGAGGCAGAAAATAAAAGATATCTATAATTCCCAACTTTTTTTTGTTCATCTATGAAGATTTCTAGAATGTAAGACTGTTACATACAATGGTTCATAAAAGCCATTCTTCCTACTTTTTATTTGACAGATGCTGAGAACATAGACTAGGGTAATGTGATATATTTCCAGCACTATGCAGCCAAAGGAATTCTTGTTTTTCCAGGGAATGCTCTTACCCCAATACTGTTATTCCTAATCCCACCCCAGAGTTAAACAGCAGGAGCTACAGTCATTCCAACAAGTGCTTAGATGTACATTCCATCTACAGTTTCATTTTTTATAATACATGATGTTTTGTATCACTTAATATATAATATGGATAGTCACCTATAGGTATACAACTAAGTTATGTACATAATCATAAGTTTAAGAAGCTGACAATACCACCTTACAATTTGATGAATCAAAGAATGCTTACATAATATAAAGAACATTCTAGTATATTGAGATCCATCACTGTATTGAGCCCTAATGTTATCAAAAACTTACTAGTTCAGAGATTTAAAGAGAGTAAATAGCACACAGAGAAGATGAATATATGATAAATACAATCCCTCAAGTTTATAGTTTATAACGATTCTTATCATCTTCATTTATCCACTCAAATAAAATAATACTCTTCTTTAAATGGCAAATACACAATATACATTTTATACAATAAAATATATATTTTAAAATACATAACAATACATTAGGGTACAAGGTAATGAACTTTCAATTACATTTTATGGTTATGATCTTTGTTTTGACAATAATTTAATATTTTAATTAAATGTCTATTTTTTTTCATTTCTAAAAGATACCCTTCATTCTTTAGTACTACAATTTAAGTGTTTTTCCACTATGATTTACAATAGTTGATTATAAATTTTAATATCATTTCTCAGTGACTTAAATCTGTATTATTTGCCTTAAAACAAACTTGGAGCATATAAAAATTATGAAATGGATAGTCAGTTGACACATCATTGACTATATTTCAAGTACCATGTATGTTACTACTCAAATGTAAATGTTTTTTAAAACACTCATGAAGGGGCACCTGGGTGGCTCAGTTGGTTAAGCGTCTGCCTTCGGCTCATGTTGTGATCCCAGGGTCCTGGGATCAAGCCCCACATTGGGCTCCCTGCTCAGCGGAGAGTTTGCTTCTCCCTCTGCCCCTCTCCTGCCCCCTCTCCCTGCTCATGTTCTCTCTTTCTCTCTCTTTTTCTCTCTCTCTCAAATAAATAAAATCTTTAAAAAACTAAAAATAAATAAAACACTCATGACAGGAAGAGGTACATAAGATCTGTATCAGTTTTGTAGGTGTAAGTATTTCAAAGATATGGCAAGTCTCAGAAACCCAACGAAATCAGGTAACCTCAGTGGTGAAACTAGACAATTTCTTGTTTCCATTAAGGATACTCAGTAATCTTTTGGTCTATTTTGAAAATTTCCACAGTCTTCCTTTCACTGTATTTGACTTATTACTTCCTTTATCACTTTCATGTAGCTTAGCTCAATAGTGGATCAGAAGTCGGCCTGGTGTTACAGTTTAAGACAGTTGTGTTTATTACATGGTGTCCCTATTGGGAGTATGGAGTCTGATGTTTTAAAAGCATATGCATGATCTCAATATTTCTTCAACTACATTTGCAAAATGCATTCCTATGCATTATAATGCAGCATTATACCATCTATGAAAAATAGACTTCGGGTGGTCAAATAAAAAAAAATAATCCTGCTTATGAGAAGATAATCCTGCAACTTGATTTTCTTTACAGTTTCCAAGTATTAAAACAAATAAAATTGAACATGATCATTTAGCCATATATGTATACACACAGGCAGACAAACACATCTTTTTTTTTAAAGATTTTATTTATTTATTTGAGAGAGAGAATGAGCATTGGGAAGGGACAGAGGGAAAGAGAGAGAGAAGCAGACTCCCTGCTGAGCTGGAAGCCTGATGCAGGGCTCCATCCCAGGACCCAGGGATCATGGCCTGAGCTGAAGACAGACACTTAGCTGACTGAGCCACCTAGGTGCCTTCAATATAAGACACATATGTCTTATACTGAAAATAATATGTTGCTTTTTTTTTAACTGCAAGGAGATTCTTTTACAATCAAAATTCTGTGGTGAGTAGACTCTAAGATGGTCTCCAGTGATCTCCACCTCCTGGTATTCCTAGTGACTCGCTTCTGAACAATGGAATATTATAAAGGTGCCACTTCTGTGATTAGGTTAAAATATATTTATAAACTCTTTCCATCAGGTGCTATTTACTCTTTCCCTTGCTGGTTTGATGAAGCATGCTGCAATGTCAGTGAGGCTCATGTGGCTGGAAATAAGGGTGACCACTAGTCAACTGCCAGCTAGAAAATGAGACTCAATCCAACAGCCCAAGAACAAGTGAACTGTGGTAACAAACACATAAATTAGTTGAGAATTGAATCCTTCCCCAATTATGCCTTGAAATGACACCTAAGGCCTCGCTGATACCTTAACTGTAGCTTGATGAAAGATCCTGAAGTCAAGGACCAAGCTAAGCTGTGGCCAGATTGCTGACTCTCAAGAGCTGAGAAATGATAAGTATGTGTCATGTTAGCCCTTAAGTTTGTCATGATTTGTGACATAGCATCTATAATAATACGTTTGTTTCTTACTAGTTTTGGAAAGGAATCTATCAGTTTTACTCACTGTTTTCCATGCCCACACCAACTTTTTGGTATTCAACTAATTTTTTAAATGGATCAGATCTCTTCTCAACTTACAAAGCATGGAAATAAACTCTACTGTTATATTGAAGAAATAATGTGTATAGTTTATCATTTATTAATGTAGTTGAGTCCTTATTAAACTAAGAAATTTGATAGTTTCATTCCAATATTGTAAAACTTTTCTAAATGTGATTATCAAGAGAATATAATTTATAGATGATAAAAGAAAAAAAAACATACTTTTCACATATCTGAAGAGACACAGACTTGAGTATTTACATTTAATGGAGAGGGAAGAATCAAGCAGTATCTTGAGTTCCTCAGCCTGTCATAGTACTTTACGCAGTTTATGTATACATTTAAGATACTGAATCTTGCTAGGAATGCCAGGCACCATGTGAATGATGACTTATAGAGAACTTTATTATCTCATTAATATCAATAAATGTGGATGCTCTTATCAAAGTCTAGCAGCTTTGTAGAAATTGAATACACTATTAATCAAAATGTTGAATCACTGATTCTTTCACATTTTTGCTAATTCATTATGTTCAGACTTGATTCTCCTATCTTAATTTAGCCTGCATATAATAAATTTAGTGCTTCATTTGAAAATATATGAAATTTTAATAGACAGTATTTCACAATTGGTTGATTCATTGAGTGGTTTAAAAATGCATGTACACCTGAGCACTAAATACCAAACAATATGTAAAAGTGCTCAGCTTTAGCATTGAGAACATTTTACTTTTAAGATTGGAAAATGTGTCTCAGGGAAAGGAAAATAAATTCCTTTTTATAGAAACTGTTTATATTATATAAATCCAGAAGGAGAAAAAAAATCTCAGTGGTCAAATTGAGCCACTGAGCCACTGGTCAAAATTACAAAAGGTGTCTCGATGAACAAGAATTTCTAGTAGATATCTAAATAACCCTTACCAGTAATCAGTCAAACTAAGTATGAATCAGTTCAAGGAATTTGCATGTTGTATTAATATTGAATAGAGAAGTATTTAGTCCCTGTGTCTGGTAGTTACTCATTCCTTATACATAAGGTACTTATTCAGCCCCTAGTTATCATATGTGCTGCCATATTCTGCTCTCAAGAAGCTCTGGGTCTGGGGGGAAGAGATGGTAAAGATTTGCATAAGTTGCAAGGGTTTTATAGATCATGAGCACATAATTTATGGTGAGGATTCCCCAATGACTTTTGCCAAATATCTGCTAAAACAGATAATAAGCATGTGTTTATCTTAGGGGATTAGGTTGGGAATAAAATATTAAATACTTTTGATGTTTACCATTAAAGAGCAAAGTGAAGATTAATCAAACTGCAAATAAAGGGAAATAAATTCAAATGAAGTGCAGTAAATTTAAGTATAATAAAAGTAAATTCAGAAAAGTTGGCCATCATTTTGGTAAGAATTAACTTTTAATCAGGACAGAAATATTAGTAACTCTTGATTCCTTAAACTTACTACTTACAGAGAGATTTGCTCATAATGGTGCCAGTCTCACTGTCCTCATTAGATTTCTAAATTTCTAATACTGCGAGATAAAACAAGGTTCCTATCTTGACTTTTGTAGAGAAAAGAAGGGAAGATGAAGGTGCAAAGTGAATGTCTATCTTGGGATCTTAATTACTTTCACCATATTTCCTACCATCTTCTTTACATTCTCATTCTAGCCCTTGTTCTGAGGTTCCATCTTCTCTGTTGTTTCCTGAAGTTTACATCTGTTGGAAGAAGTTACCACAGAGAGTCCTTCTTCATCCCCTTTCATCTTCCAAGGCCTATTTATTACTGTAATACCTTTTGTTTTTCTCTCCTAGAAATTGTTCGACCCATTGCTTCAAACTCAAGTTTGCTGTTTTCTTCAAATGGCATTTCCTTAACTGAGTAATGAAATCCACACGAACTCCTAAATTTAGAAGTACCCCTATGACTAAGTCATTCCTTGCTTCCTGTTTTAACAATAGTCTTTTGATGCAGGTGTGAACTACATTTGTAGTTTAGAGACTCTTTTTTTTTTTTTAATTTATTTGACACACAGAGAGAGAGCAGAAGCAGGGGGCACAGGCAGAGGGAGAAGCAGGCTCCCCTTTGAGCCAGGAGCCAAAGGATGCTGGGCTGGATCGTGACCTGAGCCAAAGGCAGCCTTTTAACCCACTGAGCCACCCAGGTGCCCCAGTTTAGTATTAAGAAATAACAACAGGTGAGAGACCCTGTAGGAGGAGAAAAGTGTGGTGATCAATGGGTCACAATATATTAGTACAGGAAAAACGGTATGGCATCTTTCGAATCCATACTGATCTATTTGACCACGGCTAGATTGGGTTCAGTGATTAACAAACAAAAAACTAAATTGCATATAAACTTGAAAAGATTCTCTGGTCTCTGCATCAATTGCTTTCATTATAGAAGAAAATAATTACAAGTTACAAAATTCACAAAGTAATTGTGTTACAATACTGACTCTTGACAATATAAAGTTATCTACAAAAAAGAAATTTTCAGATTATCAATGTGATTACTTATATACTGAAAAAAATTAATTTGTAAGCTTTACTTCAGGTATCTTAAGCCTAAGGTAAGGCCAGCATTTAACATATTTTCAGAGCAGGTGTGCCATAATTATATAGAAACAAGGAAAGTAAAAAAAAAACTACTGAGTGATAGTTTATGAGATGATTTTGAAACCTTCTTATAATCTTTAATGTGTCATATTGCAAACTCCCTTTCAATTTAAATCCATAGCAGAAGTAGGTGTTTGTGCACTTAAATTTTCACTAATATTGGTATACTTATTTTGAGTGTTTGATGCCAACTAGTTTAACATTTTGTACCTGAGTCAGTTGTTTTAATATTAGTAAACATTTGCTTTTAATTCTACTGCTGTGAAAAGTAGGATAGAAGATAATTCAAAGAAATTATTCATATCCATTATACTTTTAAAACAACTAGGCAAATAGATTTTTTAGGGTTGCTGGGTGGCTCAGCAGGTTAAGCGTCCAACTCTTGATTTGGGCTCAGGTCATGATCTCAGGGTCATGAAATCAAGCCCCATGTGGAACTCTGTGCTGGGCGTGGAGCCCGCTTAGGATTCTCTCTCTCCCTCTTCCTCTGCCCTTCTCTTGCCCACCCCCTCCTTACCTCCCTCTCAAAAAGAAAAAAAAAAAAAAACAAAAACAGATTTAAAAAAAAATATCCTTAGTAGCTTTCTTTGACTTTTAATAACACCCCTTTCCTTGCTCATTTCTTGGTATTTTTATGAATTTTTTTCTAGTGCTGTTTCTCTCCCCGAATTCCTGCTGGGAAGTTAGATGTTTGCTAATACAAGAGGCTGTTCAGAACAGGTGGATAAATGGTTTTTAAAAAAGGTTTCCTCAAATGTTCTGGGTAATTAATAAAATCAATATTCTTTCATAGGAGACCAAAAGTTTGTCCTTAGGAATACTTCAGTTTCTAAAAAAAAAAAAAATCTTACATTTTTTGGGGGGGGTCTGTATAAATACTTTCAGAGTGGCATTTCTAATTGATAGTACTCATTTACTGCCTATAGACACAGCCGGAAGTATTGTTCATGGATGCAAAATTCCATCTCCTCTACAGAAAACCGTACCCAACAAAGTAGCTACAGATTAGTTTCTGTAGAATTATTATTTTTTCCCCCCTGCACCAGTTAGTGAGCCTAGAGGTAGGGAAGAACAACTAGAATGTTCAAGGAAAACACTCCCATTTTGTTTCTGAGAGATTAAAAAAAAAATCCTTTCTATGAGGTATCAAGGAAACCAAAATAGAGTTGCTTTAGAACTTCTTTCATCAAAATCGCATTTTTCCAATCGACTTCTTAACCTGTACACCTCCCCCATATTCATATATAAGAATCAAATTATCTTTCTGTTCACAATTACATAATTTACAACAGTGATAGTTATATGATCCTGAACATAAGGGGATGGTGCTTGTATTTAGTTAACTCATCTAGTACAAAGATTAAGAAATTAGTCCATTGTCAGAACACTATAGAATACAGATACATGCATAGACACATATACACGCATACCCTCCTCTCCTTCCCCCAAGGATTGAGAATACCATGGAGAAATTAGCCAGGTCTTATTTGATTTTCCAATTTCTGTAGTACATTCAATAGTGACACATCTTGGATTCGCAATATACTAAATGCATGTTAAATATTAAAATATAATAGACTTCAAATATAAATTTTATTTTAGATACTATACCTAATGCCTAAACATTTCTAGAACAAATTGAATGAGATTCTTATTCTTAAAATTTCCACTGAACACATTTAACACAATTTTGTCTCTTTCCTTCTGAGACTATTAGAGACCTTGCATATAGATAGGTGAGAAAAATGCAAAAGAGGATAGATTTGGGGAACATTTTCTTCCACTTTTTATTGTGGATATTTATAAGGTTAAGTACCCAGTAGATGCCATAGTAGATGTGTAGCCATAACTGGTACCCAATTAATATTTGATAAATAAGCTGATTATTTATAAGGGGAGGCCAAAATGCATTTTTTCAATGATAGGGTGCTCAAAATTTTGTTAGTTACCTGTAATTTTGACTAGCAATGACATATTCAGAAATATCTAAGTTTGACTAGTTATTAAAAAAAGAAAATTGCCAGGCTAGTTATTAAGGGGGGAAAAAGGTTATCCTATGAAGGGCAAAAATAAAATATCCCCAAATAACTTTAAAACCTCAAATTTTATTAATATTTAATATTTATCTCTATAAAATGTTTATTTCAGTTCTAGTGGCAAAATGAAAACTCAAAGAGAAGATTCAGAAGACTTAACAATGTGAACAACTAAGGGACTTGCAATATGTTTGGTCTTTATTTTTCTGACACTTTTTTTTTAAAGATTTTATTTATTTATTTGAGAGAGAGAGAATGAGAGACAGAGAGCACGAGAGGGGAGAGGGTCAGTGGGAGAAGCAGACCCCCCGCTGAGCAGGGAGCCCGATGTGGGACTCGATCCCGGGACTCCAGGATCATGACCTGAGCCGAAGGCAGTCGGTTAACCAACTGAGCCACCCAGGCGCCCCTGACACTTTTCAATTTTGCTCTTGACTTCTCCAGCAGATAAGCTGTTAAAAATTTTTCAGTATTTAGAAAATAATGTTTGATCATTTGAACTTTTTAGACAGAGATACCTTTACTTCTTTAATACACAATGTGTAACATTCTATGGAGAAGCAACATGCTAGACACAAATTACCTTCTCATTTATGTTCATTTCAATATTAGTTTGTATACCAGGGTTCAACAAACTACAGGCCAGTAAGCTCTAATTTTTGCAAGCAGGCTTTACTGGAGTGCAGCCATCCCCACATACTTAAATAGAGCCTCTGATTAATATCCTGCTAAAAACAGCAGACTTGAGAAGTTGCTTCCAAGACTATATGTCCTGCAAAGCTGAAAATATTTATCACTTGCCCTTTACGTAAAATATTTGTCTACCCTTGTTTTATACTATCAATTTGAAAATGCTAAAATCAGATTAGATATTTGATTACAATTAATAATTATACTGTAGAAAAGAGGGTTAAGCCTAAATATACTTGTTTAGATTTAAAGCTCTGATGGTGTCAACGTCTAAATAAAATGAATTCAAAACTATACTTTAGCACCATGTTTCTTAGTTAACTACAGAGAAAATATCAATAAATTCCATCAGAGCCATCAAATGGCTTGTAAATAACTAACAACTTTGTCCATACAAATTAAATACTTATTTAAGCAATCTAATTAGAAGTGTTGCCTGTGTCTCTTTATTGATTTGACCAACAACTTTAATTGTATGTTTTATCAGTTATTGCTGTCTAAAGAAATTGCAGTGGTCTTTAGAAGAAACAGCACATCATAAATGCCTAAAATAGCATTTAAATGGATAGATTATGGTCTTATATAAATATATAAATCATTCCAGGTTGAACTAGGAACATGCACGCATTTCATCACAGAATACTTATGTTAATAATGTTAATTTTCTCACTCCACAACTCAAGTCAATTAGACATTAGACTAACAGTTGAGGTCATTAGGTAATTTTATACCCTGATTCTACTAAAAAGCCAATATTTCCTGCTCATTTGAGCTGGTTAAAAATAACAATCATGACCCCCAAAGAAAGACCAAAATAAGACAGTGCTATTTTAGCACATAAATAGCTACTAAAAGCAGATATTTTTTTAGCACTCGTCTTTATTGTTTCACATAGAACAAAGTCTAGGCCACTTAACATTATTCATAGAACAAAATACAATGCTATATATAAATTAAATGCTATGTGTAACAATAAAGATGATAGTAAAGAAATATACAGATAAGTGATTTGATGATTACACCTGAAATTAAAACAATTAGTTCTGTAAACTTAATGTTAGATGTGTGTTGATTTTTCATAGAGTTCTGAAATGGTATATCTATTTTAACCAAAACTCCCATTTAAAAAGTTTGTATGTGATGTAAATATTTCCCCATTATAATTATTGCTAAGGTAGAAGATAATCTTAACAGAATTGATATTGTTCAATTTCTTCCAACTCACTTCATTACCTTTATTTCGAGAGACTATCCCTCTTCCTGCTGCATACAGTTGCTTTCCAATCTGTAAAGTCATTTAAGCAACCTATTAACTGACTTCATGCATACTTTAATAACATTATTTTGGATGTATGCCATATTATTTCAGGTAGGCAAAGTTTCAGTAAATGCATATAAATCAGGAGAAAAATATGTCCTTTTGAAAGGAAAATTAAGTAGATTGACAAAGAGAAAAGTATCCAATCTATTTTGTAATACCTTTCATATTATACAGTTTTTATATTTTCTTTTTTTCCAGACAGCAAAAAAGATGTTTTTGGTCAAAATGGTTTTTGAATCACCACATCATGATATGGTTTAAAACGTTCTATATGGAGCTGGGAAAATGGCAATCTCTCAAAATCTGTATTAAACAAATCTATAAAATATAAAATTCGTTAAATAAATCCAGGATTCCAATTTTGATGACATTGTTAATGTCTCATTTTCAATTCCTTTGAATTCCTAAGATATCTATAACTATTTAAAACAAAAAATAGTCCATGAATCTTTAAATCCAAAATAAAGTAAAAGGAACATATTTCAACTCTGGCAAGAAATTAGTAATTATGTTTTCCAAGAACTAGCATCATAAACTAGTAAAATTACTATTTCTTTGCTCTTCTGATATTCTGCCTGTTAACTGGATAAAACTGAGACATATCCATCAATAAGTAGCTCAAAGCTAATCATGGTCACAGCCATTCCACTAGGTTGCTGGAGGTGGAAAAGAGGTTGCTGTGAATTAAGAGGTTAACAAGTGGTAAAGAAGCAAAAGTAGGTAGATCTCTGAATAAGTTTGACTATGATGGATAAATGAAAGCTTTGTTTGTGGGGGCCAACATAAGGATGATGATATTATAAATGCATATATTTTTTACAAGGAAGAAATAATAGGTAGTAGTCTAATACATAAGATACAATGAAATATTAAAAAATGTGACTTCTATTAAAGAATGAGAAGAATGGTGGTATTCAGGACCATTTTTCTTGCTTTTATTTATTTTTTCAATTTTTTATGTAAATTCTAATTAGTTAACATATAGCGTAATATTGGTTTTGGGAGTAGAATTTAGTGATTCACCACTTACATATAATATCAAGTGCTCATCACAACAAGCACCCTTCTTAATGCCCATCACCCATCTAGCCCATCCCCCACCCATGTCCCTCCATCAACCCTCAGTTTGTTCTCTATCCTTAAGTGTCTATAATGGTTGGTTTCCTTCTCTCTCTTTTTTTCCCCTTCCCATATGTTCATCTGTTTTGTTTCTTAAATTCTATATATGAGTGAAAACTCTGGTATTTGTCTTTCTCTGATTGACTTATTTAGCTTAGCATAATACTCTCTAGCTTCATCCATGTTGCTGCAAACAGCAAAAATTTCATTCTTTTTGATGATTGAGTAGTATTTCATTATAGATATATATACCACATCTTCTTTATCCATTCATCAGTTGATGGACACTTGGTAGAGCATACATTCTTAACATTACTTCACCTTGCACTTATTAGAAACTTACTTATTTTTGAGAAGTATTGTCTGAATAATTTGCCACTCATTTTTAAAAATAATCCATACCCTTTTACCATAAAAGAACTGTATACCTGGACTGCACCTGGCTGTCTCCATACAATACATTTAGTGAAATGTACCTTATTATATTAATAACTTTCTATAAAGTATTATGAAAAAAACCTTGTGATTAAACAATCTGTATCTATAATAAGGATGTTATTGAAAAAATTATCCAGTTCTTTGCATAGAGTGTACCTGAGGAGAGTACAAGACAAATGTTCCCCCATGGTATTTTTTAAATTTTATGTACACTGAAAATCATGCAACAGATGTTGTGAAAAATAAAGCTGCCTACTAGAATTTAAAATAAGACTTTGTTTTTAAGAACCAAATACTATAGAGAGCAAACATAAGAGTGTGAGTATATAGCCTAACAGAGTGCATTTTCAACTCTCAGCTGCTAAACAGTCCTTTTTATACAATGCCTCATAGGAGATTTCTGAGGCAGAGACTCCTAACTGACCAGCATTAACCTCTTCCCGACACAGAGCTCATCTGCATTTCTTAGCTGCCTGCTCTTGTTGTTCATTGTGCCCATGTGACTAGATCTCAGCAAGGAGATATTTGTGAAAGTGATGGGTAGCTCTTCCAGGTCAAGGATTTTAGGAAGCAAATAGTTCTCTCCATATTCCTTTTCCTTTGGCCTGTGGACTACAGATGAAGATGAGACCTTAAGGTGCAGCAGAAAGATACATAGGAAGGACCTGTGATACGTCCTGAAATGTTAGAGTTGTTTTGCCTAACTAACACATTTTGAGATTATTTTTTGATTGGTAGGGAGAGGAGGGCTGGTTACACCATGTGAAAAGGAGACCTTATAACATATTGCTAACATATTGCCTTTTCTTTTTAAATATAAGGTGTGATTCTTCACTGACCCAGTTTCTCTTCATGTGTCCACTAGAAAAGAATTAAGTAAACAGATGATGAATAGAAAATGCTCAGTGATGTTCACTGCCACACGTATGTAAGTTATTAATGCTAGCTGCTAGTAAGACTAGTATCCTTACTTTTGTTTTAATAATCATTATAGCCCAATTAAAAGGCCACATCTACACCTAGGGAAAGCATTTTTTTTATTGTATTAAATCATCACTTTCTGTTATCTTTTAGACTATTTTTCCTTTTTTTTTTCACAAATGTCACTATTTTTGTCTCTGTTTTTGAGCAGCTGCCTCTATACAAAACAATGAGAAATAAAGCATTTGGTTTCTTTTGGCAGTTGCAACATTCCACAATTCTACTCCCATATGATGAAGAATGAGTTAGTGAAGCAGAGGATTATACAAGATACTGAAAAGAGTATATATATCACAGGGGATGACATGGTGTCTAACCATCCCGCACAGGATGACCTCTGTGAGTGGGCCTGAATGCAATGGGCCAGATAGTAAGATCCACAAGGAACATTTCAAGGAAATAAGGAGAATGAATATAAAGAGATTGAAATCTGGGAGAATTAGACAATTAAGAGAAAACTCAAAATTCATCTTGGGAACATCCTCTAGTGAATGACAGAAGTCAGAGATCATGACACTGACCAAAGCAATCCTAAAAGAATAGTTATCTCTGAAGTAAAGCATACTTAAATATCATAGTAATATAAGTGATATTCACTGATTTTCTTTTCTATTTTTTTATTATGTTCAATTAGCCAACATATAGCACATCATTATTTTTTGATGTAGTGCTCAACGATTCATTAGTTGTGTATAACACCCAGTGCTCATCACAACACATGCCCTCCTTAATACCCATCACCGTGTTACCCCGTCCCCCCATCCCTGCCTTCTGTAACCCTCAGTTTGGTTCCCAGAGTCCAGAGTCTTTCATGGTTTGTCTCCATCTCTGATTTCCTCCCATTCAGTTTTCCCTTCCTTCCCCTGTGGTCCTCTGCACTATTGCTTATGTTCCACATATGAGTGAAACCACATGATAATTGTCTTTCTCTGCTTGACTTATTTCACTTAGCATAATCCCCTCCAGTTCCATCCATGTCAGTGCAAATGGTAGGTATTCATCCTTTCTGATGGCTGAGTAGTATTCCATTTATATAGGAACTGATTTTCAACTTTTACAATCAACTTCAAGAACAATCTTGGAGTATTTTACAACTGTTATAACTTTGACAAAATAAAATTATAATTATAGCTGTGAGGATCTAGGAAGGTGAAGGGGATGAAAAGGAGGAGGGAAGGTGGGATCATTGCACAAATGAGAGAAATGTAGTCTGTGGTACATATAAAAATAGGGTTTTAATTATGCTATTTGAAGATGAAGTGAGAGACCAAAACTGTGAATATATTCATCTGGGTTGAGGAGAATGTTAAAGAAAGGTGGAGAGTAGTAACATTTGGCCAAATTCTATATATGTGCACTTAAAAGCATTATATTTTAAATAAAAATATTATAGAACTAAGAAATGACCAAAAGTGCTTCACCCCTTGGGTGTAGGTGACTGGGTGATGGGTTGCTGTATTTTAATATGTGCTTTTTATGATTGGAAATGAATGTGTTGTTTGATAATTCTTTGGAGGATAAAAAAAAAAAAAGATTGGAAAGAGAGTTTTGTGGATCTAAGTTTTCCTTTTTAGGATAAGAATAACTTTTGAGAGATACCTAGTAAAGCCCAGGGTAGGTTTTATACCTGCTCAACCGCTGAACATATTACATTCACCTGAGAGAACGCTCTTTTTTCTTCAAGAGCCTCGTCAGCCTGTAAGTGGTTGTAGATAATGCACAGCTATATGACTTCAGTATATAAAGATAGGTAATATTTTTGTAAGTACCATAAGACCAATATTATTTTCAAAACTTACAAATTATAACCAATAACATTGAAATAAATTGACTTTTATTTAAAACTCATTGAAAATGCACAGTGTAGACAAAATGAAAGGTCACAATAGTTTAATTCTATATATTTTTCCATTTCTAAGACCTATGTCTATTCCTGAGACCTATATCCTCAAATATGCTAAGTTAATCTGATGAAAAGTAAACCAACAATTCCAATGTAGCTGAAACAAAAGGAAAAAAAAAGATAACTAGGGTAATAGAAAGATAGACATTTTAGCCTAGCTGAAGAAGACCAAGAGACTTTCGAGAGGCTTTGTGCTTCTTGGCCACTAAATAGATTTATATGTGCCATTGTTAATTAAACCAAGACCCTCACATTAAACCCTGATTATTATTGCTAGCTATCATGAGGTTCAAGTTTCCTTAATAGTTATTTTAAAATTCACACACATGTTTCATATTTGCTTGACTGGTTCATTGAATAATTGATAGATTTTTTTTTTCTTTTTCAAAAGCTGGTATCTTGTGGAGCACACAAATAAAAGAGATGGCTTGCTTGCCTATGCCAGCTTACTTGAGGTGTACTATAACTCCATTTTAGAGAATTTACTGTTAAACACTAAAGAGAGAGTGTGTCCAACTAAAATATTCAGAACTGAGCCAACTAAAATGGTTCTGTAATAGCTGAATGTAATAGCTGAATAGATTGCATTCATAACTAGGTGTGTTGCTAAAGTAATAATATTTTCCTCATTAGGACACAAGAAAAACTTCTGCTCACATTAACTCAACACTACATTATGATCCTCAAGGTTTAGCTAGTGTCGGACTGATGCAGCTCACAAGATAAAAAGTAACTTCATCAATCATTTATAAGGGATTCTGTGGTCGACTCTGCTCTAAATTGGGCATGAAATAAGTGGATTACTGAAAAAACAGAGCAACAAAATCTATTATGAACTTGAAATGAATCTTGAACTAGACAATCGTTTTCTATGGTGCAGTATTTTCAATGCTATTGTTTTGCTTTATTCATTTTTGAAGCTTTGCTGAAAAGCAATTATGTTATTTCTCTTTTCTTTCAGTACTTATGAATTCAACATTAACTTTTACCTCATCTCCATTTGGTTTTACTTTAAAAAAATAAGAATTTTAAGAAATTTAAAGCTTCTATTGACATGGTGACAGCGTTATACATTACTTTTCAACTGTGTTCTCACAGATTTCTCTAGCATGATCTGAGATTTTCTTAACATCGTAAAATGAACAAACAATTTATAATAGAATCACCTAATTATTGCAGAATGATGGGTCAACTATTTCCAATAATTACACAAAATAAAGAAGAAATAAAATTTCCAGAGCTTTTAACTCTAGTTTCTAAATTTATTTTTGTCTTAAAAGCTTCAGGTCAGTGCATTAATCGCCATTAGGTGAGTTTGTGTAAATTTAGAGCATTTGTAGTTTCATTATTTGCTGTTGATGAAAAAATAAGTCAGAGATCAATATATATCTCCTAAAGAGGAGTTAAAATGTTTTAAAAGTTAAGGACATATTTGTGATTATGTCAGAAAGTCTGTTGGTCTGATTTTTTTTTTAAGATTTTATTTATTTATTCATGAGAGACAGAGAGAGAGAGAGAGAGAGAGAGAGAGAGGCAGAGGGAGACGCAGGCTCCCAAGGAGCAGGGAGCCCGATGCGGGACTCGATCCCAGGACCCTGGTATCATGACCTGAGCCGAAGGCAGACGTTTAACCATCTGAGCCACCCAGGCGCCCTGAATTTTTAAAATAAGACTCATTATAATTACAGGAACATTGGAGTTTCTGCTCTATTACAAAAGTACGTTGGGAAAAAAAACTTTCTGTGGAAATAGTCAATTTAGGAAGGCATTAAAACTAGGAAACCTTGTAACCAGAGCACTAATAAAATCATAATCAAAGTAATAATGTGGTAAGATTATCCTATTCCTCACCTTAAAAAATAGAATGTGACTATAGTTTGATAGAAAGGGAAATGAGGCAGGAATGCAGCTGCCAAGTGAGGAAAACAAGAGCAAAGAAACATCTCTAAGAGGAGCAGGTGAGTAGTTTGTTTCTTTTGCACGCAAAAAGTAACTGTGAAATAAGCACTTACAAAGTGGAATATAAAGTTAAACTGACCCAGAGAGATCTGTGGATATGTGGTCATACCGTACAATGATGTTTCAGCTGGATGTCCTGCCTCCAGTTATGTGAGGGAAGCTGGCTTTCAGCTGCTGATTATGTGTAATAAAAAGCTATAATGTGCTGAGAAAAAAATATATAAATCAATGTGATATGAATTCCAAACTATTCTCAAACTGATGATTGAGTCACATTTATGCTACTCTGATAGTACTAAAGAGTAATAATGCTCTTACATTTGTTTTGTTTAGGAAAAGTTACCTGGTCAGTATTTTATTTTATTTTAAGACTTATTTATTTCTTTTTTGGGGGGGAGGGGAGGAGCAGAGGGGGCAGGAGAGAGAATCTTAAGTTGACTCTGCTCTGAGCACAGAGGCCTACATGGGGCTCGATCTCAGGGTCCTGAGATCATGACCTGAGCTGAAACCAAGAGTCCAAGTGCTTAAGCAACTGTGCCACCCAGGTGTCCCTTGATTAGTATTTTAAAATCTATAATGAAATCTCAATGCAGGTAAGAGAAACAAACTTGGGCTGATGTAATTGGTAAAGAAGCATCGTTCACTCAGGATAACCAAGCCAAGAAAATGTTTGGTCATTTTTGTGGCTTGCATGGTTTTCTCATTTTTGTTTGGGCTTAGACATGATTAAGGAGTTATCCTGTTTTTGCTCTGCTCCACACATTCATAGTGACAGTGTCTAATGACGGTCTGTGGAATTATCAATGTTATGAAGGGAACATCAGGGTACAGCTGTTAGTGCCAGACCAAGGACAAGCTGACAGCTGTCAGGGCTGCATTTTTTTTTTTTTTTCCCTCAGAGGACTAAAGTGGATAGAAATAATGAGGGAATTTCTGTCAAAACTTGATAAATATTCTCATACCCTAGAGAAAAAGAGAAATCCCTAGGATTTTAGAGCATGTCGAATGCTTCATGGGATGGCTCCTACATGGACCATCTAGAGAAGGGAGAGCACAAACACCAGTCTTTGAACTTCCCAAAAGATCCTCCTGTCCAACCTGGAGATAAAAGTGTAAGATGTCATATATGAGGGGCCATGAAGACAGTAATGAGGGGCACCACAGCAGCCAAACGTGTGAACAAACGACCAATGACTTTGAGCAGCCTTTTTTACTTCATTAACATAAAGGCACTTCTAAGTCCCAGAAGCCTTACAGAAACCCATACTTGAGTGGCTGGGGGTAATTCTTATGAGTTACTAATGTTAGGATCTCTTTTATCTTGAGGAGTTTGGAAGACTTGGAATCAGAAATTAACGGGTTTCCCAAACATATAGTACTTTGTATAATGAAATCAAACTGTGATTTTAAAAATATTTCGAATTGTGGGTTTGAAGTCAAACCAGATACATTCACACATTTATACATTCATAGTAGATTATTAACTAAAATAAAATTTTATACAATTCTGGCTATTTTATATAATTATGAATATGATGCTACACACCAGTTTTATACCCATTTATAGTTTATATGATAGATCTTCACATGTCATGAAGTTATTTGGGAAAGTCATGACATCTCTATAGGCCTTAATGATCACATCGCTAAAATAAGAATGCATGGACTAATATGTCCTCCAAAACTCTATTCTTTTGTTTAAATATATGGAAATTAGCATTTATGTTTAGTTTTATATACACACCTATTGGGAAGAACCACAGGAGACCAAAACTCAGTTCCTCAAAATGTGAACTGTACTTTGAGGATGTCTATAAGGAAGCAAAATAATTTTTTCCAACCAAGGATAGTGCTAAAATATTTTGGCCAATAAACATATTTCCATAAATATATTTCTGTAAATACCCCATAAATATATTTCCATAAATAACCCAATATCTTTTTTTCCCCAGCTGCAGTTTTCTCTTTCTCTCCACATTAGACTTATTATTTAATTTCAGGACTATTGAAAGATGGGTCTGCAAAATAACTGGGCAAATGCATCACAAGCATTAGCAGCAAATCCGAGTGTATGCTTGTGGATATCTTAAGGCTCGTCTTTCATACATAGCATCTCTATCAATTTATAGCGTCATTGTGCCATCATATCCCATTTATCTTCTCAATCTACTTATGCTATCAAGGTAAAATACAACTAAATATGAAATCAAAAAAACATTTTATTAATTATTAAATTGGAAATGATTTACCAACAACTCTGTCTTTAAATCAAAACCATTTGGTTATTATTTTTTTTCCGAAATCAATCTTATTTTAGATTTAGGTCTTACTTCTTGTGGTGGTGGTGTTGTGGTTGTATGAAAAGATCATATATTTTGAACTCCAAAGTACTGGATTCAATCTTGAGATTCAATCTTTCATTTGTTTGGTGTATGAACTTATGTGAATTATTTAACTTCTTTGAGCATCACATGTTTCCACTATAATATGAGGATAATAATAACTGCCATACAGAGTTATGAAATAAAATAAGTCAACATATTGACATTTTTAAATTTAATATGAAGTGAAAATATGTTATTTCATGAAAGTAAATTCTTAGCTCATGAAATTATAAAGAAGTGACATGAAAATATTGACAGTATATGCATTAACTAGATCTGTGGTTGATGATTCTAAGCTGTAAGGGAGGTAGCAAATGGGAAAATTGCTCACAGCCTACAGCAGCTTATTGTTGGTCTCAACCACCCATCATGCTTTTGACTGGGCCAGTTATTCTACCAAGTTCCTCATTTGTAAAATATATAATATATATACACAACAGCATTGTGAGTTTTTTAATTTAAAAATACATGAAAAGTAATTAAAATCATTTGGCACATACGTGCACAGTACATGTCAGCTATTAGATTGTTCCTACTCCACTTCTGACCTTTATGGAAATTCATCCTTTAGAATTGCCCTTCCATTGTGTGTTTACATTCTTTTTTGCCTAACCACCTTAGCTCTTTGACACTGTTTTCATCTATAAAGAATTTGTAATGTAATATAAACACTTAAAGAATCAATATTTTGGGGTCAAAGAAGGGAAAAGAGACCAATGAGATGATCTTTCATTCTCTACATAGAGCTTTTACTTATTTATTTATTTATTTACAGCCACATGCAGAAGAATGAAATTGGACCATTGCCTTACACCACACACAAAAACAGACTCAAAATGGTTGAAAGACCTCAATGTGAGACAGGAGTCCATCAAAATCCTAAAGGAGAACACAGGCAACAACCTCTTTAACCTCAGCCGCAGCAACTTCTTCCTAGAAACATCACCAAAGGCAAGGGAAGCAAGGGCAAAAATGAACTAGTGGGACTTCATCAAGATTAAAAGCTTTTGCACAGCCAAAGAAACAGTCCACAAAACCAAAAGACAACCGACAGAATGGGAGAAGACATTTGCAAATGACATATCAGATGAAGGGCTAGTATCCAAAATCTATAAAGAACTTATCAAACTCAACACCCAAAGAACAAATAATCCAATCAAGAAATGGGCAGAAGACATGAACAGACGTTTTTCCAAAGAAGACATCCAAATGGCCAACAGATACATGGAAAAGTGCTCAACATCGCTCGGCATCAGGGAAATCCAAATGAAAACCTCAATGAGATACCACCTCACACCAGTCAGAATGGCTAAAATTAACAAGTCAGGAAATGACAGATGTTGGCAGGGATGCAGACAAATCGATTATCTTTAATTGGAACTAGGTGAAACATATGGTTGAGGCACTTAAACTAATTTAAATTTGTTGGTTTAATTAAGATAGACATGTTATCAGCATTAAATATGAAACTTTTATTCTATATAGGTCAAATAAGCTTGTGTTATCTCTGTTTCAATTTGTCAACAAAAAAGATGACTTAAAATGATGGTTAATTTTGTCTGTCTCAAAGTTTTCATGGGTAATTGTTAAGACAGCATTGAAAGTCTTTGGTAACCTGAAAATTTAAAGTTTTGCTTGAATGATAAATGGGATTGAATTCCTTGGCCATCTAGGTCTTTTCCAAATAGAGCAGAGTGCTAAAAGCTATTTTTTAATCCAATATCAGAACTGTCCATAATATCATTTACATGCCTCTACCCATGTCATAAAATATGATCCCTTTTGCTATAAGTTTCTTCTAATCATCTAAAAAACGTCATTTTTATGTGTGACCATATTATAAATGTCATGTGTGGTGGGCATTAGTACAATTTACCAATATTTATAGTTCTCTTCCTTCTAGGCATACAACTTATTTGCATGTCCCATATTTGTGAGGTCATCTCTGAAATGGTTAAGGAAATGTGTGCCCTTCCAGGTGGACATGTTTGATGTCTGGTGCCCTGTTCTTCAGCCCACATAGTCTCTGCTTTGGTGATTATGGAAAACATAATCTGATAAGAAGGTACCACTTACCAGGTGAAGCTGCTTAGACCACTGCGTCTACACATAGACAACAACGGTCCTGAAGTAGTTCCTGGATGCACAGTGGATTTTGAGTAAGTTAGGTATACATTTCCTGGGGTAAGACACTGAAATTTGAGGTTGTTACCACAGTAAAGACTAGTGTATTATGAATTTACCTGATGTGAATTAAATATTGTCAGATTAAGATTAAATTTTCCGTTAAGTTACTGGATTTTTATAAGTACATTATCTGTGTACTAATGGTTTTTAAAAGAAATTTATGGCATTGATTAAAGAAATCAGAGAGATGCCTAGGAATATATTATCACTGAGCTCAGAATGTATCTTTTCCACAGTGTTGGTGCAAAGAGACTGTTCACAGTGGTGCAGGATGATTTTAATAAAATGGGCTAAAAGGTTTTAAATAAAATTTAAAATAACACTTTACCATTGTTAGCTAAGTTTGTCCAAAATTTTAAATACAGATCAAACAGTCTCATTTCCAAATATTCTAGCATATATTTCCCTGAACTTCTAAAAATAGGTATTTTCTTGCCAAAAAAAAAAATGATCAAAGAAGTATGACAGAAAATCCAAACCCACCTTGGTTTAAACAAAATAAAAAAGAAAATATCTCTCTCTCATTTCAGGTGAGGCAGGAACTCCAGGGCTGGAATGGTGCCCCACGGTGTGAAGACACAAGGGTTTTTTTACCTGATTGTTATGCCGCCTGTCCCCATTTCTCCCAACATGATCCTGGTTTAGACATATGTATATAATGAGAGAAAAATAAAAGAAAAAAAATGCTTACTTAGCACCGCCTTTGGGGAAAAACATTTGCTTAGGCAGTGAGACACATCACAGAAGAGTAGGGCAGGATTCCTTCACACCAAGAGCCCACACGTTCAAGAGCAATCCACACTAGTAAATGAGCAAGTGCGGCATGACACAGTAAGTACCATGGTCAAAAAAATCAGAATAGGATTTAGAAGCGAGTTGACACTGTAGATGGGTCTTCGTTTTGGATGGAGGACAGAGTAGGGAGGTCAGATCAGGCAGGAAAAATAATCTGCCCCAAAGCACAGTGAAATGGAGATAAGACAAGCAGAAGTTTTAAGTGACTGTGGTGCAGATGCAATTCATAAAGAGATAGAGGAGGCTTACGAAGATCAGATTGGATACAAAAGTTGAGGGCAGATTGTAAAAGGTGTTGTATGTTTTCTTAAGTAATTTAGACCTTGAGTATTGAAAAGTTTCTAGCATTATGCATTGAAGAAAGTTTAATTTTGGTTTAAGTTTTAGAATAAAAAATTCTGTCAGTATTATAGAAGAGTGATTTTAATAATGGAGAAATATGCAAAGAGAGATACCTATAAAGATATAATAAATGTTAAGTCAGAGCAGCTCACTTGCATGGGCCTCTCCAAGACACTGTGGGGATTAACAACATATTCACATAGTCATAAGATTTTATAAAATTTGAAAAAATTAAACCCCAATCATTTAAAACCACTTTCACTTCTCATGTTGACTTTTATCTAATCTCTCTTCCACAGATAAGATAGAGATGTATTGGCATTCTTTGGCATTTTATACATTCAAATTATTGGAAGATATGAAGAAATTTAGGTTGCATTAATGTCAGGGCAGAATGTAGGAACAGCAAGCCTGTGTTTGTGGCTAGATTAAGCATTTAGAGTTTAATCAGTGAAGTGGTGAGAAAAAAGTGAGGAATCATGGTGGATATTTTTTAGTCCCCCAGGGGCTTCCATGGTCATTTGCAATATTGTAATCTGGAAAGGATATTGTATATTGTATATACCTGGACAAAAACCAATTAACATAAGTCATCACAGAGGAGTAAAAAGAGTAGGCAGTATACCAAACCACCTCCCATATTCAAACAAATAATAATTAAAATAACTTCAATCCCGCACTATATTATAGTAAAGGTGTCTATCCAACAAGAAGATCTAACAATTGTAAATCTTTATGTCTCCAACTTGGGAGCACCCAAATATACAAAATAATTAATAACAAACATAAAGAAACTCATTTATAATAATACAATGATAGTAGGGGACTTTAACACCCCACTCATAGCAATGGACAGATCATCTAAGCAGAAAATCAACAAGGGAACAATGGCTTTGAATGACACACTGGACCAGTTGGACGTAACAGATATATTCAGAATATTTCATCCTGAAGCAACAGAATACACAGTCTTTTCAAGTGCACATGGAACACTCTCTAGAAATGACATATGAGGTCCCATATCAGGCTTCAACCAATACAAGATTGAGATCATATCATGCATATTTTCTGACCACAACACAATGAAACTCTAAGTCCACCACAAGGAAAAATTTGGAAAGACCACAAATACACGGAGGTTAAAGAATATCCTACTAAAGAATGAATGGGTTAACCAGGAAATTACAGAAGAAATAAAAAATTACATGGAAACAAATGAAAACCTTTGGGATGCAGCAAAAGCGGTCATAAAAGGGAAGTATATAGCAATACAGACCTACCTCAAGAAGCAAGAAAAATCTCAAATATGCAACCCAACCTTACACCTAAAGCAGCTAGAAAATGAACAAAAAGTAAAGCCAGCAGAAGAAAGGAAATAATAAATATCAGAGCAGAAATAAATGCTGTAGCAACAAACAAACAAACGAACAAACAAAAAATGAAACAGTAGAACAGATGAATAAAACTGGGAGCTCTTTGAAAGAATTAATAAAATTGATAAGCTCTTAGCCAGACTTATCAAAAAGAAAAGAGAAAAGGCCCAAATAAATAAAATCACGAATGAGAAAGGAGAGATCCCAACTGACACCACAAAATACAATTATAAGAGAATATTACGAAACATTATATGCCAACAAATTGACAATCTGGAAGAAAAGGATAAATTCCTAGAAACATAATCTACCAAAACTGAAACAGGAAGAGATAGAAAATTTGAACAGACCCATAACCAGCAAAGAAATTGAATCAGTAATCAAAAATCTCCCAACAAATAAAAGTCCAGGACCAGATGCCTTCCCAAGGGATTCTACCAAACAATTAAAGAAAACTTAAGACCTATTCTTCTGAAGCTGTTCCAAAAACTAGAAATAGAAGGAAAACTTCCAACTCATTCTATGAGGCCAGGATTCCCTTGATTCTAAAACCAGACAAAGACCCCACTTAAAAGGAGAATTACATGCCAATATACCTGATGAACATCGATGCAATAATTCTCAACAAGATACTAGCTAATCAAATCCAACAGTACATGAGAAGAATCATTCACCCACAATCAAGTGGGATTTATTCCTGGGCCCCAGGGATGGTTCAATATTCCCAAATCAATCAACGTGATACACCGCATTAATAAAAGAAAGGATAAGAACCATATGATCCTCTCAATAGATGTAAAAAAAGGATCTGACAAAGTACAACATCCATTTTTGATAGAAACCCTCGACAAGGTAAGAATAGAGGGAACATACCTCAATATCATAAAAGCCATATACGAAAGACCCACAGTGGATATCATCCTCAATGGGGAAAAACTGAGAGTTTTTCCTCTATGGTCAGGAACAAGACAGGGATGTCCACTCTCATCATTATTGTTATTTAGCATTATACTGGAAGTCCTAGCCTTGGCAATCAGACAAGAAGAAGAAATAAAAGACATCCGAATCCTAGGCAAGGAAGAAGTCAAACTTTCACTATTCCCAGATGACATGATACTCTATGTAGAAAACCCAAAAGGCTCCAAAAAATTGGTAGAACTGATACACAAATTCAGCAAAGTCACAGGATCAACATACGGAAATCTGTTGCATTTCTATATACCAAAAATGAAGCAACAGAAAGAGAAATCAAGGACTTAATCCTATTTACCATTGCATCAAAAAAAAAATGTTACCTAGAAATAAACCTAAACAAAGAGGTGGAAGACCTGTATTCTGAAAACTAGAGAACATTTATGAAGGAAATTGAAGATGACACAAAGAAATGCTCATGGATTAGAAGAACAAACATTGTTAAAATATCTATGCAACCCAAAGCAATCTATACATTTAATGCAATCCGTGTCAAAATACCACCACCATTCATCATAGAGCTAGACCAAACAATCCTAAAATTTGTATGGAACGAGAAAAGACCCCAAATAGCCAAGGCAATGTTGAAAGAGGAAACCAAAGCTGGAGGCATCACAATTCTGGACTTCAAGCTATATTCCAAAGCTGTTGTCATCAAGACAGTATGGTCCTGGCTCCAAAATAAGCAGACAGAACAAGAGAACAGAATAGAAAACCCAGAAATGGACCCACAACTATATGGCCAACTAATCTTTGACAAAGCAGGAAAGAATATCAAATGGGAAAAAGGCAGTCTTTTCAACAAACAGTATTGGAAGACCTGGACAGCAACATTTAGAAGAATGAAACTGGACCACTTTCTTACACCATACAGAAAAATAATTTCAAAATAGATGAAAGACCTAAATGTGAGACAGGAAACCATCAAAATCCTAGAGCAGAAAAAGGCAGCAACCTCTTTGACCTCGGCCATAGCAACTTCTTACTTGACATGATTCTGGAGGCAAGGGAAACAAAAGCAAAAATGTACTATTGATTCTTCATCAAGATAAAAAGCTTCTGCACAATGAAGGAAACAATCAGCAAAACTAAAAGGCAACCTTCAGAATGGGAGAAGATATTTGCAAATGATGTATCTGATTAAGAGTTAGTGTCTAAAATCTATAAAGAGGTTATCAAACTTAACACCCCAAAAACCCCAAATAATCCGGTGAAGAAATGGGCAGAAGACATGAATAGACTTTTTTTTTTTCCCAAAGAAGACATCCAGCTGGCTAACAGACACATGAAAAGATGCTCAATATTGCTCATCCATCACTATCTATGTTGGCAAGGATGTAGAGAAAGGGGAACCCTCTCACACTATTGGTGGGAATGCAAACTGGTACAGCTACTCTGGAAAACAGTATGGAGTTTCCTCAAAAAAGCTAAAAATAGAACTATCCTACAACCCAGCAATTGCACTACTACTATTTACCCAGAGTATATAAAAATACTGATTTTTGAAGGGGCACATGCACCCCAATGTTTACAGCAGTATTATCAACAATAGCCCAATTATGGAAAGAGCTTAAATATCCATCGACTGAAGAATGGCTAAAGAAGAGGTGGAATATATATATATATATATACAATGGAATATTACTCAGCCTTAAAAAATAATTAAATCTTGCTATTTGCAATGACGTGGATGGAGCTAGAGTATATTATGTTAAGTGGAATAAGTCAGTCAGAGGAAAACAAATGCCATATGATTTCACTCATTTGTGGAATTTAAGAAACAAAACAGGTGAACATTGGGGAAAGAAAAAAAAAAGGAGAGAGAGAGAGAGAGAGGCAAAGCACAAAACAGACTCTTAACTAAAGAACAAACTGAGGGTTACTGTGGGGTCCTGGGTGGGAGATGGGCTAAATGGGTGATGGGGATTAAGGAGAGACTTGTTTTGTTGAGCACTAAGTGTTATATGTAAGTGATGAATCCCTAAATTCTACTCTTGAAACCAATATTACACTGTATCTTAACTAACTAGAATTTAAATGAAAACTTGAAACAAACCAACAAGAATAACTTAAGTTCTTTCAGATGATCCTGAGTGAGATACTGGATAGGAACCCTCACGGAGTAAAGAGAAAGATCAAATGAATGAGTGTGTTTTGTTTTGAAGTAAGTGTTACCATGACTTGTGTGACTTTATGTATACATTGGCCCACCGCTCCAGAAGTTGATATTGCTGAAAAGAGAAGACCACAGGTGGGCAATGCAGAGGTGCTGTATTAGTTATCTATTTCTCTGCATTTTACCACAGATTTATTGGCTTCAAACACAAATTCATTATTTGAGTTTCTGCAGGCCAGGTGTCTGGGCATTACTTAGTGGGATTCTCTGTGTAGTATCTCACTAAGCTGCAATCAAGATGTTGGTCAAGGAGAGGGTGTGTATGTAACTTGAACTAGGACAAAATATTCTTCCCTGGCTCACACGGTTTGGGCAGCAGTCAGTTCCTTGTGGTTTTAAGATTAATGGCAGCTTGCTTCCTCACAGCCAGAGAGAGAGAGAAAGAAAGAGGAGAGATTCTAGTAAGACAGTGCTACTCCTGTGAAATTACACACATGTAAGCACATACATTAATCACATTTGCTGCATTCATGGGTGGAAGTAAGACGCCATTCCTTAAGGTTGTGAATACCAGGAAGCTGATCATGGGGTCACCTTAAGGTCTATTGGCCAGAGGCTCCTCCCCTCTCTGTGTAAGCTGAGTTGTGAGTGACCTGATGTAGGGGTTCTGTTGGGAAAATGACTCTTCAAAAAGAAGTCGGTCCAGCAAAAAACGGTAGTATAACAATGACTCAGTAATTTGGACTAGTAGCTAATGATAGTGTCAAACAATAGGATTGTACAGAAATTTAAAAGCAAGCATCCAGAATATGGAAACAAAGAGAAACTGGCATAATTTCTTTTTCAATTTCAATCTCTGCCACACTAAATTGAATACCTTAGAAATTTTCACTGAATATAATGAAAAAGATTGTGAATATCTTTTTTTAGCCTTCTCACTTAACAGGGATGAAAGATATACATCTGCCACTCTGAAAGTACTTGCTTTTCTCAATATATTAAATTGGCTGCATACAAAAAAACAATATAATGATAGGTTGAAGTGCATTTCCTTGTCAGCAAATGCTCTTAGAGGCTGCATAGAAAACATCACAGGGGATATGGAGAATCAAGTCTTAGGGTAAAGTACAGTATGAAAGATTTGCCACCTGGTTGCAGTATGTTCAGATATTGCTAGAATATCTCAGTTTATGGTATTTTCTGGATTCACTTACAGTAATAAAATATTCTAAGATGGCTTTTTAATGACCTATTAGAGCAAAGAAGTCATGGAGAAGAATACAGGTAAAAGCTTCTTTAACAAAAATCAATGTTTGGGTAAAAACTATGCGTGGATAACCACTGATGAAATGGTTTCTTTACCTTGAAAAAAGAAGGTTATGGAATATCTTCACAGAGTGAGGAACAGAGCACTACATGAAGTTTTTTCAATGAATTATTCATGACCTTGTTAATGCAGCAAAGTGCACAAAGTGCTGAAGGACATCATCACAGGGCCCTCAAAAGATTGGACAAGCCTAACTACAAGTGTCATATTTTACAAGAAAAGCATATGCTCCAAATCGGTTGGCTTTTCTGGGATGAAAGGAAAAGTAAAAAGTAGACCACAAAGGGATAATTTTGAAGAATAAATGCACACATTTTAGCTTTAAGATAAAAGTAACTGCTTTTCAGGAGAATTTTGAAAACAGATGATTGGTAGAGTTTTCACCAGCTTAAAGAGACCTGGGCAAGATATAAACTTTCAGCCTGCTTAAGGGCTGCTGGGAAATCAGCCTTAATTCACCCTCTTTTAAGTAAACATGAAAGAAACATGTAGGGATATCTAAGATTGTATCTAGTTATTTGTACTTGATGAGTATGTAACAGATGAGGCCAGAATCTCTGGAACAGTGGGAGAGGGAGATGAAGGGAGGAAAAGAGAGTATTGTAGTTAAACTTCAAGAAAAACTGTGACTGTTCTCTGTCAGGAGCATATGTGTCACTGGAGTTCCTTGTGGGGCCACCAACAATTTTCCTTCAGACTGTGGGTGCTCTGATCTGATGGCCAGTTTCTGTATTTTTTACCTAAAGAAACTTGTAGTATTTTCTTTTTTTGCATTTCTCTATCAGTCACACACTAATTTTGATACCAAAAATAACATGAATGTGTCATCCACAAGAAAATTTCATAATGGGAGAACTACAGAAACAATTGGTGTAGAAATGTTCTAATTTCTTTTAATTGTTTGGTACGAAAAATTTCAGTGAAGCTTAAGCCCATCTGCTAAAATTACTAAAATGTAGCACATTATGATTAGTTCTCAAGGAACAATTGATTGACATCAGGGGAGACAGTAATTTGTGGGTTTAATTTCAAAAGTTTCCAAATAAAATTTTCCATAGTTGGTGAGTAGAATTTATAATGAATTATTATAATGAAACCAATGAGACACTTATTCTATTTGGATCAATACATTTTGATATCCTTCTCATCTACAACAGTTATTAAAACCAATCAAATCAAATCAAATATTAGAGTCATTGTATCATACTTAATTAAACCAGAATTTTCAGATTAAATTAAACAGCATAGTCATTACTGTGGTTTTGACACTGTATAAAATTAAATGAATTTTATTTAAGATTATTGCTTATCTTATCTACTTCTTTCAGTTAATTTATACTTAGCTTTGCAATATAGTAATATTTCCATAGTGGTACACAAATATAAATCATATATATATGTGCACATATATGTATACACATATGTATCTAGTGTGTGTATTTCATATACAAAAATAGTGATTATATAGTTGTATGATTCAAAGCATTTGGAGACAACTACTAGAAAATTAGACTGCATATTGATGTCAAATGAGAGGTCAATCAGAACAATACTGAGGTCTTTCTACCAGAAAAACATAAAAACAGCAATGATGGAGAGAAACTAATGATGATCAAGATATGGGGCCAAATCTTGGGATAATTTCTCTAATGGCATTGATATGCAATAATGTACATCTCAATTATAACTAAGATTTTTAGCTTTATGGTGGCATTAACTAGAATGTGAAATATATGGAGTGAGATGAGAAGTATTGAACACAGACAATATATGTAGAAATACAGTCAGTCCAGGCGCCTGGGTTAGTTAAGCAGTTAGTTAAGCAGCTGACTCTTGGTTTTGGCTCAGGTCATGATCTCAGGGTCCTGGAATTGAGCCCTGAGTCAGGCTCCACACCCAGCACAGAGTCAGCTTGAGGATTCTCTCTCCCCCTCGCCTTCTGCCCTTCCCCCACTCTCTCTCTCTCCCTCTCAGAAATAAATACAATAAAATCTTAAAAAAAAGGAAATATGGTCAGTTCTGTTTTAATGGGACATAATACATTCTTAACAATAACCACACTGCAAAAGCACACACAATAATCACAGGCCTAGTGGGGAAAAAGTGGTTAGGGACACAACACTGAAAAACTTCTTCAGAGACCCACTTAGAAAAGAGATAGAAAACTAGAAAAATAGTAGCAGTTACAGATATGTCAAATAGTTAAGAACTACATAAGTGCCACAGCAAATGTGGTACTTTATCTTGAAAAACACCTGAAGTTTGCTTGTGGATGTAGTCATGGGAAGAATTGTCAGCTGCTGTGTGTGAATTATTTTGGAGTGTTTAAAGAATGGTTATCTGTAATTGGAGGGGGGTTTGTAATACCAGATGTGGATAGTTACAACTCACATGTACTTAAATGAGATAGCATTAAGTGTTTGAGGTTTTGTGTGTGTGTGTGTGTGTGTGTGTGTGTGTGTGTATTTATGTTTTTGATATTCCTACTCAAAACACATTCCTGCTTTGTTCATCTGAACGCAGTTCTCTGTATTTATCAGATATTTATATCAGAGGGAATTGTACATAAGTAAATGCAAAGTTAAGTTATATTCAAATTATTTTTTTAAATATTTTATTTATTTATTTGACAGAGAGAGAGAGAGAGATAGTGGGAGAGAGAGCACAAGCAGGGGGAGTGGCAGGCAGAGGAAGAAGCAGACTCTGTTGAGCAAGGAGCCTGATGCGGGGCTCGATCTCAGGACCCTGGGATCATGACCTGAACCGAAGGCAGATGCTTAACGACTGAGCCACCCAGGAGCCCCTCAAATTATTTCTTATACATATCAATCACATTAAAACAAAACGTGTAAAACAAACCTCATAGAAAAATTGAATTTATGTAGTCGAGGTTTAGAAGTAAATGAGATCATCCAATGAAGAAATTTAAAATTTAACAATACCCATAATTTAAACTGGAGTTATTGCCATGCACATCCAAACAATTCTTTTTTATTAAATTAAATGAAATCTAACAAATACAAAAGTAGGAACTACAGATGATTGATACAGACATGAAGATCTATTGTTCCAGGGACAATATACTGTATGGATTTAGTGAAAAGTGTTTAGACTCAGAGAGACTTGTATCCCAAATAATTAGCTTTGGCACTTACTGCCTTGGCAACCAGATTATTTAAACTCACTAATGGCTCTGGTTTTCTCAGATGTAAAATGGGAATGTAACTATTACTCCGTGAGTATAAAATAAGGCAGGGTGCCCTTAGCATGGTGCTTTGATCATAGGAGACACTGTCCACCCTGTGCCCTTCTTTCATGCTTCCATTTCAGTATACCTGCATCTTTTGTCCACCCACACAGCAGGCCAGAAGTGCTGGAGGATTGTGACCTTGGTGAGAAGACGTAACCAGTTACATATTGGAGTATAGGTATAAAAACCTCAGTGTCCTCACCTTTCAGTTGGGATAATTCTGAGTATTGCATCCCACACCGGCTCCCAGAGATTTCCTAGCAGATTAAACTCCAGTCACCCACAGTAGATACTGGCTTGATAAGCTGCCTTCTTTTCCCCATTTCTTTATCCCACTGTCCTGCCAGAATTTCTTTTCTAAGTAAACATCTGAGGGGTGCAAGGGTAGCAGAGTGGGTTAAGCATCTGACTCTTGGTTTCAGCTCAGGTCATGATCTCAGGGTCCTGGGGTCAAGCCCCAAGCTGGGCTCCACACTCAGCATGGAGTCTGCTTAAGATTCTCTCTCTCCCTCTGCCCGTCCTACTTGTGCTCTCTCTCTCTCTTTCAAATAAATAAATAAAATCTTTAAACAAACAAACATCCAAACCCCTGTGTCATGGACAATTTCTATGAAGCCTAAAATAAGAGATTAATGAATAAGTGATCTAATTATTTTTGGTTTTAGATTATTATTATAACCACGAGTCATTTTATCTATTGGTTTATTAGTTGTATTTACAACTCCAGTCAGTTTGGCTTTTAAACTCCATTAATGTTTTTTATTCATGCTAATCTTGTTGCACCTCCTTACCTATTTTACACACAAATGAAATTGCTACATTTTCTTTAGGTCATACCTCAAATCCTATGTCCTTCATAAAATCTTTGATAATTGCAGCCCTCTTCTAGACTTCATAACATACTGTATTAAATCTTAATTCCTCCATCTCAACTATACTTCCCTCTCACTTTTCAGATTAGAAACTGTATTCTTTTATATTTCTTTGCATGTGAAACTCAGACTATGGTTTAATAAGAACTTTATTAATAGAATAAGACAAAGGTTGAAAGATAATTTCAGGATGTTCAACAGATGCGTGGTGATATGGGTCAATGCTCCGTCATCCGGGTTCTTGAAGAAGGATTTGAGGTCTTCCACCTGAGTGCAGATATAGACCTGTGGGAGTCAATGCCTCCATCCACTACCTTAGGTGACTCATGTAGTGGAAATCTTGCGCCAAACACCTCAGAGGATGTGTCACCTCAGCAAGAATAGGAGGAAGCTGAGGACACCTGGGTGTTTAAGTTAAACAGACTATCTGCCCTAAAACAGACACAGAGAGCTCTGAATAAAATTCCCTAAGAGACTACTGGGATTCCCCAGAAAAAATTTAAGTAAAATTCAACCTGCTAAAATTTTTGATCCTGTTGAGAATTATTAGGCATCCTTTAATAAGATAATGAAAACTATGTAGCAGTCTATGATTTCTGTGTATTTGTCCTATTGTGTCTGCCAAGGAATGTACACAGAATTGTGTACATAGTCACACCATAATTTTACAGCAGTCTATGATTTCTGTGTATTTGTCCTATTGTGTCTGCCAAGGAATGTACACAGAATTGTGTACATAGTCACACCATAATTTGTTTGTTGTTTTTGCTACTTTCTTCTTTACATATAATTTAAATTTTCCTATTTTTTTAAAGATTTTATTTATTTATGTATTTGAGAGATACAGTGAGAAAGAGAGAGAGCATGGTGGGGAGAGGGACAAAGGGAGAGAGAAAAGCAGGTTCTCCACTGAGAGGGAGCCTGACACAGGGCTTGATCCCAAGACCCTGAGATCATTACCTGAGCAAAAGCAGATGCCTAACCTACTGAGCCACCCAGGCACCCCTTAAATTTTCCTATTTTAACAAACTTTTTTCACATATGTGTTATAATCATATTCACTGAAGTATATTTTTGAAGCATGTTATAGAAGAGTTGGAAAGAGATGAAGAAAGTAGACAGAAAAAAGAAAACAAGAGAAGCAAACAGTAAGCTTACTATTTTTAGATTTCCTCTTAGGTCTTGGGAATCTTGTTACGTAAAACATGGTCTTTCTCTTTAAAAAACTGAAAATAAAAATTTTTTAACTTTTAAATTGACAATAGGTGAATAAGAAGTATTCTTAAACCCAAACCTTATGTATATGGTACATGATATATGTATATATGTGTGTGTGTATTACATGTGTGCATATATATAAAACATGTAGATATATAGGTATACACACACACACACACACACACACACACACACACACACACACACACACACAAAACCAGAGGAAAGGGTTAATTTACCAACTTCTCCAGTGCTAACTACTTCATGTCAAGAGTCTGGATGAGATAGCTCAGGTGATGTTTCTATCCTTTGGACCAGTCATTGTGCACATGGACTCTTTTAGAAATTAGAAAGGGGCATTATTTTATTTTTAAAAAAAGATTTTATTTATTTATTTACTTCACAGAGAGAGAGAGAGAGAGAGCACAAGCAGGGGGAGTAGCAGGCAGAGGGAGAGGGAGAAGCAGGCTCCTCACCGAGCAGGGAGCCCAATGCAGGGCTCCATCCCAGGACCATGGGATCATGGGACCTGAGCTGAAGGCAGATGCCTAACTGACTGAGCCACCTAGGCACCCCAAGAAAGGGGCATTATTCTAAAAGAAGATGAGAATCATTCCCAGAAAAAAATAGAGAAAGAAGTACCATGCTGACAAAAACAATGAATCATGAGCTGGCCATATATATAGATGAGAATTATTAGGCATGTTTTTTGGAGAGGGGCAGATAATATTTTAGGCTTTATAGGCCATAATGTCTCTGTCTTAACTACTCAACTCTACCTCTAGTGTAAAATATCTAAACAAGTAGATTTTATGTTCCATTAAAACTTTATTTATGAAAATAGATGAGTACCTGAATTTGGCCAACTGGCTATAGTTTTCTGACCCCAGAGATAAGTCTTCATAATATGTACATGAAAACAATATGGTATAAGTGCTATAACTTATTCTAAACAGCTCTGAAGGTAAAGAGAAAAAAAATAAAATCTTAGTGAATGAGGAGGGTATTACAGTGATATTAAAGTTTGAGTTCAGTGAAAAAGTAGATGGAGTGTTCCAGCAAATACATGGAAAGAGGTATTCCTAGCAGAAAAAAAAAAAGATTATGGAAAGATATAAAGTCATGAAAGTGTAACAACATATTTGTGAAATAGGAAATGCTTTATGGTAGAAAAAAAATTGGGGGATTGTAGTTTGGACGGTTGTGACTGGAGACAAGTTGTGGCCAGATTGTTGTGGCATTTTATGCTGTCAGGGTAACGAGATTAAAATCATCTTTTTTGCCAAAGAGAACGAGGGGAAGTCAATAACTAGTATTTTGCGATTTTCCTTACATCTCATGAACAGAAATACAATCAAATAACCTTTATTACTCAAATTATATTCCTGGGAATCCTCGCATTATTTGACCATAGGAAAGCCAGGAACTCCAAAGCCTACTCCCATCTTTCAAATTTAATTCCAGAGTTTAGGGCTTTTCTTTTGTATCATGAGCTCCGTTATCGATCTCAAATTATAACATAAGTTCCTTATAGAAAATTGTGAATATACAAAAAAAGCATAAAAGCAAAACTGAAATAAACTACTATCAAAGAGGATAAAGCTAATATAATTATATATCATGAAATGTATATCACCTTTCAATTATAAAAAAATCCTTTATTTTAAATGATTTTTAAAAATATAAAAATATTTTAAATAAAAGTTCTTTTTAGCAATTGGAATTTTAATGTGCAAGATCTACTTAACAAAAAGTATCACTATAGAACGATATGCTGGACACAATATAAGATGAGCTCTGCAGCCTTCAGAAGCCAACTATAAGGATACAAGCCTATCAGACAGGAAATGATGGAATAATAAATAACAGTAGACAGTTCAATATTGAGTGGTATGTTATAGATTACAAGTCCTAGGGTAATGAGTGTTGCTGGGTAAAATATTAAATGTTTTGAAAATGTGTCATCCCTGTCAGGTGTGTCAGGTAAATATTTATTCATTAAACAGATGTGACTGGAGATTTTTGAGGGACTACACCTAGGAAGTGGTGAGTGAGAAAGAGGAGGTATTTTCCATTTTAGTTCTTACATCCTATTGTGGAGACATTTGCTAAACAAGCAAACTTATACAATACAATTTCAGAAAGTGATACAGACTTTAAGGAAAATAGAAAAATGTAAACAAGAATGACAGTCTGTATTGAAGGTGACTTTTCATAGACCATTCCAGGAAGAAGTCTCCTCAGAGGTTATAGTCAAAGGAGACAGACAAAAGGGGAACAAATATTTCAGGTAGTGGAGAAGCAAGATCACCAAATCCCAGATACAGAGAATTTGTTGTATCATCAAAAATTTAGCTTGTCTTTGTCATTCATTCCTGCAAGGAAATCTCTAAATCCTTGAAATTTCTCCTGTTGGGAGTGTGTTATTCCCAGTGACCTCTGAGTTTATGATCATGAGCAGATGAGTAATGTAAATAGAATTATGGCTAACCATTACCCTGGATGCTATGTGGAAAATTGGAGACTGGTTGTGGGCTACAATGATCCTCCTAGTGAAGACAATCCAGGCATGTTCCCAGTGGAAATGAGATACTGTGATTTATTTTGGTGTTAGAGCCTACAGGGTTTGTAGCTGCATTGGATATGGGGAGAGGGATGGGGAAAAAACCAAGGAATTATTTTTAGGTATTGGCCTTAAAGTAGCAATTACTCAGATGAAGACTGGTTGGGGAGGAACTGATCTATTAAGAGGGATGGAGAGAATTGTGTGTATCTTAATTGCTTATTGAAGTAGCAGAATAATGACTCCTCTAAAGATGTCTACATACTAATCCCTGACACTTATGTATATATTACTTGACACAGCAGTGGGGAATTAAGATTGTAAATGAAATTAAGGTTGCTAATCAGCTGACCTTGAAAATAGGGAGATTAGCCTGTATTATCTGGATGGGCCAGTGTAATTAAAAGGTTCTTTAAAAATAAGAGATAGAGGCATAAGAGAGAGACCTAGGAAGATGGCAGAGTGAGAAGGACTCAGTCCCATAATGCTGACTTTGAAAGTGGAGGAAGGGGCCCATAAATCAAGAAATGCAGGTGGCTTCTGGAAGCTGGAAAAGGCAAGCAAATGGGTTCTCTCATAGAACCTCCAGAAAGGAACCCCACCCTTCTGACACTTTGATTTTAGCCCCAGGGACACCTATGACAAAACTCTAATCTACAGAAATGTATTATAATAAATTTGGGGGCGCCTGGGTGGCTCAGATGGTTAAGCGTCTGCCTTCGGCTCAGGTCATGATCCCAGAGTCCTGGGATCGAGCCCCACATCAGGCTCCTGGCTCAGCAAGGAGCCTGCTTCTCCCTCTCCCTCTGCCTCTCTCCCTGCTCATGCGTTCTCTTCTCTCTATATATATCTCTGTCTCAAATGAATAAATAAAATCCTTAAAAAAATTAAAAATTTGTGTGGTTTTAAGCCAGTAAATTTGTGGTAATTTGTTACAGCAGCAATGAGAAACTAATACACCTATTAATCATTCAGGCAGAGGTTTTCAGAAAGAAGGTAATTTATAAATCTATAGTTCAGAGAAGAGGTTGGATATAGAGATGTAGGCATAAGGGTCAAGGGCACATTAACAAAGGGCAGGTAAGCAAGAATAAGACAGATTAGATCATCAGTATGTTGTGATAGATACAGTTTTGCATTGTGGATGTCTAATATTATATAATTACTTTGTAGTATAATGGGTGAATGACCTGGGTGGGTGTCAAGAGATGAGTGTAAAACCTTATTTAATTTCTGACATATCTTTTATATTGTGAATAATTTTGTTTAAAAGTGTTCAAAGCTATACTTATACAAATTTTATATTTTTAATTTAGTACATTTTTAACATTTCAAAACCTAGTATAAAAATTAACGTATATGCAGGATATGACAGAAATTTTTTAAATTTTTTTATTGTTATGTTAATCACCATCATTAGTTCTTGATGTAGTGTTCCATGATTCATTGTTTGTGCATAACACCCAGTGCTCCACGCAGAACGTGCCCTCCTTAATACCCATCACCAGGCTAAACCATCCCCCCACCCCCTTCCCCTCTAGAACCCTACAACAGAAATTTTTATTTATTTATTTATTTTTAAAGATTTTATTTATTTATATGAGAGAGAGAGAATGGTAGAGAGAGAGCATGAGAGGGAGGAAGGTCAGAGGGAGAAGCAGACTCCCCGCTGAGCAGGGAACCCGATGCGGGACTCGATCCAGAGACTCCAGGATCATGACCTGAGCTGAAGGCAGTCGCTTAACCAACTGAGCCACCCAGGCACCCTTACAACAGAAATTTTTAAAAGATGTAGTCTATAGTAGGAAGATGGGAAGGTTTATTTATTTGTTTTCTTTCTCCTCTTCCATGTAATTTCATGCTTCTTGACAACTACTGAGGAAATTCCAAGACAGTACTGATTAGGTATAAGAATAAGCAATATTCTCTTTACCAAACAATAACTACTATCTCTCAAAAGATCACAAAATGAATATTAATTAATATTTTTAACAGTTCTAGACTCTGCCATGTCGATTGCTTTGAGAGATGATAAAAGTTATTCCACATGTCAGCAATTAGACTGTTTCCCTTTGTTTAACAAATATATATCAAAAATTATCCTAGAGCAACATTGTATTTAACTAGTCAAATTATTGAACCACTTATAGTGGGAGGGTTATTTCCCCTGCCATCAGTAGTATTTCCTTGAGACAATAATGAATTTGGTGGAACCTATCTTATTCTGTCCAGTTGAAAAGACTTTGCTATTTATCATGAATAGAAAATGGCCATTTTTTCCCTGAAAAAGAAAATGAAAGTGAAGTGATAAAAGCGTTGCTGGAGCATACATCTTGAGAAAGCTTCTTTATGAGAAAAAAGAAAAGCAAGCTCTGAGGAGAAGCTGGCCCTTTACAGTCAGGTGATGGCTCTCACTGGCATCAGTTAAGTTTAAAGACACCATGAAATTGTGTGACATTGCACTGAAAAGCTTTTAGACCTCTCTTTGGATACAAAATGCAGGTTTCATGTAACTTTTATCTCTCCAAGCTAGTGGAGAGGAGGGGTAATGATGTTTGTACTTTAAAGCACACTGAGATAGCGCTGCAGAATCCAAATGCAGCCAGACAAGAACTGGTTACAGCTTATTTTCTATTGCATTTTTTTAAGCTATAGTGTTTTAAAGATTCATTTTTTTTATACTAAGGATTGGCTGCTATATAAATATTTTACTTGAACCCAGTTGCATTATTACATTCTACAATTTTTTTTTAAATTACCAATCCAATTAAAGTCCTTTCAGCATTTGCAAAAAATCTTGCAACTTTCAATTATGGGAGGTTTGACCAAAACGTGAGTATAAATATGGTAACACTTGTTCGTAATAAGAGGTCTGCTTTGATGAAAAATGAACTCTCATTGCATTTTATTTGTGGTTCTGGGATGTCTTCAAGTATTGTGAAAGTAAACCACACTTCTCACCTTCCTGAAGAGGTAAGGAGTTTTCCTTCTTTTCTCTTCTGGAGAGACATCATTTTCTGTTTATTTTTGTCTAGTGATAACATGAAATTTGAGGTACATATTTAAAGTGTACAATTTGAAAGGCTTGGATATACATATAAATTTCTTGACCCATCACCACAATCAAGATGATGAGCATATCCATGATTACCTAAAGTTTCCTTCTGCCTCTTTGCAATGCCTCCCTCCTGTCCCTATCTCCTACCCCCAGACAACTACTGATCTGCTTTGTCAAAGTGGGTCACTTTGCATGATTTTAAATTTTATATAAAAGAAATTTCAGAGCATATATACTTTATAGTAGTCTCATTTTATTCACTCATAATAATTATTTTGAGATTCATTATATTGTAGAATGAATCAATAATTAATTTTATTTTACTGCTGTGTAGTATTCTATTGTATGGAAACCCTACAATTTGTGCTTATTTATATGTTGATGGATATTACAAATAAAGTTTATGAAACACATGATGTACAAATATTTTCTCCCAGTCTGTGGCTTGTCTTCTCATTCAGCCATGAAGGAAGAAGAAAGTGTCAAATATCTTTTTCTTATTTGACCAAGAAATTCTACAAGTATCCATGCTTTACTGAAATATGCAGGAGGCAGTTATAATATTATATCAGGCAACAACTATAATTATAGAATTTGAAAAGTTAGAAGCCATAAACTGTTTAACAACAGAGCATACTTCAATCTCTGCAATTTAGGTATCTTAAACGATTTCCTTCCAAGGAGAATTTTGCAATAATAGAAAATAGAACAGCATTGTACTTTTTTTTATACAAGCCTCCACATTTGACAGGAAAGAAGACTAGTATTTGGGGAATATTCTTTTTTTTTTTTTTTTGGCTGGATGGGAATATTCTCAATACTTTATCAGCTCCAACTTTATGAATTTCAATTGTTTTTGAGCCTGTACAGTTTTGATAACAAGATATTCTCTCTTTGAGATTATTTTTCACCATCATCAGTCTCAAGGCTAAGAAATGTAATTCTACAGTTAAAACCAAAGAAAGCAGTCCTAAAATGCTTAAACTTACATTATAAGAAAATAAAATGGCAGAAAAGATTGTGTTACCAAATAGAAGATAGGGCATTTAATGTTTGGCTTCTATATCAGGAATCATTTGTTCGAAAGAAACAGAAATCTTTCCAAATGAGCCTACGTAGAATATTATAAGTAAACTGAGACATATTCTGGAACTTATGAGCAAAAACCATAGTAAGACCTTATAAAAAACAGAAAGTGTACACCTCCAGAAAGATTAATGCATCTATTTCTTCTTTTATCATACTCACTGGGGTCAAATGATCTGTTTCCTGTCCTCCATTGAACATTTGTTTATTCATTCCTTGTTTCTTCTAATAAGTTCTCTCTTCATGTTTTGACGTGTATGGCGCCAATGTTGTGACTTCAATATAGCAATCTTAGCACCTGGCTCACCAAATCTTTTAGGACTGGGCCTCATATATAATCGAAACAAGATTCTCCATATCCCAACTCCAATTTCCTGAGACTGAGTGATTATATCTTTGGTCAAACCTTATAAGGCAAATAATCCATCTTGATGCTATTCATGATAAACAAGGTAGAAGGTGGTGTTGAAGGAATTTGGACATATTGTTCTCTCTGTACATCTGGTGTTATGAGAGCTGACTCTAGACAGATGAGAGATGAGTGTTCTTCAGATAAGTGACAAGCTCAGGGTGAGACTTCAAGAATGACTGACTACATGAGTAGTGTCAGAAATGTTCAAACATGCTAAAGTATTCTCCCAGATTGAATTTACAAAAATTATTTGCATTTTTGTTATTTCCCAATCATTCTCTAAATTCTTTTCTACCTCTCAGTAGCCAGTTTAACTGGGTTAGGAAAGAATATGTTATATAAAAGGGCTGCCTTGGGGTGGCTCAGTTGGCTAAGCATCTGTTTTCTGCGCAGGTCATGATTCCAGGATCAAGACCTATGTCAGGCTCCCTGCTCAGCAGCAAGTCTGCTTCTTCCTCTCTCTGTTCATGCTTTATCTCTCATTCTAAATCTCTCTCAAATAAATAAATAAATAAATAAATAAATAAATAAAATTTAAAGGACAGCCTTTTGCAAAATTCAGAGACCTAACCTGGGAAGAAAAGCATAACAGTCAGTAGAAGAAAAAAAGAAGAAAGTCATAAGTGACCTGGGCACAACTTTGTATACTGAGCTAATTTGCTAAAATTATACCAAAATATAATAAAATCACAACATCTTTACATTTCTATTTTTCTTTTAAATTTATCTCCAAATATTTTCCATTTTCTAATTCACACTAGTATTTCTTCATTGCATCTGTCAAGAAATATAAAAAAAAGACTACACATAAATAAATTAAATGGTAATGAACACTATTTTTTCTATTTATTTATTTATATATATTTAAAGGTGAAAATATTTTATGAAGGCAGGAAACAATGCCTTGTTCAGTGAAAATGTGACTTTTTCAGGTCCTATAATTTTTACTGAAATGTAAAGCCTTGAGAAAAACAGCTTAACAAAAAAAATTGGTATTAAATTAAAGGAAAATAAAACCCAAAATTAATACCTAAAAAAATTTCCACATATGAAGTGCAAACAAGCTGCAGATATTCCCCAAACCACTTATTCATATAGATACTTGAATGAAGTGATACTATGTGCACACATGTATAAAATTGTTTTCAGTATTAAAGAAAACCACATATTTCTTTTTATTTATTTATTTATTTTTAAATTATTGTTATGTTAATCACCATATATTACATCATTAGTTTTTGATGTAGTGTTCCATGATTCATTGTTTGTTCATAACACCCAGTGCTCCATGCAGAATGTGCCCTCTTTAATACCCATCACCAGGCTAACCCATCCCCCTACCCTCCTCCCCTCTAGAATCCTCAGTTTGTTTTTCAGAGTCCATCGTCTCTCCTGGTTCGTCTCTCCCTCTGACTTACTCCCCTTCATTCTTCCTCTCCTGCTATCTTCTTCTTTTCCTTTTTCTTAAAATATGTTGCATTATTTGTTTCAGAAGTACAGATCTGTGATTCAACAGTCTTGCACAATTCACAGTGCTCACCATAGCACATACCCTCCCCAATGTCTATCACCCAGCCACCCCATCCCTCCCACCCCCAACCACTCCAGCAACATTCAGTTTGGAAAACCACATATTTCTTGTATGGGTTGTCAATCCCATAAATATTAAAGTAAGTGAGATAACATAAGGGAGAGACATACATTTTCAATACTATAAAACAATGCTAGGAACTTCTACTTTTGGTCAAGATGGAATAATAATACACTGCTGCCTAAAAACAAAACCAAACAAAAATTAGACAAAATATTTGAAATAACAGCACTCAAAACATTGGGTGTCAAGAAATGACAAAGGATGGGAAACAATGTAGTAGCCCACTTTCTAGACTATAGCATAGGGAGGAAAATCCAGAGTCCATCAGTCTCCCTGAACTAAGGTGGTAAAGCTAGCAGTCTTGGAATGCCAAGGTAGGTACAGTTGGCAGGAAAGAATAATCCAGAAGAGAGAGCTACCCAGAGAAAGAAGTTCAAATATATTCAGAAGGACTCCCTTGAATACTCAGTTGATTACTGATCAGAGCATGAAGAAAAGACACTACCTAGTACCAGAGAAAGAACCACTCTAAATTTAGAGATAACAGTATCTGGCATTTAAAGAAGTGTAATGATGCCTGTTCTCACCAAAAATGTAGGAAACTTTATAATTAGGGGGGCAGTGTCTTATTGTAAAAGTAGGAGAAAAATTAACTCTAGACTAAACACAGCCCTAGAATGGCCTAACAAAGCTTAAGAGCAAGATTCAGAAGGATTATACTATTTCCAAAAAGCTTAACCATGTCCCAGAACAAACTTGAAGAATATAGTAATATAAAAATATTCTATCACCTTTAAGGTAAAATTCACAATGTCTGTACCCAAACAAAAAAATATTGGGTATGCAAAGAAGGAGGAAAGTAGAAACTCTAAGGAGGAGAAAATAAAACTGACATAGAAATTACATAAATGATAGAAATTAAAAGTTAAATAGTAAAAAAAGGACCTCAAAACAGCAATTATGATAATATAGTTTATGTGCACCTTGGTTAATGTGTTATCTGATAGCTGCCCCTCCTCACTAGTTACTAATTTTCTCTTTGTTATTAATAGCATATTGATGTACATTGTTGATGTATATTTATGATGTGTTTCTAATTATGGAAAAATTGTCATAATTTTTAACATTCAAAATGGAAAATAAACCACATTTTCTAAAACCTTGATATTTATTTGACTTCTTTTTTATTTTTTAATTTAATTTAATTTTATTATGTTGTGTTAGTCACCATACAGTACATTATTAGTTTTTGATGTAGTATTCCATGATTCATTGTTTATTTGACCCCTAAAAGCACTGACTTAGTTATCCAGGCTTTCAAGCCCAGCTTAGTTTAGAAAAGAAGTGAAAAAAATCTTTCTTTTTGTCCCTTTCACTTCTGCACTCTGACCCAGAAGGGCAAAAATTTCTCCCTCTTAATTATCTGTATAGTATTAGCTACTTGATTCTGCCCATTGCTGTGTTGTATCAGCTGAGCAATTGTGTATTTGAAGTTGACTACGTAATATGAGGGAATCAGAGGCAGTTTGGTAAAGTGGTAAGAATGAGGGCTTAGGCTTTAGGCTGCGTCTGAATCCCAGCTTTTCTCCTTACTCTTCCTTTGAGTTAAGAAAAATAACATAATTTCTCTGAGACACTTTACCAAAAAGTGAAAATCATAATACCTACTTGCTAAAGAGAAGAGATAATACAAAAATGACTAGCACATAATAGATACTCATTACATGTCAGCTTTTAGGGATGGTGATGATGAAGAACAGAACTGCGTGTGAATTCTTAAAGAAATGGAACTTGAAAACTTTAATAAGGCATTGTGTCCAAACAGAAGACATGTGTTCTTTTTCTGAAAGGCTACTGGGTTGTGTGTGTATGTGTGTGTATGTGTTTATAATATATTTTATTGTCCTTTCAGTTCTACTTTTAAAATGCAGACTGTTGGATGAATGTCTTAACATGGAGATTTTACTATTTGACCCTATGTTTGGAAGGAGTACAGTAAATTTTAAAACATTGAAAATTTTGCTATTTGGTCCATTGCTAGGAAATTCAATGACATGTGAGTTCAAATACACTATATAATCTTTAAAGCATTATATAAATATAAGCAGCTTTAGCAGTACTTATTGATATTTTCCACCAATTTTAATTTCAACAAAAACAATGAAATAAATCAAATTTTGTTTTACTGTGGAGCTTCATAACTCAACCAACCAGCAGCTGGAGACTTAACCATTCTTTACAATGGTTATGTAGAGATGTCTCCTGAATAAAAAATGACTGGTTTCCTCACATAAAGACTTAAAATTTTATCAAATTATTGATTATAGTTGGATTTTATATGACTATGTTAATTCATATAATATATTTAGTCAAGTAGTACAGTAATTTATACTAGAAAGATCATTAGTATTCACACTTTGGAATCAAATGTCATCTGCCTAAGACTTCAATAACTAGCTCAAGACCTCCAATTTTTTTGTATGTGTATTTTAGTAAACCATTTCCCTACAATCAAATATTCATACTTGATTTTAAATTTATAAATATGTATACAGAAAAATATATTAATAAATCACTCCAAGACAAATAACAGATCTAATAACAAGTTCAATTTGCTACCAAAGGATGCAACCCTACGGGAAATCCTACAGGAAGTTTGATTTGAGTTGAATGGCTTATGGACATAGAGAGATTATAACCGAAAGATTATAACTGAAAAGATTATAACTGGCATAGATTATCTATTTGGCAGTATGGTTTAAATATTGTCTCTGGTAAAATAAGGGATTGCTGCTTCTTGTTCTTCCCTTTTGAAGATTTATAATACTCATTTTATTGTATATATGGTGTATTATTCTGAGGTTGACTGTAAAGGCAAATGAATTATTTGTTTAACAGGAAAAAGTAGTTTATTCTGATATAAACTAAAAATGGCTTTCTGTGGTAAAACCATATCAAGTTATAATAAAGATGCATTGAGTTTCAGAATATAGAAAATATCAGTAGAAATGTGTAGGTAGGCATTTGTATAAAAATGCTCATTTTTAAAATTTATTTTTTTAATGTTCCTATTTTGGAATGAGAAAATTTTCAAAGTTTCTGTTGGCTCATGATGTTTAAATCTATAATTAAAATATATAATGGTAACATTATATAATCTGATTGTTTTATAATACTAAATGTGTACTGTACTAGTTTCCTAGGGCTGCCCTAATGGATTGCACAGACTGTGGCTTAAAACAACAGTAAAGTGTTTTCTCACAATTCTGGAGGCTAGCAGGTCTAAATGAAAGTTTTGGCAGAGCCATGGTCTCTTTGAAGTCTCTAGGGTAGCCTTCGTTGACCTTTCTAGCTTCTAGCGATTTCTGTCAATTCTTGGCATTTGTTGGCTTGTAGGTGACGTGTCATTCCTCTATTGTCATATGGTGTTACCCATGTGTGCTTTATCTCTGTGTCCAAGTTTCTCCCTTTTATATGGTTCCAGCTGGACATGGCACAGGTTTTGAGGGGAAACTTCAAGCCAGTACATGTACCTACTGAGATCCAGATTCTAATGGTAATATGAAAGATCAGTCTTCATGATTCTGCTGATTTTATTGATGGATGGTATTATGTGAGTTTGTTAGGTTTTATTAGATCAGAGATAAAATTTACTGTATGCCCCTTCCACCTTGATGATGTAGACAGGAGCAGAGTCTGCTCTAGAGCTGGCCTACTGCCTCAATGACTGAGCCCAGAATGCTCTGGGGCACAGACAAAAAGCCATGGTTTAAAAGAGCAACTAGAATATAAAGGATCCAGACCTAGAACTCTGCCAAATGTCAGAGGAGCTGCTGGACACTATTATATGTTTAGCAGTGGTGAATATATTGATAGGATATAAAAAAAAAACATGCAAAAATATAAGAACAAGGAGGAGAAGTCTAAAGTATTGAAATTTACATAATTGTGTTTGTAACCTAATAAACTAGTATCTTGATGCCTTGGGAAAAAGTAAGACAAATTACTGGAACTGTATTTCATTGTCTTTTCTAACCTTAAAAAGGATTAAAACAAAATTTTTTTTTTAAGTTTAAAGTAAGAAATTGTGAGGTACTTCTAAATTATATAAATCCATATATAATTTAGAAAACCTACCATTTAAGTACTCTTTTCTCTAATGTTAGCCTTTTGATAGTCACTTCATCAAAATGGGACTGGTCAGACTTTAAAATATACATTGCACAGTGTCACTGACTGACCTGAGATATTTTGTATTCATGAGCTTCTTGGAAAATGTTTGTTGCAATTAGTGTTTTTAAGACAGAACTACCCCTGTCAATTATATGTCAGCTATAACACATGCAGCTTTGAGATAGCTAGATGAAAGTTATTTATAAGTCTTGTAAAATACAGCAATAAAATCACTTCATATCTGAGTGATTGGTGTATGCCACTGGCAGATTTTTTTTTCCTCAGAGCATTTCTTTTGTGATAAATTAAAAATGTGGTAGTTAATATATTCATATAAATAACAGAACTCTGAAATTTTAAGGTTTTTAATACCATTTTTTAACCATGGGGGGAATGTGTTTGAAGTTGGAAGAATAATTTTACTCCAAATGTCAAAGTAAAAATGAAAGAGCAAAATGAAAAAAATAAAAGTTTTAAAATATCTAAAAAATGGCATTTGTGATTTATATATAATATTTTATACGGTTTTTGAATTACATCCAGTGTCAAATTATTTCAAAATTTTCTAGCAAAGTTTAATGTGAATATAGGAAACGGGTGCATTTTGTTATGTAGGGAAATAATATTATAAATGTCAAGGGTTTATAGAACTTAACTCCTTCAGGGCGCCTGGGTGGCTCAGATGGTTAAGCGTCTGCCTTCGGCTCAGGTCATGATCCCAGGGTCCTGGGATCAAGTCCCGCATCGGGCTCCCTGCTCCTTGGGAGCCTGCTTCTCCCTCTGCCTCTCTCTGTCTCTCTCTCTCTCTCTGTCTCTCATGAATAAATAAATGAAATCTTTAAAAAAGAAAAAAGAACTTAACTCCTTCAGTTAGTGGTTGCTCTCCTACTGAGAATAATTTGTCAATCTGAAAAATACAGGGTAAAAAAACTATCAGGTCAAAGACTTTGGAGACTTAAGATAGGAAAGAACTTATGGACAAGAGAAGAAAAATCAGAGATATAAGTATAGCATTTGGGGGCATTTTTCCCCTGTATTCTTCTGCTGATTCAAAAAGAAGCAATTAAGAAGCTGCAAAGCTAAATGGGACTTTTCATGGTCCCTAGGGCTAGGAAGGGTTTCTCAGGCTTTGCTGTACTGAAATCTTAACATCGGATAATGTTATGTTGTGGGGACTGTTCTGTGCAATTTAAATGTTTTATAGTGTCCCTGGTCTCTACCCGTTAGACCCTACCACCAACATCCTTCTTCTACCAGGTTGTGACAATCAAATTGTCTTCCATAAATGCCAAATATCCTCTGGGGACAAAAACTGCACCTGACAGAGAATGAATGAGACAAACTAAAGGAAGAACATTTTTAATTTAGGGCTCCCAAAGAGGGGTTTCCTAGTAAGTGTCCCAGTCTTTTAATTGATACTCAAAAAGGTATTCTTATACTTCTAGATACTATAAGAATAAACTGGAAAGAAACTGGCCCTGGCAGGGTCTATAGTCCAACCTCAAAAACTTTGGATCCCTTAAATATTATTAAATGGCCTGGGATTGCTAGTACCCAGTGTCCACAAGAAGCAAATGTAATGTTAATATCATCATGGGCCACACATTGTGTTTAAAAATTTTCATATTCACTGACCACTGTTTAATCAACCTAAACAAGCACTCAACAAAAATAGACACCATGATCAGAATTCAAGAGACACTATAAAACCAGGACTTAAAATAATGGATTTATCATATAGACTTGTAAATATACTTAGCATATTAAGCAAATAAAAGGGGAGACTGAAAACTTTCCCAGATAAGTGGAAAGTATAAAAATGAAATAAATAAAAGTTCTAGAAATGGGTATGAAATCTAAAATTAGAGAGGTAGAAATTATGGTCTAAAAATCTCTACCAGAGGCATCAAAAATAACACATCTGTGGGAAATAGAAAAGAACCCAAGAAGAGACAGAGTATGGAGGACTCTGCTTCTGGTAAAGAAGGACTTACAAGAAATAGATTTATCTGTCCCCCTCTTCCTGCCTGAAACAACAGAAGAAAACAGAAAAATAAAGAAAAAAAAAAAAACGATTATCTTAGAAACATTGAAAATCAGGCAATGAGAGACATTGGTCCTTGAGAGACTGGAGACAAATGAGGCACACCCTAAACTGCTCTTACCGCCTTAAGAGAGTGTCCAGGCTCCGGTACAAGCTGTGGAGTTATTGGGACTTCTGGAGCTGAGGAGACAGACCTGAAAGTCCAGGGAGACCGAGGCGGCTAGAGTTTTCAGAGCAAAGAACTACAGAGAAGAAAGCACAGAGAGAGCTTTGCACCCCCTAACTTGAGTACCCAGGAGATTATTTATCAGTGAATTCATGTAAGGAAACTACTCAAGGCCTAGTGAAACACCAGGCTAAGGAGTCACAGTAACATTGTATAATCCATGGGGCACTTAGCAGACTAGTCAGGAAGGTGTTACCTCAGTAGTGGGGAATAGTTAGCTGTAGACCAAACATTGTTCCAGACCAACCGAACAAAAAGAAGTGCAAGACCCAGAAGGATCAAAATGCTTTCAAGAACTTTCAAGTACTGCACCCCAGAACAAAGTGCAAGAATATTTATAGAAAAAAAAATAGCTACCACTCAACAATGTAAACTTCATAATGTCTACCATCCAACTGAAGTTTTTCTAGCATGCAAAAAAATCGTATAATATCACCATAATGAGAATACTCATTCAATAAAAACTAACACTGAATCAGGACAGATGTTAGAATTAGCAGATAAGGATATTAAAACCATTTTTATTATTATTCCATATGTTCTGAAAGTTAAGCAGAGCTATAGAGAATATGAGAGAGACTCAATTTAAACTTTTTGAGATGAATTTTATGGTGTCTAAGAGGAAAAGTACACTGGATACATTAGTTTGGATCATTTGGATATGGATGATTTGTCTAATGGCAATTACACATTGTAGGAGTGAAAAACATGAGTGAACTCAAAGACATAGCAATAGAAAAGACACAAAATGAAACAAATAGAGACAAAAGAATTTTAAAAAATGAAAAGAGTATCATTGATCTGTGAAATAATATTTATAGGCACAACATCTAAAATTATAAAGAAGATTGCCCCTCAAGGGATAGATTCCAGTTGATCTTCCCAGTCACAGTAATGCCATTTCCAACTCTGGACAAACGAAGCAGTCCTCATTAATGACACAGGAGAAAAAAATCTGTTGGAAGATATAGTGGAAAGGTTTCCCTTTGTCTGAGGGAGATTGCCAAACTACCTTCCCCTTTTCTTTTATGAATGTGTTGTCCTGAAATGTTGTTCAGAGAAACATGAAGGCAGCCATCCTGAGGATGAAGCTGACAACCAAGTATTATGGAGAAAACCAAATGGAAAGAACCAGAGTATTTTGCATCTTTATTAAGTCACTGCTTAACCAATCATCATCCTTTGGTACATAGACTGTGTGATAGCGATTTTCCTCATTGTTTAGGCCACTTTGAGCAGAGTTCTTTTCTACTTGTGACTGAAAACATGTTGATGTGATTGTTTGAGTCCATAAACTAGAAACTAATATCCACAATTGAATCAAATCACTCTGAAAACTTCCGAAGAAGCATTCAAAGTATCTTTTAAATAGGATATTTCCTCCTAAAACATTCCTAAACACAGCCCTAAAATAATATAGCTAAAACACCAATGTTATCAAATCTCTTTATACGAAATTCTCCAATGGTTTTGTGCTGACAGAATGTTTTTCTTAGCTTCCATGTAGGACGTTTCATGATCTAACATGCCTCTCTAGTGTCATTTTCTATTACCCTCTATCAAAATGCTTTATTTTTAAGCTACTAACTTTATATAATTTAATTGGTACCTTCATTTTGTTATAAATAGTTGTACTTATGAACATGTCAAAGATTTCTTGACTTAGCTCTAGTATATGCAGCACTACTTCCTTAAAATGCAGGGTTTAAGCCTGAAATTCCTTGTTGATCCTTCACGAAAATCTTTCTACATGAACATTAAACTACTTTCCACTCAGCATAAACTTCTTCTGTCCATAGCGTGGTATTAACTGTACTATTTCATTGATTGGCTCTGTCTAGGTAAATGCTCTTTTCTCCATTGAGGAAGACCTTATTGGGGTTCAATGGGAGTATACCTTCACCTTTTTATGTCCAAACTCTAGATTAGTAATGGAAGACAATAATTGTCTAGTTGCTTGTTCAATGAATGAATGAATTACACATAAATCTATGTAAAGTTCTATGATAAAATGTTATCTGAATCTCTTAGCTTTAATGATAGTGAAGTATTGAACAAAGCTTTTTCTCTTCATTTTGCAAATATTGTAGAATACAAAAAATTATTTAATATATGTAGTTTTCTTATATCCAAGAATGATTTAAGTCAATAAAATGATAAAAACTATTAGAAGAAATGGATAATATAAATAAAGTAGTATAAAGCAATTTGGATTTGCAGAGAGTGCTGTGTCTGATAGTCTTCATATTGCATATATAGTCTTTATGCAATTACTTAAACTATCAGAACCTCAGTTTCCATATGCATACAAAGACAAAATTGCAATTACACATTTTGCTGGGAATAAAATGACATATATCAAACTCCTCTGTAAATAATTAGTAGCTATACCTAGGTTAGCCCTAAATTTATAAAATCTTAATTAACATATAATCAAAATAATTTGCCATAGGCTGCCTCCACTGTGCTAATATATGGTAAAAGCTGATATATTCATTTGAGCTACTTTAGTATATATGTATTTTTTATAATTTTTAAAAAAGATTTTATTTATTTATTTGAGAGAGAGAGACAGAGATAGCAAGAGAGAGCATGAGCGGGGAGCCAGATGCAGGGCTCGATCCCAGGACCTAGGGATCATGACCCAAGCCAAAAGCAGATGCTTAAGCGACTGAGCCACCAAGGTACCCCTGTGCTACTCTAGTATACTCACACAGAAGTAAGAAAATAACAATTTTCATCCACCAGATGCAAACAAACTTTCTAAAGCCATCTGTATCCACACTGTTGTATTCCTCTCCTCTCTAGACACAAATTAACTCATAGCTTTTATAATTGTTAAATTATAAAGAGGTTATTTGCTCTTATATGAAGTTGTATTAATATCAGATCAGAGGAATCGATATTATCTTTCTCCTGGGAAGTGGTGACCTCACTTCTACAGAAAACAGCAAGTCATTATTTAAGGACTGGTTCATCAGACAACTCATGAATCATATAGGACTCAGCACTGAAATGGACAGCCTTAGAGACAACATTGTATGATAAAAGCCTTAAGAAATGTAGTTGGAAACATAGGTAGCCTTTTTTAAATTTGTACCATGGCAGAGCTATCCAAAAGTACTTTTTGCAAAGATGGAAATGTACTATATGTGTGCTGTCCTGAGCACTTGGATTAAGGCCAGTGTGACTAAAGAACTAGTGTTTTAATTTAATTTAATGCATTTAAGTTAATTTAAATATTGCATGCTTTTAGTAGCTACTGTATTGGACAACAGACATCTAGGGAATTAATTTAGAGAAAGAAAAACAAGTCCTCTCAGCTTGAAAATCAGTAAGAAATCTATCATACATGGTCCACTAAGCTCTCAATGGAGAGAATTTGAAAGTCACGCAAACAGGCTACAGGCCCCTACACTGTCTCAGGACTGCTAATAACAAGTAGAAATGCAATGGATAGACTGGCTCTTAAATTATTTCCATGTCAATGTTTGAAAACTAAAAAATAGTTTTGAGAATAGAACATATACTAAAATAAAGAAAGGATAGAGTAAAGAAATGCTATGCAGTAAAATGAAGGAAAAAGGGAAGCTGACAGAATAAAACCAAAAGAATGATGAAGCAAAACTAATTTAAACCCATTGAAGATATCTGAGAACCATTCCACAAAGTCTGGCAATGAAAAAAAGGAAAACACAGTGACAACTCTAGGTTGGGGGACAAAACTACTCCAATGGTAATGACAACTATGTTGTAACAGTAAGCTTGAAGAATAAGGAATGGGAAGGAAGGCCCATGTTAAGCAGGAATGCTATACACAGTTGTCCAGGTTGTGGCCTGCACAAGGTAGCTGGATGAGGGCGAGTAAGGGCTGAAATTCAGCTGATCTATGTACTAATCAATGAACCCTGCTGTCAGATAGCATTTGTCAAAAGAAAAGATGTCTTTTCTAATTTTTCCATTCCAAAGCAGCCCCTTTCACAGAGGGGTCCTAGTTTTGTACTCATGCAAAGGCATAATGTGCATTTAAGCAGAATCTCCAAAATGAATATTGCACAATTCATTACAGAAGTAACATAAATGGAGGCTGATATCCACGCAAGGAACAGCATGTAAAGAACAAGGAAAGAAAACTATGATGGATTGTTATAGTTTTTGCATCTAAGCGATTTGAAGTATCTTACTTATATTCATTTAAAAAGAAAAAAAATAAAAATATGAGAAAGCTAGGAGTGGAAAAGTTTATAATTATGATTTTGGTTTAATATCTATCTCTGTTTTGTTCTGCAGGTAGTCTCTGCAAGTATTCAAGTTACAATCGTCCCACAAATGTGAGACAATTGTGTCTGTGCTGTGGAAACCAATTATTTTTCATCCATTTGCAAGTCCCTGGAGATATATTTATTCTCTTATTCGTGACTAGATTTAAAACAAGAATAATTACTATGATTCACACATAAAAATAATTCTCTTAAGTACATTAACTTTTTAAACATTTAAATACTACTTTTTACAAGGTATTCTGCTATCTTTTTCAAACCATAAAAGCTCTCAATATAATATTAATATCTATAATACAAACTAAGATGAGAGTAACATAAAAAAGTTAAAGTAAATGAAATGGCATAGGAAAGATTGGCACGTGTCTGATATATATCAGGGAGAAAGAGAATAATTTAGGGAAAACTATGAGAAGTAAGTAATATTTGAGATCAATATTGAAAAATTGTCAGGACAGATTTTGATTCCTTGGGATGGATGGATTGTCAAATCCCAGAAGAGGTATGAGTTAAATGCATGGAGGCAAAACAAAGCCCAATGTATGGTTTGGGACAGTTGGATTAGCCCTTTTTGACTGGACAATAAGGCATAATAGGAGAAAGGAGGAAAAGGCTGAAAAGACATGTTGTCTCATTGTCATGAAAGCCTTGAATAAAAATGAAACAAAACAAAAAGAATGCATCAGTCAATCTGTGATGTGAGGTTATGGAGAATCTGGTCAAAACTGCTTTGGGAAAAAGCATTTGCAGTGTTGTGTAGTATTGGGCAGCAGGCAGGTTGAAAATTACTGAAGAAATAAGAGGAACTTTGTACATAATAATATGAGAATTAAATTTCATATATGGAATAAACATCTTCATACACAAGGCAAAATCTAAAGGATAAATTTGGAAGCTATTTGCATGGACTTGCAGTCCGTGTGTAAATACAAACCTGACGAAATGGATGCCATAATTGAGGGATTTTTTTTCATTCTTTCCTTTATTTGAGAAACTAGCACACACTAGAAACACAAAGATATGAGCCCATGATGCCATTGGGAAGGGCTTTTAATTTAAGAGGTGTTACTAATAATATACTGCATTTTCATGTGAAGTATGTTTGGTTTTAATACATGAGTGTTCATGAAAAATCAAAATTAAAACTTATCAATATTGTTTAGAAATGAAGGCAAATTAAAATTAAAGTGTTCTTAAAATTACTAAGCATTATGTTTATCAAGGCCTAAAAGATAGGCTTTGGATTTACCTCAAAACTTAATATTTTCAGTGTTTCTTAGGGAAAATGCAACTCTAAGTTTCAAAATATATCTCATGGCGTGGTATTGGATTTCAATTCACTTTCATAACCCAAGGACTGTCTCAATGATTTCAGAAGTTTACAGGAGAATGAACTGTATTAGCAAACACATAATGACATAGGGCAGTGGTAATCAACTGCTGTATATATTTCTATAAGAAGGGAATTTTAAGGGCATGTTCAATTAATCTGAATTTATATTTTTGTAATTAGTTTTACATTCTTTTTGTTCATCATTGGAAAATTGAGTTTATCAAATACAAGACATATTATTTACTGGTTGTTCCACGATCAAAAATATTCACAGGCTTTAGTGATCATATTATAATGTTTTTCACATAACCATATAGAAAAAGAAGACAAAAAGTTTGTTTCTCTTTCTTTTAACATGGTAGCAGCATGAAACACCAGCAAAGTTTGAGGATTTTTTTTTAGAGATCACCTATTACCCAGATTTTGAATTAAAGTCTATTCTAGCAAGTAATATGACTATGATATAATTTTTACTTAGAAAGAAATTGTCTCATCTAAATTTAACATCAATTTCACTGACAGTTTACATATGTCTTTTAGGTTTTCACTAAATATTCATAGACTTGAGGTAAATTGTTTCCTCATAGAATTTATAAGCTAAGTCACAAATGTATTTTCACAAATGTTAACTGAAACACATTGAAAAATATAGTCTCCAAATAATAGATTTCGGGATGTTATTGTTCTGCCTTGATTTTATTTAAATTAAATTTTATTTAAATTTTTATTTTTCTCAGTAAACCAAAATTTATTTTTTCTGATTTTTATTGAATTGGCTTAATTGCTGGAATGTCTTCCTATCATGGAGAAACAACTTCTAAATTTATGGATCAAGCATTCTATTTCTTATCCTAGATAGGATTATTATTATTATTGAAGTAAATTGATACACAATGTTATATTAGATTCAGGTGTACAGCCTAATGATTTGATAATTTTATACATTTCACTATGCCCACCATAAGTGTAATTACCATACAAAATTGTTACATTATTATTGACTACATTCTCTATGCTATACTTTTCATCCCTGTGAATTGTTTATTTTATAACTGGAATTTTGTACGTCTTAATCCCCATCACCTATTTTTCCCTTCTCTCCCAATTCCCCCTCCCCTCTGGTAATCACCATTTTGTTCTCTGCATTTATAAGACTGTTTCTGGTTTGTTCGTTCCTTCTATATTGATTTCAAATTGCTGGCAACCTTTGTTCATATTAACATTATTTGAGTTTCAACTAACACTGGAAATCTAAAATTCTGTATTTCATCAATTTAAAGATTGTCAAATTGAAATTTTCAAGTGAATAATAATGTGTCAGAACTCTATACATTCTTTATTTTTAAATAGATTTATCTATTTATATGAGAGAAGGAGAGAAAGCACAAGTGGGGGGAAGGGCAGGGGGAGGGGGAGAAGCAGACTCCCTGCTGTGTGGAGCCCAATGCAGGGCTTGATCCCACCACCCCAAAATCATGACCTGAACCAAAGTCAGATGCTAAGCTGACTGAGCCACCCAGGCTACCCTATACATCCTTTAAAAAATATTTTATTTATTTTGTATTACACATGGGGTAGTGTTTAATGTTTAGATTAAGAATATATCCTGACAAAGTTAACTTATTTTATCATCTATCTTCATCTATGTAAACTATGCTGAACATGTGAAGGAGAAGAAAACTAGCTAGTCTATTGTGACGTTGAATAACGGATGTTTAACAGTTTTATTATTCAGATTATTGATCATATATGAGGATGAAATTGTTAATGATGTTTTATTTCTTACATGCATCGATCACAGAAAAATGTTGCTAATGATCTCGCCCAGGTGCAGCACCTCAGCAGGTGATTCAGCAGTGAATGCCTGAAGCCACCGCAAACCTCACCTCTGCTATCCTCTCAGGCTGCACGTCTGTCTGCCCCGCCGGGGTGGGGATGGGGTGGGGAGTGGGGGGGTGGGGGATGGCCTTCTCCTTCCTGCCTTTCAAAGCTTGTGTGAGTAACTCTCTTTTAGAGCAACTTAACTGGAAACCAGCTGCAGGATATTCTGGCAAATGTTATTCCCACATTTTCAAGGGTGAGGGAAAATGGAGAAAAGTTCAGAATGATGCCGGAATGACAAGCAGGCTGCATGCTGGTTGTCACAAGATGAAAAGAGAGACAATAAGAGGTATTTGGATTTTATCATTGATAATCACATTTAGGAGAGAAGGGAAATATTTACATGCTAATTTATCAAATCACACAAGCATATGAAATCTGGGATGTCATTGTGGAATCCTGAACACAACGAGGTTGAGTTTATAGCAGAGTTGTTGAAAAATTTGCAAGCATCCTGCCCCCCAGCTCACTCCTCTACCCCATTCCCACACTTCTCAGTTTAGTTAGCCTTGTTTTCATTTTGAAGATAAGTTGTGACTAACATGAAAACAATGCATCCTAAACAAGAGAGAAGCAGGGAGAGAGGATTGTAATAAAGAATAGGCGAAGGATTATACTTCAGAAGAATTATGCAAGAAAAAAAGTGTACATTAAGAAGATATCAATTGTTTCAAATAAAATAAACATCAAGCAGTCTGTTATTGCACAGGATCTGAACCCAGCTGTGCCTGGGATGACTCGGATGCCAGCGGCATTCAAGGAAGCCCGCCCATGGAGGAGGGTTGCTTGAGCACCATTAGCTGTGGCTCCACCTAGGGGCGGTGGCATCAGCAGTGAGAACAGTAGCACCTGTGCCAGGATCTTCAGCGTGGCATTGATTGCAGTGCAGATAAATTAGTTTCCTTTGCTTCTTTCTCACTTTCTAGACCAGATTGTTAAATGTTCCTCTTGAATCTGAGTCATCTACTAAATTCCCTACTTTATTACGTTAAAGAGTTGAGGTTTCTGGCTAATAGGTAAGTTGGGCCAGTGGAATTGAATTTCAGGCAAGTGGCTCTGAGGGACACTGGGTTAATCTGAAATGGGTTATGGGCACACTTGGGCATGATGGCAGTGCAAATGCAGCTGGAATGAAGAGCTCTTTGAGAGAAAGGTCTTAAGGAAACCAAGAACCTTTCGTGTCTGATTAGCATAAAGAGAGTGAGGAACTCTGCTTATGTTGCTACATTAGGAAAGAGTAGTGATTGTTGGCAGATTAGCTCAGAACAGAAGAGAGGCAAGGTCCCAAATTTTGAAAGGTCAGTTCTATTTCCTTATTCCATTCTTTGAGAACTACTGACAAATTGTCACTTCAGTGGAGAGCAGTAAATAGAAAATATCTTAGCCTGGAGTCTCTGAAGGAAGATTTTTTTTTAACTACAAGTAGTTACCTATTTATCAGTAAGTTATGAAATCAGTTTAATCAGTTTGAATGAGAATTTTTAGTAAAATAAAATAGAGTAAAATAGAATAAAACAAAAACAGAAAATGAGTATCCATTACATGGTAAAAGTAGGAAAAGCATTACTTTTGGAAATATGTGTTACCGTTACATATCTACATGATGTGAGTACTTGTGAGAGTGTTTACTTTTGCTTGTACCAGGTGCACATGAAAGATGTGCTTCTAACAGGATCTTGGTCAAAAATGTAAAACTTACTGTCTTAATGGAGCAGCAGGGGTAGAGATAAAATGGAATTAGGAGATTTTTAACATTGCTGTTAAAACATTTAAGAGTGTTGCTATCAGATAACCTGGAAGAAATGGGTGCATTCCTAGAGATGTATCAACTACCAAAATTGAACCAGGAAGAAATAGAAAACCTGAACAGACCTATAACCACTAAGGAAATTGACGCAGTCATCAAAAATCTCCCAACAAACAAAAGCCCAGGGCCAGATGGCTTCCCAGGGGAATTCTACCAAACATTTAAAGAAGAATTAATACCTATTCTCCTGAAACTGTTCCAAAAAATAGAAATGGAAGGAAAACTTCCAAACTCATTTTATGAGGCCACCATTACCTTGATCCCAAAACCAGACAAAGACCCCATTAAAAAGGAGAATTACAGACCAATGTCCTTGATGAACATGGATGCAAAAATTCTCACCAAAATCCTAGCCAATAGGATCCAACAATACATTAAAAGGATTATTCACCATGACCAAGTGGGATTTATCCCTGGGCTGCAAGGTTGGTTCAACATCCGCAAATCAATCAACGTGATACAACACATTAACAAAAGAAAGAACAAGAATCATATGATCCTCTCAATAGATGCAAAAAAAGCATTTGACAAAGTACAGCATCCTTTCTTGATCAAAACACTTCAGAGTATAGGGATAGAGGGTACCTACCTCAATATCATAATAGCCATCTATGAAAAACGTACAGCGAATATCATTCTCAATGGGGAAAAACTGAGAGCTTTTCCCCTAAGGTCAGGAATGCTGCAGGGATGTCCACTATCACCACTACTATTCAACATAGTTTTAGAAGTCCTAGCCACAGCAATCAGACAACAAAAAGAAATCAAAGGCATCCAAATTGGCAAAGAGGAAGTCAAACTCTCACTCTTTGCAGATGATATGATACTTTATGTGGAAAACCCAAAAGACTCCACCCCAAAACTGCTAGAACTCATACAGGAATTCAGTAAAGTAGAAGGATATAAAATCAATGCACAGAAATCAGTGGCATTCCTATATACAAACAACAAGACAGAAGAGAGACAAATCAAGGAGTCGATCCCATTTACAATTGCACGCAAAACCATAAGATACCGAGGAATAAATCTAACCAAAGAGGCAAAGGATCTGTACTCAGAAAACTATAAAATACTCATGAAAGAAATTGAAGAAGACAGAAAGAAATGGAAAAAGGTTGCATGCTCATGGATTGGAAGAACAAACATTGTGAAGATGTCAATGCTACCTAGAGCAATCTACACATTCAATGCAATCCCCATCAAAACACCATCCACTTTTTTCAAAGAAATGGAACAAATAATCCTAATATTTGTATGGAACCAGAAGAGACCCCGAAGCGCCAGAAGAATATTGAAAAAAAAAAAGCAAAGCTGGCGGCATCACAATTCCGGACTTCCAGCTCTATTACAAAGCTGTCATCATCAAGACAGTATGGTCCTGGCACAAAAACAGACACATAGATCAATGAAACAGAATTGAGAGCCCAGAAATGGACCCTCAACTCTATAGTCAACTCATTTTTGACAAAGCAGGAAAGAATGTCCAATGGAAAAAAGATGGTCTCTTCAACAAATGGTGTTGGGAAAATTGGACAGCCACGTGCAGAAGAATGAAACTGGACCATTTCCTTACACCACACACAAAAATAGACTCCAAATGGTTTAAAGACCTAAACGTGAGACAGGAGTCCATCAAAATCCTAAAGGAGAACACAGGCAGCAACCTCTTCGACCTCAGCCGCAGCAACCTCTTCCTAGAAACATCCCCAAAGGCAAGGGAAGCAAGGGCAAAAATGAACTATTGGGATTTCATCAAGATAAAAAGCTTTTGCACAGCAAAAGAAACAGTCCACAAAACCAAAAGACAACCGACAGAATGGGAGAAAATATTTGCAAATGACATATCAGATAAAGGGCTAGTATTCAAAATCTATAAAGAACTTATCAAACTCAACACCCAAAGAACAAATGATCCAATCAAGAAATGGGCAGAAGACATGAACAGACAGTTTTCCAAAAGAAGACATCCAAATGGCCAACAGACACATGAAAACGTGCTCAACATCACTTGGCATCAGGGAAATCCAAATCAAAACCTCAATGAGATACCACCTCACACCAGTCAGAATGGCTAAAATTAACAAGTCAGGAAATGACAGATGATGGCGGGATGCAGAGAAAGGGGAACCCTCCTACACCTTTGGTGGGAATGCAAGCTGGTGCAACCACTCTGGAAAACAGTATGGAGGTTCCTCAAACAGTTGAAAATAGAGCTACCATATGACCCAGCAATTGCACTACTGGGTATTTACCCCTAAGATACAAATGTAGGGACCCGAAGGGGTACGTGCACCCCAATGTTTATAGCAGCAATGTCCACAATAGCCAAACTCTGGAAAGAGCCAAGATGTCCATTGACAGATGAATGGATAAAGAAGAGGTGGTATATATACAGAATGGAATATTATGCAGCCATCAAAAAGAATGAGATCTTGCCATTTGCAATGACATGGATGGATCTGGAGGGTGTTATGCTGAGTGAAATAAGTCAATCAGAGAAAGACATGTATCATATGACCTCACTGATATGAAGAATTCTTAATCTCAGTAAACAAACTGAGGGTGCTGGAGTGGTGGGGGGTGGGAGGGAAGGGGTGGCTGGGTGATAGACATTGGGGAGGGTATGTGCTATGGTGAGCACTGTGAATTGTGCAAGACTGTTAAATCACAGATCTGTACTTCTGAAACAAATAATGCAATATATGTTAAAAAAAAGGAAGAAGAAGATAGCAGGAGGGGAAGAATGAAGCGGAGTAAGTCGGAGTGGGAGACGAACCATGAGAGACGATGGACTCTGAAAAACAAACTGATGGTTCTAGAGGGGAGGGGGCTGGGGGGATGTGTTAGCCTGGTGATGGGTATTAAAGAGGGCACATTCTGCGTGGAGCACTGGGTGTTACGCACAAACAATGAATCATGGAACACTACATCAAAAACTAATGATGTAATGTATGGTGAATAACATAATAATAAAAAAATGGAAGAAAAGAATGCTGCTATCAAAAGTTTTAAGTACATATGTTACACTTTATATTACATTACATATATAGCATTATGGAGAGAGAATATATAGTATATTTTGGTAGTGTTTAAAATTGTTGATGATTTTCTCCGCTTTAAAGCATTTACATCTATAACACTACACGCTCTTGATAAAAATAATCATATTTCTTTGAGCTTTCCTTTATTTTATTTTAAATATTAGAATTCTTTTGATTTTTTAAGCTAGGATTTTATTTTATTTCTAACATAGGCATTGCTGTCCACAAATTCCAATCACATTTTGTTAGTTTTCACTTAATCTTCTGAGAGTTGATAGAATTCTCCTCTTACTGTTGCAAACTGAAATCAAAGAGAGATTATGGATGACAATGTTTTCTTTTAGAAAATTAGAACAACAACAACAACAAAATAAAAACAAAACAAATAATTTTTAAGTATATATTTTCCTTATCATGAGATACAGATAAGAGGTTGGACTGACTCATGTGATATTTCCCTAGGACAGGAGAAAGAGTGAGAAGAATTCAAGCTAAGGCAACATTGTCCAGGAAAAGCAACCCATAAACAAATGTCTGACAGAGGACTTACTCTTCATAAGTGATCATGTATTCCATACAGTCAAAAATATTATCTATAAAAAGAAAAAAAGTATTAAATAAATATAAACCTTTAGCAATTAGAAAAATAATACATTTACATATGTATGTGTATATACATACACATACATATGTAAATGCATATATATATATATATATATATATATATATGGCCCTATAGAGCCCTTAAAATATAATTAGTATGGTATATTATGTTATTTATACCTGTATTGGGAATCTTGAAACACTCTACATGAAGCTTTTTATTATAAAACTATGAAACAAAGTCTTTACGAAAGACTGTTCACTTAGACTATAAAAACAATTACTAAAAATCAGTTTTAACATTCCGTAGTAGGTAGGATGATCCCTCAAAGATCTCCATGAAATCCCTGTCATGCATAAATATGTAATACTAAAAGGCAAAGACATTTGTTTTAAGGGTTATTGTCTTTAAAATGGAGAGACTGTCTTGAGTTATCAAATATGGTACACTCTTATCACATGAGCTCTTGAAAGCAGTTGGAGGCAGAAGAAATGTAGCGGAGGAGAAATGAGAGATCAGAGGTTATACTAGCTCTGTTGCTGGTTTGGAGAAGGGACAAAGTGACAAGGAAAGCAGGTGGTCAAAAATAGCTGAAAGAGGCTGGCAGCCCCTGCTGGCAATCAGCAAGGAAATGGGGAGCCCAGCACTACAGCCCCAAGGAATAAATGAAGTCTGCCTACAATCTGCAGGAGCCAGAGGCAAAGTATCCCAGGACCTCCAGAGGGCTCTGGCCATGGACCTTGACTTTGGCCTTCTGAGGCCCCTAGTGGAGGGACCAGCTACATCTTGATAGAATTCTAACTCTATGGGATTGTGAGACAATGTGTTTGTAGGGTTTTAAACTCCTGAGTTTGTTGCAATTTGTTATGGCAGCAATGGGAAACTAATACACATTTTTAGCTTAAAAGTTTATCCTTCATATGCTAAAGTGATGGCTGAACTACATAGGGACAGCTACTTAGTGAAAATTAATATTGTTCTGACAAGATTTTTTCAGTCTTTAGAGTATTCCAAAAGTAAGTTGGACTTTGCTATAAGTAATCAATAGTGTTATATGGAAATGCTAAGACTAATACTTTGGGCGTGAAATTTTTAAAGTGATGAATAGTCGAATATTTGCTCCTTGGTGATTTCTTCCTTTGATAAGTGTGTGAAACTTTTTCCACTTAAAAAAATGGCCAATCTGGAAACATTGATTTCTTTTCAAATGAATTATTTTTAAGATATTTCTCAACACTGGGAAAGCATGGAAGAAAGGATCATCTATAATGAAGAGTAAGCACACAAAATAGTTTTTTCTGAGTTATTCATTTTGAGGTTGCATAAGATAATAAGAGCAAAGAAGAAAAATTTTCAGTGGCTTTTGTTAAAGGTGTGCTTTGTCCATAAAATTTTTAATACTGTGTTTTCCAAGATAATAAGAAATTTATAAATATATATCTTATTTTCTGGCTCAGTTAAACCTTTTTCCTTCCATGAATTAATATTATTTACCTTTTCCTTGTGCTTAAAATTAAAGAACTAACATTTAAATGAGATATTTAAAACATAAGTGTGCATTTCCCACAGGAAAACTCTTTTAAGTATCATGAAGGACTTATTTTAACCTTTACTCACGTCCTCATTGAACACAAAGTACAGAAATAACCTTAAGTTTTTCCTCTGATTCTCAAACCCTCGGATTTGCTGTGATCCTTCATATTCAGTATTCATTCTTCCCTTTGTCCATATAGAGAACAGAAATGCACGCATGCACACATGTACACACACACACACGTGTGTGAACACACATACTTATAGAGACTAAATTACTATGATTTTGAGAAAAGGAAGAATTTCTTTTGGATTTCATGAAAGAAACAGTTGAAAATTAGATACAGTGTGACCCAGGGGAAGAGCAGACTGGGAGCAGGGTGGAAGCCGTGCGCAGAGTTTGGGAGTGGATATAACGTGAGCTGAGCTTGATGGATCCTGCAGCCCTGCATCCCAAGCTTTGAGGCATTATTGAGATATCTGCATCATTTTTAATAAGAAATAGACATTCTAGTTTGAGAAATAGGCCAAACTAATTTGGGAAAATGAGAAAATGTTTAGCTTTTCCACCCACACTAAGCTACTGCTACTGGAACCCCATGATTCAGAAAAAAAAAAAATCTTTTAAATTGTGTAAGTGGATTGAAACTAGATATATACCTCTTTTAAAGTATTATGAGATTTGAAAAGAATGAATTATTTTAGTTCTGTGGTTATTTTTAAGAGTGTATGACAAAATGATTTTAATCCACAAATTTATTTAATGTGTTTCCTTATTTAGTTTGAGACCTACTTTTGCCCTTTATATACCCCTTATTTCCCATTTTCATAAATTTGCATTACCTACCTTATTGCTTATTAATGTTTTGGAGCTAATAAATGTTATATGTTGTATGAATACAGCAATAAATTTGTATACAATTTGGAGCATTTGATACATTTGTTTATCTTCAGAATACTTGATACATTCAAATAAAACAATTTTCTCTTTCTAAAATCAATAAAAAGTCAAAAACATGGAAATTCAATGCTTGCATGCAAAATACTTACAAATATAATAAATAGGTAACAAAAATAAAAGCATAATTAGCATAAACGATAATTATGTACACTCCAAACCACTCTGCTGAATGACTAAGGGAGAGAAAAAATTATTTCTTCTCATCACAATGTATTGTTAAAGGTGATGCTGTTATAAAGACTGAAACCACAGGGGCACAATGTCAAGAAATGACTTTGTCTAAACCCTAGCATCATTTCTTACAGGCTGATACTTATGGGCAGAAGGATCAGGGCATGAATGTATCATCCTCTAGTCATCCGGCAAGAAGGCATACTTGGGCCAGGACTCAGATGAATGCACTGTCAGGCTTTGTTCCTTGTAAAGGACTTCATCCTCGGCTCTCGCATTTATATGGGGTGAACTTAATATTCGCTCTAGTAAAGAACAGATTGTTTTCTTGGCTCCAACTGTTTACAGAGATAGTAGGAACCAGTTTCTGAGAAGAAGCTGGAATTTTGTGTAACCCCTCCCCCTTGGTTCTGTGGAAAACAGAGTTCAGGGCAGCTAATCTTAATGGGATGGAAGTCTCAGTTCCTATTTTTATATTTTCCAGGCGATCTGAAGAGATCTCCCTGAAACATTCACCATGTGCAATCCTACCTTCCCCATACTTAGTACAATGTAGGTTTATTTTTTGCTTCAGTAAAGATCCAGCCAGCAGGGACACATGTGTGTGGAAACGCTGATATATTCAACCTGTGGTTTTCATTACAGCCTGGGTATCTATATCTACCTGGAAATAGAGAAAAGATAAAGATTTACACAAGAGATTTTTATAAAGAACACCAAAGTAGAGCACATCACTTCCACCTACATTTCATTGCCTAAAAGTCCCTCATATGCTAATACTTAACATCAAGGAGGGTATTGCTAGTTTGCCTAAGGAAAGGGACATGGCTTCAGTGAATAGTTAGACAGTTTGTGCCACAGTATAAGTAAGATAGTCATTACAAAGTAGTTTTATTTCTTTCTCAGATTTTTCTCATTTCAAATTGGTTGTTGAGACATTTCCTTGAAGCATAACAGTGTCTTACCCAACAGAATTTCCTTAACCTAAGTGCTAGAAAAGTGGTAAATTTGAGTGATGATGTTATTCATTGGGAAGAAGTGTTTGCACATATGACATTTTATGTGCATCTGGTGTCCTTTGAAACTAAAACACTTAACACAAGATCTTTATATCCCCTAAAGAGTAGCATTTCTAGTTAAATTCAAATTATAGACTATTTTGTATAATTATCTTTAAAATCCACATTAGTATGAAAAGCAAATTTCAGTTGATAGTTTGCTGGGGACACCTAAGCTTAGACCTATTCTATATAAGAAATGACACAAACAAAATTTTATTTTAGAGCCTGAAACTTTTAGAAAGACTTTTGTTCTTAAATAATGTGTGGAGTTTTTGAAACAATAAAAATCATGCTGTAATTTTTTATAACGCTACTTAAACAATAGCAACAAAAGTACAATTTAAAAAGAAATACATAATGAGAAAACTGTTTACAACTAACAATAACATATAGGAAATCAAGAAAGATGTTCATCTTAAGTTTAATTATATAGACTGCTTGACAAAAAGTATAGTTCATACACTATAAAGTTATCCACTTAAGTTTGCATCATCATGTTCCTTAGTGATCAAAAATTATTTCTGTAACTTATTACTTCTAGAAAGATGGGAATTTTAATTTTGATGGGTAAGATGGATATTTGTAGTTAAAAAGAAATTTAAAGAAATATGCACTTCAATATCCTAAAAAGTAAAAGGCATAATAGGTAAATTTGCCACTTGAAATCTCTGCTTTAAAATAGTTGAAAAGCAGGGCGCCTGGGTGGCTCAGTGTTAAGAGTCTGCCTTCAGCTCAGGTCATGATCCCAGGATCCTGGGATTGTGTCCCAACGTCAGGCTCCCTGCTCAGCTGGGGGTGGGGTCTACTCCTCTTTCTCCCTCTGCCCCTCCCCTGGCTTGTGCTCTCTCTCTCACTCACTCTCTCTCAAATAAATAAATAAATAAATAAATAAATAAATAAATAAATAAAATCTTTAAAAGACTAAAATAAAATGGTTGAAAAGCTAATATCAGAGGTTTTCAAAATTCAAAACATCTCAGAGAAATGTAATTTAGGGGAGAGAGAAGAAGAAAAAACTGGAGAGAGCCAGAATCACAGCATACTTGCAGTTCTCATTTAAAGATTTCTTTTTTCCCCAGCAAAGAAATTTCAAGTTTTCCAAACATCCCAAGCAGACATCTAATGAGGGAGGGGAGATATCTGGAAACCTTGGCTGAGTTTCGTTATTTAGCAGGCATGGGTGGAGTATTATAAATTTAGTCATGCTGTTAAAAGCATTTGTCTAACAATGATTCTGCTCTAAATAGTACTCTGTGTTCTTCTCAATAAAGCTTTACATTTCATAACTGCATATCTGCTCCATATGTAACTCCATGTATTAAGATGACAAATAATAGGCTGCTGAGGAATGGCGCTACTGCTATTAGTCTGACTTGAAAAACATGATTAAGGGGATAATGAATAGAATGCTCAGAGGGTTCATGCCTAAGTAGTGGGGAACAATTAGCACTCAGCAAAATGAGGTTCTAGTCTTGCCAAGCAAATATTAAAAGCAAGACCCCAAAACATTAAATAGTTTTTGTAATTTAACTGCATACTACAATATTAAAAAAACATCAAAAATATAGGAATTTAAAAATTCTCAACAATGTAAGTTTCATGATATCTAGCATGCAATAAAAATTGCTAAATATGCAAAGAAATAGGATAATATAATTCATGATGTGGAGGAAATAAGTCAAATTGAAATTGACCCAGAATAACACAAATGTTGAAATTAGTGTAAAGGAAAATAAAAGATATTATAACAGTATTCCATATGTAGCAAAAGTTAAATAGAGACATATATTTTCAAGCTATAAAAACAAACTTATTCTCAGACCATACTTTTGTTCTTATACCAAATCTAGTACCTGAAATCTGTTTTGATGCATGAGAAACATTTTATTCAAAGTCTATGCTTACAGAAGAATGTTATTGTCAGAATTTTTGCACTTTATCCAGAACAATCTAGAATAAGATAGGTGCAAATATGATACATATATAGTTGTACCTTGATCCTCTGGATATCTAATGAATTCGATTTTATTCTCTAATTCTTAATACAAATTTAAATAGAAAATTTCACAACTTCATACACATGAACAATAAATGCATCAAAATGAAATTATTCTTGGCATCATACCATATTATTTCTTGTGTTGCAAGTGATTTTTCCCATATTGCATTTTATTGATTGCTTGTCAAATATTTTCAATTTTCAGAAAGTTTTTTTCACACTTACTTTGGTATTACATATGGCTGAAAATAAATGTCCTCTTATAACTGGATAGACCTTCAATTACTAAAGGTGCTGTAATGTTACTGCTCTTATAAATGTGTAATTCATTACTGCAGGGAATGAAAAACCCATCTGTCCATGTTAATAATCTCCAATGATGGCTGCCTGATGAATACTTCCCAACTCTACTCATTGTGTTGTAATATGTTAAGTATCAAGAAAACAACTTTAAAATATTTTCTGATTCCAGGAACACATAGAGCTTCCACAAATAGCTCATATTTGAATAAACAACCAATACAAATAAATTTTTAGTTAACTGAAATACTTTTAATGTTTTTTTCTTTTTAGTTTGAAATGTCATAAATATAAAAGGAGAAAAAATAATGATTCTTTTTATTTTTTTAATAAAAAAATACTGAGCTCTATTAATGCATCCAGAATGATTTTGAATTTGTTTATGCAAACTAAAATGCTCTTCTTTCAGGTATCATTGTACACATCTGGGGATTTTATGAGTATCATAGGTTCTTTTCCTATTTCAGTCATGAAGGTACAGACACTTAGAGATGGTAAATGTATTTTCAAAACTATATGGCTGGTAGATGATATACTAAAGATTTGCATTTACTTTATTTGATTTTCCTTGCAATATTTTCTTTAGTGTAACAGCTTATCACATCATAATCAGATGACTAAAATCTAATTTGTCTTTTGAGGTAACAAAAAATTAAAAATAAAATTTAAATTTTTAATTTTGGTGAGGGCTGTGGGTAAAACATCATGAACTTTGAGATGCTATAGTTACCCATAGCAAATCATTTGAGTCACTTACTATCTGAGTGAGACATTCTACTCAGTGTTGCTTAGAGTGACTTACCATTTCGAGGAATAACAACAAACAGCAACAAAATATAAGCTTTAGAAAAGGTTTCCAGAAAGGAAAAAAATACATGAATTAAGACACCTGCTCAATATGCACTATATTCTTTAGTAATATAATTGCAGATTAGAAAAGTTTATGAGAATATGTAAGAATAAAGTGAGTATAATTTGATAAATAACACTCTACAATAGAAATATATTTCACTGAAGAGTGTTATATAATGGAATTAACAATCAAGTTGTTTGTGTCAAAAAAATAAGGAGGAATGGAATCATGAGCTGTAAGAAATAGACCTGGTGAAACATCTGATGAAGCCACTCTGACTAGAATGGAAGGAAGAACAGACAGGGCTGGCGCTTCAGGGGGGACGGGAGAGGGGAAGAATAACAGAAGAAAAGAAGTCATGAAAACATCAGTGGAACTATTTACAATCAAACTATGTGGGAAAATGAAAGAAAGTACTTGAGAGCATATTTTGGTTTGCTGATGAGAAAACCTCTGTCATGGACACTGTTATGCAATATAAACTTACTGGTAATATTTTCAAAATAATGTATTTGCTTTAGTTAATGCAGAGTTGAAGGGAAGTAAGAATCTTTTCACATTATAGATTATTTAATGGTATTAATAAATTTATATAAGTTATTTTCATGGCTAATTCCTTTGTATCCAAACATATAAGCAGAGATAACAAGCAAAATAGATCTCTCTTCTGTCTCGTGTGTGTGTGTGTGTGTGTGTGTGTGTGTGTGTGTGCGTGTATGAAAATATGAGAAAAGAATGCTCATTTTCTTTTACTTAATAAATATGCAAAAAGTTGTAATTGAAACTAACATTAAAGTATAACCCACACTATGTCATAGTGAACAACAAAATAGTAGTAATGGTGAAAAGAGATAACAGGAGAATCAGAACTGAGATTCTACACATGATCTTGTATTTCCTTCTTAGAGAAAATCCTATGTCTTTTGAGATTTAGGTTCTGTTTGTGCTTTGCTTTATGTGTGTTTTGTTTTGTTTTTAAGATGAGGAATCACTGCAAATACTTAGCCTGAATTTTTTCAAAGGATGATTCCTTGTGAAAATAGTGTGATGAATGGGACCCAGACTCTATGATAAATACACATGCATGATATTTTACACCACACTTTCCCTTATCTACAATGAAAACCTGAAATCTTCAGTCAATGAAGGTGTTATTAATGATGTTTTATGTCTATTTGCTATTTCTGTCATCTTGGTTATGAAAGACAAAGTGAGAGAAAGTAAGAAAGACAGAAACACAGACATGCACACACTCATATACGCACACAAATGGAAAAATTGAGATATAGTGAGATTATCTAAAACCAGGTATATTTGACCAGATTCTGAGAAATAAAGATAGAAAATTAATCTCACAAACAAGAAATATATATGGTATTCATAATATATTTTATATTCATATTATATGTAATTATAATTCTAAAAGATGAAATTCTAAAAGATGCCATTACATTGCTTTTTTTTTTTACATTGCTTTTTAGAGACAAAAAATAATAATCTTCCTGAAGATTGGACATATTGTGCCCATTGAAAATTTTACTCTAACTGAAACCCAACCTCAATTTCTTTCCTTTCTTCCCCAATATTCTATGGCAAATTTCTCACCATAATTTCTGAATTCTCGTATCCATTCACAATATATAACTTTGTGGTACTGTTTTAACTTTCTAGAATAAGCATCCATCATTTATTTTCCTTTCAAACATCTACTTACCTCTCCAGACTGAGATTATCTGTCATTTCTTTCTCATAATCAGCTTCCACAACCAGATTTTATGTTAAGTGTATTTACCATAATTAAAAAAATACAAAATAATACAACATATAATATCTGTCACTATCACATTTTAAATTTATCTCATTCTCCACTACTTCTACATTCAAATCTATTCCTTTCTCCTCTTGCCTCAGCATCAGCTTACTTAATCAATTGCCTTGTTCCAGTCAAGCTAATTTTATTCAATGTTCAGGGCATTTCATGGTCTTTATTGCCTGGGATTTAGCTCACTCAGCTATTTTCTCTACTTCAAATTCTTTTTATTTTTTTTTAAATCTATCTCACATTGATTCCTCTACCTCTTATCTACCTCTTACCCCATCATCTAGTTCTTACATAAATGCCAATTTTCTCCAGGAAGTGTTGGTATATTCTCTCTCCTCTCACATAATTCTGAAAAAAAAAAAAGTTTCCTTGTGATCATATTCTATTGTAATTGCTTGTCTCAGAGCCCAATGCCCCCAACTAGACTCTTAACACTTGTAAAATGTGTCTTCCAAATTGTTCACTATTCTGTACTGACTTCCTAGCACTGTGCCTGACCTAATTATATTTGCTAACTACATCTTATAGAAAGGCTTCCGTATACACATACACCAGTTCACTAATACAAAAATGACTTATGAAATTAAATAACAGAAGCAATTGGTATTTTAGGAAATCATTTACATATACATGTCTTAGAACCTGGGTTTGGATCCTAGGTCCACCGTATATACCATTTAATGTTCGGGAACTTATTTATTTAAATGGTATAATTATATTATCAACATTATCGAATATTTTATTTTATTATTTTTTAAAGATTTTATTTATTTATTTGAGAGATAGAGAGCATGTGCACGTGAGCAGGGGGAGGGATAGAGGGGGAGGGACAGAGGGGGAGGGAGAGAGAATCTCTCTGGTAGATACACAAAAGTCTGGTAGATACACAAAAATGGTAAATTATTATGATTATATACTAAACAATAATATGGGCATAAAAAGATTTAAAATTACAGTTCTAAGATTTTCTGGAGCTCAAAATTAAATAAAGGAAAAAGAGGTACATGAAGAACAAATCTTATGTAAACAATATTGCAGTACTATACAAAGATATAAATTACATTCTATATAAAATTAAGAGGAATTCAAGAAGATTCTTTGGACATGGCAGAGTTGGCACATTTTCAAAAAGTATATGCAAAAAATACCTATGTACATGTCAATTTTATATGTTAATTATACCTCTAAAGCTGAAATTGGAAGAAAAAGAAATACAGAATGTCTAACATACTTGTGGAAGTGAGATTGCAAGTGAAGTGACATGCTTAAATTAAGACCAGGAACCCCCAAAAGTTCATATAATACCCAAGGGAGGCATAGCCCACACATGGTGAACTGGGCACAGGGTAGAATGATGGAGACATATCTGATTTAATATGGATAGATAAGAACAAACTGTAGAAGGTTTACAAGGCTAGGCTGAGGAGTGAAACTTTCATTCTGCATTCCATGGTATGTCTATAAAATTTTGATCAAGTAAGTAACATATTCTGTTACATAACCGTAACTCATAAATATTACAATGGAAAAAGTCAGTAAGAAACCAAATTTTCTTAAAATGATATTTGATGTATTTTTAATTCTAAGTAATTCTTGTTAATTCTTTTCACCATTAACATAGATTTGAATCTGAAGTTTATTTGGTCAGAGAGATAGCAGAAGAATGCAATCTAGAAAAAAGCAGTTCAATTTGGATAAGAAATGTGATGATTAATAATAACATTTCTGATTTGCAGAAGTTTTGTTTTTCCTCCCAAAAAGCATGGACTGGAAAATTTAGTAAGAGCATGATGGACTAGATCATAAAATTGAAAACTCAATCTAGAGAGTAGAGAACGGAAGAGGAATTTTCCAACCATGAAACCAATGAACTCATTAAACCATAAGATATGGAAAGATAAGATGTTAGGATGTCACCTGTATCCCTGAGGAATTACTCAATTATCTAGACATTTGAGCCTTGTGGAGTAAGACATGGGTGCAAGTCAACAGAGCCAGAATTTGAATATGGGCCAATCTTCTTGAATTCCTCTTGTTTTAATTTTATATAGAATGTAATTTATATCTTTGTATAGTACTGCAATATTGTTTACATAAGATTTGTTCTTCATGTACCTCTTTTTCCTTTATTTAATTTTGAGCTCCAGAAAATCTTAGAACTGTAATTTTAAATCTTTTTATGCCCATATTATTGTTTAGTATATAATCATAATAATTTACCATTTTTGTGTATCTACCAGACTTTCTTTCTAAATGATTGCCATGTATTATCTCATTTTAATCTTTAAAATATCCTTACGATGTTGATGGGTCCCTGGGTGGCTCAGTCGGTTAAGCGACTGGCTCTTGGTTTCAGCTCAAGTCACGATCTCAGGATGTCATGGAATCCAGACCCTGTAGGACTCCACGCTGCATGCAAAGTCTGCTGGAGATTCTCTCTCCCTCCCCCTCTGTCCCTCCCCCTCTATCCCTCCCCCTGCTCACGTGCACATGCTCTCTATCTCTCAAATAAATAAATGGACTATGGAGCAGAACAGGTTGGCAAGTGATGTTAAAGGCACCGCAGACCCCAGGGGCCTACAGAGGCAGGTAGAGACATGTTTGAGTGTGCAGGAAGATGTTTGGATTTCAAAAGATCAGGGCACAGATTAAGAGGTCCTCATGACTCTAGCCCATGGCAGGGCCAAAGACATCAGTTCTGGGTTCTGCTACACAACAAAAAGCCAGCTGAGACAAGCACCATCAATATAGAGTCTGGTAAAAACCTGACATGAGGCAAAAGAGAAACGTTTGAAAACTTCAGTGCCCAAATGCAACCCAAGTAAAAATGAAGGACATGGATATTTTTGGAAAAGGACTATGTCTAGAAACAGAAGAAACAGACCAGGAGTTGTAAATTTTTATTAGTTTTGTTTATTTTCTTGGAGAAATTGGGGTCTCAAGTACAAGTTTATCATTATTATTATTCATACATATGTACATTTATTTATTTTTATAATTTCGTGAATTTTTCCAGCTTTATTGAGATATAATTTATATATAACATTCTATAAGTTTAAGGTTTACAAAATGTTGATTTGATACACTTACATACTGCAAAATGATTATGACTAAGAGTTAGCTAACACCTGCATCATGTCACATAGTTACCATTTCTCTTCTTAGGATCTAGTTTAACCAACTTTCAAGAATATAATGCAGTATTATTAAGTATAATCACTATACTGTACATTAGATCTCCAATACTTATTGATCTTCTAACTGGATGTTTGTACTCTGTGACCAACATCTCCCCTTTTTCCTCACCTGCCACCCCTGGTAACTGCCAAGTGTTCTTATAGATACTTAAGGGAAGCTTCATTTAAATATAGCTGAGTTGTAAGGTATAAATTGTAAGCCTGTAAAATAAGATTATCATGATCATCTGTAGATTATATTGACCATACGTAGTAATGGGAAACAATGAAAATCTAAGTGAGTGACAGAAAACAACTTCCCCTCCTTATCCCTGCAGTCTAATTGGAAATTTCTCCTGCTACAAACTGGGTTGCCTGGGTCTGGAATGCTGGTAGGGAAGGGATCACAAAGAGGATACAAGTGGGCTAGGACTCCTTGGTGTTTGTGCGAGGTCTGAAGGCCAGAGAATTCTATATACAACATTGCACCATCATGGAAGATGCAGCATCCTTGCTTTGATTTTTTTTTTTTTTTTTTGCATTGGTAAGGAAATACTTTACTAGAAAAAAAGTACTTTTTAAGTTTTTATCTAGTTAGTTTTATTTAGTTAATTAACATACAGTGTAATATAGGTTTCAGGTATACAATATAGTGGTTCAACACTTCCACATATTTTCTTTTTGAATTAACCCAAAATAACTTTGTTTTGTTTTTTTTACAGAGAATAATATCCTTTTGTTTGTTTGTTTAAATTATTTTTTTAGTTCCTTTTTTTAATTTTTTATTATCTTCCAGTTAGTTAACCTACAGTGCAATATTAGTTTCAGGTATACAATTAAGTGATTCAACACTTGCATACAAGACCTGGTGCTCATCACAATACCAGCACTCCTTAATCCTCATCATCTATTTCACCCATTCCCCCCACGCACTTCCCCTTTGATAACCACAGTGTGTTCTCTATAGTTAAGAGTCTGTTTCTTGGCTTTCCTCTCTCTCTCTCTCTCTCTTTCTCTTTTTTCTTACCCTATGCTTATTTGTTTTGTTTCTTAAATTCCACATATGAGTGAAATTATATGGTATTTGTCTTTCCCTGACTGACTTACTTTGCTTAGCATTATACTCCCTTTTCCCATTTATGTCATTGCAAATGGCAAAATTTCATTCTTCTTTTTATGTCTGAGTAACATTCCATTGTATATATACCACACCTTCTTAATCCATTCATCAGTCAGTGGACATTTGAGCTATTTCCATAATTTGGCTATTGTAGATAATGCTGCTATAAATATTTGGGTGCATGTATCCCTTTGATTAGTATTTTGTATTCTTTGGGTAAATACCTAGCAAAAGACCTCAAATAGCCAAAGCAACCTTGAAAAAGAAAAGTAAAGCTGGAGGCATCATCATTCTGGACTTCAAGTTGTATTACAAAACTAGTCATCAAAACGGTATGGTACTGGCACAAAAATAGACACACAGACACACACCCATTAAAAGATTAATGGAACAGAGTAGAAAATCCAGAAATAAACCCATAGCTGTATGGCCAACTCATCTTCCACAGAGCAGGAGAGAATATCAAATGGGAAAAAGACAGTCTCTTCAACAAATGGTGTTGGGAAAACTGGACAGCAACATGCAAAAGAATGAAACTGGACCACTCTTTTACACTGAACACAAAAACAAATTCAAAATGTATGAAAGACCTAAATGTGATACAGGAAACCATTAAAATCCTAGATGAGAGCATGAGCAGCAACCTCTTTGACATTGGCTATAGCAACTTCTTGCTAGATATATCTCCTGAGGCAAGAGAAATGAAAGGAAAAATAAACTATTGAGACTTTATCAAAATAAAAAGCTTCTGCACATCAAAGGAAACAATCAAAAAACTAAAATGTGGACTAGAGAATGGGAGAAGATATTTGTAAATAACATATCTGGTAAAGGGTTAGTATCCAAAATATATAAAGAACATATAAAACTCAACACCCCAAAAATGAATAATCCAAATATAAAATGGTTAGAAGACATAAATAGAAATTTTTCCAAAGAAGACTTACAGATGGCCTACAGACACATGAAAACACTATATGTGCAACACTATATGAAAAGATTATGCTCAACATCATTCATCATCAGGGAAATACAAAACAAAACCACGATGAGATACCACCTCACACCTGTCAGAATGTTTAAAATTAACAACACAAGAAATAACAGCTGTTAGTGAGAGTATGGAAAAAGGGGAACCCTCCTACACTGTTGGTGGGAATGCAAGCTGGTGCAGCCATGCTGGAAAAACAGTATGGAGATTCCTCAAAAAGTTAAAAATAGAACTACCCTACAATCAAGCAATTGCACTACTAGGTATTTACCTAGAGAATAATATTCTTTTTGTGTCCCCATGTGCCTGTGTATTCATCACATCTCATTTATCTTTCATTGTGTAATTGTCATCTATGCTCATAGTATCTGTTTATGCACATCATAACAAGATTTTCTCAAAGTCAATATCAGTAGTGTATCCTACAAAATTTTCCATTTTTTTTTATTTTTAATTCTATAGCCTCTACTGTTATTTAGGTTAAAACATCTGTGTTACTCCAGATAAAAACATTTACACTTATGTATTCTAACACTGTATTGTTTTGTGTTAGAATTACATAGATAATGAACAAAATACCAGTCTTTTTCTGTTATGGACCTGTCTTAATGGTCTAAATTGCCCCACACCAGACCTCATCCTTCTCAAAACATGCCAATTCATTTAACTACCTATATTAAATAATTATATGTAGAAAACCCTATAAAATTAAATCTGAATTTAAAATTAAAAAAAATAAAATGTGAGGGGCGCCTGGGTGGCTCAGTCGTTAAGCGTCTGCCTTCAGCTCATGTCATGATCCCAGGGTCCCGGGATCAAGCCCCACATCAGGCTCCCTGCTCGTCAGGAAGCCTGCTTCTCCCTCTCCCACTTCCCCCCCACCCTGCTTGTGTTCCCTCTCTCGCTGCATCTCTCTCTGTCAAATAAATAAAAAATAAATAGATAAATAAAATAAAATGTGAGCATGTGCTTTGCATTATCATATGCATTTACATTTAGAATAAGCTCTATAGACCACAGAAATTATATTTATGTAATGAAGAATATATCGAAGGTTGGCAAAGCTATAACATATTTAATAATCAGTGGAAAAAATGAAAACTCCAGCGTGGAAAAATAAGATAAGCAAAGAAAAAGGTAATTCAGTAAAGAATAAAGTACCGTTAAGCAAATGCAAAAACTCAAGTTTACTGGCAATACTTTAATAGAATGCAGGTTCTCTTTCTGTTCAGATTTCTTCCCATTATATTTTATTATCACATCTGTAATTGTTCTATCTGCTTGTGGTGAGAAGTAATAAACTCAGTACCAAGGAATGTTCATATATGATTTTTAAGTTTTTTTTTTACTCTTTTAGAAAATTATTTTAATACAGCAAAGAAATATTTACTAGCTGTTAGGAAATGTTGGTTCATATGCAGTAAGCAATCTACTATAAATCATGGAATTCAAAAGTCTATGCAGTTTCTTAAGTTATTAAGAAAGAGAATATTTTTCTACAAAGTATTAATATTAAAATAATTAACTGGTTCATCTATATATTTTTATACAGTGAAGAAAATTTGTTGTGTTGTAATATTCTCCTGCACAAAATTGTTACATTCATATAATTACACACTTAGTCAATCTTATCATAATGCATAAACCACTAAAATTAAATTATATGTGTATTAATTGTTAATGTCATATATCAAGTTCATATTTTAAGTGTAAAGTACAGTGCTATCTTTTGAAGAAGTCAGAAAATTCTGTATTGATGTCTTATTTTATTTATATGCATAAAATTAAAGCAAATAATTATCTTCTTTAATGCAAATGCATGTACATAGTAAGTTGCTGCTCTTTATTATTTTTCAGTGTTTTTGAGCTAATTATTCTACTGTGCCAAGAATACTAACAGTTAAAATATTAAACATAAAAATAACCGTATATATACAGTCAATATTCTCTTTCAAGGAATGATCAATTTTTTTAAAATAATATTATAACATATTTACATTCAGTGACTCAAAATACGATTGATACCAAGGTTTTCAGAAGATGACCCATATAATCACGTATCAAAGTTGACTCTTACATGTAGTTATTTCGAGCATCTTTAGGTACTTAACATCCCAAACTAGCTTTTAAAAAATTATCGTAACATATATTTTTAAAAGGAACATTTACAATGTCTTTATATGAACATGTTTATTAGTATAATACTTAACACATACATATTTTATAAGAAGTATCCTAAGTATCTAAACATTTCTCCAATATTCTTTCCATCACAGAAAACTTATTTCTAGTATTAGCCAGTCATTATGTTTAAACAGTATCTTTCTTAGTCATGTAATTATCCATATATCCACACAGAGCTAGACAGCTATACAGTGAGAAGAAATAGTGCAAAGAGTGGACACAGTGCTTTGCACAAGACCAGTAATATATCATGGAAAGCCCTGTACGTCCTGGAAAAAAATGAATACTGAATTTAAGGAGGGCATTGAATCTTTAACTTAGAAAATTATTGATCACTAGGGTGCCTGGATGGCACAGTTGGATAAGTGTAGGACTTGGGATTTCAGCTCAAGTCATGATCTCAGGATCCTGAGCTTTGAGCCCCGGGTCTCTCTCCCTCTGCCCCTCTCTGCCTCACTCTCTCTCTCAAATAAATAAATAAATCTTTAAAAAAAAGAAAATCGTTGATCACTCAGTAGTAATTTATTAAAAAGTTGTGTTCACTGGAATTTAGTGATGAGAGCTAAACTAATGAGAGGAAAGGTAGAAGAGAATTTAGATTCCCCTCCTGAAAACTCGTCTCTAGTAAATGCATCACTGCACTCCTTCACCTGAAGCTGGAAACCCCGTTCTAACATGAAAATAGTTGAAGAAAAGAAGTAAATTATGTAGGTATGAGGAGTAGAACATAAGTAAATATAATGTTAGGTAGTACAAAGCTGACGGAAATCATAAAATGAAGAGCTCCTCATAGTTCCTTAGAATGTATTTAAAAGCACGCTATCATTCTTCCCTAATTAAAACAGGATGTAGGAAATATTTATATTAGAACATTTAAAATCATAAGCTGCTAATTTGCATAAAACATAGAATAGAAAAGGTCATATATGGCATCACTTCTGATTTTCCGTACCTTGATACATAAGTAAAATTTTCATTAGAATTAGAAAATGAAAGGCAGAGCCCATTTAACACTTAAACCCTATTAAATAAGACAAAAAATTTTATCAAACCAAAAGGATTTCGTATAGCTTTACTAAAAAAAATATATATGAATATAAAACTAAACCCAGGACTGCAACCAATTTCTCATGACAAAATCCCCAATATACATGGCTGGTATCTACAATTTACTGGGATTTGAGATATGGCAGGAAAGTCCCGAGGGCTGCTATCAGGAGACCTGCATTTTAGGTCCAACATCAACACATATGAGCTGTAAACTTCAGCAAACTGTAGAGACTCTCAGTTCCTCTCTTGCTTTATCAAAACTAGTAATAAGTTCAGCAAGCTTGGGTTCCTGTGAGGATGGAATAAGATAACATATGTGAAGTTTTAATTTCATAATATTTTCATTTTCTCATCTTTCAATAGTAGTTCTTACCTCATAGAGTGTCATGAAGATTCCTAAATAGCTATTATTGTAGATTTAAGTATTATACCAAGTGGCTTGTATTGCATGCTTACTCTAGTCTAGATGCTGGATTCAATGTTGTATGCATTATATCATTCAACCTTCACGATAACTCTATGAGCTCAATACCATATTTCCAATATTTAGAGTTGAAAAAGTACGTGTAATGTCTCCAAGTTTTAATAGCTAATGAGCCTCAATTTCAAATATATTGGACACAAAAGACTGTACTTTTAACTATGGCTCTATATTGAGATAATACGAATGATCCAATGAGCAAAATTATGTAGAAATATCCTCTCCACCACTCCATAAAAAATATGCCCTTCCTAAATTAATCCCTAGATATTTGTTATACAGAACCTGTAAATGGGCAAGTCAATCTATAAATAAAGAGCTGGGAGAGAAGAAAGAAGAAAGAAGAAAGTAGATGCTAAGTGGACTGAAGGTGAATAGGCATTGGCAAGGGGAGGTTCAAGAGAAAGGAATGTTTGGGGAATTAGGCAGAAGTTTCTGGGATTAGGACCTGGATCACATATAACACCCTAGAAAAGAGATTTCTTTGTTGTTGCCGTGAGGCTGTTAAATGTGGCTTCTTAAATTAAATATACTCATATACTGAATTATGCTGGTCAGGACTTTAAATAGATTATATTTCAGGAAGTATCCTCAGAATTTGTATTCTAAATTAGAGCACACAGCCATGGGCTAAATTAAGTCATTCTTGTAGTCCTATAATTCTAAATCAGGAACATTTTTATTGTTTTCTTATTCCCTTCCCTTCCTCCCTTCCCTCCTTCCTTTCTTTCCAAATTCCTCAGTCATTCCATCTAAATCAGTATTATTAGAGTGTTGCAAGATTGTGGTAAATGAACAGGAACAGATTTATTCAAAACATGATAAATATTGCAGTGATACTAAAAAACACTAACCAAACAATTAGGGAGACATTACTAAAGTTGGAATTGTAATTCATAGAAGAATAGCCTTTTCAAAGTTTTATGTGCTCTTTAGAGAACCAAATCGAGGCAGCACTCTGTAAGTTCACTAAATTAAACACATCAAGAAAGAAGTTTTATGAAGTGGCAACCTGGAAATTAGTTTTAATTACCACTTTCGCATAAGAAATTATTTTTCCTTTTGGATATTGAGCATGATAGATGCCAATTCCGAAATAAAATACTACTGCTCAGCTTTTCCAGCTGTGACTTCCAGGTCATGTTCTGTGTAACAACTTAAAAATTCAGGATTTTAAAACACTGACCATCATTTTTTTTTTTTTTTAATGTGGGAAGTGCTGCACCTGCAGTTTCTATCATACAAATTCTACAAGGAAAATCAAGGTCAGATGGGGAGGATTGCTGCCTTGTATGTGGGAGTTTTTCAGATCTGGCCTCAAAAGACATTTCTGTATAGGATGGGACCATTTTTCTAGAATCAGCATATGACAAGGTGCATGGTGACTGCAATTCATATGCCAAATTCCGAGTCATAATGAAGCAACACCAAGAAAGTCTGTAAAGTCTATTACTGTAAGTAACAGTTTGGGGGAGAGAGACAGTGGTACATACTTAATCTGGGATCCATGGTTCTATGAGGGTCCCATATATGAGATTAAAGTTTCCATGAACCCTAGAATTTAGATGAAATTCTTTCTTTTTTTTTTAAATATTTGATTTATTTATTTGACACAGAGAGAGTATAAGCAGGGGGAGCAGCAGGCAAAGGGAGAGGGAGAAGCAGACTCCCCACTGAGCAGGGAGCCCGAAGCAGGGCTCAATCCCAGGTCCCCGGGATCATGATCTGAGCCAAAAGCTGATACTTAACCGAATGAGCCACTCAGGCTCCCTTAGATGAAATTTTCTGTGGAAGTGCATATATGCATTTGGGAGGGTACTTTTTCAGAGAAATATATAATCAAATATGTTTTTAAGAAATACTGGTGGCTCAAAGAAATACTGGTGGCTCAAAAAGACATTCTCTTTGTATAGGTTTGATATTCAGTAAATAATATTAGATTTTTAAATTTCCAAGAAGACCCAGATACTGTGTATGTGAAATCCATGTATCTTATCAGACTAAAAAGAACAAAAATATGAATCTGTGGCCATTAGTGAAATTTGTGTTCAACATACTGGGGCAGACATAGAAAGCTGAAATAAAACAGGTACAAATTGGCCTAATGAAGATGGACTCCTGCTGAGAATGGGCTGAAAGCTGCAGCCGAGCAAACCACCCAGGCTCAGTCAGGTGACACACAGATGCAGCTTCAGACTGGTTTGGAGACTGTGCCCTAAATTTTCTTGCAGTGATTTGAGGTGAATTCTAATTGGGTCCATTGCAGTCATTTGCTCATCCTCTGGTGTTCCTTAGACAGCAAGATAGGTGAGATTAAGCAAGAATATTTGAAGGATAGGAATATCTTTGTGTGTCTCCAATTGCAGGAAAAGGAGAGAACGAGTGGGCTTTTGCCTGGAAGCCCCTTTCACGTTTCCACACTAAAGACATTAGTGAATCTTGATCAGGGAAGTAATTAATGCCGAATTATTTCCTAATGATGATTAATGCTGCCCTATTTCCTTCCTCCAAACATGTCCACCTTTCAGTCCCAAGATTTGGAAGATTATCTGATTTAGCTGGGATGAGTTACACACATTTTGTGTAGACAAAGGAGCAAATGTAAGCAATGGAATGCAAATAAAAGGAGGTACTTAGGGTGCATTTAAATATTGCAAATAGCTTATTGGCATATACAAAGATAGATCAGGTTATATGATCATATAACATTTACTGATGTGGGCATTGTATGAAGCTTCCCTCTATCATGAGATACAGTTAATTCTACCCCCCAAAAAATAAATACAAGAAAGAAAATAAATCCTATAATCTCCAATCTATTTTTTCTTCTTGAGTTAAATATGAAGATACATCACCTGGATCACTGCAAAGAACCCCCTTCTGTGTCACAGAAAATGTAGTCAAAAGTGATCCATATGCACAAGACTTCAATAAACTTACGTTTAAAAAATTTAGAGAAATGGGTGAAGGGGGTCAGAAAGCATGATAAACAAATAAATAAAAATTAAAAAATAAAACATATCTCTCACACCATATTTACATACATTCATGGGGATCTTACCCACGTAGTCACTCAATATGTATTTAATGAAAGAATAAAGAAACACCATTAAAAAAGAAGAGAACAAAAAAAGTTAAAAAATAAATGTAACTGATAACTAAAAAAGGAGAAAAAAACCTTAGCACAGTATCTGGCAATTGTATCAGATAAATGGTAGTCATTCTTTCCCCCAAGTCACTTAACACCAAGTCCAGATTCTATAATAAATCCCTTCTTACTCTCTCTTACTGAGTTACCTTACAGTTCCTCATGGAGTGTGATCTCTATTGCTGCACGTATTATTATTATCATTTTTACAGGTATGTTTCTGGTTGTCTTTAGTGAATGAAAAGACACAGTTATATCACAGTCTTTACAAGTTTTCTTCTGACTATCAAAAGTATGTGGTGGATCAGTAAATCTTTCCTTGAACACTCATACTACATTCATATATTCAATACAACAAAAGTCACACTGTATTTTAATTCTTCATTTGAATGTTGACCTTTCCACTAGACTAAATCTATTCAAACAAAGCCAATATCTTTTTATTCTTCCATCCTCAGAAACTACCAGGAACAGTGTAATCACTCTTACACGGTTTATAGCTGAAGGAATGTTCTTGAATTACCTCTCAAGATTTCCATTTTGAGTCACTAAAAGTTATGTGCTAGAGAAAGTGTGGTAACAAAAGATTACTTTAGAGAACAATGACAGAATATAAGATATTTGGTATTATTCATTCATTTTCCTGTAAGCGTAGTCTGTTGCTCGTACTTTTCTGATGTTAAAATGTGCATTCCTTGAGAAAATAATATTGAATTTTATTTATTTTTAAAGATTTTATTTATTTGAGAGGGAGTGAGAGAGAGAGAAAGAGAGAGCAAGAGGTGGGGGAGCAGAGGGAAAGGGAGAAGCAGACTCCCCACTGATCAGGGAGCCAGATTCAGGGCTTGACTCAGGGCTGGATCCAGGACTCTGGGATCATGACCTGAGCTGAAGGAAGACGCTTAACTGACTGAGCCACCCAGGCGCCCCTGAATTTTAAATGTATAATATACCCATATGAAAAGGACGACTTTTTATGGTGTGTGTGTATGGGTAGAGAGAAAGAGACAGACATAGAGAAAAAGAGGGAGAGAGAGAGAGAGAGAAGGGCAGAGAGAAGGGTTAAATAGGAAGACATTGAAACTGGAACCAAGAACTCAGTAAAATAACAGTGACTGACTAGGAGGTTGCGAGAAAGACAGCTGAGGGTGAAGGTTTTAATTCCATATGCAGACCACGTGGGAGTTTAAACAAAGGCCACGGGGAGTTAGAAAATAAGTACTACAATAAATGGATGTTTTTGGGAAAGAGGAAATTTCTGCCAAGGCAAGGAATTTGGGGTGAATCCTGTAAAGAACATGAGGATACATGATTTATTTTCTTTTGGTCACCATAGAATGAATCTTCCGAGTACAAGAGAGACGATGGTGATGTGAAGGTCAGGATTGGGATAAATCAATAGATCAAATTTAACCAATATAGCAATTACAGTATTTGAAAGAACATATCACTGGAGAATATTTTATTTGTGGGTAAGATGGTGGAGATTAATGGAATAGTGCAATCAATGAGTGTTAATGTTTCATCTGCATAAACATACGGCCAGATAATGTTGAAGAACAGATGTGATTAACAAGCCTGCAATGTCTGCTAATGGTGGCAAATAGAATCATAATGCAAAGTGTTCTTTATTTTCCCCGAAGGAATTTCTCCCCAGATGGTTTAGATGGGTTTCAAAATAGATCTTAAAATTAACTCATGCTGATATAAATCGCAATACTTTTTAAGTTCTCATTTAGATAATATCATCTATTGCCAACCTTTACTAAGAAAAATGTTCAAATGGTATGCCTTGTTTATTTTTATTTACCTACTACAATCTAGAAAACTATTTAGAAAAACTAGATATTTAAGTATGACACATTTATGTCAACACAAATTCATAACTACTAACGCTGATGTTATATACTTTGACAATTAACCTGTGAATATTATTTTATCTTATTTTTCTTCAAATTGCTACATCAAAGAAGTTGGTCTGAAAAATTAGATACCACATTGTATGACATTCATGAAAAGGGAAACATGTAGAGATAGTAAACATTGGGCTGGGGCTGGGGTGGGGAGAGGTGAATAGGTAAAATAGAATTTTTTAGAACAATAAAAGTATTGTGTTTGATACATAATGGTGAGTAAAAGACATTATTTTTCAAAACCCACAGAATTTTGTAGCACGAGGAGTGAACCTTAACATATGAAAATTAAAAAGAAATTAAGTAGTAGGGGATCCAAGAAGGGAGGTTAGAAATATTAAATGAGTTTCACTGGGCTAAAATGAAGGTGTCAGCAGGGCTTTGCTCTTTCCAGAGGCTTGAGGGGAAAAATCCATTCCCCCATTTTTCAGCATCTAGAAACTACTTGAATTTCTTGGTTCATGGCCTCTCTTTTGAAATTCAAAGCCAGAAGTGTAGCATCTTTCAATCACTCTCTGACTCCGACCCTTCTACCAATTTCTTATTAGGACTCATTGTATTAGTCCACTCTGTTTATCCAGGATAATGTCTGCATGTCAAGATCTTTTACTTCATCACATTTTCAAAGCCTTTTGCCACATAAGGTAACATAGTCACAGGTCTCACAAATTAGAACATGGACATCTTTGAAGTGGCCTTTATTCTGTTTACCATGGTTAATAAAATATGTAAGTCAGATCTGGCAAAATATTAAAATTAAATAAAATAGGGCGCCTGGGTGGCTCAGTTGGTTAAGCGACTGCCTTCGGCTCAGGTCATGATCCCGGAGTCTCGGAATCAAGTCCCACATCGGGCTCCCTGCTCAGTAAGGGAGCCTGCTTCTCTCTCTGACCCTCCCCCCTCTCATGTATCTCTCTCTCTCTCATTCTCTCTCTCTCAAATAAATAAATAAATCTTTAAAAAATTTAAATAAAGTAGAGGAATATACTCATGGGTATTCATGATAATACTATCTTTTCAAATATTTGGAATATACTATAATAATTATTAGGTAAATAAAAAATTAGACTCTGGTTGTATTAGAAAACAATTCTTGGATGCTATGCATCTGCATAGCCTAGACCTTCTGAGCAAAGGGTACTGAAAAATGCTTGCATAACAGACAGTATTAGAACCTAGAGATAGTTTATCTAAATAGAAATAATATCGCTAAGATATCTTCAAGATAGAGAGCCACAGAATGATTTGGAAATGTAAAATCCTCTTCTTCCCATCCTTGGAAATATTTGCTTAACATTCCAGTGTAATAAACCTAGCAGTGCTTTCTCCCTGTCCATTAGAGAACATTTGTTTAATGAGGGATCTTTCTCTTTGGAGGGAAGGTTGGACAGATATCCCTGTCTTCCCATTATGAGCTCTAGATCTCGTAATTTTGGGGATTGGTGAACATTTGGCTTTCATTGTGTTGTTCTTTGGGGAGATGGGAAGTAGCAAACCAGTGCAAGCTGTGAGATAACATTTCAAATCCTTCAGTTTCAAAGTTAGCATTTAGGTCTCCATCATTAGTCATAGGTATTATCTTTGTTGCATTTTCTTGCCAGGCAATGACAAATAAAGATCCTCTTTCTGCTTTGTTATTCCACAGAGACATTTTTATTCCTCAGAATTGCATATTTTTAACTGTGTATAGACATTTACATATAGAAAAACATGTCTTAAATGGTCATAAAAATAATAAAACATGATTAGTGTTGGGATAGTGGAAGTTCATATGTTGTGTGTAGTTGCAATCACTTTAGATAGTTTTTAACAGACCATGAACTCCCAGTTTTCTATCTGCACCTAAACTTTTGTTCCTCACACAAAGTTAAAAACCTTAGTGAGATTTCTGGTTTGTTAGAAAGCAGGTCAGTCAGTTCTCTACCCAGCCAGTTACTTACAATTTAGAATATATATATTTAAAAGTCCTCAGACATTACAAAATCTAAAAATAAACTAAAATAAAAATGGAGCTGTATTTAGGCTTCAGAAATAACTCTGAATAGAATATTTTTCAGCTTAACCCCAAATATGGTCAAGTTCACATTGCAATTCCTCTATTTTCATTAATATTAACATTATGTTCTCTTTGTGTATCTATCATCTGTCATCTATCTATCTACCTATCTATATCTATCTATATCTAATGTGAGTGTATCTTTTTATCTCTATTTCAAAATTGTCATTAATTTTATTTGTTTTATTTGTTTAAGATTTTACTTCTTTGAGAGAGAGAGCGGGAGTAGCAGAGGGAGAGGGAGAAACAGACAACCCGCTGAACAGGGAGCCCGATGCAGGGCTCGATTCCAGGACCCTGAGATCATGACCTGAGCTGAAGGCAGATGCTTAACTGATTGAGCCACCCAGGCACCCTTAATTTTGCTTCAGGCATGTTATATATTTTGAAATGCTATATAAATTTAGATTGATATTTTAATTTTTTTAAAAAGAGATGAGTGACAATCTTTTTTTTTTAAGAGAGAGAGAGAGAGAGCGTGAGTGGGGAGCTGCAGAGGGAAAGAGAGAGAGAAACCCAAGCAGGCTCCATGCTCAGTGCAAAGCCCAACACGGGGCTCAGTCCTATCACCCTGAGATTATGACCTGAGCTGAAACCAAAAGTCTGCCGCTTAAACAACTGAGCCACCCAGGTGCCCCACATTTTTAATATACATTCATCATAACTACTTCTTATAGTATCCCATTTCTCTACCTTCATTACTACTTGATTTCTTCAAACTCGATAACATTTATCCTAATAAATAGCAACATTCTCCATCTGGTATCCCAGCTTCTAGTTTTAACTTGTTAAATTTAATTCCCACCTAGCTACCAGAATAATCTTTTTAAAGAAACAAGTGTTATCATTTAATCTCTTCACTAAAATAATTATAGGCTCACAAGATAAAGTTCAAGGTCTTTTTCTTTATACACAAAAAATGGCACCTATCTATAACTCAAGCTTAGTTGTTTCTCCTAACTGCTTCAGTAAAAACAGCAAAATATTGCTTATAAATTTTCCTTTATTGATGGTGTTTTCTTTTCTTCGCTCTTATTTGTGGCAGTTCATGTGACTAGACAACATTCTCTTGTTTCTGTTTCTAGAAAGTGCAGTTCAATTCATCTGTCATGTCTTTTTCTACTGCCACAGTCACCCAAATATTATCTGTCACTAGAATCTAAACTCTTTGAAGAAGAGAAAGTTCATTTGATCTTGGGTATCTTAACACATACACAAATATATACACAAGACTGTATAGATATAAACATATAAACATACATATAATATACATAAATGTATGTACACATACAAAATATATATGCATTATATATATATATATACATTTATGTAGTGAAAAAAACATAAGATCAATTATACAGTCTATTTGAAATGAGAAATTTCCTTTTCAAAATCTTTTTTCCCTTTTAAGGTATTCTTAAAACAAAAAATTTCATACTATTTGAAAGAAACATTTTATTAAAGTTATAAAGTCTGATGTTATAATTTATACTGACTTCAACCTAAATTATTTATTTTTATTTTTTAATTTTTAAAAAGTTCTTTAAAATAGTAACTATTTCTTGTCAGTAGTGTCTCAAAAACAACAGGAAAATTCAATATGCAGTCACTAGGTATCTTAATATATTATGCAAAGTCAAGAATATTTTAGAATAAGAAAGAGACTTCCAAAGAATAAAATAGTATATTGTATAGTTTAATTATAATTTAAATTTTTTTCTGTAAAAAATGGCAATTTATTTAATAATTTTATATTTTATGTAAGCAAAGAATATATTTTTTTCTGAAAATATAAGCCATGTATTTTGTTTTCAATTCAGTGTTGTAAATGGCCCTTTCACCTCCAAATTAGAATAATTACATTTATTTATTAATATGACAAATAGATCCTCCCATTTTTCTGCATCAGCCTCGAGTTCATTTGTTAGCATTACAATCATAGAATGATTGAAAATTTACTGTTTCATATATGCCCATGAATGGTCAGACTCACCTATATGAAAACATAAGTCAGAGTAATTTTAACAATTTTTAAAAGGGAAATCAATTAATTATTCTTTTCACATTGTCAGGTTTTCTCCCATCTGTGCAAAAAATGAATTGGTGTCTTAAATCTAGAGGCAGCCAAAAATACAAGCCCACATATAACATCCTCCTTATGCAAATAGTGCATCTGCTGCTGTATGAGCAGGCCAAAGACTATTTCCAACTAGACTTATACACCCACAAAACTGAGGATTAAATCAATCAAAACCATATTCTACTAGAAATATAAAAAAAATCTTAATATATTCATGCAATATAATTATGTACAACTGGCTTATGAAGTGTTTTAATTACCCAGCACATCTGAATGCCAACTCATATTTTGACTACCAATAACCAATTGTCCACAAAAAAGAACTTTTCCTCTGCATTTCTATTAGTAGAATTTTTATTTTTTTTAAAAAATGTTTCAACATATTAAATACATTAACATTTTTTTCTCTTCTAAACATACTAAAACCTTTCCATTACTTAACTACCTAATTTGGAAATTAAATCAAGGGTAGCAAAATATGAGATTTTTCTTATATTTAAATATTTTATAGAACTAATTTATCCTTTTTGTATGAAGAAAATTTTTGGTTATAGATGTACTGTGCTTTATTTTAATTTTTTAAACATTTAAATAAAGTTCAAGATGTAAATGCAAATAATATTTCATTGTTTTAAAATGTATTTTACATAGGTTATCAAAAATAAGTCTTACAACCACTGTATGAAGAAAATAGATTCATTTACTTTTTTTGTTTTACCACTTGGCAAATGGCAAACACGCTCTTTCAGTAAATGATGTAGTTTAAGTGAAAATGAAGTTTCCTGAATTCAGAAACAATAACTTAAACTATGCTGTATGAAGCCACTAGGTTTGTTCAACTTTGTTTGTAAATTTGTTTATGTGCTGACTTAATAACTACAAATTAGTTAATGTCTATTAGTTAACAATAAGTAATTATTTTAAATTATTCATATAATAAATTATTCATAGGAGAAAAAGATTCTAGTGCTTACTTTGGTCATGGACATTGTTCAGTAACAAACTATGTTAATGATCACTAGATTATATAATTTACAAAAATTTCATTTTTGTTGACTTCCCCTTAAAAGTGATTTATATTTTATCTCTTCAAATTTATAAGACTACTTACTACAATTGTTCTTTACCTAAGAGCATAACACTTTTACACCAATAACTGACAAGACTCAATAGAAGTACAGCAATTAAAAATATTATACTTTGTAATAAAATAATATATATACACTTTTGAAAAATAGAGGTGTGATTTTCCCCTCCATCTTAAACTAGGATATACAGCCATATTTTATCTCCAACATTCAAAATCACTTCTCTAATTTAAATTGCAAGTAAATAGTAAAAACATGTTTCTACACATGCCAAACATTTTTAACTATTTTTTCTCATGTTTATAATTTTTACATTTTAATTTTATATACTTACCTTTTACACAGATAAAAATTTTCAGGCTTCAACATTTGAAAGTTGCACAATAATATACCATAGAAAGTCTTGCTCCAGGTTATGTTCCCCAGATATTTCATTGCATAGAGGCAACCAAATTCATTAGGTTTTCTAACAATAGACATTTGAAAATATATTATACATATCCAAGACAATATATTTATTTCCTTTCCTCCCTCTTAATATACAAATGGCCTATAGTAGTTACAGTTTGAGAATATTTTGTTTTTTTTAAAATTTTTATATTGTTATGTTAATCACCATATATTACATCATTAGTTTTTGATGTAATGTCCCATGATTCATTGTTTGTGCATAACAGCCAGTGCTCCATGCAGAACGTGCCCTCTTTAATACCCATCACAGGGTAACCCATCCCCCCACCCCATGCCCTCTAGAACCCTGAATTTGTTTTTCAGTCTATCGCCTCTCATGGTTCATCTCCCCCTCTGATTTACCCCCTTCATTCTTCTCCACCTGCTATCTACTTTTTTTTTTCTTAACATATATTGCATTATTTGTTTCAGCGGTACAGATCTGTGATTCAACAGTCTTGCACAATTCACAGCGCTCACCATAGCACACCCTCCCGAATGTCTATCACCCAGCCACCCCATCCCTCCCACACCCCCACCACTCCAGCAATCCTCAGTTTGTTTCCTGAGATTAAGAATTCCTCATAACAGTGAGGTCATATGATATATGTCTTTCTCTGATTGACTTATTTCACTCAGCATAACACCTTCCAGTTCTATCCACGTTGTTGCAAATGGCAAGATCTCATTCCTTTTGATGGCTGCATAATATTCCATTGTGTATATATACCACCTCTTCTTTATCCATTTATCTGTTGATGGACATCTTGGCTCTTTCCACAGTTTGGCTATTGTGGACATTGCTGCTATAAACATTGGGGTGCATGTACCCCTTCGGATCCCTACATTTGTATCTTTGTGGTAAATACCCGGTAGTGAAATTGCTGGATGGCATGGTAGTTCTATTTCAACTGTTTGAGGACCTACATACTGTTTCCAGAGTGGTTGCACCAGCTTGCATTCCCACCAACAGCGTAGGAGGGTTCCCCTTTCTCCGCTTCCCCGCCACCATCTGTCGTTTCCTGAGTTGTTAATTTTAGCCATTCTGACTGGTGTGAGGTGGTATCTCATTGATGTTTTGATTTGGATTTCCCTGATGTCGAGCGATGTTGAGCACTTTTTCATGTGTCTGTTGGCCATTTTGGATGTCTTCTTTGGAAAAATGTCTGTTCATGTCTTCTGCCCATTTCTTGATTGGATTATTTGTTCTTTGGGTGTTGAGTTTGATAAGTTCTTTATAGATTTTGGATGCTAGCCCTTTATCTGATATGTCATTTACAAATATTTTCTCCCATTCTGTCGGTTGTCTTTTGGTTTTGTGGACTGTTTCTTTTGCTGTGCAAAAGCTTTTTACCTTGATGAAATCCCAATAGTTCATTTTTGCCCTTGCTTCCGTTGCCTTTGGCGATGTTTCTAGGAAGAAGTTGCTGCGGCTGAGGTCAAAAAGGTTTCTGCCTGTGTTCTCCTTTAGGATTTTGATGGACTACTGTTTCACATCTAGGTCTTTCAACCATTTGTAGTCTATTTTTGTATGTGGTGTAAGGAATTGGTCGAGTTTCATTCTTCTGCATGTGGCTGTCCAATTTCCCCAACACCATTTGTTGAAGAGACTGTCTTTTTTCCATTGGACATTCTTTCCTGCTTTGTCAAAGATGAGTTGACAATAGAGTTGAGGGTCCATTTCTGGGCTCTCGATTCTGTTCCATTGATCTATGTGTCTGTTTTTGTGTCAGTACCATATTGTCTTCATGATGACAGCTTTGTAATAGAGCTGGAAGTCCGGAGTTTTGATGCCGCCAGCTTTGCTTTTTTTTTTTTCAACATTCCTCTGGCTATTCGGGGTCTCTTCTGGTCCATACAAATTTTAGGATTATTTGTTCCCTTTTTTGAAAAAAGTGGATGGTATTTTGATGGGGATTACTTTGAGTGTGTAGATTGCTCTAGGTAGCATTGACATCTTCACAATGTTTATTCTTTCAATCCATGAGCATGGAACGTTTTTCCATTTCTTTGTGTCTTCTTCAATTCCTTTCATGAGTATTGTATAGTTTTCTGAGTGCAGATCCTTTGTCTCTTTGGTTAAATTTATTCCTAGGTATCTTATGGTTTTGGGTGCAATTGTAAATGGGATTGAATTCTTAATTTTCTCTCTTCTGTCTTGTTGTTGGTGTATAGGAATGCCACTGATTTCTGTGCATTGATTTTATATCCTGCCACTTTACTGAATTCCTGTATGAGTTCTAGCTGTTTTGGGGTGGAGTCTTTTGGGTTTTCCACATAAAGTATCATACCTGCAAAGAGTGAGAGTTTGACTTCCTCCTTGCCGATTTGATGCCTTTGATTTCTTTTTGGTGTCTGGTTGCTGTGGCTAGGACTTCTAATATTATGTTGAATAGCTGTGGTGATAGTGGACATCCCTGCCGCGTTCCTGACCTTAGGGGGAAAGCTCTCAGCTTTTCCCCGTTGAGAATGATATTTGCTGTAGGTTTTTCATAGATGGCTTTTATGATATTGAGGTATGTACCTTCTATCCCTATACTCTGAAGAGTTTTGATCAAGAAACGATGCTGTACTTTGTCAAATGCTTTTTCTGCATCTATTGAGAGGATCATATGATTCTTGTTCTTTCTTTTGTTAATATAGTGTATCACGTTGATTTATTTGTGGTTGTTGAACCAACCTTGCAGCCCAGGGATAAATCCCACTTGGTCATGGTGAATAACCCTTTTAATGTACTCTTGGATCCTATTAGCTATTATTTTGGTGAGAATTTTTGCATCCATGTTCATCAAGGACATTGGTCTGTAATTCTCCTTTTTGATGGGGTCTTTGTCTGGTTTGGGGATCAAGGTAACAGTGGCCTCATAAAATGAGTTTGGAAGTTTTCCTTCCATTTCTATTTTTTGGAACAGTTTCAGGAGAATAGGTATTAATTCTTCTTTAAGTGTTTGGTAGAATTCCCCTGGGAAGCCATCTGACGCTGGGCTTTTGTGTGTTGGGAGATTTTTGATGACTGTGTCAATTTCCTTAGTGGTTATAGGTCTGTTCAGGTTTTCTATTTCTTCCTGGTTCAATTTTGATAGTTGATACATCTCTAGGAATGCCTCCATTTCTTCCAGGTTATCTAATTTGCTGGCATATAGTTGCTCATAATATGTTCTTATAATTGTTTGTATTTCTTAGGTGTTGGTTGTGATCTCTCCTCTTTCATTCATGATTTTGTTGATTTGGGTCATTTCTTTTTTCTTTTTCATAAGTCTGGCCAGGGGTTTATCAATCTTGTTAATTCTTTCAAAGAACCAGCTCCTAGTTTCGTTGATCTGTTCTACTGTTCTTTTGGTTTCTATTTCATTGATTTCTGCTCTGATCTTTATAATTTCTCTTCTCCTGCTGGGTTTAAGCTTTATTTGCTGTTTTTTCTCTACCTCCTTTAGGTGTGGGTTAGGTTGTATATTTGAGACCTTTCTTGTTTCTTGAGAAAGGCTTGTATTGCTATATACTTTCCTCTTAGGACTGCCTTTTCTGCATCCCAAAGATTTTGAACAGTTGTGTTTTCATTTTCATTGGTTTCCATGAATTTTTTTAATTCTTCTTTAATTTCCTGGTTCCCCATTCATTCTTTAGTAGGATGCTCATTAGCCTCCATGTATTTGAGTTCTTTCCAACTTTCTTCTTGTGATTGAGTTCTAGTTTCAAAGCATTGTGGTCTGAAAATATGCAGGGAATAATCCCACTCTTTTGGTACTGGTTGAGACCTGATTTGTGACCTAGGATGTGATCTATTCTGGAGAATGTTCCATGGGCACTAGAGAAGAATGTGTATTCCGTTGCTTTGGGATGGAATGTTCTGAATATGTCTGTGAAGTCCATTTGGTCCAGTGTGTCATTTAAAGTCTTTATGTCCTTGTTGATCTTTTGCTTAGATGATCTGTCCATTTCAGTCAGGGGTGTTTTAAGTCCCCCACTATTATTGTATTGTTCTCAATGTGTTTCTTTGCTTTTGTTATTAGTTGCCTTATGTCATTGGCTGGTCCCATGTTAGGGGCATAGATATTTAAATTGTTAGATCTTCTTGTTGGATAGACTCTTTAAGTAGGATATAGTGTCCTTCCTCATCTCTTATTACAGTCTTTGGTTTAAAATCCAATTTGTCTGATATAAGGATTGCTATGCCAGCTTTCTTTTGGTGTCCATTAGCATGGTACATGGTTTTCCACTCCCTCACTTTCAATGTGGGGGTGTCTTTGGGTCTAAAATGAGTCTCTTGCAGACAGCATATCGATGGGTCTTGTTTTTTAATCCAATCTGATAGCCTGTGTCTTTTGATTGGGGCATTTAGCCCATTTACATTCAGGGTAACTATTGAAAGGTATGAATTTAGTGTCATTGTATTGCCTGTAAGGTGACTGTGACTGTATATTGTCTGTGTTCCTTTCTGATCTATGGTGCTTTTAGGCTCTCTCTTTGCTTAGAGGACCCCTTTCAATATTTCTTGGAGGGCTGGTTTCGTGTTTGCAAATTCCTTTAGTTTTTGTTTGTCCTGGAAGCTTTTAGCTCTCCTTCTAATTTCAATGACAGCCTAGCTGGATATAGTACTCTTGGCTGCATATTTTTCTCATTTAGTGCTCTGAAGATATCATGCCAGTCCTTTCTGACCTGCCAGGTCTCTGCGGATAGGTCTGTTGCCAATCTAATGTTTCTACCATTGTAGGTTATATATGTCTTCTCCCGAGCTGCTCTCAATATTTTCTTTGTCTCTGAGACTCGTAAGTTTTACTCTTAGATGTCGGGGTGTTGACCTATTTTTATTGATTTTGAGAGGGGTTCTCTCTGCCTCCTGGATTTTGATGCCTGTTTCCTTCCCCACATCAGGGAAGTTCTCTGCTATAATTTGCTCCAATATACCTTCTGCCCCTCTCTCTCTTTCTTCTTCTTCTGAGATCCCAATTATTCTAATGTTGTTTCATATTATGGTATCACTTATCTTTCGAATTTTGCCCTTCTGATCCAGTAGTTGTTTATCTCTCTCTTTCTCAGCTTCTTTATTTTCCATCATTTGGCCTTCTATGTCACTGATTCTCTCTTCTGCCTCATTTATCCTAGCAGGTAGTGCCCCCATTTTTGATTGCACCTCATTAATAGTCTTTTTGATTTTGACTTGGTTAGATTTTAGTTCTTTTATTTCTCCAGGAAGGGTGTCTCTAATAATTTCCATGCTTTTTTCAAGCCCAGCTAGTATCTTTAAAATCATGATTCTTAACTCTAGGTCTGACATCATACTAATGTCTGCATTGAGTAGGTCCCTGGCAGATGGTACTACCTCTTGTTCTTTTTGCTGAGGTGATTTTTTTCGTCTTGTCATTTTGTCCAGAGGAGAATAGATGAATGAGAGAACAAAATGCTAACAGGTTAACCACGTCCCCAGCGAATATACTCTAAACAAATCAGAAAAGACCTGAAACCAGGGGAAAAGAAAGGGAAAGAAAGAAAAAAGAAAGAGGAAAAAAAAGAAAAAGAAAAAGATAAAAACAAACAAAAACAGAACAAAACAAAAAAAATAGAATATGATCAAATATCGTTAGGCTAATGCATAGATCAGTGCCACACACTAGATTTTGGGTAATTTTGGTCTGTTAGAAGAAAGTGCCTCCTAAAATTTTAAAGAAAGAAAGACATATATGTACATAATAAGGGTTGATACAAGGAAGGGATGGAAGATGACTGTAAAGATGAAAATTAAAAAGATATAAAAAATATAAAAGGAATTGATAAGAAGTTGTTTGAAAAAAGAAAGAAGATTTTAAAAAAAAGGGAGAGAATGTGATCAGGCAGGAGACTAGAACAAAGCCATACACTAGTGATTTAGGGTATATTTTGATCTGTTAGAAGGAAGTGTATCTCAAAATTTTAAAGAGAGAACAACATATATATATATTATATATATATTATATATATATATATATAATATATATATGCCAAAAATAAGGGTAACTGCTATGAAGGGATAGAATATGACTCTAAAATGAAAAATAATTTTTTTTTAAAAGGAATTGATAAGATGTTGGTTGAAAAAGGGAAAAAGAAAAATTAAAAAAAAAACAGTTAAAAAATTAACTTTGAAAAACTAATGAATCATGGTGAAAAAGCCATGAATTCTATGTGCAGTATTCCCTAGCGCTGGCGTTCTCCTGTTCTCCTTGATCGGTAAACTTGGTCTTGGCTGGCTGTTCCTGCTGATCTTCTGGGGGAGGGGCCTGTTTCCATGGTTCCCAAATGTCCTTGCAGGAGGTGGAATTGCCCCACCTTTGTCTGTCCGGGCTAAGCAATCTGCTCAGATTTGCTATTGGGAGATTTTGTTCCCTGCAAGCTCTTGGTACAGCTTTGGAGGCCAAGAGTGAAAATAGTGGCCTCCCAATCTCCGCCCCGGAGGAGCCGAGTACTCGGGGGCCCCGCTCCTCAGTGTGCTCCCAGAGAAAAGCAGTCAATCACTCCCATCTCCCCGGTCTCCGGCCACACTCCGTGCTCACCTGGCCTGTGACCGAGCGTTTCTATCTCTGGCACCCGATCCCTGTGGAGTCTCAAAACCCAGCAGAGCCCCGTGGTGTGCTCCCGCGCCGCTCCTCCTGGGGGAGGAAGGGGAGTCTCCCCGGATCTGCCGCTTGTTGGGTCCCTGCTGGAGGAGCAGTGGCCCGACTGGGCCGCAGATCACAGTTTATGGCAATCCCGAGCTGACAGCCCACGCCTCGGCTCTGTCTTTGCAGCTGGCTTCCCCGCTCTGATACCCGGGAGCTCTGCCGCACTCAGGCACCCCCGGGCTTTCTGTGACCCCGAGAGTCCTGAGACCACACTGTCCCGAGAGGGTTCCACCTCTGCTTAGCCACTGGAGTGACTTCCCTCAGTGGAGTCAACTTCTAAAAGTTCTGATTTTGTGCTCCTTGGCTCTATCACTTGCCAGAAGCGGCTGACGGAGGCCCCCACCCCGGCCGTCTATCCTCCCGAATATCGCCTCGGATTCACTTCTCTGCACGTCCTACCTTCCAGTAAGTGGTCGCTTTTCTGTTCAGAGAGTTGTTGCTATTCTTTTCTTCGATCTCCTATTGAGTTCATAGGTGTTCAGAATGGTTTGATCCCTATTCAGCTGAATTCCTGAGACCAGACGAAATCCAGGTCTCCTACTCCTCCACCATCATCCTCCGCTCCCTGAGAATATTTTGCTTTTTAATAATTTGGCATTTATCTTAGCGATCAATTGACATCAGTATACACATTCCTCATTATTTTTTTTCAGATTCATAGAAGTTCTATGGATGTGTCATGTCCAAAATTGTTTTCAGGGTGTGCCATTATTACCCATTAAGTTGCAAAACCCAGAATCAAATGCTGATTTATTAATCCAGTTCAAAATAATCTTTTAACCAAACTGTTCAGATAGGCTCTTAAGTTTTCTTCCTCCTTGCTCCCCAGAAAATTTATTCTTTTTCCCTAAGAGTAATTGTTTAGAACCCTAAGACAATCATGTCACTTCTCTGTTTCAAGTTATATGGCTCTCGTTGTTCCTGCTTAAACTTTTCACCTTGTTACCTATTTTTCTTGTACTTTTTCTAAGCTGCAGCCACAATACCATACTTAGTTGTTGTTTATAAAGCAACCATGCTCTATTTTAGGTGTTGGGAATATCAAAGAGAACAAAACAAAGTTCCACTTTTCATAATCCCTATGCCCACAAGGGGAAAGATAGAAAGTAATGTAAAAAACATATGTCAAGTGATGAAAAGTGCTAAGCGTGAGAATAAAGAAGATCAAGGACATGAAGTGATAATAAAAGGTAAAAAAAAAAAATGAAAGAGAGAGAGAGGAAGGAAGGAAGGTAGGAAGGAGGGATGATCAAGTATTAAATGTGGCTGATAAGGACAAGAAAATGAAGGCAAAGAAATGACTATTTGATTAAACAATGTAGAAGACTATGGTGATGTTGGAAAGCACAGCGTGCCTGAAATGATAGGAATAGAAGCCTGATTAAGTGGGTTCAATATAGGAATGGAGAAACAGAAGTAGAAACAGAAACAGAAACAAAATTCACATGATTCATTCCAGGATTTTTTACTGTAAGGTAAAAAATGGGTTTGTAACTAAGGAGAGAAAAGTGACAATCTCTAGGTATGGTTTCTGTTCCCTTTATTTCTATCAGTTTTTGCTTTATGTATCCTGAAGTGCTGCTACAAGGTGTATAAATATTTATGATTATTATGTCTTCTTGATTCATTTACCCTTTTGTCATTCTAAAATGTCTCTTGTTACGTCCATGTCTTGAAGTCTTCTGCATCTAATAATAATAAGGCCATCCCAAACCTTCTTATGCTTACTATTTGTGAATTAATCTGGTCTGAAAATATTTCCCTTTTAGTTAAACAGAATATAAGTGAATATATGATTCTTTTCATGCCACAATGGTAAAGGTGAATACTTGCAATAAAGGCCATATGGCCTTAAAATATTTACTCTCTGATTCCTTACTGAATGAATTTGCTGACCTTTACTTTAAAGAATGCTGAATTTTGTTCTGTAGAGCAGTTAAATTATTACTGGATCATTTTAATCATGTAAGGCTTGGTTTTATGCTTTGTTAAGGCAAACAGGTCTATTTCTGTTTTGTGCTTACTACTGTGTTGGCCCTTTTTCTAGGACATACTTCTTAAAGTAAACCTCTCTTGGAGCTTCAGTGGAATACCTGAAGTCCTCAGTGAGGTCCCATGAATGTCTAGCTGAGCTGGAACTTAAGCCTCTCCAGAAGTACATTGGATGGTGTATCTGTTTAGTCTTTAGCTGTTTAGCAGCTACAATGTTGTACTTTAAAAAGTCTTACCTGTGCGGTCTGGATGTGCAGTCGGACCTCAGCTCAGGGTTAGAGGGGAACAAGATGCACAAAAGCCTGCATGGGTGTTTATAGTAGGTTTGTCTTGGGGCACCCGGGTAGTTCAGATGGTTAAGCATCTGCCTTCGGCTCAGGTCATGATCCCAGGGTCCTGGGATCGAGTACCACATCGGGCTCCCTGCTCAGAAGGGGGCCTGCTTCTTCCTCTCCCTCTGCTGTTCCCCCTGCTTGTGCTCTTTCACTCTCTCTGTCAAATAAATAAACAAATAAAATCTTTAAAAAAATTATAGTAGGATTGTCTATAATTGCCAAAACTTGAAAGCAATCAAGACATTCTTCAGTAAGTGAATGGACAAATAAACTATAGTTCATTCAGACAATGGAATAGTAATCCATGCTAAAAAGAAATGAACTGTCAAGACATGAAAAGACATGGAGGAGTCTTTAAATGCATATTACTAAGTGAAAAAGCCAATCTTGAAAGTCTACCTGCCCTATGATTCAAACTATATGACACTTTGGAAAAGGTAAAACTATAGAGACAATAAAAAGATCACTGGTTGTCAGGGATTAGGAGTGAAGGAGGGATGAATATCTGGAGCACAGAGAATTTTGAGAGCACTGAATCTATTCTGTATGGTATTATAATCATGCATACATATCATTATACATTTGTCCAAACCCATAAAAAGGACAACACCAAGAGTGAACCCTAATGTAAACTATGGACTTGGGTGATAATGATGTGTCTATGTAGATTCTACTGTGACAAATACACCATTCTGGTGGAGGATGTTGGTAATGAAGGAGGCTGTATAAGAGTGGAGTAAGGAGTATATGGAAAATATGTGTACCTTCTCTCAATTTTGTTGTGAACCTACGTCACACCCATTTTTTTTAAATGAATGTGACAGAAAACATATTGTTAGGTTCTTGGTGTTTCTCTTATTTCTACTTCCAGTTTCTCATCATCATGCTGCATTTCTGCCCTTGGGATCCATAGGATACTTGTAAATATTCTTATTGAAATGTCCCATTTTGCTTTAGCTGTGTTCACTGGTTTACTCTTACCTGCAACTAAACTCCCAACTAATACGAGTCTCTTAGACTATATAATTGAGAAGACTAGTGGCCTCGGATTTGATCAGTGCCCCAAACAGTTTTTGGTTCATGGTGTATATTTCTAAAGTTACTGACCTTAGCATCCTGCCACAGCAAATATACACCTTTCTGCCTTACCTCTTACTCATCATTGCTTGGGCCTCAGACTGTAACTACAGGTAATAAATATTAAAAAAACATTGTACTATTTCAAAGATGACTGACTTTCATAGAACTGGATACTATGTCCGTCTATCTGTCTCTCTCTCTCAATCTCTTTCTCTCTTTTGTAGAAGATATTTTACCAAAAGACTTTAATGAATACTAACAGTAACCTGAAACTATCATTCTTCTCTCTAATTTTGTTATACAAAGCAACATGTTTTTACTCTGAGGGGCTTATGGTATTTAACACGATATCTCTAAATAATACCATCATACTGTACTTATTTCTTTATGTATGTATTTATTTGCTTGTTTATTTTGTATTTTATGTATTAGTGTCTTGCTTTATAAAATGAGGATGTATCTTAAAAACAGAACATTTGCCCTGCTGCCTACACTCTCCCAACCCTAACATCATAGATTGATCGCTTTTTCTTCTCCATAGTTAACTTCTGTAACTTTAAGAAATATAAACACATTTTTATAAATGTTATAATCTGCAGACAGACTATGTTGACTCCTTGTTTATAAAATGAAGATATTAACACCTAACTCTACAAATGTGTCCCATTCCAACTTTCACCTCCAAACGGCAGTTATCCATACTTTTAATTGTGTACTGTCAGCACAGATACTCAAATGAATGTTTCTTCTACAACCATATTAAAATTACTATATTTTGTCTTCGGAAAACCCCAAAACCCCAAAATATTAAAATTCAACCTACAATGTCCATTTATTATAATTACATAAATAATATTAATTGTAGGGTTACTTTATAAAAGGATAGTATTTCTTTTTTTGTGTTAATTTTTTATAAGTTCTATAGAAATGTAATTCATATTCACTGATAAAATTCACTGATTTAAAGTAGGTATGTTTTTTCACATATTTACAAATTTGTGCACCATCTCCACAATCAACTTAGGAACATTTGTATCTCTCCAAAAAGAAATCTTGTACCCATTAGCAGTGACTCCCATTTTTTTCATCCTCTCTAGCTCTAAGCAATTTAGTTTCTGTCTCTATGGATTTGCATATATTATATATTTCATAGAAATGCAATCATACAGTAGGAGGTGGTTTGTGATTGGTTTCTTTCACTTAGCTTTAGATTTTCAAGGCTTATTTATGTTTTAACACTTCATTTTTAAATACAGAATAATATTTAATTTTATGGATATACCATATTTCATTTACTCAGTCATCAGTTGATGGACATATGTGTATGTCCACCTTTTGAATATTGTGAATACTGCTACTGCAAACATTGTGTTAAGGTTGTGTGTGTGTGTGTGTGTGTGTGCGTGTGTGTGTGTGTGTTTATTTCTCTTTGGAGTGGCATTTCTGAGTCCTATGGTAACCCTATGTGAATTTTTCAGAAGATGTCAGACTGTTTCCAAAGTAGCTATACCATTTTAAATTTCCTCCAGCAATGTCTAAAGCCTCCAATTTCTCCATATTCTCAGCAGCGCTTGGCATCATCTATCTTTTTGATTACAGTCATACTAGTGGTGCTTGAAGTGGTCTCTCACTGTGGTTTTTTTAAAGATTTTATTTACTTATTTTGAGAGAAAGAGAGACAGAGGGAGAGAGAGGGAGAGAGAGAGCACAAGCAGGGGGAGATGCAGAGGGAGAGCAAGATTCCCACTGAGCAGGGAGCCCAACGCAGGACCTGATCCCAAGATCCCAGGATCATGACCTGAGCTGAAGGCAGAAGCTTCACCGACTGAGCCACCCAGGAGCCCCTCTCACTGTGGTTTTGATATGTGTTTCTCTCATGACTGATTATATTCTTGTTTGGTGAAATTTCTACTCATATGCTTTTGTTGATGTCCAATTTACCTATTTTTTTCCATTACTACTTTTGCTTTTGGTGGTATGGTTAAGAAAGAATTACTTATACAAGGTCATGGGAATTTATGCTGACATTTTCTTATAGAATTTTTATAGTTTTAGATCTTAAATTTAGGTCCTTGAATTATTTTGTGTTATTCTTTGTTATTTTTGTAATGCTGTGATGTATGGATCCAACTTAATTCTTTTGCATGTAGATATCCAGTTCTTCTAGTTGGTTTGATGAAAAAAAATATTCTTTCTTCATTGTATTGTCATGGTGTTCTTGCTGAAATTTAATTGACTATTAATGTGAGGGCAAGGATGCAGAGAAAGGGGAACCCTCCTGCGTTGGTGGGAATGCAAACTGGTACAGCCACTCTGGAAAACAGTATGGAGGTTCCTCAAAAAGTTGAAAATAGAACTGCCCTATGATCCATCAATTGAACTACTAGGTATTTACCCAAAGGATACAAAAATACTGATCCAAAGGGACACATGCACCCCAATGTTTATAGTAGTTTTATCAACAATAGCCAAATTATGGAAAGAGCCCAAATGTCCATTGACTGATGAATGGATAATGAAGGTATGGTACATACACATATGTGTGCGCACATGCGCACACATACACGCTGGCATATTACTCTGCCAATAAAAAGAATGAAATCTTACCATTTGCAATGATGTGGATGGAGTTGGAGTGTATTATGCTAAGCAAAATGAGTCAGTCAAAGAAAGACAAATACCATATGATTTCACTCATATGTAGAATTTAAGAAAGTAGGCAAACATATGGAAGAGGAAAAAGAGAGAGAGAGAGAAACCATAACAGTTTTAACGATAGAGAACCAACTGAGTGTTGATGGAAGGAGGGGGTGGGAGGATGGGTTAAATGGGTGATGGGTATTAAGGAAGGCATTTGTCATGTTAAGCACTGAGTGTTGTATGTAAGTGATGAATTGCTAAATGCTACTCCTGAAAACAATACGACACTATACGTTAACTAACTAGAATGTATTAAAAAAAGAAAGATAAAAAGAAATGTGAAAGTTTATTTCTGGACTCTTAATTCTAATGCATTAATCTACATGTCTATCTTTATGCTAGTAAAATAAAATCTTTATCACTGCAGTTGTGATGCCTGGGTTAAATCCCACTTGGTCATGGTATGAATTACTGTTCATGTGCAGTTGGATTTGGTTTGTTATTACTTTGTTGCAATTTTTACATCAACAATTATGAGATATTGGTCTATAGTTTTCTCATTAGGTTTTGACATCTGTGTAATACTGGCTTCATAAAATAACTATTCCTTCTTTTCGGGGGGGGAGATTTTGTAAAAAAAATTGTTATTAACCCTTCCTTACCTGTTTCACAGAATTCACCGGTGAAGACATCTTGGTCTGGATGTGCTTTTGTGGAAAGTTTTTTTTAAATTATTAATTCAATCTCTTAAATGTTTTAGGTCTATTTATAATTTTGAAATCCTGAAACAGTATTGGCAGTTTACATTTTTCTAATAATTGTACTATTTATTACAGTGTAATGTTAGTTTCAGGTATACAATTAAGTGATTCAACACCTACATACAACACTGGTGCTCATCACAACAAGTGCCCTCCTTAATCCCCATCATCTATTTTACCCATGCCCCCACCCACCTCCCCTCCAGCAACTCTGTTTGTTCTCTATTGTTGAGTCTGTTTCTTGGCTTGTCTCTCTCTCTCTTCCCCTCCCTTTTGTTCATTTGTTTTGTTTCTTAAATTCCACATATGAGTGAAATCATATGGTGTTTGTGTTTCTCTGACTTACTTTGCTTAGTATAATACATTCTAGCTCCATCCACGTTATTGCAAACGGTAAGATTTCATTATTTTTGATGTTTAATATTCCATTGTATGTATATATACCACCTCTTTATCCATTCATCAGTGGATGTACACTTGGGAAATTTCCATGATTTAGCTATTGTAGATAATGCTGCTGTAAACATTGGGGTGCATGTATGCCTTTGAATTAGTATTTTTATTTTCTCAGGGTAAATACCTGGTAGTGCCATTGCTGGATCATAGGATGGTTTTATTTTTAATTTTCTGAGGAACCTCCATACTGTTTTCCAAAGTGGCTGCACCAGTTTGCATTCCCACCAACAATGTAAGAGGGCTTGCCTTTCTCCACATCCTTGCTAACACATTTTCTTTCTTGTGTTGTTGATTTTAGCCATTCTGACAGGTGTGAGGTGATATCTCATTGTAATTTTGAAAGTTGTGCTGTCTATAAGATTGTTTGTAGATGGCTTTTTTTTCCTTCGATTTTTAAAATATCAAATTCTACTGTCTTCTGCCTCCACTATTGCTCCCGTTCTTTTTTTTTTTTTCCTCCACTATTTCTGATGAGGTGTTAGCTGTTAATTTCATTGGGAGTTCATTATACTTGATATGCCAGTTATTAGTTTATTTTATTGATTTCAAAATTGTTCTTTTTCTTTGATCTTTTTACCATAATGCGTAATTACTTTTTATTTTTTTATGTAGAAACTTCCTGTTTGGAATCATTAATCATCACACTATGCTCTGGATTGTTACCCTTTAAGCGTGTTGCCCCCGTTTTGGGAACTCCACAGATGTCTTGCCTCAAAGTCATTGTTTTCTTGGTTACATATCCTCCTTCTATCTTATCTTATTTGTGTTCTATTTTATAAAGAAGTTCTTTGAATTTGGTATTTAGTGTGGAAGATAAAATGCTTAAATCCATAACTGGTTAGAATATTATTTCCAACAACTGATTAGCCTGGCAATTGCCCTCTGATTATATCCTCTTGTCTCTTCTGCTAAACACTATCTTGAGATTTATGTTAATAATTTTCTTGTGCTTTTATAATTTTGCATTGATATAAATACCCTTAAGCAATGTATTGCTTCATAAATACTATTTTGAACACTAAATAAGTGGAATAATGCTTGGTGAATTTTTCTGTGACATTTTTATTCAACATTATGATTTTTAAATATATACATGTAGGTGTGTGTGGTTTTCTTCATTATGCACTGATGTGTACTATTCCATTTTGTATCTTCATCATGATTTATTTATTGTAGACTCAATAGAGACTTTTTCAAGTTTCCTTATGTTATAAAAAATGATGCTTTGAATAATGAATAATGTTATGCTGTCTTCCATTACACATTTTTAATCATTCCTTGAGTATTATATTCATAGGTGGAATTGCTGGGATATTAAGTTATATTCATATTGAACTTTACTGGGTATCTTAGTCAGGCTTCTTTGAAAATCAGAGCCTGAAGCAATGATTATAATATTAACATTTAATGGGAGATGTGACAGCCCTGGACAGTTATGGTAAAGGCAAAAGCATAAAGAATGATGTCAAGTTGCACATACATTGTTGCCTACTTCTTTTTTTTTTTTAAGATATTATTCACTTATTTGAGAGAGAGAGCACGAGTGGGGAGGAAGGGCAGAAGGGAGAGGAAGAAGCAGACTTCCTGCTGAGCAGGGAGCCTGACACACAGGACGCCATCCCTGAGATCACGACCTGAGTCTAAGGCAGATGTTTAACTGACTGAGCCACCCAGGTGCCCCTGTTGCCTACTGCTTTAAAAATGTAACAAAAATCGGGTGGCTCAGTTGTTGAACGTCTGCCTTCCGCTCGGGTCGTGATCCCAGGATCCTGAGATCGAGCCCCACATCGGGCTCTCTGCTTGGCGGGAAGCCTGCCTCTCCCTCTCCCACTCCCCCTGCTTGTGTTCCCTCTCTCACTGTGTCTCTCTCTGTCAAATAAATAAATAAAATCTTTAAAAAAATGTAACAAAAATTCATAGCAGGTGTCTCAGCATGTTCTCTGCAAATTATTTAGAAATGTTTAACAGAACTTGGGAGTATACTTGGTAACACTCTGACCATGAAAAATGAGTCTGTTGTTTCATAACCTCATCAACACATTTTAAAAATTACCTTTTAATTATTTTTTAATCAAAACAAAACCCTTTTACTCTTTGCTAACAATTCATTTAAAAGTTACTCACAATATCACAAGAAATATGAAATATGAAAGGCAGGAATAGAAACACAAGTTACTCTGGTGATTACTGTTCAACAAATAACCATCACTGTGTAATGCTTACAAAAAATAGGTGTATACTGCAATATATATTAAAAATATTTATCAAAAACCCCTGGATTTTTGTTAACTGAATTATGTATGATCCCTCCTGTTTTTACCTTCAATTTTGAGTAATATATAATTTGAGACTTGTTTAAGAGGAAAAAAAAGAGATAAATATACTAATGTATTTAAACTATGGTGAATTAAGTAGAAGAAAATTCCTGGCACATCATAGCCATCTCAGAGAAGCAATCAGGTTAGGATCATTAGTCAAATACATTCCCCCCCCCCCCCAGGACCAAGAGTTTGTTTTACCAAAGTTAGAACTAGAAAGAAAAGAAGTACATATTTTAGTCATTTTGTCTTCTCTCTCTCCCTATATCCTCCCACATTCTTTTCTCTTTCTCCTGGTGATGTTATTTTATGAATGGCTCTTTTTAAATGTCATGCTCACACCTGGCCTTAATTCCCTAGATAAAATCTTCACAGAATAAGATGAAACACTTTATTTTCTTGTCCTAAACATAATAGGGTTACTGACTACCATATGGACTATTTATTGAATTCCTACTATTTGACAATCTCTATGTTAGAAGCATTTGTTGACTGTATAATCAAACTCACTCACCATTGTGATGGGTTGGAAACAAAATTTTGAAATGCTACAATACTCATGCTTTTTTGTGTATAGCAAATACCCAGAATATTGTTAACAATGTCTTCACAACACATATACTTTTACATGAACATAACATGTGTACATGGCACAGGGTACACAGCACAGACTAAGGAGGAAATCTCCACTGTTCTGCTACTAGTTCTCCAGCCCTTTGCCTAAGAAATCATATCTGTGATATCCAGTGTTTCTAATGACTTTTTAAGTCAAGAAATTTTTGTTCATATATATCTAATTTTTACATAGTCTACTTTTCCTTAATTTTCAAGATATCAGTGATTAAACACAGGACCTCATTACATTTATCAAAATACTCCAAGGCTATATTTAGCTTAACATATATTGCCCAAAACATTTTTATTATAAAACAACAACAAAAAAGAATACATTTTCATCAATTAGATTATTCAGTAAAATGAACTACAAAATGAACAATGATACAACCCTAAGGCAAGAATGAAGTTTTAATATTTATTAGATTCTCTAGACAATTTAAATAAGAATATTTAATAAATGCAATTAAAAATAAAAAAACAGATAAATAAAAGTTAAGAATGGGGGAAAATAGATGAATGTAAGTGTAGCAGACTTATTTTCTTTTTTTCCCAAGTTTTTATTTAATTTCCTGCTAGTTAACATACAGTGCAATATTAGTTTCAGGTGTAGAATTTAGTGCTTCACCCCTACATACAACACTGGGTAGAGCTATTTTCATATCAAGGACACACATATAATCATATTGCTATATGCTAAGTATTTTGAAAATCTTGACAAAATTTCTATGTAAATAAACTAACAAATTGATTTAAGAAGTATGTGCAGTGATGGGTTTGTTAATTAACTCAATGTGGGGAATACTTTTACAATGTATATATATATATATATATATATATATCAATTCATCACATTGTACATTTTGAATATCTTACAATTTTATTTGTCAGTTATACCGTAATAAAGTGGGGGGGCAGTGTAGAGGGAAGTAATAGAAAGACTTATGTACTTGAAAGTCAGCAACTTTAATTTTACAAGGAAACTTTATTTTACTGTAACTTTGTTTTTATAAGGAAAATTCAAGGAGTTTAAAACTTTAAATTCCTAAATTTTCTAATATTTATTAGAAATTTTAATAACCCAGAATTATTTCTACCATCTAAAATTTTTTATATTACTTCAATATGATTTGAATACTAATTAATGCTTTTGAAATATATTCAAATCATAAAAGATGAAAATTGATAAATTTATTAAAATTTATCATTGATATAAAAAACTCACAAACAAGAAAAAGTAGATAAATCACTTATGAATATATAAGTAAATTTTCAAATAAGTATTTGCAAATATATATACTTGCAGCTATCTAACACATAGAGAAATATATCAAATATATTCTACAAAATATGATATGTATTGCAATATATTAAAAGACTAATAATATACTGAATAAGATGATGTTGTTTTTTTGTTTAGGATTAGATGAGTGGCTTAATATTAGAAAGTGTTTTCAAAATTTCATTTCTTTTGGGAAAATAATTATGGTTAGCATAACAAATGCTATTTGTGCATATAATTACATTGAACTATCTTTTTAATGGGAATCACTGACTAATATTGCCTCATGACCAAGAAATTCAGACATCTTTGTGCCGGGATTTAAGACCACTTAAATCAACATAACGTAGTTACTAAGACTGAGAACTGTGGCATGTCAGCATAGCTTCACTATTTATTCCAAGAAAGTGTTGTCCAGGGAGATAAGAATGCAAACCAATTTATAATATTTTCTTCATGAACATCCTTCAAACATTTATCCAGATACACCATTTGCTTATCAGGGAAAGTAGTTCTAAATTGCTCATATGAATAAATATTTTCCTTGTTAAAATTTGTTTCAACACCCACACCTCCTTGTTTGCCAATTTTCACTATATCTTGAATTTTTTCCAATCCAAATCCTGCCATGAAAGTCTCACTCTAAACTACTTCAGCTAGGAGCCCCAAATTCTATTTTCCACTTTTTTTTTCTCTTCTGAGATACCATTGAAAATTTGTTAAATAGTGTTTGTTCTCTTTTATGACTTAAAAGTTTTATTTGACAATTTTTTTTTTCCTGGTGCTTTTTAGGGGAGTTGACGATTGTTAGCTCTCATGAAGATTCCTTCACCACAATCAGAACTCTTGACATGAAAACATTGCTCTCCTAGTCTACTTTTTCCCCCTCCAGCTTTATTGAGGTTTAATTGACAAATAAAAATTGTATTTAAGGTATACAACATGATGTTTTGATATACCCATATATTGTGATTACCACAATCAAGCTCATTGACATATATATCACCTCATATAGTTACTTTGCATGTTTGAATGTGTATGAGTGCTGAGAACACTTAAGAATTACCCCCTAGCAAATTTTAAGTATATAACATAGTATTATTAACTATAGTCACCCCCATATTGTACATTGTCTCCAGAACTTACTGATCTTAAATAACTAAAACTTTGTACCATATGATCAACGTCTCCCCATTTACCCCACTCCACAACCCCTGGTAACCCACCATTCTACTCTCCACTTTTATGAGTTCAGTTTCTTTTGGATTCCGCGTGTAAGTGAGATCATGCGGTATTTGTCTTTCTATGTCAAGCTTATTCCACTCAGCATCATGTGCTTCAATTTCATCCGAGTCACAAACGGCAGGATTTCCTCCTTTTTAAATATTCCATTATATATTTTACTGTATGTGTGTGTGTGTGTGTATGCACACACATATATAATATATTTCATTGACAGATACTTATGTTGTTTCTATCTCTTGGCTATTGTAAATAATGCTACAATGAATATGGAAATATAGATATATCTTCAAGGTCCTGATTTTATTTCCTTTGGTATATATACAGAAGTAAAATTGCTGGATGATATAGTAGTTCTATTTTTTTTGAGGAAACACCATACTATTTTCTGTAATGGCTGTACAAATTTACATTTCTACCAACAGTGTATAAGTCTTCCCTTTTCTTCACACATTCATTAACACTTGCTATATCTTCTTGTCTTTTTGATAATGGCCTTCCTAAACTGGCAAAGTGTGTTATCTCATTGTGGTTTGATTTGCATTTCTCTGATGACCAGTTATGTTGAGCATCTTTTCACACATCTGTTGGCGCTTTGTTCTGAAACTACTGCTTTTGAGAAATGTCTATTCAAGCCCGTTGCCCAGTTTTTATGAGTTTTTTTTTAATTTTTTGCTATGAAGTTTTTGCATTCCTTATGTATTTTGAAAAACAATTTCTTATCAAAGGTATGGTTTGCAAATATTTTCTCTCATTCCATAGATTATCTCTTCACTCTGCTGATTGTTTCCTTTGCTATGCGGGAGTTTTTAGTTAAATGCAATTCTGCTTATCCATTTTTGCTTTTGTTGCCCATTCTATCAGGGTCATATCCAAAAAATCATTGCCCAGACCAATATCTAGAAGGTTTTTCTGTGTTTCCTTCTAATAGTTTTACAGTTTCAAGTCTTACATTTAAGTCTTTAAATTATATTGAGTTGATTTTTTTATATAATGTGAGATGAGTCCAGTTTAATTCTTCTGCATAAGGATATCCAATTTTCCCAGCACCATTTATTGTAGAGACTCTCCTTTCCCCATTGTGTGTTTTTAGAAACTTTGTCAAATATTAATTAACTATATGTGTATGGATTTATTTTTGTGTTCTGTTCTATTGGTCTATGTGACTGTTTTTATGCCAGTACTGTACTGCTTTGATTAATGTATCTTTGTAATATAATTTGAAATCAGAATGTATGATGCCTCCAGGTTTGTTTTTCTTGATCAAAATTGCTTTAGCTCTTTGGGGTCTTCTATAGTTCAATATGAATTGTAGGATTGCTTTTTTTTTCATTTCTGTGAAAAATGTCATTGGAATTTTGATAAGGATTGATTGCATTTAATCAGTACATCACTTTGAGGAGTGTGAACATTTTAAAAGTATTAATTCTTCCAACTTCTTAGGTTCTGTAAATTTCTCCAACCAGGGTCTCCTTCACTGAGAAACAACTCTTCACACCTTGTACTAGTTTTTATAATACTCCTATACTTTGAGTAAGGAAAACCAATGGAAGAAAGGAAAACTTTGTTCAGAACCTCAGGGCTATAAATAAAATATTCAATATTGACTTTCCTCTGGTATTGAATCCAAACACTGTTTTATCTTCAGGATCACTTGAGGCTATATGTTTTACAGTTGTAATTATGTATCATGCTTTAGTGACTCTTTAGATCAACATAGCTAATACCTGTTCATTATTTCTTGGCAAGTCACAGTATAACTGAAACCTCAATCTCAGAAGTTTCTGGGACAGTCTCATATTTTTTACAAACCACTAATAAGGAACTCAAACATCTCTGTAATTCTACATTTATCCGGTATATGGATGATCAATTGCTATTTTTAAAAAATGAGGTGAACTCTAAAATGGATTCCATTGATCTACTTAATATTTTATTTCAAAGAGACATAAAGTTTAAACCAAAAATAGTTATAATTTTCTAAAAACAAAATACATTACTTAAGATAAAATTTGCATGAAGGAGGAAACTTCCTTAATCTGGACAGATTACATGCCATTTAAAAATTTCCCAAGCCAATCATTATAATCAATTAAGAGTATTTATTGGTTTTATTATCTACTACAGCAAATACCTTCTGTCATGTTCCCTCAGTTCTGAAACCTCTTGGGGATCAAAACATGAGCAGATATTTTTATATTTAAAATGAGCTCTTCAGTACCTTTCCTCCCTAAACCTATCTAATTATCATAAATCTTTCCACCTATACACCCATGAACAACCTGGACAATTGATTTAACCTCACAGAAATCACTGGAGACCAGTAGGTTACTAAAACCTCTCTCTTGACCCAGTGTCCCTAGCCAGCTAATGATGTCTGAGGAGAAGAATGAGTTTATCTTCCCAGGATAGAGGCTCAGGGACTGGAGAAATATGGCAACTCAAGTAAAGGAAGTGTTGATGTTATGGGCTGCTTTTATTTTTTTCAAAAATTTATTTTTTTTCTTAAGGAGACATTGAAAAGCATCTCAGATCTTAGAAATTTTGATTGTACTTTCTCATATATAGTAGTATATTAATAGTGTACTCCAGACACTTTCTGGAATAGTGATTAACCCTTGACATTAAAATTGTACTTTGTAAACTGCGGCACACTTCTAAGGATTTTATATACTTTTTTCAAATAGTAGTCATCAAGTAGGAGACTTGAGGGAACATAAGAGCAAAATTTGTGACACTTATGGTAGCAGTGGTAATTTTGTTTGTTTTTTTAATTCAAATCATTTGCAGTATTTTAAGAAATGTATTAGGCAATATAGAGGTGGATAAAATATTTTTTAAGTTTCAGATGATCTCAAAAGATGGTCTTTCTGTTCCACTTTGTTGTTTTTATGTATACACATTATGTCATAAACATTCATGCTACAAGCTCTGAGTTACATCCCTGCTGACAGAAACTCTGTCAAGGTGATACATAACTTACTATTTACAGCAGCTTCAGATTAGGATGAGAATATCATTTCCACATCATTGCTCTCAGCCAGCCCAAAACAGTGAGAATAAATCTTCTTGCCTTGCTTTAAAACCTCCCAGAATGTGCAAAGTGCTAAACAGCACCAGTTTACATTTATTGAAGCCAGTTAAACCTTAAAAACAAAAACAAACAACAAAAAAGACAGGATAAATTTTCAAATGAGCATTAAGAACTTTCTAATTTTCAACTAAAATTCTCAATAATTTTGAATGCCTCCATGGTGTCTTGTTTTTTTTTTTTTAGAAAGTTTAAAGAGCTCTTTTACTTAGCATTATAAATAGTAGATACTAATATTAATAATGACAAAAGTCTCAATAAACTTAAAAAAGTAATTTTTTAAAAGGGCAGGCAGAGACTCAGTATTCTTGCAATATTAATCAAATAATCAGGATTCAGTAAATGTATTCAAGAGAAAATATTGTCTTCTGAAACATAAATGTCAATTCCTTGTCACAAGAATTTTAATATTACTTATATCCAAAATCATAATAATATTTTAGAAACAAATCTTAGTTTATTCAAATCCAGTGGAAAAATTAGTAAGTTTTACTGCTCTTGTGTATGTGCATATTTATGTAACATATAGGATTTTAAAGACAATCCAACTAGTACAGGTATCTCTTTTTAATTTTAAACACATAACAACAATGAAAAGATATGACCATTAGAGATTCTAGAGCTATATAAAAGCATTTGAAAAGTATTTTAATTTTTGGAAATTAGTGTGTTCTATTTAAAAAATAAAGGGCTTGTTATGTCTCTTACATTGTTTACTTGTGCTTTATGTTTTCTGAATTGATATGTATACCTGCTAACACTAAGTTTTAACATTGAACATTTTCATACTTGTTAACTATGAACAAAATGTTTAAGTACTTACCACAAAGTTCCCAGACTTTCACATACAATGGTAGTTAAAAACCAGACTTCATTAAGTATAAATATTTAAACTTAAGACATTCATAAATATCAAGTATCGTGACTGATCATATAAAATGGTATTATTTCACAGTGATTACAACATTTATAAAAAAAGCAACTCAAGTAATAATGCAAATTAGAGCAACTTTTGGGGAGGTTTTTGTTTTATTTTGTTTTGTTTCTTAATTTGCTTTCTATTTTCATTAGTTTGGAGAATTTCTTTGTATCAGAAGTTTATTAAAAATTACAATGAAAATGGCAAATACAAAAGTCTCTTCTTTATATTAAGTTACTAGTGACTGTGCATACTTAAAAATATCAAGAGTGGGGTGCCTGGGTGACTCAGTCATTAAATGTCTGCCTTCAGCTGGAGTCATGATCCTAGAGTCCTGGGATTGAGCCCCACATCAGGCTCCTCGCTCAGCGGGGAGCCTGCTTGTCCCTCTCCCTCTGCCTGCTGCTCTCCCTGCTTGTGCTCTCTCTCTGCCAAATAAATAGATAAATATTATTTTAAAAAATAAAATATCAAGAATAATTTGTTCTACTTCTTATTACACCACCTCTTTCACAACTGCTGTGATAACCAATCCCCTATACAGCACGACATCAGAACATATCATAATTTCCCATTTTATACCATGGCTGCCTATTCCGGAAAGAGAAACCACAAACTTTCAATACTAAAACTGTGTTTAAGTTCAGATTGACTCTTTCAGACCCATATATTTCAGATAAAGTAACAGACTATTAGAAAAACTCATCTAGTTTACCAGTTCTAAACAATTCCCTGCTTGGGCCAGTGATGACTCCTTTGGAGCCCATTTCTTAAATTTCTGTAAGTCACTGTCCTGGCTCTCCCCAACCAGACACTACTAATCACTATCAAGGAGGTGTTCCTGCATTGCTTTTCATGCTTGATAAACAGCTGGCAGTATACTACCCTGTCACCTTTCTGGGATTTTAAAATGTTTTGTTCTAAACAACTGTCAGGAGTCAACAAAGAAGAAGTGAAATGAGAGGACAACAATAATAGTAACAAAACATTTCTCACACTTACAGAATTAGCAATAAATAAAAATATACTTTAAAGTAGTAATATTACACAGAACTTTTAAACACACAATTCTGAATGCCCAATGGGAAAAATTTTTAAAATTTTCGTTTATGACTTGATTTCTTTCTTTTCTATGAATTATTACAATGTAGTCCACTTAAAATCTTTCCCTCAATGAAAACTGAAGAGTCTTCACTTACAAAACATTTTGACAGAAAAAGGGCCCTAAAATTAGATTAATAAAAGCAATTCAATTCAGGAATGCTAACCTCATGAGAAATTTAAGATTGATCAGAGTGGCAATTTTTCTAATTTATGTTCAGAGATTCAATTGAGTCCATTATTATGAAATATGTGGTAAGTTTTATTTCATTACTTATCAAAAGTTCTACATATTTAGACTTCAGAAAAAAACATATATATTTCAACCTACATTAAGAGGAAGAAAAAAAGAAGTAAGAATGTTGTATATAATGCTGTGGTAGAGGAGGCTGAGTCCAAGATGAGGGAGTAGTAGGAGACCTTAGTTTCGTCTGGTCCCAGGAATTCATCTAGACAGCTATCAGATCATTCTGAACACCTGAAAACTCAACGAGAAATCTAAGAAAACAATAGCTTCAACTCTACAAATCAAAAAGTGACCACTTTCTGCAAGAATGACAAGACAGAAAAACACCTCAAAAAAGAGAACAAAAGGCAGTACTGACTGCCAGGGACCTAATCAGTATGGATATAAGTAAGATGTTGGAACTAGAGTTCAGAATAACGATTATAAAGATACTAGCTGTGCTTGAAAAAAGCATAGAAGACACTAGAGAATCCCTTTCTGGAGAAATAAAAGAATTAAAATCGAATCAAGTTGAAATAAAAAAGGCTATTAATGAGATGCAATAAAAATTGAAGATACTAGCTGTTAGGATAAATGAGACAGAAGAGAGAATTAGTGAATCAGGAGACAAAATGATGGAGAATGAAGAAGCAGAGAAAAATAGAGAGATAAACAACTACTGGATCATGAGGGGAGAATTCGACAGATAAATGATACCATAAAGCAAGACAGTATTAGAATAATTGGGATCCCAGAAGAAGAGGAAAGAGGTGGGGAGAAGGTATATTGGAACAAATTATAGCGGAGAACTTCCCTAATCTGGGGGAAGGAAACAGACATTCAGGTCAGGAAGTACAGAAAACTCCCTTCAAAACCAACAAAAATAGGTCAACACCTTAACATATAATAGTGAAACTTGCAAATCTTAGAGACAAAGAGAAAAATCCTGAAAGTAGCTCAGGACAAGAGGTCAGTAACTTACAAGAGTAGAAACATCAGGCTGGCAGAAGACCTATCCACAGAAACCTGGCAAGGCAGAAAGGGCTGGCATAATATATTCTGGGTGCTAAATGAGAAAAATATGCAGCCAAGAATACTTTATCCCTCAAAGACGTCATTCAAAATAGAAAGAGAAATAAAAAGCTTCTAGGACAAACAGAAACTAAAAGAATTTGTGATCACTAAACCAGCCTTATAAGAAATATTAAAAGGGATCCTTTAAATGAAGAGAGAACCCCAAAGTAACATAGGTCAGAAAGGAAGAGAGGCAATAAAGAGAAACAGTGACTTTACAGGTAATACAATGTCACTAAATTCATATCTTTCAATAGTTACTCTGAATATTAATGGGCTAAATGCACCAATCAAAATGCACAGGGTATCAGATTGGATAAAAAAGCATCAATATTCTGTCTGCAAGAAATTCATTTTAGACCTAAAGACACCTCCAGATTAAGAGTGAGGGGATGGAAAACCATTTATTATGCTAATGGATAAGAAAAAGAAAGTTGGGGTAATAATCCTTATAATTTTTATTTATGCCCCTATTGTCTACAATTATTATTATTTATGCCCCTAATATGGGAGCAACCAATTATATAAACCAATTTATAAGAAAATTATAAAAACACATTGATAATAATACAATAATTGTATGGGACTTTAACACCCCACTCACTGCAATGGACAGATCATCTAAGCAGAAGATCAACAAGGAAACAAGAGCTTTGAATGACACTTTGGATCAGATGGACTTCACAGATATATTCAGAACATTCTATCCTAAAGCAACAGAATACACATTCTTTTCAAGTGCACATGGAACATTCTCCAGAATAGATCACATCCTGGGTCACAAATTAGGTCTCAACCAGTACCAAAAGATTGTGATCATTCCCTGAATATTTTTAGAAAACAATGCTTTGAAACTGGAACTCAATCACAAGAGGAAATTTGGAAAAAAAACCAAATACATGGAGGCTAAAGAGCATCCTACTAAATAAGACATGAATGGGTCAATCAGGAAATTAAAGAAGAATTTTTAAAAGTCATGGAAACAAATGAAAATGAAAAAACTGTTCAAACCTTTGGGATACAGCAAAAGCAGTCCTAAGAGAGAAGTATATAGCAATACAGGACTACCTCAAGAAGCAAGGAAAGTCTCAAATACACAAGCTAACTTTACACCTAAAGGAGATGGAGAAAAAACATCAGATAAAGCCTAAACCCATTAGGAGAAGAGAAATAATAAAGATTAAAGCAGAAATCAATGAAATAGAAACCAAAAGAACAGTAGAACAAATCAACAAAACTAGGAGCTGGTTCTTTGAAAGAATTAATAGAATTAATAAACTCCTGGCCAGACTTATCAAAAAGAGAAGAGAAAGGACCCTAATAAATAAAATCTTGAATGAAAGAGGAGAGATCACAACCGACACCAAAGAAATACAAACAATTATAAGAACATACTATAAGCAACTATATGCCAACAAATTAGGCAATCTAGAAGAAATGGATGCATTCCTAGAGATGTATAAACTACCAACACTGGTATAGCCACTCTGTTAAACAGTATGGAAGTTCCTCAAAAAGTTGATAATAGAGCTACTCTATGACCCAACAATTGCACTACTTGGGATTTACCCCAAAGATACAAATGTAGTGATTCGAAAGGGTACCTGCACCTTAATGTTTATAGTAGCAATGTCCAAAATAGCCAAACTATGGAATGAGCCCCAGATGTGCATCAACAGATGAAAGGATAAAAAAAATCTATACACACACACACACACACACACACACACAATGGGATACTACTCGGCTATCAAAAGGAATGAAATCTGGCCATTTGCAATGACATAGATGGAACTAGAGGGTATTATGCTGGGTGAAATAAGTCAGTCAGAGAAAGACCATTATCATATGATCTCACTCATATGTGAAATTTAAGAAACAAAACAGGATCACAGGGGGAGAGAGGAAAAAATAAAACAAGATGAAATCCGAGAGGGAGACAAACCATAAGAGACTCTTAATCATAGGAAACAAACAGGGTTGCTAGAGGGGTGGGGGTGAGGGGATGGGGTAACTGGTTGATGAACATTAAGGAGGGTATGTGATGTAATGAGCAGTGCATATTATATAAAACCGATGAATCACTGACCTCTACCTCTGAAACTAATAATACATTATATGTTAATTAATTGAATTTAAATAAAAACTCAATATAAAAATACTGTGGTAGGCAAGATCTTAAGACAACACCTAAGATTTCTGCCTCCTATACTTCTCTTGAATAGACAGAACCTGTGACTGTAATGAGATTTCACTCCTGTGGCTATGTAGTGCTATATGGCAAAAGGGATATATTTCTTGGTGCAGCTAATAATCAAAGCAGAGAGATTTCCTTAGCTGGTTTCAGAAGAAGTAAGAAAGATGCCCTGCTGTCCTGGAAGAAAGCACATAGCCATATTATGAACTGCTGATGGGCATGGGTAGCTTCTAGTCACTGATAGTAGTCCCAGATCAACTGCTGGCAAGAAAACAGGCAAGAAGTAACTGCCAACAACCAAGTGAGTTTGCAAGAGAATACCTTACCCTAGTTGTGACTGGCAGCATTGCTGATATGCTGACTTCAGCCTTGTGAGACTCAGGAGAGGGCCCAGCCAACTCATCCCTGGACTCTTGGCCCATAGAAACCAAGATAATAAATTTGCTGTTTTAAGTTGTTACATTCGTGGTAATTCTATATACAATGATAGAAAATGAATAGAAATGCGAAGAGAATGAAATGTAAGCTAGACTAGTCTTTTTATTTTTTATTTTTTTGGCTTTTGTATAAAGCTTTTGGCTCTGTGTCCCTACTTCCTAGTGTATACTCTTTGAAAGGATAATAAGACTCCAATACAACATTCATAGAAATGAGTAATTTTAGTGTATTTGCTCATTGTATGATATTTGGATGCACAAATTTAGTGTTCAGAAGAGAACTGTTGTGTTGTGGAGGCTTGCCCAGAAAAGGCAAGTTGTGTGACTGCCAAAAAGGCTGTAAAATGGCCCCTAAACTGGTATTTCTTAAATGATCAGACATTTGTTATTGAACTGATCGACTGACAGTAACATAACATATGAGAGTCATGTATTAACCAAAAAATAAGTTATCAATTTATAAGGCATTCGATGTGTGTTCTCATAACAAGAATGCTTGAGTCCCTTATCCAGATCATATTCATCCCAGTACCAAGGCATCTAACCAGCAACATTTGCAATTGCTTGTATAGTAAACATGGAATCAGAGAGAAGAGGTGCAGAGAGTCCAGAGCAAGGGGTTTTCAAGGCTTGGGATTGCCTGATGTTATTTACATGTCTTCACTATGAATACAAACACACTTGTCAAATCCATGTCCTCTTCTTTTTTTTTTAATCCATGTCTTCTAAAAAATAATTGCAACATACACTTCATAGTTTTATTTTATGAATCCTATTAACTTCTGTATTCCAGTCTTGATCACTTCTTCATCTGACCATTTGTTCTTTCTTAGATATATTAATATTGTGTTAAACAGATCACTGGTCTGAGAAAAGCAGCCAATCCTTTAGCATTAAAGACATTTCCTATACTTTTAAAATGTAGTGATAAAACTACTTTAACCCTCAAAGGTCATCCACATAACTCATTTCAGGAAATGGAAGTCATTCCAAATATTTTAATTAAGAAGAGATTTAATACATGGGATTTCAAGCATACAACATAATTGGAGGGATGAGGAAGCAGGTTTAGTGCTGACTGCTCAGCACACATGCCTGAAGCACATACCAGCTGTTAATGCAATTGCCTTTAAGTAGCCTAGAAATTGGTGAATACTTAGCAGAAGCTTCAGTACAGGACCCTGGACCATAATGTGAATGAAAAATGAAATTTTATTGTGTTAAGCCACTGACATATGAAGGTGTTTGTTAGAGTTATATTAGGATTAATAAAAAAATATATCCTTTTAGACATTATTGTTATCATTATAATTTTCAACCTGTGGTGTATCAGAAAATCTGAAAAGTATATCTTCTTTTTAATTTTGAGATGATATGTTTTATTCAGTACATTCAAATATAAAACCAAGTAATGGTGTCTTATACATGTGGCCCAAATCCATAATCTTATTCTGTATACCAATGTTTACACATGGCCTTTGTAACATAATAATCTGAGACAGAAAAAAACCCTGAGGCTTTTTGTAATAATTGTGTAAATATGGCAAATGATAAAATAATTATATGATAGTCAGTCATATGTTCAGGTGACCCACTCTTCCCTGAGCCATCTTCATGACTACTCATTCATCATTGTTTTTAATGTAAGTAATTAAGTATCGGTGGTGTGTTATACTAATCCACATTCCTCTAAACCAGATTTAATCTAGAAATGTAAGTAATCCAGGCAATTTTATGTCTCTCAATTGCATTTAATTCTTGATGCTGTGTCTTAGCAAATTGTGAGACAGTACTTAGGATAAACATCAGTTCGGGGCTGCATCACACCCTTCTTCAGGTTGCTTTAGATTAGAGTTTTATAAACTGAGATTTTTTGGGGTACTCAAACTTCCCTGGATATGGTCTTTGTTATTTGATTTAAAAATATATAAAATTTAACTCATATTGCCACAAAGTATCAGCATACATGTTTATATTTGTCTTTACATTGCTTTGGATCGGCATAAAGCTAAACCTAATTTAAGTATGGTGATGGTTTTCTATTTCAAATGGTAAATGAAAAATGGTGGAAAAACTGAGTCTTTGTATGATATATGAATGTAGCAAGCTAAATTCGAAAGAATCTTTGCTATGTAATCAAGCTCCCTGTTAATTTTGGAACAAGATATATTGTAAATCTTTTAATTGTACTACTTTGTAATAGTTCATTATAAGACATGAGATATGATAAAGTGAAAAAGTTGGTTTTGGCTCTAGCAATAATTGAGTTAGATATCCATTTAATGCATATTTCAATCAGAATAAAATGCTGTTTTTCTAAAGTGAAAGAGACAGCTTTACAAATTATTAAGTCCTATATCATCAAAATGGAATTTGAGATTGATGACTTAAAATGTATTTTGATTAGAATAAATTACTTATTTTGCTTAACTAGCAAGTAAACATTGACTTCATTAATATTTGATGAAGCATATTTACACACACAGACATTTTCTGCACTATTCTCACTTCATCACATACAGGAACAGATTAAATATATAATTGCACCTAAGGTTACAAAATTTTACCACTATTGCCAAAATAAGTGATAATGTATGAATAAATAACATCATCCATTACACTATATTAAAGTGAAATTAAAATTTAACTGATTATATAGTTTTGTTTGTATTAATATTAATATGCATGAGTATTTTTCCCTACAGTTGAAAAAGAGATAAAAGCATAAGGAAATGACACATAAGTTTTATTTTTAATATATCTATGTACAGTCATAATTTAAAAATATCAGATATAGGATTTGGAAAAACGTCTTCACTTTTGGTGTAAAAACTACCAGTTGCCTTCTATGCATCATCTCCCAAATCCATTCTTTCTTCTACCATAGGAAAATAATTTTTTGGACAGGCTCAAAGCTGCCCAGGGATTAACAACCTTTCCTAGGTTCCCTTGATACTGTATAGCTTGCGTCTTATAGCCAAATGACTAACTTCTGTACAATATGACATGAGTGGAGGGGATATGTGCAATTTTTGCATCATGACTCTAAAGTAAAAGGGCAGGCCCTTATTTCCCACTTTCCCTGTTCTTTCTAAACTATATGGCAGATTATGTGGTGATCATAAATTTCTTGTAGAGTGAGAAGAAAAGCAGCAAGTAATATTAGAGGAGTAGAATAGAAATAGTCTGGGAGTCCAACATAGTGGAGCTTCCATATCAACCCTGGAATGTTTAACCATAAACTGTCACATTACAGACAAAATTTCCTATTTATTTTAGCCATATGTTGCAGTCTCTATCATAGCAGCCAAAACTATCTCCTAAGTAATACAGATTTTGGTACACAGTTGTAATATTAAATGGAATATAGTCTAAAAAACTATAAGGTCAGGAGAACCTGGGTAGCTCAGTTGGTTAAGCAGCTGACTAGATTTCGGCTCAGGTCATGATCTCATGGGTCGTCAGATAGAGCCCTGCATTGGGCTCCACACTAGGTGGGGAGTCTGCTTGAGATTCTCTCTCTCTGCCCTTCCCCCCTACTCTCTCTAAAAATAAATAAATAAAATCTTAAAAAAAAAAAAAAAGAAAGAAAATCTATGAGGCATAGGTATTGCAGGCTGGAAACTGACACTTGTTTTGCTGTGGAAAAACACTATTGGTAAATTTTTTATAAGCAAGTTTATACACTTTAATATCTCCAAATTTGGAATTCCTCTATTTGATAGAATAGATATTTGATAGATTTATATTTTCACAATTGTTTTCAGTTAGAGGAGAATCTTGGCAAGGTTGTTATTACCTGATCCCCATTTGGATCAGATAGAAATTTCTGTATAACATTCAACTATCCTAGTCTAAGATTTGAATTAGTTGACCCACAGAGAAATTGCATAATTGACCTATGCAGAGGCGTTCTAGTGGTAGTGGTATACCCATTGTGGGGTAGTGGCAATTTGAGTAGTAGCAATTCGATAGTTTGGCAGCGAAAAATTGGTCTGTGACAGATGCTGATAGTTGTCCCCCATTAACTCTATTATTTTCATCCATAATCATACCATTTCTGGATGGCAGTGTCTTTCAGTTTATAAAGGCAACACTCTAGGGAAGGCAAGTAAATGTGATAGAAGTGTTCTGAGTCTCAAATTCTATGAGCCTACCAAAGCAGTGCTGGGCTGCTTACTCTGGGACTATGAGTTGAAAGAAATAAATTATTGAGCTTAATTGATAGTCATTTTAAAGTCTCTATCAGAGCACTAAACTATAACCCCAATGACGTACCCTTTTACAGGAGTTCAAGCATTACTCAAAGTTAACAAGAGAATCAAATTTTCTTGTCATTGCTATAAATGTTTCAAAAAACAGGGATGCCTGGTTAAGCATCCAACTCTTGATTTCAGTTCAGGTTGTGATCTCAGGGTCATGAGATCAAGGCCCACATCAACCTCTGCCTTCAGTAGGGAGTCTGCTTGAGAGTCTCTCTTTCCCTCTCCCTCTGCCCTTGCCCCCCATGCTCTCTCTCTAAAATAAATAAATATTTTTTAAAGATTTTATTTATTTATTTATTTATTTATTTATTTATTTATTTGAGAGAGAGAGAACAGGATTGGGGAGGAGGAGACTCCCCCTGAGCAGGGAGCCCAATGCGGGACTTGATCACAAGATCCTGGGATCATGACCTGAGCTGAAGGCAGACGCTTAACCAACTGAGTTACCCAGGGGCCCTAAGTAAAAAACTCTTTTTAAAAATGTTTCAAGAAACACTAAGAATGTTCAAAAGTAAGTCCAAAACAAACAATAATGTAATAACCCTTGCATATAACAATTTTATTATTATTAGAATAAATTCTCCAAACATTAAATAAATTTATAAAGAAGTGATAAAGCGGATATGTTGTGATTCTAGGGCTGCAATTGTCTATTTTAGGATCTGAAGATATTTCAGTGTAAATACCAATTTTAATGGGCTTTTTTATTTTATACAGATTGGGGTTTTTTATGATAAATCTGAGGCTCTTTTAGTCCCAGATTTAATTAGTGCTTTCTGATATTTTCTACATGCTGTCAAAAATCATAGACTAATAGCACTAAGAACACCTCATACCTCTTGTTTAACATTTTTATTACTGCAACAGGAACAAAACTATACGTAAGCTAAAGCAAATGATTAATTTAATAACTTAAAAAATTTAATAATTATCCCCCTCAGAAAGAGTGTATACACATTATTTGAGAAATTACTTTTGGAGAAAGTAAATCAAATCATATAAATGTATTATTTCCTAATTTGTTGTTATGAAAGAGATATACTGATTCAGAAATTAGGAATTGTGCTAAAAGCACAGGATAATCTGAAATTTGATGTCATGGCAGTACTGTAGGTTATAACGAATGTGATCTTGAAGGATACATTTATAACCAATGTGACAACAATTGCCAGAGATAAAAGATATGCCTTCTCTACTGACAAATCTACAGGTGTTTCTAAGAAATTTGGTTGATAATTTATGCCCGTAATTGCAACTGTCAAAATGACTTTACTGGTAAAATTATGGCATTAAAGACTGGCTAAGAATTAAAGGAGAAGAGAGTTTTTTAAAAAAAATTTGGACAGATTGGGGGCGGAGCAAGATGGCGGAGGTGTAGGAGACCTGGATTTTGTCTGGTCTCAGGAATTCAGCTGAATAGTGATCAAACCATTCTGAACACCTACGAACTCAACAGGAGATCGAAGATAAGAATAGCAACAACTCTCTGAACAGAGAAGCGACCACTTTCTGGAAGGTAGGACGTGCGGAGAAGTGAATCCGAGGCGATATTTGGGAGGGGGACTCCGTCGGCCGCTTCTGGCAAGTGCTAGAGCCGGAGCACAAAATCAGAACTTTTAGAAGTCGGCTCCGCTGAGGGACGTTGCTCCAGTGGCTAAGTGGGGGGGAAACCCTCATGGGACAGTGTGGTCTCAGGACCCTCGGGGTCACAGAAAGACCAGGGGTGCCTGAGTTTGGAAGAACATGAAGCTGACTGCAGAGACGGAGCTGAGGAGCGTGCTCTAAGCTCGGGGTTGCCATAAAATGTGATTCCCCGCACAGTCAGGCCACTGCTCCTCCAGCAGGGATCCAACAAGCGGCAGAGACGAGAAGACTTCCTTTCTTCCCCCGGGAGGAGCGGCGCGGGAGCGCACCACAGGGATCTGCTGGGTTTTGAGACTCCACACGGAGTCAGGTGCCAGAGATAGAAACGCTCAGTCACAGGCCGGGTGAGCACAGAGTGCGGCCGGAGACCAAGGAGATGGGAGTGACTGCTTTTCTCTGGGGCGCACTGAGGAGCGGGGCCCCGAGTTCTTGGCTTCTCTGGGGTGGAGATTGGGAGGTTGCCATTTTCACTCTCATCCTCCAAAGCTGTACAGAAAGTTTGCAGGGAACAAAAGTTCCTGAGAGCAAATCCGAGCAGCTTGCTTAGCCCGGACTCACAAGGGCGGGGCAATTCCACCTCCCGCAAAGACATTTGGGAACCACGGCAATAGGCCCCTCCCCAAGAAGATCTGCAAGAACAGCCAGGCAAGACCAAGTTCACCAATCAATGAGAAGGGCAGAACCCCAGAGCTAGGGGAATATTGTACATAGAATCCATGGCTTTTTTTTACCATGATTCTTTAGTCTTTCAAAGTTAATTTTTTTTGAACTGTCTTTTTTTTTTTTTGAATTTTTCTTTTTCCCTTTTTCAACCAACATCTTATCAATCCTTTTTAAAAAACAATTTTATTTTTCATTTTTAGAGTTATATCATATCCCTTCATAGTAGTCACCCTTATTTTTGGCATATATATATCAGTTGTTCTCTTTTTAAAATTTTGAGATACAGTTTCTTCTAACAAATCAAAATATACCCTAAATCTCTAGTGTATGGCTTTGTTCTAGTCTCCTGTCTGATCACATTCTCTCCCTTTTTTTTCTTTTTTTTTAACTCTCTTCTTTCTTTTTTCAAACAACTTCTTATCAATTCCTTTTATAAAATTTTTTATAATTTTCATCTTTACAATCATATTCCATCCCTTCATCATATCAACCCTTATTTTTGTACATATATAAATTTTGCTTTCTTTAAAATTTTGGGAAGCACTTTCTTCTAACAGACAAAATACACCCAAAATCTAGTGTGTGGCACTGATCTATGCACCAGCCTGATCATATTTGATCATATTCTGTTTTTTTCGTTTTGTTTGGTTTGGTTCTGTTTTTGTTTGTTTTTATCTTTTTCTTTTTTTTTCTCTTTCTTTCTTTCCCTTTCTGTTCCCCCAATTTCAGGTCTTTTCCGAGTTGTTTAGAGTATATTTTCTGGGGATGTTGTTACCCTGTTAGCATTTTGTTCTCTCATTCATCGAGTCTCATCTGGACAAAATGACAAGATGGAAAAAATCACCTCAACAAAAAGAACAAGAGGCAGTACCAACCAGCAGGGACCTACTCAATATGGACATTAGTAGGATGTCAGACCTAGAGTTCAGAATCATGATTTTAAAGATACTAGCTGGGCTTGAAAAAAGCATGGAAGTTATTAGAGAAACCCTTTCTAGAGAGATAAAAGAGCTAAAATCTAACCAAGTTGAAATCAAAAAGGCTATTAATGAGGTGCAATCAAAAATGGGGGCACTAACTGCTAGGATAAATGAGGAAGAAGAGAGAATCAATGATATAGAAGACCAAATGAAGGAAAATAAAGAGGCTGAGAAAAAGAGAGATAAACCACTACTGGATCAGGAGGGCAGAATTCGAGAGATAAGCAATACCATAAGACAAAACAACATTAGAAAAATTGGGATCCCAGAAGAAGAAGAACGAGAGAGAGGAGCAGAAGGTATATTGGAACAAATTATAGCAGAGAAGTTACCTAATTTGGGGAAGGGAACAGGCATCAAAATCCAGGAGGCACAGAGAACTCCTCTCAAAATCAATAAAAATAGGTCAATACCCCGACATCTAATAGTAAAACTTACGAGTCTCAGAGACAAAGAGAAAATCCTGAAAACAGCTAAGGAGAAGAGATCTGTAACCTAAAATGGTAGAAACATTAGAATGGCAACAGACACATCCACAGAAACCTGGCAGGCCAGAAAGGACTGGCATGATATATTTAGAGCCCTAAACAAGAAAAATATGCAACCAAGAATACTATATCCAGCTAGGTTGTCAGTGAAAATAGAAGGAGAGATAAAAACCTTCAGGACAAACAAAAACTAAAGGAATTTGCAAACATGAAACCACCCCTACAGGAAATATTGAAAGGGGTCTTCTAAGCAAGATAGAGCCTAAAAGACACATAGACCAGAAAGGAACACAGACAATATACAGTAACAGTCACCTTACAGGCAATACAATGGCACTAAATTCATAACTTTCAATAGTTACCCTGAATGTAAATGGGCTAAATGCCCCAATCAAAAGACACAGGCTATCAGATTGGATTAGAAAACAAGACCCATCGATATGCTGTCTGCAAGAGACTCATTTTAGACCCAAAGACACCACCAGATTGAAAGTGAGGGGATGGAAAACCATTTACCGTGCTAATGGACACCAAAAGAAAGCTGGGGTGGCAATCCTTATATCAGACAAATTAGATTTTAAACCAAAGATTGTAATAAGAGATGAGGAAGGACACTATATCTTACTTAAAGGGTCTATCCAACAAGAAGATCTAACAATTGTAAATGTCTATGCCCCTAACATGGGAGCAGCCAATTATATAAGGCAATTAATAACAAAAGCATAGAAACACATGAACAATGATACAAAAATAGTGGGGGACTTTAACACCCCCCTGACTGAAATGGACAGAATATCTAAGCAAAAGATCAACAAGGAAATAAAGGCTTTGAATGACACACGGGACCAAATGGACTTCACAGACATATTTCAGAACATTCCATCCCAAAGCAAAAGAATACACATTCTTCTCTAGTGCCCATAGAACATTCTCCAGAATAGATCACATCCTAGGTCACAAATCAGGTCTCAACCAGTACCAAAAGATTGGGATCATTCCCTGCATATTGTCAGACCTCAATGCTTCTTTGAAACTAGAACTCAATCTAAAGAACAAAGTTGGAAAGAACTCAAATACATGGAGGCTAAAGACCATCCTACTAAAGAATATATGGGTCAACCAGGAATTAAAGAAGAATTAAAATTTCATGGAAACCAATGAAAATGAAAACACAACTGTTCAAAATCTTTGGGATGCAGCAAAGGAAGTCCTAAGAGGAAAGTATATAGCAATACAAGACTTTCTCAAGAAACAAGAAAGATCTCAAATACACAACCTAACCCTACACCTAAAGGAGGTAGAGAAAGAACAGCAAATAAAGCCTAAACCCAGCAGGAGTAGAGAAATAATAAAGATCAGAGCAGAAATCAATGAAATAGAAACCAAAAGAACAGTAGAACAGATCAATGAAACTAGGAACTAGTTCGTTGAAAGAATTAACAAGATTGATAAACCCCTGGCCAGACTTATCCAAAAGAAAAGGGAAGTGACCCAAATCAACAAAATCATGAATGAAAGAGGAGAGATCACAACCAACACCAAGGACATACACACAATTATAAGAACATATGAGCAACTCTATGCCAGAAAATTACATAACCTGGAAGAAATGGATGCGTTCCTAGAGTTGTATCAACTACCAAAACTGAACCAGAAAGAAATAGAAAACGTGAACAGACCTATAACCACTAAGGAAATTGAAGCAGTCATCAAAAATCTCCCAACAAATAAAAGCCCAGGGCCAGATGGCTTCCCGGGAGAATTCTACCAAACATTTAAAGAAGAATTAATACCTATTCTTCTGAAACTGTTCCAAAAAATAGAAATGGAAGGAAAACTTCCAAACTCATTTTATGAGGCCACCATTACCTAGATCCCCAAACCAGACAAAGACCCCATCAAAAAGGAGAATTACAAACCAATATCCTTGATGAACATGGATGCAAAAATTCTCACCAAAATACTAGCCAATAGGATCCAACAGTACCTTAAAAAGTTATTCACCATAACAAAGTGGGATTTATCCCTGGGCTGCAATGTTGGTTCAACATCCCCAAATCAATCAACGTGATACAATACATCAACAGAAGAAAGAACAAGAACCATATGATCCTCTCAATAGATGCAGAAAAAGCATTTGTACTGACAAAGTACAGGATCCTTTCTTGATCAAAACTCTTCAAAGTATAGGGATAGAGGGTACATACCTCAATATCATAAAAGCCATCTATGAAAAACCTACAGCGAATATCATTCTCAATGGGGAAAAACTGAGATCTTTCCTCCTAAGGTCAGGAACGCGGCAGGGATGTCCAATATCACCACTGCTATTCAATATAGTATTAGAAGTCCTAGCCACAGCAATCAGACACCAAAAAGAAATAAATGGCATCCAAATTGGCAAAGAGGAAGTCAAACTCTCACTGTTTGCAGATGATATGATACTGTATGTGGAAAACCCAAAAGACTCCACCCCAAAACTGCTAGAACTCATACAGGAATTCAGTAAAGTGGGAGGATATAAAATCAATGCACAGAAATCAGTGGCGTTCCGATACACCAACAAGACAGAAGAGAGACAAATCAAGGAGTCAATCCCATTTACGATTGCACCCAAAACCATAAGATACCTAGGAATAAATCTAACCAAAGAGGCAAAGAATCTGTACTCAGAAAACTATAAAATACTCATGAAAGAAATTGAGGAAGACACAAAGAAATGGAAAAACGTTCCATGCTCATGTATTGGAAGAACAAACATTGTGAAGATATCAATGCTACCTAGAGCAATCTACACATTCATTGCAATTCCCATCAAAATACCATCAACGTTTTTCAAAGAAATGGAACAAATAATCCTAAAATTTGTATGGAACCAAAAAAGACCCCGAATAGCCAGAGGAATGTTGAAAAGAAAAGCAAAGCTGGTGGCATCACAATTCCGGACTTCCAGCTCTATTACAAAGCTGTCATCATCAAGACAGTATGGTACTGGCACAAAAACAGACACATAGATCAATGGAACAGAATAGAGAGCCCAGAAATGGACCCTCAACTCTATGGTCAACTAATCTTTGACAAAGCAGGAAAGAATGTCCAATGGCAAAGGGACAGTCTCTTCAACAAATGGTTTTGGGAAAATTGGACAGCCACATGCAGAAAAATGATACTGGACCATTTCCTTACACCACACACAAAAAGAGACTCAAAATGGGTGAAAGACCTCAATGTGAGACAGGAGTCCATCAAAATCCTAAAAGAACACAGGCACAACCTCTTCGGCCTCAGTTGCAGCAACTTCTTCCTAGAAACATCACCAAAGGCAAGGGAGGCAAGGGTAAAAATGAACTATTGGAACCTCATCAAGATAAAAAGCTTTTGCACAGCAAAAGAAACAGTCAACAAAATCCAAAGACAACGGTCAGAATGGGAGAAGATATTTGCAAATGACATATCAGATAAAGGGCTAGTATCCAAAATCTATAAAGAACTTATCAAACTCAATACCCAAAGAACAAATAATCCAATCAAGAAATGAGCAGAAGACATGAACAGACATTTTTCCGAAGAAGACATTCAAGTGGCCAAGAGACTCATGAAAAAGTGCTCAACATCGCTTGGCATCAGGGATATCCAAATCAAAACCTCAGTGATATATCACCTCACACCAGTCAGAATGGCTAAAATTAACAAGTCAGGAAATGACAGATGTTGGCAGGATGCTGAGAAAGGGGAACCGTCCTACAACTGTTGTTGGGAATGCAAGCTGGTGCAACCACCCTGGAAAACAGTATGGAGGTTCCTCAAACAGTTGAAAATAGAGCTACCCTACGATCCAGCAATTGCACTACTGGGTATTTACTGCAAAATACAAATATAGGGATCCAAGGGAGTACGTGCACCCTGATGTTTATAGCAGCAATGCCCACAATAGCCAAACTGTGGAAAGGGACAATATGTCCATCGACAGATGAATGGATAAAGAAGAGGTGGTATATATACACAATGGAATATATTATGCAGCCATCAAAAGGAATGAGATCTTGCCATTTGCAATGATGTGGATGGAACCGGAGGGTGTTATGCTGAGCGACATAAGTCAATTCGAGAAAGACATGTATCATATGACCTCACTGATATGAGGAATTCTTAATCTCAGGAAATAAACTGAGTGTTGCTGGAGTGGTCGGGGGTGGGAGGGATGGGGTGGCTGCGTGATAGACATTGGGGAGGGTATGTGCTATGGTGAGTGCTGTGAATTGTGCAAGATTGTTGAATCACAGATCTGTACTTCTGAAACAAATAATGCAATCTATGTTAAGAGAAACAAAAGAAGACGATAGCAGGAAGGGAATAATGAAGGGGGGTAAATTGGAGGGGGAGATGAACCATGAGAGAGGATGGACTCTGAAAAACAAACTGAGGGTTCTAGAGGGGAGCGGGATGGGAGGATGGGTTAGCCTGGTGATGGGTATTAAAGAGGGCACATTCTGCACGGAGCACTGGGTGTTATGCACAAACAATGAATCATGGAACACTATATCAAAAACTAAAGATGTAATGTATAGTGATTAACCTAACAATAAAAAATTTAAAAAATTTGGACAGATTTATTCAAGGTGATATGATTTTATATGAGAATGGCATATAAGAAGCTCTGTGGAAAGGGAGTGATGTGGCACAAAAATTAACTTAATTGCTTTTCTCCATGCTTTAAACTTTAATTTGGGAATATCATCATATACAAATACCAGTAAATAAAAAAAATTGAATTCTCATCTGAACAGAGCCACTGAAGAGGTAAATGTTATTTATTCCAGGGTACTGAATTAACTTAACTTTTTAAACATGTTGTGATTAAACAAAAATAACTCACACCCAGCTGTTGCTTTATTCAGAAATGTATGGTTCTTGTGGTGTATATATCTTATACATATGTATGTATATATATTATATATTATTGACTTAATTTGAAATATGAAGTCAAATTTCACATATTTTATTTGTTTTATAATAAAGGTTGACTTTGCAAATTAAAAGGCAAATGCCTCCTACATATTAAATGCGAAAGCTCCTGGGCTATGATTTTGGTACAGATAAGTGTAAGAAAAGTGATGAGATAAAATTAATAATCCAAAAATATTCCATTGACAAAGATGTATTCAGTTTAGCAATACTTAAATGTTCATTCTTATTGACTATGTCAGCTTCGATAAGGGTTCTTACTGAAACCTTATGAAATAAGGTTCTATTACTGCAAGTGTAATAGGTCATTTTAAAAGAGTAGTAGCTCTTTGATCAGCATTAGTAAAATTGTTTGGCATTCGTCACAGAAATTGAAAGAGTGACTTGAATTATTGCAAAATTCATGTATTTGCAAATTAGAGTTGCCTATTGCTTCTTTCAGAAAAAACATTTTAAAAATTATATCCAATTGATTTGTTGGCTAAAAGGTCATTGTATCAGTTAAGACCCAGTCAATAGAATATGCTGGTGCTCATGGTCCAATCAATAGAAGGAGTTTATTATGGGCTCTACTTATGAAGGACTCAGAAGGGCTGAAAACCTAAAGAGAAAACAAGTAAAGCATCCTGGATACTAGCAGCATTTGAATACTATAAACACTCCTAGAAGCTGAAAGGACGAAATGAAGAGTTGTGTTAACTAACTAAAAGCTCCAAATGACCACTTGCAATACAGCACTTGTCAAGGGCGCAGGAAAATACATTTCACAAGGAGGTGTGGAAAATGAATCTGAGAGTAAACCGGCAAATGGCTGGAATGATCCACACCTGTTCTCCTCAGCATCCATTTCTTTCTCCCACTCTTATTTAACTCTCATTCAAAACATCAAATTTCTACTTATCCCATGGTAACTATCTTTCATATGTAAAATTTCTCCCATAGTCTTCACAAGATGAAGGAGTGTTTCCCACCATCTTCCCTAGCCTGCAAAGAATAGCCACCACAGACCTTTTTAAGGACACTGGTGCTTCCCAACTAATCTATTTAAAGACACATCACTGAAGAAACTAACTAGATAATATTGACAAAAATATGTTTTGTTCCCAACTTGTCATAATTTTGTGTACCCTTATGTTTATAGATCACGTTTTTGTGGATAAAGGGCAGTAATCGAAGTAGAGAATATATGGCAAAATGCAATCCATGTCAGTTTAGACACAACTTGGTGCACTCATATATCTACCACTGATGGTCCCAGTGTCCCGCAAGGGCAGCTTTGGCGCAGTCATGCTGAAGTATATTTGGAGATGACTACTACTTAGATGATACCATGTCCAGGGAAACTCAAAATTTTGAGCTCCTAAATATATACCCAAATTGTACCAAGGCAAAAATCATTCATTAGTAACATGTTTCTTGGATAAATCAACAGAGGCCAAAAGGCCCTTAAAGAGACTTGAGCTAAATTGGCATACGTCTTGGACTCCTAGGGCAAACTGAATTTTCCTTTACTGAAGAGAGACATACTGGGGAAAATGACTCATGATCATATATTGGTTGCTGAAAATGAATGTTATTTCAGGAGAGAGGGAAAGTATGACAAACAGCCTGGAAAATATCACAGTTTTAGAAAACCATATGAAACAAACTCAACAGATAGTTAGCTTGCTAAGGAAGAATGATGTAAGCAAAAAAAAAGCCCAAGTATCTTCACAGCACAAATGCAAGGATAAACTTATGGGGACTTAAGATCCTTCTAGTCCACCAGAAATATAAATGGAAAATCCAAATACAAAGCATATTCTGTGCAACTGAGTGAGGACCCTGAGTTGTGCACCTGGAAGTTTTCAGACCTCTCTAAGAATGCCTGCACTTTCTCCTGTTTCACCTTAACTTCTATTAAAGCTTTATGTAAATATACACTGCAGAACCTTATGAGTTGTTTTAAATAGCTGACCCCATATAATTAGAGCAGTACTGATTGTGTCTTTCTTCAGTCATTTCACAGGTCTTCATAGGGTATATGTGATCCTTAAATCAGGAATGCAACACATTAGATGACCAGGTTGATAAAGCTTTTAACATTCCTCATTTATCTTAACGTCATAGTCCCAGGAAATAGTATTCCTGGGAGAAAAACACAAGAATTCCCCCTACTTGCTTGTGAGTCTGTGGGAAATAGTCTAAGCCTGTTTTACCTAGGGGTGTCTAAAAATGAATTGAGGGGAGAATATTCTAAGAGAAATACTAGACAATTATTTCCTAAAGTTGAAGAAATTCTTCAAAAATAAAGCAAAATTCCTTTAAAAAAAAACCCAAAACTTGTTATTTGAGAGAAGTGTGTATAGATTATTAAAACAATTTACCAAAAAAAATAAAAAATAAATATCTTTGCATGTATTTGTATTATCACTATAGCATTTTCTGAAAAGCTAAAAATAGCCTTTTTTCCATATCTAAATGAGTGCTTAAATAAATTTTAGTGTACTGATATTATGGAAATGTTTTCTGACATTTAACATTTAAAAATGAAACATACTGAGACAGAAGGAATTTGAGACAAAATATGTTAAGAACATATCATAGTATAGAAAAATAAATGTAGTTTTTTCACTTTATGTTAAGAGAGTTTATATATGTATGAGTATACACTTAAATATAGACCAAGGTCTGTAAGTATATTTATATATTGCTTGAATTTTATAGAACAAGGATATAATAATATAATGGTATAATAAACCACTAAAATAAATTATTTCTTTTTTAAAAGTATGTGCATGTAGCTCTCTATTGATGAATAGAGAAATGTTATAGTATATATACATTATTTATAATATGTCTTATATACAATGTATAATGTATTTTTCCTGGTATTACTCTAGGTTTATAAAAATGAAGATCTGTTTGTGGCAGGACTCTATTTTGTTTTTACTTTATTGTTTATAGTTTTCATATTGTTTAATTTTTGAGAGCCTATATTATATTTTTTAAAATATTTTTATTTATTTATTTATTTGAGAGAGAGAGAGAGGCAGGAGGGGGTAGAGGGAGAAACCCCAATGCGGGGCTCAATTGTGGGAATCCATGATCATGACCTGAGCTGAAGGCAGACACTTAACCTACTGAGCCACCCAGGTGCCCCAGGCTATATTATATGTATTTTTAAATATATATATTTTATTTTTTATATTTTAATTTTTTAAACTACATTTAATACCCTTATGCATATTTTTTCCTGGAAAAACCTTTATTATATACTAAAGGATATACCAAACAGTAGTTTCCAGCTCAAACCATTTCACTGTTTTTAAAGTTTTTATTTATATTTTGTCAAAAGAAGATGTCATCTCTTCCTATCAAGGAACTGAATCAGACCTTACAATACTATATCTTTTTATGTCTGAATTGATTGTTTGAGGTTATGTGACTTCTTTTATATTGTCCTGAGAGAAGAGTGTGACAATTTTGTTTGTTTGTAGCTGTAAAAATTCAGCTCTTGTATACAAAACATATAGGACTGTGAAAAGGGAATGAGGATGTCATTAGAACAGTAGAAGCATCCTGGGAGACAAGAGATACTGACCATGACTAACTTTGTTAAGAAGCATATTATTTAAAATACTAATAGTCAGGGGACCTGGGGGACTCAGTCGGTTAAGCATCTGACTCTTGATTTTGGCTCAGGTCATGATCTTAGGGTTGTGAGAGCAAGCCCTGCATTGGGCTCCACACTGGCATGGAGCCTGCTTAAGATTACTTAAGATTCTCTCTCCCTCTCTCACTACCTCCCCCCCCACACACACACACTCTCTCTCTCTAAATAAAAAATAAAATACTGATAGTCTCCAAAAAGGTCTATACTGAGAAAATGACCTCTAAAGAGTAGGGACGTATTGAAGCTTGGGTTTTGGGTTTAGTGACATGATCTAGAGCTTCATGGGAAAAAGCTAGTATGGTTATATTATGTGAACGAAGGAGAAAGCCCTTTTGGATCCAGGCACTTCGTTATAATGAACCTGTTTTGAGAGCAAGGACTAAACAATGTGTTTTTTTTTCTAAATTTGTGGTTATGGTGAGAATTGAAAAGTGGGAACCATCGTGGTACAAGCAGGAGTCTGCATAATCAAGGTCATTGCCTCAGAAATGGATAGAAATACAAATCAAATTGTGGCAATGACAAAAACCACTGGACTAATGATGGTCTCCAGATGTCTCTGTCTCTTTATGACCTTTGAAAAAGGGCACAGCCACACCAGAATAAAAGTATCCAGCACTGTTGGAAAATTTAGATGGTGAAAACCTTAAGACAGCCTCTCTATTACTAGCAGAATGGTTTTAAATATGTATTAGTGATAACATGACTAGATAATAATGATTCTAGTTCTCCCCTTCTATGATTTACAGTTGCATAAAAATGTCTAGAAATATTTCAGATGATTGTTTTTGTGATGGTTATCTATCACATATTATCCCTGAATTTTATGCTATTAATTTATTGCTTTACCATTAATTAATTGTTAACTTGCTTTGAGATTAAGGATGCATCATTCTATTCCTTGTTTGGCAAAAATATAAAGAAATAATAAAATTTGAGTTTATTGCCTTTCAACATACTTATTTCAATTAGAATAGCTAAATAACTGTATTTATTAATGCATATCCCAATATAGAAAAGCATAGGATTATGTGCATATATTATAATGTATATATATTTTTATGTATGTTATATATTTTTTTCTCCACCACTAGAATATAAATTGTGAAGCTCCATGAGGGGAAATACATTGTATACTTTGATGAACTGTTTTACTCCAACATCTAAAACAAGATCCAAAACATTTAGGCATCCAAAAATGCATGTACTAAATGATTTAGTTATCATTTCTTTGTGATACTAGATTTGGCTTTCTGGTATTATTTTAGTTTTCTTTTAATTTGTATTATTAAATAATTGGAGGATAGAGGAGAGCATCTTCACCAGGTTTTTTTAATTTGATTAGCTTCATTAAATTTATTGAGATATAGAATTTTCATATCTTCTCTTTCAATTATATAGCTTGAGAAAATAGTATTTTCTAAAAGCTCTTAGAGACTTTATCCATAAAACCATTTGGATTTGAGTTCTTTTCAATATTTCAATTAAAAAAGAACTTATTTAATTATATTTGATATATAGTAAATGGCACATATTTAAGTGTGCCATTTGAGAACTTGCATAGATGTTTCTTTGAAGAAGATATACAAATAGCTATAAGCACATAAAAGATAAGAAGCCACTTCATACCCATTAGGACAGCTATTATCTAAAAAGGTAGAAAAATAACAGACGTTGGCAAGAATGTGGAGAAATTGGAACCCTTGGAATACAAACTAGTGCAGCTCTTATGGAAAACAATATGTGGCAGTTCCTTAAAAAATTAAGAATAGAATTAGTATTTGATCCAGAAATCCAATTCTGTGGCTATAGCCCATGAATTGAAAGCAGTAACTCAAACACGTTTGTACACCCCTACTCATAGCAGTATTACTTATGATAGCCAAAAAGTTGAAGTTACCAATGTCCATCGATGGATGAATGGATAAACAAAATGTAGTATATAAATACAATGGAATATTATTCAGCCTTAAAAAGGAAGGAAATTCTGATGCGTGCTGCAACATGGCTGAGCCTTCATGTTAACTGAAATAAGCCAGTCACAAAAGGACAAATACTTACATGAAGTACCAGAGCAATCAAATTCATAGAGACAGAAAGTAAAATGGTGGCTGCCAGTCCTGAGAGGAAGGCGGATGGAGGAGTTATTGTTTAATGGGTACATAGTTTCAGTTTAGCAAGATGAAAAAAGTTCTAGAGATGGATGCTAGTTATGGTTGCACAACAATGTGTAGATAATACCACCAAATTGTACACCTAAAAGTGATTTAAAAAAAATTATGTACATCTTACTGCAGTTAGGAAATTTTAAAAATTATAAAGGAAACAATTCTTTTTTAACTACTATGATAGCAAAAATATATACATTCAGCTTTCTTAAATTTTAATTACATTTTTTAAGATTTTATTTTTTATTTATTTTTAAAGATTCTATTTATTTATTTGACAGAGAGAGAGACACAGTGAGAGAGGGAACACAAGCAGAGGAAGTGTGAGAGGGAGAAGCAGGCTTCCTGTGGAGCAGGGAGCCCGATGTGGGCTGGATCCCAGGACCCTGGGATCATGACCTGAGCCGAAGGCAGACGCTTAACATTTGAGCCACCCAGGCGCCCCTAAGATTTTATTTATTTGACAGAGAGAGAGACACAGCAAGAGAGGAACACAAGCAGGGGCAGAGGGAGAGGGAGAAGCAGGCTTTCCGCTGAGTGGGGAGCCCGATGCCATGCGGGTCTCGATTCCAGGACCCTGGGATCATGACCCGAGCTGAAGGCAGATGCCCAATGACTGAGCCAGCCAGGTGCCCCTAAACTTTATTATCATAAAAACTACTCCACATAAATTACTTGTTACTTTTGCATCCTCTATTGAGGCATATTTTCATTCTCTTCATCAAAAACTATGTTCCACATTTGTATTTTTCAGTCCTCATGACATCTGTCAAACAGGTAGTATGTACTGTCTCATATATTTAAGTAATTACTGCATCATGTACTCTCTTGCCTCATTCTGTCTTGTCTCACCAACCATATTATGTGCTCCCTACTAGTGACACTTAGTTTTGATGCTTTTCTGTAAGCAGAGAGAAGTATATTCATAATTATGGCACATATAAGGAAAATAAATATGCATGCATTCATTCTATACAATTCCATTACAAAACCCTTAGGATTGTCAAATTCCAAATCAAGCAACAATATTAAATGACATATCTGTAAGAGAGAAAGGCTCAAACTATTTAAGATTATTTTGTGAATAAATAGTGACAAACTACTGATAGCATTTAATAAAAATTATCTGAATTTGTACAAGCTATGATATCTTGCCAAAATAATGAGAAGCCATGAAATTGTTTTATTTCCTATGCATAAGGTTTCCCTCATCTTTTAGTTGTCTGATCTTTGCTATAATTCTTCTGAGAATATGACACAGAAGTCCTCAATCCTTGGGGCACCTGGGTGGCTCAGTCAGTTAAGCATCCAACTTCTGGTTTCAGCTCAGGTTATGATCTCATGGTTGTGAGAGCAAGCCCTGGGTCAGGCTCGGCGCTCAGCATGGAATCTGCTTGAGATTCTCTCTCCCCTCCCTCTGCCACTCCTGCTCGTGCTCTCTCTCTCTCTCTCTCTGAAATAAATTTAAAAAAAAAGTTCTCAATCCAGAATAATTACTGCCAGCTGCTCTCTTTAAAAAATAGCAATTGACGGGCGCCTGGGTGGCTCAGCTGGTTAAGCGACTGCCTTTGGCTCAGGTCATGATCCTGGAGTCCCGGAATCGAGTCCCACATCGGGCTCCCTGCTCAGCAGGGAGTCTGCTTCTCCCTCTGACCCTCTTCCCTCTCGTGCTCTCTATCTCTCATTCTCTCTCTCTCAAATAAATGAAATCTTTAAAAAAAAATAGGAATTGACGCCTATAGTCATAGGAAAAAAAATTTCATGGATCTTTTGGTTGCTTTCATTTTAATAAGTGATCTTAATTTTATATGTCCTAATGGACCAGTGCACAAAGAATTAACTCGAGTCATAAAAATGTAGCCACCAACTTTCAAGCACATGCTACATGGGCACATTAATTAGATATTTTTATGATCTATCTAAATTAATCCTTACAAAAAAGTATTATATCCCACATTCTACAGATGAGAGAATAGAGTTCTAAGGTTAAATAAATTACCTAAACACACAATTTTTCCACCTCAGATTTGAAGTAAAGGGCTTTTAAAATTATTGTTGCTTCTCGTTTTTGCTAATACAAACTATTTGCACTTGTACCACATTCACCGCTTCTGACAGGTATATCAGCACCTGTGTGTGTGTGCACATTATGACAGCTCCCTTGGAGATATTACCGAGGAATTATTAAATATTTAAACAAAAGTTTTTATACCAATGGATGATTAGCAAAGGCAACACTTACCTTTAGTTTTTTTTTTGAATGATTTATCTCACTTATGGTGTACTAGTTAGCTACTAACAGCATGCCTTTATTTGAACAAAGTGGTTCTTTTCAGAAGAAAAAGTATTTTGTGTGCTGATAAGCAACATATGACATGCTTAGTATTCACTTCATGCAACTTTTAATTTAGAAGTGAAAACTTATGTTCCCAAAGGAAATGGCTCACTTTCTGCACAAAGTATTACATTTTTGTGATTTACTGAGATATTAACATGGAAATGGTGATGTTAAACAATACTTTTGATAGCTCTAAAAGTGTAGTGGGAATCATGATTTCATAAGAAGAAAATTAGTTATGTAGGTAACATTATTGTATAATTTCCCACAGGATCTATACATTGGGATAGGTTGTATTATATCCTAAAACAAGTTGCCTACATTCACTTTAGATATAAAGTAATGCTGAATACAACAATATCATAAGACAACTCACAGTGAGAGCAAAGACATCTGTTAATGGTACCATGAATAGTTATGAACTGAGGTGCTCAAATGGCTTTGCCAGCAAAGCGTTGCCTCCTAATTTATTTTTATAGCAAATGGAAGCCTTATTTTTCATGGTTGGGTAGTTTGCATTCAAATGTACCAATAACTTCAAATGCAATCACTTCTACACGGGATATTTTATTGTAGAGCATAAGATGGAATAGCTAACAGTCTGTTGATGGGTAGACATCTCCCCCATCAGCACTTTTGTCTTATTTCTTATTTTTCTGTGTTTGAAATAATATGTATTTATTTATAGTAATATTTTAAAAGATGGGTTTTATATGGATACTTAATATAATTTCAAATTGTATAAATCTGAAATAAAGTATAAATGTTACTTTCCTTGACCTGGAATTGTTTAATATATATTCCATCATGTTGTAATTGAAACTTAGCTGTGAAAGGATTTTTAAGTAGGAACATGCATCTATTTGCTATGGATCAAATTGTGTCCCCTCTCAAATTCATATGTGGAAGCCCTTATCCCCAGTGTGATTGTATTTGGAGATAGGACCTGCAGTGCAGTAACTGAAGCTAAATGAGGTTGTAAGGGTCAGGCTCCGATCCTATGGGACTAGTGTCCCTAGAAGAGACATGCAAGAACTCCTCTCTGAACCCTGCACTCATAAAGAGGTCATATGAGCACACAGCAAGAAGGAAAGAGGGCTCAGAATGAAACCTACCTTGACAGCACCTTGACCTTAGACCTCCAGACTCTAGACTATGAGAAATAAATGTCTGTTGTTTAAGCCACTGAGTCTGTGGTTATGTTTGTGGCTAATTTTGTGTTATAGAAGCCTGAGCAGACTAATACACTATTAAAATATATTTAAGGTTAAAACTTTACAGAACGGAATTTACTTATAAGTAAGCAAGTTATGAAGATGACAGTTTCATTCACAGAAAAAAGCTATAGATGCTCAGATAACTGAGCAAAGTTACCAAAGGTAAAAACTTTAAATATTTTAATAGGTTACTTTTTGCATCACTTTTGAATCACTACTCAAGAGAAATGATTTTAATTTCACATATATGTGTCTTTATTCTTGAATCATAAAAAGAAAATGAAATAGTTTTAATTTTGCACCTATAACTCATGACTTTCTGGTCAAATCTTATTTGTAACCTAAAGAATTTTATATTAAGGAACAGAGTTTTGGAGAACTAATCAGTTATTTTGTCCATACATTTACAGCAATGACTATTATTGAATATACATTTGAGCACATTTAAATATGGTTTATTTCATTTAAAAATCTTGAGATGTATAAACAGGAGTGGCTTAATTAAAACTGAATAGAACAGAATTATCACACGCACAGTTTATAACAATAACAAATTAGAAATGGAAATGGAACATGTGTTTTGTCAATAAGGAATCACGTTATAGTTAGATGGTCAAAGGAGGTATGTAGAATTTGAAACTCAAGCAGGTGATGGAACGTAGGAACAAAACCAACTATTATTACTATAATTTACCCTTTTTAGCACTTACAATTTGCCAGACCTGTATAAGTCTCATTGATTTACATACAACCACACATTTAATTCTCAAAAAAGTATAAGAAAATGTCATCATGCATGCTATGAGTCTTGAATTTTGGTTTCTTTGGAAGCAGCTGAGGTTGGGAAAGAAAAAGTTACCTATCCAATACAATACAATTGAAAAAAGATGAAGCCAGGTTTTCAGACCAGGTAGACTGCAAGCAGAGAGCACTGAGAGTCATGTATGAAGTTTTAGAATTTAATGGCAAACTCTCTTTATTGTTATTTTTTTTCCTTTCATGCCTCACAATTCTAAACTTTTCAACTCTGGTTGTTTACAACAACAAAGACAACAGATGCTAAGAATTGTGTAAAATTATGCTTGTCAAAAGAAATGGAAACCAATACCTAGAAAACAGAAATAATTTCCTCTTTAGCTACTTTACCTTGCAAAATGTATACCAGAGAGATTGTGAAAAGATTTTTAAAAATGCGAAATCATACAGAGAACTCAACTAACTTATGACTGACATATTTTGCGATTTTTTAATTGAAGAGAATTTCACATAAGATACAATTAATAATTTTAAAGTGTAAAATGTAGTGGCATTTATGAGATTTAAATTGTCTTGCAGTCAGCACCTCTATCATCCCTGCAAAGAAAACATTTTCATCACCTCTGAAGGAAACCTATACCTATATAACAGTTACTTCAAATTATTCTCTCTCCCTAGACCCTGACAGCACCATTTTGTTTTATGTATATGGATTTACATTTTGTTTTATGTATATGGATTTACATATTTTATATATTTCACATAAATGGAATAGTACTATAGGGGACCTTTTGCGTCCAGCTTCTTTCCCTTAGCAAAACATTTTTAAAATTCACCCACATTGATGCATTTATCAATACTTCATTTACTCTGACAGATGAATAATATGCTACTGTATGAATATAACAATTTATTTATCCATTCATTTGCTTATGACATTTGGGTTGTGTCCATCTTGCAGCTATTGAACATGCATGGGCATAAATTTATTTGTGTACCTGTTTTCAATTCTTTTGGGCAAATACCTAAGAGTGGAAAGGCTAGGTCATATGGTAACCCTGCATTTAATTTTCTGAGGAACCACCAAACTTTTCCATAGTTATTTTACAGTTTTACATTTCAATGAGCAATGTGCAGGATATAAATTTCCCATAGCCTTGCTAACTCTTATTTTCCACTTTTTCTTTTTTTATTATAGCTGTACTAGCGAGTGTGAAATGTTATCTTGTAATTTTGATTTGCAGTTCCCTAATAAGTAATGACGTTGAGAAATTTTTCATGTATTTCTTGGCCATTTATACATATATCTATCTTCTTTGAAGAAATTTATTTAAGTCTTTTATCTTTTTTTAAAAACTGGGTTGTCTTTTTGTTGTTGAGGTATAGGAGTTCTTTATTTTCTATGGATATAGACCCTTGTTAAATATAAGAATTGAAAATATTTTCTTTATTCTTTAAATCGTCCTTTTATTTTTATGATGTCTTTTGCAGCAAAAATTCTAAAAAAATTTATCAAAGTCCAATGTGTCTATTTTTTTCCCTTATTGCTTGTGCGTTAGTGTTATATCTAAGAATCCGTATGCTAACCTCAAGGTTATCCCATGTTTTCTATTAAGAATTTTATGTTTTGGGGCGCCTGGGTGGCTCAGTCGTTAAACGTCTGCCTTTGGCTCAGGTCATGATCCCAGGGTCCTGAGAACAAGCCCCACATCGGGCTCCCTGCTCCGCAGGAAACCTGCTTCTCCCTCTCCTACTCCCCCTGCTTGTGTTCCCTTTCTCTCTGTGTCTTTCTCTCCGTCAAATAAATAAATAAAATCTTAAAAAAAAGAATTTTATGTTTTTAGCTCTTATATTTAGATTTTTTGTCCATTTTGAATTGATAGCGTGTACTAGGGGTTTAACTTAAGTATTTGCATGTGCATTCCAATTGTTCAAACACTATTCGTTGCAGGGAGTCTTCTTTCCTCATTATTTGATCTTGACATCTGTGTTGAATATCAATTGACTGTATATTTATGAGTTTATTTCTGTGCTCTTCATTTGATTTAATTTGTTTCTGCATGCCTGTTCATATGCCAATACCACACCATTTTGATTATTGTAGCTTTGTAGCAACTTTTGAATTTGGAAATGTGAGACCTCCAAATATATTCTTTCTCAAGTAAGAGATAATGTGGGATCCCTTTCAACTTGATGTTAACTTGAGGATTAGCTTCTCTATTTCTGTAAATTTTGATAGGTATTTGATAGGAATTTTGATAAGAATTGGCTTAAATCTGTAGATTGCTTAGAGTAATATTTTTATCATAATAATATTAAGTATTCCAACCCATGAACATGTAATATGTTTCTTTAGGTCTTCTTTAATTTCTTTCAACAACATTTTGTAATTTTCAGTGTATAAGTCTTTTACCTCCTTGATTAACTTTATTTCTAGGTATTTTATTCTTTGGGGTTGTATGGCAAATAGAACTGTTAACTTTCTGTTCAGATTGTTTATTGCTGGTTCACAGAAATATAACTGATCTTTGTGTGTTGATCTTGTACTCTAAAACTTTTCTGTATTCCTTTTTTTTAAACTGTGGTAGATTTTTATAAATTCTTAAGGATATATATATATATACACACACACATACATACATACATACATATACATGTATATGTATATAAGATATACATACACACATACATACATATATATGTATATAAGAATTTTATACATTCTTAAGGATATATATATATACACACACACATACATGTGTATATATATATATATATATATACACACACACACACATATATATATATCCTTAAGAATTTATTCTTAAGGATATATATATATATACACACACACACATACATACATATATATATCCTATATATGTGTATAGGATCCTATGAATAAATAGCTTCTTCCTTTCAAATTTGGATGCTTTTTCTCTTGCTTAATTATGTTAGCTAGAAACACCAAAAGTGGGCATCCTTGTCTTATTTTTGATTTGGGGGAAAAGTTTTCATCAATGAGTATGATATTAACACTGGGTTTTTCACAAATGTCATTTACCATGTTGAGGAAGAACTTCGTATTCAAATTTTCTAATTTTATTTTTTAATCAAATGGTGTTGGATTTTTTCAAAGGCCTTTTCTGCATCAATTGAAATAACCTCTATTTTTTGTTTTTTCTTTGTTCTATTAATTTGGCATATTTACATTGACTGATTTTCTTACATTGAAACACCCTTGCATTATTGCATTCCTAGGATAAATCTCACTTCGTCTTGTTATATAATCCTTTTAACATCCTGCTGAATTTTATTTGCTATTATTTTGCTGAGAATATTTGTATCTATATTCATAAGGGATATTGATTTGTAGTTTGTAGACAAAAGAGGGGAGCATAAGAAGCTTAAGTCTGACAAAATGTCCACTAGCAGTAATATATGGTTTGGATTTAAAACTATAATCCTGAGTAAATCACTTTGTTCTTTGAGTCAGAAAAAAATAAAGATGTTGCTAAAAAAGTTTTTAGATGAAAAAAGGAGATTTTGACTCAACATTACTCCCAGTTTACCAGTAGACTGTCCATACTGCATCAAAATCAGATAATGGCTCACCTAATATATGAGGTTATTTTCAGTGGCATCTGGACTTGTCTTCTTTATCTGATCAGAGCCTTTCTTTTTCCCTCTCACAGAAACAAGCATTTATAAAAACCTTAAAATGTTTGAGTATAAGAGTAGGAACACCTTGGGTTATATTTTTTGAGGATAATCATTTTCTTGAGAGCAAATGTAAAAAGTGTCCTGTTAACAGTGCATCCTAGAATCTTAGTGCTTTAAGTTTCACAACAGTGTCATAGATGGAAGACAAACTGTATCTGGTTTCCTGACATAACTCTAGAACCCAACTGAGTCCCATCTAAGTCTAACAAAATCTTTCACAGTTTGTCCCTGATAAAAATTAAGTTAAACATTTTGCCCATCAACCTTCTACCACCAGCATATACCTGAAGAAAGAGAATCTGACGGCAGCAAAATAGATCAGGGGCTGGATAATGACACCCAACTCATTCTTTTTTTGCAGATTTTAAGGATTATAGACAAATCAAATTCATTTCAATCTGTTGTACCATAAATTATGGTCAGAGAAATATCATGTCTCAGAAAATTACTAATAATACTAAATTAAAGATTTTTTTTTGAGAGAAAGAGAGGGTGTGCACACATGCAAATTGGGAGGGGGAGGGGAAGAAGGAGAGGGAGAGACAGAATCTCAAGCAGGTTCCACACCCAGCGCACAGCCTGACCAGGACTTGATCCCACAACCCCAGATCGTCACCTGAGCAGAAATCAAGAGTTTCATGTTCAACTGACTGAGCTACCCAGCCACCCCTGAAGAATTTTTTTTTTAATTAAGTACTCAGGAAACATGCATAAAACATAGGATTAAGAAAAGTGTCCATGTTTCTACTTCTACATAGTACTTATATATTTTACATATCATAATTATCAAGTTTTTTGACAGCATCCTCAATAATTTAGAAGTCACTAAAGGCAATCCGCACTACTTCATTCTCAGGTAGCATAGGTCATGCCCGGATTCTTGAGTTTTTTTGGACGCTTTTGATAGAACATATCAAGAGGTGTGGGGGCACTTGTGTGGCTCAGTTGGTTAAATGCCAGCCTTCAGCTCAGGTCCCAGAATCCTGGAATTGAGCCCCCTGTAGTGGCAGGCTCTCTGCTCAACAAAGAATCACTGGGCTCCATACAAGGACCCCGGATTATGATCTGATCTGAAGGCCAATGCTTAACTGACTGAGCCAACCAGGTGCCTAAGGTCTTTGAACATTTTTAATAAATGTAAATTTAAGTGAAGTTATTATATAGAAAATTTAATCTGAAATGTCAAAAAATAATATTTTGTGTAAATTTTGGATTGGTATGAACTTTTTTTGCATGTAATTGCTACTTAACTATGCTTTTGTATTTCCAAAACATAACAGAATTTTTAAAATATAGAGATTTAATGTTATAAATTAACAGATATTGCTTATTTTATACAATCTCAAAGTAATAAATAATAATAAATTTAACCAGTCATACAAATGCTGTATATTTGTATTATTGATATAAATTTATTTTATTATTTTTTTAAAAAATTGAGTGTAGTTGACACATGATGTTACATCAGTTTCAGCTATATAACATAGCGATTTAACTTTTCTGCATGTTATGCTATGCCCACCATAATTATAGCTATAACATCTGTCACCATACAATACTAGTACAATATCATTGACTGTATTTCCTATGTTGTAACTTTTATTCCAATGACACATTCACTTCATAAGCAGAAGCCTGTATCTCTCATTTCCCTTCACCCATTTTTCCCATACCCCCAACCCTCTCCACTCTGGCTACCATCAGTTCTCTATATTTATATGTCTGATTCTGTTTATTATTTGTTCATTTGTTTTGTTGCTTTAGATCCCACATGTGAGTGTAATCATATGGTATGAGTCTTTCTGTCTGACTTATTTCACTTAGCATTTACCTTCTAGGTCCATCCATCTAGGTCACAAATGGCAAAATCTCATTCTTTCTTCTAGCTGAGCCATGTTCAATTGCATATATACTACATCTTCTTTATCCATTAATCTATTGATGTTCACTTAGGTTGCTTCCTTATCTTGGCTATTATAAATAATGCTGCAATAAACTTAGTGGTGCATGTATCTTTTCAAATTAGTGTTTCCATTTCCTTTGGGTAAAAACCAAGTAGTGGAATTATTGGATCATACTGTATTTCTATTTTTTAATTAATTAATTTATTTATTTGACAGAGAGAGACACAGCAAAAAAGGAACACAAGCAGGAGTGGGAGCGGGAGAAGCAGGCTTCCCAAGGAGCAGGGAGCCCGATGTGGGGCTCGATCCCAGGACCCTGGGATCATGACCTGAGCTGAAGGCAGATGCTTAATGACTGAGCAACCCAGGCACCCACTATTTTTGTATTTTTTGAGGAAACTCCATACTGTTTTCCACAAAGGTTGTACCAATTTATATTCCCACCAACATGGAGGAGAGCTCTTTTTCTCCACATCTTATCAACAAAACAAAAAGACAACCTAGATAATGGGAGAAGACATTTGCAAATGATGTGTCTGATAAAGAGTTAATATCCAAAATGTAGAAGGAACATACAACTCAACATCAAAAAAAAAAGAACTTATACAACTCAACATCAAAAAAACAAAAAATCCAATTCAAAAATAGAGAACATGAATAGACATTTCTCCAAAGAAGACAGAGATAGTTAACAGACACATGAAAAGATTCTCAATATCACTAATCATCAGGGAAATGAAAATCAAAACCACAGTGAGATATCACCTTATACGTGTCAGAATGGCTAAAATTAAATACAATCATTCTGAAGTATTGCCTAGTGGCATTGAAATTTCAATTGGATATTATCAAAATAAGTCTAACATAATTATTTAATGTAGAAAATGATATTATTCTTTTAATTATCTTGACTTTCTTTACATTAAATTACATAGGCATAGATAGAGATTTGTAGTACTAAAATTAAATGAGATACAGAACTGGAAAGAAATCTAGAACACTTGACTCTTTAAGTTGACATTGGTTTTTAACTCTTATTATTATTATTTTATTTGACAAGACATGTATAATATAATTCAAACTTTATTGACCTTGAAGATATCTTATATTTTTCAAAGAAAAAAGATCAATTAAAAAAAAAAGTGAAGGCAGTGTACACATTAGAAGATTTTAGATTGACTCTGTTCTTACTGCTTTCTGAACTTTGCTCCTTCTGTCTTCCAATCCTCATCTCCCATCTTTTCAGCTATTGCAGGTGACAATATGTCTGGTGCCAGTGCGAACACTTGAAATGTTAAATGTTCATACTCTATCACAGTGGCCATGTCATATCTATATAATTATATAGACAGTTTCTAATTCTATGTTAGTGTGCTTTGTGGCTTCTAAGTTGAGCTTAAGATCTATCAAAAAAATTCATACTTCGTCCAGAGGTTTCTTATTTTGGTGAAAATTGAATTATAGTAATACTTTCAAAAGTACAATAAATGTAATGTTTAATATATATGAAGAAGTAATAAAATGTAAATATCTTAAGAATTAGATTTGATATCTTGGTTTATTCATATTGTTATGGCAGTTTTTCCTCGTTAGGGACCCACCATCAGTCTGTCATAAATCTTAGTTCTGTTGAAATCATAGATTGTTAGTAACATTAATAAAGCTGTAAATTTTAATGGTGCGTTCAAGTAAAAAAAAAACCACATTAATTCTAAACACAAAAAGAATTAACACAGTAAAATGAAGGCAAAATTTTAAGATAGCTCAATTCAGTACACTTAAGTAGTCTTAGGATTTCTAGAATACAATTTTCTTTCAGCTTTGTCTACTATTAAATGTCAATTATTTTTATAGTAACTTTACTGTGCTTCATTTAAAAGGAAAAAGTTTTTAGTGTTTTCTCTTTGGACACAAAGAAATATAACAAGAGGTACCTCACTCTGAGAAAGAAGACTCTATTTCTGATTCATTTTCTCCTGAGAAATATATATTCACAAGCATATTTTGAGCATGTATTTTTAAATTTTTAAAATTTTGGTGGGGCGCCTGGGTGGCTCAGTTTGTTGGGCATCTGCTTTCAGCTCAGGTCATGATCCCAGAGTCCTGGGATCAAGCCCTATGTCAGGCTCCCTGCTCACCAGGGAGTCTGCTTCTCCCTCTCCCTCTGCCCCAGCTCCTGTACTCTCTCTCCTTCATTTTCTCTCTCAAATAAATGAATAAAATCTTTAAAAAATAAATAAAAAATTAAAAATAAATAAATAAAATAAAATTTTAGTATGATATTTTAAAAATGTTATGCTTAATAAGAACTATTTCACTTAATTTCTGCCTTGTCAGTTTTATGCTTGAAATATCTAAATCTTTGCAAAAAGAAATATAGCTTACAATAATATTTGATATGTTATAGAATCTGAGTGTCTATGAAAATGCAGAGCATAGTATGAAATAGTCTTATTTTTACTTTAATAGTTAATTCAGAATTTTAATTATTAGTTTTCTAAGTTAGGACAAGATTAGGCATAGGGGACATTTTACTACAATAAATATGTAGATGATATAAGTGTATTTTGACAAAATAAACAACAGAACAATATGTTTGCAAAGAAGTCTTGAAAAGAAAGAATTGTAGACATCTGTCAAAGGAAACATCAACTTTTTTAAAGGTGTATTTGATCAATCCTGATAAATAATAATTTCTATCTAGAAAGCTGTAAACATGGAGCCAAGATGATGTAACAATAGATTGCTGACAGGTCAATAAATAGGTTTTACACTTTGTTTAATCCCTCACCCAATTCCTGGTCCCCCCATTCCTAGACAGTTTTGGCTCTTCAAGCCAGTGGATAATGACGAGGATATATTTAGACCATCATTTCATTCCATCCCAGTAGAAAACAAGAGTTTGGCTAGTTGAGCCAGAATCTCTAGGAAGTTAGTACACTGTATAAGGGTCCCCAATAAGAAAGTGAAAAATCTGTATGCAGAAAACTAAAAGACACTAGTAAGATATTTAAGTGGACACAAAAAAGTGGAAACATATCCATGTTCATGGATTAGAAGAATTAATATTATTAAAATGTTTATACTACTCAAAGTGATCTACAGATTCAATGCAATCCCTATCAAAATTCCAACAGCATTTTGTTTTCACAGAAATAGAAAAAACAATCCCAAGTTCATATGGAACCACAAGACCTTGAATAGCCAAACTCATTAAGTTCTATACATGAAATATGTACAGCTTTCTACATATCAGTCACACATCAATAAAGTGGTTAAAAAATGAAGTTGAAGTGGTCAACCACAATTTTAGGTAAGGTTAGAAGAAAGTAGAGTCAGGAACCAGTCTATATACTTATTGCAAACAGTATGGTCTGTTGTCTCTACAAAGTTTAAGTTTACATGTGGTGGAAATAAAGAAAAAATAACAAGAAAAAATGGTTGATATATAGGCTAAATTTTAAGATTTCAAACATTAAGTGATTTAGGTTTAAGACATAGGGGGGCAGGGGCGCCTGTGTGGCATAGTCGATTAAGATCTGACTTCGGCTCAGGCAGATCATGATCTCAAGGTCCTGGGATGGAGCCCGGGATTGGGCTCCGTGCTCAATGGGAAGCCTGCTTCTTCCTTCCCTCTGCCCCTCCCTCTGCTCGTGCGCTCTCTCTCTCTCTCAAATAAACAAATAAAATCTTAAATAAAAAAAAAAGACATGGGGGGGCACCTGGGTGTCTCAGTAGATTTCTTGATTTCAGCTCAGGTCATGATCTCTGGATTGTGGGATCAAGCCAAGCATCCGACTCCATGCTGAGCATGGAGTCTGCTTGTCCCTCTCACTCTGCTTCTCTCCTGGCTTGCTTTCTCTCTGTCTCTCTCTCTATCCCTCAAATAAATAAATAAAATCCTTAAAAAAATAAAAGACACTGGAAAATAAACTAAAGTGGAATTGAAGTGAGATCCTTTAAATTTCAAGGAATGTTTAGTGTTAGCAAAATTATTCAAACTCTTAAAAAAGGCATAAGAAATTATTACACAGTACAGTTCTGAGCATGATATTTTTATTAAGTAGGCAATTTAAAACTCGGGCAGAAATTAACTTACAGATTTTTTCTGGTAGAGATTGGAATAATAATGGAACATATAGCCCAATATATTGTGTCTTTTTTTTTTGTTTTTAAAGAGTTTATTTATTTATTTGAGAGAGAGAGAATGAGAGATAGAGAGCACAAGAGGAAAGAGGGTCAGAGGGAGAAGCAGACTCCCCGCTGAGCAGGGAGCCCGATGAGGGACTCGATCCCAGGACTCCAGGATCATGACCTGAGCCGAGGGCAGTCGCTTAACCAATTGAGCCACCCAGGCACCCAATATATTGTGTCTTAATGCCCTATTGAACATTAAGCAGGTTTGTATTCAACTCAGTAAATCTTCCTTAAAATTTATTTATTAAATTGCCTATATATACTAAACTTTTTAAAAAGCTTTTAGAATTTTAACATCTACTGGTTTCCTCATTATTCATGAGTTAAATAAAATCTCTGACACATGTTCATGTTATATTTGCTTGCAACAAACTTTCCACAGCCATTTGGTCTCATAAAAATTTAACCTATACAACAGAATAATCAGAGGACCATGGTAATGATTGCCAGTCTCCTTTGGAAGTGAGATTAGGTATATCTGTGAGTTTTATGTGATACACAGATTCTAATGATTGGATTAAACTAAAATTAAGGATACATTTTCCTTGAAGTCAGCTATTACAATATTGACCTTAGAGTTGTCTCAAATACTGTGATTTTATTTGACTGAACAGGTATATATAGTGATATGTTAGTAAAGAAGATGGCATTTTAACAAAGAATAATTTTGATAAAAGAAAATTAATATTTTTTATGACTGAATTACTATGTAACTTACTATGCCAACTAATTGCTTTTGGAAACATTTTATGTCTTAATAAAATAGCAAATGATTAATTTATTAATTATATAGTTGTAATATTGTTGAAAAACAGATTGGAGGTTATTTCTTAACTCTGACACTTAGGTTTTCTTAACCTGAACCAGTTACATATTTAATATTTTTTATTTTCTTTTTTTTTAAAGATTTTATTTTATTTATTTGACAGAGAGAGACACAGCAAGAGAGGGAACATAAGCAGGGGGCAGTGAGAGAGGGAGAAGAAAGCCTCCTGACTAGCAGGGAGCCCGATGCGGGGCTCGATCCCAGGACCCCGGGACCAGGACGCGAGCCGAAGGCAGGTGCCCAACAACTGAGCCACCCAGGTGCCCCAATATTTTTTATTTTCAATTTTTGGATTGTACAACTGGGTTATTAATGGTTCTTCCTCATGGAATTATTATAAAAATAAATTTGGTTAATATATATAAAGACTTTAAGATGGTACCTAGCACAATATAAAACTTCAAAAATTGTTCTAAACTATTATCACTTTAATTGTTATGTAATAGAATATATTTCATGGTGACATAGCACTCTTATCAGGATTCAATATGTGTTAGCTATCATCATGAAATATTGGAAGCCTAAAGTGTAAAATCTTCAGGGACATGTAGGTGGCTAAACAACAGAGATGAAACTTAGGAAAACATTTTCTTATCAGCTTTTCTTCATAATTAAACTCTTTTTCTTAAAAAATCTTTCCAGAAAATCATTCTTTAAGTTTTAGTAAGCATAGAATTTTTAATGATAAGCATATTATCTATAAATATTAAAAAAATTTATCAAGTACACAAATAAGGTTTTGTTATTACTGTTGGTTCAGAGAAAAAATCAAATATTAAAAACATGTATCTTAAATTATATTGTCCTATAATTTAGAGATGCTACTTAGTAAATTTTTTTCAGAGATAGTCTAATACTTTGTTAACATACTTTGTGGTACCAAAATTGTCCCCTAACCATTGTTCTTTTAAAATTGTCCAGAACTAAGATTACCAGTGGTTAATTCTAGATGAATCATATTTGGAAACATAATACTTTAAGTATAAGCTTAGTACCTGAATTAGTAGCATGTCATCTAGCTTACTACTCCTGTCGAAAGAAATGAGGTCTCATTTAGCTTTAATATCTCTATTAAAGATGGAAGAATAAGGCAGTGACATATGCACATCTTTCATGTGGTCAAGTGCATTGATAGTGGATGCATCATTGTACAGATCTATGTCTAGTAAGTGGAGTCTATGGGACTTGTCTGGGTATACAATAGAATGGTAAGATTTAGATATTTAGAGAGGAAGATGACCCCTGGGGAAAAAATGAGAGAAAATAAATAGGCACTGAGAGCACAGCAGAGAGAAAGTTAATAAGCTTGGCTGAAGAAGCCAGAAAATATAAGCAGTTAATACAGACATTGAAAGATAGTCATAGAAGTTTAAACTTGATGCTGCATTGTTGGAAAACTCTAGGGCGGAGGATTAATATACTGAAAATGATATTTTAGGGAAGAAATATCGTACTTTAGATTGGAGGAAGTGATAAAAAATTATAGAATATAAGTTGTGATGCATTTGGATGCCAGTGAAAACAAATTAAAAATTACTTAAAAAGCAAAGTAGCTTTGCAGCTGTTATTTTTTTTTTTTTGTATAGTTGGGTATACCAAATTTTTATGTTTTGCCTTCTCAACAAATAATTTAAGCATAACTGAAAAAATTAGCTTACACACAGCACAGTGAAAATATGTGGTGGATTGTCTGAGACAGAACTCATTTCTAAAGTTTTTCCATAAGAAAGACAAATATTTCTTAAATTGAACTATGATAAATACCACCCTATCTATAGAGGATATTTGTGTGACATCATTAGTGTACAGTTTAGATTCCACTAGTGAGATTAATTGAAAGAGGTAGAGTTTAAACCAGTCTAAGAGCAAACTGTGGTACGCTTGTGCATCAGGCTTTTCATTCCAGAACAAATATTAACATACAAGTGGACACTCACAATAATCACAATTGGTTTCACTTCACATAATTTTCTTGACATTTTCTTATCATGAGCACCATCAAGGAACTTGATAATATCTTTGCTGTTGTCACACAGTTGTAAAAACTATCAACTTCAATGTATTTCCAGGCTTCATGGGACAAAAATTGTAAGACAAGCACAGTAATACAGAGTGAAAATATGCTTTTACTGTATCTTGTTCTAATGTGTTTTACCATATATTTGCTTTTAAGGTCTCTAAATTAAAATGTTTTAGGGGCACCTGGGTGGCTCAGTCATTAAGCGTCTGCCTTCGGCTCAGGTCCTGATCCTAGGGTGCTGGGATCGAGCCCCACATCGGGCTCCCTGCTCAGTGAGGAGCCTGCTTCTCCCTCTCCCACTCCCCATGCTTGTGTTCCCTCTCTCACTGTGTCTCTCTCTGTAAAATAAATAAATAAAATCTTTAAAAAAATAAAAAAATGTTTTATTACATGCAGGACCGTATTTATTGAATCTATAAACAATTTTTATCTTTAAATATGCTGAATAATAATCCAAATAAGTATTGCTTCCCTCTTTGCCTCCTCTACCCTACTCTTTCCCTCTTATTAAATAATCTTTTAAATTATAGTTTAGTCTCCAATTTTAATAAGACAAAATCATACTATTTAATATATATCATAATATACAGTATATGATATAATTATGAAATACATCATACATATATGTGCATATACAAGCATACTTATGTACATATACATATTTATTTAACATCTCTCTCACAGTGTTAAATGTAAACACTTTTATCTACTTTGCTATTTTCAGTCACTAATATACTATGAAGATCGTGCCATAATGTTACCTAGCACTATTCTTACATTATTTTTTGTTTGTTATAATTTAGAGTATTCTATTTTCTTAATGCACTATTGTTTACTCAGCCAGTCTCCTACTGATGGTCATGTGCTTTGTTTTCAGGCTTTTCTTCTTACCGGGCATCTTATATTTACTGAGGTTTCACATTTTTGCCTGTGGATCTTTGAGAACAAATTCATGGAATGGAAGAAAATGTGCACTTTTAGATATTGTCAAATTGTCCTTTATAGAGATCATATGAATTTTGATTCTATTTTTTAAAGATTATTTATGTATGTATGTATGTATTTATTTATTTATTTATTTTACACAGAGAGAGATAGAGAGCACAAGCAGGGGGAGCTGCAGAGAGAGAGGGAGACGGAGGCTTTCTACTGAGCAGGGAGCCCATCAAGGGTTTGATCCCAGGACGCGGGGATCATGACCTGAGCTGAAGGCAGATGCTTAACTGATTCAGCCCCCCAGATGTCCCATGACTTTGATTCTTATCATGTGAGAATTCTCCATAGTTTGCCAAATAAGAACATTTTCAGACTTTAAAAAAGTTTTGCCATCTGATGATTGAAATGTTTTACCTTAATTTTAATTTTCATTTCTCTCATTTTTAGGCAGTCTTAGAATTTTTTTCATTGGTTAAAAATCCATGCATTCTGTTCACATGTTTATTCCATTTTTCTTTAGGGTTAGTACATGTATTTTCAACTTTGAGATGTTTTCTATATACTAGGATTATTAAATTTTTATCTCTGATATACATTATTTCATCTAATTTCTTATTTTGTTTATATTAATATTTGCTATGTAATTTAAAACTATGCACATTTATTAATATTCCCTATTGATTCTAAATTTTGTCATGCAGTTTTAAAAATATATATATTTTTGTATACTTTCACATTTTTTTAAATAAAATGTTTTAAAAAGATAGCATCCTTAGTTGAATTATAAATATTCACACTATTTTCCTTTGTGATGGTCACTGTGCTGAGTGTTCTACATAGGTCATCATACATGTCCACAAATGACTCTGCAAGTTAGATTCTGTTATTATTTCCATGTACAGAGGAAGAAAGCAAAATTCAGAAATTTTAATACAAATTGCCCAAAATCAATTGTGAAGAAAGGAGAAAATCAGAATTTAAAATCACATGTATAAAAAACATCACATATATGACTTTTGAACCCCCACTCATAACCTTCAATATTTTGTGTAGAAACAGTACTTCAAGCTTGGTAAATATGCTATTCCCCAATTTTCCTCTTTCAAAATACGATATCAAATATATTTTTTCATGCAACCTTACTTTGCTTAGATGATTTTGGAATCACTATATACCTTATTTTTTGAGAAGTTAGATTGTTAATTTAGATTCAATTCCGAATATACTATTACACATGAAAAAATTACACTTTGCTTAAACTGTTAGTTCATCTAATAAAAGCAAAGCCTGAAAAATCTGAATGAGGATACTTTCAGACTAATTATGTTAGTGCTATTAATTTTCTGTATTAAAAGCTATTATACCTGAGTTAATTAACTTCTAAAGAGTAACATTTAGTTTCTTTTTAAAAACAAATTTCCAAAACAAATAAATTTCCAGAAAAATCAAGATCCTCTCAATATAGAAAGGCAATTTTAACTTAGTTTCTTTTTTTTTAAAGATTTTATTTATTTATTTGACAGAGAGACACAGCAAGAGAGGGAACACAAGCATGGGAAGTGGGAGAGGGAGAAGCAGGCTTCCTGCAGAGCAGGGGCTCGATCCCGATGAGAGGTTCGATCCCAATGCAGGGTAAATTCTGGGACCCTGGGATCGTGACCTGAGCCGAAGGCAGACGCTTAACGACTGAGCCACCCGGGGGCCCCTAACTTAGCTTTAAAACACATTCTTCTACTTGACTTCTTTTAGCAGCAGTGATTGCTAAAGCTTCTATAAATATTGTATGCATTTAAACAAGTCTCTTTGTTTTCTCCAGGATTGTAAATAATTGATTAGTAGCCCATGAATGTGTTCCTAAAAGCTAACACTGCCTTACTTAACACTACTCATCAGTGATAATGATGCTGAAATAGGACCCAAGATGAAAAGACAGTGGAGATTTACTGCCTGTGTGAAGTGTAGGCAAATAAGCCTGTATAAATTTGCATTTTGGCTTCACTTTTAATAGTTATTAACCACCTGTATCTATAAAAAAATAGCCCACAATATTATATTTGTGATTTGCTACTCTTTTGATCTACTATGTGTAGATGAGTTTTATGAGTTTAGTTTAAATGAGATCAGTGATAGTTTGTTCTCATTTAAAAAGCATCAAAGATGATTACATAATGTAGGCCACCGTGTTATGTTAGAATATTTGTCCCTAATAAAATCTATTCTTACATTTCATAACTGAAGCACTCAATTAGTCTGATTTGTGAGCAGTTTTGGAATCTTTCTAAAGATTCTAAAAGGATCTAGACAGCAACTAATAATCAACAATAACAGACAAATAAGTGAAAACTTTTCCTATTTTTGCCTATCCGCGGAATTTAGATGCAGACACTAAGCCTTATGATTGATTAGAAATATTGGCTGGCCCATTGAAAAGCAACTTGGCACCATATCCCAATTAGAACACAGTTCAGCTGCCTTACAAACACAGTGGGCTCTCAAGACATAATTCCTGTTATCTCTTATACTCTATCTAAGGCACACAACCACTAAATTGAGCACTGGGGATTCAATTCCAAGTATTTTGGTTCCAGAGTCCATGCTCATAACCATCCTTTAAATCTAAACAAACCTAAGAAGCAATCAGGTTCAATCCCTTTATTTTTAAGGTAACTCTCATATACTTTGAAAGCCACATGGGCAGATGATACAGCCATAATGCTTTCATTAAAATTAGCATATTTGGGACACTTAGATGACTCAGTAGGTTGGGCGCCCACTTTTGGTTTCAGCTCAGGTCATGATCTCAGGGTTATGGAATTGAGCCTTGCTTTGGGCTCTGCCCTGAGCATGGAGTCTGCTTGGGATTCTCTCTCTGCCTCTCTCCCTGCCCCTCCCCCTTCTTGCATGCACAGGCATTCACTCTCTCTCTCTCTCGTCTCTCTTAAAAAAAAAAGAAAAAAGAAAATTGGCACATTTAATAAGGATTCATGTATTAATAAAGGGCTACCCTGCTCTCATAGAAAGTAGACAAAGATATTGTAGAGTTTCTAGATTGTGACATTTAATAGGTTTTATGAATATTCAGTTTTAATAGCATTTACTGTATTGATTAGATTGTATTATACCTTGACGATAGAATTATGCATATCTCAAATATTGATATAACATTAACCACTTCAATTTTAAAGATCTTCAAATTTGAAATCTTCAAAACTGAAAGATTGGTGAATTGCCCAAGGTAAAAGAGAATATATATGATGAAGATAGTTTTTGATTGTTTTGCAGATTTTTAAAAATATTATAGTGAGATATTAATATTAATGAAATACTAATAAAGTCATAAGATTAATGAAACTCTAGCATCTACAATAAAAGTGTGATTAGAGTCTTATTTTATCACTCTGATTCTAAAATATTTCTGCATTTATTGATGGTCATATCTATTCATGGACATAGGAAGTTTTCCATGTATAATTAGAAGACAAAAAGAGAAAAAAGTAATTTTCTATTTCAATCTAAAGCATGTACAACTGATAAGACTCTTACACTGTTCAGATATTTTTTCCCCCAGTTGGTCCTCTAGTCCATTAAATCTGCCTTCTGCTTCTCAGATTTAGGTACTCCCTATGGATTGAAAAGTCCCAGACATAGATGGTATTATGCTAAGATGAAAACAAGTCAGAGAAAGACAAATACTGTACGATTTCACACATATATGGAATCTAAAAAAAAAAAAAAAAAAAAGAACTAACAAAACAGAAAGAGACTCATAGATACAAATACAAAGAACAAATTAAAGGTTGCCAGAGGGGAATGGAGTAGAGTAGGGGTTGGGCAAAATAAAATAGCAGAAGGGTATTAAGAGGTACAAACTGTTAGTTATAAAATAAATGATATGAGGATGCAATATACAACATAGGGAATCTAGTTAATAAATTTTAACAATTTCATACATTGACAGATGGTAGCTAGATTTATCGTGGTGATCACTTCATAATGTCTATAAATGTTGAATCTGTATGTTCTATATCTCAATGTAATATAAAATGGTACATCAATTATACTTCAATATTACATAAATAAATAAATAAATTTAAAAATTTCCCTTCGATCCCAGTGTATTTTTGTTTTCTATCATAATGTTTTTTTCCATTTTCATCATCGACTTTTATAATGGTGTTCCTAGAGTCTTCACTCTACAAATTTTAAGTAGGTATTATGAGAAATATTTTTGTAATATGTCATGAGTAAGTACTCACATTATAAATCTGAATTATTTTTAGAGTCAAATAACCACAAAATAGACAACCAAATTTTAGTGCCTCAGAGTCAATCCAACTTGAAAATACATTTGTAAGTTTCAAAATGTCTCATTCAACATCATGCCTACTATGAATCTACCAGTTATGCTTTATCAGTGGAAGGACATCACAGAAAATATGTCACCAGTTTTGCCAGTTTTTATGAGCCAGTTCTCCTAGGAGTTCTCACTAGCTCCATTACATCCATCCAGAGAGGGCTGCATCTCTTCTGGGCACAACTTCTATCTTTTATTGTTATTTTGAAAGAAAAGAACAAAGAACACTGAATCTTTAATGTTGTCATCATTGAGTTGTTGCTACTGTTCCACTTTTTCTCAATATTCTAAATGTCCTATCCAGAATATCAGCAAAGTATTTTTTTTCTATTCTCATTAGTAACTCAGTTAATCAGAGTAATTAATGTCAAGTAAAGGTAAATAAAATATATTCTTCAGTATAAACTGTGTAAAAGCTTTTGTACATTTAATAACTATTTCCTCTAGTCCAATACAAGGTTCATATAAAGTGGATTGGTTTAAAGTTTCATTTGTGTTAATATGTCTAAATGTTAAAAAATACAACATGCATGGCATGTTTTATTTATACATTGTTTAACAGATAAGAATAAGTTGCATTTTCCCTAAAGATTTAACTTCTTTCCAAAAATGAAGGTTGAGTTATGTGCATTTTATTGAGCCTACTATTGAAAATAATTTTACTTTTGAATTGAATTCCCATGATAGAGCCCCAACCCTCTGCTTATGAATACTGAGTCCTCTATCCTTAGCATATGTCCAGGTCATATTTTTAAAATATTTTAATGTAATTTCAACCAAGTAATTAGAAATCCATTAAAGAAACATTTTCTCATTATGAATTCCCTGAAGGGTTTTAATTATATGAATTTGATTTTTTATATCTCAAGCTAATAGAATATAGATTATAATCTAATAAATTCTGTCATAAATCTGCACATTTGTCTTTTAATTTTTTATATGATATATGAAAAGATAATGAAATCTAGAAGCTGATTACTTAAATATTAAACATATAATTGGGCTGTTAAATGTAACTTGTAAATTAATATAATATGACAAATTACTTAAAATTACAATAAAAAATTCATATGAGAAATAATTTCACATGAGCAAATTGCAAAATATATAATTTTGCTCTTGGTTGTACTCTTTTATGTTTAAAATGCAAATATATATTAATCTTTTGCAACAGAAAACTAAGCAAATATGTAATAATTATGTTTTCTAGTTATATCTGAAGAATTTTACATACAAATATTTAATCTTCTAACAATCAAGTCTGTTTGTGATCTGGCAAGCACGAAAAACCCAGGGCAAGGGAAATATGTTTTTTTGGATTCAGGGAAGCCAGACCAAAATTGGCTGAGTCTCCTCTATTCTTAAACAAGTTTTTATAATATTGGTTCTAAGATTTTTTTCAGAGTTTATGGTAATGTGTATGAATCTTTTAGTTTTGTGTTCAGAGCTTTAAGACCAATAGCTAAGTGTTAAGAAAGAAAAAGAAATCCATGATTCATCACTAGAGTTTTAACAATATAACTCTGGGAGAAACATTTGTTAATTAATTCCCTGGCTAGCCAATGTTATAAGGCCTGGCCAAATGGAAACATAAAGAAATAAGTAAAACTACTTTATTAACCAAATGAAAATATAATGAAATAACTAAAAGTTGATCAACCCCCAATATATACATTGGGTATAAAATGTAATCAGACAATATTATTCGCATGAAAATATTAAATAACAAAAGAAAATAAAAACACTGTTCTGTTTTATTCATATTGCTATTAGTTAAATACAATACTTTTGGGCATTCAAATTGAGAACATAAGTACAATTGTAAAAGTTAAATGTTAAACTTTCCTGTTGTTCAAATTTCAGTTTAATCTAGCTGTGTAAGAAAGGTTTTCCTGAATACTCAATTAAATCAGTCCACCAGACACTATTTTTTATATTACCTAGTTGTGTTACTTTTGTGTGGTTTGGTTGTTTGTGGTTTTCTCTGTAGCCCTTTTCTTTTTTTTTTTTAAAGATTTTATTTATTTGAGAGAGAGAGAATGAGAGAGAGAGAGAGCACATCAGAGGGAATAGGGTCAGAGGGAGAAGCAGACTCCCTGCCGAGCAGGGAGCCCGATGCGGGACTCGATCCTGGGACTCCAGGATCATGACCTGAGCCGAAGGCAGTCGCCTAACCAACTGAGCCACCCAGGCGCCCTCTGTAGCCCTTTTCACTATCATATTTTTGTTCAATTTGTTTGCTTGTTTGTTTAGTGCCAATTTCCTCTATGAGGATGTGGAATCTTCTCTTATTCTCCAGAGTATTCTAGCTTCTAGTAGAGAAAGAGGTATAGTAGATGCTCAGTGAGTATCTGTTGAAAACATAATAATTAAATAAAATCTCAAACACTCCTTGTATGATTACTATTGCTTTTTCTCAAAGCCCATGTTCCACCTATTGCGTTCTATTATTCTATCTACTACCAGTCTGATAAATTGTTTTCCTATCCAAAAGCTCATGCAAACATAAATTATGTACATATCCCATATGCAATGATTCTGTATTAATAACTTATTTAATTGCCATGTTAATGTATTACTTTGTAAAAAAACAGAAAAAAAAATCTATAAGTGAATGAAATTAGCAAGACCTTACAACCAAATGAGTACCATTGTTAACACTTGGTTTACTTCCTTCCATTTCTATACACATTTATTTTTCAAATAAATTAAATATAATTGTCACATGATTTGCTTTCTTCCCTTTCCCTTTGTGTTTTATAATAATTAAATAATCATATGGATATGAGTTTTTAACGTAGAAATATATAACAAAATTTGTCAGGCACTTTTTAAAACTACTTGGTTTGCTTTTGTTTTCTGCTATTAGAATACCGATATGAACGTACATGTGCATAACTATTTGTCTTTATCTCTCCATACTTTCAAGACTGTATTCCCTATTGACCACCCTTCCTTATCAGATGAAATTCTCAGCTCACTATTCCTTTCCAGCCCTCAGAGTTTCACCACATTTTACCTTAACAATTGTGAGACCACTTTTATCTTAACCTTTTCCCCTAATGCCTTCAGTAATAATAAGAGTCCCAAGAAACCTAGGTAACCCCTCACCCTTAGAAATATATCACATGCAAAACTAAAAGAAGATCACTTCTTGCATATTTCTTAATCTGATCTCATCTTCCACCCTTCCCAAACCCCATCATGGTATCTCCCGGAGCTGAGATCTGCCATCAGTAAAGGTTCTACCTTGGAATAGTTTCAGAATGAGATTACATTTTTAGAAAGTCTGCTGGCTTCCACTTTGGTCCACAACACAATTATTTCTCCCTAAATTACTGCAATTGTTTTTAACAGTTCTTACCATGTTTTGCCTTTAACCAAATCTCACACTCCATTTTCTGCCAGTTGCCAGTGTGATCCTTCTGAAAGCTAAATTCAATTATATTACACCCATCTTCAAAATTTCCATAAAAATCAGACATAAACTGACATACCCACTACCTTAATGACTTCATCACCTATTTTTCTGTCCTGACCTCCCCCTCCTGCCTGCTACTGGCTTAATCGATGCTCTTTGTTAGGACATTCAGGATCCTCTCTCAGCACACTTGAATTTACTGCTTCTACTGCCTAGAATGTTCTTTCCTCAAATCCATGTGATTGGTTGGTTCTCTTATTTCATTCACATCCTGGCATCAATGCAGTGAGAACTTCCCTGACCACCATAGGTACAATAGCATACTACCTCCTTCCCCAAACTCCTAATGTCCTTTATCCCCCTTTATTTTTCTCAATATCACTTATCATTTAGAACGTTAAATAATTTCCTATACGTTTTTTAATTTGTTTTTCTTCCCCCAACTAGAGTATAAACCCATGAAAACAAAACAAAACTCCATTTTGTTCTACTGCTGTATCTCTACTGCCTATAACATAATAATTATTTAAGAAATATTTGATGGATGTGAATGAATTCCTACATAATGAATATGTAGATTAAAAGACATGATCACATGCAAAAGTCTGAGCAATACTGGACATATTTTCTTTACACACACATATATACACATATACATGTACATGGATAGATGATAGAGATTCATAGGGAGACACAGAACAAGTCTTCCTACTTATCCACCCATTTTCTATTCATCCATATTTCAGTGTATCTCTCTTGCTATCTACAGAACTTCTGAATAGTACTAATAAGCTGAGAGGAAAAAAAAAAGGATATCCTTGGCATAGGAAGCTGGTCTCAAAGCACCTGATCTAGATTAAAATCTCTGTTTTCTTAAACCCTCCCCCAAATTATAAACCCAAAGTCTCAAGCCTGTATTTATTGGGTTCTTTCTTGCTCTCTCTTACACTCAGTCCATCATCTCTTATGGTAAGTGTTCTCCCTCACTGCAACGAGTCATGCACCCCATTTGATCAACTATACATATGCTCCTGGTGATTTTCAGCTGAAGGGCTTTGACAAGGCGTATTTGTATAGGTAGGTCATACATTAGAAACATAGAATGTATTTTTCCATTCATCTATCCACTTTAAACTGATATGTATTTCTGTGTAACTCTGTATTTCAATTTCTTGAATGGTAAAAGAAAATAATACTTTTTCTACTGGCAGTTGCATGATTTATTGTGTGTCAGCACACGGTACTTTAAAGTTATATACATACTGTGGGAAACCGAACCTTTCACTTTCAAATAACATGTCTCTTCTTTCAATGCTTGAGTGAGCAAAACGATGATACTCTGTTAAATGTAAAATTTTCTAAACTCATTGACGTAGTTCCAATCAAATGGTGTATTTAGATTAAAGATAAAGTTCCAATATTATTTACATTAATCTAATAACAATGGAGAATAAATTGTAGATGGGGGTAGAGTGGTTTGTTTGGTTACCCCTTTTCAAAAATTTCTATTAACAATTATTTAAATAAAGACCTTAAGAAGACAAAAAGATGGATTCTGCATTAAACAAGCCCTATGGAAACAATATAACAATTGTATAAATAATTGGGGTTAATATTTTGAGTCTTTTTTATGAAGGGAATACCACTACTTTATTTTTTTTTAGGTAAGACACCTTTTTTTTTTTTGGATGGGGCTTGCACTCAGGACTCTGGGGTTAAGAATCGCATGCTCTACTGACTGAGCCAGCCAGGCATCCCTAGATAAGACATTTTGAACCCCAGCATTACTGTGTTGTGTTTATAAAGAACTTGTGTATATAACTAGAGTACAGTTCTAGAGTTAATGACTGAACTTCATGAATTTGTTAGTAAAGCCTTTGGACAAGAGAAACTGTCTTCACTGGACCTGTGAATATGTAGAATTATTAAAATAAGGAAGAAGAAGAGAATCTAAAAGTGTTGATGCTAACACTTCTATTTCAATTATACTTTAATCAAATTGTGCACCTCATTGTGTGCTTATGACATGCAAGGTCTAGTTCTAGAAAGCTTATGTTTGTAAGCAATGTCAAAAGATCAGTTTCATTCACTGCTTCAAATAATGATAGCATCAGTCAATTCAGTGGTAAAACCATTTTAATAAAATTTTTTGAAGGGAAAAATAACGATATAAGAAAAAAACTATGAATTTTTTTCTATCATTATAAATCTACATTTCATTTTACATATATTTATTAAAATATCTTGATATCTAGTCAAGTTGTTTTATTTTTTGAATGCAAGAACTAGTTTTCTTTCTTTTTCAAAACTAATTGTTCTGTTGTTGCTGTTTAGTTGGGATTTCTTTCCATTTTTATTTTGTTTTGTTTTTGCAAAACACTGTGATCAACCCAGACACAACTAGCTGTGAAACCCTCAGGCAATTTGTAGAAAATATATTTTATTATTTTATTAATGAAATTCTTTAGTTAGTTTCTGAATTTTTCACATTTCACAGAAAAGGTTGATTATTATCACACATGCATGCTGATGCCAAACATGATTTATAGAAAAATAATGCTAATTAAGAATAAGCAATTTCTTATCATTCTAATATTTGTTTGCTTTACTCAGATAACATAATATAAACTAGAGAAGAAAATTATTCAAGCATATTAATAATATTTAAATGCAATAACTAACCAAAATATTTTTAATACAAAGATATAAATGTATTAATGTTAATAGCATTTAATAAGAGAAAAAGTATTCTATTTGTGACCATTATCATAGTGGAAATGGATTGTCATTAATAAGTTGTGCCATGTGAATACCTGTTGGATGCCACTTAAACATCTTCGTCAAGATACTATTTTTTTTTTTTTTTTTAGGAAATCACTGTGGGGCGCCTGGGTGGCTCAGTTGGTTGGGCGACTGCCTTTGGCTCAGGTGGTGACCCTGGAGTCCCTAGATCGAGTCCCGCATCGGGCTCCCTGCTCGGCAGGGAGTCTGCTTCTCCCTGTGACCCTACCCCCCTCTCATGTGCGCGCTCTCTCTCTCTCTCTCATTCTCTCTGTCTCAAATAAGTAAATACAATCTTTAAAAAAAAAAGGAAAATCACTGTATTTAATGTATTTTATTACATAGAATTATATATTAAGAATAGTAGGATAGGGGCGCCTGGGTGGCTCAGATGGTTAAGCGTCTGCCTTCGGCTCAGGTCATGATCTCAGGGTCCTGGGATCGAGTCCCGCATTGGGCTCCCTGCTCCTTGGGAGCCTGCTTCTCCTTGTGCCTCTCTCTCTCTCTCTCATGAATAAATAAATAAAATCTTTAAAAAAAAAAAAGAATAGTAGGATAGTATGAAATCAGTTATTACTTCCTTTGCTTCAGTTTTTCAATATGTGATTGCAACCTTAAACTAGTATACTTTATGTAGATTCCTATGGTTTCTTTATTTTTCTTCTTAATGAGGCCCACACTGATGGTTTTGGTTTCACGGTGATTTGTGAGAACTTGGGAATAGCCACTTAGTAAGAAGGCTTGTTTTTTGAGGTTGCTTCAAGATTTCTAGGCTTCTAAGCATAATTAAAGTTAATGAAGAAAAAAATTAATTGCTCTACTTAAAATTGTTATTTAAGGTCTTGTAAAACTTGAACAAGTTGATACATGAGATACTCAATCCCTAACAGCCTCAAATGATTTATTTAATAGCAACTGCTCTAAATTCACATTTCCTATTGCTCAGCATGCCTTATACATTCTGAAAACCAGTGTCAGAAGCTCACCTATGCTACCCACTCTTTTTATCCTTCTAATTTTCAGAGATGCTTTCTGTTGACATGTAGGGATGTTCTCTGTCTATTACTGACTGTATCTCTGCCTTCAGAGGGAACATATTTAGTTTTCTACAAATATACCAGGAAATTCTGTGTGCTGTTCCATTAAGTAAATAAATGCTGAAAAGACCAACAAGACAAATGAATTATCCTAACAAATAAGTTGCAAAACAGAGGCACTTATGTTTAAAAGAAAAGAATGCAAGTGGAAATGATGTTTTTTATATATATAAATATGTATATATATATGTATATAAATGCAAAAAAATATTGGTGGGAAAGAGTATATAGAAAGCTGTTAACTGTGGTTTCAAGGGGATAGTGATATTGTATATGTAGGAAGACTGAGTTGCAAAAAAGTTTCAGGACATTTTTACATTTATGCTTTTCACATGCTACAGTATATTTGAATGTTATAATTTTATTAAATTAACATTTGTTATGTGGATCATAGGGAGCCTGATGGTGAGTCACTATTCAACAAAAGACCACAATAGAAATAGAAATAGAGAAGTATTACTTACAGGCCCTGGTGAAAGTACATGGAACAAATCTAGAGGGGTCAGTTTAAATCAAAGGAAGCAGAGTTTTAGTAAGCTCTATGGGGTCTTATCTAAGGGACACACATGGGGAAAGCCCTGGGAGGCAGAGGAGACTTTTGATCACAAGGGCTGTTGGGAAATCGTATCAGAAACTTACATTTGTTTGTGACTCTGCAAGCTATTACCTAGGGCATGCACTTGAAGGAGGGGCTAGTGTTAGTCTAAGATCCCTGCTGGCCACTGGTCTAAACCAATGATGCCAAGACAGCAATACCATGGAGTAATTGAGCTAAACTCTCGATAAGAAGTAAATATGTATATACACATGTATAAACAAAAATATATTTTAATTGATATTGATTTACACATTTATAAGCCAAAAGAATATTACAGCCATGCAAGAGAAATGGTATCAAAAAAGGAGGAAAATAAAGAATACCAAGCAATTCTTCCTCTACCTACATCTATTTGTTCTGCTTTGGAATTTTCCTTTCCAGTTTTTCACTGCCTACAGCCTATAATTTACCAGATAAAAATATATTTGCTAACTTTAGCCCATGTTTAACAAAAATAGTTATGTTGCAACGTTCCCTGTACAAAATGTTTGCTTTCGAAGACAACACACCATGAAAATTACAAACATTCTTCCCATATTGTCCATTTTGAAACTTCCCAACAGAATGAAAATACTGCTTAATAGCATCTTAAATTGACTCTACATGTGCAGTTTTTGAACACCATGATTAGACCCAAACATAAAGACCCTGGAACATTTTATATCTATTCTTTCCAGCATAGATTAATTACTTGTTTCTAATTGGTTCTTATTGAAAAGCTATTCTTTTTATTAACATTTCCCAAGCACTATAGTTTCAGAAATGGTGGAAGACCATTAACTTCAAGAGTTAGAGGAGATTCAAGTTAGTTAATTAACTTACCTCATTATCAAATGATGACTCTGAAGCATAAATGAAAGTTGAATGACTCTACCACAACATTCCCTTTACAAGTTTAAATATCATAGTAATAGTATTAGGCAACATTTACTGAGAATGTCGTTCACTGCTTTAAGCATTTTTTATATATCATCTGCCTTCATGCTCGAAATACTGTTTTAAGGAAAATACAATTACTATCCTCATTTTAGAGATAAAGAGCATTAAGTGCCTAGTTACTAAGTAGATTATCTTTTTATCTATTTATCTGGCTCCTGAACTTCCAATTTTACTACTGTGCATTGATCTGTTTTTAAATGATTTGGGTTTTAAAGATGCAAGATATGACAAACTGCTTTAGCCATTTTCAAGGCTAAAAGAAGAACATGCTTTTCCTTCCAGATTGAGTTTTCATAAAGAAATTGTCCATAGTCTGAACTTTCTGGAATCACAATTTTATTGATGGAGTACCATATTTGATCCTTTACAAAATAATTTTCATTTATGTATACATATTCTAGTTACTCTAATACACTGTGTTTACTTTTATTTTCATGAACAGATTCCCAAATTAGTTTATGCCAGAATTCTGGTATAACAGAGAGTTCAATATTTGACCTTTACCTATAGCGCAGGTTTTCTCGGCTTTTTTAACAAATGATAAATCTGCTCTACCTCCCACCCCACCCCACCCCCAACACATACACATCCAGGAAGTAATATCTTGGGGATAATTTTCAAATAGGATGCATTCATTATGTATTGTTTTTAAAATGGGTTTTGGCTGAAACCAATTATCAAGTTTAGAACTAAAAGTAGGATCTCTCACTGTGTAAATTGGGGTTTGCCAATACCAATGATGTGGGAAACAGAGGCAGAAGAAAAATTGTTAAATTTCCTTACTACCTACAGCCCATTGACAAGTCCTTGAAACAGGTAGAGTGATATTCCTCTACGGACTCAACTGCCTCAATGTTGATACTTTGCTAAAGGCAAAAGGCAATTCTAGCCTGAGCCCCCCCTTCCCCAGGATCCTGTAAATCTACTTTAACGTATAAAAATTCCTTTGGAAACTTCCTTTATCTCTAAACCCCCCGAGATACGTGTTGATAATCATCCCGCAAGCATATGGCCTACCAATATGCATCTGAAGGGTCTCATGACTAAGGTTTTATTAGACAGTAATAAATCACATTTTCCCAACAATAGCTAGCCCCCTCAAGGTCCTGGAAACCTTGCTTCTAAAACTCCTTAGAGACTTAACGCTATCCCTAACACCTTCCCAACTTGAAAGTATATAATGGATCACTCCTCATGACCCCAGTGCCGCTCTTCCTGTCCACAGGTCCTGTCCCCATGCTTTAATAAAACCACCTTTTTACACCAAAGTTGTCTCACGAATTCTTTCTTGGCTGTCGGCTTCAAACTCTAATGTCTTTCTTACGTCACCATCACCACAACTACACCACTACTCAGACTGGTGGTATTTTATTGATTCTTAAGAATAGATTAATCCAAACAATGAATCATGGAACACTACATCAAAAAGTAATGATGTAATGTATGGTGATTAACATAACATTAAAAAAAAGAATAGATTAATCCATTTGGTAATCACATTTGAAAGATGGCATGTTCTATCTTCAGGAACTATGTGTATTATATGAGAAAGGGCACTAGATAAAATATCAGGCCAGCTAGATTTTTTTCTCTAGCTTCACTACTTATTAACTGTGTGAATTTAAGCATAAATTTGGCCCATATTGGTTAATGTGTGTTCACAGTTTACAAAATGGTTTAACACACATGAATTTATTTGATTTTCATACCATGAGTTATTTGTCATTATTATTTGTGTGCCTACATATTTGAAACCTGAAGTTTAGAGAGCTTCTATGATTTCATACAAAACTTTACCCAAAGTAAGAAGTGAACTCAGGCAAACTCCTGGGTTTGTGATTTCAGATCCAGTGCTTCCTTGGCCATACCACACTTTTCTTGATTGTATGGGGTTGGAGTTGATAATCAAATGAAATACTATATCTAAAAGTAGTAGGTAAACTCTGAAATAATATACAGAATAAAATTTTTTTGTACTATCAGTTTCTATGAAACCATTGTATTTATTTTTTACATTATATGTGCAGTAATTTAAAAAATAAAATTAATATTTATTTCTTATAACAATCAAACCTAGTACAGAAGGGTTTAAAAAAAAAAATACAGTCTTCTATCACTACTCACTGTTTACTCCTTAGAGAATTTATGGTTAATCTACAATCTCACACACACACACACACACACACACACGTGCATGTCAGTGGTTAGTTATTGAAATATTAATAGCTGAAAACTATGTAGGAACTACATGTGAAAATTTGTGTTAGGATAGCTATCCTGATAACTGTATATTGCTCAGTAGTCTGAGAATGTGAATGTGGTTAATTTTATGTGTCAAATTGGAGTGTGTTTTTTGATGTGATTAACATTTAAACTGGTGAAATTTAGTAAGCAGATTGCTTTCCACACTGCGGGTGGGCCTTCTCAGATTAGTTGAAGTCCTGTATAGAACAGAAGACTAGCCTCCCTGAGCAAGAAAGAATTCTCAATATTTAGTTAAATAAATATAAATAATATAAATATAAATATAAGTACATCTCATCAGTTCTGTTTCTTTGGAGAACCCTGGCTAGCTAATACAGAGGGTCATACTTTGTAATAACATCCAATACTTCACAGGCAGTAAACATTTATTTCTGAAATAATTTTCTACAACCATTATTTATGCAATTTGAAATATAATTTAAGATAAAAATTCTGAAAATTGTTTACATTTGTTTATGCTGCTTCAAAACCCAAGTTTTAATTGAATATTTACCACATCACAAAGGCATTTCATTTTTAGAGACGTTTTCTTTTTTAAAAATAGATATAAAAATGAGCTAGAATGATTTATGGAGCATGTCACATGAATTTTAGAGATTGCTGTTTTCTTAAGATCGCTTTTTTATGAAAACATTTTTCTTCTATTTCCTTAAAAGGGTACACCTCTTTTCTTCAAGTAAAAGTCTCTACTTTTTCTATTTTGTATATTTATTTATTTTTTTACCCTTTAGTGGTTGATAAAGAATGTCATTGGATCACCGCATATAAATTAAAGAGAAAAAACAAAACAGACACAGGCATAAATGTCACCTAGTCTTACAAGCCTATCAGAAATTTTTAACACAATCTTTTTGGAGATAGGCCTAATTGAAAGGAAAACAAAAAGTCAGAAACTTTTGGAGCCAATGACCTTAAGAGTAGTTTTTTAAATTATTGAAGTTGGTTTTTTTCTTGAATGTAATTACATTATTTGAGCTGGATTTTTTGAAAACTGATATATATTGCAAAACCAGTTTTAATATAACTCAGCTTATGTTTCTATCAAATGTAATATAACTATTATGAAAAAAGTAACAATGATATAATAATTTGACACGGTGGTAGAAGCAAAGTATATCTCTTTACCATTTTTTTAAATTTAGATGACCAAAAAGCTAGACCCATTCATTGCCGTGCTGAAAGCAAGCCTGGATCTGCTGTGTAACTATTATAATAAAAAATTCTGCTGGTTTTGTCATGCTTCCTGGGAGGGAAACAGTAAACCCTTGTTATTTCCAGAGTGATAGAATTGTCGGTTATTCATAGTGAGATCCTAAGATTACACCGGAGTCTATGCTAATGAGGTGACTCCTGATGGGTACCTAGATAGTTTATACAAACAAGATGATTCAGGTTAGGGTGCTGGCCCTGCCAAAAAGAACAACCATGTTATTAGAAGTTTATATACAGGTGATATTAAACTGAAGTCCTGGGAGGGGATAGGGGCTGGAGAATAAGCTCAAATTATGTGACCAATGATTCCATCTATCCTATTTTTGTAATGAAACAAGTCAGCTTCCCTGGTTAACAATATTCTGTGGATACTGTTATGCATCAGCTTGTTAGGCAGAGGGTAGGGGGGTGGAGGTGGAGGTGTATGTGACATGTCTTGATTCCAAAGAGAGAGAACCTGGAAGCTTCAAATTTGGGCTGTCCTAGGCCTCACCATATGCATGACCCTGATTTTGTGTCCTTTTTGCTTTAACAAAGTTGTAATCATAAGTCTAGCATGTTCCTGAGTTCTGTGAGTCCTTCCAGTGAATTGTCATACCTGACTGATTGGTAGGAAACCCCAGATTTGTAAGCAGTTGGTCAGAAACATCCTAGGAACACTTGAGTTATCACCTGGTCTCTGAAGTGAGGGCAGTCTTATTGGAGATTGTGCCCTAGTAAGCAGAGAGAGTTATGGGTCCCCAGAAAAAGAAAGAAAAGACATAGCTTTTGTGATACAAGACAAGTCATTCTAGACCCCCAGCTATTTTCTGAGATCTATGCCTTACTGGCTCTACTTGTCCTAGCACAATTTCTTGCAGAAGAAATACAAAACCTCAGTAGTTAAGGATTTTAAGTGAATAAAGGGAATGCAAAAACTAACTGTCTCTACCAGGCCGGGAAATAGTCTAACCATATCAGAGACAATAAATCAGTGGTATATCTCCCAGTGCTGTTTCTAAAGTAAGCAAGACCTTGCATTCCCTACCTGAGATAAGGAGCCCAAGACATTTTCCAACTCTGAGCTTTCTCATAGTCCCTTCTGCTTGTCCTACAACTACCTCGGCTTCATTATAATGTTAAAATCCCACTCAAGGAGAAGAACAAGCTTCATTAACATAACATAGGATGCCTGTATAAGCATGCTTTCTAAGTCCCCCCGTGCAATCTTACGCCCACCTTTACATGTGATGATAAAACTCCCTTTCTGAAAATTCATCCTAACCCTAAAATTGAAGAAACCCGCTCACCCCCACTCAAGGAGTCATGGCTTTGGAAGTTATATGCTGTGATCCCTTATCTGAACTAAATAAAGTTTCCTTTGTGTGGTAAGTCTACCTGTTGTAGTTTCTATCAATAATGCACCAAGGAACAAACTAATATTAATTCGGTTATATCCTTAATCTGTGGAGTCTGCACAAAGTCCTGCTTCTTAGTGTCAGAAGTCATTGCAGCTACCATGAGTTCCTATTTTCCCACCTTATATACTATAAATCTGTGGTCAAGCACAAGTTTTTGGGCATATCGCTTATTATCCCTGTTGTCAAACCAGAGGCATTTAGTTCATTAGTGTATAACCTTGTATTTGATTACTTTGGATGCTAGTTTGGATAACATGCCCTTAGCAGGTAATAGAATCAGTCAAGGCAAGTTTCATTTTACACAGCTTTAAGTAGTCTTGTCTGATCCCGTTTAATAAACCACCTGATATTAAACAGTTACTAAACAGACTCTAGTTGACTCAAATGATAGAATCAGAATCAGTTAAATGTTTCTAAAGCTGAATTTATATTGCTACAATAGGAAGGTATGGTTCTCTTGATCAGGCTCTATTAGAGACCTAAAAGACTTAGTAAAACAAAGAATTTAAAATACATTTGTAGTATTATTTTTTTCTACTATATGACTTATTCTTCCCATTATATATATATTTTTAAATTTTTTATTGTTATGTTAATCACCATACATTACATCATTAGTTTTTGATGTAGTGTTCCATGATTCATTGTTTGTGCATAACACCCAGTGCTCCACGCAGAATGTGCCCTCTTTAATACCCATCACCAGGCTAACCCATGTAGTATTATTTTTTAATTGAAATTTCTCAGTAAAATGGAGCAATGCATTAAGTGCTGGATAATACGAAGTTTAACGAATAGAATTAACCTTAATTTGTGCACAAAGGAAAAATTGATATGCATTACATTATCCCTCGAATTTAGGCAAAGTATACTTTAATGTATTTGGCAATACAGTAATAATAATTGCTACTGTAAGTATAACCTTTAGAAAGTTTTCCTTGACATTTCTTTTTTGATCTTCTAATATTCATTCTGTTTGTGATTGCAAACCATATACTTTGTTTTTACTCTAATATGTTTACCTTATCAATTTTTGTAACTCCATTCTTTTCATGTTTCCTAATTACCCATTCAGGGACAAGATCCCCTCGAGGAAGAGAGTGGGAAAGTCATTGACTTTGATTTTTGCCCCAGTTTGACTGAGAGGAGTAGAATGTATATGTAGTAGTATCACTCTGATCTTTGGGAAATAAATAAGACTACATATGTAAGAACAGTTATACATAAGATATTGATAACCAGGAAAAGTAGCGTTCAAGCTCTCTTTTGAGGTAGTAAAGGGTCATTCTCTCACAAAGACACAAAATAAACACACAAGGATGATAGTTCACTATGTATTTATTTGAGCAAATTCAGTTTAAGTTAATACATTATAATAACAGAGGAAATTTGATGTAATTTAATCAATCAACCAACTAGGACCTAATGACAAGGAGAGTCATTTCTAGGTAAAACAGAAGCATTTCATTCAAGATTAAGAATAGCCACACATTTAGACAAAACACTCTACCATTTCACAATAACTAATAAAAATAATGGGAATGATCAGACTAATTGATTTTTATTTTCATTCTTTAACAGAGAGAAGACTTTTAGCTGTAGGTATATTCCATTGAAATAACTCTGTGAAAGAGCATATTTTCATTCATACTGATAAGAGATAAGACTATTTAAATGGAAAAACATTAATTTATTGGAAGCATATGACTCTCCTACATTGCCTAATGCAGGACATGAGACCCTTCTGTAGAATATGGAATTGGACTAATGAAACATAGGTAAATATAATCCCACAGGAAAATCTTGTGTTCTGCATATGTTCCATTAACTTTTGTTATCACTAAAATGGAGAAAATGAGCTAGTATTCACATTTTTGCACAGTGCTAATAACATCAAAAAGCAAATTTACAAAAAACATGGGGGCATAATAAGTGTGCTACTTCCTTGGGTCTGGAAAGGGAAAAAAAATATATATGTATATACATATGCATGTACACGTACATACATATAATAGTTATGCTTGTAATGAAAGATAATATCCACTATCTTTTAAATTGCACTTAAAATTGATAAACTTTTTTTATAGAATCTGTGTGTTTTTAAAAAAGAAAACAAAACCAAAACAGATCATAGGAGAATATTATTACCAAAGACTATGTCATGCTAGTATTGCTCGTATAAAATAATAATTCTCACTGTATTGTTTTTCTTTTTTTCTATATGTTGTATACATAAGATCACTCTAGTTTTATTCTTGCATGATTTTGTTTTGTTACTTTATTTTTTTTAAAGACTATATGGTTACAGATGAATTGATTTGAAGACTGAGTACTTATCAATAAAATATTAAAAGATGAACTTATATATAAGCTCTTAAAGGCAAGAAGCATTAGCTGTAAAGAATAAATTGATCTTAGTAGTTTAGCTTATATAATGTTATGCATTTTTCATTGCTTCTGGGTGTTCACAATATGAATGTTTTGTATCATATACATTTAGCGAATCCAAATATCTTCTGAACACATGCCCGTAGATTACATTCAATTTGATGAGCAGTGCTATTGATAGAAGAAACATTTATAATGTGATTTTAAAAATTCATTTTCACATATATTTTAAGCTCTTACTTTATAATTCTTCACAAATAGAAAGAAAGCTCTCGGGCGCCTGGGTGGCTCAGATGGTTGAGCGTCTGCCTTCGGCTCAGGTCATGATCCCAGGGTCCTGGGATCGAGTCCCGCATCGGGCTCCCTGCTCCTTGGGAGCCTGTTTCTCCCTCTGCCTCTCTCTCTCTGTCTCTCTGTCTCTCATGAATAAATAAATAAATAAAAAAGTTTAAAAAAAAAAGAAAGAAAGCTCTCATATGTCTCTGCAGTGCCATGCAGAATTACATCAAAATTATTCTTCTGAAAGACATTATGGCTCACATATATCACCATTATCCACATTACAGCTATGACAATAAAGGGAAAACTTTTATTTTAGCATGCTCTATAAAACAACAGTAATTATTCAGAAAAGATGATCAGGAAACACCACTCTCATTTTAGAGAATGTAGTGTACATTTCAGGAAGAAATGTCCCTATTGAGATTTTGCTCACCCTTCTGCCCATTTGAGGATAACATGTCCTTTTAATTGATGAAAAATACCAGGAAAATAAAATTTCCATTCTTATGGGAAGCAGTCAATTTTATACATGTGAATCCCTAAAGCATATGTAATGACAAACTGCTCCTAACTAGGATGGTTGATGGAAAGAACAACATCATTGGGAAAAGCTGGACTGATGGGTAGGTGTGGGCATGGGGGTGTAGAAAGAATTAATGAGATGATACCAAGATTTGACATTTTCCCCCAATAAAAACAAAATTTTATGCACAAATAGATAACAAGAATGATTAAAACCCACCCACATAAAAATGTTGAAATGGGAGCTATTGGGTTCCATTAAGCCTTTCAAAAACTAATATACACAGAGTCCATTTTCATGATCTAAATTTCCTTTTCTTGATAAATGATATAATGTCATATACATAATGCCATTTTTAATGAAAAATATATTATTACAGAAATTTAAAATTAATGGACATAATCATTTTAATATGAATATTCAGCAACTTGACATCTGCTTTGTTGTTCACTTTAGCTTCTTCACTTTATGTGTAAGAGCTCTTTGCTAAAAATAAATCATTCTGTACCTATTTTATAAACTTAGGCAAAGGGAAAAGCCCCTGACTTCAGACTGTTTGAATATTGCTACTTCAGTTTACTTTTTTAATTATGTTACTAAGGGATGCCTGGGTGGCTCAGTTGTTAAGCATCTGCCTTCGGCTCAGCTCATGATCCCAGGGTCCTGGGATTGAGCCCCGCATTGGGCTACCTGTTCAGCGGGGAGCCTGCTTCTCCCTCTCCCATTCCCCCTGCTTGTGTTCCCTCTCTCACTGTCTCTCTCTGTCAAATAAATAAATAAAATCTTTAAAACAATTTTTAATTGTGTTACTAAATTACAAAACATTAAGATTTGTAATTAGATCAGAAAAACATTTAAAAATCTGTATTACAATAAAAACGTCTGCATAAACCCCTTTTTAAAATCTGAATTCTTGATCTATCCTGTATACATCTGTATTCAAGGTCACATACACTTCAGGAACAAAAGATAATCTATGTTCTCATTCTTGCTCATAAATTATATTTTTAAACAATATTTAATTTCCTGAGATTTTGCTATTATGTAATCTAACCCTTTGCTATTTTATCACCAAATTGCCTATTTAAAACACTGTAGGAAAAATGAGGTTTAAGGGACATAAAGCAAATCAAAGACCACAGTTATATTCTTTCTAAACTGTCAAGCATATGTGTTTTCAGGCTGAGAAGAGCTATCTTTGAGTATTTAGAGCAATGCAAATTAAGGGAATTGTTCCAGAGATTACTGGGGAAAAAAAAAGGATTAGTGGTAAAATTAGGCAGAACTGTGTGCCTCTGTACCTACTTGATTACTCTGCACTCTCAGCTGCCTGAATGACAAAGATAATCCTGTTTCTGTGCTGTACTTTTTGAAGTCATTGAGTGATTCAGAGTTCTATTTTTCTAAAAAGATTAAGAAAGTAAAGAAGAATATGATGTCTCTATGGGTTTTCTTCGCCAGGATGAGAAAAATCATTATCAATAGATATCATTACGTAGAGCATTGGTATAGCCTCACCAGCATTTATTACACATCTAGTTATCAGTTTGATAAACTCATTTCCAAAATCAAATAAATATTAATGACATATTATAGGGTTTCCCTTAATTCCAATATCTGGAAATACTCTTTTTTTTTTCTTCCCTAAGTAGGCTCCACGCCCAGCACAGAGCCAAACACAGGGCTTGAACTCACAACCCTGAGATCAAGACCTGAGCTCTGATCAAGGAACACTAGTCACCAGTACCCCCTGGAAATACTTTCTAATGTTCTCCTTTTGTACTTGATAAGAGTCTGTAAAAGGGTGCCTCTTGTTTTATGAGATAGTGGTAGAATCCTGAACTGGTTGGAAAAGAAAAATTGGGGTTAGTATAATGACAGAAAATGAATAGAACACTAGGGTCTTACTGTCACAGTGATTAATTCAGATCAACACGGACTTTCTTTAGTGGTAACTGGTATCAATCATGAAGATACTTCAAAGGCAAAAATCAGTTGTGCCAGAGGCAAATTGACCACTCACTATGAAAAAAAAGATCCACCAGGGAAGTTGTCCCAAGGAATTTATCAAAAGTACTACTAGTTAGTATCCTTGATATTAATCCACTACCCACATGACCGTGTATACAAAATAGACAATACATATTTAAGAACTGACTGATTAAAAATTATGTAAACTAAACATTACATAGAGCAAAACAAAATGAAACAAAAAACAAGTTACAGCCTACACATCTGGATATAAAAAGAAAATCTAATATAAATCAGTAGAATTCTTGATATTAATGCTATTTGGGTTTTAATTGTGTTGCCATTATTTAACTATATAACAATTACAAATAAAAATTATTTGCAATTATTTTTTATTAACTTGTTTTACCATCTTTACTGTTTGGAAAATGTGGCATCATATAGTTTCATTTGTACAAATCACTCCTATCATTTTATCCAGCCAGGTGACTAAAAGAGAGCTCTCGGGTCCATTAAATTCATCTGTATGGACACTTTCAAAACATATTAAGAACAGAAATTTATAGTGCAGTGACTGTTCCAAATTCCTTACATATCATATCTGGTTATCACTGGTTCAGTCTCACAGTAGAGACCGAATCTGGAATGTTTTAAACTCCCTACAGAACACAAAAACAAGCCATCATGTAGGTGGACTTCTCAGGGTCTGTTCAAGTGAACTCCATTATAGGGCCCGCGTTCAGATTCTTTGGGTTTTCTGTATTGTTCTAAAGGCTGGACCCTTGTCCTTATGGATCGTTCTGTCCTCCTAGTATCACAGTAGTATTCCAAGTGGGAAAATGGGGAAGATAGTTTCTGCCAGCTGAGTCTACTACCCTCCCCCCAACCACTTTTATGGGCTTTTGGGAATAAGCCAGCATCCAGTGGTTTCTGTTTATATCATTAGTCAGATCTGTGTCGTTTGGTCACCATTCTTAAAAGAGCCTGGAAATGTTTTTGGAGCTGGGTACATCACTGTTTCTATCCCAATTGTAGTTCTTTTCTAAGATGGAAGAAGAGAAAAATGGATTTTGTGATATATAGTGGTCCTTTGGCAATATCTGCAATGAAAAGTTTGATTCATTTAGTTCTCAGATAAACCCTATAAAGGTTACCCTAGATACAAGTATAATTATAATACTCATTTTTATATGTTTATATATTATATTTAATATACCGATTTTATGTTAATATTCATATAAGCATTGTTATAAGTTCCATTTCATAAACAATATAATTGAGGCAGAAAGAGATGAAGTAACATAAAGTCACACATTAGAAAGAAGCGGAAGTAAGAGTCCATAAAGAGTAGTTTGATTCAGAGCCATGGCAAAACCCTACATTCAGGGAATTCTTCTCAAAGTCTTTCCGGATAATGTTTTAATAGATTCTGAGCATTCTTGTGAATAAAAATCTAACATGGATAATTTTTATGTCTTAGTAAACAAATCTCTCCTCTCTCCATTACATTTCTGCAAAGAAGACATATAAATGGCCAACAGACACATGAAAAGATGCTCAACATCACTCGTCATTAGGGAAATGTAAATCAAAACTAGAATGAGATATCACCTCACACCTGACAAGATGATTATTATAAAAACACAACTGTTGGCAAGGATGTGAGAAATTGGAACTCTTGAACACTGCTCGTGGGAATGAAGAATGGTGCAGCTGCTATGGAAAACAGCATGGCAGTTCCTCAAGAAAATGAGGACTTGAATTACCACATGATCATACCACTTCTGGGTATTTATCCAAAATAATGAAATCAGGATTTCAGAGAGATATGAGCGCTCACATATTCATTGCAACACCGTTCATGAGAGACAAGATGTGGAAACAACCTAAACGTCCATCAACAACTGAATGGTATATAAGAAAATGTGGTATACACTCACAATGGAATATTAAAAAAGAAGGAAATTCTGTGTTTCCTGACAACATAGACGAAACTTGAGGACGTTATGCTAAGTGAAATAAGTCACGGACAAATATTGCATGTTTCTGCTTGTGCAAGATATTTAAAGTAGTCAAATTCATAGAATGGAAGAGTGGAATGGTGGTTGGCAGAGGCTGGGGGGAGGGGGAAATGGGTAGTTGTTAATCAGTGGGCATAAAATTTCAGTCACACAAGATGAATGAGTTATATTTTTAAAGATTTTATTTATTTATTTGACAGAGAGAGACACAGCGAGAGAGGGAACACGAGCAGGGGGAGTGGGGGAGGGAGAAGCAGGCTTCTGGCTGAGGAGGGAGCCGGATTCAGGGCTTGGTCTCAGGACCCTGGGATCATGACCTGAGCCGAAGACAGACACCTAACCACCGAGCCACCCAGGCGCCCCAAGATGAATGAGTTCTATAGAACTATTTTTTGTACAACATTGTCTCTGGAGTTACCCATACTGTACTGTACACTGAAAAATTAAGAAGGTTCATCTCATGTTAAGTGTTTTGGCCACAATTAAAAATATTTAAAAATAGCATGACCATTACTTTAGCATGAGGAAGATAAAAAAATAAGTTTGCCTAGTCCATAATTGTTATTCTCTGTTTCTGTCTCTGTGTCTCTCTCTCCCCACCCACTCTGTCCTAATATTTTATTCAGATTTCATTTACCACACCTATTACATTTACTAAATTATCATAGATATTTTTAGGAGACATATTTTCTCTAGCATCAGCTTTTTGAAAGCAGGGCATTGTTGAATATGTTCTTACAACGGAGCATAATTTCTTTCTATAATGATAGTGACTTTTGACAAATATTTGTTGAGTGAATGAACTTTAAAGATGATTTATTTATATTATAGAATTTTTGACTAGAATGACACGGACTAAATACTGAAGTATATATTTTGGACCCCTATCTAGGTGTTGGTCAGAATATATAGGAATATATATTTTACACCTAAAAATAACATAATGTAATCTCATAGAGAACTTTTCATTTTGAAATTATCATTTTTCCTTCTCTATTATTAAAATTACAAAAAAAAAGCTTTTCTTAGCTCAAGTTGCTGATTTTAACAAATTGATGCAAACAAATGCAAATTGAATTTGTATTCAATAAACTAATTTTTTCCAGGGAAAATTATATTTCAATTAAAATCTGGAGGTGCCTCGGTGGTTCAGTTGGTTAAGCATTTGACTCTTGATTTTGGTTCAGTTCATGATCTCAAGGTTGTGAGATCAAGCCCTGAGTTGGGCTCTATGCTGGGCGTGAAGCCTGCTTAAGATTCTCTCTCTCCTTCTCCCTCTGCTCTCTGCCCCTCCCCCACCTTCCCTCTCTAGAAAATAAATAAATAAATAAAAATAAAAATCTGCATTGCACAATGCACAGCCCTTGGCTAATCTGTGTTTATAATGACTTGATCTCTAATTGTATACATACTTTTTCTAATGTTGAAATTCAGAATTCGCCTTTTAAAATGAAAGTAACCTCATAAGCACCAGGTAGCCTGGAAAACGATCTCATTCTTGAAAGCCTGAACTATTCGAAATGTTTCTAGTGAATGACAGAGGTAAAGGTTTACATCTACTAGATCATTTCTTAGACAGAAATAATGGTTTTATTAGTTCATCTACACCTAATATTATTAGTAAGTCTTTGTCCTAAGAAGATAGCATATTTTGAAAAACACTTGGCATGATCCTGAAATACACTGACAATATTTGGTAAAACTCAACAATTTTTATTTTAAAATAAATATTTATAATAAAATATATGTGTTAATTTAATACAGAGTATCCATTTTAAACTAAGAGCAAACAATATACTTAATGTTAAATTTAACTTGAAACATTGGCTTAACATTGTCAGTTATGTTTTAACTGTAATAAAATTACAAAATTAAAAAATATTATCTTTTAAATTAAAAAACAGACAGTAGAGTATGATATAAATTAAAAAGTAAAAACTCTGCAGTATCCTGCCTTCATAATCTGCCTATACGCACACATACAAACACACATTAAATCTTGTCTACCAGGCATCATTACTGTTTACAGTTGGGTTTGGATTATATCTCTTCAGACATTCCTTCCTGACCTTCTTTTCTTCTTTCCTTCCTTTTCTTCTTTTCCCCATTCTTTATTTCTTTTCAAATTAACTTATTTAATGGTGTGTCTTCGCATTTAGGTGTATGTGCACTTGTGTAATATAGATATAATATAAAATTTACAGTATATATTTATGCACTGATATATTTATGTATAATTTTACACAAATTGTGTCATGCCATACTACTTTTTCTATAGTTTTTTTTTTAAAGATTTTATTTATTTGACAGGGAGAGACACAGTGAGGGAAGGAACACAAGCAGGGGGAGTGGGAGAGGGAGGAGCAGGCTTCCTGCGGAGCAGGGAGCCCGATGCGGGACTCGATCCCAGGACTCCGGGATCATGACCTGAGCCAAAGGCAGCCACTTAACGACTGAGCCACCCAGGCGCCCATTCTATAGTTTTTTTTTTTTTTTTTAATTCCACAATATGGTGAGGATAACTTCTTATATCAATACATACAGATAGTTCTCATTCTTTTTCATATTCATTCATTTATTTATTAAAAACATTCATTGAACATCAAATGTGTTCTATTCAATTTTTCAAGTGCTGAGAAAATGGCAGTGAGCAGAACAGAAAATGAACACAGGTACTGCTTCCAGTATTCCAGTGTTCTATTTCTATTTTATAAAAAGAAATAGAAAAAGCACTTCTGGAGAAAAGAAAAGTGAGGGTGTACATGTATATATATGGTGTAGGGTTGGGGCAAGAACTCCAGGTGGAGAAACCAAAGCCAAATCCCTGAGACAGAGCACTTGCGTTGTGTAAGATGAAAGCCTGCTGACCAGAGTGGCTGAGGCACAGCAGGTGAAGGGAAAGTGGGGCCAAGATCAGAGACATAGAGGAGCAGGATCATGTAAGGCTTTGGAGTCGTCACAAGGGTTTTGGATTTTGGAAAATCTGAATGAGATGGAAAATCACTGGAAGATTTGAGCAGAATGATGACTCTGATCTGGCTGCAGTTTGGGAAATAGACCCCAAAAGCACGAAAGATAAAATAAGTCTCTTTAAAAAAAAAAGATTTTATTGATTTATTTGACAGACAGAGATACAGCGAGAGAGGGAACACAAGCAGGGGAAGCGGAAGAGGGAGAAGCAGGCTTCCCGCGGAGCAGGGAGCCCGATGCGGGGCTCGATCCCAGGACCTTGGGATCATGACCTGAGCGGAAGGCAGACGCTTAACGACTGAGCCACCCAGGTGCCTCAAAAGATAAAATAAGTCTCTTTAAAAAGGGCTTAGATGAATTATTCTGCAAGAATTATGAGTTACTTTAAGAGAATTGTTTTCCATATTATTAGTTTAACATGTGTGACTTAAAATACAGTGTATGAATTACCCAAAACAACTGGACTGAGGGGACCATGCTTTTTCATGATTTTTGTGCCCTAGAATATTTAAAAAACGTTTACCCCTTTTTACCAGTCTTGAGTAAAGAGGTGTTTAGAAGCTTGAATTTAGAGTATGTAGAAGGACAATGAAACAGTCCATGAACACATGTAAATATTCACTTTTTGGACTGATTTGAAAAAGAAAAACTTTCGTGATCTAAAGGCCAATTGTACTATATTGGATAATGATAATCTAGAACAGAAATCAGCCAACTTTTTCTGCAAAGGGCTATTTAGAAATATTTTGGGTTTTTCTGGCCATATTGTCTTAGTTGCAACTACTTGACGGCCATTATAGTGAGAAAGCAACTGTAGATGACACATGAACACATGGGTGCAGCTGTTATCTACAAAAGCATCAGTAAGTAGAATTTGGTCTGCAGGCCATAATCTGCCAGTCCCTGATCTACCAGATGAATATGATGTAAACCAAGGATTCTCTTCTGTAAACTTGCATGGCCATATTTAACACATGTGTGGTGTATAATTGCAGGGTCTCTAGAGTCTGGCCTTCACTTAGGTTATCTGACCCAAGTAGTAATAGTAATACCTACTACATAGAATTGCTATAAAGATGAAATCCTAGAATGAATTTAAAGCATTTGAGGGGCACCTGGGAGGCTCAGTTAGCTCAGGTCATGATCTCAGGGTCATGAGATTGAGCACCGAGTCTGGCTCCATACTCAGCAGGGAGTTTCCTTGAAAATTCTCTCCCTCTGCTTCTACCTGCCTCTAAAATAAATATGGTAATTTGTTATGGCAAACAAATAAGGTTCCGAAGTACCTTAAAGGCAGAGTATATTAATTCCTAATTATCAATTGGTATTTTTTTTTTATTTTTTGCTCATATTTTAGGCTTACTCTGACTTATATATAGCTATTGCACTCTTAGGAAGGACAAATTGGGATTTCAGAAGAAAAAATATTCTAAAATATGATCAGTGAAAAATATAAGAATTTCAAGAAGTCCAGATCCTATATATCAGAAGTTTTAATTTTTATTTTATTTTTTTAAATTTTATTTATTTATTTGAAAGAATGAGAGAGAGAGTGAGCATGAGAGGGGGTTGGGTCAGAGGAAGATGCAGACTCCCTGCCGAGCAGGGAGCCCAATGCGGGACTCGATCTGGGGACTCCAGGATCATGACCTGAGGCGAAGGCAGTCACTTAACCAACTGAGCCACCCAGGCGCCCAAATCAGAAGTTTTAAAACACGTAGTTAAATATAGTGAATTACACATAAAACAATTTTAGACAAAGAGCCAAAATTCATATAAAACTAGAAAAGTTAATTTAAGAGAATGAATACATGTAAATCTTTCTGCTTCTTAAAATATAAAATAAACCTCTCTACAAATCAGAATTTTAAGAGACACATTTTTGGTATTTTTTATATATATAGATTTTAATATAAAGGAGATTTAGTCATTTAGTCTATGTCATTTGCAAATTTGCAGCAAGTTATTTAGTATTGTATTTGCTTTTAGTGGTATCAAATTAATTCAATCAGAACAGACTTGTTAAATACTATTTATTTTATGCCATTCATATTTTTGTGGCTAATATATTCTTATTTTAAAAAACATTTTTATTTATTTTATGTTATGTTTTTAGAGAGAAAGAGCATGTGATCAGGGTGGGGAGGGGCAGAGGGAGAGAGAGAATCTTAAGCAGGCTCCACTCCCAGTGCAGAGCCCCACATGGGGCTCGATCTCATGACCCTGAAATCATGACCTGAGCCAAAATCAAGAATCAGAGGCCTAATGGACTGAGCCATCCAGGTGCCCTCAACTAATATATTTTAAAATGCACCACTGAGTTTCATTTAGTATAAGAAAAGGATGCTTTTCTGTCAGAATAAGTTTTTTTTTCCACCTTCTTAAATTTTCACAACAGAATGTTAATGTTAGCATCTGTAGCCTAAAGAATAAGAATTTATCTTCAATCCATAACACAAAATATCTATCAGGATATAAGGCATTCATGTAATGTGACAATAAATTAATTTATTTTCAGTACATGCCCAAATTGTAACTGAGATCATTATTATTTGAAACAGTCTGGATGGATTGCTAATTATCTATTCCTTCAGAGCTCTGGTTCTCAAGTGCTCATGTATTTAAAAATCATCTGTGGGACTTGTTAATATTCAAATTCTTTGTTCTCTGATTTAATAAATGTTGAGGAGGAGGATAACATTGATGGTCTCTCATTTTTTAATTTCCCCCTTGACCCACAGGAGGGGAAATTTGTTCCTTCTCTCATGTTTGTCTTCATGCTCTTGCTTCTTGCTTCATCTGTGGGCAGCCATCCACCACCAGCTGCTCTAGGTTCTCTAACTGAAATGTGTCTGAAACACTCATTGCACGAGGGTTTATTTACTAATGGGTGGCATCGCCGACTCGTAGTTAAGAACCAGGTTCTTTTTTTTTTTTTTTTTTTTAAGAACCAGGTTCTGTTAGCTGACAGAGAACTGGTTGTGAACTCAGGTTCTGCGGCTCCTGGCTTCAAAATCAATTCTCAAGAGACAGGTAGGAAAGGAAAGGATGTTTTAATCAGGAAGACTGTAACCTGGAAGATGATGGTCTAATGTCCCAGAGACCATCTTCCCCATCCAGGTGAAGCCAGAGGATTTTAAAGGGGAAGACATGGGAGAATGTGGGGGAGGGGAGAATTGCGGGCTCCATTTAGGAGAAGCTGGTGCCTAGGCTGTTAGTCAGATGTTGACATGACTGTAAACAGACTTGCTGTCATCCGGGGCAGCTGTTTTGGAATGTAGTCAGGCCTTATTTTCTGGGAAGTGTGGTCCTTCATGCCTCAAGGCCAGTCATCTGTAAATCTCAAGGAAAGTAGGTTAGTTCTGCCATAGATCAAAGGATTTAGGTTAGCAAGCAAGGAGTATATAAGTGTGAAGCAAGTTAACACTTAAGACCAGTTTTGGTGCTATTATAATTCTACCCTTCCTTTTTTATCAGTTGGGATAATGTTTCAGAGGACCTTCTTTTTTTTTTTTTTTCCCCCTCCAGATTGTAATATCACTCTGGATACCATTTGTCAGAGGTAAACCCAAGCACATGTGTTAGGTTTATGTACTAGATTGAGCTATGGGGTGCTGGGAGTAAGGTGGTTTCTGTGAGAGGCTTGTCTCATTGTTGATTTGCCTATATTGGAGATTTATTTTCCAGGATGGATTCCTTCCCAAGACTGTGGCAGAAATGAAATGTAGAATTTGGGACTTAATACTCAACACTAACTTGAACATTCTTAAAAGCTATACACTATTACTGAAAGAAATATCCAAATGAAGAACATCTCTTGATGGTCAAATATCAAAAAGACACCACTATTTTAGTTAATATTCTGTGGTGTGTGTATGTGTGAGAGTCTGATAAACAATAATAAAAAATTACTTATGAATTTTTGGGAAAGTTTATATCCCCAGGAGACCCATATACTGATGTTGATTAAAACATTGATTTTATAGGACAGATTAGCTAAAATTTTGGCTTTGTTTTCTAGAAAACAAAGTTAAATGTTTTGAATTTGAATAAAAAACATCTGCCAAGTCACACATAGACATTTCTCTACTCTTTCTAAATGTTTCTTGAAATACCTTTCACAGTGCCACTATCTGCAAACTATCTGATGCCACTGTAAATTCTAGGATTTCAATCTCAACAGGAACCTGAACTCACCTTGCAATCTTTCTGGTAGCACTCTCATTTCTTTATCAATTTTTTTTATTTTTTTTCCATTTTTAGCAAATTACCCAGGTTCTTAGCAGACAAACTCAATTTCTACATCTCAAACAATTATACAGGATCTCCTAAATTCCTTATCTGTATCCACAACAGTTCTTTCTTTTTTTTTCCACAACAGTTCTTACCTTCTCATTTTTTGTAAGAAAGGAAAAGGCTCTTTTCTCATGTGTGAAATTAGTCTCTGCACCTTTGTGAAGATCACATGCCCTCCACACAGATGTTGCTCCATCTGTTACTTCTTTACCCTTAATCTTCATTCTCTCTCTAGCTCCTTTCCAGCAGCAATTTGGTTTAGCTTTATAAAACTTTTGCTATTCATTAACCACAATATACTTTTTACTATTAAATAACAGTAAAAAAATCATCACTTAAATGTTTACAACCCAGAGAAAACAATTACTAGCATATTTTAGTTTGGGAAACAGAATTAATTCAATTCAGAGAGCAAGAGAGCTAAAATCCAAAGATCCAAAAAGACAGCAAGGGTGACAACTAGTGGCATGGCCAGAAGTAGTATTTAAGTAACAATTAAGTCAGGAAGGAAAAAAAGGGAAAGGAATTCTGGAAGAATTTTGTGTGTCAACCTGTAGGACAAGACAAAATATGAGTGTGAAAACAAACACATAGAAACCTTATCATTCTAAAGTCAGGAATCAGTAATAGGAAAAGGTAGGACAAAAATTAGGGGTCCAGTAAGGTCAGAATTTTGTCTGAGTTCTTCTCTTTTTCTTATCAATATAAACTCACAGCCTCGATCAGAAGCTGGCATATAATATGTTCAGTAGATGTTGTTTAACTGAACTATCCCTGAGGATAAGCAATTACAGAAATGCTGGTCAAGAGTGAGGGGATTCTGGAATGGGTGGTGGGGGAAGGAAGTGTTAACAATTGGGAACAACTCTATCCTGTCTGTCCTCTGTCTCACTAACCCTCTCCCTGAAGCTAGAAATTTTAGGGCTTAAGTAAATTTATGTAAAATTTATCTTTTTTTTAAAGATTTATTTATCTGAGAGAGAGAGAGCACACAGGAGCAGGAGGGGCAGAGGCAGAGGGCAAAAGAATCTCAAGCAGATTCCTCACTGAACGTGGAGCTCGAAGCAGGGCTCGATTCCAAGACCTTGAGGTCATGATCTGAGCTAAAACCAAGAGTCAGACACTCAACTGACTATGCCACACAGGTGCCCCATAGTTATCTTTTTTTTTTAATCTGAAAGAGTAAGAATCCATGATTCTAAGAATTCAACACACAAACACACACACACACACACACACACACACGCAGAGCACATATGAATGTAACTTTCCCAATTGAAAAAGGAGAAAGTCTACATCTTTAAAAAAAAATATTTGATTTCCTTTCTTTGAATAAGTAGGCTAAAGAACACATTTTAAAAATATTAATTCCATTTTAACCCTCTTACACTGTAGGTGGGAATGTAAACCAGTGCAGCCACTCTGGAAAACAGTATGGAGGTTCCTCAAAAAGTTAAAAATAGAGCTACCCTAAGACCTAACAAGTGCACTTCTAGGTATTTATCCAAAGGATACGAAAATACTGATTGAAGGGATACATGCATGCCAATGTTTATAGCATCATTATCTACAATAGCCAAATCATGAAAACAGTCCAAATGTCCTTCAACTGATGAATGGATAAAGAAGATATGGGGTGGGTGTGTGTGTGTGTGTGTGTGTGTGTACATAATACCCAGCCATCAAAAAGAATGAAATCTTGCCATTTACAACAAAATGGATGAAACTAGAGTGTATCATGCTAAGCAAAATAAGTCAGTCAAAGACAAATGCCATATGATTTCACTCATATGTGAAATTTAAGAAACAGAACATGAACATAGGGGAAGGGAAGGAAAAATAAAATAATACAAAAACAGAGAGAGAGGCAAACCATAAGAGAACAAACTGAGGGTTGCTGGAGGGGAGGTGGGTGGGGGGATGGGGTAATTGGGTGATGGGCATTAAGGAGAGCACTTGTGATGAGCACTGGGTGTTTTATGTAAGTGACACTAAATTCTACTCCTGAAACCAATACCACACTGTATGTTAGTTAACTTGAATTTAAATAAAATCTTGGAAGAAAGAAAATAATAAAAATAAAATGCAGGATTGCTCGGTTTGTTAAGCATCTGACTCTTGATTTCGGCTTAGGTCATGATCTCAGAATCCTGGGACTGAGCCCCACTTTGGGCTCCATGCTCAGTGGGGAGTCAGCTTAAGGATTTCTCTCCCTCTCCCTCCACCCCGCCCCTTCTCTCTAAAATAAATAATAAATGAATCTTTAAGAAATAAAAATATTAATTCCATTTTTAAGCATATCATTAAGTACATGGAGATGTCATATTTTTCACTGGTCAAGACAATAATATATAGATAATCAAGATATTCTAAAATATATAGATGATCAGGATATTATTCTAAATTTTGAATTCTAGGAACTTGGATAGAGAGATTTGGAGAGAATGTTTTTTCAGAACTTTTATAGAACTTAAAAATTAATTGTTACTAGCATAAATGGTAATGACACAAAAATCAGTAGAATAGAACACAGAGCCCAGAAATAAACTCACAATTATATGGTCAATTAATCTATGACAAAAGTAGTTTTCCCAACATCATTTGTTGAAGAGACTGTTTTATGCCTATTGTATATACTCTTGACAGACAGCTGCATGCAAACAATGAAACTGGACCACTTTCTTCACCATACACAGAAATAAACTGAAAATAAATTAAAGACTTAAATGTGAGACATGAAACCATAAAAGTCCAAGAAGAAAATATAGGCAGTAATTTCTTTGATATCGGCCATGGAAACATTTTTCTAGATATGTCTACTTTGGCAAAGAAAACAAAAGCAATATTAAACTATTGGAACTACACCAAAATAAAGAGCTTTTGCATAATGAAGGAAACCATCAACAAAACAAAAGGCAACTGTTAAATAGGAGGAGATATTTGCAAATGATATATCTGATAAGGGGTTAATATCCAAAATATATAAAGAACTTCTACAACTCAACACTAAAAATACCACATATAATCCAATTAAAAATGCTCAGAGGACTTGAATAGACATTTTTCCAAAGACGACATACAGATGGCCAGCAAATACATGGAAAGACTCTCAACATTACTAATCATTAGGGAAATGCACATTAAAGTCACAATGAGGTATCATTTAACACCTGTCAGAATGGTTAAAAATAAAAAACACAAAAAATAACAAGAGTCAATGAAGATGTGGAGAGAAAGGAACACTCATGCACTGTTGGTGGGAATGCAAATTGGTGCAGCCCCTGTGGAAAACAGTATGGAGCTTCCTCAAAAAAATTAAAAATAGAATTACAATATGATCCAGTAATTCCACTATAGGGTATTTACCCAAAGAAAACAAAAACAGCAATTCATAAAAATTTATGCAACCTTATGTTTATTGCAGCATTATTTATAATAGTCAAAACATAGAAGCAACCCAAGTGTCCATTGATAGATGAATGGACAAAGAAGATATGGTGTACATACAATGGAATATCACTCAGCCATAAAAAATTAAATATTGCCATTTGAAACAACATGGATAGAATTAAAGGGTATAATGCTAAGTAAAATAAATCAGAGAAAGACAAATGTCATGTGCTTTCACGTATATGTGGAATTTAAGAAACAAACTACCAAATAAAGAAAAAAGAAATAACAACAAAACAGACTCAAATACTGAGAACAAACTGGTGGTTCCCAGAGGGGAGGTGGGTGGAAAGTTGCGTGAAATAGATAAAAAAAAAAAAAAATTGTTACTAACTAATTACTATTTTGCTTTTGCAGGTATTTTCTCAAATAGATAAAAATGGGATAAAGTTGAAAAGTGCTACTTCTTTATAATTATTATATAAGGAGAGATCAAGATTTATCAAATATGTTAATGAGTGTAATTCTACCAGCTACTTACCTTACTATTAATAATGTGTTAGATAATTCTTGGTTTCCTGTAAGTTTCCATTATTCCTTCCTTGCTTTTTATTTGAAATATAAACAACAAAGAGAGAAAGTGAAAGGAAGAGCTTTGGTTTAGTCATCATAGTTTGTGCCGGGAATGGCCCGTGATCCCTGTACCAATAGATGAAAGATGACTCCATTGAACCATTGGAGACTATGGACTCTGAGAAACAAACTGAGGGTTCTAGAGGGGAGAGAGTGGGGGAATGGGTTGGCCTGGTGATGGGTATTAAAGAGAGCACATTCTGCGTGGAGCACTGGATGTTGTACACAAACAATGAATCATGGAACACTACATCAAAAACTAATGATGTAATGTATGGTAACTAACATAACATAATAAAATAAAATTTAAAAAAAAAAGAAAGATGACTCCAAATTTTACTGTGAAAGAGAGGAGAAGGCAAGGGGGTCAATGCTCAGAGATGAAGACCTTTTTTTCTTCTTTGCTCCCGCTTTTATTGGTCCTTCAGGATAATCACAAAACCTTATCACTGTTTCTCAAGCAGGAGATGTGTGACAGGAGGTCTTACTGAAACTACTAGGAGGATCTGTTTACGGAAAGATACGATATGCTAATCTGCGAGTTCTGAATTCTGCTAAACATAACCTAAGGGACAATGTACATATGTCTTAGATCACAGGGCGGCTGTTTGGGCTGAGAAAGCTTGGGGAGGGAGGTGGGGGATGGCAACTCCCCCGGCCATTCCAACGGCAGAGTGTCAGGCAGGCCTCGGCATTCCAAAAGCCCATGCCCCATTCCTAAACCTTCCCTGCCCTCAGCGGCCTCCGACTTAGCAAGCCAGGTAGTATGGCTGATTTCATGCTCTACATTAACCACAACAGAAGGGTCCAAATTTTCATGTAGAGGATTAATAGATAGAGAATTAATACATAGCCAAAAAGCTATTAGATATTTATAAACCTACACAGATTGATATAGTTTTGTTAAAATGTTGAATTGTCCTCAATATTATGGTAAATGCACTAGTTCCATTGAGCTAGTCAAATAGTTTGGTGTGATCATTTAAGAAACCAAATGCCACAGCAATCTGAAAAAAAATTAAAATTGCTAATAAATTTAAAATTTAGTAAATAAAGTAAATAAATCCAGGTGTTAGAAGATTCTGAGTTACAATGCATTACAGGCATATACCTCGGTATCTTTTTTTTTTTTTTTGTCCATATGTAACGTTCTTACTGTGTTCCAAAGTATGTTCCTCATTTATTGTTCTATAATTCAGAAAGGTTTTGTACTTCCAAGAATTGACCAACCAGAGAAGAGGTTATGTTCTGAAAGTGATGACTAGAGAAATTAATGTGTGAGGCAGAGACCTTTCTAAGAAATCCTTTTGAAATGTTGGCATATTCTTATTAGGTAAATGGTGGGGATAAGTGAGCGTGGCAAAAGAGACACAGGCCATATGCCTATTTCCCAACAGAAAGTGATCTAAATGTGGATTTGATATTGACTAATATGAGAAAGCCTGCTCCTTAAACTGCCATAAATATGTTTGCTTTCTTATGCATTGCTGAATGTAAACCTGTCAATTTTGATAAAATGAGGTTTGTTAAACCTAGAAACAAATCTTCGATAAATGTGTTACATACATATTTAATTTGGTATATATATATGTAATTTGGTTATACATATATGTAATTGGGTATATGTGTGTGTGTGTGTGTATATATATATATATATATATATATACATTTTTAAGTCATCTTCCAAATCTTGTTCTTTGACACAATATACACAATATATATAATCACATACAAGATTAATGGTCAAAGAACAAGATTTGAAAGATGACTTAAAGTCCACTTTGTCAGAAATACATTCTCCTGAAAATTCTTTTACTTTCTCAAACAAAACTGACGGGAAGATTGACAGAACAAAATGGAAGATTTACCCAGATCTGATCTGAAACACATATTATTTTGCATTCTAAATTTTGCTAAGCTGTGCTTTGTGATTATGGTTCTGAGTGAAGGTCTTTTCCATCGTTTTGACTACAAGGCAATGCAGCTGCCTCATTGTCCAATAAAATTGCACATATATTAACTGTTTTTCAGCTGACAATGTGTGAATACTAGCTGAACAGCATGGGCTGCATTCTCTGTGTAAAATACATGGTTCTGATTAAGGAAAGCTTCCTCTATTATATGAAAAACTGTTTGAGATTATGTAGGTACTATTTTTCTCAGATATTTATAAAAATTGGCCTAACTTAGGATGTTTTCCTGATGTATTTACAGTGTTCCTGTTTTAGACTGAACTGACTTAAAAAATCAAAATTTAGTGCAATGGAAATAGGAATGCCCCACAGGCTTACATTGTACAGAAAATAAGTTGTGTCATTCATGATTCAAACTCTGAGCCCAGTGATTCACATGTTAATCGGGTTAGATTTACCATTCATTAATCAATTGACCTGAGCTTATAGTTTGACCATTGTAATAATTTAGAAAAATAGATTTTAAAAAATTAGTCTAAACCCTTGAGAAACAATAAATGATTTTCCCCAGAGACAGATGTTCTGAGCATCCCCTTAGTGATTGTTCACCTCTGACATGTTAACATCTTTAAGCTTTCTCCTCATTAACAAAATAGAGTTTAGAGGATTAAAATAGCCCCATAAATGTCTTAGCGTATTTTCCGGTGTATAATGAAGCATATTGCATTTAATGGTAATTATTTTTTAAATGATTACTTATTGTCTTTCAGACAATATCTATTCTTTTTTTCTACTAGGTAGATCCTGAAAGGTTTGCTTATTTTATTTTTATTTCTCTCTATGCCTCTATTAGATAGAATCATCATAATTATTTTTCCTCTCATTATATATATCATTTCTTCCTGAACTTATTAATTGAACAGGTATTTAACTGAACTCCTATGATGTACAAGATTACACCAGGCACTGGGTAAGATGACTTTTATATAATCTTCGTTGTCAGTCTATTGGCAAACAGGCCCAAATAACAGTTAAAAGATGCATTTATTTAGCAATGGAGACCTGTATAAATGTTTCCCTCCTGGGCTGTCCATTCATATTTTCTTATTTACTCATACTTTAGGTTGAATTTGAGTATCTGTTCTGTGTTTAATATTTTAAAAGATAGCTTATAAGTATAACTAAGATGCACACCTCAAGAATTTAAATAAAAGAAGATTTAGAGACCGCGCTTGGTGAAAAATGTTACAGGAAAAAGGTAGAATGAGATCAGAAACTTACTGAGTGATCTTATAGCACTAATCTAATTTAAGAACAATATACAATACAGTGAGATAATATTTACTGAGAAATAAATGTGTATTTTTGTAATCAACCTCACAATTGTCTTTCGTATGTACCAGCAGCAGGCACAAAATAAAAGATAAGATATAATAGCATGAAAATTATCAATGATCTGAAAATAAGTCTAAGTTATATAAGACATCTTCTAGAATCAGATATAATATTATTGAGAGAAATTTAAAAAGATAGAAACAAGTAGAGGGGTATGTAGTGGTGTGATCACCAAGGGGTCAGTGCAGGTAGCAAAGGGAAGTTGACTGATAAAGTCCTGAACATTTAGAGACCATGGAAGAAAGGACAAAACATCCAATGAGAGCAAGAGCTCAAAGAAGTAGGAATAGGGCGCCTGGGTGGCTCAGTTGGTTCAGCGACTGCCTTCGGCTCAGGTCATGATCCTGGAGTCCCAGGATCGAGTCCCACATCGGGCTCCCTGCTCAGCGGGGAGTCTGCTTCTCCCTCTGACCCTCTTCCCTCTCGCGCTCTCTATCTCTCATTCTCTCTCTCTCTCAAATAAATAAATAAAATCTTTAAAAAAAAAAGAAAGAAGTAGGAATAGCAGTTTTAACGTAACCACCTTTTAAAGTCTTTTGTTATACATCATCAAATAGACATTAAAGAAATTTGCACCAATTTATATTCTTGTAAGCAAAGCAAAAGGGCTGTTTCCAGAAGCCTCACGGATACCACATCAGAGGTACTACTTAATTTTTACATCTATCTAATGTGTGATAATTATTGTTTGAATTTACATTTTTGGCGAGTTGAAATTTCTCCTATACCAAATGAGAAATCTTCTAGTTTTCACAAATGAGTAATAATAGAATAACAAGTTATTTCATAATTTTTAAAAAACTGAAATGGATATTAGATTTTAAGCAATGCTTATTAATCATAAAGTAGTCATATACTTTTTTCTTATTCATTGATGTAATAAAGTATTTTAATTGACTGCCAATAGACAGCAAAATTAATATTTCTGGAAACCACTATATTGATATGGTAATAATTTATTGAATGTAATAATTATCACTTATTAATATTATAGTTAATATATATGCAAATATACAGACAACTGAAACTATTCAGTAATATGAGTTTGTGACATAATTGTGAAGTGTTAGTATAAGGGTTATGCCATACTTGTTAAGTAAATTGAAGAACTTCCCTTTTGTTTCAAACTTTTGAGTAGGTTAAAAGCTATGGAAGGTAATGTAATACATAAAAATTTTCTTTTAATCAATAAAACATTTTAGACCTCGTGGCTTTTATAAAAATCCTTGCAATATTTGCCATGGTTCTTAGTTGACTTATTCTTTTTAATTAAAAATAAATCTCATATAATACCTTTCCTCTTATCTTTAAATCTATTTTATTATTCTCATTTTTATATTCTTGTTTTTAAATTCTATCTTTACTTATTTATATTTTCATTTCTTCTTATATATTGTTTCCTATGAACAGAATGCTTAGACCAAATTCATGTGTTTAATATGCCCCAATCTCAATTTAAGAGTCATTTTTAAATAATCTATAATTGACATGGAGATTTCCTCTTGCTCCAAGAGTTATTTAATATATTTTCTCAAGAGGCTAATTCTTTAAGCATGAATTTGCTATTCATTTCTAGTTTCACTGAAATTTTGGTCAGTATATTATGATTTATTTTGTTAATCTTTCTAATTTCATTCTACTTTATATTATTATATTTATTTTTGACAGTTAATTAATTAAACATTGAAGAGGATATACTAAAGTATGATGCCACTCTTTGTAATTTCTATTTTTCCTGGTATTTCAAGAAATTTTGCATTATATCTTCTAATGCAATGTTATCTAGAGCGTAGAGACTGTTGATAATTTTAATTGAGAGATCCTTTGTTTGGTTCATGAATTTTAACCTTAATATGTATGTACACTCACTCAGTTTTGTTACTGTTGTTTGCATTTGTTTAGACAGACTTGGCTATGCTGTAATAAAAATAAATAAATAGTTTAAACTGTCCCAAGTTCTCAGTCTGTCAGCAAAGGTTTGCTTTTTCCCTCCTACTACATGCTCAACTGTGTCTCTGTCACAATTTGCTGCTACATTCTAGGCCCCAGACTTATGCTAATGGAGTGGCCTCTATCTGGAACATCACCAGTTGTCAAGTCAGAAAGTTTTCATAACTAATATTAGAAATGTTTTACTTGTTGGGGCTCAGTGGGATAAGTGTCCAACTCTTTGTTTCGGCTCAGGTCATGATCTTAGGGTTGTGGGACTGAGCCTGGTGTTGGGTTCCGTGCTCAGTGGGGAGTCCACTTGAAGATTCTTTCCCACTGTCCCTTCCCTTGTGTGTGTATGCATGCATGCATGCTCTCTCTCCCTCTCTCTCTAATAAATAAATAAATCTTTTAAAAAAGAGAAATACTTTAATGGTTAAGGTATTGAAGTACAATGTACTCACAAAATAAAGTAAGTAATTAGCTACCAAAATGATTAGCTAAATAAACATTTATGTTTCTCTCAGGGTAATATGACCTATTTGAATTAAAAGTTTGAACGTGATGATTAAATTAACTAACATATCGAAGGCATGATTTTCAGTAAAATTCTTTGGAATGCTTATCATTCTCAAAGTATCATCATTTCAGGATTTGATGTTTTTAGTAACTTTTTCTGATCATCTGTAAAATTTTAATATTGGTTGCCCTTGACATTTTATATTTTCTGACTGTAGAGGAGATAACAGAGTGGTTGAACTTTGGAACTTTGAACTGTGGAACATTCAGTACATATTTTTTGTTGATGTAATTAGAGGACACTTGTACATTTTTCAATGGGAAGGCCTCATTTTCTGTCATTTCTATACTCTGAAAAAAATGTGTGTGTGAAGGGGGAGAGTCCACTTGAAATCATTAATGACAGTATTTTCAGAGAGTAGCTAAAGTGAGAGTAATTCATACCTAGATCAAATCTCAAATTTCTTCTATGTAAATAATCACTACTATTTTAATTAGGAAAGCACTACCATTATCCACAATATCAGTAACAATAAACACAAATTCTTTAAGAATAACATTGTATGTTAATTAGTACTGTGTTTAAGATCAAAGTGGACTAAAAGGAAGACATCTGTCAGCAAAGTCACAAATGTAGTTTGATATAACTTTAACAGGGTCTACAATATAGATTCAAAACAAACGGAATTGTCAGTCTCCCACCCCTTTATAATAGTTTCTTAAATATTTAGCTTTTAGAGACATTTTATGTAAAGGAATATTTGTATGCTCCACAAATACGATCTAGCCTGGACATAAAACAATGAAATATAACTGCTACAAGGACACATGACATTGCAATGAAATCTAATATATCCCGTTGTGTTAGTATCCCCAAATCTATAATAAAAGTAGCTCATATCTCAGTAAGGGATGAATGTATGCCAGTAAATGGGAAGCTTCTTCTAGGCACCCAACTAAACTCTGTGACACAATGTCTCAGGGAATGCATCATCAATCAGCTAGAAAATTCACAGGATCTATTCTGAAATATTGTTTTCTGTTCTCATTCTCCCTACCTTGAGTCTGAATTGCTCTTTCAATGTTTGGAGAGGGTTTGCTGGTTGCTTACTAAAGGTCAGAGCATTGATTCAGGCAGCACTTGACAGTAGTAGATGCGATACGGTATAGTCAGTTATAGCAAGAGAATAAAAAAATGATTGTAGTCTCTAGTTACAAGGCATGGTCTGCAAGTTGGATGCTGGGAAGTTATGTTTTGTCTTACCAGCATATTGTTTAATGTATTTAAATGGAAATGCCTTCACTGGTTAACCTTGCTTGAGTATCAAATTACTCTGCATTTGACAACAAGCTACTCTAGCTCCATTGTGTTTGGCCCCTGAAAAGCATCACATTCACATCTCAGCAGCAGGGAAATGTTTCCTTTCATTGAAGTTTGTACTTTATACAGATTCGACCACTATCAAGTAAATAAGAGAACTAAATATGCTATTTAATAGTGAAATTTAAGTGGAAATTTGTTTTATACTCACATATATGGACTGTTTTATTTAATCTTTAACACTGCTCAGATCCTTCAAATCTAGAACTTTGCCTGGAGTTTCAATGATGAGACTATAAAGACAGTGTATGACTTTTAAGAAAATGAATAGATCTAATTCTCGGAGTAATTGATAAAATGATTGAGTAGTTCATTAAACAATGAATTATCAAGCATGTACTAAATACATATACTAGTTGATTGGGCATATTGAATATGGATATTAAAAAGATACTATAATTTTGAATTGTGTTTAAAGATTTCAAAGTGCAGGGGCTGAGTGAGCCTTTTTTAATGAAAAAAAGGGGGTTATGAAACTTAACAATGAATCAGTTGTAACAAAACAAGTAAGAGGACATCAAGAAATGTTTTAGGGGTGCCTATGTGGTTCAGTCGGTTAAGTATCTGACTCTTGATTTTGGCTCAAGTCACGATCTAATTGAGCCCCATGGAGGGCTCCATGCCTAGCAGGGAGTCTGTTTAAGATTCTCTCTCCCTCTGCTCCTCCCCCATCCTCTAAAATAAATAAATAATTTTTTTTAAAGAAATGTTTTAAATTATTAGTAATACTGTAGCTTAGTCTTAATTGGGTTTAACCAATTGAGACAACATAGAGTGGGGGGGAAGTGTTTTCAGGTAAAAGAAAAAGCAAAAGATGGGAAGCTATTGGAATTTTTAGAGGCATGAAAAGGTACATAAACAAGTTGATTCAGGAGAAGAAAAGGGTGAATATTGGCTTCATGGGAGATGAGATTAGAGGTTAGGTGGAAGAAGGATATTAAATCTAATTTATTAAAAAGGAACAGACAGTATAGAAGCATTTTAAGCCAGTGAGGAAATGATTAACTCTTCATTTTCAAAGCAATTATACTGACAGTGATGGGACAAACAAAGTAGGAAGATCTTCAGTCCCAGGGTATTTTGATATTAAATTTTTAATTAGTTTTCATTGGCAGAAGATACCGTAGACATTTGTATACTGCGGTTAATGAAATGTTTTGGCTAGAAAAGGCTAGAAGAAAAGATCGGAAGTCTCTATCTATCTCTATTTTTCTTGCTCAATTATTTCCTCTAATTGGAGAATGGACATTAAGTACCAAACTATAATTGTCTTTGTCCTTGTAAACCTAACAAATTAACACTGTTTGCTCTGCCTTCCCTATAAAGGCCAATGAGAGTACAACCCAGGAAGCATTCTATTGTGATTATAATGGCTGGAAAGAAAGCCAAGCATCCATTACATGCTATTTATTGCTCCCCTAAAAATTAATTTCATTGCTGTAATAGTCCCATTTTGCTATTATGTATATTGGTTATATGATTTGGGTCAGTTAGTAGTTTAACTTTTGTGAAGACCACAGTTTTCTTTTACCATAATGTACTTTCATCTGTTCTTCTCAACTCAGCCTTTTAAGTTTTAATGGGTAGGAAAATTTAGAAATGTGCTATTGTTGGCCCTAGAAATGGATGGGATGAATAAACACACATAACCTAGTTGTAATTCATAATATTTATCCAAGCAAATACTAAGCTTGAAAATATTTTTTTCAAGAAAAATGAGAATGTTCAGCCAGACAGCATGAAAGTCTACTCTAGTTCTAAGATTTGATTTGTTTCTTGCAAATTTATGTTTCTGACATATTTAGTATAAAACAAACAAGACTTTCTCCTCAATAAATAAAAGTATGTGTTGAAATATTTAGATAACATATTTTTTTCAATTGTGAATATAAATTGAAGAGAAGCCTAGAAATGAAATCCAGGTTCCATTTCAGATTAAAGAATGTAGTAGAAGGCTTAACATCTACACCCAAGAATGGTAAATACTAAAGGAAACCCATGTTAAATTAGCAAATATTTTTTTTTCAGAAATAACATTGGTATAAAGTTATAACAAAATTATTTGTTTATAATGAATTTTTGAGGTATAATTGCTTTATTTATTCTTCAATACATTTTAAGAAGATACAAGACTTCATGATATAGGAGGTAACAAATGAGACCAAAATTTCATTCATAAGAGAATTTACAGACTTAGGCAAGAAATAAAAATAAGTATGTGCAATGTACAGTATATGATGATATACTTTAATAATGAAAATAATTCTAGGGAAAAACAAAGTAAAAAAAGACATAGGAAGTTCTGAGGAAGGTAGTGTAATATAGTGAGTAATCAGGAAACGGTCACTAAGGTAACTGTTAACTTGAATTCCAATGTAGCTGATGGAGTAAGCTAAAATGTATCTGGAAGAAGGGTATTACAGGCAAAAAAAAAAAAAAAAGCCTTAGGTTGAGGTTATTTTGTAATATTTGAGGAATGGAAGAATGACAATGTTAACAAATGTGATGAGTAGGAGGGAGAATATTAGAAGATGAGGCTGGGATATAACAAAAAAGCAGATTATGTAGGGTTCTTTTGGTCTAAGTAAGAATCTTTATTTTTCACTGATTTAGGTAAATCAGAGAACTTTGAGCAGAGCAATGAATTGATACAACTTATACTTTAATAAAATCACTATGGATGTTATTTTGAGTAAAGTCTGCAAGGTGGTGGGATGGCAAAAATTGGAATCAGGAATATGATGGTGGTGCAGTCCAAAGTTGTGGTAAAAGAGGTGATAAGAAATATTGTATTCTGAATATCCTGGGAAGAACAAAATGTGTCAATATATTAGTTGTGGCACAGGGGGGAAGTCAAGGATAATACCAAATATTTTGCCTGAGTTAGTAGAAAATGAGATTGCCTTAATTTAATAAAAGGAAGGTTATGAAAGGAGCAGTTTTGAAAGGGAAGTCAGGAGATTGAAATTGGACATGTTACATTTGAAATCGAAAAGTGTCTATAATGCATATGTCTGGCATTTAGAGAAAAGATCTAGACTACATATATTTGACAGATTTCAACATGAAACTGGATGAGATCACTTTGCAGTGAGTATAGATAATAAATAAAAGTGGTCTCAATTATGTTTCTGTAAGCACTCAAACAAGAGACTTGGAAGAATATTAAGAAGCAGTAAGTGAAAAAGAGACACCAACAAACTCAGAAGAAAACCAGACTGTGAAGATCTGGCAATGAAATAACTGTATCAAACACTAATCCATACTCAAATGAATGAGGACCAAGAATTGACATTGAATGGAAATCACGGGTGACATTGGTAAGAGCATTTTAGTGAAGTGGCCAAAGTGCATTTATGGTTGTCTCAGGAAAGAATAGAAAGTAATTGGAAACTGTAACTAAATTATTCTCTTTGAAAGTATCCATATAAAAAGAATGCAAGATAGGAGGTGGTAGTTAAAAAGTAAAGTGTTGGGAGCGGAGCAAGATGGCGGAGGAGTAGGAGACCTGGATTTCATCTGGTCTCAGGAATTCAGCTGGATAGGGATCAAACCATTCTGAATACCTACGAACTCAACAGGAGATAGAAGAAAAGAATAGCAACAACTCTCTGAGCAGAAAAGCGACCACTTTCTGGAAGGTAGGACGTGCGGAGAAGTGAATCCGAGGCGATATTCGGGAGGAGAGACAGCGGGGGAGGGGGCCGCCGTCGGCCGCTTCTGGCAAGTGATAGAGCCCCAGAGCACAAGATCAGAACTTTTAGAAGTCTGCTCCACTGAGGGACGTCGCTCCAGTGGCTAAGCGGGGGGTGGAACCCTCGCGGGACAGTGTGGTCTCAGGACCCTTGGGGTCACAGAAAGACCAGGGGTGCCTGAGTGCAGCAGAGTGCCCAGGTATTGGAGCGGGGAAGCTGGCTGCAGACACGGAGATGAGGCGTGGGCTCTCAGCTCGGGGTTGCCATAAACCGTGATCCACAGCACAGTCGGGCCACTGCTCTTCCAGCAGGGACCCAACAAGAGGCAGATCCGGGGAGACTCCCTTTTCTCACCCAGGAGGAGCAGCGCGGGAGCGCACTACAGGGATCTGCTGGGTTTGGAGACTCCACACTGGGTTGGGTGCCAGAGATAGAAACGCTCAGTCACAGGCCAGGTGAGCACAGAGTGCGGCCCGAGACCGGGGAGACGGGAGTGATTGACTGCTTTTGTCTTGGGGGCACACTGAGGAGCGGGGCCCCGAGTTCTCAGCTCCTCTGGGGCAGAGATTGGGAGGCCGCCATTTTCACTGTCATCCTCCAACGCTGTAGAGAAAGCTTGCAGGGAACAAAAGCGCCCGAGAGCAAACCCAAGCAGATTGCTTAGCCCAGACCCACAAGGGCGGGGCAATTCCGCCTCTTGCAAAGACGTTTGGGAGCCACGGCAATAGGCCCCTCCCCCAGAAGATCAGCAAGAACAGCCAGCCAAGAGCAAGTTTACCGATCAATGAGAACGGGAGAACTCCAGTGCTAGGGGAATACTGCACATAGATTTCATGGCTTTTTTGCCATGATTCATTAGTCTTTCAACGTTAATTTTTTTAACTGTTTTTTCTTTTTAATTTTTCTTTTTCGCTTTTTTAACCAAAATCTTATCAATCCCTTTTAAATTTTTTTTTATTTTTCATTTTTTGAGTTATATTCTATCCCTTCATAGTAGTTACCCTTATTTTTGGCAGATATAAATATAAGTTGTACTCTCTTTAAAATTTTGAGATACAGTTTCTTTTAACAGATCAAAATATACCCTAAATTTCTAGTGTATGGCTTTGTTCTAGTCTCCTGCCTGATCACATTCTCTGTCCCCCCTTTTTTTTCTTTCTTTCTTTCCTTTTTTTATCCTCTTCTTTCTTTTTTTCAAACATCTTATCAATTTCTTTTTAAATTTTTTTATGATTTTAATCTTTACAGTCATATTCCATCCCTTCAGTGTATCAACCCTTATTTCTTATATATATGTCTTTCTTTCTTTAAAATTTTAGGAGGCACGTTCTTCTAAAAAACCAAAATACACCCAAAATCTAGTGTGTGGCAATGATCTATGCACTAGCCTGATCATATTTGATCATATTCTATTTTTTTTTTTGTTGTCTTCTGTTTTTGTTTGTTTCTATCTTTTTTTTTCTCTTTCTTTCCCTTTCTTTTCCCCTAGTTTCAGGTCTTTTCTGATTTCATTAGAGTATATTTTCTGGGGACGTTGTTAACCTGTTAGCGTTTTGTTCTCTCGTTCATCTATTCTCCTCTGGACAAAATGACAAGACGAAAAAAATCACCTCAACAAAAAGAACAAGAGGTAGTACTGTCTGCCAGGGACCTACTCAATAGGGACATTAGTGCAATGGCAGACCTAGAGTTCAGAATCATGACTTTAAAGATACTAGCTGGGCCTGAAAAAAGCATAGAGTTATTAAAGAAACGCTTTATGGAGTAAAAAAAAGAACTAAAATCTAACCAAATCGAAATCAAAAAGGCTCTTAATGAGGTGCAACCAAAAATGGGGGCACTAAATGCTAGGATAAATGAGGCAGAAGAGAGAATCAGCGATATAGAAGACCAAATGTGGAAAATAAGCTGAGGAAAAGAGAGACAAACAACTACTGGATCACGAGGGCAGAATTCGAGGCATAAGCGATACGATAAGATGAAACAACATTAGAATAATTGGGATCCCAGAAGAAGAAGAAAGAGAGAGAGGGGCAGAAGGTATACTGGAGCAAATTATAACAGAGAACTTCCCTAATGTGGGGAGGGAAACAGGCATCAAAATCCAGGAGGCACAGAGAACCCCTCTCAAAATCAATAAAAATAGGTCAACACCCCGACATCTAATAGTAAAACCTACAAGTCTCAGAGACAAAGAGAAAATCCTGAAAGCAGCTCAGGAGAAGAGATATGTAACCTATAATGGTAGAAACATTAGATTGGCAAGAGACCTATCCACAGAGACCTGGCAGGCCAGAATGACAGGCATGATATATTCAGAGCATTAACTGAGAAAAATATGCAGCCAAGAATACTATATCCAGCTAGACTGTCATTGAAATAGGAGAGATAAAAATCTTCCAGGACAAACAAAAACTAAAGGAATTTGCAAACACGAAACCAGCCCTACAAGAAATATTGAAAGGGGTCCTCTAAGCAAAGGGAGAGCCTAAAAGCAGCATAGACCAGAAAGGAATAGAGAAAATATACAGTAACAGTCACTTTACAGGCAATACAATGGCACTAAATTCATATCTTTCAATAGTTACTCTGAATGTAAATGGGTTAATGCCCCAATCAAAAGACACAGGCTATCAGATTGGATTAAAAAACAAGACCCATCGATACGCTGTCTGCAAGAGATTCATTTTAGACCCAAAGACACCCCCAGATTGAAAGTGAAGGGGTGGGAAACCATTTACCATTCTAATGGACACCAAAAGAAAGCTGGTGTGGCAATCCTTATATCAGACAAATTAGATTTTAAACCAAAGACTGTAATAAGAGATGAGGAAGGACACTATATCCTACTTAGAGGGTCTATCCAACAAGAAGATCTAACAAATGTAAATATCTATACCCCTAACATGGGAGCAGCCAATTATATAAGGCAATTAATAACAAAAGCAAAGAAACACATTAACAACAATACAATAATAGTGGGGGATTTTAACACCCCCCCTGACTGAAATGGACAGATCATCTAAGCAAAAGATCAAAAAGGAAATAAAGACTTTAAATGACACACTGGACCAAATGGACTTCACAGACATATTCAGAACATTCCATCCCAAAGCAACAGAATACACATTCTTCTCTAGTGCCCATGGAACATTCTCCAGAATAGATCACATCCTAGGTCACAAATCAACCAGTACCAAAAGATTGGGATTATTCCCTGCATATTTTCAGACCACAATGTTTTGAAACTAGAACTCAACCACAAGAGGAATGTCAGAAAGAACTCAAATACATGGAGGCTAAAGAGCATCCTACTAAAGAATGAATGGGTCAACCAGGAAATTAAAGAAGAATTTAAAAAATTCATGGAAACCAATGATAATGAAAACACAACTGTTCAAAATCTTTGGGATTCAGCAAAGGCCGTCCTGAGAGGAAAGTATATAGCAATACAAGCCTTTCTCAAGAAACAAGAAAGGTCTCAAATACACAACTTAACCTTACACCTAAAGGAGCAAGAGAAAAAACAGCAAATAAAGCCTAAACCCAGCAAGAGAAGAGAAATAATAAAGATCAGAGCAGAAATCAATGAAATAGAAACCAAAAGTACAGTAGAAAAGATCAATGAAACTAGGAGCTGGTTCTTTGAAAGAATTAACAAGATTGATAAACCCCTGGCCAGACTTATCAAAAAGAAAAGAGAAATGACCCAAATCAACAAAATCATGAATGAAAGAGGAGAGATCACACCCAACACCAAAGAAATACAAATTAGATAACTTAGAAGAAATGGTTGCATTCCTAGAAATGTATCAACTACCAAAATTGAACCAGGAAGAAATAGAAAACCTGAACAGACCTATAACCACTAAGGAAATCGACACAGTCATCAAAAATCTCCCAACAAACAAAAGCCCAGGGCCAGATGTCTTCCCAGGGGAATTCTACCAAATATTTAAAGAATTAATACCTATTCTTCTGAAACTGTTCCAAAAAATAGAAATGGAAGGAAAACTTCCAAACTCATTTTATGAGGCCACCATTACCTTGATCCCAAAACCAGACAAAGACCCTATCAAAAAGGAGAATTACAGACCAATACCCTTGATGAACATGGATGCAAAAATTCTCACCAAAATACTAGCCAATAGGGTCCAACAGTACATTAAAAGGATTATTCACCATGACCAAGTGGGATTTATCCCCAGGCTGCAAGGTTGGTTCAATATCCACAAATCAATCAACATGATACGATATATTAACAAAAGAAAGAACAAGAATCACATGATCCTCTCAATAGATGCAGAGAAAGCATTTGACATAGTACAGCATCCTTTCTTGATCAAAACTCTTCAGAGTATAGGGATAGAGGGTACCTACCTCAATATCATAAACGCCATCTATGAATAACCTACAGCGAATATCATTGTCAATGGGGAAAAACTGAGAGCTTTCCCCCTAAGGTCATCTATCTCCCCCTAAGGTCCACTCTCACCACTGCTATTCAACATAGTATTAGAAGTCCTAGCCACAGTAATCAGACAACCAAAAGAAATCAAAGGCATCCAAATTGGCAAGGAGGAAGTCAAACTCTCACTCTTTGCAGACGAGATGATACTCTATGTGGAAAATCCAAAAGACTACACCCCAAAACTACTAGAACACATACAAGAATTCAGTTAAGTGTCAGGATATAGAATCAATGCACAGAAATCTGTGGCATTCCTATACACCAACAACAAGACAGAAGAGAGAGAAATTAAGGAGTCAATCGCATTTACAATTGCACCCAAAATCATAAGATACCGAGGAGTAAATCTAACCAAAGAGGCAAAGGATCTGTACTCAGAAAACTATACAATACTCATGAAAGAAATTGAGGAAGACACAAAGAAATGGAAAAACGTTCCATGCTCATGGTTTGGAAGAACAAACATTATGAAGATGTCAATGCTACCTAGAGCAATCTACACATTCAATGTAATCCCTATCAAAATACCATCCACTTTTTTCAAAGAAATGGAACAAATAATCCTAAAATTTGTATGGAACCAGAAGAGACCCCGAATAGCCAGAGGAATGTTGAAAAAGAAAAGCAAAGCTGGCGGCATCACAATTCCGGACTTCCAGCTCTATTACAAAGCTGTCATCATCAAGACAGTATGGTACTGGCACAAAAACAGACACATAGATCAATGGAACAGAATAGAGAGCCCAGAAATGGACCCTCAACTCTATGGTCAACTCATCTTTGACAAAGCAGGAAAGAATGTCCAATGGAAAAAAGACAGTCTCTTCAACAAATGGTGTTGGGAAAATTGGATAGGCACATGCAGAATGAAACTGGACCATTTCCTTACACCACACACAAAAATAGACTCCAAATGGTTGAAAGACCTAGATGTGAGACAGGAGTCCAACAAAATCCTAAAGGAGAATACATGCAGCAACCTCTTTGACCTCAGCCGCAGCAACTTCTTCCTAGAAACATTGCCAAAGGCAAGGGAAGCAAGGGCAAAAATGAACTATTGGGATTTCATCAAGATAAAAAGCTTTTGCACAGCAAAAGAAACAGTGCACAAAACCAAAAGACAACCGACAGAATGGGAGAAAATATTTGCAAACTACATGTAAGATAAAGGTCTAGTATCCAAAATCTATAAAGAACTTATCAAACTCAACACCCAAAGAACAAATGATCCAATCAAGAGATGGGCAGAAGACATGAGCAGACATTTTTCCAAAGAAGACATCCAAATGGCCAACAGACACATGAAAAAGTGTTCAACATCGCTCGGCATCAGGGAAATCCAAATCAAAACCTCAATGAGATACCACCTCACACCAGTCAGAATGGCTAAAATTAACAAGTCAGGAAACGACAGATGTTGGTGGGGATGCAGAGAAAGGGGAACCCTCCTACACTGTTGGTGGGAATGCAAGCTGGTGCAACCACCCTGGAAAACAGTATGGAGGTTCCTCAAAAAGTTTGAGAATAGAGCTACCATATGATCCAGCAATTGCACTACTGAGATGCAAATGTAGGTATCTGAAGGGGTACGTGCACTCCAATATTTATAGCATCAGTGTCCACAATAGCCAAACTGCTGAAAGAGCCAAGATGTCCATCAACAGATGAATGGATAAAGAAGAGGTGGTATATATACACAATGGAATATTATGCAGCCATCAAAAGGAATGAGATCTTGCCATTTGCAACGACGTGGATGGAACTGGAGGGTATTATGCTGAGTGAAATAAGTCAATCAGAGAAAGACATGTATCACATGACCTCAGTGATATGAGGAATTCTTAATCTCAGGAAACAAAATGAGGGTTGCTGGAGTGGTGGGAGATGGGAGGGAGGGGGTGGCTGGGTGATAGACATTGGGGAGGGTATGTGCTATGGTGAGCACTGTGAAGTGTGCAAGACTGTTGAATCACAGATCTGTACGTCTGAAACAAATAATGCAATATATGTTAAGGAAAAAAAATGAAGAAGAAGATATCAGGAGGGGAAGAGTGAAGCGGGGGAAATAGGAGGGGGAGATGAACCATGAGAGATGATGGACTCTGAAAAACAAACAGAGGGTTCTAGAGGGGAGGGGTGGTGGTGGGATGGGTTAGCCTGGTGATGGGTATTAAAGAGGGCACGTACTGAATGGGACACTGGGTGTTATATGCAAACAACGAATCATGGAACACTACATCAAAAACTAATGATGTAATGTATGGTGAGTAACATAATAAAAAATTTTTAAAAAAGTAAAGTGTTTATGAAATTATTTTTTTTAATTTAATGAAATTTATTTTTCACGACAGTTTTAGGTTCACAGCAAAATTGAGTGGCAAGTACAGAATTCCAATGTTCCCATGTTCCCAGGCATGCACCAACTCCCCCAGTTATCAACATCCTACACCACAGTGGTACATTTGTTGCAATTGATCAACCTGAATTGACATATCATAGTCGCCTGAAACCCATAGTTGAGCTTAGGGTTCACTCTTTGTGTGTACATTCTATAGGTTTGGAGAGATGTATAATGAAATGTTTCCACTATTATAGTATCATAATTATAGTATCATAGTTTCCCCACCTTAAATATTTCTGTACTCCTCCTTTTCATTTCTCCCTTCCCCCAGACCCTGGAAACCCATCTTTTATTGTCTCGAGAGTTTTACCTTTTTCAGAATGTCATATAGTTGGAATCATACAGTATGTAGCCTTTCAGATTTCCTTCTTTTCTCAATAATATGCATTTAAATTTCCCTCCATGTTTTTCATGTCTTGATGACTCTTTCTTTTTCTGCTCAATACTATTCAATTCTGTGTATGTACAGCAATTTTTCCACTTACCTACTGGAGCACATCTTGGTTGCTTCCAAGTTTTGGCAACTATGAATAAAGTTTCTGTCAATATTTATGTGTAGGTTTTAGTGTGGACATATGTTTTCAAATGTTGGGGGGGTAAATTCCAAGGAGCACGATTGCAAGATCATATGTTAAAAGTATGTTCGGTTTTGTAACACCCACCAAGTTATCTTTCAATGTGGCTGTAACATTTTGCATCCCCAGCAGCAAAGAATAAGAGTTTTTGTCTCTCTACAGTCTACTAGCATTTGGCATTATCAGTGTTTTGGACTTTAGCTATTATAATAGGTATGTAGTAATATCTCACTATTGCTTCAGTTTGCATTTCCTTGATGATATGGAGCAAATTTGCTCCTATATGGAGCAAAATTCCATATGCTTATTTGCCATATGCCTATGTTTGGTGAAGTGTCTATTAAGATCTTTGGCTCATTTATAAATTGTGTTAGTTTTTATTGTTGAGTTTTAAGGATTCTTTGTATATTTTCATAACGGTTCTTTAACATATGTGTCCACGCAAATATTTTCTTTCAGTATGTAGTTTGTCTTCTCATTCTCTTGACATTATCTTTCTCAAAGAAGAATTTTTAATGTGAATAAAATTCAGCTCATCAATGATTCCTTTTGTTGATTTTGCTTTTGATCTTGTATCTAAAAAGTCATCATCATACTCAAAATCATCTGCATTTCCTCCTAAGTTACCTTCTAGGAGTTTTATTAAATTGTATTTTACATTTAGATCTATGATCTATTTTTAGTTAATCTTATGAGGGTTATAAGGACCATGTCCAGATTTGTTATTTTGCACAAGGATGTTCAGTTGTCCCAGCACATTTTGTTGAAAACATTATCTTTGTTCCACTGCATTATTTTTTTTCCTTTGTCAAAGATCATTTGACTATATTAATGTGGGTCTATTCGTGGACTCTATTCTGTTCCATTGATCTAGTTGTCTGTCCCTCACCAATACCATACTGTCTTGTTACTGTAGCTTTGCACTAAGTCTTGAAGTCAAGAAGCATCAGGTCAGTCCTCTGATTTTATTCTTCTCCTTCAATATCCTGTAAATTATTCTGTGCCTTTTTCCTTTCCAAATAAAATTTACAATCATTTTGTCAATATAAAAAATATACTTGCTGGGATTTTGATTGGCATTGAATCTATAGATCAAATTGATAAGTACTGACATCTTGACAATATTGAGTCTTCCTTTCCATGACTGTGGAATTTCTCTCCATTTATTTAGTTTCTCTTTGATTCATTTATAAGTTGTATAGTATTTTTTTGTATGGATAATGTACATATTTTGTTAGACTTATATTTAAGTATTTCAGTTTTAATGGAATCATATTTTTAATTTCAAATTCCAGTTGTTCATTGTTTTATATAGGAAAGTCATTGAATTTTGTAAATTAACTTGACATACTGCAGCCTTGTTACAATCACTTATTCATTTGAGAAATTTGTTATTTTCAAAAAATATCCTACATAGATGATTATGCCATCTGTGAACAAAGATGAATGACATCAAAGGTATTTTAAATTTCTGTTATAGTACTTTGGATTTTTAGCATTTCTTTTTGCTTTTTTCTTAGAATTTCTATTTTTCTGCTCCTATTGCTTATCTGTTCTTGCATGCTGTCTATTTATACATTAGAATCCTTAGCATATTAATCATAGTTGTTTTATTTATTTATTCTCTCTCTCTTTTCACAAATCTTTGTTTGGAGGGCTGGTTTTTAATAGATCATAGCAAGGGAGTTGTTCTGCTACCTATCAAACCCTAACCCCCCAGAAACAAGTCTTCTAAGAATGGTTTAGCGCAAGGTTCCCCACAAATGTGTGTTGCATGATGGGTGAGGGGACAAACCTCCTCCAGCCATGGCTCATTTCTTTGGACAAGGGACTCTTTTCACTAAACCTCAGTCCCATTGCCCAGCAGGTCATGCCTCCCCATGTAAGGAGTGCATGGCAGCCCACTGGTGGGGATGATGGAGGCCAGCTATTAGAGGCCAACCGAGGGCCCTGCCATGCTGTTGTATTGTTCTGCTTGGGTGGTATTCTGACTTAGAGGCATTCAGTCATAATCCCTAATCATAGTTGTTTTAAATTTCTGCTCTGATAATTCCAACATTGTTGCCATGTCCTATTCTGATGCTTGCTCTGCATCTTCAAATTATGTTTTGTCATTTGATATGTCTTGAAAATTTTTCTCGATACTCAGAAAAGATGTACTGAGTAAAAGGAAATGTTGTAAATAGGCTTTAGTGATGTGATAATGTAGTGTTTGGGGGAGAGGAAGCATTCTACAGTCCTATGATTAAGTTTCAGTCTTTGAGCCTATGCCTCTGGACTGTAAACTTCTCAAGTGTTTTTCTCTCTTCCTCTCTCATTCTCAGGTGGAAGAAAATGGCTAGAATGGACCGGAGTTGGGCATTTCCCTTCTTCATGTCACTAAGGCTCTGATAATACCCCAGCAGGTTAGGTGCTGGTTAACTAGTTCTTCTTGAAGGCAAGGCTTTAAGAAGAACAGAATGCTCTGGTATATTTCAAAATGATTTCTTTTCATACTCCCCTGCTGGAAGCTCAAGGGGATGTTGCTACAATATTTACTGTGGGACTTTGTTCAAGCTCATGGTAGTAAATCTCACAAAATAGTGGTGGTGGTACGGAGATTGACTGGCTTCTTTTAGGAGTATTTTACTGTAAGACTTGTCCACACTAAACCTCCAGCAAATCCATCAATTTCAGTTCTGGCTTTCCTACTTCAGTATTGGTTCTTGAGTTGCTTTCCACACAAGTCTGATGTGGTAAGTAATTATTCTTGGTCTCTCAAATCCTTAGGACAGTGGTTTACTCTGTTTCCTCATCTGTCTTTTGGGCTGTAGAAGAGTTGTTTTTAAGATTTTTTTTTTTTAATTTATTCGTTAGAGAGAGAGAGCGAGAGAATGAGAGCATGAGCGGGGTAAGGATCAGAGGGAGAGGGAGAAGCAGACTCCCTGCTGAGCAGGAAGTCCAAATGGGGGCTCAATCCCAAGACCCTGGGATCATGGGATCACGACCTGAGTTGAAGGCAGACGCTTAACGGACTGAGCCACCCAGGCGCCCCTTGGTGTATGAATTTGAAGTGGGCAGAGCCTTTCACAGATGAGTAGCAAGCTATTGTCCTTGAGATACTGGGTCTGTGTGTTGGCAAAACAAGGAGGGTTTTTTGTTTGTTTGTTTGTTTTCTTGGCAAACACTGCAAGAGTTCATTGCATCTAGAAGGGACAAGTGAGAAATAAAGTCATCCTGGGACACACTGAACTGGAACAACCACAAATGCAGCAGTATTTTGCATGGCATAGCAATCCTCCATGCCCTTTTTAAATTTTGCCTAGGTGATGGAAATGTAGCACTGATAAGCAGAAATTGCCCATAGAGTTTTGCATATTCATATTGTGCCTGGAATGTCTGAATACAAAGATCTTGTGAAAGGCCAACTCTCTCTAGGCATCAACATCAAACATTTAAGTAGATATACCTTTAGGCAGTTACAGTCAAAGCAGTGTAATTTTATGAGTTTGATGAAAATATATCCACAAATCCAAGAAGCTCAGTGAATCCTAAACACTATAAAAGCTCAAGAAAATAAAACAATATTTTTTAAAAATACTAAAAGAAAATGTCAACCTAAAACTAGATACAGCAAAAAAATATTAAATTTGTGATAGAATAAAGACATTTTCAGACAGATAAAAGCTGAGAGTATTCATTACCAGCAAAAATGTATTATAAGAAATATTAGGAAAAAATAAGATAAAATTATTTGGGCTAAAGAGAAAGCATACCAGTAGGAAACTCAGATATTTAGGAAAGACTAAAGTGCATCAGAAAGGGGCGCCTGGGTGGCTCAGTCCTTAAGCATCTGCCTTTGGCTCAGGTCATGATCCCAGGATCCTGGGATCAAGTCCCACATCGGGCTCCCTACTCAGCGGGAAGCCTGCTTCTCCCTCTGACCCTCTCCCCTGACCCTCTCCCCTGCTTGTGCTCCTGCTCTCGCTGTCTCCGTCTCTCTGTCAAATAAATAAATAAATAAATAAATAAATATAAAGTGCATCAGAAATATTACAGAATAAATAAATAAATATGAAAGATTCATAATTTTTCTAGTTTTATTGAAATATATTTTCTTGCTCAAAACTGAGATCTCCTTCCATCAGCCTCTCAGTTTGTCAGTGTTGTGAGTGAGCCACTTTGAACCTCAAGCCTACAGGCCCAGTCAAGTCTTTAGATAATTATAGTCCCAGCTAATATCTGGGATAATTTCTCATGAGATAACCCAAGTTAGAACCACCCACTCAATTTGTTCCAAATTCCCAACAAACGGAAACCATGAGAGAGAAAAATGGTGATGGTGATGGAGGTTTTAAGTTTCTAGTCTGGTGTTATTCAGTAACTGATAACTAACACATGTATCTTTGGCTGATAATGACTTTTATTTTTCCTTTCAAATTTCACTCATTTTCTTTTTCTTTTTTTATCACACTAGCTAGGAATTGTTTTACAATGTTGAATATGTTGCAATAACAGAAAACCTGTTCTATTCCTAATTTTAAGAATAAGTCATTTTGCCATGCATTATGATGTTTACTGTAAGGTATAGTATATATACTTTATTGTATTATGGAAATTTTTTCTATGCCTAGTTTGCTTAGAGGTTTGTTTTAATTAGTAGATGTTGAATTATCTTTTTTCCTCCATCTCCTAAAATGTTCATTTAATTTATTTTTTACTTATAAAAGTAAATGTCATGGATTTTCTTTTTTTTTTATTTAATTTATTTATTTGACAGACACAGAGCACAAGCATGGGGAGTGGCAGGAAGAGGGAGAAGCAGGCTCCCTGCTGAGCAAGGAGCCTGAGGCCGGACTCAATCCCAGGACCCTGGGATAATGACTTGAGCTGAAGGCAGACACTTAAACGAATGACCAATCCAGGTGTGCCTGGATTTTCAAATATGATACTATCATTGCCTCCCTAGCATAACCCCACTTAAAGTGAATTGACCTTTCTATACAATGTTGCAATTAAATCTGAAAAATTGTGTAGAAATTTTGCATCTATGCTTATATGAGTGACTAGTCAATGATTTGCTTTCCTCCTGTCATTTATTGTCAGTTGTTATCAAGATTTTCTGGCCCTTGGGGCACCTGGTGACTCAGTCCCTTAAGTGTCTGCCTTTGACTCAGGTCATGATCCCAGGGTCCTGGGATCAAGCCCCGCATGGGGCTCCCTGATCAGCAAGGAGTCTGCTTCTCTCTCTCTCTGCCCCTCTCCCCTGCTCATGCTCCATCTCTCTCATACTCTGTCTCCAAAATAAATAAATAAATAAATGAATAAATAAATAATTTTTTTAAATTAAAAAAATTTTTTTCTGGCCCCATAAATTAGATTGAGAAGTGGGCCTAATATCTGTATTGTATAGGATTAGTGTTATTCTTTCTTAAATGTTTAATAGAATGTACTGCTGAAGCCATCTGAGCCTGTGGTGTTGTTTTTTGTTGTTGTTGTTGTTGTTTTGGTTTTTTGATGGAAGATGTCCATCTTCCATTCCATTGGGAATTACCCAATATTCATGTTAATTCAGTGTGGGTCTGCTCTGGTTAATTCTTTAAGTTTTCTCTTAAACTGCCTTTATTTTTCCCTTTTTAAGTATATGGCATTGGATAAAGAATTTGAGCTTGGCAATTGTTTTATTTCAGTACTGGCAAAAGCTCTGAGACCAAAATAAAAGAAAATTAGTGGCAAATAAATCCTATTTGGGGAGAAAACTTCCCCCTTGGGAAGGTAAAGAAAATGAAGTCACATATATAGTGAAGTAAGATTTCAAATAGCCAAATTCTTGGGCAGAGGACAGATATTGAATAAGATATAATTAAAGGTAGAAAAAAAACACTAGAGGTGATCTGTTTTTGTTCTCTTATTTTAAAAGACAAGGAAAATAACATCAGAGTAATAAGATGACATTTTAGAGTTCATATAGCTTGTTAGGGGCAAAGTGTAAACATGAGCTCACATCCTTAATTCATAATCTGAGTTGAAAATAATTCATTATACCATTGTGTTTAAGAGGAGTCAGCCAGCAAAGTGGAGATAGCAGGTATGACTACAGTAGAGAAAAAAAATCAAAATTAATCAAGGGGCCATAGTGCTGGGAGCTCTTAGTAATATTTCTATCCAAGTTTCTTGCAAGGAAATATATATATCAAGGTATGCTTTATGCATAGGGCCCCTTATTTTGTATATTTTAAAATAACTGTAATAAGAATTATTGATATTTTTATACTAGCAGAGTAATATAGTATGTTAATTACAAATGAGTATCATATGATACTGAGCTGTGTTTTGGAGGTTAGCATCATTGGTCATATTAACATACTGCAAAAACAAAAGCATATTAAAAATGAATTACTCCAAAAAAATTAAAAAAATAAAAATGAATTACTCTAATCCTAACAAATGCAAAGGAATTCAAGTAGTTGAACATTAATGACTGTTTTTTTAATTGCTTTCAATATATTTTTTAAAGATTTATTTATTTGAGAGAGAGAAGGAGAGAGCAAGCACAAGGGGGAGGGGCAAAGGGACAGGGAGAGAGAATCTCAAGCACACTCTGTGCTCAGTGCAGAGTCCCACACGGGGCTCATTCTCATGACCCTGAGATCACCACCCGAGCTGAAACCAAGAGTTGGACGTTAACTGATACCGCCATCCAGGAGCCCCTAATTGCTTTCCTATTAACCAACATACTGGGCAATCATTTTTTTAACAGCTTTATCATGATGATTTCAGCTCATTTAGCAGTCACTATGTGTCAAAATTACCATAAAAGGAAAGAGTACTTTCGTGTGTGAAGTTTTAAGAAGTGAATTGAGGTTTGCTGATATTAGCACCATAATATGTTTGTCAACAACACCAAGTATGTCATTTGAATGCTCAGTGCTAGGGACTGAGTTGTGTTCTTCTCAAAATTTATGTGTTGAAACCATAAGCCCCCATGGTACTGGATTGGAGAGGGACTTTGAGAAAGTACAGTTAATGAAGTCATAGAAGTGGAACCCTGATCCAATACAGCTGGTGCCCTTATAAGAGGAAGAGAGAAAGGGGCACCTGGGTGGCTCAGTTGTTAAGCGTCTGCCTTCGGCTCAGGTCATGATCCCAGCGTCCTGGGATCGAGCCCCACAAGGGGCTCCCCGCTCAGCGGGAAGCCTCCTTCTCCCTCTCCCACTCCCCCTGCTGTGTTCCCTCTCTCGCTGTGTCTCTCTCTGTCAGATAAATAAATAAAATCTTAAACAAAAAAAAGAGGAAGCGATACTAGAGCTCTCTCCCTTTGCCATGTGAGGACATAGTGAAGAGGAAGGGACTCTTTACTAGAAACCAACCATGCTGGCACCTTGATCTTAGACTTCTAGCCACTGGAACTATGAGAAAATAAATTTCTGTTGTTTTAAGCCACCTGTCTATGATTTTATTATAACAGCCCAAGCTGGCTAATATAATGATATTATGCTTTCTGATGTGATTGAAATATGACTCCCTAAATATACTCTCTGTCAATCATTCCCGTTATGATCCTAAATACAAGCCATGTCTTTCCCTTTCATTTTGTGTTTGTCAAACTGATTGGTTATTTTCAACTTCTCATTCAATAATGACAGATAAAATCACAGTCACTCATCCAATAGGCAGGGGATACAATAATGATATATATTATATTTTATGTGTGTGTACACACATTGATTTTAAATCGTGGACAAAGGGAGAGGGGAGAAGCAGACTCCCTGCTGAGCAGGGAGCCTCATGTGGGGCTTGAATCCAGAACCCTGGGATCATGACCTGAGCTGAAGGCAGACGCTTAACCCAGGCGCCCCAGGGCACAGGATTAAACACTGTCCTATGTAACACAGACATTTTATTAATATCATTTATGTATCAACTCTAAGTAATCCCTAAGAATTAATACCCCTATTCATATACATGGTTTTTAAAGACATCTTTGATATTCAGGAGAAAATAGAAAAAGAAAAGATAAATGCAACATAGGATGAAGTATAAACCTGCTATTCAATTTCCAGGGCTTGCTAAATGGATAGTAAGGGTCTTCTGCTTGTAACAAATTGTTTATATGATTCTTCCTTATAAAGGTAGGAAACTGCAGTGAGAATTGTCAGAGCACAGTATAATGACTTTGTTCTCAAAAGGGCAGAATGAAAAAAAAAACAGAGAAACAAACAAACATTAAAACCGCACCAAACATCTTAGTAAACAAAGGAAGAAAATTAAGTGAATACTTTTTTCTACCAAAACCACGAGCTGGGAGAAGTGTTCTCTGTTCCAGGAAGCCCATACTATATAGCTGTTTTTCCAATAAAAATTAATGTATGTACTAAAAAGACTACAGTATGCAATTCATTTTCAAGTCTCTAGGGGTGGTTACTCTGATGTATTTCAGAAGTTGTGTTACGATTTAACTACTTTTTTTACATGTAGATGGAATTGTTTTTCAAAGCAAGACACTTGACCTATATAAAATCATTATTTAAAATTAATAATTCATAGGGTAAAAGTGTTTGCTGAACTTAAAAAAATGTGTTTTTCTAAGAAATGGCAATAATAAAAGACCTTACTTTAGTATTGTACTAAGTTACCCTTAAAAATTCCACTTAGCGCTTGGACCAAGTTCAAATATTCCTTTTACCTACATATAGTTTAAAAATTTCATGCAGGTTTTCAAGTTTCATGCAGTCCAAAAAGAGCAGCATAACATGTTATAAATGTGAAATACTTTTTAAAATTAGATGGGGCTCCTGGGTGGCTCAGTGGGTTAGGTGTCTACTTTTGGCTCAGGTCATGATCTCAGGGTCTTGGGATTGAGCCCCACATCAGGCTCCCTGCTTCTCTCTCTCCTCCTGCTTGTGTGTGCACACACACACTCTCTCTCTCTCTCTGACAAATAGATAAATAAAGTCTTAAAAAAATAAAATAAATATACCATGTTGAATAAATCGTGACTAAATCAGGGGGAAATAATAGTATAAATAAAGCAGAGGGCAGCCTAAGTGAATCATGTAAATTTTGGTAATTTTAATCATATATGGTTGAATATTATGGACTGAATTGTATTCCTCCAAAATTATATGTTGTAGCCCTAACCTCTGATGTGACTATATTCTGAGATAGGGCCTTTAGGGTGATAATTAAGGTTAGATGAAGTTACGGTGGGTGGGGGGGGGCTAATATGCTAGGACGGGTGTCCTTATTTGAAGAGAAAGGGACACCAGAGTTTTCTCTCTGCACATGTGCACACAGTAGAGGCCATGTAAGGACACAGAGAAGGTAGCTTTCTGCAAGCCAGGAAGAGAGACATCACCAGATACCAGCCCTGCCAGCACCTTGATCATAGACTTCCAGCTTCCAGACTGTGAGAAAAGTAATTTCTTGATTTAAGCCTCCCAGGCCATGGTATTTTATTATGGCCACCCTGGCCGACCACTACAGCATATTAATCACAAGTGAGTATCATATGGTACTGAGCTGTGTTTGGGAGTTTAGCACCATCATCGAGCTATCTGTGAGATAATGTCTAGAGACAAAACCTGATCACAATACTATAGCTGCTTAGAGAGTGAAAGATTCATGAATGGGTGTTTCAAGCAGAAACTGTGCTTTCTTCTGTGTGTTTATCAAAATCATCTTCTTTAGAGATCTTGTTCCAAGAATAGAAAAAGAACATTCACAAAGCAATGGGTGTTAGTTACAGCTCTTTGTAAGCGGGCCTCTAAAATAACGGCTCAGTGGTGCTGGAGGATATACTACATGGCATTTAAAAAATGGGGAGTAAATGGTCACTCTGTTTCATAAAAATGTTTTTCTCTTTATAATTTCAGAGGTTAGTCAATGGAAATGTGACATTGCCATTCCTTGTGGTCAGCAAAACAATACTGATTACCAAAGCAAGCTATATAGTAAGCATGTAGATCAGCAAGCACTTGGGTATGCTTTGTTTTCTTTATGAACCAGTGACTCTAATTCTGGACCGCATCCAGATTTTAACAGAGCACTGACTAAATATGGAACCTACCTTCCATTATGTCCCAGACATTCCTGGAGAAATTCTTGTTGTATGGGCCGAGTTTCCAAGTGCTCCAAAAAAAAAAAAAAGGATATTAATACAGTTAAATGAAAGAAAGAACTAAGTGAGTCTTGTTTGTTAAAATCACACATAATTTCATGCGTGGATAAATCTCATAAAGATAATGGTGAGCAATAAGCAAATGCAGAAGGGAATAAATACATAGTATTATTTATTTAGAGTTTAAAGTATGTATAAATGTTGTATATGTTATGGATATATACAAATGTAATGACTGTTAACGGGAAATTTATAAAGCAAACCGAATGTATTTGTGGTCTCTAGATAAGGATAGAAGGGATGGAGTTGAGGAGAGACATATAAAGACCATCACTGGAATCAGAATTATTTCTATTCTTTAAAAATGTTTGATGCAAATATAATTAAATAGATTTAAATAGAATAAAAATGGTCTGTAATGTTATTCTTTGTACTGAAAAAACTAAATAATTGAGATATGAATAGAAATACACTAATGCTAATGACATATTACCACAAATCTGCCATTTCCAATTATTATTATTTTTAAATCACATTACTCTCTCAAAATAAAATTGCTGCTAATATAGTTGCTATCATTGTTACAAATCTACTTTTTGCTAAAATGAGGTTTTAGATGATTTCAAATTCCAGTTCAGTTTAGCCATACTCTCTAATCTTTCTAATAGTTCATAATTTAAAATATAATTTTTTTTAAATTGTGGGTCCCTTTGTTTTTGTTTTTTTGTAGTTCAGTAAAATATAAGTAAAATAAGGTATACAGATTGGAAGCACAAGACTCCAGTTGCCTAAAATTTGGCAAACCCCTGCACACGTCACCACATAGCATCAAATAGAGGATATTCATCATGCCAGAAAGTTCCCTCAAAGCCCTTTCCAGAAAAATCCCATTTTGAATGTATGTGGGTTTATATGTGGCTGTCAGTACCTTTAGACACTTTATTCTGTTTTATTGATCTATTGTCTGTCTATCCCTACAACTTATAATCAGATGTTGTAGGATATAAAATGGGGATGGTTTTTCATGATTATTTTCACTTCTAGGTCCTTGTTGCATTATGTAAATTGATCAGGTAACTTGTTAGCTTCTGCAAACCTCTTGTGATTTTTATCAGAATTGCATTCAATCATGGATCCTTTTCATTCCATGAATGTTATTTTGTAGTTTTCAGCATACAGTTCTTATATGCTTTTTGTTAACTTTATTCTTAAGTAACTGGACAAAGAAAGTTTATAACTAAAATTTACTATTCTAGTTCCCCAAAAGCATAAACAAAATATCAGCAGAGTGTGGAAGTTGACAAAGCAGAATCTGTGAAAATCATTCAGTGTAAGTCTTACAGTACAGGGTTTGCTCAGCTTATCTGATCATAACCATACAAGAGTGGTATTCATAAATTCCTTGTCACAGCACACAATAGCAATAGTTCTCCAGAGAAAAACACGTTGCAGTTCTAAGAAGTCCTTGTTATTTTCTACATTGCTCAGCTCTTGCTACCTGCCTGGAAGTGCAAATTGCAAGAGCTGATGAAACTGCCAAAGGGAGAAACACGAGGATTTCAGCGCTTGCGATGACATAATGAAAATATGCATAGCTATAAGTGAATTAAGTTGGCCCCAGATCAATAATGTAAATCAAAGGGGGGGAAAAAAGAGCAAGGAAGGGATTTAAGAGGTAGGATTCAATTCATTTTGCAGTATAAAAACTATGATTAAAAGTTCCAAAAGAAGGCAGAGAATAGTTTTAAACAAAGGAGGAATTAGATCACCAGGAGGAAGTTAAATGCAACATGCAAATATGGTTTGTCTGAAAAGATTGTTAGCAATCAAATTTCTAAGGTTTTATTGTCCATTTGCCAGTCTGGTCTATTAAAATCATAACACTAAAAGGGAGAAACTAGAATCTATTATACATATTACTTTGGAGATATTACAAGTTCAGTACCAGACCACTGCAATAAAGCAAATATAATAATAAAGCGAATCAAATGAAATTTTTGGTTTCCCAGTGCATAGAAAAGTTACGAATACAATATACTCTAGTCCATTAAGTGTGAAGTAGCATTATATCTAAAAAAAAAACCAAGGTACATACCTTAATTTAAAATACTTTTTGTTAGGGGCGGCTGAGTGGCTTATTCAGTCAAGTGTCCAACTCTTGGTTTTGGCTCTGGTCATGTTCTCAGGGTCGTGAAATCAAGCCCCGCATCAGGCTCTGCACTCGGCGGGGAGTCTACTTGAGATTCTCTCTCCTTCTGCCTCTGCCCCTCCTGCTCATTCTCACACTCTCTCTAAAATAAATAAAATCTTTTTTTTTTTTTTTTGTAACTCATTATTTTATAAAATTTCAGGGCTCTTTCTGGTAGCATCTTCAGGATGTGGCAGCTTCCGAAGAGCATGACAAGATGTGTTGCAGGGGTCTTTCCTTGAATGTTGCTGAATTTTGTGAAAGCTTCTCACCTCAGGCTATGCTGACTGGTTTTGTTTACCATGGTCTTTTGGCCTGATTCAAATTTTAGTTTCTCTTCCTTGACATTAGCAAACCCATCTTGTCTGTTAGCTTTTGCTAATTACTGGAGTCTTGTTTTCACTGATCAGGGTGGTGTTTGCTGAAGGTTGTGGTGATTCTGGCAATTTCTTAAAATAAGACAACAATGAAGTTTGCTGCATCAGTTGATTTTTCCTCTCATGAATAAATTTTCTGTAGTATGTGATGCTGTTTGATGGCATTGTACGCAGAAAACTTTCAAAATTGGAGTTGGTTCTCTCAATCCATGCCACTGCTTTATCAGCTAAGTTAATGTAATATTCAAAATCCTTTGTTGCCGTTTCAACAGTGTTAACGGCATCTTCACCAGTAGATTCCATCTTGGGAAGCCACTTTTTTGGTTCCAGTTATAAGAAGTAACTGCATATCTCTTAAAGTGTTATCATGAGATCTTAGCAATTGAGTCACACTTTTACTTCTAGTTCTTTTGCAATGTCTATTGAATCTGCAGTTAGTTCCTCCCCTGGTCTGAGACCACTCAAAGTCATCCCTGAGAGTTGGAATCAACTACTTCTGAATTTCTGTTCATGTTGATATTTTGACTTCTTCCCATGAATGACGAATGTTCTTCATAGCATCTAGAAGAGTAAATCTTTTCCAGAAGGTTTTCTTTTTTTTTTTAAGATTTTATTTATTTATTTGACAGAGAGAGACACATCGAGAGAGGGAACACAAGCGAAGGGTGGTGGGGGGGAGAGAGGGAGAAGCAGACTCCCCGCTGAGCAGGGAGCCCGACGCGGGGCTCGATCCCAGGACCCTGGGATCATGACCTGAGCTGAAGGCAGACGCTTAAGGACTGAGCCACCCAGGCGCCCCTTCCAGAAGGTTTTCAATTTGCTGTGCTCAGATTCATTAGAGGAATCAATAGTCTGGCAAATGTGTTACTTAAGTAATAACACCTGAGAGTCAAATATACTCCGTGATCCATGGGCCGCAGAATGGATATTGTGTTAGGAGGCATGAAAAAATTAATCTCATTGTCCATCTCCATCAGAGCTCTTGGGTAACTATGTGCATTGTCAATGAGCAGTACTATTTTTTTTTAATATTTTATTTATTTATTTAACTGACAGAGAGAGACAGCGAGAGAGGAAGAGAGAGCAAGAGAGGGAACACAAGCAGGGGGAGTGGGAGATGAAGAAGCAAACTTCCCGCGGAGCGGGGAGTCCAATGCGGGGCTCAATCCCAGGACCCTGGGATCATGACCTGAGCCGAAGGCAGTCGCTTAACCAACTGAGCCACCCAGGCACCCCTGAGCATTACTATTTTTAAAGGAATCTTTGTTTTTTTTTTTTTTTTTAATTCCTGAGGCGTCCTTTTCAACAGTTGTTTTAAAATATTGGGTGAATGATGTTGTTAACATGCGTTGTCATTCAGGCTTGGTTACACTCACAGTCCAGAGCACAGGCAGAGTAGATTTAGTGTGATTTTTAAAGGCCTTAGGATTTTTATAATGGTATGTAAACATTGGCGTCAACTTAAAGTCACCGGCTGCATTAACCTTTACCAAGAGAGTCAGCCTGTGCTTGGAAGTTTTGAAGCCACGCATTGACTTCTCTCTAGCCATGAAAGTCCCATATGGCATCTACTTCCAATATAAGGCTGTTTCCTCTACATCAAAAATCTATTTTTTATTACAACTACTTTCATGAATTGCCTTAGCTAGAGCTTCTGGAAAACTTGCTGCAGCTTCCACCTCAGCGCTTGCTTTCCTTGCACTTTTCTGTTATGGAGATGGCTGCTTTTCTTAAACGTCATGAACTGATCTCTGCTAGCTTCCAGCTTTTCTTCGCAACCTCCACACCTCTCTCAGCACTGAAAGAATTGAAGAGAGTGAGGGCCTTGCTCTGGATTAGGCTTTGGTTTAAGGGCATGTTGTGTGTGACTGATTTGATTTAACCAGACCACTAAAACTTTCTCCATATCAGCAATAAGTCTGTCTCGCTTTCTTATCATTTGTTGTGTTCACTGAAGTAGCATTTTTAATTTCCTTCAAGAACTTTGCCTTGGAAAAAAAAAAAAAACCTCATTTACATTCACAACTTGGTTAAATATCTGGCAATTAAATCCACTGTCTTATATAGGTGTGGTTCATGATGCCCCAAAACAATTACAATAGTAACATCAAAGATCGCTCATCACAGATCACCAAAATAAATATAATAATAATGAAAAACTCTGAAATACTGTGTGTGTCCTGAGTGCTCCACCAACCAGCCATTCCCTCATCTCTCCCCCTCTCCTAGGGCCTCCCTATTCCCTGAGACACAATGGTATTGAAATTAGGCCAGTTAATAACCCTGTAATGGCCTCTAAGTGTTTAAGTGAAAGGGAGAGTCACACCTCTCTTACTCGAAATGAAAAGCTAGAATTGATTAAGCTTAGTGAGGAAAGCATGTTAAAAGCTGAGATTGGCTGAAAGCTAGGCTTCTTGCACCAAACAGCAAAAAAGCAATAAAGTACTTTTTATGTAGGCATGTACTTTTAAAATTATATATATATATATACGTATATATATATATATATGTATGTATATACACACACACATATATGATGGCTAATGCACACATAGTAGGCTACAGTATAGTATAAACATAACTTTCATATGCACTGGGAAACCAAAAATCCATTTAACCTACTTTATCATGACATTTTGCTTTATTGCAATAGTCTGGGACTGTACCCACAATATCTTTGAGGGATGCATCTAGTTTTGCATTTTACTGGGGGGAAAAGTAAGCAACTGAAGTATAACTTCAATTGTCTGGAGTAGTCCTGTGTTTTGTTTTAATTACAGTTAAAGTCTTTGTCCTGTCATTTATTCTCTCTGTAACATGTATTTTAAGAAATGTTACTAGACAACTGTTACAATTTATAAATGTTAGGTTGTATTAGTGAGTAAATAGATGCTTCTGTGAGTGCATGGGTCCCTTTTCACACCCACTAATAATGCAACAATATTGATTAGTTTGATTTTGTGAGTGGAAGATCCATTGCTGCAAACACTTGTTCTCTTTTCTACCCTGGTGTTTTTTTGTGTGTGTATTTGTGTGAGTTGGTTAGAACTGACCCCACTGAGGCAGTCCAAGCAAGACAGTACTGATCCTCCTCAGGACCTAACACAACCACTTCTGTTTGCTTCTAGATCTGTGACTAGACTCAAGTTCCTATAGATCCCTGAAGATGAGATGCAAAGTGTGACCCATGAAGAGATCATCCTCTAAAACACCAAATGAACTACTTGAATGTGTGCACACAGAAATCTGGGAAAGATGTGAGGGAATGAATACTATGAGTGTGGGACAATGATGGGAAGAACATAAAGCTGGATCAGGCAATACTTCTTTATGTGGGCTCACAAAACTGAGATTCTGCACTTAATATGGCAGCTGGGCAGTTAGAAAAGATTTCCAAAATTGGTTTGCTTGGCTGGCTGAAACATGGACCAAAAAGCAACCCACCATTTGGTGAAATAGCAAATGTAGACCTGTCTTAGTTTAATGTAGAGGAAGGGATTTGAATGGTTTAGGGAAATTGGAATTCCAGAGTAGATTTGTCATTGAAGAAGTATGCACAGCAGGAGGATACAGAAGCATACATACCTTTCACCAATACTGTGAGACATGAACTTGTGAGGGGAGCCTCAGCATCTTAGAAGAGCACCATAATTGCTTTTCTCATTAGACCAGTCCTTACAGTGGGAACTGGGGCCCCTGAACTGTGAAACCTAAATGCAGTGGGAGTAATTAGATTCTGGAGTAACAGGGTAAATTTTGGTGCTCAACTACCAAAAACAGGATTAGTGTGTTTACCATTAGTGTGTTCAAAGTAGCCATCAGAATAGTCTAACTCACACAGACCTATGGCATTGACTAGTTGATCACAGTATTACTAGAAATGAAATAGATAAGAAGTTTACTAAATTCTTATTTGACCTGTTTAAGCAGAAACATTCTAGGCCAAGTAAGCAAAGGTCTAATCTGAATCATAAAAAGAGAGTCAGAGCCCCTCAATCAATTCCTGAACTTGTACCAGTTTAGAGACCCAGAGTTCCTTAAATGAAGGTGAGGCTGGGTCCCATTGAGGAAGGACCAGGACCCCAGTAACCAAACTACCAAAAATTTATTTTGGATAATGTTTCTCCCTCCCTTCCCCAAAGGGCCCTACAGCTTTTTACCAGGGTGGTCGCACTGGTAAATTCTACCTTTCAGGGACTAGTGGACACTGGCTGTGGACTGACATTAAATCCAAGAGACCTGAGATATTACTGTGGTCCACCAGTCAGAGCAGGAGTTTATGGGAGTCAGGTGAGCAATGGAGTTTGGGCTCGTCTCACATCGTACCCACTGGTCCCTGAATCCATCCTGTGATTATCTCTCCAATTCTAGAATGCACAATTGGAATAGATAAACTCAGCAGGTGGCAGAATCCCTACATTGATTTCCTAACCTGTGAAGTGAGGCCTATCATGGTGGGAAAAGTTCCTGGAGGGATTGAAGTGATTAGTGCTATATCTAGGATTTGAAGGCTGTAAGGGTGGTGATTCCCACCACATCCCCACATAACTCTCCTATTTGGCCTGTGCAGAAGACAGATACCTTGGAGAATGACAGTGGATTAGCATAAGCTTAACCAGGTGATGGCTCCAAGTACGGCCCGCTGAAGCAGATGTTTCATTGTTTAAGCAAATTAGCACCCCCTCCCCTCCAGTACCTGGTATGCGACTATTGATCTGGCAAAAGTTTTTTCTTAATAACTCTCAGTGAAGACTACCAGAAGCAGTTTGTTTTCAGCTGGCAAGACCAACAATAAGCATTCATTGTTCTACCTGAGGGGTATATCTGTTCCCCAGCCTTATGTCATAATTCAGTTTTCAGGGACCTTGATTGTCTTTTCTTTCCACAAGATATCACTCTGGTCCATTACATTAACGACAACATGCTGATTGGGATACAGTGATCAAGAAGTGACAACTATTCTAGACTTCTTAGTAAAACATTTGCATGTCAGATGGTGGGAAATACTGCAGAACCAACAAAAATTCAGGGAACTTTTACCTCAGAGAAGTTTCTAGGGGTCCAGTAGTATAAGGCATGTCAAGATATCCGTTCAAAGGCAAAAGAAAAGTTGTTGCATCAGGCCCCTCCTACAATAAAAAAGCAAAGGGCCTCTTTGGATTTGGGAGGTAACATATTCTTCATTTCAGTGTGTTACTACAGCCCATTTGCTAAGTGACCTGAAAACTTGCTAGATTTGAGTGGAACCAAAACCAAGAGAAGGTTCTGCAATAGGTCCAGGTTGCTGGGCAAGCTGCTCTGCCCCTTGGATCATATGGTCCAGCATATCTAACGGTCAGTGTGAACAGAGTTGCTGTTTGCTGCCTTTGGCCAGTCCCTGGAGGTGATCACAGTGCAGACATTTAGGATTTTGGAGCAAAGCCCTGCCATCCTCTGCAGATAACTATTCTCCTGCTATGGAGCCTTAGTAAAGATTGAACACTTAAACGTGGGCCACTGATGAGCTGCCTAAGCTGCCCACCATGATCTTGGTATTGTCTAATCCACTGAGCCATAATGTTAGGAGTGAGCACAACACTTTAACATCAAATGAAAGTGATATATACATGATAAGGTCCAAGCAGGCCCTGAAGGCATGAGTAATTTACATGAAGAAGTTAGCTCAGTTGGTTAAAAGTCTGACTTGGGCTCAGGTTATGATCTTGGGATCCTGGGATGGAGCTCAGCATCGGGCTCCCTGCTTCTGCCCCTCCCCGCACCTGTGCTCACTCTCTTTCTCTCAAGTAAATAAATAAAATCTTAAATATATATATATCTATATAGATATATTAGATATATAGATATACTAATATATATACATATCTATCTAATATATATATATATCTAATATATCTATATAGATATATATATATATTAGAAAACACAGTCCTGTGGCACCTAGGTAGCTCAGTCGGTTAAGTGTCTGCCTTCAGCTCCGGTCATGATCCCAGGGTCCTGGGATCAAGTCCCACATTGGGCTCCCTGCTCAGCAGGGAGTCTGCTTCTCTCTCTCCCACTGCTGTTCCCCCTGCTTGTGCTCTCTTGTTCTCTCGGTCAAATAAATAAATAAAACCTTCTAAAAGGAAAACAAAAGAAAAGAAAACACAGTCCTGTCTAGTACAGCAAAAAGCACCATAGTTTGAAACAGGTTTGTGTTCTTATATTTAATTAAGAACTTTTAAAAAAATAAAGTGTTTATATATTAACATCTGAATTCATGACTACAAAGTTCAAGTAAAAAAGAAAATTCTAACACCAGGGAGAAATAATAAAAACAGAGTCAGAGATAGTATCAAATAGTAATAAAAGTACAATAAAGAAAAAAATCTGGTATGTCCTTTTTAATAACAGTTTCTAGCCTTCATTGTTTTCTCCTCTCCTCCAATAAGGCAACTGCTTCCTTAACTGCAGGCTCACACTACAGATTTTCGTGACTTTATCCTAATTTCATACTGGTAAATTATAGACATATACACTAGGGTCAACATCAGTACAGTTTTAAACAGGTTTTCTTATGTAAGAATATTTTTACATTAGCAGACAAGTTGTCAGGATGCTACAGAGATTTTTCTAGTATACCCTCTAGCCTATGTCCAGTGCTACATTTGCCACAACTAATGAGCCAATAGTGAAACAATATTATAAACTAAAGTTCATGCTTTATTTAGATTGTCTTAGTTTCCATGAAAGGACCTTTAATCTATACAGGTTGCCCTGCTGTCCAAAAGTAGAGCATCCCTATGAAAGCTTGCAAAGCCGAAATGGCATAAAATGAAGAAGTAATTGCCATTAATTTATGTGGAGACATTTTTGAGAATTCCCAGATCCCCAAAATAACCTCTTAGGTTTTCTGGTAACTCAGGACACATCTTGCTAAGGGATGCACAAAGTAAATGGAGTTAAAGCACAATGCCCACGGGCACCGTTCAAAGCTATGGTGGCTTGATACTGAGATGCTGAGTGTCTTTCCAGGGGAAGGAGCTTGGTGCGGCCACTCTTGGTGCTCATAAAGGGTATGCACTGCCTTTATAACAGAGTTTTTTTTTTTTTTTTTTGCTACAAAAAAAAAAAAAAAAACCCTAAATGCTACTTTTGATTTTTTGCCTTTTTTCAAAAGAAGCAAAAATCCTCTTTGGATTTTTTTTTTCCAGTTAACAGGTATGAATGTAGGTCTTTCATAAAAAAGAAGTGGCATAATATGAACTTTGAACAAACAGGGGATACCTAAATGTAATACCACACTACATTTAGTCATCATGCCTCCTTAGACTCCTCTGGGCTGTAAATGTGTCTCAGACTTCCCTGATTTTGATGATCTTGAGAATTTTGAGGACTAGTGCTCATGGGTATGGGTATGTAATGAATTTCCCTCTATTCACGTTTGTCTGATTATTTTCTTTTCCTTTTAAGGATTTATTTGTTATTTGAGAGAGAGAGACAGGGAGAGGAGCAAGCAGGGGGAAGGGCAGAGGGAGAGGGAGACAAGTAGACTCCCAGCTACACGAAGAACTGGATGCAGGCCTCCATCCCAGGACCCTGAGATCATGACCTGAGCCGAAATCAAGAGTTGGACACTTAACTGACTGAGTCAACAGGTGCCCCTGCCTCATTATTTTTCTAATGATTAGACTGAGGTCATAGTGATACCGGAGACTTGGGGAGTTCTCTGCACCTGAGACCTGAACCACCAGTCTATGCCAGGTTCTTGACTTTACCACAAGAAATTCAAGGATGAGTCAAAGTAAAACAGAAGAGGTTTTATTGCAAAGCAAAAGTACACACAGATTTGAGGATCTGAGTCATGCCAGGTGGATGTAGGATTCTGGTTCCTACTGGGAATTGTAATCATGGGAGGCAATATCCATGTAGGGTTCTGGAAAAAGTTGGCGATTTTTAAGAATTCTGTATATCATTACACCTGCTCTATAACAGTAACTATGCATAGGTGCAGTCTGATTTTTTTTGTGTGTGTGTGTATACTCTAAATGTACCCCAAAAGAGTCCTCTAGCACCCCAAGAGAGGGGTCATTCTCTATCATTTGCAGGCTGACTGGGATTTTATATGTGTGCCTGCTGACAGTTGGTAGTAGTGCAAGCTTCTGGTATCTCTGCAGCTTGTCATGGTGACACTGGCCTCTATGTTGTCTTTCTCCTTCGTACAGTTGAAACCCTTATTGTGAGCCCATGTTGAGTGACTGGAGTGTTGTATCTGCTGACAGACTTCTTCCTAATATTATTACAATACTAATTGATCCTGAATTTTTTAGCATTATGTTGCACATGCCTATCACGCTATGTGTCTTAGAAATTATTTAATACTCAAATATGTTCCTTATTAAAAATAGTTACTCTACTTCAAAATAAATTATGTCCCAGAATATTATCAAAGAAAGGTGCTTAATCAATCTTAACTTGCAAAATAAAATCTACAATGACCCATTATTTGTTATCTAAAATTTGTTACAGTTTAGCTACAACGCATTGGGTAAAAGACGAGTTAGCACTGAAAAACAAACAGCTCGTGGTTGTGAAGCCAGAAATAATTTCACATTCACTTAATACCTCTAAAAAGCATGAATTATTGTAGGATAAGAGTCACAAAAAGATACAACATGAAATTAGAGCACCTTTAGTTGCATTATTTGCAAATTATAAGTTTTGTAACAGAGAAAATAAGGATTTCTTTTATCCCCGGGACCTTTATTGTAAAATATTTCTACTTTGTTTTTAAGAGGTAGGTTTTTTCCCTATTATTTAATTATCAGATTGTGTGAAAAGATGTAATTGTCCATTTTGTAACATTACCAATAACTTTGTGGCAAATATGAGAAAGACAATAACATCAAATGGTGGTGAGCCACCCAACAGATACAGGAAATGGATTTCTGCTCTCCTGCAGTGGTAAGCTATCACTGAACCTATTGGAGGGTCTGGAAAATAAAAGACCTGGGGAATACTCATCATGACTCCCACAAAAGTGATATCCACTGATCGATGAATTCTGTAGAAGGGGGTTTGTGAGAAAGGCGGTACGTTAGCGATATTAAAATCCTTTTTCTTGTCAGAAAAAAATGGTGCACAGCCTTCTTGGCCCTTGCCAACATGTTGTAGACTTAGGATTTCGAAGTATTTGTCTTTCATGCTATTGTATATGAGACAAATTTAAAAACAATAAAAGTAATTACTATCCACAACTACATCATCAGAGAAAAAACAGTGGAGATTGGTAATTAATTGTTCCTAGAACCACCATATAAAAGAGAACCTTCTTCTTTAGATTAGGCTTCAAACTTCACTTTTGGATTCAGTCTACCAAAACTGTTTTTTCATACCCTCTGTTTTAACCAGAAACTTAGAACACTCCATGACACTATAGTGCCATGAGAATTGCTTTGATTGAACAGAACTCAGCAAGAGCAAAATGGCCTGTGATGTCAGTGGCCATGCTAGCAACAAAAGTTTGTTTAACAAATAAATTGATAAAGACCAACATAAGCCTAATTTCCCGTTTTATTTTGTAGACATCAATTAATCCATACATAGCAAACTTGAACAGATTTTAACATCTTCAAATCATTTCTTTTTATGATAAAAGAAAACTATGGCAATCTCCTCCAGGACCAAAATTTGTACAGCATCCCTTTTATTGCATTCTATTCACCAAAGCAAATTGTAAGGCAAGCCCAGAGCAAAGGGTTGAAATCAACACTGCCCCTTGAGGAGAGGAGCTGCACATATCTGTGGCCATTTTTTAATAAACCCTGTCCACTGATGATGGCATTAGTATAAATATATAGATGTCACTATTCAGGATTTTTTTTAATTTTTTTATTGTTATGTTAATCACCATACCTCATTAGTTTTTGATGCAGTGTTCCATGATTCATTGTTTGTGCATAACACCCAGTGCTCCATGCAGAACGTGCCCTCTTTAATACCCATCACCAGGCTAACCCATCCCCCTGCCCCTCTCCCCTCTAGAACCCTCAGTTTGTTTTTCAGAGTCCATCATCTCTCATGGTTCGTCTAGGATTTTATTTTCTGAGCCAAAGTTGCTAAACTCCTACCACTTTCTCCATATTTTGACCTATTATCTAATTATATTATGTTATTAAATGTGTACTCTCTCTATATTGAGGACCATATTGGACTATTTTGTTCCCTTTGTCATTAAGACAACTAAATACCAAAATGCAGCACTTAAAATATAAATAACATGTTTACAGTGCAAAAATTTCCATTTTATTGTTTCATCGGTTACATCTGGGAAATATGTAAATGTTCTAGTACAAAATATTTTAAGCATACAGTGGATTGTTTTAGTGAAAGAAGCTAGACACAAAAGGCCATATATTGAATGATTCCACTTATATGAAATGTTCAGAATAGAAAATTCTTTAGAGATAAAAATAGTTAAAGATAGATGGATAAAAATTAAAAAAAATAAAATAAAAATAAAAAGTAGATGGATAAAAATAAATGGTTACCAGAGGCTGCTGAGAAGGAGAAGTAATGAGAGACTACCATGAGTATGAATTGTTTCAAGGGAGGGATGCCTGGGTGGCTGGGTCGGTTAAATGCCTACCTTTGGCTCAGGTCATGATCCCAGGGTCCTGGGATCGAGTCCTGCATCGGGCTCTTTTCTCAGTGGGGAGTCTGCTTCTCCCTCCACCTGCCGCTCCCCCTGCTTGTGCTCTCTCTCTCTCTCTGACAAATAAATAAAATTTAAAAAAAAGATTTGTTGGTGGTAATGTTTGCACATCTCTGTGAATATGCTAAAATTTGCCTATGTGAACACTTTACAAGGGTGAATTTTACATTAGGTGAATTATATATCAATTAAAAACTATATATTGGATTCTTTAATGATCAATGTTGCAATATCTTTTAAAAGACCATTGTAGGACTTCCTAATTAAAAAGGACATTTTATTTTTTTAGTGATTCAGTAGAGTTGAACGATGTGTCAGGTCAGCACTTTGACTAGTATCAGTGATTATATGTCCATATAATAAACATGTACTCTGCTAGATAATGATATTAATTAGTGTCATAAAATCACTGAATAATACACTTCTAATAACAGGAAGAATTACAAAGAGAAGTTAGGAAATTTGTTGTTTTTCAAGAATTTTAGAATTACTAAAAGTCAAAAAATAAATGTTAATGTATTTATCTGAATTATAATTTTAATAATTGACTTTTTCTTAGGGTTGATTGCAAAAAATTATTTATCATAAATTTATGCTTATTTATAGCAACTATGCTGGGACGATATAGAAAAGCACATCTATAGATGATACATATTCGGCAATAAACAGTGTTTACTTAGGAAAACAGAGCAAATGTTTTATGGAAATGGATGATTTACAATAGAAATTGGAGTTCACATACATATAGGACGTACTATAGAAAGGAAGGTCTGAGTAATTTAAGGGATTTGGAGGATCAGAGAAAGTTACAAACCATGATAGGCTGAGGCATCTGTGGGAGATAGTCGGTTGGAGTTTGCAGGAAAATTCCAGATGCTTTCCATGTCTGACTGTCAAAGCGGGGTCAGAAAAGAATTCATGGACAGGTGTGTAGGAGCTGCCACCGCAAAGAAAACCGCAGTGGCATGGTTAGGGAAATTCTACTGGTCAGTGGGGCCAGTAGTCAGGAAGAAGAGCTGGAAGCTGGAGTCCACTGGCATGTCCACATTTGCTGTCACTCTGCCTGAGTGCTGTAATCTGCTGAGAGGAATGGTTTCTTCTCATTCACATTCCATTTAGTAGTTAAAACTGAGAATGAAGTGGATGGAAATGTTTATTTCTATAAGTGAATGTTGAGTAAATCAAAATCAAATTATGCAATAATATATACTATATTATATGGAACACTTAAAAGATCAAAATACTATTCATTGATTACAGTAGAAAGGGTTTTCTTATTTATTTAGATTTTATTTATTTATTTGAGAGAGAGAGCAGAGCGAGAGAGGGAGAGAACAGGAGCTGGGGTGGGGAAGGGCAGAGGCAGAGGAAGAAGCAGACTTCCTGCAGAGCAGGGAGCCTGACTCAGGGCTCAATCCCAGGACCTTGGAATCTTGGAATCTTGGAATCACGTCCTGAGCCGAAGGCAGACACTTAACCTTAACCGACTGAGTAACCCAGGCGCCCCTAGAAGGGTTTAAACTGAGTTCTTAATGTCATAGTTCCTTAAAAAAATCACAGATATAAAAGAATGTTAAAAAATTAATTTGTGTATTGGAAGTATAAATACTCTTTATATTATAGTCTCTATCCTTATTTGTGTGTTCAAAATATTTTATAAATGTTTAAAAAATACTTCGGATGGAAAAACTTTATACATTGGTTTTCAATACTGCTTATCGTAATGGAAAGTATGAAAACAAACATTAAATAATATGGGAATTATACATTCATTTTATAGATTATTTTCCCATCATTAAGAGTGTGTTTTTATACTGGAGTGGTCGGGGGTGGGAGGGATGGGGTGGCTGGGTGATAGATATTGGGGAGGGTATGTGCTACGGTGAGCGCTGTGAATTGTGCAAGACTGTTGAATCACAGATCTGTACTTCTGAAACAAATAACGCAACATATTTTAAGAAAAAAGAAAAAGAAGAAGATAACAGAAGAGGAAGAAAAGGGGAGTATGTCAGAGGGGGAGACGAACCATGAGAGATGATGGACTCTGAAAAAGAAACTGAGGGTTCTAGAGGGGAGGGGGGTAGGGGGATGGGTTAGCCTGGTGATGGGTATTGAGGAGGGCACGTTCTGCATGGAGCACTGGGTGTTATGAACAAACAATGAATCATGGAACACTGCACCAAAAACTAATGATGTAATATATGGTGATTAACATAACAATAAAAATTAAAAAAAAAAAAAAAAAAAGAGTGTGTTTTTAAAAGTTATATCATAGAGAAATGCTTGTTTTATAATATGATAGCTAAGCAGAATTCAAAAGATTCAAATTTCATTCTTAACATATGTGTATATATATGTACGTATATACACATATTTTAACATGTACTAAAATGCCTAACAGAGGGACACCTGGTTTCAGTTGGTTAAGCATCTGCCTTAACCGGGGTCCTGAGATTGAGCCCAGCATTGGGCTCCCTGATCAGCAGGGAGCTTGCTTCTCCCTTGGCCTGCTGCTTGCCCTGCTTGTGCACGCTCTCTCTCTCTCTGACAAATAAATTAAAAAAAAAAAATCTTAAAAAAAATTAAGATGCCTAAAAGAATGTAAATTTTAGCAGGACAATTCTGATACCATGTGAGGAAACTTAAAAATTATGAAAACTATTTGAAATGTAATGAGCTGCCAACTAAAGAGATGATTTCCCCCACTGGGAAGTAACCCAAACAAAAGTCACTACTTACAACAGGAGCTATGGAGAAGATTCAGGTATGAAGTGAAGGTTTTGATCGTAAGACTCTTTCTAATATTCCAGCCAATCTGTAACAGTGCTACTATAATGATACTGAGTCTGGCTTGTTCTGTTTTTGCCAGCTTGGGCAATTAATACAGTGCCAATCAATTTCATTTATTTATTCACGTATTTCATTATAAAGACAGTTGTAAATCTCATTCTCCTCAGACACATCGCTTAAGTTATCAGTTTCTAAATCATTTACTCAACAACATGTACTAAAGACTTTGTGCCAGGCACTATTTAATGCAATGGGGATACCAAGATTAATAAAACTATGATTTGATACAGTTGTTGCTTTTGATGGAGTATAAAGTCTGTCAATAATCTATTCCAAAAATTATTGCTAGTCTTTCAAAAGCTTAAACATAAAGGAAAACATCACTTTTGAATATGGAAAGCTTTTCCCCACCTTACAAATCAGTATTCAAGAGATAATGTTATGCGGGCTTATTGCAATGCTCACACAATTTCTGTGTTGTTTATTACTATGGTATTTTGCACCTGTCATTTCCAATCATTCTCTCTCAACACTGACTCTATCTTAGTCACTGTTGAGTTGCAGTTTGTTCCCATGATTATTTGCTCTTTTAGAATTTTTTCTATAATTTCTAAAAGTTAAGGCATTTTAGCATGTAAGATATGCAAGGTTTTGACTGTACATATGCTCATAATACACATATCCATTAATTAAAAATGACTTGAAACATATTCAATTCATGTAAATATATGATATCTCAAGGCAAACCAGATTAATATAGTTCATAAATCATAAACTTATTCTTAAATTGTATAAGTAAATGAAAACTAAGAAAGTCACACTCAACTACATGTCCCTGCTGTTGTCAATAGTTAAAAATTACTACATGTTGTTTTGGTTTTGCAGGGGCAAGTGGGGTCTTGTGGGAAGTTGAAGGTGCCACCAGTGTGATCTACGGCTCCGAATGCCCTGACCGTTTCTGGGGCCCTATCTGGAGTGGTCAGTGAGCGGTAATAGCCCGAGCAGCTGCTGCAGTCACACTGTGCAAGTTCTCCCTGCACTCGGCCCCAGCCATCTGGATCCCAGAGGCCAAGGGAAATCAGCCTCCTCCCCCTCTGCTCTCCTTCCAGCTTTGTCTTCATGTTCACACAGCACAGAGGATGCCACAGGAAAGATCAGTCTCTGCCCATAATTTGGCGTGGGCTCCTGGTGATGTAGGAGACAATAGTATCCTTCCCCTCTCCCCAGGAACCCTGAAGTCATTTAACCCCAAATAACCTGAAACACTGACACCCATCACCTGTCTTCAACCACATGACGTCCTTTTCATAGAGTTAGTGGCGGGCCGACTGGTATTACAGTAACAAGATGCTCCATTCTGAGTTAGACTGCCCAAGTTGGGTTCCTGCTTTGCTACTTAGTCTTTCACTCTGGCAATTTGTGATCCCCTAGGAGCTTCGGTTTCCTTATTTTTCAAGTGGAGGAAATAGTACCTACTTTAAAGAATTTTATGGGAGTTAAATGAGCTCTACCATATGTAAAGAACAGAGCAGAGTAGGAGGCCAGTGTAATCTCTCAATGAATGATGACTCCCATTCTCCTCTATCCATATAGAGCAAAGGCACCAGTGCTTCCCTAAAGCTCAGCTGCAGATAGTTATGCGAGATTGTTAACTGCTTACACATTCATTGGCGAGAATAAGCACATGAAACTAGGAACTCTAAATCTTGGGGAAATATGTCTGAGAAGGTTTTGTGGAGGGATCATGTGCAATCAATTTTGCCATATTCTGGTGACAGAAATCAATTTTATATCATAACTTGAACTCTCAAAACGTCAGAATATATAAATTTAAATATGTTTTTCAAACAAGCTCATTAATAATCCATTTTTAAGCTTATCATTGGGGCATTTGCATAAGAAAGCTTTTTCTAAATGAGTTTTGTTACATCAGATAACAGAGTTTTTATTTTTTATTTTTTTTAATTTATTTATTTTAAGATTTTATTCATTTATTTGACAGGGAGTTAGAGAGAGCACAAGCAGGTAGAGAGGCAGGCAGAGGGAGAGGGAGAAGCAGACTCTCCACTGAGCAGAGAGCCTGATGCGGGGCTCGATCCCAGGACCCTGGGATCATGACCTGAGCCGAAGGCAGCCGCTTAACCGACTGAGCCACCCAGGCGCCCCCAGAAAACAGAGTTTTTAGATGGGGAAATTCGGTAACAGTTTATGAACATTAAACAGAATGAAAGAGTTGACAATAGTAAGACTCTCATTGAGTGAAAAAATGCTCATCAAGAGGAAAGACAGTATGCCAGTCTGTTTGAAATTTCCTAATATTGTTTGGGCAATTGTAATTTTTGGATGTTCCTAAAAATTGTTATTCACATTGAAACAATTAAGTAGGAATAAATGCTCTGTTACCAGACTTAGCATATCTAAGTTAATCATATGAATTAACTATACATAAAGGAATATTATTAGTCTCTTTTAGCATATATTTTGAAGCACAGTTTAAAGGATCACAATACAAATAGATTAGAAGTAAAAAAAACAAACAAATAAACAAAACCCTAAAAAACACAAAACTTCAAAGGATAGCCACCTCGGAAAAATTCTTCAATTACTCTAGGGTTTTGTGACCCTTAGGTCAACATCATAAAATCTGAAGGAGAATCTGTCAATGCTTTAAGTAACTCTAAGAATCATTTCTTTCTTTTTCTTTTTTTCAAGATTTTTATTTATTTATTTGACAGAGCATAAGCAGGGGAGTGGCAGGCTCCCTGCTAAGCAGGGAGCCCACCACAGGGCTCCATCCCAGGACTCTGGGATCATGACTTGAGCCACCCAGGTGCCCCTCTAAGAATCATTTCTTTCCTGCAGAAATAGAAAATGACATTTACAATGAATAGTGAAACAATATTTATCTGTATGGGTGGTTGGTTTATTGAAGTTTGATTAACTCTGGTCAGAAAGTTTATAAACAGTTAAGAGACTACAGAATTTTCCATCTATATTAGCATCAAAATAGAATTGCAACGATAATGCTAAAATGATGATTTACTTTTCACGTCACTTATAACTTTTAAGTTCATTTTAAATACAAACCCCTAGAGAGTGAAGAAATTTTGGAGACTCCATAGAAATCATTGGAGAGGGATTGATTCTATCAGGAAGAAGTAGGTTTTTTGAAGAAGTCATCTAGCAAATGCCTACAGGTGAATTGAACATTCCTACCAAAAAAATAGATATAATCATAGCAGCATTATTTTCTAAATGTAGAAAACCCTATTAGGTGGGTTTTCTATTATATTCCATGTTGTATGCATTAAATAACCAAATGAGTTAAAAAATAGGATCATGGGAATACTAAGATCACAGGAATATCCCTCGTCAATTTAATTAACTTCATAGGCAACACCCAAATTTAAGTATTAAAAAAAGGGAAAAGAAAAAAGTCATGAAATACACTAGTTCAGTGATAATGTTTACAAATTGCCGTGACATTTTTGTAATTTTGTCCCTTCCACAAATAGTTATTTCACGTAGAAGGCAAACTGCCCCTTTAAAACAATCCTCAAATAGTCTTCCTATCAATGTGAGACCAAATTTCCAAGTCCTTACCATGGTCTGTAAGACATGACATGGTATGCCCCCTACTGAGCCCTTTTACTTCTGTCATCTCTTTTACTCCACTCTTGTCATTCTGGCCTCTGCTGTTCACGGAACAGTCATTTTTGCATTTGTCTCAAAGCATTTGGACTTGCTATGTCATAGGACGTTGTCCAGATACATGCGTGCTTTTCTCTAACTTCTTGCAAATTTCTAGGCAAATGCATCCTAACCAAGAGGTTTTCCCTGCCCGCTGCCCACCCTGTCTAGGTAGCTATCCACACTGTGCTTCATTGTCTTATCCAACTTCTCTGCCTAGCAGTTTTTCACCAGCTATCTGCAAATTATATATATAATGTTTGTGACCTCTAAATCTCCCTGTTAGCTCCATTCAGGTGAGTTCAAAGTTATTTTGCTCAATGAAGGTGGCACTTGACAAAACTAATTACTACATATTTATTTTAATTTTTATCAATTATTCTATTTTAATGAGAGAATGCCCTTATTAATCTGTTTCAGGAGTTTATCTTTAGACAAACCTTCATATTATTTTTACTCTCTAGGTAACCAATACATTTGCAAAAAGACATTTTAGAATTTAGAAATGCTAAATCTTGAGGTTTTTCCTTATCTGTTCAATATCCAATCACATACCAGAATGTGTTTTTCTAAAGCCTTTTTCACATCTTATCAGTTATAAAAATGACTTAAATATAATAAAAATCTCTTTAATTGAATAAGACTGAATCAGTCAAATCTCAGGAGGCTGTAATTTCATGCACAAGTTAAACTGTATTATGCTTTGCTTAATGTAGCTAAGAATTTAGTGATTTCAGTTAATTATGACTATTTATTATGCCAATTACAAACATTGATTTAAAGTGACTTGGGTCTGATTTCTTGAAGCAGTTCTTTTCCAACATATTGCTTCTTTAAATGTCATTGAATTCTAGCATTTGAATGTTTATTTCATTTACTTGAGTTATCCAAATTTGCATGATTAGAAGGTTTGTAGTATAGAGGTATAAAATATATTTTTTCATTGTGAGATAGAAAAATATACGAGATGAGGCATTATCTATATTATATATTTTATTTATTTATTTGCTTGTTTATTTGTTTGAAAGAGAGAGCACAGGAGGGCTGGGGGGGTGGGGGAGAGAATCTTAAGCAGGCTCCATGCCCAGCGTGGAGCCCTACATAGGGCTTGATCTCAGTACCCTGAGATCATGACCTAAGCTGAAATCAAGAGTCAGATGCTTAACAGACTGAGCCATTGACACTGTCTATATCATAAAGTTCCTAATGTACTTTATATGTTATCAAAACTCACAATCAATATCAGTTAACCTCTTTTGGAAAATTACATTTCAAAAAGACATAAGTAATTGAAAAGATGCTTTTAGCTAAGCTATTTATGTAAGTGATAAGTTATAAAATACTGACATCAAAATGTTATATTGCATACCTAATAAAAAGAACTAATTATTTGTATTGATTTAAGATATAGTACCCAAGTTATAGTGGGGCTTTCTACTTTTTAATCAAATGTTTCTCATTACAAAATCAATATAACATTTTAAAAGATACTTTGCCCAAATATGTGGCAATTCTCTCTAATGGTTACTCATACACTGATCCTTCCATTCCTCTCATGGTTCTACTGAAGAGTTGTTGATGGGATGATAATTCTTTGAAGTACCATAGTATAGTTGATACTCTGTAATTAATAGTATAATCGACAATTATATCACAAAGACAAAAATTAACATGAAGAAATTAACATTACTTAGCTTCTAGGGTCTTTTATCTTTTAAAATATGCAAACTAACAAAAATATCAACCTGAAATCTATGTTTTTGAAGGGCAGGCATATATATGGAAATATATATAATCTTCCACCACTTCCCAGGGAGGAAGACTGGGTTCACATCAAAGATTTAGGGAATTTAGGGATAGATCTCATAACTACTCTTGAACATTGAATGCGGTGTGTATCCCACTTGCCCACTTCTTGAATGGAAGTGATTATTGCATTTTTCCTATGCCTGATGTATGGGAATCAGAAACTTCTTTAGTTCACATGTCTTCAGGTCAGGAATAAATGCAACAAAGAGAAGAGCCCAGGGAGCCCTTCAGTGCCTGGATCTAATTTAGCTTTCAAGTTCCTACCTAATAAAACTTGAGACTGTTGCTCTATCCGGGTGAGACTTTTGTTTGCATCTGGAAGAAATGGTGTATATTTCATGTGAAAGGAAACTTTTCTCATCAAAGGAAAGAATGTGGCTACCTAAAAATTACCTACAAATACTATGGTAACTTCTTATGGAGGGGATGTCTATGCTCCCCACCCTCCCCTTATACCTGCCCCATCTTGAACCTGAAAGTTTTGTGCCCACTTTGACAAGAAAAGTGATAGGACATAACTTCCAATGCTAGGTCACAAAGGGCCATAAAATTTCTGTGTGTTTCACAAGAAAACTCATTCTTAGGGCCTAAAGTCACTGCTCTATGACAATACCATGTGGAGAGGCCACATATAGGCATTCTGATAGTTTCAGCTGAACCCAGCCTTTGCCTCATAATTTTTATTAGACGCTGGACAATGTGAATTTCACATTGTTGAGGGCTGGATTTTTCTGGCAGACAGTAAAGTTCCTCGCAGGGCACGTTGATCCTTTAAAGTTTCTTGAAAACTTTATGTGGACAAATGTGAATTAGCTTTTTCCCTACTGCAAGCGTAGACTTACTTTTCTTGATTCTCTACTAAAAGTAGAGTTTCACGAGTATTCCCAGGGAATTCTAATTTCTAACTGTTCCAAATTTGAAAGTCTCCTAGTCCTATCGGGATTTTTGGAAACTTTTACATTTCCTCCATCGTTCTTTGGTTGGTCTCATGTATTTTAACCAGTGTCTAGAGAACACTTCTGCAAATTTCTGAAGCATGTTAATCACCTAACTTTCTCTGCAGTTATTATGCCTAGCAAATAACAGTGGCTTCAGCATCTCCTAACTCCTGTCTCTCAATTCAGCAAGGTTTCCAGGCTCTTCTTAGGTTTCCCCTCCCTGTGTAACTGAACCAATGTGTTTGCTCCTTGGTGAGTCAGAAACTGCACCAGGCTGAGTTGACTCACAAAGAAAACTTTTATTTGCAACAAATAAGGAGATCAAGGGAATGGCTTCCAAAGCTGTGACTCCCTGAGCGAAGGTGGATGGGTTCCTTTTATTTAGGATTAGGATGAATAATATTTAGATAGGGAAGCCTTGTCTTCAGATGTCAAGGTGGACCTAAGGTCACACATGCACCTTAAGGAAACATGCCTATACATACATTGTATGTTATGTAAATGAGGCTTGTACTCCTCCATGGGTGGATATTTTAGTATTATAATGAGGTAAAGGTAGGTGTTGATCATTCTGGAGATCACTCCATGTGCATAGGCGCAAGTTGGGGATGACACTCAAACTGGTCTCTGTGGTCTGGGCTGACTGGAGGTCCTGTCAGGGCACTCGCTATCACTCAAGGGATGGTTTCAGTTTCCATTTGCCTGAGTTAAGAGATAGGGTAGAAAGAAGAGCTTAAGGAAAAATGTGGGACATAGGTTGGTGAGTACAAGCAGGTGGACAGTGAAAGTAAGGCCTTGGGGTCTAGCTGGTGACACCTGCACAGTGGACTGGAAAATGCTTCCAGGCCGATAATCAGGGCAATTATGGGGCTCACCTCACTTGTCTGTTTTCTGTCAGTGATTATGGTCTTATGTTTTCCAATATATGAAAACAAGTTATTTCATATAATTTGTCCAGTTTGCCAATTATTTACAGGAGTGTAAGTTCAATCAGTTATTCCCTCATGACTGAAAGCAGAAGTCTCCATTTGAATTTAATAATTATCTACCATATGCACACGGTTCTGCATAAAGGAGGAAAACCCACTCTCCAAATACATGAAATTATATAACCAATAGACTGATACCAACATTTTTGAAAATTTTGTTATATACACTTTATTCTTTGTCAAATAAAAGTGCCAATAAAACTACCAGAAACAAACATCATGTTATATATTACTACAATACCCTTACAGATTCCAATAATTTCAGAAGTCTGACATTTTTATAGTTTTATAAAGATATTAATGTGAAATCTAAAACTCAAGCCCTGCCCTTGGACTATATTTAATGCAAAGCTTAAATTGACAATTTAAACTACAGAATATCATTTGGTGTTACAAACTCAAAGAAAGGAAAGATATATGGCTAAAAAAGTTTCTCTACTTAAAAACCAAGGAAAGAGCAGAGTGGGAAGATTTTTTAAAGTTAAGGGACAATTTTAGACTAACTCATAATGGTCTTTCTCCCTTTTAGTAATAAAATAACATTTCATATCTGTGCATAAGCACTTGTGCTCTTCACTTTGATATGGAGTTTTTCTGAGGGCAACATCTATCACATTTGCATAAGTTGGAAAGCCTGTCAAAAATAATGCCAAAGAGATATAAACAGAAGTTCAGCTCAGAAATTGCACAAGTGTTTTTTATATTTAGTTAGTATGCCACAAAAGGATCACAGCCATTGTGTATTCCTATAGAAAGACTGATGAATTCTCTATTTAAAATGATTAGTTTCAAAAAGGTAGATATGTATTTTCCTGAATAAACTCTTGATAATTCCCACAAGGCACTGCTTTTCTCTTTGTTCCCCTCCTAACTACTTTTAACAAGTTTGATTTTTTTTTTCATTTCTTGATGCCCTAATTTTTGCACCCCTATTTGTAACTTCTTCACTGATTTAGTTAACACCAAATAGCCCTCTAATTAAGCTGTCAGAGCCAACAGCTGAGTAACAGCTAGGAAAACCAAATAGAAAAGTCTTACTATGGTAAAATATGTAGTACTTTCCCTAACTCAGGAACATTGTCCACAACAAATTCCATCAGCAATTATTTGGCTGTCCTAGGAAATGTAGGCACACATTGACCGGAGTATTTTGTTCAATGTCTTAGAAGTAATTACACCAGTTGGACTGCATCTTTTGTTAGTGCACAGCACGCAGAGAAAGTGATAAAAGGCAATTGGCCATTCTAAATTTAATTGCGCTTTATTCTTTAAATCATGTAGCACTTTTCTTTTGAAATGTATATTCCAAACTTCAAACTTTAACTATCAGTAATGATTATGATCACACGGGACCCAGAAGAAACAAGAAAACTGCTCTGGATCCAAAGAGAAATTTGAAGACTGACATGAAATTCGAATAGAGCAAGGCATTAGCATTTACAAAAGAAGCTGTTTTTCAATGCGTATTTTAGGAAATTTATAGGGAACAATCATAAAAATGAAACACGAGGATATTATCTGCTAGAGCAAGGAAAATCAGTTTTGGGCTTTATAACCAAAACATCTTCCTATGAACTGACATATACTTGTCCCCGTCTAACCACCACTCAACCTTTAAAAATATAAGTACAATTAATGCCACAATTATTATTATTGCTAACACGGCAACTATTTTTTTAATAATGTCTTGTTGTTGCTGTAATGAAATATTTCCACGTGTTAAGGATTTACAATGAGGCAATACAGTACAACAGTGAAGAGCACATGCTCTGGATCCAGACGATTCAAATCTTGGTTCCGACATTTACCAGCTGTGTGATCTTGGGCATATTACTTAACCTCTCTGTACCTTAGTTTCTCATCTGTAAAAAAAAAAACAAAGAAATAAAAAATAAAAAAAAAAATGATCACTCCGTATTTACCTCATTGGGTTTTCCAGAAAGGACACATTTATAAATAGAAGCAAAGTGTTCCGAACAGCACCTGTAAATGCTAAGCGCTATGAGAGTTTGCTTCTATCATCATTATTATTTGATGCTGTTTTCATAATCATGCTGATGAAGAATAACCAGAGTTCTATCCTGCTTTGTCATGATTACTGACGAAGATGCCACTGAAAAATAATTCAGGAGCATCTTGACGGTGCCAGTGGATTTCAAGAGGCGACGATCAACGTGGAAGATCAACGCTCGCAACCCCGAGCCTGGCGCCGGGCAGGGGCGCGGCACTCGATTTCCTTCCCTGCCTCCGCCGTCCCCCTGGTGCGCATGCTCAGTCCTGCTCGGCCCTTGCCTTTGATTTATTTTTTTCTGGGCGGCCGCGGCGACCCGGGACTGGCTCCGGGATGGGAAGTGAAGCCCCCGGAGCTGCGGCGGCGGCGGCGGCGCTGTGAGGAGCAGCCAGGGGGAGGCAGCTGCGGGTCGTCGGTGAGTATCTGGGAAGCGCTACCATGGCGTTTCGTAAGAAGAGCACCAAGAACCCCCCAGTCCTGAGTCACGAATTCATCCTGCAGAATCATGCGGACCTCGTCGCCTGTGTGGGGATGTTCTTCGTGCTGGGGCTTATGTTCGAGGGAACAGCTGAAGCGTCTATCGTTTTTATTACTCTTCAGCACAGTGTTACCTTTCCTGCAGCAGAAGAACGAGCCACAGAATCAAAGTTCCTTTACTATTATGGCATCAAAGATTTGGCCACGGTTTTCTTCTACATGCTAGTGGCAATCATCATTCACGCCACAATTCAGGAGTATGTGTTGGATAAAATTAACAGGCGAATGCAGTTCCCCAAAGCGAAACAAAGCAAATTTAATGAATCTGGCCAGTTTAGTGTATTCTACCTTGTTTCTTGTATTTGGGGCACATTCATTCTAATTTCTGAAAACTGTCTGTCAGACCCAACTCTCTTATGGAGGGCTCATCCCCATAATATGATGACATTTCAAATGAAGTTTTTCTACATATCACAATTGGCTTACTGGTTTCATGCCTTTCCCGAACTCTATTTCCAGAGAACCAAAAAGCAAGATATCCCTCGTCAACTTGTCTACATCGGTCTTCACCTCTTTCACATTGCTGGAGCTTACCTCTTGTACTTGAATCATCTGGGACTTGTTCTTTTGATGATGCACTACTTTGTTGAATTACTTTCCCACATTTGTGACCTGTTTTATTTTAGTGATGAAAAGTACCAGAAAGAGTTTTCTCTGTGGGCAGTTGTGTTTATTTTGGGTCGACTTGTGACTTTAATTGTTTCAGTAGTGACTGTGGGCTTTCACCTGGCCGGAGGGCAGAATCAGAATCCGGATGCCATTACTGGAAACGTAAACGTGTTGGCAGCTAAAATTGCTGTTTTGTCATCCAGTTGCACCATCCAAGCATACATAACATGGAATTTATTTAATGTCCAGCTTCAAAGGTGGATGGAAGAAGACACTGCTCTTCAGGCCCCAAGTGTGAAGAAGAAACGGACTAAAGGGAGGTCTTCTAGAAAAGGAACAGAAAATGGTGTGGCAACTTCAAATAGAGTAGACTCTCCCCATAAAAGGAAAGAGAAATCTTCATAATGAATTACAAGCTAGTTGATGACTGTCCCCAAAGAAGTCTGCTCTTTACTATAAGATATCTTTGTGTGCTGCAGATTTTTCTGTTCTTGAAGATAGTTTGTGCTGTCTTTGATTTCTATTATTGTACTGTGTAATGTATTTTTTTAAAGGCATTTGAGGGGAGGATGATTATGAACGGAAACAAAATGATACAGACTAAGAATCATCAAATGGTTCAGGGATCACCACATTTTGTTTTGTTACTTTTGAACAATGATTTCCTAATGATTTGTAGATAATAACTAAAAAAAGCCGCATTATCAGTGACACAATTTCTTGCTCCTGCCAATCTTTTATAACATTAGCAAGGTGGTCTGGTATAGCAACGTCACATTTTTTAATGTTCTCTTTTAGGACAACATGGAAATATTATAAAGGTGGAATTCAACTTCATTACGTTTTCAGTGTTCTCTAATTCTTAGAATTTAATTTTTTTTTTTTTTTTAGAACTTACAACTGGAGAAAAGATTTGTAAAAGCACCAAAATAATGATGTGTTTTATAGGTAGTGGTTGTTAATATTACATCCCCATTAAAAAAAATACTAATGGGTAATGTGTGGAGATTTATTACCATATATTGAATCAAAATACCATGAATTAATATAAAAGTGTTACTGAAGAGGTAAAAATCATCTTGTCCATTTTAAACACTTGTAAACTAGAAATAAAAAAATTAAATATTTACTGTAAAAGGAAATCAGACTTAGTCTTTTTTGCTATGTTTATTAAAAATTATTTTAATGAGGCTTGTTAAAAGTTTGGTATCCACACCATCTTGGAAAAATGTTGTTTAACCTGCAAATCATTTTGAAAAACAATGCTTACTTGATTTCTATCTATAAAAAGAATGTCAGCTAGTTACACACAGAAAGGACTTAACACACTAACCTGAAGTAATTTGAAAATCAGATGGATAGTCTTATGAAAGGCCTGTCAAAAATACTGTTATAAATATAGTGCTGCTGCCAACTTTAATTGGGAAACGTTCATCTGTATGAGTCCTATTTTGGATATTTGTGTATACTAAAGTGTATGTGGATATATAGGTATATAGGTAATATCTTTATTGAAGCCAATAGAAAGAATGGACTGTAGTGGGTGAGTATTTTATTTATCTCTTTTTCTCAACCTTCATTTTGATTTCATTTCCATAATGCGAGTGTTTATACTTTTTTCAGGAGGCAGTGCTTGAAAAATATGCTAGAATAAGGCCATAGATTTCCCATTCCTCCGTTTTCTCCCACCGTGTCTCTCATCTCTGCTTTCGATAGCCTTCTATTTGGTTTGTTGTGGGTAATTCAGCTTTTCCAGTCATGGGGGTCCTTGAAAATTAAATTTAGTATACTTGTATTGCAGACTAAAGACAGAAGAGTCACTTGGCCAAGGTTTCTTTTCTATTTAGTTTGAGAAGTAGACGATAAAGCAAGATTGTTCTTTTTAGACTATAGAATCAATTATCCTTTTTTCCCCCTTCAGTTGCCTAAGGCTGTCTTGGTAGCACATGCCCTGAGGCCCAAATTACAGTAACTCCACTTTAACCAACCATTCTGCAAATTGTAAAAGAAAGATTTTCAACTTCTCATGTGAGAGAGTGGTCTTTCTCACTTTCCTCACTTTTAAAGAATTCTGGCCTGTTACTTGTAACCCCACTCTTGGTAACAAATTTCTTATCCATTATACACTTCATCTGAAAGTAAGTGCAGGCCCCACTCAAGCTGGTAAGTGATTACAAGAAAATCACTATCTCATGTGACAATGCCAAGAGTTAAACTGGGTTTAACATTAAATAGGATTAGGGCCTAGATGGATTTCCCTGCGATTTTCTTGGCTTTGTCCCTCTCAGATTCACTTTCTGCTTGGTAGCAAATGATTATAGCTGTCCTAGACTTCATACCTACACATTACATGGTAGAGAAGAAGAGAGAAAACCAGATTTCTAGAATTCGGAATACTGAGAGTTACCTTTAGTGAACTCATTTGATAAGAGGGGTATACTGGGTTGATTGGTTAAGTTAGGTTATAAGCTTCACCTGTGGAAAAAGGCAAAGCATGTTTCTTGTAAGATACAGGTTCATGAAAGGTAGCAAGGTTATTAGAAAGGGGGAGGGATGCTGTGTACATCTCAACTATCCATAAAAAATAAGAGTTGCCAGAATATAAATGTATGCCAAATAAATTATGAAAGCAATGCTACAAATGACATTCAGCAATACAAATTAAGTCCCTCTTTAATATTACACTCCAAAAAAAAAAAAAATCATGCTATAATAGATCCTAGTGCAATAAGTTGGTTTCTGTTAAAATGGACCACATGGAAACAAAATTCCCATTATGATTACTCAGTGTTATTAAAGTAGATGTTCACCAGCCCTATGAAAACTCATAACCACCAAAAGTTGCAAAAGTAATAAAGGTATGTTTGATATTTGAATTTAAAGTTTCTGCTCTGATTTATTGGTTTCAATGGTTGCCAAACTTTATTCCTTAAATAAGTCTACAGGTACAGATTTCCTAGGATGGATTCAAAGTAGATTTTTAAAAAAAAAATATTATTCTAGCACTTAACTAAAATTGTATCCTATTTTTCTTAAATAGTGTAAATGTGTATCTTTTAATTTTTAATTTTTTATGTTATGTTAATCACCATACATTACATCATTAGTTTTTGATGTAGTGTTCCATGATTCATTGTGCATAACACCCAGTGCTCCATGCAGAACGTGCCCTCTTCAATACCCATCACCAGGCTAACCCATCCCCCCACCCCCCTCCCCTCTAGAACCCTCAGTTTGTTTCTCAGAGTCCATAGTCTCTCATGGTTTGTCTCCCCCTCTAATTCCCCGCCTAAATATCTCATAGAAGACAAGCAAGTTTTAGGTCCTATTATTTTCCTGGTGATCAGTATAATTCTCCATTTCATTTCAATTAAAAAAAGACTTATAAATATTTATTCATTTATCTCTCATCAGTATTTGTTTACCTGTAGAGTAAATATGTATAGCCAATAGTGTATTAACCTGGAACAGAGTCAAGAAGATTACTTGCAACATTAATAATTTAAAGATTTCTTGAAGACAGGATGTATTCTGATATTATTTTAATTTGGAAAAACAAGTAAAATTTTAAGTTCTCAATCAGACTAAATGAGAATAATTAAGTAAAGTAATAAAAGACTTATCATTGGTGCTTTATACTAGACATATGGGAGTAGTTCCTGAGAGGAAGTTCTTGCAGGGGAAAGCATGCTTGAGAATGTGACCTGCACAGTGGGCTGAGACACTTGGGTACTTTTGTTATGGCAGAGAATGCCTTTTGGGAGCCCAGACATTGTAATCTGGAGACAGAAGGTGCCTGGCATGGCCAGAGAGAAAAGACAGTATGAGTGAGTGTATGGAAGTAACTGAGGTTTAATGACAGATCAGATTACCAGAGAATTCACACACTCCCATCTCCTGAATTTCTCTGGATATAGAGGAGGTTTTGTTTTTTTTCACTGCCATCTTTCAATCAAACCTGTCTTCTGGGAGGAACTATCCACACTGAATAAAACACAGTAATACCTGCAAATTCCTATCAATTATGTAGAAAATTATAAATCCATCATACAAAAAATCACACACTTCTCAGTATTAAATTGGAATTTTCCTCATGATTATACAATCATATGACTGTCTAAATTTTACCTTCTAAATCCCTATAAACAAATTCTTTTAGGGACCTGCACCATATGGAAGTTTTAAGTATTCAATAACTAATGAAAGAAGTCAAACGTTAGGATACCTCCCAGGGTGAATCACTTGCTTCTTCCTCAATCTTGGCAGGTGCCATCAAGTGTTTTGGGCTACTGCACTGGGTCAGCTAATTTTTTTTTCAATTTGAAAAATGCATTGACGTGCAAACTGACCACTTTGGGGGATATTTGCATAATTTAGGAAATGAAAAAATCAATGTATTTAAAAAAACAATGTATTCAAATTTACAAATTATATTTTAATATTTATGTTGGCAACTTATTTATTGGTTTGAGGGAGAGCTTTTTTAAATTAATTAAACAATAAGACCAGCAAGATGTGGAAATATGAACTCTATCTTGAGATGTAAGTACTTTCAGTGTGTGTGGCTTGCATGAAATCTCAATTTAGCACTAAGAAATGTTGTTTTCTCATATTTTCTCAAGTCATGAGATTCTGGGCACTGAGATGATTTGATAAATGGTGTTGGTGGTGTTGAAACTGAGCATTTTTTTATTTTTAATTTGAGAATTCACTTCCCCTGTATTTAAAATAGATATTTTGCCTGAATTATTGAGTAGCCACATCTCTTGTCAGCAATGCTAGTACATCATTAGTGTGACATTAATTTAACGCTGTTCCTTTTTAAATTCAAGCAAACCTTTGACACATATCACATTCCACTTTCATTTCCTAAATTTCAGTTGTATTGAAAAGAAAGGTAATAATATTATTATAAATAATGGTCAACAAAACAAATTATGGCTATCCTTGCTGTGGTCCTTAGAACTGTGTGAACTTTGGAAAACACTTAAACATTCTAAGTATTTAGATTGCATGTCTCTAAAATGACAAAGATATTTATCTCAAAAGATGCTTTGAAGATTGAAAATATATGTATATACAGTGTCCATAAATTGCAGGTGCATAGGCCGGTTCATATGTTGTCCATATATATATATATATATATACATACATACATACATACATACATACATATATACACTTATATACAATTATTAATCTCATTTAACATATGTATGTGAATGTATGCACACACATAAGTAGATGTTTTCTCTTCTACATTTACTTTATTTTTTATTTATTTTATATTTTTAAAGATTTTATTTATGTATTTGACAGAGAGAGAGAACAAGCAGAGAAGCGAGCAGAGGGAGGGGGAGAAGCGGGCTCCCCGCTGAGCAGAGAGCTGGACCTGGGGCTCCATCCCAGACCCTGGGATCATGACCTGAGGGGAACACAAACACTTAGCTGTCTGAGCCACCCAGGCGCCCACTTGTTTATTTTTTGATAGACTTTTTTTAGAGAAGTCTTAAGTTCATAGCAAAATTGAGCAGAAAATACAGAGTCCCCAAATTACTCCTAAGTCCCTCCCCCACCCAACCTTCCCTATTATTAATATAGCCACTAATTTAGTATCGTAAATAATAGTTCCATTGCCCAAAAGTCCTCTGTGCTCTACCTATTCAAACTCTCCTCTATTCATTTTTAAACACTATACAGATGTATGGCATTGAGTTTTCCCTTATATCTCAGCAGGAGGCAATGGAAAAGTGTGGTGATAATTCAAGTATAGCAGTAGCTCCAACTCTGTATTTAGCTGATACTTGGTAAGGAATCCTTTCCTAAATGTATGAATTATTTTGACTAAATAATGCACATCATAAATACATATATGGCCATATTTAAAATGCATAGAAATTCTCTTCTGAGTAAATGCACACTTATTTTAAAGAGTTACCAAATTCATAGTAACTATGAACTATTTTTCTGACATAAATGATGGAAAATATAAATGACTTCATGTGAAAACTTTTGATATATATTAATTCTGAATATAGGTCTTTATACTGAAAGCATTTGAAAACATTGGTCTAGGTAAATTACATTACCAATAAAAATTCAGCTTGTAGCATATTCAGAATTACATTTCAGACTAAATAAATGAGCTAAGCATTTATTTAGGAAAATCCAAGAGCATCAACAACCATTTTAGTAGTTATGAGTACTAGACAACACACTCCTTTGGTATCAAGTAATGTATATTCTTTGTCATTTCATTCTCATTAACTAACATAGTGTCTCTTAGTAGTTTCTCAGAATTTGTTGAACTCAGTTGAAATAACCTTTTATGTCATAATTAAAACAAATAAGCAAACAAAATTTAGTACAACATTCCTTTGCTATCTTTTCTAATATTGACTTCCTTTCCCTTTTATACCCTTTTCCAGTTGGAAGTATTAATTACTAATTTATTGCCGGTCTCCCATACCAGTTTGAGGTCTGGGATCATGAGTCCTTTTTTATTTTTTTTTAAGATTTTATTTATTTACTTTAAGCAGGCTCCATGCCCAATGTGGGGCTTGCCCTCACAACCCTGAGAAATCTAAGAGTCTCATGCTGTACTGACTGAGCCAGCCAGGTGCCCCCAAGTCTTTAAATCACTAAGGTAAACTTAGCATCTAGCACAATGCCTAGTACAGTGGGTGCACTCAGTAAAAATGTGTTGACTGACAAGGAACTTGATTTGTGGCAGAGTATATATTATTTATTGACCTAAACATATCTTACAAAACCTAACATATGTGAACTTTGATATTTTGTTCTTAAGCTACTTAAATGAAAACTGTGGTTCCAAACATTGGGCTTTTCTTTAGAAATATCTGAGAGTCACGTATCATCATCCTAATGGTGTTTGTAATTTGTCAAACTCTGAAACTTGAGCGCTTTTTCTAAGAATTGAGCTAGTATGGTTTCTAAATGTGAAGCTACTATTAAAATCTTCAATATATGAATCAGAATGCCATTTTTAATGTGCACATGAATAAAAGATATGATAGTTGATCTACATCCTGAAAAGCAGTTTTGTAATGTTAAAGAACAAGGAGAATAGTGCTTTTGAAAAGATGAAAAAGACTAAGGCAGGGAAGCCAAACCTGAGTAATGGCTGGTGCGATAGGCAAAAAACAAGGGTAAATAGTGTCACAGAACCTAAAAGAAAAGTGTAATAAGAGAATGAAGATACCAGTTTTAGCCAATACTATTGAGAGTTCAATCAAGTTCCTTAAGATTAGAAATAACAAAGTCTGCACTAGGCAACATTTAGGTCACTGGAGACATTGGCAAGATCAGTTTCAATGGAATTATGGGATGAGAGCCCTACTGGAATGGATTAAAATGATATTACAAATACTTTTGTACCAAATGTCTCTGTGAAGAACAGAGAAATGGAAAAGAGTAATGCATTCTCTTATGCAATAAACAAAGAGGGACATGGAGTCAAGAGAGTTGGTTTTGTTGTTATTTTTGTAATTATTTTTAGGATGGAAGATATTAGGAATATCTATATATTTGTATGCTGAAAAACACATGACAGAATGGAGGATGACAACTGCAAGAGCAAAGCCCAGTTACCTAAGTCCACCGAAGAAATGCGTAGACAACACGGATTCCTGATTTGAAAAGAACACTTTTAACTCTCCAGTTTGCATATTTTCAGGCAACCTTTGAAACGTGCAGACAACAGACACATATAAGGAGATGTATATATCTTCTTGCCTTTATTCTATATTATTGCATTATAGTAGATGTAGATTTACCATTATGACCATGAAAATCTGAGCAGAGGTAGTAGTATAAAATATTTTAAGGGATGGCGTTAGGTGATCTTTTTCCTTTTTTTTTTTTCAATATGTGTTGTTCTAACTTAAGCAATTTTTTTTCCTCCCAGAAATGAAAATTAAAATCTATTCAAATGGAGAAGACATTGAATTAAGCATTTGTAGTTGACCTCTCTCTTTGGCTGACATGTTGACAAACAACTCATATCATTTTGTAAGGGTTGGGTGGATGTCTATTTCTGTCAATTAAAAGAACTTGTCAACCTTAACAGAGGGTAATTATCCCCAAAGAGCAACAAGTTGCCATCATAAAGGTTGTGAAATGTGTGCAAATATAATTTATTCAAGCAAAACTGATTGCTTCTATTAGCACATATTCCACACTTCTCAAATCCCAGGGGTACTTTAGATGCATGAGTCCTCTTAAATTCTTTCTAATGATGCAACACATAACCATTACTAATATGGGTAAATACATGTCACATTATAAGAGTTTAAAGTTTCATTTTTTTTAAAACACAATTCTAGATTTCCATGGGTTCAACCATCTTACCTTGCAAGGTCATTTATTCAGAGAAATTCAAGCAACCAACCACCAGACACCTCTAAATTCTTATCAGGAAATAGTTTAACCCAAGCAACTATTAACTCAGAACCTATACAATATTTTTAACCACAGAATTATTGCTGGATTTTTTATGTATGTCATCACATTCCAAGTTAGAATTGAAATTAATATAGGCCTGCTGAAACTGGGTGAAATCTAATATCTACAAATTTTATGGTTATCATACTAGTGCTTAAAACTTATATTAAAGAACAAAATGTACATTTACAAATGTACTTTTATTTTTGGTTAGCTCTTCGTATCTTTAAAATTATATAGCAAATTTTAAAATGCTATATCCAACCTATACATAGCAGAGTCAAAACTGTAAACAAATGTATAACTTTTAGGGGAAAAAAAGTCAAATAGTAAAAAAAAAAAAATGCCAGCAAGCTGAGTTTTAGCAAATACTACATGTATGTATGTAGGGCATCAGCAGATAATGAAAAGATATTTGAAAGTAATATAACTCTAGCCATAATGTACAGATATCTTTTTTTTTTTTTTGCTTTATTTTTGCCTCTTGGTCCTAGTTTTTTTTCTCTCCACCCTTATTTTCCAACAAATTCAAATAATATAATATAATATAATATATAATATAATATATAATATAATATAAATATAATGGATTTCAAAGGCACCAGGTGGTGTTCAAAACAGGAAATCTGAGCTGTGTTTTCTTTTTAATTGAAGTTTCTATCTTTCCATTCAATTATCATGCCTAGGACTAAACAGAGCTAATGACAAGTTAAAAAATAAAGGAAAGAAAATAAAGTATGCTTTTTTGAAAATCCACACCAAGAAGAGAAAGGCCTGCTGATTTTTTTAATCAACTTCATTATTCCTGTCAATAATGCTAATTCATAATAAGACATCCAAAGACTCCGAATTTCATTAACACTACTTAAATTAAAATGAGATAATTTTACTATATTTTGGAGGCTGACTTTTTAATATTATTATGTGTTAACAAAAAGGACATATTTTGAATGCAATTTCTCCCATCTGAAAATAGCTTATTAGTCATACTCTATTGCATACATACATATTAGTACAAAGTAAAACAACCATCAACTATGAATAACTTTACATAACACACTTACATAACATGTCTGATAAAATCATGTGATTGGGTAGACGGAGAAAGATGTCCAAAAGACTCCAAGAAAAAAGCCAGCAAGGGAAGGTTTCAGTGAACCTCTGGGAAGTTACCTTAGGTAAGCAGTTACAGTGTCTAAATGTCACATGAAACGGTCATTCCAGGTAAAATGGCATGTCTGTTAACTCGAACTTGCTCCAACTTTGGCAGTCACAAAGTTCTGTAAAACCAAAGAACTGTTCTAACTAACCTAAACTTCTTAGGCCAAAACTTCTACTCTGTTTTCTTTAGAAGAAAAGTGAGTCTCAGTAACCATTCCTCAAATATTTATTGGGCATTTTCCAGAGTTGGTGGTAGGCAGGGAGGAGATAATGATAACTAACATACCCAGTGACCAGGCTGTCGTTAAGTGGTATGTACAGCTTGAGAATCAGCTACAGCGCAATATTCAGAAGCTGTCTAGACAAGCAGAGTGTCAAGTTTCCTTGAAAAGACAAATACAGTGGTGGAGTGTGCATCGTCCCCTAGAACGGCTCCAACAGCAACGCAGAGGTAAAAGACTGGCGAAATAACATATCATGACTTCAGCACAGTCTTGACTAGCTGTTCAGAAGAACACAGTCAGTCAGTAAGCTCCAGTGCGCTCGGCATTGCTACTGTGTGGGTCTTGGGCTGCAGTGTGCACAGGTGGTGCAGCGCTCAAGGTGGCGGGAGAGCGGAGCGCCCCAGCAGTGTGGTGGAAGCAGTGTGCTGGCTGAAACGGTAGCGGTGGAAAGGGCCCCAAACCTTGCGCAAGAGGAACGTTATGTGCTGATCTGTGGCGAGATGGGAATGGTAGAGGCAAGAACAGCCGGAACCAACTTGGGAGAGTGGGTGGGACTAGGGATGAGAGAGAGGAGGGCGAACTTAAAGGAGTCAACCACTCCTGAAGTCACACTTGTTGGAAGTAAGTCACTGACGAAATTCCTGTGAGAATGATCTGGTTGGCGAGGTCTGGAGAGAACAACTGGCCCGCTAAAATAGATCTTAGTGGAGCTAATTCAGTGTGATACATCACATGGAAACCATTTTGAAAACCTCACAGAACATGCTTAATTTACCAAAACATAGGCGCATCCAAAGTTTAATGTATGATTGTGTGAGAATAGCTGACAATATGAGAATATTTGTAAATCAGAAATGGAATCACGTATATCCACTTCAAACTTCCTATGAAATTCTGTGACAGCTGTTTGAATTAATCCTTGGTGCCCCGACGGCAGCACCTCTGTACTACATTATTTATTATCTCCCTGCGTGATGGTCCTTATGTGAATAACTAAGCCCTTCAACAGTCCTCTCATCGGAGTCACTCTTTGGAATGTGACATTATTAAAGAGATATACTTGATCCTGGTTTTAAACCGTGGAGAGAAGAAACCATGAGTGGGTCAAATGAAAGTGTCAAACAGGAATAGGCTCTGGCAGGGAAATCTACAGTTTGAGTGCCAAATCCTTCGCCGCGGGGGCGGTGTTATCAGGACGACCTCCAACTCACTCAGCAGAGTTTTTAAACGTGCCGTGCTGTTGGCCAGCAGCACGCATCCTGTGAAGTTCTCAGAGATTGATTTTGCTTCCAGGGGAAATGCTATTTATTCGCATCTGTTTTCAAGGTTTTTAAGAAAAACAAAACAAAACAAAACAAAACAAAACAAAAAAACCACAAAGCAACACAACGCTTGCCTTCCCACTGCCGACAGGCAGGCTTAGAGAATGACATTACCATGCCCTTTAAAAATACTGAACTAGCTGCCTAATAATGTTTTCTTCTAAATTATTCTAAAAAGAAAAGTAGTTGGCATGTATTGGGGATTGTTTTACATAAGAAAGCAATTTCAGTATTGACTGAAATAATTTAAATCAATTGTTCTAGTTTTAAACAATAAAACATAAGGGGGAGCAAAAACCTCTTTTTAGTTATTCCCATGCATGTTACTTAAGAAATACTTTTACCATGTTAGAAAACTTGTAAGAAACGTTTCACTACATTTACATTGATTTTGATATATATGTCAAAATGTTATTTATATATATATATATATATATATATATACACAAAATGTTTCAGTTTCTGCACTACAAAATTAATCCTCTTGGTGATTATGACAATAGCCTTAAATTCTTGAAGTTACTAAGATTTCCTCATTATTTAATTTCTTTTTTTCCCTCAGTACATTATTTTAAAATATTGGAAATAATAATAATAGTAATAAAAACTTGACTATAATGTAAGGTTCTGGTGAAGTTAACCTATATATGAAAATTTATGAGACAAAATTATTCACAAATAATGAAGACTTAAATTCTCCATTTTTGTTATCGTTCTTGAAATCGGTTTCATTAACTAAAACACATATAATAGAGAGGCTAAAAGATTTATATCATTGTCAATATCAGAAAAAAATGCCTAACAAAATTTAAATGGCATTTTTAGAATAATTATATTTAGATTTGTTTTATGTTATTCACTTGATTCCACACATTATTATGACATCAAATATGTCAAAGCTTCATAGTTATTCAAGCTAGTTCTGACCATTATATATTATTACATTCTGATTAGGAACATCATTACAATTACTATGCTGCCTTAAATTCCATATTTTGATCACTACCTCCCTCACTAAACTGTAAGTATGTGAAGAAAACTGAAAAAATTTGTGGAATTGAATGTGTCTGTTTGCAAAATGCTTGTTTATTTTTCAAATTGATTAAGGCTGTTCTTATTTATCATGGGAATGGTATTATTTACAGGCAAGAAGTTGGGCTTCACTAGGGTTTCGCAGAAGAGAGGTGTGATAAAATTTCAAGGAATTATTAGGATAAATGCTCCAATGATCTCCTATGTGAATTGTTCCCTGTAATACATATTTGACAATAGTAAACAGCTTATTGTTCATTATCTTTATCTGCTTAGAGTCATAATAGGTTTAGGTAATTTATGGCCTATTAAATTATAACCACTTGAGTACAGAGATCTTACACTTCATTATATGCCTTAAATTCCACAGCATACAGTATGATGACCTGTTAAAGATGACACTTAAATTATATATTTTACTGATTATCCTTGGTATAAAAGTGTAATTCAATTCTCGACTCAGCAAATGTTAATTGAGTGCCCTCTGGGCTAACACTGTGCTCAGCCTGCAGCTAACAGTGAGGAAACACAGTGCCTCCCTGAAAGAGATCAAGCTGGTATGATACTCTAAAACAAGCTAGGTAATTGGGTGGGCTATTCATACTGTAGGAGAAACGCATCTTATCTGATTGGTTTAAGGAAGAACCAAAAGCTGATGACGATGGTGAGATCTGTAGGAAAACGTAGAGGTTAGACAGTTCCAACAGTGGAGTGCACATTTTCCAGATGGAGAGGGGCGCATGGAAAGGCTCAGAACTGCCCAAGGACATGACAGTCTTGAGCACTAGCAATATTATTAGAAGATAGAGCACAGATGAGGGAGGAAAGGAAGACTTTGAATATTATGCTAAGAACTTTATACCGACCTGAGATTAATTTCTTACTAATATCTTCTTTCAGCTCTCCGGCTTGGGTAAATTAGCCACTGAAGGTAGTTTTCTGAGACAAAAAAATGCAGGGGGGGAGAGATAAGTTTGTAGACTAACAGCAATTGAATTTTTAGATACTTTGAATTGAGATGCTCTTGAAACAACAAAAAATATCAAAATAGAGAGTATCAATATTATCAAAATATACCAGACTGGAAATGAGGAGAAAGAGCTCAGGTGGAAATAGGTATATTTTGGAAAGTCATCATTACGTGGATGATAATTGAAGTCACATTGTAGGTTGAAATCTCAAAAGTGGTCGTGTAGAGGGAAAATGGTCAAGGATTCATGAAATCTCTGTGGATGGATAGGTAAAGAAAAAAACATGAAAGGGCCTGTGAAAGAATCCTTAAAAACACCAAACAGCATTTCTAGGAATGGACAGATAATGTCTTTACCAAGGCAAATGCTTAAGTAAATCACTAAAACCAACGGGCTCTGTTCCTGGGAACTCTCTTCTGTGTGATCCAACAAAATGTACAGTCTGAGATAAGAATTGGAGACATTAAATTGGCTAAATTATTTAGCAAAAGGAACTTCTTTCATTCCAGAAAATTGTTGAAATAATTGCCACAAATTATTTTACAAAGAAATAAGCATCTCACAATAAATTAAATAATAATTAAGCACACAAGAAAGCAAGGCATCATAAACATATGGTAGATGATGAAAAAGACTTTTTATATACTGTTGACAGATTTCTTGTACTAAATACCAAAGATTTTAAAACTATGATTAGTATGTTAAAAGAAATAATGTGAGCCCCAACATATTTTCAGGAAACAGAAAACTATAAAGTGTGATGTAGCATACTTGGATAGAAAATAGAAGTTCAAGAAAAAGAAATATATATAACAAAGAAAATATAAAACTCAATGAAATAGACAACAAATTAGAAACATATAAAGCTGGAGGAGATGTCAAAAAAATTATGCCAAAATAACACAAGGAAACAGAGAACAAAAAACTATAATGAGAAGGTTTAATGTGTGTTTAACTGGAGTTCCAGAAAGAGAGGCAAGAGAAAACAGACAGAGAGCATATTTAAAGGTAACAGCTGGAAAATTTCCAGAATTATCAAGCAACACATATCTTCACATCCAGAAAGCCTAATAAATTTCAGACACAATTAAAACACAACACACATACACACACACATACACATAGACATGCCGAGTCACTTCAGAAAACTAAATGCAGAGAGATGGTCTTAAAAATTGCTAGAACAGAAGGAGAAATTGAGAGCAGAAAAGGGGATACTCTGAGAAGAATTGATTCTTTACAGTGATGATAATGGTATGTAAATCTCTGTACTGAGAGAAATTGTCAAGCTAGGAGTCTATATCTGTAAAAATATTTTTCATGGAGAAATAGTACCACTCATAGGCCACTCACAGGCAACTATAAATTCCGCCTGGACATCTTGGCTTTAGGGTTTCTTTTCTGGGTCTCCTTTAGCATGATGCTAACTAACTGACAGGGCTCTGAATCTCTGGGGACCTGGGGATAGGCCCTCCAGAGCCCAAGACCCATTTCCTTCTAAATTGTGCTCTATGGATCTAGAACCCTAGAATTCTGCACAATAGCTTCAAGTTACTTTTTAGGCCTGTGCAGGACATTTTCCCAGGCTTATCGGCCACTGGCTGGATGAAAACTCTGCTGTAACTCTTATTGCTCTCTTTTGGCTTGAGGAGGAGCCAAAAGATGCCTCTTTGAGAGATGGATGGGATTTTGAACAGAGCACAGTCATGTGGACAAGGTGTCTGTACTCAGGTACTTAGGAGCCCAGGAGGTCAGAAATGTAGGAGGGAAGAGATGCACCAGGAGTCTCCAAGTGTATTCTTGCACTGGGCTCTAAAAAATATTAAGGGTGGGTATATCTAAAGAGATTTTCAGAATGTTTGTTAACAGTAGAATTTTGTTAAATAATTATTAAGACAGTGCTTCACTCAAAAGGAAAAATGAAAGAGGAATTAAAAATATAATTCAAATATTCCAAAGAAGGTAAGGATAGAAAAATAAAAATTAAACAAGACCAACAGAAAACATAAAACAGGACTATAAACAAAAAAATTAAAATTATCAGTAGTCAGCTTAAATCTAAATGGTGCAACTCTTTCGGCAAAAGATAGAGTATCAGACTAGATAAAATATATATATATATATATTTATTTTTACACTGTTTAGAAAAAGCACATGTAAAATATAAAAATGAAAATCTTGAAATCTAAGAACACACACACACTTGTACAACACACACACATAGATGTGTACATAAATGTATATTTATACATAATTATTTTGCACAAAAGTGGTTGTAGCTATATTCATATGAGACAAAAGAAGCTTTAAGGAAAAAAGTAATACTGGCTATCTATATGAAAATTGCACAATGATTAAAGCTTCAATTTAACAGGAAGATAAAACAATTTTAAGTTAGCCTGCGTCTATGAATATAGCTTTACAAATGATCTTTGAGTCAGGGTTCTCCAATTTCAAGCAACACAAAGAACAACCAGCTTGGGTAGAAAAGACAAATGTTGATACAAAATGAAGCGATTAGCTTATGATGTCTGGAGGGCAGAAAGACAATGAGGAAATGGAAAAGAGTTCTAGTCATTAACACCTGCACCCAAGGACATGGTGCAAGGAACAGTCAGGGTTCAGGCCCCGGGCACAGCTGCCCGACAGGGTGCTGCCCCTGCCAGATGCTAGCTGCCCTTGAGCGGGATCTGCCTTGGTGAGTCAACTGCATACTCTCCCGTTTCATCTTTGAGCTACTTGTGTAATGTCAGGGGTCCAGAGCAGGAGCACCCCTTTGTGTCATAGCTTTTAGAAATCAGGGAAGAAGTATCTGTCCCTTTGGGCTCCCATGTTGGGAATAATACAATATTGTGTCCTTTTTTTTTTTGGTTTGTTTTTAAGTTTGGTTTTGATTAGGGGTGAGATAAAGAGCTTCAAATATTTAGGTAATGGCCTCCATTTTCTGAAATACTAATGATTGTATAATTTCCTAAGAAATATATGACCACTCAAAATGAGGTGTGTGTGTGTGTGTGTGTGTGTGTGTGTGTGTGTGTGTGTGTGTGTATTTAAGAATGTAAAATAGGGCCACAACATGCTGACTACCAGTTTCTTTCCATGTTCTGGCTACTCACACAGCCGTGCGCACACCTACACACATACATACTGGCATGTATCCAGTAGTGGTACTTAGTAAAAACGAAATAAAATGACAGGCTAAGAAATACTAAGATAGACTATTGCGGTGGCAAATAACAGAATGAAAACTTCCCTCAAAACTATAGCCTAGCGTTCAAAGATGTAATTTTTCATGGAAATTACTACCGAGAAGGCATTCAACTTGCCTTTTCATGCCTAACTCTGAATGCTATTTCTGAATTATTGATTCACCGACAAGAAATGTTCCTAAAATAACTTTAATAATTAAGAGAATGGAATTCAATTTCCAAATAATAAATAACTCGTCTCATGCCCATTCTGACCACACACACACACACACACACACACACACACACACACACACACACACATATCATATAGGACTGAGACCTTTCTGTGTGGAGCTCTGCTTGCCATCATCACTTACGAAACTAGTCCTGAGGAAGTGGCTAGCAATTTGACAGGGAGAGGCAAGCTGACAGCTTCTCATCAAATATCAAGCACTGCCATGTTTCCTACGTCAATCTGGATTTGACATTTAATTTAAAAAGTATCTTAACACAGGTCGACACACAATAAAACAGATAGCAGCTGAAAAACCAATTTTTTTATTTAATGCTGAAAAATGCCTGTTGGCCAGAAGGTAGAATTATTTTAAGAAAAGCATCAGTGCTTTAACTCTGGGAATATTGGCAGTACTAAGAAAAAAGCATTTTTCAGTAGTTGAAGATATTGGATTTGGCTCAGAAAGAAAAAATCCTGGCGTTTAATAAGAAAATTGTGTTGCTGTGAATATAGAATTTCTATTGATAGATTTAGTAACCAACTTGGATAAAAGTGTACTCCACCTGTGTGTGTGTGTGTGTTGAGAGAGAGTGAGATTACTCACCCATATGCGTGTATGTACATTAACCATAAATATATCATAGGAGCAGTGGCACTGGGCATCTCATAGATTGTTTCTTTTTTTAATTAATTTTTTATTTTTATTATTGTTAATCATTTTTTTTAAGATTTTATTTATTTGACAGAGAGAGACACAGCGAGAGAGGGAATACAAGCAGGGGCAGTGGGAGAGGGAGAAGCAGTCTTTGCGTGGAGCAGGGAGCCTGATGTGGGGCTTGCTCCCAGGACCCCGGGATCATGAGCTGAGCCGAAGGCAGACGCTTGACTGACTGAGCCACCCAGGTGCCCCATCTTTTTTTTTTAATAAAGGCTTTATCTTCTCATGAAAAATAGAGAATAGAAATGACAGTATATTTTGATCTTACAGAAAATGGGTACATTCTTAATATAATAAATTAGTGATAGAATCAAATTTTGTACCATATTGTCAACCTAATAAAATTGTTTTGACATTATTTGTGACAAGCTGAGGAAAAACAACTTTTCATAAATAATAGATTTCAGTGTGCTGTTTTCAGTGTTTTAGATTGTATTAGGAAATGAAAGCTTAATATTCTTTATTATCTCTAAAATTTCAAGTTAGATTATAAAACTAGGCTAACTTATCATAATTGAAATCATAATCAAATTATTTATTTGCTACTATAAACATACTGGGTAGCAATGTCTTAGGAGAGCAAATATCAAATTCTGTTTAAAATACTAGATCTTTTGGGGTGCCTGGCTGGCTCAGTCTTTGGGTGCCTACCTTCAGTTCAGGTCATGATCCCAGGGTCCTGAGATCGAGTCCTGCTTCGGGCTCCCTGCTTGGGGGGTAGCCTTCTTCTCCCTCTCCCACTCCACCTGCTTGTGCTCCCTCTCTCACTGTCTCTCTCTCTCACTGTCAAATAAATAAATAACATCTTTAAAAAAATACTAGATCTTTCTTGTGCTTTAGTAAACTTTGCATTACTCTCCTTTCATGTACTACATTTCTTAGGACTTTTTCTTCCCTCAATGGTTCCAGATTAGTATTTACCAATGGATGGCCCTCAGCTTTGATATGAAAAGCAGAAGTAGGAAGAAGTCATTATATTCTTAAGAGATACTGATGACCAAATATGGTTGCTACTCAATTTTCTCAGCAATTTCCAGCTCTCCTGTTGCAAGTTGATATAGTGTGTAGGGTAGTATTCAAATGATTCAGAATTTTGGTGTTTTCCGTGCAAACTTTTGAAAACCATTTCCTTTGGTTATGTAGGCTGATGTCTTCTGTGACTGTTTCCATGACCTTCCAGCAACAGCCCTGTGATCTGTCTGCACAGCTTCTGTTCTCTCTACAAATGTGAAAGCCCTAAATATTTTATGAATCCCTTTTGAATCATAATACTTAGTGTGCCTCTATTTACTTGACAAAGTATAGAATGATGATCTTCACTAAAAAGATGTATTGCTTCGAACTTAATGACCTACACTGGAGACCTATAACACTGATGGGAATAAAGTAGCTTTGTAGCTTCTGGATACTTGCTATCTCTGTGTGCCATCTCAAGGCAGGGCTGGCCCATTATCCAAATAAACAACAATTAAAAAAAAACAATTACAAAAAAGCAAAGAAGCTTCCTTTCACATGGAAGTTAATAACCTAAATTTTATTCCTTAATAGCAATTCTTGGCAAGTTTTTGTTTCCTCTTACATACGAATACTTGAAGTGGTATTGCTCTAAACCATCATATATATCTTACTGTGAACAATAAATCTAGGGCTGCAATTTCTACCAAACCATGCTATTTTTTCCCAAACCATGCTGTTCTAATGTACTTTATTAATTTCATTTCTACCTGGTCCTAACTACTATCTTCAAGCAGAGAATGATGATCATCTTTTGGCTGAGACAAAACTTAAAAAGTGGTCTTTAAAACAAAATATCAGTGTTGTCTTTTTTGGAAAAAATAAATGAAGAAGGTCTGTCTCACTCAGATAATATTTTATCCTTTTACTTCTAGCATAAACTGATTATGGGTAAAGACCAGTCCTTGTTTATCAACATACATACCTTTTGCCTTCTCAACCACAGCACACAGCATAGTGCCTTGAACATAAATAGGTACTCTCTAAATGTCTTTAATTAAAATAATAAAGTTTAACTTCAAATGAGGGAGGTTGGACAGAAAGCTATACTGGGTAAAATAAAAAAAAATAAAAAAAACAAACAAACTGTGGTCCGATTATACTTACTGCATAAATGTGGTAGGACCCATCCATGGGAGAGTAAGAATAAGAACAGAATGACAGAGATAGTTCATCTTTAATAGGAGGCTTTTAACCTTTTTGTGCAACTATGTATATACATATCTATATAGGAAAAAAAGAAGCCATTTTATTTTACTTTTTTGAACTTGTCAAAATGATTCTATAACTTTCATAAACTTTGGTGCTTACAATAATCTTATGTAGGAAAGATAGCCACTACTTACATAATCAAATTCAAACTTCTCATATATCCTTTCCTCTAAGAAGCTTTTATTTTTCATCTCAAATCAAATTATCCACTCTCCTCTGTGACTCCATTTTATATTATACCAAACTTTATCATAGTAATTTTAATATTTTATTGTACTTATTTCTCTATGAAACTGCCCCACCCCTACATTGAGCCTATCTTGGAGACAGAAAAAAGGCATTAAAAATACATACTTCCTGGGATGCCTGGGTGGCTCAGTTGGTTAAGCATCTGCCTTGGGCTCGGGTCATGATCCTGGGGTCCTGGGACCGAGCCCTGCGTCGGGCTCCTCACTCAGCGGGGAGTCTGCTTCTGCCGCTTCCCCTCCCCTGCTCATCCTCTCTCTCTCTTTCTCTCTCAAATAAATAAATACAGTCTTTTAAAAAGTACACATACTTCCTCATCAACTAGTATAGTTCCAAGAACATCGCCTGTTGAATGAATGAATGAATGAATGAATGAATGTTTCTTGAGTGAATGTATGGAGAAAATTTTTTTTTCCATATAGGCTTGTATATCAAACATTATTCTACACTTGATCTTAGCCAAAAGGCCGAGAAGCGATAAACATTATTCTTATTTGACGGCTTGGATAGAATGTTCTTCATTCCTAAATCAGCCAAGGAGAATGTAAAGAGAGAGGACACAGAGAAAGGTAACAAGGAATATTTGGCTCATTACTCCCAAAGTGGATTAGGCAACATTAATCTACCTCTGTACACCTTGTATCTGTTGTGTACAATTGTCTGTTTTTTTAATATAGTAGTGGAAAAGATATTTTTATTGGAGAAAAACCTGGCGGGAGAAAAGAGTGAGTATAAGACAGATGATGACATCTATTTCCTCTGTGGCTCCAGGAAAGAAACTTGAGCAGCTACAATCAAGGGGTACAGGCCGTAGGTTTTCAGGGTTGCGTAGGAAAACTGTGCAAGTCTCTGGCTGCAAGTCCAGCTACTTTGATGTCCAGGTGACCACATAGGATTTTACACTGAGATGAAACCCTTTTCTTCTGCCACAAGGGTGAACTATCCCCAATTCTGATTGTGAGGAAGAGAAATACACAGAGCATTTCAGAGGGGCGACTGGCAGTGGCGAGGCTCCCACAAACAACTGTGTGCGAAGCAGTGGGGGGCAAGTGGGAGCTGAGGGAGTGGTGGGAGCGCAGGGTAATACAGCATGGGGACTACAGTTCAAATTCACGGATGAGTGTGTGCCAAAGGCTCCTCCAAGCACCCCGAAGCAAGAACAAGATGCTGTGGAAGGGAGAGCTGTGCTCACACCATTACCCAGGTCAGGGCTATCAAACTCAAGAGTCATTTGAGTAAAAGGATTTGAGTAAAAGGTTTTGAGGACACAAGTGAAATTGGAAACTATAAATCTGCCCCACCTGGCAGAGTTATGTGATTTTCTCCAGGAAATCTCAGCAGCTCAGAAGATGGAGGATGTGATTAGGGCGATCCAGGTTGAGAGTGTGTTCGGATGGAAGTAGGAGAAAGGCAGGATCACAGGGCGATTGAAGATGAGGGTGATAGGAAGTGGCCCAACATGATGATGAAGCTCATTAGGAATGTAAAGTCAAGAAGCACGATATGAAATCTATACATATGAAGAGAGATTTAAGACCTAAGTGAATGAATGGACATATTTAGTGATGATAAGCATTTGTTATTAGAGAGAGGGATTTAGGATGCAGTTCATTTTATGGGTTTATAAATCCTGCCTTTGGCCTCAGGAGGAGTTTGCTGAAGAAAAATCATGGGATATCATTGTTGTAAAAAAATATTAAGAAATTTGTTACTCAGGATAATGAAAATTGTGGAAATGGAGAAAACCAAAATGAGTAGCTCATCACATTCTCTTTGGAATGAAAGGCTATAGCCTGATATTTAGCTGTACTGATTAAGAAAAATAACAATAGTTATTCTTATCCTCAAATCTCTTTCCTTAAAACCAGAAATCTCTCTTTTTGATACACAGCACAGTGCAAATGACTATGTGGTAGGGTGATCAAGGTGCCCAGGATTCTTCCAGATCCTTGGGCCCTGGAAGGATTTGCTGGGAGATGAGAGATGGGAGAGTGAGGAGGTTGGAGGGAGGTATTTCAGAGGCCAGCCCTGGAAGTGGTACACTCAGGTTCACTTCCTTGTCCTGGAACTCAGAAGGCACCATGTAATTGCGTGAGAGCTGGGAATCATACTTTGCGTGCACAGGCAGAAGAGGAGAAATATGAATATTGGTAAACACCAGCATTCTTTGCCACAACAGGCGATGGCAAAAACATTGCTGTGTAGTATGATTTTACAGTGAAGGACAACAATAACAATAAAGGTTGTAGTCTGGAAGTCTAATGTAAATCTGAAAAAATTCTTAGCTTGTCTCCAGACAAGAATTTTGTGAGGAAACTTTCTGATAAAATACTATTCAAATTGTGGGCTCTAAATATAATCTGCAACAACAATGGGGATAGATTAGCATTTTTTAGGTCACAGTATCAAAGTGCGGATTAGTGTCAAGTGATTGAGGAGACTCAGAAGAGGGAAGACTGAACAACTGAACTCTGAAGGACAATGGACAAAGGAAAGAGTCTGTTCTTTGGTATCCCAGGATGACATGGGAAGGAGAGAGTACAATCTGAAAGGGAAAGAGTAGAGAGGTCACATATGCCAAGGATTTCAAGTATAAGTTCAGAGAAATAAATTATTTAATTGTCTGTGAATATTACTGTGAACAGATGTCCCATGTATCAATGGTTAGGAAGACTCAGAAGTCAATCACCAGCAACATTTCTGGTCGTATATTTCTGTGACAAGAGAATAAAACAATATCTTATTTACTTACATTTAGGAAATATTTAGCTATCACATATCATGATAAATTTTGAGCTACTGATTTTTTATTCTCTCCAGTTTTACTCATTTTTTCAAACAATACATGTCTGTGGCCTCTTGTACTATACTTTGTTTGACCCCGCTGGAGGAAAAAAAAAGTGGGACAGTCTGCTCTCAGAGTATTTAAAATATAGTAGAAATAATCATGGATATACAGGTGAGTGCCACAGATGAAAGAGGTATGCACGAAGAGTTATGTACAAAAATATGGAATAAGAGAAATATGACTTAAATGGATAACATGGACACACACAGTCATGCATACCTCACACACCCACACATTAGGAAACTTGTCTGGCTAGCCAAGAAATATGTGTGTATGTCATGGGATAGTAGGTAAAGAAAGGAAAGAACAGTGCAGAATGACATGTTTCCCCAGTAGTAGTCCTTGCCAGGGAAATATATGAGTTTTACAGAGAAGAAGAAGAGGGAACACCTGAGAAACTGACAGGAAACAAAACTATAGCAGTCAGTACCTACGAGAAAATGAAACACCTTTGGCTCCATGTTAAGGCTTTTGAGCCTATAGGAATCCACTGAAGAAACGTAAACAGAGAAATGGTTTTACCAATGAATGTTATAGGAAGATCACCTTGGCTCTGGTGTGGAGAGAAGCATGAAAATGGGTATGAAATTTATTAGGAAGTTATTCCAGTTGTTCAGGTAAATTGGTAAATCCTAAATGAGGGTAATGACAGGTGAAATTGAGAGAAGAGAACGAATATAAAAGAAACTAAGAATATAGACTCTTTTAACTCTGGGGCTTACTGAAATATAGGATGAGTGAGATCAGAGGGACTGGGAGTGGTCTTGGCTGACTGATTTCATTCACCAAGATAAGGAAAATAGGAGGACAAGAATATATCATAAATATCTTGCTTTGGGATGTCTATGTGTTTGGACTTTTGGTATGGCACTCAACAGAGATGATTTAGTTGTCAATCATAATCTGAGATTTGTCAGCGTTTACATCGTACTAAAAGCCATATTGTTATATGAGGTGACTCAGGAAAATACATATAACAGAAACGAATGCCCAGACTTGGGCATAGAAAGACTTGGGAATAGAAAATGTAACAGATGACTGAAGGAAGAAAATCATGCGAAGGAATGAAGTAAATGCAGGGGGAAAATCAAACATTATAATCTTAGAGAAATTAGGAGAAAAGCGTTTCAAAACAGAAAAAAATGGTCAACAGCTGCAAATAATGTAGAAAGCTTCAAGAGGTAGGAAAGTGTTGATTCAATTTCATGAGCAGGATGATGAAACCATTAGCTTTTTTTTTTAATATTTTATTTATTTATTTGACAGAGAGAGACACAGCGAGAGAGGGAACACAAGCAGGGGGCGTGGGAGAGGGAGAAGCAGGCTTCCCGCGGAGCAGGGAGCCCGATGCGGGGCTCGATCCCAGGACCCTGGGACCATGACCTGAGCCGAAGGCAGCCGCTTAACTGACAGAGCCACCCAGGTGCCCCTGAAACCATTATCTTAATAATACAAATTGCAGAGACATTACAGAGGTCAGGGTGACGATTTTTTTTTTTTTTTTCAGAAGGAATGCTTCTCTTGGCAATGCTTTTCTTTAGTAATATGTAAACCAGAACTATAGAAAATTTGATCTCATATTTCTTTTGTAAAAGTAATTTGAACATGCTCCTATGCATGTACATTTAATACATAAAGAGCAAAGATACGGTTCAAGATCTTTGTTTAAAAAGCAAAAACAAAAACAGAAAAAAAGTAACAACAATAAAAGAGATACCAAAGAAAGTGTGAGTGGAGCAGCAGAGTATTATCAAGGAGATATTCAATTAAAATTACATCTAGAACCCAAGAGTCAAATATAGTATAGAATATGGAAGTTTCATAATTCTCATAGTTGATTTAATGTTTAGAGAAGATTCAGTGAAGCGATGAAAGCAAGTGATTTTATTGTGGACATAGACTTTAAACAACTGTGCCTTCAAGAGGATATGACTAATTATTTCATAACACAGATTACAAGACTGACTCCCAGGCAAGCCACTATGGTTATAAAGAGACTCTATCTATCCATAAATTGTTTGGCGGGTTTTATTTTCCTGAAACTAAATAGTCAAGCTTATTTCTCATATGGCTAAAAGTTTTATTTTTCTCAGCATGGCAAATATGACTACAATAGTGTTCTATATATTGTGTATCTATCATATTCTGAATATTAGCACAAAGATCTTCTAAGTAGGTTTGGAGGTCATTGGCTTATTTTAAATTTTAACTTTCTTAATAACAGCTATATATTTTCTGATGATTAGGATAAAGTAGTGCAGCTTATTATTTTACTTGGTAAAATAAAATATTGAGACTCATCAATTATAATGGGTAAACTGGAATGTATCTGCTTGTGAAAAGGTTTCTCAAGCAATCTCAAGGACAAAAAAAACAAGAAGGAAGTAGTTTGTAAAGAGGGAATGGCAGCCACTTGAAAGAGAGTAACCATTATCATGCCATCTTCACATTTATAATAGCCATGCAAATGAAGATATGTCATAATTACTCATGGACCCTAGAGTTTAGGAAAACAGGTTTTTAAAAATTCAGATACAAGTTATTTATTTTATATCTCTGAAATGGACAATATCTCAGGCAGGCTGGAAAGCACTAAAAAGCCTGTATCTCTCTGTGCAATTATATATAACCTTAGTGTAAAAGAAGAAATGGAGGTGTATTTTAAAAGTTGGTACAGCTGCACTTGAGTTATGAGAAAATTAAAGGGTGAGAGAGTATTTACCTAAAATGGAAATGAGGAACATAAAGCATATGAGGAACTCATTACAGAATTTTAAGAATAATATTGGTAGGTCCTAAGCTTCAATAGAACTGATTTTATTATATGTGCATTAATAATTGCTAATAATTGCAAAGATTGCTTTATTAAATATATTTAGAACTAAATGATGTGAGAAAATTGGATCACTGCTTGAGGCTGATGGCTTAATGTTTATGGATAATATTGCAGTTGCAAAATCCACCAGCTCCTACTCCAGTTTTCTCTAGAAAAGAAGATTATTTGGGAAAAGTTTTCAATGAGCAATAATCGTGCCTTGGATAAACCTCATTGGCTACGATACTACCACTGCGCAAAGCTTAGAAAAGAATAATTTTTGAACTGAAAAAGATACAGGAAGGATTTGTAAGAATGAATTGAAATCTAAGATGAAATAGTGATTATAGGATCACCCTAGCTTCCCTTATGAATTCGGTTCTCTTGGCTAAGAATGATTACATCCCATTATACTGAAAGTAGCTGCAAATTAATTGTTTGACCATGGCAAATAATCACTGCGTAATGGTGAAAACGGTAGAAATTACCAGACCACTGAGAGCAGGCAAATGTAATTATTTTAATGTACTTATTTTTATGTTGGTTTAGAAATAGATAATTAATCGAAATTTTAATAAAATGTGATATAACCACTATCAGTCTAGACAGATTCATATTTATAAAATAACCTATACTTTATTCTTAATCTTACTCTGTTAAACAGTTGGGTCATGATATGATCAGAGAGATAGAAAGCAAGAGTAACATTTAGCTGAAGTTAAGAATATCTCAACATAAAGAAAAAAAAGAAGGTAATTTAAATATTAAGCTTTAATTCTGTAGCACTTAATATATTCATCGAACCCTCAAATCAACACTCTAAGTTAGATATCGTTATATATATATTGTGATTGTTAATTATCTATCAACATGATTGGGCCAGAGTGCTCAGTATTCAGTCAAATATTACTGGGTGTGTCTGTGAGGGTAGTTTTGGATAATTTTAACATTTAAATCAATAGACTTAATAAAGGAGATTGCTTTTCCTAATGTGGGTGGGTGTCATCCAATCAGTCAAAAGCCTGAATAGAACCAAAGGCTGAACCTCTCCCAGGAAGAGAGAATTCCTTCTGCCTGATTACCTTCAAACTTGGACATTGTTTTTTTTCCTGCCTTCAGACTCAACTGAAACATTGGCTTCTTCTGGGTCTGGAGCCTGCCAATTTTCAGACTGGACATACACCATCAGCTCTCCTGGGTCTCCAGGTTGTTGACTACAGACCTTGAAATTTTGAGCCAGTTCTTTGTAATAATCTTTCTTTTTCTGTCTTTGTCTCTTTCTGTCTCTCTGTTTCTCTCTCTCTCTCTCTCTCTCTCTCTCTGCTGTTTCTGTGGAGCCAATTCATATATACTGAGAGATATACTGGTTTTGTTCTTTGGAGAACTCTGACTAATATACACATTTACAGTTGAAGCAACAGAACCCTAGAGGAAATTATTAAAGTAATTGTAACCCACACGGCTGCATCCATGAACTGAGATTCAAATCTATATCTCAGTGATTCTAAAACGTCAACTCATTTGACTACCTCACCTTGACCTCAGCACAGACTAGAAGATGGGCTAAAATTCTCCGAAGATATAGTTGAATGGGTTAAATAAAAATGCATGTGTTCTAGGCCACATATTGAAATGATCCAACTGAATAAAGAGACCATAGCAACACATACAAAAATTACATATAGGGTTCATTCATTCATTTTCTTTCTTTCTTTTTCATTTATTTTTTAAATAAATATCCATTAAGCACTTCTGTGCCAGGCACTTTTTTAAGAATTGGGGTTACAAACGTTGAAAAAAAAAAAAAAACCAACTTCTCATCTCATATAGCCTACTTTCTAGTAGAGGAGGATTGCTAATTAACAGTATAATTAAAGAAAAACATAATACATTAGATGAGGACAAATGTTAAGTAGAAAAATAAAATGGAAGGAGGATGAGCACTATTAATAGGAAGGTTACACTTTCTGATAGATTAATTAGGAAAACCCTCATTTGAGTAATGCCTGGAAAGAGGTGAGGAAAGTAGCAATGTAAACATTGGATGGAAGAGACTTTAGGAAGTCATCATATTAAAATTTTTATTTTTTTCCTTTCTAGTAACTTTTATTGAGGTAAAATCCAAATAACATAAAATTAACCATTTTAGGATGTACAATTCAGTGGCATTTAGTATATTCATAGTTTGTGAAACTATCATCTCTATCTAGTTCCAAAACATTTTCATCATGGCAGAAGGAAATCTTGTACACATCAAGCAGTCATTCCCCATTCCCCCAACCTCTGACAACCACTAATTTGCTTCCTGACTCTGTGGATTGACCTATTGATACTTCATATAAATGGAATCATACAAAATGTGGCACTTCGAGTCTGGTTTCTTTCAGTTTGTTTAATGTTTTCAAGATTCATCCACATTGTGGGGGAGAACTACAGTGAAAATGTCTGTAGCAAAAGGATTCATTGGATGCTGGAGAAAGCAATAGAAGATGAGTTTTAACAAGTAATGGGCCTGATTATGCAGGAGATTAGCTATTAGTGTGAACGGTGTTCAGGACAATTTAATACCAATGACAGCATTATGTGAGGGAGGGTTGAGAGATAAGGGAGGGACTTTCCTGTAACATGAGGAGGCAAGGTTTCTCACGTCATTGAAAGATTAAAAAGCCAGGAGAAAAAGTGAGGAACACTGTTGTCTGAAAAACTAGGAAAGGCTATTGCACGTTTTACAACATGACAAAGCCCAGAGTGATGTACTGAAGCTCCAGCATAAAGCCCATAATATAGGGGCAGTCAGAAAACCATGCAAATGGAATACCAAGAATAAGTGTAATAGGCTAAAGGAGGAATTTCAAATATAATTAATTACCAAGACAACTCCGTAACATCCGCAGCTTGCTTTTATGAGCCAAAGTATGGTTTATAGGTTGTTTGGGGCAAGTAAAGATTGAGAGACAATTTACAATACCACTTTTCCTTTAACATCTCACCTCTTGAGGGGTAGGTTGGAATTGGGGTTCAGGCTTCACTGTGGTGGAAAGTCCTGAGAAGTTTTAGGTTGATTTTGAAATTGAAGATGGTTCCCGTGTCAGTTTCCAATAAAGGAGCTCCTCCAATCTTGGATAGTCTGAAAGGGATATTCTCTGGTTTGTGGTATGGTCAGAAAAACTGCATGTTTATGAGAGGAGGGGATGTCAAACAGCATCTCACAGACCACTTCCCACAGTGCCCAGAAATGGCTGGCATAGGCTCCAAACTGCTATGTGCTATTTCAGAAAGTAGCATAAATTAGCTATGTTCACTGAGTGAGATATAGAACATAATCCATGTATATGGAATTCGAGGATAGTGTGCACTATGAGTTCAGAACCTGGTGCTACTGCTTTACTTCCACCTAAACATTCAGCCATTTTTCAGCTTGACCTTGGAACACCACACAAGAAGTGAAGGGTAACTTTATTTATTAAATAATTTTTATTATTAGACAAGTAAAGAGTTGATCTGTGAAAGAAGGAAAATGGTTTAGAAAATCTTTCTGTGAACATATTTTGAAGTAACAATTTTTTTTCTCATAATCAGGCTTTTGCATTTCATTGATTAAATGTATACCTTAGGGGAATTAATAATTCTATGCATAGAGTCTTTAAAGATAGCCAAGTCTTTTGGTAGGGAAGATACATAAAGGATTAAAATGGTATAACTGGTTAACTTCATTTCTGTAACAACAGCCCCAAATTGAATGACTCAAGCTTCCGCTCTACCAGTGAGCCAGCGTGAGGGCGTGTGCACACACACTGATGATCGCTCCCTCTCTAAAAAGTAAGTATTTCTCACTGGCAGATTATTGTCCTCAATGTGATGATTCAGGCACAGGGTGCATCCCCGATGTGGCTCTGCAATTCCCAGAGCCCTACTAATCAACATCCCCACCCGGAATCGAAAGTGTAAGGGGAACATTTCTCATCCTGAAAGATTTGGCTCCCATGTAGCAGACATCACTTCTGCTTACATTTCACAGTTAGAACTCAGTTATATGGCAATATTTAAATGCAAGGGAGGTTGTAACATGAGGTTAGTTACAGTTAAGAAAAAGGGGAAACATATTTTTTGGTAAATAACAGCATTTGCCACACCACCTATTGGTTATTCATTGCTTAGTGACCATGGAGATTCTCTTCTGTGAGTCTGTGTGCCATATTTAACCCAATGATTATGAACCCAAGGGCAATATTTTGGTTATTGTAAGTTATAATTATAGATTAACCATGAATAAGAATTCATCCTGTGAAATTAATCTAGTTATTTTTATAAAAGGATTTTTTGAATTAGAAATTTGGATACCATAATGTAAACATTGTTTATCTATTTTGTCAGATATTTGACAAAGTTTCTTAAGTAATTATTTTTCCTGGGCAGTAGAAATATGAAGTGGATTTTGGCTGAGTTACATAAATTAACAGCTGTTATAATAACCATATTCAAAGTGTGCCAATAAATATATTCAATGTTGGCCTCTTGGGGTATCTTTAGGGATGTGACTCAGGGCTCAGACTTGACTCTGTAGTCATTAAATATTTTAAAGACCAAAATGTTTATTTTATCATCTTTTGCCACAAAGTAAACAAAAGAGTATGGTTATAGAAGCAAAATTTTTTAAAGATCTGCTCAGTCTGTTACCCGGTCCATAATAAAATAATGGAACTGTATATGGACAACTAGAAACTGCTATTCTAGTCCATTTGCAGATCAACTCTGGGTAACTGTCAGTGAGGAAGTTGGTCTAATTACAGATCGTGTGGGAAAAAAAAGTCCAATAAGCCATCAGTATTTCATGAACAGAAAAAAAGGAAAGAAATAGTTCCCTCTGAATTTCATACTCTTGTCAGGACGTATCTGGGTGACCTTATGTCCTGGGCACCACATTTTAAGAGACAGTGGAAGATACATTATGTTCCAGAGATAAGCAGCTCAAAAATCAAATCTCATAAAGAAAAATTGAATAAATAGAAATTTTATTACTTGGAAAAATAAAAGGCTAAGCAATAAATATCAGAAAGCTTTTCAAGTGACAGAAGGATTGGGCATAGGATATCTGACTAGGAACTAGTGAGCAAATTATTTTAGAATAATTGTATGACAAAAATAATCACTAATAATGGATTATTCTGACACTGTGTCTTAGAACTTAGATGAGGTATCATATTTGAAAGGGGATGGAAACAAGCACTCAGCAGTCACCAGTTCCTCTCAATTCTGAAATCTCACTGGGTAAATGTTGCCAGATTCCCCATCTGCAGGTACTATGTGTTCCTTCTGTAGGATTCCGTTCTGCTCTCTGGAAAAGCTCCCCCGTGTGTTTTACTCCACAGTTCTGCTAATCTTTGTGATTCTGCTGTTCTCAGTTCAGCTGGCTCTTTGTGGGTTTGGTAGGTTTAGGATAGCCCGGTTGGAATGGCATGGCTTAGCTTTCCATGGTCTCCCATCCTCGAGGCCAGGCTTGTTCACATGGCAGTGGCAATGCCTTGTGAGGTCTGGCCTACAAATTTGTATACTGTCACTTTCACTGCTTTCTGTAGGCCAAAACCACTCACGAGGTCAGCCCTGATTCAGGCGAAGTGACATTTCAAATGGCATAATAACAGGGAAGGGTGGAGAGTTGGTGCAATTTTTATAATCTATGTGCAACAAGAAGCATAAGATAATTATTATAAATAAAAGAAACATGTGCTTTGATTGCCATAAATGTAAACAATTATTCTGGGCTCTAATGTTCAAATGTTGCCTTCAGTATTTCTTATTAACTGGAAAGATAACAGTAAGTTAAAAAAAAATTTAATCCCTAATATTAGCATTTCTCATGGGAAACATTTTTTTCAGAAATCTGTGGTTTCTAGGGACACGAACTTTAATAAAAGGGAAAAAAGAGTTTAGAAATATGTAATAAAGGGGACTGAAAGAAGGTTTTCATACAAAAATATATTACTGGTAATGATTTGTAAAAAATCTGTGATATATTTAATGTGGGTTAAACTTCTAGGACTTTCTCTCTTTGATCTATTTAAAATCCAACTTAAGATAAATCTTATATAAGTAAAAAGAAAATCAGTTGTACCAGGCAGTAATTGTAAATGTCAAATTAGTTGTATATAAAATGAATTCTGTAAAAATTCAAAGAAGGGTGATTTAACTAGTCTGTCTGAATGATCAAGAGACTTCTCGTCTGGTGAACAGCATAAGCTAAGGCTCAGAGAATAATGCACATGTCATGGTTAAAAGCCACTGAGAAATGTAGTGGAGTGTGGGAAAACTACAGAAAAGCAATGAAGATCAGCTGAAATTTAGATTAATCACATTTGAGAGTCTTAAATAAAAGAATTATTAGGCATTTAAATTACCAAAATGTGAAACACTAAAAAATTATGCAGGGGAGTTAAGTAATAAAAAAGATACTTTAAGAACACTAGGTGGGGCTAAATTTGTATTTAAATTAGAAACTGAGACAGAAAGATCTGCTGGAAATTGCTGTCATAAATTTTAAAGACATTGGTAATGAATATTGGGACTGCAGGGTTCTGTTTGTTTGTTTGCTTTTTAAGATGTATTTATTTATTTGAGGGGGAGGGGCAGAGAGAGCGGGAGAGAGGGAATCCCAAGCAGACTCCCCACTGCGTGGGCTTGATCTCACAACCCTGAGATCATACCTGAGCTAAAATCAAGACCGAATGAGCCCCTGGTATTATCCCAGGTGCCCCTGGGATTACAGTTTTGGTGATGAAGTAAAGGAATTTATAATGGCACTTTCATTAAGAAGGAAATGATAGGTAAATATCAATAAGTGCTATCATCAGTACCTTTGCACCCATGCTTCTTTTTGTTTGTTTGTTTTTGACAGTATCCTAGAGGTTTAGGTGTGCCTTTAGTTTTATTTTTTTTATTATGTTATGTTAATCACCATACATTACATCATTAGTTTTTGATGTAGTGTTCCATGATTCATTGTTTGTGTATATCACCCAGTGCTCCATGCAGAACGTGCCCTCTTTAATACCCATCACCAGGCTAACCCATCCCCCCACCCCCCTCCCCTCTGGAACCCTCAGTTTGTTTCTCAGAGTCCATAGTCTCTCATGGTTCGTCTCCACCTCCGATTTCCGCCCCCTTCATTCTTCCCCTCCTGCTATCTTCTTCCTTCTTTATTTTTTCTTAACATATGTTGCATTATTTGTTTCAGGGGTACAGGTCTGTGATTCAACAGTCTTACACAATTCACAGCACTCCCCATAGCACACACCCTCCCCAGTGTCCATCACCCAGCCACCCCATCCCTCCCACCCCCCACCACTCCAGCAACCCTCAGTTTGTTTCCTGAGATTAAGCTTCTAAATTGTGTGATGGGAACATCCCTGCTGAGAATGCAGGTCGAGGGAGGGGCAGGCATGGCCTAACTAGGGCGGAGGTACTAACAAGAAGACACTAGCCTAGTTGTCCTCAGAGAGAGCTAGAAACATTGTCAGTTTCTCCAATTTGAAACCATACATTATGTTACGAAAACCACAAAGAATTAAAGCCACTTTCCCTGATAAATCTGTTGGTCAGCTAAAGAGCAAACTGCCTTTCTTGACAACTGCCTGCCAAAAGTTCACCCAGAAACAAAATGTAAGACTCCCTTTTCCACAGACTCAATTTTGCCCTTATAAATATTACATTTCCCTGTGTTTACAAACTGCATATGATTGATGTCTTTGGTGTGTGAGAATATTCAGCTGCGCTCTAACATAACATCTCTGAGTTGTTCTTTGACACCGCTGACAAAAATATGGCCAATGATGGTTTCCACAAGAGATATTACCTAAGTTTGCTTTGATTTCCAAATCCTGATGAATTTTTTATACTAGTGTAATTCACAGTTCCATATAGAAAGTCAGATCCTGAGTAGCTGGGTGGTGGGAGAGGTTTTTTTCAAAACAGAATTCACTATATAAGAACAGGTACCAATTATAATCAAAATATTATTAAATTTTATCTCCATTAATGAGTATCCCAGGATAGCAAATTATTTATCAGTAATAACTTTCTTACCTTTATCAATGTTACTCAAGCTATGTATAAAAACATATTAAACTGTTAGAACACCCACACTTTCTCCTTATTTGTTGTAACTAGAACAATAAAATACTGATTATGAGGGTGTTTATTTAAATATTTAATATTTTTATAGCATATTTATTTGTTCACAATTTTATTCAGTATTTAGAAAAAGTAAGGTAACATTCTAGTGCTGTGGACACAAGGCTGACAAAGTTCCTGCTGTTGGCTGCCCACATTCTTGGTGGTAAGCATATACCAGAGGCCTACTGGGACTTCCCAGAGTGGAAATTAGGAGAGGGGCACTTAATGTGCATAGAGAAGTGAAGAGAAACTTCCCAGGAGAGGTGACACTTGAGGTGAGTTTTTAAAGAATAAGTCATTTCTCTAGGCAACAATAGGATAATAATTCTAGATGGAGGGGCTATAGTAGAAAACATTCCCTAATAGGAAGTAACATTTGTCTTGGAGATAATAAATGTGCACTGTATATAAAACATGAGAATGGATCTGGTTTTCACTATTATAGCCATCTTATGCTACCTAAAGTCTTTAGCCAAATCTGGTATTTGGAAATAGTGAGTGGACTGACAGGAGAATATGTGCTTTGGGAGAGGGGACATAGGTTTTAGGTAGATGTAAGGAGAAAAGGGAAGAAACAGATCACTATGGAAAGTTTATAGAAACAAATAGGATGCTGATGTTCTCCAGAGATTGAGCCCTCAGAGTATATTGTCTTTTTAAGGCCTATAAGAAAGAGAACATAAAACTTTCTTATACGACCTATATATATATATATATATATATATACATATATATATATATATATATATATATATATACACACACACACACATATATATATATACACACACACACACACACATATATACATATATATAATATTTGGCTTAATATACGTATGGATAAATTAGGTTTCAATGAATTGATCGATCAGTTGTGAAATACCATTTATAATCATATTTTTTTATTTTAGCTCTTCTTTTTTTTAAGATTTTATTTATTTATTTGAGAGAGAGAGAAAGAGAGTGAGTGCACGAGCAGGGTGAGGGTCAGAGGGAGAAGCAGACACCCCGCTGAGCAGGGAGCCCAATGTGGGACTCGATCCCGGCACTCCAGGATCATGACCTGAGCCGAAGGCAGTCACCCAACTAACCGAGCCAGCCAGGCGCCCTTTAGCTCTTCTTATATAAAATATCATGCATTTGAAAGCTTCTTACTGAATTCCTTTTCCTTTCTGAAAATTAATAAAATGTACAAAAGAGAGTCTTAGGGCATACGCTAAACCCCTACACCAGTCCCTCTTTTTAGTTTTAAATTTAGGAATTCCTGACTCAGGAAAAGGCAGCTACAAAGAACATCTACTATGAACCTAAACTTAATTGCAAACCAGCAATTTAAAAGTTCCAATTGAAAATTCATAAAAATGCTTTGCTTTATAAAATTAAAGCATAAATTGTATTTTTTTATTTGTCTACATGATTTAAACATACATTCGACTGAAGGATTCTTGACTAAATTTATTTGACCAATTGTTCTGTATTGCTGTCAGAGTTTAGAAAACACATTTATTTGCTGGACTTTTTTAGATTAAAATATATTCAATCTCTAAATACTAAGAGTATCTGCTAAAGTGCTACAAACACAAAATTCTACCTCCAATTTTCTGATATGTTAAGAAAAAATAAAACTTGAATAGTTAAGTCGTTTTACTCTTATAAAATTTGCTAAGATTTTTCTATTTTCTTCACTAAGTATATTAATAATATATTAAGATCATTGTGTTTACTTTAAAATTAAGATAAATTAAAACCAAACTAGAAAACTCCGTAGTGAATTTTTATTTAATAGAAAACTCTTTATTCCCAAATTTTATTATTCCCAATCTAACAACTAATTTTCAGTTCTTATTTTGTAAATTTGCCCTAATAATTATAAATGCCTCAACTATCCAAAGTAATATATGCCAAAGTAATAGGTACAATCAAATTGTGTCACATAAATGAAATGTATTCTGTATATCATTACACTATTAATAATATTCCTCTTTATTTTTAATGGCCCTCTTAAAATGAAAATGTTTCCTAACTATACCCTAATGTTTTTCCACCTTAATATTTCATGTCTTTGAGACATGACTAAAATTACAGGGGAGTCATTGCAAATCTCATTAGCTTTTATATCACTAAAATTCAATTTCACAAGAAAACTCCCAGGTTTTAGGATGCATCCTTTATTTTATTTCTTTAGCTGATTTTAAATATATAACCACTTATTTGGGGGAATAAATGTAGCTTGAGTTTAGCATCTCTACCTTTTGGTGTATTTTCATAGTCTACAGGGCTCAGAGCGGGGTGATGGTCATGTGCAGTTTTTAGAAGATTAATTAGAATCATTAATAAAAAACAGTTTTACTTCAACATCAGGACAAAAATAGTGAAGTGGTGTGGTTGCATGTTTCATCAATGAATTATTATTTCATTGCAGGCAGGGAGCTGTTGTTTGAATCCAGTAAAAAATTAATCATATTAATCAATTATTAACTTTATTTTTGTGGTCAAAAGTATGGTGAGGGAACCATATTTTGCAAAATATAGCTCTCATAAACTTGAAAACATCTGTGGGTCATCTATTATGTGCCAGGCAATGTAAAAGTGCTGATGTGTCCTACAAAGATAAATTAACTAGAGTTTCTTAAATTTGAGAAACTCACTGAATTACAAAATTTTGATGAATTTTTTTCCATGGTCATTTTTCTACACAGTGAAAGTATCAGGTTCTATCTAAATAGGGCAATAGTTAATTCTGATGGGGGAGAAAACATCATTATTATAGAAGCCAACTTTGTGTAGCACAAATCTCTGCTTGTATTTCAGCCTACTCACCTTTATTTTGTTAACAGAGGCTGTGAAAATGAGTGCTCACTTAGAAGAAATGGAAATAATAAAATTAATAATAAAACAGAGGTGTAGAGGAATTTTCACAGTAGAACAGGTCAGTAGTTCATCTAGTTAGGTACATTTATTCTGAGTATTTATTTTCTAGGATAACCAAGAACACATATTTTAGAAAAAAGCGCTGTGCTGACGTAGTATAGCCTAATTTTCAATATTCTTCTACAGAGAAAATCTTTTCTTTATTCCACTAATGATTATATAAAGAAGAGAGATATACTTGAAGCCATGGTAAAAACATTATTCTATCTGAGTAATGAATAAAAATACATCTTTATTTAAAGTATGTTCTTTTCAATTGACTTTTGAAGAATAAAATCTAGACTTTTAAACACTTTTTGTCATTACACATATGAATATACCTGATAGGATATAAAAGTTTGAGAAATGGGGCAATTATTTAATTGCAGACCTGTATATTTTTATTAAAGCAATTAAACCAAAACCTCTGAGCATATGCTATATGTCTTAGGTATGTGACAGAACTACTCTGAATATTACTTTGTTCCTTTAGAAGTCACTTATGTATGCTGACCTTTTTCTTAGCTAAAAGAGGTAAAAGCACTTTCAAGCTATAAAGTGAAATTTTAAAATGATCAATATACTAGATAAAATAGAGTATCAATCTGTTTTTTTCATTTCTTCCATAATAAATTAATAATGTCAAGATACTAACAGAAGCTGGGATTCTGGGGTGAAAAAAGCTTTAAATTTTAATATGCTTTCAGATAGTGAAAATAAAATTCGTTTTCCAAAGCTATAAGCATTTGTTATAAATACAGTGTATCCTGTTAGTCTGAATCTCAAACTTTCAGTATGTTATCTCACGTAACACACATTTAAAAGGCCATGTCACCTACATCAGGCCAGCTCTATTTTTTTTAAATTTTATTTTAATATGTTACATTAATCTCTTTCTTGATGGCAAATATGTGATTACACTAGTAAGTTCCATGAGGTAAAACCATTGTCTGAAAGTTGATGCAAATGACTTTCTTAATCAGATGCATTTCTTTTTTTTTTTTGCTTTTTTCAAGTCTTTATTTATTTATTTATTTATTTATTTATTTATTAAGTTTTTATTTTAATCACCTGGTGCTCATCACAAAAAATGTACTTCTTTTTTTTTTTTTTTTGCTGTACCAATTGTGCCAGGTTGTATTTTTTTTCCCTTAAATTTTTGTATTGTTATGTTAACCATCATACATTACATCATTAGTTTTGGATGTAGTGTTCCATGCTGCATTGTTTGTGCATAACGCCCAGTGCTCCAGACAGAACGTGCCTTCTTTAATACCCATCACCAGGCTAACCCATCCCCCCACCCCATTCCCCTCTAGAACCCTCAGTTTGTTTTTCAGAGTCCATTGTCTCTCATGGTTCATCTCCCCCTCTGATTTCCCCCCATTCATTCTTCCCCTCCTGCTATCTTCTTCTTCTTTTTTTTCTTAACATAGATTGCAATATTTTTTTCAGAGGTACAGATCTGTGATTCAACAGTCTTGCACAATTCACAGCGCTCACCATAGCACATACCCTCCCCAATGTCTATCACCCAGCCACCCCATCCCTCCCACTGAACCCCACCACTCCAGCAACCCTCAGTTTGTTTCATGAGATTAAGAATTCCTCATATCAGTGAGGTCATATGATACATATCTTTCTCTAATTGACTTATTTCGCTCAGCATAACACCCTCCGGTTCCATCCACATCATTGCAAATGGCAAGATCTCATTCCTTTTGATGGCTGCATAATATTCCATTGTGTATATATACCACCTCTTCTTTATCCATTCAGCTGTCGATGGACATCTTGGCTCTTTCAGCAGTTTGGCTATTGTGGACATTGATGCTATAAACATCGGGGTGCACGTACCCCTTCGGATCCCTACATTTGTATCTTTGGGGTAAATACCCAGTAGTGCAATTGCTGGATCATATGGTAGCTCTATTTTCAACTGTTTGAGGAACATCCATACTGTTTTCCATAGTGGTTGCACCAGCTTGCATTCCCACCAAAAGTGTAAGAGGGTTCCCCTTTCTCCGCATCCCTACCAACATCTGTCATTTCCTGACTTGTTAATTTTAGCCATTCTGACTGGTGTGAGGTGGTATCTCATTGGGGTTTTGATTTGGATTTCCCTGATGCCGAGCGACGTTGAACACTTTTTCATGTGTCTGTTGGCCATTTGGATGTCTTCTTTTGGAAAAATGTCTGTTCATGTCTTCTGCCCATTTCTTGATTGGATTATTTGTTCTTTGGGTGTTGAATTTGATTAAGTTCTTTATAGATTTTGGATATTAGCCCTTTATTGATATGTGATTTTCAAATATCTTCTCCCATTCTGCCGGTTGCCTTTTGGTTTTGTTGACTGTTTCTTTTGCTGTGCAAAAGCTTTTTATCTTGATGAGGTCCCAGTGGTTCATTTTTGCCCTTGCTTCCCTTCCTTTGGGATGTTTCTAGGAAGAAGTTGCTGCGGCTGAGGTCGAAGAGATTGCTGACTGTGTTCTCCTTTCAGATTTTTGAAGGACTCCTGTCTCATGTTTAGGTCTTTCAACCATTTGGAGTCTATTTTTGTGTGTGGTGTAAGGAAATGGTCCAGTTTCATTCTTCTGCATGTGGCTGTCCAATTTTCCCAACTCCATTTGTTGAAGAGACTCTCTTTTTTCCATTGGACATTCTTTCCTGCTTTGTCAAAGATGAGTTGACCATACAGTTGAGGGTCCATTTCTGGGCTCCCTATTCTGTTCCATTGATCTATGTGTCTGTTTTTGTGCCAATACCGTACCGTCTTGATGATGACAGCTTTGTAATAGAGCTGGAAGTCCGGAATTGCGATGCCGCCAGCTTTGCCTTTCTTTTTCAACATTCCTCTGGCTATTTGGGGTCTTTTCTAGTTCCATGCAAATTTTAGGATTATTTGTTCCATTTCTTTGAAAAAAGTGGATGGTATTTTGATGGGGATTGCATTGCATGTGTAGATTGCTCTAGGTAGCATTGACATCTACACAATATTTGTTCTTCCAATCCATGAGCATGGAAAGTTTTTCCATTTCTTTGTGTCTTCTTCAATGCTTTCATGGGTATTTTACAGTTTTGTGAGTACAGATCATTTGCCTCTTTGGTTAGATTTATTCCTAGGTATCTATGGTTTGGGGTGCAATTGTAAATGGGATCGACTCCTTAATTTCTCTCTCTTCTGTCTTGCTGTTGGTGTATAGGAATGCGACAGATTTCTGTGCATTGATTTTATATCCTGCCACATTACGGAATTCCTGTATGAGTTCTATCAGTTTTGGGTTGAGTCTTTGGGGTTTTCCACATAAAGTATCATATCATCTGCAAACAGTGAGAGTTTTATTTCTTCTTTGCCAATTTGGATGCCTTTGATTTCTATTTGTTGTCTGATTGCTGTTGCTAGGACTTCTAATACTATGTTGAATAGCAGTGGTGATAGTGGACATCCCTGCCGTGTTCCTGACCTTAGGGGGAATGCTTTCAGTTTTTCCCCATTGACAATGATATTCACTGTAGGTTTTTCATAGATGGCTTTCATGATATTGAGGTATGTACCCTCTATCCCTATACTCTGAAGAGTTTTGATCAAGAAAGGATGCTGTACTTTGTCTAATACTTTTTCTGCATCTATTGAGAGAATCATATGGTTCTTGTTCTTTCTTTTGTTAATGTATTGTATCACGTTGATTGATTTGCCATTTTGAACCAACCTTGCAGCCCAGGATAAATCACACTTGGTTGTGGTGGGGAATAATCCTTTTAATGTACTGTTGGATCCTATTGGCTAGGATTTTGGTGAGAATTTTTACATCCATGTTCATCAAGGATATTGGTCTGTAATTCTTTTTGATGGGGTTTTTGTCTGGTGTTTGGATTCAGGTAATGGTGGTGTCATAAAACGAGCTTGGAAGTTTTCCTTCCATTTCTATTTTTTGGAACAATTTCAGAAGAATAGGTATTAATTCTTCTTTAAATGTTTGGGAGAATTCCCCTGGAAAGCGATCTGGCCCTGGGCTTTTGTTTGTTGGGAGATTTTTGATGACTGCGTCAATTTCCTTAGTGGTTATAGGTCTGTTCAGGTTTTCTATTTCTTCCTGGTTCAGTTTTGGTAGTTGATACATCTCTAGGAATGCATCCATTTCTTCCAGGTTACCTAATTTTCTGGCCTATAGTTGCTCATAATATGTTCTTATAATTGTTTCTATTTCTTTGGTGTTGGTTGTGATCTCTCCTCTTTCATTAATGATTGTGTTGATTTGGGTCATTTCTCTTTTCTTCTTGATAAGTCTGGCCAGGGATTTATCAATCTCGCTAATTCTTTCAAAGAACCAGCTCCCAGTTTCGTTGATCTGTTCTACTGTTCTTTTGGTTTCTATTTCATTGATTTCTGCTCTGATCTTTATTATTTCTCTTCTCCTGCTGGGTTTAGGCTTTATTTGCTGTTTTTTCTCTAGCTCCTTTAGGTGTAGAGTTAAGTTGTGTATTTGAGACCTTTCTTGATTCTTGAGAAAGTCTTGTATTGCTATATAATGTCCTCTTAGGACTGCCTTTGCTGCATTCTAAAGATTTTGAACAGTTGTTTTCATTTTCATTGGTTTCCATCAATTTTTTTAATTCTTCTTTAGTTTCCTGGTTGACCCATTCATTCTTTAGTAAGATGGTCTTTAGCCTCCATATATTTGAGTTCTTTTCGACTTTCCTCTTGTGATTGAGTTCTAGTTTCAAAGCACTGTGGTCTGAAAATATGCAGGGAATAATCCCAATGTTTTGGTACCAGTTGAGACCTGGTTTGTGACCTAGGATGTGATCTATTCTGGAGAATGTTCCATGGGCACTAGAGAAGAATGTGTATTCTGTTGCTTTGGGATGGAATGTTCTGAATATGTCTGTGAAGTCCATTTGGTCCAGTGTGTCATTTAAAGTCTTTATTTCCTTGTTGATCTTTTGCTTAGATGATCTGTCCATTTCAGTGAGGGGGTCTGTTAAAGTCCCCCACTATTATTGTATTGTTGTCAGTGTGTTTCTTTGCCTTTGTTATTAATTGTCTTATATAATTGGCTGCTATCATGTTAGGGGCATAGATATTTATAATTGTTAGATCTTCTTGTTGGATAGACCCTTTAAGTAGGATATCGTGTCCTTCCTCATCTCTTATTACAGTCTTTGGTTTAAAATCTAATTTGTCTGATATAAGGATTGCCACCCCAGCTTTCTTTTGGTGTCCCTTAGCATGGTAAATGGTTTTCCACCCCCTCACTTCCAATCTGGGGGTGTCTTTGGGTCTAAAATGAGTCTCTTGCAGACAGCGTATCAATGGGTCTTGTTTTTTAATCCAATATGATAGCCTGTGTCTTTTGATTGGAGCATATAGCCCATTTACATTTAGAGTAACTATTGAAAGATATGAATTTAGTGCCATTGTATTGCCTGTAAGGTGACTGTTACTGTATATTGAGTGTGTTCCTTTCTGTTCTATGCTGCCTTTAGGTTCTCTTTGCTTAGAGGACCCCTTTCAATATTTCCTGTAGGGCTGGTTTCATGTTTGCAAATTCCTTTAGTTTTTGTTTGTCCTGGAAGCTTTTTATCTCTCCTTCTATTTTCAATGACAGCCTAGGTGGATATAGTATTCTTGGCTGTATATTTTTCTCCTTTGGTGCTCTGAAGATATCATGCCAGTCCTTTCTGCCTGCCAGGTCTCTGTGGATAGGTCTGTTGCCAATCTAATATTTCTACCACTACAGATTACAGATCTCTTCTCCTGAGCTGCATTCAGGATTTTCTCTTTGTCTATGAGACTCGGAAGTTTTACTATTAGATGTTGGGGTGTTGACCTATTTTTATTGATTTTGAGAGAGGGTTATCTGTGCCTCCTGGATTTTGATGCCTATTTCCTTCCCCACATTAGGGAAGTTCTCTGCTATAATTTGTTCCAATATACCTTATGCATTTCTCTCTTTCTCTTCTTCTGGGATCCCAATTATTCTAATATTGTTTTGTCTTATGTTATCACTTATTTCTCGAATTCTGCCCTCATGATCCAGTAGTTGTTTATCTCTCTTTTTCTCAGCTTCTTAATTTTCCATCATTTGGTCTTCTATATCACTGATTCTCTCTTTTGCCTCGTTTATCCTAGCAGTTAGTGCCCCCTTTTTTGATTGCACCTGATTAATAGCCTTTTTGATTTCGACTTGGTTCGATTTTAGTTCTTTTATTTCTCCAGAAAGGGTTTCTCTAATAACTTCCATGCTTTTTTCAAGCCCAGCTAGTATCTTTAAAATCATGATTCTGAACTCTAGGTCAGACATTGTGCTAATGTCCATACTGGGTAGGTCCCTGGCAGTCGGTACTACCTCTTGTTCTTTTTGTTGAGGTGATTTTTTCCATCTTGTCATTTTGTCCAGAGAATAGTTGAATGAGAGAAGAAAATGCTAACAGAGTAACAACGTCCCCAGAAAATATACAATAAACAAATCAGAAAAGACCTGAAACCAGGGGAAAAGAAAGATAAAAGAAAGAAAAAAAAGAAAAGAAAGAAAAAGAAAAAGATAAAAACAAACAAAAACACTACAAAACAAAACAAAAAACAGAATATGATCAAATATGATCATGCTTGTGCATAGATCAGTGCCACACACTAGATTTTGGGTGTATTTTGGTCTGTTAGAAGAAAATGCCTCCCAAAATTTTAAAGAAAGAAAGACTTACATATGTACAAAATAAGAGTTGATACAATGAAGGGATGGAATATGACTGTAAAGATGAAAATTGCAAACAAATTTATAAAAGGAATTGATAAGAAGTTGTTTGAAAAAAGAAAGAAGAGGATTTAAAAAGAAAAAGAAAGAAAGAAAAACAAAGGGGAGAGAATGTGATCAGGCAGAAGTCTAGAACAAAGCCATACACTAGAGATTTAGTGTATATTTTGATCTGTTAGAAGAAACTGTATCTCAAAATTTTAAAGAGGAACAACATATATATATATATATATATATGCCAATAATAAGGGTAACTACTATGAAGTAATAGATAATGACTCTAAAAATGAAAAATAAAAATGTTTTTAAAAAAAAGGGATTGATAAGATGTTGGCTGAAAAAGGGAAAAAGAAAAATTAAAAAAAAGTTAAAAAATTAACTTCGGAAGACTAAAGAATCATGGTAAAAAAGCCATTAATTCTATGTGCTGTATTCCCCTAGCGCTGGAGTTCTGCCATTCTCATTGATCAGTAAACTTGGTCTTGGCTGGCTGTTCCTGTTGATCTTCTGGGGGAGGGGTCTGTTGTCATGGTTTCCAAATGTCTTTGCTGGAGGTGGAATTGCCCCGCCTTGTCGGTCCGGGGTAGTAATCTGCTCCTGTTTGCTCTCGGGAGGTTTTGTTCCCTGCAAGCTCTTGGTACAGCTTTGGAGGATGAGAGCGAAAATGGCGGCCTCCCAATCTCTGCCCCTGAGGAGCCGAGAACTCGGGGCCCCACTCCTCAGTGCACCCCCGGAGAAAAGCAGTAAGCCACTCCCGTCTCCCCGGTCTCCAGCCGCACTCCGTGCTCACCCGGCCTGTGACCGAGCGTTTCTATCTCTGGCACCCGACCCAGTGCAGAGTCTCCAAACCCAGCGGATCCCTGTGGTGCGCTCCCATGCTGCTCCCCCCAGGGGAGGAAGGGGAGTCTCCCCGGATCTGCTGCTTGTTGGGTCCCTGCTGGAGGAGCAGTGGCCCAACTGGGCCGCAGATCACGGTTTATGGCAACCCTGAGCTGAGAGCTCGTGTCTCGGCTCCATCTCTGCAGCCGGCTTCCCTCCTCCGATACCTGGGAGCTCTGCTGCACTCAGTCATGCCCGGTCTTTCTATGATCCTGAGGGTCCTGAGACCACACTGTCCCAGCAAGGGTTCCATCCCCAGCTTAGCCACTGGATCGACGTCCCTCAGCAGAGCCGGCTTCTAAAAGTTCCGATTTTGTGCTCCGCGGCTCTATCACTTGCCAGAAGGGGCCAACGGCGGCCCCCTTCCCCGCTGTCTATCCTCCCGAATATTGCCTCGGATTCACTTCTCCGCACGTCCTACCTTCCAGAAAGTGGTCTCTTTTCTGTTCAGAGAGTTGTTGCTATTCTTTTCTTCAATCTCCTGTTGAGTTCGTAGGTGTTCAGAATGATTTGATCCATCCAGCTGAATTCCTGAGACCAGACGAAATCCAGGTCTCCTACTCCTCTGCCATCTTGCTCCACGCCCCCAGAAGCATTTCTTAATTAGAATCGGTGTTGGTTAACATGATAATCAAAAAAGTTATGTGCAGTATGCATACTTAAGAAGTGTTGTCTTCAATTTTCTGAGAGAATTCTGATGATTAGTTTTTAATAATATTCTCTGAAATTCAAAGTCATAATTTTATTTTTTTCTTCATTTCTTTCAACAAGTTTTTTACAACCTACGGAGTAAGATTGGACAATTTGTGTATGTGTCGATTCTTTAAAATAATGGGATGTTAAATTTATGAAAACTCAGATGCTATGGAATAAAACACTGGAGTCACTAGACTATAAATCTATAAATAGCTACAAGGTAAACAATGAGTAAAGATACATTACTCTCACTGCTTAGGAAAAAAGTTCTTGCTTAAAGCCAGAATACAAATACATTCAAATACAAAAGACCAGTTTCATGAAATGCTTAAGGTCAAATACAGTGGTATTGCTCTGAAGATACATACATAGGAAAGAAATTGATCAAAACATAACAGTGAAAATCACGAAGAAGCTTAGTATATTGAGATGAGGTTAAAATCCTTATTTTTGTATTTTATAACTTCTTTCTTTTGATGGCAGTAAGATGTTATATGGCAATATTTTACCCGGGAGGACTCTAATTTTGAAACATTTTATTTCTAAGAGAAAAAGAAGGAACAAAACCAGCTATCAGAATCATATATTGTTCTTTCATAGAAAATAGCCAGCAAGCCATAAATCATACAGCCCTAATCTTGGACTATTTCTTGCAATCATGGAAATTAAGAAAGAATAGAATGAGAAAAAAAGAGGAAAAGGTGAAAAAGGAGGATTTTAAGAGAAGGAGGGAGAGGGTGAAGGGAAGGGGAATAGGGATTGAGAGTGACAGAGAAAAGATGAAAAAAAAGAAAAAGCAAGAAATTGATGTACCCCAGTCTCCTGATTCGCCTCAATGGACATTTGGAAGAAGATACACTTTGGCAGTAAAATGTGTTTTTTTTTTTTTATTTCTGAATATTTTAAACATAATCTTTATGGTGTGGAGATTGTCTTTTTTTCCTCTCACATGGTTAATAACTGTAAATTCATATTCTATCAGGGATATTTTTCACTGGAGTTCCCACCATCCTGAATTGTCCAGACAAGATTTTAAGTTTCCTTTGGCCAGCATCTGAAGTTTCATTTATTCTGGACTGACATTGTGTTAACCTTTTGGATTCATGTTCTGCCATGATGTTGGTAATAGTTTATTTAAGTGACCTCAAAAAGAATATACTTCCAAGTCCTGATCCCTGGTACTTGTGAATGTGCCCTTATTTGGAAATAGGGTCTTTGTGGGTGTAACTAAGTATCTCAGAATGAAATCATCTTGAATTTAGGGTGTGCCCTAAATCCAATGGCCCATGTGCTATGAGTGACAGATTTCAGATACAAAGAAAGTACTGTAAGGATGGAGACAGATTGGAGTGATGTGTCTATTAGCCAAGAAGTGTCAAGCATCCACCAGAAGCTGGGAGAAAGGTGTGGGATAGATTCTGACTCAGAACCTGCAGAAGGGACCAACATCTTGTTTGGGATTTCTGGTTTTCAGAACCATGTGAGAAAAAATTTCAGTTGCTGTAAGCCACCAAGTTTGTGGTACTGTATTACCACAGCCCAAGGAAACAAATATAGTAGCATTATCTAAGACTCCACAAAACTCGTGGGGCAAGTTTAAAGTTCAGATGGTTTCTTCGTGATTCTTTATCCATTCACAACCCTGTCAGACTGCTATCCCTCTGTAGCTTCACAATGCTGACACTTCGTAATTATCTAATTTTGTGTTGTCATTAAAATTGGTCTCTAAGGCCAATATTTGGTTTTTAGAATCATGATTTTTTTTCCTACTTCAGCTCCCATTGACAACCTTGTCTTTTCTGAGTTTCTATTTTGTTTTTGGAAGTCGTAAATTTCCTTATCTCATTTTAGAGCTCAGCTATGGAGTTTTTTTAAAGTCACACTTTTTCGTGGTGCCTGAATAGCTCAGTCAGTTAAGTGTCCGACTCTGGACTTCAGCTCAGGTCATGATCTCAGGGTTGTGAAGTCAAGCCCCTCGTTGGGCTCTGTGCTGGGTGTGGAACATGCTTAGGATTCTCTTTCTCCTTCTCGTTCTGCCCCATCCTCACCCCACTCTCACTCTCTCTAAATAAATAAATAAGTAAATAAATGTCACACTGTTTCATATATATTAAATATATTATATAATGTATATTATATATATATATAATTATACATAATGTATATATAATGTATATACATATATAGACATATATATGGGATGTTCCTGGACATGGGTTAAGTGTCTGACTCTTGGTTTCAGTTCAGGTCATGATTTCAGGGATGGTGGTACTGAACCCCTCATCATGCTCCCCACTCCCAGTGGGGAGTCTGCTTGAAGGTTCTCCCCCTCTGCCCCTTCCCTGATTCATGCTTGCTCTCTCTCTTTCTCAAATAAATAAATAAATCTTAAAAAAGGAATATATATTATATTTATATGTGTGAAAAATGTATATGTGTAAAAAGATGGACACAGGGAGTTGTATGTGTTATAGGGATCTTTTCATACTGATTTTACTTGTCATGGAAAAAAGCCTTTTAAAACTGAAATTAGGTAAGATGGACTCATATTTTATGGAGAACTGAACTGATTTCCAAAGATTCCTTTACTTAGCCAAATACAACTTTCGTTCTCACAAATTATGTAAAATTAGAGAATAGTTCTAAGAACATTTGAAGAGTCACTGTTGTAACCCCATTTACACAGTTGCAGAGTATGTTAAGAATTGTGGATCCGTTGGCTATCTTCATGGATGGGAAGATACAATATTGTTAAAATGTCCATACTACTCAGAGCAACTTACAGATCCAATGCAGTCCCCATCAAAATCTGAATGAAGTTGGAGGTGTCACACATCTTGATTTCAATACATGTTCCAAAAATATGATAATCAACACATGTAGTACTAGGGTAAAGACAGACACATAGACCAATAGAATGGAATAGAGAGCTTAGAAATAAACCCTTGCAAGTGCAGCCAAGTGGTCTTTGACAAAGATGCGAGACCAGTCAATGGCGAAGGGAGAGTCCCTTCAACAAATGGTGCTGGGAAAAGTTGATATCCACATGAAATACTATGAACTTGGACCCTTACCTTACACCGTGCACAAAAATTAACTTAAAATGAGTCTTTAAACTAAACATAAGACCTAAAACTATAAAACTCCTAGAAGAAAACATAGGGAAAAGACTTCCTGATGTTGGATTTGACAATGATTTCTTGTCTATGACATCAAAATATAGGCAGCAAAAGCAAAAATAGACAAATGGGACATCAAACTGAAAATCTCCTCTGCACAAAAACAAACAAATAGAGTGAAAAGGCAATCTACAGAATGGGAGCAAATACTTGCAAATAATGTACTGACTAGGAGCTAATATCTGGACTGCATAAATAACTCCTACAACTCAACAACAACAACAACAACAAGAACACATAATCCAATTTAAAAATAGGCAAGAGTTTAATAGACATTTCTCCAAAGCAGACATACAAATGGCCATCAGGCATATGAAAGGATGTTCAATGCAGTAATCTTTAGAGAAATAAAAATAAAAACCACAATGTAATATCATCTCAGAATCATTAGGAAGCCACTATAAAAAAGAAAAACCAAACCAAACCAACAAACCAAAAAAAGCGCAAGTAGCAAGTACTGCTGAAGATGTGGAGAAACTGGAACACTTGGGTCAGGTGGCAATGTAAAATGGGGCAGCTGCTAAGGAAAACAATAGGGAGTTTCCTCAAAAAATTAAAAATACAATTACTATATGAGCTAGCAATCCTACTTCTGAGTGTATATCTGAAATAATTGAAAATAGTATCTTGAAGAGCTATTTACACCCCCATGTTCATTGCAACTCTACTCACAATAGCCAAAAGGTAGAGGTAACCCAAAGGTCCATGGATGAACGAATAAAGAAAATATGGTACATACATAAAATGGAAAATGACTCATCTTTATATAAAAGGAAAGCCTGCCATATGCTACAATACGGACAAAACTCAAAGACATTATGATAAATGAAATAAACCAGTCATAAAAAGAAAAATACTGTATGGTTCCGGTATATGTCAAACTCACAGAAGCAGAAATTAGAATGATGGTTGCTAGGGACTGAGGGTGGGGGCAGAAATGAGTTGTTCAATAGTACTGAGTTTCAGTTTTGCAAGATGAAAATTTCTAGTGACCTGTTGCCTAACAATATGAATAAAGTTAACACTACTAAATTGTATACTTAAAAATGGTGAAGACTGTAATTTTCAAAGCTAAAAAATTAAAAATAAATAGGTAGATAAATCTAGGACCTTCTCAACCCTCTAATACAAACAGAGCAAAAAAAAAAAAAAGAAGAATTCTGGAAACTTGCACAATATACTAATTAGTTAATTCAAACTAAATTATTTGTAATGGCACAAGTCATTAGATAGTCTAAAGAAAACAGAGTAGAGCACACATTGAGGCAATGCGAACAGGTTCATCTGAAAATCTTACATTTCTTGTACCAGTACCTGATACTTAACTAGATATAGAAGCAGAAACCACTTACTCTGCAGCCAGCCCATAAACTCAGCATTGGATGCAATGTTTTATATTAAACACGGCTCTCCGCTGCTGCATCCAGCCTTCCTCCTGCGATGTGTGTCAGCAGCACTACCCTGAGCCAGCTCTCTAGAGCTGTGTTCATCTGCCATGTCTCTAAGTCATAGCGCTTTCCTGCACAGCCAAGCCTGTCGTTTATGCACAGTGCAGAATGTACTGGGCAGCTTGCCTAGAATATGCCGTGTTCTTGCCTTTTTTAAAAGATGTAGCACAGAAGCATCGCAAGTCCTTTTCTTTATAAACATCCTTCATGACATTTATCTCTTCTCTCCCAACATTGTAAAACTTACCTGCTATAATAACAGGGAACCTCTGATTATGATTATGATTATGATTATGCCATCCTCTGACGACAGGTTGTGGGAGTGCTGAGATACTGACTAGAATTCGACCCCCTTAAAAAATTTGGAACAGAATGGGCTCAAGAAGGCATTTTTTTATTTTTTTAAAGATTTTATTTATTTATTTGTCAGAGAGAGAGAGAGAGAGAAAGAGCACAAGCAGGAGGAGTGGCAGGCAGAGGGAGAAGTAGGCTCCCTGCTGAGCGGGGAGCCCTACCCGGGACTCGATCCCAGGATTCTGGGATCATGACCTGAGCCGAAGGCAGCTGCTTAACCAACTGAGCCACCCAGGCATCCCAAGAAGGTGTTTCACTTGTCAGAGTCTTCAGGCTCAGAGTCTGAACCTAAGAACAAGGATTGTTGTCACCTTCTGCAGAATGAACAGGCATCCAGAATGTGCATTTCTTATATTTTGATGACTCTGTTAGCACCTTATTCTGCTCACACGTGCTGTACACTATTTACGTGAGAAACTGCTTCTCAAGTTTCTGTAATAGCTAGTGCTTAGGCACTTTTTAAGGATTTTTATACTGGTCACGTTTGTTTCAGAAACATTTTAAAAGTGAAAAGCTTTATTTTTAACTACATATAAAAGGTAATTCTTCAGCATATCATTTAGGACATCTCAAATATCATTTTGATAAAAAGCAGTATAAATAGCAACACTGTCTCTATCAAGGATGTCTATTTTTGACATATTTATGTCGATATTGAGAATTATATAGACCAGATTTCCATAATTCTATTGTCAACGAGAAATTATTTTATATTTGCTTAGGTTCCACCTATACCCCAGACCACAGCACACTTTTCCCCCATAGCTCTCTATTTTGCCTGCTTCAAGCTAGATTGAATATGTCAGAATGTATGAATCCTAGGAAGAAGGACAACTGACATCAAACTTTTTGATAAGTCTCAAGGGAACTATTTTAAACAACCTTGGTTTCCAAAGTTAAGGACATGTTTAGTTATTAAACAACAGCTCTTGAGAATGCGTTCTACTTTTTGGTGTTGTCAACATTGGTTTTGTTGGAATCCTAACCTCAACAGCAAAGCGTAGTATCAGTAAGGGAAAAACATTCTAGGAACCAGCAGATTTTCAACAAAGAGTACTGTCAACACCACCTTCCTAATTTGTGGGGCTCAGTGAGAAATGAAAACAGGGAGCAGCTTGTTCAAAATGCAGAAAAAAGATGCCTTTAAAGATACCAACACATAGAAGTTTTTCCATTTTTTTCTGCAGTGTCTGTCTGACTTCTCATGGTGTTTTTATTTGCTATTTAATGTCAGTCTAAGTAAAGAAAAATAATACTTTAAGTTATGAGCATGAATTTTACCATTTATTAATATCTTGTACAATGACATTTTAAATGTAAATGTAAGAGCATTTTAGTCCGTTACAGAATTCCCAAAATCACACAGCTTGTATCTCATAGCTTGTATATGCATGTGTATTCCATTCTTACCAGGACAGGGTAACACTACACAAGCCAATGAAACGTTTTTGTTTTGGTTCTTTATTCACGCACAGTCAACCAACACCTTCTGCTTTTGGCTAACGATGAGGAAGAACTGAAAGGAAAAGGAGTTATGGGTTGCCCTCCATTTCCCTTTCCTTCTGTGTCATCATTTAAGTGGTTGGTTAAAATGGCAAAGTGATTCAGGAGTAAGAAAGAATACCTCAGGGTCCCTTGGTTGTTGGCATTTCTTAGAACACCATCGCCTTCTTTAAGCAAAACCAAGATCTGTTTCACGTGAAAAGCCTGGCCTCCCAGTTCTGTTGGTACCCACGCTTAGTCATAGACCTCACGCTCTCACCTTGTACTTGAACTGAGTCTCGCTGAACTCCTTTCCTATGGATTATTGGCTCACCAGAGTCTTGAGCTCATGCAGCCTCCTGAGCGCATACACAAGTGAGTGTATCTCCTGCTTGAAACCAGGCATGCCCCCCCAACCCAGTGCGGGGCCCTGTGCACTTGGACATCTACTGGTCACATGCCTGTGAATTCAGCTCTCAATGCTGTATTAGTCCAGAATGATTCAGCAGTAATTTTATTTTGCAATCACTGCAGCATCTGATTTTGACAATAAAAATTGTCTACGGCCATACCACCCTGAACGCGCCCAATCTCGTCTGATCTCGGAAGCTAAGCAGGGTCGGGCCTGGTTAGTACTTGGATGGGAGACAATAAAAATTAATGGTACTCATTGTTAACAGCTCATTGTGTACAAATCAGGGAAACTTGAGCAGAACACTAATAGGTAGTTGTAAAATAATGTAAGTTCTGCCCCTAGCCCTGAGCCTGGCAGGCAGTAGGCACTCAAAATTATTTATTTCAGAATTTTATTATTTAATTGAATCAGGTATCTTGTCATGCCTCATTTCCCTTATTATTTTTATTTATTTTATTTTTTAAAAGATTTTATTTATTTATTTGACAGAGACAGACACAGCGAGAGAGGGAACACAAGCAGGGGGAGTGGGAGAGGGAGAAGCAGGTTTCCCGTGTGGAGCAGGGAGCCCGATGCAGGGCTCCATCCCAGGGTCCTAGGATCATGACCTGAGCCGAGGGCAGATGCTTAACTGCTGAGTCACCCAGGTGCCCTATTCCCTTATTATTTTTAAATTATTTCATGTTTTCAAAAATAATTCCTGTTAAGTAACAACATACTAGAGAAAAACACATACCCAGAATATCAATAATTTTCTTAAAACAGGAAGGTTTCATTATATTTCTAATTTAGTAATAGACTTCATTTTAATTAATTGTTTTTCTTTTGAATCCAGAATGCTGCCTATGTTACAATCTTAAAAACACCAATTTACATATTTTTTTCTATTTTGCATGTTTTTTTCTTTCTTCTGAGATAGCCCCTAGCTTTAGGAGAAGCTTACAAATTGTCATAAGAAGATACCTCTAGCCCTAAACTCTTCTACAAATCCTTGTTGACATCCACCAGGGATATAATGGGTCCAACCCAGCCTTTGGATGTGTATGGATCTCCATTCCTGATGTATGTAACTATCTCAAATGCCCCTGGTTTTGGGATCTCCGTGTTTGGGGTTCTTCTTGTCCAAAACTCAGAATTTTGGGTCAATTATGCAGGTTTTCTAAGCCTTTTTATTCCACTGAGGCATAAAATAATATTTTAGTTTTCTGCATAACCAGGTCATGAGAAGCAGAAAGCATTATCCTGGGCCTTCCCTCCATCTATCCAAGCCGTTCTACCTCTCCTTCAGCCACTCTGTGAGGCAGTGAGTATTTTTCAAGGCTCTCTTCCTCCAGAGCTCCTAATGGGAAGCAAATTCTTTCTCATTGGAATTTTCCTGATGGCAATCACATTTTCCCAGTTTTTTTTTTTTTTCTTTTTTGCAGGAAAGAGTAAGGGATGGTCACTGAGAACTCATTCAAAGAGAAGGATTTTCTCTCTAGTTTTATCCCAACTAAATTACTGCCTGAAATTCCACTTCTCCCAAAATTCAACTTCTAATAGGAGATAAAATGTTCTTGTGGTATTTTGATCACTTATCCTATTTTATGGCATTTAGGAAAAACTTGCAGTTCAGAAAATAAACTTCCCCTGTAAAGTTTTTGCAGTGGACCAACACCATGCTTTTTACAAGGTTCTATTTTGAAAGTCAAATATAAACCAATTTTTGTTTCCTTTGCTGGGTTCTACCATACCTATAAAGCATTTAATAAAACCTTACAGGTTTTGGCCTGTAAGGAAGTAAAAATAGTGAACTCCATTTACAAGTGTGAATCCATTACACTTTTTATCTTTTTAAAGATTTATTTATTTATTTATTTCGGGGGGTGCAGAGGGAGAGGGGAGAGGGAATCCCAAGCACACTACACACTGAGCATGGAGCCTGATGCGGAGCTCCATCCCATGACCCTGAGATCATGACCTGAACCAAAATCAAGTCAGATGCTTAACCGAATGCACCACCCAGGTGCCCCAATCCATTCAGCTTTATGAGCATTGACCAAGACAGTCTTAATATTTCCATCAGCTGAACTAAACTTTGGATAGATTTGTTCCCGACTATAGGTCACTGACCTCTCTTTCCTTAGAGCTTTTACTTTGAGAAAACTGTGATTGTTAATTCTTTCTCTGTCCCTTTTAAATGTATATAAATCTTCTCCCCAGTGTTATAACTCAGGACTGAATTTCACAAGGACCTAAAAATCCTCTCTTTGAAATGTAAACATCAAAGGGCATAGCATCCCTATCTCCCCGTCTCTGTCCCAGGATAAGAGTGTAACTTCCATGAGTGCCGATTAGAAGATACAGATGGCTTAATCACAGAGAAAAACATTTGCCAACTCAGAAATAACCCAATATGTTCACATTTCATTGGTCAACCTCCTCTTTAATGTTCTGCAATACCCTACACTAGCTCACCCCAGGGCTTAAAAACCCATCTACCTTTTGTTTTAGCAGAACTGAATTTAGTCTGTCTTCCCTATTGCAATAGTTTTAAATAAAGTCTTCCTTGCCTGTTTAACTTTATCTGGCATAATTTTGCTTGGACAGCAACATTGGAAGACCTACAAATCTTATAAGTGAAGAGCAAGAGTCCCAAATTCTTCTGTTCAAAAACAACAACCATTGCCAGACTTCAAAGATGAATTTGGAAAATACCTTAAAGGATGTAAAATGTTCATTGTGGACAGAAAGAACTTGACTTCCCCTAGTTGTTTTCCCCTAACATTTTTTGATAAAACCAAATTGTCCATCAATGGCTGCTATAATGGAGAGCAATTTCCCTCAACCAATCATAACCAACTGTTCCTGAAACTAGCCGATACATCCTCATGATAAACCTCCCTAAGAACCCCACCTTCATTCTGCTAAGGTAATACAAGCCTTTGAAATTGCCTCACTGTTTCATGTTTAATGATGCCCAGGTAATTTTCTTGTAGCTCTACAATGAATAGTCTGGTGATGTTTCTATTAATGTAAAAGTTTGGTAGAGCCATCATTACTATGCTTGCATATTTCTTAAAGAAAACAAGAATGCAGACTGAAATTTGACAATGTATATTTTAGAAGCATATTTTTAGAGACCATACATTTTCATGCGTATTTTAAAACATTATTGGTCCTTAAATTATTATTCTAATTTCATTTCATATTATATTACAAGCTTAGATGAATCTAGAAGATTGATTCTCAATCAGGGATGATTTTGTCCCCAGCCCCAAGGAGACATTTGGCATTGTCTGGAGACATTTTTAATTATCATGACTGGGAAAGGTGGGGTTACTGGTGTCTAATGGATAAAGGAGAGGAACACTACAACATTTTACAGTGTATAGGACACCCTCAAACAGCAAAAAATTACCTAGTGCAAAATGTCAATAGTGACAAGGTTGAGAAACTCTGTCCTAGAAAGTAGAAATGGCTTGATTTTTGTGAATACTTCTGTATCTTAATGAAACTTGAGTAAATTAGTTATTTTACCAGACACATTATAAGATTGGTGGCTTTCTATAAAAAAATAACACAGTAATGGGAAAGTTCTATTCTAAGCAGAAATAGATTAGAGTTTCTATGGTGAACTAGTTCAGAATTACAGAGTTTCTGAAAGCTGTCGAGGGGGCTTGATCCATGATAAATGGAAAGGCTAACATAAACTCTACACCAATTTTACCCAAATATTTATATGTTGTTTTCTGTAAGCAAAAATATTTCACTAGCGGCGGGGCTCAGGATCACAAAGTAAAATAAATAAATAATTAAATAAATTAAATAAATAAATAAACAAATAAATAAAATAAGTCTAAAATTATATTCTTCCTTTTTTGTCGAGAGAATTATTTTTCACACTGATAGAAGTCTAAAGTGTTAACCTCCCAGGAAAACATTTTCAACATCAAACCTTAGATTTATCCTGTGATATGGTCATATTTTACAACTTTCATAATTTCAGTTTTCATTTCATAAGAGACTTTTCTCTGTTGAAATCTCCTCTTTGATCCCACAAGAAAGTCACGGTGCTAAGTTGTCTTTTAAAAGATATTTTTTCCAATAGATTGAGGACTTGTAAACACCTGAGAGTTGAATATGATAACAGATGGATAGGAGAACATGATGGAATTTAGGAGGGAAACATACTTCATTAATACCATGGGGACACTAGCCTAAGATTCACTGACCCAGTATATTCAATTTCCCTTCAGCTTTCCATAGTCTCTAGGTTGTAGATTATTTCACAATGTCAACTGCCTCGCTGGAATAAAGGGGCCGTTAAGAGCGAGATTTATCTTTCTATATGTTTTCTACCTTGAGTGGAAAAGTTTGAATGAGTTGGATGATTTCATCAAAAGAATAGGTGTTTATTTTTTATATCTAAGGCATTACTGGAATTTTTAGCATGATAAATTTTCAAAGTCTTAAATTTAATCTATTGTGAGTAAAATGTCATTAAAGGTTTTATATAAGTCAGATGCTGTTAATAAAGATTTGTTTTATGGTCATGTATGAAAAGATGGAAAGTTTATCCCATTGACATTTGAACTCAGTCATTTTTATAGGCATGGTGAGGAACTGAATACCGCCAGAAAATAAAAAAGACAGTTAAAATATTTATGTGCAGTTACTTCAGGGTCAAAAACAATTTGGTTGAAATTACAAATGTATTTTTAGTCACTAATTGTTTTCATATGTGTGAATGTCTGCATCTTAGGGATGGTTTTATAACATTTCAGGGTTTTTTTTTGGTGTGTGTGTGTGTCTCTTTTTCAAATATTTTCCTATCTAATTTTTAGTCAATTATTTTTGTTTTGCCTGTTTTCAGACACTTAAAATTTTGTCCTGCCTCTTAGAGAATTGTCTGAAAGCAGAAAGCCACCAATGATTGTTTTGAAATTGCCCAAATATATGTAGTTTCATGAAAATAAATGATTAAGAATTTAAATGCCATTTGAAAGAATTTTTACATTTTCTCAAGTATTTTTACTTTAAAAATATAGGTTATATTTGATCAATGCTTGTTGTATTGACTCTTTACTTATGTTTTCAGCATTTTATTTGCATTCTTATTCTATAAAAGCAGGATTTCCAGTGGAATTTTAAATATAATTTCTACCACTCAATGTAATTATATTGCTATAATGTAAAACAATTTCTCCTTTCAAGACTAAGGTTTTAGAAGAAATCATGTGAAATCTCAGTCACATTCAGTGACATGTTTAGACATAGAAAGTTGAACTAAGATGCTAAGAATGTGTAAGTTTTCAAAACGATCTCAGAGATAGCAAAAATTTCCCCCAGATTTAGACAAAAGAATGAAAATGCTTCAAGTTGCAAAAAAGTGACAAAACACCCCATATGTGCAAGTTTACAAATTATTAAAAATAAATGGCTAGAAATAAGCATTGCTGATCATTTTGTCTTTTTGATCAATGAGTTATTATGATCAAATTTGGAATCAACCAGTTCAACTATTTCAACTTAAATTGAGTAAAATAAGTCTATGTTTGCCAGTGTCAGCCCTGGAATTTCAAAGCCACTAGGAGAGAAAATTCTGTTTGTGGCAACTACTCATAAAAAATTCTCCTGAGGGAAATACCTTTTTCCCTTTATTCACTGAAGGATAGTTTGGGATTCCCTCAGAATTCTCAATTTAACAGTACTTCAGAAACGAAATATGTCTACCATATATTTTTGAGTGAATATAGCACTTTTTCAGAAAATTGTGGTTCGTAAGAGAAAACCACAACAACAATAACACATCTCCATGCCGTGATCCTCATTACTCACAATAGTGAATAGGAGTGGTACAAGTGTTTTATCAGCTCTCTGAGCATCCTTTAGCCCAGCCAAATTGACAAATGCAAGTATCCATCAATGGCATCATATAACAGGCTACTAGATGCAGTTTTGAGGAAAAATGATTTGCCTAATGGTTGAACCTTAAGAACAACACATGTAGTATGATAGTTAAAAAGTCTCAAAATCACAAATAAACAAGTGGAATGGCATATGCTGTTCTGAGAGAGGTAAATTTGATGTCATAGAAAATAAAATTACTTTTAATTATTATTTTAAGATTTTTAAAATTTATTTATTTTGAGATAGAGAGACAGATCACAAACAGAGAGGAAGGGTAGAGGGAGAAGCAGACTTCCCAATGAGTAGGGAGCCTGATGCAGGACTCAATCCTAGGGTCCTGGGATCATGACCTGGGCCAAAGAGCCACCCAGGCGCCCTACTTTTAATTATTTTTTACACATATTTCCTTCAGACTTTAAATAATTTAGATTTTTCAAAATTCTATGAAATGATCTTGAAATAAATAGGGGATCAAGTCCCGCATCTCCCTCTGCCTCTGCTGCTCCCCCTGCTTGCTCTCTCTCTGTTAAAAAAAAAAAAGAAAGAAAGAAAGAAACAGGGTAGTAAATATATTAGAATGTCCAAGAACATTATTAATGAAAGATCATTAAGACAAAATTGACTTACCAAATTTCACAATAAGTGATGAATTTCTAAGGTAATCAATATGGTATTGATTTAGGAGAAAAACAAATAAATGAGGGAAGCAGAATAAATTCTGCTTTCTGGATGCAGAAAGAGATTTTGGTACGTATGAAAAGTTAATATTTAATATAGCTGTTAATTTAATCTTATGGATTAGTTAATATGTGTTGCTGGAAAAACTGAAATCCATATGCAATTATTTAAAAGTCAACCTAATGTCAAGCCTTATACAGAATATAAATTTGCTGCCGATTAAATAATTAAATATGAAAACTCCTGAAATAATTTTGTGGCAGGAATGTTGAAGGTCTGTTTTTATTGAATGAGAACATATTTTATCAGAATCAATATTTTGGTGTCTTAATATAGATAGGCAAAGTAGAAAGAACTTGGTGTATGGTTAACACCACCTTGTTGAGGAAGGAAGAGGAGTGTCCTCCCCGATGGCAGGGCTAGAGACTAGAGTGTAAAGAGAAATGACCTAGAGGAAAGAGAGATGAAGAAGAACCTAACACACCCTACCTAGGGATGGTTGGGTATTGAGATAGGGAGATTGCAAAGGGCCACAGGAATACCTGCACAATTTTCCTATGTCCCTACTGACCACAATGTGGTGCAGGAGAGGAGAGCAGAAAGAGCAGAGGGAAGTGTCTACTCAGGCCAGCTCTCCTCCATTCTCTTCCTTATTAGTGGCCTGAAGACTACAAAAAGGCCCTGTGTGCTGTGAGGGACCTCCTAAACACAGCTGACTTGACTGGTGAGATACTGGGGAAGGCCCATCATCAAAGAACTGAAGGATCTTTTAACTGACTGCCACAGGAAGGATTTTTTTTCTTTTTTTAAAGATTCTATTTATTTGTCAGAGAGAGAGAGAGAGAGAGCATCAGCACAAGCAGGGGGAGCGGCAGGCAGTGGGAGAAAGCAGGCTTCCTGCTGAGGACCCTGGGATCATGACCTGAGCCAAAAGCAGATGCTTAACGACTGAGCCACCTGGGAGCCCCTGCAGGAAGGATCTTGAAGCCTGGGGTCTTAGTACTTGCAGCCGGACCTCAGGGGGTCTGCAGACCAGTGAGGGATGAGTAGTGCCAGGGCAGGGAGGCAGTAGAGCTCAGCTTCCTGGGGACTGTCACCCTGCCCTGAGAATAGACTGAAAGTTTCTTTTCCTGAAAACGCTCCAGGTCGACTTCAGTGAGGAGAAAGTTTGACCCACACAACCCTCTTTAAAGGCCAAACACAACTGGGTGTCAGGGCATCTTGCAGAGAGTGGCTGGACCCTCTTCTTGAAAAAATAAATAGTATTTCTCTGTCCTTGTAGACATCAGGAAGTGAGGAGGGTGTGGGAGTACCCCAGGGGACAGATTGCACAGAGAGAACACTGAACTGACTGAATAAAATAACTCAAAAAAATAACTCATTTAGACTGCAAAGAAAAGAGGGGGGGATAATGACATATTTAATTCTCTACACTTTTGTCTTTCCCTTCAATAAGTGGAAATGAGAGTGTGTGAGGAAGATTTTATTATAGATAAAATAAATTCTCTTAGAGATATTTTGTGTCCATGGATTCTACTCTGTAAATATTAATGTCATTAAATTTTACCAGTAAGGGGCACCTGAATGGTTCAGTTGGTTAAGCGTCTGCCTTTGGCTCAGGTCATGATCCCAGGGTCCTGGGATGGATGGAGCTCAGGTGAGTTCCCAGCTCATCAGGGAGTTTGCTTCTCCCTTTGCCCCTCCCAGTCTCTCTCTCTCAAATAAATAAATAAAATCTTTAAAAAAATAAAAAAAATAAAATTTACCACCTAATCATTACTGCTACTATTTCAGATTTTACTCTGTATGGAAAATGTAAACAGAAGCTATTAGGCATCAAAGAGATATGAAGACATCTTATATACCCCCAAAATGAATATTTAGTCCTAATCTCACTATCTGTATACATTTAACAACAGAAAATAGTTGTTTAATTGCTAATTTCTATTTTGTTGATATGAACTGCATCAACATGTTTGCCATCACTGTAAAATGAGAACATAAGCATAAAGAAAAATAAATGTTAATAATGAAAGGAAAGAAAAATTGGGTTTTCAGTGAAATTCAAAAAATGATATAAAATCATAGAGAAAACCTTCCTTGTCAAATTTATTGGATACTTTTTTTGCGCTTCTTTTCTTTCCTTGGTCTTTCACATTGCTGACCACTCTCTACAGTGTTTGTCTCTGTGTGTTTGGCAGGAGGTGGGGCAGAAGGGAGATGTCTCATGTCATTCTTTCTCTGATACTTCTCTGTTATTATTTTATTTTAATTCCAGTATGGTTAACATACAATATTATATTAGTTTCAGGTGTACAGTATAGTGATTCAGCACTACCATACAACACCTGGTTCTCATCACAAGTGCTCTCCTTAATCCCCACCATCTATTTCACCCAGGCCCCCGCCCACTTATTCTCTGATAACCCTCAGTTTGTTCTCTCGAGTTAGGAGTCTGTTTTTTGGTTTCTGTCTCTGTTTCTCTCTCTCTCTCTCTCCCCTACCCTCCCCCTCTCTCTCTCTTTTTCCTTTTTTTTTTTTTTTTTTTTTTGCTCTGTTACTTTTACATTTTTTTCTATTTCTGATTGATCTTTTCAGGTTGTTTTTCTCAAGGCCTCTATAAATCGAGAAATGTAGATGTATAATATTGTTAGAAAAAGATAAAGCTTGGAGAAGGGCATTTCATTTTTTAAGATAGAGTCCTGAGAATGTTTGCTTGCTCAGGAAGGCTGTTAGTAGAGTACAAATAATTGAAGAACCATGCAAGAAGAGGCAAAATTGGAAGAAAAAAAACCTCATTAAGGAAAAGATGGAAACACCTGGGCCTCAAATCCCAGGTAAAAGGAAAAGTCTGGAGGAGAGATTACCTACATTTTTCTCTAATCTGGGGTAAGAAATAAATCTAAATGCTATTAGGTAACATGCTTATGGGCATTTATGTGCCTAACTCACATTTAGCAAACACCCAGAGACGTTATTAAAAATGATTTGGTATTTTGGATTTTAGCTCAAATCTAGACCGTTTCTTGTGCCATAATAAAGAATTCATACATTTCATATAATTAAATAAAGAAAAGTATATTTCCACAAAAAACCAAAAGTAGGTGAATAGCAGCTCCTAAAAGTTTAATGGCTGAGGCGTGTGAGCCATTACCTAACCTTGACATTAATTTATTCCAGGTTCTGGTCCTTAATATCTATGTGCTAAAACAAGAGTAATTCCAGTCATCCTGAATACAACTTAGAGAAAGAAGTACATTATTTGACAAATCCCTATTTATTTATTTGTTTGTTTATTGCTTATACAAATTCTGTGGTGTAAGGATCATCATCTGATTTTAGAGATGATAAAATTGAGGAATAGTGAGATTAAGGAAGTTACCCAAAGTCACACATCTAGTATTTAATGGAAAAGAGATTCAATGACTGGGATTTTCCTAAATCCCAGTGTACTTTGGAATAGAGGCATACCTTATGTTAAACTGTATTTCACTTTGTTTATTGCTCTTTGTAGATATTGTGGTTTTTATGATGGAAGTTTCAAGGCTTCAGTTGGGGAGGAGGTCACTGCAGATGTGGTGGAAATGGCAAGAGAACTAGAATTAGAAGTTGAGCCCGAAGCTGTGACTGAATTGCTACAATCTCTGATAAAACATTAACGAACGAGAAGTTGCTTTCCACGGATGAGGAAAAAAAAAAAAAGTGGATTCGAGATGGACTGTACTCCTGGTGAAGATGCTGTGAAGATCGTTGAAATGACAACAAGGAATTTGGACTATTACACAAACTTAGTTGATAAAGTGGGGCTGAGATTAAGGGGACTGACAGTTTTGAAAGAAGTTCTACGTGGGTAAAAGGCTGTCAAACAGTATCGCATGCTACAGAGAAATCATTCATGAAAGGAAGAGTCAATCGGTAGAGCAAACTTCATTACTGTCTTATTTTGAGAAATTGCCCCAGCCACCCCAACCTTCAGCAACCACCAGCCTGATCAGTCAGTGGCCATCAACATCAAGGTAAGATCCTCCATCAGCAAAATAATTGCAACACACTTTAAAAATTAAATATAATATATATATTATCTTCATACTTTACTTAGTGCTTGAATAACAATAACAACAAAAAAGGCAAATAATACTCTAATGACTAATCAGTTTCCCCAAATAAGGATGTAGTTTTTTATTTAAGACATTTGAAAATATTGTTTCCATTCATTAGCATATTTATTCACTGACATTTTTTCCTAACCAGTTTCTTTATTCCTTTCACCTTTATGTTTGGCTATACAGTGTTAATAAGTGGGGAAATTTCCCTGTTATAACTGAGGACTGATGCCCATTCCATCCCTCTCTCCTTGGTTCAACAGATAAAATTTTGGGAAAACACCTACTCAGATCCAGGAGTAGGCCCTGATTAGTTTAGCCCAGTCATCACACCCATCTCCCTTGTCAGTGTTTGGCTCACTGGTCAGAAAAGTGTTAACTCTGCAGGACTGTTCTTATACCCTGAATATTCCAAAGAAAGGCCTTCAGTCAGCTCCTGGGAAATAACCTCTGAGCCCTTGGAATATTCTGCCTGGTAAGGTGGTTTGCCTGTAGTCTTGGGCCATGCTGTATGAACAGATAAGTATATCCTAACAATGTGATAGACCATGAATGCCTGTGATGGTGAGTGTAAGGGATAGAGTCCGAGGAGCTGAAGTCAGTTATCCAGGCACTGCACCTGTGACACCAAAGCTTGGATGAGCTCCCTGGTTTGGCAACATTTTGCATGTGTCATTGCACATTGTCTGGGAGAATTAAGTGCTTCCTCATAGGATTTCAATGGGAAGGGATAGCTGGAAGCTTGAGCCTGGTTTTGCCTGGACTATGCCCCATGAACCCTTTCTCTTTGCTGATTTTGATTTGTAATCCTTATCTGTAATACACTGTAATCGTGACTATAACAATTTCTGAGTTCTGTGAGTCCTTCTATGGAATGATCAAACCCAAGAGTGGTCTTGTGGACCGTCAACGCATTCATAAATCCAAATTAAGCTACTTTCATTGCAGTGGTTTCTCCTTAGAAATAAAATAGGCACAAAGCCTTAGTTGGCCCAATGAGAAAGACACACACACACACACACACACACACACACACACACACACACATACACATACACACACCCACCTTAATATCATATTACTGCTGGATTTTGTGTTATTTCCACATTGTTTCAGTTTTATTGTTTGTTCTTTCTTTATAGCCAGAAAGCATTTCAAGTGAAATAAAACAAGATATATTCTGTCCATAGAACATGTAGTTCCTTTTGAGTTCAATGTTATTTCAAATGAAGAACTTATATTACCTTTAGTATCAAAGATTTTACTAGAGTTTAAGAAGCTCTTTTTAAAATAACATGCTGGTAATTGATTGCCTCTTTAATTAGATAAATGTTTTGTGGCTGTTACAAAGAGTATCAAAATTATATATATATTTTGTACATATACTATATATTTATTTAAAAATGTTTATATATGCTATATAATCAGTCAAAATTATATTTATATATTATATATTGAGATACCATTATATATCATTATACATGTATGTATGTATGTATGTATGTATGTATCTATTTATCAATCTATATCCTTCCCAAATGCGGAATTGTGGCATTGGGAAGGTATCTTCTAAATAATAAAAAGCTGCAGATCCTTGCTTCAGCTATAACAAATTTGAAATAAAAAAGTAATTATTGCTTATTAATGAAATTAACCCTGTAATTTGCATTCCCATTGCCAACAATAGTAGGAAAAACAATGTATTACTTCTGCAAACAATCCTTTGTGGTTTCAATAAATGATCAAAATAATTCAAGAGGGTAAATTTAGAAGAATGTCGGAAGGAACATTTTACATGAATACAGTGTATTTAATATTTTGTATAAAAAAACACATTTTATCATTAGCAAAACTTTAATTTTCTTTGGGCTGGGAAAAATAGAATGAACCAAATGTTCATTCCCCTGTACCAGCAAAGGAAATAATTCCATATGTATATATATATACTGAACTATTCTTTTATTTAAAAATGTTTTCTTTTTATCTTTAATACTGCATTTTTAAAGGCAACCCCAAAAGACATGTATTAACTTGCTGGTAATTATTTGTATATTACATCATGTAAAGTGTAATGTATTGCGACACTTTAAAGTGTTATATTGGATAGTAAATTAAAGTGGACAGATTCCAAAAGAATATTTTATTAAATTTTCTTGCTAATGTATTACTTTGACATGAAGAGTTTAAAGTTAATGAAGCTTGGCCTTTAGATAAGCCAGCTAAATCAAAAATGTTCCCCTCTATTGTATATTTTCTTCTTTTTCTCTCCTCCTTCTCTTCTCCCTTTTCCTTCACCTTCCTTTCTCTTCTTCTTTTTTTGTACTTGCATTTAAATACACTGCATCCTAGAGCCTATCTACAGAGCCAAAGCAAAAATTTAGTTATAAGATTTATATCTTAATTGCTAAGATTTCCCAAAGGCTCATTTAATTTTTTTTAAAGATTTTATTTATTTATTTGAGATAGAGTGATCAAGAGCAAAAGAGTGAGTGAGAGAGAGAGAGCACAAGCAGGGGGAGAAGCCTCGGGAGAGGGAGAAACAGGCTCTCACTGAGCAGGGAGCCCGATGTGGGGCTCCATCCCAGGACCCTGGGATCATGACCTGAGCTGAAGGCAGATGCTTAACCAACTGAGCCACACAGGGGCCCCCAGGCTCATTTAATATTAACTTCAGAAGGACTTTACAGTCAACAGTTTCTTAATGTCATTTTGAAGTTGAAGAAGATACTGTTTTATTATTGCCTGGTAGAATAGACCCTATTAAAATACATTCCCTGTTTAGAAAGGAAAGTTTATCCTATTTTAAAAAAGACAATATACATCAGTGGAAGAAACATTTATAAAGCAAGCTAAAATATGAATATAGGGTCAAAGGAACTTGATTCTACTCTGGATTCTTTAGTAAGTTGTTTATTTGGTTATCAGCATATTTAAGTCTACAAAACAAAGACATTGAATAAAGAAAGAATATATGTGAGGTTTCCTACAGGTATGTGATTGCATTTTTCTGACATTATCTAAAAACAATGAAAAGGATACAAACTCATAGGGAGTGGTGACAGACTCTTTTCTTGACCAAACTTAGTGATGTTCCTCACAACACTCTTTTCAACTAGGAACTTGAAAGGTCATAAAATATCCCAAAGCATCTTCTGAATATATTTTGTCCCATGCTTTCATTAACTTATATATTCAAAATTTACTATATAATTTTTGGTGTTCAAACTTTTGAAATGAAGTCATCCATGTGAAGTCTACAGGCTAAATTGTTGTCTTTATTTCAATTTAACATATAATTATACTTTTCTAACCATATCACAAATTGAAAACTGCTATATGAACAATCTTGGGTTTTTTGACGATCACTGATATTGATGTCATAACCCAATCCTGAATCCAGCAGATAGTATTTTACATCATTACACCATATAGAAAATATTATAGTCCAATGAATAATCAACTATTTTGGTTAAAGACCTCTATTTAAGAAAATATAAAATAATTCAAAATCTTGTCCCTCAGCAGCTTTATAATTTTTTGATAATTATTAACATGACTCTCTTCCCATTCAATTTAAGGCTTATTAGGTCAATTGTCTTCATTTTCTGTCTTAAAATTCCATCAGGTGTTTTCCAGGAACAAAACTGATACCACAGATTTCTTATCAGCTATTAAATATTTCTTCAAAGGATAGCAACTGCTAGTCACTGTGAAGCCTGGCAGATTTAGATAACATGGTAACTGAAAAACAATCATCATATTCCATTATTTGTCCTTGATGGTAACTATGGCTCTGCTTTGAATAAAAGTCCTACACAAGAATTTCATTTTGGGGATGCCTGGGTGTCCCAGTATGTTAATTGGCTGCCATCTGCTTAGGTCATGATCTCAGGGTCCTGGGATCTAACTCCGCATCAGGCTCTCTGCTCAGCCGGGAGACTGCTTCTCCCCCTTCTGCCTCTCACCCTCACCCCACCCTGCTTATGCTCTCTCTCTCTCAAATAATAAATAAATAACGGGTGCCTTGGTGGCTCAGTCTGTTAAGCGTCTGCCTTAGGCTTAGGCCATGGTCTCAGGTTCCTGGGATCGAGACCTTTCAGGTGCTCTGCTCAGCAAGGAGCCTGCTTCTCCCTCCCCCTCTGCTTGCCTGTCTGCCTACTTGTGATCTCTCTCTCTCTGTCAAATAAATAAATAAAATCTTTTACAAAAATAATAAATAAAAATCTCAAAAAAAAATCATTTTCTATGAAGCATTCATTGATAGTGATAGGATACCCACTAATGGGTATCCTATAATATAATATAAAATTAAAACCTGTGAAACATTTTCTGAAACCATGACATAATTGTACAGATATCTGTTAAGTAAATGTCACTGCTTTGCAGTCAGTTTGCCTTGGATCTAATCAGTGGAATCATTGAATATTTGAAGTGGTGTGAGAATGTTTATCTTTGCTTTGTATTTTCCATTCCAAATTACTTTTCTTGGTACAAATGTATTTTTTTAAATGCCCTTCAAGTAAGACTTAACTCTGTATGGAAAGAAAGAAAGAGAGAGACTATAAGAATTTATTCAATTACTTATTTATATCAAAGGCCCCTCCCCACCAGCCCTCACTCAGAAGAACAGCATGCATTGCAGGCATTTTCATATTATATTTTTTTAACAGAAAGCTTTTATTTTTCTTTGATTCAGAAGAACAGAGTTCTTTCTGCTTTATGTAAATTTATTTAAACTGAAGAACAATCTATGCTTAAGATGTCTAGTGTATTATACTAATGTCCGTAAAGTAATTAAAGTAGTATAAATTTTAATGGTTTAAAATTGTCCTAGCATTACACTACATATTTAATGGTTTTTATTTTTAGTCTAGAAAAAAAAACCTACCAAAAAATTTAGAAACATTTTAAACAATCCTCAAATCTACAAAATTGTGGACAATTGTTTAAAGAATATAATACTGACTGGTTTTCAGAACAGAGGTCTTAAACAGTGTTCAAGCTGCAGCATAATATTTCATCATAAATATTTACTGATAATTTAAAAAGAGTTACATTGTACTTAGTGCTAGGTTTTAGATTATTATACGGATGTCCTTTACTTAAACTGAGTTGGGAGTCTCAAAAGATATAATTTATAAATCCACCCTATGATAGATTTGCAAGAACTAAAACAAGATAAAGACCAAATTTTGATCAGAAAAAAAATTTTGAAGTAAAAACTTTCCTTTTACACTGTGTTGGAAATAAAGCTTCTAAAATAGACCTTGATCATTCTTTAATCACATCAGCAATGTAGAGACTCTGTTTAAAGCCAAAGGATGCCTTGTACTTCTCCAGGCAAAGAACAAATTGAACTCTACATCAGGTCTCTAACAGATGGATGAGGGCTATCATACATTATGCCAGAATCAATGCCATTTGGCTCTGTCACTTTCCAAGCAATAAATATAAATTTCTTATACCAGCGATGTTTTATCTAGGATATTTATTCTTTCAGTTTTAAGTGGATACCAACCTATTAAATACTTATTTTACAGGATGCCTGGGTGGCTCAGTTGTTAAGCGTCTGCCTTCGGCTCAGGTCATGATCCCAGGGTCCTGGGATCCAGCCCCGCATTGGGCTCCCTGCTCAGTGGGAAGCCTTCTTCTCCCTCTCCCACTCCCCCTGCCTGTGTTCCTGCTCTCACTATCTCTGTCTCTGTCAAATAAATAAATAAAATCTTTAAAAAAAATAAATATTTATTTTACAATTTATAAAATAGGTTGTTTGAAAGAACCAAAAAACGAGAAAACCAAAAACACGTGGCCTCCAGCAACAATATATTCACATTATATTATATTGTACTCAGAAATAATACAGTCTTGTTTAGGTTTCATCAGGGAGTCAACCTAGATTGCTGCAGTAAAGATTCATAAGAAAGTATCTGTATAATGACATCTGGAAATGCTCCAGATGAAATCTTTTCTAATACACAATCCATCTGGTACTTGCCTGGAAGGAAATCTTCAAAGAGAACCAGAATATAGCTCAAATGTTCTCTCAAGTGACACCCAACGGGGTCTACAAACTCATTTGCTCTATCTCTGCTTCAGTGAATCCTGTATTCAAATCAGTATCTATCGACATAACGTTACTTTTTCTTTCTTTCAGCAGAGATGTTCTATTTATGGTATTTTAGTCTATAACCTCATCCATTTGTCTATTAAGTTTTAGCTTCTATTCTTTATTGGATGATAATAAACTATTTCTTTGTAGTAAATACACAGGGAGAAATGTTTGCTCTAAGGAAAAAGGAGAGTTCTCCAACATTTTTTTATTTTTATTATTTTTATTTTTTTAAAAGATTTTTATTTATTTATTTGAAAGAGAGACAATGAGAGATAGAGAACATGAGAGGGAAGAGGGTCAGAGGGAGAAGCAGACTCCCTGCCGAGCAGGGAGCCCGATGTGGGACTGGATCCTGGGACTCCAGGATCATGACCTGAGCTGAAGGCAGTCCCTTAACCAACTGAGCCACCCAGGCACCCTCCAACAATTTTTTAAACTTTAATTTCGTAGTGTGATTGTTTTGAGATGACGAAACTGATAATAGCATCCCCTGCCTTGCTCTTCCTCTCTCTTTGCCACCTAACTGAATTATTCCAAGGATGGGATATGATGGTACTAGGAGATCTCTGTTTCCTTTTCCTATTTCCGAAAGCCATGAAATCTATCACATGATTTTTAACCCACTTACACTTAACTTCATGTAATAGCCCTCTAAAACTTATATAATTTGGAAGCTTAAACCTAAAAATCTTATACCACAAACACTCTTGAAAACAGTGCAAAGAGTAACACCATTTGGGCTTCTGACAATCATAAATTTATACAAAACTATTGTCACCATATTTGGGGTCATAAATATGGATAACACATTTCCCTTAATAATAAGTTACTTACTGAGCACTCATAAGGTAAGTATTTTCTAAACTCCTGATGTGGATTATCTCTTTAATAATATCAAAGCAATTTGAGGCTAGTACTGTTATTCTCAATCTACATATAATAAAGTGGAAGCACTAGGGTTTTATAATCTGACTAAACCCATATCCATATAACCAACAGATTGTGGAATTGAAATCCAATCTGAAAAGTGAGTTAAATAATCATGGAAAACCTCCCCTAGGATTAAAAAAATTCTATCTCAGAGTATTAATATTACTGTGAATTAATGAATCAAATCATTAAATATCTGCAACCAAAAGAGATTTTATAAAGCATATACTTTGCTCTGCTCAGATGTTGGAATGCCCTCAATAATTGCTTCACATTTTAATGTTTTTAGTTCTCTAAAGTCCATATTCATATAGTACTTCTATTTAATCTGTATCCATTTCCTTTTTATATATTTATATGTGAATACCATTTTAATTTGAAGTTACTCAATATTTACTTTCTTTACTGAAATCTGTTTCAGAGACAGAACACTGCAGTCTCTGCTTTTCAACTCCTGCCTTTGAAATAATTAATTTCTGTGATGACAAAGAACACTTATATGCCTAAGAAGAAAATGTCAAGATTCTCTTTCATTGTCAAAAGTGTCTGAAATTGTTGAACTTCAGTCTAGAATCTTGACTTAATATAAGTGTGTTTTCTAAGATATCCTCATTAGATTTCTGGGCTGACCATAACCCTATAGGCTTGCTGCACTGTCTTTCTGCTCCATTCACTACATGAGTAAGCATGGGCAATGATGCCTGCATATGATACTCACAAGGACAGAAAGCTGGGGAGGAATTTGAGCCATTTTCCCCACATAAGAAAGAAAATAGCTGGGGAGTAATAAAATAATTATGTAGGAACTAAGATTGCCTCTAAGGATTGTACTTGATGGACAGTACTAAAAAAGATAAAATTATATTAGCATTAAGAAATTTTTCTTGGTAAATAAGTTAAGTCCCACCTTGAGTTAAAGAGAGAAATTTTTTTTAACCATGATTTTGTACACACACACACACACACACACACACTCCTTGCAATAAAGAGTGCAATTACTTCATATTACAAGGGATGTTATACACTTGAAGCTAATGAAACGTTGTGTGCCAATTATACTTCAATAAAAAAGAATGCATTCTTATTATAAGGGATAAATTGTAACGGATTTCTGAATACATCAGGTGAGTATTACTGAAGGAGATACTGTAAGTGATCAATTCTAAGACTCAGAAATCTCTGTCTAAAAGAAAAAAAAGCAGATTAAATATGTTTAGGTGCTTTAAGCTTGCTCTATAACTATCTCTTTAAAGAAAATTTCATTTGGATTCTGTCATTTTGTAATTTAGGGCAATTTGCAATCAGGTAACCAGGGTGAACTTTGTTTATTCCAATGGTGATAGAGATTCTGACCTCAACTATTTATTCTGAGGAGAAACATATATCTTTATAGCAGTACCTAATTAAATTAGTTTGAACTTTTAATGTCAACTAAAGTGGCATCTTCTAATTAGCTTACAATAAGACAATATAGACTTAGTTTTTATAGGATATTTTTTTCTTTGGATGCTCTTCCTAATTCATCCATTGTTTCCCATGTTTTCAAATGACCATTTATGAGGTTTTATTACAGCCCATGTTCTTAAAAAGTTGTCTGAAAGGCAGTAGAAAATTCTGATTATAAACATTATTACTTCTAAAAGTGTGTGTGTGTGTGTGTGTGTCTGTGTGTGTGTGTGTGTGTACAGGGGAAGCAGGGTTAGAAGCAATGATCTTATTTAGTTTGATGCAAAGAACATTTCAGCTATTCATATTTCTACAAGTTATATCAGTGAGTTCAAGTTTAAGATTATAATATGTAGGCACACATACAAAGTGCTGGAACAAATATAAAAATTTTGACTGTTCTCTCTCTTTGTCTTCAAATCCACAGTTTATTCATTTGATAGATGGGACACTTCTTTTTAAATTTACCTGTATGTGGGGTCGGACACCTTTCTAGATTTATAACAAAGATCTAAAGATTTCACTAGACACATCCAAAATCCAGCATTAATGATATGTGGAGGCCAATAAAAAAGTAAAAAGAAAAAAGAAAGAAAGGCTTTAGTAGTAAATGTATATTCCTAGAATTACTGAGAAAATAGATAGGTTCTCCAGAAAAATCTGGGATATATCTGCACTGGTCACTTTATTTATTTTATTTATTTTGTCTCTTTAATGTTAACACTGCTTTAAAACTGGAGCTTATCTAGAGGATTATGTAATATTTGAAAAAAATGTTGAATAATCTAGAACAGCATTCAAACCTGAATTTATCAAGAGGAAGATGAAAGACTTGGAAAGTGTATTGAAGAATCTGAACTTTTAATATCAATAGGAAAAAAAAATTAGTGGGCACATGATATTAGGGAGGCAGATTTCAATTTTCAGAAGAAAACTCTAATAATTAAAACTATTCAAATAGGCTACCATTCAAATAGGCTACATTGTGGGCGCCTGGGTGGCTCAGTTGGTTAAGCGACTGCCTTCGGCTCAGATCATGATCATGGAGTCCCGGGATCGAGTCCCACATTGGGCTCTCTGCTCGGCAGAGAGTCTGCTTCTCCCTCTGACCCTCCCCCCTCTCATGTGCTCTCTCTCTCTCATTCTCTCTGTCTCAAATAAATAAAATCTTAAAAAAAAAATAAAATCTAAAAAAAACACAAATAGGCTACATTGTAGGAAGAAAGTGTCTTAAATTGTAATTCTTTATAGTTTCAATGTCTTTTTACATTAACTATTTCATTGCACTCTTAAAACTTTATTGAAGCAATACAAAGCAGAATTTTTTATTATTTCACAGATGAGAAAACTGAGGACAAGAAAGTTCAGTGAAGCCATTACAGACTTGCAGATGATATATTTGATGAAGGGCTAATATTCAAAATATATAAAGAACTCATACCAACTCAACTCAATACCAGACAAACAATCCAATTAAAAAATGGATAGAGGAGCTAACTAGGCATTTTCCCAAGGAAGACAAATAGTTGACCAACAAACATATGAAAAGATGCTCAACATCACTAATCACCAAGGAAATGCAAATCAAAACTATAGTGAGATATCACCTCATACTTGTCAGAATGACTATTACCAAAGGGCAAGAAATAGCAAGTATTGGTGATGATGTGGAAAAAAAGAACCCTTATGCACTGTTGGTAAGAATGTAAATTGGTGCATGGTCACTATGGAAAACAGTATGGAGATTTCTGAAAAAAAATTTTTAACCCACAGTAAAATATTGCTTTCTGGAGTAGAGTTCAGTGATTTATCACTTACATACAATGCCCAGTGCTCATCACAAGTGCCCTCCTTAATACTCCTCACCCATCTAGACCATCCCCCACCTACTTTCCTCCATCAACCCTCAGTTTGTTCTCTATCATTAAGTGTCGCTTATGGCTTGTTTCCCTCTCTTCCTTTTTTCTTCCTCTTTCCCATATGTTAACTGTTTTCTTTCTTAAATTTTACATATGAGTGAGATCATATAGTATTTGTCTTTCTTTGTCCGACTTATTTCACTTTTCATAATACACTGTACCTCCATCCATATCATTGTCAATGGCAAGATTTCATTTTTGATGGCTGAATATTATTCCACTCTCTCTATATATATATACATACATATATATACACATACATATGTATATATACATACACACATTTATACATTTAATTTATATGTGTGTATATATGTGTGTGTGTATATATATATATGACCTATATATATATATATATATATATATATATATATATATGACCTATATATCACATCTTTATCCATTCATCAGTCAATGGACATTTGGGCTTTCTCCATAGTTTGGCTATTGTTGATAATGCTGCTATAAACATCAGGGTGCATGTACTGCTTTGTATTTGTATTTTCGTATCCTTTGAATAAATAGCTAGTAGTACAATTGCTGAATCATATGGTAGTTCTATTTTTAGCTTTTTGAGGAGAAGTTTCCTGAAAAAATTGAAAATAGAACTATCATATGATCCAGCAATTTCACTTCTGGGTATTTGTCCAAAGAAAATGAAAACACTTATTCCAAAAGAGATATACACTCTTATGATCATTGCAGTGTTATTGACAATAGCCAGTGTATGAAAGTACCACAAGTGTCCTTCAGTAGATGAATGGATAAAGAAGATGTGGCATGTATACATGATGGAACAGCACTTGGCCATAAAAAATAAAATCTTGCCATTTTTTGACAAAATGGATGGACCTAAAGGGTATTATGCTAAGTAAAATATGTCAGACAAAGAGAAATACCATATGATTTTATACCCCAAAGATACAAATATAGAGATCCGAAGGGGTACATGCACCCCGATGTTTATATCAGCAATGTCCACAAGAGCCAAACTGTGGAAAGAGCCAAGATGTCCATCGACAGATGAATGGATAAAGAAGATGTGGTATATATATATATACAATGGACTATTATGCAGCCATCAAAAGGAATGAGATCTTGACATTTGCAACGATGTGGATGGAACTGGAGGGTATTATGCTGAGCGAAATAAGTCAATCAGAGAAAGACATGTATCATATATGATACATGACCTCACTGATATGAGGAATTCTTAATCTCAGGAAACAAACTGAGGGTTGCTGGAGTGGTGGGGGTAGGATGGATGGGGTGGCTGGGTGATGGACATTGGGGAGGGTATGTACTATGGTGAGCGCTGTGAATTGTGCAAGATCATTGAATCACAGATCTGTACCTCTGAAACAAATAATACAATGTATGTTAAAAAGAAAAAAGAAGAAGATAACAGGAGGGGAAGTATGAAGGGGGGGAAATCAGAGGGGGAGACGAGCCATGAGAGACAATGGAATCTGAAAAACAAACTGAGGGTTCTAGAGGGGAGGGGGTGAGGGGATGGGTTAGCCTGGTGATGGGTATTAAAGAGGGCACAATCTGCGTGGAGCACTGGGTTTTATACGCAATGAATCATGGAACACTACATCAAAAACAAATGATGTAATGTATGATGATTAACATAACAATAAAAAATTTAAAAAAATACGTGGAATTTTAAAAACAAACCAAATGAAAAAACAAAACAGAAACAGACTCATAAATGCAGAGAACAAACTGGGAATTCCCAGAGGGAAGAGATGTGGGGGAGTGGGTGACACAGGTGAAGGGGATTAAGGAGAACAAACTTCCAGTTATAAAATAATTAAGTCACAGAGATGTAAAATACCACATAGGGAATATAGTCAATAATAATGTAATGGTGACAGATGATAACTAGACTTATTATGGTGAAAATTTTGTAGGAAAAAAAGTAAATTTTGCTATGATCCTACAATATAACACTACATAGTAGTGAGGATTAAATGGACAAATACTACATACAACAATATGGCTGAATCACAAAAATAAGTTGAATAAAAGAAGCCAGACATAAAAGGTACACACTGTGATTTTCTTTATATAAAATCAAGAACAGGCAAAACTAGTCTGTGCTACTAGGACTCTTGAGGGGATTAGTGACTGGGAAGGAGCACAAGGCTGGCTTTGGACATGCTAGTAATGTTCTGTTCTTGATCTGGGTGTTGCTTAGACAAATGTGTTTCTTTTTTGAACATTCAATAAGATATATACTTTTCATTGTGCGCTTTCCTGTATGTATACTGTACATCAGTTTGGGTCTCTTAAAGGTAGCATTCCCTCAAAAAACAAAAACAGAAACAAAAACAAAAAACAAAAGCAAGTGAACAAAGTCATTCCAGGCTCAAATCTCAAATACTGATTTTATCATTCTAATCCATGTTTTCTATTCACTACAACACAGTGATCTTGAGTGGATACACTGGCTCATGCAATATGGCATAAGTTTTTGAGCCCATAACTGAACCCAAGAAGCAATAGAGTGGATTGAATGAGAACACAAACTATGAAGCTGGATGGTGTCAGTACAAATTGCAGCTCTACGAGTTACTGGCATTGTTCTCATTTGTAAAATGGTGTTAGTAAATTTTTATGCCTTAAAAGATTGGTTGTGAAAGTTTAGCAAGTTAAGGTATGGAAAATAATCATTATCATCTTGTGTGATGTAAGGTACTAGATACTTGTTAGTTTCCTTATATAGCATCCAAAATGTTACTTTGGAAGACAAATTTACATACCGTAGGAGGAATTCTACAAATACAGGAATTTAGAGAGAGGGTAGTGATTTGAAAATGGTGAGCTCTTGAGTTCTTCTTTTTCTGTGATAGTCTATGTACAGTATTATATTGTAGGTGTCAAATAGAAGTTGTCTCCCACACTAGATGTGCCCTTGATTTTTTTCTTTACCCATACAATTCAATCCCAAAGATTTCCAAACTAGGTCTGAAGTGGAAGAAATTGTGGGGGGAGGGGCAGCGTGTGAGGGGAGCTGATATGTATGCTTTGGAATGCTAGCACAGGCCTTAGTAGAGAAGAATATTTAAAAATCTTATTTAGTAATTATCTATATAACGTGTGCTTACAGAAAGCATTTTCCTGAAATGTTCAGTTTTGCTTTTAATATTTCCAGATTTGCGGTCTATTAAGGTAATGAAAATAACCCATATTTGCTTTATTGTTCACAGAACTGGAACTCTCAGATAAATAACCAAATTTGCATATTTGAATTGTATACATATATTTTACTTATTTGTTTGTTTGTTTATTTTTAGAGAGGGAGACAGGTGAAGGGGCAGAGAGAGAGAGAATCTTAAGCAGGCTCCAGCCTAGCACAGAGACTGAGGTGGGGCTTGATCCCAGGACGCTGAGACCATGACCTGGGCCAAAATGAAGAGTTAGATGCTCAACCAACTGAGCCACTCAGGCACTCCTGAATTGTATACTTTAAACCAACATGATGTGAATGCTTCTTTTCCTATAGTGATGGAGCAAGAGGAAGGTATAAGTTAATCACAACATAAATTGAGAAGGAATATCAATTTGTCAGGATGCGATGAACTGTAAAAAGATGGATGCACTATATGTGTAATGCTATCTTCTTTGTTTTCAAGTGCATAAACTTTGTGATAGATCCTTAGTTTTATCTGGGCTACAAATTTATTTATCCAACAATATTATTAGGAAATGATTAGACTGAATAGAATACTTTCATCCAGTATAAGCTAGGACCCACAGACCATTTCCATATTTGCACTTTGAAATGTGTGTAGGTTTTGAAATGGGTTTAGTTTTTCTGTTGAACAAGGAAAGTAAGGTTTTAACCAACAGAAAAAAATTCCCATAAAATAATGACAATGGATGGATATATTGTACCCAATATGGGCTCTCCTATTAGAGATGGGTCTAAATAATCTAAAAACTACAAACTGGAAGTCCATCAAGATGAATCAAGCAAAAAAAAAAAAAAGGTGGAAAACCTGTGAGGACAGCACAGAAACTTCAATGTGGACAAAAAAAGTAAATGAGATTGATTTAATAACCACTTTCGTAGAGGAGATAAAATTTCTTCTCTACCCTCCTAGGGTCTCCTGCAGGAATTGACATAAAACAGATTAAGAGAAGAAAAACATACAAATTTCTAGGAAATTTTACATGTAAGTGAGAGCTTTCACAAGAAAATTGAAGACCCCCAAAGAAGCAGTTAGAACTGATCACTTACATAGTAAGTTGGACAAAGAGTAGTGGTGAATTGTGAAAACATGTCAGACATGGGGATTTGAGCTAGGGAAGTCAATGGAGGAAAAAGAACTAAGAAGATAAGGGTGGTTTAGCAGGTTGTTTGTTGGATCCCTCTCAGCCTTGACTCCCCATCTCTAGTTCTAAGAATGCCTCCCTTCCTTTCTTCTTGTACAAGGAGGGTACCTTTCATGTGGGAGTTTTATCTCTTGCTTTCAAGAATGAAAAAAAAAAAAAAAGATCCAAGTGTCCCTCCTGCATCTGCTATTTCTTAAGTGCCTTTAACTCAAAATATTCAACATGTAAAAGTGGCATATTTTGGGGTAACATGCTCTAAACTTTTACATTTTCTGTAGAAAACAATGAAAGTGCTATCCAGGATGAAACCCATCATGTTAATAATAGCTATTAATTACAAAGAGTACTTTAGTTGCAATATATTATGGTGATTAAGCAATAGAAAGAATAATGGCAGAATGATGAAATGATGTATTTTTTTCAAATTGATAATACATTTTCATAACTTATTATAAATATTATTTTGTTGACAAGTCAAGAGACTGGAATATGGTCACTAGCACAAACAATGAAGATAAAATTAGGCTTGCTTTATATTTTTTAAGGTTTCATTTATTTATTTGAGAGAGAGAAAGCATAAGCAGGCAAAAGGGCAGAGGGAGAGGGAGAAGCAGGCCCCCTTCTGAGCAGAGAGCCCAACACAGGGCTCTCTCCCAGGACCCTGAGATCATGACCTGAGCCAAAAGCAGACACTTAACCGACTGAGCCACCCAGATGCCTGCCCCAAATTAAGCTTGATTTCTATGAGAATTAAAATGTGCTAATTTTTTTTGTTCATTTTGCACTTGCAAAATATGACAAAATTCATCAAGGATGATTAAATGTACAGTGATGAACAACTTCTGGAAGAAAAGTGGTCTTAAAAATGTTGACTTGGCAAAATATTCTGATATTTGGCATTTGGATGGCTGTTTAGTTTTTCACTGCTCATTCAGAAATGTGTATAAAACATTGGTAAGAAAAAAATTAGTAAGAAATTTATCGTTATAAAAATTAGAGCTTACCTATATGGCAGTATTTTGTTTTTCTGGTAATTACAGCAAATTTGAGTCAAATCTTAAAAATAGCAACTTGTGGATATGCATTAGTTAGTTTTGGCTGTTTTTAAAAACAATCTATTTTACTTATATTTCCTGTGCCAGAGGAAATGCTTGGAAATACAAATAATAGAAGTGAGATGGCTTCTCTTTGCCATAAATGAAGCTTCTGGTTTTAGACCCTCACCATATGAAGTCTCTTCCATCATGCCCAGGACAACTGAATACAGCTGTAGTGAGAATTCACCTTTAGTTAGAGCCAATGCTGATCCTTCAGATTCTGCTGCTGTTTTTCAGAATGCAGTTCATGCTGTTGGCCTCATATAGGGAAACAAATGCAGGGTTAAGAAGGGGATTTTGGAAACATGTGAACAGCTATACCACCTATAGCACTTCTGCTGTTGAGAAGTTGGATCTTTGAGATCTGCTGTAGATGAGATGACAGAGCAATAATCTGTGGTAAGTGGAAATACAAAGAAATTAGCCATGATGATGGAATGCCTGGGTGGCTCAGTCGTTAAGCATCTGCCTTCGGCTCAGGTCATGATCCCAGGGTCCCGGGATCGAATCTTGCATCGGGCTCCCTAATCAGCAGGAAGCCTGCTTCTCCCTCTCCCACTCCCCCTGCTTGTGTTCCCTCTCTCGCTATGTCTCTCTCTGTCAAATAAATAAATAAAATCTTTAAAAAAATGAGCCATGATGGACCAAGAATGAAGAAACTATTCAAAAGCACTCATCTAAAAAACAAAACAAAGCCCAAAAGCACTCATCTGATCCACAATCCTTTTCTCTAAGGAGGCAGTTATGATCCTTGTTAAAATACATGGCTTATTTTCTTTTCTATGTAAATACTTTTTCAAACAATCCTATTTAAAAGTAGTTTATATAGATATTCCCACAGATGTTAAATTGATAATCTGATGTGATTTTTTTTATCATGTCCCTGTTCCCTATTGCTTGACCCTTGTTTGTGATTATTTTCTTTGTAGTATATTATTATTAGTAGTAGTATTTATTAGTATTATTTTTCCCTGCTAAAGAATTAGCATCCAAGAACTATCACTGAGTTTTTCTCCCAAATTACCCTAAGATGACTTTTCTATTCTTAGAAACGTCCAAGAAAGGGATTCTACAATCGTATCTGATAACGTACGTATCCATAAAGTTTTTTGCATTCATGAACTACTTCCTCATATCAAATCTAAATTACTCCTGTTCCAAGTTATACCCATTTCCTGTGGGTCACTGGAGGTAGATGTAATAGATGGTTGACATTTTCTACGTACTGGCATTAAGCATAAAACTTGTTAGTTATGTAATTGTGACAAATGGAGCAGAATCTTGAAAGAAAAAAAGAAAGTTCATTGATATTCTTCAGGTTAATACCAAGTGAATTCAGAAAGATTCAAAAGAATTTTCTGAAATGATATCCCCAACTTTAGTAAACTATTACAACTCTTATTGTCAGAAAATTATGATCAATGTACTCAATAGAACATGAGTGGGTAATAGAGCTCATGGCACTATCCAGACTTCTTGTATTTTTAAGGACTAGAATTTTAGTTTATTTCTCTTTTAATTCATTGACTGGGTAATCTTCTCTCCATTCAAAATGCAAATCAGGAGGAAATTACTTAGATTGTTACTTACACTTGTTATGAATTTTGAATGGCAGAACTTACAGATAATAAATACAGTAACTAGAATTAATTGAAACCATTTTGAGTTTATTCAATAAACATGTATAGAATTTGCCAAATTTCTGTGCATAAATATAAGTTGTGGAAGTGTCCCTCCCTGAATCATTCCCCAAATGTTGTGGAGCAGGTAGTATTTTTGTCCTATTTTATCTTTCAAGAAAATGAAAAGAGAAGACCATTTGAAGAAGCTATGTCATAATGACTTAACATATTTCCAGCAACTAAAAGGAATGAAAAAGTTCTCTACACACATCTATAGACTTTTGAATATATCTTATAGGTTTGGATTGAAAATTTATGGGTGATTTAAATATACAAAAATAAAATTAAGAAGGAAAATATAATTCCCCAAGATTGAAAAAGTACAAATAAATAAGTGTAGTAAAATAACCAAATCAAAAATAATTATTTCAAGTGATTTTAAACACTGAATGCTAACTGTACATTTTTTGGAAGATATAGTCTGAGGATAAATAGATCTGCAATAAACACTTAAAACTGTGTTCAGTGGTTTAATTAGCTAAGTAATACAGGTATCATTTTGGAATTCTGAGCATATTTCAGAAAATAATGAAAGTATTTAATCTTTATTTTTTTATTTTTTAAAAGATTTTTTTAATTTATTTGACAGAGAGAGAGAGAGAGCACGAGAGCAGGAACACAAACAGGGGGAGTGGAAGAGGGAGAAACAGGCTTCCTGCCTAGCAGGGAGCCCGATATGGGACTCGATCCCAGGACCCTGGGATCATGACCTGAGCTGAAGGCAGACACTTAACGACTGAGCCACCCAGGCACCCTAAAGTATTTAATCTTTAGCAACCAAAGTATGCAGTGTGATAGAATTAATACAAACATTTACAATTTTACAACATTTAATATAAATTGGGAATATTTGTTTTTAAAAAATACTTTTTTTTTTTTTTTTTTTTTGCTTTGTTAGCTGAGTTAGTCTAGATGTCAATTCAATCCAGTAGCAGTAGACAAAACTAGCATTTGAATTGTGGTATCTAAATTCTATTCCAGGTCTGAGGAGGAAAAATATGGAAGACCTTGGGACTCTTCTTTGCCAAAAAACAATGAAGATATCAGAAATTAATGAACATTACTGGACTTATACCAAAGGAAGCAAGAACCTACATTGAGGTCTCCAGTTCCAAAAGTGAGTCAATTAAGTATAAAAAAGAATTGTAACTATAATGAATAGACTTACATTGAATATTTAAAAATTTGTGAGTTTAAAATAATAGTCCTATATAAAAAGAGGAAGCCACAACAGCTATAGGGCATTTAAGCCATTTAACTAAAGCATGGATATTTTATTCTGAAAATAAGCTATTTAAGGGGAAAAACTAGACTATGTCTAATTCAATCCTACACTTCTTATGTAAATTTCATTTTAGCTTTGAGGGTAATAGGTTCTTCTTTATATAGTTTTCCATTAAATAAAAGAAGAAAAATGATGGAAATGAAAAAAGAACTAAGCATTTTGCAGGTTTTATTTTTTTAATAATTGTTCAGACAAATATTCTCAACGGATGAAATAATGAGATGACTCGTTAATGGGGATTCTACAATGGCCATATGAAGGGTCACAAGATGAACCTCTTGATAAAACTCAGTATGGTTATAAAAATCTAAACGTTAACTGTCACATGAATATGCTGAATAACTTCTTAAATTTGCTTATCCTTGAATTTTTACTTTTATAACTTAGTCATTTACCTCTAATATTGTTGTGCAATTAAATACAAGTTATTATCTCTGAATTAATAGATGTCATAGAGTCAAAGTTCAAGGTAAAATTAAATGCTGAGTCCTTAACTGAAGTGAGTCCAGGAGAGAACATATGGTAACCATTTCATTGCTCTGAGGCAGTATATTTGTTCATGCATACTAGTAATCTTTGGATATGTTGCCCTACATTATTCTTTTTTCTTTTTTTAATTTTATTTCATTATGTTATGTTAATCACCATACACTACATCATTAGTTTTTGATGTAGTGTTCCATGATTTGTTGTTTCCATATAACACCCAGGGCTCAATTCAATATGTACCCTTTTTAATACCCGTCACCAGGCTAACCCATCCCCCACCCTCCTCCCCCCTAGAACCCTCAGTTTGTTTCTCAGAGTCTATAGTCTCTCATGGTTCCTCTTCTCCTCCAATTTCCCTCCCTTCATTTTTCCCTTTCTAATCCTTTTTTTTTAATCATTTAATGTATTATTTGTTTCAGAAGTACAGGTCTGTGATTCATCATTCTTAAACAATTCACAGTGCTCACCATAACACATAACCTCCACAATGTCTATCACCCAGCCACCCCATGCCTCCCAACCCCCATCACACCAGCAAACCTCAGTTTGTTTCCTGAGGTTAAGAATTCCTCATATCAGTGAGATCATATGATACATGTCTTTCTCTGATTAACTTATTTTGCTTAGCATAAAACCTTCTAGGTCTATCCATGTCATTGCAATGGCAAGATATCATTTTTTGATGGCTCTATAATATTCCATTATATATATATACCAAACTTCTTTATCCATTCATCTGTTCATGGACATCTTGGCTCTTTTCATAGTTTGGCTATTGTGGACATTGCTGCTATAAACATTGGGGTGCACATACCCCTTCGGATCACTACATTTTTATCATTGGAGTAAATACCCAGTAGTGCAATTGCTGGGTGGTACAGTAGCTCTATTTTCAACTTTTTGAGGAAATTCCACACTGTTTTCCAGAGGGGCTACACCAGCTTGCATTCCCACCAACAGTGTAGGAGGGTTCCCCTTTCTCCACATCCCCACCAATATCTGTCATTTCCTGACTTCTTAATTTTAGCCATTCTGACTGGTGTGAGGTGGTATTTCATTGGGGTTTTGATTTGGATTTCCCTGATGCCAAGTGATGTTGAGCACTTTTTCACGTGTCTGTTGGCCATTTGGATGTCTTTTTTGGAAAAATGTCTGTTCATGTCTTCTGCCCATTCTTGATTGTATTATTTGTTCTTTGGGTGTTGAGTTTGATAAGTTCTTTATAGATTTTGGATATTAGCCCTTTATCTGATATGTCATTTGCAAATATCTTCTCCCATTCTGTTGGTTGTCTTTTGGTTTATTGACTGTTTCCTTTGCTGTGCAAAAAAATTTTATCTTGAGGAAGTCCCAATAGTTCATTTTTCCCCTTGCTTCTCTTGCCTTTGGTGATATTTCTAGGAAGAAGTTGCTGTGGCTGAAGTCGAAGAGTTTGCTGCCTGTGTTCTCCTCTAGGATTTTGATGGACTCTTGTCTCACATTTAGGTCTTTCAATCATTTTTGAGTCTATTTTTGTGTGTGGCATAAGGAAATTATCCAGTTTCCTCCTTCTGCATGTGGCTGTCCAATTTCCCAACACCATTTGTTGAAGAGACTGTCTTTTTTTCCATTGGACATTCTTCCCTGCTTTGTCGAAGATTAGTTGACCATAGAGTTGAGGGTCCATTTCTGGGCTCTCTATTCTGTTCCATTGATCTATGTGTCTGTTTTTGTGTCAGTTCCACACTGTCTTGATGATTACAGCTTTGTAATAGAGCTTGAAGTCTGGAATTGTGAGGCCACCAGCTTTGCTTTTCTTTTGCAACATTCCTTTGGCTATTCGGGGTCTTTTCTGGTTCCATACAAATGTTAGGATTATTTGTTCCATTTCTTTGAAAAAAGTGGATGGTATTTTGATGGAGATTGTATTAAATGTGTAGATTGCTCTAGGTAGCATTGACATCTTCACAATATTTGTTCTTCCAATCCATGAGCATGGAATATTTTTCCATTTTTTTGTGTCTTCCTCAATTACTTTCATGAGTATTTTATAGTTGTCTGAGTACAGATTCTTTGCCTCTTTGGTTAGATTTATTCCTAGGTATCTTATGGTTTTGGGTGCAATTGTAAATGGGATCGACTCCTTAATTTTTCTTTCTTCTGTCTTGTTGTTGGTGTATAGAAATGCCACTGATATTTGTGCATTGATTTTATATCCTGCCACTTTACTGAATTCCTGTATGAGTTCTAGCAGTTTTGGAGTGGGGTCTTTTGAGCTTTCCACATAAAGTATCACATCATCTCTAAAGAGTGAGAGTTTGACTTCTTTGCCAATTCAGATACCTTTTGTTTCTTTTTGTTGTCTGATTGCTGTGGCTAGGACTTCTAATACTATGTTGAATAGCAGTGGTGATAGTGGACATCCCTGCTGTGTTCCTGACCTTAGGGGGAAAGATTGCAGTTTTTCTCCATTGAGAATGATATTCGCTGTAGGTTTTTCATAGATGGCTTTTATGATATTGAGGTATGTACCCTCGGGTGAACATGGATGCAAATATTCTCACCAATACTAGCCAATAGGATCCAACAGTACATTAAAAGGATTATTCACCACTACCAAGTGGGATTTATTCCTGGGCTGCAAGGTTGGTTCAACATCCACAAATCACTCAACGTGATACAATACATTAATAAAAGAAAGAACAAGAACCATATGATCCTCTCAATAGATGCAGAAAAAGCATTTGACAAAGTACAGCATCCTTTCTTGATTAAAGCCCTACATTAGTTTTTAATCCCTTTCCTTGCCTTAAAATATTTTTGGCACAATTCTTTAAGTAAGAACTTAATCTTCAGAGGAGGAGTAAGATTGTGGAGGAGTAGGAGACCTAAATTTCATCTGGTCCCAGAAATTCAGATAGATAGGGATCAAACCATTCTGCACACCTATGAACTCAACAGGAGACCGAAGAAAAGAATAGCAGCAACTCTCTGAGCAGAAATGTGACCACTTTCTGGAAGAGTCATATTCTATCCCTTCATTGTAGTTAACCTTATTTTTGCTATATAGATAAGTTGTTCTCTCTTTAAAATTTTGGGATACAGTTTCTTCTAACAGACCAAAATATACCCTAAATCTCTAGTGTATGGCTTTGTTCTATTCTCCTGCCTGATCACATTCTCTCCCCTTTATTTTTTTTTTAATTTCTCTTCTTTCTCTTTTCAACCAACTTCTTACCTTATCATTTCCTTTTATAAAATCTTCTAAAATTTTCATCTTTACAATCATATTCCATCCCTTCATTGTATTTATCCTTATTTTTGTACATATATAAGTCTTTCTTTCTTTAAAATTTTGTTTTAAAATTGTTTAAATGTTAAATTTAAATGTTAAAATTTTGTTAGTTTCTTCAAACAGACCAAAATATACCCAAAATCTAGTGTGTGGCAATGATCTATTCACCAGCCTGATTATATTTGATCATATTCTTTCTTTTTCATTTTCTTTTTTTTTCTTTTTTCTTTCTTTCCCTTTCTTTTCCCCCAATTTCAGGTCTCTTCTGATTTGTTTAGTGTGTATTTTTCTGGGGTTGTTATTACTTTATTAGCATTTTGTTGTGTCATTCATCTGTTCTCTGGACAAAATGACAAGACAGAAAAACTAACCTCAAAACAAAGACCAGAGGCAGTACCGACTGCCAGGGACCTAATCAATACGGACATTAGTAAGATGTCAGAACTAGAGTTCAGAATGATGATTATAAAGATACTAGTGGGGCTTGAAAAAAGCATGGAAGATACTAGAGAAACCCTTTTGGGAGAAATCAAAGAACTGAAATCTAACTGAGTCGAAATCAAAAAGGCTATTAACGAGGTGCAATAAAAAATGGAGGCTCTAGCTGGTAGGATAAATGAAACAGAAGAGAGAATTAGTGATATAGAAGACTGAATGATGGAAAATAAAGAAGCTGAGAAAAAGAGAGATAGACAATTACTGGATCACGAGGGCAGAATTTGAGAGATAAGTAATACCATAAGATGAAACAATATTAGAATAATTGGGATCCCAGAAGAAGAAGAAAGAGAGAGGGGTTGAATGTATATTGGAGCAAATTACAGCAGAGAACTTCTCTAATTTGGGGAAGGAAATAGGCATAAAATTCCAGGTGGCACAGAGAACTGCTCCTCAAAATAAATAAAAATAGTTCAACACTCTGACATCTAATAGTAAAACTAACAAGTCTCAGAGACAAAGAGAAAATCCTGAAAGCAGCTCAGGAGAAGAGATCTGTAACCTACAATGGTAGAAACATTAGATTGGCAACAGACCTATCCACAGAGACCTGGCAGGCCAGAAAGGACTGGCATGATATATTTAGAGCACTAAATGAGAAAAATATGCAGCTAAGAATACTATATCCAACTAGGCTTTCACTGAAGATAGGAGGATGCATAAAAAGCTTCTAGGACAAACAAAAACTAAAAGATTTGCAAACACGAAACCAGCCCTATAAGAAATATTGAAAGGGGTCCTCTAAGTAAAGAGAGAGCCTAAAAGCAATGTAGACCAGAAAGGAACACAGGCAATATACAGTAACACTCACCTTACAGGCAATACAATAGCACTAAATTCATATTTTTCAATAGTTACCCTGAATGTAAATGGGCCAAATGCCCCCATCAAAAGACACAGGCTATCAGATTGGATTAAAAAACAAGACCCATCAATATGCTGTCTGCAAGAGACTCATTTTAGACCCAAAGACACCTCCAGATTGAAAGGGAGGGGGTGGAAAACAATTTACCATGGTAATGGACACCAAAAGAAAGCTGGGGTGGCAATCCTTATATCAGACAAATTAGATTTTAAACCAAAGAGTATAATAAGAGATGAGGAAGGACACTATATCCTACTTAAAGGGTTTATCCAACAAGAAGATCTAACAATTGTAAATATCTATGTCCCTAACATGGGAGCAGCCAGTTATGTAAGCCAATAAATAACAAAAGCAAAGAAACACATTGACAACAATACAATAATAGTGGGGGACTTTAACACCCCCTCACTGAAAAGGACAGTACATCTAAGCAAAAGATCAACAAGGAAATAAAGACTTTAAATGACACACTGGACCAAATGGACTTCGCAGATATATTCAGAACATTACATCCCAAAGCAAGACAGTATGGTACTGACACAAAAACAGACACATAGATCAATGGAACAGAATAGAGAGCCCAGAAATGGACCCTCAACTCTATGGTCAACTCATCTTTGACAAAGCAGGAAAGAATGTCCAATGGAAAAAAGACAGTCTCTTCAACAAATGGTGTTGGGAAAATTGGACAGCCACATGCAGAAGGATGAAACTGGAAAATTTCCTTCCACCACACACAAAAATAGACTCAAAATGGGTGAAAGACCTAAATGTGAGACAAAGTCCTTCAAAATCCTAGAGGAGAACACAGGCAGCAAACTCTTCGACTTCAGCCACAGCAACTTCTTTGTAGAAATATCACCAAAGGCAAGAGAAGCAAGGGCAAAAATGAACTATTGGGACTTCATTAAGATAAAAAGCTTTTGCACAGCAAAAAAAAACAGTCAACAAAACCAAAAGACAACCAACAGAATGGGAGAAGATGTTTGCAAATGACATATCAGATAAAGGGCTAGTATTCAAAATCTATAAAGAACTCATCAAACTTATCAAACTCAACACCCAAAGAATAAAAGAAATGGGCAGAAGGCATGAACAGACATTTTTCCAAAAAAGACATCCAAATGGCCAACAGACAAGTGAAAAAGTGCTCAACATCGCTTGGCATCAGGGAAATCCAAATCAAAACCCCAATGAGATACCACCTCACACCAGTCAGAATGGCTAAAATTAACAAGTCAGGAAACGACAGATGTTGGCGAGGATGTGGAGAAAGGGGAACCCTCCTACACTGTTGGTTGGAATGCAAGCTGGTGTAGCCATTCTGGAATATAGTGTGGAATTTCCACGAAAAGTTGAAAATAGAGCTACCGTACAACCCAGCAATTGCACTACTGGGTATTTACCCCGAAGATACAAATGTAGCGATCCAAAGGAGTATGTGCACCCCAATGTTTACAGCAGCAGTGTCCACAATAGCCAAACTATGGAAAGAGCCAAGATGTCCATGAACAGATGAATGGATAAAGAAGTTTCATATATATATATACACAATGGAATATTATACAGCCATCAGAAAAATGATATCTTGCCATTTGTAATGATGTGGATGGAACTAGAGAGTTTTATTCTAAGCAAAATAAGTCAATCAGAGAAAGACATGTATCATATGATCTCATTGATATGAGGAATTCTTAACCTCAGGAAACAAACTGAGGGTTGCTGGAGTGGTGGGGGTTGGGAGGGATGGGATTGCTGGGTGATAGACGTTGGGGATGTTATGTGGTATGGTGAGCACTGGGGATTGTGTAAGACTGATGAATCACAGACCTGTACCTCTGAAACGAATAATACATTATATGTTAAAAAAAAAAAAAAAGATAGTAGGAAGGGAAAAATGAAGGGGGGGAATCGGAGGGGAAGATGGACCATGAGAGACAATGGACTCTGAGAAACAAACTGAGGGTTCTAGAGGGGAGGGAGTGGGGGATGGGTTAGCCTGGTGATGGGTATTAAAGAGGGCATGTACTGCATGGAACACTGGGTGTTATACGCAAACAATGAATAATGGAACACTACATCAAAAACTAATGATGCAATGTATGGTGATTAAGCATAACAAAATTAAATTAAATTAAAAAAACAAGTTTATCTTCACAAGCTTACTTTATTTCTATTTAACGTTTAAAATAAGATCATCCTAGATGATAAATGAAACATCGAAAAATGATTTACTATTTTCAGAAATTGCTCCTTCCCCTTCCCATTTGCCACACAAATGTCACAGAGGTTTGAGAATAGGAGGGCCACATGCCAGCACCATCAACTATTTCATAGCTATAGTCTCTAAAGCTAAGTCAAATTTACTCTGACTTTGTGAGACAGCTACAGAAAAGACACTTTTCAAGAAGCACTTTTATTTTAGATGAATTCATAAATTTTTCATTTATGAAAGTGGTCATCCATTTGTATGCAAATAGTGTCTTCCTTTGATGTCTTACTTTCTGAGGGCAAAAAAGGATATGTTTTGTTATAGGCATTTCATTTTCATACGGAACCAGATAATAATATACTATATTACTCTTAAAGAATCCTTCTAGTTGGAGTAAGATTAAAGTTAACCACCTTGTAATCCTGCTCCCTCATATGCTACTGTGGTGTGTAAAAGCATATTAAAAAAAATTCTTACCAAGAAAGTTAATTTGAAATTTGTATAGGAGTTTTTGTTTTTAGAGGCAGAAAGGCTAAAATTTTGGGTAACATCTATTAATAGAGAAGATATTTAATGTGGAATATTTATGTTTCTAGATGTTATGCTAAGTGGTAAAGTTTATTTCACACATTGAGGAAAGGAATAGATTTGGAACAATTTACATGATACATACATACAAAAATACACAGATGCATATACATTCATTACAGTTTGTGGTAGACAAGTTAAAATAAATCTAATTGAATTTCCTCATATAAATATATTTGCATTGCTCACAATTTATATTTATCTAAACACACACAAAAACATTTATGTTTATGTATATATTCATATACATATATATAAGATAAAAGTGAAATCTAGAGGAAGTTAATGAAATTAACATGAAAAGTATATTCCTGTAGGCAGTGAAGATAATACTTTATTTCAATCTGATGTCATCACAAATACTTATGGAGATATCAAAGAAGAAAATGTATTTCAGGAAAATTAAACAGAAGAAAGACAGTGGGATAATCTGTCTTGAAAAGAGTAATTTTTCAGTTATTATTTAATACTTATACTGATATGGAGAAAAAATTGAGACAAAGTGGTGAAAGATGTGTATGTGTATCTATATATCTATATTTTTTGACAGCCATTAGAATTGTAGAACATGTCTTTCTCTTCCATAACCTGCCTTTCTAATTTGAGTTTTTCCTTATAAATCTTTGAAATAAGCATCTGCCTTTATCCAACCAATAATGACATGGGTGCATTTTTACACCGGGTTGCTGGAAATACACACAACTGGTTCAAATAGCAAAAGCCCATAGTTATTTAGAAGTGGGAAAATGAGGGAAATCATCAGACACCAGAAATGACTAGCACTATATGCAAAAAGAAGTAAATAACTGCTGAAGTCAGAATTAAACGTGCAGTCATCAGTGCATTCCAGTGGGCTAGATTTGGTATCTATTGGACAACACATGTGCTCGTTCATGTTGATGATAAGAGACAAAAATATCTGTGGTTCATGTAGAGTCTGTTTCCATGCAAGTGGAAAGTGAAATTACAGATACTTAGAATAAAGCTAGGACCAAAGTAGGTGTGCAGTATCAGTGGATATACAAGAAACAATCCCAACTGAAACATAGAGTGGCCTGATTTCTTGCCTTAACTTTAGTTCTGCCCTGAGCAGGAATAAGCAAATGTATCACATGAGACTCTCTACCACAATTTGCCATGAGTTTTGAATTGATTCACATTATCTCAGCATAAATTTATATCCTCAGAAACCTAGAAAAAAACAAGCTCAAAACAACAGTTCCTGGATAAATGTGCTCTAAACCCAGGCTTCCAGAAATTTCCAAATATCATTTGGTCACAAGAAAACACAGCAGAACATAATTTACCATGAGAATGAAATAACAGTTAAATAAATCAGACATAAATTATGGCAATATTAGAAATATAGTGTACATTGCATATAATATTTATACTGTATTTGTTAAAATTATAAGAATATAACATTTATGACTAAAGAGCAGGAGGCTATCAAAATTGACAAGGCAGTTTTGGAAAGTACTAAATAGATCTACTAAAATTAAATATATGTACATCTCCATATTAAAAATTATTAGATGATATTTACATCAAATTATATTCAGCCAAAGAAGGAGCTAATTTACATAAATTTAACTTTATGTAAATTGCCTACAACATATCTCAGAGAGCCAAAGAAATGAAGACTATGAAAGAAAGATTGAGACTTTAAAAATAGAAAAAAAGGGTCTAACGTGCTTTGAATCAGGTTTCCTAAGAGTATAATGAAATATGTAAAAGCAGCAAAAGCTTAGAATTATCTACAATAGTAAAAGACACCAATTCATAAATTAAAAACTTCTCTACAAATTTTTATCCTAGAATGGTAAACACAATGAAATTATATTTCCAAAATAAGTATAAATATAACATCTTGAAACAAATATAAACTGAGTTTATGACCAACTTTGCCTGGAGTAATTTCCACAAAATACAATTTGAGGAAAAGAAAAAATAAATATTAGATCAGAGATGATTCTTAAAAACTGACTGAAAATTCATGCTGAGTGAAAAAAATTCTTAAGAAAAAAACTTATGCTATATATTTTTTTCATTTATATAAAGTTCTAGAAGAGTCAAAATTAACTTATGATGAAAAAGTACAGTTTTAACCCCTGATGGTTGGGAACATGGATTGACTGAAGGAGTTTGAAGGGATTTGGGGGATGATGCTCTATCTCTTCCTAGGTGTTTGGGTTACACATGTGTATGCATTTATCAAAATACATTGAATGACAAAGTTAATTTGTGCATTTCATTGTATATAAACTTAACCTCAAACAAAGTATAAACACATAGTGAAATCTAATTAATGATGTGTATGCTCTAGTATTTAGGGTTGAAATATAATGATATCTGCAACTTACTTTTAAGGGTATAAAAAGAAGATGCATGGATGAATGGATAATGAATATACAGCTATTTATGTGTTAAATCAAATATAATGATTACTATATAGGTGTTCACTGTGTATCCTTTGACTTTTTCAACATATTCTGGGTGGGAAACCAAATAATCTACCTTAGGAATCAAATTTGTCAGTGTTAGCTATTGCAGTGAAGAGATTTTCCCAAATACCAAAAGTATGTGGAATGTTGTAAATGTTTACATTTAAACATTTTGTAGGCTGTGTAATTAGATGTTTTAAAAATTACATCAATATTCACATAAGCAGAAAAAGAAAACATGCTTTTTTTTCAAATGGAGTAACAAGTTAATTTAAAGATATTAATTTTACATAAATTTTACTCAAGTGAAATTTCTCTTTCTTTCTTTCTTTTGAGAGGAAGAGGGGGAGGAGGGGCAGAGGGAGAGGGAGAGAGAGAGAGAGAGAATCTTTTTTTTTAAAGACTTATTTATTTATTTGAGAGAGAATCTTAAGCAGGTTTAAGGCTGAATGAGAATCCTGACTCGGGGCTCCATCTCACGACTCTGAAATCATGACCTGAGCCAAAATCAAGAGTCCGACACTTAACCTACTGAGTCACTCAGGTGCCTCTCAAGTGAAATTCCTGAAATACCTCTGACTTACTAGGAATTTAAACCCAAACTAATAGCCTTCCCCAACCCAATGATTATCATTTCACATATAAAAAATATATTGACAACTAGGAAATTAAAGAGAACATTAGAAAATATTTTTTAAGTGAGATTACCAACATGAAAAACTTAATGTGAGTTGGATATATAATGATTAATCAGGGCTACTATTTTTAGCATATTACTATATACCCTTCACCATTCAACTCTGAGTAATATTGTATTTGTTTATTTAATAATATTCATTGAGCACCTATTTTATGCACTATGATTCTATTTTAATACCACTCCGTTAAGAATTACCTCGAGGTATAGTAAAGTATAAGAAGATAAAATCAGAAACCTATCACACACACGCATACACACACACACAAAATGAGACTTTATTTCCAAGAGAATAAATACAAATGACAAAAGTAAAATATGAAAAGAACAGTAGTGACTTTCAGGTAATAGAGAGAATTTTGACTGCTAAATAGGACTTCAAAATATTTGAAGGATTAAAGCTTCATGTAGTCATAATTCATTAAATCTCCTTTGGTGTCTGAGCAATAAGGAAAAATATACATTAAGTATTAAACCCTTGAAGATGGCAACAGGATATCAGAGTACGTAAGGAGAGAAAGTAAGAGGATTTCTGTCCCTCTGGGTATAATGCAGTCTACCTTGTTTGAAAAATTGGAAAAAATTACCATCAAAGATACTAAAATATAAAGATTTTCCTTTAAAATATTTTAATAACAAAATAAGATTAACAGTGATACACGAATAATAATATAAACCTAACAATCATAAAGTAATATTCAGCATAATTTTATATAACACACTACATGATTTGACTAATGATATCTTATTTGATTGTAAGATACCATTGGCTCACTTTTCTGCAAATATTTTTATTAGTTTGTCAGAGCTTTTACTTTTAACAATTTCATTTTTAGTCAATATAATTGAAAATGACACCACGTTCTCTTGTCAAATGCAAAATTGCAAATGATTTTTGGTACTTTTTCATTCTGAGTAGGATCTTTCTGCTTAGCAACTGCTACTGGAGTTGTTAAGAGACTTTATAGGCTGTGACAACACTAGGGATATATTCTGATACTTTTTGAAATGTATATTTTAGTGCATGTAGAGCTGATGATTCTAGTGAGCTAATTTCTCCAAAAGGATAGAATTCTTTGTACAAATTCAGCTTCACGTAAGTGTGAATTTAATTTTAAATATAAATTTATAAAATGACATTTTTATATTTATTTTGACATTTCTTGTAACTTGCAGAAATCATAAAAGAAACCAAGAGTGGCTTTATGATTGGCATTTAATTCACAATGCATCTTTATTCATTCTATTGCTGTATCTTCAGAAATTACAAAAAAATTCTAAATTTTTTCATTTAGTGTTGATTCATTTAAAGCTTCATATAAGTATTATCTTCTGTCAAAGATCATTTTAAATATTTGTTTTGCAATATTCTAGCAGTTTTTAAAACCAGAAGTTCTAAACTATTTAAAGAATTCTAATAACTCCATAATGTGCTTTTTTTTGGTAATAATCATGTGTACATTTTTATTTTGTAATAATTTGCTGACAAAGTTCATTGCCTGGTATAGCACTGGTATGTCCTATATAGATGCTCAGGCCAAAATGTAAATATTTGTGCAGATGATTTAGGGATGGGTTCCAGAAAGGGACATGCAAGCTAGTCTTTTACTGTGAGTCACTATTTCCAAACAGGACACTCGTCTCCAGGGTCCATGGCCAGTGCCACCAAACTGTTGGCTTCTGTTGCTTCGATGTCTCCATCAGTGTGGGAACAGACCATGGCCTAGGCGACCTGTTCAGAGCCCCCACAACATAATGGAACCCTCCTAGGCATGATTATACGTGCCAGGTGGCCAGGTCAACTGCTGGTGTACATGATGCCTTCTGTCCATTGCGTCTGCAGGCCTGGGTCTGAATGAACATTGCTACTAGGTAGATCTTCTGTGTTCAATGAGGGCTTATTCATACCATCAACTTTACTTAAAAAATGCCAGTTTAAAGGTAAAATTATTAAGAATTTCAAGGCAGCCACTACAGAGCTTTAAACCAAGCATGGGTGTCATTTTGAGAACGAGACTTGGTGCAACCATAGATGGATCCAAGCCCTGAATGGGTTGGTGTTCCTGTGACCTCAGTCCCTTTTGTGTGCTCCCTCTTACATAGTCCCAGCCCCCTCCTGGCTCTGTTAACACTTGTTCCTTGCTTAGTTGTCAAAACTCTCTGTGCTCCCAAATTCCTAGGTTTTCATAAGCTGTTACTTCTATAAATAATCGTCTTAATTTTGAATGTGCCCTCTCTACTTTGCTAATGCAAATGTGCAATAAGAAAACCCCTTTTTGGTGAGAACATCTCAAAGCTAATACTTGTAGCATGCTCTTTGGAAAAATTTGGTCGAAGTAATGGGTTGTCATTTGTTCTGTAACCTTTCTCCTAGCCTCAGGTTGGTTAAGGATTTAACTCTTGGTCAACTCTCTCTAGAATCTTAATTCACAGCATTTTTGGAGAACAAGAGAAATGAAGATTTTGCTGAAGACTGTTTTCTGGAACAAACTGCTATACTACATTGTCGAGGTTGTTATCAAATAATGAGTAACTGATGATATGTAGCTATATCAGAAATTGGAAGCTATTCCTATATCTCTGAGCAAGCTTTATGACTACCTCTATTTCAAATGAGAACAGATGTTTTAAGCTTCCAGGAAGATGGCATAAATGTATTTATTTTGATTCTTCCCACTAAATAAAACTAAATAGACCCATATATACAGAGAACAAATTGATGGTTGCCAGAGAGTGGGTGAAATAAAAGAAGGGATTAAGGGGTACAAACTTCCAGTTGTAAAATAAGTAAGTCACAGGGGTGAAAAGTACAGCGTGGAGATATAGTGATAGTTGTAATAACTATTTATAATAGTTGTAATAACTTTGTATAGTGACATACAAATGGTAACCAAATTTATTGTAGCAAGCATTTTGCAATATATATAATTATTGAATCACTATATTTACACCTGAAACTATATAATATTGTATGACAACTATACTTCAATTAAAAAAAAACAAAAAGCCTTGAACATTCTGCAAAAAAATAAACATAAGGAGACTCTGAAAGGTAGAGAGAAGAAGGCAGACAGGTTCACACCTTGAGACCCAATGAACAAAATAATGGTGAGTTCCCAGGGTTTTCTTTTGGTCTCACATCTCCCAGTCTTGGAAATGAAGTTAGCAACCCTGAGACGTCAAGAGATACAGACAAAAAAAGCCCTGAACAAAAACCTAGTCTGTCTAGCCAAAGAACCAGAAAAGGGGCTCTAGAAAGATATAAAACTTTTATACAATAATTGCTGTAATCCTATCAGACAGACAGACACACACAAACACACACACACACACACACACACACACACACACACACACACACTTTGCCTTCACTTCCCTAGACTTCCCCTAAACTTCTACATTCTCCTGGCTGTACACAGGCATCCCAACTCCCCAGGAGGGATGGCATCAGAGAGGCTGAATAAGGATTTTCATTCCCATCAGGCAATGTAAGAGATCCTTGCCTCCACACAGTGTCAGTGGAGACCATACAGGGAAAAGGAACAAGGCATTTCTATTCCTCTCATCCCCGGCTATCAGTGAGGCCTAGTTGGGAGCTGCAGTTCCACTTCTGCCTGGTAATAACAATGACACCTTCCTTCCTTTGGAAAGTTACAGAAGCTAAGTGCAGATCCTATACCTGGATTCCTAAGCCACTTTAAAGCGAAGCGGTAGCACTCTTCTTTCCTGACTAGAGCAGTACCCAGAAGCCAATTAAAACAGAAGGTTTGGATATGATACAGTCTCACAACCTAATAACAAAATGTTCATGGTTTAAAAAAAAATATTTATTATACTAAGAACCAGGAAAAACTCAAGTTGAATGAAAAAGATGGCCAGTAAATACCAATGCTGAGATGACAGAGGTATTAGAATTACCTGATAAAATTTTAAAGCAGCTGTTATTAAAAATGCATCAAGAGCAATTATAAACATGCTTGAGATAAATGAAAAAAAACAGAAAACCTCAGAAAAGAAATAAAAAAACTTATCAAAGAAATAAAATATATAAAAAGGAAAAAATAGAAATTTTAAAACTAAAAATATACAACTGAAATAGAAAAAAAAAAAACACTGAATGAGTTCAACAGTAGAATGGAAGAACAGAGGAAAGAATAAAAAAACTGGAAGAAAGAACAGTATGAATTGAATAAACTGAACAACAGAGAGAAAATAAGCTGAGGGAGATAAGGGATAAACATGGCCTCAGAGCCCCTGTGGGCTATTATGAAAATTGAAAATTCATGTCACCAGAGTCCTGGAAGAAGGGGAGTAAGAAGTTAGAAATGAAAAAGTATTTCAAGAAATAATAATGGAAATTTTTCACAAGTTTGCAAAATAAATAAATAAATAAATAAATAAACCTAGAGATTCAAGCCAAGTGAACCCGAAACCTTATAAACCCTAAGGAATTTATGCCAAGACACATCATGGTTAAACTTCTGAAAAATAAGACGAAGAAATTTTTTTAAGTTTTAATTTTAATTTAAGTTAGTGAACATACAATGTTATATTCGTTTCAGGTGCACCATATATGGTTCAGCACTTCCATACATCACCCAGTGCGGTGCTCATCACAAGGGCCCTCCTTAGTCCCCATCACCTATCCCCCTACCCTCCTGCTTTTGGTAACCATCAATTTGTTCTCTATAATTAAGAGTCTGTTTCTTGTTTCTCTCTCTCTCTTTTTTTTCTCTGTTACTTTTAAAAGTTTTCTTTCTGATTGATACTTTCAGGTTATTTTTCCTGAGGCCTCCATAAAAAGTTGTTATGGCAGATGTCAAAGAAATGACTGCCTGTGTTCTCTTCTAGGATTTTTATGGTTTCAGGTCTCATATTTAGGTCTTTAATCCATTCTGAATTTGCTTTTGTATACGTGGACCAGTTTCTTTCTTCTGCATGGGGCTGTCCAGTTTTCCCAACACCATTTGTTAAAGAGACTGTCTTCTTCCCATTGGTTATTCTTTCCTACTTTGTCGAAGATTAATTGACCATATAATTGTGGGTTCATTTCTGGGCTTTCTATTCTGTTCATTTGATCTATGTGTCTATTTTTGTGCCAGTACCATAATGTTTTGATTACTACAGTTTTGTAATATAACTTGAAATCTGGACTTGTGATACCTCCAGCTTTGCTTTTCTTTTTCAAGATTGCTTTGGCTATTCAAGGTCTTTTGTGGTTCCATACAAATTTTAGGATTTTTTTGCTCTAGCTCTGTGAGAAATGCTGATGGTATTTTGATAGGGATTGCATCAAATGTGTAGATTGCTTTAGGTGGTATAGATAGTTTTAACAATATTTATTCTTCCAATCCATGACCATGGAATGTCTTTCCATTCCATTGTGTCATCTTCAATGTCTTTCATCAGTGTTTTGTAGTTTTCAGAGTGCAGGTCTCCCACCTCTTTGGTTAGGTTTATTCCTAGATACCTTATTATTTTTGGTAAATTATAAATGGGATTTTTTTTCTGACAAAGAAAAAATCTTAAGAGCATCGTGTGAGAGAAGATACTTCTCCCACAGAGGAAAAACAATTCAACTGACAGTAAATTCTCAGCAAAAACTAGAGACCCAAGGAGAAATAGCACATTTTTCAAGTATTTCAAGAGAAGAACCAAAGGCCTAGATTTCCAAATTTAGTGAAAATATTCTTCAGAAATATGGATAAATCAAGAGATTTTTTCAGATGCAGGAAAATTCAGAGAATTTATTATCAATAGACCTACCCTGAGTAAATGGCTAAGATATTTCTCTAGGCAGGGAAAAAAAAATGATGAGAGGAGGAATCTCAAAATAGCTAGGAGGCATAATAAATAAATAAATAAAACAATGAAAGTGGAAAAAATGGATAAATGCCATAACCCTCTTTCCCTTGTTCTCTAATTTATACTTGAGAGTTATAGCAAAAATTGTAACACTATGTCATATGGTTATGAATTAAATAAAGGAAATATTTGAAATAATTTTAAGTAGGGAGAGTGAAGAGACATACAGAGAGATAAAATTTCTATACCTTGCTTATACTGGTAAAATATTGACACCAGTAGACTGTGATAACTTATGTAAATATAATTTAATAACTACATCAAGTGCTGAAAAAGCTATAAAAAATGTTATAAATAAATCAAATGAAATTCTAAAACATGGACATTTCTGTAACCCACAGGATGTCAGAAAAGAAGGAGAAAGAAATGGAAAATAAACAGAAAACAAAAATAAAATACCAGACTTAATTCTTAAAATATCCATAATTGCATTCAAGGTAAATGGTCTGAATATTCTAATAATGCAAATACCAATATACAAAATCTCAAATACAACACTATTGATAGGTTAAAACTAAAAGTATGGAAAAAAAGATGTATCTTGCAAACATAAAAGTAGAGTAGGTATATTTATATCTGATAAAATAGACTTCAAATCAAAGGAAACCATTCCAGAGAAGATTACACAAAGATAAATGGGTTAGTTCTCCAAGAAGAGATGACAGTCTTGAATGTGTATACACCAAAAAATAGTGCTATAAATTTGTACTCAAAATTTCTAGAACTGAAAGGAGAAATAGACAAATCTTAATTATAGTTGGAATCTTCAATACCCGTTGATAAGTAGAGAGAAACAACTAGACAGGATATCAGCAATAGACAAGACAACTAGACAGAAAATCAGCAAAGATACAGAAAGAACTCAACAATATCAAGCAACAAGGTATAATGAGCATTCTATTCACAATAGCCAATATTATATAATACCTACATTATAAAGATCTAAATATCTGTAAACATTATTTTGGATGTATTTGAAGTATCAGTATGGAATTTTACAATTAACATATACTTTAATATGAGTTCTCAATACATTGAGGTTGTTTACTCATTTCTATCAGTGCTAGGAACATATTAAACCCAAATCTCTAATTAAAACATAATCTAAGAAAAATCAAAATAGATGTGAAAAAAACACACATTATCAACAAAATTTACTGAGATCAAGAAGAAAAAACATCAGCTATGTAGGTATTCAAGTTATAAGTTTAAGATATCCATTCTTTTTGTTTGTTTTTATATACCTAAAAATTCCTTTCACCTTTTATTAGTAAATTAGCTATTCTTCTTACACACAATGCAATAAAATTTCTACTTTCTTTTGTAGGAATCTCTTACTTTTTCTCCCATATAAACTCTCTCTTAAACCTACTTTAAAAAATATCAGGGCACAAGTGGACATCCACATATAAAAATACAAATATAAGAGTGCCTGGGTGGCTCAGCTGGGTAAGCATCTACGTTTGGCTCAGGTCATGGTCTTAGGGTCCTCGGGTCTAGCCCCACATTAGGCTCCCTCCTCTGTGGGGACCCTGCTTTTCCCTCTCCCTCTGCTTCCTCCCCCTGCTCATACACTTGCTCTCTCTCTCTCTCTCTCTCAAATAAATGAATAAAATCTTAAAAAATATAAACCTAGACAAAAATCTTATACCCTTCACAAAAAAAAAAAAAAACTGAAAATGGACTGTAAACCTAAATGTAAAATGCAAATCCATAAAACTCCTAGAAGATAACAAAGGAGAAAACTTAGATGACCTTGGATACAGTGATGACTTATTTAAAAATTTTATTTTATTATGTTATGTTAATCACCATACATTATGATACCACATCAAAGGCATGATCCATGAAAGAATTGACTAGATTGATTAAATATTAAAATTTATACTCTGAGAAAGATAATGTCAAGAAAATGATAAGATAGCCTTCAGACTGAGAGAAAACAATTGCAAAGACACAACTGATAAAAGACTGTTATCCAATGTATACAAACAAACCGTACAAATCAATAATAAGAAAAGAATTCAATCCAAAAAATTGGGCAAAAGACAAGTACACACTTATTAGAGTGACCAAAATCCAAACCACTGACAACAGTAAATATTAATGTCATGTGGATCAGCAGAAATTCTCATTCATTATTGGTGGAATGAAAAACAGTATAGCTACTTTGCAAGACAGGTTTTGCAGTAATCATACTCTTGCCATATAGTCCAGTAATCATTACACTCCTTGATATTTACTCAAAGGAGGTGAATGTGTGTCCACTCAAAAACCAGCAGTGGAATGTTTACATCAGCTTTATGTATAATGCAATTGTATATGTATAATGCAAATAAATGAACATAATGAACATAAATATTCAGAGATTCATTTAACACTATTGAAGTTTTTGGAAACTATAATGGATAAAATATTTTGAATATTTATTTATTTATTTATTTATTTATTTATTTATTTATTTATTTAAAGATTTTATTTATTTGACAGAGAGAGACACAACGAGAGAGGGAACATAAGCTCAGAGAGGGAGAGAGAGAGAAGCAGGCCTCCTGCCGAGCAAGGAGCCCGATATGGGGCTCGAACCCAGGACCCTGGGATCATGACCTGAGCCGAAGGCAGACGCTTAACGACTGAGCCACCCAGGCGCCCCATATTTTGAATATTTATGATCAAAGGACGAATGTATTTTTGCTCAGATTAACTAGATACTAGAATTACATATTACAAAATTAGAAAAGAGGAGAATAGGGGTTGAAAAGATTAATACAAAATTGGTGAACACTATTAGGCATTATCCTCTTTCCTAGATTCCAGATTCGTTCCAGTTTTTAAAAATTTTGCATACATAGAATGTTATTTTCTTTTTATCTCATTTTGTCTATTCTGTGCCTAAGTCTATGAATGATTATTTATTGTGGTTAAAGAGAATGAGGAATTCCCGTCCTTGATGCATGTGTAAGGCACTTGGGATCACTTACAAATTGAGATTCCTAAATCCCATTAGAGGATTAAGAAAATAAGGGTAGGATTTAATAATTTTAAAAGTTATCCTGATGATTTGGGCCCAAACCTAATATTTGGAAATCATTTATTATAAAGACAGTGTGTGAGCATCTTTTATCCATCATCAGCAATTATTTGGTGTTATCTAACTTTTAAACTTTACCAACCTATTGAATACAAACAACTATCCCACTGTTATTTTAGTCAGTATGTCTAACATAAGCAATGAGTATGTATGTAAATATCCACTTTATTATTCTTGTTAGCCATCTAAGCTTCTTCTTATTTTTTAATTTTTTTGTTATGTTAATCACCATACATTACATCATTAGTTTTTGATGTAGTGTTCCATGATTCATTGTTTGTGCATAACACCCAGTGCTCCATGCAGAACGTGCCCTCTTTAATACCCATCACCAGGCTAACCCATCCGCCCACCCTGGGTTTATTTTTCAGAGTCTAGAACCCTCTAGAACCCTCAGTTTACTTTTCAGAGTCCATCGTCTCTCATGGTTCGTCTCCCCCTCCAATTTACTCCCCTTCATTTTTCCCCTCCTGCTAATTTCTGTTTTTTTCTTAACATATATTGCATTATTTGATTCAGAGGTACCTATCTGTGATTCAACAGTCTTGCACAATTCACCGTGCTCACCATAGCACATACCCTCCCCAATGTCTATCACCCAGCCACCCCATCCCTCCCCCCCACCACTCCAACAACCCTCAGTTTATTTCCTGAGATTAAGAATTCCTCATATCAGTGAGGTCATATGTTACATGTCTTTCTCTGACTTATTTCACTCAGCATAACACCCTGCAGTTCCATCCACGTCGTTGCAAATGACAAGATCTCATTCCTTTTGATGGCTGCATAATATTCCATTGTGTATATAGACCACCTCCTCTTTATCCATTCATCTGTCGATGGACATCTTGGCTCTTTCCACAGTTTGGCTATTGTGGACATTGCTGCTATAAACATTGGGGTGCATGTACCCCTTCGGATCCTTACATTTGTATCTTTGGGGTAAATACTCAGTAGTGCAATTGCTGGATCCTATGGTTGCTCCATTTTGAACTGCTTGAGGAACCTCCATACTATTTTCCAGAGTGGTTGAACCAACTTTAATTCCCACCAAAAGTGTAGGAGGGTTCCCCTTTCTCCGCATCCCCGCCAACATCCGTCATTTCCTGACTTGTTAATTTTAGCCATTCTGACTGGTGTCAGGTGGTATCTCATTGAGGTTTTGATTTGGATTTTCCTGATGCCGAGCGATGTTGGCACTTTCTCATGTGTCTGTTGGCCATTTGGATGTCTTCTTTGGTGGAAAAATGTCTGTTCCTGTCTTCTGCCCATTTCTTGATTGGATTATTTATTCTTTGGGTGTTGAGTTTGATAAGATCTTTATAGATTTTGGATACTAGCCCTTTATCTGATATGTCATTTGCAAATATCTTCTCCCATTCTGTCGGTTGTCTTTTGGTTTTGTTGACTGTTTCTTTTGCTGTGCAAAAGCTTTTAATCTTGATGAAATCCCAATAGTTGATTTTTGCCCTTGCTTCCCTTGCCTTTGGCGATGTTTCTAGGAAGAAGTTGCTGCGGCTGAGGTTGAAGAGGTTGCTGCCTGTGTCTCCTTTAGGATTTTCATGGACTCCTGTCTCATATTTAGGTCTTTCAACCATTTGGAGTCTATTTTTGTGTGTGGTGTAAGGAAATGGTCCAGTTTCATTCTTCTGCATGTGGCTGTCCAATTTTCCCAACACCATTTGTTGAAGGAACTTTTTTCCATTGGACATTCTTTCCTGCTTTGTCAAAGATGAGTTGACCATAGAGTTGAGGGTCCATTTCTGGGCTCTCTATTCTGTTCCACTGATCTATGTGTCTGTTTTTGTGCCAGTACCATACTGTATTGATGATGACAGCTTTGTAATAGAGCTGGATCCGGAATTGTGATGCCGCCAGCTTTGCTTTTCTTTTTCAACATTCCTCTGGCTATTTAGGGTCTCTTCTGGTTCCATACAAATTTTAGGATTATTTGTTCCATTTCTTTGAAAAAAGTGGATGGTATTTTGATGGGGGTTCCATTGAATGTGTAGATTGCTCTAGGTAGCATTGACATCTTCACAATATTTGTTCTTCCAATCCATAAGCATGGAATGTATTTCCATTTCTTTATGTGTTCCTCAATTTCTTTCATGAGTATTTTACAGTTTTGTGAGTACAGATCCTTTGCCTCTTTGGTTAGATTTATTCCTAGGTATCTTTTGGTTTTGGGTGCAATTGTAAATGGGATCAACTCCTTAATTTCTCTCTCTTCTGTCTTGTTGTTGGTGTATAGGAATGCCACTGATTTCTGTGCATTGATTTTATATCCTGCCACATTATTGAATTCCTGTATGAGTTCTAGCAGTTCTGGGGGGGGGAGTCTTTTAGGTTTTCCACATAAAGTATCATATCATCTGCAAAGAGTGAGAGTTTAACTTCCTCTTTGCCGATTTGGATGCCTTTGATTTCTATTTGTTGTCTGATGGCTGTGGCTAGGACTTCTAATACTATGTTGAATAGCAGTGGTGATAGTGGATATCCGTACCGCATTCCTGAACTTAGGGGGGAAGATCTCAGCTTTTCCCCATTGACAATGATATTTGCTGTAAGTTTTTCATAGATGGCTTTTATGATATTGAGGTAGGTACGCTCTATCCGTATACTCTGAAGAGTTTTGATCAAGAAAGGATGCTGTACTTTGTCAAATGCTTTTTCTACACCTATTGAGAGGATCATATGATTCTTGTTCTTTCTTTTGTTAATATAGTGTATCATGTTGATTGATTTGCAGATGCTGAACCAACCTTGCAGCCCAGGGATAAATCCCACTTGGTCATGGTGAATAATCCTTTTAATGTACTGTTGGATCCTATTGGCTAGTATTTTGCTGAGAAATTTTTCATCCATGTTCATCAAGGATATTGGTCTGTAATTCTCCTTTTTGATGGGGTATTTGTCTTGTTTTGGGATCAAGGTAATGGTGGCCTCATAAAACGGGTTTGGAAGTTTCCCTTCCATTTCTATTTTTTTGGAACAGTTTCAGGAGAATAGGTATTAATTCTTCTTTAAATGTTTGGGAGAATTCCCCTGGGAAGCCAACTGTCCCTGGACTTTTGTTTTTTGGGAGATTTTTAATGACTTCTTCAATTTCCTTAGTGGTTATAGGTCTGTTCGGGTTTTCTATTTCTTCCTGGTTGAGTGTTGGTAGTTGATACATCTCTAGGAATGCATCCATTTCTTCCAGGTTATCTAATTTGCTGGCATAGAATTACTCATAATATGTTCTTATAATTGTTTGTATTTCTTTGGTGTTTGTGATATCTCCTCTTTCATTCATGATTTTGTTGGTTTGGGTCATATCTCTTTTCTTTTTGATAAGTCTGGCCAGGGGTTTATCAATCTTGGTAATTCTTTCAAAGAACCAGCTCCTAGTTTTGTTGATCTGTTCTGCTGTTCTTTTGGTTTCTAGTTCATTGATTTCTGCTCTGATCTTTATTATTTCTCTTCTCCTGCTGGGTTTAGGTTTTACTTGCTGTTTCATTCTCTAGCTCCTTTAGGTGTGGCATTAGGTTGTGTATTTGAGACATTTCTTGTTTCTTGAGACAGGCTTGTATTGCTATATACTTTCCTCTTAGGACTGCCTTGGCTGTATTCCAAAGATTTTGAACAGTTGTGTTTTCATTTTCATTGGTTTCCATCAATTTTTTTAATTCTTCTTTAATTTCCTGGTTGACCCATTCATTCTTTAGTAGGATGCTCTTTAGCCTCCATGTATTTGAGTTCTTTCCGACTTTCCTCTTGGACTGAGTTCTAGTGTCAAAGCACTGTGGTCTGAAAATATGCAAGGAATAATCCCAATCTTTTGGTACCGGTTGAGACCTGATTTATGACCTAGGATGTGATCTATTCTGGAAAATATTCCATGGGCACTAGAGAAGAATGTGTATTCCGCTGCTTTGGGATGGAATGTTCTGAATATGTCTGTGAAGTCCCTTTGGTCCAGTGTGTCATTTAAAGTCTTTATTTCCTTGTTGTTCTTTTGCTTAGATGATCTGTCCATTTCAGTCGGGGGGGTGTTAAAGTCCCCCACTATTATTGTATTGTTGTCAATATGTTTCTTTGCTTTTGTTATTAATTGTCTTATATAATTGGCTGCTCCCATGTTAGGGGCATAGATATTTACAATTGTTAGATCTTCTTGTTGGATAGACCCTTTATTAGGATATAGTGTCCTTCATCATCTCTTATTACAGTCTTTGTTTTAAAATCTATTTTGTCTGATATAAAGATTGCCACCCCAGCTTTATTTTGGTGTCCATTAGCATGCTAAATGGTTTTCCACCCCCTCACTTTCAATGTGGGGGTGTCTTTGGGTCTAAAATGAGTCTCTTGCAGACAGCATATTGATGGTTTTTTTTTTAATCCAATCTGATAGCCTAGGTCTTTTGATTGGGGCATTTAGCCTATTTACATTCAGGGTAACTTGAAAGATATGAATTTAGTGCCATTGTATTTCCTGTAGGTGACTGTTACTGTATATTGTCTGTATTTCTTTCTCATCTATGCTTCTTTTAGGCTCTCTCTTTGCTTAGAGGACCCCTTTCAATATTTCTTGTAGGGCTGGTTTCGTGTTTGCAAATTCCTTTAGTTTTTATTTGTCCTGAAGGTTTTTTATCTCTCCTTCAATTTTCAATCACAGCCTAGCTGGATATAGTGTGCATATTTGCACGCTCTTGTTTAGTGCTCTGAAGATATCATGACTGTCCTTTCTGGCCTTCCAGGTCTCTGTGGATAGGTCTGTTGCCAATCTAATGTTTCTACCATTGTAGGTTACAGATCTCTTCTCCCGAGCTGCTTTCAGGATTTTCTCTTTGTCTCTGAGACTTGTAAGTTTTACTATTAGATGTCAGGGTGTTGACCTATTTTTATTGATTTTGAGAGGGGTTCTCTGTGCCTCCTGGATTTTGATGCCTGTTTCCTTCCTCACATTAGGGAAGTTCTCTGCTATAATTTGCTCCAATATACATTCTACCCCTCTCTCTCTTTCTTCTTCTTCTGGAATCCCAATTATTCTAATGTTGTTTCGTCTTATGGTATCCCTTATCTCTCGAATTCTGCCATCGTGATTCAGTAGTTGTTTATTTCTGTTTCTCAGCTTCTTTATTTTCCATCATTTGGTCTTCTATATCACTAATTCTCTCTTCTGCCTCATTTATCCTAGCAGTTAGTACCCCCATTTTTTTATTTTACCTCATTAATAGCCTTTTTGATTTCGATTTGGTTAGATTTTAGTTCTTTTATTTCTCCAGGAAGGGTGTCTCTAATAACTTCCATGCTTTTTTCAAGCCCAGCTATTATCTTTAAATTCATGATTCTGAACTCTTGTTCCAACATTGTACTAACGTCTGTATTGCGTAGGTCCCTGGCAGACAGTACTACCTCTTGTTCTTTTGCTGAGGTGATTTTTTTCATCTTGTCATTTTGTCCAGAGGAGAATAGATGAATGAGAGAACAAAATGCTAACAGGTTAACCATATCCCCAGCAAATATACTCTAAACAAATCAGAAAAGACCTGAAACCAGGGGAAAAGAAAGGGAAAGAAAGAAAAAAGAAAGAGAAATAAAAATAAAAAGATAAAAACAAACAAAACCAGAAGAAAACAAAAAAAACAAAATATCAAATATGATCAGGCTAGTTCATAGATCAGTGACACACACTAGATTTTCGGTGTATTTTGGTCTGTTAGAAGAAAGTGCCTCCTAAAATTTTAAAGAAAGAAGACTTAAATATGTACAAAATAAGGGTTGATACAATGAAGGGATGGAAGATGAATGTAAAGATGAAAATTATAAAAGATTTTATAAAAGGAATTGATAAGAAGTTGTTTGAAAAAAGAAAGAAGACGATTTAAAAAAAAAAAAGAAAAAAAGGGAGAGAATGTGATCAGGCAGGAGACTAGAACAAAGCCATACACTAGTGATTTAGGGTATATTTTGATCTGTTAGAAGAAAATGTATCCCAAAACTTTAAAGAGAAAACAACTTATATATATATACCAAAAATAAGGGTATATACTATGAAGGGATAGAATATGACTCTAAAAATGAAAAATAGTTTTTTTTCAAAAAGGGATTGATAAGATGTTGGTTGAAAAAGGGAAAAAGAAAAATTAAAAAAAAAACAGTTAAAAAAATTAACTTTGAAAAACTAATGAATCATGGTAAAAAAGCCATGAATTCTATGTGCAGTATCCCCCTAGCACTGGAGTTCTCCCATTCTCATTGATCGGTAAACTTGGTCTTGGCTGGCTGTTTGTGCTGATCTTCTGGGGGAGGGGCGTGTTGCCCCGGTTCCCAAATGTCTTTGTCGGAGGCGGAATTGCCCCACCCTTGTGGGTCCGGGCTAAGCAATCTGCTCAGGTTTGCTCTTGGGACCTTTTGTTCCCTGCAATCTTTCCCTACAGCTTTGGAGGATGAGAGTGTAAATGGCGGCCTCCCAATCTCTGCCCAGAGGAGCTGAGAACTCGGAGCGTACTCCTCAGTGCGCCCCTAGAGAAAAGCAGTCAGTCACTCCTGTCTCCCCGGTCTCCGGCCGCACTCTGTGCTCACCCGGCCTGTGACCAAGTTTTTTTATCTCTGGCTCCCGACCCCATGTGGAGTCTCCAAACCCAGCAGATCCCTTCAGTGGGCTCCCACGCCGCTCCTCCCGGGGTAGGAAGGGGAGTCTCCCCGGCTCTGCCACTTGTTGGGTCCCTGCTGGAAGAGCAGTAACCCGACTCTCACCGATCACAGTTTATGGCCACCCCAAGCTGAGAGCCCATGCCTCGGTTCTGTTTCTGCAGCCGGCTTCCCCACCCCAATACCTGGGAGCTCTGCCGCACTCAGGCACCCCTGGTCTTTCTGTGACCCCGAGGGTCCTGAGACCACACTGTCCCATGAGGGTGCCACCCCCCGCTTAGCCACTGGAGCGATGTCCCTCAGCAGAGCCGGCTTCTAAAAGTTCTGATTTTGTGCTCCGCTGCTCTATCACTTGCCAGAAGCGGCCAACGGAGGCCCTCTCCCCCGCCGTCTATCCTCCCAAATATCACCTCGGATTCACTTCTCCGCACGTCCTACCTTCCAGTAAGTGGTGGCTTCTCTGTTCAGAGTTGTTGCTACTCTCTTCTTCGATCTCCTGTTGAGTTCGTAGGTGTTCAGAATGGTTTGATCCCTATCTAGCTGAATTCCTGAGACCAGACAAAATCCAGGTCTCCTACTCCTCCGCCATCTTGCTCCACCCCCTTTTCCATCTAAGCTTCTTCTTCTGCCAATTGTAAATTATCTATGCCTTGATAATTTTCTCTTAAATTTTTTCTTCTCCTTGATTTGCAAGATTTCTTTTGCTAGCTTACTCATTCATTTTTATATTTATATGATATGCTTTGGGTACTCTTTTTCCTTTATAACTTGAAGACAAAGAACATTATAGGAATTCCACTAGTAAACATCACTAGAAACATTTGTAGCTTCCCCAAGTGGGTCTATATTATTCCTTGCTTTTATCTTATGTCTCCCTTACTAAACACTATATCTTTTGTGGCAAGGGATCATATCTGATTCATCTCTGGAATGAGCAATGTGTCTCAAAAACAATCAGCGTATATTTAACACATGTAATATTTTGACATAAATAATTATATTCTCAGCTGATAGATCATTAAAAGTCATCTTTAAAGAAAGATGATTATGATTTCTAAAAAAGTAATTTACAAGAGTCAAGAGTTGAGTGACATTGTGGTAACCAAAAAATTTTGATTTAAATCTACTTGTTCATAAAAGAGATTATCTCCATACTGATTGTTTTTAAAGAAAAATCAGAATTATGTAGATATATGTTTAGATTTAAAAAGATAAATCCCAACACACAAGTTATCTGTGCCTAAAGATTTTATTGGAAACACCCTTGGATTCTCAAAATTTTAAGATGTATTAAAAGGTTACATTTCTTAAAAAATCTTGGTGACATTTATTAGTGTCACTCTTATTCAGCTATTTGAGGATGACAGAGATATATTCCACCTAAAATGTTTATAATAACTAGTTATGTCAATTTATCATCCAATATGAATATTAATATCTTGTTCTCTTGATTTCCTAAGTCTCATGCATATTTCATCAAGATTCAAGATTCAACAGTGATTTGACAATATCAGTATAATGTGGGTATATGTCTGTTGGGTTGGAGGAGACTTGAAAAAAAGATTAAATCTGGAGATTACACATTTTTTTGGAAGAAATTCTGCTAGCCAACGAAACCAACCATTTGAACAGGTATTCTCAGATTACCCAGCAATTAATCAAATATTTATTTTATATTTAAATACTATATACAAATTTTTTATCCAACTACTAAGCTCTTTTATAAATTATCTTTATTATTTTGATGATACAAGTAGGAAAACAAACACTACATAATTTATTTACATGTTTAGATATAAAAGATTATTTGTTTTCATTTTTCATGACAACATGAACATTTTCCATTCTTATGTCATCAAGGTTTCTGTTGCAGAAAAAAAATCTACTCTAGGTATTTTAATTAAAATGAATTTTTTAAGGATTTGATTATTTATTTTAGAGGGGGATGGGTGGGAGCAGAAGGAGAGGGAGAGAAATCCTCAAGCAACGTCCCCATGGAGTGTGGAGCCCACGTAGGGCACAATCCCAGGACCCTGAGATCATGACCTGAGCTGGAATCAAAAGTTAATTGTTCAACCAACTTAGCCACCCAAATGCCCCTAATTAAAATGATTTAATTATAGTATTTAAGTGCTTATGTTAATACTAGAAAGACTAGAGTAGTTGACTATAGTCTCAGTCTCCAAAAATGACTGCAAAATGCCTTGGGGTGTGTCCTGTGGGGGAGCTGCTCCTTTGTCACAATCAGGAAGGAGGAGAGAAAAGTAACTTCTGCTGGTCCTGTTGCAATTAGTTCAGGACCCCCAAAGTGAGAGAGAGGATACTGGAATGCTGCTCAGAAAAAAGAGTCCTTTCACACTCATTTACTGCCAGAAAAACAACCAACCCAAAGTCATCTGTACCTTCCAAATCTACCATTTAATTGACAGAGGCCAATCTGCTGATTAGTCTGGAAAATATTATTTTTACTTTTGCACTCTCTCCAAGACAAGAGGGCAAAATGAAGAAAAGGGTAAAAACAGAACTAACTCCCTATTTTCATCTCAATCTTAAACTATTTTTATTTCAAATTATTACTGATTCTATGGCCTTTTCTAAAGTAAAACAACAGATTGAAAAAAAAAAGGTAAATATACCAATGAGTAACTGGTATGTGGGTCTAATGAATCTTATGCATGAAAACAGCAATATACAGGAGAAAATATTTTTTACTGAAATATATGTGAACTCCATTTACAATTTATTAGAGCCCAAATTTTCTAACATGCTAACCTCAGCTTACTTTCAATGCAGGTTGAAATTTATGCTAGTCATTGAAAAAGCTATGTATGTGGCTGTAGCCACATGCAGAGTCAGACTTTCCAGAAGCCATCACATTTTGAAAACCTTAGAAAATGGAAGGAGGATGGGGTGAAAGAAAAGCAGAAAGAACCCAAATTAAGAAATTCTTTTCAGCCTGCCACGGCAGAGGGCCACAGGTGTGTCATATGGCTAATGCAGTATTACTTCTACCCTACCCAATTCAATTAATCTTGTTTTTAAAAGATTTTATTTATTTTAGAGCTAGAGAGAGAGGGAGAGCAGGGGGGAGGAGCAGAGGAAGAATGACAAGCAGACTCCTTGCTGAGTGCAGAGCTCCATGTGGCGCTCCATCCCAGGACCCTGAGATCATGACCTGAGCTGAAATCAAGAGTCCCTCATTTAACCAACTGAGCCATGCAGGTGCACTCAATTCAATTAATCTTACTGGCTATAAGGATTTTGAGACTTTCCAGCTCATTTCTCCATGTCTTTTGTAATCTTCTGAATAGCATGAGGCAGCTCTTAAGATTACAAATACCAGGGCACCTGAGTGGCTCAGTAGATTAAGCATCAGACTCTTGGTTTGGGCCAGGTCATGATCTCAAGGTCTTGAGATCAAACACCCTCCCCCACGTTGGGTTCATAAATAAATAAATAAATAAATAAATAAATAAAAAATAAATAAATAAATAATAAATAAAATCTTACCAAAAAAAGATTATAAATACTAACGTCAAAGTGCCTGGGATGCATCTTGGGTTGACTACTTACTAGCTGTGTTTCCTTGGATTGGTTACTTATACTCTGTGCCTCAGTTTCTTTATCTGCAAAGTGAATAAAATAGCACCTAAGATTGTTGTGTTAACGGTTATAATCCTGTCAAATTCTTAGTATAGTGAGCGCTCAATAACTAATTTATAATTATCACAGTAACGCTAAAGCAATCACTCATTATTTAGTAATTCAGAAGGGATATGTACTCTATTTCTCCTTAAGAATTAAGGAAACATTATATAATAGACCCCAAGTATGTAAGAATAGGTGTTCATCTCTGGAAAACAGTATGGAGGTTCCTCAAAAAGTTGAAAATAGAGCTGCCCTATGACCCAGCAATTGCACTACTGGGTATTTACCCCAAAGATACAAATGTAGTGATCCGAAGGGGTAAGTGCACCCCAATGTGTATAGCAGCAATGTCCACAATAACCAAACTATGGAAAGAGCCAAGATGTCCATCGACAGATGAATGGATAAAGAAGATGTGGTGTGTACACACACACACACACACACACACACACACACACACACTGGAATATTATGCAGCCATCAAAAGGAATGAAATCTTGCCATTTGCAATGATGTGGATGGAACTAGAGGGTATTATGCTGGGCGAAATAAGTCAATCAGAGAAAGACATGCATCATATGATCTCACTGATATGAGGAATTCTTAATATCAGGAAACAAACTGAGGGTTTCTGGAGTGGTGGGGGGTGGGAGGGATGGGGTGGCTGGGTGATAGACATTGGGGAGGGTATGTGCTATGCTGAGCACTGTGAATTGTGTAAGACTGATGAATCACAGACCTGTACCTCTGAAACAAATAATACATTATATGTTAAAAATAAAAAGAAGATAGTAGGAAGGGAGAAATGAAGGGGAGGAATCAGAGGGGGAGATGAACCATGACGGACTATGGACTCTGAGAAACAAACTGAGGGTTCTAGAGGGGAGGGGGTGGGGGGATGGGTTAGCCTGGTGATGGGTATTAAAGAGGGCACATACTGAATGGAGCACTGGGTGTTGTACACAAGCAATGAATCATGGAACATATCAAAAAATTATGATGTAATATATGGTGATTAACATAACATAATGAAAAAAAGATAGGTGCTCATGTATTTGTACATTTAGTAGTTAATATTTAGTAATCAGTTTCAGATATACAACCAAAATACATTTAATTCCAGCAACACACACATTCACACTCATACATACACATACATACCATAAAAATAATGTAGTGATTATTTAACTATTAAATTTATTTTAGTATTTATAATTAGAATCAATAGAAAGGCGATTAAGCGATGAGGCAAAAATGTGTAAAAAGTTATCGAGGTATTATTTATTTTAATGAAATATAGTGACTACTATGATTTGCATATTTCTCCAATATGTATGCATTTCTTATTAAATTCATTATAAGGTGGAAATTCACCAAAATGCAAATTTCATAGAAAATTTACATGTTGTATATGGAAGCTAAACCCCAAATTTGTTTTTCTATATATATTATAAAATACCTTGAAGATAAACACATTTTTAAAATAGAGAGCTGTCATGCAACCTAAGATCTGTTTACATCTGCAGAGTAAATCTGTGACATAAATCATACAACCACAATTTTTTACAATGGTGATGAAAGTGCATATTAATAAAAAATTCAATAAATATAATGAATTCAGTTTCATTGTATAATGTGTACATATGTGCATAAATGATTCATAAATACTTAAAGAGAATTAATAATTAATGCCAAAAGTTAGTTTTGTTCATTCTTTGAAAATAAAATAAATCCTAGAAATCCAATGTTGTAATATTTAAAGGCAGTTGCTTTTATATAATACAATTAATAGGATTTTTTTTCTCTTTTATTTACCTGACTTCAATAATTGATTCACCTACCCTTTTAAAAACCATAGCATGTTGTTATTATCTTACATATATCTATAAACATATTTTCCTCATTTTTACAACACTATTTTATTATGCTTCTGGTAGGGTTTTGATATATATTTTCGTTTAATCCATTGTTGACAGGTGACCTTCTGATTGGTTTGGGTGAAATAAGTGTTAATAACCTGGAAGATGAGATGTCTAATAAATCTGTATATAAAAATAATGATTAATAATTTATTTGGGATTCTACAGAAACAGTACAAACAAGTCTGCTGAGAGGTGTTTTGAACCTAATGTATTTTAGAGAGAAGTGTTATTGATTACACAGAAATGGGTCACATTTTAATCATTTTTATATCACTGTACTGCCAGAGGCATCAGAATCCATTAAATGAGGATTATAAACTTTGTTTTCAACTGGATCCTAAATTGATTCTTGATGTATTGTCAACAGAAGCACTGGAAGATCAATCAGAAATACCAACCCATATTAAAATTAACTTATTTATATTTAATTGTTCATATCATGGTTCTCTGAGGTGCTGCTCAAGAATCTAAAGTACTTTTCTCTCAGCTAAAAGTTCTATTTTAGCATATGCAACAATAATTGTTCTCCATATGACTACTGATATGCTATATCCCTTACATTTTTTTTTTCTTACAATACCTTCCTGCACCAGGGCCCAAGTTTACCAATACTTGGAAATGTTTATCCTGTTCTTCCAATAACCTTGCTAGTAAGATTTTTAAAAAAAAATCATTATAATTGAGAGTTTAAAAATATTACGTGTACAAACACACACATGTTTTATGTCGGTATATCCTTGCAGAATCTTGAGTGGCTTACTTATGTGAATGTACACACAATAAATATTATATTTAGTGTGTTTTAATGAAATACATACTTTTAAGCATAGTTTAGCATTTGGTGTATTGCATAAATAAATGTTACATATATTTAACTTTATTATCATTTGAAATATTCTAAATCCATTTCCTTATTCTTTGTTAGAGAATAATCTGTGAGAGCGAGTGAGGAGGGAGAGCAAGCAAACATGAACAATATACAAACTTCTGAACAACATGGTTTTGACCTAAATTCAAAACGATGATTCCCCACTACCTAATTATATCTCTTAATTTCTCTAAGCCCCTTAGTTTCTACATCTCCAAAAAATATATAAACAAATATAACCACTATGTCTTACAGAGACTATGTGTATGTTCACACACGTGCATACACACAAACACATAGACATACACACACGTATAAATATATATTAATCTGAGTACAAGTGACTTTCAGCCTTTCCATAGATATTAGTTATATGACAATGCAGTCAAAAGCTGTGATTTTTGCCTTCCTGGTATCAATCTACAGCCTCTTCTGGAAAAAAAAAAAAAAGTCATGCTTAACCCATTTTCAAGAAGTATGGTTTTAATGGTTTTAATGCTGTTGATCTCACTTCAATATTTTATTTTTTTCACTTTGGTGATTAGATCAGAAAAAAGCACATGGACAAACTTGTACAATGAGAATAGCCTAAGACATTGCAAGACTCTTTTCTGCTGGGGTTTCTTGGGACAGAAATGACCCAGGAGCTATTGTGATCCACCTTTGCAGCACAAATGGAGGACCTGACTACAAAATGCAAGCCTACAATGAAAAGCAAAGATGGAGCAGAATGGACTATGGGACTTGGCTGAGCTGTTGAATTGAACATTCCTAAAATATATATCTCTATTAAAATTTAAGCTAATTTTAAGGACTTACTTTTATTTGATTTAAATCAAGAAGGAAATTGAACCTAAATAGAAAAATTTTAAATGCAAAAATGAATTCTGTGTAGGGAAAAAGAAAAAAAGGAAAGGAAAACATATGGGTAAATCTAAATGAGTAGACTATAGAATAAAACAAAAAGAGTAGACTTGAGGGTGGCTAAATAATGGCAAATGATTCTATGATTCTGCTCTGTTTTTGAACAGGATGAAAATAATGATTAGCTCAAGAGTTTGGTAAAAAAAAAAAGGAAACATAAACTAAGAATGCGTGTTGTAAATATATCAGTTACCACTAAAACTAGATTTAGAACTTACCTATTTCAAATTAATAGAGGAAAAATTAATAATATAAAATGTGCTCAATACAACAGAAGACTGTCATTCAAAATGGTGTTGTAAATTCACATTTTGAACCCTACCGTCTACCCGTCACTCGTAACACATGTTAATGATAAATTGTCAAAGTTAAAAATGACATATCCACACTCCAGAGCAAAATAAATGTCTTTTTGGACAAAAATGCAAAGGAGGAAAAGAATTGTGGCCAAGAACTGTTATCTAAAAACCAGGCTGGTGGGGACATGGACTAACTTTTCCATATGAAATAGGGGACTAGGGCTAAGAGCACTGTCTAAAATCTGGGTTGGGCTGAAGGTTGCCTTTCTCTTTACTCTTGACAAGAGATCTAATGAGACTGTTGCTGATGATTACCTGCAGTTTCAGATATATGAAGCCAGGTACCTATGAAAGCCATGGAAAATAACAGTTTCTTGTATCAGGAAATGACCAACCTGCTCACTTGTTCACTTACTACATATGTGATACTTACAATGTCTATAGTGAGCAAGAAACTAGAACCACAATATAAAATTTGGCCAAGGTTGGTAATTATATGGAGTAAAATGAGGAGCAATACCAAGATTGAAAGACATCAAGGAAATCGGAGGGGGAGACAAACCATGAGAGACTATGCACTCTGAGAAACAAACTGAGGGTTCTAGAGGGAAATTGGGGGTTCTAGAAGGGAGGGGGTTAGGGGTATGGGTTGGCCTGGTGATGGGTATTAAGGAGGGCATGTATTGAATGGAGCACTGGGTGTTATATGCAAACAATGAATCATGGAACACTATATCAAAAACCAACGATGTAATGTATGGTGATTAACATAACATAATAAAATAAAAAATAAATAAAAGAAAGACATCAAGGAGAAACATTAAAAAAAGAAATGAGAATGTATTAAAATGCATCAAACTGTATTCAAGTAATCAAGTTGTCTAATAATATATAATATGTTCTGTATACACATACAAATATAGATACATCTAAACATGATTTAAAGGTGATTAAGTTTACACATATGGGAGAATTTAATTTGCCTTTTTGAAACAAATCTGTCTAACATACAGTACAAGAATAACCTATTGTCTGATGGATTTTTGACATATAAACCTAACTAAAGCCCCAGAATTCTCTCTCTAGTATGTTCTGGATTAGGAAGACCTATAAGAACTAGTCTCTTCCAAGAGTGTGGAAATCAAAGGGAAGTGTTGTCCACTTTGTAGCATATACATCTCTATACCAAAGACTCAACTAAACTCTGGTCACCACTGTGAAGGGATTTTGCATATGTGGGTAAAGTTCCTAAGAAATTGGAATTAAGTTCATCAGGAGTGAGATTATTCTGGGTAAACCTAACTTAATGCATGGGAAGTCCATTAAAAGAGGGTTTAGGTCTTCTCTGGGCTCAGAGTCCATATAGCAGAGTCTGCAATTACATTCTGTCCTCTGGGTCTTCCCTTCTTGACTGCATGTAGGAAAAAAAATTCAGCACGTGATCATATGGCTCCAGCTTGCGCATGGTCTTCTCTTCCTGACCGTCTGCCCTTGGACTTTGAACTTAGTCAGCATTCACATTTTATAGATAATCTCCGGGTTGGTTCCTCTTCTGCTTCTTTGGTTGAACCTAGGCTGATACAGTTGCCTAAAATACCTTGAAGTGTTTGGAAATAAAAATAGAGTATAAATTTGTCCTTGGTTAAAGAGCAATTACAATGGAAATTGTGAAATATTTTATCCAAATTATAATGAAATCACTACATACCAAAGGTACTTGTATGATATAATTAAGTGTTATAAATTGTATAATATGGGGTTTTGTTCTGGGTGAGACACCATGAATTTAGTTTTAAACAGTTTGAATTTCCAGAAACTGTTGAAATTCTGCTGTGTATATGCATTAAGAAATAATAAATTCCACTTCTCAGACAAAAGATCAGTATTTAGAATAAAAGTTGATATATGTGACAGTATTATAAGAGTACAGAGAGACAGGGCACCTGGGTGGCTCAGTCATTAAGTGTCTGCCTTTGGCTCAGGTCATGATCCCAGGGTCCTGGGATCAAGCCCCCCATCAGGCTCCCTGCTCAGTGGGGAGTCTGCTTCTCCCTCTCCCACTCCCCCTGCTTGTGTTCCCTCTCTTGCTGTGTCTCTCTCTGTCAAATACATAAATAAAATCTTTTAAAGGAAAGAATACAGAGAGACAATCAAATGAAATATTTCAAAATATAAATACTAAAAGTAACAGAAAAAATAGTAAAAGCATATGAAAGAAATTGCACAAGAACAACCAGAACGTAACAATCAGAACTAGGAGAACATAAGCCAAGGAAAACAAAACAAAGCAAAACAAACCTAAAGCAAACAAACAGAATCCCTGAAGTTGGTGGCAGAAGAGTGGAATTTTAAATGACAATGTGGGGATAGTGAAGTCACTCAATTACATAATTAGAGATTATGAATAACCATAAAAAGTTCATATTCATTGGATAGCCAAATGTATAGTAGGGACTCACCAGAGAAACAGGAGTAGAAGATACATAGATATAGATGATATAGATGATAGATGATAGATAGATAGATAGATAGATAGATAGATAGATAGATAGATAGATAGATGATAGATAGATAGATAGAGACAAATAGATATAGATATAAAGAGACTTATAAAAATTGTCTTTCAAGGGGCTAGGAAGTCCTATGATCTACAGTTTACAAACTGGAGACCAAGAAATACCTGTGATATAGTTACAGTCTGAACCCAAAGACCCGAGAACCAGGAGAACCAGCGGTATAAGTTCCAGTTCAAGGCAGGAAAAGATTGATGCTCCAGGTCAAGCCAACAGGCAAAGCGAGTAAATTCTTCCTTCCTCTACGTTTTTGTTCTATTTAGGCTCTCAATGAGTTGGATCATGCCCACCCGTACTGGCAAGGGCAACCTGCTTTACTCAGTCTACTGATTCAAGTGCTAACCTTTTGGAAACACCTTCACAGATGCAGTCAGCTATAATGTTTAACCAAATATTGGGGTACCCTGTGACAGAGTTGACACATAAAGTTAATCATCATTCTAGACTAGAGAATGATGCATTGAATAAAGAAAGAGTGGTAGGGGAAGTCATGACCTTCAGCCCAAGACCACTAGAAACACATCAGCGCTGACTCCGTGAACAGAGGGAAAAGTATACCACAGGAAAAACCCTAGGGATCTCAGTAAGAGTAGGAAGTAGGAAGGAATTTATAGGTTTTGTTCTTGTGCTGGGTGATGGGATACAGTGTCAAGAAAGATTTTGCTCTGGATTTTACGTTGTTAGAAAGCAGGAATTATTCTATGGTTGGGAATCTTTACAATTCTTATTTAGAAGGAAAGGAAAACAAACAAGGCCAAAGTTAATATGCAATTCATGAAGCAGTAGTCACTCCTATTTGCCAGGATAGGGGACATTTAGTTATTTTTGTATTGTGTTCTTGATTTTGTCTTATGTTCAGATATGATTACAGAGGGATCTTGTTTTGAGATCCATCATGATCCATGGAATAGTGTTGTCTGATGTTTGTGTGTGTTGTAAAATTGTATTCAGAGGAGAACACAATATGAATACCAGGCCAGCTCCTACAAATGCCCAAACGGAGTTGATTGTACCAGATCAGCTCTTGGATACTCTTCTCTATTCCAGGAATAAAGTTGAAGGAATGTAACATATTCATTTATTCAGTATATATTCATTGGTTTTCTACTATGTGATAGGTACTGTTTCAGGGAGCTTTTTCATCATTTCTATATTGATTTTAAGTGAATCAATTTTATTAAAAAATTTACACATCAGAGTTTTGCTTTGTCTGCTGTGGCACACTTACAAACAATTTAGAGTCTGTTTATGACAATTTCATATTTTTCAATTAAAAAAGCAAGTACCATTATTTTTTTTTTTAATTTATTTGACAGAGAGAGACACAGCGAGAAAGGGAACACGAGCAGGGGGAGTGGGAGAGGGGGAAGCAGGCTTCCTGGAGAGAAGGGAGCCCGATGCGGGGCTCGATCCCCAGGACCCTGGGATCATGACCTGAGATGAAGAAAGACGCTTAATGACTGAGCCACCCAGGCACCCCAAGAAACATCATTTTTATAGAAAAAAATATTTCTAGGCCTTTGTTTCAAATACAGTATAAATAAGAAAGAAATACTAGATCTTTGTTCTGCCAATCTATTTAATCTCTCCAAACACCAATTGAAAGAGTTATAGTAATATCCCATTCTACTCACCTAACAGAATCATTAAAGAAAATGAAGTTAACATCTGGAAAAGCCCTTTGTAAACTAAAAAACATATTTTCTTATATTTAATTTGAGATATTAAAATGATTATGAGAAAAGAGTATTTAAAGGGATAATCTTTAAGGGCCATTTCATATATACTGTTCTATGAGTAGGATCATAATTTTCGAATTTCAAATTATTTTGAGGATTTTAGCCATTCTAATTAGCTTTAATTTTGTGCTGTTAAAATACCATCATCCTGTCAAGTCCCTTTTCTGTAATAAATACTTAATTTTGATATTATTCCAAAGGAAAAATAAGGCATGCTTGATTAGGATTTGATTTATGACAGTTTTAGAAAACCTATCCTGGAGGCACCTGGATGGCTCAATTGGTTAAGCATCTGCCTTTGGCTCAGGTCATGATCCCATGGTCCTGGAATTGAGTCCTGTGTAGAGTCCTCTGCTCCACGGAGAGTCTGGTTCTCCCTCTGCCCCACCCCTCTCCCCTTGCTCATGCTCTCTCTCTCAAATAAAGAAAGAAAAGAAAAGAAAAGAAAACCGATCTTGTAGAGAAGAAAGGATTGCCTCCTTTTTTTTTTCTAGATCAAGGAAAATGATGGGATTTTGTTTCCCAAATGGGGAATAGCAATGTGAATAAAGTTTTTTAATCCATTATTCTCTATACTTATCTGTAATAATTACTACATTAAAATTCTGCCTACTGGTCTCACGTGAGACATTGACTTTCTAGGCAAGAAATTTTGTTTGTTTGTTTGTTTGTTTTTCACTCAGTTTCTCTAGCACTCAGCAGAGTTCCTGGAAAATGGTAAGCATTAGACACATGAACTGAATGAATATGTGTATTTTGGAAAAATTAATCCGACATGTAGAATATATCCAAAGGGACTATTAATTAGACTGATCTAGGAGACCGCAGCACATGCCCAGACATGCAATGAAGAGGGGCAGCAAACGGGCAGTGAAAGTATTTATGGAATGCAAAACAGGTGAGAGAGACACAGTGAGACATATAAAACTCATGTCCTTTTCTAGACTTTTGCTTAGACTGATTTCTAAATCTAACAAGCCCTATCTCTTCAACTGGAATTATCTCTATCCTAAAAAAGATAGGATTAAAGCCACTTATTCCTTAAAGTTTTCTTGAAATATTATGGTCCATATTACTTGCTCCGTTCTCTTGATACCTAAAAAAAGTCAAATTGGTGCAGTGGAAAGATCATTAACTTTGAATGCAAAGATGTCTGGTTTAAAATTCAGCTCTGTTGATTGTCAACATCTAGTGCGTTGGGGTCCCTGGGTAAGGGCTGCGAAAGAAGCAGGACACAGGGGATGCAGAGCAAAGGCAGCACTTGCAATTGCAGGCTGTCGTTTATTTCCCACATAGCTATATACTTGCAGCAATCAGATAATCATAACAATGTGTACTTTCAGTACATAATGGGATTAAACTAACATCCTTGAAGAAAGATACATTAAAGAATTCTCTCAGCCACCCTTCCTCTGGAGACAACATGTTCTTGTCTTAAGAAGGAACACCTCTAATCTAGGCAAGAGCCACTTCCTGCTGATCCAGGCATTTAGAACTTGCAACTTGAGATAAGGGGAAGAGAACATTTTCTCTTCCTGGCCCAGGCCTGCCTGGCTGTCCTTAATCTCACTGCAGTCCTTAAATGACCCTGGCCTGCAAGGGGCCTACAAGCCTATACCATCTCAGTTGATCATTGGGCATTAATGCAGACATCTCTAGGTAAATTATGCCATATTCCTCACACTCACTATCACTGTATCCTTTAGGATTGATGTCAGAATTAAATTAAATTAAATGGCATATAAAATATTTTGTGTAGAAAAACTAAATGTTAATCCCTACTGTACTTAAAATAAATGGAACTGATTGCAAAATTTTCTTAAACAGTTTTGTCACTCAACTAAAATGTATTATATAATAATGTCTGCATAGGTCTTTTAACTTCCCTATCATCCAGTCTATGATTCATACATTCTTGTGCACTATTTGTAATTACTGCAATTAATCTTTATCTTTATTTCTATTTCTATTCTTAGTCTTCAACTATTGGCTATAGAACTTTGAAAAATGTGCTACAGATATGTGAGTATTTAAAACTTAGAGATACTGGAAACAATGATGAATTATGTAGGTCTACTGAAACCTGGATTTCATTGTTGGATGAACAATGGGGAGGAGCAAGATGGCAGAGGAGTAGGAGACCTAAATTTCGTCTGCTCCCAGGAAGTCAGCTAGATAGGGATCAAACCATTCTGAACACCTACAAACTCAACAGGAGATCAAAGAAAAGAATAGTAGCAACTCTCTGGACAGAAAAGTGACAAGTTTCTGGAAGATAGGACCTGTGGAGAAGTGAATCCGAGGCGATATTTGGGAAGATAGACGGCGGGGGAGGGGCCTCTGTCAGCCGCTACCCACAAGTGATAGAGCAGTGGAGCACAAAATCGGAACTTTTAGAAGTCAGCTCCACTGAGGGACATTGCTCCAGTGGCTAAGCGGGGGGTGGGACCCTCACGGGACAGTGTGGTCTCAGGACCCTCAGGGTTACAGAAAGACCGGGGGTGCCTGAGTGCGGCAGAGCTCCCAGGTATTGGAGCGGGGAAGCCGGCTGCAGAGACGGAGCCGAGGCGCGGGCTCTCAGCTCGGGGTTGCCATAAACTGCGATCGGTGACACCATCCGGCCACTGCTCCTCCTGCAGGGACCCAACAAGCAGCAGATCCGGGGAGACTCCCCTTCCTCCCCCAGGAGGAGCAGCGCAGGAGCGCACCACAGGGATCTGCTGGGTTTGGAGATTCCATACCGGATTGGATGCCAGAGATAGAAACGCTCAGTCACAGGCCAGGTGAGCACGGAGTGAGGCTGGAGACTGGGGAGACGGGAGTGATTGACTGCTTTTCTCTGGAGGCACACTGAGGAGTGGGGCCCTGAGTTCTTGGCTCCCCTGGGACAGAGATTGGGAAGCCTCCATTTTCACTCTCTTCCTCCAAAGCTATATGGAAAGCTTGCCGGCAACAAAAGCTCCCGAGAACAAACCCCAGCAGTTTGGGGTTTGTTCGGACCTGGCAAGGGTGGGGCAATTCCGCCTCCGGCAAAGACATTTGGGAACCACTGCCACAGGCCCCTCCCCCAGAAGATCAGCAAGAACAGCCAGCCAAGACCAAGTTTACCGATCAATGAGAATGGCAGAACACCAGCATTACGGGAATACAGCACATAGTATTCATGGCTTTTTGTCCCTCTGATTCTTTAGTCTTTCAAAGTTAAGTTTTTTAATTTTCTTCTTTTTTCTTTGAATATTTTTTCCCTTTTTCAACCAACATCTTATCAATCCCTTTTTTAAAAAACCTTTTTTATTTTTCATTTTTAGAGTCATATTCTATCCCTTCATAGTAGTTAACCTTATTTTTGGTATGTATATATAAGTTGTTCTCTCTTTAAAATTTCAGGAAACAGTTTCTTCTAACAGAACAAAATATACTCTAAATCTCTAGTGTAGGGCTTTGTTCTAGTCTCCTGCCTGATCACATTCTCTCCTTCCCCCCCGTTTTTTTTAAATCCTCCTCTTTGTTTTTTCAAACAACTTTGTTTCTTATCCCGTTTATAAAATCTTTTATAATTTCCATCTTTACAGTCATATCCCATCCCTTCATCGTATTTACCCTTATTTTGTACATATATAAGCTTTTCTTTCTTTAATATTTTGGGAAGCACTTTCTTCTAACAGACCAAAATATGCCCAATATCTAGTGTGTGGCACTGATCTGTGCACCAAACTGATCATATCTGATCATATTCTGTTTTGTTTTTTTTTTGGTTTGTTTGTTTTATCTTTATCTTTTTCTTTTTGTTTTCTTTTTTCTATATTTCCCTTTCTTTTCCCCGGTTTCAGGTCTCTTCTGATTTGTTTAGTGTTTATTTTTCTGGGGTCGTTGTTACCCCATTAACATTTTGTTCTCTCATTCATCTATTGTCCTATGGACAAAATGACAAGACAGAAAAAAATCACAAAAGAAAGAACAAGAGGCAGTACCGACTGACAGCGACATAATCAATATGGACATTAGTAAGATGTCAGAACTAGAGGTCAGACTGATGATTTTAAAGATACTAGCTGGGCTTGAAAAAAGCATGGAGGATATTAGAGAAATCCTTTCTGGATATGTCAAAGAACTAAACTCTAACCAAGTCAAAATCAAAAAGGCTATTAATGAGGTACAATAAAAAATGGAGGCTCTAACTGCTAGGATAAATAAGGCGGTAGAGAGTATTATAAAAGACCGAATAATGGAAAATAAAGAAGCTGAGAAAAAGAGATAAACAACTCCTGGATCACAAGGGCAGAATTCAAGAGATAAGTGAAACCATAAGACAAAACAATATTAGAATAATTGGGATCCCAGAAGAAGAAGAGAGAGAGGGGCAGAAGATATATTGGAGCAAATTATAGCAGAGAAATTCCCTAATTTGGGGAAGGAAACAGGCATCAAAATCCAGGAGGCACAGAGAACCCCTCTCAAAATCAATAAAAGTAGGTCAACACTACAACTTCTAATAGTAAAATTTACAAGTCTCAGAGACAAAGAGAAAATCCTGAAAGCAGCTTGGGATGGAGATCTGTAATCTCCAATGGTAGAAACATTAGATTGGCAAAAGACCTATCCACAGAGACCTGGCAGGCCCGAAAGGACTGGCATGATATATTCAGAGCACTAAATGAGAAAAATATGCAACCAAGAGTACTATATAAAGCTAGGCCATCATTGAAAATAGAAGGAGAGATAAAAAGCTTCCAGGACAAACAAAAACTAAAGGAATTTGCAAACACAAAACCAGGCCTACAAGAAATATTGAAAGGTGTCTCTAAGCAAAGATAGAACCTAAAGTAACATAAACAAGAAAGAACCACAGACAATATACAATAACAGTCACCTTAGAGGCAATACAATGACACTAAATTCATATCTTTCAATAGTTACCCTGAATGAAAATGGTCTAAATAGCCCAATCAAAAGACACAGGGTATCAGATTGGATTAAAAAACATGACCCATCAATATGCTGCTGGCAAGAGATTCATTTGAGACTGAAAGACACCCCCAGATTGAAAGTGAGGGGGTGGAAAACCATTTACCATGCTAATGGACACGAAAGCTGGGGTGGCATTCTTTATATCAGACAAATATATTTAAACCAAGACTATAATAAGAGATGAGGAAGGACACTATATCCTACTTAAACGGTCTACCCAAAAAGAAGATCTAACAATTGTAAATATCTGTGCCCCTAACATGATAGCAGCCAATTATATAAGGCAATTAATAGCAAAAGCAAAGAAACACATAGACAACAAAACAATAATAGTGAAGAACTTTAACACACCCTTCAATGAAACAGACAGATCATCTAAGCAAAAGATCAACAAGGAAATAAGGACTTAAAATGACACATTGGGCCACTAAGACTTCACAGATATATTCAGAACATTCCATCCCAAAGCAACAGAATACATATTCTTCTCTAGTGCTCGTGGACCATTCTCCAGAATAGATCACATCCTAGATCACAAATCAGGTCTCAACTGGTATGAAAAGATTAGATCATTCCCTGCATATTTGGAAAAAAAATGTTTTGAAACTAGAACTCAACACAAGAGGAAATTTGGAAAGAACTCAAATACATGGAGGTTAAAGAGCATCCTACTAAAGAATGAATGGGTCAACTAGGAAATTAAATAAGAATTTAAAAAATTCATGAAAAACAATGAAAATGTTCAAAATCTTTGGGATGCAGCAAAGGCAGTCCTAAGAGGAAAATATATAGCAATACGAGCCTTTCTCAAGAAAGAAGAAAGGTCTCAAATACACAACCTAACCCTACACCTAAAGGACTTGGAGAAAAAACAGCAAATAAAGCCTAAATGCAGCAGGAGAGGAGAAATAATAAAGATCAGAGCAGAAATCAATGGATTAGAAACCAAAAGAACAGTAGAACAGATCAATAAAACTAGGAGCTGGTTCTTTCAAAGAATTAAGAAGATTGATAAATGCCTGGCCAGACTTATCAAAAAGAAAAGAGAAATGACCCAAATAAATAAAATCATGAATAAAAGAGGAGAGATCACAATCAACACTAAAGAAATACAAACAATTATAAAAACATATTATGAGCAACCATATGCCAACAAATTAGATAACCTGGAAGAAATGGATGCATTCCTAGAGATGTATCAACTACCAAAACTGAACCAGGAAGAAATAGAAAACCTGAACAGACCTATAACCACTAAGGAAATTGAAGAAGTCATCACAAATCTCCCAACAAACAAAAACCCAGGGCCAGATTGCTTCCCAGGGGAATTCTACATAAATATTTAAAGAAGAATTAATACCTATTCTCCTGAAACTGTTCCAAAAAATAGAAATGGAAGGAAAACTTCCAAACTCGTTTTATGACACCACCATTACTTGATCCCAAAACCAGACAAAGACCCCATCAAAAAGGAGAATTACAGACTAATATCTTAGATGAACACGGATGCAAAAATTCTCACCAAAATACTAGCCAATAGGATCCAACAGTACATTAAAAGAATTATTCACCATGACCAAGTGGGATTTATCCCTGGGCTGCAAGGTTGGTTCAACACCGCAAATCAATCAATGTGATACAATACTTTAATAAAAGAAAGAACAAGAAACTTAGGATCCTCTAAATAGATACAGAAAAAGCATTTAACAAAGTACAGCATCCTTTCTTGATCAAAATCTTCAGAGTGTAGGGATAGAGGGTACATACCTCAATATTATAAAAGCCATCTATGAAAAACCCACAGTGAATAACATTTTCAATGGGGAAAAGCTGAGATCATTCCCCCTAAGGTCAGGAATAAGGTAGGGATTTCCACTATCACCACTGTTATTCAATATAATATTAGAAGTCCTAGCCACAGCAATCACTCAACAAAAAGAAATAAAAGGCATCCGAATCGTCAAAGAAGAAGTCAAACTCTCACTCTTTGCAGATGATATGATACTTTATGTGGAAAACCCAAAAGACTCCACCCCAAAACTGCTAGAATTCATACATGAGTTCAGTAAAGTGGCAGGATATAAAATCAATGCACAGAGATCATTGGAATTCCTATACACCAACCACAAGACAGAAGAGAGTGAAATTAAGGAGTCGATCCCATATACAATTGCACCCAAAACCATAAGATATGTAGGAACAAATCTAACCAAAGAGGCAAAGAATCTACTCAGACAACTATAAAATACTCATGAAAGAAATTGAGGAAGACACAAAGAAATGAAAAATGTTCCATGCTCATGGATTGAAAGAACAAATATTGTGAAGATGTCATTGCTACCTAGAGCAATCTACACATTTAATGCAAGCCCTATCAAAATACAATCACCTTTTTTTAAAGAAATGTAACAAATAATCCTAAAATTTGTATGGAACCAGAAAAGACCCCGAATAGCCAAAGGAATGTTGAAAAAGAAAAGCAAACCTGGTGGCATCACACTTCCTGACTTCAAGCTCTATTACAAAGCTGTCATCATCAAGACAGTATGGTACTGGCACAAAAACAGACACATAGATCAATGGAACAGAATAGAGAGCCCAGAAATGGACCCTCAACTCTATGGTCAACTCATCTTTGACAAAGCAGGAAAGAATGTCCAATGGAAAAAAGACAATCTCTTCAACAAATGGTGTTGGGAAAATTGGACAGCCACATGCAGAGGAATGAAACTGAACCATTTCCCTACACCACACACAAAAATAGACTCAAAATGGTTGAAGGACCTCAGTGAGAGATAGGAGTCCTTCAAAATCCTAAAGGAGAACACAGGCAGAAACCTCTTCGACCTCAGCCACAGCAACTTCTCCCTAGAAACATCGCCAAAGGCAAGGGAAGCAAGGGCAAAAATTAACTATTGGAAATTCATCAAGATAAAAAGATTTTTCACAGGAAAGGAAACAGTCAACAAACCCAAAAGACAACAGACAGAATGGGAGAAGATATTTGCAAATGACATATCAGATAAAGGGCTGGTATTCAAAATCTATAAAGAACTTAATCAAACTTATCAAACTCAACACCCAAAGAATAAAAGAAATGGGCAGAAGACATGAACAGACATTTTTCCAAAAAAGACATCCAAATGGCCAACAGACACGTGAAAAAGTGCTCAACATCGCTCAGCATCAGGGAAATCCAAATCAAAACCCCAATGAGATACCACGTCACACCAGTCAGAATGGCTAAAATTAACAAGTCAGGAAACGACAGATGTTGGTGGGGATGTGGAGAAAGGGGAACCCTCCTACACTGTTGGTGGGAATGCAAGCTGGTGCAACCACTCTGGAAAACAGTATGGAGGTTACTCAAAAAGTTGAAAATAGAGCTACTGTACCACCCAGCAATTGCACTACTGGGTATTTGCCCCAACAATATAAATGTAGGGATCTGAACAGGTACATGCACCCTGATGTTTATAGATGCAATGTCCACAATAGCCAAACTATGGGAAACGCCAAGATGTCCATTGACAGATGAATGGATAAACAAATGGGGTATGTATATACTAGGGAATATTATGTAGCCATTAAAAGGAATGAAATCTTGCCATTTGCAATGACGTGGATGGAACTGGAGGGTATTATGCTGAGCGAAATAAGTCAGTCGTAGAAACACATGTATCCTATGATCTCACTGATATGAGGAATTCTTAATCTCAGGAAACAAACTGAGGGTTGCTGGAGTGGTGGGGGGTGGGAGGGATGGGGTGGCTGGGTGATAGACATTGTAGAGGGTATGTGGTATGGTGAGCATTGTGAATTGTGTGAGACTGTTGAATCACAGACCTGTACCTCTGAAACAAATAATACATTATATGTTAAAAAAAAAAAAAGAAGATAGCAGGAAGGGAAAAATGAAGGGGGGCAATCGGAGGGGGAGACTAACCATGAGAGACTATGGACTCTGAGAAATGAACTGAGGGTTCTAGATGGGAATGGGGTGGGGGGATGGGTTAGCCTGATGATGGGTATTAAAAAGGGCACGTACTGAATGGAGCACTGGGTTTTATACGCAAACAATGAATCACTGAACACTACATCAAAAATTAATGATGTAATTTATGGTGATTAACATAACATAATAAAATTAAAAAAAGAAATATTTGTTTCGTACTTATTAGTGGCTAATTTGAAATGCCATAAATAAATAATAATACTTATTAGTGGCTAATTTTAGATGCAATAAATAAATAATAAATGATGTATTTTTCAGGGTTTTTTTCATTTAAAGATAAATACAAGTTAGAAACAGTCACCAAATGCTAATGTATTTAATTCTTGTCTAGACCTTTTTTGACTATTATTTTGTAGCTGATCTAAGTAACTCAACCAACAAAATTTATATATATTTTTCTTAGTTGGTGGGGAGAGGGATAAGGAGAGGGAGAGAATCTTAAGCAGGCTCCACACCCAGCACAGAGCCTGATTTGGGACTTGATCTCACAACCCGGAGATCATGACCTGAGCCAAAATCAGGAATCAGATGCTTAATCGACTGAGCCACCCAGGCTGCCCCAAATTTAACTTTAAATCAAATACTATCTTTGCCTTGAATCATTGGTAAAAGGCAGAATGACAAAGAGCAATTATTTTTCAAAGTTTCTATGAAAGTAACATTCTAATAAAATATTTAGATATGATGCCACATACATGTAGTAAATAATAAAATGCAAAAAACTATTATAAAGCGCATTTGTTTGTACTTTGCCACCATCTTTGCATTGTCTTTAGAACGTTTCTGCATTATCCTTGGTGCATGTTTAAAAATATGTAATTTCTATTGATTCCCCCCCAAATTTACATTCATCTAAGTAATAGAAGAAAACTACATAATTCACAGGCTTGTGAGAAATTGTCAGATTTACTTCAATTATTCACTTTGCTGTATGCTCACATTCCGCTCTTTCCTATCTTATGATACAGGTAGGCAATAAGTGATTAGAGCTTTAATGAGTTGGAAATTCATGTTTCCAGTGGAATTAGCATACAGGAAATTATAATTCACAAAAGATCTATAAAAGAAGCAATAGTTGAAAATGGGATACAGAATTGATTGATAATAGCAAACACTGCTTTGTCAGAAAATTAAAAATAACTCGCCACTGACATAAAGGTTGAATGGATTGTCTTTCATTTATTTGTTTTTAATGTATTTATGTTCTATTTTCAATAGGTGGAATCTATTTTTTTAACTTATTCTCTTTGTTAGATATTGTTTTTTCTTCTTTCTTTGATTAGATTATTATTTTCCTTATTCTTATTTGTTACCTGGACAATTGGTCATGATTAGTATCAATTTATAGAATGACTATTATTTTAAACATTGTCTCTCTTTCTCTTTAAAATAAATAAATAAATCTTTAAAGATTGTTTTGACAATCTACATTGGCTGGAATTTTTTTCTTCTAAACAAACTGGACAACATTTCTGTTTTTCTTCACATTTATTATATCATTGGCTTAAATGAAAGTAAAGGGAAAATTAACATTTATTAAGTCTTGACCGCTTTGTTTGATAAACTATTGCATTGAAATGCTCATAAGAATCATATTAGCTCTATTTAAAGATAAGGAAATGAAGACTCATCAGGTATATGGTGGCATAACAATTTGAACCTTGTTTTATGTGACTCCAGAGCCCATTTATTTTCTTCCTCCAAGCTGACAATGGGTAGATTAGTTTGAGAAAACTTAGTACCTTATCTGGATGAATAAGCTCTAGATAAAGAGAAGGGAGACAAAGTAAGAACATGATGTGACATGATACTTCAAATAACTGAGTTCTCTGTAAATTTAAATCTAACTTTGTATCAAATATGGGACACCTCCATTGTAGGGATCACATTTGTCCTTGACAAGACATTTGTATGTATGATCTTAAATGTCTCTGGATCGAGCACATGAAAGTGATTCAGCTATGACCCAGTGGAAAACCGTTAAGTCAATGCCAATTCAAAGCTTAAATGTTTTCTGTTTTCTGTTAATATTACATTTGACTAATACTTTGTTTAATAAATATATGAATTCTAGTCTTTTTGATCCACTGGGAGTGTAGTGCAGTCAAGTTTACAAGGCTTTTCATTGCTTTCTTGTCCCAAAACCCATGGACCCAAGCTCCTAAATATTTTTTTAAAGATTTTATTTATTTATTTGAGAGAGAGAGAATGAGAGATAGAGAGCACGAGAGGGAGGAGGGTCAGAGGGAGAAGCAGACTCCCTGCCGAGCAGGGAGCCCGATGTGGGACTCGATCCCAGGATTCCAGGATCATGACCTGAGCCGAAGGCAGTCGCTTAACCAACTGACCCACCCAGGCGCCCCGCTCCTAAATATTTTTCAAGCAACAGTTTCATCAATCACTTTGACAGCCATTGGGATAGATCAGAGACCCATAAAAAGATTGTATTATGGATGAAAAAAGCAATGCAGTGGAAAAGTGTTACAAATGAAAATTCTTCATCATCCCTATATACAATCTACCTGGATTTTCATACATTCACAGAAAAAAAGAGGATAAAATCAGCTAGTGCAATGACAGGTAAGGACTGAAATGTAAGAATAGCTACTACTCTGTCTTTCTGAAACATGGCTTTCATAAAACTTAATTGTTCATCAAGATTTGAATGTTTATATAATTTATTTTTCAAGTTGTTCTAAAAGAATTATGGACTAATGATTTATTAAAAATAGAATCCTTCTAATAATTATCCCAATGTAGAAAGCAAGACCATGAAGAAATGTATTTAATAGTAATAATTAAAGAGCAGATACTTTTTGTAAGTACTAACTTCATGTATTCTTGACAGATTTTTGGAAAATATATTTGGTACTGATTTACAAAAGAATAACAGTCTCCTGACTTTCTAGACTCCTAGTCATTGCTTGAGGGCTTTATCTATTTATAGAGTCTCTTCAGCTACTTTCAATCATGTCTTCCCAAGTTTCAATCCTGCCAACAAATATTGATCTCAAAAGGACTGCCCAAGTAATAGTTAAGTGATCTGCAAACAAATAGAGATCTTCTTATGGTTATACAAATGGATGGTCAGAGGTGTCAGCCTCATCAGATAGGGTTTTGGAATCCTCAGAAATGTCCTGTACATCTGTCCTTTTCCCACTCCTCACCATAAGCACATGTTATGTTTTCTTTTCTAAGAGATATTTTATGAGGGTTCTTTGTGTGTATATGAGAACAAGAATAATGTTGGTTCACAACTCTTTAGCCGATACCAATGACAATTTAGCCTCAGAGTTAAAAAAGCAAAAACTATGAGCATGAGAAAAGAGTTAAATACATATATAAGTTAAAAAATATACTGTGGTAAAAAAATATTATTCAAAAATCTATGCTTGGATATGATTAGGATCTCTAATTTCTGAACTAAATAGAATTCACCTTCTAGAAACCTCCCAACACATCAGTTCTCATCTTGGTTCAAAATGGAGGCTTCTAAACTTAAGTCATTAGAATGACCTATTGACTTTAGTGCTAGCCATAATACTAATTATATTGTTATCTGTGAGATGAACTAAAATATTCATGAATGTAAATAGTGAAATGATCTCTTATATATACATGGTTTAAAATTCTAGTTCATAGTTCATATTTTGAGTCTACTGTTAGTATGGGGTCTTGTCCTTAAATAGATCAAGGTTTAACAAAGTATTAAAAATTGGCCTATTTTTACCCTTGAATTAGCATTTTATTATTTAGCTTTTCAATATATATTATCTTTATTTCACCAAGAAAATAATAAAACCACAGAGGAATGGTGTTTCTTTGTATTACATACCTAACAATGAATTATTGCACAAAACCTAGTCAAATAGAGACACCTGGTTCATTTATTTATTTCATCATCCAAAGAATATTTATCTTGCACCTACTTCAGGCCAAGTACTGTGCAAACAATGGAGATGCTGATGGGGAACCAAAAAACAACATCTCACCCTCGCTGATGCAATTCCTTTGGAAGAATGAGTATATTTAGACATTCATGGTAGTTTGAGCAGATTTTCCATCTGTTCATTCCACTCTGATTTTTGAAACAAAATTGTGGCAATGGTTTAACATAATAAGGGGGAGCAATGGAACTATGATTTGAAAAAATCTGGATACAGAAAACTTTTGTGTTCTTATCTCTGACCCTGGTGTGTTATCCAAACATGAGAAAGTTACTTAAATATTTCTTTATTTGCTTTTAAAATATCTCTTCCTCTATCCCCTGACCCTCTCTCTTCCTCACCCCAGACCCTAAGCTTCTTCTTTTATTTTTAGATTTCATTTATTTATTTGAGAGAGAGAGAGAGCATGAGCAGGGGTAAGGGCAGAGAGAAAAGCAGGTTCCCCACTGAGCAGGGAGCCCAAAGTGGGGCTCAATCCCAGGACCCTGGGATCTCTACCTGAACTGAAGTCAGACACTTCCCTGACTGAGCCACACAGGCACCCTACAAGCTTTTGAAGTGAGACCTGAACTGTGTCTCTTTTTGTTTTACTTTTCTGACCCTGGGCTTAGCTCAATATCCATGGAATAGTAAGGGTTCAAATACAGACTCTTTCAACTCAAATGAACTTACAGAAAAAATAAAATAAAGTCTGAACCAAATATCCCCTATGATTTTCACAAACTATAAATATAGCAATAGTTAATATTTATTTTAGCCACTATTTCAGGAACTAACATTGATAGCTAGTGCATATGAAGTTCCTTAGTCACTGTTCTACTCTGAAAGTATTCTCACTTAATACTTTCATATAATAATCTCAAAGAGCATACCATTTTACAGATGAGAAAACTGAAATACCAAGAAGCTTGGTAATTTGCCCAAGGATACTCAGTAGAATAATGATGTCTTTATTCCTTGTATTAATGTAAAGTTTTCCTTTTTCATAGGAGTTCACTAGTAATTATAATAATGTGTTTTTCTTTGTCTCTTCCTTCCTTCTTTAACTTCTTATTTTGGAAATTTATAAGTATAAGCCAGCATAATTAACAGCATTCAAACATTCTTGTTTCATCTATGCTCCTAACTCACTTCTAATAGATTATTTTAAATTAAGTCCCAAATATTGTATTATTTCAGCTGTAAGTACATATCACTAAAGCATAATAATCACATATACATAAAATAATTCCTTAATAAAATCAATATGTATTTATTTGTTCAATTTCACTGTCCTTCATCGCAAATAATAATTATTTTTGGGGGGAATGACTTCTCAATTCATGAACCTAACCCAATATAATTTTGTTTTGATATCCTTCATTTAACAGCATTTAATAACCTACTGTCTTGTCTTTCTTCTGCTACTTTTTTAAAAAATTATTTATTTATTTATTTGACACAGAGAGAGAGACAACTAGAGAGGGAACACAAGCAGGAGGGAGTGGGAGAGGGAGAAGCAGGCTTCCCGCCAAGCAGGGAGCCAGATGCGGGGATTGATCCCAGGACCCTGGGATCATCATCTGGGCGGAAGGCAGACGCTTAACGACTGAGCCACCCAGGCGCCACCCGGGTGCCCCGGACAGCTACTTTTATCTTCATATCATCTATGGCTTTCCTCATTTTACTCTTCCACCATTTCTTAAAAATATTTTTTATTTTAGGAGCACCTGGGTTGCTCAGTTGGTTAAGCGACTGCCTTTGGCTCAGGTCATGATCCTGGAGTCCCAGGATCGAGTCCCATATCCGGGTCCCTGCTCAGCAGGGAGTCTGCTTCTCCCTCTGACCCTCCCCCCTCTCGTCTTCTCTCTCTCATTCTCTCTCTTTCTCAAATAAATAAAATCTTAAAAAAATATTTTATTTGTTTTAGAGAGAGCGAGAGTGTGTGTGTGTGAACAGGAGGAGGAGCAAGGGGCAGAGGGAAAGGAGAAGCGGACTCCCCCTGAGCAGGGAGCTTGACCAAGGCCCAATCTCATGACCCTGATATCACGATTTGAGCAGAAACCAAGAGTCAGTCGTTTAACCCACTGAACCACCCAGGTTCCCCTCTTCCACCATTTTCAAATCTCATTTTAATGCTTCATTCATCTTAGCAAAATATTGACAAATTCTCCTTTAATGATCTTACTAAATTGCTGTATAGGTGGCATCCCATGTACTCAGCCTAGGTTAATCTGATGTTAGTGAAGTAAAGAATAAAGTCGTAAGGGACAGGCAATTTGCAATCTTCTATTTTCAATTATCATTAAGTCAAGTATAAATTCCAGTGATCTTTCTCATAGCAGTAAACCTGTGCTAAAGCTATAGCAGCAGCTATAATGCCAAGCTGACATTATATTTATATAATTTAGGATATTTCACTTACTGTAAAAATATTGTTCACAATATTTTAAATGCATAAGAGATAATTAGAAAAATAAGGATTGGGGGCGCCTGGGTGGCTCAGTCATTAAGTGTCTGCCTTCGGCTCAGGTCATGATCCCAGGGTCCTGGGATCAATCCCCACATTGGGCTCCCTGCTCCGCGGGAAGCCTGTTTCTCCCTCTCCCACTCCCCCGCTTGTGTTCCCTCTCTCGCTGTGTCTCTCTCTGTCAAATGAATAAATAAAATCTAAAAAAAAAAAAAAAAAGAAAAAGAAAGATTGTCTTGAATCAGATCAGAGGTAACTGCAATTAATTCACTGACATATTCTATATTCTTACTATAAATGTGTATAAGATAAATTAGCAGGATACAGATACATTTAAGAAAACTGAAAGAATTATAGGATGGGAAGTAAATTCTAGATTTAAACAGAATTAGATCAATGTACTAATTCCAATTTTTAGGATCATCAATAAATCTACTAAGGTTTATTACTACTTTCTTACTGTAAAATGGGGCCATTATCAGTACTTACTTTCTGGAGATTAAATGAGATAATATAGGAAAATGCTTAGAACAGACTCTGACAGTAAGCTCTGAGAAAAGGTCCACTTTTTGTACCATTGTCCTCATTACTCTAATGTGAATCCTGAAGCACAGAGCAGATAAAACTTCCCCAATACTTTCTTCTATATACAGAAAGTTCTGTCACACTGACAGGGTAACATCTCCTGGCTCTATGAAGGCTTTTCATAGACAACTGAACAAATGGAAAACTGCAAACCCTAGCCTGCTCAGCTATCAAGTTGCTCTCTTTCTATTATCCTATCCACATAAGTATCTTAAATACAGTGTGTCTTTTATGGCAATAGATTTCACAAGAAGCAGCTCCCTTCTGGTATTGAAATAATGGAGAGGAAATAACAGAGAGGTGAAGATGAGGACAACATCTGGTTGCCTTCAGCAACACCAACTGAACAGTGGAGTAGATTTCAAATCATTTCCCAATAGAAACACTGAAACGTATAATGGATGTGATACAAAAAGTTCTCCAACCTTCTGTTAGTCTCACACTTGCTCTTTTCTGATGGCTTCATCCACACTTGAGGGCCAAGTATTTTGCTTATCAATCAAATTTTATTATGCTTACACTAAGAATAATAGTCTAGGATTCTAACAATTTACTGATTATTAGTCTTTTTAAAAATATTTTATCTATATCTATATCTATATATTTTTTGTTTCCCCATGCTCAGAAATATTTTCTTAGGAATTTGAGAAAGGCCATGAGAATGACAAGCAGAAACCATTACTTAAGAGCCTTCATGTTTAAGGTGCCTGGGTGGCTCAGTTGGTTAAGCAACTGCCTTCGGCTCAGGTCATGATCCTGGAGTCTGGGGATCGAGTCCCGCCTCGGGCTCCCTGCTCCTTGGGAGCCTGCTTCTCCCTCTGACCCTCCCCCGCCTCATGCTCTCTCTATCTCATTCTCTCTCTCAAATAAATAAATAAAATATTTTTTTAAAAAAGAGCCTTTATGTTTAAATTTCTAATCCAGCTCCTGTCACTAAATTTAGGACATGTTAGTGGCCATGACTAAGCTTACATGTAGATATAATCATATATAAAATATATTCAATGAATTTAGCAACCAAGACAAATAATATCTCCTCTTTCCAATTTTATTCATGTCATAACATGTTTGATTATTTTTTTATACAAACCAGTGACAAAATTAGCCTTCTTAATATAAGTTGGCAAACTTCATCAACCGTATAAGAATTATAGGCCACTAGTGTTCTGAATGTATTTCACTAAGATCTCAAGTGGTAATGTTAGAAATAATTCTCCAGTCTTGTAGCAATCTGAATGTAAACAAAATGTATGCATTTATATTCACCTCCACCCACTTTTAGTCCTAGTAGTCACAGAATGTATCTGTGATAAATAAACAGATGTTGGTTTATATTTCCAATTTCTATTAAATATCAAGTTTACACAAAACCAAAAGATAAATGTGGAACCAAATGTAATTTATTCCAAATTACAAAAATTATATTTCTTTAAGATTTGATTGCTTTGATTAGTTTAGACAAAAATATATTCAAATTTGAAGGAGAGTACAGATATTTGTTTTTACAATTAAGAATTTTCAATTTATATAATTATCTTTGCATTATACTTTCCTTTGTCAGCCAGAGTACCACAAAATAATCCTGAGAATATTTACTAATGCTTCAAATATTTTGAGTTATGTTTTAGACTCTAGAAGTAAAATAATTGATTTTAACAAGAAAAGAAATTAAGGCAGGACTTTTAATGTACTAGAAATTTTTAAAGTGCATGCTGAAGACGCAATTCAGAAACCTAGGAAAGAAGAAATCTGTAGCTCCAAGAGAGGAGGCCCAGATAAGATATTTGTTGTCTACGTTTCAGTAGTTCCATTAATGCACTGGAAAATGTGAGCTTCTACACACTAGAGAAGGCACTGTTCTGTTCCTTTGACTTCTTTTCTGAATGATAAACATCCCTTGGAATTTAAGGTCTGAACGTGTCTAAACTACAACATACTAACTCTGGTAAAATAAAGAATGTGCTTTAAATTAATCAAAATGTGTAATAGAGTCAGGTAAATATAATAAACCTATAACAGATAAACAAATAATTTAAAATTGTAAAGTTCAACCATCCCAAAATTAAAGCAATTATGTCCTGGGGAATATGTAGGTATATATGAGTAAGTGGGGCAGTGACTCACATGGAAAGTGGAATATGGCCACCACGGTAGTGGAGGTAAAGAGGAAAGGCAGTTAGCCAGACCAGTGAGATACCTGAAGAGATACAAGAGCAAGCAGATGGTACTCCCAATGATGCAGACATTATGATGATCACAATCATCTCAATAAACCTGAGGAACCAATAATTTAATAACTTGTCCAAGGTCACACAGCTAGTGAGTGACCTGGGGCTGGAATGTGACTGAATAGACACTCTGTTTCCAGAACCCATATTATCAGCAGGAAGACTACACTTGCATAGGTTTAAGGACATTTATCCAGAATATTTCCCCACATTTCCCCCTTATCGGCTAAAGAGAGAGAGAGAGAAAAAAAGCACATTTTTCATTTTTCTATCCTCTCAGTCTTTAAAACAAAACCAAACAAAACCAAACAAAACCAAACCAATAGGCAGAGCAAAACTACGTAGGTTTTACCAATAAAGGTTTTGTGTTACATATGACCCTCTGGAGCTTTATTTATTTATTTTGGAAGATTTATTTATTTATTTGAGAGGGAGGGCATGCACAGGAGACAGGGGAGGGGCAGAGTGAAAGAATCTCAAGCAGACTCCCCACTGAGCTAGGAGCCCAATGTGGGGTTTGATCTCACAACACTGAGACCCTGATGTGAGCTGAACTCAAAAGTTGGACGCTTAACCGACTGAGACACCCAGGCACCCCTGGAACTTTAAATAATGATTTTTTTCCATAGATAATATATAATTTACTTAGAAGCAGTAATTTTAGAGATACTTTTTTCTTATAAGGAATACGAATGGTTAATACAAGAAAATCATCAGTAATTGATTTTTTTTCTCAATAGAGAATAATAATATTAAAAAGATTATAGTGGTGATTCATGTTTCAGTTCCAACATATAAATATCTTGGAAGTCACCACTTTGTCCTTAAAACAAGAAAAAGCTGGGCAAACTAAAAATCAATGATATTTTTTGGCTCATCAGAGAACTGAGGTCAGAGGGCAGACCATCAGTTCCAAATATGGGGATAGAGGCACATGCAGAGATATGGAGCAGTTGAGATTACCTGGAGCAGAAGCCCCTGGAGCCAGAACAGGAAGAAACAAACGGTAATTTGAAGATTTGCTGGAGGCTTTGCATGGACGAGCATGTGAGTGAGAAAGTAGAGCTTTCTCTCCAAGAATCCTGCAAGTTTCTCACAGTGAGCATAGAGTGAGGATTTCCTTAAGACTCTGACAGAGCGGAAGTGCAATTATTGCATGTATTTTGTGTGATTTTTTTTTTTTTTTCTGGGAGGGTAAATCTTATCCTAGTTATACTATCTTATCTGGAATTGGCCATTTCATTGCATATTAATGAACTACTATTTAAACTTAGTTATGACATCTTCTCCCATAGATTAAGGGTTGCAGGCTAGATTGTTGGTTGGAAAGCAGTCTCTAAAATGCAGTTTAGTGTGATGGAGGTGTATTAAAATTAACACTTATGAGGAAGGGAAAAAGCAGGAATGGACAATGGGAGAATATGCGTTGTTCCGTAATCTCAACAAAGAGCACAGGCAATCTCAGAGAGAGACATGCATCTGGGGTGGCCCTATAGTATTCTCCTTAAATTCATAAGAGAGGCCAGGATTTTATGCTCCTGAATTGAGCAGTCCTTGAAATCAGGCTGCTCCTGGGGTGTGTGCTTGACAAAATAGGCTCTTTGGCCAAGGATACTCCAGATGTAGTTTGACAGCTGAGTCCTTTCAGTTTGCATTACTCCCCAAATACAGGGGATCTGGAAGGCACAACAGAGCAACCACTTCAGAATAGTAGATTATGATTCATTGAGAATGAAAGAATGGTCTCAAAAAAATGAAGACAAATTATCATGATTATATTATAGATTCATACTACGAATAAAATGAAAAACAGACAACTTACCACCTATAAATTTTGAAAAGGCAAAATTATTCAAATTACAATTTGAAATATATCTTCTAAACCCTACCACTTAAAATATTTTGTGGCAAGAATAAATAATTTTTTTAATTAAAAATTTACAAAGAAGTTTCAGCCTTAAACAACTTTTTAATAAAGCAAGTTTTCAAGACATGGCATCAATAATAGTTTGATTGGAAACATGTGAAATCCACAGAAGCTGACACATTTTTAACTGAAAAAAAAATATTTAAATTTGTTCTAGTACTCAAAATGCAGACTGTGCCAAAGAAAGGTGATGATCTGATTCAAATAGTATGTAAAATATTCATAACCATCATCTGTTCTACACTTAGAAGTGTCTGATGGGAGAAGCAGAGAAAACAGCCCTTCAACAGTCAACAAAAAATCATGTTTATTTTCACTTGACACAGTTGCTGCATCGTTGTTAAAGAGTACCTTATGACTTTGACACCATGGGCTCTGCCAGATTCAGATTCTTTCTTTAATTACTTAGAATGAAACTGGGATGACAGTCATTAGCAGCATCCCACCAATTAATACAGAGATAATGTAGAAGCAAAGGAGGGTCATGCTATATCCCCAAAACCTTGAAATGGGCATGTTAATATTCTTTACTTTTGTCTTCTGAATCTTCTTGCCTTACAGTGTGTACATATTTCTTCTACAAATCAAGTAGATGTGAAGAAATTGAAATACTACTGCAAATGGTAATGTGCTTATCATTTCCCTGACTCAGCAAATTATTTTGCATTGTAAGTAGAATATATGGATTAAAACTTACAGTAATCACTTCTTATAGACTACTTTATAATGCTTTCTTAATACCAAGCTGTATTTGTTACCTCATAGCCATCTTAGAAACTCAGTCTCTTAATAAAGTAGCAGTCCTTATCATTTGTTTTCCTGTTAAAACTCAGCTCAGTTAATGCCATTTTCTCTTTCTCTAGATGGAAAATATCTCTCTATGATGGTAAAGGGGAAAAAAAGTCCAAAATTCTGGACAAGTTTCATCTGGAAACATAACAAACAGAGTCAACTTCTATAGTGAGTTTCAGATGAAAGTGAGCACACATAAATTTAAGGCTGACCTAATTTGTATGCAGATTTATGTCCCACAAATTTTAATGCTGATGGATCATTTCCATATTAGTATAAGGTTTTTTAAAGATGTATTTATTTATCTTAGAGAGACAGAAAGTGGGGGGAAGGGCAGAGGGAGAGAGAGAGAATTTCAAGCAGACTCCTCACTGAGTGTGGAGCCCAATGAGGGGCTTGACCCCATAACCCTGAGATAATGACCTGAGCCGAAATCAAGACTCAGCCATTTAACTGACTAAGCCACCCAGGTACCCTTATATTAGTATAAGTTTTGCAATAAGTAGTATTTGAAATTTACTTGTGTGGATCTGATTAGGTGAATAAGATGGCAGCATTGAGTGCAGGGATTTAAGACACCATATTGAATTGATTTTTATTTTATACTACTCTTATTCTCTTTGAGGGATGGTGCTTAAATTATATGTGGCAACATACAGATTATAGAATTAGGCAATAAGTCTCACTAGAGTTCCCAGTGGGCCAGAGATGAAAAATTTCAGAAACTTCTCACATACCACAGACTGTTCAGGAATACTTAAAAAGTTTGTCTAGGCATAGCAACCAGAAACTTTGTAAGACAGAATTTAAATTTAGTCCCAATCTGTTTTAAATGTATACCTGTTCGAATGCCAGGGAGTAAGAGGTGAGAAGCCTTCAAGAAAGGGTTCACTGGAAAGAGGAATGATAAGCCCCTGGGGAAACTATCATGAGTGGAGAAAGAAGTTCAGCATGAGACCTAATTAAGCAACAGGACACAGTGCAAAAAGGAACATTGCTTCCATGTGCTCTGTGATACTGAGATATACTGAGGAGCCCAGGGGCTGTGTTTGAAGGAAAGAAGCATGTCAATGAGACCATGATGGCAAGAAGAGTCCCTAATCTGGGTGCTGTGCTTTAAAAGTTCTTCATAGTGCAAATGCACACACTCACACACACATATAACATACATTCAATCTAGAATATTCAGGTCTTTCTGTAACTCATGATCTGGCACTTAGTTCTGGCATAGCAAAACCTATAATGGTCAATACCTACCTTAGAAATTCTTGCATTTCAATCTTAGGGAGTTGATTCTTCTCATCTGTTGGTTTTGACATAAAAACAAGAGGCAACTTTGTCAAATACTGAAAGCTTTGTGGTTTGTGCCATGGGGTCAACATCATAAACAGACACTGTGTTGGAGTTCAGGGAGGACTTGAGCAGTGCAAGTGTTTAGAAAGAGAAGTGACAAATGATTAACATGTCAAATCTTTCCTCTTATGTCACAGTAAAGCAAAGGGTTTATGCGTGATAAAGCATTCTTTCTAAGTAGAATCAAGGGCCTCTTTTCTTGTACTTTGTTCTCCAACACATGGTTCTGGTGAAATTCACAAATTAACAGAACATTTCCAACAGCTGCACACAGTGACTGAAGATCAAAGTTCATTGTTTACTTTGCCTTCTGTTTATTTGCTCTTAAAGCGTATTTGCCTGCTTAGTAGGGTAGAAAACATTTTATTTAAGTTCAATTGCTGGTTTTTAGCTTTAAACTATTTTAAATAAAATATTTAAAAGTGTGTGTATTGGGATCCTACATTTGTATTCATATGCCATAAATATGAGAGGCTGGTCTGGACTACTGGCCCAATAACATAGCCATGAGAAGCTATCTGATAACAAGAGTAAAGCATTTTTCTATTAACTTGCAAGATATAAGAAAACTATTAATTTAAGAGATATAAGAAAACTCAACTTCAGAGAGCAATGGGCAACAGCATTATCATGATTGCCAAGAACTCAAATCATTCAGGCTAATTATATATGAGGCAATCTTGTCCATTATAATCTTTTAAAAAAAGAAATGACTTCACCTAGGACTTCTCTCTAGGTTTTAGAGAGTAGAGAACTTTGGGATGTTACATATAAGCATTTCTGGAATTTCTTTAAAATAATTTAGAAGATTGTAGGAAAATCTAGTGATCCTGCTAATGCAACAGGTGAAGAAGACTCAGATCAACATGATTTGAAGTCTTGTACGTTGAATATGATCATCACCATCAGCAGATAAAAATGGGGGCCTACCAGTCAAGGTAGTTGGTCAGGATAATAGTGGAAATATACAATAAAATATTACATATTTTGTACAGGAAATATAAACATTTCACATGAAGTTTGAGATCGGACTAATTGTTCATATGATATAATGTGGAAAAAACACATATTTTTAATCAAAAGTGGGACAGTCTATAATGAAATGGAAAAATCAATCCAAGAGAATTCATTAACTTAGTGATTTCTAAATTTCAAATCATTTTTTCCATTATCATGATGTAGCACCCATGTCAAACAATGCATTATTAAGCTTTTCATCTTCTATAACTCTGAAAACTAAAATATGGTGAATCATATATGTGAAAGAGATTTGAAACCCTTAGGTGTTATAAAAATGTAAAGTATCATTATATTATTATTTATACTTAAGTTACAAACAATATATCCATTTACAGCCTACCTATGCTAAGATTGTTTTGTTATTGATGTTTAATTTTTATTTGTGAATAACTAAAAGTTATTATTTCTTAAGACTGCAAAATATATCATGAAACAATGGTCCTGGTTCTCTGGTTTACTACCACTCCAAACCCAAGCAACCTAGATACTATTCATTGAAAGAAAGTTGAAACTTAGATAGGTTCTTCTCTTAGGATTAATCAGTATTACCTCAACAAAATAATATATAAGGAACAATAAACTGTAAGGGTCTGTAATTTGTAATAGTGACTTGTGTTCCTAGGAAAGAAAAGAACCCATATTTAAACTGAGCATAATTGGGGTGCCTGAGTGGCTCAACCTTTTAAGTGTCTGCCTTCAGCTCAGGTCATGATCCCAGGGTCCTGGGATCGAGGCCCACATTGGGCTCCCTGCTCGGCGAGGAGCCTGCTTCTACCTCTACCTCTGTCTGCCTCTCTGCCTACCTGTGCTCTCCATCTCCCTGTCAAATAAATAAATAAAATCTTTAAAAAAAATAAAAAAATAATAAACTGAGCATAACCTGACTACATTAAGCAGAATATAATAGGAGTGACTTTTTCACTCCAAGTCACTTTTTTGCTGGAAGTATTCGTCATCCCACTACAGGACAGTTATTGACCAGCTTCAGACAACCAGTAATTTCTAAGAACCTTCTTGGTATCTGCTTGCAAATATAAAATTTAAATTTGAAATTTTATTAAAATGTAACAAACTGAGGGGCGGAGCAAGATGGCAGAGGAGTAGGAGACCTGGATTTCATCTGGTCTCAGGAAGGCAGCTGGATAGGGATCAAACCATTCTGAACACCTATGAACTCAACAGAAAATCAAAGAAAACAATAGCAACAACTCTCTGAACAGAAAAGCGACCATTTTCTGGAAGGTAGGATGTGCAGAGAAGTGAATCCAAGGCGATATTCGGGAAGATAGGTGGAGGGGGAGGGTGTCTCCTTCAGCCGCTTCTAGCAAGTGATAGAGCCGCGGAGCACAAAATTGGAACTTTTAGAAGTTGGCTCCACTGAGGGACATCACTCAGGTGGCTAAGTAGGGGGGTGGAACCCTTGTGGGACAGAGTGGTCTCAGGACCCTCGGGGTCACAGAAAGCCCAGGGATGCCTGAGTGTGGCAGAGCTCCCAGGTATCGGAGCAGGGGAGCTGGCTGCAGAGACCAAGCCAAGGAGTGGGGTTTTTAGCTCGGGGTTGCCATAAACTGTGATCCACGGCACAGTCAGGCCACTACTCCTCCAGCAGGGACCCAACAAGCGGCAGATCTGGGGAGACTTCCCTGCCTCCCCTGGGAAGAGTGGCGTGAGAGCGCACCACAGGGATCTGCTTGGTTTGGAGGCTCCACACCGGGTCGGGTGCCAGAGATAGAAACGCTCAGTCACAGGCCGGATGAGCACAGAGCGTGGCCGGAGACTGGGGAGATGGGAGTGATTGGCTCCTTTTCTCTGGGGGCTCACTGAGGACTGGGGCCCCAAGTTCTTGGCTCCTCCAGGGCGGAGATTGGGAGGCCGCCATTTTCACTCTCATCCCCCAAAGCTGTACCGAAAGCTTGCAGGGAACAAAAGCTCTGGAGAGCAAACCCGAGCAGATTACCTAGCCATGACCAGGCAAGGGCAGGGCAATTCTGCCTCCAGCAAAGACATTTGGGAACCACGGCAACAGGCCCCTCCCCCAGAAGATCAGCATGAACAGCCAGCCAAGACCAAGTTTACCAATCAATGAGAACGGCAGAACTCCAGAGCTAGGGGAATACAGCACATAGAATTCATGGTTTTTTTACCATGATTCTTTAGTCTTTCAAAGTTAATTTTTTTAACTGTCTTTTTTTTTTTGAATATCTCTTTTTTCCTTTTTCAACCAACATCTTATCAATCCCTTTTAAAAAAATTATTTTTCAATTTTAGAGTCATATTCTATCCCTTCATAGTAGTTACCCTTATTTTTGGCATATATATATATAGTTCTCTTTAAAATTTTCAGATACAGTTTCTTCTAACAGACCAAAATCTCTAGTGTATGGCTTTATTCTAGTCTCCTGCCTGATCACATTCTCTCCCTTTTTTTCTCTCTCTCTTTTTTTTTTTTTAAATCCTCTTCATTCTTTTTTCAAATAACTTCTTATCTTATCAATTCCTTTTATATATTTTTTTATAATTTTCATCTTTACAGTCATATTCCATGCCTTCATCGTATCAACCCTTATTTTTGTACATATAAGTTTTTCTTTCTTTAAAATTTTGGGAGGCACTTTCTTCTAACAGACCAAAGTACACCCCAAATCTAGCATGTGGTACTGATCTATGCACCAAACTGATCATATTTGATCATATTCTGTTTTTTTTGTTTTGTTTTGTTCTGTTTTTGTTTTTATCTTTTCTTTTTCTTTTTTCTTTCTTTCCCCCAATTAGAGGTCTTTTCTGATTTCTTTAGAGTATAATTTCTGGGGTCATTGTTACTCTGTTAGCATTTTGTTCTCTCATTCATCTATTCTCCTCTGGACAAAATGACAATATGGAAAAAATCACCTCAACAAAAAGAACAAGAGGTAGTACCGACTGCCAGGGACCTACTCAATACGGACATTAGTGTCATGTCAGATCTAGAGTTCAGAATCATGACTTTAAAGATAGTAGCTGGGCTTGAAATAAGCATGGAAGTTATTAGAGAAACCCTTTCCGGAGAAAAAAAAGAACTAAAATCTAACGAAGTCGAAATCAAAAAGGCTATTAATGAGGTGCAATAAAAAAATGGGGGCTCTAACTGCTAGGATAAATGAGGCAGAAGAGAGAATCAGTGATATAGAAGACCAAATGATGGAAAATAAAGAAGCTGAGAAAAAGAGAGATAAACAACTCCTGGATCATGAGGGCAGAATTCAAGAGATAAGTGATACCATAAGATGAAACAACATTAGAATAATTGGAATCCTAGAAGAAGAAAAAAGGGAGAGAGCAGAAGGTATATTGGTGCAAATTATTACAGAGAACTTCCTTAATATGGCGAAGGAAATAGACATCAAAATCCAGGAGGCACAGAGAACCCCTCTCAAATCAATAAAACTAGGTTAACACACCGACATCTAATAGTAAAACTTACGAGTCTCAGAGACAAAAAGAAAATCCTGAAAGCAGCTAAGGAGAAGAGATCTGTAACCTACAATGGTAGAAACATTAGATTGGCAACAGACCTATCCACAGAGACCTGGAAGGCCAGAAAGGACTGGCATGATATCTTCAGAGCATTAACGAGAAAAATATGCAGCAAAGAATACTATATCCAGCTAGGCTGTCATTGAAAATAGAAGGAGAGATAAAAAGCTTCCAGAACAAACAAAAACTAAAGGAATTTGCAAACATGAAAGCAGCCCTACAAGAAATATTGAAAGGGATCCTCTAAGCAAAGAGAGAGCCTAAAAGCAACATGGACCAGAAAGGAACACAGACAATATACAGTAACAGTAACAATATACAGTAACAGGCAATACAATGGCACTAAATTCATATTTTTCAATAGTTACCCTGAATGTAAATGGGCTAAATGCGCCAATCAAAAGACACAGGCTATCAGATTGGATTAAAAAACAAGACCCATCGATATGCTGTCTGCAAGAGACTCATTTTAGACCCAAAGACACATCCAGATTGAAAGTGAGGGGGTGGAATAACATTTACCATGCTAATGGACACCAAAAGAAAGCTAGGGTGGCAATCCTTATATTAGACAAATTAGATTTAAACCAAAGACCGTAATAAGAGATGAGGAAGGACACTACATACTACTTAAAGGGTCTATCCAACAAGAAGATCTAACAAATATAAATATCTATGCCCCTAACATGGGAGCAGCCAATTATATAAGCCAATTAATAACAAAAAGCAAAGAAACACATTGACAGCAATACAATAATAGTGGGGGACTTTAACACCCCTCTACTGAAATGGACAGATCATCTAGCAAAAGATCAACAAGGAAATAAAGACTTTAAATGACACACTGGACCAAATGGACTTCACAGACATATTCAGAACATTCCATCCCAAAGCAACAGAATACACATTCTTCTCTAATGCCCATGGAACATTCTCCAGAATAGATCACATCCTAGGTCACAAATCAGGTCTCAACTGGTACCAAAAGATTGGGATCATTCCCTGTATATTTTCGGACCACAGTGCTTTGAAACTAGAACTCAATCACTAGAGGAAAGTCGAAAAGAACACAAATACATGGAGGCTAAAGAGCATCCTACCAAAGAATCAATGGATCAACCAGGAATTTAAAGAATTAAAAAATTCATGGAAACCAATGAAAATGAAAACACAACTGCTCAAAATCTTTGGGATGCAACAAAGGCAGTCCTAAGAGGAAAGTAGATAGCAATACAAGCGTTTCTCAAGAAACAGGAAAGGTCTCAAATACACAACCTAACCCTACACCTAACGTAGCTAGAGACAAAACAGCAGATAAAGTCTAAACCTGGCAGGAGAAGAGAAATAATAAAGATCAGAGCAGAAATCAATGAACTAGAAACCAAAAGAACAGTAGAACAGATCAACAAAACTGGGAGCTGGTTCTTTGAAAGAATTAACAAGATTGATAACCCCCTGGCCAGACTTATAAAAAGAAAAGAGAAATGACCCAAATCAACAAAATCATGAATGAAAGAGGAGAGACCACAACCAACACCAAAGAAATAGAAACAATTATAAAAACATATTATGAGCAACTATATGCCAGCAAATTAGATAACCTGGAAGAAATGGATGCATTCCTAGAGATGTATCAACTACCAAAACTGAACCAGGAAGAAATAGAAAACCTGAACAGACCTATAACCACTAAGGAAATTGAAGCAGTCATCAAAAATCTCCCAAAAAACAAAAGCCCAGGGCCAGATGTCTTCCCAGGGGAATTCTAAACAAACATTTAAAGAAGAATTAATACCTATTCTCCTGAAACTGTTCCAAAAAATAGAAATGGAAGGAAAACTTCCAAACTCGTTTTATGAGGCTACCATTACCTTGATCCCCAAACCATACTAAGACCCCATCAAAAAGGAGAATTACAGACCAATATCTGTGATGAACATGGATGAAAAAATGCTCACCACAATACTAGCCAATAGGATCCAACAGTACATTAAAAGGATTATTCACCACGACCAAGTGGGATTTATCCCTCGGCTGCAAGGTTGGTTCAACATCCGCAAATCAATTGTGATACAATACATTAATAAAAGACAGAGCAAGAATCATATGATCCTCTCACTAGATGCAGAAAAAGTCTTTGACAAAGTACAGCATCTTTTCTTGGTTAAAACTCTTCATAGTGTAGGGATAGAGGGAACATACATCCATATCATAAAAGTCATATATGAAAAGCCTACAGCAAATATCATTCTCAATGGGGAAAAACTGAGAGATTTTCCCCTAAGGTCAGAAATATGGAGGGATGTCCACTATCACCACTGCTATTCAACATAGTAGTAGAAGTTCTAGATCCAGTAATCAGACAACAAAAAGAAATAAAAGGCATCAGAATCAGCAAAGAAGAAGTCAAACTCTCACTCTGCAGATGACATGATACTCTATGTGGAAAACCCAAAAGATTCCACCCCCAAATTCCTGGAACTCATACAAGAATTCAGCAACGTGGCAGGATATAAAATCAATGCACAGAAATTAGTTGCATCTATGCACTAATAGTGAGACAGAAGAAAGAGAAATTAAGGAGTCGATCCCATTTAGAATTGCACCCAAAACCAGAAGATACCTAGGGATAAACCTAATCAAAGAGGCAGAGGATCTGTATTCAGAAAACTATAGGACACTCATGAAAGAAACTGGGGAAGTCACACAGAAATGGAAAAACGTTCCATGCTAATGGGTTGGAAGAACACATATTGTTGAAATATCTATGCTGCCTAGAGTGATCTATACATTCAATGCAATCTCTATAAAAATACCATCAACTTTTTTCACAGAGCTGGAACAAACAATCCTAAAATCTGTATGGAACCAGAAAAGACCCCAAATAGCCAAAAGAATGTTGACAAAACCAAAGCTGGAGGCATCACAATTACAGACTTTAAGCTCTATTACAAAACTGTAATCATTAAGACAGTGTGATACTGGGACAAAAACAGACACATAGATCAATGGAACAAAATAGAGAACCCAGAAATGGACCCTCAACTCCATGGTCAACTAATCTTCAACCAAGAAGGAAAGAATATCCAATGGGAAAAAAAAAAATCTCTTCAACAAATGGTGTTGGGAAAATTGGACAGCATTCTTCATGCAGAAGAATGAAACTGGACCATTTTCCTCCACCATACACAAAAGTAGACTCAAAATGGATTAAAGATCTAAATGTGAGACAGGAATCCATCAAAATCCTAGAGGAGAACAAAGGCAGCAACCTCTTTGACCTTGGCCGCAGCAACTTCTAGCTAAACACGTCCCCAAAGGCAAGGGAAACAAAGGCAAAAATGAACTATTGGGACTTCATAAAGATAAAAAACTTTTGCACAGCAAAGGAAACAGTTGACAAAACCAAAAGACAACTGACAGAATGGGAGAAGATATTAGCAAATGTCTTATGAGATAAAAGGCTAGTATCCAAAATATATAAAGAACTTCTCAAACTCAACACACAAAAGACAAAACAAAACAAAACAAAACAAAAGTCAAGAAATGGGCGGAAGACATGAACAGACATTTCTCCAAAGAAAACATACAAATGGCCAACAGACACATGAAAAAATGCTCCACATCACTTGGTATTAGGGAAATACAAATCAAAACCACAATGGGATACCACCTCACACCAGTCAGAAAATGACAGATGTTGGCAAAGATGCAGAGAAAAGGAACCCTCTTACAGTGTTGGTGGGAATGCAAGCTGGTGCAGCCACTCTGGAAAACAGTGTGGAATTTCCTCAAAAAGTTGAAAATAGAGGTATCCTAAGACACAGCAATTGCACTACTGGCTATCTACCCCAAAGATACAAGTGTATTGATCCGAAGGGGCAACCTGTACTCCAATGTTTATAGCAGCAATGCCCACAATAGCCAAACTATGGAAATAGCCCAGATGTCCAACCACAGATGAATGAATAAAGAAGAGCTGTTATATATATATTATATATATATACAATGGAATACTACTCAGCATTCAAAAAAATGAAATCTTGCCATTTGCAATGATATGGATGGAACTAGAGGGTATTATGCTAAGTGAAATAAGTCAATCAGAAAAAGACAATTATCATATGATCTTACTCATATGTGGCATTTGAGAAACAAAACAGAGGATCATAGGGAAAGGGAGGGAAAATAAAACAAGATGAAATCAGAGAGGGAGACAAACCATGGGAGACTCTTAATCATAAGAACAAGCTGAGGGTTGCTGGAGGGGAGGGGAATGGGGTGATGGGGTAACTGTGTGATAGATATTAAGGAGGGAATGTGATGTGATGAGCCCTGGGTATTGTATAAGACTGATGAATCACTGAACTCCACCTCTGAAACTAATAATACACTATATGTTAATTAATTGAATTTAAATAAAAAATATATGTGCATGTGCAAAATAATACGTTAATGCTTCCCATTACAATTTAAGGGTATGTTACAGTTTATGATGAATTTTTCACATCCATCAGTCTCCCTAACCTTTTGATTTATTTCACTATGTAACTAAAATATCATTATATTTAACATATCTAAAAACCTGTGTAGAGAAATAAATATATAAATAAAAAATGAAAAAAATCATAAATATATTTTAATCATGTATTTGATCTTGTATTTTCTTCTCCGTCTTCACTGCCTTAGGGATTCATTATTTTTCTTTAAGGATCCTATAATGCCTTTCATGCACCCCTACAATTCATCTTCCATATTGCACTATAAAATTATAAAACTAAAAAATTATATATACACAAGTGCACAAGTGATAGTGCTTTTCCCTCTGTATGCAATCCCATCAACAAAAAGGTTTAGATAAAATTCCTTATCATGGCATAACATGCTCCAATAATCCTGCCCCTGATTAGTTTTCAACTTTATTATAATCATAGAGTCATTTCCAAAATATCCAATGCTCTTTCACATTTCCATACGTTTGCATGAGCTGTTCTCTCCCCTAGTAATTTCTACCCCCATGTCAAAATCGCTATTACATTTATTCTTTAAATTTAGTTCACATTATACTTCCACTGGTAAATAATTCCTGGTAACATGTCTTTCCTTTCCTTCAAGGAAATTCAACATTTTTGCTTTCTGGTTCCAGAATAATTTATATTAATATTCAACACACTGTTATATAGTCAGGATATATTACTATGTAAGCACAGTACAAGACAAAATACTAGAAGATTTAAAACAGGTCTTATTCATCTATTTATCCCCAGGAACCCATGTACATATCACACTATCACCGCCCAAAAGCCGTTGTTGAAATACATAATAAATTAAGAGTCATATAAAACTTTGATGCGCTTATACTATTACAGAAAGCTTGCTAAATGCTTCCAACATAAAAATGAAAAGATACAGCCCCTATGCTCAAAGAATTTAGAATCCAGGAAGAAGATTCATATGCAAATAATCTATTATAATACCATATACTATTTGCAGAAATACAGAGAACCCGAAATTATAAAATATTTAAATTGAAATTCTAAAGATGAGATAGAAGATAATTAAAATTAGCAACTCAGTGAATGACTGTAAAAGCTGATTAAATAGAAAAAAATATTAAGGGGGTACCTGCATGGCTCAGTCAGTTAAGCGTCTGCCTTCAGCTCAGGTCATAACATCAGGGTCCTGGGATAGAGCCCCACATGGGGCTCCCTGCTCAGTGGGGAGCTTGCTTCTCCCTCTCTGCAGCTCCCCCTGCTTGTGCGCTTTATCTCTCTGTGTCAAATAAATAAATAAATAAAGTCGTTTAAGAGAAAAAAGGAGGGGCGCTTGTGTGGCTCAGTTGGTTAAGCATCTGCCTTCAGCTCAGGTCATGATCTCAGGGGCCTGGGATCAAGCCCCACATCGGGCTCCCTGCTCAGTGGGGAGCCTGCTTCTCCCTCTCCCTCTGCCCCTCCCCCCTGCTCCTTCTCTCTCTCTCTCTCTCTCAAATATATAAATAAAATCTTTAAAAAAAAAAGGAAAAATATTAAGTAGAAGATAAGTTAAAAAAATAACCAGACAAAATCATAAATATAAATACAAATGATATCTTCAAAATCATAGAAAAATTGCTAAAAGTAAAATATGTGAGAAATTCCTAAAATAAGTCATAGAAAAAGGCACATTATACTCATAGGAACAACAATAAAATTGACAGATAATTCATCAACATAAACAATTAAAAAGACAGAAAGCAATGGAAAGCTATCTCAAAAGTGCTAAAAATAAAGAAATGTAAAGGTAGAATACTCTGTGAAAATCTCTATAAAAATAATGCCAAACTATAAAATCTCTGAAAGAAATCAAAGGAGAAAATATTCATATATACAAATATATTGTAGCTAGGATACAAAAAGAACAAAACATAGCAGAAAAACAAATAACAAAATAAGTAAAAAAAATGCTCTTCAAAAGGCCCATCAAAACAATTAATAGATGATATATAAAAATAAATATACAAAGACCAGACACAAGCTAAATGTAGATACTCACAATACATTTACCTGACAAAAAATTGTTTTCAAAATATATAAGAACTGTTATAACTTAGTAATAGTAATAAAAAAAATTAATCCAATAAAGTATGGTCAAATAATTTGAACAGAAAATTCATAAAAGAGGTTCACAAACTACATGAATGCCAAATGACAAATAAAAAGATTTTCAACAATATTAACCATCAGGGAAATGCTCATTGTAACTAAAATAGAAACCACTATACAAACTTAGAAAGATTAAAATTTCAGAGTCTGATCATATCAACTTGATTTTATGGATATGCTTATCTCATACAGAAATATAGCTACATATTAATTAGTGTACTTCTGTAACTCTCATAGAAAATCTGAATTATGGTATTTCTTTTTATTGTAAGTTTTAAGACACAGGTCATAACTAAAAACTATTGCATTGTTATTTAAGTGACCATACCTTAGTTATAGCTTTTCATTAACTAAGTGGTTAAAAACCAAAATGTTTTATACTGTTTTATTTTTTTAAATTATTAATCTGTTGCTTAATAAAAATGCTATGCCTATATATATATATATATATATATATATATATATATATATATATACAGGCATATTCTCTATTCTCTATTTCTCCACAAAAGGAAAAGTCTGGCATAATTTTGGTACATTTCCCATAACAATTTTTTTTATGTGCTTTCAATTCTTATTTTAATGTAAGGGGTTAGGTAAGAGATTTGAGATATGTGGTTTTATAGTCATAGCCCTACACTCCAAATTGTTTCACAATGAGCATGTATCAGAAATCATCATTTAGAATACAATGAGTTTCAATCATGTCACCTATGATGTAAATTAGTAACTCAAAGGTAAAAATATTTAAACATCATTATCAGTTTTTTGAGATTCCTGTAAGTACTGAGGAGCTTAATTATAACTTAGAAATTTGATATGTATGGTTAGGAATGCTAAAATGTAAGTTATTTTATATTAATTATCTGTCTGATAATCACACATTATGAACAAAAATCAACCAACAAATTTAGACTTGATATTTTAATTTTGCCCTAAAAAGCATCAAATCAGAAAAATTAATGTCACATTGCAGAGTGATCATGATTCAAGTGCTTGATACATTTGATATCGAAAATGAATTTAGGTTGGTTTTATGTAACCTTCTTACCGGTTTTCTCAATTTTCTGGCAATGAAAACATTCAAAAATGCATTTTAAAGCAAATACCTTCAAGAGTTTTTTCTATGACTCTTTAGAGAATTTTAAAAGTTGACTAGAAATTCAAATTCTTCATTACTCTCCAAAGCCTATTTCCAGTTATATTGCCATTCTTGTGATATTTAATAACCTGCATTTTCCCTTGCTAGCTGAAGCATTTTGGAATTATGGTCTCCTAACCTAAAATAAGAAAGCACTCATTCCGTCCTTTTTTCATTCCTGTTTAGATCTTGCTGAAATAGTCAATTTTCTTTATGTCAACAATTCTACGTGTAAGAGAGAGTTTCTTGGAATCAAAGGAACAGGAGGCTCAGAAACAATTACCATGCAGATTCCCTTTATATTTTATCTGGTGAAGTCCAGACAATGATTCCTGCAGAGCAATAACTCTTTTCCCTTTGAGCCCTGAGCTCCTGTGGAAAAGGGGAAACGCCAGATCTTCACAGAAACACTAGGCAAAAAAAAATACGCCCCTGTTGCCCCATTCTTGCTGTCAACAAAAAGTTAAAAAGCAGTCAGAGAAAAAAATGGAGTAGTGAACTGAGACATTAAAAAAAGTGATATCAGAAATAGAGGAAAACTGAGATAATCACATTATAGAACTCACAGGCAAAAGTGGTTTTTTTTTTTGTTGTTGTTGTTGTTGTTGTTGTTTTTATGTCCGTAAAGAGAAGACTTGGCAAGTAGTATCCAAGGAAGGAGAAAAAAAGAACATAGACTGACCGGTAGGGTTAGTCATTGATAACCCCTGTGTGGGAGAGTGAAGGAGAAAGGGAGATTTCACTAAGGTGGAAGGTAAAGAGTGGAGAATTGAACGCATGTTTTACTCTTCTTCCCAGGACCTGAAATCTTTATCATCAAGCTAGCTAGCTATCATACATCTTCCCTATCTGCCCATCATCTGGCGATGGATCTATCTATCTGTTTATCTGTCTGCCTCCTTATCTATAGGGAGACAGTGAGACAGAGAGAGAGAATACCAGAGAGGAGATGACAACAGGGGAGAAGGTGAGGTGTCAACATATTTTTGGGATGTGCGAAGCAGATGGATAAGTAGTAAATGACTTGTAATGCAGAGAAAGCTGAAAACCCAGTGCCTGCAGGGGAGGATGGCAGGATGAAACAACCTGTCTGCGCAGCAGAAAGAACTCACAAAACAATTCCTGGAGGCAGGGTGAGAGGTGGGATCTAGTTAACAGTCTGCATTAAGAAAGAGTTAAAATGCCGCGATTTGCCCTCACCGCCCCCTCCCCGGGTCAGAAAGGTGAATTTCTCCCCATAATGAAGCAGGAGATGGATGATTTATCTTCTGGAAAAATTGAGCGAGAGCAAACTAAGGTTCAGGATTGCCAAGGATACCCGAAGATGAGGGTGAAAAACTATGCCAACAAAGGAATGAAATGGAATTCTAAAAATTAACCCTGCAATTTCAATCCTGGTTCTCTAACTAGCTTCAACTGTGAGGGTGCTCAGTTTTTAGCTCTGAGCAAGAGATTAGAAAACTTATCTCTGAAGAAACTGACCAGCCTGAAGGAGAAAACAAAACAAAATGAAACAAAAGCTACAGACATGGACAGTTTGCAGTCCAAATAAAAGCTTCACTAGAGAGTAAGCCCATCTTCCAGCAAGACCACTTCCTACACAAGCACACACAGAATCTCAATAGGCTCTTTTTTGTTTGTTTGTTTTAACTGCCTTGTTGAGATATAATTTACATACCATAAAACGCACCCATTTACAGTGTACTATACAATTCGGTGATTTTTATGTATGTGAATCCTTGATGTATTCACAGAGTTGTGGAACAATCCCCGTAATCAGCTTTTAGAATCTTTTCTTGACCCCAGAGTGAGCACTATCCTCATTAGCTTTCCCTCTCCACTTTTCCCCAACTCCAGCAGCCCTAGGCAACCACTAATCTACTTTCTATCTCCACAGAGTCAACTGTTCCAGACATTTCATAGAAATGGAATCATATATTATGTGGCCTTTTGTGACTAGCTCCTTTCACTTAGCCTAATGTTTTTCAAAGTTCATCCCCATGGTTGTATGTATCAACATTTGCGTTCTTTTTGTTTTCATCACTAAACTTTTTCATACATTACTCTTAATTATCATTTGACAGCCAATGGTCAATAAATATTTGATGAAATCTTACAGTAATATTGATGAAATCTCCCAGAAAGTAGAAAAAGGCAAGGAGAGAAAATAGAAAAGAAGAATAGAGTATTACATAAAATGTTTCATATACAATATACAATATCAACAGGAGTCAAAGATGGGACCAACATAAAGTGGGAGGCAATTATTGGATAGATATTTAAAATAAATAACATAAAGATAATTGGATTCCCTGTTAAAAGATCACAATAATTGCTCATCATCACAATTGGGAAAATGATCTTTCAAGGGATGATCATCCAGTAATTTAGAATACAGGGATATGGAAAAAAATCCTAAGGAGAAAAAGAAAGAAAAGTAAAGTAAAGCCAGTCATACACAATGCAACATAAATTGAAAAGTCATCAGACTGTTCAATAGTAATCCAGGGACAGTGGTGCATGCCTTCGGAAGGCTGAGAAAAACTGATTTACTATCCAAATTATCCAAAACTTTATATCCAAATACTAATTAGGGTTGAGGCTATTATCAAGTTATATTCAGACATGTAAGTACTTAAAGAAACTTATTTCCCATGCATCCCTTCCCAGGAAACTTGTGGGATGAGTAGCTTCCCCAAATGAGTAGGTCAGGAAAGAGAAAGATGCAGGTCCAGGAATTTGGGACTGGACACAAGAAAGAAATCAAGGAGGGCAGATGGAGTGAAAGGGCGCCCTAGGACTATGGCTGTGGCTGGCAAGAGTCACACAGGCCAGGTGGATAAGGAAATAGAGTAGAGCGATTCCTTGATGGGTTTTACCGTAGGGAGAAGAGTTTGAGTTCCTTTGGCTATACTGTTAGGATGAAACTAAGAGAACCATGCTGGTGGATGACAGGAGTTGGGGGAAAACTAAGCCAATTTTCATCTTCCATAATGTAAAATAAATAAATGATTTAGAAAATTGAGAAAATTAAGAGTCAGCAGTATCAGTTTATTTAGCAATAAATACTGTAATAAGGAGGTAATTTATAAGAGGTTTACTTTGGGACTCAGAACTCAGTAGAAGATGGGATAAGGTGTATTCTGGAATTTTGTTTTCCTTCTTTCCTTCCCTCTGCCTTTTCCTCATCTCTGTTCTCCTCCTCTCCTCCTCGTTCTCCTCTTCTGCTTCTGTCTCCTCCTTTTTTCCTTGTTTTATTATGTACTTTTTGTTATTTAACTTAAAAGCACATATTACTTTGATAAAAACCACTTTGCAATTCTTTTATTTAGCTTTTTAATTTTAAGTAATCTCTACACTTGTTGTGGGGCTTGAACTTACAACGTCAAGAACAAGAGTCGCCTGACTGGATTAGCCAGGCACCCCTATAATTCTTTTAAAGTGATGGGTGGTGATAAGGTGATTTTTATTCAGATTTCTATTATTGTAAGTTAACTTGAGAACTTTAGCAGGTAAAAAAGGTCATAATAACTTGCAATAGGTAGCATTGGTTTTTTTAAAATTTTTTGCTAATTTTTTTGTTTTAAATGTATAGATGTTTTTATTTGTTTTTGTCTGCTTGCATTAAGATGGACAAAATAAGCATGTGTATATAGTTTGAAAGTTAAATTTCAGTGGGTAAGAATAAATTGATGAGAGAAAAGAAGGGAGACATAACAGATAGAGAACTTTCTGGGAAAGATGGGAGTAGGTGGGCACAGAATCTTGGGTAGGGCATTAAGGCCCTGTAATAGTACCTACTCTTTATTAAATGCTCATTTTGTACCAGTCCCAGATTACCTCATTTCAATGTCCCCATAATCATATGATGTAGGTCTTATTATTCCTATTTTACAATCAATAATCCTGAATTTTAAATATTTTTTTTTAATTTTATTTAATTGACACAGAGAGACACAGCGGGAAAGGGAACACAAGCAGGGGGAGTGGGAGAGGGAGAAGCAGGCTTCCCGCTGAGCAGGGAGCTCTATGCGGGGCCCGAACCCAGGACCCTGGGATCATGACCTGAGCTGAAGGCAGACGCATAACGACTGAGCCACCCAGGCACCCCAAAAACTCATGATATTATTGCTGCAGATTAATACGTCTTTGCCTCACTATAATAAAAAGGCCACAACAGCATACCAGACTGCCTGCCCACTCCAAAAACAAAACTACACTTGAAATTGTTCTTGATTGTTGGGCTCTTGATTATTGTGCAGTGTTTTCCATTTCTGCAAGCCAGTTATCAAAGACTCAAGAAACCTTTAGTAGTTGAGGTTCCATTCCTATTTCATCTGAATTTCAAAAAGGAAAAATCAGGCACTATAGTTAAATACATCTCTTAAACAGGGAGAAACGCTGGAACAGAAACAAAGAAAAATTAAGTGCAACTGTCGTATGACGGCATAGCTGTGCACCTGTGATCGCAATCAGACACGATGGAAGCGTGTGTTTCCCCATGTGACAGTCATCTGACTATCTTCCTCCTTCTTTGGGATCTCTGAAATCGTACATTGGTATTCTTTCTAATTCTAATATGTGTGCTTAACTACCACTCAGTTCTTAATTTCTTTCTCAACCATCAATGTGTAAATATAATGAAGAATGGATCTGCACAGCCATTACAGAACAAAGTGATACAAAGAATTCCTAATAAGTTACTTGATGTCTGCAACCAGCAGTTTCAACTTTAGCTGATTTAGTATGTAGATTGAATTCACCTTCTATTGATGAATTAGCAACATTTACAAATGCATGGGTAGACACAAGATGCTCAATTAAAATGACTAGGCTGCAAAAAATAAAGCTGGTAAAGCCAAAACTATTTTGTTCAGTAAATGGATTTTTCTGTAATTGAAAAAAACCACAACAAACTGAATTAGTCACATTAATGTAATTCAATCTTAATTATTGCCCTAAGAGTCCATTTAAATATTTATGAACAATTCTTTCCAAATGCCTTGTCAGCTCTATTCAATTAGAGAACATGCTGTCAGTTGTACTTTTCCAAAATGACTTTGATTTCTTCATTATATTGCGACCCTTATACTTAAAAAATTGTACCTTGAAGCCATAGGCATCGGAAGCTGCGTTCATTTAGGAATCCAGATCCTAAAAAAAAAAGGAATCCAGATCCTGGCAGTTTCTGAGACAGTGACTCTTAGTTTGGAGTAAGTACCAGACAAAGAAAATTAGGAAAATAAGTGTAAACTACTTGGCTCAACAGTGTTTGTACCTGGGTATTAAGAGCTGCTCTTCTATCTGCTCGGCTGAAAGACATTTATCTAGCTCACAACAGAAAGTCAATAAATTCATGGGGAAGTTAGAATCAGCACATCATTGCGCTTCCTATGGAAGGGAAGCTGAGCTAATACAACTGCCGTGTCACATTCACCTTACAAGATATAACATTATTCCTATGCTTTCACACTCTTGGGAGAAAATGGAGGGAGACGCTGGCTGTCAGGTATTTGAGATTCATCCCATTCACTTATCAGGATATATAATATATATTCAGTTATTTTTGTTTACCTGAAATGACCTATAATATACACAGTTCCTTGGAGCCTATCAGCCATCTTTGTACTAAAGATCATATTACATCCTTATTAACATGATCTGCACATCAACACTTCCCTGCATGTCTGTATGCATTTTCATTTACTACCTTTATCTTTAAAAGTTCACTTCCAGAATTCCAAGGAAAGAGTTCTATTCATTATGCAAAGCAGAAAAACAATCTCTGGCAGAGTAGCAACTCATTGTGCATTTTGTTCACTAATCATTAATCAGTGCCTTGGATTTACAGATACAAAAAAGGTAAATGGTCTATTAAAAAGAAATGTTGGCAATATCTGTCATAAGTCATTATGAGCAGCTATTTAAAAAGCAAGTTTTTAATGAGTTATAGATTACCAGGAATTTCTACTCCTGCTCTTATCCAATGTGTCTCAGCAAATGAGGAACAAGTTTTTGTTTATAGTTTGAGTAATTACAAGTTTAGGTCTGAATCTGTTCTTTAGCATGTAAAATAATAGGATGCAAAGCTACTATGCTCACTTACTGCTTTTCTCCTACCTCAATTAATTTTTTCAGAGTAATTATCCTTTACTCAATATTAGAATTAGAAAGAAATAAAAATTCTTTGAATAGGAAAACAAACAATTTTAAAAATCCTATTCTAAGAAAAGGAATTCCACCTTTGCCTCTTGTTTGATTCTAGGAAAGCAAGAGTGGGAAATCCATTCAGTCAAGTATATTTTCCTATTTTCATGCCAGGTGAATAGTTAGAAAATCATTGTCAAACTCTTCAGTGGACTCATTCTGACATGGCTCTGACCCAGCTCCACCAGTGATTCAGAATCAGCCCATAAAAATCTCCTATGTATAAATAGATTTATGTCAGCTTGCTTATGCCAAGAACACAAGAGTTCCAAGCAAAGCAACAGTGAGTCTAATCCTCTTCTGTATTCATTTAATATTCGGAATGGAGTTAGGGGAAATATGTCTTGCCTAGCTTTTTTTTTTAAGATTTTATTTATTTATTTGATAGAGAAAGAATGTGCGTACAAGCGGGGTGGAAGGGGTGGGACAGGGAGAGAGAGAAGCAGGCTCCCGGCTGAGCTGGGAGCCCAACACGGGACTGGATCCCAGGACCCTGGGATCATGAACTGAGCTGAAGGCAGATGCTTAACTGACTGAGCCACCTGGGCACCTCTTGCCGAGCTTTCTTTAATTCATTAAAACTTTACCTCAATTGGGTACAATATACACCATGCAATTATTGCAATACAGTGAAATAAGTGCTTAAATAGATGTAAACACAGAAGATATAGAGAAGTACCTTTTATTTATCATACACACAGCACACCATAAGAAAGCACACAAATTATAACTGCCTCTGATCTCAATCCAGTGTTGTCAAACAACTTTTGGAATGAAGCAATCTTAACTTCTCTTGGAATTCATAAACTTTCTTCTCATTGGTAAGCCTGTGATTATATGAAAATCTGTATCTACCTTTGTGCCCAAAAGTTACTGCCTATATATAAATGTAGCCAAATTCTATTAACACCAAACCACGAAATGTTAAAATTGTCATGATTATTTTCTATATTTACTTCCACTGATTTCCTATATCAGCATTTTTAAAGCTCAATTTAGTTTCTTATATATTCAACATTTGTCACCAAGAGTAAGTATTATCTAATCAAAACTAAATTGGCTTAGAAACTGTGTTGGAATTACATGAGGCAGATTTAAATTCAGCCTCAAATCTCAGCTATATTCATTTGTATGGCTGAGAGTTGTAGAGATTTGCTTTATCAGTAACAAACTGAAGTGACCTAAAAAACAAAATTCATAAATATATATGTTTATATGTGGTATTCTTTAATAGTAAATTTTCTGCTCATATAAAGTATATTTTAAACGGTTATAAAAGTACAGACAAAAGAAAAAGCAGTATTTATACATGAAATGGAATTTGAAATTTAGACTTATAATGTTTTAATAGCTGAACAAATTTAATTTATTGTCATAGTCAATTATGAAAGAATTACTTTTTTTAAAAAAATGGCAAATAGTATTAATTATAAAATCTCTAGGATTTGCCCCTTACCTGGATGTGATTGTTGCTTTAATTATGTATTCTAATTTTTACTTGTATTATGTGTTTCAGTTTACAAAGAAGGTTGATACACATTAGTTGAAACAACTATTTCACACTCATTCAAGCATTATTTTTCTTATTATGTAGATCAGGAAACTGGCTAAAATGTTGAATCCAAGATAACAGACTCAAGAATCCACAATGCCTAAGTTCATAATAATGTTAAAATAGATGTTACTAAAGTTTTTATCCTTCCTCTTAGCCACACAAAGTGATAAAATTTTAAGCACGCTAACTTGTAGAACAAATGTTGCAGTAGGAATTGGAAATACAGGTTTGGAGTACAGAGCAGTGATCAGGACTGATCATGTAGATTTTTGTTCTGTTGGGGCGCCTGGGTGGCTCAGTCCGTTAAGCGTCTGCCTTCGGCTCAGGTCATGATCTCAGGGTCCTGGGATCAAGCTCCACATCGGACTCCCTGCTCAGGGGAAGCCTGCTTCTCCCTCTCCCACTCCCCCTGCTTGTGTTCCCTCTCTCTGGCTGTGTCTCTCTCTGTCAAATAAATAAATAAAATCTTTGAAAGAAAAAAAAAAAAAACTTCTGTTGATGTCATCATGACTCTTATAAGTATTTTCTGGAGGTGAAAGATATTAGTAATTTCTGTGTATAATATGAAGAAACAGGGATGTGAGGGTTTGGGTTTAAGATTTACTGATGGGTAGTCAGATTAAATTGCTTAGAAGAAAATTTATAGATGAAATAGTCCTATCTCCTTCCTTTTTTTTCTTTTAAAGATTTTATCTATCTGACAGAGAGAGAGTGAGAGAGCACAAGCAGAGGAAGTGGTAGAGGGAGAGGGAGAAACAGGTGGGGCTTTGAGAGAGAGAGTGAGAGCATAAGTGGAGGTTGGAGGGGTGGAGGGAGAGGGATAAGCAGACTCCCTGCTGAACAGGAAGCCTGACTTGGGGCTTGATCCCAGGACCCTGAGATCATGACTCTAGCCAAGGGCAGATTCTCAACCATCTGAGCCACCCAGGCGTCCCCATATCTCCTTCCTTTAATATATATGTGAAGTAGATTTAAAACAAACTGAAAGAAATAAGAAAGCAAGAAAAAGTGAGGAAGCATGTGCATAATGTACGTTTACAGCATAATCAGAAACATGTGGATCTTTTATTATCTTATTTTTAATTTTTTTCAAGTTTTTATTTAAATTCCAGTTACCATATAGGATAATAATGGTTTCAGGAGTAGAATTTAGTGATTCATCACTTGCATACAACACCCAGGGCTCATCAGTTGAGTTGGTATGAATTGATAGAATATAAGAAACACCTATTTTAATGGTGTTTTCTACCTTCGATTTCTTTAATGCTATTTTTAGTCTCTGTTGGTATATCAAAAAATGTTGTACTTTTAGATTTTAAAAATTCAGTTCTTTTTGTTTACATATTTTAACTTGTTCACATAATGTATTCCTAGTACATTGAATGAGAACAAGATATTGAAAATCTACCATAGCCATGGCTCCAAAATTGAATTTCGGATAAAAGGTGAGTACATACCTGGCTGTTAACCCAAGTGACCATGGTACCTTGAATGCTCTTTGACCTCAACTTCTTTCTCTAGATAATATAAGTATGTAATCAAATCTATGTTAATTGCCTAGAACATATGCTATTGAGTTAGTGAGAGACCAAGAGAGTCATTGTGTAGATGCTTCCATGATAATAGTCAGTTGCCATCAGTTTCCAACTTCTAGGTCTTTTGCTGAACCAGTGATGTAATCTTGCAACTGATATGATCTTACTCATGTCTTGATTACCAGGATCTGAAACAACATGATTGCAGTTCCTAACACTTTTATTTACTTATTTATTTATTAGCAAAATTATTTTCTTTTATTCTCTGGAACTTCAGTAAAATAAGTTGACTTGTGTACGATTTATGTTAATTTCTACACGATGGTGGGAATTAAGACTAAAGAAAGGCTTCTGGGGAAAAGCCTGTTCTTTATTTCATAAGATCTTCAGGGCAGGGGCTGACTTCTCTCAACTTCTCCATACTTCCTAACTGACAGTTGGCCTGAATAGACACTGGTCAGTGCCGAGCAGCTTCTTGAGGAGGGGCAATCTACTAAACCTTTTTTTTTTTTTTTTAATCAAACTGAATTAAGAGATGCAGTGAAAGGTTAAAAAAGGCTCTTCTGAAGCTGTTTCTATATTAAGAACTTAAGTGGCCTAGTTTGGGGACCATGCTTTAGAAATCATATTGCCTGGGAATTTGAAAAAACATAAGTAATTAAGAGAGAAAGAAACCTCTCTCTGTCAGTGAAACTGTTGCCTGAGAAGATAACAATTCACTACCCTTGAAGAGGTGAAAACTGGGAAGTGAGACATTTCATTTACCACCTCTTTCTCCAAGAAACAGCCAGAAGGAAAATACAGAAAAAAATGAGATGTGAGACTGCGGCACATATTAAGTCAAGAAAATACAGATATCATGAAGGAAGTCAGTTGTGACAAGATCACAAGAACATCAATGTAAATAGATTTATAAATACAAAAATCATGCATACTCTTTGGAAACATCCCAGAATGATCAAAAATCCAATTAGTAAACCTCAGGAGTATTCAAGAAACAAATCACTGTAATCAAAGTTGTCATGATTTTTAAAGTTTCTATAGCATAAAAATGATACTATAAGTAACTTTAATTCATCAGTGGTGTATCTAGGAGGAATAATTACTCCTTCCTCAGCTTTCTGACTTTCATATAAAAAGTATGTCTTTCAATTGCCAGTTTCAGCTCTAACATGGAGAACATAGATCTCATCACTCTGGTCCTTACAACCATAAAAAGCTACCAAAAAAAACCAAAAACCAAAAAACAAAAACAAACCTGAAAAATGAGTTCTATTTGTCAGATCACCCTGGAATCTGGAGATACAGGTATATTCAGGGAGATACACTAATTCAGATCTTGTCTAGAGCAGAAGACACAGGAGCTGTTTAATTGGTAGGAGACTTAAATAGAAATATGAAGGAATTGCTGGCGACTGAGTGTAGACTGGCATGGTAATAAGAAAACCCTTCGAGCCTCCACGTTTTCATGGACATCGCCTCTGGGAACCCGTCAAGTTCTCACAATGAACATCTGAAAAAGGTGTCCTCATGGCTCTGGCAGGTGTAAGTGGAAGAGTAGCCATTGTGGAAATGATTGGAGTCTGTTATACTAAAAGCAAGAATTGTACACAAACACTGTACACTGGTTGTTGATCAAGTTGGGACCAAGAATATACAAGTTAATAATTTTGAAACAATTATATATGTATGTTGGAATCAAACAAATAAATAGATAGTGGATGGTGGGAGTCAAGTTTCTTTATAGTGGAGGGGAGGGTTACGTACAAGGCAAGAGAGAAGTCTAAAATAATCCGTGTAGTAATAGATCAGAGTTGGAGAACAGTATGAAGTTATGTTTAGCATAATATAGATGCAAATGCTTAAATATAAACATATTTATAGATATGTGTATATACAGTTTAGTGTAGACACACATGTACATGTACACATATATTTTCTTGTTCGGTCAGCTCAGAGGGTCTAGCAGTAAAAGCATCTCAGTAGCAATGAGCACACCTAATGCCCGATCATACTTTCTAAACCATTTGACAATAAAGGAACCGGGGATCCTTAGAGAAGTAGCTGATTCTGGGATTGGTCAGGAAGTGTACAAAATGAGCCTAGAGGATCTTATGATACCTGAAAGTAAGAAAGCACACAAAAAATAGATAAACAAAAAACAAATCAAACAAGAAACACGATAATGGGGGTATGTCAAAAGGACATATGAGCCAACTGAAAAAGCTACTGATGGTCAATGCTAGAAAAATTTGAGCAAAAAAATTAATTAAATAATATTGGATCATAATCCAAAAATTATTATTTGTAAAACAAATGAATTCATACTGGTATAAATAAATGATTAAATTAGTAAATAAATGGGAAAAATAGACAAATGTCTCATTTTTTTTCCAGAATAGAAGAATTCCAAATAACTTGTGTAAATACTGCTTCTTCAAAGAGGTGATGTATAACCCTCCACTCTTTAATTGTGGGCTGCACATAGTGACTTCTTTATGAAGAGTACAATATACAAAACAGTAAATAGAGTAACTTTATAGTAGGGAAACTTGAAAATCACCATCTCAGCCAATTGATCGATGTTAGCAATTATAGTGATATATCATAAAATATGTTAATTGTTCCATGTGTGTAAAGATAATTAAGAAAATCATTTAAATAAAAATGTTTGCTGGTACAATCTAACTCTGATTTAGAAATTTTGAATTCCTCCATTTCAAATATTGCCTCAAAGCCAAGTAATATATTCTAGAAATTTGTAAATTTTTTTAATCTGTGTTTTGTAACACAGGGTTTTTTTCTCCTTTATGAAAGTTTGTCCATTTTGGATGTTTTTACATATTACTTTTCTTAGTAATTTTATGGAAGATAAAAAAAGGTAGCTCTGCTATCCATTCAAAGATCAGCCTTTTAATTACATAACTGCATGAGTTTCTCTTGCTCCTGAATCTCTCAGCAGCCTTTGATAGTGAGTATGATATTGTATTGTAGTGTAATGAGAATCAGGCAGAACTTCTCATTGCAGTCAGACTGGCAAATGCACCTAAAACTTTTTTCCCAACAATGAAATAAAGACGACTTCAGTTGAAGAGAACACATTGAGCCAACTTCTGGAATATCCTTAAAAATATCTACTTTAAGAAAATCTCTTTGGATATAAAGTTTGTATATCTTCCACTTTTTTCAAAAATTATTGTGCCCTGGGGCACCTGGGTGGCTCAGTTGGTTGAGCGACTGCCTTCGGCTCAGGTCATGATCCTGGAGTCCCGGGATCAAGCCCCACATCGGGCTCCCTGCTCAGCGGGGAGTGTGCTTCTCCCTCTGACCCTCTTCCCTCTCATGCTCTCTATCTCTCATTCTCTCTCTCTCAAATAAATAAATAAAATCTTTAAAAAAAATTATTGTGCCATTTCTGAAAGTTGCTAAATGAGTCAAATTGATAACATCAATTCTATAGTATAACACATTCTTCCCAATCCTAACAATCTTAGAATTTAATTTTGTGATAAATGGGCATTTGCATTATTTATACGTCTTTTTTTTTTATAAGGAAGTATTTCCAGCTCCATCTTGCCAAGAGGTAACTGGTAAGACAGACACTTACCACATAAGACTACTCAATCAGTTCTGTCTTTACTGTAAAATACATAGTTTATCTGCCCTAGGGATAAGAGACCCATCACCAGGTGTGACAAGTGGGCTGAGGTTATCAAAGGGAGAGAGGTATTCCTGTTCTACTTCTTGGCCCAATTTCTCTTTTAAAGGAGCTACAAAAAATTTGTTTTACCATTGCCTTCACAAAGCAATTTTAGCGTTTACTCAATAAAAGTATTATAAATATATTATTGATAACATTGATATAACAAAAAGGCAATTTTGATGAATAAATAACAAAAATGATAAAGTTGAAATGGATAATTAATGGGCCACTGAAAATATGTTGTACCAATTTTTACTTTGCCAAGGAAAAAAAGCAATTAGACATATGATCATTAAACCATGATAGTAAATTAAAGAATAACAATCACTCTCACCAAGCACAAATTATGTCTTCTAGCTTTTAAAGATTTGAGTACCTTAACAGAAAATAATAAACGTATTTATAAATCTGTTCTTGATATCAAATATCTGCAAAGCTTTTCTAAGAATGTTTATGAGTATTTTACATAAACCAATAATACAGATGTATAAACACAGATAAAAATTAACTAAATTTATTTTTCTATGAAGAATTACACATTGAAAAATACCTTGCTTGAAAAATGAAAAGAACATAACCAGAGCCTTGAAATTTTTGAAAAATATTTTCCTTTTTTCCCACAAAATAAGATTTCTAAAAGCAAAATTCCCTACTAAATATCAAGATAATATCACTGTGCCAGTATACTGAATTACTTAAATCTGTTTTTCTATAAAGATGGCATTTGATTAGGCAGATCACAAATGTCTGTTTTTTACTCTCCTTCTAAGTTCTAAAGAAATAAAAACAAATGTACTTGAGTCAGTATATTTTAGTTACAGTCTGTTGTATAATTTATAACAATAGCATATGAAATCATTCTCTGATCGTATCAGAAGTTTAAATAAGAATAAGTTGACTTAACATGTTTTTGAATATCTGATATTAAATGCAATGTTCTAGATCTGATTCCACTCTTAATTTTGGATGTGTAAATTTCCCTCCATAGACTCTTTTCATCCACTGTCATTAGTAAAAATAAAAAACATCCAAGTCTCCATCAAATCTTCTGCTCTTCCAACTACACATTTTCAAAATGTTCTTATTGAACCTGATATATCTTAGCAAAAGATAAATCCATTTCCATAATTACTATTGTACTTTGGAGAATCTATTTGCTGAGGGTTTAGTACTATTGAGATACTTTAGTTAAATTATTTTGTTTGGGAAAGTAAGTTGAAGACACTAATATAACTTAAAAAGAAAAGAAAAGGAATTAGGAAACCAAGGTATAGCACAGCTGTAATTTTATAAATACTGCCTGTTTTTTTTCTTTTTTTGATATTTTATGCAAGACTTTATTTGTAAAGGAAAACAATTCTTGTTCCTACATGCACAAAAACTATTTGTTGACTGTAGTAGACTAAAATCCTTCTAGTTGAGTACTTTGGCATTTTGTATTATGTTTCTTCAATGTGTTATAACTCAGTGTCATTTACTATTGATTTTTTCCAGCTCTTAGTTTCTTTAAAATATCCTATGTTTTCTTTACCATATATCCCTTAGGCATCATAACATTTGATATATTTTAGGCACCACTACTCATTTCAGCATGATCCTTTGCACTCTGGGGAAAGCTAGGTGCGGAGCAATATGTACAATTTTTTAAGACTCCAGTCCTAGGACATACACCACTGCAGCATATCACAAGAATAAAAAAAAAAAAATGAAAGAAAAATTTTAAAGAAGGGACGAAGGCTATTCCAGTGCAATAGCATACAGAGAAGGGTTTAACATGCTCTATTTCATTGCATCAATATTTCTTTTCCTTTTTTCTTAAAATTTTATTATGTTACGTAAATCACCATACATTACATCATTACTTTGTTGTACTGTTCCATGATTCATTGTTTGCGTATAACACCCAGTGCTCCATTCAATACGTGCCCTCTTTAATACCCATCACCAGGCTAACCCATCCCCCCAACCCCTCCCCTCTAGAACCATCAGTTTGTTTCTCAGAGTCCATTGTCTCTCACGGTTCGTCTCCCCCTCTGATTTCCGCCACCTTCATTTTACCCTTCTTACTATCTTTTTTTTTTTTTTTTAACATATAATGTATTATTTGTTTCAGAGGTACAGGTCTGTGATTCAACAGTCTTGCACAATTCACAGTTCTTACCATAGCACATATCCTCCCCAATGTCTATCACCCAGCCACCCCATCCCTCCCAACCCCTACCACTCCAGCAACCCTCAATTTCCTGAGATTAAGAATACCTCATATCAGTGAGATCATATGATACATGCCTTTCTTGGATTGACTTATTTTTTTTTTTTTAAGATTTTATTTATTTATTTGAGAGAGAGAGAGAATGAGAGATAGAGAGCACGAGAGGGAAGAGGGTCAGAAGGAGAAGCAGACTCCCCGCTGAGCGGGGAGCCCGACGTGGGGCTCCAGGGGCCCGGGACTCCAGGATCATGACCTGAGCCGAAGGCAGTCGCTTAACCAACTGAGCCACTCAGGCGCCCTCTTGGATTGACTTATTTAGCGCAGCATAATACCCTCCAGTTCAATCCAAGTAGTTGCAAATGGCAAGATTCCATTCCTTTTGATGGCTGCATATTATTCCATACTATATATATACCAAACTTCTTTATCCATTCATCTGTCAACAGACATTGTGGATCTTTCCATAGTTTGGCTATTGTGGACATTGCTGCTATAAAACTCAGGGTGCATGTACCCCTTCAGATCCCTACATTTGTATCTTTGGGGTAAAAACAGTAGTGCAACTGCTGGGTCATACAGTAGACCTATTTTCAACTTTTGGGGAACCTCCATATTGTTTCCCAGAGTGGTTGCACCAGCTTGCATTCCCACCAACAGTGTAGGAGGGTTCCCCTTCCTCCGCATCCCCGCCAACATCTGTCGTTTCCTGACTTGATAATTTTAGCCATTCTGACTGGTGTGAGGTGGTATCTCATTGAGGTTTTGATTTGGATTTCCCTGATGCTGAGCGATGTTGAGCACTTTTTCACATGTCTGTTGGCCATTTGGATGTCTTCTTTGGAAAAATGTCTGTTCCTGTCTTCTGCCCATTTCTTGATTGGATTATTTGTTCTTTGGGTGTTAGGTTGGAAAGTTCTTTATAGATTTTGGACACTAGCCCTTTATCTGATATGTCATTTGCAAATATCTTCTCCCATTCTGTCAGTTGTCTTTTGGTTTTGTTGACTGTTTCTTTTGCTGTGCAAATGCTTTTTATTTTGATGAAGTCCCAATAGTTCATTTTTGCCCTGGCTTCCCTTGACTTTGGCGATGTTTCTAGGAAGAAATTGCTGTGGCCGAGGTCAAAGAGGTTGCTGCCTATGTTCTCCTCTAGGATTTTGATGGATTCCTGTCTCACATTTAGGTCTTTCACCCATTTAGAGTCTCCTTTTGTGTGTGGTGTAAGGAAATGGTCCAGTTTCATCCTTCTGCGTGTGGTTGTCCAATTTTCCCAACACCATTTGTTGAAGAGACTGTCTTTTTTCCATTGGACATTCTTTCCTGCTTTGTCGAAGATGAGTTGACCATAGAGTTGAGGGTCCATTTCTGGGTTCTCAATTCTGTTCCATTGATCTATGTGTCTGTTTTTGTGCCAGTACCATACTGTCTTGATGATGACAGCTTTGTATAAAGCTTGAAGTCTGGAATTGTGATGCCACCAGCTTTGCTTTGCTTTTTCAACATTCCTCTGGCTATTCAGGGTCTTTTCTGGTTCCATAGAAATTTTAGGGTTATTTGTTCCATTTCTTTGAAAAAAGTGGATGGTATTTTGATAGGGATTGCATTAAATGTGTAGATTGCTCTAGGTAGCATGGACATCTTCACAATATTTGTTCTTTCAATCCATGATCCTGGAACATTTTTTCCATTTCTTTGTGTCTTCCTCATTTACTTCCGAGTATTTTATAATTTTCTGAGTACAGATTCTTTGCCTCTTTGGTTAGATTTATTCCTAGGTATCTTATGTTTTTTGGGTGCAATTGTAAATGGGATCAACTCCTTAATTTCTCTTTCCTCTGTCTTGGTGTTGGTGTATAGGAATGCCATTGATCTGTGCATTGATTTTATATCCTGCCACTTTACTGAATTCCTGTATGAGTTCTAGCAGTTTTAGGGTGGAGTCTTTTGGGTTTTCCACATAAAGTATCATATCATCTGCAAAGAGTGAGAGTTTGACTTCTTCTTTGCTGATTTGGATGCCTTTTATTTCTTTTTGTTGACTGATTGCTGTGGCTAGGACTTCTAGTACTATGTTGAATAGCAGTGGTGATAGTGGACATCCCTGCCGTGTTCTTGACCTTAGGCGGGAAGCTCTCAGTATTTCCATTGAGAATGATATTCACTGTGGGTTTTTCACAGATGGCATTTATGATATTGAGGTATGAACCCTCTATTCTTATACTCTGAAGATTTTGATCAAGAGAGGATGCTGTACTGTGTCAAATGCTTTTTCTGGATCTATTGAGAGGATCCTATTGTTCTTGTTCTTTCTTTATTAATGTATTGTATCACATTGATTGATTTGCAGATGTTGAACCAACCTTGCAGCCCAGGGATAAATCCCACTTGGTCGTGGTGAATAATCCCTTTAAAGTACTGTTGGATCCTATTGGCTAGTATTTTGGTGAGAATTTTTGCATCCATGTTCATGAAGGATATGGTCTGTAATTCTCCTTTTCGATGGGGTCTTTGTCTGATTTTGGGATCAATGTAATGCTGGCCTCATAAAATGAGTTTGGAAGTTTTCCTTCTATTTCATTTTTGGAACAGTTTCAGAAGAATTGGTATTAATTCTTCTTTAAATGTTTGGTAGAATTCTCCTGGGAAGCCATCTGGACCTAGGCTCTTGTTTGGAGATTTCTGATGACTGCTTCAATTTCCTTAGTGGTTATAGGTCTGTTCAGGTTTTCTATTTCTTCCTGGTTCAGTTTTGGTAGTTTATACATCTCTAGGAATGCATCCATTTCTTCTAGGTTATCTAATTTGCTGGCATAGAGTTGCTCATAATATGTTCTTAGAATTGTTTGTATTTCTTTGGTGTTGCTTGTGATCTCCACTCTTTCATTCATGATTTTATTTATTTGGGTCTTTTCTCTTTTCTTTTTGATAAGTCTGACCAGGGGTTTATGAATCTGTTAATTCTTTCAAAGAACCAGCTCCTAGGTTTGTTGATCTGTTCTACTGTTCTTTGGTTTCTAGTTCATTGATTTCTGCTCTGATCTTTATTATTTCTCTTCTTCTGCTGGGTTTAGGCTTTATTTGCTATCTTTCTCCAGCTCCTTTAGCTATAGGATTAGATTGTGTATTTGAGACCTTTCTTGTTTCTTGAGAAAAGCTTGTATTGCTAAACACTTTCCTCTTAGGGCAGCTTTTGCTGCATCCCAAGATTTTGAACAGTTGTGTTTTCACTTTCATTGGTTTCCATGAATTTTCTTAAACCTTCTTTAATTTCCTGGTTAACCCATTCATTCTTTAGTAGTATGTTCTTTAGCCTCCATGTATTTGCGTTCTTTCTGACTTTCCTTTTGTGATTGAGTTCTAGTTTCAAAGCATTGTGGTCTGAAAATATGCAGGGAATGATCCCAATCTTTTGGTACCTCTAGAGAGCTGATTTGTGACCTAGGATGTGATCTATTCTGGAGAATATTCCATGGGCACTAGAGAAGAATGTGTATTCTGTTGCTTTGGGATGGAATGTTCCGAATATATCTGTGAAGTCCATTTGGTCCAGTGTGTCATTTAAAGTCTTTATTTCCTTGTTGATCTTTTGCTTAAATGACCTGTCCATTTCAGTGAAGGGAGTATTAAAGTCCACTACTATTATTGTATTGTTGTCAATTTGTTTCTTTGCTTTGGTTATTAATTGGCTTATATAATTGGCTGCTCCCTTGTTGGGGGCATAGATATTTACATTTGTTAGATCTTCTTGTTGGATAGACCCTTTAAGTAGTATGTAGTGTCCTTCCTCATCTCTTATTATAGTCTTTGGTTTAAAATCTAATTTGTCTGATATAAGAATTGCCACCCTAGCTTTCTTTTGGTGTCCATTAGCATGGTAAATGGTATTCCACCCCCTCACTTTCAATCTGGACGTGTCTTTGGGTCTAAAATGAGTCTCTTGCAGACAGCATATTGATGGGTCTTGTTTTTTAATCCAATCTGATAGCCTGTGTCTTTTGATTGGGGTATTTAGCCATTTACTTTCAGGGTGACTATTGAAAGATATAAATTTAGCATCATTGTATTTCCTGTAAGGTGAGTGTTACTGTATATTTCCTGTGTTCCTTTCTGGTGTATGTTACTTTTAGGCTCTCTCTTTGCTTAGAGGAACCCTTTCAATATTTCCTGTAGGGCTGGTTTTGTGTTTGTAAAATCCTTTATTTTTTGTTTGTCCTGGAAAGTTTTTATCTCTCCTTCTATTTTCAATGACAGCCTAGCTGGATATAGTATTCTTGGCTGCATATTTTTCTCATTTAGTGCTCTAAATAAATCATGCCATTCCTTTCTGGCCTGCCAGTTCTCTGTGGATAAGTCTGTTACCAATCTAATGTTTCTACCATTGTAGGTTACAGACCTCTTGTCCCAAGCTGCTTCCAGCATTTTCTCTTTGTCTCTGAGACTCGTAAGTTTTACTATTAGATGTCAGAGTGTTGACCAATTTTTATTGATTTTTGAGGGGGGTTCTCTGTGCCTCCTGGATTTTGATGCCTGTTTCCTTCCCCAAATTAGGGAAGTTCTCTGCTATAATTTACTCCAATATACCTTCTGCCCCCCTCTCTCTCTTTCTTCTTCTTCTGGGATCCCAATTATTCTAATATTGTTTCATCTTATGGTGTCACTTATCTCTTGAATTCTGCCCTTGTGATCCAGGAGTTGTTATCTCTCTTTTTCTCAGATTCTTTATTTTCCATCATTTGGTCTTCTATATCACTAATTCTCTCTTCTGCCTCATTTATCGTAGCTGTTAGAGCTTCCATTTTTGATTGCACCTCATTAATACCTTTTTGATTTAGACTTGTTTAGATTTTAGTTCTTTTATTTCTCCTGAAAGGGTTTCTCTAATATCTTCCATGCTTTTTTCTTTTTTTTTTCTTTTTTTTTTTTTTTTAAAGATTTTATTTATTTATCTGAGAGAGAATGAGAGATAGAAAGCATGAGAGGGAAGAGGGTCAGATGGAGAAGCAGACTCCCTGCTGAGCAGGGAGCCCGATGCGGGACTCGATCCCGGGACTCCAGGATCATGACCTGAGCCGAAGGCAGTCGCTTAACCAACTGAGCCACCCAGGCGCCCTTCCATGCTTTTTTCAAGCCCAGCTGCTATCTTTAAAATCATCATTCTGAACTCTAGTTCCAACATCTTACTAATATCTATATTGATTAGGTCCCTGGCAGTCGGTACTGCATCTTGTTCTTTTTTTTGAGGTGATTTTTTTCCATCTTGTCATTTGTCCAGAGGACAATAGATGAATGAGAGAACAAAATGTTAATGGGGTAACAACGAATCCAGAAAAATAAACACTAAACACATCAGAAGAGACCTGAAACCAGGGGGTAAAAAAAGGGAAAGAAAGAAAAAAATAGAAAAAGAAAAAGATAAAAAAGAAAAAAATATGTTCAAATATGATCAGGGTGGTGAATAGATCAGTGCCACACACTATATTTGGGGCGTATTATGGTCTATTAGAAGAAACTGCCTCTCAAAATTTTAAAGAAAGAAAAGCTTATATATGTACAAAAATAAGGGTTGATACAATGAAGGAATGGAATATGATTCTAAAGATGAAAATTATAAAAGATTTTATAAAAGGAATAGATAAGAAGTTGGTTAAAAAAAGAAAGAAGATAAAAAAAAAGAATGTGATCAGGAAGGCGACTAGAACAAAGCCATACAGTAGAGATTTGGGGTATATTTTGGTATGTTAGAAGAACGTGTATCCCAAAATTTTAAAGAGAGAACAACTTTATATTATATATATGTGTGTGTGTGTGTGTGTGTGTGTGTGTGTGTGTGTGTGTGTGTGTGTCATAAATAAGGTTAACTTCAATGAAGGGGTAGAATATTGCTCTAAAAAGGAAAAATAAAAAAGATTTTTATATAAGGGAGAGATAAGATGTTGGTTGAAAAAGGGAAAAAAAATTAAAAAATAAAATTAAAACAAATTAGCTTTGAAAGACTAAAGAATCATGGGGAAAAAAACATGAATTCTATGTGCAGTGTTCTCCTAGCCCTGGAGTTTTGCCATTCTCATTGATCGGTAAACTTGTTCTTGGCTGGCTGTTCTTGCTGATCTTCTGGGGGAGGGGCCTGTTGCCGTGGTTCCCAAATGTCTTTGCCAGAGGTGAAATTGCCCCACCCTTGTCAGTCTTGGCTAAGTAATCTGCTAGGGTTTGCTCTCAGGAGCTTTTGTTCCCAGCAAGCTTTCGGTACAGCTTTGGAGGACAACAGTGAAAATGGCGACCTCCCAATCTCCACCCTGGAGGAGCCAAGAACTCGGGGCCCCACTCCCCAGTGAGTCCCCAGAGAAAAGCAGTCAGTCACTCCCATCTCCTTGGTCTCCAGCCACACTCCATGCTCACCTGGCCTGTGACAGAGCGTTTCTATCTCTGGCACAAGACCTGGTGTGGAGCCTCCAAACCCAGCAGATCCCTGGGGTGCGCTCCTGCCCCGATCCTCCCGGGGAAGGAAGGGGCATCTCCCTGGATCTGCTTCTTGTTGGGTCCCTGTTGGAAGAGCAGTGGCCCCACTGTGCCGCGGATCACAGTTTATGGCAACCCCGAGCTGTGAGCCCGCGCCTCGGCTCCATCTCTGCAGCCAGCTTCCTTGCTCTGATACCTGGGAGCTCTGCCGCACTCACGCACCCCCGGTCTTTCTGTGACCCCGAGGGTCCTGAGGGACCACACTGTCCCAGCGAGGGTTCCACCCTCCACTTGGCCACTGGAGCAATGTCCCTCAGTGAAGCCGACTTCTAAACGTTCTGATTTTGTGCCCCGTCACTCTATCACTTCTGGTAGTGGCTGATGGAGGCCCCCTCCCCCGCCTTCTATCTCCCTGAATATCTACTTGGATTCACTTCTCTTGCACGTCCTACCTTCCCAAAAGTGGTCGCTTTTCTGTTCAGAGAGTTGCTGCTATTCTCTTCTTTGATCTCCTGTTGAGTTCATAGGTGTTCAGAATGGTTTGATCCCTATCTAGCTGAATTCCTGAGAGCAGATGAAATTTAGGTCTCCTACTCCTCTGCCATCTTGCTCCGCCACCTAAGTACTGCCTGTTTTTGCATTACCGGTGTTCTATAGAATAAGCAATCACAAAATCTGCATTAAATGCTGATAACATCTGCATCTGCATAGGAGACTTTGTTTTTTTTTTTTTAAAACATTTTATTTATTTATTTGACAGAGAGAGACATAACGAAGAGAGGGAACCCAAGCAGGGGGAGTGGGAGAGGGAGAACCAGGCTTCCCGCAGAGCATGGAGCCTGATGCAGGGCTGATCCCAGGACCCTGGGATCATGACCTGTGCTGAAAGCAGATGACTGAGCCACCCAGGAGCCCCTGGGTAGAAGACTTTATGAGATAATATAAGGATCTAGAATTTTAGAACCATAAAGGGAAAATAAGTGAATATAAATGAGCTCTTGATAAAGAACTTGAAAAGAATAATTTCTTAAAACATGTTTTAGGTAACTAACATTACAAAGTCAAAGATCTAGGGGTTTTTCTTTACTTTTTGTTATTTAGTTCTAATTTCATGTTAAGTTCCAAAGAATTTTTTAATTGTAATAAAAAGTAATTTCAAACTAACAGAATTTACAAGAATCATACAGAGACACTCCATAATATCGCTCACATTCTTGGTTTGTAATAATTTGTCTTATTTACTCTATCATTTTCTCACTTTCTCATTGTGGTTTACAACACACACCACACTCTTTCTTATCTCCATAGATGTCTTTTTCACTTGAAAAGCCATCCTTCCTATTCTTCACTTGGATAATTCCTACTTATGCTTCAACTCTCACCTCATTTACACAAAAATCTACTTACTTGTTAACATCTCCTTAAATATTATTAGCTCTGACCACTAGATGGTAGAAAAGTAGACCTTAAAATAAGTTTTCAAGTGACTTACAATTTTCTGCAAAATATAGGCAGTCAAATTACAATTACTATTTTATTACATTGAGATTAGTAGTTTGAAAAGGGAAGAATCAGGTCCTCAATACATCACATATGGCAGCCTCTAAATCAGATGTTGGCATTAGGGAAGGCTAAACCATAGGAGTACTATATAAACTAAGATTTGATAGAGGAATTAGCCAGACAGATCGAGTTAAGAGGAAGAACATTCAAGGAGATTGAACAGTACAGAAAAATAATGAGATGTGATGAAGGAAACCTATTGTATAGGAACAGAAAGTAGCTTAGCCTCTCTGGAACATAGACTGTGGAAGGAAAAAATGCAAACAGAATACTGGAAAAATAATCCAGGGGAAGCCCATTCCACATTTTCTATTTTAAGGAACTTGGATGCCATCGTTAATCTAATAGGAAGCTACTCATGGGTTTAATCAGCAAAGTCCAATTTTGAAAAATCAACCAGCCACCATTAGAAAAAGTTAGAAATAAGCTTCTCGTAAAATAAACCTTACCTATGCCATCCTCAAATAGTAATCTTTTTTTAAAATTGTTTAACATCTCATTGAGACCTAGTTTAGTGTTTTTCATAGAGTTGCTTAATAAGTATTGATTGCTTTTACTAAATTTATGAAGTGCATGATTTATTAAATATATGAATTTATCCAACCAAAATACTATTCTTTGTTGCTTGGTAAATCTTTTCTAATAAAATTAGAATATGGAAAGGCAGAAAGATTGATTAATAGAGCAATTATTTGATTTATTTGTCAAATATTAAATAAGTTTTTTTAGATGAATTTGTATCAGCATTGGTTTTTCTTTTGTATCTTTGAAAATAGTTGCAGACATATGCTAATACACAAGAGTTCAAAAGAAACCTGTACTGGTGTTCTTTGCTACCCTAACCAATTAACACAAACAGAGCAGCTTAAAACAAAACCCATTTATTAGTTCAACATCCTGTTACGTCAGAAGTCTAGGCAGACTGTATTGTTAGAGTCCAGTTCCTTATAGTTGTAGAATGAAGATCTCTTCCTTGCTGTCAGCCAAGGGTTACTCTGAGCTCCTTGAAACTGTTCCCAGGGCCTTTCTATGTGTCTCCCTCCATGTTCAAAGCCAGGGCAGTGCATCAATCCTAATCATATTTGGAAAACCTGTGTTTTCCTTATTGCTATCAATCAGAGAAAATGCTGTTTTTAAATGGCTTATAATTAGATTGAACTTATTAAGATAATGTTCCTTTAACTCAAAGTCTCCTAAAAAATGTAACTTCCCATGTAAAAAGCATAATCATCTAATGATATTTTATAATCATGGTCCAGAGTTTAGGGCAGGAAATCGTAGAGGGCCATTCTATAAATCTGACTAGCACAGAAAGCAAAAATTAAAATTAAATCAGCTGACTTTACATATTCAGTGAGATTAGACAGCTTATGAAAAAACATAAATGAAGAAAAAATTGATCCTTGAATTTTCATATGAGTCAAAGACCTCAGACTGGAAGTGAACTAAAAATAGTTCAGATTCTACTTTAAATAAAATCATTAATATTCTTTCACCTAAGCCTCTTACTTGATTAGAGCTTTCTCTTGAAATTAACATTTCCATTTACTAATTCAAATAGGTGGGCTGATGAAGGAAATAATGGCACAATTAATATGATAGCTTCATCAGAATATTTCCTGAAAATATAAGTGCATTTGTGCAATAACTGCCAGGAACAGAGAGATGCTTCTATTACATCACGTGGTATTGTGGAGGCTTTAATCACATCCGAACCAGTAGTCCATTGCCAACACTTTTGTTATTTTTTTGTATATTGTAAGGACATGCAAAAGTTATCATAATGCATTTATTATAGTACCTGTTCATTGCAAAAGGGGTGAAAAGGGAAAGGGACAAAAGACAGAAGGAAAGAAAAAAAGGAAAAAAAGAGAAGGAAAGAGTGAGAAAAGACAAAAATGGCAGGGAATAAGGAAAGAAGGGAAGAGGAAAGAAGAGAAAATAAGGGGGAAATAAGAGGAAAGGAAAGAACTATGGAAGGAAAGATGGAAGAAACAAAGGTAAGAATGAGGAAAAGGAATAAGAAAAGAAAAAAAAAATTTAAATATTTAGAGGCTAAATAAACGCTATTAACTGCCTTTTTCACTCCTACCCTGAAGCCTGCTAGAGATAAACATGCATGCAGGGTGAACGCCCCTCTATTTTCATGCTCTCTAACTCCCCCTGCGTCTCCAGGGCCCTCCATCCTTCCATTTGCCCTGGATCCACTTCCACAACCACCTCTAATGTTGCCTTTCCTTCAGCCACCTGCTTCCCTCCTCTAACATCTGACCTGGATTTACACTGGATTTCACAAAAAACATTTAGACCATTAGGTGAGATTTTTCTTAAATTGACAATTTTTTTCCTATAAATTAACCTATTTCAATCCTAAATATTTAAATTTGAGGCCCAGAAATTGACATTTCTCAGGTTAATCAAGTTCATTTGTGCTTTAGTTTTTGTTTTCTGACTTCATGTCCTGTACATTTCCTGTACACAGTACATAGTTGGGTGTTGCTCTATTTTTCTCTTTTCAAAATTTAATCTGAAACTCTCTACCTTTAATTGGTGTGCTTAACACAATTTACTTTTTTTTTAAGATTTTATTTATTTATTTGACAGAGAGAGACACAGTGAGAGAGGGAACACAAGCAGGGGGAGTGGGGGAGGGAGAAGCAGGCTTTCTACTGAGCAGGGAGCACGATGTGGGGCTCGATCCCAGGACCCTGGGATCCTGATCTGAACCAACGGCAGCCGCTTAACTGACTGAGCCACTTGGTGCCCCACCATTTGCTTACTTACTTACTTACTTTTTATTTATTTATTTATTTATTTATTTATTTATTTTTATGTGGGTTCTAGAGGGGAGGGGGGTTGGGTTAACCATTTACTTTTAATATGATTATTGGTATGGTTGTATTAAAGCTTGTCATCTTGGTATTTGTTTTCTACTTGCTCGATCTCTTGTTTATTTTGCCTTCCTTTGGACTGAGGTTTTTTTGTGTTTTTTTTGTTTGTTTGTTTGCTTTAAAGATTTTATTTATTTATTTGACAGAGAGAGAGAGAGAACACAAGCAGGGGGGAGCAGCAGAGGTAGAGGGAGAAGCGGGATTCCTGCGGATCAAGGAATAGCCTGATGTAGGGCTCGATCCCAGGATCCCAGGATCATGACCTGAGCCGAAGGCAGAGGCTTAACTGACTGAGCTACCAGGTGCCCCTGGACTGAGTTTTATTCATTATTTCATTTTCTCTCCTTTGTTGACTTTTGGTTATTTTTTTTTTTGTACTTGTTTTAGCATTGCTTTAGAAGATTTATAGGATGTACCTTTAATCTATCATTGTCTTACTTTAACTGTTATTATATAACTTCATGTATGTTATGAAATCTTTTCAATATTTTACACTTACCTCTCCCCTCTATCTCTAGTTTATATTTCTTATGAATTTTACACATACATTAGCTATAGACTCCATAATACATCACTATTTTTTGTTTAAACAATTATCTTTTAAAGATATTTAAACAATAAGCAAAACAAATTATATGTACCCATGCAATTACCACTTTGGGTGCCCTTTATTTCTGTGTAACAATCTGTTTCCATCTAGTGTCACAATTCTTTGTTGTGATAGTTTTTATTTCTGATAGTGTGGATCTACTAGTGAATTATTTCAACTTCTGTATGCCAAAAAAGTCTTTATTTTTCATTGGTTATATTTTGCTGGGTATGGAGTTCCAGGTTGATATTTTTCTTTTTCTTTGTATTTTGCCACTATCTCTGCTGGAATTGTTTAAGATAAAAAATATGCTGTCATTCTTATCTTTATTCCTCTGTGCATTGTCTTTTCTTTGTGTTTTTAAAATTTTCTCTTTATCAATGGTTTTGAGCAATTTAAATTATGATGTTATAAAGTACCTTCGTGTAATTTTCTTCACCAAATAGCACTTGAACATCTTGGATCTGTAGGCTTATAATTTTTGACAAATTTTATTTTAAAGATTTTATTTATTTGTTTGAGAGAGAACATGCGTGAGAGAGCACAAGCAAGGGGAGCAGCTGAGAGACGGGGAGAAACAGGCTCCCCACTGAACAGGGAGCCCGATGCTGGGCTCAATCCCAGGACCCTGGGATCATGACCTGAGCCAAAGGCAGACGCTTAACTGATTGAGCCACCCAGGCACCCCTACTTTTTGACAAATTTTTAAAATATTCCATCATTATTTCTTTAAATACCTGCTTTTGTATTTTATGAAGAGCTTCCATAATTATTTCTTTAAATACCTGCTTTTGTATTTTATGAAGAGTACAGTTACACTTCTATTAGAGTATTGAAGTTTACCCAAAGCCCACTCCCATGATTTTTCATTAATATAGTTTTTTTTCTTTCTGCAATTTGTTTTGGATAGTTTATATTGCTTTGTCTTTAAGGTCACTAATGTTTCTCTCTGCAGTTTCTTATTTGCCATTTATCCCAACCAGCACATTTTTCATCTCATATATTGTAGGTTTCATCTATAAAAGTTTGATACAGGTCTCTTACATAGCTTGCATATTTCTACTTAACCTTTTGAGTATATACTATCCAATCATAATTACATTTGAGATTCTTGTATGTTCATTTTAAAATGTGTATCAGTTCTGGGTTTGTTTACATTGGTTGCATTTACTGCTTTTCCTTTTCACCACAGGTCTTATTTTCCAGGCTCTGCATGCCTGATAATCTTTGACTGGATTCCAGACATTATAAATTTTGCCTAATTGGGTGCTAAATGTTGTCTGGCATGCAGTTATGTTCCCTGGAAATTATTTGATACTTTTTGGTTTTGCTTTTCATACATATGAGTTAGGACAAATATAGTTAAAGATTTGTGGTCCTATCTGGCAGTAGTACAAAAGAATTGCTACTTTTTTCTTTTTTTTTTTTACTAAGATTGGTATAATGGGAGAATATGGGTATATGAATGCATATTTATTTTATGATACACTCTAGAAAGTTACTCTAGTTTCTTTTTGACCTCAAGTAACTTTCCATTTGACTCAATTAACCTTCCTGAATTAATTTATTTGAAATGAACCATGTGGGATTCTGGACTGGTGATGTGAGAAGCTCTGAGGACTCATTCACCAGCAAAACAACAATTGGTAAAAATTAAGAGGGTGGTAGGTCCATGAGAGCAGCAAACTAAAATAATAGTCTCATTAATCTATCAGAAAGAACAAATATAATATATAGTCAAAAAGAATCCTACTGGTGTCAGAACAAACATCAAAGACTAGCTTCATAGATTATCCCTGAAAAGAAGCCTAAATTTAATTGAATCATACCATGGAGCAATTTATGCCACAGGGCATTGCCACAAATAGAGCAAGAAATCACACTTGGTAAAATCTTACAACTAGGTATAACCAACACAAGCTAAAGATTTAACAGAAAGATTAGGGAGAGAGCCCAATTAGCACCACTGTCATCTCAAGGTGACATGTGCAAGCCTCATCTGCACCCTCTGAGAAACGACATCATAGACTTCACATTGGGAAATAGGCTTAAAAAAAAAAAACAGTCCAGCTAAGTCACTAAGAAAATGAGCAAATGACCCAAAGATAAGCCCCAAAATGGGTGGCAGTATCCAAAGTTGCTGCAATATATTGATTCAAATTTCTAGTGTTCAACGAACTGTGATTAGACATTCAAAGAAACAGGAGTGTGTGACACATACACAGAAAGAAAAAGGCAGATGACAGAAACTGCTTGTGAGAGGGCCCAAAGGTCAGATTTATTAGACAAAGTCTTTAAAGAAGTCATTATGCATATGTTCAGTGGTTACTAAAGTATGCCTTGAAAAGTAAAGGTAGGTATAATGATGATGTCTCATCAAGTAGAGAGTATCGGTAAGGAGATATACATTATATGAAAGAACCACCTGAAAATCCAGTAGTTGAAATGTAAAATAACTGAAAGGAATAGTTCACTAGAGGTGTTCAACGGTTGATTTAAATTGGCTGATGAAAGAATTAGTGAACTTGAAGAGAGGTCAAAGAGTTTATGCAGTCAGAATAGAGAGGGGGGCGTGGAAAGTGAAGAAAAATAAATAAACCCTCAGAGAAATGTGGGGAGACATTATATTCAACATACACATGAGACTACCAGGAGAGCTGAGAGAAGGGAAAAGAAAAAAAAATATATGTATTGTAATAATTAATGGCTGAAAACTTCACAAATCTGATGAACATCATTTTCACATCAAGAACTTCATCAAGTAGGAGGAACACCAAGAGATGGGCACCTGGACACATCATAGTAAAAATGTTGAAGGAGAAATGTAAAGAGAATATTTTGAAAGCGACAAGGAACAAGCAATTGTGTACAAGAGAACCCCGATAATATTTCTGGCAGACTTCTTCTCAGAAACAATACAAAACAGAAAATAGGGGCTCCCGGGTGGCTCAGTCAGTTAAGTGTCTGCCTTCAGCTCAGGTCATGATCCTGGGATCCTGGGATTGAGCCCCATGTCTGGCTCCCTGCTCACTGGGGAGTCTGCTTCTCCCTCTCCCTCTGCTGCTCCCCTGCTTGTGCTCTCTCTCTCTCTCTCAAATAAATAAGTAAAATCTTAAAAAAAAATAAGGGAGTACATATTCAAAGTGCTGGAAGAAATCTTATATACAGCAGAGAAAGAATAAAATTTCATAACTTGGATTATTAAAAAATCAAGCATGTGAGTTTAGAATTCAAAGGCATATGAAGGTTTCAATGTTTACCGAAATGTATTTTCTATATTTTAGCTTCATTTTAATTAGCATGGAAACCATATTGTCATCTAAAATATAAAGGTAAAGGGCGTGATAATAAAACATGGTCCATGAACACACTTAGTCGGTAATGCCTAAGTCTAGAGACTTAGAGAAGTAAAGAGGTTTGTAATGAGACATAAGTAGTTGTGAGAAAAGACATCACAGACAGTTTCCTGACAGAAAGACTAAGATTTAATCACCCAAAGCTGCTTTTGCTGCCGCTGCCAAAGCATGTTAGCTTCACCATCAGAGAGCAGGATGCCTGTCAAGTCTGCAGTAAAGCAAACGGAATTGCTGCCAACACGCTGCCTATGGACAACAGATGATCCTCAGATGCCATTTTTTTTACTTCCGCACACTTTGATCTTGTGTTGTGTTATCTATAGAAAACACCGAGCCTGTATATCACTACAAAAGGACTTCTAGAGGGAAAAGATTGCTGCTAACTTAGAAAAACAAACAAACAAAAATGCTTCTTCAGAGTTTAAGCTATTAGAAACTTGCTGCTGAATAAAGCAGGTCTTCATTTTGATTGTAATATGAAAAGCTATTGAGCTCAAAGGAACATAAGTAAAATATTTGGGTTTGAAAATGGGTAGGTGATTGAAAGTTTTCCATAGTCTATACCCAACCCTATCTAGTTTCTCAACTTCTAATTCCTTATCATCATGGTTATTCAATAATTATTTATTTATTAACTTAATTTATGAGTGATTGTGTGTCCTAATGCCAATTTGTGCTGCAAGAATGCAATGCTAGGGCTAGAGTTGATAAACAAGGACAAAGGAGGGAGATTTTTCCCAGTATTGGAAAGATTTAAGATTTTCTAAGGGATTCATCTTGATACATTATTGTACCTACAGGAGTGGAACTATGTGAAATTTTGACCACTCAAGTAATTGCTATAGAGTTATCTTTGTATTCATTATGAATTTATAGACTAGTGAATATAACAATAGTTATTTAGTATTAACAGTTACAGTGTGTTCATTACAATAGATGATTGATATCCTATCTCATTTAATCCTCATAGTGATCATAATAAGCAGATATTACTATTCCATTTTTTATATTAAGGAACTCTGACTCAGAGGTAAATAACTTACTCAAGGTCACGTAACTAGTAAGTGACTGAGCCAGTATTTATACATAGATCTCTCCATTTTTTTAAGCTTATGATTTTTCCTTTACACATCCCACATTCTTCTAACCTTTTGGCCCAAACTGTCCCTTTGACTATTTTCTTACTACTCTTCTACCATGTTTTAGGGAAAAAAAAAATGAGTAATTTCATGTTATCCATACATCATGCATTAAGTCTTAACTCATATTGCTTTAGGTAAATAAGCCTCTGATGTGGGTTGAGTAGGGAAGAAACTTTGAAGATCTGTTAGGTTACAGAATAAAGAATTATAAGGTCATTCTTACAATTGGCTTGGCATCTCAGAGTCCAGAGATACTGCTGGCTGACATTGTATTTTAAGTGTTGAACCTGAGCAGTAGTATTCAACCTCCTGCTTCTTATTTTTTCTTAGTTCCTCAAGGCTCCTCTGGGTTCCTAGACGCTAGCTCCCAAGGATCTAGGGGTTGCCAGATCATCTTTGAGACAACTCTGACTGGCTTCACTAAGAATCAGTTGCTTTGTAAAAACAGTGACTTCCACGGGATTTCCCTCTAACAGTGTTAGACCAGGAGTAAGCTCCAGCTCTGGATATCCGTGTCTGCCTCCACGTGGTCAGTTGTCACAGATTATTTACTAAGATGAGTCTACTATGACTCTCTCACTCTTTATTCTATATATATATATATTTTATCATTTCTTCCTTCTAACTTCTGTATCTTTTTATTTCATTGTTCTTTCTCTTCTTTCTTCTGTTGGTATCCTTAAATCCTCCATTCTCTTTCCTGTTGAAAATTGTCTAGAAATAACAGTAGGAAATTGTCAAGAAAAGAGGAACTTTCCATGAAAGCCATTGTGAGGTGAACATTTTAAAATATTAATCTTCAATTTGACCAGGAAAAAATAATCTAAAGTGAAAAACTATATGTAATGTAGAATATTTGTGATTTTTTAGTTAAGGTTGAATCATTATATTGATCAATAACTCTGTTCAAGAAAACCACACATCAAAATCAAATAGGATTTCTGCTTAAATCTTTACCTTGATGCAAATGAGTGTTTGATGAGACAGTGGCTTATAATTGAAATATTTGTTAGCAGGGAGAAAATCTAAAAGTTATCTGAGTGAACTGAGGGAAATTTCATAAGTACTACCATGTTAAACATTACTTGAATAATTAAACATACATACAGAAACCCATACTCACTCACACAAGATCGTACTAATTTACCTAGGTGGAGATACAAAAAGCTGAAAAGAACCTAAGAACATAAATGGGGTAGGCAGAATAATACCCACCCAAATTATCTACATCCTAATCCCTAGAACTCGAGAGTATGTTTCCATATATGGCAAAAGGACTGCACATTTGGTTAAGAACTTTGAGATGAAGAGATTATCCTTTACTATATAGGTGGGACCAATCTAATCACATGGGTCCTTTTAAATTGTAGTATCATTTGGGACAAATTTTACCTTTCACATATTATAAACAATGTTATTCTATAATTTATAATTTGGATGGATGTCCACACTTTGGGGGGCAGTATAGTACATTGAACATCTTATTTACCAATTCTGCAAGTAAAAAAAATGTATCTACTTCACAATGAATGACAGAGGAGTTCAAACATGGTGACAATTCTTACCCTTTCTTCAGGGGCTCCCGGGACTCAGTGTTTGGGTTGGTGCCACATGGTAATTGCAAACAGAAATGATACTGGAGGATTCAAAGTGGTGGATATACACTATTTAGTGCTTAAATACTCCCTCCTGTGAGGAAGAAAATGTCTTTCTTTTTTTAAGATTTTATTATTTATTAGAAAGAGAGTGAGAGAGAGAATATGAGATGGGGGAGGGCCAGAGGGAGAAGCAGACTCCCGCTGAGCATGGAGCCCAACATGGGACTCCATCCCACGACTCTGGGATCATGACATGAATCAGAGATAGCCACTGAACTGGCTGAGCCACCCAAGCACCCCAGGAACTTTCTTTACGCAAGGATTCCTTAGGGAATTATATCTCCAATGAGGAGAAAAAGAGCTAGAAGAAAAAAAAAAAGCAAGAACTGGTATTTAATAAAGCAAGTGTCTTTTATTAAGAAGTAAAGAAAGTAAAGAAAAGCTGACATGTGGAGTTGATTGTTTATTTGTTGACCTTAACCCAGAAATTATGTGCACTGGGGTAATATGCAGAGAGGCTTTTCTGTGAAGATTGGCTTTTCTAAATATATCTCTCAAGCAGTGGATTCCAGATGATTTTTTAGTGCACTTAAAAATAAGATCCCTGGGGGTTATGAAAGCACTTTATTCTAATATGGCCTCCTCAGTTTCATGTCACGGATTTTCTTCATTTTACCTCTAAAAACTCTTTTCATGGGACATTTCACTGGGCATTCAAGGCATCTCTAAGTAACATGAAAAAGAGGTTCAAGAAAGTAAGAGAAATGGAAAGCTAAATTTTTGAATACTCGTGTAATTTTTATATTTATTATGATATAGAAAATCATCAATGTTTTATACTTTGCAAATATAGTCTTATCAATCCTTTACTCTTTAATTTTCAATGATTTCCCATGATAAAATGTATAGTATGCATAAAGTTAGTTTTATTATGTGTACCCTACATATCAGTTAACTTCATCTTTTACCTCATGCATCTCAACGTAAGTGCTGAAGAAATTTAAAATCCTTTGTAGTTCACTGACAAATCTCTCCCATGCTTACATGTGCTTTGCTTCTACCTAGGATGTTCCCCTTCTCCTCATCATCTGATAATCATCTAGTCCTCCTTACAATAGGCTTCACTTCCTGCGGGAGGTCTTCCCTGACTACTCTAAACTGATTTAAGCTCCTATTTCTCCATATCACTTTTTAACTTAACTCTGTATATACAACCATCAAACATTTTGCAATATCATATAATATCATTAATGTGCTTGTTAGCTTCCTACTAGAAACCGTGGCAAGTGCAAATAATGTAACTTTTTGTGGTACTTAAAAAATTCTTGTTGCTAAAGGCCCAGTGAATATATAGGTGGAGAATGAGTGGTAAATTGTTTACTAATGGAGGGGGGCGGGGAGTAAGTAGTGAGTCTTGACCAAACTAAAAGTCAAATGTCAAATCAGAATCACTGATTTTTAGTCAGAACTGGATTAATAGTAAACTCACTGTCCTTAGGACTCAGGCTATGGAGGCAGATGAGGGCCACTTTAATAATAACACAAATAACTTGCTCATGTCCCCATTTATCTGGGGAAATTCTCCAGCCTTTTCATGGTGTCTGTGCCCATGTATTTCTCAGTCATTCCTCGGGAGAGCCCACATGGACTCTCAAAATGTAGTTAAGCCATGATAACTTGAAGCTTCCACTGACCTTCCTCTCCTGCCCCATCTTCCTCTTGGCAATATCTTCTGCTCATCAATATGCTGAAGGTGCCTCATTGCCACCATTCCTGATGTTGCCCACCATGTGAAGTCACCAAGGACACTGGCACCAAAGGGCCCCAAAGCCACAATATTCAAAGTTCAGGAGGTGTAATAGTAAGAATGAACTCAACTTCAATTTTTAATCTATTCTGTTGCTTACACATTCTAGGAGGTACTATTGTTCATATTCCTCCACCATATCTCAAAAAGTTCTCCAGGAAACAGTGCTCTCAGGCTCTGCTCTTTATCACATGGGCTCAAAGAAGAAGGAAAAAAGTAGTTCAGAAAGATGAGGGAAGTTCAGATTGGCCTCTTTTCTTGCCCCATAAAGACCTTGTGTACTGTTTTAGTTTCCCAGTACAAAATTAAGATGTCAGGAGGGCCATGCTCCCTCTGAAAGCTCTAAAAAAAGATATGTTCCAGGCCTTATTCTGACTTCTGATAGCCTTAGATGTTCCTTGATTGGTAGATGCTTCCTCCCAATTCTCCTTCTTCACAAGGTATTCTTTCTGTCCTCACAATGTCTTCCCTCAGTGTTTGTGCCCAAAGTTCCCTTGTATCAAGGACACCAGTCATATTGGATTAAGGCCCACTCTAATGACCTCATGTTAATCTATTTAAGTCTGTGAAGACCCTATTTTCAAATAAGATCAAATTCTAAACTGCTGGGGGTTAGCCCTTTAACATACCTTTCTTGGGGGACTCAATTTGACTCGTTTTCCAAACATTCATGCCTTTCCCTAAAACTACAAAGACCTTCATGTCTGTAGATCATAGATGGCCTAAAATCACAGTACCCAGGTAGATATAACAGAATCTAAATCCTCCTTGGCCTCAGCCAAGTATTAAACTGTTGGAAAATTTGGGGAATATTAAAGGAAAAAAAAGTAATCTCACTCTTTCAAACATTCTGTGTGTAAGAAAAAATGAACTACTACAATAAATCACCAATATCTACATTTTATATGCACCAGACAATCTGCATGACATGAAAAAGCAGATATTGCTTAGAATCCTGTGAGCAGGAGGGGCCGTTCAAAATGGGGGAATACTTACAAAAGACGAAAGCTTACCATATGCAATGGAATGCTTAGGATTCCCCAAGGAAATGTGAAAGGTATTTGACATTTTATTTCTTGAAGAAATTTCTTGAAGAATATTTTATTTTTATCAACATTTTACTGCATTTGAAAACTTTGTATTGATTTCCTTTTGGAAATAATATCATTTTTATACTCCTTGCTTTATTCTAATACTTTTATGGTTAAATATCATAAATTTAATATTTGATTCATCTGGAATTGGTTTGGTAGGATTTTAGTGTAGGATGGCTACTCAGTTTCCTGACAACAATTGTTAAGTAATTCATACTTTGGCACTCATTTAAAATGCCATGCAGAAGTAAAATGCATTCCTGTGTGTCTGGATATCTATTTCTGAATGCTATTATATCCCTTTGACCTGTTTGCCTAGGGCTGCACTGTTAGCAATCTTTGTTTTTTTTTTTTTAAAGTAGCCTGCACGCCTAGCATGGAGCCCAATGCAGGGCTGGAACTCAGGACCCTGAGATCAAGACCTGAGCTGAGATCAGGAGTCAGACGCTTAATTGACTCAACCACCCAGGTGCCCCTAGTAATCTATTTTTAATGACTCCACAATACTTGTCCTTTTCTGATCTCCCAGTATCTTTGTGCACTTTTGTATGTGAATTTTTTAATCAGTTTGTTAAAGCACACACACACACGTGTGATTCTATTGGTGTTTTTAATGAGATATCTATAATATATGGAATAACATAAATGGAATTGACAGTTTTATGAAATAATTTCATATACTCTAAAACAGGGTTTTTTTTCCTCCTCATAGTAACTATAATCTTTATATATATCAGTCATATTTTGTGTCTATTTTAACTCTTTTGTTTTCTATGAAGGTAGATTATTCATTCCATTTCCTCACTAGTTGTTTATATGCTTTATTTGTTGTTTTGCGTTCTTTCTCTCACCTTACAATTCACTTCTAAAGTAACACGAGTTGGAACCAAAGCAGGATGAGTGGTCTTCGGGGTTGGGCGTAGAGAGCAGCCTGCACTGGTGGGCAGTGAGGGGGTGGGTGAGGTCTGGTTCAGGAGAGGATTGATCAAATGAAGTAAACAGTAACTATAACAGAAGCAGGTTTCCTTCTTGTTGGAGAAGGGAGTTACACATTAGGAGGGGAAAAAGAAAAGGGTATGCTGATATTTTTTATATACAAACGCACACATATATATAGATAAAAATATTCTTTAGCTTTCCCTACTGAGAGAACTTAGGGAAAACAACACTCCAAGAACAAGCTTTATCTGAAACACATTTTTATGCCAAAAGCTTGGAGGGGCTCATAGAATAAGTACATGTCAGCAAGACTCAGAATCTAGCCTGGATGGGTTCTGTGGGCAAACTGGGGATTATCTGAGTCTGTTTGGAAATACCATTTATTTAATAATATGATTGAATCTTATTTTAATAGAATTCACCTACATAGAAACTGGAGAAAGCACTTGTCATGTAAATTTACTCATTTTGGCAAAATTTCTTATAATTGCATAACATAAACTTTTATTTGGGATAAGTTTTTGAGAGGTGGAAAGAATTTTATCGTATTGATAACCAGAGGTCTTTGTAAAGATGTTTTACCTATTTGTGAAGAAAGGACAAAGACAAACTTTGCCTTCTGCAAAACACAGGGACAGCAATGGTAGCTCCAGCCGCTGTTGGGAGTTGGCTCTATGAGGGAGGGAGTTGACAGGGCCTGTCTTCAAACCTCTTTGCACCTTTCATGTATAGTGCATGTTTGCATGCCTTGATATGGATTATGTAATAGAAAACCCCTCCTCTACTCAAGTCACACCTGCTGGCATCACTGCATAGCATTTATCAAAAGTCAGCAATGCAAAATCATACAGTATTTTTCTTCCACACAACAGCACTACAAACCACAATTTTCTTTGCATCCTGCACATTCCTGTTCTCCGCCCATAGCCATTGTTCACCAGATGCTCACAGATTAACCATGGACCAAAATATTTTAACAGTACTCCCCAAAATATAATTCTTGTAGTTGAAAAACAGGGCAAAGAAAGGAGAAACTCTCAGGGCATAGTCAAGCAAAATATTTTTACCAGCAAATGGTTTGGGGGATCATAAAAATCTAAGGGACTTGGCTGATGAGGTCAGTGTCTACATGAAAACTAGAATCCCAAAATCAATCACCTAACCATCAGTGTTAAAGCAACATGAAACACTTTGCTCTTTAAGAAAATTAATATCAAATTCATTTTAAGAAAAACCTAATCTAATAGTCCTGAACTAACTTTACGTACAGAGATCATGTTTTATCACCAACATCTTTGTGTTGCCTGTATCAACACACTAATATACCCTATTTTTCCTAATATATTTTCAAAGCTTCCACCATTTACGAAACTTGATTTAGTAGTTTTTTAACATGGTATGTACTCTGTGATATTTTTAAACTGTTTGCCTGAAGTCAATTACGAGGCAGGCAAATAACAGTATCAATTTGCCAGTGGAGGTTGGGAGCAGCATATATATAATAGGGCTGTCTGTTTGAGATTATTTTAAAGTAAGCAAAGGGTTTTTTTATTATGTAAATCACCATACATTACATAATTAGTTTTTGATGTAGTGTTCCATGATTCATTGTTTGCATGTAACACCCAGTTCTCCATTCAGTACGTGCCCTCTTTAATACTCATCACCAGGCTAACCCATCCCCCCAACCCCCTCCCCTCTAGAACCCTCAAAGTTTTTAATGGGATTTCTAAGCGCAGTGAGAGAACATCACTTAGACCTCTGGCTTTCCTTCGTTTTCATAACCACACTGTAAAGGTCAGCAGCTAGTTTTATACTTTGGATTATTTTCAGCCCTGGAAAGGCTTGCTGTTTCTGTTCAAACACAAGCTAAGGGGTGGGGAGATGTGGTGCCTGTAGGAACATTTTATAACTTTCACAAGAAAGTGCAAGAACAATAGTAATTTGTTATGAAAATTTGTGCTCAAATTCAACTGATGAGTAAGTTTTGCATGGCTCTGAGTTCAAGAACATACAACAAGAAAAAAGGAATACACTACAGATTTTAATTGCTTCTCTATCAACCACACCATATAAAGGAACTATAAAAGTTTATCATAAGCTAAATTTTCCCCTTTCACTGAAGTGTAAACCCAGCTCTACATGACATCGTGTTCCAAGTCACTGGCTCCAAAATGTTTGAAATTGAAGGAAGTGTAGTGAGGGACACAGCATCTTGCATATGGCACAACCCGTGTGTTTCAACAGCTTTGCCTTGCCAAGAGCCATCCTCCAGTGGCAGGCAATACTTAAATATGTACAGACTGAGAACATCTGTAACTTACATCCTAACACTTCCTAAGATAGAGTCAAACAAAGTTGCATCTGTAAGAATAGAATCTAAAGAAAAGAGAGCTGGCATTTGAAAGTCAGGACATGGGCAAAAGTTTAATTGAAATATCCCTAGGATAAGCTGTTCTGTTTTCTTTTTCCACTGGCGATGACAGATGCACATAGATTCATAGGCATGTGGAAATACATATTTGATAACAATTTTGTTAAAATTAAGGACTCATCCAGTCACTTGATAAAAATTTTAAAAGTAAATTATGGAATGGTATATATTGTGGGATACTATGCTGGTGCAGTGTTCCATGGAATGGAAGATGAAAGTCCCTGGGTGGCTCAAAGTTTAAACATTGCCAGAGAACACAATCAGAGCCTGGCTGAGGTAAAACTGTAGTAGTAATGATAGTAGTAGTAGTAGTAGTAGTAACTTTGATTACTGCCATTCATTAAGTAACCATCATAAGCCAAATATCATAATATGCCATTTAATTTATCTCATTAAATTATTAAATAAGTCGGTGTGTCCAGCTTCCTCATCTTGGACTCTCATCAATGTTATTCCACGGTGATATCCCAAATCTTCATAGTGCCCAGATTAACATTAAGAGCAATTTCTCATGGCTCAGTTCTTCACTATGGGGGAGTCTGTGTGGCTCAGTTGGTTAAGCGGCTGCCTTCGGCTCAGGTCATGGTCCCAGGGTCCTGGGCTCGAGCCCCACATCGGGCTCCCTGCTCCGCGGGAAGCCTGCTTCTCCCTCTCTCACTCCCGCTGCTTGTGTTCCCTCTCTCGGTGTTTCTCTCTCTGTCAAATAAATAAATAAAATCTTAAAAAATTATCCACTATGGCACAGAATATCTCTTCATATTTAAGCAGGTATCCAGGTAGGTCCTCCTTATTCTCCTACCTTCCAGGGATGCAGGCACTCACAAAATGCCAGAGGATTTCTCACTGAGGTTCTGGAGAACACAGAAATGCGTTGCTACACCGTCATTCCCCAAAAAGATAAAGCAGGAAATTAGCAGGCTTCTGAATGTTGTGACAGGAACCCAGACTACCCCAAAGTGGCTGTCATGCCAAGTTAAGGTCAGCCTCCAAAGTTTGGCTGTGCTTCAAGGCTGGAGCCCTAGCTCTGGCTAAGGTGACTGACCTTGCTACATGCTGTGGCAATCCCTCAGAGGGGGTTCCAGTGGGATACCTCTTTTCTCTACTGATCCTGAAGTCTTACGGACACGAAGGGTAGGGGCTCAAGGTGTCCCCTGTTGTCTCCACTTCCACTTGTTTTCTGCAACTCTTGCAGCTGCCATCGTTGAAACCTGGGCAGGAACCTTAGCTGTGAGGTCAGGGAGATGGATATAGAGGGATTCATTAAGTGAAGTCCCCTCTGTATTCTGGGAAAACACAAAAATGATCTTCAGACCTAGTCACTGATTGGTATCATGAACAATTCCTTCCCAGGTTAATATTGATGTCTAACACACTACAATAGTATTTCCTTATTTAGGAAGCTAAAACTTAATGGTATTTTTCCAAATTTTATTCAGTCACTTTAAAATAATTTACATAACAATAAAAATCTAACACCTAAGAAATAGTACTACCAGTTTTTTGCCTGCTAATAAAGATAAAATAATGAATGCCTCATAATTCCTCATCTGAGTCATAAATTATCAATTCAATGTTTTCAGATGACTTGAGGCTGCATAGCATATATCTTTCAAATAATTTTCAAAGTTTCTCATCTTGATCTCAGGCGGGGACAGACTTACAATGAAGCAGCATTGGTCACCTGATGCTTGTAGTTCATTCTCATTCCATTCTACAGACAGTTTTCCTTAACACAGCCAGGCAAGGTGGTCCAGCCAGTTTGAGAAATCACATCCTTCCAAAGTGATAAATCTCTTTGGGGAAAATAATCTCTTTAACATCCATTTTGTTTCTTACAAGATGCTGAATTTAAACAGGCGTCCTCCTACATGATCCACATTTGAGGGACTATAGAGAACAAATTAGAGAAAATTATGGGACAACCATTCGGGGGTTGAAAGTTTTTAGAACGTTGTGTGTTGGGAGGTGGGTAGCTGCAGCCTGAGGCAGCGGTGCATTAAAAAAAAAAAAATAGTAAGGTAGTTGGAGAGCTGCTCTTAGTTCCCCTCGTTGTTGCCTTTGGATATGCAATGCCCGATTATTCTGGTGGGGTTTGGTGCCAACACAAAACTGCTGTGTAGGACATCTAGGAGACTATAATCAGGAGAGCAGAGAAACCTTGGTCGAGAGAGGTTTGAGGTAAACTTTTTCCAGAGAGATCTCCAACTCCTACTCCCCGTGCCCCCAACTCCAAGAGAAAGAAAAAGGGGGAGGATTTTAATAAAAGGAGGACTTCCCCCTAATATTGTTTTTCCAGGACTATTCTACAAATTTGCCATAACATTTTGAAATTTTATTTATTTATTTATTTATTTTTTAAAGATTTTATTTATTTATTTGACAGAGAGAGAGAGAGAGAGAGCACAAGTAGGCAGAGAGGGCAGGCAGAGGGAGGGGGAGAAGCAGGCTCTCCACGGAGCAGGGAGCCTGACATGGGGCTTGATCCCAGGACTCTGGGATCATGACCTGAGCGGAAGGCAGCCACTTAACCGACTGAGCCACCCAGGCGCTCCAACGTTTTGAAATTTTAAATAAACTTCCTACTGTCTACAAAACTCTACTGAGACTTTGAATAAGATTGTATTGATTCTATAAATTAATTTGGGGGAATAGGCATTTAACGATAATAGTGGGTCCTTGGACTCATGAACTAGGTGAATCTATTTAGGTCTTTGATTTTTATCAGTAATGTTTTGTAGTTTTTAGTGTATAGTATTTGGACAACTTTTGCCACATTTAGTATTTCACATTTTAATGTTATACTACATGGTACTGTTTTTAAATTTCAAATTTCTGATTATTTGTAGCTACTATATATAAAGTCAAAAGAATTTTATACCCTGGTATTCTTTAATTTTTAATTCATTTTATTTTAGAGATAGAGTGTGTGTGAGTGGGGATGGAGAGGGAGAAGGAGAGTATCTCAAGCAGACTCCCCACTAAGCGCATAGTCTGACACAGGACTCGATCTCAGGACCCTGAGATCATGACCTGAGCAGAAACCGAGTTGGATGCTTAACTGAGCCACCCCGGTGCTCCTGGTCTTCTATCCTGAAAACTTAAAACTCATTTGTTAAGTAGGGAGCTGTTTAGTTGATTCCATCAAGGTTTCTACATAAAAAATTATATTGTCTATAGATAAAAACAGATATAATTTTATGTCATCTCTTTAAAATTATGACTTATCCCTCAGTCAAAAAACAAACAAAACAACAAAAATACCCTTTTATTTTTCCCAGTTGTTCTCCTAACACCAGACCTCTTGAGTTTCATCCTTCTCCTTTGTAACTTCCTAGTTTCTTAAGCCTGAAAGGGACACTAATTCCCTTGTTACACGGGGTGACTCACCCAGGCCAGGGATCCCTTCAGTAGCCTACCCTGGCACTGGTGTTCTCCTTCCATCCCCACTTTTATAAAGAATCTCCATGATCATATCAGCATTCCCCAGATTTTTTCTAATAGGCTTTGGAAGCTCACAGGTAATATCCTGGGAACATCCATGTATAAATGCCAGAAATGCCACTTTCATTTCAAATAGTTGTGATACCTGTCCTCACAAATACAACTCTCACTACTTGTAGTTACGAGTCATTTGGGAATAATTTGCTCCTCAGGGATTTAAGTTGTCAATAAGAAAACAATGTTGTTTGACTTAGATTTCACTGAAGCAAGCAATACATTTAAAATAAACTATTCTACCCCATTACCTGTGAATAGCTCACAATAACATCTTAGAGACTTGAAAAATGATATCCTTTTTCAGTTATTTCAGCTTTTCTATAAATCAATCGTATCTAGTTGATAAGAGTAAAGTAAGTATAATTTAAATTTCATTCTATAAGATCAACTTTTATGGATATATGCATCAAAATAACACTCTTTAAAAATTGAAAGTGACAAAGTCACTTAAACAGTAAAGGGAATTTACATAACTGAAAGCCCAGAAATGGCTGATTTCAGACAAAGCTTGATACAGTACACGTATAATGTCATGAGAGTCCTATTTCCTTTCTTTCTTTCTTTCTTTCTTTCTTTCTTTCTTTCTTTCTTTCTTTCTTTCTTTCTTTCTTTCTTTCTTTCTTTCTTTCTCTCTCTCTCTCTCTCTCTTTCTTTCTTTCTTTTTTTCTTTCTTTCTTTCTTTCTTTCTCTCTCTCTCTCTCTTTCTTTCTTTCTCTCTCTCTCTCTCTCTTTCTTTCCTTCCTTCCTTCCTTCCTTCCTCCCTCCCTCCCTCCCTCCCTCCCTCCCTCCCTCCCTCCTTTCTTTCTTTCTTTCTTTCTTTCTTTCTTTCTTTCTTTCTTTCTTTCTTTCTTTCTTTCTTTCTTTCTTTCTTTCTTTCTTTCTTTCTTTCTTTCTTTCTTTCTCTTTCTTTCTTTTTGGTTTCAGGAGTAGAATTTAGTGATTCATCACTTACATATAACACCCCAAGTACTCTTCACATCAAGTACCCTTCTTAATGCCCATCACCCATTTAGCCCATTCCCCCACCCACCTCCCCTCTAGCAACCTTCAGTTTGTTCTCTATAATTAAGAGTCTCTTTTACAGTTTGCCTCTCTCTCTTTTTATTTTACCCCTATGTCCATTTGTTTCGTTTCTTAAGTTCCACATGTAAGTGACAGAGCCCTATTTTCTTTCCAGGCCCCCACTCTCTCTTCTGTATATTTTCACACAGATAAAGTCTCCAGTTGGTAAGCGCATATACCAATAAAGTTTCCTTTTATCTCCTGAGATGTGACTGGGTTATATGTTCATCCCTTAATTCATCACCACTGCTAGTATGATGGGTCATCCCTTCAGTCAAATCCTACTTACGTGAAAAGCATTTTTCAGACTTCAGATGATGTCCTAACAGTAGATTGTAAAATCAATACATCAGTTTCTACACTGTTTGTAAAAATAATATACTAGAATAGAATATAAGGGAAATTATCACAATGCCTCATTCTTAATAGCAGTAATTAATATTTTCTGAAACTTTTCCTTTCATATGTGTGTGTGTGCACATATAAATCTATTGTTCATCCATAGGATATAATATAAAAAGTTTGAACACTTTGGACTAAGAAGAGGTGGAATCAGGGAGTTGTCTAAAAGGTGAAATGGACATTATGTAAAACAATCAGATATCCCATCCACTATATATTTATTTATCACCTATTGCATTTATAATCTTTACCTTAAAAAGTGGCGACAGTTCAACAAATATTTACTCTTTTGAAGCTAATAATTGTACTGTTATTTTTGAGACCAATATTCTGAAAGCAATTTAATGCTTTCCTCTATATTAAATGAAATACTATGTATAAAACAGCCAGCGTATTGTTTGGGTAAGCAAAGAGACTAAAGGACCAGATGGAAACTACCAGTGTCCTCAAGGGAATGACTGTTTTTACCAACAAGACAAAAATCTAATTACCTGTCTTGGGCTAGAGCCAGGCTAACGTAAAGGAGGTCTGTGACCTGAATGGGGGGCATGATTTATCTCAGAACCACAGGCACTGCTCAGCCTAGATGTAGAAGTTTAAAAGGCCCAGCTGTATAGATTGGGCATCCAAGAGCAGGGATTAAGGGAGATTGTTATGTCATAGCAATCAATAAAGCATGCAGAACCTGACTTGTATTTACAATATATGAGTGGTATGGAGTTTTGCATTTTAAAAATGACTGTGAAGTTTAGTGGGATTATTTTTGTTTTGTTTTGTTTTGAATTATTTGCAGTTCGGGAAACATAACCAATTAGAGCAGGACATTTCCATAAGAATATTGACAGACTTCCAGAGCATTTGTTTGTTTATCAGATTGTATTTAATGCATTTCATACTTATTCAGAACTTGTCACATATTTTTAGTAAAACAAACCAAATTACAAAATTAAAAGACTTAATAATAACAACATTGCTCAGGAAAAAATCCAGGTACTCATGAGATGTCAAGAAATGCAGAAAATTTTCAATGGGTTGGTTGAAATCATAAAGACTAGGCGTGGGCTCAACATTCTCTTATAAAATATTTTCTTATAAGAAAGTATTTTTAAAATATTTCTAAGTATCAAAAAATGAGGAAAACAATAATCACCAAGCTGAATCAGTATAGAGAAAAAGAATGAATTAAGCTGGGAATTTTTCAGAAACATTTTAGAGTAGAGGCACAGTTTGAATTCAGCCATGAACAATGGTTGGGATCTGGGAATGAGGATAAAAATCTTATTCTCCATACTTGGATGTCCAAAAAATGTAAAATTATTATATTCAGATTAAATGTGGCCCAAGACTATAGCCCTTTGAATACTGCTGACTACAATGTTGGACAGGATAATCTTTGCTTGTCCTGGAAACAGGACACCTAAAGTCTCTCCTCTCCAGATGTAGCAGAAATCAAGTCATTGTCTTTTGAGATTGTTGTACTGTCCTAAGACTGTATCCAGTAGTGGACTTGTTACCTGCCAGTCTTTTTACCCACCGACTCATGAGCTACCCTTCTCTTTTATTCTTTTTTTTCCACCACAGGCTAGTATTTTCCTTTCTCTCCCCATACCCAGATCACAAATCCCACCAGGATTTTGGCTTTCTTGAAAAAAACAAAACCAAGAAGATGGGAAATCTATGAACAACTTCCAATTTTCTATGAACAACTTTCTACTTTCTGTCTGGGGAAAAGAAATTCCCTTGTGTTAAGGAAGAAGAAAGCCCTACTGTTTACAATAATGAGGGGGAAATACCCAGGTTTAAAAAGAAAAATTAATATCTGCAGATATGCCCTTGTTTAATGTGAAAAAGCATTTTTAAGAAATCCAGAAGTGGAAGAAGTGTCTAAAAGACTTTCTGGACAAATATGGTTAATATATAATTAAACAATGAATTTGCTATAATGTTGATTTTAATGGAAAAAGCATAGATAATATTCTAAATTAAACTTAGAGTTGAGACTATTTTAAGAAAAATTTGTCTATAGAATTCTAGGTAATGAGGAGCATCTTAGGTTTTGAGTAGAGGAATGGCCTACTTAAAGCAATGTTTGGGGAAGACTCATTCCAGATAGACTGTGGAGTATAGTGAAGGAGGGAAATACAAAAACAGGGACGACTCAGTGGACAGTCAAAAGGACCCATAACCAAAGGGTTTATTTTTCTGAGTCTTTCTTTTATGATAACTGTTTGGCACATGTGGGAATTTATTATAAATGAATATGCCATTGAGTTACCTGACATGAGAGAAGTGTGAAGATAACAAAGGAAAGGAAGTAATAGAAAGAAAGATGACATTGAGAAGGCATTCAGAATGCAAGCACAATCTCAGAGTTAGGCTGGAGGATATGATCAATTATACATAAAGAATTCAAAAGTACAAATGAGATTGTACATCATTTATTATTTTGATAACTGCAGGAAAACACAGATGTCAACATTCTGAAATCCACTACTTAGAATACAAATTTGATAAATAAGCCAAGTAGCACACAAATCTCCATGTAAATAATTGTCCTCAAATACCAACATCATTTGGGATATAGAAAGGTGGATAAATTTCCACTTTTTTTTCTGATTTCTGCTTTTAAGAGAATAATCTGTCATAATACAAGTAGAATTCTCCACACTCAGAATGATTTTGTCCTTTCTAGGATGTGGAGGTTCAAGAGATCCCATTTAAAAGGAGCTTTAGAAGGACATCTTGGCTCTTTCCACAGTTTGGCTATTGTGGACAATGCTGCTATAAACATCAGGGTGCACGTACCCCTTCGGATCCCTACATAGGTCTCTTTGGGGTAAATACCCAGTAGTGCAATTGCTGGACCATAGGGTAGCTCTATTTTCAACTTTTTGAGGAACCTCCATACTGTTTTCCAGGTGGCTGAACCAGCTTGCATTCCCACCAACAGTGTAGGAGGGTTCCCCTTTCTCCGCATCCCCGCCAACATCTGTTGTTTCCTGACTTGTTAATTTTAGCCATTCTGACTGGTCTGAGGTGGTAGCTCATTGAGGTTTTGACTTGAATTTCCCTGATGCCGAGCATTGTTGAGCACTTTTTCATGTGTCTGTTAGCCATTTGGATATCTTGGGGGGTGGTAGGGGTGGGGTGGCTGGGTGATAGACATTGGGGAGGCTATGTGCTATGGTAAGCTCTGTGAATTGTGTAAGACTGTTGAATCACAGACCTGTACTCCGAAACAAATAATATATTATATGTTAAAAAAAAAAAAGAAGATAGCAGGAAGGGAAGAATGAAGGGGGGAAATCAGAGGGGGAGACGAACCATGAAAGACTATGGACTCTGAGAAACAAACTGAGGGTTCTAGATGGGAGGGGGGGCGGGGGGATGGGTTAGCCTGGTGATGGGTATTAAAAAGGGAGGGCACGTACTGCATGGAGCACTGGGTGTTATACACAAACAATGAATCATGGAACACTACATCAAAAACTAATGATGTATGGTGATTAACATAACAATAAAAATTTAAAAAAAAAAGAAGCCAAGGATGCTGCCAAGCATCCTGCAAAGCATGGACAGCCCCCAGACAACTAATCAATGGTGCTGAGGTTGAGAAACTGCTTTATACATAAGAAAAATTTAGGCAGAAGTGGGAATAACAGAGGTTCCCAAAATTTATCTTGGCTAGTTGATAAAAATACAGATTCTCATATGTCTGTCAGATATTCTAAATTATGGTTTGTCTGGAATCCAAGATATGCCTCTTAATGATAATTCCAAATGAGCCTTACCCAGGAAGCACCTCTAAGAGGCAGGGACTTAGAAGGAGGCCTGTCATTCCAAGTTCTATGCTTTTTCCACTTCACCACTAGTTCCTACAGTACTATGGGTATCTGATAAATGCATTATAAATGGACTCAGAGTTCACAGTGAGTTCTTTTTTTTTTTAAAGATTTTATTTATTTATTTGAGAGAGAGAGAATGGGAGATAGAGAGCATGAGAGGGAAGAGGGTCAGAGGGAGAAGCAGACTCCCTGCTGGGCAGGGAGTCCGATGTGGGACTCGGTCCCAGGTCTCCAGGATCATGACCTGAGCCGAAGGCAGTCACTCAACCAACTGAGCCACCCAGGCGCCCTCACAGTGAGTTCTTGATCACAGATTATTATGTTAACTATAAATGTTATCCTTTCTTCTTGGGAGTACTTGGCCTTACCTAATAAGCTACACTGAAGTCACTTTGGCTATTTTCATATTATTGTGGTTGTGGCTGCAGAGAAGAATGATTAAAATCTCATGTGGTTTCTCGTCAAAGGTATAGCTGGGGACACAAAATATGACCTTTGGGTCATGAATTTACAGAGATTTTTCAAGAAACAGTCCTGGCAAGATATATCTGGCAGTAATTAATTTGCCATCATTAAATGAACATTAGGACAAAAAAAATCACTGCTGCTCTTTAATTCTGAAATGTGAATTATTCTCAAAATGGCAAAGTATTGAAGTATTTGATCTTATATAAAAACTCAGAGTATATAATGCATCAGAATGGGTTCTAGAGTTTCTATACCAAAAATATTAAGTGACTTGCCAATGAAAGGAAGAGCAATAATAAAAATTTTCTACTTTCATCAGCTTTGTACTTCACCACATGTAGACAGATTCATCAATTAGCTCTCACTTAAGCAGAAAAGGAATTATACCTAAAAATGTATCAATTATAAGTAATCTGTACCTTTCTTTCAGAGAAAGAAAAAAACTGAAATATTACAAAAAGTTTATTGGACTGTTTGAAAACAATAATCTGCTTTCAGAACTTTACATGATAAAGTATTTAGTCTTTTTGTCAATTTTGTTTTTCTATTTCTTCCAGGTTCAGTTTTGGAAGAGTGTGTGTTTCTAGGAATTTATCCATTTGTTGGCATTTAATTTTTCATAATATTCTCTTATAATCCTTTGTATTAGAAATTTTTATTCCCTTCAATATCTGAGATGGTTATTACAACACCTTACCACCACAATAAAAGTGGCCTTCCAGAATTGTGTGTTTGTTTTTAATCAGAAGTGAAATTTTGAGTCAAAAGAAAAGAGTTGCGGCTGCTGTCTGTCACTGACTTACAGGTTGAACAAGTTAGTATGTCTCCCAAGCCTTAGATATGTCATCTCTAAGATGTATAATAATGCATACATCAATCTTACTGTTTAATGAGATGACAGTCATTAAATATTTTTAAATTGTGACATCTCCTCACCTATTGATCTTAGTTGTTGTTTTGGTTTTCTCACTAGAAAATCAAATCAGTTACAAATAAAAATTTTATTAATGAGAAGTTATCAAATAAAAATATTTACAACTATATCTGTATGTACCCTAAATATATGCATTCTGGATCCTTATTCCTACAGTCTTCTAGTATCAAAGAGTAGGTATACATCTGATAAAAATTTCCAAAAAGGGAGTACTTCAGTTTAATTTTTATTTATTTGATTCTATTTTAGCTTTGTGAAATGTCTCTTAAATGTATCAGCCTTCGAGCACAGATAATTATATTCACCTTGAATTAGAGATTGATGCTTTACAAAAATGAAATCTCCATAAAATACTATCATTTTTTTCTTATTCGCATGTAATACCCACAAATATTTATTCATTTGAGGATGTATACTACGATTGTATGAACAGGATTTCTTCAATTCAGAACAATGTATACTAAAGACAGCGACAATCAGCCATGCCTCTTTATTTTTTTTTTATTTTTTTTTTAAAGATTTTATTTATTTACTTGAGAGAGAGAATGAGAGAGAGAGAGAGAGCATGAGGGGGGAGGGTCAGAGGGAGAAGCAGACTCCCCACTGAGCAGGGAGTCCGATGTGGGACTCGATCCCGGGACTCCAGGATCATGACCTGAGCCGAAGGCAGTCGCTTAACCAACTGAGCCACCCAGGCGCCCAGCCATGCCTCTTTAATGCAAATTTATATCAGATATTTTTATATAATTCTGAAACTCAGGTTTACAGTCTTTTACATATTCTTAAGTCTTTTCCCCATGCATACAATAAATGCATACATTTTATTTTTGAAAATTATTCTACATATTTTAAAAAGTAAAAATATTTCTATTAAGAGATTTCTATCTGTTAAATGGCTGTGTTTATCAACTGACGGTCTAGGAAAATCACATAATAAATCTCTACTATGTAGATCAGTAAATGAATGATAGGGTAGGAAAGCTCACTTATTCAGAGAGAGTCTTTATTGTTGGGGTGTTAAGAATGTAAGGAAATGGCAAGTGGTAACGCCCTCTACAAATATATATCACTAGTTCTTAAACTTGGTTTCTGATTGGAATCACAAGGAGAGTTAAACAAAAACAAAAACTTATGTCTAAGTCCCACCTGAGAAATTCTGATGGAATTGGTGTGAAATGTGGCCCCAGCAGCAGGCTGTTTAAAATTTCCTTAGGTGATTCTAAAGTGCCAAAAAGTTTGAGAATCACACATAGACAAATGTGTTATGACAGGAGAAAGGAGAATGGTGATCTCAGAGGTCTGGTCTAATCCAGGAGACAATCCCTAGAGAAGCTGAGAGTTAAATAAACTATAGAAAGGGTAGCATTTGGATTGTTTATGAATTTTAATAAAATAACTCTCAAAGTATGATTTAGCAAATTTTCAACCTTTAAAAAACTTAAGCTAAGAAATTGAAATTGTCATTTTTATTAGCATCTTAAAATATTAATGAAAATCATAGTTTGTATTTATGCAAACTTTCAGACTTGAATGATTATCTGAGATGCACTGGGGAAAAAAGATCTGAATAATTTTTGGTGTTAAAAATAAACTTTGGGGGGGCAGGGTGCCTGGGTGGCAGGGTCAGTTAAGCATTTAACTCTTGGTTTCAGCTCAGATCATGATTTCAGGATCATGAGATAGAGCCCACATAGGGCTCTGTGCTCAGCGTGGAGTGTGCTTAAAACTCTCTCTGCCCCTCCCCCTGCATCTCTCTCTAAAATAAATAAGTCTTTAAAAAATAAAAATAGTGAATAAATAAATAAATATATAAGTGTTGGTATCAATATCAGCAGCGTAGGCTTACATAACTCCAAATGGCAGCTTTTACCACTTAAACCTCTAATTCTAGAGCATTTACCAGCATTAAACAGCTAGGCTGCCTGTACTGCAGCCCAGACTTAGTACAGTTTTTTGCTGTGTTGTTCCCACACAACTGGTGACATTTATTGTTACCTGGTATATTGGTCAAAGCAGTATTCCCAAACATGGAATATGCTGCATCTGGAATTCAGAAAGGCACACCAGGCACTGAACTTCCTTTTTGGCAGTGAGAGATACAAGATGTGGTAGTTCTTCCTTTACTTTGGAAGGGATATCTTTTTTTCTTTTTTTAAAGAATTTATTTATTTATTTGAGAGAGAGAGAGTGAGAGAGAGCATGAGAAGGGAGAGGGTCAGAGGGAGAAGCAGACTCCCCACTGAGCAGGGAGCCCGATGTGGGACTCCATCCTGGCACTTCTCCGGGATCATGATCTGAGCCAAAGGCTGTCGCTTAACAACTGAGCCACACAGGTGCCCCTGGACGGAATATCTTAACATGCCCCAAACCTTAGGATCTCTAAAAGTTTTTTGTTTTTTTTTTAAGATTTTATTTATTTGACAGAGAGAGACACAGCAAGAGAGGGAACACAGGCAGGGGGAGTGGGAGAGGGAGAAGCAGGCTTCCCTCTGAGCGGGGAGCCCAATGTGCGGCTCAATCCCAGGACGCGGGGATCATGACCTGAGCCGAAGGCAGATGCTTAATGACTGAGCCACCCAGGCGCCCCAGGATCTCCAAAAGTTTTACTCATATGTGTCTTTGTAGGATTTATGTACCACCTTCTAGAGTCCATGTGTTTTATAAGGACCTCCAAGATACTAGTCACTTCTTGCCCATCGAGTTTGCTTAGCAAGGGATTATTATATGCACCACTGTGACATTCTGCTGGATGTCCAGCTGGTTTGGATTTTTTCAGATCCATTATAACAGGTGGCTAGAGAGTTAAAGAAGTTCGAGAGTTAACATAGATGGAGAGTGTGCATGTATACTCCACTCCAAGTGAAAGTAAAAAGTTTTGATAGGGATAGTTATCTTTTTGTCTCTGGAGAGCTTGATTTATACCACAGTCATCTCTGAAACAATACCTACATTTGGGGTTACAATGCTATCAATGGCAAGTCTGTATCACCTGAGGTCAGGTCAGGAGTCTGTACAGTCTGATGTAAATGATGAGGATGATTGGTTCCTCTGTGTTTGGGTTATCAGAAGCAAAAGGCCAGAAGGGGGGATGGACCCCTTAATCGAATGCTGATGACAGAGAACAAAACCACAATAGAATTTCAATTGCTGCTCTTGAATTTCCTGCTAAAGCCTGGGCAAAACGGTCATGTAGAGAGGGAAACGTTCAGCTTTCCTCCTTGCATCATTTCGTTCTTCTCCGCATTCAACAAAACCATCTGTTACTGTGTGCCTACTATGTGTGCCTACTACTTAGGAGCCCTGTGCTGGATTCTGAGGACAGAAAAGCAACTTCTCAGCCTTTTCCTTGGGGAGCTCTGTGTTATTTGTAGTGTCAGTAACATGCATTCCTGAAGACACTTGCTAAGGGGGCACCGAAACCCAACTGAGAGATGTGATCTGGACTGTTCACTGTCAGGCCAGATGACAGGCACCCTATTTTGATAAGTTTATATTATGAAGCGAATAAGGGGTCTCTTCCCCACCCACCGTCCTAGGATTGGGAAGTAAACTATCATTTGTGCGACCGCGCCCTACTTAGGGCTCTCTGAGCAATCCAACTTGGCAAAAGGGCGGGCCGGGAGCCGGGAGGGCGGCGGGAGGGCGGCGGCGGCGGCGGCGCGGCCGGGCGGGTCCCTGGGACGCGGTGCGCGTCGGAGCGAGCGCACGAGTCCCCGGCGCGCTCGCCGTGTTCGACCCGCAGCCGCTGCCAGCCCTGCGCCGCCCGCGCTCCGGACCAGCCCCAGTCGCCCACCGGCGGCGTCCGCGGGGTCCCCGGGCGGACGAGGGAAGGGCCGTCCGAGTCGCACCCGCCCGGCTCCCGGCACCGAGTCCCCTCCAAACGGCGCCCGGACCTCGGGGCTGCCCCCGGGGAGTCGCTGAGGCCGAGCACCCCGGGAAGGGGAAGGAGGATCCCGCGGACGGCTGCAGCCCGAGGTAATCACCGTGGATGACGGACGGGGCCGGTCCTCGCCCAGGAACCCGACCCCGGAGACTCGGAATGCGGACTCCCGAGGTGGCACTCTCGATCGGGACAAGTTTCTCGCGGTTTGAAGGGGTCCTGAAACTGTCACTAGTTATTATTTAACCAGCTTTTCCTTTCCTGTTTTTAACACGTTTATTTAGGCAACAAAAAGGTGGTGTCTTGGTGACTGTCGGGTTCCAAATATAACCCTGAGAGTTCTGCTTGAGGCAATTTACATGTGCATACTTATTAACCTGTTGCTATTTCGCTAGTCAGACAATTGGTATTTAAACTATTCTTTAAGTCAATTGCAACTTGGCATTGTGTTTGGGAAAGCCGTTATTTTCCACTTCTATTAGCATCTGTCTTACTCTAGTAGTACGAAAACCGGTTCTTTGGGAAAGGTTTTACAAGCAACATTTCCCCTTCAGGGACCTTCCGCAGTTTGACAACCTTCTGATGGCTGTTATTAATAAGGTGTTAAGAAGGTGCGCGTCTATGGCTGTTTCTTCTGCAACTTGTGAAGGCTTTATCGTAAACTAGCTAGAGTGGGTACTGCAATGCTTGGTTGGCATATCCTGTTTGTTAAAACTTTCTCAAGCTCTTTTGCCTTTAATTCAAGTAAGTGCACCTATGCCTCAGTCATAAATGTAGGAACTTTTAAAAGAGAAAGATCAACTCTGTTTTCTCCTAGTCAACCAAGAAATTCCAGGTTGAGATAGCGTTGAATTTTGTTTTATTAAGTACAATAAAGGCTTTTAGTTAAATTTTATTTAAAAAGGACCTCTTCTCTTTACTCTGATGTATTTTTTTAAAGATTTTTTAAATTTATTTATTTGAGAGAGAGAATGAGATAGAGAGAGAGCATGAGAGGGGGGAGGTTCAGGGGGAGAAGCAGACCCCCCGCTAAGCGGGGAACCCGATGCGGGGACTTGATCCCAGGACTCCAGCATCATGACCTGAGTCGAAGGCAGCCGCTCAACCAACTGAGCCACCCAGGCGCCCTCTGGTGTGTTTTTTTAAAGCCTCTCTTTTGTAACAAGAGGACACTCCCCTTAAAATTGTCCAAGATTGCAATCAATTGGTAACCCTTAATTTTTTCTTGACTGGTTGGGTAAAATAGCATAAAAAGTTTCCGTTCCTTTCTAGAGTTTAAATACAAATCAGTGGGGCACCTCGGTGGCTCAGTTGGTTAAGCGGCTGCCTTTAGCTCGGGTCATGATCCCAGGGTCCTGGAATCGAGCCCCGCATCGGGCTCCCTGCTTGGCGGGAAGCCTGTTTCTCCTTCTCCCACTCTTCCTGCTTGTGTTCTTTCTCTAGCTCTCTCTCTCTCTCTCTGTCAGTTAAATAAATTAATTAATTAAAAAAATACAAATCAGTGCAAATCAATACAAATAAATATAAATATAAACACAAATACAAATTAGAGTGCATTGAAATGGAAACTCCTATTCCATTTAATGTATCAAGCCTAGATAATGTCTCAGAGTGCATTTTTCCTACCCCTTGTCTTGAAAGATTCTAGAGGTGGGAGTTTTCTTGGTTGTACTCCATGCAACAGCAGAGTTAATTAGCATGTCACAATTTCACACACTTTTTCCTCTGAGAAAAACATGTTTTGGGGTCGCCTGGGTGGTTCAGTCCTTAAGCGACTGCCTTTGGCTCAGGTCGTGATCCCAGGATCCTGGCATCTAGCCAACATCGGGCTCCCTGCTCAATGGGAAGCCTGCTTCTCCCTCTCCCACTCCCCCTGCTTGTGTTCCCTCTCTCGCTGTGTCTCTCTCTATCAAATAAATAAAAAATCATTAAAAAAAAGCAAACCATGTTTTATATTGGGTCCTAATATTACTAAATTACCTTTAGTAATTTTATGCAATGTATTTTAAGGCCTCCAAATATACATTTTTAAATGCATATAGTTAATTTTGTGAAAGGTATTGCCAAGAACTAAATAATATACTTTAATTATTGGAAATAATCTGATGTTCATTAGTTACTAATAAATATATACTAAGTGGCATTCTTTTTTTTTTTTAAATTTCACATCACTTGTGTGACCAACTTTTGTTGGTCAGGATGATTTTGTTTGACTTATGATATTTTTTACATCCAGGCATAGTTTCAGGTATTGAAGGAACTAAATAGGTAGGTTACATTGACAAATAAGTGTAACCTTTTGCTGATTTTGCAAAATCTTGTAATCAATACTTTGCAAAACTTTACAGAATGTACTTTTGCAGAAATTTGGTTTTATTGTGTATGTGATAGGACTTGTGATTCCAAAAAGTAATTGGTGACTGGGTGTTTTTTAAACAGCTTTAAAACAAAACAAAAATGGTGGCAAATGTTTTCTTTGTCATATCTTGAGAATGGAGAGGGAAAACACACACACACACACATATATAAAATTCCCACTAAATATATATGATATATATATATATACACACATATATATAATTCTCACTGAATTCTAGAATTCTAAAATAGAAAAATTAGATCCTCAAATAAAAGGTACATTCTACATTTAATATGCCAGATACATGATGGTTCAATTCCTACCATTCAGTGTTTGAATATGATTGATAGACGTGTCCATTCACTGATAATGGTTTGACTTATAAAGACTATTCCAGTGGCTGAGCTCCTATCTGTGAATTTTACTGGTGGCTCTTTATTCACTTAACAGGTATTCACTGGGCTGCTGTCATGTCAAGCTCTGTCATATCACGCCCTGTCATACTGTTACGCTATTTTCTATTTAAGAGCCTAGAGAGATGAACAAACCTTTTTTTTTTTTTAAACAAACCTTCTTATAGAAGCTTTCCACAGTACATAGATAATCATACAGCTTATTGGTTAAATAGTGCTCAAATGCATGCTACAGCTGGAAGGTAATGCTTGAGGTGAGAGTGTGTAGCAAGGAAAAATGACCAATCTGGGCAACCAGAGAAGATTTTCTGGGGCAGGAACATTTAAATGTAGAGCCAAAGGATTGAGAAGATGAAGCCAAACCAAGTGTGGGAGAAAGGGTGCAGGCAAAGAAAGTGGCTGTGAGAACACCCTGAGTCAGAAAAGACTGGCTCTTTTGGAGAATTGAGAAAGGACCACTTTGCCTGGAACTTAAACCTAGTAGAGGGCACATCACATACTCATTCTGAGACCTAAGGTTGGGAGAGGGTACAATGCCCTGGGACTTATGGGCAGGTTATAGAATTCAATTAGCAAGTACAATATGATAATTGTGGAGAAAATATGAAGGAAATATGAAATGACCATGTGTTACTGCTGGGTCTTAGCAAATTTGGAAGGCCAGAGAAGGCTTCACAGGGGAATTGTGTGGAGGAACATAATTTTCCACGTGCACCTGCTCTCCTAGTGGTGTCCCAGCAGTGGAGGGGTCATGAGGACGTGAGACCTTTGCCTCCACCTGCTGCTATAGTGCCATGTCTTACAGAAGTGACAGCAGCAGATCAGTCTCTTCTAAAGATTTCAAAGCTAAAAGACACAGAGCAGAGATGAGTAGTAGCTATTGCAGGACCACGTCTCAATAGGAACAGTATTTTCTGAGAGTCACATCAAAGATTAAATTGGGCCACAGCGAAGTGGGAATAAAGGGGAATAAAGCAATTGTAGAAAGTCTTGATCTGGGGTGAATCTTAATGTATCATTGTATATATTGGACCAAATGTATACATTATATACATTTATACATGTATAAATTGGACCAAATCTCTCCCTCAGGTATAGTAGTAAATGTTTACCACCTGCTCTCCAGAAAACAAACAAAAACCCAGATTTAAAAAAAATATATATCATTTAATTTCTGTGGTGTAAATACTCCCACCTTGGTATTTCAAAGCTATCAGTGTAAAGTCACTGAATGTGGATGTGGAAGTTATGGAACAACCTTTTTTCTTGAGGTTCAGTACACTACTGTGCTCCCTTTGGCTTCGGAAGGAGACATGGAGTGTTTAATTAAAAAGAACATGTGATTCAGTATTTTTACATCTTCCAAAAGGAAAAAAAAAAACACCCTTGATGTTTTTCTGATCTCATCTATAAATATGAAGAGCAAATACATTTCTGGATAATCACAGATAATAATCATAAAAGTGACATGACTTTCACTTCTGACGTTAAGGAGTGCTGGTATCTGAAATGTAAAATGTTGAAATATATTTCATATCCAGTCAAAAGCACTTGACAAAGACATTCAAAAACTAAAATTGTCATACAAACATAGAAAGATGTAAGATATTTTACTCTGCTGTTATAACCCATGATATAATTGTAATAAGTTATACAATATTAAAAGTGTAATACCGTTAACTATCATTTATATGAAGAAACTTCACTTTCAGTTAGGTCTTCACTTAATTTCGTTATTTACATTTACTTACATTGCACATAGGTAGACACAAAGCTATGACATAGAATGTGTCCCTCACATATATCCCCATACTGTCCCTTTCTTTATCTAAATCTTACTCCTCTTTCATGGCTCTACCAACTGGAACATCATGCTAATTTCCCTGGCTACCCTAGTCTCATCTCTTATCCCATGACAGTTATTTATCTCTACCATCTTAGTCGCTGTCTTTGCTTTGTAACTGAAAACTCTCTAGAGAATTTATATGGACACACACATTCATACACATACACTTATACATACATTTTGTACATATATACACATATGCATATAGGTATATATCCATGGAAATGTTCATATATTAAATATATTGTATATATATATATATATACACATTATTCAATAAGTTAACTGAAATGTATTTCATAAGATAAAGAATATAATTTTATTCATTGTGATATTGAGACATAATATTGTCTCAGTTATCTATTGCTACATAACAAACTATTCTACAACTTAGTGGCTGGGCCGGTACCATTTTAATGTCTCTCATGGTTCTGTTGATTTACTGGAGTCAACTGGGCAGTTCTCTTCCTGGTCTCACTTGGGTCTCATGTAGCTGCAGTTGGATGGCGAGGGCTGGGTCAGTGGGACTGCTAGACTGACTGCTTCCCCCCTCCTTGTAATCTTCAGAGCCTCCCCTCCCCACATGAGGAAGTGTTCTCGGAGTGTTCTCTCCAGCAGGACAGCTGAATTGCTTATATAGAACTTGGAAACTGCCCATGTATGGGGATGTATGTGAGGGACACATTCTATGTCATAGCTTTGTGTCTACCTATGTGCAAGGTAAGTAAATGTAAAGAACGAAATTAAGTGAAGACCTAACTGAAACTGAGGTTTCTTCATATAAATGATAGTTAATGATATTACACTTTTAATATTATATAACTTATTACAATTATATCATGGGTTATAACTCCAGAGTAAAATATCTTACCTCTTTCTTAAGGTTTAGTTTGGAAGTGGCTGTATTGCTTCTGGTTTAACCAGTTACAGGGACAGCTGTGATTCTGGGAGAGAACTAAGTACTACATCTTGACTGGAGAAATGACAAAGAATTTGTGGCCATTTTTAATCCATCACAGTATTCTTTACAAATAATCCTATAGGTGAAAATCACAGAATGTTAGAACCATAAAAACTAGCAATAATTTAATCAAATGACATGTATTTATAAGAAAAGGCACAGAATATATAAAGAAGGAGAGATTTGAGTCAATGACCCGGACTTAAAATTTTTATATTTCATAGCACTTACCAAACTACCTAGCATTTAGTAAGTATGTTAATCTGGGTATTTAGATAAGCAGAAATCAGTATGGCAGTAAGTTGTTAAGATTTATTAGGGGGGGCGTCAGTGAGAGAAAATTGGGGAAAGGGAGGTGAGAAAGACTGAGAGAGCCCTCTGACCCATCACACAGGTCTGACCCTGAATGAGGGAGAGAGGGAAAGAAGGGAAAGGTGGGTTGGTGGAGGCACCTTTGGTGCAATGCTAACAAAAGGTTAGTAAAGCTTGGAAGACTCCTCAAAGAGCCCTTAAATTAGAATCATCATCAGACGACTCCTGAATCTCCCAGGAATGCTCTGCCACATTTAGGCATTGGCTGGGAGTAGCCTGTGGAAAGTACGACCTCCATGCATGCATGGTGATGGGCTGTAGAACTTAGCAGCTGGAGCTGTCAGGCAATTATGCTCCAAGCTCTTGGAGATCAGAGAGATGTATTCTCATGGCCAACACATAGATTTTCAAGAAATACTTGATAACAGATTTGTTAATATGACAAATGCAAGATTCTAAGGTCTTTTCCTTTAAGAAGTACTAAATTTCCTGTTAGAAACTTAAGTTTTAAAAGTTACTAAAACTTGAAAGGGAGTTTAAATTATAGTATACAACAGGATATTTCTTTAAATTTTTACTATTTCTGGTAAGTAAAAAAATTAAAATACTTTTCTACACAATGTACTTTCCTCAGGAAAATAGAAATGGAATATTACAGAGATTTATACCAGTAAATGTTTTATTTGACATGCATGCCCACCTCGTGGTCTGTAATCAGAGTTCATTTTGTCCTCAGTAAGTGTTTAATTTTTTTATAGCCACACAAGTATCTTGACATATAAGATAAACATATCTGTATAAATACACATTTCTAAAACAATAAATTAGATTCTGGAACTCTATTTGAATTGCAGAATGACCACAAATTTGTTGTTCTACTGAATTCAAAACATGAATGTACTGACAAAAGACATTGTGCATAAAACTTTTCAGAAAAAAAATCTATAGTTTTAAGTAAGGCACTTGGTGAAATATTTCTAAACTTTCCAGATTGTTCAGTACATGTAATCAAATATAAGTAGCTCGGCTAAGATTTACATGCTGCTTACCTCCATGGGGAAAAAAAATGGTGATATATTGTGCAGGTATCATCCCTGGGGTCTTAAATCTGTATTAGTTACAGGATTCGGTGCTCAGCACAGTGAAATGAAGAAAATTCTTTATAGGTCCATCCCCAGTCTTCCCTATAGTGGAGACTGAGACCTCCAACAAGGGGTTAGTCTCTACACTGTTCAGTGGAGCTACGAGTGTTCTCAGCCAACCTTCCCACCACAAACTCTTGCTCTGCCCTTTCCATGTTGGCATCCAGATCTGGGAGAAGAGGAATTTCCTTCTTAACAAAAGTAGTTCATTTTTCTAATGAACTTATAGTTCATATACAGAACTTCTAATACCCTTCCAGTTCTGTAAGTTAACAGAATTAGTACTTCAGACTGATTCTTTTATAATATATTCTCTTGTTCAGAATATGTTTTACTTGAGCTATACCACTTTGGGTATGCTGAACATTATTATATTATTTATTATTTTGGCCTTCTACTTGTACAGTATCTAAATGAGGAAAATTGGCTGTCTGAGGTGGATTCACAAGTGGACTGTGGTGATTCCCGACAATTGATAGGGGCTAGTGGCAATGACACCTTTTGGTTCCTTGAGGATAAACCCCATTGTTTGGGTGTTTTTGGACAGCCAGAAGTCATCCTGTTCAAGTAAAAACTTTGGTTTTGAAATCGCACCGATTCCAGCATCAGTTAAAGTTGCTCTGGGAAAGGGGGATCTCCCAACAATTAAAGACATATTACATAAATATATACTCAGTATTTATGATGTTATCTTATTACATGTAAATTTGTATCCTTGAGATCAAGATCTTTTAAATTAATATATATATAGAATACATTATGGATGTCAGTGGATTCCACAAAACCAGTGAAAAACCTCTATCTTTCAATTGAAAGCTTTCCCTTTTTCCACTTATGTACACCTTGCTGTAAAAAAAGATTGTATATTCATTCACATTCTCTGTTGCTCCTTGTGACCAAATCTTCTATGTTTGATGACAGTGCTTTACTTAAAACTGACTGGAAAGTTTTTCTCAGATGAATCATTAACGAATCAGCAACTAATTGATAAAAAATATTTCCCAAAGACCCCAGAAAATATTTCCCAGAGTAAAGACCCCAGAGGCGGTCATCTCCCACCTCTAAAGGCATTTTGTTTGCTACCATCACACACTTGGGGTTTTTATATTCAATGAGTCTTTTTTTTTTTTTTTTTGGCACCGACTTGAAATATGTTGGAAAAGCATCTTCCTAGATATCATCATCTCCTTTTCAGGGAAGTAGCTGGTACTATCTTTGGATTAGTCCATTGTTGTGAATATTGATGATCTTTGAAAGGAAGGAGAAATCAATGATGATTACCAAAGTTGTCAAATTTCAAATTTCATTTTATTTCTCTGTCTCAGATCAGACAAGTATATCATACACTTATCTCTGAATTATGAAAACTGAAGAAGTTTTCAAAGCATAGTGTGTCACAATCTTAAAATTGTTTTCTGTGTGGATCCACAATTATAAAGTGGACACCATTTTTTAAAAATCCCTTTAAAGAAACAACCATTAAAGCATGATACTAATCAGCTTAAATATGAAATCAAGATGAATATATCTTAATGATAATAATTACACAGTGTTTAATTTATTAAACTCAGATTTTTTTTTTTGGAAAGCCAAGTATGCTATTTATTTTGTTACATTATTTTAAAACTCTAAAAGTTAACTTAAGGAAGACATGTACACAAATATATACACATATAAATGTGAAAATTTAAATTGATTTTCCAGATTTATAAAACACTCTATGGGTATACATAAGAAGACCGTGGTGCTGTGTTTAAATTACATTTCTCGTTGTATAAAAACACAACATGCCAATAAAACACAATTATTTAAGATGGTTAATATTTTTACTGTATTCTGTTGCATAATGACCCATGATTTTAACTATATTATATACTGATTACTCACAAGTGAAAGCAGAAATATTTGATTCCTAATCTTTATTCTGTACAGCTGTGTCAACTTTGGAGCTAGGCTCAAATCAGAAGGCAAAATTATACACTACCAAATATGCATTTTTACTCTAGGTATTAAATATATCCCAAATATTAGTGATGTTAATTACCCTTTTTAAATAAGCTAAGAATACACTAAATGTTATCAGGTGAGTGTTTGAAGACTGGAAAAAACCCACTCTATATATTCTGGCAATAATTTAGTCTCTCTCCTGTAACATAATAGAAAATAATCAATAATGAAGTAATATTGAAGTTTTTATGTAGCCATTTTCAAAATCCAGTGTTGTATATGCAGCCAAAATAAAGGTTCATATATATTCCATGCTTAAAAATATATATATACATAATTTTTTCCAGCGTATTTCCATTTTAAAACATAATGTTGAAAGTTTTTAAATTTTTATTCATATACTAATATTTACTACATTTTTAGAATTGGTAGTGTGGCCATTAATACGTTTTTATGGAAACACAATTTTATTCAAAGCAGACAATGCCTTTGTGCTCTCGAGGTAAAGCCATTTCTTAAGAGTATGCAATGTAAAAAGCCCACCAAACACATTCTGGAGGCATTGAACAAATGTAAGATACTCTATCACCTGCTCGTCATTAAATTCAAATATGTTTTCTAAATTCCATAGGGATTGAAAAAATATATTTTGAATTATTTAAGCTTCAATCCTTAATTAATTATATTACTTGAAATAATTCTAATTAATTGCTCTAATTCTAAATCACACATTTGATTGTATCTCAAAAAACAAATTCCATGAACGGTGAACCTCCAGTAACATTTGAGATCTTAATGATCTCATGAGTCTGAGCCCCAAATGTTCAAATTTTTAACAGCTGTTACTGTCATTTTGCAGGCCAGGCATAGGTGATTAATGTGATACAGTAATTAGTAGGCATGACTTTCATTTAAAGTGCCTAATTGGGGTGATAGATTGATGGATAGATGAAAATAGGTGAATAGATTGACAGATTGCATATGTGGTAGTAAAGATGCCCTTCCGTTTTGTTTAAGCACAGAAGGTTTTGGAGGAAGTTATGGAGAAAAGTGTCCTTTTTGCTGTGTTCTCGAAACTGTATGTGTGAAGGATAGAATATGAATGCAAGACTACAGTAATATGATGAGTGAGATATCTATCACAGAGATTCAGAAAGATGATAACTGCTCAAAACTAAAAGGGGTTCATAAGAATGGAGAGGAAAGAGAAACAAAGAAAAATTGGGGTGGTAATATTGGACAAACATTTTGATGATTATGTAGATGGGGTTTGTAATAAAGAATGAAACTCTCTTTTTGACCAAAAAAGCTTTCAACCTCACATTTGCCTCTTCTTGTGCCCCACACCTGGGCAAGCTGATAAGGAAGCCTAAGTGTGTACTGTTAGCACCTACAGGAGATTCAAACCACTGGATGGGCCTGCCTTCTTGTGGGAATCCTCACCCAGGCCCGCCCCCTGAAAACACTAAAAGCCCGTGCCCAGACTGCTTGACTATCTCTCTAGCCCTTATGGACCTTCTTGAGACTGCTCTGCTTATCCCAGGGACCCCAATTATGTAAGTAATAAACCTTTTTGTACCTTTTTGGTGTGTGTGGAGTCATATGTTTCCACATTCAAACCAAATTTCAGTGGCGTTTCCTTCCATTTATCTTCAACAATGTTGAAGAGCATTTAATTGAGCATGACTTCCAGATTTTTGCTCTAGGTTTTGAGGTGTTGGTGGAAGCGGCTGGATAATAACGAAGCTCATTAGAGGTGACAATGGCTTTACAGTGTGATACCCATTGATTCTATGTTGTCTGTTTAGCTGTTTGGTCCATTTTTGGCTTTTGAAATTGAAAGAGGGAATATAGCTTTCAGGGTCATCTTGATGAATAGTTGAAAGCACGGGGAAGTTCAAATTAAGCCAGGAAAAGTATTTTTGGAGTAAAAGAACAGGAATTATCTATAACTCATACAATTTCACGTTTTCTTTTAGATAAGCGTCTATAGAAATAATAGTGAAAGCAAGTTACCCATTTGTACATATTTCAAATGAAAATGCCATTCAGCATTAAGTTGAAAGAAATAATGATAGCGATAGATAAATTCTAATCATATATAGCACTTCAAGTTTTTTTTCAAGTTTTAAGATTTTTAAGGTAACTTTAGAGCTAAACCAGCAGCTTATAGTAGTTTCAGAAGCTGACTTTGACAACATGCTTAATTACAAGTATTCTTTTGCATTTAAAATGTTTTAGTAGCATAGATTTATGCAGAACTAGATATTGGTGAGGTACACAGTTTACTCTGTCATGTTCTGTGCTAAGCTCTCCACATAAAGCAACTTAGTCAACTCACAACATCCGTTTTACAGATAGGAAAACAGAGGTACAAAAGAAAATGTAACTTGCAAGTTCTAAATAACTGAATAAAAATAAAGGGAAAAATTCAGGGTATTGTGTGTACCTAGCAATACATCAACAGTTGTTTAAGGCCTGTGTATTATTCACCTGTTAGACATTCCTTAGAAAACAAACCAGTAGCAAAAAAGGAGACTGCAAATAGCCATAAAGAGCAAAAGATACAGTTTGAGGTACTATCTAAAGCAATGATAGAAGGATATAGACAATTGGTCTCATAACTGACACTTTTGGAGGTACCATATTGACTTTGTGACAAGTGTGTTTGTGTGTATGTGTGTGTATGTGTGTGTGTGTGAGAGAGAGAGAGAGAGAGAGAGAGAGAGAGAAGAGATTGCAAAGAGGAGAGAGAAAAGTAAACCTACTGCTCTGAACCAAGGAAAACAAATAAATATACATAACCGTAAGCAGTATTCAGAAGACAGGTGCTGAACACAATTTAGATATTTTGCTCCTGGCTTGAAAATGAACCTCAGCACTGGATTCATAGAAGCTGTTGGATTCTCTTGGGCTTTAGCACTGTAGCAAAACGCTTTACAACTTAATTGCATGCTCAGAAAGTCAATTGGCTAGTTTGCAAATTTATGAAACGTTTATACCTGGTAAATTGGGTGAGTCCAGGTATGGAAAGGAGAAAAGGTTTCATTTTCTCAGATAGAACTCATGGTTAATAACTTGTAACAAGCATTTGTAAGGAAACAGAGCTGAACAAGGCCAGAGGCAAAATGGCATTATGTTTTTCCATTTTAAGAGTACATAATTAGGGGTGCCTGGGTGGCTCAGATGGTTAAGCGTCTGCCTTTGGCTCCGTTCATGATCCCAGGGTCCTAGGATCGAGCCCCACATCGGGCTCCTGGTTCAGCGGGGAGCCTGCTTCTCCCTCTGCCTCTCTCCCTGCTCATGCTCTCTCCCTCTCTCTCTATCTCTGTGTCTCAAATGAATAAATAAAATCTTTTAAAAAAAGTGTACATAATTAGTACAATCCATCCTCATGGGACAGAAACCATGAGACCATGTCAGTCTTTCCCTCCAAATGCCTCCAAATAAGCAACAAATTAATACAAGTTTAAGATACCCCTCCTTTGCATGTGAAAAATCAAATGGTCACATGTAGGCCTTCTCATGGAGAAGATAAAATAAAAGCATTTCTCTAACTCAGCGTATTTTTTAAGATTTTATTTTTTGAAAGCAGTTTTATATTCACAGCAAACTTGAGAGGAAGGTACACAGACTTCCCATATACACCCTTCCCCAGCAAATCCACAGCTTCCCCCATTAATGACCTCCCCTACCACAGTGGTACAGCTGTTAGAACTGAGGAACCTATACTGACACATCACAATCATCCAAAGCCTATGGTTTACCTTAAGAGTCACTCTTGGTATTACACACTCAATGGGTTTGGACACACGTATAATGTGACTTGTGTCTACCACTATAGTATTATACAGAATAGTTTCACTACTCTAAAAATACTCTGCTTCCCCTACTCAAAGCCCTCACAACTGCTGGCAATCACTAATCTTTCTAGTGGAAAAGACAAAATTATGGCAGCAGAACATCCTATAATTGGAATTATATAATACCTAGAATTTTCAGCTTAGCTTCTTTCACTTAACATGTATTGAAGGTTTCTCCATGTCTTTTTTATGGCTTGAGAGCTCATTTCTTTTTAGTACTGAATAATATTCCACTGCTTGGATGCATTACATTTTACTTATCCATTCACTTACTGAGTACATCTTTGTTGCTTCTAAGTTCTGACAATTGTGAATAAAGCTGCTGTAAACATCCGCGTGCTGGTTTGTGTGTGGACATAAATTTTCAACTCCTTTGGGAAATACCAAGGAACACATTTGCTGGATCATATGGTAAAGGTATGTTTAGTTATGTAAGAAACTGCCAAATTCTTGCATTCCCACCAGCAAAGAATAGTAAAATTTGTAGAGAGTTCCTATTGTTCCACATTCTCCCCAGTATTTGGTGTTGTCAGTTTTCCATATTTTGGTCATTCTAATAGATTTATAGTGAGTGATAAATTATTGTCTTAATTTGCATTTCCCTGATAACCTAGGGTGTTGATCATTATTTCATATGCTTCTTTGCCATCTATGTAATCTTTGATGAGGTGTCTGTTGAGGTTTTTGGCCCATATTCTAAATCAGGGGGTTGTTTTAATAGTTTTTCATATATTTAGATTCAAATGATCCTTTATCAGGGGTGTGTTTTGCAAATATTGATTCCCAGCCTTTGTCCTGGCTTCTAATTCTCTTGTCATTGTCTTTTGCAGAATAAAAGTTTACATTTTAATGAATTCCAGCTTATCAAGTATTTTATGAGTCATGCCTTTGATGTTGTATCTAAAATGTCATTGCCATACCTGGGTTTTCTCCTGTGTTTTATTTTAGGAGTTTTATAGTCTTGCATTTTGCCTTTAGGACTATGATCAAATCTATAGTGAGTTAATTCTTGTGAAGGGTGTAAGGGTTCATTTTCTTGGCATATGGGTGTCTGATGGTTCCAATACCACTTATTGAAAAGACTGTTTTTGCTCCATTGTATTGCCTTTGGTCCTTTGTCAAAGATCGGTTATCTATACTTATGGGAGTCTCTTTGTGAATTCTCTACTCTGTTCCATGGAGATTATATATACTTATATATATTCACTAATTAATATATATAATATATATAGGTTTTATATTACATGGCCATTTAAAATCTTTAATCAAATTTTATCAATTACCAGCCATATTACATGCCATGATTATCTTTCTATAAACAACTTTGTTTTCTGTGTACAAATCAGTGTCAATGAAATAAAAAATAAAACCATATCCTAGGCAAAGAACTTTATTAACCTTGTTTCAAACTTTATTCCCAGGCTTCTTCAGCTTAATTAGCTGCAAAGAATGCTGTATAAGCAAAAACTGAAAAGAGCTGCAGTGTCCAAGGGGCTTGGGCTTAAAAATATTAGAGATCTAGATTTTATCAGATCCATGAACAAAATTTTAAAAAGCAGTCATAATATAAAATAGCAGCTCCCAGTAACCTCTTCAAGTTTTATCTTCTTCAGAAGTTGACTCAATTCAGTTTGCTTCATTCTTGGAAGCTTCATCAAAATTCTCCACAAGATCTGGACCTGCATCATCATCATCCTCTCCAGTAGCAAAGGGGACTTTTCCATCCACAGATTGTTTGGGCAGAGCTTTTATATACTTATATAAATTTACTTATTTAAATATATATTTTTTAAACCAATACTACACTGTCTTAATTACTGTAGCTTTAGGGTAAGTCTGAAAGTCAGATATGTCCCCTCCAACTTTGTTTCTCTCCTTTACTATTGTGTTGGCTATTCTGGGCCTTTTGCCTCGCCACATATAAATTTCAGAATGAGTTTATCAATATAAAAAATAACTTGATGGATTGTAATTGAGATCACATTAACTGTATGTAGGTTAATTTGGGAAGAACAGACATCTTGACAAGATTGGCCCTTCTTATCAAGGAATGTGGAATCTCTCCATTTATTTAGTTCTTTATTTCATTCATCAGAGTTGTATAGTTTCTGTCGTGTAGATTTTGTACATGTTTTGTTAGATTTATATGGAAGTATTTCATTTTTGGTTTCGCTAGTGTAAATAATAATGTGTCTTTTAATTGCTAATTTTAATTGTTCCATGCTGGTATGTAGGAAAGTGTTTGACTTTTATATATTAACTTTGTATCCTGCAGCCTTGTTATATAGTTGCTTATCAGTTCCAGGAGTTTATCTGTTGGTTCAGATTTTCTACATAGACAAACAAAAACAGTCTGAGGGCAAAGATGTTTCTGGGTCTTCCTTCTCAATCTATATGCATTTTGCTCTCCTCTTTGTGTCTTTATTAACTAATATTTTCCAGTATGCTATTGAAGGGGATGTTGGGAGAGGACATCTTTGCCTTGTATCTAAGGTTACTGGGAGAGCTTCAAGTTTCTCATCAGGTCAGATATTACCTGTAGGTTTTTTATAGATATTCATCAAGTTGAGGAAGTTCTTCAGTATTAATAGTTCACTGAGAGTTTTTATCATGTGTGTTTTTTTTTAATTTTTATCTTGTTGATGGGATGTAGTACATTAATTTTCCAAAGTAAATGGAACTTCCATATATGGTTTAAATATCACATGATCCTGGTGTGTAATTCTTATACATTGTTGAATTTGTTTTGATAATACTTTGTAGAGAATGTGTATGCTCAAAATTTCGCATGCATGAGAGAAAGTGGCCTGGAGTTTTTTCTGTAATGTCTTTTTATGGGTTTGGTATTAGAGTAATATTGGCCTCGAACAGGGAATACCTCCTAACTCTTTCTATTGTCTGAAAAAGATTAATGAGAATTGGAAAAAAATTCTTTACCAAAGGTATGGTAGAATTCCATTGTGAACTCAACTGAGCTAGTTATTTTCTGTTTTGGAAGGTTATTATTGATTGAATTTCATTAGTAGATATTGGCCTAATCAGATTGTTTTTTCTTGTGAGTTTTGAAAGCTTTACATCTTTAAAGAAATTGACCCATTTTATCTAGGTTATCAAGTTTGTGGGCATAGGGTTGTTCATAGCATTCCTTTATTACTTTAAATGTCCATGCGATCTGCAACAATGTCCTCTGTTTCCTTACTGATAGTAGTAATTTGGGTACTTTTTTTTTTTTTTTTTTTTGGTAGTTAGCCTGGCTAGAGGCTTATAGATCTTATCTACCTTTTCAAAGAATTAGGGTTTGGTTTCATGGAGGGTTTTTTTTTTTTGGTTTGTTTGTTTGTTTTATCCCCTCTGTTGCTTTCCAGTTTCCAATTTCATTGCTCTCTTTAATTCTTTTTCTTCTGCTTATCTTAGATTTAATCTGCTCTTCTAGTTTTTATTATGTTAATCACCATACATTACATTATTAGTTTTTGATGTAGTGTTCCATGATTCACTGTTTGCGTATAACACTCAGTGCTCCATTCAGTAAGTCCCCCTTTAATACCCATCACCATGCTAACCCCTCCCTGCAACCCCCCTCCTCTCTAGAACCCTCAGTTGTTTCTCAGAGTCCATAGTCTCTCATGGTTTGTCTCCCCCTCTGATTTCCCCCCCTTCAATTTTCCCTTCCTATCTTCTTCTTCTTCTTCTTCTTCTTTTTAAACATATAATGTATTCTTTGTTTCAGAGGTACAGGTCTGTGATTCAGCAGTCTTACACAATTCACAGTGCTCACCATAGCACATACCCTCCCCAATGTCTATCACCCAGCCACTCCAACCCTCCCACCCCTCCACCATTGCTTTTCTAGTTTTTTAAGGTGAAAACTTAGATTATTAATTTTAGATCTTCCTTCTCCAGTATATGCATCTAATGCTATAAGTTTCTTTAAACATGGTTTTCAGTATGGTCCCACAAATTTTTGATGTTTTTTTCCATTTAGTTCAAAATATAATTTAATATTTCTTGATTTCTTCTTTGACTTACATGTTACTTAGAATTGTGTTGCTTAATCTTCATGTATTTTGGGATTCCAGTTTTCTTTGTTAATGACTTCTAGTTTAATTCCAAGTTGGCCTAAGAGCATACATTGTATGATTTCTATTCTAAATTTGTTTTGTGGGCCAAAATGTGGTCTATCTTGTGATTGTTGCATGTGAGCTTGAGAAGAATGTGTGTTTTGCTGTTAATGGATGAAGTAGTTTACAGATATCAATTACATCCGTTTGATTTATGGTGTTTAAATTCAATTATGTCCTCATTGATTTTTCTGCCTGCTAGGTCTGTGTTTCTGAAAAAGGGATGTTGATGTCTCCACCCATGATAATGGGCTCATCTATGTCTCCTTGCAGTTTAATCAGTTTTTGTTTCATGTAGTGTGATGTTCTTTTGTTAGGTGTATACACATTAAGGATTGTTCTGTCTTCTAGGAAAATTGATCTCTTTATCATTGTGGAATATCCTTCATCCTTATAACTTTCCTTCTTCTAAGTCTTCATCTGAAATTAATATAACTAGTTCTGGGATTTTTAAAGAAAATTTTATTAGTGTTAGCATGGCATATTTTTCTCCATTTATTTTAATCAATGTGTGTCTTTGTATTTAAAGTCCATTTATTCACACAACCTATAGCTGACTTTTTTTTTATCAATTGTCCTGGTGCATTGAGAACATTGGTGTTCAAAGTGATTATTGATATAGATGGATTCATATCTTCCATTTGTTCCTGTTGCCATTGTTCTTTGTTCCTATTTTTATCTTTCACTCTTCTTTTGTGTTTTTAATCTCCCCACTTTCTTTCCTTTATTAGCATATCCGTTATATTTCTCTTGTTACTATTTTTAATTGTTGGCCTAGTGTTTACAGTGCACATTTACAACTAATCCAAGTCAACTTTCAAATTACAGTATGCTACATGTGTAGAGTGACTACAGTAACCAAATAATCCTAATTCTTTCCTCCCTTCCTTTGATCACTGCTGTCATTCTTTTCCTTTATATATGAACACACAGGAGCATATATATTATTTACATAAGCATATATTATCAGATAAAATGTTGCTATAACTTTAAACAAACTGTTATCTGTTAGATCAACTAAGAAAAAAGTGAGTCTTTACATTACCTTCACTTATTTTTCAGTTTTTTTTTTTCATTTCTTTATGTAAATCCAAGTTTCTGTGCTATATTATTTTCCTTCTCTTCAGAGAATGGTTTTTAACTTGACCAATCAAGTAGCAAGAAACTTCCTCAATTTTTACCTAAAGTCTTTTTTTCCTCCCCTTCACTTCTGAAGCATAATTTCACAGGGTGTAGAATCCTAAGTTGGTGATCTTTTTCTCCACTCTCTTTAAATATTTCCCTACTCTCTTGCTTGTATGGTGTCTGAAGAGAAATCTGATATAATTCCTATTTTTGTTTTTCTATTGATAAGGTGATTTTTCCCCCCTTCTGCCTTTTTTTTTTCAGGAATTTTTCTTTGATTTTTGCATAGTTAGAAAATAACATGTCTAGGTGTAGTTCTTTTGGCTTTTATGCTGCTTGGTTTTCTGATTTTCCTGGACCTGTGGTTTGATGTCTGATGTTAAGTTGGGGAAATTCTCTGCCATTGCTTCAAATATTTCTTCAATTTCTTTTTCTCTTTTTCCTTCTGGTATTCCCATTATGCATATGCATACTATTATGTGTAGTTGTCCCACTTGTCCCATAATCCTTGGAAATTCTGAAGATTTTCCCCCCTCAATCTTTGTTCTCTTTGCTTTTCAGTATTAGAGGTCTTTATTGATACATCTTCTAGCACAGAGACTTTTTTCCTCAGCCATGTCCAGTCTACAGTTAAATTCAACAAAATCATTCTTCATTGCCATTGGAGTGTTTTTTTTTTTTTCCTAACATTCCTTTATGATTCTTTCTTAGGATTTCCATCTCTCTGCATACATTGCTGTTTTATTCTTCATGTCATCTACTTTTTCCATTAGAGCCCTTTAATCATGGAACATATTAATCATATTTGTTCTAAATTCCTGGTCTGATAATTCCAACATCCCTATTATGTCTGGTTCTGATTCTTGCTCTGAGTCTTCATATTGTGTGTGCATATGTGTGTGTTTCCTTTGGTATGCATTGTAATTATTTCTTGATGACAGGATGTGATTTGGAGAGTAAAATGAACTTTTATAGATTGACCTTTAGTAATGTAGTGGTGAGGTGTGGGAGGAGGGGGAGTGTTCTATAGTCCTGTGATTTCTTTAGTTTTTCAGTGGACCTGCCTCCGGTCTGTGAACTTCAAAGTTTTTTTGTTTTGTTTTGTTTTCCTTCCCCCTTATGTGGGACAGGATGGCTACAGTGGACTAGAGCTGAGTATTTACCTTCCCTAGGTTAGTTAGGCTCCAATAATACCCTAATATGTTAGACTCTGGTTAACTAGTTTTTACTGAGGGCAAGGCCCTGGTAAGAACAGTGTGCTCTTGTATATTTGAAAAATGGTACCTTTCCCCCCTCCCTCTGATGGAAGCCAGAGGGTATTTTTTCTATTTACTGTGGGAGTCTGGTTGAGTTCCTGGGGGTAAATCTTAAAATGCTATGGGGGTCTCCTTATGACTAGGTTCCTCCTGGAGTTTTAGCTCTCAGAATTGTCTGCACAAGCTTCAAGCAATTAATCACCTAGAGTTGAGATTTAATATCATCACACTAGTTCCAGGAGGAATTCCTCTCCTGAGTCTCTGCTCTTACAAGTTGTGACTCCCTTTGCTCATTTGTCTGTCTCACCAGTCCTGGGGGCAGTCTTCTGCCCTTCCATATGGATCCTATAAGAGTTAGTTTTTTTCATTTTATTCAGCTTTTTACAACTTTCAAGCTTCTTACATGTAGAACTGTAGACTGGAACTATCCTGATTATTTTTTTAATATTCAGAAAATTGATGAAGCAATGTGGAAGTCATGTGTAACTGTACCAGTTATTGTCTCACAGTGTAGGTCCCATGCTATATTAATTATTTGATAAGAGCTTCCTATTTTTCTTTACCATATGAATTTTCTTAGCCAATACGGATTAAAAGGTAAGAAACAATAAAACCACTTTTATATGACCCTTAAATATTTTTAGGTAAGAAGACCTTTATAGATCTAAGCCTTGTAAAGTCTCAAAACAAGTTTCAATTTGACTTTAAAAAGTATTTTATCTTAAATTTTTCCCATGGTAGTTTAAAAATTAAGCTGTTATAAAATCTAAAAAATGTTTACTCTTGATAAATTAAGTCCTTGGATATTTTTTGTTTTCCTCCAAGTACATGGTCAAAACAAGTAGCAATTTCTCTTTTTTACTCATTTCTTTGGTTCTTTTAATACATGACCATTTAAAATATCTTTGCCTTTAATTTTATTAGAATGATCTAACAAGAAAATGGTTTGTGCATGATGTGATGGGACTTAGGTTTCTTTATAAATACCATGAGCCTTTTTCTTCTGAGTTTTCATACCATTAGTATTATTGCTTTGAATATTCTAAAAGGTTCAGTTTTAAGTCCTAGTTTTGGAACTTTTTTTCTTTATACAATCATTTCTCCAGTTTAGCTTTTAAATTGATGGAAGATAAGACATATTTGATCAAATTTAGGACAACTAATTTAATATGTTATTGTGCTATTCTCTATATTTTAAAGTAATTTGAATAATTTGTGTCAAGCAATGCAGTTGCAATATGCAAATGAACTTAAAGTTCATGGGGAAAGATTGAGAGGATAAGTTGAAAGGGAAAAAACAAATACCAGCTGTTTTGTTACCTATATTGCCAGGATTCCAGGATTTGATAATGAGTTTAGAAGGTCACAGAAGATTGCAAAGGATTACAAAATATCAGAAAAAGTAATGACATTAAAAAGAGAATAAGAATAGGGGCGCCTGGGGGCTCAGTCGGTTAAGCGACTGCCTTCGGCTCAGGTCATGATCCCAGGGTCCTGGGATCGAGCCCCGCATCGGGCTCCCTGCTCCGCGGGAAGCCTGCTTCTCCCTCTCCCACTCCCCCTGCTTGTGTTCCCTCTCTCGCTGTCTCTCTCTCTGTCAAATAAATAAATAAAATCTTAAAAAAAGAAAAGAACAAGAATAGACTTTGTGCCAATGTTATCATAGTTTTCTAAAACTAATTTTTAAAGACTAGTTTTAACAGTTTTAGGTTTATAGCACAATTAAAGTATAGAGATTTCCCATATATCTTCTTACCTCACACATGAATAGCCTCTCACATTATCTAGATGATTATGATGTGTCAATGCAGGTTCATGCTTGGTAAAAAATAATGCACCATTTGGTGAATAATACTGATAATATGAGAGGCTATTCATGTGTGGGGAAGGAAAGTATATGAGAAATCTCTATACCTTTTAACAACAAAAATTTGTGTTTCATGGTTCTAAAGGATAGAAATCCAGTAATAACGTGGCATCAATATTAGTGTTTGGTGAGGTCTCTCTTCCTGGCCTGTAGACAGCTTCCTTCTTGCTTTTTGTCCTCACTTCGACTTGTGTATGTGTGTGTGTGTGTGTGTGTGTGTGTGTGTGTGTGTGTATACACGTGCCCACATGCATGTGCACAGGCACAGAGAGAGGGATATCACTTAAATCAGCCCTACCCTATGACCTCAATTCAGCTTTAATTACATCCCTAAAATTCCTGTCTCCAAATACATTCAAATGTGAATTTTGGGAGGACAAAATTCAGTCCATAGCATATATCTTGTGGCAGACTAGACATGCTCATTTGCAAGGCTCTTGTCCAAAATACAATGTAAGGCAAAGTTTATTCCTTGTACTCAAATGAAGATCACAAATGCCAGGACATCAGGTTTTACTACATAACCTTGTGATGACATCAGAGGTACTTATAATTCTATGTCTAGATCAATTGCCACCATGCAGCATTTCCTAGGAAGGAGGGGCTGTGGCTGTCTTTTCTGCAAGGTCTGTTGTCAGAGGTAAAGTCTAACAGAGTATTAAAAAAGGAAGCAGACTTATTTCCATTTGTTTTTTTGCCTTTTGTGAGATAAAAAGTTTGTTTCAAGTATATAGGAACTATTACCAGGGAGTCTGCCAGATATTCCTGTAAGTTTTTGTTTTGTTTTGTTTTAATTTTGAGTGAAAATTATTATTTTTTTCTCTTTAATTTTTTTACTGTTATGTTAATCACCATACATTACATCATTAGTTTTTGATGTAGTGTTCCATGATTCATTGTTTGTGCATAACACCCAGTGCTCCATGCAGAACGTACCCTCTTTAATACCCATCACCAGGCTAACCCATCCCCCCACCCTCTCCCTTCTAGAACCCTGTTTGTTTTTCAGAGTCCATCGTCTCTCATGGTTTGTCTCCCCCTCCAGCTTCCCCCCTTCATTCTTCCCCTCCTGCTATCTTCTGTGTGCTATGGTGAGTGCTGTGAATTGCGCAAGACTGTTGAATCACAGATCTGTACCTCTGAAACAAATAATGCAATATATGTTAAGATATTCCTCCAAGTTAATGGAAAGTATTCATCATGACTATATTAGAGATTCCTTATTTTTACATAAATGTCATTTCTGAAGATCAGATGAAATTGATAGTAAACAGATCAACTGTTTTTTCCTATAATTAATCCCCATAGAAAATATTGAATTATATGAATATTCTTTGTTTTTCAAAACTATTTTTTTTCCAATTGCCTCAGAAATCCTAGGAATTTTGTTCATTTCAGCAAATACTTGCTGAATATCCACAGCATTAGCGCTTTCTTCTGGGCATTTCATTTTCCTTTTATTTAGGATTCTTTTATTATAGGTCTAAGGGAAAACAACCATAACTAGCTTTCAGATATAGGGGTGCTTGAGCAATAAAATGTGGCCCAACTCCAGAAAAAAAATTAACAAAGCCAGAAAATTCACTCTCATGGCTGCTTTTTTTCTGCATTCATGCCTTATGCTTTTCTAAAACAAAACAAAACAAAACAAAAACAAAAAAACAAACAACAAAAAAACCCTTCCATTTTTTTAGTCCAATTACTCCACAAAAAACTAAAGACAAAAAAAAGGGTTTATATATTACAGCTTAAAACTCCAAATAGTATATACTAGTTCAGTTCAGTCCATGATTTCCCAGTGTATCCTGTCTTCACTTCAGTCAGGCTACAACTCTTGGACTAATTATCTCCTCCAGCCAAGTATTGGGTCTGGTGAAGGAGCTGTGATTGCCCCACAGGAGACCATCCCCCTGAGGAGGATAAGAACACTGGACTGATATAGAAAGGCTATTTTATAACATAGAAATGTAGTGGGGAGAATGGTCACAGAAAAGGTGACTGAGGCTGGTCAGGCAATAACTTCAGTAATACCCTGCCCTAGGTTATATAGCTAGCTGCTCATATGTTACAAGCTTTATAATAGAGATTATCACTGTATCTATTTTTTCAGTATTTATCACCAGGATTCTGACTTCAACCGTAACTAAGATTTGATATATTATATAAAATGGTCATTATCTCCCACCATAGGTTCTGTCGTATCCTGTCATTGATTAGGCCTTGCTATTACTTAATCTATTAACAGTAACAACTTTACCATTGTTTTGATTTTCTTGTAAGCACCTTTATTTTTTTTTTAAGATTATTTATGTATTTATTTGACACAGAGAAAGAGACAGAGAGGGAACACAAGCAGGGGGAGTGGGAGAGGGAGAAGCAGGCTTCCCGCAGAGGAGGGAGCCCGACGCTAGGCTTGATCTTGGGACCCTGGGAGCATGACCTGAGCCAAAGGCAGATGCTTGACTGAACCACCCAGGCGACCTGCAAGCGCCTTTAAGAAATATTCTACCTTTACCAAAAGGCTATCATTTTCCAGAGAGAAGAGGCCACCTAGATAGTTTGAGCCACAACCTCAAAATTATGCATGAACTAAATTCCAGCAATGATCATTAGCTGCAGGGAAAAAATGGTGTTAAAGTTAAGGTTCCTAATGCTCTGCCACCCCAGATTTATAGATAAAGAGCCCTGAGAGTCTAGCTTTATACTTAAGCTCCTTGAGAGAAATGCCTTATGGAAGAGTTTGTATCCCCAATCCTGGCATGCTGCCTGATGTGTGTGTGTGTGTGGGTGTGGGTGTGTGTACACACATACACACCTATAGAGAGAGGTAATATATAAGCTCAACTATCTGTTGAAGGAATATACTGTTTTCTAAACAAATTCTATCAAAATAGAACTTCAAAATTATTTGTTGGAATGACTGCTAATCCTAAAAGGCTTTTGAGGAAATGGTGTTAAATTTCTCAGCAGCACAATACTTATATTTCAGTCAATTTTTAATCTCTTTTTTTTGAATCACACATTTGAGTTTCTATAGTTTCTGTATTTTAAAGTGAAATATTTCTAAATTTACAAACAGCATTTTGAAGGAGAGATTACCAAAATAACATAAAAATATGTCTTCTGAATTTATCAGTTCAGTGCTTCCCTTATATTCAACTCTTCTTTCAAAAACTAAAGGTATGTTCTCCATAGAATTTCTTTAAGAGCTTTTTTATCAGATCAAACAAGAAGAGGTTTTCATAATGGACAGACTAAATCTTTAAAAATATAACATTACCTGCTTAAAAGAAGATATTAACAGCCTATTATGTTTTTTTTTTTCCCAAAAAACTTTTAAATTTTTTCTGGTAATAAATTTCTTCATTAATTTCCCTTCATCAATTGCAGTTGAAACAATAGCCTTGAGAATTCAGGAGACATAGTAAAAATTGACAAGAAACACCTACCATAAACTTTTCACATCTAAGCCAACAAGTGTCCGTTATAAAGTAGAAAATATGCTAATGGGAGAAGAAGAATAAAGCCTTCAAGACTCCATGTCAAGAGAACACCTGCCAGCATGGTATGATAAATGTTAATTATTCATCAATTCAAAGAAATTTTTCTGCTGAAGTTTTACAAAAAGAATCCAGCTTTGACATTTAGATGAGAAATAAGAACCTTGAGAATATTGTGAATTTCAGAAATGTCCATAAAATAGTCCTATTTAAGCTTTGAATCAGTTAAAATTTATTTTCAGCAACAATAAATTGTTGTCCAAGACTTATGTCAACTAAAACATAGTTACATTGAAAGAAATAATGACTAACCAAAGAGGTCAATCAAAAATTGACTCCCCAGGAATGTTATTATAAACTGTTTACTCTTTAAGTTTAGCTGAGAAATTACAATTTTAAGAAATATTTGATAATATAAATCCAAATTAAATGTACACCTCACATAAACAAATACAAACACATTCAGCCCCAAACCCTCTACTTTGAGCTCCTAAGTTTTAACTCTCCAGTGATCTTTTCCTCCCACCTACCCCAGTCCATGACTACTATTGTCATGCCCAAGACTTGATCAGTAGCAATAACCACATCACCTTTACAGTATTGATTTTTAAGCCTCATGTTCTGTTTTTACCACTTTTTATCTTTCCAGCTCACTTATTGTAGCATTATTCATCTCAAAGTCCACAAACCTATAAGATTTTTGATTCAACTTTCACCCTGCTCTTTATCTCCCTTTCCCATTTTACCTAATTTAGATTCCACAATCACTGGAATCAGTCTGCTTAACATTCTCTCCACCTTCTTGCCTTCCTAGGAAAAAACAAACAAACAAAAAAACAATCCTCTCTCTCCATGTTGTTGTTGTTGTTGTTGTTTTTCAACCACACAATGAAGATGATTGGAGAAAAGTTTAGAATTTTGCTAATTGCATCTTGTTTTCAATTGAGGACATTACATCTGAAATTGGCCCTAAGCATTGCCCCTACTCACTTTCCTACTGCTGTAAAGCTGTGACACAATTTTACCATTTCTTGTAAGTCTTCAAAACCCTTTCTCCACTTTCCATTCTAAGCAGATGACTTTTCTCCTTATTTCACAAGAAAAGACAAATAATCAGGAGAAAACTATCCAGTTGGCTTTTAACAAAAACCATTAAACTATCTGCTTCTATACATATGTTTTTTGCCTTCACTTCTGTTACACTGGATTAAATGCCTCTGTTCCATATTATTCTTCACCGACACTTGGATTTCAATTGCCAAAGTCCCCAGTGATCAGTGCATCAAATAACCATCTTAAGCAACATCTCAGCAGCACAAACCCAGGAGATTCTTTCTTCCTTCTTGAAATGATTTCTTCTGTAAGAGGATACCATCCTGTTCTATTTCTAATACAGTTCACTCCAGTTAGATCTCCTTTTCTACATTCAATGTGTGCCTTTCATAATGATCAGAACTCAGTCACCATCTTCATCTACTATATAAATTCATTCTATAGTTTTACTTAACCAGTCCCTTGGCTTTCAATGTCAGCAGTATTTTAATGACATAAATTTATACACAAGATTCATATCCAATTGCCTAAGTCTCCAATTGGACATATAACAAAGTATTGAGAACATGTTTAAGAACATCACACTTGACTCAAATCCGAAAATAGGAATTGATTTTAAAATTATTGTTCATGCAGAGAACCCAAAATAAAAACAGCCTTCCTAAATAAAAGAGATTACATTGCATTTTGGAAGAAATGACTGAGTTTGGGTTAGATTTAAATGACGTTGAATGTTTGCTTTGGAACGCAGTAAAAGGAAGCTAATTACCGACTGCGTAGATTTCGCAAATGTCTGGGAGAGGACTTTGCTAATTCTGAGGCAGTAAGAAGCCTGTGTGCCTGTAGATATGGTACCTCTGGATAGAATAATGAAATATTTAGCTTCCTAACGAGATGCACCCATGGTCTTGAAGAAAGCAGAATTTTGGGTTCTCTAATTTTACACCTTCAAAGCTAAGATTTTGAAACCTGCTTTACTCAGCATACTTCAATATCATTCCTTTCTCAGTTATTAATGCTACTATTCATCTTGTTATATTTATTCTTACAAGTTTAGAGATCATTCATTAAACCTTTTTCTTAAATACATACACACACACATACACACACAGAGATGGTCCCTGATTTAAAATGGTTCAACTGACCATTTTTTGACTTTGTAATGGGGCAAAAATATGTATTCAGTAGAACCCATACTTTGAATTTTGATCTTTTCCCAGGCTAGCAATATGTGGTGGGAAACTATCTCTCACTCTGTCTCTCCCACCTCAAGATGTGGCTTTATTTGTGCAGATGTAATTAAGATAAGGTCATACTGGAGTAGGGTGGGGCCCCTACTCCAATATGACTAGTACCTTGGTTAAAAGGGAGAAATTTGGACACATGCATGCACACACAAGATAGAATTCCATGTAAAGACAAAGGCAAAGATTGCTGTGATACAGGAGCCAAGGGGCCCCAAAGATGGATACCCAACCCCCAGAAGCTAGGAGAGAGACCTAGAACAGATTGTCCCTCACAGCTCTGAGAAGAAACCAACCCTTGATCATTCTAATTCCAGAACTGTGACAATACATTTCTGTTATTTAGGCCACACAGTTTGTGATACTTTGCTGTCTTTCTTTGCTAGGGAAACTATAACAGAGTTTGGCAAAAATGGGATTGCTAAGCACATTAAGTTTCTGGGGTAGGGGGATGGGAATAGGAAAGTTCTCAGCATAAATTGTCAATGCAATGTGTCCATCTTCCCAAAAGGACTCTTGCCTCAATGAGGATATGAAAATGTGCATAGAAAGATTCTGGAGATTAGGATTCTTTCTTTCTTTGTAGACCCTACACTTTAAAATTACATCCATTTTTTTCTGGTCTAATATTAAATAATGTGGTAGTAGAGACATGCTTGCTTTATTATTGATTTTGAAGGGAATGTTTGTAAGATTTTGCCATTGTACACCACTTTTGTTTAAATCCAGATAATATTCATTAAATGTCCCCAAAGTGTTAGGTAAACATGAGGATGTAAGCTGTATATGTACAGTCAGCTTACATATATACAGAGTTAGTTAAAAATGGGCCCTTAACTCTAAGTTAGACAATTTCTAACAGAAAAGAATGATGATACAAAGGTCTAAGTCTAGAGAACAGGGGGCAAAACCAAGAGCCTTGGATAAAACTGAATTAAATTTCCAGTAACAAAGGTCAGAATATAGCACTACTAAAGAATATTCTTTGTTCTCAGAATTGAGGAAACTGGTAACATGAGCCTGACTGCATTTTAGAACTGCTATCAGCTAATGATCCTATGAGCTTCTCTTTCTTTTCTCTTTAAAATGTGATTCTGATGTAATATTCATGTTCTCAGTTAATCATTATATATTGGGTGGGTGGAAGGTAGGCAGTTAACTTAGTCTTAACTCACAAGTCTCTAGATCAAGAGGAAAGGTTCCTAGGAGCCTTATCCATACTATATCTAATTTGGATGATGAGATCCTGATACTGTGATTAAATGATACTTTGTGAGTCTTGGAGAACATAGGTATACTTTGCATGTGGGACATATGTAAATTATGGTAGGCAAAGAACTGGTAGATTTTCTCCAAAGTGGGCCACCAGCAATTTACCCTATTACCATCCATCTGTGGATCATATTGTCATATTGATTCAATAGAACACATTATATAGAGCACACTAGCTGCTAAACTTTTTAGAGTTCTATAATTCAGTGAAGGTATGCATATGTTATATTTCAGGTGAGCTATATTAAAACATGGATTAAACCATTTTCTCTTTCCCTATCCAAAAGAAAATGTATTCCAGTTAGAACCAAAATATACTGTAATTTTAACCACCATGGAAAAAACCTCCAAAACTTATTATGAATATGATCTTTGTTTTCATATAATTCACAGTATCATTCTCTCTTCCTTCATTGTATGTCTTTGTTTTTTTCAATTAACATTTCAGTCCTGCCTGAGAAAGTTACTAATATCTGAAAACTACCAGATCAGCCCCATTTACTTTTTTTTTTTTGCAAATTGAAACTAAATTTATTTAAATAATTTGCCCAACTACGTTCAGCTAGTCTAAATCCAAGTTTCTTAGACATAATTTCCATAGTCTTTATACTATGCTATACAGATTATCATCTTTTATTTTAATTTTATTATGTTAATCACCATACATTACATCATTAGTTTTTGATGTAGTGTTCCATGATTCATTGTTTGCGTGTAACACCCAGTGCTCCATGCAGAATGTGCCCTCTCTAATACCCATCACCAGGCTAATCCATCCCCCCACCCCCTCCCCTCTAGAACCCTCAGTTTGTTTCTCAGAGTCCATAGTCTCTCATGGTTCGTCTCCCCCTCCGATTTCCCCCCCTTGATTTTTCCCTTCCTACTATCTTCTTTTTTTAACATATAATGTATTATTTATTTCAGAGGTACAGGTCTGTGATTCAACAGTCTTACACAATTCACAGTGCTCACCATAGCACATACCCTCCCCAATGTCTATCACTCAGCCACCCCATCCCTCCCACCCCCCACCACTCCAGCAAACCTCAGTTTGTTTCCTGAGATTAAGAATTCCTCTTATCAGTGAGATCATATGATACATGTCTTTCTCTAATTGACTTATTTCGCTCAGCATAATATCCTCCAGTTCCATCCACGTCATTGCAAATGGCAAGATTTCATTCCTTTTGATGGCTGCATAATATTCCATTGTATATATATACCACCTCTTCTTTATCCATTCATCCATTTACTTTTTTAGAACACTTATTTATTTATTTATTTTAAAGATTTTATTTATTTATTCATGACAGACAGAGGGAGATAGAGAGAGAGAGAGAAGCAGAGAGAGAAGCAGGCTCCCAAGGAGCAGGGAGCCCGATGCGGGACTCGATCCCAGGACCCTGGGATCATGACCTGAGCGGAAGGCAGATGCTTAACCATCTGAGTCACCCAGGCGCCCTGGAACACTTTTAGACTTATAGAATTTGAAAGAGTTCACACATAGACTAAATGCAGTTTCCCCATTATTAACATTTTATAAGATACATTTATTATAATCAGTGTTGATCACTATTTTCAACTAAAGTCCATGCTCCACTCAAGTTTCTGTTCCAAGATACCACATTACATTAAGTTCTCATGTCTCCTTAGTTTCCTCCTGAGTGTAACGGTTTCCCAGATTTTCCTTGCCCCTGTTGACCTTGACCATTTTCAGTACTGGCTAGGTACACCAGAGGGTGCCTTTCTATTAGGACTGGTATGATGTTTTTCTCATAATTAGGTGGTATGATTTGGATGATGAGATCCTGAGACTGTGATTAAATGATCCTTTGGGAGACTTGGAGAAAGGTATATTCTGCATGTGGGACATATGTAAATTATGGTAGGCAAAGAACTGTGATAGATTTTCTCCAAAGTTGGGTGCCAGCAATTTTTCTAGAAGAATATAGAAAAATATCATGGGGATAAAGAACCTTTTTATCATATAATATCAAGGGGTAATACTCCAACAAGACTTATTAAAGTTCATGTTGACCTAGATTACCTGGCTGGATTGTTTGTCAGGCTTCTTTCCTGTAGAGTTATTCTTCTTTCCCTTTTTCCATACTGCATTCTTTGAGAGAAAGTCACTAAGTGCAGCTAACACTTAGGCAGTGAGTGGGAATTTTGCTTTTACTTCTTGAGGGTAGATTATTCCATTATTTGGTATTCTTCAGCATAGGAGACTTACCTTTTTTTTTCCATTTATTTAATCACTTATATCAGTAAAGAGTGATGAGTCCTTCAGGAAAAAAATAGAACTTATCAATTTCATGAAATTCCATGGAAATGAAAGACTCTTGGGATTACTCTGGATAGAACATCATTTGTCTAATGAAATCTGTGCAAAGGAAAAGGTTAGGGGAAAAAATACAAGGAAAAAAGTTTAAGCAACATAATCCAAACACATGATAGATTAAATCCCAAAGTTTATTCACTCTTTCTTTCTTTCTTTCTTTCTTTTTTCTTTCTTTCTTCTTTCTTTCTTTCCTTCTTTTTCTTTCTTTCTTTCTTTCTTGATTTATTTGAATGAAAGGGAACAGGAGGAGGGGCAGAGGGAGAGAAAAAATCCTGAAGCAGACTCCTCACTGAGCCCCAAGCCAACATGGGGCTCAATCCCAGGACCCTGAGATCATGACCTAAGCTGAAATCAAGAGTCAGCCGCTTAACTGACTGAGCCACTCAGGGGACCCTTAATCACACTTTCAACATCTCACACATTTCAACTTATTTCAAGTCTCTAAAAATTCTTAGTATGTGCATACCAAATTTCTTTCCCAACATATTGGTATACAAAAATATTGAACATTAGAATGAAATTCTTCTAGCTGATTGCTTTTCAAAATTATCTTTTACACTTCAGACCCTCAAAATAGATTTTTGCTTGCCTTATGTAAACCTAAACAAATATTAAATTGACAAATAACACATCATATTAATAAAAATGTTTTTAATTTAACCATGTGACTAACATGATCATATCTTACAGAAAATTGAGAGCTATAAAAAAAAACTATTACTAGCAAAGATTTTCAAAAGTTTATATAAGTGTAGGGACACCTGAGTGGCACAGTTAAGTGCTCAATTCTTGGTTTAGGCTCAGGTTGTAATCTAGGGGTCATGAGATCCAGCCATGAGTCAGGCTTTGCACGGAGAGCATCAGAGTCTGCTTAGGACTCTCTTTGCCTGTGCCTCTCTCTCTCTCTTTCTCTCAAATATATAACCTTTTTTTAAAGACTTAAGTTTACATATGATCAGTGTGTCTTAGTGAACATCTGCTGAAATCTCAGAATTGAGCAGATTTGAGGGGGAATGTGGAGGTAAAGACTTAGAGGAATGAGAGAGAGAAGTGGGAAAATCACCCTTCATAGATGTAGTTATTTCAAACTCCTACTTGTGCCCCAAACAATGTCTCATGATACATTGTACATATGCTCATATTTTCAGTTGAAGAATCAATATAAAAAGAATGAAAATAAGCATATGTGGGGCGCCTGGGTGGCTCAGTCGTTAAGCGTCTGCCTTCGGCTCAGGTCATGATCCCAGGGTCCTGGGATCGAGTCCCACATCGGGCTCCCTGCTCTGCAGGAGGCCTGCTTCTCCCTCTCCCACTCCCCCTGCTTGTGTTCCTGCTCTTGCTGTGTCTCTTTCTGTCAAATAAATAAAATCTTTAAATAAAAAGAAGAAAATAAGCATATGTGATCTATTGATAGTCAACCTAGAGAAACATAGTATTGCATTATAATAGATTAGAAAATATCACCTGAACAGACAAAATTTGTTAAGTATGATATATTGTGTTTCTCTTTAGAATATTTAATTTAAAGAGCACATGGCACACCTGGGTGGCTCAGTCATTTAAGCATCTGCCTTCAGATCAGGTCATTGTCTCAGGGTCCTGGATCAAGCCCTATGTTGGGCTCCCTGCTCAGTGGAGAGTCTGCTTCTCCCTCTCCCTCTGCCCCCTAACCCCCGCTCATGCTTGCTCACATTGTCTCTCTCTCAAATAAATCTTTAAAAAAAAAATTCTGAAGCAAGCTTGTTTAGGTAATATATTTTTTAATATGGGCGCTGGGTGGTTCAGTCAGTAAGTAAGTGTCAGACTCTTGATTTCAGCTCAGGTCATGATCACCAGGTCTTGGGATCAAGCCCCAAATTGGTCTCTGTGCTCATTAAGGAGTCTGCTGGAAATTCTCTCTTCTTCTGCCCCTCCCCTGCTCATCTCCCCCCCTTCAAATAAATAAATAAATCTTTAAAAAAATAGTTAGCACATAAAATGTTTGAAATATAGTATAGTACACACCATCATACCTATGACACAGATTTTAGGGGTGCCTGGGTGGCTTAGTCCATTAAGCATCTGACACTTGATTTTGGCTCAGGTCATGATCTCAGGGTCATAATATCAAGTCCAGTGTCAGAATCCACGTTGGGCATGGAGCCCACTTAGGATTCTCTTTCCCCTCTCTATCCCTTCTCTCTCTCTTTTTAAATATATATAGATATAGAGATATAAACATAAGTATAGATTTTAGAGTACAAATTGTATTTTACAGATGGTATATTATATATAGTACAATAGAGTGTAAGACAATGTATTAATAGTAAATAAAGATCATATTGCATTTTCCTTGACATAGGCCATATTGCTTAAATAAACATTGAAGCTGATACATTTATTCTTACCATTTGGTATTGTTTCAAAGATTAATTACCACATGTTAATTGTTGAGACCTGTGCTAACAAATAAACACTGAATAAGATTTTACATTGCATCCAAAAAGAGAAATGCATTTACAGAGAATGTGTTTTTAAAATTGGCATTGTATACTTTCTTTTATTTCCTTTGAGGACATTATTAGGCATGCTGTTTTCTCCTAGTAAATGTATATTGACATTGACCATTCTCACATATTCTGTAGATGCAGAGGAAGATTTAGGATGTGTCCTAGTCAAGCAACTCAGAAATCACTTGCTCTGAGATGAATGGGCACCAATACAGATATCCTAGTTACCAGTCTTATGTTTCTGTAGTAGTAATTTGCCAAGAAAACAGTCCAGCATACTATTTTTTTTTCTCTATCTAGGAAAAAATAGGTATTTTTCTTCACAGGATTCATTCTTCCTGCAAATAACTGATAGTTTTAAAAATCTGTAAATAGGGCACCTGGGTGGCTCAGTTGGTCAAGCGACTGCCTTCAGCTCAGGTCATGATCCTGGAGTCCCGGGATTGAGTCCCACATCGGGCTCCCTGCTCAGCAGGGAGTCTGCTCCCTCTGACCCTCTTCCCTCTCGTGCTATCTCTCATTCTCTCTTTCTCTCAAATAAATAAATAAAATATTTTAAAAATAAAATAAAAAAATAAAAATCTGTAAATATCCCCACAAAAGTCAATTAGTACAATTATAAACGTATTGGTTCACAATGGGAAAATAGGATTCCCTTTCAACCCTACTAAAAACAAGGCCTACTTTGATTCCTGTTTGTTAAACTTAGATCTGGCTTATTTCAATCATGTGTGTATATGTATGTGTAAGTGTAATACAACACATGTATACATCCATTCATGTGCTATTTTTTTAAAGAGTTTATTTTAACACTCCTATAGTCCCTAAGAGCATTGCAAGATAGTATAATAATCAATGACCATAATGATTTCTTAATGATCAGTGAAAGCACATATTATGTTGTTGTTAGTTTAAATATATTGGAAAGTGTACAATAGGTTTTTGTTTTTGTTTTTAAAATCAATTAGCCAACATATAGTCTATCATTAGTTTTTTATTTTTTTATTAACATGTAATTATTTGTTTCAGGGGTATATGTCTGTGACTCCTCATGTGCTATTTTTAACTCTATGTTCCATTGTCCAGGTATATAAAAAATCAGATAAGGAATCTCCTTGAAGGATATTTTCATTTTATAAGGGATGATAGAGCTACAACTAGAAAATGTGTCTACCCCATTCAGCAATCAGAAAACTTATATTTCTAGGGACGCCCGGGTGGCTCAGTCGTTAAGCGTCTGCCTTCGGCTCAGGTCATGATCCCAGGGTCCTGGGATTGAGCCCCGCGTCGGCTCCCTGCTCGGCAGGAAGCCTGCTTCTCCCTCTCCTACTCCCCCTGCTTGTGTTCCCTCTCTCGCTGCTGTCTCTCTCTGTCAAATAAATAAATAAAAATCTTAAAAAAAAAAAAAGAAAACTTACATTTCTAGACATGACAGTAAAGAGATTTCAGATAGTGGAGTGACTGAGTAGAAATTGGAGAGAAAGCCACTAAAACATACTGTTACTAGAAGAAAGATGATCAATAACATGGGAAAAAAGAATGATGGGAAATTTGATGAAAGTCCTTTGAACCAAAGAATGGAGAAGATGACATATTTTACTGTGTAGTATATGTTGAGAAATCAGGTCTATATATTTAATAATCCCATACAAAAATTCTATATGCAGAAATTTATTCAAACAGTATACCTATTCTAACAAGGCTAGTGTGATAGTTACATAGTAGTTGGGTATTTACAGTAAGATCAGTAGAACTGTATTTAACAAATTACCGTAAGTGTAGTAAAAGTAGTAATCATGAAAGAGTTTATATATTATTTTATATTGATATTTAATTTATATATCATGCCTCACTTTACATTTTTTAAATGGATTTGACCATTTTACATTTATAATGTATTTTTGAATTACAACTTACTGCTGTTCTTATTTGAAAGTCAAGAAAATTGAAATGAGTTATTAACTGACCTAGTAACATATTAACGGATTCTCAAAATCCTTGTTTCAGATTTTTAGGGGCACCATGTTTCAGCTTAGAGAAGCAACTGGAAAAAGTGTTGTTCTCATCTTCGCAGTTTATTCAGATTGGTTTTCTATTTTGTAAATTAATGATAACACTTTCAAATAATTTTTCACTTATTCTTTAGAGTTATAGTTAGGATTTTATTTTTATGTGTGTGTGTCCTTTTTCAAGTTCTGTTATTGAAGTTGCTTTTTCAGGTCATATTTAATGTAAAAACTTTGCATATGTGATTGATTTTGTAAAGTATATTGAAACATTTATATATCCATTAGAAGTGAACTTTCTTTCCTGCTTCTCATAATCCTTGTTATGTAGTATGTACACATTAATAACACTTGTGAGGCCCTCATTGTGTGCTATCTTCAAAGTGTTTTAAATTGTTATTTCATCCTCAATGCCATCTGCTAGGGTAGGGATTACCATACTCTCCATTTAGATGAAGAAAGTGAAACAGAGGGAATAAGCTGCCAAATATCACCTATTTAGAGGTAGAGATAAAGTTTGACTTCAGATCACCCCAGAGTTCAAACCTGTTGAAGTATTGCACCACACATAAGCCAAATTCAGTCTGAAAAGAGGCCTTTGCTCATAATATATCTGTATATAGATTTCCATAATTATAATATAGCACAAGTGACAAATAATGAAAGCCCCTATTCTCTAATACATCAAATACTGTTAGTCTACATATGATATCTACATGTTTCCAGATTATTTAATTTTTCAATTTTCTTCCAGGTGTTGTATCATTCAGTTGTAACTAATAATTAATTCCAGAACAGTTATATATTGACATTGGGTAAAATATTTTTAAAAATATTTTTCAGGGGCCAAAAAAAGGGAAAAGTGGTCATTTCCCCTTTCTCATTTGTTGGGGGAGTTTATACAGTGAGTTTATTTTACAAATGCTTATTGATGTGGACCACAATTTTACTAATTATAATAACTTCATATTTCAGAATAAATTTTGCTAAATACATTTTAAGATATATGCTTCATTAACTTATTTATCTTCAATGCCTCACCATTTAATTAGGATTCTTTTAATATGGTATTTGTCTTTTTCTTACTGACATGTCACTTAGCATTTTATCCTCTAGCTCCATCCATGTCCTTGCATATGGCAAGATCTCATTCTTTTTTAAGGCTGAATAATATTCGTGTGTGTGTGTGTGTGTGTGTGTGTGTGTGTGTGTGTATTCATATACCACATCTTCTTTATCCATTCATCAGTTGATGGACACTTAGGCTGTTTCCATATTTTAGCTGTTATAAATAATGCTACTATAAACATAGGGGTGCATGTATCCCTCCGAATTAGTGTTTTTGTGTTTTGGGGGTAAATACCCAGTAGTGTGATTACTGGATTGTAGGGGTTTTATTTTTAACTTTTTGAAAAACCCCATGCTGTTTTCCAGAGTGCTTGCAACACTTTCCATTGCCATCAACAGTGCAAAAGGATTCCTTTTTCTCTACATGTTTTTTTTTTTTAAAGAGTTTATTTATTTATTTGAGAGAGAGAGAATGAGAGACAGAGAGCACGAGAGGGAAGAGGGTCAGAGGGAGAAGCAGACTCCCTGCTGAGCAGGGAGTCCGATGCGGGACTCGATCCCGGGACTCCAGGATCATGACCTGAGCCGAAGGCAGTCGCTTAACCAACTGAGCCACCCAGGCGCCCTTTCTCTACATGTTTGCCAACACTTCGTTTTTTGTGTTTTCGATTTTTAGCTATTCTGGCAGGTGTGAGTTGATATCTCCATGTAGTTTTGATTTGTATTTCCTTGATGAATGATGTTGAGCATCTTTATATGTATCTGTATGTCTTTTTTTTTAAGATTTTATTTATTTGTCAGAGAGAGAGAACACACAAGCAGAGGGAGTGGCAGGCAGAGGGAGAAGCAGGCTCCCCACTGAGCAAGGAGCCCGATGTGGGACTCCATCCCAGGACCCCAGGATCATGACCTGAGCCGAAGGCAGACGCTTAACCTAATGAGCCACCCAGGTATCCCCAGATGTCTTTTTAGAGAAATGTCTGTTAATGACTTCTGCCCATATTTAATTGGATTGTTAGCTTTTTGGGTGTTGAGTTTTATAAGTTCTTTATAGATTTAGGATACTAACCCTTTATCTGATATGTCATCTTCTCCCATTTCTTAGGTTGCCTTTTAGTTTTGTTGATGGTTTCCTTCATTGTGCAGGAGCTCTTTACTTTGATGAAGTCCCACTAGTTTATTTTTGCTTTTGTTTCCCTTGCTTCAGGAGACCTATCTTGAAAGAAATTGCTACAGCTACTTCAGAGAAGTTACTGCCTGTGTTTCCTTCTAGGAGTTTTAGGGTTTCAGGTCTTACATTTTGGTATTTAATACATTTTGAATTTATTTTTGTGTATGGTATAAGAAAGTCATCCAGTTTCATTCTTGTGCATGCTGCTGTCCAGTTTTCCCAATATTATTTGTTCAAGACTGTCTTTTTCCTGTTGGATATTTTTCCTCTTGTCGAAGGTTAATTGGCCATATAATTGTGCATTTAATTCTGGATTTTGTATTCTGTTCTGTTGACCTCTGTGTCTATTTTTGTGCCAATACCGTACTGTTTTGCTTACTACAGCTTTGAAATATAACTCCAAGGCTGGAATTGTGATGCTTCCAGTTTTGCTTTTCTTCAAGATTGCTTTAGCTGTTCAGGGTCTTTTGTGATTCCATAAAAATTTTAGGATTATTTGTTCTAATACTGTGAAAGATGCTGTTGGTATTGATAGTGATTTTGTATCCTGCAACTTTACTGGATTAATTTACTAGTTCTGATAGTTTTTTGGTGGAGTCTTTTGGGTTTTCTTATATATTATATGTACTGCAAATAGTGAAAGTTTTACTTCTTCCATAACCATTTGGATGTTTTTATTTCTTTGTGTTGTCTGATTCCTGTGACTAGGACTTCCAATACTATGTTGAATAAAAATGGCGAGAATGGACAGGCTTGTCTTGTTCCTTTTCTTATGGGAAAAGCTCTGTTTTTCCCCATTATGATGTTCACTGTGGGTTCTCCATGTATGGTTTTCGTTACATTGAGGTATGTTCCCTCTAAACCTACATTATTGAGGGGTTTTATCATGAAAGGATGTTCTACTTTGTCAAATGCTTTCTCTATGCCTATTGAAATGATCATATGATTCTTACCCTTTCTCTTACTGACATGATGTATCACTTTAATTTGCAAATATCGATTCACTCTTGAAACCTAGGAATCAATCCCACTTGTTGTGGTGAATGATTTTTAAATATATTGTTGGATTAGGTTTTTAGTATTTTGTTGATGCTTGTATGTATGTTCATCAGAGATATTGGCCTGTAGTTCTCTCTCTCTCTTTCTTTTTTTTTTTAGTGGTGTCTTTATCTAGTTTTGGTATCAGGGTAATGCTGGCTTAATAGGATGAATCTGAAAGTTTTCTTTCCTCTTCTATTTTTTAGAATAGTTTGAGAAGAATAAGTATTAACTCTTCTTAAAATGTCTCGTAGAATTTACCTGAAAAGTCCGCTGGTCCTAAACTTTTGTTTGTTCAGAGTTCTTTTTTTATTTCTGATCCAATCTCCTTGCTGGTAATTGATCTGTTCAAATTTTCTACTTGTTTCAGTTTTGGTAGGTTATATGTTTTTAGGAATTTATCCATTTCCTCTAGGTTGTCCAATTTGTTGGCCATAGTTCTTTATTAAAATTCTGTTAAAATTGTTTGCATTGTTTTGGTGGTGTTATCTCTTCTCTTTCATTTGTGATTTGAAATATTTGACTCCTTCCTCTTCTGTTTCTGAGTCTGCCTATGGGTTTATCAATTTTTTTCCCCAAAGAACGAGCTCCTGGTTTTATTGATCTATTTTATTGTTTTTTTTAGTTTCTACATCATTTATTTCTGCTCTATTCTATACCCTTTCTTTCCTTTTGCTGGATTGGGGTTTTGTCTCTTATTCTTTTTCTACCTCTTTTAAGTGTAAGGTTAGGTCGTTTATTTAATATTTTTCTTGCTTCTTGAGGTAGACCTGTATTGCTATAAACTTCCATCTTAGAACCACTTTTGTTTCATCCCAAAGGTTTTGGACTATTGTGTTTTAATTTTCATTTATTTCCATGTATTTTTGATTTATTCTTTAATTTCTTGGTTGACCCGTTTGTTGTTTAGTAGGATGTTATTTAACCTCCATACATTAGTGGTCTTTCCAGATTTTTTCTTGTGGTTGATTTCTATTTTCATACTGTTGTGATCAGGAAACAAATGTTATGACTTTGATCTTTTTGTTTTTGTTGAGGCTTGTTGTATGGCCTAATATGTGATCTATTCTCGAGAATGTTCCATGTGCGCTTGAAAATCTATATTTGGAAAAACAAATCTGTATTCTGCTGTTTTAAGATGGAATGTTCTGAATATATCTGTTAAATACATCTGTTCCAGTGTGTCATTCAAAGCTATTATTTCCTTCTTGATTTCCTGTTTGCATAATCTGTCCATTGATGTAAATGGAGTGTTAAAGTCCCTTATTATTATTATCAATTAGTTCCTTTATGTTTGTTATTAACTGTTTCATGTATTAGGGTCCTCCCATGTTGGGTGCATAAATATTTATTATGATATTTTCTTGTTGGATTGTCTACTTTATTATATAATGGCCTTTTGTCTCTTGTTATAGTCTTAGTTTTAAAGTCTATTTTGTCGGTACAAGTATTGCTACCCTGGCTTTCTTTTGACACCAGTTTTTATGATTGATGTTTTTCCATCCCCTCACTTTTAACTTGCAGGTATCTTTAGGTCCGAAATAGGTCTTGTATGAAACATATAGATGGGTATTATTATTATTTTTTTATCCACTGTCCCCTTGTCTTTTGACTGGAACATTCAGTCCATTTACATTCAAAGTAATTATTGATAGGTATGTATTTATTGCCATTTTGTTACTTGTGTGGTTGTTTTTATAGTTTGATCCTTCTCTTACTGTCTTTCATGGTTTGCTGGTTTTCTTTAGTGATACACTTGGATTCCTTTCTCTTCATTCTTCATATGTTTTAATGTTTTGTTTTGTTTTGATTTGTGGTTACCATTAAGTTTGTATATTACATTGTGTGCATATAGCAGTCTATATTGAGTTGATGGTCACTTAAATTTAAACCTGTTCTTTACTCCTCTTCCCTCCCCTCCCCCACACACAAATTTTAGGCATGGTGTCATATTTTATATCCTTCTATTTTGTGAATCCCTTGACTGATTTTTTTACAGAAATACTTATATTTAATGATTTTGTGTTTCCTACTTTTCATACTCTCACTTCTGGTCTTTCCATTTAAAGAGTCCGTTTTTATATTTCTAGTAGTACTGGTTTATGGTCGTGAACTTCAATTTTGTTTGAGAAACTCTATCTTTCCTTTTATTTTGAATTATAGTCTTGGTGGGTGGAGTATTCTTGGCTGCAGATTTTTCCCTCTGAGCACTTTGACTGTATTATGCCACACTCTTCTGGCCTGCAAAATTTCTGCTAAGAAATCCCCTGAGAGCCTTAGGGGATTTCCCTTATATATAATTGTCTTCTTTTGTCTTGCTTTTAAAATTTTTTCTTTATCTCTACTTTTTGCCATTTTGATTACTATGTGTCTTTGTGTAAACCTCCTTTGGTGGATTTTGTTGGGGGATTTCTATGCCTTCTGGATTTAGATATGTTTCATTTTCTAGATTAGGATTTCAGCTATTTTTTTTTAAATAAATTGCCCCCCTTTTCTATCTCTTCTTCTGGGATCCCTATAATGGGAATGTTATTACACTTGATGGAGTCACTGAGTTCCATAAGTCTATTCTTTTTTTACATATTTCTTGCATTTGTTCAGCTTGATTATTTTCCATTACTCTGTATTCTAGTTCATTACTTTGTTCCTCTGCTTCCAGTCTGTTATTTATTCCACCAAGTATATCTGTAATTATATTTATTGTGTTCATCTTTTTCTTTTATCTGTGTTAAGGGTCTCACTGATGTCTTCCACTCTTTACTTGAGTCCAGTGAGTATCTTTATGATCATTATTTTAAATTCTCTATCAGACATGCTACTTATATCTCTTTCACTTAGGTCCCTTTCAAGTCTCTCTTTTTTTTGTCCTGTTTTTCATATGACATATTCAGTCTCATTTTGCCTCTGTGTCTGTTTCTGTGCTGGAAAGTCCACTACTTTCTTACTCTTAAAAGTAGTGGGCAGGATGTGGACTTTTAATTAGGTGGCACTGGTTATTTTCCACAGGGGACATGAAGCTGCAGTGGAGACTGGGGCTGTGGGGTGTGCAGTGCTTAAAGCTGTGTGCACTGTTCCTCCTCCACAATGGGCAGCTGTCTCAGACTGGGGCTGTCCATGGCTGCTCTGCAAAGCACATGTGGGTGGGGGTGCAGTTTTAACCAGGTGTCCTCTGTGGGAGGTTGGGAGACATAATGTTGGTAAGGTTTGTAGGGTTCTTCTGGGGGAGGGGATCTGTAGCACTGGGACTGAGGCAGGCCTGGTTGGAGGAGACAGGGTGCAGTATAAGCAAGTTAGATAGTGAGTGCTGGTGCAGGACTGGTTCCAGCAGGTGACTGAGTGTTTATGATGAGGAGCTGGGGAGGGAAATGGCAACTTGCAGCTTTTTTTTTTTTTCCTGGAGAAGTCCAGTCAGTGAACTGAGATTCCTTAAGTAAGTCTCCCTCCCGTAAGCCCCAGGCACATTTCAAACTGTTGCTTCCAAGTATCTCAATGGACTATTTCCTGTACTGTCTCTTTAAGGCCAGAGGCTCAAGTTCCTATTCCCAGAGACTAACGACTGATTTTTTAAAGTTCCAAGCTCTAAGTCCTACTGATTATAAGCATTCAAGAAATTTGGACCCTGTGATTTTAAAGCCAAATTCTATAGGGATTCCTCTCCCCCTTTCAGGCTTTCCAGTGTGATAGGCTGTTTCTCACCCCTCTCTGTGCCTGAGGCTCCCTCCCTTTGGTAGTCAGACCCACAGGGTCAGAAAACATCTTGCCCTTCTCACCCTCTTCAGGATGACCTCTTCTCTATATTTAGTGTGGAGTTTGTTTGGCCAGTGTTTGGGTCATTTTCTGGGTTGTTTGCACTGATGTGAGGGTTATCTAGTGTATCTGTGGGGTGAGTTAAGTTTAGGGTCCTCCTACTTTGCCACCTTTCCAAGATGAAATTCTAACTGCTAAAATTTAAAATTCTTCATCCATCATGGGCATTTTAATTTGATTTACATAATGAATTTTATTCATGCTGATGTCATCACCTATTAAACCAGTGATTATTTTTGTTCAGATGCATCTTCAGTAATGGTATTTATAAGTTATAATATATTGCATGTATTTATTGGAAGCTTATTCAAGCCATTATTTTCCTTGTGAAATATTTCTTTAATGTGGTTCAAATGATAATGTATTTTTACTTGCTTATTTCTGTAAAGTATTTTATAGAAAGTACCTATTTGGAAAACAAAATGAACCAACCTCATATTTTTTTAGTAAAACTTACTTATAAGTATAAGCAAACACTTGGAAAAGTTCACAAATCAAGTCTTTAGTTCAAAGGATTTTTCATGAAATGAACATCTTTTTTTAAAGCCCACAAATCTAGAAAGTTGATGTTGCCAGAACCACAAATTCCCTTTTTAAGCACCTACCTCCTTACCAAACAAATACTCTTTATATGGAAACTGCTTTCTTTAGGTTTAGATCCTGGATTATCTTCTTGTTTTTGAAATTTACAGAGATTTTCTCTCTGCTAAGTACATACATACATATATACTCTTAAATATATACACGATTATATAGGACTATATGTATACATCATTGTGTGTGTATCTGCACATTCTCATTTGGCTTATTTCACTCATATTCATGAATTCATCGATGTTGTGGTATGTAGCACTAACTTAATCCTGCACAACATAAAAGTCAATAACTCTATTAATATATCACAATCATTGATCCATTTAACTACTGATGTTTCCATCTGGAGGCTATTCATAATGCTATTATAAATATTCTTGGGATATTTTATGTGTGTATTGTGTGTGTGTGTGTTTTGTGTGTGGGTGGACACATCATTATCAATGAAGTCGATGTTTACATTAGGATTCACTCTTGGTACTGTACATTCTATAGTTTTGACAAATGTATAATGACCTGTTATTTACTACTATCGTGTCATAGAGTATTTTCACTACCCTAGAAATTTTCTGTATTCCACTCATTCATTCTTATCTTCCTGCTACCCCTGACAACTACTAATTCTTTTACTGTCGCCATAGTTGTGCTTTTTCCAGAATGTTATCTATTCAGAATCCTATAATACATTCAAGTTTCACTTGCATTTAAGGTTTCTCCATGTCTTTTCATGGATTGATAGTTCATTTTTATTTAGTGCTGAATAATATCCCATTGTCTGAATGCACCAAAATTTATTTATCCATGAACCTACTGAAGAGCATCTTTATTTCTTCAAAGATTTGGCAATTATGCATAAAGCTGCCATAAACATTCATGTGCAGGTTTTTGTGTGGTCATAAGTTTTCAACTCCTTTGAGTAAATACTAAGGTGTGATATTTCTGAATCATATGGTAAGCATATATTTAGTTCTCTCAGAAACCGCTAAACAGTAATTGGCTGTACTATTTTGCATTCCTATCAGCAACATGTAGAGCTTCTGTTGCTTTGTACTCTCGTCAGCATTTCATGTTATCAGTGTCACAGTGTTTGGCAATTCTAATAGGCAAGTAGAATCTCAATGTTGTGTTAATTTGTATTTCCATAATGACATAAAATGTTTAACATTATTTCATGTGCTTATGTGCCATCTTATGTCTTCTTTGGTGAGATAACTGTTCAGGTCTTCTATTATAAAATCAGATTGGTGGATTTCTTATTGTTGAGTTATAAATGTCCCTTGTATATTTGAATAACAGTTCTTTATCAAGTAAGTCTTTTGCAAATATTTTTATTATATTTTTTTGTTAACATATACTGTATTATTTGTTTCAGGGGAACAGGTCTGTGATTCATCAGTCTTGCACAATTCACAGTGCTCACCATAGCACATACCCTCCCCAATGGCCATCACCCAGCCACCCCTTCCCTCCCACCCCCCTCCATTCCAGCAACCCTCAGTTTGTTTCCTGAGATTAAGAGTCTCTTATGGTTTGTCTCCCTCTCTGTCTTCATCTTGTTTCATTTTTTCCTCCCTTCCCCTATGATCTTCTGTCTTGTTACTAAAATTCTACATATCAGTGAGATCATATGATAATTGTCTTTCTCTGATTGACTTATTTCACTTCGCATAATACCTCTAGTTCCATCCACATTATTGCAAATGGCAAGAATTCATTTTTTTTGATGGCTGAATAATATTCCGTTGTATATATATACCACATCTTCTTTATCCATTCATCTGTTGATGGACATCTAGGCTCTTTCTGTAGTTTGGCTATTGTGAACATTGCTGCTATAAACATTACAGGTTCCCCTTCGGATCACTACATTTGTATCTTTGGGGTAGATACCCAGTAGTGCAATTGCTGGGTCATAGGGTAATTCTATTTTCAACTTTTTAAAGAACATCCATACTGTTTTCCAGAGTGGCTGCACCAGCTTGCATTCCGACCAACAGTGTAGGAGGGTTCCCCTTTCTCCTTTTGCAAATATTTTAATCACAGTTTGCTGTCTTTTTATTCTCTCCAAGTTATTTCATATATCAGAAGTTTTTAATTTCAATGAGATCAAGCTTTTCAATTCTTTTGTTTTTTATGGATAATGACTTGGGTGTTATATCTAAAAAGTCACTGTCATAGCCAAAGTCATCTAGGGTATCTCATATGTTCTAGGAGTTTATATATAAATGTATCTTTTTTTTAAATATTACAAGTGGATATTTAGCTTTTCCAGGACTATTTGTTGAAGAGACTGTCTTTTTTTTAAGATTTTATTTATTTATTTGTCAGAGAGAGAGGGAGAGAGAGCACAGCAGCGGAACAGTAGGCAGAGGGGGAAGCAGGCTCCCTGCTTAGCAAGGAGCCCAATGTGGGACTCAATCCCAGGACCCTGGGATCATGACCTAAACCGAAGGCAGATGCTTAACTGACTGAGCCAGCCAGGCATTGCAGAAGAAACTGTCTTTGCTCCATTGTATTGCCTTTATTCCTCTTTGTCAAAAATCAGTTGATAAAATTATGTGAAACCTATTCTGAGCTCTATTCTGTTTCATTGTTCTGTATGTCTGTTATTTGTAGTAAGTCTTATAGTCAGGTAGTGTTATTCAATTGACTTTCTCTTCTTCAATATTGTGTTGGCTATTCTTAGTTTTTATATGAAGAAGCAAAACTTTAGAATCAGTTTGTTAATATCCACAAAGTAACTTGCTGGAATTTTGTTTAATATTGCACTGAATCAGTAGATCAATTTGGAAAGAACTGATGTCTTGACAATATTGGGTCTTCTTTTCCATGAACGTGGAATATTTCTCCATTTAGTTTTTCTTTGACATGTTTTATCAGTTTTTTTATTTTTTCTAAAGTAGATTTTATACATATTTTATTATATTTATACCTAAATATTTAAACTTTTTAGATGCTAATATAAATGATACTGTTTTTAACTTCAAATTTGTCTTGCTAATTTTTGACATAAGAAAATGATCAATTTTATATATTAATCTTGTATCCTACAAACTTGTTGTAATCACTTATCAGTTCCTGGAAGGGTTTTTTACCCTTGATTCTTTGGATTTTCTACTTAGACAATCATAACCATCTGCAAACAAAGTCAGTTTTATTTCTTCTTTGCAATCTGTATGCCTTTTATTTCTTAGGGTATTAGCTATGACTTTGAGTATCATGTTGAAAAGACAGAGTGAGAGGAGGCATCTTCATCTTCTACCTGATCTTCCTGAGAAACTTTAAAGTTTCTTACCATTAGGTATGATCTTAGTTGTAGGATTTTTGTAGATATTCAAGTTGAAGTTCTGTTTTCCATTTCTAGTTTACTGAGAGTTGTTACTTTTTTTTTTATCATGAATGAGTGTTGATTTTTGTTAAATATTTTTATGTATCTATTGTTGTATTACGTGATTTTTCTTAAATCTGTTCATGTGATAGATTGCATTATTTGATTTTTCAAATGTTGAACCAAACTTGCATATTTGGGATAAATCCTCACATATGTAAAATTCTTTTTGTATATTGATGGGTTGAATGCTGATGCAAAATTTCTCCAGGAAAATTCTAATCTATCATTGCAGAATGTATCTTCAAAATAGTCATTTCTTCATTCCTTTCTTCTTAAACCTGCCTCTACTATTTGCTTCTTTATAAAACAATAATGTCCTTCTCATCAATAACTTCTACTCCCTATTCCTTTAGTAGCTTCCATCTGTCTGATTACTTCAATAAATCTTAAACTTCTGTAATCTTAAAAATAGATTTTCTTAACAAATTTTTTTAAGATTTTATTTTATTTGAGAGAGTGAGACAGTAAAAGAGGAGGTAGGGTCAGAGGGAGAAGCAGACTTCCAGCTGAGCAGGGAGCCTGATGCGGGACTCGATCCCAGGACTCTAGGATCACGACCTGAGCTGAAGGCAGTCGCTTAACCAACTGAGCCACCCAGGCACTCTTTCTTATCAATTCTGATGATAAAATATGAAATTTCAAACAGTTTAAGATAAGAATATAAAAGAAGTTCCTTTATGGAGAAAAAAATACTTCAGAGAACACACACATACATACAATATATGAATTTTTAAGTTACGTAGTGAAATATACAGTGAATAGACTAAATACGGTTTTCTTTTTTAATCCAATTGAAAAGTTAAAAATAGGATTTATAGCATTGGTCTTGATAGTATTAAAGTTTTATTTATTTATTTAATTTTTTTCAGTCCTCAAATATCTATTTAAGATTGAAAACTTCAAAATGTTAGGGTTACAGTAAGTAATAAGGTAATGGTAACAGTTGAAGATGGAAAAAAAATTTTTAATGTTATGTTAATCACTATATGGTACATCATTAGTTTTTCATGTAGTGTTCCATGATCCATTGTTTGCATATAACACCCAGTGCTCAATTCAGTATGTGCCCTCTTTAATACCCATTACCAGGCTAATGCATCCCCCCAACCGCCTTGCCTCTAGAACCCTCAGTTTGTTTCTCAGAGTCCATAGTCTCTCATGGTTCATCTCCCCCTCCGAAATCCCCCCCTTCATTATTCCCTTCCTGCTATCTTTTTCTTTTTTTTTTAATCATATAATGTATTATTTGTTTTAGAGGTACAGGTCTGTTATTCAACAGTCTCACACAATTCACTACGCTTACCATAGCAAATACCCTCCCCAATGTCTATCACCCAACCACCCCATCCCTCCCACCCCCACCACTCCATCAACCTTCAGTTTGTTTCCTGAGATTAAGAATTCCTCATATCAGTGTGGTCATATGATACATGTCTTTCTCTGATTGACTTATTTCGCTCAGCATAATACCCTCCAGTTCCATTCATGTCGTTGCAAATGGCAAAATTTCATTCCTTTTGATGGCTGCATAATATTCCAGTGTGTGTGTGTGTGTGTGTGTGTGTGTGTGTGTGTGTGTGTGTGTGTACACACACACACACACACATCTTCTTTATCCATTCCTCTGTCAATAGACATCTTGGTTCTTTCCATAGTTTGGCTGTTGTGGACATTGCTGCTATAAACATCGGGGTGCACGTACCCTTCAGAGCCATACGTTTGTATCTTTGGGGTAAATACATAGTAGTGAAATTCCTGGGTCATAGGGTAGCTCTATTTTCAAATTTTGAGGAACCTCCATACTGTTTTCCAGAATGGCTTCACCAGCTTACATTCCCAGCAAAAGTGTAGGAGGGTTCCACTTTCTCTGCATCCCCGCCAACATCTGTCATTTCCTGACTTGTTAATTTTAGCCATTCTGACTGGTGTGAGGTGGTATCTCATTGAGGTTTTGATTTGGATTTCCCTGATGCCAAGCGATATTGAATACTTTTTCATGTGTCTGTTGGCCATTTGGATGTCTTCTTTGGAAAAATGTCTTCTGCCCATTTCTTATTTGGGTCATTTGTTTTTTGGGTGTTGAGTTTAGTAAGTTCTTTATAGATTTTGGATACTAGCTCTTTAACTGATATGTCATTTGTAAATACCTTCTCCCATTCTGTCCATTGTCTTGGTTTTGTTGACTGTTTCTTTTGCTGTGCAAAGGCTTTTTATCTTGATGAAGCCCATAGATCATTTTTGCCCTTGCTTCCCTTGCCTTTGGCGATGTTTCTAGAAAGAAGTTGCTGCAACTGAGATCGAAGAGGTTTCTGCCTGTGTTCTCCTTTAGGATTTTGACGGACTGCTGTCTCACACTTAGGTCTTTCAATGATTTTGAGACTATTTTTGTGTGTGGTGTAAGGAAATGGTCATTTCATTCTTCTGCATGTGGCTTTCCGGTTTTCCCAACACCATTTGTTGAAGAGACTGTCTTTTTTCCACTGGACATTCTTTCCTGCTTTGTCGAAGATGAGTTGACCATAGAGTTGAGGGTCCATTTCAGGGCTCTCTATTCTGTTCCATTGATCTATGTGTCTGTGTTTGTGTCAGTATGATACCGTTTTGATGATTACAGCTTGGTAATAGAGCTTGAAGTCCAGAATTGTGATGACACCAGCTTTGCTTTTCTTTTTCAACATTCCTCTGGCTCTTCGGGGTCTTTTCTGGTTCCATACAAATTTTAGGATTATTTGTTCCATTTCTTTGAAAAAAGTGGTTGGTATTTTGATGGGGATTACATTGAATGTGTAGATTGCTCTAGGTAGCATTGACATCTTCACAATATTTGTTCTTCCAATCCATGAGCATGGAACATTTTTCCATTTCTTTAGGTCTTCCTCAATTTCATAAGTATTTTATAGTTGTCTGAGTACAGATTCTTTGCCCCTTTGGTTAGATTTATTCCTAGGTATCTTATGGTTTTGGGTGCAGTTGTAAATGTGATCGACTCCTAATTCTCTTTCTTCTGTGCTGTTGTTGGTGTATAGGAATGCCACTGATTTCTGTGCATTGATTTTATATCCTGCCACTTTACTGAATTCCTGTATGAGTTCTAGCAGTTTTAGGGTTGAGTCTTTTGGGTTTTCCACGTAAAGTATCATATCATCTGCAAACAGTGAGAGTTTGACTTCTTCTTTGCCGATTCAGATGCCTTTTATTTCTTTTTGTTGTCTGATTGCTGAGGCTAGGACTTCTAGTACTATGTTGAATAGCAGTGGTGATAGTGGACATCCCTGCCGTGTTCCTGACCTTAGGGGGAAAGCTCTCAGTTTTTCCCCATTGAGAATGATATTCGCTGTGGGTTTTTCATAGATGGCTTTTATGATACTGAGGTATGTACCCTTTATCCCTATACTCTGAAGAGTTTTGATCAAGAAAGGTTGCTGTACTTTATCAAATGCTTTTTCTGCATTTAGTGAGAGGATAATATGGTTCTTGTTCTTTCTTTGATTAATGTATTGTATCACACTGATTGATTTGCGGATGTTGAACCAACCTTGCAGCTGAGGGATAAATCCCTTGGTCGTGGTGAATAATCCTTTTAATGTACTGTTGGATCCTATTGGCTGGTATTTTGGAGAGAATTTTTGCATCTATGTTCATAGAGGATACTGGTCTGTAATTCTCCTTTTTGATGGGGCCTTTGTCTGGTTGGGGATCAAGGTAATGGTGGCCTCATAAAACGAGTTTGGAAGTTTTCCTTCCATTTCTATTTTTTGGAACAGTTTCAGGAGAATAGGTAGTAATTCTTCTTGAAATGTTTATGTAGATTTCCCCTGGGAAGGCATCTGGACCTGGGCTCTTGTTTGGAGATTTTTGATGACTGCTTCAATTTCCTTAGTGGTTATAGGTCTGTTCAGGTTTTCTATCTTCCTGGTTCAGTTTTGGTAGTTGATACATCTCTAGGAATGCATCCATTTCTTCCGTGTTATCTAATTTGCTGGTATAACTGCTCTTAACATTTTCTTATAATTGTTTGTATTTATTTGGTGTTGGTTGGGATCTCTCCTCTTTCATTCATGATTTTATTTATTTGGGTCATGTCTCTTTTCTTTTTGATAAGTCTGACCAGGGGTTTATCAATCTTGTTAATTCTTTCAAAGAACTGGCTCCTAGTTTCGTTGATCTGTTTTACTGTTCTTTTGGTTTCTAGTCCATTGATTTCTGCTCTGATATTTATTATTTCTCTTCTCCTGCTGTGTTTAGGCTTATCTGCTGTTTTTTCTCTACCTCCCTTAGGTGTATGGTTAGGTTGAGACCTTTCTTGTTTCTTGAGAAAGGCTTGTATTGCTATTTACTTTCCTCTTAGGACTGCCTTTGCTGCATCCCAACGATTTTGAACAGTTGTGTTTTCATTTTCATTGGTTTCCATGAATTTGTTTTAATTCTTTAATTTCCTGATTGACCCATTCATTCTTTAGTAGGATGCTCTTTAGCCTCTATATATTTGAGTTCTTTCCAACTTTCCTCTTGTGATTGAGGTCTAGCTTCAAAGCATTGTGGTCTGAAAATATGCAGGGAATGATCCCAATCTTTTGGTACCGGTTGAGACCTGATTTGTGACCTAGGATGCGATCTATTCTGGAGAATGTTCCATGGGCAGTAGAGAAGAATGTGTATTCTGTTGCTTTGAGATGGAATGTTCTGAATATATCTATGAAGTCCATTTGGTCCAGTGTGTCATTTAAAGTCTTTATTGCCTTGTTGATCTTTTGCTTAGTTGATCCATCCATTTCAGTGAGGGGGGTGTTAAAGTCCCCCACTATTATTGTATTGTTGTTGATGTGTTTCTTTGCTTTTGTTATTAATTGGTTTATATTATTGACTGCTCCCATGTTAGGGCCATAGATATTTACAATTGTTAGATCTTCTTGTTGGATAGACCCTTTAAGTAAGATATAGTGTCCTTCCTCATCTCTTATTACAGTCTTTGGTTTAAAATCTAATTTGTCTGATATAAGGATTGCCACCCCAGCTTTCTTTTGGTGTCCATTAGCATGGTAAATGGTATTCCACCCCCTCACTTTCAATGTGGGGGTGTCTTTGGGGCTAAAATGAGTCTCTTGCAGACAGCATATCGATGGGTCTTGTTTTTTTATTCAATCATATAGCCTATGTCTTTTTATTGGTCATTTAGCCCATTTACATTCAGAGTAACTATTGAAAGATATGAATTTAGTGCCATTGTATTGCCTGTAAGGAGACTGTTACTGTATACTGTCTGTGTTCCTTTCTGGTCTGTTACTTTTAGGCTCTCTCTTTGCTTAGAGGACCCCTTTCAATATTTCTTGTAGGACTGGTTTTGTGTTTGCAAATTCCTTTAGTTTTTGTTTGTCCTGGAAGCTTTTTATCTCTCCTTCTATTTTCAGTGACAGCCTAGCTGGATATAGGATTCTTGGCTGCCTATTTTTCTCGTTTAGTGCTCTGATTATATCATGCCAGTCCTTTCTGGCCTGCCAGGTCTCTGTGGATAGGTCTGTTGCGAATCTAATGTTTCTACCATTGTAGTTTACAGATCTCTTCTCCCGAGGAGCTTTCAGGATTTTCTCTTTGTCTCTGAGACTCGTAAGTTTTACTATTAGATATGGGGGTGTTGACCTACTTTTATTGATTTTGAGAGGGGTTCTCTGTGCCTCCTGGATTTTGATGCCTGTTTCCTTCCCCAAATTAGGGAAATTTTCTGCTATAATTTGCTCCAATATACCTTCTGCCCCTCTCTCCATTTCTTCTTCTTCTGGGATCCCAATTATTCTAACATTGTTTCATCTTATGGTGTCACTTATCTCTTGAATTCTGCCCTCGTGATCCAGGAATTGTTTCTCTCTCTTTTTCTCAGCTTCTTTATTTTCCATCATTTGGTCTTCTATATCACTAATTCTGTCTTCTCTCTCATTTATCCTAGCAGTTAGTGCCCCCATTTTTGATGGCACCTCATTAATAGCCTTTTTGATTTTGACTTGGTTAGATTTTAGTTCTTTTATTTTTCCTGAAAGGGTTTCTCTAATAACTTCCATGTGTTCTTGAAGCCCAGCTAGTATCTTTAAAATCATCATTCTGAACTCTAGGTCCGACATCTTATTAATGTCTGTATCGATTAGTTCCCTGGCTGTCGGTACTGCCTCTTGTTCTTTATTTTTGAGGTGATTTTTTTCCACCTTGTCATTTGTCCAGAGGACAATAGATGAATGAGAGAACAAAATGCTAACAGGGTAACAACGATCCCAGAAAAATATACACTAAACAAATCAGATGAGAGCTGAAAGGGGGGGGGAGAAAAGGGAATGAAAGAGAAAACAAAAAACAAAAAAATATATGATCGAATATGATCAGCCTGGTGAATAGATCAGTGCCACACACTATATTTGGGGTGTATTTTGGTCTTTTAGATAAAGTACCTCCCAAAATATTAAAGAAAAGTTTATATATTTACAAAATAAGGGTAAATATGGTGAAGGGATGGAATATGACTGTAAAGATAGAAATTATCAAAAGATTTTGTAAATGGGATAAGAAACAAAGTTGCTTGAAAAAAGAAAGAGGAGGATTTAAAAAAAAGGGGGGGAAGGAGAGAATATGATCAGGCAGGAGACTAGAAGAAAGCCATACACTAGAGATTTATAGTATATTTTGTTCTGTTAGAAGAAAATGTATCCCAAAATTTTAAAGAGAGGACAACTTATATATACATACCAAAAATAAGGTTAACTACTATGAAGGGATAGAATATGATTCTAAAAATGAAAAATAAAAAAGATTTTTTAAAAAAGGGATTGATGTTGGAGGATAAAGGGAAAAATAAAATTTAAAATAAAAATTTAAAAAAGGGAAAAAGAAAAATTAAAAAAAGAAAAAGAAAAAAATTAAGAAATTAACTTTGAAAAACTAAAGAGTCATTTTAGTTGAAAAACTAAAAAAGCCATGAATTCTATGTGCAGTATTCCCCTAGTGCTGGAGTTCTGCCATTATCATTGATCGGTAAACTTGGTCTTGGCTGGCTGTTCTTGCTGATCTCCTGGGGGAGGGGCCTTATTGCCCTGGTTTTCACATTTCTTTGCTGAAGGCGGAATTGCCCTGCCCTTGCTTGTTCTGGGCTAAGTAATCATCTTGGGTTTGCTCTTGGGAGCTTTTGTTCCCTGCAAGCTTTCTGTAGAGCTTTGGCTGAGGACAGTGAAAATGGAGCCTTCCCAATCTCCACATGGAGGAGCCAAGAACTTGGGTCCCCACTCCTCAGTGAGCCCCCATAGAAAAGCAGTCAATCACTCCCGTCTCCCCAGTCTCTGGCCGCACTCCGTGCTCACCCAGCCTGTGACCAAGCATTTCTATCTCTGGCGCATGACTCAGTGTGGGTCTCCAAACCCAGCAGATCCCTGTGGTATGCTCCTGTGATGCTCCTCCTGGGGGAGGAAGGGGGGGTCTCCCCGGATCTGCTGCATGTTGGGTCCCTGCTGGAGGAGCAGTGGCCTGACTGTGCCATGTTTTATGGCAATCCCGACCTGAGAGCCCACTCCTTGGCTTTGTCTCTACAGCCAGCTTCCCTCCTCCAATACCTGGGAGCTCTGCCACAGTCTGGCACCTCCAGTCTTCCTGTGACCCTGAGGGTCCTGAGACCACACTGTCCCAGCATGGGTTCCACCCCCTGCTTAGCCACTGGAGACTTCTAAAATTCTGATTTTGGGCTCTGCTGCTCTATCACTTGCTGGTAGCAGCTGACAGAGGCTCCCTCCCCCACTGTCTGTCCTCCTGAATCTCACCTCAGATTCACTTCTCCACACGATCTACCCTACAGAAAGTGGTCGCTTTTCTGTTCAGAGAGTTGCTGCTATTCTTTTCTTCGCCCTCCTGTTGAGTTCGTAAGTGTTCAGAATGGTTTGATCCCTATCCAGCTGAATTCCTGGGACCAGATGAAATTTAGGTCTCCTACTCCTCTGCCATCTTGCTCCTCCCCCAAGTTTTATTTATTTTTTCAATAACAGTCTCACAGCCTAAATGTTCTTCCCTGGTCCAACTCTTATTGTTTGTCACTATGCCACTGATAACATGAATATTCTATAGAACAGATTTTTACTGAAAGTCTGAGGTCCTAATGGAAGGATAGTATAGTAGAACACAGAAGTTACGGGTTTATGATATAAAATACATTACTGTTCTTAAAAGTTTTCCTTTCATGTATCTTGACTCTACACAGCTACTCCATGGAACTTTGCCCACCTTATCTTCCTGTTGCCAGATGGTAATCCCCCAATGCTTATAGTTGTTTGTGCATTGATATTTAGTTATCTACCTCTACCTAAAATGAGATCTTAAAAAGAAAAAAAAAAGGAAATAAAAAGAGTAAAATGAGATCTTGACCTGCTTTTGTATTTGGAATGTTCATTAAATCAAGTAAAACAAGAAATTAGGCATTTACTCTGTATCAGTACTCCTGAAAACCTAAGGAAAGTTGCAACGATTATTAAATTTGTACTTTATCAATAATTTGATTTAGGATATGATAGATATAAACTCTAGGGAATGGGATTTCTTTCTAGTATATATGTAGATACACATTTCTTAAATTATAAAATTCAAGAACAGAAGGTCTATGAAAGCATTTAAATAAAAAGTCAGAATTGTTAAAATTTTCTCAGCATTTTTAAAAATGATTTTATTTATTAGAGAGCACAAGAGAGAAAGAGAGCATGAGCAGAGGGGAAGGACAGAGGGAAGCAGGCTCCCTGCCGAGCAGGGATCTCCATGACCACCAGACTCAGGGCAGATCCCAGGACACTGAGATAATGACCTGAGACGAAGCAGATGCCTAACCAACTGAGCCACCCAGATGCCCCTTTCTCAGCATTTTCAAAGGCACATAATTGTTTGCTATTTTAGATTAGAAGAAGTTGTTCACTCTAATTTGCTGTACACTAAGTTAGTATTAAGCATGTAAATTTGGGGGTAATGATTTGGACAGTTGGCTCCATTTTTTATTCAGACTAAATGGATCATAAACATGAAGTGGAATCTCAATCTTCATTGCATTACTCATCCAGTATAGGTTTCAGATGTTCCACAGTGTCATAAAAAATGTAAAACTCTTGGGCACCAGGGTGGCTCAGTTGGTTAAGCGACTGCCTTCGGCTCAGGTCATGATCCTGGAGTCCCGGGATCAAGTCCCACATCAGGCTCCCTGCTCAGCAGGGAGTCTGTTTCTCCCTCTGACCCTCTTCCCTCTCGTGCTCTCTATCTCTCATTCTTTCTCTCTCAAATAAATAAATAAAATCTTTAAAAAAATGTAAAACTCTTAGTATGTTTGTTTTGGCTTATATCTACTGTATACATCAGCCATTCATATAAAAATAGTCTTTTTTTCTTATATCTGATTTCAAGAAATTGAAAATAATGCATATACTTTTTCAGTGGGAGTAGGAATAATAAAAAAAAAATATTTTTTAAAAAATCCATCCCCCAGTAGGTTAAAAACAAACAGCAAATACAATTAAACAAGAAAATCACTTGTATTGTTGAAACTAATACACTGGGGAAAAATAAGATTTATGGTCTTATAAAAGTATTCAAATGCACATTTACTCAGGTTTATGAATAGCAATTGTATTCTATGTATCTCAGCTTTCATCTCAAGTCTTAGAAGAAAACTCAGTAGTATATTAGCTTGGTAGAATGACTTAAACTGTCTCATCTCTTTCTAAATGAAAGCAATGCTTAATACTTCACATGTCTTAGTTTACATTGAATTAACCTTTTCATACAAAACCGTATAAAATAGATATAGTTTAATATTGAGCTGTGCTTAAAATCACTTGCCTGTTTTAGATCTTCAGGGATACTGGTGATAGCCTGTTTTTTGTAGAAAAATTCTAAATCCAATGTAGCCAATCTGTGATGTTTACTTTCCAGTTTGACAAGAATATAATGTTTAAGTTTGGTGATCTAATAGCACAACTTTGTAAGTTCAACTTGTGTATATCCAATACAGTATAGAGATACTGAACTGATACGTGCAAATTTTCAAACATGGATAAAAATATAAACTTCATAAAAATAAGCATAAATATCTCTAAATGTTTTCTTTTATTAATGCATAGAAACCTTTGTGCTATTACTAAAATAAGAGAAACAAGATTGAATATGTTCATCATTAATGATACTCTTCATGTGGCGGTTTTGAATATATGGTACTAAGTTTATCTCTGTTGATACATGATTTCAATGGTTAACACTAAGGAAAAAATTGTCACACAATTAGGTATATCCAAGAAGTAGTGATTATTTATAGCCCCTATGAAACTGATATACATTTTCAATAATTTCTACTAGTTAAAATTATGTTATTGCACTTGTTGAAATTGAACTCGTAAATGTCCATCTTTCTGAACACCAGCTAATATTAAAAAAAAACTTGCAATTTTAAAAATTTTAACATTTTATCTAAAACTGTATATATATTCATTATACAAAAATTAATACACTATTTCAGAATTTCTAAATTTTCACTTGAAAATCTTTAGCCTAATTCCGTTTTGAAAAGCAAGGACTTTCTCACATATCATGAGAGGGAATTGAATGTTTTTGTCTGTGTTGTTTTGTTTTTAAACTTTCTGCAGGGCAGGGAGCTTGTAAGTGATAGCAATTTTTCTGACCTAAGAAAAATCAACAAATTCACAAGTCATCTAAAAATAATTTCAAAATAGTAATCTGTGAACCTTTTAGTTTATAAAAATTTTTATGGTTACTTCCCAATGTGACTATATTTTAAAGTCTCAATTGTAGAAAATAAATACAGAAATGGCATCCTGTAACATAATTTACACTTCTGACTTCAACTTCTTCCCTTCAATAGCTGGCATATTAACATAGTGAATAAACTTCCTGAGCTATGTTTTCCAGCCTAATTCTAGAATCCTTTTTCTTAAAAATTCCAACCTACACTGCTATTCTACTGGTGATGAATGTATATAGATTTCCCATAGGCAAATTATTTCTGTTTGAAGGAAGAAAATTATTTTTCAAAATGTAAATTCCCTAGAAAATTTTCCCTGTCTTACAGAATTGCATGCCTTTATTTTAGGGGCTAGCAAAGATTTTCTGTAAAGGGACAGATAGTGTGTGTGTGTGTGTGTGTGTGTGTGTGTGTGTGTGTGTGTGTGTGTTAGGGTTTGTTAGGCCCAGAGGTACAATTATGTATATATTTACATAACAAGAAAAAAGACTTCATAACTTTTGAGAACTTAAAATATATAATTGAGCATATTTTAAAATACAAGTCTATTAATGAAAATAATGGCATTTTTCTATTAATCAAAATATGTAGTAGCACTTTGTTTAATTGAAAACACCCCTTTAAAATTATCCAGGTACTTAGATGACACAATGGCTTAAGTAAAATTAATGATATAAGCAAAATAGTTCACTGGAAATCAGATAACATATCAGACATAAATATTTCCTTTGAAGAAAAAAGACCATTGTGGTCTTAAATATAAACATTAATACAGGCATATATTTTAAAAATTTATATAATTTGTTCTATAAATACATATAATTGATATACATATATTTTCTGCCCTCCCAAACATTGATGTCCTATAATAAAAGCTTTAATTCTTATGAAAAAAGTAGTAATTTTCAATGGCAAATTCAACAATCCATCCATCTATGGGCCAAATTAAATTCCAAAATTATGTTCTATATTTAAAAAGTATTGTCCCTACAGATACTGAAATTACATCGTCATATATACATTATACTTTTCAGGTATTCAGATAACCCATAATATGAGGAAATAAAATCTATAGTAGCTACTATGATAGGGTTTCTCAACTTCTGCACTTTGGCATTTTGGGCTGGAAAAAGTTTTGTTATGTAGGTCTTTTTAGTGCATTGTGGTAGCATGTTTAGCAGCATTCCTGGTCTTTGTCCACTAGATGCCAGTAGCAACATCCTGCTGTGACAACCAAACTGTCTCTATAGACATTGCCAAAAGTTCTCTGGGGACCAAATCTCTCAGGATGAGAACTATAGTGTTATAATTAGGTAAAATCTACAAATCAGGACTGGTGGATATATACAATGGACTAACAGTTATCTTTTCCATAAATTGAAACTGGGAGTCAGGAAGAAATAGTGACATATTTGAAATTCAGAAAGAACAGTTTTTATCCTAAAATGTTGTATCCTGTCAATATGTCCTTCAAAAATAAAGAGAAATGAAAACTTGTTCAGAAACTTGTTTTAAAACTGACACAATTGATCACTAGCACAAGTGTACTCAAGTAATAAAGGTAATCTTTGGGGGAAACATAGAATTACGGTGCAGAATAAAGGGCAAAAAAGTGGACAAACACTTGGGTAGTTTTTAATGAATATTGATGGATTTTGACTACATAAAACAACAGTGGGGCACCTGGGTGGCTCAATCAGTTAAACATCTGCCTTCAGCTCAAGTCATAATCTCGGGGTCCTGGGATTGAGCCCACATTGGACTCCCTCTCCTTTGCCCCCCACCCTCCCCCGTGTGTGTGTGTGTGTGTGTGTGTGTGTGTGTGTGTGTGTGTGCGCGCGCGCGCGCACGCGCGTGAACACGTGCAGGCTCTCAAAATTCTTAAAAAATAGCGTGTCTACAATAGTCAAAAATACATAAACTCACCTATATCAAATTACACTCAAAGTAATTGTTTTAAATACACACTACATAGGGTGCCTGGGTGGCTCAGTTGGTTAAGCGACTGCCTTCGGCTCAGGTCATGATCCTAGAGTCCCGGGATCGAGTCCCACATCGGGCTTCCTCCTCAGTGGGGAGTCTGCTTCTCCCTTTGAACCTCTTCCCTCTTGTGCTCTCTATCTCTCATTCTCTCTCTCTCTCAAATAAATAAATAAAATCTTAAAAAAATACACACTGCATAAAGGAGACATTAAATAAAGGAGACATTAAATAAAAGCATACAAAGATATTAAAAGGATAGTAAAGTTATCCCACCAAACACAAATAGAGAGCTACTGTAACTGATAATACCAGGCAGAGTTCCTTAAGAAAAGAAACATTTCTAGACCTAGAGAAGGCCATTTTATAGTGACAACAGATATATCTTACAAGATTTTTCAAAACTAAATCTGTGTGCACCAAAAACATAGTTGTAAAACATGAAAAACTGAAAAGCAAGTAAAAAATTAATCACAATGAGAGACTTTAATATACCTCTTAATATCTGATAGAACAGTAAAAAAATAATGCTAAGGATAAAGATCTGTTTCCTGTAGTTTAAAGAAATTTTCTTCCAGCATCCCCATATGTCAACTTGCTAACTACACAAACTACTTCTTCCAGCTGAAAAAGTACCATACACCTCTTCTCCCCTCCCTTAAACAAAACTCAAAGAGAAAATGCAGGTAATAACAAATCTATAAAATATTTTATATCATAGGCATAAAGCAGAGCAAGTCATATTTTCCCCAAATCTATTGAAGTAGATTTGCTTGTCAGATCTCTAGAAAAGTAATTGATCTTTAACTTGAGTACATTGGGGGGGGGGGGAGGGGACTCCAGAGAAAACAAAATGGTTGCGAGAATTAGAAAAGTTGAATTTAAGCGTTACTATGAAAGTATAACTAAAATATTAAATATTACATGTAAACCCTATAAAATCTGCATGTATTAAAATAATTTAGACATCAATTATAAGGACTATAGTCAAATCAAGTAAATAAACATGCAACTTGACTTGATAATCCACAATATGAGAGATATAAAAGTGTTTTGTCTCACTGCCCCATTAAAAATTTACTCACTGGGGAATGCTTTTTTCTATGCCACTGGTAGAGTTTTCTACCATTCCTAATTCTTGAAACACAGTTTTCGTAGAAATTGAAAGTGTCTAATCCAAGACCTTAACTAACTCCTATATTTTTTAAATTTTTTAATTAACATATAATGTCTTTGTTTCAGGGGTACAGGTCTGTGATTCATCAGTCTTACACAATTCACAAAGCTCAGCATAGTACATACTATACTCGATGCCCATCACCCAGCCCCCATCACTCCCACCCCCCTCCACTCCAGCAACCCTCAGTTTGTTTCCTGAGATTAAGAGTCTCTTATGGTATATTTTTATCCTAAAAATTTCCCATCTGTAGTTGGTGTCTTTCAACTATAGATGGCAGCTGCCTAACTCCTAAGGAAGAAGATGTGGAAGAACCTGTTCCTAAACTCCTATTTCACTAAGGAAATGACTTTTCGCCTGACTAGGGTCCAAATAGGGGAAATAAAAACTAAAAGACTAGTTTTGAAAAATTCTGACTTGGTTGGGGATCTAGGATTGTAAGCATGTTTAGTGCTTTGGTGGGTTTCCTGGAGATCCCTGGTGGGTCTTCTCACAATGAAGTTCTCAGGTACCCTTTCTACATGTCGACTACATACGACCTTTCTCACTGTCTCAGTTGCCACGTTCTCCTTTTGGCTTAAAATGGCTTTATTTTTTTTAATTTTTTTTTAAATTTTATTTATTTATTAGAGAGAGAGAGAGAAACAGCATGAGAGGGGAGAAGGTCAGAGGGAGAAGCAGGCTCCCCTCTGAGCCGGGAGCCTGATGTGGGACTTGATCCCAGGACTCTGGGATCATGACCTGAGCTGAAGGCAGTCGCTTAACCAACTGAGCCACCCAGGCGCCCTTAAAATGGCTTTAGATTGACTCTCTCTCCCATGTGACCCACACCTATTCTGTGGAGACTACTCATGTCCTAGGATCTGCCAGTGGTGGACATGTAATTGTTGTCTAATTGTAGGAGCTCTTCTCTTCTCTTTGTTGGTTGTCTTTGTTGTTGTGATAACCTGGGTTATATACATGTACTAAATGTAATGCGTGTATTCAGCCATTCTCACATATTCCGTTTAGTATAACTGAATGATTGGATGGGTGACTAGAGAGGTGGATGGATGGATGAATATTATTTTAAAAGCCTTTCCTATAATTGTATAGAAAATTTGGTCAGAGGCTACCCAAACAAAGTGGAAAGGAGCCAATAACATAGGAGCAAAGGAGAAAATGCAAGGAAATTAGTGGAGAGAAACTGACAAGTAGACTTTGTATCTCCGTTACTTGATCACTATCGGCCTCAGTTTCCTCCTTTGTAAAATGAGTATTATAATAATATCTGCTTTAGAGTAGACTGAATTAATCACTAAGACAGCAAGTTGTGCTCTGTCCATATTCTGTATGTAATTTAACCTAGTTTTATTGTGTGTTTTCCACTCTACCTTTCAGGAATTTGCTTCTAGCTCATTTAACAATAGTTTTGCTCTTGGAAGCAGATATGTTAGAGTTCTTGTCTAGAGATATTTAAGTAGAATGATGTAAAATATTTCCAGATACTGGATTTAATGGCAACTCTGTTAAGCAGTATTGCTGTTTTAAAAGTTTAAAACCTGTTAACTATTTGTGTAAAAACTATCGACAATGCTAAACCAGAGATGCATGTACTGGGTTTTTTTACATGGATTTTTTTGTGCAGGGGAGAAAACGCATAAAGCCATCAAACCTTGTTATTTTACTAATGGCTACTTTGCTCTGTCAGCTCCCTGAAGAGAGCTCTGGGTCACTCAATGGCTCCCTGAGACTTAGCATAGAGTGGGCTTATCTTTGTCATTCAAGCAGTCGAAAATACAGAGGAATTGGCAAGTACAGGGGCACACTGCTTAACTAATTTTACAACCAATCTTTTTTCAATAATCACCTGAATTCCCTTCATTTATGCCGTTCTGAGTACTTAGGAACCCACGGCTTCTTCAGCCTAAACACTATAAACAGACAAAAATGTCTGAAATTTCAGAAAAAAAAATTGCTGCCTTGGATTTGCTTTTATAAACTCCTTTCCCTTACAATATTTGAACTATGTATCACAGGTGATAAAATAGCAAAGAGTTAGATTATATAAAAAATTTTTAAGAAGGTCAATATCTTTAAAAAAAACAATTTACAAATGGGGATGAGAACATAAATGTATATATAGATGTATATGGGCTAGACAAGCAGTTCATGTTAACAGAATTTTGTGCAATTTGATTTTTATACATTATCAAAAAAACTCCCTCAAAACAAGTATAAAAATCCTGAAAAAGCAAGATTCAAATACTGCAAGATCAGAAGATTTCCCTTTCCCTAAATCATAAAATACCTATGAAAACCTGTCTTACAAAGAAATCTTAGATTTTAATCAGAGGCCAAACAGAAAACAGATGTTAAGTTGCTGATTAGTCATAATAAAATGAAAATGTCTACTTACTGTGAAAATTGTGCAATAGAGCAGCAGTTTCACTAAAAATCCTACAGCTTAAAGGTTTAGATATATAACATTAGATTTTTAATTTAGAAAATAAAATATTTACCTCATGAGAATGAAAAATAATCGTTCAGGTTTTTTGGTTAACTGTTTTGTTTTTGACCCTTGAAAGTTTTGTTTTACTTGATTATTCCTGTCTTGTACCCTCAATGTGGGTAGATTTTAACCTACTGCAATGAATTTTCTTATCTTTAGTAAACCCAGCTGAATGTTGGTTGTCTAACACAGCAGGCAAAAAATAATGCAAAGGAGTACCACAAGTCCTTTTATTTACTAGTTTATTTGGGTGTTTTAGAGCACCTATGATGTGCTGGAACTGTATTAAATATTAGGGATACCACAGTAAATAACATGGTCTGGGTACCTGCTCTCACGAAACCTACTGTCTTCTATATAGATATTCTGTCCATCCATCTATCAGGAAAGATTTTTGATATACACACATGGTTTTGATGCTATTGTGTCTTCAAAGAGAACATGCTTATTGTAAACATTAATGATTTCTGGTTGCACTGTATTTCTTTTAAATTCTTTGCTTTTTTTCCCCTATAAGTATTATGATTATGTTTGAACAATATGCTTTTAAGAGATTGTGTAATCCTACATATACATAATAACCGATTTTTGTAAAATTTGATTTATCCAGCATGTCAGAATATTTGCTCCTAGCTGTTATAATTAACAGTCCTGTATCTCAGTGGCTTAACACAGTGTGGGTTTTTTTGTTTTGTTGTTGTTGGTGGTGGTAGTGGTGGTGGTGGTTTTTGTCTACATCACAGTCTAATGTATATTGCTTTTGGGGGCTTTTCTACATGGTGATTTGGGCATCTAAGCTCTCCAGCTTGTGACTCTCCATCCCTCCGAGCTTTGACAGAGTTCTTCACAGGGTCCTCTGCCTTGAGATCACCCCAAATGACAGTCTGTGTGGGGGTTTTAAGGCATATGCAGACTCAGTCACCTAGCTCCAGCTGTACTGTAGGGTCTCTGGGAAATGAGATTTTCTTATGGGGTCAGTTAGTTTCTTCACATCTGAGACTTCCTGTGTTCCTCTTTACAAATCAACCCATGATTTTTTTTTATTAGGTTATGTTAATCACCATATATTACATCATTAGTTTTTGATGTAGTGTTCCATGATTCATTGTTTGTGTAAAACACCCAGTGCTCCATTCAATACATGCCCTCTTCAATACCCATCACCAGGCTAACCCATCCCCTCCCCTCTAGAACCCTCAGTTTGTTTCTCAGAGTCCATAGTCTCTCATGGTTCATCTCCCCCTCTGTTTCCCCCCCCTTCATTCTTCCCTTCCTGCTATCTTCTTCCTTTTCTTTTTTTAACATATAATGTATTATTTGTTTCAAAGGTACAGGTCTGTGATTCAACAGTCTCACACAATTCACAGTGCTCACCATAGCACATACCCTCCCAAAAGTCTATCACCCAGCCACCCCCACCACTCCAGCAACTCTCATTTTGTTTCCTGAGATTAAGAATTCCTCATATCAGTGAGGTCATATGATACATGTCTTTCTCTGATTGACATATTTCGCTCAGCATAATACCCTCCAGTTCCATCCACGTTGTTGCAAACGGCAAAATTTCATTCCTTGTGATGGCTGCATAATATTCCATTGTCTATATATACCGCCTCTTCTTTATCCATTCATCTGTCAATGGACATCTTGGCTCTTTCCACAGTTTGGCTATTGTGGACATTGCGTCTATAAACATCGGGGTGCACATACCCGTTCGGATCCTCACATTTGTATCTTTGGGGTAAATATCCAGTAGTGCAATTGCTGGGTCATAGGGTAGCTCTATTTTCAACTTTTTGAAGAATCTCCATACTGTTTTCCAGAGTGGCTGCACCAGTTTGCATTCCCACCAACAGCGTAGGAGGGTTCCCCTTTCTCCGCATCCCCGCCAACATCTGTCGTTTCCTGACTTGTTAATTTTAGCCATTCTGACTTGTGTGAGGCGGTATCTCATTGAGGTTTTGATTTGGATTTCCCTGATGCTGAGTGATGTTGAGCACTTTTGCATGTGTCTGTTGGCCATTTGGATGTCTTCTTTGGAAAAATGTCTGTTCATGTCTTCTGCCCATTTCTTGATTGGATCATTTGTTCTTTGGGTATTGAGTTTAATAAGTTCTTTATAGATTTTGGATACTAGCCCTTTATCTAATATGTCATTTGCAAATATCTTCTCTCATTCTGTCTGTTGTCTTTTGGTTTTGTTGACTGTTTCTTTTGCTGTGCAAAAGCTTTTTATCTTGATGAAGTCCCAATAGTTCATTTTTGCCCCTCCTTCCTTTGCCTTTGGCGATGTTTCTAGGAAGAAGTTGCTGCGGCTGAGGTCGAAGAGGTTTCTGCCTGTGTTCTCCTTTAGGATTTTGATGGACTCCTGTCTCACATTGAGGTCTTTCAACCATTTTGAGTCTATTTTTGTGTGTGGTATAAGGAAATGGTCCAGTTTCATTCTTCTGCATGATGTTTAAAAACAAAAACAAAACATTTGTTGAGCACTGGATGTTCTATGTAAGGGATGAATCACTAAATGATAAATCACTAAGCAGATTTGCTAAACTCCTGAAACCAATATTACACTATGTTAACTAACTAGAATTTAAATAAAAATTGGAAAAAAGTATACATTAAAATTCTGTGACAAGATTGTTTTGAAATATTTTTAAGATTGTTTCATAGAATGTTTATATTGAAAAAAGTTAGCATTATGGAGCTCTGAAAACCTTAAGATAAATCACATGTTTCTAAGAGTAAGCTCTGGTGTTTGTTTATTGAGGGTAAAAAAAAAAAAACCCTTTACTAAAGCAGTATCTATGGGACCCCAGACTCTTTTTATTTTCCCCCTTAAATTGAATTTATTGTTATGTTAATGACCATACATTACATCATTAGTTTTTGATGTAGTGTTCCAGGATTCATTGTTTGTGCATAACACCCATTGCTCCATGCAGAACATGCCCTCTTTAATACCTGTCACCAGGCTAACTCATCCCCCAACCCCCTCCCCTCTAAATCCCTCGGTTTGTTTTTCAGAGTCCATTGTCTCTCATGGTTCATTTCCCCCTCCAGTTTCCCCCTTTCATTCTTCCTCCCCTGCTATCTTCTTCTTCTTCTTTTTTTTTTTTTCTTAACATATATTGCATTATTTGTTTCAGAGGTACAGATCTGTGATTCAACAGTCTTGCACAATTCACAGTGCTCACCATAGCAGATACCCTTCCCAATGTCTATCACCCAGCCACCCCATTCCTCCCACCCCACCCCCACTCCAGCAACCCTCAGTTTGTTTCCTGAGATTAAGAATTCCTCATATCAGTGAGGTCATATGATACATGTCTTTCTCTGGTTGACTTATTTCACTCAGCATAACACCCTCCAGTTCCATCCACCTCACTGCAAATGGCAAGATCTCATTCCTTTTGATGGCTGCATAGTATTCCATTGTGTATGTGTGTGTGCATGTATATATATATATATATATATATATATATATATGCACACACACCACTTCTTCTTTATCCATTCATCTGTCAATGGACATCTTGGCTCTTTCCACAGTTTGGCTATTGTGGACATTGCTGCTGTAAACATTGGGGTGCATGTACCCCTTCGGATCCCTACATTTGTATCTTTGGTGTAAATACCCAGTAATGAAATTGCTGGATCGTAGGGTAGCTATTTTCAACTTTTTGAGGAACCTCCATACTGTTTTCCAGGGTGGTTGCACCATCTTGCATTCCCACAAACAGTGTCGGAGGGTTGCCCTTTCTCTGCATCCCTGCCAACATCTGTCATTTCCTGACTTGTTAATTTTAGCCATTCTGACTGGTGTGAGGTGGTATCTCATTGAGGTTTTGATTTGGATTTCCCTGATGCTGAGTGATGTTGAGCACTTTTTCATGTGTCTGTTGGCCATTTGGATGTCTTCTTTGGAAAAATGTCTGTTCATGTCTTCTGCCCATTTCTTGATTGGATCATTTGTTCTTTGGGTGCTGAGTTTAATAAGTTCTTTATAGATTTTGGATACTAGTCCTTTATCTGATCTGGGACCCCAGACTCTTAAATGTATACTAAAAGAACAAATTCTGCTTTTAAAATTATATTAACGATAATAGCAATACCTACCATATAACCATTTAATGCATAAAATGTGCAAAGCTCAAACTCAAATGCTTTATTCCCTAAAAATTAGAAAAAATATCTTTTGATAATCATATAGTTTTGTTATTCTAATAGAAATAGATAGAAAAGATTATCTTTATATCTGTCTGTCATCCACCCCCTCCCAAAGAAATTGAAGCTACTGGTGTTTTCTCTAATGTTTAAACAATCAAAATCATCAATAAATCAGGAAAACATTGTAGTCAAATAGTAGAGACCACAATACAAAGTATAGGATAACATTATTTCTAATAATCCAAGCTATTTCATAAAATATAGAAATCTAGCTTTTTCATATTGTGATTGGTTCTATGTGTGAACTATAGTACATTACAGAAGGACCATTTTTCCCTTTTTTGAAGAATTAGAAAGATTTTTAAATGTAATTGATGGGGGTGTTGCACCTGATGAATGTTTGTGTTAACAGCCCTCCTCTTGCACAATATGAAAATGTATCCTAGTGTCATGCATTCAGATTAATATTTTATTTTCTGAACAAGAATGATGAAACTATTTAGAGTTAATGCAGCTGTAAGTGGTGGAAAATGAACAAACTAAACCACTAGGATAATTTACTTTTTAAATATAATCTTTTTGTTAAACCGCCATCCACAGTTATTCTTTTGATGTTTTATATATTATAAGCTTCAATAATTGGAATATATCTTCTATCAAGCTTTTTAAAATGCAAAACATGGAGAAAATCACGTATTAACTCTATAGTCATTTATTGGCTCCTAGGCATTCTTGTTAACCTCTAATTGCCCTGCTTCCAGAAAACTTAAAAGTAAATTTACTTTCTTTGATGACAAGATGTTCCAGGTCCTTCTTGTGTTTTCCTGCCCCTGTCCTGGATTTAACAATTCCTCCAAGAATTCTAAATATATTTTACTGTTAAAATTTTAATTTAGACCATAATCTAGGTGTTGGTGAACATCCCCATTGTAACTGGGTCATTCATTTCTCATAGGCCCTTTAAGTGGACAGATAAAGCCTTTAGTGGAATGATAACATGAATTCCGTATTTCTAAAATAAGAGATACAGGATTTTATTCTTTTTTTATGTTGAACTTTCACTTCTAATGTTGAAACTATTGGTTCACAATAACATAAGAAATTATGTTTTTGTATTCTACGTATAATTTTTGAATACCAGTGTTAAGAATAGTCACAGAAACTATTTTATAATTTAGATTATATTAAATAGTCTAAGGTACATATATTAATGTATATATATTATTATTATATACATACTTTTATGATTGTAGACACTAATTAGTGCAATTTAAAATCATTTGAAAACCGTTGCTGCTAATTCAATAGAAAATTTATTTGCATTAAAAAACTCTAGAGATGCTTGGCTGGCTCAGTCGGTAGAGCATGTGACTCTTGATCTCAAACTCATGTGAGTTTGAGCCCCATGTGAGGGGTAGAGTTTACTTAAAAAAAATCTAATGCTTATTTAATTTTATATTTTAGGTAAATCATTTATAAGTTCTGCAGTAAACTTAAAGTTGCTTTACTGAGGTTCTGTTTCTATCATGTCTTCTGGATTCTTTTTCTCCCCTTTGTGTACAGTAAGACTTTTACCCATTACTCTTCACTTGATACTTAAAATAACTATAGAAATATAAAGAAATACTATTTATTGCTCTATACAGTGTGCTATAATGTAATATAAATACAACCTTTGCAAAAACAGTCTTGAACTAGAAAACTATACCCCTCTAGCATTCATTTGTTTTGGGCATTCAGGATGTAATTTATGCAAAATCACGTAATATGAGTGTTCAAGATGATTCACAAAATCATGCATAATGTGGAAAGGAAAATAGAATTAGCATAATCTTTTAAATCAGAGTTTTAATAGAAAGAAAAAGTGTTAGGAACGTAAAATTCCCATAACCATGAGGTGGCTTCATTACCACCAACCTGATCATCTTTGAGCTTCTTTTGCTGTGTGTTAGTTATCCTGGGGAAGGAGAATATTAGAGAATTTCGGGAGCTAACAAGTGTACTGCTGGGAATAGAAATCAGTGATCCTGATATAGTCTTTTTTATTAATTGTGGAAAAATCAATGTCTTCTGGATATAATGATATGGTTCTTCTATCTCCTCTTAGCTATGAGTAAAGTATAGTCACATTGATTAGAGATCACTCTTTGTCATTAGTTCCAAGTATGCTTGATTGATTGTATTTCATTGATTTTTGATACATATCCAATTTCAGTTTCATTTTCAGGTATAAATAATTACCCTTGGCGTCTTTATTTTAGGCAAATGGGTAGGAACGAGTCTTTTCTAACTGAGGGGAGAAGTCCAGCACTTCTTATCAAGTTTATTATTAGACTATGTGATGGCATTCTTACTTAAGTAAGTATACTTACTTCCCAGTGATTGGAGTGGCAATCATTACATATACGCCCTAGTCTTTATCTCAATCCCACACTCAGGCTGAATTAACAACAACAATGCTTTCTTTTCTCAAGGAATCTGAATTTTCCCTGAAGGGACAATTAATACACATGCAAAGAATGTGGAAGAGAGAATTATGAAATAGATACAAATACGGTCAACACATTAAAATAAAAACAAGATAAATATCTTGGAATTACAAACTAAGCAATAATTAAGAGAATGACATTAAGAGGCAAAGAAAAAAATACAACAAAATTTAAATGAACTATATTTCAAATAAAGTATACTATGAGCAAACATAAGGGGAAATTCGTGGTCAAAATTGCTTTTTTTATCAATTTTTTTAAACTTCTGATCATCTAGCTATTAATGCATTACTTCATTTGATTTGACATATTTCAATTAAAAAGTAATCCTATAGATGTGTTTTAAGATCTTAATCAGTTTTTCTAATAAGGCTTTCGGTTCTCTAATATAGCCTGTTGCTGATTAAGAGCGTTAAATTATACCTTCATGTTGTAGCAGTTTAAACCTGGATTTAGAAAGAGCTAACTAATTCTGACTATAACATCCAAGTTAATTAGAGCTTGTTTAGTAGTTGCAAAATTGTTAGGCAGTGAACCAAACTAGAGAAGACAAGGGTACTTAAAGCTGTGAGAAATGCAACTTGTCTTGACTGATCTTATTACTTATTAAGAACATGTTATCCAAACTAGCACCCAAAGTAATCAAATGCAAGGTTATACACTAATGAAGTACACGCTCTGATTTAAGAAAAGGACAGATAATTTTATGTCCAGAAGTTATGCCTGACAACAGGTCAACAGATTTGCAGTGTTCAAGGAGTGTGTGTGTGTGTGTGTGTGTGTGTGTGTGTGTGTGTGTGTGGTGAGGGTGAGGAGACAGACACTGCGTGACTGAGTCTGACTTATAGTAATGGAGAAAATACCAGGACCATTTTCCCCGTTTTCACCGTGGCAATATTTAGAAGTCATCAGCTAGTTCTCTGGCTACCAGGTTTTTTAATATACAGGTATCACTTCTTGTTTGCAGCATAGCAAATAACTTTATCGTTTTTATATTATATGGAACATGGACATAGCTCCATTTAAACTTTAACATTGTTTATTTCACATAACAGTATTCAAATACATGACAGAAAAATAGGTTTATCATAAAAATGGTCACGTATTGCTCAGTTTTCCAAAGTCCAGTATAATCAAAACAAAATAATTACTTTTAATAAATGAAGGCTAAGACCCCTCAAACTGTTTCACTAGAGACAGACTCACAAACTCACTAGACTCACTGTCATTGAAACACTTAAGCATTCTGTGTGTTTGTTTTCCTTTCAATTAAGCCAATCCTCAAAAGAATGTATTAAATATTTTCAACAGGCTTAACATTTATGCTTGTGATTTACATATTTTAGTAACATTCTTTATGAAACAAAGTTTTTTTTTGATAAATATCCAAAATCAAATCATACATGAATGCAGAATAAAAGGAAAATATTTTTATAAAAGAATCAATCCTGAAAGCCTTAAGACTTCTGTGCCTAGCTGCATAACCTTGGATAATTTCTCCATTTTATGTAGACCTGGTGTTCTTATATGTAAAATGAAAACAGTAGTAGCCCTTGTCTTACAGAATTATTTCAAGGAATAAAAATAATTCATATAAAGCTCTTCGCATTGTGTCTGACATATAGTAAATATGTAAAAGGTAATCAATTTTGCTGCATTACGGAAGAGTAAGATACTTCTTGAGACAAAATGATTACATTCGGGACTCCTGGGTGGCTAAATCAGTTAAGTGCTTACCTTCAGCTCAAGTCATGATCCCAGGGTCCTTGGATCCAGTCCAGCATCAGGCTCCTTGCTCAGCGGGGAGCCTGCTTCTCCCTCTGCCTGCTGCTACGCCCTGCTTGTGTGATCTTTCTCTCTCTCTGGCAAACAAATAAATCTTAAGAAAATGATGATTATATTCAATAAAACTTATTGTAGGATGTGTCGGGTAGGAAGTGGTAGTTAAAATCTTTGTAGAAATTGTTGCATTTTCCTAAATTTCTTTTTCTTAGAGTTTCAAACAGTTGATAGTGGTCACAAAAGAAGTGTAAGGGATTGGATTATGTATTTGATAAATTATAAAACTAATTTCTGGAAGTTAAATTGGGAAAAATTTTTATCAGACACTCTTAATCAGATAGAGCTTAGAGAAAACTCATAGGATCAATTGGGGAAAATGTGCTTCTGGAAAATATAGACAATATAGTTCCTTCTGCTCCTCTTATCTGTTTTCCTCCCTTCTTTCCTCCTGTTTCAAAATTTTGTCAGTGAGGTGCTCTAGTGGTTTCATATTTATTTCACTATACCTCATTAGTATTTCTTTCATCACCCAGGAGATGTTGGTTCAAACCAAGTTAAGCTATCCTCTCAGGAATTCTTGGGAAAATCATCATCTTGCTACATACTAATGAACCAAATTTTTTCCTGAACGTTGTGTGGGAGTACTAGCACTGATTCCTCTTTTGTCATTGTTCTTACCTTTTCTAGATTTGACAGGATTACTCCACATATGTATCACTCCCTAAAAGCTGGAATAAAGGAAAATCCATATATAGAATTTATAGACCTTTACTAGTTTATTTAAAAACCAACAGAATCCTCCTCCTCCCCTCTCCCGCATGCTTACAAAAGATAAAATAAATAACTGGCTGCTTTCTTAGGCCAACATGATACCCAACAGAGGAAAGTCAATCTCCATACATGGCAGCAGAGAGCATCTAAAAATTAGAGATGTGAAAAGAATGGGTAGCACAGGCAAGTTACCAATGTTACTTGTTCAGAATGTGTCTCAAACTCTAAGGAAAAATGCAGGTTTGGGACAACACCTACAAACTCATTATTCTTGCTTATTGAGAGATTGGGTGCTATATATAGAAATATATCTAGGTTTTATACACCTTTATATAGAACTTGAAAAAAACTTGAAAAGAGGACAATTAATATTTCTCTCTATTATGTTTAATTATGCTTAGAAGCCTAGAAAACCTGGAACAATTTCAAAAAAGTCAACTTGCTTCCTAAGTGAATTTTCTCAACTTCTCACAAATCCTACTTACATCAAAAACATCACAGTCAATTTTCAAAAGGAATATAAGAAATCCACAGCAATGTTTAAGGTACTTTAATGTTTCAACAAAATATTTAGGGAGAAGAGAAAATTAAAATTACACCTTTTTTGAAAGTAGCAGTTTTGTTACCATTACCATGTTGTTACTTTTATATTTCTTACAGGGTATTGATTTTATTGATAAAATCCTTGTAGTTCATCACTGAATGTAATTCTATATTAAAAATAAAAGATAAAATCAATATATATGAGTTTCCTCATATATATATTTATTGCTATAAACTTCCAGAACTGCTTTTACTGCATCCCATAAGTTTGATGCAATTTATTTTGATTTTCATTTCTTTTGAGATAATTTTTATTTCCCTTTTTATTTCTTCTTTGACCCATTGGTTCAGAAGGGTATTGTTTTCCAAGTATTTGTAGATTTTTCAGGTTTCTACCTGTTGACTTCTAGTTTTACACCACTGTGGTGAGAAAATATAGTTGATATAATTTCAGTCTTCTTAAATTTGTTAAGATGTGTCTTATCATATGATCTGTCTTGGAGAATGTGCTGTCATTGTGTGGAATGTTCTATATATGTCCGTTAAGTGTATTTGTTTTAAACTATGTTTCAATTACAATATTTTCTTGTTGATAGTGTCTGGATGCTCTATCCATTCCTGACTGTGGGGTATGGAATTCTCCTATTGTACTATTTATTTCTCCCTTTTAGATCTTTTAGTATTTGCTTAATGCATTTCAGTGTTTTGATTTGGGTGCATGCATATTTCAATTGTTATATTTTCTTGATTTTCAATGTCTTTATTATATAATGGCCTTCTTTGTCTTTTGTTACTAGTTTTGGCTTGAAATCTATTTTTTCTGATATAGGTGTGGCTATCCCCACTTTATTGTTTTTCACTTGCCTGGAATATCTTCTTCCATCCTTCACCTTGAGCCTCTGTGTGTCTTTAGAGCTAATATGAGTCTCCTATAGGCAGCATATAATTGGATCTTGTTTTTGCTTGTTTGTTTGCTTTAATCCATTGGTGAACTCAAGCCATTCACATTTAGAGTGATAATTGACATGCAAGGACTTATTACTACAATTTTATCATTTGCCTTCTGGTTGTTTTGTAGCTCCACTGATTCTTACCCCTCTGTTTCTGTCTACCTTTGTAAATTGGTGGTTTTCCATGGTGATATGCTCAGTCTCCCCTTTTTTATGTTTCATGACCCTGCTCTAAATTTTTGCTTTATAGTTACCATGAAGCTTACATTAAACACCTCATAGATGATGGAACTAGAGGGGATTATACTAAGTGAAGTAAGTTAAGCAGAGAAAGACAATTATCATATGGTTTCATTCTTATGTAGAACATAAGCAATAGCATGGAGGACCATAGGGGAAGGGAGAAAAATATGAAGGGGGAGAAATCAGAGAGGGAGATGAATCATGAGAGACTATGGACCCCGGGGAAAAAACTAAGAGTTTCAGAGGGGAGGGGGGAGGGGGGTGGGTGGTAACAAGGTGATGGATATTAAGGAGGGCACATGCTGTGATGAACATTGGGTGTTATATGTAAAACAAATGAATCATTGAACACTACCTCAAAAACTATTGATGTACTATACAGTGGCTAACTGAACATAATAAAAAGTCCATTTTATGCTGATAGTCACTTATCTATCTTTGTCTATAAATTTTCCATCCTTTTTCCTCCTCTCCTTTTATATTTTTGATATCAAAATTTACCTCTTTTTGTGCTAATTCATTAAATTATAGTAGCTATAGTTATTTTTAATGCCCTTTTCCTTTAACCTTTATCCTGTAATTAAGTGGTTAACACACCATTCTAATATGAGTAACAGGTTTTATTAAATTCTATTTTTCTACTAATTCAAAGGGATGCATGTATCCTGATATTTATAGCAGCATTATCTACAATAGCCAAATTATGGAAACAGCCCAAGTGTCCATCTACTGATGAATGGATAAAGAGGTGGTATATACACACACACACACACATTGGAATATTACTTAGCTATTAAAAAAAGAATGAAATCTTTCCATTTGCAAAAACATGGATGGAGCTAGAGAGTATAATCCTAAGAGAAATAAGTCAGAGAAAAGCAAATACCATATAATTTTAATCATATGTGGAACTTAAACAAATGAGCAAAGGGGAAAGGAAACAAGAGGGAGGGAGGCAAGCCAAGAAACAGACTCTTAACTATAGAGAACAAACTGATGGTTCCCAGAGGGGAGGAGGGGTGGGTGGGTGAAATAGGTGATGGGGATTAAGGAGAGCACTTGTGATGAGCACAGGTTGTGGTATGGAATTGTTGAATCACTGTATTCTACACCTGAAATTAATATTACACTGTATGTTAACTCACTAAAATTTAAATAAAAACCTTAAAATTATATTTTTCACCTTTACCACCTTTACAACACAATATGTTGTGTACCTTTACATATTTATATGTCACTAATTAGCATCTTTTTAACTTGAAAATCTTTACTATTTCTTGCAAGGCAGTTATAGTGGCAATGAACTCCCTTAGCTTTGCCTGAAAAGCCCTTATTTCCCCTTTTTTATCTTGAAGGATAACATCACCAGATAAAGTATTCTTGGCTGTCAATTTTTACCTTTCAATGCTTTGGATATCGCATTCCATTCTTTCCTGGCCTGTTCAGTTTCTGCTAGGAAAAACCACACTGGGGGTTCCTTTGTAGCTTACTCTTTTTTCCCCCGACTGCCTTTAAGATTTCCTTTACTGTTGATTCTTGATATTTTCAGTATGTGTCTTGGAGAAGGTCTTCTTGCATTAAGATAACAGAGTGTTCTATTAGCCTCATGGACTTATATGTCCAGTTCCTCCTCCAAGTCTGTCGGCTATTACTTCTTTAAACTCTGCCTCGTCTCCCTCTGGTATACCAATTATTCTTATATTTACCTTTCTGATAAAAATCTGATAGCTCTTGTAGGATTTAATTTAAAAAAATCTTAGTTCTTTTTTTAAATGAATTATTTCTAAATCCTCCATCCTCCAAGTTACTTATTCTTTCTTCCATCTCTTCTGCCTTGGTACCAGTGCTCTCTAATACATTCTTCATCTCATCCATTGAAACCTTCAGCTCTGGAATTTGGTACATTTTTGTAATGTCAATATCTGGTTAAGAACTGATAATTTCATTCCTGAATTCATTGAATTGCCTTCCTGAGTTCTCTTGTAGCTCACTGAATTTATTCATAAGTTATTTTGAACTATTTGTCAGATGGCAATATCCCATGCCTTTGAGTTTGTTGAGGAATTACCATTTTCTCTTTTTGATACCATATGTCCTTGACTTTATAGTGTTTGATGATAGGTGCTTCTGCTTTCACATTTAACCATCCGACCTCTTCCTAGTTAAGGATTTGTTTGCTTTGGTTCTTTCAGTTCAGCAAGCTGGACACTAGAAAGCTTTCTTTTTGTGTTCCAGAAGGTGGTGCTATAGCTCCAGCTATTAGTTTCTTTTACTGGTGCTGGCGGGGCCTTGGCAACTGCACTTGGGAGTAGGCGCAAGAAGCTGGCAACAGAGTGGGGAAGGTGTGGGTTTAGCACTGGCGTTTTGGGTGTGCCCACAGATCATGTAGGGAGATCTTTGATTGGGGGGACTCCCAGAGAGGTCCGTGGGTACACATCCAGTTGAGATATCAATGCAGACCATAGCAAATGTGTTCCTTCAGTGTCCTTTGATATTCTTGTTGGACTCCTTCCCTTTCCTCTCTCCAACCAGTCACAGAGGTCCCTCCTCAGAAATCAGGATATTGCGGAAGAAAAACAGGTTCCTCCAGTTGCAATCCGTTCAGTTAGTCTGTCACTCACCACTTTCACTTTGTACTTCCTCTGCCATGGCCACAAACCCAGTCCATTGTAGTGTCTTTCTTGGGAGGGGGTTCACCTTAGAAAGCTCTTCCCACTCTTCTGCCTCCAAACTTGTTCTATCCCATTCCAGGCTCCCCCACTAGTCAGTCTGGACCTCCACACATTTTCTCTCTCCAATGGGTGTGCAGCCAATTTTGCACTGTCCAGAATCTCCTTCTCCCCCAGTTTGGTAAGTAAGGGTGGAGTAGTTTCACCAGGTCCCGTCTATCCACAGCCCTCTCCAAAGGCCTAAGAACTAAGGGAAGCTTAACAGGAAATAATTGTTTTCAGATCAACAAATCTATGACAAAGTACTAAAACAGAGCAAATAGTCTTTTCAATAAATGACACTGAACAACTGAATATCTACATGCAAAAAATACCTAGACACAGCTGTTATACCCTTTGTCAAAATTAAATTAAAATGCATCACAGATCTACAAGTAAAATGCACAACTATAAAGACTCCTAGGAGATAACAGAAGAGAAAACCTAAATCACGTTGGGTAAGGTGATGACTTTTAGATACACACTAAAGTCATGATCCATGAAAGAAAAAAATTGACAAGCAGGACTTCATTAAAATTGAAAACTTAGGGGCACCTGGGTGGCTCATTCAGTTAAATGTCGGCTCAGGTCATGATCCTAGGGTCCTGGGATCGAGGTCCACGTTGGGCTCCCTGCTCAGCGGGGAGCCTCTTCCCCCTCTCCCTCTGCTGCTCTCCCTGCTTGTGCTCTCTATCTGTGTCAAATAAATAAAATCTTAAAAAAAACACTAAACATATTCTTACCATCTGATCCAGCAACCACTCTCCTTAGTATTTTTTAAGAGTGGCAACCTATGTCCACACAAAAACCTATACATGTATGTTATAGCAGCTTGATTCATATTTGCCAGGGTCTATGTGAAATATATCTTCCATTCAGTTTTGCTGTGAAAATAAAATCTTTATTTTTATTTTTTCCAGCTATATTGAGATATAGTTAACATAAAACACTTGTGTAAGTTTAAGGTATACAGCATAATTTAACTTGCATATATTGTGAAATTATTACCACAATAAGTTTAGTTAGCATTCATCATCTTATACCAAAAAATACATAAAATAGAAAATACAAAAATACTGAGTTTTGTGTGATTAGAACTCAGGATTTACTCTTTACTTTTATCTGTGTGTACACACACACATATATACATATATATGGCATATATATACATATACATGCATATGGCAGTGTTAATTATGGTCATCATCACGTTGTTCATTACATTCCTGGTATTTATTCATCTTATAATTAGAAGTTTGTACCTTTTGGGCACCTTCACCTAATTACCTCAGCCCCCACCCCTGGTAACCAAACATCTGACATCTTTTCTGAAGACTATTTTCTTAAGATCCCAAATATAAATGAGATCATACAGTATTTCCATCTCACTCTGACTTATTTTACTTAGGATAATGTCCTGAAGGTCCATTCATGTTGTCACAAATGGCAGGACTTCCTTCTTTTTTATGACTGAATGATATTATTTATATGTATATATCACACCTTTATCCCTTCATCTGTCAACACAGGTGGTTTCCATATCTTCACTATTGTAAATAATGTTGCTATGAACACGAATGAACCGATATCTCTTTTACATAGTATTTTCAATTTTTTGGATAAATCCCCAAAAGTGAAATTGCTGGTTCATATGGTAGATCTATTTTTTATTGAGCCTCCATACTGTTCGCCATAGTAGCTATTCCAATTTACATTCCCAACAAAAGTGCACAGAGATTCCTTTTCTCTGCCTTTATCAGCATTTGTTGTCTTTCGTCTTTTTGATAACAGACATTCTAATAGGTGTGACATGATCTCTTATACTGTTTTTTTTTTTAAAGATTTATTATTTGACAGAGAGAGACAGAGCACAAGTGGGGGGTGTGGGGAGCGGGAGAAGGAGAAGCAGGCTCCCTGATGAGCAGGAAGTCCGATTTGGGGCTTGATCCCAGGACCCTGAGATCGTGATCTGAACGATCAGCGAGCTGAAGGCAGATGCTTAACCAACTGAGCCACCCAGGTGCCCCTCTTATTGTGGTTTTGATTTGCATTTCCATTATGATTAGCGATGTTGAACACCTTTTCAGGTTCCTACTGGCCATTTGTATATCGTCTTTGGAAAAATGTTTAATTAGATCCTTTGCCCATCTTTTAATTGAATTATTATTTTTGCTCTTGAGCTGTAGGAGTTCTTTATATATTTTGGATTTTAACCCCTTTTCAGATATGTAGTTTGCAAATATTTTCTCACATTCTGTATGTAGCCTTTCATTTTGTTGATTGTTTCTTCTGCTATGCAGAGCCTTTTAGTTTGATGTAGTTCTGCTTGTTTATTTTTTATCTTGTTGCTAGTGCTTTAGTTGTCATACCTAAGAAATCACTGCCATGACTCATGTCAAGGAGTTTTTTCCTATGTTTCCCCCCACCCCTGGGAAGTTTTATGGTTTCTAGGAGTTTTATGATTTAAGGTTTTCTATACTTAAGTCTATAATCCATTTCAAGTTCATTTTTGTAAGTAGTATAACAGTCTAGTTTTACTCTTTTACATGTGAATATCCAATTTCTAGTTTTCTAGAAATATTTCTACTAGTTTTTCTAGTACTATTTATTTAAGGTATGGTCTTTTCTCCATGGGGCATTCTTGGGTCTCTTGTCAAATATGAGTTGATTTGATCATATATGGATGGGTTAATTCTGGGGCTCTCAGTTCTGTTCCATTGGTCTTTGTGTCTGTTTTATGCTAGTACTACACTGTCACTATTACTACTGCTTTATAAAATAAGTTGTAATCAGGAATGTGTTGAATAGAGCACTGAGTGTTATATGCAAACATTGAATCATGGAACACTACATCAAAAACTAATGATGTAATGTATGGTGACTAACATAACATAAAAAAAAATGGGAACTAATGATGTAATGTATGGTGATTAACATAAAATTAAATTAAAAAAATAAAAAAACTAATGATGTAATGTATGGTGATTAACATAGCATAATAAAATTTTTTAAAAAATGGAAAAAAAAGGAATGTGTTGTCTCTTGCTTTGTTCTTTCCTAGGATTCCTTTGTCCAAGGTTTTTTGTGATTCCATATAAATTTTACTAGTGGTTTTTCTACTTTAAAAAAATAATGCCATTGAAATCTTTATAGTTATTGAATCTAGCGATGGCTTTGGATAATATGGATATTTTAACCATACTAATTCTTCCAATCCCAATGAATATGGGATATCTTTCCATTTATTTGTGTTTTTGATTCTTTTCATCAGTGTTGTATAGTTTTTATTGTAGAGATTTTCACCTTCTTGGTTAAATTTATTCCTAAGAATTTTACTGTTTTTGACACTATTGTAAATGGAATTGTTTCCTTTAAATTTCAAGTTAATTTGTTGTTAGTAACAACGGTAGCATCAGTACAGAAATGCTACTGATTTCTGTATGTTAATTTTGTATCTGGCAACTTAAGAAATTTATTAATTAGACATAACAGGGTTTTTTTTTAATTTTTGTTGTTATGTTAATCACCATATATTACATCAAGATATAACAGTTTTTTGATGAAGTCTTTAGGATTTTTTAGATATACAATTCCATGATCTGCAAATAGAATATAATATGAAATAGAGAAAATTTTGGTTTATTATAGTGACAATAAATAAAGGGGAATGTTTCATGAGGTGAAATCTAGGAAACACTTGGTACAAGCTTCCAGGTGTCCCAGTGGATTTTCTGGTAAGAGATGTTCTTATTACTCCCAGCAGTGCTATGAGAACACATGTGAACATTCTCAACCAGGAAAGCTTGCTTGTGCCTTGGTGTCCAGGGTTTTGATTGTGAGTCAGTCATGTAAGCATGCAGTGCCCATGTGACTGACCTCAGCTACTTAGATTCCAGTCTAACCTCACGGAAAGAAAACATTTGTTCACCATAAGTCACATTTTAGGAAAACTTGTCAAATGGTTACAATATGGTCTCAGACATAACAGAAAACTCTTATCAGGCGAAATGTTCCAAGGGCTCAAAGTTTATGTTTTAGAAATTGACCAAGCCATCTTTGGAATGAGCAAGGTTTGAGTAAACAAACCTGAGTGAATCCTTTTCTGCCAAAAACCCTGGCAAATTCTATTTCCATTTTTTCTCATTTTTATGAGAAAATGAGCCACTATTTCTCATTTTTAAAAATGGAAGCATTAACTATATTTTTTACATAAAATTATGTTTCAGTCATGAACTGGTTGATGTAATACAGTTTTCACATTACCCTGACACAGTGAAAATGCCAATGGCCATTAGCTGGTGGTATTAGTATTATTATAGCTATTATTATTATTGCCACTGATTTTTCTGAAATGTGCAGTGGAATCACATAAACTCCTAATGGATACTCCTTTATTCAAAATTATTTGTGGGAAATATAGTAATAATTAACTAGAGTATTTGAGAAAACTGTGCTTATATATCTGAACAACTCTGGTATACACATTGCTGTGAATGTCCTCAATTCATAGTGAATTTAAATCCAAAATATTTAGATACACACCTAGTGGATACATTTAGACATTAAGATATCTACAGCGTTTAACAAAAATCCTAAAATATGTTTGCTTCTAAAAATAAGTCAATTTTGTATAGTAAATTTGAAATTGTAATAACGGGGCATCTTTAACATGAAGTGTCATGTTTAAAGAAATATTAAATCACACAGAAAAGCCTGATTTTATGGAGAAAAAAAAAAACAAATTACTTGCAGCATTTTTTGTGCTAGTTAGCTTCTTAATGCACTCAAGTCTAGAAACATTTGGCAATACATACACATGTTAATGAATATGAGGTCATCTCATTTGATAATTCAAATATTTCCTAGAATATATCAAGATTCACTTTTTTTTTTTTTAAGATTTTGTCAGGAACAGAGCTTCTGCTGTGTACAAGCAGGGGGAGGGGCAGAGGGAGAAACAGGCTCCCTGCTGACCTGGGAGCCATCCCAGAACCCTGAGATCATGACCTGAGCGAGCAGAAGGCAGATGCTTAACTGACTGAGCCAACCAGGCATCCCAAGATTCACTTTTTAAGATTCACTTTAGTGTAACAAAATCAACGGATGAGAGCTCACAAGGTGCTCTCTTTTTCTTTTCTCTAATATGAAAAATAATCTGTGATAGGAATTGTGTTCTAAGAGCCTACCTGGTTTGTAAGGCAATTGAGCTATGATTTCTCCATTGGTGAGGTGACATTTCACATTAATTCAAACACGTTGTCTGAATCTGATTTTAGGATGTTGGCAAGTTATATCAAACATATTTTAATTCATTTGCTACTTTAAGCTGAATTTTACATGTTATCAGAATTTCTGTGCTAAGAAAATTTTAAAACTGCTCACAATCAGATTATTCAAAAGCTTTATTGTAAGCATTTAAGAATATATTTACATCAGATGCAGAGTCTAGCACCATATGATTCCCTAAAAATCTTAGTCTTCATTAAAAAAAAAGTAAGGTTTTTTAATGTTATCTAAGTCAAACTTATAACATTATCTATATTTCAGAGTATCAAAAAGTATCAACCCAAAATGTCATATGCTTGGCTATCTTTTTGAGATACAGGTAACACATAATTGAATTAAAAAATGAGGCAATTGTGCAATTATACAAATTCATTCACATTCACATTACACAGCAGTACCTTCCCCAATGTTCTTTTCACACCGAGTTCTATTTCAGCGTCATTATAACTGACATATAGTGTTAAACAAGGCAATACTCGCTTTCAGGAACACATTATACATTACTAATCCATTATTTACTACCTCAGAGAAGGTAAAATGACTCTTCTAAAGGCATACAGAGTTTATCAAAACTTTAACTGCTGAGGTTGCTCAAAGAAGTCAAGCAGAACATAAGTTTAATGCTATTATAAATTATAACTTGCCTTTCTAAATTGGAAGAATCTTGATTACTTTGAGATCATGATTTTAAAATTAAGCTAAATGTTCCCCTTTAAAATTTAATGAATCAATTTAGGGAACAATGGGCAGTAGTAAAGAAATGTAAGAATCTGTACATCTAGCTCTGAAGTATTCTCACTCTTAAGATTTTCTTTTTTTTTGACTTTTTAGTCAAACCAATGATCTAAAAAAATACATTTTTCATATACAATATATAACATATATAGGCTGTGATTTTAATATTCATCATTAAAATATTTTCCAAGTAATTAAAGAAGGGTAACAATTTCCTTTTTCCTTTTTCTTTGCTGAAATAATATCTGCTCTCACAAGGGGAAAAAATATTCCAGTAACTCAGGCCTTGCTGAGAAACAAAAAAAATTGAGTATAGTTGATACACAATGTTACATTAGTTTCAGGTATACAACTTTGTGATTTGACAAGTTTATACATTAAGTTATCTTTACCACAAATACCATCTGTCCTGTTACATCATTATTACAATATCCTTGACTGTATTCCTTATGCTGTGCCTTTCTCATGACTTATTCATTCAGTAACTAGAAGCCTATTATCTCCCACTCCCCTTCACACCTTGCCCAACCCCCGACTCCTCTACTGTCTGGCAACCATCAGTTCCGTGTATTTTTATGTCTGATTCTGCTTTTGTTTTTTGTTTGCTTTTTTTTTAAGTTTTTTTTTTTTTTTAAGATTCTGCTTATGAATGGAATTATATGGTATCTGTTGTTCTGACTTGTTTTACTTAGCATAATACCTTCTAGGTCCATCCATGTTGTCCAAAATGGCACAATCTCATAATATTCCATTGTGTGTATGTGTGTATGTATATAATATGTATATATAATATTTGTCTTATCCAACATAGGTTGCTTCCGTATCTTCGCTATTATAAATAATGCTGCAATAGATATAAGAATGTATATATCTTTTCAAATTAGTGTTTTTGTTTTCATTGGTTAAATACTCAATAGTGGAATTATTGGAGCATATGGTATTTCTATTTTTAATATTTTTTTGAGTAACCTCTATGCTGTTTTCCACAGTGGTTGTACCAAATTACATTCCCACCAACAGTGCACAGGATTCCTTTTCCTCCACATCTGCACCAAAACTTGTTATCTCTTGTCATTTTGATTTTAGGCATTCTAAATGGTGTAAGGTCATAGCTCATTGTGGTTTTGATTTGCATTTCTCTGATGATGAGAGATGTTGAGCATTTTCTCATGTGTGTGTTGGCCATCTGTATGTCTTCTTTGGAGAAATGTTCATTCAGGTCCTCTGCCTAATTTTTAATTGGATTTTTTTAGTTTTTTTTGGTGTTGAGTTGCAGAAGTTATTTATATATTTTGGATATTAACCCCTTATTGGGTATATCATTTGCAAATACTTTCTCCCATTCAATAGGTTGCCTTTTTGTTTTGCTATACAAAAGCTTTATATTTTGATGTAATCCCAATAGTTTATTTTTGCCTTTGTTCCCTTGTCTCAGGAAACATACCTAGAAAAATGTTGCTACAGCTGAGATCAGAGTAATTACTGCCTCTGCTCTCTCTTAGAATTTTTACAGTTTCAGGTCTCACACTTAGGTCTTTAATCCATTTTGAGTTTATTTTTGTGTATGGTGTTAGTAAGAGGTCCAGTTTCATTCTTTACGTGTAGCTGGTCCTATTTTTTCAGCACCATTTATTGAATGACTGTCTTTTCTCTATTGTATATTCTTGCCTCAGTTGTCATAGAGTAATTAAACATATTCTCTTGGGTTTATTTTTGGGACCTCTATTCTGTTTCTTAAAGATGACACACACAAATAGATATTTCTTGCTTATGGATTGGAAGAATTAATATTGTTAAAATGTCTATATTGCCCAAAGCAATGCATAGATTCAATGCAACCCCTATCAAAATACTGAGAGCATTTTTCACAAAACTAGAACAAATAATACTGAAATTTATATGGAACCACAGAAGATCAGAATAGCCAAAGAAATCCTGAGAAATAAGAACAAAGCTTGAGGTACCATAATATAAGATTTCAGGATATGCTACAAATCTGTAGTAATCAAAGCAGTATGATACTGGCACAAAAATAGACACATAGATCAGTGGAACAGAATAAATACCCCAGAAATAAACAGAATAAAAACTAAAGAACAAAATGGGCCAGAGTAGCCTAAATAGCATTTAGGAATAGGATATATTAAAGTATACACCATCAGATAAGTGACTTTATCAATGTTACTAATAAATCTAAGTTTAAGATATCATACATAAGTAAGATCATATAGTATTTATCTTTCATTGTCTGACTTATTTCACTTAGTATAATGCCCTTGAGGTCCATCCATGTTGTCACAAGTGGTAGGACTTCCTTCTTTTAATATGGCAGAATGATGAATGTTCCTTAGGAAGAGCTACATCAAGCCCTATGAATAAATCAAGATTCTCAAATTATAGCTTTCTTAAATCACCTGCATTTTATGATTTGTAGGCATACTAAACACTACATTTAGTGGGTTTTTGGAAAGTATGATTATGATTCAGCTTTCATCACCATATAAGCTCACTCAAAGTATGGTGTTGGCTTACGTTCAAAACCTACCAAGCTTTCTACCCTTTTGCAGAAGCTGTTAATGTAATTATGATTTATAACCATGGTGACACAATATAAGAATTTGATATTTCAAGAGTTCGTGCTGATACTGGGTACTATTTCCAAGTGAAGGAGTTAAAAAGATGAAGTGAACCAGGAAGAAAGAACAAGTTTAAAGAAGTAATAAGGATAGAGGATTAAGTCACAATCTTGAAATATGTGAATGCCTTCCCCCTTTCTTTCTAATTAACCCGTTTCTTCATTTGAAAATAAAAACAGAAGACATCTTCAAGGCTGCTCAAGTATGAGTTCTAAGTGTCCAGTAAAAAAAAAAACAACAAGGGCGCCTGGGTGGCTCAGTTGGTTAAGCGACAGCCTTCGGCTCAGGTCATGATCCCAGAGTCCTGGGATCGAGTCCCACATCAGGCTCCCTGCTCAGCAGGGAGCCTGCTTCTCCCTCTGACCCTCCCCCCTCTCATGTACTCTCTCTCTCTCTCATTCTCGCTCTCTCGAATAAATAAATAAATCTTTAAAAAAAAAAAAAAGAACCCCCCTCCAAAAAAAAACCACACAAGTGTTCTAAACCAACAAGCCAACACTTTCAGACACTTATATTCCACATTCCATTACATTTTAAAACTTAAAATCCATAAAAGGAATGTTTAATTTTAAACAGGTTTTTAAGATAATAGTTGAAGCCTTGATAATATTTATTACTAGATAAGATAGTTTTAGTGTATATTGTGAAGTTATCTAAGGTCATTTGCAATTCATTAGAAATTGTTTTCATATATATGGATAATGCTATATTATGTGCCTTAAATGTGTTACTATGAATTTGTATAAAAGAAGCAAGATTCATTACATTCATAGTACTGTTGATTCTTTATATCTTGGAGAGTCCATATTTGGGGAATATAGTAGAATAGAAAAGTAAAGAGTACTGGTATACCAGTGGCATTATTGTACTAGTCAACATATTAATACTAAAGGTGTCTTCTCAATCATAACTGGATAATTCAAGCTTTTCTATATAATCTTCAAGAAGTCAAAATACTGAAGGGTCATTGTGGTTTATATTTGTTACTGTATGTTGGTGAATTGACCACATCCTGACAGGAAGTGTATTAAGCAGGGACACAGATTATCTGATTTATTTAATCCTGGGTGTTTTTCAATTTTCTCACCTTTGAAAAAGGAGCAATGTACGCAGGCTCAGCATTTTCAATAAGACATGTAGTGACATTACCTCATGCCATGGGTGTGTTTCTTCATTGATATTTCATAAAGATAACATGTTGTGTGCCCAAGGTCCCTCCCAGGATGGGCAAAATCAAAGGTATATTACGTATTTTTTTTTTTCAAAATAAGTCAGAGAAGGACAAATAGCATATGATTTCACTCATATTTGGAATTTAAGAAACAAAACAGGAACATAGGGGAGGGGCAATAAAAGAAAGGGAAGCAAACCATAAGAGACTCTTAACTAGAGAACAAACTGGGAGTTGATGGAGGGAAGGTGGACGGGTGATGGGTTAAATGGGTGATGAGTATTAAGGAGGGCATTGTGATGAGCACGGGTGTTATATGTAAGTAATGAATCACTAAATTCTACTCCCGAAAACAATATTACACTATAAGTTAACTATAAATAAAAGTTTGAAAAGGTATATATTGTCTATATGTCACAGACACATTCCCTTTGCCTTATAATGTCTATGCTTCTGAAAAATGACATGGGATCATGGTATCAGCAGGTTAGGAGGGAGTTTCCTCAACTTTTCATTTACCATCTGTCCTCATGGTCTGTGTAAAAAAACAAAAACAAAAACAAAACAAAAAACCAATTTTTAAAATTACCATATAGGATTCTTTGTTTCACAATTAAAATGATAGTCTGTGGTGACTGTCAAGTGCACACAAATCCTGGTTTCATCATATATCATGTGGTATATTATTTTCCCTCTGAAACTTCATACATTAACAGTGGAAAATAATGATATTTTCTTGATAGAGTTGTGAGAATAATGTGTTACTGTGTATAAAACAGTGAAAAAATGGAGCATAAATATGTAAATTATAATTCTAAGTTATAATTATAATTTATAATGTATGTTTATAATACATTTAAAATAAAAATATTACCATTGTTAGTAGTAATTGTGTCATTGTCCACTAGACTTCCAAGTTTATTCTACATCTTTTATGTAGCACGCCTTGCTGTTTCTCACATGACAAAAATGTGTTTATCATTTCTATCATTGTCTTATTGTTATAGATTCTTGCAGGGTTGCTAGTTTAATTTTCATCAAGTTTCATTTGTTTATACCTAGGAGAATTTTGAAAAGCATTAAACTCTTTTATACAAAGACTTAAATGAGTCATTAAATAACATTGTTATTGTTGCAATTTCCTAGGCAAAATAACAGTGATTTTTTCTATAAAATTTTATTGAACTTCAATAAAGAATTCTTTAGACAAACACTAATATTTGGGAAATCATGAGTTAGATATTTAGAATTAGGTTTATTTTATTTCATATGTTCTGATTCAGAGATAAATAGAAATACCCACATGTCAAATTGTCATCACTACTTTTGAATATGTGATTTAAAAGTGGTATATGAAGTAACCTATTTGAAAAAGTTAAATTTATACACAGGGTATTATAATTTCTCAGCATCTGTATCCTGTTTTATAAAGGATATTGTTTTCACAGATCTCTTATTTATAATTTCTTTTGACATGTTAATCATAATCATAAATAAAAAAAAATCTTAAAAAAAAAAAGAATGAGGAAGACTTAAAAAAAAAGATTTTATTTATTTATGAGGGAGAGAGCTATAGAGAGAGCATGAGTTTGGGGGGAGTGGGGCGCCCGATGTGGGACGATCCCAGGACCCTGGGACCATGACCTGAGCTGAAGGCAGACACTTAACCAACTGAGCCACCCAAGTGCCCCTGTTGTGATTTTAATTATAAAATTTACTCTTTTTTTCTTCTTCTTCAACACACTGACTATTGTATATAAAAGTTTAGGCAGAAATATCCGGGAAACTATTATACAAGAGTCCATATAACTTGGACATCTCATCAACTTTCGGACCATTTTACAATACTTAAAATTATTTTTTTTATTTGAGGAAGTCATATATTCTCAGAGCTGGAAAGAAACTTAGATGGCCCTATAACTGAATTTTCCAAATTATATATGTGAAGAATCTCAAGTGGAGAAAACAAATATTTTGTCCCACTCTGTCTTTCTAATGTACTTAGTGGTGAAATTAGATTTAGAATCCACACCATCGAGCTCAAAGTCTAGAATATTTACATTGCATTTTGATCTTCAAACAATAAGACTTTAATTTTTAATAATGAAGGTATTAATACACACTCATAATAAATTTGGAATGTAATTGGCAGTGTATTTCTTACACTACATTAAATACCTAATATATTTAGAAATACTATAGCTCATTTACTTGATATACTTATTTCTTAATGATACAGATTTTATCAAAGTCCAAAAATGAATAAATGTAAGTACACCAAGCTCAGTTTGACACTGCAATGTTAAAGTATTTAAAATTAAAAAAATTTTTTTTCTATTATCCTTTCTTTGTAAGTATTACCTCACCCATAGACATTCACAATGGCCCACTGTGTTATAAAGTTAAAATGTCTAATACAGGTACTTATTTCTTATCTCATCCTTTTTATATACATGTTTGTATATGCTTTATAATGTAGCAGGTGAATACATTTCCATATTATATAAATCCAGTTATTTACTTATTCATACATCCAGTAATTATTTATGAATGTGCAAACACTCTTCTGTGCCCTTAGAATCTATTAGTGAAAAAAACCAAACGATCTCTGTGTTCAACATTCTGGAAAGGCAGAGAGTAAAAATAGTGTAATAAATAATACAGTATAAATATAAAATCATTTGTTATCTAACAAACTATAAGGTTATAAATGTTATGGAAAAATTAGCATAAATAGCACAAGTGAGCTGAGAGAGTAAAATCCAAGGTAGTTGGGTTGGCATCATTAAGAAAGTGGTATTTGAGTAAAAAGGTCAACGAGGTGAAGCTGGAGAAAAGGTTATATGGAGAAAGAACATTCCAGGTGGAGGAAACAGAACAAAGATTATATGGCAGGATAATGCCTGCTGTGTTCTAGAATCAGCAGAATCAGTGTCGCTATGGTAGAGGGACTCTGGAAGAGAGGAAGGAGATAAGGTTAGAGAGGGTTTAAAGGTAGATCCATATTGCATAGACTGAGATATCATAGTTGAGGTGATTTGTGAACCTTGAAAATAATTCATATATGTGTTAGGAGAGATAGGTATACAGAATGGTTTCAAGTTTTGCAACTGAGCAACTGGGAGGGTAAAGTTATCATTGCTTATGAAGGGGAAGACGACAGATTGAGTTTGAGGTCAGGATGTTGTAACATAAGAAGTTCAGCTTTAGACATTTTAATTTTGAGATGTTAATTTTACCTCCAAGTTTCTACGCAAAACATGTTTTGTGGTATAAGATTTCAGAAGTTGGGAGATAGGCCAGGGCTTGGAGATATAATTTTGGGGAAATCAACACATAGATAATATTTAAATCTTAGAAGCAGGATGAAATCCCCAGAGGACGGGGAAAAAAAAAACAGAAGAATGAGTACTAAACCCTGGAATTTTCCAATCATAACAGGTTGGGAAGAAACTGAAAAGGTGAGACAGAACAGTGTGGTGTGCTAGAAGTAAAATGGGGAAAGTGTATAAAATGAGTGGGTTGATTTATGTGGCATATAATGGTCTTTGATGAACTTGACAGGAACAATTTTGGTGAAACCATATGGATAAAGATGGATTAGACAAGAGAAGGTAAAAAGAAGCATTGTAGACATCAGATAGAGCCAGTTCTTTCAAGAATTTTTAATCGAGCAGGGGCAGAGAGAAAAGGGGTGGCATCTAGAAGACAAATGAAATCAGGTGTTATTAAAATGGTAGAACAAACATGTCTTTATATGCTAATGGGGGGGCGCCTGGGTGGCTCAGTTGTTAAGCATCTCTGCCTTTGGCTCAGGTCATGATCCCAGGGTCCCGGGATAGAGCCCCGCATCTGGCTCCCTGCTCAGCGGGAAGCCTGCTTCTCCCTCTCCCACTCCCCCTGCTTGTGTTCCCTCTCTCGCTGTGTCTCTCTCTGTCAAATAAATAAATAAAATCTTTAAAAAAAATTAAAAAGTATATGCAAATGGGAATGATTCAGTTAAGAGGAAAATAAATGATGTAGAAAAGTAACGGAAGATTTGTGAGACTGATGACCTCCAGTAAAAGAAAAAGAACGAATATATATATATATATATATATGGATTTATGTAAAATATATATATTTATTTTGGCCATATGGATTTATGTCAATAGCTTTTTAACTGGTGTTTCAGATTCTACCCTATTCTTCACACTCATAAAAAGAATTATTCTTATAAAATGCAAGTCATTCCACATCTCTGTTCCAAATTTCCCAGTGGTTTCCTGTTTCCTTCAGGACAAATATATATATTATATCTATATTTGAAAGGACCTGACTGAGATAGGAAAATGAACAGTTAACATATTGTAGCAGATCTGGAAGCAGAAAATAAAGGTATGGATACTAGTAGGTGCGTCATCGAGTGCTGAGAATACGTGGAGTTCCCTAATTACTACATTTTTTTCAGTGAAGTATGAGCAAAGTTATAAATTAAGAAGGTGCACAGAGGAAGAGTAGAAGTTTGAAGAAAGAGAAGGTGTGAAATAGTTGTCAAGAAGGGGAGAGTAAAAAAGCAAAGGAACTAATTGCTCAATATCAGTACAAAATTAAATGTGGTAAGTTTAAAGTATAACTTGTGTGCTTGATCATCTTTCTTTGGGCTTGTTTCCTCAAAAGTTTTCAATGGTGCCACATATTTGGCAATAGTCAATCTAAATCATCTGGCATTTGCTTTCTCTTATGTTAAGCGCCTATCATAGCATCTGTCACTTTAATTTTTAACATTTAGTAAAGATCTTTCTTCCTTTCCTTAGAGAAGAAAATCTCTAATAATTTCCTATCAATGATATTTAAGACACAATTATAGGCTAATAGAAAGCTCACCCAAATACTACATCTTAACTGATTGACACATTTTGACCAATGCCTAGTAGCAGTAATTTTATATTTCATAAATTGAAATTATTTTTAGGTTTGAAAAGAAAGGTTAAAATATATCAATCAAATTGTAGTAGTAACTTATGTATTGCTTATAATATTACTTTGAAATAGCGTAAATCTATGTTGGTGTTTAACTTTTGTTATTTTAATTATTACTGGGGAAATTTCCATCATCCAAGCTATCAAAAGTATTAGGATCATTTCTGCCATGACTTTGACCTTCCTTCACACAGACCCACCTCAATCTATACATATATATTTTCTTTGCTAAGTAAATACCATTAATTTCATCACAGAAAAATATTTAAGTATAAAAATTCCAATTCTTGAGATCTTCCTAGTGCTAACAAAAGCTATATTTGAAGAATATTGTCACTTACTTTGTATTAAACAATATATCTGATAGTCTTTGTTTTAGTCACTATAGTAATTAGAGAAAATGAGGCTGTTCAATTATTAATAATTTTTAGAAGCAACAGTATTTTAGGGGGTGGAGCAGGATGGCAGAGGAGTAGGAGACCTGGATTTCATCTGATCTCAGGAATTCAGCTGGATAGGGATCAAACCATTCTGAACACCTACGAATGCAACAGGAGATCGAAGAAAAGAATATCAACAACTCTGAAGAGAAAAGCGACCACTTTCTGGAAGGTAGGACGTGCGGAGAAGTGAATCTGAGGCGATATTCGGGAGGATAGATGACGGGGGAGGGGGCCTCCCTTGGCCACTTCTGGCAAGTGATAGAGCCATGGAGCACAAAATCAGAACTTTTAGAAGTTGGCTCCACTGAGGGACGTCGCTCCAGTGGCTAAGCTGGGGGTGGAACCCTCGTGGGACAGTGTGGTCTCAGGACCCTTGGTGTTACAGAAAGACCGGGGGTGCCTGAGTGCAGCAGAGCTCCCAGGTATCGGAGTGGGGAAGCCGGCTGCAGAGACAGAGCCGAGGAGTGGGCTCTCAGCTCGGGGTTGCCATAAACTGTGATCGGCAACAGTCAGGCCACTGCTCCTCCAGCAGGGACACAACAAGTGGCAGATCCGGGGAGACTCCTCTTCCTCCCCTGGGAGGAGCGGCGCAAGAGCACACTGTGGGGATCTGCTGGGTTTGGAGACTCCCCACTGAGTGGGTGCCAGAGATAGAAAGGCTTGGTCACAGGCTGGGTGAGCACAGAGTGAGGCCGGAGACCAGGGAGACAGGAATGATTGATTGCTTTTCTCTGGGGGCACACTGAGGAGCGGGGCCCTGAGTTCTCAGCTCCTCTGGGGCATATTGGGAGGCCACCATTTTCACTCTCATCCTCCAAGGCTGTACCGAAAGTTTGCAGGGAAAAAAAGGTCCCAAGAGCAAACCCCGAGATGATAACTTAGACTGGACGGACAAGGGAGGGGCAATTCCACCTTGGAAAGACATTTGGTAACCACGGCAACAGGCCCCTCCCCCAGAAGATCAGCAAGAACAGCCAGCAAGCCAAGACCAAGTTTACCGATCAATGAGAATGGCAGAACTCCAGCGCTAGGGGAATACAGCACATAGAATTCATGCCTTTTTTCCCATATTTCTTTAGTCTTTGAAGGTTAATTTTTTTAACTGTCTTTTTTTTTTTTTTTTGAAATTTTCTTTTTCCCTTTTTCAACCAACATCTTTAAATCCCCTTTTTAAAAAAACATTTTTATTTTTCATTTTTAGAGTCATATTCTCTCCTTTCATAGTAGTTACCCTTATTTTTAGCATATATATATAAGTTGTTCTCTCTTTAAAATTTTGAGACACAGTTTCTTCTAACAGATCAAAATATACCCTAAATCTCTAGTGTATGGCTTTTTTCTAGACTCCTGCCTGATCACATTTTCTCCTCCTTTTTTTTCTTTCTTTCTTTCTCTTTCTTTCTTTTTCTTTCTTTCTTTCTTTCTTTCTTTCTTTCTTTCTTTCTTTCTTTCTTTCTTTCTTTCTTTCTTTCTTTCTTTCTTTCTTTCTTTCTTTCTTTCTTTCTTTCTTTCTTTCTTTCTTTCTTTCTTTCTTTCTTTCTTTCTTTCTTTCTTTCTTTTAAATCCTCTTCCTTCTTTTTTCAGAAAACTTCTTATCAATTCGTTTTATAAAACTTTTTATAATTTTCATCTTTACAGTCATATTCCATCCCTTCATTGTATCAACCCTTATTTTGTACATATATAAGTCTTTCTTTCTTTAAAATATTGGGAGGCACTTTCTTCTAACAGACACCAAAATACACACAAAATCTAGCATGTGGCACTGATCTATGCACCAGCCTGAACATATTTGATCATATTTAATTTTTTGTTTTCTTCTGTTTTTATTTGTTTTTATCTTTTTTTTCTCTTTCTTTTTTCTTTCTTTCCATTTCTTTTCCCCTGGATTCAGGTCTTTTCTGATTTGTTTAGAGTACATTTTTCTTAGGACGTTGTTACCCTGTTAACATTTTGTTCTCTCATTCATCTATTCTCCTCTGGACAAAATGACAAGATGGAAAAAATCACCTCAACAAAAAGAACAAAAGATAGTACCATCTGCCAGAGACCTACTCAATACTGACATTAGTACGATGTCAGACCTAGAGTTCAGAATCATGACTTTAAAGATACTAGTTGGGCTTGAGAAAACCATGGAAGTTATTAGAGAAATGCTTTCAGGAGAAATAAAAGAACTAAAATCTAACCAAGTTGAAATCAAAAAGGCTATTAATCAGGTGCAGTCAAAAATGGGGGCACTAACTGCTAGGATAAATGAGGCAGAAGAGAGAATCAGTGATATAGAAGACCAAATGATGGAAAATAAAGAGGCTGAAAAAAGAGATAAACAACTACAGGATCACGAGGGAAGAATTCGAGAGATAAGTGATACCAAAAGATGAAACAATATTAGAATAATTGGGATCCCAGAAGAAGAAGAAAGATAGAGAGGGGCAAGGTATATTGGAGCAAATTATAACAGAGAACTTCCCTAATGTGGGGAAGGAAACAGGCATCAAAATCCAGGAGACACAGAGAACCCCTCTCAAATCAATAAAAATAGGACAACACCCCGACATCTACTAGTAAAACTTACGAGTCTCAGAGACAAAGAGAAAATCCTGAAAGCAGCTCAGGAGAAGAGATATGTAACCTATAATGGCAGAAATATTAGATTGGCACCAGACCTATCCACAGAGACCTGGCAGGCCAGAAAGGACAGGCATGAAATATTCAGAGCACTATATGAGAAAAATATGCAGCCAAAAATACTATATCCAGCTAGGCTGTCATTGAAAATAGAAGGAGAGATAAAAACTTCCAGGACAAAGAAAAACTAAAGGAATTTGCAAACACAAAACCAGCCCTCCAAGAAATATTGAAAGGGGTCCTCTAAGCAAAGAGAAAGCCTAAAAGCAACATAGACCAGAAAGGAACAGAGACAATATACAGTAACAGTCACCTTACAGGCAATAAAATGGCACTAAATTCCTACTTTTCAATAGTTACCCTGAATGTAAATGGGCTAAATGCCCCAATCAAAAGACACAGGCTATCAGATTGGATTAAAAAACAAGACCCATTGATATGCTGTCTGCAAGAGACTCATTTTAGACCAAAGACACGCCCAGATTGAAAGTGAGGGGGTGGAAAACCATTTACCATGCTAATGGACACCAGAAGAAAGCTGGGGTGGCAATCCTTATATCAGACAAACTGGATTTTAAAACAGAGACTGTAATAAAAGATGAGGAAGGACACTATATCCTACTTAATGGGTCTATCCAACAAGAAGATCTAACAATTGTAAATATCTATGCCCCTAACATGGGAGCTGCCAATTATATAAGGGAATTAATAAAAAAGCAAAGAAACACATTGACAGCAATACAATAATAGTGGGTAATTTTAACACCCCCCTAACTGAAATGGACAGATCATCTAAGCAAAGGATCAACAAGGAAATAAAGACTTTAAATGACACACTGGACCAAATGGACTTCACAGACATATTCAGAACATTCCATCCCAAAGCAATGGAATACACATTGTTCTCTAGTGCCCATGGAACATTCTCCAGAAGATGACATCCTTGGTCTCAAATCAGGTCTCAACCAGTACCAAAAGATTGGGATTATTCCATGCATATTTTCAGACCACAATGCTTTGAAATTAGAACTCAATCACAAGAGAAAGTTGGAAAGAACTCAAATACATGGAGGCTTAAGAGCATCCTATTAGAGAATGAATGTGTCAACCAGGAAAATAAATAGCAATACAAGCCTTTCTCAAGAAACAAGAAAGGTCTCAAATACAAAACCTAACCCTACACCTAAAGGAGCTAGAGAAAAAATAGCAAATAAAGCCTACACCCAGCAGGAGAAGAGAAATAATAAAGATCAGAGCAGAAATCAATGAAATAAAACCAAAAGAACAGTAGAACTGATCAACGAAACTAGGAGCTTGTTCTTTGAATTAATAAGATTGATAAACCCTAAACAGACTTATCAAAAAGAAAAGAGAAATGACGCAAATCAACAAAATCATGAATGAAAGAGGAGAGATCACAACCAACACCAAAGAAATAGAAACAATTATAAGAACATATTATGAGCAACTATATGCCAGCAAATTAGATAACCTGGAAGAAATGGAAGCATTCCTAGAGATGTATCAACTACCAAAACTGAACCAGGAAGAAATAGAAAACTTGAACAGACCTATAACCACTAAGGAAATTGAAGCAATCATCAAGAACCTCCCAACAAACAAAAGCCCAGGGCCAGATGGCTTCCCAGGGGAATTCTACCAAACATTTAAAGAAGAATTAATACCTATTCTCCTGAAACTGTTCCAGAAATAGAAATGGAAGGAAACTTCCAAACTCCTTTTATGAGGCCACCATTACCTTGATCCCCAAACCAGACAAAGACCCCATCAAAAAGGAGAATTACAGACCAATATCCTTGATGAACATGGATACAAAAATTCTCACCAAAATACTAGCCAATAGGATCCAACAGTACATTAAGAGGATTATTCACCATGATCAAGTGGGATTTATCCCTGGGCTGCAAGGTTGTTTCAACATCCACAAATCAATCAACGTGATACAATACATTAACAAAAGAAAGAACAAGAATCATATGATCCTCTCACTAGATGCAGAAAAAGCATTTGACAAAGTACAGCAAACTTTCTTGATCAAAACTCTTCAGAGTATAGGGATAGAGGGTACATACCTCAATATCTTAAAAGCCATCTATGAAAAACGTATGGCAAATACCATTCTCAATGGGGAAAAACTGACAGCTTTTCCCCGAAGGTCAGGAGCACAGCAGGGATGTCCACTGTCACCACTGCTATTCAACATAGTATTAGAAGTCCTAGCCACAGCAATCAAACAGCAAAAAGAAATCAAAGGCATCCAAATTGGCAAAGAAGAAGTCAAACTCTCACTGTTTGCAGATGATATGATACTTTATGTGGAAAACCCAAAGACTCCACCCCAAAACTGCTAGAACTCATACAGGAATTCAGTAAAGTGACACGATATAAAATCAATGCACAGAAATCAGTGGCATTCCTATACACAAACTACAAGACAGAAGAGAGAGAAATTAAGGAGTCGATCCCATTTACAATTGCACCCAAAACCATGAGATACCTAAGAATAAATCTAACCAAAGAGGCAAAGGATCTGTACTCAGAAAACTATAAAATACTCAGGAAAGAAATTGAGGAGGACCCAAAGAAATGGAAAAAACTTTCCATGCTCATGGATTAGAGGGACAAATACCGTGAAGTTGTCAATGCTTCCTAGAGTAATCTACACATTTAATGCAATCCCCATCAAAACACCATCCACTTTTTTCAAAGAAATGGAACAAATAATCCTAAAATTTGTATGGAACCAGAAAAGACCCCGAATAGCCAAATGTTGAAAAAGAAAAGCAAAGCCGGCAACATCACAATTCCTGACTTCCAGCGGTATTTCAAAGCTGTCATCATCAAGACAGTGTGGTACTGGCACAAAAACAGACACATAGATCAATGTAACAGAATAGAGAGCCCAGAAATGGACCCTCATCTCTATGGTCAACTCATCTTTGACAAAGCAGGAAAGAATATCCAATGGAAAAAAGACAGTCTCTTCAACAAATGGTGTTTGGAAAATTGGACAGCCACATGCAGAAAAATGAAACTGCACCAGTTCCTTACACCACACACAAAAATAGACTCCAAATGGTTGAAAGACCTAAATGTTAGACAGGAGTCCATCAAAATCCTAAAGGAGAACACAGGCAGAAACCTCTTCAACCTCAGTGACAGCAATTTATTCCTAGAAACATCGCCAAAGTCAAGGGAAGCAAGGGCAAAAATGAACTACTGGGATTTCATCAAGGTAAAAAGCTTTTGCACAGCAAAAGAAACAGTCAACAAAACCAAAAGACAACCACCAAAATTCGAGAAGATATTTGCAAATAACATATCAGATGAGGGGCTAGTAACCCAAATCTCTAAAGAACTTATCAAACTCAACACCCAAAGAACAAATAATCCCATCAAGAAATGGCCAGAAGACCTGAACAGACATTTTTCCAAAGAAGACATCCAACGGCCAACAGACACATGAAAAAGTGCTCAATATTGCTCGGCATCAGGGAAATCCAAATCAAAACCTCAATGAGATACCACCTCATACTAGTCAGAATGGCTAAAATTAACAAGTCAGGAAACGACGGATGTTGGTGGGGATGCAGAGAAAGGGGAACCCTCCTACACTGTTGGTGGGAATGAAAGCTGGTGCAACCATTCTGGAAAACAGTATTGAGGCTCCTCAAAAAGTTGAAAATAGAGCTACTGTATGATCCAGCAATTGCACTACTGGGTATTTACCACAAAGATACAAATGTAGGGTTCCGAATGGGTACATGCACCCCGATGTTTATAGATGCAATGTCCACAATAGCCAAACTGTGGAGAGAGCCAAGATTGTCATCGACAGATGAATTGATAATGAAGAGTTGGTGAATATATATATATATATATATACACACACACACACACATACAATGGACTATTATGCAGCCATCCAAAGGAATGAGATCTTGCCATTTGCAACGACGTGGATAGATCTGGAAGGTGTTATGCTGAGTGAAATAAGTCAATCAGAGAAAGACATGTATCATATGACCTCACTGGTATGAGGAATTCTTAATCTCAGGAAACAAACTGAGGGTTGCTGGAGTGGTGGGGGGTGGGAGGGATGGGGTGGCTGGGTGATAGGCATTGGGGAAGGAATGTGCTATGGTGAGCGCTGTGAATTGTGCAAGACTGTTGAATCACAGATCTGTACCTCTGAAACAAATAATGCAGTATAAGTTAAGAAAAAAAAAAGAAGAAGAAGATAGCAGGAGGGGAAGAATGAAGTGGGGAAAATCGGAGTTGGAGATGAACCATGAGAGACGATGGATTCTGAAAAACAAACTGAGGGTTCTAGAGGGGAGGGGGGCGGGTGGATGGGTTAGCCTGGTGATGGGTATTAAAGAGGGCACATTCTGCGTGGAGCACTGTGTGTTATACACATACAATGAATCATGGAACACTACATCAAAAACTAATGATGTAATGTATGGTTATTAACATAACAATAAAAAATTTAAGGAAAAAAGCAATGGTATTTTATATTTTAAAAGACTAATATCAATTACTATTAGGCAAAAAAATTTCTATACCTTTCTGATAATGAATTTTCATCCATAAATGTATATTTAGTCAGTAAAATAAAACATTCTTCTTACAAGATAATCTGTCTTATAAAATGAATTTAATAAGATACCCAAAGTTGTTAAATAATTAATAAGACTAATTTCTGAACTTATTTTTAAGTGTTATTAGTAAATATTGACATATAAAGTATTAAGTATAAATTCTGTTTCATGCTCATAGATCCTGTTTATTATAATACTTATATAGAATACTTGGAATTTATAATATGAATATATAATAGATTTATATATTTAATCACCTAATAAATCTGCATTACTAATACAGTACCTAGGAAGTTGACATTCCTATTCCTACTAGTCAACTTTCAATTTGCTTGGACTTTTCAATTTTTAAATGCTCCTTGCCTGAATATTGTCTAAGAACATATTTCTTATTATTTGCAGCTTAAGTAAATGTAACAAATTTTACTGTGAATTTTTCTAGAAAAAGAAATGACATAACATTTTTAATATCTTTAGAATCAATTTTGCAGTTATTAACTCCTTTAAAAATCATATTAGTTTAACACACTTTCATGATAAAAGCACTCAACAAACCAGGAATAGAAGGAATGTACCACAACATAATAGTCTATAGAAGAAAAACCTACAGCTGATACTATACTCATTGGTGAGACTGAAAGCTCTTCCCTTAAGATCAGGTACAAGACAAGGATGTCCACTTTCAACATTTCTATTCAAGATAATATTGGAAGTTTTTGCAAGAACAATTAAGCAAGAAAAAGAAAAGTCAGCTGAATTAGAAAAGAAGAAATAATTTTATCTCTGTTTGCCGATGACATGATCTTATATGTAGAAAATCTTAAAGATTCTAAAAACAAACAACAAAAAACTGCTAGAACTAATAAATGAATTCAGCAAAGTTAAAGCATACAAAACACACCATCCTTCCATTTTATATACTAGTGAACATTCCAAACAGGAAATTAAGCAATTTTATTTACAACAACACCAAAAAGAGTAAATGCTTAGGAATAAACTTAACCAAAGAGATGGAAAGACTTGTACATTGAAACCTACATAATATAGCTGGAAGAAGATGACACAAATAAATGTAAAGACACCCTGTTTTATGCGTTAAAGACAATAGTGTCAAGATATCAATATTATGCAAAGGAATCTGCAGAAGCAATGCAATTCCTATCAAAATCCTGTTTAGAGATTAAACTACTCCACAATTTTACTTCCTCAGAATCCATTTTGTTTGCTAAGTGGCTAATTGAACTGACACTAGCCCATCTCCCAGGTGATGCCCTAGATAATAGCCCAGAGAGTCACAAGAAAGTTTAAGTCCCTGATATGACTCCCTCAACACTTCTGGTGATGATCTCTTCTACCTCCCATCTCCTTTCTCCCTATGTGCCCCTTAAAATAAGACACCACCCCCACTAAATTTACCAACCTGCAATTATTTTTGGTTTGAATTGACCAATCCAGCTTTAGTCCAGGAAACCCTAGAAACACATCCCCTGTGAATGCTGATAAAATCATTTTCCCCAGGTCCTGCCCCTGTACTCAGCCTTTACTTCCTCATATGACCCCCCCCCAAGACATGCTGTGTACCTCTTCCAGGACCTATTAGTAATAAACTTCTCCATTTTACTTTTTTCTGTGGTCTTTGTTGAACTGTGTTGATATCTGACACTCCACTGGGGCTCTACTTAACAATGTTAATTTAACAAAGTCATTATAAATCCTAATGATGTTTCTTTGTAGAAATAGAAATCCATTCTAAAATTCATATGGAATCTTAAGGGATATTAAATTGCCCAAACAGTCTTGACAAAGAATTAAGTTGGAAGTCTTAACTCTTCCTGACTCCAAAACTTATACTATTTTGATTTCTGTATTTTGTAGTATTACTGACATAAGCACAGACCTATACACCACTAGAATAGAAGAGAGAGCTGAGAAATAAACCCTCACATATATGGGAGAATGATTTTTTTTACTAGGGTTTCAAGCCCATTGATTGATGAAAGGATGTTTTAAACAAATGATTGTAAGAAAACTGGATGTCCACATCAAAGAAATGAACTTGGACTCTTAAAACAGATTTAAAAAAATTAACTGAAATTCATTGAAGACAAATGCAAGAACTAAAATTATAAAACTCTTAGAAGAAAACAGGAAAACCTTCATAGCATTTGGTTTGGCAATGATTTCTTGGAAGTGACAGCTAAAGTATGGGCAAAAAAAAAAAACAAACCAAAAATAGGGTGCCTGTGTGGCTCAGTCGTTAAGCGTCTGCCTTTGGCTCAGGTCATGATCCCAGCGTCCTGGGATAGAGTCCACATTGGGCTCCCTGCTTGGCGGGAAGCCTGCTTCTCCCTTTCTCACTCTCCCTGCTTGTGTTCCCTCTCCCACTGTCTCTCTCTGTTAAAAAATAAATAAAAAATCTTTAAAAACCCAAAAATAAATAAATTGTACCACATTAAAATTAAAAACCTTTGTGAATCAAAGGATGCAACCAATAGAATGAAAGGGTAGCCCACAGAATAGAAGGAAATATTTGCAAATCATATATATGATAAAGGATTACTATCAAAAACATATGAAGAACTATAACTCATTAACAATCCAATTAAAAATTGAGCAAGGTACTTTATTGTTGGTTTGAATTGACCAATCTAGTCTTAGCCTGAGAACCTGAGAAACACTCCCCCAGGAACACCAATAAATTTGATATATAGATAAAATATTTTGTGCTTTGTTTTTTATATTATTTAAATACAAACCTTTGTGTTTAATAATAGGATACAACCAAAGTTGTATAGTTAAAATTGGAGTCCTCAATGGAAATAATAGAATTAGCATGCATCACTAAACTAAGACTCAGCCCTGACACTGAATATAATTACAAAAGTTAAGAGTTATCACCTCATATAATGCCTCTATTGTAATTTTTAAAAATTTGATTCCATTAAAAATAATAGCAATAATAACTAACATTTATTGAGGTTTGTACTCTGTCTGGCCCTGTATGCATTTATTTAAACTTTTATTTAAACTTATTAAACTTCACAACAGCCACAGGAGGAAGGTATTATTACTATCCTCAATTGAGGACAAGAAAATTGAATCATATATATATGTATATATATATAACTCGTCCTAGGAATGAGTGGAGCTGAAATTTGAATTCAGTCAATGTGCTTCCTGAGTTGTAATTACTGTCTTACTTTTACCTGGGTATATCCTCTGATATGTCCTCTTCTAGTAACCTGTGAGAGTTTGTTCAGTAAGAGGTTTTATTAAACATTTTATAGATAATATATGATTTGCAAATATCATTATTATATAGCTATTTTTGTACTAGTGATAAAAAGCAATGTTTGTGAATAGCAACTGTTCACCAGTATTAACTTGCATTCAGAAATTATCTGATACTGAGTCTTTTGGCTTTGACTTAGAGAAGGTCCAGGTACAGCTCTCCTTGGTCCTCCAGAATCTGGGTTCATCCAACACTTTCTGCCTCCACTATGCCGCCTAAATTCCACCCCAAAGAGATCAGAGTCCTATACCTGAGGTGCATGGGGTTGGGAGGTCAGTGCACATCTGCCCTGGCCCTGAGGATTAGCCCCTGGGCCTGTCTCCGAAAAAGGTTGGTGATGACATTACCAAGGCAACCAATGATAGGAAGGGTCTGAGGATTACAGTGAAATTGACCATTCAGAACAGACAGGCCCAGATTTAAGTGGTACCTTCTGCTTCTGGCCCAATTATCAAGGCCCTCGAGGAATTGCCAAGAGACAAAAAGAAGCAGAGAAAAATTAAGCACAATGGAAATATTACTTTTGATGAAATTGTCATATTGCCCGACATGTAGCACCAATTAAAGAGATCCTGGGGACTGCCTAGTCTGAGGGCTGCGATGTTGATGGTCGCCACCCTCATAGATGACATCAAGAGTGGTGCAGCAGAATGCCCAGCTAGCTGAGAACTACAAACAAAAATATTTCAACAAAGGATCATTTAACAACAACAAAATTTTGATATTATACCACATTTAAAAAATAATTCTCTAACGATTTAAATGTTTTATAAAGAACTAATTATCAACATATGTTACAATCCTGGAATCACAATTATCTAATGGAATTTTATTTGTAAATGCCAACTTAATGAGCTTATTAGTTTTATTATTTTAATACAGAAGTTGAATTTTTATGATGAATGTAGGATTCTTTAATCCCAGACATAATTGGGTTACTCCGGTATATTCTACAGATTGTCAAAGATCATAAAATAATAGCTCTAAGAGCAACACTTCAGATATTCCCTTGCCTATTATTTTAAAAGTAACTAAGTTATGCTTAAAGTAACTAGTATATCAAACATTTTCTCTTAGAAATAATGTATATGCTTGGAAACCTGGGTGGCTCAGTCAGTTGAGTGTCTGACTCTTGGTTTCTGTTAAGATCATAATCTCAGGGTCATGGATTAAGCCCCGTGTCAGGCTTGTTTGAAATTCTTCCCCCCACTCCTCTGCTCCTCCCCCTGCCCTGGCTTGCACTCTCTCTTTCTCTAAAATAAATATATAAAATCTTTAAGAAATAATGTATATGGGGCACCTGGGTGGCTCAGTCAATTAAGCCTCTGCCTTCAGCTCAGGTCATGATCAGGGTCCTGGGATTGAGCCCCTGCATCAGACTCCCCACTCAGCGGGGAGTTTGCTTTTCCCTCTGCCCCTCTCCTGCTCATGCTCTCTCTCTCAAATAAATAAATAAAATCTTTAAAAAAAAGAAATAGTGTATGTAACAATTTATTCCTTAATTTGGAAAAATAATTCATATTTATATTTTTCTAGTTTATAAATATTCTTCTCTAGTAGTCTGGAATTCTAATCCAAAACAGTACAAGAAAAAATTATAATCTATAGAATCTTTTATTCATCATGACAGATTGGATAAAATACATGGGATACAACATTTATAAAAATTGAAATTCCATTTTGTCTCTGATCTTCTTGACAATTAGACAAACATTGTTGGTAGTATAACTTGTACTACCCATAAGAGCACATTGCTTTATATAACAGACTTTGCATTTATATTTTTACCATGTGTCTCCCATCATAGTACAAAAAGAGATAAAATGATTAATGATATAAGCCATCAGACTTCCAACAGAGACAAACAGATGTCTAGGAGTATCACAAACACATAAAGGTAACTAAGCAAAGAATTTTGAGGAAATCAACTTTCAGGTATTCAGTTTTCATGTACATTGCATTCTGCTACAACACATGTTCCTAAAACAACTTAGTGATTGGAAAACTGGAAAATTATGTACAATAAAATGGACATATGTTGAAAAAAATGGACGTGTTGGAGTATGAACTATTTTCTTTTTTTTTTTAAGATTTTGTCAGAGAGAGAGAGGGACTCCCAGACGCTGGACTCCCAGGACCCTAGGATCATGACCAGAGCCAAAAGCAGACACTTAACCAACTGAGCCACCCAGCTGTCTCAATATGAACTATTTTCTGCAGTAAAGACAGCCAGAATATCATAAATAGGATTATAATATTCAGCAAAAAAGGAATAAGCATGGCTACTGCCCATGGAGGATTGTTACTGGCTTTACTTTTTTATTGTTGCTTTAATGATAAAAGAAGTGCTTGCAAATTGTTCTTTCATAAAGATGTAAATCCTGCGCCTTATACAGTTCCAGGTTCCTGGCATATCGTACTTCCCCTAATGCTTAGAGGTCCAGTTACAGCTGTATTATCTCGGGGTCAGCAAGCCAGTATTTTCACTTTAATTTTCATTTCTGGGGGTGTAATTTTATTATCCCTATAGGAAGTCTAGAGCCATAATGAGCTACCTGCCTTTGGAAATGAGGTTACTTCTCAATGTCCCAAGGTATCCGTTTGTTGTTCTTGTTGTTGTATGTGTATATTCCTGTTACGGAATTATACTAGTTCCAAGCGCACTTGTTCAACCTTATTACTTTAATAAGTCCTGAGTATTTTAAGATTTTGCAAAATGTGAGGTTTACATGGAATGTGTATATTTTGTCATAGCAAAAATCCCTGTGTATATTGTCCCCCAGACTGGTCTGCACCCGAGTGACAAGGTGGTACAAAAACTTTGATGCTGCCCTTTTCCCATGTACATTTACCCAATCCTCGATCTCATCACTTAAGGGAAAGGCTTACCTCCCATCCATCTTTCATTCAATTTTGTTTTCCACTGACATTAAAACATTTGAAACAGACTTGCAGTCATTCTGAAATATTGATATCAAGGACAGTACCAAACAAATACTACTCTATAAATGACATGGCAGAAGGCATTGCTGAGCAGGTTGTGGCAATGACAGAATGTATGTTTTATAGATGGTTAAACCCACAGGTCCTTCTTCTTATAAGGCCAATTTGTAATTTTTGCTCTAAGAGCCAACAAATGGATCTCACTGATGAAATCTCACTGGTAAAATTATCATTTAAACACTTAGCTAGAAATGGTAGTGAAGAAATCTTCACTTTTGAGTAATGTATTCCATTTTGTCTTAGTGTCCAGGTAGGCATCAGAAAACACAACAACAATAGGAAGAACAACAAAAAACTTAAGGTGAGAATTAACTAGTAAAAGGGAATTGACTATGCAACGAGGTAAAGGAAACTCTAAGGAATAAAAAGACAAATATAGGGGACAACCACAACCACTACCTCTAGGGCTGATGGAGAGTAAAAAAGAAAAGATCAAACTAGATGAAACCTCACCACACCTAAGATTCTGAGCCCGAGAGTGAGGGGCTGAGGTCACTGGACGACAAGGAAGTTTTGTAATGGGGTGCAGGCAGACATCTCTGAGAGGTGGGCAGCACTGACCCCCTGTGTGCTGTTGACAAGGCACCTGCCTGCGGGGTTGCCAGCGACCTTGCTGCAAAACTGCCCACTTGGTTGCGGTCAAGTGTATCTGTATTGAGAAAGGATGGTCTGAGAAAACCTGAGGGGAGGTGAGTAGAAGACTATGCTGAAAATTACTCTAAAACACTGGCAGAAAAGTTCTAGGCTGAATGAGAAAATAAATTATCCTGGTACAGCAGAGTACTGACTATAGAAAAGGGCTAGGAAGCACCCCACGATTTATGTGAAATCTACTCAGTAGAGATTTTTTTTTTCCGTTCATGATATGAAAGGATTTTGCTTAGCTTAATATTTTAGCTACATTATAATGCATTTTGACCTTTTAATCTCTGAAAAGCCAGTGCAGACACAACTTTATAAAACATAATTTTTAGTATCATGAATATATTATAAGGAATAGCGATGTTCCTTCTATGGCAATGTTTCTTAAACTGCATTTATATATATCTTTGTATTTGCATGTGTTTGTTTACATACACTCACATTTTTTAGGGTTCTGAAATGACCCTAAGAAAAATATATTAACCAAACTTTTCACTAATTATGTTCATAACTATCTATGAAAGATAACCTTTGCTGCTGTCTTTAGAAAATATCTAAATGTATGGTAAATATACGCTACCTGACAGGATATTAGGTAAAGTAATTATATGAAAAATTTTAGGTCTTCCTTAGTCTTTGTCAAAAGTGCAATTGGCAAATTGGAAACTTTACGTGTATTTTTTCTCTGCTGTATTAAATACTTTTAGTTTGAAAATTATGCTGAAGTGAAAACTTCTTCAATAAAGTTTACCTGTGCAGAATATCAGTCTAAGACTAAGTAAGGTACTTGGGCTAAATTCCTAAAACTTTAAACTACTTCTTTTGTAATTATATATTTTTCAAGTTTTCATTGTCATTTAAGGACTCCCATCTTTTCTGATGTTAGGAGCATCACTACTGTTCTATTATCTATAATTTTTCCTAGTGTTATGATGCAGCCTGAATTTTCAAAGAATATCCTCAAACTGAGGGTATTATTCACCACAGAATGCATATACGTTACTTTGTGATCTGCATTTCTACCTGGTCAAAGCTTATCATGTTATCTCTAAAAAGTGATGGGAAAGGAAAGGCCCTGGAGTCAAACCATTTCTGTTATGAACCTGTTCTTCTACTTAGTAACTGTGTGAATTAAGGAATTGATATAATCTATTTGTGTCTGATTTTCATCATTTATAAATCGGTGAACCATTTTTGATAGTGTGAGAATTAAGTGACATAATGATTATAAAACCTGGACTCAATAAATGTTAGCTATTATTATTAACTATGCCAAAAAACATTCTTCACACCATTACATTATGTGAATATGAAACATATATCTCAATTTATTAATTTAGCTAATATTTATTGAATATCTATTATTCTAGGTACTATTCATTGGACCATTCTATATCTCTTTCACAGTCAAGTGGATCACTGTTCAGATGCTCTGTTGTGTGGAATTTCATGCTTATGGACTGGGCATTTCATAAGCCCATAGATACATTGTGGTTGAGTCTGTGTGGATTAAAAATGCAAATCTAGATTCAGAATAGGTATCTGTCCTTGTGGGAATAAAATACTGACTCTTCCATGATGGAAAATGCCCAAAGTATTCAATTTGTTGCCAAGTGGATATTTTGTCTATCTAAGCAGTAGTGTCCTATCACTTTCTCAGCATTGATCTCTGCTGCAGATGGGTTGGGCATTCAAAAGTATCTGTGGCTAGACTGAACCTGGTAAGTGGAAATCTATGCTTTGGGGACCACATATAACCTTTATTTTGGCTTTGACCACTGTTAATATGCACATGTGCTAGTTCTGTCACTGAATAATGGTAAAGACCAAGAAGATTTAGACAGGCAAAATATGAATAGAAGGATGTGACAGTGATAGGTAAAAATAAGAAGCAGGAGTGTGCCGAATGATCCTTTAGATAGCAATGCTTATCTGCCAACTGTGAAATTAGTGAGGTGGTAAAAGACAACTGGATAGGATATGTCTTATACTGAAGTGTTACTTGAAGAAAATTTTGGCCAGGATAAAAGGGAGCCCCTTTGTGGTATGCTGAAAAAGCACCCTTCTCCCCAAATAGTAGGCCCTAGTTCCTGGAATCTATGGATGTTACATTATATGGTAAAAGATACGGTAAAATTCAGGATCTTGAGCTGTGGACATTATCTTGAAAAATGCAATCAGATGTGTTCTCATAAGAGTAGCAGAAGGAGATTTCCCACAGAAAAGAAGACACAGAGGAGGAGAAGGCTATGTGACCACAAACACTGAGTTTGGAGGGATGCAGCCACTAGTGTCAAGAGGCCAGCAGTCACCAGAAGCTGGAAGAAGCAAAGAATGACTCCTCCCTAGAGCATCCAGAGAAAACACTCCTCTGCGGACTCCTTCATTATAGTCCAGTGCTACTGATTTCAGAATTCTGGCATCTAGAACTGATTGAGAAGGAATTTCAGTTGTTTAAAGCCACATTTCTGGCCATCATTACAGCCTAAGCAACACATACAGTTCTCAAACCAGAGTTGTACAATAGAGGAGGTCCACACAATACAGGAATGGATCTGCACTAGTATGCTACCGTGCTCAGTCGTTGCCTGGAAGCATCCCGGGGGAAGTGTGCAGCAATGGATCGAGAAAGGCTGCAGAGGCAGATGGGCTGTCAGTCAGCGGCTGTCAATCAACTGCCCTCCCCAGAATAAGAAAAGAGAAAGGTGTATTTCTATCACAACCAAAAAAAGGTACACTTTTTTTTTTATTGAAGTATAGTGACATACAACATGATGTTTAAGGTATACAGCAAAGTGATTTGACATTTATACACATTACAAAATGACCACAACAATAAGTCTAGTTACCGTTTGTCATCATACATAATTATTATTATAATATCATTGACTATACTCCCTATGCTGTACTTTATATCCCCGTGGCTTATTTATTTTACAACTGAAATTTTGTACCTCTTAATTCCCTTCACCTATAGTATCTAGCTACCCACCTTTTACACCCTCTAGCAACCATCAGTTTTGTTCTCTGTATATATAAGTCTGTTTCTGATTTGATTTGTTTTGTTTTTTTAGATTCCACATATGGGTGAAATCATATGCCATTTTTATTTGTGTCTGGCGTATTTCACTTTACTTTTACACACTCTAGGTCCATGTATGTTGTGACAAAGGGAGGAATTTCCTTCATTTTTATGTATAATATTCTATGTATAAAATCTGTGTATAATTTTTTTATTAAGACATTCATTAAGTTTTATTTTAAAATAGGAAAAAATGGAAATAACCTATATGCACATTGATAGAGGAATTATTCAAAGTTATAGAACATCCTCTGAATTGAATTTTCATTCATTTTCATCATAAAACCTTTTTGTTTTAAGAGCTGCAATGGACTGAATCTGGTGAAGTTTTCCATATTTTTATGAGGACAAAAATGCTATTAAGACCTTTTCCTATTAGGCTCTTCATTTCACAACAGCCTACTCTAGAAAATCTTCTGATTGATTCTCCAAATCAGGATAAAAGTGACGTCTTTTTTGGGGGGCTGGGGGGCTTCACACCCTCAGAAGGGTGGTGAGATGAGGAGCCACCATGGGAAACAGCACGGAGAAGGAGCCACAGGAAGGTACAGAGAGAAAGCACAGTGAACCAGGAGTGTGGTGATCAAAGTTTCCAGAAGAGGACTCATCAGCGTCAGATCCTGCTAATCCATCGAGAAGAGGCTGAGGACTGACTTCTGGATTTAGCGAGCAGTCTCCTTGGAGTTTACATTGTGTTGAGAAGTCACCGGGAGCCAAGTTTGAGAAATACTGAGGAGAACAAAAGGACCTGAACACAGTGAGTAAAGCCAACTCTTCTGAGAAATTCTCCACTTTGGAACAGACAGCAAGCCGCTAGCAGGGGGCCACCAGGGATATCTGTGGCTCCCATGCCTGGCAGGACGCTGGGCTCTGAAAGAGAGCAGTGAGGAACCTCCAGAAAATAATGAAAACCTGAAAGTGTCTTTCTCCTCTAAGATCAGGAACAAGGATGCCCTCTCTCACCACTTCTATTCAACATAGTACCAGAAGTCTCCAATTCATTTCTCTATTGCCTTCTGACTGATTTGTGGGATCTGGGTTCTTGATGGCTGAGTACGCATTTCTCCACTATACAAATAAGCCATCCCACTCAATCGTTCCATTTGGATGGCTGCCCTAAGGTCTAAATTTGTGGGACAGGAAAGACTGGCAAATCCATTTGGTGACCATGATTCACGGTCTCAGGCATGCATAGTTTTCGGGCCAGAACCCATCGCCCACCACCTGGCCAGGCAAGGCACCTCTGCACTGTTAATCTGACAGGGAATGGGGTGTACAGTGGGTGTACCGATCATCCAAGGAGCACTGGGGTCTGTACCATTGGTAGTGTGAGCCAGACTCCTTACGGACAAGTCTGCGATATGGACCCTCGACGCCCAGAGCAACTAGACCAACTGCCGCTGGGACTGCCGGAGCCCATCCGTGGCCTGGCGCAACCAGGCGCCCGCACCCTGGGCTCTCGCGCCTGCCGCCACGCCCGGGACGAAGATGGTCCCCTACATACATTACGTGTTCCAAAATATGTTTGAAGACAAAATGTCAGAAAACCGAACAAAAGACCTATATTTGTTTTAAGAAGATAATCATAGCATTTACCATCGAAGCTGGGATGCTTTTGAAAGCTAAACAGATATACTAATAATTATGCTGAGAGAGAAGAATGTTATAAGATGCCTGCATGGAGACCAGCCCTGGGAGCCTGGGCCTGCACCATCATCGCTTACCCAACACAGGGCTGGAGCACACGTTCTGACAACACACATGTTAACAGTGTTTGTGCTTGCACTTCCTTGATACAAAAAGCGGGCTCGAGGAGGAAGATTTTTTTCTTCTTCGAGAAGACAGTCGAGTGGGTTTTAGCTCCCCAAGTTGGCAAAAGGGAGCCCGGTTCTATCTATTGATGGACACTTAGGTTGCTCCCATGTCTTGTCCATTGTAAGTAATGCTACAATGAACATCGAGGTGCATAAATCTTTTCAAATTAGCATTTTCTATTCCTTCAAATAAATACCCGGAAATGGAATTGATAGATAGTATGGTAGTTCTATTTTTAATCTTATGAGGAACCTCTATACTATTTTCCATTATGGCTATACCAATTTACATTTCCACCAATAAATAGTGTATAAGGGTTCCCTTTTATCCACTTCCTTACCAGGACTTGTTATTCATTGTCTTTTTTACCCTAGCCATTCTGAGAGGTATAAGGTCTATTCTTTTCCAAATAATGTTACATTTATGAAATTTGGCCATCTTAAAGGTCAAGCAACAAGTTTCAAAGTGAAAAGTATTTGTATACATAACACCTTCTCTGAGCACAAATAATATAAAGGATATTAATAAATATATTGGATACCCATTATATCAAAATAAAATAAATCCTACAACTACAAAAAGGAAGAATGCATAATTTATAATACTTGATGAGAATACTTACTATCAAAAATTATAGGTTGAGGGGTGCCTGGCTAATTCTGTCAGTAGAGCATGAAACTCTTGATCTGCGGGTCATGAATTCAAGCCCCACATCAGGCATAGAGCTTACTTAAAAAAAATTATAGGTTGAAGCTAAAGTGAGTGGAAACATATTTGAAGAATGGCTAACATATAATTATCTAAACATCCAATTTAAGAGTTAAAGTAATTTAAAGGAAAGAAAAAAAGGAAAATACAAAAATAATGAGAAAGCAAACTGATGAAACTTTTGTCTTTTTATCTAAAGCAACATCTAGAAATATAAATTAATAAAATATTAAGACAGGAAATGTTAAGAATAAAAAAACATTGCCACTAATGCTGGTGAGCTTTAGCAGGTGATTAAAAATCCTATGGATAACATTATGCTAATGCATTTGAAAATGTAGTTAAAATGAGTAACTTCTTACAGAACACACCACTTACCTGACCTGACTCTAGAAAAAAAAATAGAATAAAAGTATAATACAGTGTGACCAGGTTGAGTTTATATAATAAACAGTTTCATTAATGTAAAAATATAATTTAATATAATAAATGAAAGATAAAGGCAGAAGGCAAAATTTTCTTTGTCAAAGAAGACAAGTCTTCCTTTATCATAAAGACAAAGGTACCCACAAACTGTCACTCAGTTTCAGAGAGGCAAAAGTGCCCAGTACTGATCACCCCACTGGCCTGGAGATAATAGCCAGTACAACAAAAAAGAAAAAAAAAATAAAAGGTGTTAACATTGCAAAGAAAAAACAACTTTGACATTATTTTTAAATTATACTTAAGAGCAAATGTAACTAACTTAACTCCCCTATATAAATATGATTTCAAAGCAAATGTATGAAAACTAAATAGTATCTTTGATAGAGAAATAAATTCAAAGCACCTAGAGAGTGAGAGGTATGTCAATCCAATTGTTTTTCCTGGTTTTCGCTGAGATTAGGAAGCTTAAAATTGTTTGCTGATTTCCATTTATTTTTTTTTTTTAGGTAGAAAATCTTAATCTAGTATTCTTTTGATCCCACAAAATTTCTTAGGCCTCTACCTCTGTCTTAGGTTTTGTCTTATGCTATATTATTTTAATTTTCAATTCACTGAATATAAAATATTCATATTGATTTTAATTATGAGATTATATTAGTATGTTTGTCTATACAGAGGCAGAAGTTTGAAAATGTGAATTCCATGTTTAAAATGAGTAAATATTTAATTTAGAATGACAAAAACAGAAAATAAAAATCAGCAATATAAGTGTATATCATGTATAAAAAAGTGTTCACAATGGAGGATGGAGTTTTGAAGTGGCAGTCAGATGTGCAATTTGCATATGGCATATTATAAAGCTAACCGTGTCAAATTATCTGTTGTCAATTTATAAATCATTATTAATTATATAATCTGGAAGTATACATGGTGTGTTCCCCTTATGACTTTTGGCTTCATTGTAGATATACATTTATGCATTCCATATATAATCTAATTTTTAATCAGGTCTTATTTATCCAAAGCAAGAAAAAACTACAGCTTTTATAAGTCTAGTTGAATTAGACTGCTAAAGGCCAAATGTTAATTTTCCCCAAGTAATTATGAATTAATGCCAGAGACTTATGCATAGCAGGTGAGCAGGTGACAGAGCAATTGTGACAAGCTTGTCAAACTAAACAATTGTGAAGAAATGTTAATAAGTTCTGCTTAACATTATTTTATAATGTATAAAAAGAAGAACTGCAACATGCTAGTCTTATAAGAACACTGACAGAATGCTGTTTTTGTTGTTGTTGTTGTTATAAATGTGTTTACATAATGTCTCTTGAAGTTTAATCAGAGCATTTTCATTAACTGAGCTCTTCAAATTAGACAAAGAATATATCCCAAGAAAGACTTATAATACAAGAAGTTTTAAAGTAGTTGTTAAATTGATTGTTATATACAATTACAAATGCCAAAATGTTTTTCACTGTTTATTTTCTTAGGTAGGGATAGATTTTAAGGATGGTCACAAAATGAATTATAATAACAATATATAACACAATAACACATAATTACATAGGCTATTTGGTATAAAATCTTTGGTATTTCCTCTTATGGGTCTATTTAGGCTCATATGTAATAAAAGGATATTCAAATTAGTCAACTATTATGAAAAAGTGCTTTAACAGCTTTGAATAAATATAAAATGATTAAAGTGATCCTTTTTTAGAAAATGATATAACTGGAAGTTCATAAATGACATTCTCTTTGAAATAATGTTTGCCAGCCAACACAGGAAGTCCCAATATGGCAATAGAAATAACAACCAAAATTAAGAAATGATAAAGATGTGTTTACTGTAGTACAGTATAAATATATGAATAAATATCTGATACATGGCTAGATCATAAATGTGTTGCCATAAACTTTGCCCCTGTCCCATATGTCTTTTCCGATGGCTACAAAATCCTGGAGTTAGCAAACCAGTTTATGAAAATATGAATACATACAATATATTACTTATTCTAGAAAAAAATACACATTTCTAAGTCATTTCTAATATTCTATTTCATCTCTTTAAAGATTTCTAAATATGCACATACACATCTGTTACATAAAAATATATAATGTACGTTTGGGGGCAAGTTACATAAAATTTCACCCTTATTGCATGGTACAATATATGAAAACACCATCACTAACAACCCTCTTCACTAAATTCTGAATCCATATTTCTTTTAACCAAGTTATGGCTTGTTTATCCAAGAGAACTAACATGTTACATCCACTCATAGTATATATGCACATAAATAATACCACATGAATCCTCTATATGTAGCAAATATCTGAATCCAAGAGAATGATCAGGATTTGATGGAAAGAAGCAGACAAATGAATACCTAGGCTAATGTCCCCAGAAAAGGAAGATGAGGTAAAAATGTGTCCTGATGCAGGAAAGAAATCAAATTTTTTAAAAGCTGGAGAGAATGGTCACAACAAACAGGCAAGTCAGGGCATCTGTGGCTTGCATGTGTGTTTTATGTAACCAACACAAAGAAAAAGGTTTTATCTTGAGTGCCCATAGATGCATAGTAATGATCTAGTTGTCATTAATATTGATCTAATTTTTAAACAAAAAACAATTTATTTGAAGTCATAAAGGGTTTATATCTCCTCCACAACAGGTACTAAATCAACTTTTAAAATTAATCCTTTGCATCTATTTCTCTGTACTGTGAAAATCAGAATACATTTACTCACTAAAGAAAACATGTAGGTAGTCTGATGCATCTATGCTCCAGATAAAAACCTTTAACGCTTTACAGCTACCTCAAAAATAATATGAAAACTGTCTAAATCTGTCTCTAATATCTTCCTTTATTGATATCAAGGGATCTTATGGAAGTCTATAGGAATGTGCCAGTGTGGTATGTGATGCTTTTCCCTGATTTTCTTGGGAAATGTAAACAACAGCCACAGCAGCATGAGGCCATTATGTTTAAAGAACAGTTTCTAGATGTTATTTCCTGTTTTTATTAATCCCTTCCTCTTCTTTCTTTGGTGTTCACTTTTGGGGTCAGTCTTAAGCAGTAGATTTTAATATTTCTGAACAATAGTGTCAGAAGACGTTTTACTCAGTCATCAGCTATTAACGAATGTCAGTAAACCTTTGTGTTTTTTAGTTTGCTTTAGATTTTCTCTGCATAATTGACATTTTTTTTAAATTTTATTTTATTATGTTATGTTAGTCAACATACATCATTAGTTTTTGATGTAGTGATCCATGATTCATTGTTTTCATATAACACCTAGTGCTCCATGCAGCATGTACCCTCCTTAATACCCATCACCGGGCTAACCCATTCCCCCACCCACTTCCCCCTCTAAAACCCTGTTTGTTTCTCAGAGTCCATCGTCTCTCATGGTTCATCTCTCCCTCCAATTTCCCCCCCTTCATTTTTCCCTTCCTTCTCCTAATGTCCTCCATACTATTCCTTATGTTCCACAAATAAGTGAAACCATATGATAACTGACTTTCTCTGCTTGACTTATTTCACTTAGCATAATCTCCTCCAGTCCCATCCATGTTGATGTAAAAGTTGGATGGCTGAGTAATATTCCATTGTATATATGGACCACATCTTCTTTATCCATTCATCTGCTGAAGGGCATCTCGGCTCTTTCCACAGTTTGGCTATTGCGGACATTGCTGCTATGAACATTGGGGTCCACATGGCCCTTCTATTCACTACATCTGTGTCTTTGGGGTAAATACCCAGGAGTGCAATTGCTGGGTCATAGGGTATCTCTATTTTTAATGTTTTGAGGCACCTCCACACTGTTTTCCAAAGTGGCTGTGCCAACTTGCATTCCCACCAACAGTGTAAGAGGGTTCCCCTTTCTCCACAACCTCTCCAACATTTGTTGTTTCTTGCTTTGTCAATTTTTACTATTCTAACTGGTGTAAGGTGGTATCTCAATGGGTTTTGATTTGAATTTCCCTGATGGCTAATGATGATGAACATTTTTTCATGCATCTGTTAGCCATTTATATGTCTTCTTTGGAGAAGTGTCTGTTCAAGTCTTCTGCCCATATTTTGACTTGATTATTTGTTTTTAGGGTGTTGAGTTTGAGAAGTTCTTTATAGATCTTGGATACCAGCCCTTTACCTGTAGTGTCATTTGCAAATATCTTCTCCCACCCTGTGGGTTGCCTCTTTGTTTTATTGACTGCTTCCTTTGCTGTGCAGAAGCTTTTTATCTTGATGAAGTCCCAAAAGTTCATTTTTTGCTTTTGTTTCACTAGACTTTGGAGATGTATCTTGAAAGAAGTTGCTGTGGGCGATGTCAAAGAGGTTACTGCCTATGTTCTCCTCTAGGATTTTGATGGATTCCTGTCTCACATTGAGGTCTTTCATCCATTTTGAGTTTATCTTTGTATATGGTGTTAGAGAATGGTCAAGTTTCATTCTTCTGTATATAGCTGTCCAATTTTCCCAGCACCATTTATTGAAGAGACTCTTTTTTTCCATTGCATATTTTTTTCCTGTTTTGTTGAAGATTATTTGACCATGGAGTTGAAGGTCCATATCTGGGCTCTCTATTCTGTTCCACTGGTCTATATATCTGTTTTTGTGCCAGTACCATGCTGTCTTGGTGATCACTGCTTTGTAGCACAGCTTGAAATCAGGCAACATGATGCCCTTAGCTTTTTTTTTTTTTTTTTTCAACATTTCCTTGGTGATTCGGGGTCTTTTCTGATTCCATACAAATTTTAGGATTGTTTGTTCCAGCACTTTGAAAAATGTCATTGGAATTTTGATCAGGATGGCTTTGAAGGTATAGATTGCTCTGGGTAGTAGATTGCTCTGGGTAGCCTAAGTTGCATTGTTAGTGTATAAGAAAGCAACTGATTTCTGTGCATTAATTTTGTATCCTGCCACATTACTGAATAGCTGACATATTTTGATAAGTTCTAGTTTAACAAAAAAGTGCAAGTTTTCCCTTTTTCTGCAGCCTGTGAAGAAGTTTATGTAGCATGTAAAATATACAGTTTTAAAATATTTATATTTCATCTATAATAAACTCAAGACCTGGCAACTTTGTGTAGGCAAAATACACAAACATTCCTGATCAGAATATTCACTAGTGCTTGTTGAAATACTGATTACAAGGTCCCATTGTCCTTAGTAGGTCAGAATCTCTAAGAGATTTATAATAAGTATCCCTGAATATTCATATGATTAGGATAATTTGGAAAATACTTGGGTAGGTATTTATTAGTAAAAAATGTACATTTTTGGTGTTAACATATGTTAACATTTATGTTTTCTTAGACAATTAGTCGCTCCTTTAAAATTTTCAAGTATTTGACATATAATTTTATATTTTCCATAGTTTGTTTAGGTCTTCTCAGATCTGCAGCTATATCTCCTTTTTCATTTGGTATACTCATAAACTACAGTATGTTTAAACTACTTGAGATAATTTTCAACAGTGTTCTTTTCATAATTCAGTTTTGTCTAATACTATGTATAAATCCTTTTTATGGTTTTCCAAAGATTTTATTGTTCTTATTTCTATGAGTTAGATGCATGTTTCATTTATTTCCATTTTATATCCTGGACATATTTAATATTCTTTATAAATCTCATAAGTATCAATGTTGATTTCTCATTATCATTATTTTAAAACATAGCATTACTATTTTGATTTAATAGAACTTAAGTTGTTCATGATCACCTAACCATTTTTAAATATTTAAGATTTTTAGTTTTATTAATTTTCAATTTTATTAAAACATGGCTTAAAATACTTAAAAATTTCTATTTGTGGGATTTTCTTATTCATCACATGTAACCTCACTTGTTCATCATATACATACATATGCATATACATATATATGCATATGTTTATATATCATATTTATTTTTTCACTTTTATTTTTATTTTTTTATTTTATTTTATTATGTTAATCACCATACATTACATCATTAGTCTTTGATGTAGTGTTCAGAACCCTCAGTTTCTTTCTCAGAGTCCATATTCTCTCATGGTTCATCTCCCCCTCTGATTGCCCCCCTTCATTTTTCCCTTCCTATCATCTTCTTTTTTTTAACATATAATGTATTATTTGTTTCAGAGGTACATTATTTATTATATATATAAACTGCCATTAATACATTTTCTTATTTTGTTGCTGCTATAAATTACTGCTTATGAACAATTTTTAGTTTATATATTTTAATGCTGTTATTGGATATATATAATATATAATATTTTATAGACTATTCTACACCAAATCAATAAAATAAGATCCCCTCTTGTTTTAGTCTACTTATATTTTACTTCAGAGTTCAACTTTTTCACTTGTGGTTGTTTCCCAGAAATTAATTATCAACTGTGATCCTCCTGAAATGATTTTGTGTGCTTCAAAAATAGAGCTCATTTTGTCTGTGGAAACATCTTTAATCACTGTTCCAACTCTAGGTATAGATCTCTTTCCTGTTGGCAGAAAATCTTCCTGGCAGTGTGTGTTAATATGCCTTTACTTATCTTTAACTGATCAAGTATAGTTGCTATAAAGTTGATTGTCTTTTATGTTTCCCCTTTTCCACTCATACCAAAATGTGCTACTTGCAAAGAAAATGAGTGTACCATGTCTTCACTGAGAACTATATTCACTGCCATGTGTATATACATCTATCTTCTTTAGTGCCATATGTACTGTCATTTTATAGTGGCAGAGTTTTCAGGAAAACTCCTGTAGCCAGCCCAAACATTCTGCTTGCATTATACCAAATAGGACATATTTGTTTTTTTTTTTCCCCTGAGTATGCAATCTATTCTATAAAATTCATGTCTCTGTTCACTTACCTAAATCAATAACAATCAGCATTCTCTTTCCTTAGCCAAATTGCAATGATCTTAGCAACTTTTACATATGTTGTTTACATTTTACATATTATTGTGTATATGGGATTTTATTTTCTCATTCTACTTATTTGTAGTTTCAGAATATTCAAATGATTGAGACTTCTTTAGTGTACTTCTTTGAAGTTGGAGTCTAGCACCCTTATTTACAGATTGGAATTCTGACACACCAATTTAAAGAGGAGGAGAAGAAACATCTAGTTAATGTCTGATCTTGGAAAATAATTCAAGATCTTGTACTAGCTCCAAGATTCAAATATATTTCTTAATGTGGCACTATGCTTCCTTTAAAATAGTTCCTGTGACCCTTCCCAGTTTTATAATAATCTAATCCATTAAACAGTTATGCATATAGTGTTATTATAGTAATACCCATCAAAGCATTGCAACCCATCACAAAATTTCTAGGAATAACTCAGTTTATCTCTCAAAAAATATTCTGATAACTCTGCTCAATGATTCTAATTTTTGAAATTATAAAAGACATTTCCACTGCCTACAATGTATCCACTTCCCATTTCAAAAATGGTTTCTCAGTTTTCATTTTGTTATGTACTCTCTGGACACACAATCCATGCCTCTCTAAAAATCAGGTTTCTGCCCCTATCCAGAAACAGAACTGATTCTTAAGGATAAGTCCTTTCCTTTGCTAGTGATTCATTTAAGGAATCCAGAATTAAGAGAATTGGAGCATGGCATCACATTCAACAAGGGACTATTTCAGATAATTATGTGCTCAATTCAGGCCAATTAGATGAAAGAAGTATTCTAGGGAGATATCAGACTCTTCATTTATTTTCTGTTAAGAGATTGTAGCTGAATAAGCAAGAGATTGCTTTCTTCTCTGTATAACATCATATATTTGTTTGAAAAACTACAACCATTTTACTTCCAGACTAAGACTGAAACTGCCAAGAAACCAAGGACAGAGCTGAGAGATTTGCAGAAAAGGTTGAAGCCTTAACTGACTGACCACTGGTAGGCCATGTCTTCAACATGTGGACTGTTTCAGTTAAATATGCCAGTTTGCCCTCTTTACTGATGAGCCAGGGTAGTTTTCTGCTACATGTAATTAAAAAAAAAAACACATTAACTTAAATGTAAATGTATGTTTATTAAAAGATAAAATAAATTTAAAATATTTGAAATAGTCTACCTCCGATTGAAAATAATTCTGTGTATATATTATCAGAGACCCATTCTCCCAAAAACATTTCAAAATACATAAATAATCTGACTCATTGTTAGACTACAAGTGACATTAAAATGAAGCATATTATTGAAAATCTGTTTTTAATCTTTCCTGAGGAAAATAAAATGAATTATTGAGAATTTCCTTTTTTTGAAGTATAGTTGATTTACAATATTAGTTTTAGGTATGATTCAACACTTATATACATTATGAAATCACAGTAAATTTAGTTAGCATCTGTAACCATACAAAGCCATTATAATGTTATTTACTATATTCCCCATGCTGTATATGTAAACATCTATATTATTATTATTATTATTTTATTTTTATTATTTTTTAGAGTGAGAGTGAGAGCAAGTGGGGGACAGGGGTGGAGGGACAGCGGTAGAGAAAGAATCTGAAGCAAGCTCCACAACTTGAGTGGAGCCTGTTGCAGGGCTCAATCCCTTGACCCTGAGATCATGACCTGAGCTCAAAACCAGTCAGATACTTAACTGACTGAGCTACCCAGGTGCCCCTATATTATCTATTTATTTATAACTGGAAATCTATATCTTTGAATCTGCTTGAATATTTCATCCAATCCCTGTCTTCCTGTCCTTTGGCAACCATGAGTGTGTTCTTTGTATTTATAAGTCGCCTTCTGTTTTATTTTGCTTGTTCGCTTGTCTTATGTTATTGTTCCACATATAACTGAAATCACATGGCATCTGTCTTTTTTGGTCTTATTTCACTTAGTATAATGTGTTCTAAGTCCATCCATGTTGTCAAATATGGAAAGATTTCACTTATTTTTATGGCTAAGTAATATTCCTGTGTCTAGGTATATCACATCTTTTTTCAATTCATCTGTTTGGACACTTGGAATGCTTCCATATCTCGATTATTGTAAATAATACTACAGTGAACATGGGAGGGGTCTTTTTGAATAAGTACCCAGAAGCGGAACTGTTAGATATTATGGTAGTTTTATTTTTAATCTTTTGAGCAACCTCCATAGTTTCTTCCCATAGTGCCTGCACCAATTTCCTTTCCCACCGACAGTGGTTCCTTTTTCTTCACATCCTTGCCAACACTTATTAATTTTTTGTGATACTAGCTATTCTGACTGGGATGAGATGATATTTCATTGTGCTTTGGATTTACATTACCCTGATGATTAGTAACATTGAACATCTTTTCACATGTCTCTTGGCCATCTATCTGTGTATCTTCTCTGAAAAAAAATTTCTTTTCAGGTTCTCTGCCCATTTTTTAATCAGATTGTTTGTTTTTCTTGGTGTTGAGTGTATAAGTTCTTTATATATTTTTTATTTTAACCGTTTATCAGATATATCATTTGCAAATATCTTCTCTCATTCAGTAGGTTTTCTTTTCATTTTCTTGATGGTTTCCTTCACTGTACAAAAGCTTTTTATTTTGATATAGTCCCAAATTTTTTTATTGTTGTTGCTTTTGCCTGAGAAGTCAGATCCAAAAAATACTGCTAAAGTCAAAGACTTTACTGCCTATCTTTTGTTTTAGGAGTTTTGTGGTTTCAGGTCTTATATTTAGGCCTTTAATCCATCTTCAGTTTATTTTTGTATATGTTGTAAGAAAGTGGTCCTGTTTCATTCTTTCACATGTGGCTGTTCAGTTTTCCCAATATCATTTATTAAAGAGACTGTATTTTCCCCCTTGTATATTCTTGCTCCTTTGTTGTAGATTGACCATAGGGTTTATTTCTAGGCTTTCTATTCCATTGGTCTATGTGTCTTTTTATGCCAGTACTATGTGTTCTGATTACTATAGCTCTGCAATACAATTTGAAATGAGGGAGAGTAATACCTCCAGCTTTGCTTTTCTTTCTCAAGCCTGCTTTGGCTATTCAGGGTCATTTGTGATTCCATACAAATTTTAGGGCTATTTGTTCTAATTCTGTGAAAAATGCTATTGGTGTTTTGATAAGTATTGTATTAAATCTATAAATTGTCTTAAGTATGAACATTTTAATAATATTCATTCTTCAAATCCATGAGTATGATATATCTTTCCATTCATTTGTTTCATATTCAATGTCTTCCAACAATATCTTATATTTTTCAGGGTACAGGTTTTATATATTCTTGGTTAAATATACATCTAGGTATTTTATTTTTGACGGAATTGTAGATGGGATTGTCTCCTTTATATTTATGTATTCTTATTTTTATTGAAGTACAATTAACATACAGTGTTAGTTCAGGTGTACAATATACTGATTTGACAGTTCTATGCATTACTCAGTGCTTATCATAATAGGCGTACTCCCAATCTGTCACCATGCATTCTACGATATTATCAACTATATCTCCTATGTTGTGCTACTCATCTCTATTACCTATTTTATTTTATAACTGGAAGTTCTTACTTCTTATTCCTTTTTATCTATTTCACCCATTCCACACTATCCTCTCCTCTGGCAACAGTTTGTTCTCTGTATTTAAGAGTCTGTTTGTTTGTTTGTTTTGGTTTGTTTTTTGTTTTTGTTTTTTGATTCCACATATAAATGAAACCACATGGTATTTTTCTTTGTCTGAATTATCTCACTTAGCATAATAGCTTCAAGTTTCATCCATATTATCACAAATGGTAAGATCTCATTCTTTTTTATTACACACACGCACGCACACACATGCACGTGCGCACACACACACATGTGCGTGCACACACACACACACCACATCTTTTACACTCACCTATCAATGGACACATGGGATGGTTCTTTTTGACTCTTATATCCCTCCCTTTTGTGATTAGTCTTACCAGGGGCTTGGTTCCCATCCATGTCTCCACCGCTCCTACACTTTTTTATTTTTTAAAGATTTTATTTATTTATTTGAGAGAGAGAATGAGAGATAGCATTAGAGGGAAGAGGGTCAGAGGGAGAAGCAGACTCTTTGCTGAGCAGGGAGCCCGATGCAGGATTCGATCCCAGGACTCCAGGATCATGACCTGAGCCGAAGGCAGTCACTTAACCAACTGAGCCACCCAGGCGCCCCCTCTCCTACACTTTTTGATATGGCCTTCTTTTACAATTAACTGTAGATGGACTGTTCTGCCAGTCTTCAGGTCATTTTCAGAGTTATTGCTGAGTTACAGATGTTACATTAGTGTGTCTATGCTATGCTGTAAGCTCTGGATTCTCTTCATATTCCGTCTCTCTGCCCACTTGAACAATAAAGTCTGAGATTGTTTTCTTAATTTTTCTTTCTGCTAGTTTGTTATTAGTGTACGGAAACACAACAGATTTCTATTTATTTTATATTGTATATATCGAATTTTACTGAATTCATCTTTAGTTCTAATAGCTTTTTGGTATAATCATTTGTTTTTTCTTAAAGGTTTTATTTATTTATTTGACAGAGAGAGACAGAAAGAGAGGGAACACAAGCAGAGGGAGTGGGAGAGGGATAAGCAGGCTTCCTGCTGAGTAGGGAGCCTGATGCGGAGCTCGATCCCAGCACCCTGGGATCATGATCTGAGCCGAAGGCAGACTCTTAACCACTGAGCCACCTGGGTGTCCCTGGGTTTTCTATATATAGTATCATGTCACCTGAAAACAGTGACTGTTTTATTTCTTAATTGTCAATTTGAATGACGTTTATTTCTATTTCTTGTCTGATTGCAGGGGCTAGATCTTTAGTATTATATCAGTAAAACGGTGGATATCTTGATCTGGTTCCTGATTTTAGAAAAAACCTTTTAGCTTTTCACCATTGAATATGATGTTAATGTGGGTTTATTGTATATGGCCTTTATTATGTTAATATATGTTTCTTCTAAGCCCACTTGATTATTTATTATAAATGGATGTTGAATTTAGCCAAATGCTTTTTCTGCATCTATTGAGATGATCATATTATTTTAATCCTTTATGTGATATATTCTATGAGTTGATTTGTAGATATTAAACCATCTTTGCACCCCAAGTAGAATAAAACCCACTGGATTATAGTGTATGCTCCTTTTAATGTCTTGTTTTAATTAGTTTGTTAATATTTTGTAGAGGACTTTTGCAGCTATGTTCTTCGGGAATATTGGCCTTGGGCATGCACGTGCATGTATGATCTAGTTTTGGCTGGCCTTGCAAATGAGTTTGGAGACATTCCTTCTGTTTTTTGGGTTAATTTGAGGAGAGTAGGTACTATTTTTAAATTTTATTTAAATTCAATTAATTAACATATAGTGTAGCATTAGTTTCAGATGTGGAGTTCAGGGATTCATCAGTTGCATATAACACCCAGTGTTCATTACATCGTGCTCTCCTAATGCCCATTATCCAGTTACCCCATCCACCCAATCCACCTCCCCTGAAAAAAATAGCTACTATTTAAATGTTTGGTAGAATCCACTTGTGAAGCCATCTAGTTCTGGACTTTTTTTGTTGGGCATTTTTTCATTACACGTTCAATTTTATTGCTAGTAATTGGTCTGTTCAGATTTTCCATTTATTTTTGATTCAGTCTCAGAAGGCTGTATGTTTCTAGGAATTTATTTCTTTTGGATTGTCCAGTTTGTTGGCCTACAGTTGGTTATAGTATTCTCTCATAAACCCTCCTATTTTTGTGATGTTGGTTGAAACTTTGCATCTTTCATTTCCCATCTTACTTGTTTGGGTGCCCTTTTTTTCTTGATGAGTTTGACTAAAGGTGTATCAATTTCTTTTATCTTTGCAAAGAATCAGTGCTTTGTTTCATTGATCTTTTCTATTTTTGTAGTCTCTATTACATTTATTTGTATTCTGATCTTATTTCCTTCCTTCTACAAACTTTGAGCTTTGTTTATTCTCCTTTTACTTCCTTTAGGTTAGATTGTTTGAGGTTTTCCTTGTTTTTGAGGTAGGCCTGTATTTCTATAAACTTCCCTTTTAGAAATTCTTTTGCTGTATTCATAGATTTTGGAATTTTGTGTTTCCATTCTTGTTTGTCTCAAAGTCTTTTTATTTTATTTCCTCTTTTATTTATTTTTGTTGTTGTTGTCCATTGGTTATTTAATAGCAAGTTATTTAGCCTCCATGTGTTGATTTTTGTTTATTTTCTTGCCACTTTGTGGTAATTGATTTTCAGTTTCATACCATTGTATTTGAAAAAAAAAAATACTTGATGTGGTTTCAGTATTTTTAAATTTATTGAGACTTGTCTTTTGGCCTAACATGTGAGCTACCCTGGAGAATGTTTCATGTGTACTTGAAAAGAATGTATTTTACTTTTTTGGATGGTATGTTCTGTATGTATCAGTAAGTCCATCTGGCTTACACATCTTTTAAAGTCAATGTTTCCTTATTGATTTTCTGTCTGGGTGATATATTCATTGATGTAAGTGGGGTGTTAATGTCCCCTATTATTGTATTATTGTCAATTTCTTCATTTATGTCTGTTAGTATTTGTTTTATATATTTAGATGCTCCTATATTGAGCACCTAGGTATTTATAATTGTTATATCCTCTTGTTGGATTTATCCATTTAGTGTTATGCAATGGTCTAATTTACTTCCTGTTACAGTCTTTGTTTTGAAGTCTACTATGCTTGACAGAAGAATTGCTACCACAGATCTCTTTTTGATATTATTTACATAGATTATCTTTCTCCATACCTTCACTTTTAGTCTGTATGGGTCCTTACTATTGAAGTGAATCTCTTGTAGGTAGGAGATGGATGGGTCTTTTTTTTTTTTTTTCCATGTAGTCACCATATGTCTTTTGAAAGGAGCAATTAGACCATTTACATTTCGAGTAATTCTGAAAATCATGTACTTATTGCCATCTTGTTTATTGTTTTGTGATTGTTTTTATAGTTCTTTGTCCCTGTCTTCTTCTCTTGCTCTCTTACCTTGTTACCTGAGGACTTATTTTTTATTGAAGTATAATTATTATACAGTGTTATTAGTTTCAGGTGTACAACATGATTCAACAATTCTATACATTATTCAGTGCTCACAGTGATAAGCATAGTCAACCTCTGGCACCAAACTATGTTTCTTTTTATCTCTGTGACCTATTTTTTTTACAAATAGAATTTTGTACTTCTTAATCCCCTTTATCCATTTCATCCATCCTGCCCTGCGACCTCCTTCTGGCAACCACAAGTTTTTTCTCTGTATTAAAGAATCTGTTTTTCGTTTGTTTCTTTGTTTTGTGTTTTATATTCCATATATAAGTAAGATCATATGATACTTGTCTTTGTCTTATTTCACTTAGCATTTTACCCTTTAGGCCCATTGATGTTATTGCAGATGACAAGATTTCACTGTTTATGACTAACTTTCCAGTGTTGTGTGCGTGTGTCTGTGTGTGTGTGTGTGTGTGTGTGACATTTTCTTTATCCATTCATCTATTGATGAACATTTGGGTTGCTTCCATGTCTTAGCTATTGTAAATAATACTGCAATAAACATAGGAGTACATAGATTTTTTTTTGAATTAGTGTTTTATTTTCTTTTGGTAAATACCCAGTACTAGAAATACTATATCACATGATATTTCTATTTTTAATCTTTTAAGGAAACTTCATAATGTTTTCTATAATGGCTGCACCAATTTACTTTCTCATCAAGAATCTTCCTTTTTCTCCACATCACCACTAACATTTGTTCTTTTGTGTCTTTTTGATTCCTGCCATTTCTGACCAGTATAAAATGATATCTCATTCTGGTTTTGATTTGCATTTCTCCGATGATAAGAGATGTTGAGCATCTTGTTATGTGTCTTTTAGCCATCTTCATGTTTTCTTTAGGAAAAAAAATGTCTATTTAGGTCCTCTGTCCATTTTTAATTGGATTATTTGTGGGGTTTTTGGTGTGGTTATATAACTTCTTTATATATATTTTGGGTTCATCCTTTTTTGCATATATCATTTGGAAATATACTCTCCCATTCATTAAGTTGCATTTTTGTTTTGTTGACAGTTTCCTTTGCAGTACAAAAGCTTTTTAATTTGGTGTAGTTCCTATAGATTTTTTTTGTTTTTTTCATTTGTTTCCCTTGTCTGAAGAAACATATCTAGGGAAAAGTTGCTAAGATAGATGTCAAAGAAATTACAGTCTATATTCTTTTAGGGGTTGTATGGTTTCAGGTCTCACATTAGGTCTTTAATGCATTTTAAGTTTATTTTTATGTTGGTGTTAGAAAGTGGTCCATTTTCATTATTTTGTATGTACCTATCCAGTTTTTCCAGCACCATTTGTTGAAAAGACTCTTTTCCCTATTGAATATTCTTGCCTCCTTTGCATAGATTAATTGATCATATAAGTATGGGTTTATTTCTGGGTTTTCTATTCTGTTCCATTGATCTATGTGTCTATTTTTGTGCCTGTACCATACTCTTGATTACTACAGCTTTGTAGTATAATTTGGAAGCTGGGGGACTGTGATACCTCCAGCTTTGTTCTTCATTCACAAGATTGCTTTGGCTATTTGGGGTCTTTTGTAGTTCCACACAACTTTTAGCATTATTGGTTCTGGTTCTGTGAAAATTGCTAGAGATATGTTGATAAGGATTGCAGTAAATTCATAGATTGCTTTTGATAACATGAACATTTTAACAATATTAATTCTTCCAAACCATGAACATGGAATTTCTTTACAATTGTTTGTGTTGTTTTCAATATCATTCATTAATATTTTGTAATTTTTAGAATGCACATCTTTCACCTCTTTGGTTAAATTATCCCTGGGCATTGTTATTGATCGTGCAATTTTAAATGGGATTATTTTTTTTAAAAACTTCATGTAAGTTTATTAGTATATAGAAATGCAACCAATTTCTGTGTATTGATTTTGTATTCTGCACTTTAGTGAATTTATCAGTTTTATTGATTTTTTGGTGGAGTCTTCAGGGCTTTTTGCATGTAGTATCATGTCATCTGCAAGTAGTGACACTTTCACTTCTACCATACCAATTTGGCTGACTTTCTTTCTTTTTTTGGTCTGATAGCTGCAGCCAAGACTTCCAGTACTATGTTGAATCAAAGTGGCAAGAGTAGACATCCTTGTCTTGTTCCTGAACTTAGAAGAAAAGTTTTCGGTTTTCCCCATTGAGTATGATGAGAACTGGATTTTTCACACATGGCCTTTATTATATTGAGGTATGTTCCATCTAAACCTACTTTGTTGAGAGTTTTTATCATGAATGGATGTTGTAGTTTGTCAAATGCTTTTTCTGTATATATTGAGATGATCATATGGTTTTTATGCTTTCTTAATGAGATGTATCACATTGATTGATTTGCAAATACTGAACCACTATTTCATCCCTGGGATAAATCGTACTTGATCATGGTGAATGATTTTTTAAAAAAATGTATGGTTGAATTAGGTTTGCTAATATTTTGTTGAGAATTTGTACATGTATGTTCAGAGATATTGGCCTATATTTTTTGGGGGGGAGTTGTTGTTTCTTTTTGTAGTTTTATTGTCTGGTTTTTGTATCAGTTTTACTGTGTGGTTTTGTAGTTTATGGTCTGGTTTACTGTCTGGTTTTCGGTATCAGTTTTAATGTCTGGTTTTGGTATCAAACTGTCTGGTTTTGGTTTTAATGATGGTTTCTTAGACTTTGGGAGTCTTCCTTCTTCTAGAAACTCCTTTTTACAATTCACCTGTGAAGTCATCTGGTCCTGGACTTTTTTGTTGGGAGTTTTTGATTACTGATTCAATTTCATTGCTGGTGATCAATCTGTTCAAATTTTCTCTTTCTGATTCAGTTTTAGAAGGTTATATGTTTCTAGGAATTTATCTATTTCTTGTAGTTTGTTCAATTTGTTGGCATATAATTTTTCATAATCTCTTATCCTTTGTATTTCTTTTTATTAAAGATTTTATTTATTTGACAGAGAGAAACACAGCGAGAGAGGGAACACAAGCAGGGGGAGTGGGAGAGGGAAAAGCAGGCTTCCCACGGAGCAGGGAGCCTGATGAGGGGCTCGATCCCAGGACCCTAGGATCATGACCTGAGCTGAATGCAGACACTTAACGACTGAGCCACCCAGGTGCCCCTATCCTTTTTGTATTTCTGTGACATTGTCGTTTCTCTTTCATTTCTGATTTTATTTATTTGAGTCTTCTGTGTTTTTATCTTGATGAATCTGGCTAAAGATTTATCAATTTGGTTTTTCTTTTCAAAGAACCAGCTCCCAGATTCGTGGATCTTTTGTATTTTTTTTTAGTATCTATTTTTATTCTGATCTTTATTATTTCCTTCCTTCTACTAGCTTTAGACTTTTTTTTCTTTTTCTTTTTTAGCTCCTTTAGGTGTAAGGTTAAGTTGCTTTTAGATTTTCTTCTTTCTTGAAATAGGTCTCTATTGCTATAAAACTCCCTCTTAGAGCTGCCTTTCCTTCATCCTAAAGATTTAGGACCATTGTGTGTTCATTTTTTTTTCACCAGAAAGAAGTTACAAAAGGAGTTATATTTAAAACACATGTTAAATGGTAGATATAACCAATTCTTTAAGTTTTTATTTAATTTCCAGTTAACATACAGTGTAATATTAGTTTCAGGTATATAATATAGTGATTCAAAACTTCCATATATCACCCATGCTCATCACAAGTGTTCTCCTTAATCCCCATCACCTACTTCACCCATCCCTCCACCTACTTCCCTTCTGGTAACTATCAATTTGTTCTCTATAGTTAAGATAGTCTCTTCAACAAATGATGTTAGGAAAACTGGACAGCAACATGCAAAAAAAAAAAAAAAAAAGAAGAAGAAGAAAAAGAAAAAGAAACTGGACCACTTTTCTTATACCATACACAAAAATAAATTTATAATGGACTAAAGACCTAAATGTGAGACCTGAAACCTTAAAATTCCAGAAGAGAACAAAGGCAGTAATTCTTTTTTTTTTTTAAAGATTTTATTTATTTATTTGAGAGAGAGTGAGAGAGAGCACGAGAGGGAAGAGGGTCAGAGGGAGAAGCAGACTCCCTGCTGAGCAGGGAGTCCGATGTGGGACTCGATCCCGGGACTCCAGGATCATGACCTGAGCCGAAGGCAGTCGCTTAACCAACTGAGCCACCCAGGCGCCCAAGGCAGTAATTCTTTGATATCGGTCATAGCAACTTCTTTTGTTCCCTTTATGATTATGTAGTGTTCTTCTTTATCTTTTGCCACAGTCTTTGTTTAAAGTCTATTTTGTGGGCGCCTGGGTGGCTCAGTTCGTTAAGCGACTGCCTTCAGCTCAGGTCATGATCCTGGAGTCCCAGGATTGAGTCCGCATCAGGCTTCCTGCTCAGCAGGGAGTCTGCTTCTCCCTCTGATCCTCTTCCCTCTTGTGTTTTCTATCTCTCATTCTCTCTCTCTCTCAAATAAATAAATAAAATCTTTAAAAAAATAAAGTCTATTTTGTGTGATATTAATATTGCTATCCTGGTGATTTATATATATATATATATATATTTTTTTTTTTTTTTTTGCTCCATTTGCATGTAGACGTTTTCTCATCCCTTTAAATTCAATCTGCCTGTGTTTTTAGGTCTGAATGAGTCCTTTGTAAACAGCATATACATGGTTCTTGCTTTTTATCAATTCAATCACATTATGTCTTTTGATTGGAGCATTTAGTCCATTTACATTTAAGCTAATTATTGATAGGTACTTGTTGCCATTTTATTGTTTTCTGTTTGTTTTTGTAGTTCTTCTCTGTGCCTTTCTTCTTTCTCTCTTCCCTTGTGGTTTGATTGCTTTGTTAGCCGTTATGCTTGGATTCCTTTTTCTTTCTGTGTGTATATCTCTTGTAGGATTTTTATTTGTAGTTATCATTAGGTTTATATAAAATCTTCTGCATATAGTAATCTATATTAAGTTGTTGGTCACTTATGTTTGAACACCTTTTAAATGCAGTAAAATTTTACTCCTCCCCCTACCCGTTGCATTTAAGTATATGTCCTATTTTACATACTTTCATTTTGTGAGTCCCTCAACTGTGTTTGTAGATATAATTGATTTTGCTACCTTTGTGTTTTAACCTCCATAAAGATTTTATGATTAGTTTACTGTCTTTATTATATGTTTGTATTTACCCCCTGAAATTTTTTCTTTCATAATTTTATTACTTCTACCTATGGCCTTTTCTTTCCCCTTTAACATTTTTTGAAAGGGTAGTTTAGTTGTGATGAACTCCTTGAACTTTGGAAAACTCTTTATCTCACACTTTTTTTTTTTGAAGATTTCATTTATTTGTCAGAGAGAAAGAGAGCATAGCAGGGGGAACTAAAGGCAGAGGGAGAAGCAGGTTCCCCGCTGAGCAAGGAGCCCAACGTGGGACTTGATCCCAGGACTCCGGGATCATGACCTGAGCTGAAGGCAGACGCATAACCAACTGAGCCACCCAGGCATCCCTCTTTATCTCACATTCTATTCTGAATGATAACTTTACTGTGTAAAATATTCTTGGTTGCAGGTTGTTTTGTTTTGTTTTGATTTCAGCACTGATATATCATGGCACTCTCTTCTAGTCTACAAAGTTTCTTCTGACAAATCAGCTGGTAACCATATGGGGTTGCCCTGGTGTTTAACTGTTACTGCTTTTAAAATTCTCTTTATTAGTATATTTTGCCATTTTAATTAGTATGTGTCTTGGTGTAGCCCTCTTTGGGTTCATCTTTTAGGGGGTCTCTGTACTTCCCGGATCTGGATGTCTGTTTTCTTCTCCAGAATAGGGAAGTTTTCAATTATTTCTTCAAATAAGTTTTCTGTCCCCTTCTCTCTCTTTTCTGTGATCTCTATATCACAAATTCTATTATGCTTGATGATGTCACTGAGTCCCCTTAACCCATTTTCATTTTTTATTTTCTTTTTTCTGTTTAGCTTTGTTGCTTTCCATTACTGTCTTTCAGACCACCCATCAGTTCTTCTGTATCTTCTAATCTGTTGAATCCCTCTAGTGTATTTTTTTAGTCATTGAGTTTTTAATCTGTTTTTTGAAATTTTTATCTGTTGAAGGCATCACTGACCTTTTCTCAAGTCCAGTGACTATTGCTTTGAATTCTTAAGCATATTGCTTATCACTCTTTTATTTCTTTTTTCTGTGATTTTTTTTTCTTATTCTTTCATTTGGGACATATTCCTCTGTCTCCTCATTGTCCAACTCTCTGTTTCTTTTTCTTTCTGTATTTGTTTCTATGTATTAGGAAGGTCATTTATGTCTCCTGTGCTTGAGAGTAGTAGCCTTTTGAAGAAGAGGTCCTATGGTGCCCTATAACACAATGTCCCCTGGTCACCAGAATCAGGTGCTTAGTGGTATCTAGCACACCACTAGGTAGAAGGTGTTTGTGCTGGTTTCCACAAGGCTTGACTATCTAAGTTGGGGGAATAGGAAAAGAAATGGTGCCCATTGGCACTTTTGTTCTTGGAAAAGTCTCCTGAAGATCACTGCACCTCCAATATTCTTTCTGAGTTTAGTAAATAAGCTCTTCATGTACACCCCAGGCACTTTTCAAACTGTACCTTCTATGCTATGTTTTGTTCCAGTTATTTATTATTCTGGCTCTTTTAAGGGCAGGGAGTGTTTCCTATCACCCTGTGGGTCTCCTAGCGCTAAGCCTACTGAGTTTTGAAGTACCTGAATTTAACCTCCCCCACACCCCCCGATTTTAAAAGTTTTTAAAATTAAGCCCTACTGGTTTTCAAAGTCAAATATAAGAGGACCTTATTTTTCCAGTGTGGGTTCCCAGTGTCTGGGGTGCCTAGTGTGTGGTCTGATTCTCTTACTTCTCTGTGCTTATGATGTCCTTCCATTTTTGGTTAGTCTCACCAGGGGTTTGGTACCCAGCTGCAACTCTCCCTTCTTACCTATTTGGGTTTATCTTGTTTGGGGCTTTCTGTGTTTTTTGGGCCTAAATATCTGTTTTTCTTCTCCAGGTTAAAAAAAAAATTTCAGCTGTTATTTCTTTAAATACTTTTCTACTGCTTTTTCTCTCTCCTTCTTCTGAGATCCAGATAATGAGAATGTGTTCCAGAGATCACTTAAACCACCCTTACTTTTAATTCTTTTTTATCTTTGCTGTTCAGCTTGGATGATTTCCACTCCCTCTCTCCCAGATTGCTAATTTATTCTTCTATATCACCTATTCTGTTATTGATTCTCTCTAGTGTATTTTTCATTTCCTTTATTGTATTATTTATTTCTGATTGGTTCTTTTTCAGATTTTCTATTTCTTTATTGAAGTTCTCACTGTATCTTGTCTTTGGAGTTTGGTGAGCATCTTTATCACCATTACATTGTATTTTTGTTTTATTTTTTAGTTTTTTTTCTTTCATTTACAAAATATTCCTGGCTCCTCATTTTACTTGGTTCTCTGTGTTTATTCTTATATATTAAGGTGATTAGCTACATCTCCTGTCTTTAGAGAGTAGTTTTATGTAGAAAGTATCCTGTGGGGCCCAGAAATACAATAATCCTGGTTATCAGAACCAGGTGTTCCAGGAGTGTCCCCTACTGTGTGTTTCATGAATCTCCCTATTATGGCTGCACCATGACTGCTGTGGGCACACTAGTAGGTAGAGCTAAACCCTTGTTTGCTAGCTGAGATTCCTTGCCGCTGGTGTACTGGTAAGTGGAGTTGGCCACCAGTTTAGAAGTCTGAGAGGCCTAGCTATGGGCATGTTAGTGGGTAGGGTTACCCCTGTTGTGGCTGACCATGAGGCCCAGGCAGGACTATTTACCTGTGCACTGTTTCTGTCCAGATCTGCCTAGTGGATGAGATGTGGCAGGAACTGCTTTAGAGGGGTGCCGTCTAGGGTAGGCAGGTTTGGTCTGCAGGGGAATGCTAAGATGTGGTATGGTGTTAGCAAGGAAGATGGAGACTAGTCTCAGTCCTTGTAGCCCCCCAGCTTTCCTGGATTTAATCCCTGCTCATTTTCAAAGCCGGATGTTATGAGATTGTAGAAATATTGACAGTACTGACTACATATTTGTACCTCCATCTTGTTCATGTCCATGCAATGACCTCCCTTAGAGATATGAGTTTTGGGCCCATCGAAGGTTAATATATGCCCTGACCAGAATGTGAGAAGGCTCATTGTGATCTTCTCTAAAGTTGTTAAAATAACTGGTAGAGATAACATAATTTCTTCTCTTCCTTCCCCGCTGACACACAGATGGAACTGTGAGATCCCATAAATGTTATATCCTTTGTTTTCACCTCAATGACCTCTGCACATCCCCTTTATAAAATATGTGGATTAACGTCCAGAGTTTTGGAAAATGGCTGTCCATCACCCTGGATCATCATCCTTCTGATGCTCTCTGTCAGTAAGTTACCCTGAAAAAAAATGTGTAAATGGTATAAAGTGGCTTGCTTCATTTCTTAGTCTCAGTGTCTTCTCAGTTTGGAAGACACTTTATTTCCCCCTCCACCTCTGCCAGTGATAACCCTCTGCTTGTGGGACACAGGGCCATATTATGGGTCCTAACCAGACCATATCTCTTCCTTTCCTACTCCTCCCTATATGGCTTTTTCTTTATAACTTTATACCTTCTTTATACCTTTAGTGGGAAAAACTGTTCTGCTAGTCTTCATTTAGTTCTCAGAGACAGTTGCTCTGAAAGTAGTTGTAGCCTTGGTGTGTCCAGGGGAGGAGGTAATCTCAAGATCCTCCTACTCTGCAATCTCAATCAGCTTCTGTGATTTTTTTCTAGTTCTAGGGTAAGTATAGCCAATGTGTAACTTAATGGTATCTCAAATGCAACATGAGAATGCTGGACATTTTATAATCAGACTTTAGAATTTAATATTTTTCCATAAAACTGGCTACAATATTTAGACATTATATATTTTACACTGTTTTTATAAAAGTAAGCTTTTCTTTTTTTTTTAATATTGCCTCAAGGCAGTTCTAACATTGTGGTGAATCTATTTTTTTATTTTTTATTGTTATGTTAATCACCATATATTACATCATTAGTTTTTGATGTAGTGTTCCATGATTCATTGTTTGTTCATAACACACAGTGCTCCGTGCAGAATGTGCCCTCTTTAATACCCATCACCAGGCTAACCCATCCCCCTACGCTCCTCCCCTCTAGAACCCTCAGTTTGTTTTGCAGAGTCCATCATCTCTCATGGCTCGTCTCCCCCTCTGACTTACTCCCCTTCATTCTTCCTCTCCTGCTATCTTCTTCTTTTTCTTTTTTCTTAAAATATGTTGCGTTATTTGTTTCAGAAGTACAGATCTGTGATTCAACAGTCTTGCACAATTCACAGCGCTCACCATAGCACATACACTCCCCAATGTCTATCACCCAGCCACCCCATCCCTCCCACCCCCAACCACTCCAGTAACACTCAGTTTATTTCCTGAGATTAAGAATTCCTCATATCAGTGAGGTCATATGATACATGTCTTTCTCTGATTGACTTATTTCACTAAGCATAACACCCTCCAGTTCCATCCATGTCGTTGCAAATGGCAAGATCTCATTCATTTTGATGGCTGCATAATATTCCATTGTGTATATATACCACATCTTCTTTATCCATTCATCTGTCCATGGACATCTTGGCTCTTTCCACAGTTTGGCTATTGTGGACATTGCCGCTATAAACATTGGGGTGCACGTACCCCTTCGGGTCCCTATATTTGTATCTTTGGGGTAAATACCCAGTAGTGCAACTGCTGGATCGAATGGTAGCTCTAATTTCAAATGTTTGAGGAACCTCCATACTGTTTTTCAGAGTGGTTGCACCAGCTTGCATTCCCACCAACAGCGTAGGAGGGTTCCCCTTTCTCCACATCCCTGCCAACATCTGTCGTTCCCTGACTTGTTAATTTTAGCCATTCTGACGGGTGTGAGGTGGTATCTCATTGAGGCTTTGATTTGGATTTCCCTGATGCCGAGCGATGTTGAGCACTTTTTCATGTGCCTGTTGGCCATTTGGATGTCTTCTTTGGAAAAATGTCTGTTCATGTCTTCTGCCCATTTCTTGATTGGATTATTTGTTCTTCGGCTGTTGAGTTTGATAAGTTCTTTATAGATTTGGGATACTAGCCCTTTATCTGATATGTCATTTGCAAATATTTTCTCCCATTCTGTTGTCTTTTGGTTTTGTGGACTGTTTCTTTTGCTGTGCAAAAGCTTTTTATCTTGATGAAATCCCAATAGTTCATTTTTGCCCTGGCTTCCCGTGCCTTTGGCAATGTTTCTAGGAAGAAGTTGCTGCGGCTGAGGTCAAAGAGGTTGCTACCTGTGTTCACCTTTAGGATTTTGATGGACTCCTGTCTCATGTTTAGGTCTTTCAACCATTTGGAGTCTATTTTTGTGTGTGGTGTAAGGAAATGGTCCAGTTTCATTCTTCTGCATGTGGCTGTCCAATTTTCCCAACACCATTTTTTGAAGAGACTGTCTTTTTTCCATTGGACATTCTTTCCTGCTTTGTCAAAGATAAGTTGACCATACAGTTGAGGGTCCATTTCTGGGCTCTCAATTCTGTTCCATTGATCTATGTGTCTGTTTTTGTGCCAGTACCATACTGTCTTGATGATGACAGCTTTGTAATAGAGCTGGAAGTCCGGAATTGTGATGCCGCCAGCTTTGCTTTTCTTTTTCAATATTCCTCTGGCTATTCGGGGTCTCTTCTGGTTCCATACAAATTTTAGGAGTATTTGTTCCATTTCTTTGAAAAAAGTGGATGGTATTTTGATGGGGATTGCATTGAATGTGTAGATTGCTCTAGGTAGCATTGACATCTTCACAATGTTTGTTCTTCCAATCCATGAGCATGGAATATTTTTTCCATTTCTTTATGTCTTCTTCAATTTCTTTCATGAGTATTTTATAGTTTTCTGAGTACAGATCCTTTGCCTCTTTGGTTAGATTTATTCCTAGGTATCTTATGGTTTGGGGTGCAATTGTAAATGGGATCGACTCCTTGATTTGTCTCTCTTTTGTCTTGTTGTTGGTGCATAGGAATGCCACTGATTTCTGTGCATTGATTTTATATCCTGCTACTTGACTGAATTCCTGTATGAGTTCTAGCAGTTTTGGGGTGGAGTCTTTTGGGTTTTCCATATACAGTATCATATCATCTGCAAAGAGTGAGAGTTTGACTTCTTCTTTGCTGATTTGGATGCCTTTGATTTCTTTTTGTTGTCTGATTGCTGTGGCTAGGACTTCTAATACTATGTTGAATAGCAGTGGTGAGAGTGGACATCCCTGCCGCGTTCCTGACCTTAGGGGAAAAGCTCTCAGCCTTTCCCCATTGAGAATGATATTCGCTGTAGGTTTTTCATAGATGGCTTTTATGATATTGAGGTATGTACCCTCTATCCCTATACTCTGAAGTGTTTTGATCAAGAATGGATGCTGTACTTTGTCAAATGCTTTTTCTGCATCTATTGAGAGGATCATATGATTCCTGTTCTTTCTTTTGTTAATATATTGTATCACGTTGATTGATTTGCGGGTGTTGAACCAGCCTTGCAGCCCAGGGATAAATCCCACTTGGTCGTGGTGAATAATCCTTTTAATGTACTGTTGGATCCTATTGGCTAGCATTTTGGTGAGAATTTTTGCATCCATGTTCATCAAGGATATTGGTCTGTAATTCTCCTTTTTGATGGGGTTTTTGTCTGGTATTAGGATCAAGGTAATGCTGGCCTCATAAAATGAGTTCGGAAGTTTTCCTTCCATTTCTATTTTTTGGAACAGTTTCAGGAGAATAGGTATTAATTCTTCTTTAAATGTCTGATAGAATTCCCCTGGGAAGCCATCTGGCCCTGGACTTTTGTTTGTTGGGAGATTTTTGATGACTGCTTCAATTTCCTTAGTGGTTATAGGTCTGTTCAGGTTTTCTATTTCTTCCTGGTTCAATTGTGGTAGTTGATACATCTCTAGGAATGCACCCATTTCTTCCAGGTTTTCTAATTTGCTGGCATAGAGTTGCTCATAATATGTTCTTATAATTGTTTGTATTTCTTTGGTGTTGGTTGTGATCTCTCCTCTTTCATTCATGATTTTGTTGATTTGGGTCATTTCTCATTTCTTTTGGATCAGTCTGGCCAGGGTTTTATCAATCTCGTTAATTCTTTCAAAGAACCAGCACCTAGTTTCGTTGATCTGTTCTACTGTTCTTTTGGTTTCCAGTTCATTGATTTCTGCTCTGATCTTTATTATTTCTCTTCTCCTGCTGGGTTTAGGCTTTATTTGCTGTTCTTTCTCCAGCTCCTTAAGGTGTAGGGTTAGGTTGTGTATTTGAGACCTTTCTTGTTTCTTGAGAAAGGCTTGTATTGCTATATACTTTCCTGTCAGGACTGCCTTTGCTGTATCCCAAAGGTTTTGAACAGTTGTGTTTTCATTTTCATCGGTTTCCATGAATTTGTTTAATTCTTTAATTTCCTGGTTGACCCATTCATTCTATAGTAGGATGCTCTTTAGCCTCCATGTATTTGAGTTCTTTCCGACTTTCCTCTTGTGATTGAGTTCTAGTTTCAAAGCATTGTGGTCTGAAAACATGCAGGGAATGATCCCAATCTTTTGGTACTGGTTGAGACCTGATTTGTGACCTAGGATGTGATCAATTCTGGAGAATGTTCCATGGGCACTAGAGAAGAATGTGTATTCCGTTGCTTTGGGATGGAAAGTTCTCAATATGCCTGTGAAGTCTCTTTGGTCCAGTGTGTCATTTAAAGTCTTTATTTCCTTGTTGATCTTTTGCTTAGATGATCTGTCCATTTCAGTCAGGGGGTGTTAAAGTCCCCCACTATTATTGTATTGTTGTCAATGTGTTTCTTTGCTTTTGTTATTAATTGCTTTATATAATTGGCTGCTATCATGTTAGGGGCATAGATATTTACAATTGTTAGATCTTGTTGGATAGACCCTTTAAGTAGGATATAGTGTCCTTCCTCATCTCTTATTACAGTCTTTGTTTGAAAATCCAGTTTGTCTGATATAAAGATTGTCACCTCAGCTTTCTTTTGGTGTCCATTAGCATGGTAAATGGTTTTCTACCCCCTCACTTTCAATCTGGGGGTGACTTTGGGTCTAAAATGAGTCTCTTGCAGACAGCATATCGATGGGTCTTGTTTTTTTAATCCAATCTGATAGCCTGTGTCTTTTGATTGGGGCATTTCGCCCATTTACATTCAGGGTAACTATTGAAAGGTAGGAATTTAGTGCCATTGTATTGCCTGTAAGGTGACTGTTACTGTATGTTGTCTGTGTTCCTTTCTGATCTTTGCTGCTTTTAGGCTCTCTCTTTGCTTAGAGGACCCCTCTCAATATTTCTTGGAGGGCTGGTTTTGTGTTTGCAAATTCCTTTAGTTTTTGTTTGTTCTGGAAGCTTTTTATCTCTCCTTCTATTTTCAATGACAGCCTAGATGGATATAGTATTCTTGGCTGCATATTTTTCTCGTTTATTGCTCTGAAGATATTTTGCCAGTCCTTTCGGGCCTGCCAGGTCTCTGTGGATAGGTCTGTTGCCAATCTAATGTTTCTACTATTGTAGGTTACATATCTCTTCTCCCGAGCTGCTTTCAGGATTTTCTCTTTGTCTCTGAGACTTATAAGTTTTACTATTAGATGTCGGGGTGTTGACCTATTTTTATTGATTTTGAGAGGGGTTCTCTGTGCCTCCTGGATTTTGATGCCTGTTTCCTTCCTCACATTAGGGAAGTTCTCTGCTATTATTTGCTCCAATATACCTTCTGCCCCTCTCTCTCTTTCTTCTTCTTCTGGGATCCCAATTATTCCAATGTTGTTTCGTCTTATCGTATCACTTATCTCTCGAATTCTGCTCTCGTGATCCTGTAGTTGTTTCTCTCTCTTTTTCTCAGCCTCTTTATTTTCCATCATTTGGTCTTCTATATCACTGATTCTCTCTTCTGCCTCATTTATCCTAGCAGTTAGTGCCCCCATTTTTATTGCACCTCATCAATAGCCTTTTTGATTTCGACTTGGTTAGATTTTAGTTTTATTTCTCCAGAAAGGGTTTCTCTAATAACTTCCACGCTTTATTCAAGCCCAGCTAGTATCTTTAACATCATGATTCTGAACTCTAGGTCCGACATCGTACTAATGTCCGTATTGAGTAGGTCCCTGGCTGACGGTACTACCTCTTGTTCTTTTTGCTGAGGTGATTTTGTTCGTCTTGTCATTTTGTCCAGAGGAGAATAGATGAATGAGAGAACAAAATGCTAACAGGTTCACAATGTCCCCAGCAAATATACTGTATACAAATCAGAAAAGACCTGAAACCAGGGGAAAAGAAAGGGAAAGAAAGAAAAAAGAAAGAGAAAAAAAAGGATAAAAACAAAAACAGAAGAATACAAAAAAAGCAGAATATGATCAAATATGATCAGGCTAGTGCATAGATCAGTGCCACACACTAGATTTTGGGCGTATTTTGGTCTGTTAGAACAAAGTGCCTCCTAAAATTTTAAAGGAAGAAAGACATATATGTACAAAATAAGGGTTGATACAATGAAGGGATGGAAGATGACTGTAAATATGAAAATTATAAAAGATTTTATAAAAGGACTTGATAAGATAAGAAGTTGTTTGAAAAAATAAAGAAGAAGATTTAAGAAAAAAAAAAGGAAAAAGGGAGAGAATGTGATCAGGCAGGAGACTAGAACAAAGCCATATACTAGTGATTTAGGGTATATTTTGATCTGTTAGAAGAAACTGTATCTCAAAATTTCAAAGAGAGATCAACTTATATATATATGCCAAAAATAAGGGTAACTACTATGAAGGGATAAAATATGACTCTAAAAATGAAAAATAAAAATGTTTTTTTTTTTTAAAAAAGGGATTGAAAAGATGTTGGCTGAAAAAGGGAGAAAGAAAAATAAAAAAAACAGTTAACAAAAATTAACTTTGATGAACTAATGAATCATGGTAAAAAAAAATCCATGAATTCTATGTGCAGTATTCCCCTAGCACTGGAGTTCTCCCGTTCTCCTTGATTGGTAAACTTGGTCTTGGCTTGCTGGCTGTTCGTGCTGATCTTCTGGGGGAGGGACCTGTTGCTGTGGTTTCCAAGTGTCTTTGCCGGAGGCTGAATTGCTCCGCCCTTGTCGGTCCGGGCTAAGGAAGCTGCTCGGGTTTGCTCTCAGGAGCTTTTGTTCCCTGCAAGCTCTCAGTACAGCTTTGGAGGACCAGGGCAAACATGGTGGCCTCCCAATCTCCACCCGGAGGAGCTGAGAACTCGGGGCCCCGCTCCTCAGTGTGCGCCCAGAGAAAAGCAGTCCCTCCCGTCTCCCTGGTCTCCGGCCGCACTCCGTGCTCACCCGGCCTGTGACCGAGCATTTCTATCTCTGGCACCCGACCCCGTGTGGAGTCTCCAAGCCCAGCAGATCCCTGCGGTGCGTTTCCGCGCCGCTCCTCCCCGGGAAGGAAGGGGAGTCTCCCCGGATCTGCCCTTGTTGGGTCCCTGCTGGAGGAGCAGTGGCCCGACTGGGCTGCGGATCACAGTTTATGGCAACCCCGAGCTGAGAGCCCGCGCCTTGGCTCCGTCTCTGCAGCCGGCTTCCCCGCTCTGATACCTGGGAGCTCTTCCGCACTCAGGCACCCCCGGTCTTTCTGTGACCCCAAGGGTCATGAGACCACACTGTCCCGAGAGGATTCCACCCCCTGCTTAGCCACTGCAGCAACGTCCCTCAGCAGAGCCAACTTCTGAAAGTTCCGATTTTGTGCTCCGCGGCTCTATCACTTGCCAAAAGCAGCCGAGGGAGGCCCCTCCCCCGCCATCTATCCTCCCGAATATCGCCTCGGATTCACTTCTCCGGACGTCCCACCTTCCAGTAAGTGGTCGCTTCTCTGTTCAGATAGTTGTTGCTACTCTCCTCTTTGATCTCCTGTTGAGTTCGTAGGTGTTCAGAATGGTTTGATCCCTATTCAGCTGAATTCCTGAGACCAGACGAAATCTAGGTCTCCTACTCCTCCGCCATCTTGCTCCGCCCATTGTGGTGAATCTAAACCCCACAGCATATTCCTCTTCATTTTAGTGTTAATACTCATCTCCTTGGCAACGCATGCCCATAAGCAAAAGTAAAAGTAAGAGAAGCAGGAAATTGACTTTACTAGCTATATGACTGATGATATGTACCTAAAGGCGGGAATGCAGCTTCAAATCAAAAGTTAATGTCCATGGACAAACTAGGAATTTTAAGATATTAAAAAAAAAAAAGCCCTGTGGCTACTAACTGGCTCAGTCAATAGAGCATGTGACTCTGAATCTCAGAGTCATGGGTTTGAGCCCTACACTGGGTATAGAGAGTACTTAAAAATAAAATCTTTAAAAGAAAGTCCCTGAAATCTTTAGTGTTTTACTATGAACTATCAAAATGTAATCAACTAAGGGTGAAGACTATTCAGGCTAGATTCAAGCTAAGTTAACTGGGGTATGAAGCAATGTGAAGCTAACCTACAATTAACTACAATTTATATTTTTAAAATTTGAAAATAACTCTAAGGTCTTCATTTTTTTAGTGTTCTTTCAAATGTGTAGTTGGAGAAAACATTGTACTTTGATTTATTCAATTATTTTAGATGTTCCCCCTTGATGTCTCTGAAATTTAAAGCTTTTACATTTTATATGAAATTATACTGTTTTAGTTAACTTAGGCACATAAATTATAGAATTACATAAAATTTGAGAACACTGTTTTATATTTATCAATGTAAATAACATGGATAATAGCTATCCATTATTTATAAAGTTCAACCATAATTGCTTATTTAATAATTAGTATTAGTATTTTGTTTTGGAAAATGTGCTGTCCAATTGCTTAATTGATTGAAAATATATCCCTGGTAAAGCAAAAGTTGAACAATAAGATCAATATAACAGAAAAATCTTGTGAGTTCAGAAGGCATATGTTCTAGATTAAAATGAAGAGGATTTATGGTGTTAAGAATTTTAAGTAGCATGATATTTCAGTTAACTAGAAACTTCCATTAACTAGAGTATAGGTTAAATAAAGTTTTTATAAATATTTCTATTCAAAAGTGTAACTAGTGCCTTCTAGTAAAACTTTTTGTGACAGAAACATTCTACACTGTTCAATATGGTAGCTATTAGCCAAATGTGGCTATGGAGCATTTGAAATATAAATACTGTGGCTGAAGAAGTGAACTTTGGGTTTTATTTAACTTGTAAATAAAATTGCATTTTGAAATAATTGTATATAAACATAGAGTTGTAAGAAATACTGATATCACATTTATCTTTTACCCACTTTCTCCTAATAGTCACATATTGCAAAACAATATTACAAAGAGAATGTTGACTTTGATACAGTCAAGGTACTGAATATTCCATCACCATAAGCATCCCTCTTAATGTCCTTTAACCATTTACCTAGTAAATGGAATCTGACTTGTTTGGCGGTTATGGGTATTGCTAATGAAGCTGCTATAAATGTCTGTTTGAATATATACCATTTTTGTTTTTCTGGACTAAATGCCCAGAAGTTCAGTTCCCAGGTCTTATTATTCTGTGTTTAGGGTTTATTTGTTTGTTAGTGATATGTTTGCATGGTTTTGGTATTAAGGATTGTCATAAAAAGGATCAGCAGGCATCCCTTCATCTTCAGTATTTGGAAGAGATTGTATAAAATGGCTATTAATTACTTTGGATACAGGACCCTTCAAATTTTTGTATTTCACCTTAGTTGAGTCACATATTTTGGGTTTCTTGAGAAATTATTCCATTTTCTAAGTTGTCTATTTTTAAAGTAAGGTTCATAGTATTCCTTTATGTCATTTTAGTAGCTGCAGAATCCCTATAGTGATGCTTGTTCTTTTATATCTGAAATTGGAGATTTGTGTCTTTTAACTATTTTTGACAGTCTTGCTAATTGTTTATCAGCTTTGATTTTTTGAAGAGTTTTACATATCTTTATTTTTAATTTCAATGACTTATGCTCTGTTATTTTAATGATTATTTCCCTCCTGCTTTTTTTTTTTTTCTCTTTTCCCAGATTCCTGGTGAGGAACTCAGATTTGTATTTGAGAACCTCCTTCTTTTCCAGTGTAATAGCAGACTTTTTCTTCTTTAGCTATATGTGATATATTTGATATGTTTTTAATTTTCATTCAGTTTTGTATTTTTAATTTTTGAGATGTTCTGTTTGACACATGGGTTATTTAGAAGTGTGTTCTCTACTTTCATGTATTTAGATATTTTCCTGTTTTGTTTCAGTTATTGACTTTTCAGTTCAGTACATGAATAAAAATCATATCATAATATATGCAGAAAAAGCATTTGGTGAAATTCAACATTCACTTATGATAAAATCTCACAACAAACTCAGTATACAGGGAACATACTTCATAATAAAGGCCATATATGACAAACCCACAGCTAACAATGGTGAAAAACTGAAACCATTTCCTCTAATTTTAGGAATACAAAAAAGATTCCTACTCTCACCACTTTTATTTAACATAGTATGAGGAGCCCTAACCAGAGCAAGAAAAATAAAAGACATCCAAATTGGAAAGGAAAAAGTAAAACTGTCACTATGACATGATACTATATATAGAAAGCACTAAAGACTCCACCAAAAACTATTAGAATAAAAAATTCAGTAAGTTACAGGATACAAGATCAACATACAGATCTCTCTTGCATTTCTGCATAGTAACAAACTATCAGTAAGAGAAATTAAGAAAACAAAACAACTCCATTTACCATTGCATTAAAAAAAGTAAGACTAGGAATAAATTTTTAAATTTATTTTTTAATTTTATTTTAAATTCAATATTAAATTCAATATTAAATATTAAATGTACTATTGGTTTCAGAGGTAGAGGTCAATGATTCATCAGTCTTATATAATACCCAGTGCTCATTACATCACATGCCCTCCTTAATGTCTATCACCCAGTTGCCCCATCCCCTCCAGCATCTCTCAGTTTGTTTCCTTTGATTAAGAGTCTCTTATAGTTTGTCTCCCTCTCTGGTTTCATCTTGTTTTATTTTTTCCTCTCTTCCCCTATGATCCGCTGTTTTGTTTCTTAAATTCCACATATGAGTGACATTATGATAATTGCCTTTCTTTGATCGACTTATTTCACTTAGCATAATACCCTCTAATCCCATCCATGTTGTTGCAGATGGCAAGATTTCATTTTTTGATGGCTGAGTAGTGTGTGTGTGTGTGTGTGTGTGTGTGTGTGTGTGTGTGTGTGTGTGTACAGCCCACATCTTCTTTATCCATTACCTAGGAATAAATTTAACCAAAAAGATGACATACCTATACTCTGAAAACTGAGACATTAAGAAATTGAAGGTGAAACAAATGGAAAAATATATCATGCACATGAATTGGAAAAATATTGCTAAAATGTCCATACTACCCAATGCAATTTATAGATTCAATGCAATAGTTACCAAAATACCAATAGAATTTTTCATAGAATTTAAATAAAATTAAAATATGTATGGAACCACAAAGATCTTGAATTAGCAAAGCAATATTTAAAGATTTTTATGTATTTATTTGAGAGAGAGCAGGGGTGGGGGGCATAAAGGGAGTGTCTCAAGTAGACTGCACTGAGCATGGAGCCTGAGGTGGTGCTCAATCTCACAACCCTGAGATCATGACCTGAGCTGAAACCAAGAGTTGGGTACCCATCCAACTGTACTACTCAGGTACCCCCTAAAATAATCTTGAGAAAGAAAAAGCTGGAGGCATCATGCTCCCTGATTTCAAACTATACAAGGCTACAGTTACCATAACACTATGATACTGGCACAGAAAAAGACACATAGATCAATGGAACAGATAGCCCAGATACAAATCCATACTTATATGGTTAATCTACAACAAAGGAGGCAAGAACATCCAATGGGAAAAGGACAGTCTCTTCAATAAATGGTGTTGGAAAAACTGGACCACTTTATTACACCATGTACAAAAATTAACTCAAGATGGGTTAAAGACCTAAATGTAAAACCTGAAACCATAAAACTAGATGAAAATATAGGCAGTAACTTGTTTGACATCAATCTTATATAAGATATATTAACATATATATTGTTATGTCTCCTCAGGCAAGGACAACAAAAGCAAAAGTAAGCAAAAGCTTTTGCACAGCAAAAGAAACCATCAATATAAAAAGGCAACCTACTCTATGAGAGAAGATCTTTGCGATAATGTATCTGATAAGGTACTGACATCCAAAATATGTAAAGAACTCATATAGCTAAACAGCAATCCACTTAATAAATGGGAAGAAGACCTGAACATACATTTTTTTTTCAAAGAAGCCTACAGACGTCCAGCAGACATAAGAAAGATCACTATCAGGGAAGTCCAAATAAAACCACAATGAGATAACACCTCACACCTGTCCTAATGGTCACTATCAAAGAAGTAACAAGTGTTGACAAGGATGTGGAGAAAAGGGAACCTTCATTCAGTGCTAGTGAGAATGTTAATTAGTGCAGCCACTATGAAAAACAGTATCAAGGCTTCTCTATTTCTTCTTGTTCTAGATCCTTTTTTGTTATGATTATTTTATGCATTGCTGTGAGTTAAACTTTACATTTCATCTTGAGTAATTAATAGTATTTTTTTATGTATAACTTCATTGTGCATAGGAACAAAAAAATCTGTAGATATGAATGCCCATATGTGTGAAAACGTATATCTATAAAGCAGAAAGAAAATAATGCAAAAGTAGAAAAATTAAAAATGTGTGCATCTGTGTGGAAGATACAGAATTTTGTTGTACTACTCTTGTAACATTTTTATAGTTTAAAAAAATTTCAAATAAAGTTTAATGTTTAATCAAACTCAGTGTTTCATTCAAAATATTTTTGTCATTTAGAATACTTAGGAAATAAGTGAATTTTCTCTTTTTCTCTGTTGTATTCCTTATGAGAGCATGTGTTTAAATGCATCATTTACTGTGACTGAGTTATGTTATTTAGCTTCCTAATTCATAATCATGAAATTCTTTTTTTTTTTTTAAGATTTATTCATTTGGGAGAGAAAGAGCATCAGTGGGAGGGGTAAAGGGAGAGGGAGAGAGAATGTCAAGCTGACTCCATGCTGAGCACAGAGCCTGAACAAAATAGGTCTTGATCTCAGGATGCTGAGATCACAACCTGAGCTGAAACCAAGAGATGGATGCCTAACCAACCGACTGCGCCACTGAGGTGCCCCAACCATTAATTTTTTTTTTATGTTCAGTTAACCACTGTATAGTACATCATTAGTTTTTGATGTAGTGTTCAATGATTCATTAGTTATGTAAAATTTATTTAGCCTTTTAGTCCTTAAATTTTATAAAAAGAATTTAACACTCTATATTTCATATTAAACTTCTCTAATCAGCAATAATATGCTATATACAATTCAGAATATATATATATTTTTTCTTTTATTGTATTTAAAGTACAGCCTATGGAACAGTAAGGCATTTAACAGAGAAAAGGACTCCTGTTTAAGATAATTAAATATTTGCGTCACTTTAGAGTAAAAAATGCCATGTTATTTCCTTGTATATACATTTAAATGGATATCAAATTAGATTATAGATTTTAATGCCGAATTTAATTTTATTCTCTTGAATTATATTTAAAATATAGAAATACATGTTATTTATATTTTCAGAACAATTAAACGAATTATCAATATCATTTAACTGGCTGTTGAGCACCTAGCCCTGTATTTGTCTCTTTTCATCCCTTCTAGCTTATACCTGAAGAATATAGAAAAAGAAGTCTTTGTTTTTAAGACTGGTTGGAATTTCTTTTTTCTTCTATATTGACTCTAGTTAAAATCATTAGTAAAACAGTCATTTAATATAAAAAAATAAAAATTGTTATATATATAAAAATGAGTAAAATTCCAGTGGTTTTAATTTCCAATTATATATAGTAATATATCTTAATTAGATTTCAACAAATCTGTTATGGCCTTATATTTATAAGCTCTAATACACATAAAATCGATGTTAAAGCTTCCATTACAGATTCACTTCAAATGACTAAAACAATCTTTGTAGTCTAGAAATGTACTCTTACTTTGCTTTATTTAGAAATTCTGAGAATATTTGTATACTGGAACTTGAGGTATCCTTATATTGGATTGAGATCAGGAATGTTTTAAGCTCATGCGGACATAACAGTCTTATATTTTATAGAACATAATTTTTCTGCTAAAAAATATTTTTTATATGTTTTGAACTTTCAATGTTTTATTATTTCTTTAAATTCCAAAAAGAGAAAGTATTTTCTAGCATAAAAGCTCTTTAAACTGCTGGCTTAGTGTAAAAAATTTAGGATACTATAAATGTACATATTGAATTATCAAAAGAATTAATTTCTACTCTTGGTATTTACCATTTATTAGTAGTATCATCTTGGTTAAAAATTCTTTGAGTTCGGGGTGCCTGGGTGGCTCAGTCATTAAGCGTCTGCCTTCAGCTCAGGTCATGATCCCAGGGTCCTGGGATCGAGCACCTCATCGGGCTCCCTGCTCCGCGGGAAGCCTGCTTCTCCCTTTACCACTCCCCCTGCTTGTGTTCCTTCTTTCACTGTGTCTCTCTCTGTCAAAATCTTAAAAAAAAAAAAAAAAAAGAAATTCTTTGAGCTGTAGGTCTATAAAAAGGTTGTTAACACTATCATATGGCTATTGTAAAGATTGAACAAGATGATTTAATAAGGAACTATGGGTATCATAACATGTTATAGAAATAAAAATTGTATTTCCAAAACATTGATAGAAATTAAAGGGTAAGATGTGGAAAATACTAGAAATTCAAATGCTATAGAGAACAAAGAAAATTGAATATGATTCATTTTTGATGGGTACTTGTAACAAAGTTTGTTTTTCAGAAAAATACTATAAATAACTTTTTATCTTTGAATTTGCAATATGATTTTTTTCATTTGATAGTTAAGAGCACAGCATGGAAAGTCAGAATGTGGTTTAATTCTGCATGAGCTTAAGCAAGTTAGTTTCTAAAGTTCTATTTTCTAATAAAATTAAGAATAATATATTTTCATTGTGTTGTAATAAATTTTAATTGTATGTAATAAATGTAAATATCGTAGATAGGTACCATGAACAAGGGAGTGCCCAAAAGGTATTACTTATTATTACTAAATATTAGAAATAACTTAAGACTATTCTACTGAGGAGAAACTTTTTCATTGCTTCATCTTTCCTTGATGCAATAACATCATAAGAAAAAACTATACTTAGGGGCTCACTGTACCTTAATAACATCTTTTGATTGAAGTATTTGTCAGTTTTATGCAAACCTATTGTTCTGGTTTGCTTAACCCCTCCTCTTTTACTAACAAAAGTGTTTTTTTTTCTTTTTTAAGATTTAACCCATTTATTTGAGAGAGAGAGGGAAAGAGTGTGAGCATGAGTGGTGGGGGAGGCAAAGGGAAGAGACTCCCTGCTGAGCAGGGAGCCCCATGTAGGGCAGGGCTCAATCCCAAGACCCTGGGATCATGACCTGAGCCAAAGGCCGATGCTTAACCAACTGAGCCACCCCCAAAGTGCTCCAAAGTGTTTCCTTTTAACTATAGAAGGGCACTCTTGCTTATTACTTGTCACTTTTTGCATGAACGATATTTTCCTTTTACACTTTCTCATGATTGAACCTGAATATTGCTTTGAACATATCACAGTCACCAAAACACAGAGGTGACTATCTCCATTAATATTTTCTCAAGTGCTTTTGTGAGACTTATTCTGGGCTCTATCTCCAATAGCAGAATTGTGGTGTCATGGTGTATACATTTGAGAGCATTATACTGAATTATCTTCTATGACAGTTGTATTGGTCTAAAGTCTGACCAGCATGAGTGTTCATGTACTCCACAACCTTTTCAGCTATTGCATGGACAGATTTTTAGTGTTTCTAAATATGTGACTAGATCAACTCCTACTAGTTAGCCTTCTGGATTTTCTTTGATTCAAATTGTGTTTATGTGAGGTACTTTTTGACATCACTATCTATCATCTATCTATCATCTATCTATGTATCAACTATCTCTATATAAATATTATTCATATTATATACTTTTAAACACACATATATAGGGGTGCCTGGGTGGCTCAGTTGGTTAAGCATTTGCCTTCGGCTCAGGTCATGATCATAGGGTCCTGAGATTGAGCCCAGCATCGGGCTCTCTGCTCAGCCTGCTTCTCCCTCTTCCTCTGCTTCTCCCCTCTGCTCATGCTCTTTCTCACTTTCTATCTCAAATAAATAAATACAATCTTTAAAAATTTTTAAAAATAAAAAATACACATATATGTTAAAAAATGTCAATTGGATTATAAGTCTGCCATGTATCGCCCATGTCAGACTAGTTTTACACACACACATATATTCCTCCAAAATGTCATTTGCATATATATATACACACACCCACACACATACATACATACGTCTACACACAACACAATTTCAGAATAGTATTTGTTTACTGGACCATAATGTACCTTTTTGAGATGAACTCCTCATATAAAACTAGTTTTCTAATATCATCTTCTATTAAATTACCTGGTTTTGTTATTTTTATAATACTTTATAGACCTCAGGATTAGAAAAAAAACATTCATTTTGTACCATACCGTTAAAACTGATCATGTATCTATTTTTATTATTATTTAAGTATGTTATCAAATAATGGGATATTATAATAGCTACCATTTAACTCCCAAATCCGGAATGCTGCCAATACTAAAATTTTGTCTTCCCTTCAGTCTCATCCAGATATTACCCTCAGATTGAACATAAACCTAATACTTGGAAAAATAATCATTTTTAAACTTGTATCATGAATATTTGTTTAGCTACACAACATGTTGAGGTTTTTGTTTTGAAACTTACAAAGAGGACAATCATGGTCTGTGTTATCTTCTGGGAATTCCTTTTTTCAATCAACATTATTCTAGTGATAGATTTTTTTCAATCAGCATTATTCTTGTACCAAAATAAGGTATTATCTCATCCCAAAAATAAGATATTATAAGGTAATAAGATATAATATAGAAGATAATGATATAATATATATTTTATTATTTTTGGTACATTTGTAAATGGGATTGTTTTCTTAATTTCTCTTTCTGCTGCTTCATTATTGGTGTATTGCTAGGTCATTAATTCATTCCTCTGCTTCTTCCATACTGCTATTTATTCCATCAATAGATTTCTGTACATTGATTTTGTATCCTGCAACTTTTTTTTTAAGAGTTTTTTTTTATTTATTGATTCATGAGAGACAGAGGGAGAGAGAGAGAGAGAGAGAAGAGGAGGGAGAAGCAGGCTCCCAAGGAGCAGGGAGCCTGATGTGGGACTCAATCCCAGGACCCCAGGATCACGACCCGAGCCAAAGGCAGACACCCAACCATCTGAGCCACCCAGGTGCCCCTGCAACTTTTTAAAAAAAAAATCAGTTCTAGTAGGTTTTTGGTAGAATCTTTTAGGTTTTCTATGTAGATTATCATGTCAACTGCAAACAGTGAAAGTTTTACTTCTTCCTTACCAATTCTGGTGCCTTTTCTTTCTTTTGTTGTCTGACTGCTATGGCTAGGACTTCCAGAACAAAGTTGAATAAATGTTGTGAAGAGTGGACATCCTTGACTTGTTCCTGACCTTAGGGGAAAAGCATACATTTCCCCCTGTGAAACATGATGTTAGCTTTCCACTCTAAAAGTCCCATTTAATATTTCTTACAGGACTGGTTTAGTGGTCATGAACTCCTTTAGTTTTTTTCTGGAAAACTCTTTATCTCTCCTTCTAGTCTGAATGATAGCTTTGCTGGATAGACTATTCTTGACTGCATTTTTTTTTTTCCTTTTAGCACATTGAATATATCATGCTGCTCCATTCTGGCTTGTAAAGTTTCTGTTGAAGAATCTCCTGCCAACCTTATAGGTTTTCCCTTGTAAGTTACTGTCTTTCTGCTTTAAAACATGTTTTCTTTATCACTATATTTTGGTGTAAGCCTATTACAATATGTTTTGGTGTAAGCCTATTACAATATGTCTTGGTGTGGGTCTACTTTTGTTGATTTTGATGGGAGATTTATTGATGTGGATAATGGTTTCCTTCCCCAGGTTAGGGAAGTTTTCAGCTATTATTTCTTCCAATAAATTCTCTGCCCCCTTTTCTCTCTTTTCTTCTTCTGGGACTCCTATATTACAAATATTAATGTATTTGATGGAGTCACTGAGTTCCCTGTCTAATCTTGTTTTTTGTAATTTTTTATTCATGTTTGATTACTTTACTATATCTTCTAGGTCATTAATTCATTCCTCTGCTTCTTCCATCCTGCTATTTATTCCATCCAGCATGTTTCTCATTTCACTTACTGAGCCCTTTATCTCTGCTATGTTATATTTATCTAGGTGTTAAGGGTCTCACTCATGTCTCCACTCTTTTCTCAAGTCCAGTGGGTATCGTTATGATCATTACTTTCACTTTTCTATCTGGCATGTTACTTATATTTGTTACACTTGCATAAAATTAGAAAACTGAGGAATTTATCCCAAATGAAAGGACAGGACAAGACCATGGCAAGAAAGCTAAGACTCTGTGCCTATTTCTATATGTTAGGAAAGTCAGCTATGTCTCCTGTGCTTGAGAGCAATGGCCTTATGAAGAAGAGATCCTATAGTGCCCCACAGTATAGTGTTCCCTGTTCCCCAAGAACTGGCACTTCCAGGAGTGTCTCCAAAGTGTGCTGTTTATGCTCTGCTGCTTTGTCTTGGCCACTTTATCCTTCAGACCAGTTGTCTGCAGAGTCTCTCTCTACCTGTTGTGGGTAGTGTTTGGTTCCTGGCCTAAACATGGCATGTTTCAACCAAGTGTCCTCTGCTCTATTTGTGAAATGAGATCCGTTGCCACTCTTACTGGAACTGAGGCTCCAGAAAACTCTGAAGTTGGGAGACATGGTATGAGCAGGGATTTAGTCCATCCTTCTGGGGGTGGGGTGAAGCAAGTGTGACTGAAAAGGGAGGCTCTTCTTTGGGGAGGGCTTGGCGTAAGCAAATTATTGGCAAGGGTGGCCACTGTACTTGTTCTTGCAGGTGGCCCTGTGCTTATGCTGAGGGGTGGGAGAGGAAAATGGCACCAGCAAGTTCCTTTGTTCCCAGAGCATTCTCTTCATGAACACTGTCTCTCTGCAATGTGCTCCAAGATGAGTGAATAACCTCCCAAGTGTCTGCCCCAAGAACTCTTCAGATCACTGTTTCCATGCTATACGTTCCAGGCTGTTTGCCCTGCTTTTTCTCCAAGAGAAACCTCAGTACCCTCTTAGCTCTCCCAGAGCCAAGCACACTGACTTAAAATTTCAGATCTTAAACCCACTGGTAACAAGAACTCACAAAATTCAGCCCCTCTCACTTTCCAAGCCAATTGCTACAGGAATTTGTTTTTCCTGTACAATCCCCCAGGTGTTAATCTTTCACCCTTCTATGTGACCAGGACTCCTTTTCCCCATAGCAGTGGTCATGATCCATTTCCATTTCCATACTTCCTACCTTCTCCTATATGGTCTCTTCTCTCCCTTTAGTTGTGGAGTTTGTTCTTCCAGTCTTCAAGTCAATTTCTGAGGTATTTAGGATGATTTGATGGTTATCTAGTTGTATTCATGTGATGAGGTGAGCCTACAGTCCTCCTACTCTGTTGCCATTTTCCAACCTTTCTCTGGAACAAGGAACTTTTGAGAATGAAGTGTATGCTGATTATCTTGATTGTGGCGATGGCTTTCCCAGGTACATATGTGGTTATTATTTGTCAATTATATCAATGAAAATATAAAGAAAACTCTGGTTACAATAGATTCTAAACAAATTCCTGAAATGTCAGCCTAATTTTTTCTGGATTATGTCAGTACCCTAGCACTAGGTCACAGTAGTTATCAAATGAAGAGAGTAAAGAAGAATATTAGAACATAGAAACAAAGGAGAAGAGCAGATTATGGACAAATGTGAACAGTATTGGAAAGAAAGTGTTTTTTAAAGTGGGTTTGAAATACATTTTTATTAACAAAAAGATGTAAGAATATAGCCTACATTTTTATATGACCTTCAATTTCTTCAAAAAGCTTACTGGGGAAAATTAAAAAGATTCCTAATAATATAATGACTGTTTTTAATGAAAATGTGTTTTCCCATGATTAAAATTCATTTTTTTCTATTTCATTGATTTTCTGCTTGCTAACTGCTATCAACTCATTTTAATCTGCAGCTAAAACTTTATCAAATGGGGATGGCAGAGCAGTTTCATAAAAAGTGCCAACTAAAAAAATCATTCAGTTACATTTTTATAAATGTAAAGAATGAAATTATTTTCATTAATTGTTTTCAGACAGGAAAGATTAGAAAAAAAGTCATTATATATGCCAAGTATCTGACTTTATCGCCAAAGAACACTGCACCATCTTAGAAGGGATCCATTAAAAAATATTGTGTCATTTAATATATACTTTAAAATGTGTTAAAACTGTTTACACTTGATTCAAAATAAGATATTCAAATCATAAAAATTGTCTTTAAGATTTTTCAAATTATTTCATAGAGAAAATGTTCGAATTTGGGCTCCATCTTTGTGTGTTCAAATATTTGCTATATCAGTACTATGCCAATTTTTTTTTGATATTTTATTTGTGCAAGCAGGAGGAGCTGCAGGCAGAGGGAGAAGCAGACTCCCCGCTGACCAAGGAGCCCAATGTGGGACTGGATCCCAGGACCCTGGAATCAGGACCTAAGCCAAAGACAGACATTTAACTGACTGAGCCACCCAGACATCCCAATACTATGCCAAATTTGACTTTGGCAATTAATCCTTCTGCTGAACATTTTAACAGTAACTTGATTGACTTTACTAGTTTTAAGTGATGACTAGGTATAAATTTTAAAGCATCCTGCAATGTTTGTTTTATTCATTTAACATTAACATCTGGTACATATTACAAGTCTTTTTACTCTTCACTTACCTATTCATTTCATTAACTGACACTCTCCAAATTTCTTATAAAACCAACCCACTGACAACAGCTTTTATGGCATGATTAGTCTATAATTTAATATTCTAATATCCTTACATGTCTGCTTTCATCAACTATCAAGTTATATTTCAAACCTGTTTGTGTCAATTATACTTATTACATAAAGTAAAATATGACTGTAAAGAAGAAAAGAGTTTTTGCATTAATGCAAATAGTTTGGAAAAGCTACTAGAAAATATACATTATAACATTAGGTGTGGATATGACAATTATAAATGGAAGAAAGCTCTTTGTAAAGATCATGAATCATTCTCCACTTAAATTCCACTTTTATTAATGAACTGGATGGAAATAAAAAAGGCTTGTCTACCACATCAATGAATAAGTAAAACTAAATGTTTAAACTATGTTTCTATGAATTTTTAGAAATTCTTATTTTAAGTGTCAGTTAATCACCCATGTAAATACAGTTGATCACTCCTTGAAACCCTTATTCACTTTGCTTTCTAGATATAACACTATACTGTTTATCATTTTACCTCATTTTTCCTCCATGTTGACCTCCACTTGTGGATCCTCCTGGAACACTAAGTCTCAGGGCTCTCTAACAACCCTTTGCTGGAGACCACCTCCAACTCTGATCCCTGACTTGTTATATATGCTTCTGATCTGACATCTTTATTTTTATATATAAATATCTCACAAATTTAATTTTGCAAAAGTTATCTCTTTTGCCATGCTTCAGGAACATTGCTCTTTTTTTTATTTCTTTAAACACTGTTTCATTTCAACTTGCAGGATATTTTTTTTATTTTTTATTGTTATGTTAATCACCATATATTACATAATTTGTTTTGGTGTAGTGTTCCATGATTCATTGTTTGTTCATAACACCCAGTGCTCCATGCAGAATGTGGCCTCTTTAATACCCATCACCAGGTTAACCCATCCCCCTACCCTCCTCCCCTCTAGAAACCTCAGTTTGTTTTTCAGAGTCCATCATCTCTCCTGGTTCGTCTCCCAGGTTATTTTTGTCCATATCTTCTGAAGGTTCATCTGATGACTGATTTCCTTGTGTTTTTTCTTTCAATTTCAATTCTTCATGGACACCTTATGTAAGTACCCTATTTAAATTAGTTCCCCCTTAAATAAAACATTCACTATACTCTTACACAGCTGTATATATTTATGCCACTTTTCACTATTTGGAATCACAGTATACATTTATTTGATTTATGGTTCACACTCTACCTCACTCAAATAAAAAGCTCTCCAAGGACGGAGTCCATTTATTAATGAATTCCTTCAGTCTTTTTAAAATATTGTATTTTTCAGGTTTTGTTTTGTTTCAAGTAGTTGATAGTTGGCTTTTCATCAATTGATATATGGTGAGTAAATCTACTTGTTATGGGCAAAGTAATAGCCTCCTAAAGATATTGAATCCTTAATCCCAGGAATTTGTGAATGTTTTATCTTACATGGAAGATGTGTTTAAGAATTGGGCGGGGGGAGGTGGCACCTGGGTGATACAGTCATTAAGTATTCAACTCTTGGTTTCAGCTAAGGCCATGATCTCAGGGTCATGGGATGGAGCCTCATGCTGGGCTCCATGCTCAGTGCAGAATCTGCTTGAATTTCTCTCTGTCCCTCCTCCATTCTCTCTCTAAAATAAATAATCTTTAAAAAAGAAAAAAAAGAATAAGGATCTGGGGATTATTTGTATTATCCAGTTGGGCCCAATTTAATTACAGAGGCCATTAAAAGGAATGTCCCCAACTATAATTAAGGGACTTTTGACTATGGCAGAATATTTAGAAAGATCTTACATTGCTGGCTTTAAAAAATGGAGGAAAGGGCCAGGAGTTTAGGAATATGACCAGCCTCAAAAATCTGGAACAGGCAATGAAATGATTCTCCCCAAAAGCCTCCAGATAGGAATGGAGCAATGCCAGCACTTAGGTTTTAGCCCAGGGACACTCATTTCTTCATGTCTGATCTATAGAACTGTAAAATAATAAATGTGTATTGTTTAAGACACCAACCTTGTAATTGTTTTATGGGAGCAATAGAATCCAGATGCCTCAATCATAGTAAATACTGTTGTAAAACAGTTTTTAAAAGTCTCAGGATATTGTAAATATGACTAAATTTGAAAACTGATTTGTTTATATTGTTTGCAATTTTTAACATTATAAATATATATCAGTATATATAGATTATTACCTTAGATCTTATTCCTGCAATGAAATGAAAAGTGGTATAATTGATATCTTTTTTATTAAGAGAGGTAATTTGAGTAGCAGCGGTTAAACACACACAAAAAAACTATGATAAATGTGAAAAATGGAAATAAAGTGAAATGGCTTAGAGGAAGACAATTCTACATTCTGAAGAGTATGATGTAGAGGGCTTCTTAAAGGAGAAAGCTTTGGGGAGAATCATAAGTAATATTTAAAAAGAAGAAATACATAGGTTTGGCATTATAGGCATGGCAATGAAAGGCACCTACAAACATAGATTAAATTATTGTAACTTATGCTAAATTCTGTTTAGAGATTCACTTCAGAAACAAAGAGGTGTACCTGGACTTCAGTGGCTTATAAGGTGTGTTTCTCAGGCACTATTCTCTGATTTAATTGACTCTGGAAGATGATCCATTCAGATATATTGATAAAACATTTAAAACTATCAAAAGTAATTTTAAAAAATTAAAAACGTGACTGTCATACAATATTAATATATGCATGTATTGAAAATTTAAATCTTTAATGATACAACCAGCACAATAATAAATTTGATAACCAATAAAGTCATTCTTATTTTTGGTCTGCTCGGTGTTCTGAGGTAGTGTTTTGAAGTCTGCATAGCTTTAGAAACTGAAAGAGAAAGAATAGTATTAATACATATTGTTTTTGATAAGAACTATAAATACTATATAATAAGTGATTATTCTTAAGTTAATACTTATTAAAATATTAACCAAATCCTCTTTTACAACTGTAAAATATTTCCTCATATATATGTGTAACTATAGTTACATATATAGTTCTATATAGTTGTTACAAGCCAACCATTTGTTTCTGTGTGGAACTGTAGAGAAACTAACATCTGACTTATAAATAGAAGTTTGGAAAACAACCATTTGTCAGTTAACAGCTTCTTTTGTTCAAGAGCTAAATCGCTATAAATAAATTGGTGTCATATGGCCATGAAGTTTTACAGGGGAAACTAAGTTTCAAGGGCTTTTTTTGTTGTTGTTCTTCTTCTTCCCACATAACCTACCTTAATTTTCAGGGTATATATTTATAATCAGAAAGGGGATAGACTCCTCTGTGTTTTCACAGACTTTGTCATATGAAATATACTTCCAGTATTTGTTTCACTTTCTATATTGCCTTAAGCATGCAATGTCTATATATTTGTTTCCATCTTTAAATGTTATTTAAATATTTTCATTTTTTTCTGGTATGCAGGTATATAATCCTATTTTGGAAAGTGGTTTTAGAATTAGCACCAATACTTTTATTTTTATTTTTTTTAATTTTAATTTTTATTTTAAGATTTTATTTATTGGATTTTATTTATTCAATGCTTATTAACACAAGCAGGGGGAGTGGGAGAGGGAGCCCGATGTGGGACTCAATCCCAGGACTCTGGGATCATGACCTGAGCCGAAGGCAGACGCTTAACGACTGAGCCACCCAGGTGTCCCAATGCTTTTATTTTTAAAGGCTAACAATAATAATCATAATACTAAGATTATGTATAAGGATTGCAAAATGTTTTAATTAAAATCAGTAATTTTACATTTCCAATGCTGTTTATTTTCCCTCTTCCAGTTTTGGATACTTACAAATATGAAAGAAACTGATCTAAATACTCATTACTATTAAAATGAGGAAGTGTGCCCTCCAGCTACTCTTAGAACATCACACTGTGAATGCAATACAGTGTGTTAAGAAGAAACATGCATTTCAAGAGAAATGAGGTCTACATTGCATTTTTTTTACAAAAATTATTTACGCTATTTTTTTTAAAAAGGTATGGAACTCCTAAGCACAAGTGAGAAAAAAAAAATGGACAGAATAGGAATACATAACTTAGGATTTTAATGGGAATATATTTTCAACACTATATACAATATTAATCTGAATTTGACATTTCTGGGTTTTCAATGGATGTCATTTAACAGGATTTCTGAAAGGTGTGAGACTGACACTTTATAATTTAAGGATCTTCCTTTCATAACAGGCATAATTAACTCAGAAGCAGTTACTCTAGCAAATACAAAAAGTGCTTCTTGAAAAGAATAAGCGTTTCAAATGCCACATATTTTAGCATAAGGAAAACTCTAATCAAAAAGCTTTGTTACCAAAAGCCTCAAATATACTATTTACAATAATTCTATGGAGAAAATAAGTATAGAAGAAAATTTAACAGTGCTGTGAACTATTCATGAATATGGTACATCTTGGTATTTTAGAATAAAAAATGAACTGAAATGGCTCTAAACTAAAAAAAGGTATGTAGTGGAGAGGTTATTTTTTTTCTAATACATATAATTAATGACTAATGTTGGTCACTGTCACCTAAAATAGCAAAAAAAAAAAAAAGCCCCCAGAAAATGTTTGAATTTCAGGAATAAAGGTAGAAATAGATTTGCTTTAAGGAAGGAGACGCAGTTGAGTTATTGCACAGCACAATATGCAGCAAGTGTTTTAGAGTAAATAGTCAACTCAGTATTCATGGCTATTGTAAATTACCAAAATATTTAAAGATTGATATACCTATTGGATATATCCAAAGGGATATAGGTATTCAATAATTTTCAAACTTTTTATAGTAATTTTATCATTATTTTTTAAATATTTTATTGTTATGTTAATCACCATACATTACATCATTAGTTTTTGATGTAGTGTTCCATTACCATGAATTCTATAATTCCAAATGCAAAATTTCCATCCTGAATCCTAAAATTTTAAAATACATTATATTCTAGGGGCACCTGGGTGGCTCAGTCATTAAGTGTCTGCCTTTGGCTCATGAGGGTCATGATCCCAGGGTCCTGAGATCGAGCCCTGCATAGGGCTCCCTGCTCAGTGTGAAGTCTGCTTCTCCCTCTCCACTCCCCCTGCTTGTGTTCTTGCTCTTGCTATCTCTCTGTCAAATAAATAAAATCTTAAAAAAAATAAAATACATTACATTCTCAAACATCCTAATTTTCTCTAAGATATGATTGTGTAAAAGTGTCTGGTCTCAATTCTAATGGTAGAAAATTATGGAAAAATTATTTTTTTCAATGCCAAAATAAAAAGGAACAAGTAAAAGTAATTTCCCAACTCCTCTAATTTCTTGTACTACTCAGAAAAAAATAAAGTTCCCTAAAGATCATTAGTCTTTTATCAATGTGGAAAACATAGCTGCAAGAGGTTTGCTGATTTCTTTCTAGAAATCTACTTTGAGTTTCCAATTGAAACACTCTTTCCCTTATACTATATTTCCTTCCTCATCACAGAAGTATAAAACAGCATCAGACAGCCAGGCCCTAGCTCTCAAATACATATTCTGCACAGAACTCCATTTCTAATAAGTAATATTTTATATATTCTAAGATGCAATGAGGGTAACACCTGTAAGTTACATACATGATCAGAAACTTAATAAGGCTCTGAAAAATTATAAGCTAGTGATAAAAAGTTAATAATGTAAAACATTTTAATACACTAGGCATGAACACTGAATTAGTCCAAAAATTCTTTTAAAAGATGTATTTTCTTAGAGCAAACAAGTGGGCATGAGGGGCAGATGGAGAGGGATAGAGAAACTCAAGCAGACTCTGCACTGAGCATGGAGCCCTGATGTAGGGCTTGATCCCACTATCCTGAGATCACGACTTGAGCTGAAACCGTGAGTTGGATGCTTAACTGTGCCACCCAGGTGCACCCCAAAAATGTTCCTTAAAAAATGCTACACTAAATAATGAGATTGGAAGATAGTACATTACATATAGACAAATCACAAATGAAGTGATACCTATTTTTCCTTTAAACAACAGATAGGCACTGTACAATTAAAGTGAAAAGAATATTATAGTACAGTATAATTTTGTCTCTGATTAAATTTTATGATTATGACTTATTTCTACAATTTAACATCTTAATTAAATCTTCAACTAAAAGCTACTCTTCATTTTGTAATATTATGTAACTAAATCACTAAGTGATTTTTCTGTCCCAATAAATATCTGGTAATAGTTTTTTTTTTTCTTTAAACATTTGCTGATTTTTTTTATTTTTTATTGTTATGTTAATCAGCATACATTACATCATTAGTTTTTGATGTAGTGTTCCATGATTCATTGTTTGTGCATAACACCCAGTGCTCCACACAGAATGTGCCCTCTTTAATACCCATCACCAGGCTAACCCATCCCCCACCCCCTCCCCTCTAGAACCCTCAGTTTGTTTTTCAGAGTCCATAGTCTCTCATGGTTCATCTTCTGGTAATAGTTTTAACACCATTTCTAAATGAATTAATTTTGGGATTCCATTTAAACTTTGGGAAGAAAAAAAATGAATAAAAACCTGAATCCCTGCCTGTAGATTTTGGTGTGGGAGTAAAAAACAGTTAAGTATATTTATACTTTGTTATAACATCTGTGAATACAAATAAGGCAAAATCAGTAAATGGTTGGAAAGTGATTCTATTTCAGGTACTTTGGTCAGCAAAGATGTCTGTTGTTTGAGCGGACACTCATTTACTGCTGTGTTTCCATCACATAAAGCAATTCCTGGCATGTATTAACTCACATTCATTGGTAAATGCATATTATGCTACGTGATATGGAAACTAAGCTGGGTTGACACAATTATTTTCTTTGTATTATGAAAACTTTCAATATATCTGAAGTATTTCCTAATATATGAAAACACTTTTAATCTTCATTATAAGAACTACCATATAGGAAAGTCATGGAGAATGATGTCACTAAGATGGTGACATAGGTCATTCTTAAATATACGCCCCCTCACAACAACTATTCATGGACAAGACACAACTGGGAGAATCCTAGATATGGGGGTGAGGCTGAAGCAAACCCTGTACTACAGAGCCCAAAACAGACTGCATTGGAAGGGTAAGAGGAAAAACGACATTGATGACATTGCCCCTCCCCCAGGCTGGTACAACACCACACAGATCTCCTCTGAACCTAAAATTCCTCTAGTGAGAATCAGAGCCCATGGTGAAATCTAGCCCTACTCCAGTATTGTAGGTCACTTTGTGGAAGCCCCTAGTCTGACCTAACCCCATGGATATCACATAAAAATCTGTGGGGCTCAATCACTGGGAATCAGATTGTGCTGGAGAGGGGAGAAGAGCTTCCAAAAACCTGCACATTTGGATTTCGGCAGAACTTTCAAAGCCTGAGTAGTAGTCCCAACCAGTGGCTTTGCACATCTGTAGAACCACGTTACTGACACAATGTGACCAGGGAATTTGACAGGTGCAGGTCTGCCTGATTTGGGTCCCCAAATGGGGAGTTTTGCTACTCCTGCAAAGTAGTCTGCCCAGGCAGAGAAACTGAAACATAGCCTCACCACTGTGGACCATAGATCGCAGCCTCATTTCACAGCAAGGACTTCCTGGAAACTACATAACTCAGCATTGAGTGGGCAAAGCTGACTGCCCCCAGAGCAAAGCCAGTATCAGGTGTGCAGGCTTGATTTATAGAAATATTCACTTTGTGAATGTAGCACCTAGCACTTCCTGGCCAGAAAGCCTATTCACGAAAATTTGGGGCAGACAACTGTCTGAAGAGGCCCTGCCGGTCCTACTGAGATAGGAGAATGGAATCTTAGTCCCAGGAGCTGGGGAACACGGCCTGAGCCCCATCTGACAAGCAGAGTTGATGAGAACACCTGGAAGCTGCTGCACACTCTGCAATGCTTAAGCAAAGAGGTGGGTGCCTACACCTGATTGCTCCCCAAACAAAGCAGTGTTCTGCCAGGGAATGTGGGGCACAGGTCAGCTTGGGTCAAGACCACAAATAATAAGCCCTCCTGACTTTGGAGCAGTTTCTGCTGCACCCAGGCAAGAAAACTAATTTGCAGCCCCACTCACTGTGGAATAAAGCTTTCAGCCTACCCAACCAGGAAACTTTACCAGAGCAGAGGGGAAGCTGTATAGCCCAACCAGCATCCCTGCTTACATTGGAACTTGAAAAGAGAATATAGCCCATAGCTTCTCTTGTCCTCAGAGCAAAACTGTTGGCTTCACTTGACTAGTTAATTCAGTGCACATACTTGTCTGATTTAGGTCCACAAACAATGAGCTGAGCAGGCCCTTGGACTCATCATGCTGGCCTTCCAGAGAAGGAAAGCTAATTCAGACCTCTGTAAGGTACCCAGTCCTGATCATCTAGTAAGCTTAACCAGAGAATCCAGGGAACTGTGGAACAAAACCTACTTCTTCAGTTGGACAGAGAACCAAGCCAGGAGTCCTATCCAGCAGTTCTTAACCAGTTTTACACCCCCTTTTACTCCTCACCTTGAACAGTTTCCTCACCTAAAAATAGGTCCTAATAGCAAGTCCATCCTGCCCAATGGCATTCCAGCAGACATGTCCAAAAATACAACCTGGGCTGACTGGTGATGAACCATCTCTGCCAAAATAAACCTGTAAAGTCTGAAAGAGGAGCCCTATTACTCACATGCACAGATTCCAACATGAGGAATCAGGTTGACAAAAAAAAAAAAAAAGGTGAATATGGCACCAGCAAAGGAAACTAATAAAGCAACAACTGACCCTAGAGAAGTAAAAATCTATGAGTCATTCAAGAATTCAGAATAACCCTCTTAAAGAAGTTTAGTGAACTATAAGAGCACACAGACAATTGAATGGAATTAGGAAAACAATTACAAGAACAAAATGAGAGTTCAAAAAAGATATAGCATAAAAAAACTAATGAATTCTAGAGCTGAAAAATACCATAACAAGAATTCAATAGTTTCCAAGGCAGCCTCAGCCATGCAGAAGAATAAATCAGCAAACTAAAAGATGGGACATTTGATATTATCCAGTCAGAGGAGCAAATGACAAAAGAATTAAAGAGTGAGGAATGTCTGTGGTGCTTATGAGACAGTGAAAAGAAACATGTTCACATTATGGAAATTCCAAAAGAAGAAGAGGAATAAAAAAAGGATGCAAAGCAATAATGGGTGAAAACTCCCCAAATCTGGGGAGAGAAAGAGACATCCAGATCCAAGAGGAGCAAAGGACCCCAAATAAGTTGATCCTGAATAACACAATGTTACATTGTCAAAAGTCAAAGACAAAGAATTTTTAAGAGCCGCAAAAGAAAAGTTATATGCAAATGAACCACCACAAGACATTTTTCTTTCTTCCCTCCCTTCTTCCTCCCTTCATTCCCTCCCTCCCTCCCTCCCTCCCTTCTTCCTTCCTTCCTTCCTTCCTTTTTCTTTCTTCTTTCTTTCTTTCTTTCTTTCTTTCTTTCTTTCTTTCTTTCTTTCTTTCTTTCTTTCTTTCTTTCTTTTTCTTTCTTTCTTTCTTTCTTTCTTCTTTCTTCTTTCTAGAAATAGAGTTTTATTAAGTGTGGATACAGAAAGAGCTCTCAGGAGTGAGACACGTCCCAAAAGGGTTACTGACAATTAGATTTCTTAACAAAAACTTTAGGCCAGGAGAGAATGGGATGGAATATATAAAATATTCAAAGAAAGAAATGTCAAGCAAAAATACTAGGTGAAGCTATCCTTCAGAAACAAAGGATAAAGACTATCCCAAATAAACAAAAGCTGAGAAAATTCATTACCACTAGACCAGTCTTACAGGATATGGTAAAGGGAGTTCTTTGGGTAGAAATAAAAGGTTGCTAATTATCATAAACCTTAAGGTAACATAAATGTTACTAGTAATGATAAATATACAGCCCAAGTTAGATTCTGTAATATGGTAATAGTAGTACATAACTCACCTGAAACTCTAGCTTTAAAGTTAAACAAATATAGTAAAAATATCCATCATTATAATCTGTTATTAGTTGTACAAACTAAAGTTAAAATGTGAAGGAAAGGAGAAGTGTAAAGCTTAAGAATTCTATTAAATTTAGTTATTAGTTTAAAATAGTGTTACAATTTTAAAATATTTTATGTAAGCCTCATGGTAACCACATGGGAAAAACCTATAGTAATTACACAAAAGGACATGATAAAGAAGCCAAACATAATAATACCAAAATACATCAAAACACACAAAAAAAGACAGTAGGATAAGAAATAAGGATCAACAAACAAGTAGAAAACAATGAAAATATAGCAATAGTAAGTCCTTAACTATCAATAATTACTTCAAATATAAATGAACTAAATTCTCCAGAAGACACAGAATGGCTAAATGGATATAAAACAAGATCCAACAATTTGTTACCTATAAGAAACTCAGATAGGCCTTAAAGACACAAGCAAACCAAGAGTGAAGGGTTGAAATAGATATTTTAAGAAAATGATAATAAAAAAAAATGGTTAGCTCTACTTAGACATAATAGACTTAAAAATGGAGAAAAAAAGGTCATTATATTATGATGAAGGGGTCAATATATCAAGAAGATTTAACAATTGTAAATAATTTTGTGCCCAACATTGGAGCACCTAATATATATCAAGCAAAAATTAATGGAACTAAAAGGAGATCTAAACAGTAATACAGTAATTGGGTACCTTAATACCCTACTCTCTACAATATATAGATCATCTAGACATTTGAAGAAATGGGAGATTTGAACAATGCAATAGGCTAAATTGACCTAACAGATATACACAGAACATTCTATCTAACAAAAGTAGAATACAAATTCGAAAGAGCACATGAAACATTTTCTAGGACAAACCATTAGTTAGGCCACAGAATAAGTCAGCAAATTCAAGACGACTGAAATTATATGAAGTAAATATTCTGACCACAATAGTTTGAAACTAAACATAACAAGAGGGAACTGGAAAATTCATGAACACATGAAAATTAAGCACTCTGTTGAACGACCAATGTCTCAAAGAAGAAATTAAAGGAAAAATTATAGAAGTATATTAAGACAGCAAAAATGGAAAAACTCATAAAACTCGTAAAATTTATAGGATGCAGCAAAAGCAAAAGAGAGATTATAGTGATAAACACCTACATTAAGAAGCAAGAAATATCCCAAATAAACAACCTAACTCTACTCTTTAAGAAACTAGAAAAAGGATAAACTGAGCCAACAGTTAGCAGAAGGAGGGAAATAAGAAAGATTAAAGCAGAAATAAGTGAAACAGAGAACAGGAAAACGATAGAAAAGATTAACCAACCTTAGAGTCGGTTCTTTAAAAAACGGCTGCTGGCAAGATGGCGGAGTAGGACAACCCTGAGCTCACCTTTTGCAGCATGGCCACCTAGTGAGCTCCCACATCGGCATAAATAACCCAGAAAGCAACTGGAAAACTGGTAGAACAGACTCTCCATAGCCCAGCAGAGACAAGAGGCCACAGTGAAGCAGATCCACCCCCTCTGATAGCTCTTGGCAAGATCCCATCAAAGCGGTGTTAAATGGCTGGCAGTGTGCGCACAGCCCAGATAAGGGTCACCACCACAGAGCAAAATGGAATTAAGTAATATGTCTGATAGAAAATTTAAAGCAATGCTCATAAAGAGACTCACTGGACTTGAGAAAAGAGTGCAGAACCTCCATGACACCCTCCACCAAGAGATAGGAGATGTAAAAAAGAACCAATTAGAGCTATTGGACTCACTAAATGGAAATACAAACACACCACCTGGAATAAATAGCAAACAAGAAGAAGTAGAAGAACGGATCAGCCACCTGGAGGACAGAGTAATGGAAAGTGATCAAGCTGAGCAGATGAGAGGGGAAAAAATACACAAAATGAGAATAGACCCAAGGAACTCAGCAACGTCAGGCATAACAGTTGGATGACAGGGATCCCAGAAGGAGAAGAGCGAGAAAAGGGGGCAGAAGATTTGTCTGAAGAAATAATAGCTAAAAACTTCCTGAATCTGGGGAAGGAAAGAGAAATCCAGATCCAGGAGGCACAGAGAGCCCCCAACAAAACCAACCTAAAGAGGTCTGCACCAAGACACAAAGTAAATAAGATGGCCAAAAGTAGTGATAAAGAGAGAATTTAAAAAGCAGCAAGAGAAAGGAAAGCAATGACATACAAGGAAATCCCATATCACTATCAGTGGGTTTTTCAGCAGAAACTCTGCAGGCCAGAAGAGAGTAGTATGATCAATTCCAACTGCTACAAGGAAAATATCTACAGCTGAGAATACTCTATCAGGCAAAGCTTTCATCTAGAATAAAAGGAGAGAGAGTGTGTCCCAGAAAAACAAAAGTTAAAAGCAAAACCAGTCACGTCCCTGTGAAACACGATGCCATCGGCCTGTGGGTTCCAAATTCACAGTGCAGCTGCCCTCCTGCCCGAGTCAGCATGCACGGCCTGCCACCTGCTCAATGCCAAGTCAACACACTTTCGCTTCAGATTGCCAAGGGCTCAAACTGGCACTCTTCCCCTCAAATCCCAGCCCCTGTGCTCAAGTTTGTGCACAAAAGTGGGCATAATTATAACAGCAGAATTAAGCAACCCAAACAGTGACACTATTTCTGTGGAATATAGAATAGATAAAAGGAGTGTGCTAGGCTGGGAACATCTCCAACAAGCACATCAAAGAACAATACATACAGCATGATTCTGGTTAGTAGAAAAAAAACAAAAAATAAATCAACCTGGGAAGAATAAAACAAGATGAACTCAGAGAGGGAAACAAACCACAAGAGACTCAAGCATAGGAAAGAAACTGAGGGTTGCTGGAGGGGAAATGGGGGGCAGGGATGGGGTAACTTGGTGATGGGCATGAAGAAGGACATGTGATGGAATGAGCACTGCGTGTTCTATGCAACTGATGAATCAATGAACTCTACCTCTGAAACTAATAATACACTATATGTTAATTAATTGAATTTAAATAAAAAAAGGAAACCCCCCAAAAATAAAATAAAAAATAAAAAAAGGAAACAAAACTGACAAACCTTTACCTAGATTAAATAAAGAAAATAATAGATCCAAATCAACAAAATTATAGATGAAATTGGATGGGAACATTACAACTGACACCACAGAAATACAAAAGATTAGACAAGGCTACTATTAACAGCTATACTCCAATAAACTGCATAACCTAGAAGAAATGGAAAAATTCTTAGAAACATACAATTTACCAAGATTGAATCAAAAAGAAATAGAAAGTCCAGATAGACCGATTACTAATAAGGTTATTCAACTGGTAATCAAAAATCTTCCAACAAAGAAAAACCCAGGACCAGATGGCTTCACTGATTAATTTTACTGAACACTTAAAGAAGGATTAATACCTATCCTTCACTCTTCCAAGAAATCAAAAAGGGGGAAACACTCCCAAATTCATTTTATGAGGCCTGCATTATCCAAATATCAAAGCAAGAAAAGGACACACCCGAAAAGAAAACTGTAGTTCTGTATATCTGATGCATATGCATGCTAAATTTCTCAAAAGTATTAGCAAACTGAATTCAGCACATTAAAAAAAAAAAATCATTTACCATGATTGAATGGTATTTATACCTGGGATGAAGGGATGGTTCAATGTACATGATTAATGTAATACATCACATTAATTTTTTAAAAAAGGGAATACCTCAGTATGCCCAGAAAAGTATTTGACAAAATTCAATACCCATTCATAATAAAAATCTAACAAATTATGTATAGAAGAAACTTACCTCAACATAATAAAGGCTATATATGACAAGCCAACAGCTAATATCATATTCAATGAAGAAAGGTTGAAAACTTTTCTTCTAAGATCAGGAACAAGACAAGGATGTCCACTTCTCACCACTTGTATTCAATATAGTATTGGAAGTCCTTCCCAGAGCAATCAGGCAAGAAACAGAGATATAAGGCATCAGAATTAGAAAGGAAGAAGTGAAAATGTCTATTTACAGATGACATGATTTTATATAGAGAAAATCCTAAGATTCCACCCAAAACCAATAGATCAATTAAATCAGTAATATTGCAAGATACGAAGCTAATATACAGAAATAAGTAGCATTTCTATACAATGAATTATCTGGAAAAAAACAAAATGATACCATTTACAGTAGCAACAAAAACAATAAAATACTTAGGAATTAACTTAACCAAGGAGGTGAAAAATTTTTACTTTGAAAACATTGATGAAACCCGTAATTGATGAACTACATCAAAGAAAGCACAGATAAATAGAAAGGCACCCCATATTCATTGATGAAAAGAATCAGTACTAATAAAATGTCAATACTACCCAAAGCCATCTATAGTTTCAGTGCAATTCCTATCAAGATTCCAAAGGCAGTTTTTATAGAAGTAGAGAAAACAATTCTAAAATTTATATGGAACCACAAAAGACCGTGAATGGCCAAAGGAATCCTAAGAAAAACAAAGTGGAAGGCACCACACTTCCTGATTTCAAGCTATACTGTAATGCTATAGTAATCCAAAGAGTATGGTGCTGTCATAAAGGCAGCAAAACAGATCAATGGAACAGAACTGAGAGCCCAGAAATACACTCGAGTCCATTTGATCAACTAATATTTGACAAATGAGCTAAGAATACTCAATGGAGAAAAGATTGTTTCTTCAATAAAGGCTGTCTGGAAAATTGGACATTCACGTGAAAAAGAATGAAAACAGACCCCTATCCGACAGCACTCAGAAATATTAACTTAAAACAGATAAAAGACTTAAAATAAGACCTGAAACCCTGAAATTCTTAGATGAAAACCTAAAAAAAACAAAACAAAACAACTCCTTGACATGGGTCTTTTTAATGATTTTTTTTATATGACACCCAAAGCACAAGCAATAAATAAAAAAGAATAAGCATGACTACAACAAACAAGTGGGACTGCCCAGAAAAAGATCTACAAAGTCAAAAGACCACCTATAAATAGGAAAAATATTTGCAAACTATATACATGACAAGGGATTAATTTCCAAAATATATAAATAATTGCTACAACTCAATAGCCAAACAAACAAAACTAAGAATCCAATTAAAGCTAGGCAAAAGACCTGAATAGATACTTTTCAAAGAAGATATATGCATGTCCAACAAGTATACATAAAGATGCTCAACCTCACTAGTCATTAAGAAAATGCAAATCAAAACCACAATGAGATAAACCTCATGCCTTTTAAAAAAAGGGCTATTATCAAAAAGGCAAAAAATAAATAGTGGCAAGGTTATGAAGAAAAGTTTACTCTTGTGCACTATTAGTGGGATTATAAACCGGCACAGCCACTATGGAAATCATTATGGAGAATTTTCAAAATATTGAAAGTACAACTACCATATGACACAGCAACTCCACATCTGGGAATATTTCAAAAGCTATTTGCACTCCCATGTTCATAGGAGCATTATTTACAATAGCCAAGAAATGGAAGCAACCTAAGTGTCCCTCGATAGGTAAAGAAGTTGTATCTGTATACAATGGGATATTATTCAGCCATAACAAAAGAGGACTTCCTGCCATTTGTGACAATACAGATGGACTTGAGGGCAGTATGCTAATGAAGTAAGTCAGAGAAAGACAGATATTTTATCATCTCACTTACATGTACATTACAAAAAAAAAATCCTGAATTCATAGAAAAGATCAGATTTGTGGTTACCAGAGGCATAAGTTTCAGGGGAGGGAGAAATGGAGGAAGGTGGTAAAAAGGTACAAAATTCCAGTTATAAGATCAATCAATACTAGAGATGTACAACGTGAGGACTATAGTCAACACTACTACAAAACATCTGTGAAAGTTGTTAAATACTGAGTCCTCATCACAAAGGAAAAAAAATATGTATCTATAGCGGATGGTTGATGTTAACTAAACTTAATGCTATAATCACTTCACAACGTAAATCTGTTATGCTGCACACCTCAAACTGCCACAGTGCTATATGTCAATTACATTTCAATTAAACTGGAAAAAAAGAGTCATGGTTGGTGACCACAATGTCAAACATGACTGAGCATGAAGGAGGGAATTGTGTTCACCCAGGTTTAAGGTTCTATAGTCACAGAATGGTGAGGTCTTGAAATTTCAGTTACAATGTAAGCAAAAATATATAAAACAGCAAGAAAAGAGAGCAAATAAAAATCTGTAATGTACCAACATTTCAAGTGAATAGATGGCACTTTTTTTTCAGATTCAATCTCTTAAAATGGGGTTATGCAATAGTCCCTTTAATGTGTGCAATACATACTGAATCAGTGGTATTGTTAATGCCAGTACAGTCTTAATGATAACCACTGTTTATTGACTGCATATTTAATATGTTACTTTTCATGAATTCAGACGTATTAACTCATCCATTACTGCTTTAACAACCGTATTATTCGGTACTTTTACTAACCACATTCTACAGTGAGGAAACTGAAGCTCCATGAGATTGGTAACTTTCTAAAATTACACAACTCATCAGTGGTCCTATCCTGAGTCAAACTCATGAAATTGGGCTCCAGAGCCTGAGGTCCTGATGTCTTTGTTATCCATCTTATATGTATGCATCTCTTCAGTGTGTTAGACACACACACACACACGCACACACACACACACACACACACACACACATACATAAACTTTAACTCTTTTGCATGCTTAACATCGCTATTAATCATGGAATCATCCATGCCTTTAGGAAATGCATATTGTGTCTTTCAGCATGCCAGAGACTATTACAGAGGCTGAGTATAAAGTGGTGGAGAAGATCATTAAATTCTAACCCTTGTTAGAATTATAATACAGACTTTATTTAGGATTATTGTAATAGTGGTCAAACATCAAGGTAGGGGGGCATTCTGCTAAGCTGGCCTAGCAGAATTCTTACTAAAACTGGAGGAGACAGGTGAAGACAAGGTCTCCAGATGAGGCCTAGTCAAAAAGAGTGCTCAGAGGACACTGACTACACTTTGGTCATGGAGAGAGTTTTTGTTAAGACAAACGAGAGAGCTACCCTTTGGAGCTCAAAATCTAGTAGAGAGTGACAATAAACAATTTATCAAAGGGATAAATATGGCAATTTCTGTTCCTATTAAAGAATAAAAAGAAAATAAGGCAGGCCTTGGAGAGTTACTAAGGAGGTGTTAATATGAAGTGCAGGTTTAAATAAGCTAATGTTTGAGGAAGGCCATTTTGAGGATTTGATATTTGAACTCAAGTAATCTCCACTCAGCTGTCAAGTTATTTTTGGGTCCTTGTCCTGTGAATTGCTACATTGTAGATGATTCCTTATAATGTTCCAGTATACTGTAAATTTAAATATATATATGTTAAATATATATATATATATTAAATATAAATATATGTATATATATTTCTCACTGAAGACTGTGGAATCATACAGAGTGTGATAGTTTTATTTATTACAATATATCCAACTCAAAGTTGTACCTAAAAGAATGGTGAGGGCTTCATAAATAGTTTTTCCACACCAGGGAAAAGTATAAAAGATAATTGTCTACTTCTATTTTTATAATTTTGCTTAATTCTGTTCCTTTAAAAAGCAATACAAATTATATTTAAAAATCCTTAGTGATAAATGTCTGATCTTCCTCTACTATATCAAAAGAAGGTTTATCATATGGTAGGAAAAGAAAAAGAAAACTTAGAACATTTTCCTCATGAAAACCTTAAAGAATCCATCAGAATTTTGGTTTTATCAGATTTTTTCCTCAAATTTTTCTTGTATTTTACATTACCTGAGAGAGAAAAAAATAAATAAATAAAGGACACTCTTTGTCCTGACCTATACTAATGAGAACCTCTTTTCTCGGCATCCCTAACCCCACCACAGGCTTATCTATTTTTATACATTTCAAAACGCTTCTCCAACCCCGAAGTTATAAAGCAATGCCATCTAAAAGTGGGTATATAAAAGAGAAATTAAATTATAATATTTTATTTTGAAATTGGATTAATAAAAGGACTCTGAAGAGGATAAGAGCTGAAAGAAAAACCAAGTAATGCTAGATCTTACCTATACAATATACTCACCTAAGAAATAAGTTATGGAAGGTGACCTGAAATCACGATTATTATCTACTCACAAGCTAAATGTCAATATGTCACCTGAGTGAACAAAGATAAGGGGAGACATATTTTAAGAAAAAAAGTAAATATTAAAAGCTCTTCATTATGTTTTGTGATAGGTTGGCAAGTTTACAGAGAATAGTTACATAGTGATGTATAGGATCTATAACTTCCCTTGGTGTTATTATTCAAAGTTTTTTTTTTAAATAAAGTCACTTTTGTAAGAAAAAATTCTTCAAGACACTGCTATCAAATATTGGATTTTTAAAAAACAATTTTAGATTAATTAATGCATTTTCTGGTGTAAATGTGAATATTTCAAATTATTTTCTCATTTTCTCATACAGGCTTCTTTAAATGTTCTTCCAAAGACCCAAAAAGATAAAGTTACTGATTAAAATGCTTAAATCTAACACTGAGAGTAACAGTGTTCAGTAAGAAATGAAATGGAAGAAACATTACTGCTCAAACACCAGCTTTTTTTTTTTGAGACGGGGAAACGGGGAGAGGGAGAGGGAGAGCAGGCTCCATGTCCAGTGCAGAGCCCATGGCCCATTTAGGGGCTTGATCTGAGGACCCTGAGACCATGACCTGAGCCAAAATCAAGTCAGATGCTTAAATGACTATGCTACCCAGGCACCAAACACTAGCTTTTGACAATTAGAAGAATACCTGTTTCTTTTTATATCAATCTACATTAAATGATTTCTGACTTGAGAACATATTCTAAGTAATGAAAATTCAACTAAAGTGAAAAATGACATGAAAATATGTATAAGATATGGAATGAATTATATATAAAGAAAAAGTATGTATGTACAAAGGTGTGTACATACATACATATACACACTAAAAATGTTAATTGTAACAAGTAGAATATTTTAAATTTGACATTTATTTTTCAAATGACATTGGATCATCCGTGAAATTTGCAATAGTTGAAACTTACTTTTGACTTAGAAACTACATAATTATAGATTTAATAAGCACTAAACTTCATAACCTTCACTTGTTTTATGTTAGCATGAATTATAAGTGTCAAATGATGGCATTTCTAAATAGATGTTGTGGGGCACCTGGGTGGTGTAGTTGGTTAAGTGACTGACTCTTGGTTTCAGCTCAGGTCATGATCTCAGGCTCCTGGGATTGAACTCTGTGTCATGCTCTGTGCTCTGCACATAGTCTGCTTGAATCTATCTCCCTCTGCCCCTCCTCCCCACATGTGCATGCACTCTCTCTCTCTCTCAAATGAATAAATAAATCTTTAAAAAACAAATAAATAGATGTTGTATCCATACTATATAAGCCAAGATAACTAATTGTATCTGCTAGATAAGAAGCCAGTTTGGTCCCAGCTTTCAGAAAGTGTAATATGGACAATAGAGTTAATAATTTCAAAGATATCAGAAAATAAATAGTCTTAACAGTATATGAAAAGAAGAAATGCAACATATTTTTCAGTGGCAGTACAAAAATTAAAGAAAGAAAAAAGAAGCCTGGAAAAAATATTTCTAGCTTCTACTGATGTTATATGACATCATCTGTAATTTAGCCACAATTATTAATATGATAGGTGGTAATCTTGATAATTCTCATCTACAAAAAAAAGTTCAAGTAACAACTTACAAATTTTATAAATTTATTTAATTTCTATATGAAGAAGCTACGTGCATTGAAAATTTCTGGGTTTGGAATCCTTTAATCTTACTGGATTGTCATTTACTTTTAGCTATACCTTTAGAAAATAAAGTTTTAGAAGTAGCAAGTGATAAATAATTGCAAATGAATATCATCATATGCTGTATTTTGGGTAATAATTAAATATAAATATCATGATCTTGATTTTCTTTAATGTCTCTTTTGTTCACTTCAATATACCTCTTGAGAATGGTTTCTTAGATAGTGTATTAATTACTAGGGTTTCTAAAACAAAATTCAGAAACTTATTTTTTCATAGTCCTGAAGTCTAAAAGTCCAAGATCAGTGTTTTGGCCAGATAGATTCCTAGTAAGAACGCTTCCTCACCTGTAGATAGCTGCCTTCTTGCTATTTCCTTGTTTTGTGTGTGTGTGTGTGTGTGTGTGTGTGTGTGTGTGTGTTTTGTTTGTTTTTGTTTATTTTTTGTGCAGGTGCACAGGGAAATTACAAGAGTGAGCTCTGATGTCTCTCTCTCTTTTTTTTTTTTTTTGATGTAGTGTTCCATGATTCATTGTTTGCGTATAACACCCAGTGCTCCATGCAGAACATGTCCTCTTTAATACCCATGTCTCCTCTTATGAGGACACTAGTCCAGTTAGATTAAGGCTCCACCCTTATGACCACACCTAACCTTAATTACTTCTTTAGAGACCCCCATCTCCAAATACAGGCACATTGGGGTTAGGACTTCAACTTAATTTTGGAGGGAAATGAATATTCAATCCATGTATGTGCATTATCCTCTCTGAGTCATTTTGCCATTAATCTAGCCTAGAGTGGATAATTTAAGAAGTGAACTCATTTGTCACATTGAAACCTTTAAATATTGACATACACAGTTTTGAAAATAATTTCTAGAGTTTCATGGTAGCTGCTTAAATCGAACTTACTCTACATATCCATCCCTCAAAGTATCTAAACTTGAGAGCAATACAAGTAAGTGCACACATGAATTGTAACTTCATCAATAGTAGAGACAGAATACCAAAAACTTCAAATTACCTATATATGGAAGAATAACCCTAAATTCTAATAGAGCTTCTAGTCTTACTGCAAGGCAGATGGGCAAAGGGAGGCTTAAGAGGCTCAGTTTTTAAAGGGGAGGAGGTAGGTTTAAGGTTGGAGAGTAAATTCAAAAAAAACCAGAAAACCCACCTCCAGTAAGACAAAGATGAGGATTAAAGGTCAGATGAAGATAATAGGACTTGGTAGAAGAAAAGGGCTCAAAGTGTCCAAGAATGAAAGTAGGAGCTTGATAGAAACTTTTATTCTGGGGAATAATTACATAAGTAGAAAAAGAATGACAATGAAGGATGAAGAGAATGTAAGCATTCTGCAGAAATAGAAAAGAAATAGAATACAAGCCAAGCCATTCTCTCACTACTTACCACCAAAGCTGAACATGAAAGACTGTCCCCAAAAAGCAGAGACAGAAAAAAGCAAATGGATTCCAGAGTAATCTACTTAAAAACAGAAAATGCAAATCATCACATTTTTGTCAATGAAAACAAGTAGAATATATAGTATATAATTATATACTATAGATATATATTACTATGCTATATATAATATAATGCATATGTATTCTTATATAATATAAAATACATATGTAATATGCATAATAGATGATATACAGAAAGATTATATGGCCACATTTTGCTCATTGGCTGTGTAATATCCATACAAATATCACTTTTACACAACACACTTTAATCTGCTCCATCTTTTAAGCACATATATGTTAGAAGTATTTCCAGCTATATGAATTGTAAAATAAATGAAAGTTAAAATAAGTAAATAAAACCTAAGAGAGATTCTATACTAACTACTGATAAAATTTCATTAGCTGAATTATGAGATGAATTAATCCCTCTACATTCCAAGATATGAAGAAATTACTTAAAATACAAAAGTAAATGATACAACTCAAAATTATGCTACACTATTATAATCCTTACTTGTATTTTAAGAACTCCCTGAATGTGATCCAACTCCTTAGTTAACAACGGCATTTTAAAATATCCTATTTTACCTTTCGTCCATTTCAACACTCTTGGCATCTCTGCCTGAGTTTCTCTTTTCATCTGTTTCCCTTTCTGAAACAAAATACAAAAAACACTGTCTTTTCATCCTGCACTTTTAGGACTGTAACTCCTCTTTTCCTTCCTATAAGCATGATAATGTAGAATTGCTTTTGAACTTGGGGCTAAGCCCCCCTCCTTTCCTATTAACCCTAAAATTCTGTCACTTTATCTTCTTTGCCCTGATTTTTCCTTTTTAAAACCTATACCTCCTCAAATCCCTATCTAACTCAAAATAGACTTTTGGGGGGAGTTGGAAAAGGGGCAGTCAGGCAGAGGTATGGAGGGACATAGGATGGGTGGAGTTGTAGAGAAAGTAGGCACTGACAGAAACCGCAAAGTAACTGACAAGAGAATGTTATCAAGAGCTTATATGCTTATGTGCTTTCTTTCTTTTGGAAAGAAAAGAAAAAAGGAAGTTAGCTTTGACTATTCATAGAAATGAGGTTCATCTGCCTTACATATAAGATGTTAGACTTGTCAGTGCTGAAGTAGTTTTTATTATATCAAATTAACAGAAATTATGTCTCATAGTACTGAAATCTTACATATTAACTAGAAGAGAAGATCTGCCATCTATTTCTTCAGGAATTCTCAGAGATACAATTGATTGATAAATTGAATTTTCTGTTGGAAACACATAAGCACTATAGAAAGAATAAGAACAAGCAGCTAGAGCAAGGTCATAAGGTGAGAGCTTGCCTAAAGTGTTCAAGGAAGAACAAGGAGGTTATGAGGCTGGAATGAGTGAATGAATGGAGACACGAGAATAGGTCAGGGTTTCAGGTTGAGGCAGACAGTATGAAGCCTGTAGGCCACTGTATGGACTTCGGCTTTTAGTCTCAGTGAAGAGGAATCATTGCAGTTCTAAGCAGAGGACTGGCAAACTGGTATTAAACAACAACAACAAAAAATCACCCTAACATTTTAAGAAGAAACAGAGAGTAGATGTAATAGCAGCGAGATCTGTTAAGAAACTATTACAGTAACTCCAATCAGTAGATTGGGGTGACAACAATAGAGGTAGTAAACAGTGATTAGATAATGTTGAATTTAGTGGCAACAAATATTTGATGTATTTGGTAAGTGGTATGGAAAAGAGTAGTTGAAAATGGATCTATTTTTGTGTGTATCTGGAAAACTGTAGATTCCAATGGAGGCGGGTAAGGTGTCATGTGAAAAATGTTTCGGGGAGAAATCATAGGTTTAGTTTTAGATATGATAAATTTGAATGTCTATTTCACAATCTGGAAGAGATGTCAAATAGTTTGACATATGTGTATGAAGTTCAAGAGAGACATTTTGGCAAAGGATATAAATTTAGGAGTCTGTCAACACATATTTTCAAGATATGGGGTTGGTTGAGATCAACTAAGGGAATGGAGAAAGACTGAGACATGAGGCACCTCAACATTAAAAGATCAGGAATATCTAAGGTTTCTCTGCCAGATGTCATCTTCACAAGGCAGGAAGGTATGGCAACCTCGGTCCAGAGGTTGTACATACTGGGCCTGACCCTCTCAGGTGTGTGAGGTACAATCTGCTGAATCACCACTTACAAATAGGAAATCGGTTATTGGAGTGTTCCTACAAAAGTACCCTATGCAGGAGCTGCAAAACCTCAGAAAATATTAGATTTCTGCATTGTATGAAAAATATCTGGAGACTGCAGAAGAAGATTTGTATATCCTACAAGTAAAGAATATAAAAAAAAGGCAGTCAAAGACCTTAATGGGACCTTTTTTCCCCAAAAGATTGTTATCCTACAGAACTGATATTATGCCAAGATAACAGAAATATATTTTAATATGCCCTTAAAGAATTTTTCAAAATGGAGACTATTTCACCATGTGATGTGTTCTTTACTAGTGGGGAGTTATGATTAAATGTGAAACACATGGAAGTATGTTCCAGCATTTTGGTGTTGAATTTTGGTAGTGAATTGCTGAACACATTTGGAAACACTGACATCTAATTTTCTTTTTTATTTATTTATTTGACAGAGAGAGGCAGAGAGCACAAGAAGGGGGAGTGGCAGGCAGAGGGAGAGGGAGAAGCAGACTCCCCACCGAGCAGGGAACCTGATGCAGGGCTCAATCCCAGGATCCTAGGATCATGACCGGAGCCGAAGGCAGACACCCAACTGACTGAGCCACCCAGGTGCCTCTGACATCTAATTTTCATGGATGGATCATATCACTGAAAAATTTTATAAATGGTCAAGGGTTGAATACAGTTCCTATTTCACCTTTAAATACGGATGCTAAGATGGAATGTATTTTTAAGTGAATTATACAAAGGCCAGTAAATGATGTCCAATGGCATACAGAGAAAGCATGTTATGAGTGAGTAAAGTTGAAATATACTTGCCACTCATAAAATGTTTCAAGAACATGATTTTATTGTTGGTGAAGCTTGGGAAAATTGATTGATTTGGTAACAAAAATCAAGGCATTCAAACCCTAATTTATCAATTCGGTCCAGTTTATACTGGAAATAGTTCTGGCATATATTTGATTGAATGACTTTGATGTGCTAATGGAGCAACTCTGAATAACTTCATGATTATAATGTTACAAAATTAACTTTTTATTTAGGGCAATGACAGAAAGTCATAGAAATTCCTTTTCTAAGATAACATTTAGGTTTTAATGCCTCATTAGCCTTGACATATTTTTATTCAATAAGTGTCATTTTTGACATATAAATTATATAAATATTCACAGGATACTTCATGAAAATGAATTACATTAACATATCAGAAAAAATATATTTATAGAAAATACACAAAAAATGAAATATATCTGGGCAAAGAGGAGAATCCATAAAGGAGATGGAGATAGAGTGAACACTTAGACAAAGTGAAGCCAAGTGGGGAAATAGATGAAAAAGGAGGGAATGCTCAACTATGTTGAGTGCTGCCTGTAGTTTAAACAATCCATGAACTGAAAATTGACTATTGGATTTTCTAAAATAGACATAATTGCTGACCTTCACAAGAACAGTCTCTGTAGACTGATGAAGTAAATTGGGTTTGAGAGCATGAGATGAGACGAACCGATGAAGAATGTTATAAAAAAGTCACCTGAAGAGTGTGCTAAAACAGCCAGAAAACTGCACAATAACTGACAGGAGAATGTTATCAAGAGCTTATGTGCTGGGGTGCCTGAGTGGCTCAGTCGGTTAAGCATCTGCCTTCAGGTCAGGTCATGATCTCAGAGTCCTGGGATCGAGCCCCACTTCAGGCTCCCTGCTCAGTGGGGAGTCTGTTTCTCCCTCTGCCCCTCCATTCATACTCTCTTTCTCAAATAAATAAATAAAATCTTTAAAAAAGAGCTTATGTTCTTATATGGTAGAAAATGAAAATTTCATATTGTAGTAAAGAGAGGGAAAAATTCCTAAAGCATTGTCTTTAAATAGCTAAGAGAAGATCGACTCTCATGTACAAGTAGATATTTTTTCATTAGATTATGATAATTGCACGTGCAGTGAAAGGCTATAAAGCAGAGAACAGAGTTGCCCATCTGGTCATTGGATAGTTGTAGTTATTAGAGTCTGCAAAAATTCTCATGGCTTCAATTTTCTCAGTGAAGTAGGAGTAAAAGCAATTGGTGAGTGACAATAATAAAAACAGCTAATGTGGTGTGAGTGGAGAGGAGGAAGTATAAAAATGATCATGTAAGAGAGGGGTACAGCAAGTGGACTAGCAACTTCCTGGATGCGTGTTGTGCAGTTTAAAGGGTCTACTTGATGTTTATAGGCAAGTAATTAAAATAAGAATTTTTAGTGTGGCTTCATGTTTTTATCCCACCACATTTTGCCAAAAAGATAGATAGGCATAGAATATGGATGATAGTAGTGGAAGTACTTCTCAAAATAACTCTGCAATTTATAATTAATACTACTTGGTAAACACTATTTAAATCCTAGATCTGAGGAAAAGAAAGTGATCGAGGGTGATAGCAAGACTAGTGGCTTTGGTTTCATGTAAATCAATTCATATTTCTAAGAAACAGAAAGGGGCAGAGGTTGAGAAAAACAGGATAATAAAGATGGCATATTAGACCTTTGCCTGTGGAATCTCACAGCATATAGGATTAGGGGGAGAGTAAGACATAACGATCTGGGGTCCAGGACTCAGGAAAGCATTATGTGCTAGAAATGGAAATTGGAAAAAATTTAGCACATAGAAGGCAATTTAATCCACTGGAAAGAATTATATGATCCAAGAGGTCCATCTAGAATTAGAAGACAATGACATATCAAACTTAGGAGAACATAGGTATTTATCAAATTGTCAAATAAGCAGCTATCAAAGGACACTAAAAAGAAATTTCAAGAGCTAGGAGGGAAATTCTAAACACATAGGAAGTGACTGCTTCAAAAATTTACAGTATAATAAAGCAGTATCAAGATCAATGGGTGGAAATAGATGGCCCAATGTGCCCCAAAGTGTATAGAATATTCCAGGTCATTAACATATTTGGAGGTTATGAAATGTGCAAAATGTTAATTGCATAAGGCTAATACCATGTAGCCATATTAATAGCCAGATGCTATGATAAAAAAACACAAAAATTTAAATATTTAGATCCTTGTTATTCGTGGAATGTCTAAAGTATTAGTTTTTTTAGTGACATATTCCTTGAAAAGTTTAAGAGGATTTAATACTTTTTTTTGGTAATTTTTTAAATTAAATCTTGAGATCTTGGATATGGATGTGGGAATACTAACAGAATTTATCTTAATGAAGGATGATAATTTATCAATATTTTTAGATCACAGGCTAACTTTATAAGTACTTTAACTTTCTGAAATTAAAATAATCTTATTTAAAAAAAGATTTCTGCAATTTCCAAATGGAATAATAAATTGTTATTGTCAGATTTTGTACTCCTTCAAGGGAAAAAATTTTTTTTAAAGATTTTATTTATTTATTTGAGAGAGAGAGAATGAGAGATAGAGAGCACGAGAGGGAAGAGGGTCAGAGGGAGAAGCAGACTCCCTGCTGAGCAGGGAGCCCGATGTGGGACTCGATCCTGGGACTCCAGGATCATGACCTGAGCCGAAGGCAGTCGCTTAACCAACTGAGCCACCCAGGCACCCTTTCAAGGGAAAAAATTACTATCATTCAATTTCATGCATTTAAAGTTTTCCCAAAAGTCCTGTCATTTGTTGATATTTTTCAATGAACTATGAATTTGATTATTCTCTCAGTTTGGTCTTCATTTGAGAACTTAAAATCCAAATTAAATTTTAAATAATGAATAGTTTCTGAAATAGTCCTTCTGAGAAAGCTCAGAGTATCTCACTTTTTTTTGGTTATTTTCTCAGATCAGCTATATGTTAAAGATATCTCTTTTTTTAAATAGTTCACAGTTATAAGTGAAATAATGATGGAAAAGACATTATCATCATAGCTAAGAAATGAAAATTTGGTCCTTTATATTAGTTAGTTTTAACTATTATTAGTTCATTATTACACAGTGCTTTACCTCCAAGTCTCCTTGGGATTCAGGTTACCGGGACATTAATGAGAGGCCTATGAAAGGAATGTTATATACTTGCAAACTCTGACATAATATGCACATTCCACATACTTTTCTGCTAAATGAAATATTCAAAAGACAAATCAGTAGAAATCATGAGCTGCCATCTTTACGCCTATTAATTCTCACTCCCCATATTTCACAAAAAGCACCTCTTTGAAACATTCTGATAGACCCAAGGAGGATTAACTGCATTCACACTTTTGTGTAACTTTAATAATTAGATTTATAACTTGTGAATATTAAGCACAAACAGAATTGAGAATCTTGATTTTGGAAGAGACTTGATGTAAAAACTTTTAGATACAAACTTTTTAGTCCTTTGAAAAGAGAATGAGTGGAGTAAGTTTGTGGATGTGAAGTGATGAATTTTATCAGAAAGCAACATGCTTTCAATATCATACATGCAACAGAAGCTTGGGAGAATGTGAGTAAAGGGGATGAAATACCACAAAATAAAATCTTACTCATTTTGATCCAGGCTCTTTTAGCAGGTACTTACATGTGCCAGTCATTTTATAACTTCTAATGAAATAGATGCTGAAGTGTCCTTGCACCAAGGTATCAAATACACAGACCTCAACGTCTTCTAGTTAAATTCAACATGCTCATTATAGATTAATCAAATTTCTCTCTGAAGTTATTCAATTTCTGCTCAATCTTTAACTAAAACCACTGTCTCTCCTCAAATAGCAGGAAGATATAACAGAAATTCAGTGGATGATGAGAGAGAATAGCTTCATGAACTAGCTTCCAACTCATTTCTTAATGCCATAATAATAATTATGTAATATTTGGGAAACTCCAGAGTGCCATCGCCAGAATTGGTAGTACTTGTGTAATCTAAACATAAGTAATGAATTTAAGTTTGTGTATTTATTAGATGAAGAGCCAAATTATGTATAAAATTAAAAGGAGTCTACAAAATAATTAAAATGGCATCACATTGTTTTTTCAAGTGGGTTTTTAATTATTATTTAATATTCATCTTGAAGAGAAAGCTGCAATATTGAATTATTTTACAGATACTTTTGACAAACTTTTGAATTTAAATATGCTTATATTGAATTATATTATTTTCACAAATGTCAAATCAATTTTGTATCAATTGGTCCTCATCATTTATAGGGCAATTTCTACATCAATTTTTTATCTGATATAGGCACATCAAATTCCATGCTATGAAAGCAATGTCTATAAACAATCTGTTGTTAATTTGAGTCCAGTTTGTTTATTACAGTGGACCAGAGTGGAAGAAGTCTTATTTTCAAAGATTTGTCATTCTCCATTCCAACTTGTTTTTGTTACATTCCAATTCAGTTGGGTCAACTATTTCCTACAGCTGGCTGGATTTTAGTTGGAAATCCAAGGAAATTTAAGGGGAGCAGAATGAGAAAACAATTGAAAGGGTATAGATAAAACATACCAACAGCAGACCTAGAGAACTCCCTAATGAATGTTGGACATTTTCAGATTATGACATTGATGAGGATAGAAATTATGCCACTGATGGAAGTAAATTCAGTGAAAAAACTAATTTCTACTTAATATACAACCTGAAGGGAAGGTTTTGAATTACCAATGTTAAAATTGATTTTCAAACTTGAAAACTTTTAGGAAGATTAAATAAAAAGCTCATACTTAGACGTTTGGGTTTATATACTTATTTATCCCAGGAATTATTAGTTAAAAAATTTAGTTAAAAATTTGTAGAAATATTTGCCAGGAAATCAAGTTCTGCATCTGCCATTAGTAAAATTCTTTACCTATTAAAAAATATCACAACTATAGCTACCTTTTGCAATCAATATATCATATCTCTGGAGGCATTAAAATAAATTAAGTCTTGTCATGAAAGGTGGACAAAAATCTTGTCCATTTATTTTTGTTCTCTTTATTATATTCTAAACAACTTTGAAATATTCCTCTGGGCTAATATTAATATAAATTAATTGAGGGCTTGCATTGAGGTTAACTGCCCTTCTGAATTCAATCATTTCTTTCCTGGAAAATGTTGAGATGACCTGAAAATTTATTGTCATAGCGGGAAAAGACATCATTGTCCAACTTGAGTAAATTTTAAGAAAAAAAACAAATAGGTTGTGTGTTGGTCTATACGCATACAGAAATTTTTCTTTTAGTTTCTATGGGATTGTTTTGCCCTTAATTACATATGCTAATGAAGGCAGATAATAGGAAAGAATTACTGCATATGCCTGGGGAAAGTTTTTATACTTGAACCAATAATGTATGAGCAAATTCTTTTTCCACATTTACAGAGACTCCATTACTTATCTTTTCATCTTTACTAATCCAATAGAATAAAAGTCATATCTCATTGTTTCAATTTTCAGAGTACCTTTCACATATACTCTAGCCATTTAAATTTGCATGTGAGAGAATTATATATTTCTAACCTTTTTTGGTCAGTTTTTCTAATGGGTTGTCTAAATTTTTACAAATTTTAAATACTTAAATTGTATATTTTACTAACATTGATCCTCTAGTTTATGATTTTGAATAGACCACATCAACAGATGCAGGGAGAGGAAGTGGACACTTCTGGTGGAGTTATATATTTCTAATATCTATTAAGATATAAAATGCATACCAGACTCAGACATATTGTTCAGCTAAACAAAGGAGTTAAATTTATATAAAGAACATGATTCTTGAAAAAAACTGCCCAGATTCACACACCAGCTCTATTATCTGAAGGTTGTTATGTAAGTTTGTTTTTTTCTTTTTCCTTCAGTTTCATCATTTGTTTTGGTTGCATATTTTTATTTACTTGTTTGGTGTGTAGAAGTTGCTGGATGGGATAAGGTTGCATAAGGATGAGTGGCTATTATTACATATTTTCTTCATCTACTTTTGCATTTCATTTTGTTTTGTGGTGAGCATGTTACTTTTAAAAATTTAAGAATTACAATTCTAGGTTTTACATGATATAAGTAATTATATTGCTAAATTCTATTTTTGTGTCTATTGTATTTACAAAATACATATTTATTCAAACAGTTTAAAAATCCAATGTATTTGTAAATCATTTTATTGCTTTATTGAAGTACTCCATTGAAAATATTTATCTTTATAACCTGTTCAGTGTTAGATAAATCTTTCAGATTATTCATTCAACAGTTCATCTGAGAATGGAGAGTATAATCAGTGTCTTATTGTGGCCTGTCATAGTTAGTAAACAGTCAAGATTTGGATACCTAATTCCACCAGCAAAAAGGATATGCTAGGTTAATACCTTGGTCAAACAAAGGTATGAGCATGCCAAAGTCTTCCTCTGCCAAAAATCTTTATTGACCTGATCCTCACTCCCTGGCAGTGAGGACCATCACTGTTTTTTGTTTTTGTTTTTTCTATACATCTTTTTCTATAAAATGATAAGACTTTGTGAAATCTCATAAAGCTACCCTATATCAGATTATATATCATGTATATATTATGTATGTTTCCATTACTTGCCTGTACATATCTGCTTCAATTTGACAATTTTAGCAACTTTGCCTAAAGCCAATCAAAGGCTTTCTATCTTTCTGCATGCATGATGACATAAACTCTAACCCCTCATTTATGGCAACACATATTTTATATTACTGAAGTATTCTTTTAAGCTTATTTTTCTTGGAAAAATGCCTTAGCCTTTCTATCTCATTAGATTTCTAGTCAAATCAATTAGATTCACTTCAAGCAACACTTTAAAAATTCCACATACCAAAAACAGTCAGCTTTTTGTGAAGATGAATGGAATGAACCCTGTTATCCTCAAGTAATATAATTCATCAAGTAATGAATTATTTCTTTAGATTTTGGCATCCATAGAACACTCAATTTGAATTCATGTACCAACAAGCTAATAATTTCATGAAATTTTATGAAGATTCAAATCAATTGAAAAAATAAACTTAAGTCATATCAATAAGAGAAAGAGTTGTTTGCAATCAACAGACAAGAAATCTGGTTTATGATTTATGAGCATCTGGGTGGCTCAGTCAGTTAAGCATCTGCCTTCGACTCAGGTCATGATCCCAGGGTCCTGGGATCAAGCCCCACATCAAGCTCCCTGCTCAGTGGGGAGCCTGTTTCTCCCTCTCCTTTTCTTGCCACTTCCCCTGCTTGTGCTCACTTTCTCTCTGTCAAATAAATAAATAAAATCTTAAAAAAAAACCTAATGATATACTATATTTTGACTAATTGAATCTAAACAACTTTTAAAAAGCAAGGAGTTCATCACTACTAGACCTCCTGTAGAAGAATTAAAAGGAGTTCCACATAGTGAAATGAAAAAAAAAAAATGCTAGAGAGCAACCCAAAGGCATATGAAGACATAATGCTTACTGGTAAAGGTGAATATTTAGACAAAAAATAATGTGAGATCATAATGGTAGTGTATAAGGCACTATTAATTTTGGTATAGAGTTTGAAGAATGTATAAAAGTTATAAAACTGTTAATTGATACATGATATATAAGGAGACAATCTGTAACATTAGTAAAATAAAGTTGGGGTAGGGAAATAATAAAAGAGCAGAAATAATTGAAGTTATCAGTTTAAATGGATTATTATAACAATAAGATGTTTTATATAAGTCCAAAGGAACACACACACACACAAACACACACAAAAGACCTAGAGTAGACATACAAAAGACAATTAGAAAGGCATCAAGGTATGTTAATTGAAAAAAAAAATCAGTGAAACACAAAGGAATGTACCAAGAGAGGAAAGGGGGAACAAAATAACTACAAGATAGCCAGAAAAAAAAATTAGCAAAATGAAAATAATTACCCATCTAGTAATAAATTTAAATATAAAGGAATTAAACTCCCAATCAGAAGATATAGAGTGGTTTAATGTTTTTGTTTTAAAGATGGAACTATATGATTCTACAGGAGACTTGCTTTCTTTTTTTTAAGATTATTTATTTGAAAGAGAGAGAGAGCTGAGTGGAGGGAGGGGCAGAGGGAGAGAGAAAATCTTCAGCAGACTCCCTGCCAACACTGGGCTCTATCCCAGGACTCTGAGATCATGACCTGAGGACCTGAACTGAAATCAAGAGTCAGACACTTAATCAACTGAGCCACCTAGAAACCCCAGGAGACTTGCTTTAGATTTAATGACACACATAGGCTAAGAGTAAAAGACTGGAACAAGATATTTCAGGCAAATTATAACCAAGATAGATCAGAGGTGGCAATATTTACATAAGACAAAATAGACTTAGTGTCATAATCTCTCTGAAGAAACAAAGAACATTAATAAAAAAGAGAAAAGTCACCAGGAAAATGTAACAATTATACATTCATCTATCATGAGTGCACCCAAATATCTGACCAAATATTGATAGAATTGAAGGAAGAAATAAACGGCAACACAGCAATACTAGAAAATTTCAATAGCCCACTTCCAAAAATGAATAGGAAAAACAGAAGTGTCGTTAAGGAAAGAGAGGACTTGCACAACATATCAATTAGACCTAACAGATATATATAGAACATTCCACCCAAAAGGAACAGAATACACATTCTCCCATGCACACAGAACATTCTTCAGAATAGGTCACATGTTAGGCCACAAGAATTATCTTAACAAATTTAGGCAAATGAAATCATACAAAGTATCTTCTCTAACTGCAGTAGAATGAAACCAGAAATTAATGTAAAGGGAAACAGGAAAATAAAAAAAAATGTGGAAATTAACACACTATTGAACAACCATAAGGTCAAAGAAGAAATCAAAAGGGAAATCAAAAATATCTTGAGATAAATAAAAATAAAGTCTTATAACCTGTGCCAAAGTGGCAGGGACCTTCAGATCTCTCTGAGAAAAAAAAAAAAATTGCTGATGGGTGTCATTTCTCTTCTCCTAAAGCCAGGAGCCAATGAAAACATTCTCCATCTACCTCACTAACTCAGTGTGCCCTACCCTGGAATTCCCCTGCAGACCCCTATCATCCAACCTACCTGCCTTGGCAAGCATCCCTCCAAAGTAGCTCTTATACTGCCACACTCTGCACGCATCCCCAGCAGGGACTCTTGCTACTCAAATGTTACACCTGCCCTGGGGAGGAGAAAAAATAACCCCACACACCACACTTAAAGTTCCAGCAAACTGTCCACGTAGATGACTACACAAGGAGTAAGCCCTCCCCTTTGGACACTTACAGTTGGGGCAGAGAGGCTAACTGTAGACAGCTAGTCTGAATACCAGTTTCACCCACCAACAAAAGCCTCTAAGTCGGCTGCAGTTAGCAAGCCCTGCCCTTTGGTGCACCCAGAACTGTGGCAAAGAGACTAATTGCGGATGGCTATTCTGACCACTGGCCCCATCCAACAAAGCTGCGGTGGCCTCGCACAGGCCTCTCAACTGTGCAAGAAATAAACCTTGGCCAGTGTACCCACAGCAGGCAAATTGGGTAACTGCAGCTGGCTGAGCTGGAGGCAATCGCAGTCAGCCACAACAGTAGAGCACACGCGGCCCACACAGAGGGCACACATGTAGTGCCTGGTTCTGGTGACTAGAGGGGAAAGAGCTAGAGGGCACTGTGGGATCTCTTTGACACAAGGGTACTACTATAAGACCAAGAGATGTAGCTGATCTACTTAATACATAGAAACAAAAAGAGAGTTAGACCAAAGGAGAAAAAATGAATATGTCCCAAATGAAAGAATAAGACAAAATCATAATGAAAGAGCCAAATAAAACAGAGATAAACACCATGCCTAATAAAGAATTCAAAGTAATGGTCATAAAGATGAACTTGAGGGAAAAAAAGGATATACTCAGTGAGAACTTCAACGAAGAGAAAATACTAAAAAGTACCAGTAAGACCTGAAGAAATTAATAACAAAAATACACTAGAAGGAATCAACATCAGATTAGAGAATGCAAAATAGATCAATGATCTTGAAGACAGGGTAATAGAAAGCAATCAAGCCAAATAAATAGAATAAAAAATGAGAATAGGTTATCCTTAACCTATATCAGGCATAATAACATTCGTGTTATAGGGAACCTAGAAGGAGAAGAGAGAGAAAAGAGGGCACAAAACCTGTTAGAAAAGAATAGCTAAAAACTACCCTAATCCGGGGAAGGAAAGAGATATCTAAGTCCAGGAGTCAGAGTCCCAAATAAGATGAACCCAAAAGGGTCAACACTAAAACACATAATAATTATAATGACAAAAACATAGTGGTCAAGAGAGAATTTTAAATGCAGTAAAGGCAAACAGTTAAAAAGGAAACCCCAGAAGGCTATCAGCTGATTTTTCAGCAGCAACTTTTCAGGCCCAAAAGAGAATGGCAGAATATATTCAAAATGTTGAAGGAAAAAAAATAATACAACCAAGAACACTCTACCCAGAAAAGTCACCATTGAGAATTGAAGAGATAAAAATTTCCCAAAATTAAAGGAGTTCATCATCACCAAACCAACATTACAAGAAATGTTAAAAAGAATTCTCTAAGTGTAAAGAAAAAGCCAAATCTATCTAAAACTATGACAGAAAAGTATCTCACTGGTGAAAGCAAGCATATAGTAAAGGTAGATTAATCATTTGTAAAGCAAGTATTGAAGTTAATACCCAAAAGTAATAAAATCAATTAGATACAAAAACTAAAAGGGATACACAAAATAAAAGCATGTAAAATATGACATCATATACATAAAACATGGAGGGTGGAGTAAAAATGTACTGCTTTTAGAATATGTTCAAACTTAAGTGACCATCAACCTAATATAGACTGCTATACACATAGATATATGAACCCAAAGGTAACCACAAATCATTAATGGCCAGACTATCATATTCTAAAACAGCAGCATATTAGCATTTGAATAGAAATTTGAAAGGTTTTCAATGTATTTCAAAATAGAAACATAGACAAATTTACGTATATCCTATTTTTCCTGAGCAGGCAATACTTTTGGACCATTAATGCAGCTCATAAACAACACTGGATTTCAAAATTCACTAGCTGAAAACTTAAATATAACTTTATTATTATTTTTTGTATTATGTTAAAGGATAGAGAGTAAATGTTGCCAGAGTACATGAAGTGTTGTTTTGTTTTGTCTTCACATACTTAGCTGATAACACTTAGTATATTCCTAGCTTATTTTAACAAGGGTAATTAACATCACTAATAGTTGAGAGATATTTAATACCTAGAGGGAAAAAATGCATCTTTAACAAGATGTAAGTTTACTCTCTGATTTGATCTTAGATATTATTCAAAACTGACACTGTTGTACAGAATAAAAATTAAGAATCAAATGTCTGTGTTTTCATTTGTTAGTGATCTATATATAATGTAAAACAGATAAGATCATCCAGAGATTTGTTTGAAAATTTTAATAATTGTAGGTCACTCTTGTTTATATTTTATTAATAAACCACAAGTTGTTATGTAGCACAATACATTCAAAATATTAAACATCTTCAAATAATTGTTTTTCTTTATTTACATGCACCAGTTTTACACAATTTATAATGTAATTTAAATGTAGCACAATGGTCTTTATAGGTGTACCCATATGTGTTTCATAAATTTGGAAAGTCAATTTAAATCTTTGTGTTTATATGTGTACAAATGTGGTTTGTGTGTATCTTTCTCCCCACCTAACTTAATTTTCAGAGTTTAATACTATAGAAAATAAATAGCATACTTGGCTTTCCAAAAAAATCTGAATTTGCCATACATATTAATTTTAATTCATACAAACTAATTATCTAGACATATTCATCTTAATTTTTTTTTAAGATTTTATTTATTTGACAGAGAGAGACACAGCGAGAGAGGGAACACAAGCAGGGGGAGTGGGAGAGGGAGAAGCAGGCTTCCCGCCGAGCAGGGGCCCCGATATGGGGCTTGAACCCAGGATCCTGGGATCATGACCTGAGCTGAAGGCAGACGCTTAATGATAGCCACCCAGGCGCCCCTAGACATATTCATCTTAATTTTATATTTAAGTCAATTAAACTAATAATATGACTTAATAGCAGATAATTTCTTCAAAGAAGTATTTTAAAAATGGTGTCCACTTGGTAACTGTGGATTCATCTATAGAGAACAGTTCACATGACAAGCAGCATGTTTCAATACTGCCTTCATTTTTCATAGTTCAATTTGAAATATATGATAAGAGTTGTTTGATCCGAGGAAGAAAAATAAAATTTGAAATTTTGATGTAACAGATACAAACTAGTATCATTGGTGATCATCACTGCTTCCTCGTTCCTTAAAAGATTATCAGTATTTACAACAATGGACTTACCCAAAGACAGTCATAGCTCTTCCCTGAAAAGGAGATGACATCAGTAAAGATACTCTTTCCCAACCAAAAATCACATTGCTGCCAAAAAAGGTTACCAAATGTAGGCCATGAACTTATTCCTCCAAGCTAATAAGGACTGTGGTAGTGCCAGTCACACCATAGGCTCATGCGTGGGTTACTATTACAGACTCAAATTGAGTAGACGATATTTGATACAGCTTAATACCTCAATTTTGGGTTACTTTTAGTGAGTTTCCTTTATTACTAAGATTCAGCTTCTAGGTGTGTATTTCATTCAGACCCAGTAGTATTATTTATACTATAGCAATGATATTTAGTCTTTTACTACTCCTACTAAAGTTCCTGCAACCTTTCCAAAAGATCCTGAGACATTATACTCCCTGAGAAGTCTAGGTCTGAGATAAAAGTGGGTGTAACTTCTGATAATACTTGTTTATACTGAGTGGTCTGTTTTGTTCTGAAGGAAAATAAACTGTCACTGAATTTTATTCATGTTTCTTGGACATCCTCAACTGTTGATGGACTTCCATCCGGCCCAGAATTTCTAAAGAGCTGGTTGGTATGCATTTGTCTCACCTCCACAGTTGGGGATAACTCTTGAAGAACATTATTTTCCTCCCACAAATCCGTTCACATGGACTCATTAATGCTAGCTCAATATTCAGGCCTTTCATTATTACCCGAAGCTATTTGGCTTATTATCTCTTTTTCTTTCTTTTTTTAAGATTATTTATTTATTTGAGAGAGAAAGAGAGGAATGAGAGAGTACATGCGGGGGAGAGACAGAAGCAGACTCCCTGCTGAGCAGGGAGCCCAATGTGGGACTCAGTCCCAGGACCCTGGGATCATGACCCGAGCCGAAGGCAGATGCTTCACTGACTGAGCCACCCAAGCACCCCTATTTAGCTTATTTTATTTTCTCTTTTTCTTAAACAAGTATGGCCATAAAGAAGTATGTTCTTTGATCTTCTTTCTGCAGCTGTAAGGAAGGCCAGTTGGCCAAACCTTATCTTGCAGATCATGTGTTCTGGAAGATATATAACAGCATAATTTCTATGAGATTCCCCATATATATAAAATATAAATCATAATATTTATTCAGTTGGCTTTTCTGAAGACAAAAGATCATGTATATGATAATGGTGGTGATGATAGAAGCTGAAGAATAAGGATGCAGAGGGTACAACCTTATCCCATACTCAGCATTAAACGTGAGTCTTTAGAGGAGTGAGACTTGAACTTTTTATTAAAAATCACAAATCACAGGTTAAATAGAAACCATGGCTTCTTATTCTAATTAGGTACTATGTGTGAGTATGGTAATATTTAGAATACACTTTTCAGGAGTCTAGTTTAATAACTGCAGACAGTTTGAGTAAATGTTCTATTCTAAAACTTTATCACTTGTATCCTGCATTTCAAAGAAGTACAGTAAATTTTAAAAACTGTTTAATTTTGCTTTTAGCTGCATATGAGAGTGTATTAATAGCATTTCTTGATATTTATCATTTCTAATTTTAATCTAGCAAAAACAATTATGGAACTTAACATTTTGTTTGAATGCAGAAAGTCATGCTTTAGGAAAACAAACAGCTCCTTGCTGAGACTATTTGATAACATCATTTTTTTTTCATGTGCTATTTAATTTGCCAGTAAATGGACAGAGTTAGAAGCAATATTTTAGGTATTAAAACTCCAAAATTGTAGGAGAAATGGAGGTTACACTGCAAGCAAAATTCTTCACTGGCATTGGTCTCACAGTCATGCCAGCGGAGTTTTAAAAAAAATACATCAATACCACTGGATGTATCATACTAAAGGGACATAAGAGGTGAATTTAATTCTGTTCCTTTGAAAGGTTTGTTTCTTTACTCATAAAACCACATTCCGATTTTTTAATAGGTGAATTTTGTCAATTTTTTCAGCTACTTCTACAGGAATATTAGGTAATTTTGTAGGATTAATCAGGTTATGTGAGTGACTCATTATTTTATTATTTCCATTAAACAATCTGAAACATACAATTAATTTCTAACTTTGACTCATTAGTGAAAAAAGACATACTAGCTAACAAGGGCTTAATGCAAAAGATAGAGTGCAGAGACTCAAAAGTTCCTTACAATTCCAATCCAAGTGTCTAGTGATTTAGGGAGAGAGAGATAAAAAAAAAAAAAGGATTTCCTCAAAGTAAGAACATATAAATTTATCAAATTTTTTTATTTTCCATTGATTATTTATGATTATATTTATTCATGAATATAAAGGTCAAGTAGCCAAATAAAGTATGCTATAAAGACTTGAAACATCTATGCTTTGGGATTAAATGTCATTTGTTTAGAATGTTTTAATTATTTTCTTAAGACATCAGCCTTATCTGGATGTGTGTTTCAAAAAGTTCTAAAGCTTTTTATGGAATTAAATATGTTGATTTATAATACATAAATATTTAAGTGAAAAATATTATGGTGAAAACTGACTTTAAAATAACTTTAACAGATCTAACTTGCCATCAAAGGAATGTGGAAATCTTTACAGAAAATATCATTCAATCTTATTATCTTGAGGTACATTTTGGTTTTGTAATTGCGTTGCATATGCTGCAGTAAAATGACCATGCAGTGTGGTTTAAAGCTAACCTATAGTAAAATGAGGGTTAATACTCTGCATTTTCTTTTTGAAGATTTCACAATTCATATTTCATTAGCATATCATGTATAATTAGACACTAATTATTTCTTTAACACAGCAGAAACATCGTTTTGACCAGCCTCATTATTCTGCCCTGAAATTAAAACTGCCTTTCAATGTTAAAGCTACATCTAATTGTTACAAAGAAAATATATCTTACAGAAACTAGAAGATTTTAGCAGAATTGAAGTTCTTTATGTATGTTAAGGTATGCATTTGTGTAAAAATGCTACTTTTTTGCAATGATAATTGTCTTAGATTTGCTTTTTTATGATATGTTTGAATATAGAATTAAACTATGCAATAGTAAAAATGTAATCTGTTCATTATTTTATAATATTCAACATGAACATGTTAAGATCAAAATTCTAATATTTATCTAAAAGGTGATAAAATGAGCCAGAATATTGCTTGATTTTGATTGATGCTCTCATACGAATTCTAGAGTTACAGCAGATCAGTGAAGGATCTTTTTGAACTTTCAGCAATGGTTGAATGTGTCAATGTTATAAGCAACCATGTATGGATGTAAGAACAAATAAGAGGAGTGAAAGTAATCAATTGCAGATAATTGTGTTTGCCTGATAATGATCTATCATACATTTCTGCTAGAGGCACTTGGAAAAAATAAACCGATTAACCTAAGTCTACCATATTGTTTTATTTTAACCCTAAAAGTTAATTACAATACAAAAATATTAATTTAAAAATAAAGTTTATAGGTCAAAAAATGTGATATTCTTTAAAATGGCTTAAAGACTACATATGTTTCAAACAAGCTAATATGTATATATCCTTCGGCATAAGATTTGCCTTTTGATAACTGCTCCATCAAGTGGAACTAGTTGGACTTCATAAAAATATTGTGTTCATTGGCCCCAAATATTTTGTATTTCATACGTTTATTGGAAGTTGTTTGTTACCATTATGGTTTTAAAGAGGAAAATTATTCTTGTCAACTACACATCAACTGCAATAGATGCAGCTCTGCGATAGCTAAATGAAGGCTGTTTACATGTCTGGTAAAACACAGCAACAAAAATCGCTTCATTTCTGAGTGACCGCCCTGTGTCAATGGTGAGATTGTTTTGGGGAACATTTGTGTCTTTGTGTATATACGTGTGTGTGTGCATGACAAAATGTAAAAATATGTCAGTTATAAATTTATCCCCTTTTTAACCACTGGGGTAAAATGTCTGAGGCTGGGGAAAAAATATCTGTATAAAAATGATATATACTTGAATCTCTAAAAATGAGATATTTAATATTAATAAAATTTTTGTTTGTGGAAACATTGTAGGCTAGACTTAGTGTCAAATACTTTCAAGTGCAAAATGGTAAATGTCTTTTAAATTTTATAATTTAAATTTATTGTTAAAATCCTTTTCAAATATAAAGTATAAGATATATATGGAATCTTAATAATATTCAATATATAACATTTTATATCATGAATATTACATGGCTTGCTTTAAAGTAATTTTAATTAATTTGAATCTCTAAAAACCATTAATTTTAGAAAAAAATACTAAATATGAAAAATAAACGCACATATACAGTGAAATTGCTTTGGCTCCATGTAATAGCTTTTTTTCTGTTATTAATCTCACATTAAATTTTCTTAATTACTAGAAAGTTATTATTAACCCTTATTTTGACACTATTTGGTGAAAAGTGATTTCCTTATAGAGAACTGGTTAGCTTATCAATTTCTGGAGGGACGGAAATCATCACTAGTTATATAAATATGTGGTTCATTACTGCATGTAATGAAAACCTACCTGCCCAGTACACTTGAAACTAATGTAATATTGTATATCAACTATACTAAAAAAAAAAAAAAAATTGGTCTGCCCATATCCATAATCTGCTATACAATTTCCCACTTCAACACTTATGTGGTAAGAAAAGATTAAATATTAGAAAGAATATTTCTAAATATCTTCTAATTCTCAGAACACAGAGAGCCTTCACAATCAGAGTAAAAAAAAAGCCTACCAAAACTAACAGTTGATTTACCTGAAATCTAATTTTGAAAATAAATTTTATGTCATAACAATTAAAATTATAAAAATAATCTTTAATTTTGTAATATTTTAAAATCATTTGCAGAGCTCTATCATAATATATCCAAGCCTTTGGAGCACCTTGGTGGCTCAGTGGGTTAAGCATCCAACTCTTGATTTCGGCTCAGGTCATGATCTCAGGGTGGTGAGATCAGCCCCACATTGGGCTCTGCGTTGGGCATGGAGCTTGCTTAAGCTCTTCCCCTCTCCCTCTGCCCCTCCCCTGGCTCCATCTCTTAAAACAAAAACAAAAACAAAAACAAAAACAAACTTCCAAACCTTATATCCCCAAGAAGTTATACAGAAAATGAGAAAGAAGGAAATATTGACATTTGTTAATATATGGATGCAATTTGCAGGTATTATGCTAAGTTGGATAAGTCCGAGAAACACAAATCCTGTTGGTATCACTTATATGCAAAATCTGAAAAAGTCAAATGAAACAGAACAGAATGATGGTTACCATGGGTTAAGGGGTGGAGGAATTGGGGAGATGTTGGCCGAAGGATACAAACTTGCAGTTAGAAGATGAATAGAGTCTGGAGATCTAATGCACAGCATTGTGATTATAGTTAACAATCCTGTAGCACTGATTGCTAAGAGACTAAAGCTTAAATGTTCTCACCACAAAATTAAATAATTATGTGACATGTACAGGTATTAGCTAATGCTATGGTGATAATCATATTGCAATATATAAATGTATCAAATCAACACATTGTACATACACCTTAAACTTACATAATGTTATATGTCAATTACATCTCAAAAATCTTTAAAAAACAGAAAATGTTCAGTGATTAACAGTAATATGTTTATATGATGACAAGGAACAGGGGCACGGTAAGATCAGATGAGTTGCTTTGAGTGGTAATTCTCAATATATGCATCAAAATTATCTGACAAGGTTGTTAAAGATACATATGTCTGCTTGAACTCATCTCCTCCACAAACACACTGACTCTATACGTCTCTACATAGCAATTCATCCTGAAGAATAACTAAGGGCTGAATATAAATCTTCTGCACAACAAAGGATAGAGAATCACACAGAGCAGGAGAGACAGAGACACTGTAATGAAGAGAACCCTCACCGCACCTGCAATACTGCAAACTGCAGTGGGGAGAGATAGCACTGAGGGACTGGGAGCAAATCTGTCTGCCTTGGGGCACAGGAAAAAAAAATCGTGTTTAAAAGGGTAACTAGAATATAAAGAAATATAAAGAAACTAGCCCTCTGCCAAACTAGAGGGGAATTCAATCCAGAGTACTATGGTTTTCATTTCCCTTACACCTTGATAGCACTAACAGGATCAGGGTTTGGATGCCATAGCTGGCGTGCTGCCTCAGTGAACCCTGAGACCCTAACCCGCATTAGTCCCAGCTATCCCCATAAGGCAGCCCCAGTACAGGTCATACTGGGACACCCCTGGACAGTGCCCACTATAGTTCCAGTCATCTCACCTGGTGACACAGGCACAAAACACCCTGGAGCACCCCAGGCCAGCACCCACTTCAGCTGCTGATGACTTGCTAGGGCACTCCCTCCATGAAATGCCCCAGGACTTCCCACCTGTACCTGCTTTAGTGACACTTGTGCTGCCAGAGGGCTCCTGCACAGAGAACCCCAGGACTCCCCAACCTGTGCCCAATTCAGCTCCATCCATCGCCCCAAACAACCTCAGTGTGGAGCACCAAGGAACCCCTAGCCTATGCTTCCTTTGGCTCCAACCACTGCCACAGGATGCCCCTTTGCAAAAACACCCAGAAACCCCCAACTTGCAAGCACTTCAAGCTGTAGCTGCTCTGCCAGGGTTTTCTCTGTGTGTTGAGCCGCAGGACGCCTGCCCGAGTTGTGCCCACTCCAGTTTCAGCTCTCTCACCAGGGTGGCTCCAGTTTGGAGTACTGAGAAACTCCCAGACTATGCTCACTACAGTTCCAGCCAACCAACCAAAGCTTCCAGGCAAACACAGTCTACAAAGGGGACTTCCTATATAAATCCATTCCTTCGAGTTTAGAAGCAGCTATTCTGCTTAATTTATAGACACAAACATAGAAAGTCAAACAAAGTCAGGAGATAGAGGAATGTGCTCCAAATGAAAAAATAAGACAAAACCTCAGAGATAAAAAGTGAAACAGAGAAAAAATAATCTATCTAATAATGAGTTCAAGGTAATGGTCATAAAAATGATCATCAGACTGGACAAAAGAGTGGGTGAATTCAATGAGAATTTCAACAAAGAGATTTTAAAAAAAAAGAAAGAACAAAAAACCTGAAATGAAAAATACTCTAGAGGAAGCAATAGGAGATTAGGGAATTAAGAAGAACAGATCAGTGATCTGAAAATAGTGTAATGGAAGGCACCCAAGCTGACCAGCAAAAAGAAAAAAAAAATAAAATAAAATAAAAATGAGATTAAGTAAAGAGATCTCTTCAAAAACATCAAGTAAACTAACATTCACATTATATGGGTCCCAGAAAGAGAGGAGACAAAATATACTTTAAAACAAAAACTGTAGCAAGAAACAGAGAAAGACATCTGCATAATGATAAAGGGATCAATCCAACAAGAGGATATAACAATTGTTAAGTATCTACATATCATAGGAGCACCAAAATACATAAAGCAAACATTAACAAACATAAAGGGAGAAATTGATAGTAATACAATAATGCAGGAGACTTTAAGTCCCCAGTTACATCAATGTATATATCATCCAGACAGAAAACCAACAAGGAAACAGTGGTTTTAAACAACCTATTAGACTAGATGGACTTAACAGGTATACCCAGAAGTTTCCATTCAAAAACAGTTGAATACACATTCTTTCAAAGTGTACATGAAACATTCACAGGATAGATCACATATTGGGCCAAAAATAAATTCTCAATAAATTTCAGAAGGCTGAAATGATATCAAGTATCTTTGCTGACCACAACTAGAAATCAACTTTGAGAAAAATAAATGGAGAAAACACAAATGTGGAGGCTAAAAAAAACATTGGTCAATGAAAAAATCAAAGAGATAATCAAAAAAATGCATGGAAACTAATGAAAATGAAAACACAACAGCCCAAAATATTTAGGATGCAGTGAAAGCAGTTTCTAAGAGGGAGAATTATAACATAACAGGCCTACCTCAAGAGACAACAAAAATCTCAAGCAAACAATTTTAACTTACACCTAAAGAAACTAAAAAAAATAATAAAAAAAAAGAACAAAGTCCAAAGTAGTTAAAAAAAAAAAAAAAAGCTCTAAGGAAGGAAATAATAAAGGTAGGAGAAAAAATAAATTGAGAATAAAAAATAGAAAAGATCAATGAAACCAAGAGCTGATTTTTAAAAGATCAAAAAAATTGATAAACCGGGCGCCTGGGTGGCTCAGATGGTTAGGCGTCTGCCTTCGGCTCAGGTCATGATCCCAGGGTCCTGGGATCGAGTCCCGCATCGGGCTCCCTGCTCCTTGGGAGCCTGCTTCTCCCTCTGCTTCTCTCTCTCTCTCTCCCTCTCTCTCTCCCTCTGTCTCTCATGAATAAATAAATAAAATCTAAAAAAAAAAATTGATAAACCTTTAGCCACGATCATCAAGAAAAAAAGAAGGCCTAAATAAATAAAATCAGTAATGAAAGAGGAGAAGCAATAACCAACAACATATTTGTTGAAATTAAAATACAAAATATTTTAGAGACCACTATTAAAAATAATTATATGCCAAGAAATTGAACAACCTAGAAGTAACGGGTAATATCTTGACACATACAATCCTCCAAAATTGAATCAGGAAGAATAAAAAATTGGAAAAGATTACTAGTGACAAAATTGAATCAGTAAACAAAAAACTACCAACAAACACAACTCCAGGACCAGACAGCTTCACAGGTGAATTTTACCAAACATTTAAAGAAGAGCTGATACCTAGTCTCAAACTTTTCCAAAAACAGAAGAGGAAGGAAAATTTCCAAATTTATTTTATGAGGTCAGCACTACCTCAATACAAAACTAGACAGAGACACTACAGAAAAAGGAAACTACAGACCAATATCCCTGATGAGCATAGATGCAAACATCCTCAACAAAATATTAGCAAACTGAATTCAACAATACATTAAAAGGTACATTGCCCACAATCAGGTGGGATTATTTCCAGGGATGCAAGAATGGTTCAATATTCACAAATCAATGTGACACATCACATTAATAAAACAAAGGATAAAAATCATATGATCATCTTGATCCAAGAAGAGTTGACAAAATTCAATGTCCATTCATGATAAAAACTCTCAAAAAAGTGGGTTTAGATGGAATACACCTCAACATAATAAAAGCAATATATAAAAATCCCACAGCTAACATGATACCCAATGGTAAAAAAACAGAGAACTTTTCTTCTAGGATCAGGAACAAACAAGGATGTCCACTCTCACCACTTTTAATCAGCATAGTACTGGAAATCCTAGCTGCAAAAATCAGACAAGAAAAAGAAATAAAAGGCATACAAAATGGTAAGGAAGAAGTAGAAGTGTCACTATTTGCATGATATTATAATTAGAAAGCCCTTACAACTCCACCAAACAACTATTAGAACTAATAAATTAATTCAGTAAAGTTACATGATACAAAATTAACAAACAGAAGTCTGTTGCATTTCTATACACTAATAATGAAGAAGCAGAAAGAGAAATTAAGAAAACAATTCCATTTATAGTTGCACCAAAATGAATAATACCTAGGAATAAATTTAACCAAGGAAGTAAAAGATCTATACTCTGAAATCCGTAAAACGTTGCTAAAAGAAACTGAAGATGACATAAGCAAATGGAAAGATATTCCATGCTCATGGATTAGAAAACCTTAAATGTCCATACTACCCAAAGTAAACTACAGAGTCAATGCTATTGCTACCAATAGCATTTTTCACAGAATACCAATAGCATTTTTCACAGAACTAGAAAAATAATCCTAAAATTTATATGGAATCACAAAAGATTCTGATTACTCCCAAAAATCTTAAGATGAAGAACAAAATTGGAGGTATCACAGTTTCAGATTCTTAAGATACACTACAGAGTTATAGTAATCAAAACAGTATGGTGCTGGCACAAAGACACACAGATGAATGGAATGGGATAGAAAGCCCAGAAATAAATCCACACTTATATGGTCAATTAATCTATGACAAAGGAGGCAAGAATACACAATGGAGAAAACACAGTCTCTTCAATAAATGTTGTTAGGAAAGCTGGACAGTTACATGCAAAAGTATGAAACTGGATCATTTTCTTATACCATATGCAAAAATAAACAATAAGTATTAAAGACCTAAATTTTAGACCTTAAACCATCAAACTTCTAAAAGAGAACATAGGCAGTAATCTTTTGGACATTGACTTTAGCAACATATTTAGATATGTCTCCTCAAGCAGGGGAAATAAAAGCAAAAATAAACTATTAGGACTACACCAAAATCAAAAAGCTTTACACAGCAAAGAGAGCCATCAACAAAACAAAAAGGCAACCTACTAAATGGGAGAAGATATTTGCAAGTGATGTATTTGATAAATGATTAATATCCAAATTAAGAAGAATTAATACTACTCAATACCAAAAAACAAAAGAAAACAACAACAAAAGCAAAAACAACTAAAAAATGGGCAGAGGGCCGTGAACAGACTTTGTCCAAAATGCACTGCAGAAAAGTTATGACAATTTGCATTTATATTTTCCATAGAGAGAGAAATGATAAGAAACACAAACACAGAAATAGATGGGTAGAGATATAGTGAGTTTGTCTAAAATCTGACATATTTGGCCAGATTCTAAGAGACAAATGTGTATAAAAATATATTTTAAGTTTTACTCAATTGTTCATTGTAGAAATGTAAAATATCACTGCACTTGCTGTTTAGAGTATAAAAAATATATAGAATGTGATATTTTAAAATATACTAAGGGATACATTATTTTATAAATATTTTTGTTTTCCTATTTTTTTCTATCTACATTATATTTTGTTTAGAATTCTATCACCTCTCTGCTAAAAATGACAATAATCGACTAATTCATTTTTCTGCTTCCCAACTTAACCCATCAAATCCATTATCCACCTACCTTCCAGAAGTAACTTTTTAAGAAAAAAAGTTGGTTAATATAGTCATTGTCCCACTGAAAAGTCCCTTCAATGACACACAAAATCTGCTCCTCACCTACAAACTCATCTTACCTCCTTCTTGCTTAATCATCAACAATAGAGAAAAACTTCTTTCCCATTTACATAATTTTGTTTCATTCTTCTGTATCTTTATGCTTCCTACATGAGTGGAATATATTTCCCTTTGACACAGTCTTTATTTTTAATTTTATTCTTGTCACCTATTTCCAGAAATGTTGCTTCTTCCAGAAATTTCCAAAAATTCTACTGGATTTTAGTCATATCAATCCTCATGTTTTCTCCCAAACACTTCACTCAGCTCAGATTGCATCTCATCTGTTCTCCATAATACCCTACATGTCTGTCTACTTTGTTTCCATCACCTTCTGAAGAAGAGTTGTTAGTTTTATTTGTATATTCAGTACCAGAGATACACACCCCCCATATATATGTATATATATAATGTGGATATGCATATATAACTGCATATAAATACATACACAGATATAAATAAATATATAATTAAAATATTCCAACATTACTGTGGTGGTTTTATTATTCATTTAAATGCCACTGAGGAAACTGAGCTAATTAATTTGTCTCTGTTTAGCAATGTAAGTATTGGATGCAGATTTGAACCCAAGAATACCTGAGTCTAAGCTAATGATCATTTCACTACGCTTCATGTCTCTAATTGAAATATTAGAATTAAATGTGTTGAACATTCATAAAGTAAATGGGTATCATATTTTAAATGGGAATTCATTTCCCAACTTTTTTACTCTGAAAGCATTTTCATACCAAAAGGTATATAATTATTATACATTCTAAAAATTAAGTATGTCATTATGTTTACTTTAAATTATTTAAATTGATACATAATTATAGGGTTGGCAGATAATATCCACAACCTTATAGTGAAGACTATACATAGTTACTAAAGAGTTCAAACATATTATTAAAATTGAATAAAATTATGAATAATAAAGCAAACTATTTCTAAACATTAAAGACATTTATTTACTTAAAAAATTTTCTACTTGAGATTTATATACCCATGAATGAAGCAATCAATTCATATATCCAAATATATACCAGAGTAACTGTAAAAACATTTACTAGTTTTAAAGGAAACTTAATTTTTTTTAAACTGACATCCATTACATCATCAGATTTTCTTCCATCTGCATACAACATTATTTGGTGTCATAAATCTAGAGGCATCAAAAAAAACAGGCCTACATAAAGCATCTTATGCAAATAGTGCATCTGCTGCTGTTTGAGGAGGCTAAAGACTATTTCCAACTAGACTCAGACATCCATAGTACAGTGAGGATTAACTCAATCAAAACCAAATTATATTAGAAATATTTAAAAGCTTAAATATCATCATGTACAACCGGCTCACAAAGTCACTTCAAATTTCCCAGGAAATTTGGATATCAAAACATATTTTCACCTACCAATACTCATTGTTTCCAACAAAGAAAAGTTTCCTCTGCATTTTAATCAATATAATTATCATTTCTAACTATTTTACATTGTTACCATATTGACAATTTATTTTCTGGTTAATATTAAAATCTTTCCAGGATGCACCTATAAAAGGAGGTTAAAGCCAGGGCAAAATAACATTTTTCTAGGAGTAAATATTTTATAGATTATTTTCTCTGTATAAGGAAATACTGGTTGGACATTTACACTTTTAATTGCATTACTAATATGTGTGACTGAAATAAAAATAATGTTTTATAGTTTCAGAAATATGGTTATATATTAGTTATTAAAGAGTCCAGTTCCAGGTCAAATCTTATGTACAGTCTTTCAAGGCCAACCATAGGCGATCCCAAGGCTTTGGTTGGCAAGTCTTAAAGGGGAAAGCAGCCTTCCCCACATTAGACTTTGTGCCCACCCAGGCCATTAGAGTTTTTTTAGTGGGAGGTACAGACCAGCACCCAGCCCCAGCCCCCTCCTCCAAGTCCCTTCTTTCATGGCCTGCCATGTTCATAAACATGTCTCTGTTGCTAGCCCTGCTTAGATGTTTTGGGGTGGGGTCTTGACTAAGATATTTCTCCACTCTGACTCAGTACTTTTCTTTCTCCCTCCCTCAGAACCCCCAGGTCCATGAAATGGCAGGAGCTTTTTATTCAAGTTTCTTCAACAGTGAGAGGATTACCCCCGTTTATACTACATGTCATTTGACTGACACTGTCCTAATTACTGGTCCATGAGGGAAAAGGAAACATCCTTACCTTTCTTCTTGGCCTCTTGCTTACACTATTGCAGTAAACGAATGAAGATTTGATTGTTTTTACTTTCAGTTGGGGGTTCTTGTCCTAACTGACCACTTCTACACCCAGAAGTTCAAAACTTCATCTATTTCTTCCAACCACTCTGTGAAGAGAGCTGTTCAACTACTGATTGCTCATATATCAAATAGAAAATCTATACCCATTTAGAAAATATATACTTTAAATGTAAGATATAGTTTTTTGAATTTTGCAATCATTTAAAATTTGCTAAATGTGTATAGCTACTAGGTTTATGTTACACTTAATACTTTTGAATTTACTTATCTATGTATTTAATAACAACAAACTGAGTGATATTAGGTATTAAAGTGTTCACAGGTAAATTGTGCAAGACTGTTGAATCACAGATCTGCACCTCTGAAACAAATAATACATTATATGTTAAAAAAAATAAAAGATAGGAGGGGAAGAATGAAGGGGGGGAAATCGGAGGGGGAGACGAACCATGAGAGACTGTGGACCCTGAGAAACAAACTGAGGGTTCTAGAGGGGAGGGGGGTGGGGGGATGGGTCAGCCTGGTGATGGGTATTAAAGAGGGCACATACTGCATGGAGCACTGGGTGTTATGCACAAACAATGAATCATGGAACACTACGTCAAAAACTAATGATGTAATGTATGGTGATTAACATAACATAATAATAAAAAAATAATGTTGCATTATTGAAATTAAAAAAATGTATTCACAGGTGAAACAAATCTTAAGACTTACATTGGCTAAGGATACAGTTTAATACAAAGCAAAGTAATGATCTTCAGACTATAAAATTTCTTTAACAGTTACTAATATTGACTTCTATTTAAGAAGAGAATTGTATTTTATTCTAAAGATGCTTCTGAGCCTAATCTATTGTAATTTTTTTTTTTACCTAAGTAAAACACATATCAGCATCAGTGGCCAGAGATTCATTATAAATAATCTGTAATGATGAGGTAGGGGAAGAGGGTATAATTAGAAGGATTCATGACAGAGAGTTCTCTCCTGCCTCCCATAAGGGTATATACCGCTTCATATTGTCTCCAATGTTTTAGATCACTGATAAAAAAAATAAAAACAAAATAATAGCAAAAAGAAATGGACACAAAGTATGCTGCACCCCCTTCTCAAAATTATAATTTTAAAAAGTTTATTTTGTATGTTTATTGTGATCTATTTCATGTTATCAAACTTAAAATTTATAAAACAATACACTGTAAAATCTAGTCCCCATCTTTGTGTCCTCAAATAATTAGTCCTGTATCTAGATGCAAATTAAAAAATGATCAGTGTTTTGAAGAAAATTCTAAAAATATGTTATATATATTCAAGTCAAAACACATACTCTTTTTTATGCTTTTTACACTAATGGTGTCATATTATTACTATTATTATTTTTTAAAGGAGCTCAGAATTTAATTAGAGAAAGAAAAACAATACATATATGAGTATGAATTTGTCAAGTAAATCATGAAATTTCTAGAAATTTCTCAGGTCCCCAAAGCTTTATGTGGAAATTCTAATGGTGTCATATTATTAACAATATTCAGTACTCAGCTTTTTTATATCCATACATATTTTATATCTGTGTATCATAGTGGTCAATTAATATTAGTGCATAAACACATTCCTCATTCATATTTCGGCTACACAAAAGCTTTACTAACATAACATAACTTATTTACCAGTTTCCTGTGGACAAGCATCTTGTTTCAACATCATTTTGCTATCAGATATAATGATGCAATCAATGATGGTGCAATAAATAACCCTGTATATATTTTGTATGTACAAATGTATCTGTAGAATCAATTCCTTGAATGAATATTGCCAGGTCAAATGATTGTATAATCGCATCTTTTAAAAATATAAATTATAAAATGATTTATTTGCAATCAATTACTTAATATCTGTTTTGCCCACTAGAATATATCAGCTTGGTAACTTTATCTTCTTTTATAAAATTTAGTGCACTTCAAAGTGTAATACACTGTTTTGCACCATGTCAATGCAAACTTTATGAAATTTCACATTGCTTATCTAATAACTGCTTCTATATTCTTTTTTTTTAAGATTTTATTTGAGAGAGAGAGAGAATGAGAGATAGAGAGCACGAGAGGGAAGAGGGTCAGAGAGAGAAGCAGACTCCCTGCTGAGCGGGGAGCCCGATGCGGGACTTGATCCTGGGACTCCAAGATCATGACCTGAGCCGAAAGAAGTCGCTCAACCGACTGAGCCACCCAGGCGCCCGCTGCTTTTATATTCTCAACAAACATACTTTGTCTCTGGAACTGCTCTTCTCCATCTTGAAACACTATACTTCTTTCTTTTGGTTTCTATTGACTTATCACTCACCTCTAGCTAATACCATTATATCATATTATGGCTAATATTTTTATACTGTTGGCTACTCCTTTTATTGCTGTTGCTGTTGTTGTTTACTTGGCCCTGTTGTCATACTGTCTCAAGCACTTATCTATACTTATCTAAATAATCTCATCTGATCCTTTGTTTTCAGACACTATGCTGTAGTGTCCCACATAGATATCCCCAGGACTGATCTTTAGATGCCCCTATTAAACTGCCTTCTTGGATGCCTGAGGACATCTCCGTTTTCAGTGAATTGCACCACCACACCCTCTGTTGCCAAGGCTGGATTCCACTACGATGCATATCTAGGCCAAAATTCCCTCTTAATTAAACGATTCACTAATCTCTTCACTTTTCTCTAATCTGTTTCTCCTAAAATCCATTCTTCCTACAGTACACAAAGTGATCATTTACCACTCTAACTCAGTTAATGTCATAGGTCTTCTTCAAGTCAAAGAGTGACTTTTCATTGCCTTTGTTCTTCCATTTCTCATCCACTATTCCTTCTGATCCTCATTCTCTAAGTTTCAGAAGCAGTGGTTACCTTTATATTTTGTTATTCATTTGTCAAATATCTATTACACTCCAGTCTTTACTTTCAATAATGGGGTTACTACAGATAACAACAATAAAAAAGACAGATGGTCAAAAGTATAAATTTACAGCTATAAAATAAATAAGCCACAGAAATATAATGCACAGTATGGTGATTATAGTTAACAATATAGTACTGCATTGTATATTTGAAAGATGCTAAGAGAGTAGATCTTATCTTAAAAGTTGTCATGAGGAAAAAATTGTAAGTATGTACAGTGATAGATGTTAACTCGATTTATTATGATCATTTTGTAATATATATAAATATGGAATTGTTATGTTGTAAACCTGAAATAAATTTAATGTTATATGCCAATTCCATCTCAATAAAAAAATAAAGAAAGAAAACAGAAAAGAGAAAAATGTCCTCTTTTTTTATAATGCTTCACTTTACTGGAGGAAAACAGGAAATGGATAAATAAATAAATACATAATTTGGCAAGTGGTATAAAGTACTAGAATGAGAAAGAAATAGGTTATAGGTTAAGGGTCTTAAGTGATGACAGATAGCGTTTTTAATAGGAATGCAAGTGAAAGCCACAGATATAACTGTGGAATAGCACAGTGGGATGGAAGATGAGCAGTTACAAAGGACCTGAGACTGGAACATTCTTGATGCCTTGAAAGAAGAGTATAACCAGTGTGGCTGGAAAGGTGTTGGTGAGTGAGCTAGGAGAAGGAATTAAGGACAGATTGTCAGTAGGGGAAGAATTATGTAAAGACTTGCTTGACATGGAAGTTCTTTGGCTTTTATCATGAGAAGAGAACCACAGAGACATGACATGATCTAACTTCAATTTTTGAAAGATAACTCTCAGCATAAAATGTGGAAAATATAGTGGGTGGATATGGAAACAAGGATAAAAGAAAGGAATTCTTAGCAGGCTAATGCAAAAATCTAAGAGAAGATGATGGTGCCATGAACACAGGCTAAACAGTGGAATTCAGAATGCATTTCAAACTGGATTTGCTAATGAATTTCATGTGAAAAATGAGATAGAGGCATTCAAGATGGAACTGTGGTTGTTGTTTGTTTTTTCGGCCAGAGCAATTAGAATATGTAGCAAATTGAGCAAATTTAGGAAAAGCAGATATTGGGGGAATGGAGTATTTCCTTGTTCGCAGGTTAGTCATCTGACATGGAATAGAAAAGGGGGAAAAGAAGAAGCAGCCAGTGAGATGGGAGGATGGAGAGTTACAAAACACTTCAAGGAGAGAATGATCAGCATCGTCAAATGCTGCCAACAGGAAAGGGAGATAAGTAAGAATCACTGTTGGATTAGGTGGTGTTGAAGCCTATGTTGACCTTTGTAACTGCAATTTTTGTGGAATTATGGGGATTTGAGCCTGATTAAATGGTGTTCAATATGCAATTGTAGGAGTACTAATGAAGGCAGGGAACATAGACAACTCTTTCTGGGGTTTTACTATAAAAAGGAAAAACATGGTAGTTTCTAGAGTGATATGAGGACAAGCAAATATTTTTTTTTTAAACTGAGATGGGAATAATATAGCATATTTGGATAGTAATGGAAATAATGTAACAAAAATTTAAGTTTTAAAAAATGATGTGACATTATGAGAGAGAGAGGTGGCAGGCACAGGTAAGAATGTGTAGGCTTCCTGTGCTCAAATGCTTAACTCAAGCAGAACAATCTGATTTTCTCTCTACTAGTTCTTTTTATTTATAGTGAAATGTAGAAGACCCAACTATAATTGTGGCTCATACATTTCTCCTTTCAGTTCTTTCAGTTTTGCTTGGTATATTTTGAAGTATTCATTGAGTTTCTTGTTATATTTTATTATTGATTCCTACATTAATTTTATTATGGTAAAAGGACATAGTTTGTATTATTCCAAATCTTTTAAATGCATCTAAATTTAATTTCATGGACCAAGGTAAGTGTTCCATGCACACTTGAGAAGAAAAGAATACATATTTTGTTAATATTAGGTGGAGTGTTTTATAAATGTCAGTTAGATCCAGTTGCTTGATGGTGTTGTTTTTTTCCCCCAATCCTCCATATCCTTCTTGATTTTTGATTTACTAGTTCTATTAGTGACAGGAAAATGTTAAAGACTTCAATTATAATTGTGGATTCATATATTTCTTCTTTTAATTCTTTCCGTTTTTGCTTTGTATATTTTGAAGTTCTATTTTTAGGTGTAAAATATTTAAGACTGTTATTTCTGTTTGGTAAACTAACCCTTTTATCAATATGCAACACTCCTTTTTCATTGTTGGCAATTTTCTTTGTTTTGAGATCTATTTCAGGTACTAATATAGCCACTCAAGCTATGATTAACTTTTGTATGACATAAATTTTCCCATCATAACTTAGCCTACCTATATCATTATTTTTAAAGAGAGTTTCTTATAGATAGTACATAGCTTAGTCATATTTCTTAACATGTTTTGACAATCTATGTCTTTTAATTGGTGTTTTTAGATTGTTTACACTAATGTAATTATTGACGTTATGAAGTACTATTTTTTGTTGTTTTCTTTTTCTTTCCTCTTGTTAGTTCCTTTGTTTCCCCTTTTCTCTTTTATTTTGGGTTATTTGAATATTTTTATGCTCCAGTTTAATTTATCTTTTGTAATTTTGACTATCTCTTTGAATAATGTTTTAGTTGTTACTCCAGGATTTAAAATTGATACTTATTTTTCATAAACCATTTAAAATTGATATTTTTACTTCAGGTGAAAATTTAGAAACTTTGCAGTTCCCTGTACCCTCTCCACTTTAAGTAAGGCTATATTTAAGTTATATATTACATCTACATATACTGAAAATCCTATCGATGATTTATATATGTCTCTGTATATATGTTTACTGTATATGTATATGCATATATTAATAATTCTCTTCTAGAGCTCTTAAAACATGTTTGCAATTGTATAAACACACACACACACACACACACACAATGCAATTACGAAACACATTTTAAGAACTCTAGAGGACAGGCTGGGGTTCAAGATGGCAGCATAGGAAGATACTGAACTTACTGCTTTCCATGGGCACACATATGGAACAATTCCTTCTGAAAGAAAATTAGCTGCACAGTCCCCTCCAAAACAAAGGACATAAGGGCCACATGAAGATGGTTAGGAGAGGCAGAGATGCAATCCTGTCAAAAACCTTACCCTTTGTGTTGCAACCACTAATAGAGAGGGAACTCACAAATACAGAGCTTCTCCCTTAGGAGAGGGAATTTGTGCCCCACATGAGACACACTAACCCTTGGGACCTGTACCAGAGAGATGACCCCCCCCAAATGTCTGGCTTTTTAAATCAATGGGGATTACATCTAGGAGACCCAAGGGGATGTAGGAAACTGAGGTACATCTCTTAAAGGGCTTGCATGCAGATTCAATCAACCTGGGACCCACCCAGCACAAACACAGCAGTTTGAAAAGCACTTAACTATGTATGAAGGAGATTCATTTTATAATCTTAATAATCTAATCTTAAAGTGCTTGCCAGAGGGGCAGGGTTCTGTTAGAACTCTCTCCAGGGACTGAGGCACTGGTAGGTATCATTTTTGCACTTTCCTTCTACCTTGCTATCACCATTGGGTATGCACAGTCATAACACTCTCCTGCTGTCTCAAAGAAGCTGGCAGGCATGACTTGTCCTTGTGCTCTCCTGATGAAATGTTAAGGCCAGCAGGCATACCCTGGCCCTACATTCTCCAGCTGCCTTGCTAAAGCTAGAGGGTACATGTTGTCCACACAAGGGTGCCCTTTGATCACATGGTTCTGGTAGCCAAGGGCTTACATATCTGGCTACATGGGACTATAAAATTGAAAAGATACTTCTTAGCAGGCTACAAGTCCCAGAACACCACACAGACAGCAGCCTAAAACACACTCCTAGTATTTCTATGGAAGAGGCTTATTTACTTGTCCTGAAGCTTTTGGCCTAAAGGTTAGAACTCATGTTTGCCACATATTTAGAGGTTTCAGAGGTGCTTTCAGTGAACAATGGCCAGAAATGTCATTTTTGCTCTCTATTGTTGCAGCTCACTGGTACCTCACAAAAAGGAGCCTATACACATGTCTGGAGCCTTGATTTTTACAACTGTCTCCAGGGTACATTTCCAGATCACCTGGTCTGGAGGCCAGCAGAGTTTCGGATATGTTCCCACAAGACTGCATAAATTTGCATACTTTAAAAATCGCTGCCTGTGGGTCTGGCTTCCAATCATTCTGAAGCTAGGTACTGACAGATATTAGCATACCCTCGACAACTAGGATGCATCAAGAATAAATCAGGCTATTTACACAATCATAAAGGTTTGAGAGACAACCAGGAGTTGTGGCAAGGTTGAACAATGAGGTTCATCTCTGACATAAGACCACTTCTTCAAGACTGGCAGAGGTAGCTGTTTCACTTAATAAATAGAATTGTACACCTAAACCAATATTACATTGTATGTTAACTAACTAGAATTTAAATAAAAACTTTAAAAAAAAGAAAAAAGGAAAGGAAGTCACACAAAATAAGAAAACAGAGGAATGTATTCTAAATGGAAGAATAAGGGAAAGAAAAAAAGAAACTTAATAAAAATGGAGATAAGTATTTTACATGATGAAAAGTTCAAAGTAATGGTCACAAAAATGCTCACAGAACTCAGAAGAATAGATGAACATAGTGACAACTTCAAAAAAAGATAGAAAATATCAGAAAGTACCAAACAGAAGTACAGAACTAAAGAATATATTAACTGACTGAAAAAAAAACACCAGAGGGGTTCAATAACAGACTAGATTAGGCAGAGGAAAGAATCAGTGTTCTGGAAGACAAGGCAGTGAAACCTACCCAAACAGAGTATCAAAAAAAAAAATTTTTTTTTTTCGAAGATAACTTAAGGGAACAATGAGACAACAAAGAGCAAAAATAACATTGATATAATAGCAGTACAGAAGGAAAGGAGATAAAGTGGCAGAAAACTTATTTGAGGGGCCCCTGGGTGGCTCAGTTGGTTAACCATCCAACTCAGGTCATGAGCTCAAGGTTGTTTGATCAAGCCCTGTGCTGAGCCCCAGGTCAGGCTTCCCACTCAGCAAGAAGTCTACTTGAGTTTCTCTCCTTCTGCCCCTCCCCACTTCCTTGTGTGTTCTTTCTCAAATAAATAAATCTTAAAAAAAAAAAGAAAAAAAACTGATTTGAAGAAATTATAGCTGAAAACATTCCTAACCTGAGAAAGTAAACTGACATCCAGATCCAGGAAACCTAAAGCGTTCTAATTAAAATGATCCCAGAGATCCACACTAAGATGTATTATAATTAAAATGTAAAAAGTTCAAAATAAAGAGAGAATCTTAAAAACAACAAGAGAAAAACAAACTTATTATATACATGGTAACTTTCATAAGACTATCAGCAGATTTCTCAGCAGAAACTTTGTAGGCTAAAACGGCATACAATGATATATTCAAAATGGTGTTGGTGGGGGCAGGGAGTGGCCAGAATCTTCCAAACAAAAATACTCTAACTGGCAAGGTTATCATTGAGAACTTAAGTCTCCTTCAGAGTTTTCCAGATGAGCAAAGTTAAAGGAGTTCATCACCACTAAACTGGCCTTATGAGAAATGTTAAAGGGACTTCTTTAAGCTGAAAAGAAATGGCACTAAGTAATTACACAAAAACTTATGAAAGCAAAAGTCTCACTGGTAAATGCAAATATATAGTAAACATAGTAAATTAATCACTTATAAACCTAATATGAAGGCTAAAAGAGAAAAGTAGCAAAAACTAATTACAACTATAATTAGTTAAGGGGTACACAAAATGATTTAAAATGTGACAAATAAAACATAAAACTTTTTGGTGGGAGTAAAATTTAGAGTTTTAAAATGCTTTCAAACTTAAGTTGAGATAGCCTATTATACAGATAGAATGTTAGATGTGAACTTCAAAGTAACTCACAAAGAAAAAAACCTATGGTTGATACACAAAAGATAATGAAAAAGGAACAGAAACATAACACAAAGAAAGTCATCACAACAAGGAAAGAAAACAAGAGATGAACTACAAAACTGCCAGAACTAAATTACAAAATAGCAATAAGTACATACCTATCAATAATTGATTTAAATGTAAATAGATTAAATTCTCCAATCAAAAGACAGAGAGTGGCTGCATGGATTAAAAAATAAGACCCTTATATATGCCAAATGCAAGGGACCTACTTCAGATGTAAGGAAACACACAAACTGGAAGTTAAGAGCCAGAAAAAAATGTTTTATGCAATAAAAACAAAAGGAAAGCTGGGGTAGCTATACTTACATCAGACAAAATAAACTTTAAAACAAAGACTATAGTAAAAGACAAAGATAGGCAGTGAAAGATAAAAAAGGTCAATTCAACAGGAATATATACATTTGTAAACATTTATGCACCCAGTGTAGCAGCACCTAAGTACAGAAAGCAAATAACACACCCAGAAAGAGAAATTGACAATACATAATAATAGGGGACATTAGTATCCTACTTACATCAATGAATATATTATTCAGACAGAATATCAACAATGAAATGTTAGCCGTAAATAACACATGGACCACACAGATTACATAATCTATATAATACAAAAGCAGAATTCACATTATTGTCAAGTACACGTGGAATGTTACCCAGGATATGTTAGGCCACAAAACAAGTCTCAATACATTTAAGAAGTTTGAAATCATATTAAGCACCTTTTCCAACAATGGCTTTGGAAATCAATTTCAAGAAAACTTTAAAAAATGTAAATATATGGAGACTAAACCTGCTACTGAACAACCAAATGAGTCAATGATGAAATCAACAGAGAAATAAAAACTACTTTGAAACAAATAAAAATGGGACTACAACATACCAAAATCTAAGGGATGCAGCAAGAGCAGATCTAAAAGGGAATTTCATAGTGATACAGGCCTACTTCAAGGAATAAGAAAAATCCCAAATAGAGGAAGGTGGGGAAGATGGTGGAGTTGGAGGATACTGAGATTACCTTGTCACATGGACACACTGAGGCAACAACTGTATGTACTGCAATCAACACTGGCAGAACAGATCTTCCATAGCTAACATAGGGAGAATGCCACATCAAAAAAGATAGTAAGGGTAGGGACACAATCAGTAATCAAACTTCTGGTGTGACTAACAATAAATGGTAGGGACATCAAAGGCATGGAGAAGTGAGGGGATCAGGCACCAGGCACCACCTAGTCCTGAATTGGGAAGATGAGCCCTATAATTTCTGGCTTTGAAAATCAGTGTGGCTTAACTCTGGGAGCTTTAAAATTCATCAGGGTTTAACTTCAGAAGAGCGAGAGGGCTACAGGGAACTGAGATTATACCTGTAAAGAGCCCCCACACTAAATAACATGGCCCAAGATATAGCACAGAACAAATGTTTTGAAAAGGTTAAATGTGAATGGAATTTATTGACTAATCTTAGGACCTGTGCCAGAGAGGCAGGGATCTGCAGATTTCTCTGAGAACAAAAGTGTTCATGGGTGTGATTTATCTTGCTCTCCTAGATAGCTGGATGCTTGCACCCTAGATAGCTAGATGCTTGCAAAAGCCATTCTAACACTTTCCATCTACCTTGTTAGCACCACATGTTATTCCCCAGGCTTCCCCTGAAGACCCACCCTCCCCCAACCTGCCCACCTTGGGAAGAACCCCTCCAAAGTAGCTCCTGCCCTGGGGAGAGGGGGGAGATAATCCAACACACCAGTGCATGCAGAGTTCCTGCAGTTGGACATCTTGGTTGTGCCCACAGCTGTCACAGTGGCTAAATGCAGAAAGCTGGGCTGACTGCTGCCAACTAGCAAGTGAGCCCATAGCAAGCACAACTGGTCCTCTCAACAGTGTCATAGAAAACCTGTTCAGTGTGCCCACAGCAGGCAAAGTGGGTCATTATAGCCAGGTGGGCTGAAGGTCAGCCCACCCTCAATGTTCTCACAGAAATTATGGCTTAGCCACAACAGGAAATCTCATGCAGCCTACCCAGGAGAAAACCCTTAATTGCCTGGTTCTGGTGACCAGGGAGGATTGTCTTAAGGGCACCACAGGACTTCTTCTACACAAGGCCGCAACTTTGAAGACAAGGAATCATAGCTGACCTACCTAATATGTGGAAACAGACACAGAGAGTTTGACAAAATGAGACAGAGGAATATATCCTACACAAAAGAACAAAAGAAAATCACAGAAAAAGAGTTAAATGAAACAGAGATAAGCAACATGCCTGATAAAGAATTCAAAGTCATAAAGATATTCACCAGGCTTGAGAAAAGAGTGGATAAACTCAGTGAGAACTTCAACAAAGAAATAGAAAAATAAATAAATAAATAACCAGTCAGAGTTGAAGACTACAGTAACAGAAATGAAAATACAATAGAGGGATTCAACAGCAGATTAGAGGATGCTGAAGAATGGATCAGCAGTCTGGAAACAGGGTGATGGAAAGAAACCAAACTGAATAGCAAAAAGAATAATAAAAAATGGGAATAGGTTAAGAGAGCTCTATCACAGCATCAATAAGTGTGCATTATAGGGACTCTGAAAGGAAATGAGAGACAGAAGGGGGCAGAAATATAAATGAATGGCTAAAGATGTGGTATGTGTGCATGTACACATACACACACACATACATACATACAATGGAATATTACTCAGCCATACAATAAAAATGAAATCTTGCCATTTGCAACAACATGGATGGATCTAGAGGGTATAATGCTAAGTGAAATAAGTCACAGAAAAACAAATATCATATTATTTCATGTATATGTAGAATTTAAGAAATAAAACCTATGAACAAACAAAGAAAAAACAAACAGAACAAACAAACAAAAAACAGACTCATAAATACAGAGAACACACTGGTGGTTGCCAGAGGGGAGGTGGGTAGGGGCATGTTTGATATAGATAAAGGGGATTAAAAGTACATTTATCTGGATGAGCACTGAGAGATGTATCGAATTGTTAAATCAGTATATTGTACAACTGAAAATAATGTACCACTGTATGTCAGTTTTAATTCAATAAAAACAAGCAAACATTTTGGGAAAAATTGGGGGGAAATAATAATGGAAAACTTCCCTAACCTGGAAAAAGAAATAAGATATCCAGTTCCTGGAATTGAAAAAAAGTCCCAAGAAAGTAAAACCGAGGAGGCCCATGCCAAGACACAAAATAACTAAAAGAGCAAAATGTAGTAATAAAGAGAAAATTTTAAAAGCAGTAACAGAAGACAGTTATATACAAAGGATACCCTATGAGGCTGTAGTTGATTATTCAGCAGAAACTTTGCAAGCCAGAAGAGAATGTCAGGGTATATTTAAAGTACTGAAAGACAAACAAACAAAATAAATAAATAAATAAAAACAAAAACAAACAAAACAAAACAAAAAACTACAAACAAGAATGCTCCATTCAGCAAGGTTATCATTCAGAATAGAAGGAGAGATAAGAAGATCCCCACACAAACGAAATTTAAAAGAAGTCATCATCATTAAACCAACATTATAAGAAATGTTAAGGAAAATTCTTTAAGTGGCAAAAAATGGCCATAACTTGAGGTAAGAAAACAATGAAAGGAGAACTTTTCGGTGGTAAAAGCAAACAGAGTAAAGGTAGTAATTTAATTACTAATAAAGCCAATATGAGGGTTATAGTACAAAAGTAGTAAAATCAATTATGTCCATAAAAAATAGTCAAGGCATACACAAAATAAAATGATGTAAAACATTATATTATGTACATAAAACATGGAGGGGGGAGTAAAAATTTAGTGTTTTTAGAATGTATTCAAACTTAAGCAACCATCAATGCAATAGAAACTACTATACAAACAGGATATTATTTATGAGTCCCATTGTAACCACAAATCAAAAACCTACAATAGATATATGAAAAATAAAGAGAAAAGAATCCAAGCAAAATACTAAAGAAAGTAATCAAGCCATAAGAGAAAAGAGCAATAGAAGAGGAAGGGAATGGAGAAGGTATACAAAACAAACAGAAAACAATTAACAAAATGGCAATAAATATATACCTATCAATAATTACTTTAAATGTAAACATTTCCAATGCTATAACCAAAAACATATGGTGACTGAATGGATAAAAAAACAAGACCTATCTACATTGCTGCCTACAAGAGACTCACTTCAGACTTAGAGATGCATACAGACTAAATGCAAAAGGATGGGGAAAGATACTACATGCAAAAGAAGTGAAAAAAAAAGTAAGGATAGCAATACTACAAAATGACCTTTAAAACAAAGACCATAGCAAGAGACAAAGAAGGGCATTACATAATGATAAAAGGATCAATCAAACAAGAAGATATAACAATTGTAAATATCTATGTACCCAACATTGGAGCATCTAAATACATAAAGCAAATTTTAACAGACATAAAGGGAGAAATTGACGTTAATACAATAATAATGGGGACTTTAACACCCACTTACATCAATGGATAGATCACCCAGGCAGAAAATAAACAAGGAAAAGGTGGCTTTGATCAACATATTAAGCCAGATGGACTTAACAGATATATATAGAACATTTCATCCAAAAAACAAAACAAAACAAAATAGAATACACATTCTTTTCAAGTGCATATGAAACATTCTCCAGTACAGATCACATGTTAGGTCAAAAAACAATTCTCCATACATTTAAGAAGACTGAAATCATGTTGAAGCATTTTTTTCTGACCACAATACAAAACTAGAAATCAATAGGAAAAAATACAAATACTTTGAGGCTAAACAGCATGTTACTGAACAACGAGACAGAAAGAAATCAAAGAGAAGTAAAAAAAAAAAAAAAAAAAAAAAAAAACATGAAGATAAATGAAAACGAAAACATAAAAGTCCAAAATCTTTGGGACCAAGCAAAAGCAGTTTTTGTAGGGAAGCATACAGCAATACAGGCCTACCTCAGACAGAATACAAGAAACATCTTAAATAAACAATTTAACATTAGACCTAAAAGATATAGAAAAAGAGGAACAAATCCTATCTCAAAGAACACTGAAAATGCATTTGACAGAATGTAATATTCATTCATGATAAAAACTGTCAACAAAGTTGGTTTCGAGGGAACATATCTCAATATAATAAAGAACATACATGACAAGCCCACACCTAACACCATACTCAATAGTGGAAAATGCTGAGTAGTTTTCCTCTAACGTTAGAAATAAGATAAGAATGATCACTAGGGCCACTTTTATTCAACATAGTATTCGAAGTCCTAGTCAAAGCAACTAAGAAAAAAAAAGTAACATAACCAAATTGGTAAAAGAAGAGGTAAAAATTCTCACTATTTGCTGATAGCATAATTCTATAATAGAAAACCCTAACAACTCCACCAAAAAGTTGTTGGAACTGATAAATGAAATCAGTAAATTTTCAGGGTTCAAAATCAATATACAAAAATTGGTTGCATTTTTATACACTAACAGTGAACTACCAGAAAGAGAAAATAAGTAAGTAATCTGATTTACAACTGCATCAAGAAGAATAAAATACCTGGAAATAAATTTAACCAAAGAGGTGAAAGATCTGTGCTCTGAAAACTGTAACACATTAATGAAAGAAATTGAAGATGACAAAATAAATGAAAAATAGTCCATGCTCATGGATTGGAAGAATTTTTTATTGTTAAATTGCTCATACAACTCAGGGAAATCTACAGATTTGATAGAATCTCTATCAAAATGTCAATGGTATTTTTCACAGAAATAGAACACAGAGCCCTAAAATTTGTATGGAACCACAAAAGACCCTGAATACTCAAAGCCTCTTTTTTTTTTTTCTCCCAAAGCAATCTTAAGGGAAAAAAAAAAAAAAAAGCTGAAGGAATGACTCTCCCTGACTTAAGCTATAATACAAAGGCGTAACAATCAAAACAGTATGGTATTGGCATTAAAACACAGATCAATGGGACAGTACAGAAAGCCCAGAAATAAAGCCATGTGTAAATGGTCAATTAATTTATGCAAAGGAGCCAAATATATAGCCAATGGGGAAATGACGGTCCCTTCAATAAATGCTGCTGGGAGAACTGGACAGCAAAAGAACGAAACCAAACCACTATCTTAGACCAGACACAGAAATTAACTCAGAAATGGATTAAAGACTTGAATGTAAGACCTTAAGTCATAAAACTCCTAGATGAAAACAGGCTGTAAGCTCCTTGATATCAGTCTTGGCAGATTTTTTGGATCTGACTCCAAAAGCAAAGGAAACAAAAACAAATATAAACAAGTGGGACTACATGATACTAAAGTTTCTGCACAGCACAAGACAATTTCCTAAATAGGAAAAAAAATATTTTCAAGTCATGTATCTGATAAGGGATTAACATCCAAAGTGTGTAAAGAGCTCATACAACTCAATAACAACAACAAAACCAATCCAATAAAAAAAAAAAAAAAAAAACAGGTGGAGGATCTGAATAGACAATATTCAGAAAAGACATCCAGATGGCCAACAGGTACATTAAAAGATGCTCAACATCACTAAACATCAGGGTAATGCAAATCACAACCACAATGAGATCTTTTTTCACACTTGTTAAAATGGCAATTATCAAAAAGATAAGAAATAAACAAGTGTTGGTGAACATGTGGAAAAAGGGAACTGTTGTTGGGAATGTACATTGGTGTAGCCACTATGCAAAACAGCATGTAGGTTTCTCAAAAAATTAAAAATCAGAACTTCTATATGATCCAGCAATTACACTACTAAGTATTTATTTGAAGAACATGCAAATACTAATTGAAAAGATATATGCACCCCCATATTCATTCCATCATTATTTACAATAGCCAAGATATGGTAACAGCTTGAATTTCTACCAGTGGATGAATGGATAAATGGACACACACACACACACACACACACACACACACACACACACATTGAAATGATACTCAGCCAAATAAAGAATGAAACCTTGCCGTTGGCAACAACATGGATGGATCATGAAGGTACTCTGTTAATGGAATAAGTCAGACAGAGATAAAAAAAATCCTGTATGATTTCTGTAATCTAAAAAATAAAGAAAAAAACAAAACAAAATTCATAGATACAGAGAACAAATTAGTGTTTGCCAAAATGGATGGGGGTTGTGGGGTGGATGAAATGAGTGAGGGAGTTATACTTTCATTTATAAAATAAATAAAGTATGGGGTGTAATATACAACACAGTGAGTACAGTCAGCAATATTGTAGGGCATACTGGAAAGTTGTTAAGACAGTGGATCTTGAGGGTTTTCATTAGAAGAAAAAAATATGTAACTTTGTGTGGTGACAGATGATGGCTGGACATGGAGCAATAATATTTTACCATGTATGTTAATGTCCAATTGCTGTGTTGTAAACCTGGAATTAATGTAATATTATATATCAATTGCATATCAAATTAAAAAATATTTTAGGGTTTAAAAAAGAATTCTAGAGTAGAATAGTTATTATATTTACTCAAGTATATCATTTCTGTTGCTAATCCTTCCTTCTGGACGTCCTAGTGTTTTAAGTTTCCTGCAGGTATAATTTCCCTTGGGTCTCAAAACTTTCTTTACCAACAATTTTAGAACTTATTTGCTGGCTATGAATTGTCTTAGGTTTTCTTCATCTGAGAATGTCTTTATTTTTCCTCATACCTTAAATATGCATGCCACAGTTCCTCTTGGACTTCGTGGTTTCTGATGAGAAAAATTATTTGAATTCTTAGCCTCCTAAGGTAATATTTTTCTCTCTGCTGCCAATGCAGTTGTCAATGTGATGGAATTGTCTATGATCTGGGGTATGAGGAAACAGAAAAAGTTAAAAGAAAAAAAAATTACAGGGGATTTTCTCCCCTCACTCTGAGCATTAGATGTTTCATTTCCTTCTCCTTAAGCCAGAAGTAAGAAGCTTCACTTGCAGGTATCTGTACCATGAGACCCAATCCAGGTTTCCAGCTTAGCTAAAATTATGTGGGAGACTAAGAGGATTAGTAAGGAAAATTAAAAATAAGCTCATGCAGGTTTAGTGGTGCTTCGAATTTTGGTGTTCTTCTCTGGTCCAGCAGTTTATATTTACTTTTCAGTCCTTAGATATCTTCTCCATGCATCCTGCTCAGATTTTAGTTTTGCATTCCATGGGAGAGTCAGGGCAGCATATGTGGACACCCTACCATCTGCACAGAATCCTACAGAAATTACTTATGCTTTCATCTAGGAAAAAAGGAAATAAGGATTAAGGATCTACAGAAATAATTTAAATAAAAAGTAGAAGCAAAGAAAAAAAAAGGTTTTCTTATTTCTACCTTACAGTTGTATTCTGTATTTCAGTTAAAACATATAGAGTATTTCAATATACCAAATATACCCATGTTGTATCTGCTGTGATATTCTGTACTTCTCCCATATCGTATATAAGTATTTTATGTTTGGGGTCAGCCTTTAATTTATCCTAAGCAACATGCATTAATTTGAAACTCAATTCCATTGTCCAACCTACTCAACCAACTCTGGGAATGATTTCATCAGTTGTGTTTGGTTTCTATATCCAAAGCCATTCCAAAATAGTTTGAACTTTTAAAGATATGATGGATAAATGCATTGGGATATGTTCATATGTCTGAGGCAATTCATAAGAGTATTAGATCTGTCCAAGGGGCACCTGGGTGGCTCAGTTGGTTAAGCATCCTACTCTTGATTTTAGCTCATAAGATCCAGCCCCAATTGGTCTCCACGCTGGCATGGAGCCTGATTAAGATTTTCTCTCTCCCTCTCCTTCTGCCCCTCCCCTCCTCCACTAGCTCTCTGTGTGTGTGTGTCTCTCTCTCTAGTAAAAAAAAAAAAAAAAATAGGTCTGTCCAAAAATATTCCTGAGTCAAATAATTTAAAAAAAGGATAAGTCACCTAAACCCTGCAACAGTTTTCCTATACCAGCTAACATTCAAATCCGTTTCTTTCTTTCTCTTTCTTTTTCTTTCTTTCTTTCTTTCTTTCTTTTTTCTTTTTTTATTTTATTTTTTTTTTAATGTTTTATTTATTTATTCATGAGAGTCAGAGAGAGAGAGGCAGAGGCAGAGGGAGAAGCAGGCTCCCCGCAGAGCAGGGAGCCCGATGCGGGACTCGATCCCAGGACCCTGGGATCATGACCTGAGCCAAAGGCAGATGCTTAACCATCTGAGCCACCCAGGTACCCCTTTCTTTTTTTAATTTTAATATGTTATGTTAGTTACCATACAGTACGTCATTAGTTTTTGATGTAGTGTTCCATGATTCATTGTTTCTGTATAACACCCAGTGCTCCGTGCAATACATGCCCTCCTTAATACCCATCACCAGGCTAACCCATCCCCCCACCCCCCTCCTCCCCTCTAAAAACCCTCAGTTCATTTCTCAGAGTCCATAGTCTCTCATGGTTCATCTCCTCCTTCGATTCCCCCCCTTCATTTTTCCCTTCCTTCTCCTAATGTCCTCCGTGCTATTCCTTATGTTCCACAAATAAGTGAAACCATATGATAATTGAGTTTCTCTGCTTGACTTATTTCACTTAGCTTCTGCACAGCAAAGCAAATAGTTAACAAAATAAAGAAGCAACCCACAGAATGGGAGAAGATATTTGCAAATGACACTACAGACAAAGTGCTGATATCCAAGTTCTATAAAGAACTTCTCAAACTCAACATCCAAAAAACAAATAATCAAGTCAAAAAATGGGCAGAAGATATGAACAGACTCTTCTCCAAAGAAGACATACAAATGGCTAACAGACAAGAATAAATGTTCATCATCATTAGCCATCAGGGAAATTCAAATCAAAACCACACTGAGGTACCACCAAATCCCAGTTTCTATATCAGAGTCATTATAGTGCTTCTCATGCAATAGTTTCATTTTCTGTGAGAATCATACACATAATCACTGAGAAATATTTGTAGTCACTACACAATGAGACTATAGGCAATTTGGAACAACGGCCCTGTAATATTGATGAATGTTAAAATTTACTTTATATTAGTTATAGAAAGATTACAGTAATCTGAATGGCTGATACTTTAGGAAACAAAACCACCCATATCACAATATTTTTACAGCTAGAAACCAAAGTATACAATTTTATGATTTGCAATGTAATGAAAAACATTTTATCATCAGCCCAAACTGTAATTTTTATACATAAAATGAAAGCCTGGAACTTTAAATGTAACAGTGAGTAAATGAGAATTCTTTGTACTTTTAATGAAATTTCAGAGTCAATCAGTGGCGGGATAAGCAAGATGTGCTACCATTGCCAACTGTCATTTTATGTAACTACCTTGTGGGAAAGCCACTATTAATGGTTGAGAGTCCTAATGGCTTAGGGCTCTCTTCATTTCCTAAGACATGATAATCAGCTATGCCAGGCTGTGTGGGCTCTGTCTCTGCCAACTCATGAATATATTTCTCAAAAAGTTTCATAAACAAAAGGGAAGATAAGCTGCTTCTGTCTTCAGAGCCTTCTGTCAAGAATTTAGAAGCTCTCTTGTTTGGAAAGAAAAAAATAAATAGAAGCCAAATTGAAAATGCCAGTCCTTAACAGGAAAATACATTTAGGTCATATTCAACTCTAAATGATCGTAACATCTAAGAAAAAAGCAACATTGTAATTTCTAATCCAAAATATTTGAACATCTAAAACATATGTTAGTGAGGCATATTCTTCTGAGCTCTCTAAATTCTGTGAGAAAGTATCATATTATTCTCCTGCTTCACTAAAATAGTGTTATGAGTAACTTTGCTGGGTTTTTTTGTTGTTGTTTACTCTTCCACTTTTTTCAACTGGATTTCTTCTAGACTTCTTTTAAATTGATGTTTAGGGAAGAATAAGTTAATTTTCAACATGAAGAGACAGAAATATATGTTTGTTATTTTTAATTTATGCTGCTACTACAAGATCATCACTTATACTAGAATCATAATATGATAGAATGCAAAAATTGTCTCAAATCTATCCTTTCATTGTGGTCATATCCTTTGTTAGTGCATCACTTGGTTATATATGACCAGTGAGACATTAGCAAATGTGAAATGCTAATGGTTGTTTTCTGGTTGCTTTAGGAAATATAGTAGAGTTAAAGAAGCATCTCCCAGATCCTCCTCTGAGAAAGAATTTGCTGCCCAACTTCAGAAAGTGTAGCTAACAGATAACCTAACAGATAACCAGCTCCTTTAGAGTCTGTCTCAATGATTCATGGTGCTGGAGGTGAAACCTTTCTGGTATTCATCACTCACTCTAGAACTCCATGATGGACTGGAATAAGGATTCACCAGAGCAGTTTCACAGTTTGACTTCTCTCTTTCCAACTATGTTTCTTTTGGCTTTCTTTTTTATAGGTGTTGGTCACAAATAAATATCTTGCACCTCACAGTTCATCTCCAGATATGATTCCAGAAAACTCAATCTGAGACAGAAAACTCCACTACCATGTGAAAAAGCTTGGGTTTAGTCTGCTGGAAGAAAAGATAGTATCTGGAGAATATATGAGTTATATCAGCTGAGGCCCCACTGAATCAACCAGACTGAGCCAACTGGTTAACTGATCAAAGACATATGAGTGACCGCCCTAAGATGAACAGAAGAATCACCCAGCTGAACCCAACCCAAACTGCTCACCTGTGGTTTGTGATGTGATTAATAGTTGTTTAAAAACAAAAACAAAGAAACAAAAAACTCCACTTTGTTTTGTGATAAGTTTATTATAGAGTTAATATATAAAAAAAAAGATACTTAAAATTAAAGGGCTGCTGAACAAAGTCTTACACCATGCATCACTGATTTATTGATTTAAATATAAGTTGAGCTAGAAAAAAGACCAAGGGCTTGAACTAAAAGAGTATGAGTTAAACTATGAAGAGGACACTGGGGCCTCAACTGTCTCCAAGCAGAAAGTACATTGGCAGAGCTAGTTAGTAGCAAATATGGACCATTTGTTAAGGAATATAAAGGAAGTAGTGGAGAAAAGAGTCAATAAACCTGAGAGCAGAGCCAAGAGACTCAAAGAATGTTGAATAGGGGAGGATTCCTAGGGAAAATTGGAGGAAAAAAATGACAGAGGAGCCACTTCCAGGGAACCAAATCTAGGCCTAAGGAAGATATATTATTTGTTACCAGAGAAGGTAGCCTTTGCAATATGTGCCCACCTGGATTCCAGAATGCTAAGCATCAGCAACTGTTATGGGAATAGAAAGGTCCACAGCAGGTAATCCCTTGTCTTAACTTTTTTTTTTAAAGATTTTATTTATTTATTTGAGAGAGAGAGAAAAAGCATGAGAGGGGAGAGTGTCAGAGGGAGAAGCAAACTCCCTACTGAGCTGGGAGCCCGACGTGGGACTCGAACCTGGGACTCGAACCTGGGACTCCAGGATCATGACCTGAGCTGAAGGCAGTCGCTTAACCAACTGAGCCACCCAGGCACTCTTGTCTTAACATTGTATGTTGGGTGAGTCAGATGTAGAAAACATCTTTTTAGTTTGTCAGTTTCTGTATTCAGGAAACTTCCTTAATATATAATTAAAGCTCATGAAATGCTGTACTTTGAGGTTGATACATGGTTTTATTCAATTTGTGGAGGTTCTAGAATGGCATTGAGGATATGTTTTATGTGGAAAGATTGTGAATAATTTATGGCCAAAGGTAAAACTGTTTAGTAGTTTGTAAAAATGGATACAAAAGTTTCCTCTCCCTTGTTCCATGCCCTCCAGTAATAAGTTCTCAAGATGACTTTAAGATTGGCCAGGTTGCTGGCTTTACCAATAGGATAATAAGCAAATGTAACACAGGCATAGGCTTAAAAATGCTTGTGTTTTAGGACAGGTTCACTAGTTGATATTGGGAAACATGGCACCATATGAACAACCTAACATGCTGACCAATGAGAGACATCAGGGACCAAAGATGAGTCTAAACAGCTGAGGCCTCCCTAGAACAGCAGGTGCCTTCCTCCGCAGTTGACTGGTACACAGAAAGTTAACTAAATCAAATATAAAATGTACCCTCAGTTACTAATTTCAAACACATTAAGCTGTAATATAACACAAAGTGAACTTTTAAATTCAGTAATGCTATACAATTGTCAAGCTGCTGTGTGCATTAGGTATTATAATATTTTAGGTTTAATTTCTTCTATTTCATCAAAGTTTAATTTTATCTGAGAATACAAGCATATTATTATGAAAAATATTATATCACATCGATAGCTTAATTCATGAAAATAAACAAAATTCAAGTAACGTTTTTTCTTTCTTTTTTTTTAAAGATTTTATTTATTTATTTGAGAAAGAGAGTGAAGGAGAGATAGAGAGAACAAGAGGGAAGAGGGTCAGAGGGAGAAGCAAACTCCCTGCTGAGCAGGGAGCCCGATGTGGGACTCGATCCTGGGACTCCAGGATCATGACCTGAGCCGAAGGCAGTCGTTTAACCAACTGAGCCACCCAGGCACCCAACATTTATTTATTTCAATTAATTATATCATGATTGCTTATCAGCTCTTGGAAATATAGGTCAACCATTTTTGATAATTTGATACTTTAAAAATATAAATTATTAAAATAACAAGTTTTATATAACCTATACTCATTTTGAAGTAGTGTATTCAATATTAAAGAATTTCTTCATTCTATAGAAATAGCAAAAAAAATCAACAAACTATATCTGTTGAGAATAAAAAACTTGGGGTGAGGGTTAAAACTATTGCTCAGTTATACGATCTCTTTATGTGCCAGCAACAGCTGGGCAATCAACTTTCCCTCATAACTATCTACAGTAAGCAGCTTGCCCACGGCCAAGTCAATAATTATAGAATCAAATGGTTCATCAACTTTCTTCCAAGATTTAATTTGGCACACAGTGCTTTGAAAAATAAAACCATTATAAAATATTATTATGACTGCTGAATTTAATATCCTACTAGTGTTTCTGACCTAGTTAGGTGGAATAAATTGAAATCCTTTCATTAATATGTTAACAGAATCATCTTAAAATTGAATTTTGATAGTAATCCCCTTGAAATTGCTTGAAAAGAACTTTAGTATATTACTGAGTTTCTTATGCTAATTTTAAACAGATGATACCTGTCTTGTGACCTTAAAATATCAATGCAAGTTTTGGTGTCAGTCAATTTCTTGGCAACAAAATAGGTTTTAATCTGATCATTCTTATTTTTTTAAATTTTTTTATTGTTATGTTAATCACCATACATTACATCACTAGTTCTTGAAGTAGTGTTCTATGATTCATTGTTTGTGCATAACACCCAGTGCTCCACGCAGAATTTGCCCTCTTTAATAGCCATCACCAGACTAACCCACCCCCCCACACTCCTCCCCTCTAGAACCCTCAGTTTGTTTTTCAGAGTCCATCGTCTCTCATGGTTCGTCTCCCCCTCCGACTTACTCCCCTTCATTCTTCCCCTCCTGCTATCTTCTTCTTTTTCTTTTTTCTTAACATATGTTGCATTATTTGTTTCAGAGGTACAGATCTGTGACTCAACAGTCTTGCACAATTCACAGCGCTCACCATAGCACATACCCTCCCCAATGTCTATCACACAGCCACCCCATCCCTCCCACCCCCTGCCACTCCAGCAAACCTAGTTTGTTTCCTGAGATTAAGAATTTCTCATATCAGTGAGGTCATATGATACATGTCTTTCTCTGATTGACTTATTTCACTCAGCATAACACCCTCCAATTCCATCCACGTCGTTGCAAATGGCAAGAATTCATTCCTTTTGATGGCTGCATAATATTCCATTGTGTATATATACCACTTCCTCTTTATCCATTCATCTGTCGATGGACATCCTGGCTCTTTCCACAGTTTGGCTATTGTGGACATTGCTGCTATAAACATCGGAGTGCATGTGCCCCTTTGGATCCCTACATTTGTATCTTTGTGGTAAATACCCAGTAGTGCAATTGCTGGATCGTATGGTAGTTCTATTTTCAACTGTTTGAGGAACCTCCATACTGTTTTTCAGAGTGGCTGCACCAGCTTGCATTCCCACCAACGGTGTAGGAGGGTTCCCCTTTCTCCACATCCCCGCCAAATCTGTCGTTTCCTGACTTGTTAATTTTAGCCATTCTGACGGGTGTGTGGTGGTATCTCATTGAGGTTTTGATTTGGATTTCCCTGATGCCGAGCGATGTTGAGCACTTTTTCATGTGTTTGTTGGCCATTTGGATGTCTTCTTTGGAAAAATGTCTGTTCATGTCTTCTGCCCATTTCTTGATTGAATTATTTGTTCTTTGGGTGTTAAGTTTGATAAGTTGTTTATAGATTTTGGATACTAGCCCTTTATCTGATATGTCATTTGCAAATATTTTCTCCAATTCTGTCGGTTGTCTTTTGGTTTGGTGGACTGTTTCTTTTGCTGTGCAAAAGCTTTTTATCTTGATGAAATCCCAATAGTTCATTTTTGCCCTGGCTTCCCTTGCCTTTGGTGATGTTTCTAGGAAGAAATTGCGGCGGCTGAGGTCGAAGAGGTTGCTGCCTGTGTTCTCCTTTAGGATTCTGAAGGACTCCTGTCTCACGTTTGGGTCTTTCAACCATTTGGAGTCTATTTTTGTGTGTGGTGTAAGGAAATGGTCCAGTTTCATTCTTCTGCATGTGGCTGTCCAATTTTCGAACACCATTTGTTGAAGAGACTGCCTTTTTTCCATTGGACATTCTTTCCTGTTTTGTCGAAGATGAGTTGACCATACAATTGAGGGTCCATTTCTGGGCTCTCTATTCTGTTCCATTGATCTATGGGTCTGTTTTTGTGCCAGTCCCATACTGTCTTGATGATGACAGCTTTGTAATAGAGCTCAAAGTCCGGAATTATGATGCCGCCAGCTTTCCTTTTCTTTTTCATCATTCCTCTGGCTATTCGGGGTCTCTTCTGGTTCCATACAAATTTTAGGATTATTTGTTCCATTTCTTTGAAAAAAGTGGATGGTATTTTGATGGGGATTGCATTGAATGTGTAGATTGCTCTAGGTAGCATTGACATCTTCACAATGTTTGTTCTTCCAATCCATGAGCATGGAATGTTTTTCCATTTCTTTGTGTCTTCTTCAATTTCTTTCCTGAGTATTTTATAGTTTTCTGAGTACAGATCCTTTGCCTCTTTGGTTAGGTTTATTCCTAGGTATCTTATGGTTTTGGGTGCAATTGTAAATGGGATCGACTCCTTGATTTGTCTGTCTTCTGTCTTGTTGTTGGTGTATAGGAATGCCACTGATTTCTGTGCATTGATTTTATATCCTGTCACTTTACTGAATTCCTGTATGAGTTCTAGCAGTTTTGGGGTGGAGTCTTTTGGGTTTTCCACGTAAAGTATCATATCACCTGCAAAGAGTGAGAGTTTGACTTCCTCTTTGCTTATTTGGATGCCTTTGATTTCTTTTTGTTGTCTGATTGCTGTGGCTAGGAGTTCTAATACTATGTTGAATAGCAGTGGTGATAGTGCACATCCCTGCCGCGTTCCTGACCTTAGGGGAAAAGCTCTCAGTTTTTCCCCACTGAGAATGATATTCGCTGTGGGTTTTTCATAGATGGCTTTTATGATATTGAGGTATGTACCCTCTATCCCTATATTCTGAAGAGTTTTGATCAAGAAAGGATGCTGTACTTTGTCAAATGCTTTTTCTGCATCTAGTGAGAGGATCATATGATTCTTGTTCTGTCTTTTGTTAATGTATTGTATCACGTTGATTGATTTGCGGATGTTGAACCAGCCTTGCAGTCCAGGGATAAATCTCACTTGGTCATGGTGAATAATCCTTTTAATGTACTGTTGGATCCTATTGGCTAGAATTTTGGTGAGAATTTTTGCATCCATGTTCATCAAGGGTATTGGTCTGTAATTCTCCTTTTTGATGGGGTCTTTGTCTGGTTTTGGGATCAAGGTAATGGTGGCTTCATAAAACGAGTTTGGAAGTTTTCCTTCCCTTTCTATTTTTTGGAACAGTTTCAGGAGAATAGGTATTAATTCTTCTTTAAATGTCTGATAGAATTCCCCTGGGAAGCCATCTGGCCCTGGGCTTTGTTTCATGGGAGATTTTTGATGACTGCTTCAATTTCCTTAGTGGTTATAGGTCTGTTCAGGTTTTCTATTTCTTCCTGGTTCAATTTTGGTAGTTGATACATCTCTAGGAATGCACACATTTCTTCCAGGTTATCTAATTTTCTGGCATAGAGTTGCTCATAATATGTTCTTATAATTGTTTGCTTTTCTTTGGTGTTGGTTGTGATCTCTCCTCTTTCATTCATGATTTTGTTGATTTGGGTCATTTCTCTTTTCTTTTTGAGAAGTCTGGCCAGGGGTTTATCAATCTTGTTAATTCTTTCAAAGAACCAGCTCCTAGTTTCCTTGATCTGTTCTACTGTTCTTTTGGTTTCTATTTCATTGATTTCTGCTCTGATCTTTATATTTTCTCTTCTCCTGCTGGGTTTAGGTTTTTTTTGCTGTTCTTTCTCCAGCTCCTTTAGGTGTAGGGTTAGGTTGTGTATTTGAGACCTTTCTTGTTTCTTGAGAAAGGCTTGTATTGCTATATACTTTCCTGTCAGGACTGCCTTTGCTGTATCCCAAAGGTTTTGAACAGTTGTGTTTTCATTTTCATTGGTTTCCATGAATTTGTTTAAATCTTCTTTAATTTCCTGGTTGACCCATTCATTCTATAGTAGGATGCTCTTTAGCCTCCATGTATTTGAGTTCTTCCCGACTTTCCTCTTGTGATTGAGTTCTAGTTTCAAAGCATTGTGGTCTGAAAAGATGCAGGGAATGATCCCAATCTTTCGGTACCGGTTGAGACCTGATTTGTGACCTAGGATGTGATCGATTCTGGAGAATGTTTCATGGGCACTAGAGAAGAATGTGTATTCCGTTGCTTTGGGATGGAATGTTCTGAATATGTCTGTGAAGTCTCTTTGGTCCAGTGTGTCATTTAAAGTCTTTATTTCCTTGTTGATCTTTGCTGAGATGATCTGTCCATTTCAGTCAGGGGGGTGTAAAAGTCCCCCACTATTATTGTATTATTGTCATTGTGTTTCTTCGCTTTTGTTATTAATTGCCTTATATAATTGGCTGCTCCCATGTTATGGACATAGATATTTACAATTGTTAGATCTTCTTGTTGGATAGACCCTTTAAGTAGGATACAGTGTCCCTCCTCATATCTTATTACAGTCTTTGTTTTAAAATCTAATTTGTCTGATATAAGGATTGCCACCCCAGCTTTCTTTTGGTGTCCAGTAGCATGGTAAATGGTTTTACACCCCTCACTTTCAATCTGGGTGTGTCTTTGGGTCTAAAATGAATCTCTTCCAGACCGCATATTGATGGGTCTTGTGTTTTAATCCAATCTGATAGCCTGTGTCTTTTGATTGGGTCATTTAGCCCATTTACATTCAGGGTAACTATTGAAAGGTATGAATTTAGTGCCATTGTATTACCTGTAAGGTGACTGTTAACTGTCTGTTGTCTGTGTTCGTTTCTGCTCTTTGCTGCTTTTAGGTTCTCTCTTTGCTTAGAGGACCCCTTTCAATATTTCTTGGAGGGCTGGTTTTGTGTTTGCAAATTCCTTTAGTTTTTGTTTGTCTTGGAAGCTTTTAATCTCTCCTTCCATTTTCCATGAGAGCCTAGCTGGATATAGTATTCTTGTCTGCATATTTTTCTTGTTTAGTGCTCTGAAGATATCATGCCAGTCCTTTCTGGCCTGCCAGGTCTCTGTGGATAGGTCTGTTGCCAATCTAATGTTTCTACCATTGTAGGTTACATATCTCTTCTCCTGAACTGCTTTCAGGATTTTCTCTTTGTCTCTGAGACTCATAAGTTTTACTCTTAGATGTCGGGGTGTTGACCTATTTTTATTGATTTTGAGAGGGGTTCTCTGAGCCTCCTGGATTTTGATACCTGTTTCCTTCCTCACATTAGGGAAGTTCTCTGCTATTATTTGCTCCAATATACCTTCTGCCCCTCTCTCACTTTCTTCTTCTTCTGCGATCCCAATTATTCTAATGTTGTTTCGTCTTATCATATTGCTTATCTCTCAAATTCTGCCCTCGTGATCCTGTAGTTGTTTCTGCTCTTTTTCTCAGCCTCTTTATTTTCCATCATTTGTTCTTCTATATCACTGATTCTCTCTTCTGCCTCATTTATCTTAGCAGTTAGTGTCCCCATTTTTGATTGCACCTCATCAATAGCCTTTTTGATTTCGACTTGGTTAGATTTTAGTTCTTTTATTTCTCCAGAAAGGGTTTCTCTAATAACTTCCACGCTTTTTTCAAGCCCAGCTAGTATCTTTAAAGTCATGATTCTGAACTCTAGGTCCAACATCGTACTAATGTCCGTATTGAGTAGGTCCCTGGCTGACGGTACTACCTCTTGTTCTTTTTGCTGAGGTGATTTTTTTCGTCTTGTCATTTTGTCCAGAGGAGAATAGATGAATGAGAGAACAAAATGCTAACAGGTTAACAACGTCCCCAGCAAATATACTCTATACAAATCAGAAAAGACCTGAAACCAGGGGAAAAGAAAGGGAAAGAAAGAAAAAAGAAAGAGGAAAAAAAACAAAAAGAAAAAGATAAAAACAAAAAACAGAACAATACAAAAAAACCAGAATATGATCAAATATGATCAGGCCAGTGCATAGATCAGTGCCACACACAAGATTTTGGGCGTATTTTGGTCTGTTAGAAAAAAATGCCTCTTAAAATTTTAAAGGGAGAAAGACTTATATATGTACAAAATAAGGGTTGATACAATGAAGGGATGGAAGATGAGTGTAAAGATGAAAATTATAAAAGATTTTATAAAAGGAATTGATAAGAAGTTGTTTGAAAAAAGAAAGAAGAATATTTAAAAAAAAAAAGAGAATAAAATAGGGAGAGAATGTGATCAGGCAGGAGACTAGAAAAAAGGCATACACTAGTGATTTAGGGTATATTTTGATCTGTTAGAAGAAACTGTATCTCAAAATTTTAAAGAGAGAAGAACTTATATATATATATATGCCAAAAATAAGGGTAACTACTATGAAGGGATAAAATATGACTCTAAAAATGAAAAATAAAAAATGTTTTTTTTTTTTAAAAAAGGGATTGATAAAATGTTGGTTGAAAAAGGGAAAAAGAAAAATTAAAAAAAAAAAGTTAAAAAAAATTAACTTTGAAAAACTAATGAATCATGGTAAAAAAAAGCCATGAATTCTATGTGCAGTATTCACCTAGTGCTAGAGTTCTCCGTTCTCCTTGATCGGTAAACTTGGTCTTGACTTGCTGGCTGTTCCTGCTGATCATCTGGGGGAGGGGCCTGTTGCCGTGGTTCCCATATGTCTTTCCCGGAGGCGGAATTGCCCCGCCCTTGTGAGTCTGGGCTAAGCAAGCTGCTCTGGTTTGCTCTCAGGAGTTTTTGTTCCCTGTAAGCTCTCTGTACAGCTTTGGAGGACCAGGGTGAAAATGGTGGCCTCCCAATCTCCGCCCGGAGGAGCTGAGAACTTGGGGCCCCGCTCCTCAGTGCGCCCCCAGAGAAAAGCAGTCACTCCTGTCTCCCCGATCTCCAGCCGCACTCCGTGCTCACCCGGCCTGTGACCGCCCGAGCGTTTCTATCTCTGCTACCCGACCCCCTGTGGAGTCTCCAAACCCAGCAGATCCCTGCTCATCCCTGGGGGGAGGAAGGGGAGTCTCCCTGGATCTGCCAGTTGTTGGGTCCCTGCTGGAGGAGCAGTGGCCTGACTGGCCCGCGGATCACAGTTTATGGTCACCCTGAGCTGTGAGCCCGCGCCTCGGCTCTGTCTCTGCAGCCGGCTTCCCCGCTCTGATACCTGGGAGCTCTTCCGCACTCAGGCACCCCCGGTCTTTCTGTGACCCCGAAGGTCCTGAGACCACACTGTCCCGCGAGGGTTCCACCCCCCGCTTAGCCACTGGAGCGACTCCCTCAGCGGAGCCGACTTCTAAAAGTTCCGATTTTGTGCTCCCGGGGCTCTAGCACTTGCCAGAAGCGGCCGACGGAGGCCCCCTCCCCCTCCGTCTATCCTCCCGAATATCGCCTCGGATTCAATTCTCCGCACGTCCTACCTTCCAGAAAGTGGTCGCTTCTCTGTTCAGAGAGTTGTTGCTACTCTCCTCTTCGGTCTCCTGTTGAGTTCGTAGGTGTTCAGAATGGTTTGATCCCTATTCAGCTGAATTCCTGAGACCAGACGAAATCCAGGTCTCCTACTCCTCCGCCATCTTGCTCTGTCCCCTCTAATCTGATTATTCTTGATTTGAAGATTTGTTAATTATCTTGTTTAATTTGTGAAGAGTAAGTTTTAGTAGAATGTTTCATAGATATCTTATGATTATATAAATATGACCTTATTTTATAAATATTGAAGAGTTGGTGTCATACCTAAGTATGGGTTTTGTAAATATTGGTGCATTAAAAAAATTCAGATGTCCAAAGAATCATGTTGGTAACACTGTACTGCTAAGTAAAAGCTAGGTGCTCCAGGATTTCTGAACCATCATTAAAGAGATTCATTGTGGATGAAATCATGTAAATGTGTATATTAGATACTATAAAACAGATAGTGGTCCTTTTAAATATAACAGCTGAATGAAGCATTTTGAAATAACATTTTCTCTATTGCCCTCTAGGAAGATAATCTTTAGTCCTCAAAGCAGTAAGAATTGTGTTATCATAAGCATAAAAATATTATCAGAGGTACTTGTTCAAAATGTAAATTTCTATTCTACTTCTCCTTTTCTATTTGAATCAGAAGTTCAGGAATTAGGGGTAAGAATATGGATTTCTAGCAAGTCCAGAAAGTGACTGAATAAGTGGTTCTCAAGGTGGTTCTGTAAAATAGAGTGTTTAGTAACAAAATATTTTTATGTTGATACACTAACTATTATTGCTTATTAAATCTCCTCCTTTAACTGACATGCAGGTACCTCTTAATCTCATTCATTTTACTGCTCAACACAATCACATGAAGTAGATATCCTTATACCTATGTTACAGGTGTAGAAACTGCGATAAAAAGTTAAATAATTAACCCAAATCACACTGATATCAAGGAATAAAGCCAGGAAGTAACCCTGGGTGTCTGACTTCAATGTTAATGATAATGATTTCTTATATAAATGCCCTAATATTTTACTTTGATTCTTCAGATCTTAAGAAGGCTAAAATAACCAAAGTTGGTAAATTAAGGCTATTGTAAATGTTGCCATTGTATATAGATATTTAGAAATAGACTGAATGATGAACATTCAAAATAGAAGGAATCACTAGGAGAAATTTAGTGATAACTGAATTTAAACATGTGCATTTCTTTGAAGTCATTTTTAAATTATTATCCTTTTTCCATATTCCAAAGTTCAAGAAACCATGGAAAATTGCATAAAATACCGCATACATACATACATATATATATATACACACACATACACTATATATAATTATATATGTGTGTGTATACACACACACACACACACACACACACACACATATATATAATCAAAAGGCTATAGGTGGGTGAGATAAGTAAATAAGTGCTGATAGACTGGAGTAGGCTAAGACTCTTATATGAACAAAACATATATGAATAAAACATATTATTGAAGGATGTACTTTCCACGTTTTTTTCCTTGCGATATCTTTGGTTTTGTTATCAGCATAATATTGGCTTCATAGACTTAGTTGTAAACTGTCTCCTCTTTTACTTTTTGGAAGGTTTGTGAAAGGTTGGTGTTAATTCCTCATTAAACATTTATAAAATTCACGGTGAAGGCCTCTGGTCCTAGGCTATTCTGTTTTTGGAGATTTCCTTTTTTATTACTAATTCAATATCTGTATTGTAATAAGTCTATTCATATTTTCAGTTTTTTCTTGAGTAAGTTTTGGTAGTATTAATAGGTATTTGGTCCCATTTCATTAAAGGTATGTAATTTCGTATTAAATTATTCATGGTATTCCTTTGTAATCATCTTTATATTTCTGTAAGATCTGTAATAATGATCTTTCAAGCTTGATTTTAGTAATCTGATTCTTCCCTAATTTTTCTCTTGGAAGTTCAGCTAAAGGTTTGTTAATATGTTGGTCTTTTCAGGGAATGAGCTTTTCGTTTCATTGGTTTTCTCTACTGTTTTTCTACACTCTACTTCATTTATTTCTGTTCTAATCTCTATTATTTCCTTTCTTCTGCTTGCTTTGATTTTAGTTTGTTTTTCTTTTCCTAGTTTCTCAAAGTAGACTTAGGTTGGTTATTTGATATTTTTCCCTTTTAAAATATAGACCGTTGGGACTCCTGGGTGGCTCAGCCAGTTAAGTGTCTGCCTTTGGCTCAGGTCATGATCTCAGGGTCCTGGGATCAAGTCCCACATCGGGCTCCTTGCTCAGCTCTCTCTGCCTGACGCTCCTCCCTGCTTGTACTCTCTGTCTCTCTCTCTCCCTCTCTCTGACAAATAAATAAATAAAATCTTTAAAATAAAATAAAATAAAATAAAATATAGACTTTTACAAGTAAGTGTTTAAAGCTGTACTCTATATATTGTGGTCTGTTTTATTTCATTTCATTTGCCTCTAATTATTATTGAAATTCTCTTGTGATTTCTTCTTTGATTCATTGGTTATTTAGGAGATTTTATTTCTTCCTATTTTTTTCCCTCTATTTTTAATTTCCCAAATTTCTGTTATTGTTTACTGATTTCATTTTATTATGTTGGAGAACATACTTTGTATGATTTAAACCCTTTTACAATAATGAGGTTTGTTTTATAGTCTAGCATATGGTCTAGCCTGGAAATACCATGTGCACTTGAGAAGAATGTGTATTTTGCTGTCATGAGTGGAGTGTTCTATACTTGTCTGCCCAACTGGTTCATAGTATCATTCAAATTCTCTATTTCCTTTTTGATCTTTTGATAGTTGTTCCAGTCATTATGGGAAATGGGGAACTGAATTCTTCAATTCTTATTTTATATTGTCTATTTTTCCACTTTATTAAATTCTTGCTTCATGTATTGGTTGTTAGGTGCATATATACTTATAATTTTATATATTTCTGATACATTAACACCTTCATAATTATATAAAATGTCCTTTTTGTTTCCAATTATAATGTTTTGTATAGCTTTGTCTGATATTAGTATATCCAATCCAGCTTCTTGATTACTGTTTGCATGTGTATCTTTCTCTTCCATTCCAATAGAATCAATCCATTTTCTTTCTATTTGTTTTACATTTACTTCAACCAATTTGGGTCTTTGAATCTAAAGTGTGTCTCTCAGCCCACAACTGAATTACAATTTTTTATACATTTATATCAATCTTTCCTTTTTGAAAGATTCCATTAGAAATGGAATTTCTAATCCATTTTCATTGAGTGTAATAATTTTTTTTAAGATTTTTATCTATTTGACAGAAAGAGACACAGCGAGACATAGAACACAAGCAGGGGGGAGTGGGAGAGGGAGAAGCAGGCTTCCTGCTGAGGAGGGAGCCTGATGTGGGGCTCGATCCCAGGACCCTGGGACCATGACCTGAGCCGAAGGCAGACACCCAACGACTGAGCCACCCAGGCGCCCAGAGTGTAATCATTGATATAGTAGTGTCTCTTATTTTATGATTTATTTTATGATTTTGTCTCTTACTTATGTCTTATTTTATGATTTATTTTCTATTTGTCTTACTTTTTTGGGTCCTCTTTTTATATTACTGCTTTATTTTGTGTTAAATAGATATTTTAGTATATCTTTTATTTTTTTTTTGTTTTTGTTGAATAAATATGTACCAGATTTTTGCATGCCTTCAGTTAATTTACAGAGTTCTAAAAAAAAACTGATTTTTGACTTTTTAAAAATTTTTGGCTAGTTTTCTCATTCCTTTTATGGAAGTTGGAATTTTTGGAGGTCTTTGCTACTCTTTCTGATGTCATCCTTACAGACCCTTTTTGACTGACATATTAGAACTATATTATGACTATTAATTTAAAAACACAAAAGTGAATCCACACAAGTGATTAATTAACAATTATAATTTTTTAGGAGCAGAGTTTCTGTTACATTAGCTATCAAATTCACATTTTAAAGTCCTCTTTAATAATAAAATGGGTTTATAAGAGTCCCAAGGCAAAATCATCTAGATGTAAGAAGTAATTGCTCTAATTATAAACATTAGTACCCTTTGTTATATATGTTTTTTTAATATCAATTTCAAAGTTGATTATCTGTTGTTCACTAAATCAAATATCAAATTACCCAGACAGAATATTACAATTTCTGTGTCCCAAAATGTATCTAAGAAACATGGAGAAATATTTTTAATGTTTTTAAAATGCCTAACTTTATATAAAAATGTGTCTTAAGTGAAAAAAAGTGGTATATACATTTCTTCATTTCATCTTATTGCAGTATGAATAAAATAAGTTTGTAAAGTCATCTAATCTGAACTTTTATTATCTCATTAACAGATGGTTACTCAAATTTTATTTGGATACTTATAAGTATTAATAAAAGACAATTCCTGAGACAATTTGGGAAGCTCTAATTATTATTTCTTTTCAGCTGAATGAAGTCTAATTATTTGAAATTTATATTTTAGCTCCTGCCTGAATTCTGGAATAAAACAAAACAAATCTGTTACTCTTCCTCCATAGAAGAACCTCACATAATGAATATAATGAAAATATTGTACTTATACTTCCCTCAAGTGAATTAATTATAACATAATCCCAAGAACTGTAAAGTCTTCCTTTTGTGTTCTCCTGTTGAACTCTTAGAAAATTAGTTTTGCAGAAACAGTACTGAAAATATTTTCTGAAAAATCACTGGGGATTGTGAGAGGTCAAGATGTCTGCACATCGCTTACTATTCCTCCCAACAAGAAGTGGAGGTTAATTTCCATTCAATTTTGGCTATCCTTATTCTTTCCCTATCACTGTACAGAAGTGATATCCTGGAACTTCTGATAATAGATCCTAAGAAATGTTATAGTTTCTACTCAAGCCCTTCAGAATGCTCTTTTTCAGGATGTTCCTTCTTGGAATATTCCCTCTCAAAACTTAGTTGCCATGCTATAGAAATCCAAGCTGCATGAAGAAACCAAATGTAGGTGCTCTTTTTGAAAACTACAGCTTAACTCCTAGTCAATATCCAGTAGCAACTGTCAGCCATATTTGTGAATGTGAGACTACTTGGAAATCTATCCTGGCTGGGTCATGATTGAATCCTCAATACCATCTGACACAATCACATGAAGAATGTGAGGCAAGAATACTCAGCTAAATCTGTCATCCCAGGATCATGCAAAGTAAGGATAAAATTGTTTTAAGACATTAGGTTTGGAGGTTTTTTGTTTTCCTCAATAAGAAGTAATAGGAACAGAGAAATAGTGCCTTGTTCTGAACAGAATTTGCATATTAATGCAGCCTCCTTATACTAATTTATGCATTGCACTCCTGGCTAAATTTAACTATGTACTCAAATTCCTAAATGAAATTTTTAACCAAACCACTAAGCACTAAACTAAGTCTTCCAGATTTTTTTATTGTCGGGGGGCGGAAAGGAAAACAATACTACATTGTAAAGTTAGGTCTTATTTATTAAATATGTATTAAATTAATACTTAAATAACAAACCATTTATTTGAACGAAAAATAATTTCATATTTGTCAGGAATTATTAATAACAATGTAACGTTTGGCTTTAAAACCCTCCATTTAGAGCCTTAAATATTCAATATGAGAACTTAAGGATTATTTTTACACCTCATTCTAGAGAAAATAATGAGAATTAAAAGAAAAAAACAGATAATTGAGTAACATGTGAAACTGTCTTATGAGCATATAAAGTGAATATTCAAAGAATAGGAAATATTTATGATAAATTATCTCTACAACTATTTATGACTATTCTCTCTCAAATTCTAGAGAATAATTAATTGTTTCTGCCTTTTCTTCTATTTCTTCTGACAATATTGACTTTAATATCAAAGATTTCCTTTGGTCGCTAGAATATATTAGCCACTATTTTTAACATGAGGATAACAAAGAAAACTAATATGGTGAGAAGATTAGGACCAGAAGAAACAACTGAACTTCCACCAAGTTATTTCTATGCTATATTATAGCTACCTTTATAAAATGCACTACATGGCGTCTTTTAATATTTCAATGCCTCCTTAGAGTTCAAAAAATCTGCTACCTTTAAAAATAGCAATTTGTTTTTTTTTAAAGATTTTATTTATTTATTTGAGAGAGAGACAGAATGAGAGATAGAAAGCATGAGAGGGAAGAGGGTCAGAGGGAGAAGCAGACTCCCTGCTGAGCAGGAAGCCCGATGTGGGACTTGATCCCGGGACTCCAGGATCATGACCTGAGCCAAAGGCAGTCACTTAACCAACTGAGCCACCCAGGCGCCCTAAAAATAGCAATTTGTAAAACATACTATCATTATAGAATTCTTTCTCTATTTAAAATTTGCTTATGTTTAGCCTATTCATATATTTTATGTGAAATTTGATTTTATTTTAAAAAAGTAATTCTCTAATATAATTTCTTAAACTCAACTCTAAGTGAATGTCAATTATTTCAGATTCCAAAATACCATTATTACTAACATACTGAGGGTCTCTTTCTTCTTCTTTTCTAATGACCATAAACTGACTAAGTTTGGGCAAAGCTTACATTGGGAAAGCGACATTAATATGACCTAGTGGGTAACTCCTTTTGGGCAAACTGATTTGCTGTTGTTGGTTTTACACCTGAATGTGTAGTTGAAATATATTTGTCATATATCTCTGTTCTATGAAGTGCTAGGGAGGGGAGGGTCTATAGATTGGAAAGAGGTACATGTAGAGATGTACTAGTACTTTTGGGTCCACACAACTTTAAGATTCCTTTGAGTTAAATGTCTCTGTGATTGATGCTTTGATATTTGGAGGTTCTGGAAAAAGGAGTCCCTTGGGATGCTGTACTCATCACCTCTCTGACACAGCTCTCAGGAAAAACACATTTGAAGAGCAGATTACTATTGGACTCTTACTGAAATTTGATGTCTCATTCATGGAGACCATGTAATTCACCTATCTGATGCTCCCACTTTGGGTGAGTCAACTCAGACTTGGTGACTATAACAAGATTGGAAGTCTCCCCCCTTGCAAAGCTTCACTTATCAAATGGAGATAGTATATTTAAGAGCTGACACGTATCCTATAATACCTAGGTTTTAGATAAAAACATTGAATTGATATTTCTGAAAGAAATTTATTCCCACTCTGTTGTTTGAAACAACACTGATTACTCATTGGGGTCTTTGATTCACAGAGGTTTCCCTAAATAGCGGGACCTTGTTGGTTTACTGATGATTCAGATAATGTGGAAACTAGTGGTGTCTATTGGGTCACTGTGGCTGATCAGCTTAAGAAGCAGCAATCCAGAAATGAAAGTACAAACAACTGTTAAAGTATGTAGGCAGAAATCAAGGCTGTTCTCATAGCTCTGACCAATATTCCCCTTGATAAACGTTGTTATATTTTTATTGACTCTTAGACTGTTGCCAATGATCTAGCTGTTTGGACTGCTACTTGGAAATCTACAGACTGGCAGATTAAAGATAAATCTATTTGGGCTGTGGATTGTGGAAACAAATTATGGCTGTTGATTGAACTGTTTGGGTCACTAATATAGATGCCCAGGATAAGGGCAATTCTCTGATGAGAGAACTAGATTATCACCACTGCAGCCTAGATCAATTACCATACCAGATAAAACAACACATCCACCAATCAAAATACTAGGCACAATGTATAGATTCTATTTATGATGCAGAGGCTAACATTGCATGCCAGATATTATTCTTGTCAAATTTGACTCATTTGTCTCGGTGAAGGAAACCATATTACATGCTCTCCTTGTCCTCTCTCTGGCTGCTCCCAGCAGTTTGACTATCTCAAACATTTGGTGGTTCCTCACTGTTGTCAACACATTTCCAATTATGCTGTTGCTGTTCTACACAAACAACTGACTGTGGTCCCACTTTCACAGCCCTTAAAGCTAATATGTGTTATATGTTTGGCTTTCCAGACAATTCATAGTCTGATGATGGTATAATGTGTATTGTAAAAATCACTCAAAAATGAACTCATAATCAGTGTGTTAAATGTATTTTCCATGCTGTCTACCATCCAGTCATCTAATATTGTTATCAATGGAACAGCTCAAAAATTGACTCGAAACATTACTGACATACCTCCTACTGGTCCATACTCCTCAGCAAGGGAATTAGTCACTGGATATAGTTGTCCCCAGAAAAGAATTATCCACTTTCTGAGGCATGATCAGGATCAAAGTGGTAAAGAGTTATAAAATACATATACATATGTATACATATGTATATACATATACAAAATAAAAGTTACAATAATATGTTTGTTCCTCTTGCACCTGACTCTTTTTTTCTACCAGTAAGTCTGGGTGCAAGTAGAGAAAAATGCAAAAATGGTGGAGTTATAGTTATTGAAAAGGGGACACTCTGGGATTTATGGCACTGGGAGGAGATAACCCAAGCAGTAGGTTGGGGATGAACTTAAGACACCAGAAGATACAAGAAGAAATGAACATTAATGATCTCTTCCACTACCACACCTAGAGCCATTTTCAAGAAGAAAAAGTCCCTAGTGAGCTCTCCAAAGGTATTGACAATACCTCAAATTTAACTGACTCCCAAGGTTTGCCATTATCCCCCAAACAACTCCTTCCAAAAATAAAAACTGTTCAATTATTTTAACTATCTGGCGACCCTAATATCTACTAACTAGTCAGGAGACAAGATGGAAATGCTGTCAACCTATGCCCCCAATTGACATAGATCTTATTGGGGTTCCCACCAATTGTAAACAACATTTTATTTCCAGGATCATTAACAACTCCCAAGGTATCATATTTCTTATGTGAAAGCAAAGCTTCAATGGACCTCCCTCGCAGAAATATTATGACTTACATTTTAGGAGCTGTCATAAAATATCCTAAAGAGTTTTATGAGATATCACCAGTAGATGAACAAGATGCTATATGTAATACCTTGATAACTATAGAACTAACTCCAAATTGAGGCTACTCTTAGTTAATTGAGGAGTTTTCCAGAGGAATAACATTATATGGATAGTGATCCCTATGTTGAGAGCCATACACTTAAAAAAACTGGTGTAAAATTTCTCCCGACTTTAACTGATCAATGATACCACTTTAGTCTGTAAGTCATTCATGTGAGTCTCGATTCACCAGCCAGGGTTGTTATGAATAATGGAATTGCCCTAAATGTCCTCCTTAAAAGCCAAGATAAAGTCTGTATAATGTCTAATATATCTTGCTTCCCCCTGTGTTAATTAATGTCTTAGCCCAAGTGAAAATGCCAACCAAAATTATAGAGAAAGATGCCTGGATTTCTAAGGTACACACTAATGGTTTATGAGATTTGTTAAACTGGTTGGGTCTAGGATCTTGGTGGTGTAGTTGGGTTCAATTATACAAATTGGTCTTATTCTGTTTCTTGAAGTCTTATTGATATTTATATTAATTAAATATTGTGTGAGGCAAAATGAACAAATTTGATCCCATCTTTGGTTGATTAGATTTACCAAAGAGGTTAACCAAGTTGTGTACTCACAGAAAATTTCACTAGAAGCCAAAAAAAAGATGTAGAAACTAGTGGTGAACACTATTGAGAGACAATTCTCCAAGGTATCTCATATTTCTGGATATCTTCCCATAAGACATATTAATTGCCCTTTTCTTACAAATAAACTTAGAAGAAGGACACCTGGGTGGACCAGTTGGTTGAACATCTAACTATTGGTTTCAGATCAGGTCATGATCTCAGGATTGTGAGATCAAGCCCAGAGTCAGGCTCTGTGCTCAGGGCCGAGTCTGCTGGAGATTCTTTACCTTCTCCCCCGGCCCTCCCCTCACTTGCACTCTCTCTAAAATAAATAAATAAATAAAATATTTAAAACAAACAAATAAACAAACAAGAACAAATAGCCTTAGAAGATAAAGATTGTATCTTTCTCTGAGTCAGAGGGAAAGTTTTCTCACTGCACAAATAAAGATAATGTCTCTCACTGAAGCAAGGTCAGTGAGATTTAGCACTTGTAACATTTAGGTTCCCTATGCTTGGTATTCTTTTCCTGTAACATATCCCGCCACATGCACTGGTATCACCTATACCTCTTCATTTTGCTTTGTGGGAATTGGAGTTTGGGGAGATGACACATATGCTGAAATTCTGGCTACTCTTATCATTGTCAGTAAAATGCTCTATCTCCTGTTTCTTTCTTTCTTTCTTTCTTTTAAGATTTTATTTATTTATCTGACAGAGAGACACAGAGAGAGGGAACACAAGCAGGGGGAGTGAGAGAGGGAGAAGCCGACTTCCCACGGAGCAGGGAGCCCGATGCAGGGCTCGATCCCAGGACCCTGGGATTGTGACCTGAGCTGAAGGCAGCTGCTTAACGACTGAGCCACCCAGGTGCCGCTATACCCCGTTTCTGACCCATGAGTCTTGTGTCTTCTATCATTCCTGAACTATAGCAGCCTAATAATTTAGTTTGCAGAAAAGATAAAATCTAGACCTTATACAGTTCTTTACAATTTCTTTTTGAGATAGCATACTGAGTATGAACTTGATGGCTTCCCAATACTGAAAGGTTTTCTAGAAGAAATCTGACATGATATTAACAAGTGTTGTGAATGGATACAATAATATCTCACAGATATCAGCAGATGCTGTAAATAGATATGATTTTCTCCAACCATGAAATACTAACAGCAATAAAATAAAATACAATAACAAATATAACATGTAAGAATCTCAAAACCTATGCTAAGTTAAAGCAGACATGAAAGACTATGTTATTTTTAATTACCTTTATATGAAAGGCTAGGAAATGAAATTTCTATTGTGACAGAAAGATCAGTATTGTCTGGACCCAGTTATTAAGAGATGGTATTACCTGAAAATAGGTATGAGGAATGTTTTTAAGAAGGATGATATTGTTCTACATTGTATTATGGTGATATTTACATATCTGTATACTGTATACAATTACCAAGTTTCATCAAGATTTACTCTTTAAACTGATGTATTTCTTAATTTAAACTATGTCAACAAAGCTGAAGAAAAATATTAAGCATTATTCTACAACATAATTTTTCATAGTAAAAAAAAAGTTCATCATAAAGATTATCAAGATTTGTTTAAATGTGGGGGGAGGAGCAAGATGGCAAAGGAGTAGGCGACCTGGATTTCGTCTGATCCCAGGAATTCAGCTGGATAGGGATCAAACCATTCCAAACACCTACGAACTCAACAGGAGATCAAAGAAAAGAATAGCAATAACTCTCTCAACAGAAAAGCGAACACTTTCTGGAAGGTAGGACGTGCGGAGAAGCGAATCTGAGGTGATATTTGGGGGGACAGATGGCGGGGGAGGGGGTCTCTGCGCTGCTTCTGGCAAGTGATAGAGCTGCAGAGTACAAAATCAGAACTTTTAGAAGTTGGCTCCACTGAGGGACGTGGCTCCAGTGGCTAAGCTGGGGGTGGGGTGGGGCGGTGGAACCGTCGCGGGACAGCGTGGTCTCAGGACCCTCGGGGTCACAGAAAGACCGGGGATGCCTGAGTGTGGCAGAGCTCCCAGGTATCTGAGCGGGGAAGCCCACTGCAGAGACGGAGGCTAGGAGCGGGCTCTCAGCTCGGGGTTGCCATAAACCGCGATCTGTGGCACAGTCGGGCCCCTGCTCCTCCAGCAGGGACCCAACAAGCAGCAGATCCGGGGAGTTTCCCCTTCCTCCCCCGGGGAGGAGCTGTGCAGGAGCGCACATCAGGGATCTGCTGGGTTTGGAAACTGCACACCAGGTTGGGTGCCAGAGATAGAAACGCTGGGTCACAGGCCGGTGAGCACGGAGTGCAGCGAGACCGGGGGATGGAAGTGACTGCTTTTCTCTGGTGGTGCACTGAGGAGTGGGGCCCCGAGTTCTCGGCTCCTCTGGGGCGGAGATTGGGAAACAGCCATTTTTACTCTTGTCCTCCAAAGCTGCACAGAAAGCTTGCAGGGAACAAAAGTGCCGGAGAGAAAAACCTGAGCAGATTACATGGCCCGGACCCCTTATCAAGGGCGGGGTAATTCCACCTCAGGAAAAGACTTTTGGGAACCATGGCAACAGGCCCCTCCCCCAGAAGATCAGCAAGAACAATCAGCCAGACCAAGTTTACCCATCAATGAAAATGGCAGAACTCCAGTGCTAGGGAAATACTGCACATAGAATTCATGGCTTTTTCCCCATGATTCCTTAGGTTTTCAAAGTTAATTTTTTTAACTTTCTTTTTTTTTTTTTTTAGAATTCTTCTTTTTCCCTTCTTCAACCAACATCTTATCAATCCCTTTTTTAAAAAGTCATTTTTTATTTTTCATTTTTAGAATCATATTCTATCCCTTCATAGTAGTTAACCTTATTTTTGGTATATATATATATTCTTCTCTCTTTAAAATTTTGGGATAAGGTCTCTTCTAACAAATCAAAATATACCCTAAATCTCTAGTGTATGGCTTTGCTCTAGTCTCCTGCCTGATCACATTCTCTCCTTTTTTTTTTCTTTTTTAATCCTCTTCTTACTTTTTTCAACCAACTTCTTATCAATTCATTTTATAAAATCTTTTATAATTTTCATCCTTAAAGTCATATTCCATCCCTTCATTATATTAACCCTTATTTTTGTACATATATAAGTTTTTCTTTCTTTAAATTTTGGGAGGCACTTTCTTCTAACAGACCGGAAGTACACCCAAAATCTAGTGTGTGGCACTGATCTATTCCCCAGCCTGATCATATTTGAACATATTCTGTTTTTTTGTTTTGTTTTGTTTTCTTTTTCTTTGTTTTTATCTTTTCCTTTTTTCCTTCTTTTTTTTTTCTTTCTTCTTTCTTTCCCTTTCTTTTCCCCCAGTTTCAGGTCTTTTCTGGTTTGTTTAGTGTATATTTTCTGGGGACGTTGTTACCCTGATAGCATTTTGTTCTCTCATTCATCTATTCTCCTCTGAATAAAATGACAAGATGGAAAAAATCACCTCAAAAAAAAAAAAAAAGAACAGAGGTAGTACCAACTGCCAGGGACCCAATCAATACGGACATTAGTAAGATGTCAGAACTAGAGTTCAGAATGATTATTTTAAAGATACTAGCTGGGCTTGAAAAAAGCTGGAAGTTATTAGAGAAACCCTTTCTGGAGAAATAAAAGAACTAAAATCTAACCAAGTCGAAATCAAAAACGCTATTAATGAGATGCAATCAAAAATGGAGGCTCTAACTGCTAGGATAAATGAGGCAGAAGAGAGAATTAATGATATAGAAAACCAAATGATGGAAAATAAAGAAGCTGAGAAAAAGAGAAAAACAACTACTGGATCACGAGGGCAGAATTTGAGAGATAAGTGATACCATAAGATGAAACAACATTAGAATAATTGGGATCCCAGAAGAAGAAAGAGAGAGAGGGTCAGAAGGTATATTGGAGCAAATTATAGCAGAGAACTTCCCTAATTTGGGGAAGGAAACAGGCATAAAAAACCAGGAGGCACAGAGAACCCCCCTCAAAATGAATACAAATAGATCAACACCCAGACATTTAATACTAAAACTTACGAGACTCAGAGAAAAAGAGAAAATCCTGAAAGCACCTTGGGATAAGAAATCTGTAACCTACAAAGGTAGAAACAATAGATTGGCAACAGACCTAACCACAGAGCCCTGGCAGGCCAAAAAAGACTGGCATGATATATTCAGAGCACTAAATGAGAAAAGTATGCAGCCAAGAATACTATATCCAGCTAGGCTGTCACTGAAAATAGAAGGAGAGACAAAAAGCTTCCAGGATCAACAAAAACTAAAGGAATTTGCAAACACAAAACCAGCCTTACAAGAAATATTGAAAAGGGTCCTCTAAGCAAAGAGACAGCCTATAAGTAACATAGACCAGAAAGGAACACAGACAATACAGGAACAGTCACCTTAGAGGCAATACAATGGCTCTAAATCCATCTTTCAATAGTTACACTGAATGTAAATGGGCTAAATGCCCCAATCAAAAGACACAGGCTATCAGATTGGATAAAAAAAACAAGACCCATCGATATGCTGTCAGCAAGAGACTCATTTTGGACCCAAACACACCTCCAGATTGAAAGTGAAGGGGTGGGAAACCATATGCCATGCTAATGGACACCTCAAGAAATCTGGGGTGGCAATCCTTATATCAGACAAATTATATTTTAAACCAAAGACCATAATAAGAGATGAGGAAGGACACTGTATCCTATTTAAAGGGTCTATCCAACAAAATCACCTAACAATTGTAAATATCTATGCCCCTAACATGGGGCAGCCAATTATATAAGGCAATTAATAACAAAGCAAGGAAACACATCAACAACAATACAATAATAGTGGGGGACTTTAACACCCCCCTCACCGAAATGGACAGATCACCTAAGCAGAAGATCAACAAGGCAATAAAGACTTTAAATGACACACTAGACCACTAAGACTTCACAGATATATTCAGAACATTCCATCCCAAAGCAACAGAATACACATTCTTCTCTAGTGCCCATGGAACATTCTCTAGAATAAATCACATCCTAGGTCACAAATCAGATCTCAACTGGTACCAAAAGATTGGGATCATTCCCACACATTTTTGGACCACAATGCTTTGAAACTAGAACTCAATCACAAGAGGAAAGTCGGAAAGAATTCAAATACATGGAGGCTAAAGAGCATCCTACTAAAGAATGAATAGGTCAACCAGGAAATTAAAGAAGAATTTTAAAAATTCATGAAAACCAATGAAAATGAAAACACAACTCTTCAAAATCTTTGGGATGCAGCAAAGGCAGTCCTAAGAGGAAAGTATATACAAACACAAGCCTTCCCAAGAAACAAGAAAGGTCTCAAATACAAAACCTAACCCTACACCTAAAGGAACTGGAGAAAGAACAGTAAATAAAGCCTAAACCTAGCAGGAGAAGAGAAATAATAAAGATCAGAGCAGAAATCAATGAAATAGAAACCAAAAGAACAGTAAAACAGATCATCAAAACGAGGAGCTTGTTCTTTGAAAGAATTAACAAGATTGATAAACCCCTGGCCAGACTTCTCAAAAAGAAAAGAGAAATGACCCAAATCAACACAACCATGAATGAAAGAGGAGAGATTACAACCAACACCAAAGAAATAGAAACAATTATAAGAACATATTATGAGCAACTATATGCCAGCAAATTAAATAATCTGGAAGAAATGGATGCATTCCTAGAGATGTATCAGCTCTCAAAACTGAACCAGGAAGAAACAGAAAACCTGAACAGACCTATAACCACTAAGGAAATTGAAGCAGTCATCAAAAACCTCCCAACAAACAAAAGCCCAGGGCCAGATGGCTTGCCAGGGGAATTCTACCAAACTTCAAAGAATTAATACCTATTCTTCTGAAACTGTTCCATAAAGTAGAAATGGAAGGAAAATATCCAAACTGGTTTTACAAGGTCACCATTACCTTGGTCCCCAAACCAGACAAAGACCCCATCAAAAAGGAGAATTACAGACCAATATCCTTGATTAACATGGATGCAAAAATTCTCAACAAAATACTAGCCAATAGGATACAACAGTATATGAAGAGGATTATTCACCACGACCAAGTGGGATTTATCCCTGGGATGCAAGGTTGGCTCAACATCAGCAAATCAATCAATGTGCCACAATACATTAATAAAAGAATTAAGAAGAACCATATGATCCTCTCAATAGATGCAGAAAAAGCATTTGACAAAGTACAGCATCCTTTCTTGATCAAAATCTTCAGAATATAAGGATAGAAGTTACATACCTCAACATCATAAAAGCCATCTATGAAATACCCACAGTGAATATTTCTCAATGGGGAAAAACTGAGAGCTTTCCCCCTAAGGTCAGGAACACGGCATGCATGACCACTATCACCATTGCTATTCAACATAGTACTAGAAGTCCTAGCCACAGCAATCAGACAACAAAAAGAAATAAAAGGCATCCAAGTCAGTAAAGAAGTCAAGCTCACACTCTGCAGATGATATGATACTTTATGTGGAAAACCCAAAGACTCCACCCCAGAACTGCTAGAAATCATACAGGAATTCAGGTAAAGTGGCAGGATATTAAAATCAATGCACAGAAATCAGTGACATTCCTATACACCAACAACAAGACAGAAGAAAGAGAAATTAAGGCATCGATCCTATTTACAATTGCACCCAAAACCATAAGATACTTAGGAATAAATCTAACCAAAGAGACAAAGGGTCTGTACTCAGTAAACTATAAAATACTCATGAAAGAAATTGAGGAAGACACAAAGAAATGGAAAAACGCTCCATGTTCATGGATTGGAAGAACAAATATTGTGAAGATGTCAGTGCTACCTAGAGCAATCTACACATTTAATGCAATCCTTATCAAAATACCATCCACTTTTTTCAAAGAAATGGAACAAATAATCCTAAAATTTGTATGGAACCAGAAAAGACACCGAATAGCCAAAGGAATGTTGAAAAAGAAAAGCAAAGCTGGTGGCATCACAATTCTGGACTTCCAACTCTATTACAAAGCTGTCATCATCAAGACAGTATGGTAGTGGCACAAAAACAGACACATAGATCAATGGAACAGAATCAAGAGCCCAGAAATGGACGCTCAAACTCTATGGTCAACTCATCTTCGACAAAGCAGGAAAGAATGTCCAATGGAAAAAAGGCTCTTCAACAAGTGGTGTTGGGAAAATTGGACAGCCACATGCAGAAGAATGAAATTGGACCATTTCCTTACACCACACACAAAAATAGACTCAAAATGGTTGAAAGACCTCAGTGTTAGACAGCAGTCCATCAAAATCCTAAAGGAGAACACAGGCAGCAACCTCTTCGCCCTCAGCCGCAGCAACTTCTTAGAAACATCGCCAAAGGCAAGGGAAGCCAGGGCAAAAATGAACTATTGGGACTTCATCAGGATAAAAAGCTTTCACACAGCAAAAGAAACAGTCAACAAAACCAAAAGACAACTGACAGAATGGGAGAAGATATTTGCAAATGAAATATCAGATAAAGAACTAGTATCCAAAATCTATAAAGAACTTATTAAACTCAACACCGAAAGAACAAATGATCCAATCAAGAATGGGCAGAAGACATGAACAGACATTTTTCCAAAGAAGACATCCAAATGGCCAACAGACACATGAAAAAGTGCTCATAGTCGCTCGGCATCAGGGAAATCCACATCAAAACCTCAATAAGATACCACCTCACACCAGTCAGAATGGCTAAAATTAACAAGTCAGGAAATGACAGATGTTGGCGAGGATGCAAAGAAAGGGGTACCCTCCTACAATGTTGGTGGGGATGCAAGCTGGTGTCGCCCCTCTGGAAAACAATATGGCAGTTCCTCAAAAAGTTAAAAATAGAGCTACCCTATGACCCAGCAATTGCACTCTGGGTATTTACCCCAAAGATACTAATGGAGGGATCCAAAGGGGTACGTGCACCCCAATGTTTATAGCAGCAATATCCACAATAGCCAAACTATGGAAAGAGGCAGGATGTCCATTGACAGATGAATGGGTAAAGAATATATATATATATATATATATATATATATATATATATATATACACAATGGAATATTATGACACCATCAAAAGGAATGAAATCTTGCCATTTGCAATGATGTGGATAGAACTGGAGGGTATTATGCTGAGCGATATAAGTCAATCAGAGAAAGACATATATCATATGACCTCACTGATATGAGGAATTCTTAATCTCAGGAAACAAACTGACGGTTGCTGGAGTGGTGGGGGGTGGGAGGGATGGGGTGGCTGGGTGATAGGCATTGGGGAGGGTATGTGCTATGGTGAGCGCTGTGAATTGTTTAAGACTGTTGAATCATAGACCTATACCTCTGAAACAAATAATACATTATATGTTAAAAAAATAGAAGATAGGAGGAGGGGCAGAATGAAGCTGGGGAAATTGGAGGAGGAGATGAACCATTATAGACTATGGACTCAGAAACAAACTGATGGTTCTAGAGGGGAGGGGGTGGGGGATGGGTTAGCCTGGTGATGGGTATTTAAGAGGGCACGTTCTGCATGGAGCACTGGGTGTTATACGCAAACAATGAATCATGGAACACTACATCAAAAACTAATGATGTAATGTATGGAGATTAACATAACATAATGATAAAACAACAAAGGTTTATTTCTTGCTCAAAAAGAAAAAAAAGATTTGTTTAAATGTGCCCCATACTCTCACAGCTACTAAACTTAAAGATCTTTCAGAAATTGCCAAAAATGAAATTTCCTATGAAAAGCATTCTATAAATAGCTTCCTGGCTTAACTTGAATAGTCTTTGTAATTATTCAACATCTTGCTTTTTTAAATAAATTTAATGACTTTTAAAAATTTATATTTACATTGTATATTTATATTTGTATTTAATTCCCAAGTATTCCTATTAGTTTACAAAGTCTGTGAGAACAGGACTCATAAATTTTTAATTTTATCTTTAGATATCTAACATGATTCCTAGAATCTTGGTTATTTTAGCAATAGTCAAAACTCAAACCTAAAGCAAGGACCTCTCGGCTTCTCTTCTTATAGTTTCCATTTATTGTGGAAGCTTTCTTCATTAAAAGTTTGACGATATACTAGGGAACTTACTTCAGGACTACTACACTAAAGGTAGAGTACTATGAGATAAGATGTCAGTAAGGATCCTACAGCTTCCAAATCTTGACTGTAGAGTCACCACAGAAACCTGTAAAAAGTCCAGTATTGAGTAGATGATGAGCCAACCCCGGAGGAGATGCATGTGCATTGAAACGGTTCTCACTTTGACATATATCCCTAGTCTTCCTTTTATTTAATTTTCCTACCAATAGATGCCTTTCAAGGCCAATTTCCTTTGTGGTTCCTATGCCTTTTTCAGTTTATTTGGTTTGCAGAAGTCCTAGCAACTATGGAAATAAAAGAGTCTCTGGCACCTATTTACTCAGAAGGGGGAAGTGGGGCATATGTCATTTTCATATTTTCTTTGTGAGCTAGAACCAAATTAAAGAATAGATTTTGGAACTACAGAAAACAGGATTTGGATGTAAGGTCTAAATATAGCTGAAATGAAAACTGTTCAATAGGAGTAGATATGAAATTCTCCTTTCCTTCTTTTTCCCAAATCTAGAGTCAAAGTCTGAAAACCAAGCAGATATAATTTGAATCCAGAAAAAGGATGATGGAGATTGGAGTGCAGATTTGCACTACTGTACTTTAAGTCTAGGTGAGAAAGGAAACAAGACAGATGTCCATTCAGTTCACCAAAATAGAGGAGAGGATATATAGTATGAGGAGAAACATTCAAAGGAAAAAAAAAGTATCTAGATTATCCTTTGATATTTAATACAAATAATAACACCAGCAGTTATTACTAACACCATTTGATGTTTTTAAGCACTGTGCTGGAAAATTTCAATAACTTCTCAGACCTGATCCTGAAAACAACTCTATCATTTAGGCCAAGAAAGAATTAATTCCACATCTACTGCCATTTAGCATATTAAAGATTGCAACAGATTCTTGCTTCAGATTTCTCTGACTACAAAATTTATACTCTTTCCTTCATATAACTTTCTTTGGGTATGCGCAATATCTCAATAACTAGCCAATAATTTAGTATCCGGTTATCAACTCAAGGAATAGCGGGCTGTCATGAACACAACTGGTATCTTTTTACAGTAACTGCCTTCACCTGGCAGTTTGCCAATCTGGCAGAGTAGGAGTAAAATCTGAAACACTGTATTGGCAGAATAAGTCTCATGTTTTTGAGCTATCAGAGAAATGTTTCAGAGCGCCCTGTCTGGCTCTGTCTCTACAGTTGAGTATAGAATAAATAAGTGATTTAAGCAACGAATCATTAGAAGGAGAAATGAAGCAACAACTGAACAAACAGGAATTATAATCTTGAATGAATGAGCAGATTTGTAACATTTTTCAGCAAGCAATCCAAAGCAATAAAATTCAAATTTTTTTTAGGATTGCTTTTGCTGAGAATAGTAAACAAATTAGTCCGAGACAAAACATTATAAGTAAAACTCTATTAATGTTGTCAATTAGCATATGGCATATAAGAGAAATTCAGAAAAAAATCAAGTTATGCATGAGATTTTCCTAGCAATCTTACCAAGTGTTTAAAAACAGAATAAATGTGGCCACTGTGACTGTTTATATACAAATACTATTTCAATAACTAAATATAAACAAAAATAACCAAGATTTTCATCAGACTTACTGGTGCCTGAGTGTATGAGATTCATTTTACTTTTTATTAAGAAAAGAACCTGCATTTTGTGATGAAAAGATCATGAAGAGGCTGCTGGTGACTCATCACTCAAAATACTCCCATGAATTGACTAATGTAGAAGAGAATTTTCAGAATGTTAGAGACCATAAAGGCACCTGAGTGGCTCAGTCAGTTAAGCGCTGGACTCTTGATTTCAGCTCAGGTCATGATCTCAGGGTTGTGAGATGGAGCCTGCCATCAGGTTCCAGGCTCAGCACGGAGCCTGCTTGAGATGCCCTCTCTCCCTCTCCCTCTCCTTCTGCCCCCCCGCCCCATCGCTGCATGCACACACGCTCACTCTCTCTCAACAACAACGTTAGAGACCATATAAAGTTCTGACTGTTGCTAAGTGGCTTATGTATGAAATGCTGTGTGTTGCAGACAAGTATTACTGTTTATGCTGGCATCCTCATGATCCCTCCTGCAGTGAAACCTGCAAGAGTGCTGACCAAATTCCAATGTAGGATTTTTCATTTGTATAAAAAGTGTAGTGATGGGTATTTACCCCAAAGATACAAATGTAGGGATCTGAAGGGGTACGTGCACCCCAATGTTTATAGCAGCAATGTCCACAATAGCCAAACTGTGGAAAGAGCCAAGATGTCCATTGACAGATGAATGGATAAAGAAGATGTGGTATATATACACAATGGAATATTATGCAGCCATCAAAAGGAATGAGATCTTGCCATTTGCAATGACATGGATGGAACTGGAGGGTGTTATGCTGAGTGAAATAAGTCAATCAGAGAAAGACATGTATCATATGACCTCACTGATATGAGGAATTCTTAATCTCAGGAAACAAACTTAGTGTTGCTGGAGTGGTGGGGGGTGGGAGGGATGGGGTGGCTGGGTGATAGACATTGGGTAGGGTATGTGCTATGGTGAGCGCTGTGAATTGTGCAAGACTGTTGAATCACAGATCTGTACCTCTGAAACAAATAATGCAACATATGTTAAGGAAAAAGAAAAAGAAGAAGATAGCAGGAGGGGAAGAATGAAGGAGAGTAAGTAGGAGGGGGAGACAAACCATGAGAGACGATGGACTCTGAAAAACAAACTGAGGGTTCTAGAGGGGAGGGGGGTGGGGGGATGTGTTAGCCTGGTGATGGGTATTGAAGAGGGCACTTTCTGCGTGGAGCACTGGGTGTTATGCACAAACAATGAATCATGGAACACTACATCAAGAACTAATGATGTAATGTGTGGTGATTAACATAACAATAAAAAATTAAAAAATGTAGTGAAAGTGAACAATATATCATGGTAATTTTAATTTCTAATTGATTCCTAATCAATTTCTAATTGAATATTCCCATTAAAATGTTCTAATTCTAAGGTCCATATTCTTATCTGTCATTAAAGCCATATTAAAATCACTCAGGGGGCCTATAAAAACTCTGAGATATGAAAGTACAAAAAGCAATGATTCTCATCCTTGTCTGTACATTAAAACCACTTAGTTGGGTGCCACTCATGGATATCCCCTCCCAGGAATTGCAGTATAGAGCCAGAGTGGAGAAATTATTGCTCCATAGAAAAAAACAAAACAAAATCCAGTGTAGGAATTATTTTGAAAATAGTTTAAAGCAACCCAAAAATATTAGCTGTGAAAAATTAAAAGGAAGCAAATTAAAATACAAATTGAGTACATAGTTAGAATGGGAGAATTTCAAAGAAGTTTTGAATAAAAAAGAAAACTAACATTCACTGCAAAAGGAAAGTGTTTTATCATCTATTATAGACAAAGATTATTAGGAAAAGAATGATTGCACAAAGGGAAGAAACAAGAATGAAAAATACATAAACAGAAACTATACAATGGATTGTAAATCTTAAGAATAACCTGGAGATTCAAATAGTTATTGATATTACACATATTTCTGACTCCACACAAGCATAAGATTAAAAAAAAAAAGAATGATGCTATTTTTAAAGGTCTTGCTTCATCCTCTCACGCAAGATCTAAAGCTCTACTTCAGTGTCTCCTGTGTACCTCTTTTCCCTCCCCTCACCACTAACTGTTATTGGGTATGACCAACTATATAATCTACTCAGGCTTCAAACCACAGCTGTCATTTTTCCTTTTCTCCATTAACTGTCTATAATAGGATGCTGAAGCCACTTATGTTAATGAGTGTGCTGTCAAATTCTGCCATCTTCTGCGGCTGTCAGCAATCACACCTGTTTTACCTAGAAATCAAGCCTTAGAGCACAACTGTGTTTATTCTTTCTGCAAAACCAACTACACATTCAAGCTAAATCCCGTACTAAATTGTCATAACCTATGTGTTCTCCTCAAGTAAGACTACTCTGCTCTGCCACCCATCTGCCTGTGGCACACAACACAGCTTCTTCATGCTGGCACCTAAACTCTGTGCCAAGTCACAAAGTTTCTACGGCCATACTCTGGCTTCTGCCTGCTGCTGTGAGTACCCACCACTGTGAGCAAAGCGAAAAGGAACAGCAAGGCCACACTAGAGAATCATCCAATGCCCACTGGCCTTAGCCAAGCACTGTGAGCCAGGAATGCTCACCAGTCTCCAGGTGATGACCAGTACGAAATCCACCAAGCTCCACAGCCCTATTTTACTTCAGCATCGTTTTCCCTTGCCAAGAATTTTCCGTCTTGCATTCTCATATTCACAGTGCTCTGGTTCCTCTTCCTACCTTGATATCACGCTTCCCTTTTCCAACAAAAACCTATTGACCATGCCCTTTGAAACTCCTGTTCCATAACTTAAAACACTCTTTCTTGTCCAGCATTTTGTCTTTCCTAAGACTGACTTGCAGGATAATGGATTCTTCTAACATTTTTATGTCCAAGTTTCTCTTTCTCTTCACTCTTTTACCTAGTTAGCAAGGATATACCATCCTTGTTTCCAACACACTCTTATTTTTGTCTGGTAATTCTGAGATGCAGTTATAAATTTACCATTTGATTCCTACTAATCAGAATCAGAAGGGGTTGGTGATATTAGCAAAACACTGAAATAGGAAACATGTGCCAACCAGAAAAACTATAATCTATGGCAAGGGCTAAGATCTTTAATTGTGGTCCCATTTTTCAGCTCATGAAGTCAGAGATGGGTAAAGCCTCGGTGGTTCTAATGCCCAATTCTTTTCTATAATGTATAGGAGCTTATTTCATATTGTTAACTCTACTACTAAGACCATTTTCAAAAAATTCTAAACCTAATAAAATTGACCTGAATGGATTATTAGTGAGGTGAAACATACTAATATATAGACGTAAATTAAGTTTATGGCCAAGCCTCAAGAACTATAAAAAGCAATCTCTGATCTATTATGTACTATATTATTTCAAAATATGCTCACTTCTTTAAAAATATTAAATATTATTCCAGTTACTTAATGCTATATAAGAAATTAATATAAAACTTAATTACATAAATCAACCTTTGATTCTGTGGTCAGAATTTCAAACATGCATAGCAGAGATCACTTGTCTTTCTTCCAGAATGTCTGTAGCTTCATGCATGAAACCCAAATACTGAGACCTAAAAACTTCTGAAGGATATTTTACTCACAGATCTAATGGTCAATAATGGAAGTCACCTAAGAACCTCAGTTCCTATCTATGTGGTTTCTCCCGATAGGTTGGCTCAGGCTTCCGGAAGCATAGTGACTGGAATCCATCTCCATGCGTTCTGACAGAGAGAAAGCCAGATAGAAACTGTTAACATGTTTAAGATCTAGTATTGAAATTACATAGAATTTGCTTCCACCCTTTTCTATGGAGACAAATACTATTCCAAACCAGATTCAAGAGGAGAGAGCATAGATCCCACCTCCTGGGTTCAAGAGTACCAGTCATATTGTAAGAACAGCAAGTGAGAAGGAATATGTGGCTAACTCTGGAAAATAAAATATACTACAAATATGGTTATGAATTTACAATTCATCAGAGAAAAGAAGGACTTCTCTTTTCTTCATCCTTTATTATTAGATATCCACAAACAATTAATTAAGAAATTTCCTATATACTAAATCACTTCTCTAACTACAGGAAATATGTAGGTATTATAAAATTCAATAAAAATAAAGTCTCCATATTTTATGAATAAATACCTAATTTCAAAAAAATTCAGTTTGTGTTGATGTGTAAATATACTATTTAACAAATCTGTAAGCTACCTTGTTGTGAAATATACTGTCATGTCTACTTAGGGGTCATAAATGCATTTGGAAGAAAATTAAGGCCCCATTTCTCAAAAGATCTAAATTGCAATAAATGTAGGAAAAAAGAAACCACCAAAAATTTCTCAGCCTTACATAGTATCATAGTTGAGGTACAGTAGTATGGATATTTCTTTAAATTAGAGTTTATTTATAAAGAGAATTTAAGGAAAATATGATAGCACTATAGAAAATTTCTGGAAAAAGAATTTGGAAGAGGTAATCTATAGGGAGTACTCACCAATCTCTACAGTTTTATTAAGACTATTTTTCTATGTAAATTAATTCTAAGTGATTTTATGTTATTATCAATCTCTCTACATTATTATAGTTCTCATCAATTTACTTTGGCTAGCACAGTCCCCAAAGGGAACTATACTGGAATATATGTTTCCTGCAATTAAGAGAACATAAATGGTCAAAACTTACTTTAAGAAAAATAACAGGCAGAACGGCACTCTTGATTAGACTTATTGACAATATATTTAATTCAATACACTGTCTTTTCCTAAAATAATCCTACTTAAATTCCTTTGGATTCACCTAAAAATTTCTAAAATAAAAAATATCTTGGGGCATGTGGGTGGTTCAGACAGTTAAGCGTCTGCCTTTGGCTCAGGTCATGATTTCTGGGTCCTGAGATCAAGTCCCCCTCAGGCTCCCTGCTCAGTGTGGGGTCTGCTTTCCCTCTCCCCCTGCCCCTCCCCGCTCGTGCTCTCATTTGCTCGCTCATTCTCTCTCAGATAAATAAATAAAATCTTAAAAATGTATCTTAACATAAAAAGGGATGTGTACCTTTACTCTCATATACAGACATCAATGTGGAAGGTTAGAAAAAAAAAAAACCAGAGAAAATCCTTGATAATTAGATCAGTTTAAGATTTTTTAAACAACAGAAAAAATAAAATGTATGAAAATTGATAGGTTTCCTCAACATTAAAAATGTTTGCTTTTTGAAAGGCATAGCTAAGGGAAAAAAAAGCAAAGTACAGACTGAGGGAAATTTTTTGCAGACCCAACAATGGGTTTCTATACAAGATATGTAAAGAGCTCTTAGAACACAAAAATAATTGTATGGCCTAATTAAAAAATCAACAAGATGCAATACAGACACTTCACAAAGGAAGATAAACAATGGAAAATTTTCATGTGAAAAACCATCAGAAAAATACAAATTAGGATAATGAAATGCAACTAAACACACAAAAACTAAAGTGGCTATAGTTAAAATCCTCAGGTATGGTGAGGTTGGGGAGTAAGGGAAACTTTCACACAATGCTAATGGGCATCCAAACTGTTAGCCACTTTTGAAAACACTATAGCTGTATCATATAGAGTAAAACATACACCTACTATACAAATCAGGAATTCCATGCTTCGGTACTTATCAAAGAGAGATGAAAATATATGTTTACACAGATGTATATGTGAATATTCATAGTTGCTTTATTCAGAAAAACTCAAAGCTGAAAGCAACCTATATGTCCATCTACCAGTGAATGGAAAAACAAATTGGGGCTCAACATACTGTAGGATATTACATGGTGATGAAAAGGAAAGAAAAATAATACACACAACAACCTGAATTAATCTTAGACATTACACTAACTGAAAGTAGTAAACTATAAAGGACAATATAAGTCCATTTGTATAAAATTCTATAAAAGCGAAACTGTAGTGACAGAGAGAAAGCCATGTTCCCTGGCACCAAGGGTGCAAGGAAGTATCAACTGCAAAGAAGGAGAAAGCTTTTTGGGGAAATGGAATTTGTCTACATCTTACTTGTGATGTTACTGGGTACATGTTTTACACAGTTTCCCAAATCCATCAAACTGTATACCTACAATGGGTCAGTCTTATTGTATATAAATAACTTAATAAAAGTTTGTTTTATTATTGAGAAAACAAAAAGAAAAAATACTCAGTAAGTCTATTCACATTTTGGGTATCATTATTCATGATCCCAGAGAAAGAGACATTTACAAAATTGTCTCAGTGAAAATTCAGAGTATTTTCAATTGTACAACTTAAAAAAACTTCAGGATTGACAAACAATAACTTTTTCTCTTTATTAACATAAATCAGCAATAGAAGTTTCACAGTCTGTGTTGTGCTTGTCATAATTCTACAGACATCAAAATGCGAGACTCATTACTGGCTCAGTGCTAGAGTAAAAAAATGAGTTGAAAATTTTAAGCAACCACTAGTATCTACCTAGTGAGTATACGATTTTAACTTGAAAGTTTTCTCTGAGTAAAAAGGAAAGAAGATTATAAGTGTATTTTAGTCCTAATTCTATTATAATAAGTTCATGTTAGGTTTAATTCATATATTGAATTAGGAAAACTAGTTCTGATTTCTTGAAGCACATTGATTTCTTGAAGTATATGAATTTCCAAGTAAATTTGAATTATGATGGTTTTCTTTCAGAAAAAGAACATGACCTTTAATATTTTGTTTTATCATAAATATATTTTCAGTACATACTTATATATAATGTGCATAATAAATATTTATTTTCTTATATAAATATAAAGCTGCTACAAATATATTTGAATAAATTTTTAAATCATTTATTTTTAATGGTTTCCTATGATGTCACTTGATTATACTATGTTTTCATCAGAAAATATTTATATATATAGAAAGACATAGTGAGATTTCTTCTATATAAAGTTTAAATATATAATTTTCGAAAAACCCCTGAATTTTCTGTCTATTCAATGTAGATTCTGTAACAGCAAATACAAATTAAAAATAAGAAGCTTAATTATCTCTGTTGAAAATAAGGAAAGAGACTTTCCTTTCTTGCTTTTTCTTATTTACTTTAGAAAACTTGTAATTGAAATTTCTCTGGTACGTATGTCTTTTTAAAAGTTAAATAAGCCTGTTACCATCTTTCAGACCCCAGAATAACCTTCTCTAGGACTGGGAACCATTTCTTCAAAATGCAAACATCGGAAAATAGTGTCCCTCTCTCCCAGTTTCTGTGGGAAGGTAGGGACCTAACTGCAATGGGCACTTCACTCTAAACTGCAAAATCACTTCCTGTCATACCAAATATGAGAAGTTTATTGTTCTTTTAGATAAAGCCAATCAGCTAACATAGATGTTCACCCCAATTACCAAGTTAATTTAGGATGAACTGTGTGTGACAAATAGTGCTGTCAAATCCTGTTACTTGATAACTCATTATTGTTTATCTTGAGAATATGCATGTGATGGGTTGATCTGCTTGGCTATATTCAAAAATGAGATTTCTCTCTGTCTTTGCAATACTTTGGAGATTACCAGTGATGTACCTGACATTCTGACACACTGCTTATGCAATTTTAAAATTATGTTCTTTCTCCCCTACATTTGTGAAGAGGTATTCATGGTTGGAAGGAGATTTTTTTTTTTAAAGATTTTTATTTATTTATTTGACAGAGAGAGACAGTGAGAGCAGGAACACAAGCAGGGGGAGTGGGAGAGGGAGAAGCAGGCTTCCCAACGTGGGACTCGATCCCAGGACCCTGGGATCATGACCTGACCCGAAGGCAGAAGCTTAACCACTGAGCCACCCAGGCACCCTGGAAGGAGATTTTTAAAAACATATGTCCCCAAAAGCTCTTAACAATGATAAATTTTCTAATTTTACTATTTTGGTAGGCTTTAAGTAGACCATGAACCATAGTTTAGAAAACACACATATAAACCAGTGATGCATTTCCTATTTTTTAAATTTTCAATTTATGTTTTCATTTTTTAAGAAATTCATTATTTTTGTCATTGATCTTAATACAAAATATAGTACGTGTTACACACACTCATAATGTTAATTTAACCCCATTAGTTAATATATTATAGGACATTGATATGCTTGCATTAGAGTAGGTATACATCAAACATATTATTAATTTGACTCTAAAAGATTCTTATATATATAATTAAAATTAAGTTCATTTTATTATTTATTTCATTTTAGCTTAATGGAATATTTTTGTGCCAATGTTCATTCTAACATTTCATTTAAAAATTCTATCTTTAACAGTATGAATTTTTAAAAATTATATCCTTTTGGCTGAATTAAACAAACTTTGACCCACTTTGACTTTTAAACATTATATTTGAATCTAATTAGCAATAAAATATTTTATAACACCTAATTTGAATATGAGGGTCTTTTTTTTTCTCCCACCAGGATGTTTTTTATTCAAGAGAATCTGACACTCTTGTTCTTGGGTATCATTAGATTTAACCTATGGGATTTTTATTATTTTGATGTCAATTACTTTAGAAAGAAACAATATATTTCCTTAGATACAGTTAATTTATAATTTGAATTTTTGTTGTATTCTAAATGTTTCCTTCTCCCACATCCTTCACTATTTTATATATATAGACATCCTTTAACATATTTCCCTCTTATTTTTCTTTTATATGTGTTTTGCTTTTGTTTTTGCTTACTGTTTAATATGTTGCTCTTCCTAGATAACTTCAAATAGTATATTAGCAACACGGCTTAGCTTGCTCTTTTCTTATTATGTCTATCTACATGATCTTTCCTTTTTTCTTATTTGCTTGTTTTTTTTAATTACTTCTACTTTTGTTTGAATATATTTTAACTTTCAGTAAAGACTTATTCAACTGTGTAAATGTTGGCATATTTTCAAAAACTAAAAAATAAAATTAAGCAACGTTTCTAGAAAACTCTTCCAGAGGTGAATGGGAGACATGATTAAGATGTATAAGGATGTCTACTGCAATATTCTTTTCTTCTTCTTCTTCTTCTTCTTCTTCTTCTTCTTCTTCTTCTTCTTTTCTTCTTCTTCTTCTTCTTTTTTAATAAATAGCAGAAGGCTATGTAGATGTCTATTATGGGGACAATATTGAAGTAGCATTTGTTTTATGTGTGTAATAGGATACTACACAGTGAAGAGAAGAAATGAACTATTTGTAGATATTGAACGTAGCCACATGAACAAAATACCTGATTTTGAATTTAAAAAGAAACAAAGAGATTTATAACAAAATGTGTTTGTAAACTTATCAAAAACATAAATTAATTGTCCATATTTTCATAACTACACATATAAGAAAATAAACTTGGCAGTGCATTGAAAGAAAACATTTAAATCATAAGAAAGGATGCTTACGGGAAGGAGGAAATGGTACTAGGGTTGAGGGATGAAGGGTAAAGACAAAAACAAAATAAATTAACAAAGAAAAATCATGAGTAAATAAGATATGTAGTACCACAATGCCATGAACTCAATCAATTCTGTGCTTCTGAATATTAATAAATTAACAATACATAGTAAAAAGTGCTTTTTATTTGGCCTTATGCAATGCTTAGAAATCTTTAATTGTTAATGTGTGTGCATTTTTCATTAACTCTTTTTTTTCATTAACTCTTACAATCTAGAAATAAGAAAGGAGTGTCTTACTGGTTTACCTATTACACCTCATGGCACATTTTCTCAGCCTTCTTCTCTTATAATCACTTATCTGAATTCATGTGGATAAATGTCCGACTGGCTTTTATTTTGTTCTCTTTTTTCATTTGAGATTATTTTTTTTAAGATTTTATTTATTTATTTGACAGAGAGAGATAGCGAGAACAGGAACACAAGCAGGGGGAGGGGACAAGGAGAGGGAGAAGCCGGCTTCCCGCGGAGCAGGGAGCCTGATGTGGGACTCTATCCCAGGACCCTAGGATCATGACCTGAGCTGAAGGCAGACGCTTCACGACTGAGCCACCCAGCCACCCTTCATTTGAGTTTCTTATATCTAGCAACCATGTGCCTAATAAGGTCTTTTACTTGAAAGGTCTGAATTAATTTGTTATTTGAATTTCTTTATTTAGAAGGAGCACAACTCTATCCTCATAGTCAACCCTAAAACACTCCATACACAGAGGCATTTTTTTTTTGTTGTTTTTGTTTTTTTTTTTTGAGAAAGAGAGAGCATGCACATGCATAGGGGTGGGGGGGAGGGATAGAGGGATAGGGAGAGAGAGAATTCTAAGCAGGATCCCTGCCCAGTGTGGAGCCCGAGACAGGGCTTTATCCCCCCACCGTGAGATCATGTTCTGAGCCGAAATTAAGAGTCAGAAGCTTTAACTAACTGAGCCACTCAGGTGACCCTACACAAGGGCATTCTTAATAAAACAATAAAATTTTATAAATAAAATATAATTTTGAAAGTTAAAGAATCAGGGGTGCCTGGGTGGCTCAGCTATTAAGTGTCTGCCTTCGGCTCAGGTCATGATCCTGGAGTCCTGGGATCGAGTCCCACATCGGGCTCCCGGCTCCGCGGGAAGCTTGCTTCTCCAGCTCCCTCTCCCCCTGCTTGTGTTCCCTCTCTCACTGTGTCTCTCTCTGTCAAATAAATAAATAAAATCTTAAAAAAAATGTATAAAGAAACATAGCCCTCTTGGATAGATAACATTTAAATAAATATAAATCTTACAATTGCTTTCCTTTTGACAGTTTATTTTATTAATGTTGGAAAATTAATGGATTCACCAGAAAACACCAAAATATACCTTGAATTGGGCAATAAAATGAGAATAATGTAAAATCAGGATCCATATGCCCTCATAGATTTTTCCTCAGCACAAATTATTTATTTGCATGAAAAAGTCAACAATCAAAAAGATGATCTTAAATCAAATGTATATAAGTAGGTGAGATTGCTTCCAGGCTTTGAATTATGTTCCATGGATACCTTTTCTAGCCCCAGCACAGTTATCTCTGTGACTCTGTCTCTGTTTCATCATCTATATTTCTGTCTATATTGATTTATCTATCTTTCAATCCATCTATACTGATAAACTTTTGAGAGCTTAATCTTCAAGAATCTCTTGGCCATTTCTGCCCTTTACACTTCCATGTAAGTTTTGGACTCAGCTTGTCATATGTTACACAATGTTCGTACACACAAAAAAACACCAGGAATTACACTGAATCTGTACCTAAATGTGGGAAGAATTTATATTTTTATAGAATAATGTTTTCAAAATCAAGAATGTGTTGTATCTTTCTAATAAGTTAGGTCTTTTTTAAGTAAATCTTGAGAAAACTTTTACAACTTTTCTCTTACAGGACATTGCAAACCTTTGCTAGATTTATTCAAATTACCTCATATTTTTACATTAATGTATATGGTAGCTTAATGTTGTTTCATTTCAAATTGTATGTTCCTGGTAAAAATAATATAGTTGCTTGATACATATCAATTTTGTATCCAGCTACCTTGCTAAACTGTTATTAAATGTAATGATTTCTTTACAGATTCCTTTGATCCCAGACGACCTTACTGTAATGTTTTTGTACAGGTTGTATCAGTTATATTTACGTAACAATTACTCAGTTGGTTTTAATGTCTTTATATCAACATTTCTGAATAAAAATCACTTTCTTTCTATGAAAGAATGATCTTTTTCTATTTTTTTAAAGATTTTATTTATTTGACAGAGAAAGACACAGAGAGAGAGGGAGCACAAGCAGGCGAAGTAGGAGAGGGAGAAGCACGCTTCCCGCGGAGCAGGGAGCCCGATGCAGGGCTCGATTCCAGGACCCCAGGATCATGACCTGAGCCAAAGGCAGACACTTAACGACTGAGCCACCCAGGCACCCAAGAATGGTCTTTTTCTATAAGATGAATCTGATGGTGACAAATTCTGTAAGTTTATATATTTGTGGGAATGCTTTTATTTCTTCTTCATTTTAGGAACTTTTTTTTCTGTGTAAAGACTTCTAGGTTGGTTTTTATTTTCTTTAGTACTCTTTATATATAATTCCATTGTCTTTTGAATTTCCTTATTTAGATTTATTATTTTTTATAATAGGTTTTTAAGTTTTTATTTAAATTCCAGTTAGCTAACATACAGTGTAATATTAGTTTCAGGTGTATAATATAGTGATTCAACACTTCCATACAACATCCAGTGCTCAGGTAAGGCTGTGTGTGTGTGTGTGTGTGTGTGTGTGTGTGTGTGTGTGTGAGAGAGAGAGAGAGAGAGAGAGAGAGAGAGAGAGAGAGAGAGATTCTGTGCCCGAGATCATGGCTCTCCTTGTTAACTGTGGCTTTCATCAGATTTTGAAATTTCTCATCTATTTTCTTTCCAAATTTACACTTTACTCTTTTTTGAGAGTCAATGAGAAGTCAAAACTTAGAGTAAAATCCAAGCCAAAAGATAAAAACACCTATAATATTTTTGCAATAAGAACTGTTGAAGTGCATTTCAACATACACACAAAATGCATACAATATAAATGTTTAGGTTAGTGGAATGTTAGTGGAATCAAAATCATCTGTCTCATTTTAATTGAAAATATAAATGTTTTATGAACAGGCTGACAGCACTTTTGAGATTACTTTACAAAGAAAGACTAGAAACCAGGCAGATATAGAATCAGGAACACAAACTTCATCAATTCCGAGATTAACAAAAATATTGTATTACAATATATAATGCATCAAGCCCAATTATCCTTGTAAATATAGTAGAAGGGATTTGCAAATAGCAGTGCAAGTTTTTCTAAGTAGATGTATGTTCTTAATATAAAAAAATCTGAAGAATTTCCATTCCTCATCTCTAGAAAACTGAACTAGATAGATATGCTCTCTGAGGATGTCTCCAAACTTTTCTCCATCTCTTTTGGATGTCTCCAAACAAAAAACAAACAAAAAACCCAAGGCCATGTCTTACCAATGCATAAAAGGACCACAAAGATCATCCTACACTTACATCACAAATATTGTGTCTTATAGGGATCTTAGCAGTCATTTAAACCCTAGTCACAAGAAAAAAATTCATTAATGCTTCAACTCCTTATTTAAGTTTTCTAACATACACTTAACAGGAATTTTAAAATCCATATACATGTAAAGTCATATTTCTTCTGTTAGATGGAAGGCAAACAAGAAGCAAGTACAGTGAATAGGAGCCTGCCTCCAATGAAGGGTTTCAGTAACATGCCTGAATTTTTAATATCTACTGAAGGCTAAGGAACAGTAACCAAAATCTCCCACCAAAACCTTTAGAGGAGAAAGCCAGGAATACTTTTATGTGGGGGAATAAATCCTCCATTTAAACATTAACTATTACAAACTTTCCTCTCACAAAGTATAAAGAAAACAAATCACTATTATAAATGAATACCATTATATTTATTAGGTATAAAGACAACCTCAGAGTTGCAGCTTTCCTTATAAATTAATTCTAAACTGCAATAATTTTTGAATTTTTGAGACTACCTTTATGACTTTTTATGTCAGCTTCCACTTCCCTCTTCCTTTAATATCTACCTTCTGATTTTCTCCTTTTAATATATTTTGTGATAGAAACCAAAAACTAAGTGGGATTGAATTATTTTCAAAAGATTTCATAGATTCTACTTTTAAAAAATATTCTATTTATTTATTTGACAGAGAGAGACACAGTGAGAGAGGGAACACAAGCACGGGGGAGTGGGAGATGGAGAAGCAGGCTTCCCGCTGAGCAGGGAGCCCGATATGGGACTCGATCCCAGGACCCTGGGATCATGACCTGAGCTGAAGGCAGATGCTTAACAACTGAGCAACCCAGGTGCCCCGATCTCATAGATTCTAGATGAAACCCAGGGTATATCAACCTGTGGAGTTGTTACAGTTAAAATAAAAAATAAATATAAATGACTAGCACACTGCAAGATAGATGACAGGGTCTCTTCTTCCTTCTCTCTTTCCCTCCCTTCTTTAAGAGGTATTTCTTGTTTATTTATCAGTATAGGTTACATTCCATGCAGTTGCTAGTGGTAACTAAAAAACAGAATTATAGATAGATGAGGTAATATTATTAGTGATTTATTTTTTAATTTGAATTTTGGAATGAGTAAATCTTTTGAAAGGAGAATATATTCTAAGTATTAAAATTATTGTTGAACTAAAGCCCTTATTATACTGTATGGACTTAAATTGTTTGAAAAAATTAGTAATTCATAATTGTCATGGATTGGTCATACTTCGCTAATCACAATATCTGGTGTAATGCTTTTGAATCGTTATCTTTCCTATTGTAAAAGTGATGGAAACTCATTTAAAAGTGTTGTAACATACACAAAAGCAGAAAAAAAAAATATGCCCAACTGCCATCTTCCATTGATAACCACTGGTACTTTTTCTAGTGATTTTTTTCCTAGCATTCAGTCTATGTATATTTTTAGAGAAAACTTTGATACTACTGTGTATACAAGTTTTAGATTTTTTTCATTTAATATATGCCATTATCTCATGATATTACTGAATTATCAGCCATAAATTTTAAATTCTGCATGGTATTATACCAAGTGTATCAAATGTCAATCTAAAATTGTAAAGAGGCAATAATTCAGCAAAAGTGTTGAGCTCAAAGAATTACAATTTGGGGCAGATTTCAGCAGCAACCCAAACAATGTGCCACTAGGAAGCAAAAGTCAGACAGAGGTTTTTAAGCAAAAAGGGAACATTTGTATATGTTGTTTACAAAGAATTTTGATTGGTGATGGTGTCTCAAAGCTAATCTTGGCTGAACCTAATTGGTTGCTAAAGCTCACATTAAGCAAAAGTCTCTTACCATAGCAAGTTGCAAGTGTTCTTACAGAATCCTTGGGATTTTTGTGATTTGGCCCAGTTCAGAAGTTCATGGTTCCACCTGGTGAAGATGTGCATAATGCCCATCTTTTTAATGGCCTCCCAGCTCCAGTTTAGTCCACCTTTCACAAACACAACATAGTAAAGCAGTTATCTACAGGTGAATGTTCCAGTTTCTTTCTTCATTTTAATTGCAATGTACTGTTATAATTAACACTTAGTATTTATGTTATACAGGTTTCCCGTCCCCCTATATTCTGTCTACTTTTTCCTTAGGATAAATTATTTAAGTGAATCGTGACATTATAGTATATAAATCTGTTTAGGCTTTGTCGAGTTGGAAAAAGGCAATCTTAGACCCATGATTTTACTACAAAGGACACCTAGCAAAACCTCTCTGGGTTTTGGTTATCCTGCTTGCTCCCACTGACTGCTTTTCAGATTCACTACAGATAGAGAATCTCATCTGGAGTCTGCTCACTTTATTGATGCCAACTTGTAAGGAGCATTCAGATGGTCTGATAATACTTTTTTAATTGAAAATGTTATTGAGATTATTGTCAATTGGCATACAGTTGAAAGAAATAATACAGAGAGATTTCCTATACTCTTAAGTTAGTTTTTCCCAGGGGTAACATCTTGCAAAAGTATGGTAAAATATCATACTGATAATACTTCGTGAAAGTTTGAATTCTGTTAACTATCTAATCTCTAATAAGAGGGTCCTGCATTATCATTATCCTAGATATTTTATAGACAGTGTCCAGGAGGAGCAGCATAAGAGAGAGAGTGAGCATGTCCTTTCTCTGCCCTCCCAGAATGTACACTGCTCACTGGTCCCATATCTGGCTGTGAGCTCCTGACACACTGAAAATTACCAATAAGCCCTCCCTAACACAGGGTTCACTGGTTTAAAAGGAGAGATGTGGCCAACTCTGGAAACTGGTAAGCCTAATTATCCATTTATCTGTTTCTTTACCACCCCTGATGGCAGTGATCATGTGACCTTCAGGAAGCATTGTAATTCTGCTGAGACCTAAGACTGAATGTCAGCTGCAAGTGTACTCAAAGGCAAATATGGTTACCTTGAGGGCTTCAGTCCAAGATAGGAAATCATTGCTAAGTAATTAAATAGGGAGGCCATTAGGCCACGTGGCTCTAATGCCTTGGTATTCTTTATAAGCAAACCAAAACCTAAGTCAGTCAATGCACTTGAATTCAAGAAAGTAAAACTTAGGAACAACTCGCCACAAACAGCCAACTAGGCTTTCCCAAATAAGGCAATGAAATAATGTCTTTGCTTTGCTTCTGCTTCTTCTCCATAAAACCCAATAAAATAATACCCAATGATATAATGTCCTCGTTTTGCCTCTGCTTCTTCTCTATAAGACCCTCCCCCTAATTCCTGTTTGCACAACACTCCTAACCACTATTCAATTCCCACTGATGTATAGTCAAATATGCTGTTGAAATTTTTAATATGCCTCAGCTTATTTTTTAAACATTGCAAATGTTTGCAACAGGCTGCACCAAGTGTCTAGACTCCTCTGTCTGGTCAATTTCCCATCAGATACATCTTCCCCAGGTTATGACACAAGCAAAATCCCCTCCCCAGCCCTGTGCAAGTAGGACACTGATTGTTATTGCGTAGGTGGAACTACACTTCAGGGCCCCAGGCAAGTGAGGCCCCAAAGAACACTAAGCAGCATTAGCCAGGGTAATACTATTTTTACCCCAGGATTTTCAAATGTACCGTAAATACACCTAGTTAAATTCATTCTTACTTAGTTACATGGTACATTTAAGGTATTACTTTTAAGACTGTAGGCTTCATGAATTATCATAGATATTCCAACAGGCTTGATGTTGGAAACTTTGTGTTTGAAAGTTGGAGACAAGACCAGTAATTTCAGAGAATGATATATCTCCCATTCAGCACAACCTTGTTTCAGCACCCACAGTCCTTCCGCTGCTCATAATTTCAGTGGAATAAATGGCAAACACCTGCTTCAAGCAACCTATGTATTCCTCACAAAATTAAACAAGTATCTACCAGAGAAGAATACACTCCAAGTATACTAGGCTTTCTGATGGAATTTTATTTTGTCCACCTCCCATTTGCCATCAAGTTTGTCACATTTCTGTTAATCACTTAGCATATGAGACAGGAATAAACACTGTTGTCTCCCTCAGGAGATGCACAAACTTTAAATTAGATAGTGTGGTCAGATTCCATAGAATAATTTCCTTTGAATGAAAAGTCCTTCTCTTAATGAAAGCAGGAGTTTCTGAAAGTGCCAAATAATCTGAGAATTTAGTTAATTTGAAAAAAAAAAGTGACCATAAATCTAATACAGTTGATAAGAATTCAAAACTACACACACACTAAGCTCATAAATTATCAAGGATCATGACGCTTCTTCTATTCATATGACCCCCATCAGGTCCTGTCACTCCAAAAAACAAATCTGGCTGATATCTAAAAGTATTAAAATGATTTGCTGTTCTTGTTATGGTGCTTGTTGTTGTGGTAGTGGTGGTGAAACAGTTTCATATAATTTTTGATTGATTTTCTTCCCTAAAAATGCTCCATCATATATCCTCTTTGGTGAAACAAAAAAATACACAAGCAAAAGAGAAGGAACATGTTTTCCATAAGAAGAACTCCCATGGTTATCAGTATTCTATGAATACTTTTTTTTCTTCAGAATGACTGCTTTTATTCTTCAGCCTTTAGTTTTATATTGTTTTATTGTCATCGAATGTCCAACTTATATTGGTTTTTGTGCATCGAGGGAGCCATCTCATATACAGACCACTGAGATGTCTTGCTGTTAAAATCGCTGAATTGTAGAAACAGCACAAACTGATGTAGAATACTGCAAGAATGTGGCTGTCTCTATTTTTGAACTTAACTGATACCAGGAAGGGAGGAAAGTGTATGAAGCACTCAGACAGACAGGAAAAATGGATGATCCCTACAATCCAGACATTTCCACATAACAAAATATGATCTCAACCTATCTATGTGCCATGTCTCATCAGCAACCACCACACCCTCAGTTTCTAATAATTTTCTTCCTGTCTCTGCTTCAGCCATTGCATCTATAATTCTTTATTTGAAATGCTTGTTCCCTCTTATTTTAGTTAACTCTATTCATTTAGTCAGGCATAGCTGATAATCCCGGAAAAACCAACCATAATGACGCTGCTAGGACAAAAGCGTTGGGTAGTATTAGATGGGAGGGGAACCCCACAAGTATTTCTGAGAAACAAGAGAAAACAGAGCAAGGTTAATTGTATCATCCAAGAACCAAACTTAGAATTGCACAAACACACAATGTATTTCGGGGAAAGTTCAGCGCAGGATTTGTCACAAAGGGTACGGTATGGGATGCAATGATAATGAAGCGGATTAAAGGAAGTAGACATAAGCCATGGAAAATGAATGAAAAAATCTAGTTATCAGGTTAATCTTTTAAAGGGCTATGAAAGACTTAAAGTGACAAGACTAAGTAAAGATAAATTTTAAAATTCTCGCAAGTACCAATCCAACTTTGGAGGAAAGTATTTCTCTTTAGGGAATGATTAACATTCAAACTAGCTTTAATTATCTATAAAAGTTAACTGTATCTTCAGAAGTATAGTATAATAAATGTATGGTACAGAATTGTATAGAAATTTCCCTTACTTTGGATTAACTAAATAGTATTTGTGAATAGATGTGTGTATATAAATTATAAAATTAAGACGTTACTTTTAAGACCTTGAGACTTCATAAATTATCATGTATATAATATAGTATATACACATATATATATACACACACATATAGAGGGCACACATACACACACACCTCTTTTTCTTAATTATGTTCCTTCTGGCTTTTGGCACTGAGGAAAAACTGATGTCTATGCTAAAATGGTACATGTATGATCTGGCAAGTGGTTGAAAGCTCTATTTCTGGAGGCATTATCTGGTTTATTTCACAACTGTATCTTTCACAACTGTATCTTATCTCACAACTGTATCTTTCACACTTCTGAAGACCATAAGTACAATATTAGTATTACTGGACAGAAACCAATGTGCTAACAGGCTGTGCTCCCCGGGAAGGTTCTAGGGGAGAATCTGTTCCTTGCATCTTTCGGCTTCCATGGGTTGCCAGCATTCCTTGACCTGTGGCCACATTCCTCCAATCTCTGTTCTGTTTGTCAGGGTGTAAAGTACCTCTCTGCCTTCCTCTTTTAAGGATACATGTGATTGCACTTGGGTAATCAAGGATAATCTCCACATCAACACCCTTAAGTTAATTACGTCTCCAAAGACCTTTCTTTTTGCCATTTAAAGTAGCATTCACAGATGCCAGGGATCGGGAGGTAGATATCTTTTGGAGGGGCATTTTTCAGCCTACCACATCCACTAACCACCTAAGTCACCTTTGAGAAGTTACTCAAACTCTCTAAATCTTAGTGTCTATCTCTATAGAGTGCCAAAAATAAAAGTATTTACCTTATAGTGATGACTAATAAAGAAAATAAAGCATAAGTGTAATTCATGACACATGATAAATACCAATAAATACTACCTATTAATTCATTATTTGTTCCAATACTGTTTTATCACTAATATCTTACAAATGTGTAAATTCTCCACTATGAGGAAGATATTACATTATTACCAGTCCACTCTTAATAAGATGTGCGTCTTTCTCTATTTCCCAAGCCATTTCCTTGGTTTGCTACACCTTTCTCTGACTCCAATCCCTTCCACTGGTAACATCAGGTCTCAGGCTGTTCAAATAGAATGTTAACAGCAAGCCACTTTTACCATAAGTTTTAGTTAATGACTGCAGAAATTAGTCCAATATTTGCATCCAGTAACAAAGAGAATTACCTAAAATATCACCTCATTAGAAAAAGTTAAACTAAATTGAAGGTTGACTGTTCTACAAGACTGATTACCATGTTTTATAAGGGGTGTGTGTGTGTGTGTGTGTGTGTGTGTATGTATTCATATATTATTAGTTTATTTCTGAGTTTTTGAATTTGACAGTAAATGCTTATTTTGTAATAGGAGAAATATAAAATAGTAGAAAATATGCATTATTAAAGAGTTAATCCTAAAAGATTTTTATGGAAGTAGTAATGCTGATAGAGTTTCTAATCTTCCTGCATCTCTACAGGAAAACCAACCCCATTCTAAATTAGCTCCCCATTGTCATTCAACTTCTCATGTCATTTTCGTCTTTCAAGTATGCAGTATAGTCTATAAATGGATATTTCTTTGCATAATTATTTTATTTTCTCACTAAACAGGATACATGAAAGTTTATAGTGCATTTGTTTTGTTTGTTGTTATAACCTCAGTTTTTAGTCAATAGAAAGCACTAAATATGTCTGATCAAAAACTGATTTCATAGCCTCCATCCTCTGTTTTATTCTTCCTTTATTCAACTATGTTGGTAAAATTAACTGGCCAATTTATATGCAGAATAGATACTGGATAACTCAGAGAAACTTTAATACTTGTATAATGAATATGTAGACAATGCCTTTGACCCTATAGTTGATTTTTTTAACTTCATTTTACCACATAAATGATAATTAATTTTTAGACATTTATATATTTAAATTACTTTACAAAATTAAACACCGTATTATTTTTCTAGATTATACATCAAATATTTTCTAGAGAATGTATGATCAATACAATTTCAAGAACCATTAAATGGTGTTGTTTTTCCCAGAAAAATATTTTTACTAATATTCTATGACAGAAAAAATTAATGTTCATCTGCTTAGAGAAACACATTAAACATCATTACTAAATAAATCATTTTGTCAGTCACTATCCTTATTAACTGGGGGAGGAGGGTTGATTTAAATTCATCCTAGTAATTAAAATTACTATTTTACTTTAAAACATTTTTTTATTTAATATTTTTTGAGGAAGAAAAAAACTTTTAAATTTCTACTGATGCAAAAAACCTATTAAATATTTCAATATTTTGTATACAAGAAAGTCTGCAAACAAATGTAATTTAAAAATCACGATAATGATAGGAAGTTAAGTAGATTCACTGAACTATAAAGGGGAAACAAATCACTTTTGTTAGAATGCCCCAGTTCCTAAAAATAGGAGAAACTGAAATCCATGCCTTGGTTAACAATCTCACAATATGGAGGATTTACCTTTACAATTACATGAATGTAAAATAAATTTTCTAAATGTTTGCATATTGTGGTACATTTTGGAGTTATATCTAGATAAAAGTAATTTTGCTTTGATTTTCAACCAGGTTTCTCCAAAAGGATGGCATTTGAATCATTATTTCATATTTAACAACCATATATATAAGAAAATACATCTCTCCCGAGTATGACTCTGTGTGTGTGTGTGTGTGTGTGTGTGTGTGTGTGTGTGTGTGTGTGTGTGTATGAATGCAAACAGTATACAGGGGAAAAATCAATTCATGAAAGCATATTTATTTTAGGGCAATCTGTTTCCTAAGGGTGTCTCCTAAGGTGAAATTCTGATTGATTACACATATATTTCATTTCATAGATGAATGGGAGAATGTGGGAACTGAAAAGTCCTAAAGTGGCTGCTGTGATGGGGGGAAGGTAAGAAATGGTAGTGACTGCCTGGCAAGGTGGCCTGACACACATGTCATTATACAAAAAAGACTGGTCTTCATCTAGAACAAAACAGAAAAATGAGTTTGTAAACTATAAAGGCAATAGAAATTTCATTAACAAAATTTTTTATTACATAAATGCAATAAAACTGCTACATCAGAAGACAAGATACATTAGCTGAATTATTTAAATAAAATGTCAAAAATCCTATAGCACAAATTCTTTAGAAATCCAATAACTATAAGAGTAGTTAAAAATATGGCACTGGTACTGAAATAGATGTTAGGGGATGTACAAATGGTGGCAGATTAAAATTTTATTTAAAAAATATTTTAATATGGTATGACATTTAAATAATTTATATATGATAAAGGTATTATATATATCAAAAGCCAAATGAAATTATGTATTAAATTACAAAAGGTCTCTGAAAGATTTTAAGTGGAATAGATGTTAAGTGGAAAGATTTTAAGTGGAATAAACTTTGTCTCATTTAATATGTTTAAATATAGAACTTACATAGACTGATCTTAAACTAAATTTCTCTCTATGATTTTTTGCATGGATGATACTTAGAAATATGAAAGTATTCTAAGATTGAGAGAGGAAATATTATATAATTCTTTCAGCAGGCAGCAAGACACCAGGCAGGACTGGAGTATGGCATAGGACAAAGCCAGGGAAGACATAAAGAACACTGCAGAGACGTGGTGACTAAACCTCTGATGGATGCCTAAAAAATTCAGGAAAAAGGGAACCAGATTGAAACTTAAAATACTAGGGGTGCCTGGGTGGCTCAGTCGGTTAAGCGGCTGCCTTTGGCTCAGGTCATGATCCCAGGGTCCTGGGATCGAGCCCTGCATCGGGCTCCCTGCTCGGCGGAAAGCCTGCTTCTCCCTCTCCCTCTGACTGTTGCTCTGCCTACTTGTGCTCTCTCTCTCTCTCTGTCAAATAAATAAATAAATAAATATCTTAAAAAAATAGAAAGAAACTTAAATACTAGATGTAGAGCACAAAGTCCAAATGGGTCACAAAGCAAGACTGACCTGGTTCTGGGCGTTATGTTTAGGGAATTAAGGCTCCTTTAGCACAGCCTGCCTCAAGAGCCTGAGATGGCAGAGATTAGATATGCAGCCAAGTGGCCTCAGCTGCCTGGACCAAATGCCTTAGAAAGAGATGAGACCTCTGTTTGCCTCTCCTGTTATTACTGGATGTCCTCCTCTTGGGACTGGTGCAGAGACGAGGAATGGCATGGACACATGGGGGTGGCAAAGAGCTTGGAAATCTAGGCTGGTGGGGAAAACAAAACAAAACAAAACAATGAGTGGTTGAGGGTGAAGTTTAGACTGGGTCACGAAATGCAAGCAGAAAACTGGATAAGATAGAAAGAACTGAGTGACCAAGGTCTTGGTATAGCCACTAATTGAAAAATATTTTCTCTTTGCTTAATGTAACACTTTCTTTTTAAAATGGGCACACAGTTGTAAAATTTTAAAGTCACTAGGTTAATTATATTTTTATTTATTTGACTTATATGTTTTATTTATTTGGCTATTAATTTGATTACAAATTAATACAAATAGGAAGAATGAAGGGGAGTAAATCGGAGGGGGAGACGAACCATGAGAGACGATGGACTCTGAAAAACAACCTGAGGGTTTTACAGGGGAGGGGGGTGGGGGGATGGGTTAGCCTGGTGATGGGTATTAAGGAGGGCACGTACTGCGTGGGGCACTGGGTGTTATGCACAAACAATGAATCATGGAACACTACATCAAAAACTAATGATGTAATGTATGGTGACTAACATAACATAATAAAATAAAAATAAATATGCTCAGTATCTAAAAAATTGGAAACTGAGAATAGACATTCAAGCTACTGCATAATACCATGTTCTGCCAAACATGGAAAAGAGCAAGAAAGGACATTACAATATTTAAAAGAATGATGACAAAGCAGAGTGGGGCCTTTAGTAAGAGTTTATATTTTGAGAAACATTGTTTTATTCCTACTAATAATGTAATAATGTTGTTGCTAACATTTATTACTTGATATTTGCAAAGTTGTATTATAATTTAAAAAAACTCAAATTTATTTGCCAAAATGAGAGCACATTTTTTAATTGAGTATTTTACAGTTGATACTGATTGATGTTTAAATCTAACGTTATTTTGTTTTCCTACTGATATTCTCCCCCATTTAAAGTCATAGAAGAGGTTGGATTTTTTTTTCAAATTGTTATAGCTCTACATTAAGTTCTTTTCAGTATGTGTTTTGAAATAATCATTTTTCTAAATATAAAAAGGGCTATTTATTCCTTTGCTCATTCATTATTAATTCATTTGACAGGTAAACAGCACACTGAAAGCCTACTATTTTGCAGGCCTCCTTCCACTCTGTGGGAACAGAGCAATGAATATCATTTATTTCATCTTATCAGCCTTTATACAATACACTGTTACTGACTAAAAAACCCAAATCAAGAGCATTAATTCCTCCCTCACTTTTCATTTTGACTTCTACTATACTTATTTACGTAGTTTCTTCTCTCAACAATTCTTTCTTTCTTCCACAGATTTGAGAATTAAACACAAAATCATTTTCTCTGCACCCTCAGATTGCTGCCAGAGCCAATTAGCACAAAGCTGAGACTTTGGAACGGGGAGTGTGAAAGTTTTCTGGATGTAGGTAGGAAGTTTAATGCTCCATATTGCAATCTCTGTCAATGCTGCCCAAGTTTACAATCTAGAGAATTGATATTTATGGATTAAACTTATTATTTAAAAAAAGTTGTTCTTGGTCTCAGAGGATTTGGCAATGTTTGGCAAAGGTGCCCTTGAAACTGTATCTCTATACTTGAGGATAAAGTGAAGTCGGGGCTCTTGGTGCTACCCATAAAGTAACAGTTTTCTGTTTCTACAAGAAAAAAATAGACTTTATAAATTCTAACTATGTTTATTATAATTCTGAGTGAGGGACCATATGGGTCAGCTGCCCAAACAGGCCAGGTCCAGCAGTTTCAGGTGGAATGCCATTACACTTAAGTGAGCATCACTACCCTTTAAAACTCCGATTAGCCAAAAACAACAAACAAAACCCAAAATATTGGTTATGCAGCCAGGCAGCCATGGGCTAAATGAAGTACTCTTGAAATTAATATAATGTTATATGTCACTTATATCTCAATAAAACAAAAAACTATAAAATAAGAAACACTATAAGGGGCATCTTCGAATCTAATGTGTTTTCCCCCTTGTTTTTCCTCTTCATCATATTCCGTATGATATACCATAATGTATGTCATTTGATACTGTAGTGTAGTGGAAATGTACAGCTACTGGAATCGGAAAATTACAGCTCAAATATAGTTCTGCCACTTTTTTTTAAAAGAATAATACTTATTTTTTAGAACTTTCACTCAGAAAGGAACTAAGATGTTCCTAATGCCATGTGGGTTCCACCACTCTTTGTTTTCCTCCTGTTCCAAATATCCCTGTTTTTGTTTGTTTTATTTTGTTTTGGTTTTTTGTTTTTGTTTTTTTTCTTAGCGAGAGACAGCTCCTGTGCAAGTTGTGGGGCTGGGGGTGGGGACGGCAGTGAAGAGGAGAGGGAGAGTGAATCTTAAGCAGACTCCACATTCAGCGTAGAGCTCTATGCAGGATGTGGGCTCTATCTCACAACCCTGAGCTCATGACCTTAGCTTAATGGACTCAGCCACCCAGTGGCCTGCCCCTCCCTAGGTTTCTGTCACTACACCCCACACCCCTGGGGTGAGAGGATATCAACCGGATGTTATGTGGCAGAGGAGACAATGAGTTCACTGACTGACCAAACCATCATGATGACTGAATGCCATGATGAATGAGTAACCCATTCTCACATTCCTGGGACTTTGGAGTGTTTATTTTAAAGCCCAGGGAAGCCACCCAGTGTGGAATGCCAAGGAAAAGGAAGATGCAATGGAAGGTTTGCAGTATCTTTACAAAACTCAATCCAAGCAAGGCCTTGAGCTTTGCAAACTTTGCAGAGTAAAGGAAGAGGGCCTGGTAAGTAAGTGTTTTGTAGATGTGGTTGGTGGTTTAGAAATAGGGTGACATGAGGGTTGTGTTTAGTTTCCTAATAATTGAGTATCTCTACGTGAGTTACTTCCTGCTCTTTTTCCTTCCCAAACTAAGAACTGGCAGAAGTATTGGGCTAGAGTTCCGGCAGTAACCAGACAGTCTAATCACTTCTTTGTGATTCTGCCCCTCCCTGCAATAGGAGTGTGATTGATGAGAGCTGAGATTGGTGAACAGTCACTCACCCTAATGTTCTAGGTTCTGTCAACACGATTCCCATCTTTTCCTGCATCTTTCCTCCATCTCTCCTTCACTCATTTTTCTAGTTGTCTTCAGCCCAAACTTCATTTATTAAGGCAGAGAAACAGATTATGTGTGTTTGTTTTTAGGGGGAAAAAATGACCCAGGCACCTGTTGCCCTGTCCTAAATATCACAGTTAAATCTGAGGTAAAATATCCATTCATTTGAATCATATAAGAGTTAAACAAATAACGTCTGCCCTCCTTTATCCTCCATGGTTCTGCCTTATTTGATTTTCTTAAATCTCAAGTTAGGGATATTTTTATTTACGTTAGAATTGATTATATTATATATAAGTGTTTGGTGCTTATTACTTCATCCATAAATTAAAAAAAAAAAGTAGAAGGGATTTAGTTGTTCATGGATGAATTACCCTGGTCTCTTGTGATCTCTTCAGTTTCCCATTTTGCCCATGTTTGTCAGAAGTACAGAAAGAAGGGCTAGAACTTAAATTCCTCAATTTAAGTGCTCTCACCTCACTCACTAAAATATTATGTTCTAATGTTCTTTGTGTAATAACACAAAGTAAATTATCATTTACTAATAGTATATAACTATTTTTATGATTTAAAACTCTCTAGTATTTAACCCATAGAATTTCCTACACTTATATAAAAACTACCCCTGATTATGAACTTACCAGTGTCAAATAGCTTGCTAAATGCTTTATAAGATTATCTCATTTGATTCTCGTAAATAACCCCAGGTATTAATTCACCGTTAGCCCCATTTACAAATGAGACCAACGAGACTCAGGAAGCGGAGGTAATTTGCTGCAGGTCAACAGAGTTTATGGGGAAGTATCTGAATTCAAATCTCATTTAACAACTCTAAACTTGTGTGCTTTATATGACATACAGTTTGGAAATATGTTTGCTTTTTAAAATTAACTATAATTTTACCTAAATTTGCAATTAATTCTCTGACTCAATTTGGAATTTGCAAATGTTATTGGAACTTAGTGACTCAGGAGCACTCATACATCTAAAAGAAATTATAGGTAAGAGTGCTACACATCCACTTCAAAGACATCCATCTGGAATAAACATTGCCAGCTACAGGACACAGCTAACAAGTAAAACAACTGAACTGCATAAGAAACCAGGTCACTCTACCCATGAAGTTCTCTTTGTAGAAAGCCCTGGGTGACCTGGATAACTGACCACTAAGTGATCTGCTTTTCCCTTCCTGCACCCTAATTCTTGCTCTTATGTTTTCCCCAGTAAAGAGTAAACTCACGAAACCCTAGGCAGCCCACCCTTAACCCCAATAAAGGCAGAACTCCAGGTTCCCTCCTTCCATCCCTCTCTTCCCTCTCTTTCTACAAGCAACCTCTTTATGGGGCCCTTGATATGCCAAGTATGCCCTCTAGGACTTGTGAGTAACAAACCCTGTTTTCTCAACGTGCCTTGTTTGTTGTTGCTGAGGTGCATCTTGCAATCATAAGAACCACAAGGGCCAGTCTAGCCACAAGAATGGCTCTGAAAGGTGGAAATACCCAGGGGAGCTCACCTCAAGTCAGAGGGACCCAAGTGAACGTCTCAGGAACTCCTAGCCTTAGACAGACAAGCACATAAAAGGGTATCAACCTCTTGTATTTCAACTTTAGCCACAGATTACCTTCCAAACAGTAACAAAAATTAAAAAAAAATCAATTTCCTAAATCACCAGTCAGGCTCAAACTGAAATAGGAGTTAAGACTATTCTTCAACAGTATACCCTTGAGCATCTTTAAGCTAGTTATCTAAACACAGGTTTCTAAATATTGCCTCTGCTTCCTACAATTCAATGAGATAGCGCAAATAAATCACTTAGGACAGTGCCTGGAACATGGTGAGTGCTTAACAAAAGGCAAGCATTATTTTTCATCATTTCATCTTTATTTTTCTCACAAAATATTCAAACCTTTCATAATTCAATAGAAAAAAAATAAAAATGTAGCACACTCAAAATTCAAAAAATAAAGCCAAATACAACTGTTTGACAGAGCTATCTTTCTCCCTCCACTCTAAGCTGGTTAAATGGATGACATTTTCAATAGGAAAAAGACAGCATTTCTTCTACTTTCAAAGTTGGCAATTTCCCAGTTTTAAAGATTTCAGAGTCACTATTAACAACTTATTAGCAATTCTCACTACAATATTCTTTTTCTCTTCTTAGACTATTCTGGCTGTGGTACTGAGGCAGCCACATATCTTATTCAAACTGATAAGGCAAGATGCTCCTAGCCTTGGTTGCAGCACGCCTCAATGCTCCTTGTTGTCCTGTGCAGTTCAAGAACATTATCATGTGAGCTCTGGGAGTCTCCCAGGGAAAGACAGAAAAAGGACATCATGGAAGATAAGAAGGAAAAAGAGAGACTGAAGTTTGTGATGAGAGAACAAGAAATGAAGAGGGATTCATTTTTTAAGACTTAGAATTGAACAGAAAACTTCAGTTGCCGTACAATGTTTCCTGAATACATTTAGGTAGTCAAGACTTTGTTTATATGGCTCTTCCCATAATTTCCCCTCTTTCCCACTGTTGCACAGATCCAACAAGGTCCAAGTGTCCAGAACCCATGTTTGGGTCATTCCTCAAGCACTCCAGGATCCCTGCCTGTTTAGTAAATCATCCATCACCTCCTCCCCAACTCCACACATACCAAGAATGCCAAGGCATCCAAGAGAAACATCTTGTGATTAGACTAGGGCTAAAGTGTTGTGCACCACCGTTTACCCTTTAATATCATGGTTTTCCTTATACTGTGACTTCAGTAGTACTATGGTTATAATTTTATTAGGGCCATTAAAAATGTATTATGCACAAACAAAACACTCTTACCCCATGAATATCAGCAAAGATGGCAAAACAATCCTAAACCAGGGAATTTTAAGAAAGATCATTAAGGGGTCATGTCTCTTTTATTCTGAATAGCTATGCTTCAAAGTCAAAACAAGGACCAAGTTGGACAAGATGAGCAGATAGTATCAAGAGAAACTGCATACAAACATGATTTGGCTTAAAGATCTTTTATTTATTTATTTGCTTCAATAAGCTAAATAGCAACTGTGAGCAAGGAGGAAGTGATGGGGTGGATGATGTGCACTACCTATATTGGAACTGACCAGTCTCTCTCATTGCCTTGGCCACTGCTTACTCTTGGCTGGCATGTCTAGTGATCTCTTCTTGCAGATCTCTTTTCTATTTTCTTGAAGTTCAGGTGTCTGCTCATAGTCAGCCTGTGGCATACCAAAAGCAGCTCAACACGCTCAAGAAAGATGCAGGAAGTCACTGTTAATGCTCATCATGTCTGGCAGGCCAGACAGCCCTCTGTGCTAATGGGAGTCTGGGCGCTCTACATATGCCTCATATTCTATTGATCTGTAGCTGCATCTGCCATATTCTGACTGGTGACAAAGACTCTCTCAGTGACCAAACTTCAAATAGGTTCCTCTGAAGCTTTTTCTGTCTAGGCCTCATCCTTTGGCCTCAGTCATCTGTAGCAAGAATCCTACTACGGCAGTTAAATGAGATTCCCCTCACCCTTGGTATTTTACCACCCTTGATATCGGATCAAATTCCTTATTTCTCTCTCTCAATATCTGATCACCCAGATCTGCCTTCAGCACAAATCTTATGTTGGTTTAGCAAGAATCCCCCTACTCTTGCTATCTTCTCCACCAACCTTGATATTTCCATCCACCAACTTCCAACCTCCACCCACTCTGCTCTTAGGCTATAAATCCCCAGCTGTGTTTAATATATTCAGAGTTGAGCCTGATATCTCTCTCCTCTACTGTGATAGTCTTTTTTTTTTCCTAAGATTTTATTCATTTGCAAGAGAGACAAAGAGAGAACAAGCAGGGGGAGAGGCAGAGGGAGAGGGAGAAGCAGACTCCCTGCTGAGCAAGGAGCCCGATGTGGGACTCGATCCCAGGACCCTGGGATCATGACCTGAGCCGAAGGCACACGCTTAACCATCTGAGCCACCCAGGCACCCTATTGTGATAGTCTTGACACCTATCCCAATAGTCTTGAATAAAGTCTTCCTTATCATTTTAACTAGTGTCAGAAAAATATTTTCCTTTTTTTAAAAGATTTTATTTATGTATTTCACAGAGAGAGAGATAGCGAGAGCAGGAACACAAGCAGGGGGAGTGGGAGAGGGAGAAGCATGCCTCCCGCAGAGCAGGGAGCCCGATGTGGGACTCGATCCCAGGACCCTGGGATCATGACCTGAGCCGAAGGCAGACGCTTAATGACTGAGCCACCCATGCGCCCCAGAACAATATTTTTCTTGAATATCAATTACATCCAAAGTAACATAAAACCTTACATAATTGATTATAAGTTATTTACAAGTAATTCCTCTCCTTATCAGTGCATGCAAGAACTTTTCAAAATATGTTCATAATTTTGGAGTAGAGTAGGCATTTATCTTTTCTGAGCAAGGTAACCATATGTGTAGGCAGAAGGAGGTAAATATGTTTCTAAATTTAACTACTTTTGAGGAAAACATTTTTATAAGCAAAGGAACGTTTTTCTTGGGAAAGCATACTCAAGCATAGCAAACAAATTTTTACTCACTCCTATCAAAATGTCACATGAGGTATTCTTTAAAAAAATCACTCATCATTCTATGGATTGTATATTCATTGTTATTTTTATTTTTAGGAGGTAAAGGACACACTGAATCATAGCGTAATTTTGAGTGACTCTTGTGGATATTATTTTATTCGCTTCAATTAAGGTACTTACATGAATAAGGCCTTTAGGACCTCTTAAAATTACAATTACAACCTTCAAAAATTTCAAATTGAGAACGCAAACTTTCACTAAAATGTAATATCAACTGTACTAGAATCAAGGCCCACGTTTCGCTAAATTTCATGGAAACAAACGTGACTTCATTTAAAAAAAATTTGCATTTTTCACATGCACTTGGAAGTTTTAACAATGTTATTAGTATATAAACAGCACTTTATTAATCTATGTGCTTATTAAAACCTTAAAGGAGTCTCAAAAAATACAAATAGAATAACTTGATAATATTAGAACTGAAAAAATTTTAAAGCATGTGCAATTGTAGAAAATTGCCACAATAAACCTATGTAAATATAGCAACAGTTTTAAAAAAATTACTTATGTTTATTTAACAGAATAGATAATGCAATATACATCTATAGATAATACATGTATACACTATACATTCAAAAGTATAAGAAACAATAAAATAAGAAGTCTCTTTCATTCCTGTCCTTCACCTTCTACTTCCCAATTTCCTTCTCCAGAGATGTCTAGTCTCACTAATTTATTATGAATACTCTCAGATAAACAGACTTACCTAGCTATGTGACCATGGACAAGTTATATAATCAGCCCATAACTCAGTTTCCTAAGCTACAAAATAGGTGGAAGAATCTTGTTTTTACATATAAATTACATTATGTTCTAATTACTATCCTGTACATTGTTTTGTTTCTCTTTTTCAAGCTGTTGGAGCTCATTCCTTATCAACTATGTATTAGTGCCTCTGTATTTTTGACAATTACACATTATCCCATGGTATGCTTGTATGATAATTATATACACATATATATGTATATGAATATATACGCTATATATATGTCAAGTCATTATGCTGTACACCTTAAACTTATACAGTATTGTATGTCAAGTATATCTCAACAAAACTGGGGGAAATTATGTATGTTAATCAACTCAATTATGAAATTGTGTCATCTTCAGACTTCTAATGTTTGATAATATTAACTCTTCAAAATAGAAGAGATTGGGGTTCCTGGGTGGCTCAGTTGGTTAAGCAACTGCCTTCAGCTCAGGTCATGATTCTGGGGTCCTGGGATCGAGCCCCATGTCCAGCTCCCTGCTCAGCGGAGAGCCTGCTTCTCCCACTCCCTCTGCCTGCCACTCTGCCTACTTGTGCTCTCTCTCTATCTCTCTGTCAAATAAATAAATAAAATCTAAAAAATAAATAAATAAAAAATAAATAAAAATAAAATATAATAGAAGAGATTTTACCCATCCTAATATTTACAATAGCTTTCCCTCTATAATTTTTCACATCTTCAAATTTAATTGATTAATTTTTCTGTAAGTTTAACTTTCACACGCTCAAATATCTTTTCTGTTATTTATTTATGTATTCAGTAAGATTTATTCAAGAGTGACTGTTCTAGTTGCTAAAGTTGTAGTAAGAAACATACGTAACATGTATAACCTCCTGGAACCTTCGTATTAGAGACAGGAGAAAAATAATATACAAATACTTTTAGAAAATAGTTTCAAGAACAATTCTTGGCTTAAAAAAATAACAACTCTCAGGAAAATAGATATAATCAGGAGCTTTCTTAATTAATAGAAGTATCTACAAAAAACCTAAAGCAAACATCATACTAGATGAAGAATTCTTAGTAGCTTTACCCCTGAAGTAAAGAATAGTACTGCTCTCGTGCTGTCATCACTTTTATTCAACAATGTACCAAAGGCCCTAGTCACTGATAGAAGGTGTATAGCAATGAATGAATTAACACTGGAACTTAGGAATAAAAGTAACTATTCTCAAGGAAATGATTATATATTTTAAAGGCATATGTACATTAAGAATGTACATATGATTTATATATATATACATAAAATATATGGAATATGTATATGGAATATATATAAGATAAATATTAGAAATTAATAAATGATTTTAGTAATATCACAGGATACAAAAGATACTTTATTTCCATATATCAGTTGTTTATTGCTGTCCAAAACTTACTGGCTCTTATGGGAATAACCATTTGCTTAAATCTCAAGATTCTATGGGTCACGAATTCAGTTTGGCTAAGAAATTATTCTGTTGTATGGAACATGAACAAAGGTCTCTGTGGTGTTCTGCTGGTAGATGGGCTAATCTGGAACATTCAGACATTCACACGTCTGAAGTCTTGATGGAAATGGCCATAATCCTAGGCTCAGCTAAGGCTATGGACTAGATAGCCTACCCATGGCCTCTCCAACATGGCGATCTCAAGAGCAATCAGAGAATCTGCATGCCAACTCAGAACTCCCAAATGTAGTGTGTCAAGAGATAATAGGTGAAAATTGCCTGGGCTGGGAAAATGGTATAGAATCACTACTATTAGCAAAAGCCATTTCAGAGCCCCTCAAGATTGAAAGAGACAGGACAACAATCTCTTTTCTTCATGATGTAACTAACACAACAGTTAGAAGAGGCAAATGAAGCCCTGGGCTGAGTACTATACACAGATTATCTCCTTCAATTCACTCATACAATGCATTCCATATATGAGAAAATCAAGGTACACAGAGGTTAAGTAGATTGGGCATGCCTTAAAAAAACTGACTCGTTAAAAACAAACAAAAAACCCAAGGAATGTATTAGTATCTCTTTTGAATAGAAAGAAAGATGTGATATAAAGATTCTATATACACACACACACACACATATATATAGAATAAATCAAAGCAAATCAAAATACCTATAATGATAACAGTATTAATTTGTTACACAATATATTAAAAGAAAAAAAACTTCAGTGACAAAATGAAAACTTGTAAAAAAGAGCCGTGAATTGCAAAGAATCCAGTTTATTTAAAGTACCAATGAAGCAGTGGTATGAGGATGCAGGTGGAGAAACTAATCATGGAGTAAAATGTCATAAATGCGCCATATTTGTAATAGGGAAGTGTGTGTGTGTGTGTGTGTGTGTGTGTGTGTGTGTGTGTGTGTGTGTGTGCGCGCGTTGTTTGCTTGATACAAAAAACAGGAGGACAAAGAAAACATGCAGCTCTCAACCAGGAAAACTAATATATAAAACATGACTATAAACAGCTTTCTAAAGACAGGTACAACTGTGTTAAACATGATTTATATATTTAGCTCCTGGCTTGAAAGTGAAAATCAGCACTGGATCTACAAAAGCTGCTGAATTTTTCTGAGGTTTAGCACTACAAGAAATTGTTCAGTAGCAACTTTTTTCTCAAGCAGCTGACTGGTTTGTGTAACTTTATGCAAATTTTCTACCTGGAAAATTCAGTGTGGGAAGGCAGGGAGCAGAGAAGGCAGGCTTCATTTACTTGGATGTATACTTCATGGTTAATAAATTGTAACAGGCACGAGTAAGTAAAGAAATAGCTGCTCAAGGAGAACACAGGCAAAGAAACATTAATTTTGCCCACTAAATGTACTTAATTAGCATAGCTCTCCTCTAGGGGCCAGGAAATAATGAGACCCTGACAGTCCTTGACTGAATGCTGCTAAATCTGTTTAAAAACAAACAAGCATATAATAAAAAATAAATAAATAATAAAATAAAAATAAAAACAAGCAAACAAAAATAAACAAAACTACTACAGCGCTCACCATAGCATATGTGTTAAAAAAAATAATAAGAAGAAGATATCAGGAGGGGAAGAATGAAGAGGGGAAAATTGGAGGGGAGATGAACCATAAGAGACTATGGACTCTGAAAAACAAACTGAGGGTTCGGGGGGGGATGGGTTAGCCTGGTGATGGGTATTAAAGAGGGCACGTTCTGCATGGAGCACTGGGTGTTATACGCAAACAATGAACACGGAACACTACATCAAAAACTAATGATGTAATGTATGATGGTTATCATAACATAATAATAAAAGAAAGAAAAAAAACTACTACAACTGTAAGAAATCCCTCCTATTACATGTAAAGAATCATTTAGAAATGAGAAGAAAAGTAATTTATGTCTGTAAAAGTAAAAAGCACATTTCCACAACTCTGCAATTTTATAAATTGGCACAAATTCATATACACACATATACTTACTATTTAGACTATATACATCCTTTCCAAAATAGGTTGAGTTTTTTAAGCTTACAATGAATTGATAGTGTATTTGGAGTTTGTGTGCACAGTAAAATAGGAATTTCTGGACATTCAAAACATTTCTTTAGATTAAGCATATTTTGTAGGATAGATAATTAGATAATTATTTGAGAACACATCCTTGTTCAGCCACTTCAAACATCATGAGGCAGGTATTACTTCCATTTTATATATGAGGTAACAATGGTTCAGAAGATTAATAAATTGGCAAAGTCTTGCTCTGCCGTGTATCTGAAATTTCTGCATTGTCTTGCTCGGGTCCAAAACACATTATCTTTTTACTTTCCATATAGGCTTTTATAGTAGGAGAAAGACAATTCCTGGATTCTACTTGTATGAATTAAGGCGTATTTTGAGCCCTAACCATTAGTTTTGTTTAGTTTTCCAACATAAGTCACTGGGGGTGGGGAGGTGGGGTGTAGCAATAAAATGAACCATCCACTTAAATGTCTTCTTTAGAATAAAATGATTCAGGGCCCCAGCAGCTAGTCTTCTACCATGTGGTACTAAGGAAAACATATTTCAGTCACCACATTAAATGATCAGTTAAAGAGGGAATGAGCACTTTCTATTTGCATCACACCAAGTTAAGGGCAGTGACAAACCAAAAGAAATACACCGCATTATGTGATCCGTCAGAAGCCTACAATCTAATTTGAAGGCATTAAGTGAAAGGTTAAATAGAGGGTAGTTTGTGATCTAGAACTTCAAATGAGACTGTTTCATGAGTTAATTTAGGAATAAGACTTTCCCTAAAAGTTAGTGAGGCATGGAATTATCTCTGACACCCTGCTACTTCTACTCTGAGTATACCTTAATTGTGAAATGCTCCCAACCTTGTCCTCTCTACTTCACTTGTTCATTTTCCCACTAACAATAATTAGGAGGTAACATGTATTAGCTTTTTAAGCCTTAGAGTAAACCCATGAGATTTCATGTAGTCCTGGAGCTTTAAATACCATTACTATGCTGATGAATGGTCCAATTTATATCTTGAGCTTTGAGCCTTTCTGAATTCTAGGCTGTTTATTCAACACATCTTCACTTGTATGTTGAAAATCCATATCAAATTTACCTTGTCCAAATATGACTTGTGATCATTCTCCCTTACTAACTGGCACACACCATAAATTAGATGTTTAATCCTTAGAACAAAACTATGAGATCGTTTCCACTAGGCTTCTCATTTCAAACTGAGGAAGCTGAGGCACTCAGGCTACAACATATCCATAGCTAGAAAGTGGTGAAGATGGTTTGCAAACTCATCTTCCAGAGTCCATCCTGTCAACCATGACACTATTAGCAAATCTCTTCAGATCTACCTCCAGCATCCATTTCAAACTGGATCACTTTTTGGCATTTTCACAGCTGTTACCCAATGCTGGGTACTGTTACTCAGATGTCCAACAGATATTCAAACATTACATGTTAATGTTTCTCTTTTGATCTTTTTTCAGTGATAAAACTTACCATATGCCAAGCACTGTTATAAACAATTTTAATGCATAATCTCCTTCATATCTCCTTCTAGAGCAAGTAATGAGACAAGTATTATAATTTTCACTTTAGAAGTGGGGAAACTAAGGCACAGAGAATTTTAAAAACCTGCCAATGGCTGGTAAGTGATGAAGATGGAAACATTTTCTGTCTCCAGCATCCACATTTTCACAATCACTGCACTACCCACCTCCCCTTCTCCTAGTCTCCCCTGCCACAGGAATGCACTTCCAGCCATGTGACAAGCAGGCCAAATCTCTGGGACTTATCCCTGACTTCTACCCTTTTGCCACTTCAATTATCCCCAACATGCAATTATTAAGCATCTCCTTTTAGGACTACCCTCACCTTATACCTCACACCTGATTACTTCTCTCCATCTTCACTGTCATTATCCTCCTACATTCCACCATTTTTAAGCTCCTGAGATACATCAATAGCACATTCCACATTTCCTGAAGTCCATTCTCTTTATATCAGCCAGTGTGGTCATTTTAAAATGAAATAAGGCCCTGTCACTACAGGCCTCTTGAAATCAAAATAAAATCTAAACTCCTCTCCAGGGCTGACCATCTCCCACAGAATCTCACTCCAGTCTCCCCTGCATCTGCTTGGCTCTAGTCACACTGGTGTTCCTTCTCTCTTTGGATGATACAAAGCTCGTTCCATTTGAGCATGTCTTAGCCTAGATATCCAGACTGTAGGCTCTGCCAATCTTAGAGGTCCTCGCTACAGTGTGACAGCAGAATTTTGCCTTGGTCACCATCACTAACGTGGCACTCCTTAGGCACACTTGGCATGCTTTATCTCATAACCTGTTTTGTTTTCTGCGTAGTTCCTATCACATCGGAAATCACAGCATACATTTATTTGTGAGTTAATTTTCAGCCTTTCCTAACTAGAAGGAGGGCTACTTGAGGGCAAAGACTTGCCTGCACTGTCCATCATTTTACAGTCAACTCCTGGAAGTGTGCTTCGCACACAGTAAGCATTCAGGTATTTTTTGAACAAATGAATGCCAAAAATGATCCTGCTCAAAAAAAAAAAAAAAAAAAAGATCCTGCTCTCTGAGTTTATACTTCTGATATTTTTAAGGAAACTCATTTTACTCATTTTAGAATTTTACCTACATGTTTTACAATTATACTATCCTTACTCATTGTCTAATTATTATGACAATGGTATACATTAAGGATTTACTGTGCTAAGCAATTTATATAACTTTTAATTCTCATGGATAATGCATATAGCCTATGAGGTCCATGTTCTCATTTCACAGAAAGGAAACTTTGAGGCCAACAAAAAAAGTTACAGAACTTGCTCAGGACCACAGATATAAATTGCCAAGGCTGGGATTTAAATGAAGGTTTATTTCACTCTAAATGTCAAGCTCTTTCAAATGTATCCAGTTATGTATCTGATAAGGGTAAATAAACAATTTAAAAAAAAGAGAAACTGGTAAAAAAAAACTAAAATGCAAATGTGAAAAAACAAGAGGAAAATAGTTCAGTTCTACAATTTTAGGAGCAGAATAATGACTTATTTGGTTAAAGTGAGGGGTTGGTAAATTAATTTCATACAAGAAGTAAGCTCTTGGAAATCTTACACTAAAAGTTGTAGAGCATAATTATATAAATATCTTCAAATATTTTAAGTAAGTTATATTACAGATGGATAATAAATTATTCAGGGAAACTAGAGTGTCTTAAAATTATATCCCTCACCTGAAGAGGCTAAGTCAGGGAGGCCAACCACACCTTCTCATACAAGCCCTTTTGCAGAGCTGCTGGACAAAGTTTACCATGTGGATGGATAACAGGGATTTTAACTCTCAAGAAAGTTAAGTATTTTGCTTACTCAGTTTTACCATATAATTGCTATGTTCAAATCAGTAGGTGCTGGATTTGCCCTAGTAAATGTTAGAGAATCTCAAATAGTTCGAACCAGTAGAGACTTCAGAAATGACTAAATCTAATTTTCCAAATCTTCTAACATTGAAATTGAAACAGATAAATAAAAATAGATAATTTGTAAAGGGTGCTCATGTCCCTGTGCTCATTAGATTCTATTAACAGCCCTTTGAAATAAGAGGCATGGCTATTTTCATTTCCATTTTTACTGATGATTTAGGCCCAGGATGGTGACTGGAAGAGGAAAAGTCACATGAACACTAACCTGCTATCAACAATCAACTGGGTTCCTGCAGTAGAGGAAGAAAAACAGAGGATGAAATGCTAAGACAGTATTTCTTAAAGAGCTTGCATAAGACTTTCTCTATAGTATCAGTGAGATTTTCTTTAATGTATAAGTTTTATGTATTTCTCTGGAAGCACAGACATTAGAGCTTCATTTCCTAACTAGGAAACATACCATTCTATTTATGGTGTGTGTGTGTGTGTATATATATATATATATATATATATATACACCATATATATACATATATATGAAAGAAATACTGACAACAGAGACTTGAATTTATAAGAAAATTAATTCCTTCCTTCATTTATAAGAATGAAAAAAAATACTAGGAAAAAGTAGTCATTGACCAATTCCCTATCATTCCAGAAATTCTGTTATTATGACCAATCACCGTGAAGAATGAATAGTCACTGCTTTCTCACTATGTAAGCTGTTTTACAACAATATATCCCGGAGCCTCATTTGATGTTTTGGTTTGAATGTTCCCAATTCACAACGTGTCTTTTTTGGTGTGTGCACAATAAATGTTTGCTAATTGCCACTTCGCTGATTCATTATTTACTTTGGATATTCCTGAACTTTTGACATTTCATTTGTGCCTCACTTTTCATTATGTGCCTCACTTAAACAAACTGTACTTCTGGGGCACCTGGGTGGCTCAGTTGCTTAAGCGTCTGCCTTCGGCTCAGGTCATGATCCCGGGGTCCTAGGATCAAACCCCGCATCAGGCTCCCTGCTCCACGGGAAGCCTGCTTCTCTCTCTGCTGCTCCCCCTGCTTGTGTTCCCTCTCTGTCAAATAAATAAATAAATCTTTAAAAAAAAAAAAAAAAAACTAACCGTACTTCTAGGTCTTCTGCTACAGTCTTCATTTCAAAGTCTGTTTTCACTGATACGAGTATTGCTACCACAGCTTTTTGTTTCCATTTATATAGAATATCTTTCTCAATTTCTTCACTTTCAGTCTTAGATCTGAAGTGAGCCTCTTGTAGGCAGTATATAGGTGGGTATTGTGTTTTATTTATTTTTTAAATCCATTTAGCCACCCTATGTCTTTTGATTGGAGCAGTCCATTTACATTTAAAGTAATTATTTGGGTGCCTGGGTGCTGCAGTCGGTTGTCTCCAACTCTTGGTTTCGACTCAGGTCGTGATCTCAGGGTCATGAGATCGAACCCCGAGTTGAATTCTGTGCTCAGTGCAGTCTACTTAAGACGAGAGGGTCCTCTCTCTCTGCCCCTCCCTGCCATGCTTGTGTGCCCTCTCTCTCTCAAATAAATAAATCTTTTAAAAAATAAAGTGATCATTAATAGGTATATACTTATTGCCATTTTATTAATTGTTTTCTGGTTGGTTTTGCAGTTCTTCTCTGCTCCTTTCTTCACTTGCTCTCTTCCTTTGTGGTTTAACTGTTTTCTTTAGTGTTATGCTTGAGTTCCTTTATCTTTCTTTTGCTGTGTATCTCTTGTGGTTTTTGGTTTGCAGTCACCATGAGGTTCATATATATCAACCTACTTTCATAGCAATCTATTCTAGCTGATAGTCACACGAGTTGAGCACATTCTAAAAGCACTACATTTTTACACCATGCCACACATTTTATGTTTCTGACATTCCATTTTACATCTTTTGTCTGGGTATCCTTTATCTACTTATTGTAGCTATAGTTGACTTTACTATTTTTGTCTTTTAACCTTTATACTAGTTTTTAAGTGTATGACCCACTGCCTTTATCATATATTTGTCTTTCCAGTGAGATTTTTTTCATGTATTTTCTTATTTCTAGTTATGGCCTTCTCTATTCCACTTAAAGACCCTTAAACATTTCTAAGGTCAGGTTAATGGTGATGAACTCCTTCAGTTTTTGCTTTTCTGGAGTACTCTCTATCTCTCCTTCAATTCTGAATGATAACCTTGCTGGGTAGAGTATTCTTGGTTGTAAGATTTTTCCCCTTCAGCACTTTAAATATATTTGCCACTTTCTTCTGGTCTACAAAGTTTCTGCTGAGATATCAGCAAATAGTTTTATGAGGTTTACCTTACATGTGTCTATTTGTTTTTCTCTTGCTGCCTTTAAGATTCTCTCTTGATTTTTAACTTTTGCCATTTTAATTATAATATATCTCAGTGTAGATTTCATTGGGCTTATCTTTTTTGTGACTCTCTGTGCTTCCTGGACCTGAAGGTCTGTTTCCTTCCCCAGGTTAAGGAAGTTTTCAGCCATTATTTCTTCAAATAATTTTTCTGCCCCTTTCTCCTCGCCTTCTGAGACCATTATGATACAAATGGTATTATGCTTGAAATTATCCTAGAATTCCTTTAAACCATTCCCATTTTTTTAAATTATTTTTTTTTCTTTTTCTTGTTCTGATTGGGTGATGTCTTCCAGATCATTCATCCATTTTTCTATATCATCTATCTAATCTGCTATTGATCCTCTCTAGTGTAATTTTCATTTAACTTATTTTATTCTTCAGCTGAGTAGTTTTTCCTTATATTTTTTAACTCTCTGTTGAAGTTCTCACTGTGTCCCTCCATTCTACTCCTAAGTTTGGTGAGCATCTTTACAACCATTACTTTGAAGTCTTTATCAGGTAAATTACTTATCTCCATTCATTGGAATATTTTTTTCTGCAGTAATCCTCTGCCTTTTCATCTTGTTTGATTTTCTGTGTTTGCTTCTATGAATTAGGCAAAACAGCTACCTCTCTCAAAATAAGTGAGTCTTAAAGGAATGGCTTTGTGTGGAAGTGTCCCCTGTGCAGACAGTATGTGGCTGCTGACAGGCTAGCCATAGATGGAATAGGCACAGGCTGGGGGGATACTGGAGCACACTGTGTCAGGTCCCACTTGACAGGATGGCCAGAGCTGGAGTGGGTATAGAATGGAGGTCCTGAAGTATACCTCACAGAGCCACCCCAGTGAGGCGCCTGGAACTGGAGCAACATAGGCCAGGGGTCCCAACGGTGGGACAACTGGAGACGGAACAGGTGAGTGCTGGGCATTCTGAGGCCACCTTGGGGAGATGGTTGGAGTTGGTGTGGGCAAAGGGACTGAGTGTGCTGGGGTGCACCTAGCAGGGAGGCAAGAGCACCTGGACCCTGCTCCTGCCAGTATTATTACAATGGAGCGAGAACACAAAAAATTGGTGCTTACTGGCAACTCCAACCTTGAAGAGAGTTCCAGAAGTTTCCTATCCACTTGGTGGATATTCTAGGGATAGTCAATGAATTTCCTTCACTTATAATCTAGTTGGACTTTAAACCACTAGTTTTGTACTGTGCCTAAGGACAGGTGAGTGTGCACACAATCTTTTCTTTCATTTTTTTTTTAAGATTTATTTATTTATTTGAGAGAGAGAGAGAGAGAATGGGGGGAGGGGCAGAGGGAGAGAGAGTCTTAAGCAGACTGTGCACTGAGCGTGAAGCCTCAGCCACGTGGGGCTCGATCTCACAACCGAGATCACGATCAAGAGTCAGACCCTCAACCAACTGCACTACCCAGATGCCCTTCTTTTTTTTTTTTTAATTCAGAATGGAGTGTATTTGTTCTTTCTTTCTTACTTTCCTTCCTTTCTTCCTTCCCTTTCTTTCTTTCCTTCCTTCCCTCTTTTCTTAGTTTTTTATTTTAATTATAGTAGAGTTAACATCCAGTATTATATCAGTTTCAGGTGTACAGTATATTGGTTCAGCAATTCCATACATCACCCTGTGCTCATCACACAAGTGCTCCTTAATCCCCATAACCTATTTAAGCCATCCCCCCTACCTACCTCCCCTCTGGTAACTATCTGTTCTCTACAGCTAAGAGTCTATTTCTTGGTTTCAGTCTCTCTCTCTTTCTTTCTCTTTTTCCTTTGCTCATTTGTTTCTTAAATTCCACATATGAGTGACATCATATGGTGCTTGTCTTTCTTTGACTTACTTCATTTAGCATTATATTTTCTAGCTCCATCCATGTTGTTGCAAATGACAAGATTCCATCCTTTTTTTGGCTGAGTAATATTCCAATATATATATACAACACATCTTCTTTATCACTTCATCAATTGATGGACATGTGGCTGGTTTCATATCTTGGCTATTATAAATAATGCTGCAATAAACATAGGTGTGCCTGTTTGCCTTTGAATTTGTGTTTTTGTGTTCTTTGGGTAAATACACAGTAGTGCAACTACTGGATCTTAGGGTAGTTCTATTTTTAATTTTTGAGAACCCTCTATACGGTTTTCCACAATGGATGCACTTCTTTACATTCCCACCAACAGTGCACAACAGGGGTCCTTTTCTCCATCTCCTCAGCAACACCTGTCGTTTCTTGTGCTTTTGATTTTAGCCATTCTGAAAGATGTGGGGTGATATTTCACAGTAGTGAATACATATTCTTTTCCAAGTACACATGGAACATTCTTCAGGATAGCTCACTGTTAGGCCACAAAACATATCTCAATAAATTCAAGAAACTGAAATCATATCAAGCATGTTTTCCAGCCAACAGTATGAAAATAGAAATCAATTACAAGAAGAAAACTGAGAAAAACACAAATTTGTGGAGGTTAAACAACATGCTACTAAACCACCAATGGGTCAAAAAAAAAAAATCAAAGAGGAAATAAAAAAAATACCTAAATACCTTGAGACACAGTAAAATGGAAACACAATTTCTAAAATCAATGGGACACAGCAAAAGCAGTTCTAATAGGGAAGTTCACATCAGTATAGGCCTACCTCAAGAAACAAGAAAAATCCCAAGTAAACAGTCTACCTTTTCACCTGAAGGAAAATCCCATAAAAGAAGAGCAAACAAAGCCCAGAGTTAGCAGAAGAAAGGAAATAATAGTAGAGTGGAAATAAATGAAATTGAAACAAAAAAATAAAAGAAGGAAAGAAAAGAAAAGATCAAAGACACTAAGAGCTGGTTCATAGAAAAGATAAACAAAATTGATTAACCTGGGGCCAGTCTCATTAAAAACAAAAAATGAGGGCCGAATAAATAAAATCAGCAATGAAAGAGAAGTTGCAACTGACATCACAGAAATACAAAGGATCATAAGAGATTACCATAAACAATTATACACCAACAAATTAGAAACCAAGAAATAGATAAATTCTTACAAACACACACTGTCCAACACTGAATCATGAAGAAATAGAAAACTTAATAGAACAATTACAAGTAAAAAAATTGAATCAGTAATTTAAAAATTCCCAACATACCAAAGTACAGGACCTGAGAGCTTCACTGGTAAATTCTACTGAATATTTAAAGAGTCGGTATCTATCCTTCTCAAATTATTTCAGAAAATTGAAGAGGAAGGAATGCTTCTAAACTCATTTTGGAAGGCTGGCATTATCTTGATAAAAAGACAAAGACATCCGGAAAAAAAACCTACAGGCCATTATCCCTAATGAACATAGATGAAAACATCTTCAACATAATATTAGCAAATTGAATTCAACAATACATTAAAAGTATCATACTGTGATCAAGGGGGAATTATTCCACGGATGGAAGCATGGTACAACATCTGCAAATCAGTTAATATGATTGGCCACACTAATAAAAAAAAGGATAAAAATCATATGATCAACTCAATAGATGCTGAAAAAGCATTTGATAAAATCAACATCCATTTTGATTTAAAAAACTCAATAAAGTGGATATAGAAGGAACATACCTCAAACCTCAACATAATAAAGGCCATACACAACAGACCCACAGCTAACATCATACCCAATGGTGAAAAGCTGAAAGTGTTTCCTCTAATATCAAAAACAAGACAAGGATGCCCACGGTTGCTGCTTTTATTTAACATAGCATTGGAAGCCCTAACCATAACAATCAGACAAGAAATTTAAAAAAAAGCATCTGAATTAAAAAGGAAGAAGTAAAACTGTCACTAATTGCTGGTGACATAATATTATATATAGAAAACCCTAAGGACTCCACCAAAGAGCTATTACTAGTAAATGAAGATAACAAATTTAACATAAAGAAATCAGTTGTGTTTCTGTACAGTAATAATAAACTATCAGGAAGAGACATTAAGACAATAATCACATTTACATTTTCATCAAAAAAACTAAAATACCTAAGAATAAATTTAACCAAGAAGGTGAAAGACCTGTATTCTGAATACGATAAGACACTGATGGAAGCATTTGAAAATGACACAGATAAATAGAAAGATATATCATGCTCATGGATTGTATGGATTAATAGTGCTAAAATGGCCATACTATCTAAAGCAATCTACATATTCAAAGCAATCCTTATCAAAATACCAATGGCATTTTCCACAGAACTAGAATTCTAAGGAATTCTAAAATTTGTATGGAACCACATAAGACCCATAATAGTCAAAGAAATCTTGAGAAAGAACAAACCTGGGGGTATCACATGTCCTGATTTTATTTTATTTTTTTATTTACTTATTTATTTTTTTAAAGATTTTATTTATTTATTTGACAGAGAGAGAGACAGTGAGAGAAGGAACACAAGCAGGGGGAGTGGGAGAGGGAGAAGCAGGCTTCCCCCTGAGCAGGGAGCCCAATGCGGGGCTCAATCCCAGGACCCTGGGACCATGACCTGAGCCAAAGGCAGACACGTTACTGACTGAGCCACCCAGGAACCCCGCACGTCCTGATTTTAAACTATACTGCAAAGTTATGGTAATCAAAAGAGCATTGCAGTGGCACAAAAGCAGACACATGGATCAATGAAACAAAATAAAGACCCCAGAATTAAACACACACATATGTGGGTAATTAAACTATGACAAAGGAGGCAAGAATATACAATGGGGAAAAGATAGTTTATTAAATAAATGATGTTGGGGAACCTGGACAGCTACATGCAAAAGAATTAAACTGGACCACTATCTTATACCATCTTTTCCAAAGGAGACAAGCAGATGGCCAACAGACCCATGAAAGATGTTCATCTTCAATAATCAGCAAAATGCAAACCAAAACCTAATGAAATAGTACCTCACACTGGTCAAATTAGATATTATCAAAAGACAAAAAATAACAAGTGTTGGAGAGAATGTAGAAAAAAAGGAACTCTCATGCACTGTTGGTGGGAATATAAATTAGTGCTGCCACTATGGAAAACAGTATGGAGGTTCCTCAAAAAAGTAAAAATTAAAACTTCCTTATGATCCAACAATTCCACTTCTGATTGTTCATTGATTCAAAGGAAACAAAAGCACTAATTTAAAAACATATATGCACCATTATCTCATCACAGCGTTATTTATAATAGCAAGACGTGGAAGCAACGTAAGGGTCCATCAATAGACAAATGGATAATGAAGAATGATATATATCATATATATATATATACACACATATACACACACCCATACACATACACATATATACACATACACACACACAAACACCTACATACATAATAGAATATTGCTTACCATAAAAAGAATGGAATCTTATAATTTTGACAACATGGGTGGACCTAGAGCATATTTTGCTAAGTTAAATAAGTCAGAAAGACAAATACTATATTATTTCACTTATATGTAGAATCTACAAATAAAAAAAAGGAAAATAGAAACAGACTCCTAGATACAGGAAATAAACTATGGGTTACCAGAGGAGGGAGGCGGTTGATGGGTAGGTGAAATAGGTGAGGGGTATTAAGAGGTATAAACTTCCAGCGCTAAAATAAATGAATCATGGGCGCCTGGGTGGCTCAGTTGGTTAAGCGACTGCCTTCGGCTCAGGTCATGATCCTGGAGTCCCGGGATCGAGTCCCACATCGGGCTCCCTGCTCAGCAGGGAGTCTGCTTCTCCCTCTGACCCTCTTCCCTCTCGTGCTCTCTATCTCTCAGTCTCTCTCAAATAAATAAATTAATTAATTAAAAAAAATAAAATAAAATAAAATAAATGAATCATGGGGATATGATATACAGCACAAGAAATAGAGTCAATAACATTTGAATGACTGTATGGTGAGAGATGGTAACTAGACTTATCACGGGGGTCACTTCATAACTTATAAAAATATCAAATCACTATGATATATACTTGAAACTAACATGATATTGTACATCAATTATACTTCAAAAAAAGAAAGAACAACATTTTTTTCCCCATTATGTTGCTGTATATACCATGAATTTTGTTAGTGCTTGTATTTTTAAATTTAGGCTCAAACCAAAATCATTTTTTATTGTTTTTATTAGAGGTAACCTTTTGGTCATAAAAATAAGGTTCCCTCTTCTGATTTATTGTTTGAGAAATGCATATTTACACAGATTTCTCTTACAACAAATGTGAGGAGTCAAGCATTTCCTACGGCACAATCAATTTAGTATTAGACCACGATGGTGTCATATATTCCTTATGACTTATCTTAGAGTCACTGTCTCATAACATTTCATTTCCCTGTGTTTATGTGTGTTTAAAGAAAGAACAATAATTACATGAAAATAGTTAAAAGGTTTTGAAATATCTTGTTCTAATTTAAAATCTCTTTTAATTCTTCACGCCTTCTGAAAAATTTAAGCATATTTCTAACAAGTTAGAAATGTGGGTGCTTCTTAGAGTAGACTATTAGAATCTTAGGTTTTACTTATTAATAAAGTCCCATGTCAACAGTACATATTAACTGCCTACCATATCTCAGGCACTTTTCCATGTGTTATGAGAAATTAAAAAAAAAGAGGGGGGAGTCATAGCTCCAGATCTTCCCATTAATGTGATATTATGTTCCAGTTATTCTTTTCAAGTAAACTAATGATCTTAAATTAAAGGATTTCTAAGAACCTTCTGAATCCAAAATCTTGTGATAGTCATGTGCAAAATTATTAGTGAAGACTATTGCAGTGGATTAAAGACAGCTACAGATTCATTATTATTTTACTTCCCCCTTCAAGATGTAGTGTTTATTTCCCCTGTTCTTGAGTCAAGGTTAGCCCTGAAACTGCTTAGCCTATTGGAGTTGGGGAAAGGGAACCTGTGCCAGTTCCAGTCTAAGGCTCATAAATTTCTGGCAGTTTCCACTTCTGTGCTTGTTGGTTACCCTGAGTTTCCATGTGAGAAATATGGCTACCCTGTTAAGAATGACACATAAAGACACCAGGTGGAGAGAAGAGGCTTTGGGCTACTAGGAGAGGGAAGCATGTCCATCACAGCCTGCCGGTTGGCCTCAGATACTTCCAGCCCCACTGCCACCTGATTATAATGCTATAAGAACCCAAATGAGATCAGGAGAACTGCCCAACTGAGCCCATTCAAGTCACAGAAACATGAGAGATATCAAAAGCTAATAGCTTTTAATTTAAGCTTTTAATTTAATTAATTTAATTTAAGTTAAGTTTTTAAAAAGATTTTATTTATTTATTTGACAGAGAGAGAGAGAAGGAGAAAACACGAGCAGGGGAAGTGGCAGGCAGAGGGAGAGGGAGAAGCAGGTTCCCGGCTGAGCAAGGAGCCTGATGTGGGGGCTTGATACTGGGCTTGACGTGGAGCTGGATCCTAGGACCATGGGATCATGACCTTACCCAAAAGCGGGCGTTTAACCAACTGAGCCACCCACACGTTCTTTAAGCTTTTACTTTTAAAGATACTAAATTCCAGGATCATTTGTTATATAGCAATATATAACTGAAACATTATATCTTTGCATTACAGTAAGTATAATTGCATTATCTATCCTATAAAGTATATATTTCAGACTATACATAATAAAGTACCTAAATATACATACATAGACAGTTCTGCTATAATCTGACATAGGCAGTGCCAGAAAAAGCACCAAATTATACAAAATCTTGCTATATAAACCACAAAGCCCATGCAAAATGGAGTTAGGTGTATATAACTCAGAAACTTTGGGGTGCCTGGGTGGCTCAGTCGTTAAGCGTCTGCCTTTGGCTCAGGTCATGATCCCAGGGTCCTGGGATCAAGCCCCGCAGTGGGCTCCCTGCTCAGCGGGAAGCCTGCTTCTCCCTCTTCCACTCCCCCTGCTTGTGTTCCCTCTCTCGCTGTCTCACTCTCTGTCAAATAAATAAATAAAATCTTAAAAAAAAACCTCAGAAACTTTGCTAGTGACACATAAAAAATAAAGCTAGGAACCTAATTAATATGTCAGCACAGTCCTGCACATGTTAATTAAAAAATACATGAATATTACAATAAATATGGCACTTTACCTTGAAAAAGATCTGAAGTTTACTCATGGAGTGGGTGTCAGAAAAGTTGTAGCTGTGAGTTACTGTGAGTTGGCCTTCAGCACCAAAGGGCAGCTAAAGCACAGCTTGACTGCAACAAAGTTAAATAGCCAAACATTCCCTTAACTAAAAATATATATATACACTAAAGTTATAATTTCTCCAATCTAACATCAACCATTGTATATTTCAATTTTAGCTCATAATATATTTTATCTGCATGATATATGGTCCAGGAAAAAAAAAAATAGTATCCCTACTATCATTAAAACTAATTTTCAATTTTACCAAAATTACTCAAATATTGGCTTTAAATTTCAGAAATAATATTTTCCCAAAAATTAGCTAAAAGAAAATGCCATATTATAAATCAACAAATTAGTAACAAATATCACAAAAATGCAAGTGTTCTTCTAAGACATTTTAATATTTTGAAATCCCTTCATTTTAAAGATGTTAAAGAAAATTTTTAAAGGATGAGAACCATTTAGAATCAATATTTTACATACATAGGGGATAATCTCCTATTTTTCCCATTAAATGAATTTAAAGAAAAATAATTAGTATATCATAGGTAAGGTAGATATTGTGGTAACTGGGAGGAGGGGGAGAAAAAAAGAGATAAGCTCTATTAGAGGAAGCCTCTTGATTCATAGTCCTCTTTTTACTAGTCTCTATTTTATTAGTGAAATCCAGGAAAGAAAAAATGCATTCTACGTAAACTTTTGAAAATTTTTCTTAAACAACATTTTGTTCTAATATGTCTTAAATTTTTTATTCTTTATTTATTTGAGAGAGAGAGAGGGCACACACAAGCAGGGGAAGAGGCAGAGGGAGAGGAAGAAGCAGACTCCTCGCTGAGCCTGGAGCCCGATGTGGGACTCTATCCCAGGACCCTGGGATCATGACCTGAGCTGAAGGCAGATGCCTGATGACTGAGCCACCCAGGCGCCCCTCTAATATGTCTTTTTAAGGACAATGGATGAATGCCTAAGTGTTTGAGATTGGTTTCACTTGTGTCTCAATACTTAAGTATTAGAACTTTAATTAAGGCATTTCTGCTGTTTTAAAGTTTTGTTCTCAAAAATCCTTCCTTATTACATTGTTGCTATATTATAATTGTTCATAAAAAAAGAAGTAAAACTTCAGTCCTAACTAAATTTGAAATTCAGATGATTCTCAGAGTAACTAATTGAAGCAAATAACATGCATTGTGTTAGGTAGGAATCCCTAATATCTGTTACACAATTCTAGTCTGGTCTGGCCTAACAGAGGGCCCTAGTTTGTTTAACACACTGATCAGAGAGACAATTACTAAATTTTTACAGAGATCTTAGACAATTACAAGGGGGAGGGTGGTGACTCTTTTCGATGTTTCAAAAGAAAATTACCAAATAACTTAGAAAGTATTTCTTTTTAAGTTTTATTTTACTTGAGGTAATTTAATTGAAATGATTTCAAGAGAACAAAATTAAGTCACTTGGTCAACTCTGAAATTATCTCAGTAAATTTAACAGACAGCTGCTTAATTTCTTTTAGAAGTTAATATATTTACAAGTGGGTTATTATTGGATAGGCCAAATAATAGTACACACTTACCTAAAGTTAAATTTGTGCTGAAGTCAGCACTTCAGAAGACTTTAAAACAGGCATAAAAGAGCAGAAAGCTGCAGTATGAACTCCCATCTGTTTAGGCTCTTTGGAAAGAGGTTTTCAAGAAATGGTCCAATTGGTAGTGGCCCCATAACTTTGTGTTATGTAATATGTTACTAAAATTAGCCATACAATATCTATGAACCTGGTAAGACTCAGAGTGCAACAGCTCCTAAGAAGCAAAACCCATCACCAAGGGACTGGCTGTGGTACCATTCCTAGAAGACAGATGCTAATTAAATTGATAAGAGGATGCTCAAGCGCCACGGGGATCCTGTAATGTTCCTTAAAGAATATTTTAATTTAAGGGTTTCTAATTAGCTAGAAAGTTAACAAATTTACATATGCACATAACTACAACACACAAAAACTTTTAGAATAATGTTTTCAACCCAAAATACTCCAGGGGAAGTATTACCTCTAGGTCTAAATGAAGTTATTTAAAATAGATAAAAGATGACTATTTAAATGAGTGTCAGTTTCAACCACATCATTTCAAAGCCCTGGGAAACTTGTCCCGATCGAGAGTGCCACCTCGCGAGTCCGCATTCCGTCTCCGGGGTCGGGTTCCTGGGCGAGGACCGGCCCCGTCCGTCATCCACGGTGATTACCTCGGGCTGCAGCCGTCCGCGGGATCCTCCTTCCCCTTCCCGGGGTGCTCGGCCTCAGCGACTCCCCGGGGGCAGCCCCGCGGTCCGGGCGCCGTTTGGAGGGGACTCGGTGCCGGGAGCCGGGCGGGGGCGACGCGGACGGCCCTTCCCTCGCCCTCCCAGGGACCCAGCGGACGCCGCCGGTGGGCGATTGGGACTGGTCCGGAGCGCGGGCGGCGCAGGGCTGGCAGAGGCTGCGGGGCGAGCGCGGCGGGTGCGCCGGGGACTCGTGCGCTCGCTCCGACGCGCACCGCGTCCCCGGCACCCACCCGGCCGCGCCGCCGCCGCCGCCACCGCCCTCCCGCCGCCTCCCGGCTCCCGGCCCGCGTGCTTGCCCGCTGGGGGCAAGAGTGGGGACGGGGGCGGGAGCCGAGTGCTGGAGGTACCTCTATCCGCCCGGCTCGTGCCCGGGTCTGCCCTGAGGATCCGCCAGCCCCGGCCTCGGCGTGGTGACCCCGGGCGTCCCGCCCCGGCCGGCGCGTTTCGGACGGCCGCTGGAGAGAGATGGTAGAGACCGCCAAGGAAGAGACTGGTCGCGCCGCCTGGGAGCGTGTGTGTCTCTGAGGTGCGCGAGATGGGTGTCCGGAACACTGCAAAATGAGTCCTACCCAAGGGCATTCACTTTCCACTCCTAGAACAGTGTGTGGGAAGAGGCACAGTTACTCCTAGGCTTCATATAATAGTAGTAATTATTAGCAGAGTAGAGTGACTCTGCCATTTGGCCTTAGCGTGATTTATCCATAATTCCTGCTTCCAGTCCACTTTCACTGCCTTTATGGAGTTTCTTTTATTTCTCTAATCCACACCCACTGGACAGATCTAGAGCTCTGCTATTTTTTGAATAGAACTGAGATTTTGAGTCTTGATCTACAGATTTAGCTCCACATCCCTATCACATAGTAGGCTTAAAGTTGATGGTTTCCTTGAATGGAAAAACAAACTGATGTGTGGTGAACGGTTTTGGATCTAAGATGTGAGGTTTTGCCGTCTAAAATTTGTCTTTTATTAGAGGTTTTTACACTTTTTAATAAATTCCTATTTGGGTTCCAAGTAGCTCAGAACATATAAATAATTTATATAATTTATATGTTAAATAGGAATCAATCTTTGGTACTTTTTAAGAAACAGATTTTATTTATTCATTTGAGAGAGGGAGAGAGACAGAGAGAGCACAAGCAGGGAGAGAGGCAGACGGAGAGGGAGAAGCAGACTCCCTGCTGAGCCAGGAGCCCTAGGCAGGCTCTATCCCAGGACGTGGAGATCATGACTCATGACGTAAGCCTAAGGCAGGCAGAAGCTTAACCATCTGAGCCACCCAGGACCCTCAAGGTACTTTTTTTTAAACAGATATTTGCAGGGACGCCTTGGTGGCCCAGTCTGTTAAGCGTCTGCCTTTGGCTCAGGTCATAATCCCAGGGTCCTGGGATGAGTACCTCATCAGGCTCCTTGCTCAGCGGGGAGCCTGCTTCTTCCTCTCCCTCTGCCTGCCACTCCCCCTGCTTGTGCTCTCTTTCTTTCTGACAAATTAAGTAAAATATTTTTTTAAAAAATGTTTAAACAGCTGTTTGCAGGTTTGTTGCCTAGTACTCCCTCCCTTTTATGGAAACAGTACCCGAATTTTGCTTATAAATGATGACTCATTCCTTATATTTTCAGTCCATTTGCTTCAGGTGATGCCTACTTTGGCCCTGATTCAGGGCACATAACACTAACCTGTTTAATGCAAGTTACTTATTCCCCTGGTAACAGGGATTATTTCAGAAATATAAGCAGGCCAATCAGAGACAAAAAGACATAGTTCTGGAACTCTGTGGTCTTGCAAATTAGAGTCACCTAGCTTTAGAGATTTTTAAATGCTCAACCACTGCAGGTCTGTTATGCTAAGTTTAGAGCCCCTGTAAGGAAAGAAAAATGGGATGCCAAAATATGGATGCTGATATGTAGATGGATACTTCCGAGGATATTGGCTTTGTAAACCACCTGGATCCTCATACCTTGCAGAGGTGTTCTCCCTCCCCCCACTTCCAAGTAAGAGATAGTGCTTTTCCTGCACTAAAAAGTGCTATAGAGATTTCTCCTCCACAAGCGGACATGTACCCCCTTCAAAAGTTTCACCCACCACTCTTTTGGTTGTAAGTCTCTTATCTAAGGAGAAAACCCAGCATGACCTGACTGGGGATATGCTGAGCCTGACATAAGTGGAAAGAGAAGTTGGAAGAATCAGGACCTACAGTCAGGAGCCAGGTGAGTACTCTTGGGATGAAGTTTTGTAGGTGCTTGATCAAGGTTACCCAAATATTTAACACTGAATAAGCAAGACTTGGGGCTAATTTCTTGGGACATGAGATAGAATATCCTAGATAGGAGCCTAAAGGAGTAGATGAACTCACTGCTAGTATGGCTATTAAAAAGTGATGGCTAAGCCTAAGTTAAATAAGCAGTAGTTGCTCTGGCAGACAGCAGAGAAGGGACTAAAGACTGAAGTTAGGAAGGATATATTATTTGAGGCCAAAACACCCACTAGTGGATTATATTTCACTAGAGGGCCAGAGGAAACACTGCTCAGTGAAGGTGATCAGGAATGTACTGGTGAGGGGGCACCAGCATCACTAAGATGTTTAGTGGAGATTCTCCTCTGTGGACATGAGTTAATAGCAGGAGACATGTTCACAGAGCTGGGCCCATTGATATCCATGAAGATAATGACTTGGCCATGAGGCCAGAAGGTAACAATCACCAGAAGGCAGGAAGCTGAAATTATCATAAAGACCCACAGGGTCAGAAGGCAGTCAAGAGGGTTTGACACACAGGGAGTTGAGATTATGAATAAACCATTGTGTTAAGAAGAGAAAAGAGCAACAATCATTATGGGTGCTAGGTAACAACCACAACCAGAAAAAGGCAATAATGAAAAAACAGGAGACTGAAGGAAGTCACCAAAATAAAAAGGCATGATCCAAGCAATTCATTTCCTAGGACGCCAACACCTCAAAAATACTGTTACAGTTTTCTTCTGGCACTCTGACCCAGGTACTTGAATTCCCCACAGACCTGGGGGCATGAAATTGAGAAGAGGGCACATATCAGGGGGTATGAAGGAATATGGCATTCTTCTAAACCATTGTAGCCAGCATGCCCTCTGCATCAATTAGATACAAAGAAGTGCCATTAACCGAACAGTTTCCTGTAGTTTGTCTCATGTGTTTAACTAGCTCATGAATGAAAAGATTATCATCATCACTCAGCTGGACTTTTTTTTTTTAAGATTGTATTTATTTATTTGACAGGGAGAGAGAGAGAGAGAGAGAGCACAAGCAGGGGGAGCAGCAGAGGGAGAAGGAGAAGCAGGCCTTCAGCTGAGGAGGGAGCCCGATGTGGGGCTCGATCCCAGAACTCTGGGATCACGACCCGAGCTGAAGTCAGATGCCTAACGGACTGAGCCACCCAGGCGCCCCACTCAGCTGGACTTCTTAATTACAAACTCTTGGACTTCAGTTGAATGAAACTACTAGATAAAAATATGTATTTATAGGAATGATGTCACTTGAAAATCATCCATGACTTATCACAATTTCAAAAGTGGGAAGAATTCCTAATTTTGCCAAAGCTATAGAAATGAATTTTGGTTTTGAGATTTAACTTCTGAGAGAACACACAAATTTTCTTGAAAAAAAATAACCAATTCATGCCATTTAGCATCTATAGTCTCATTTTTTTTTTTTTTTTTTAGATTTATATATTTGAGAAAGAGGATGGGGTGGAGGGGAGAGGGAGAGAAAATCTCCAGGAGACTCCCCACTGAGCACAAAGCTCTACACCAGCAGGAACCTATGAGCCCCGAGATCATGACCTGAGCCCAAACCAAGAGTCATTTAATAACTGAGCCACCCAGGTGCCCCATAGCATCTGTAGTCTCATTTCTTAACAACATATACTTCAAATAGAAACTTAACTTCCTGCAATATGCTGTCTCAATCTTGTTGAAAAAATAAAAGTGGAGGGGCTCCTGGTTGGCTTGGTCAGTTAAACGTCCCACTCTTGGTAGGACCTACCCTCTCAGATAAATAAATAAATCTAAAAAAAGAAAGAAAAGTAGAAGTAGAAAGAAAAATCTCTTCAAAAACAGATACATATGCAAGATGATGTCTTGAAGGAATAGCACCCTAGATGTTCAGTCTGTTTTTTTTATGTAATCACAAGTCTCATATTAAAATATTTATTATTAGCATGAAGAATTTCAAGTAAGTATGAGGTATTTTAATTAGCATGACATTAAAATAATAATAGACACTTAGATATATACCTCTATACACATCCCATTCTTTGACACGGTCCAACAGCCTTAGATATTTAGGAGAACTTAGTCATCATCTAGATAAGGGATTTTTTAACTTCAATACACACAAGAACCAGGCCAATAACATAGATAAAGATGATGAGGTTCACTTATACTCTGTGACCAGTCCAACTAGGACAACAGCAACTGAGTAAGAAAATAGACCCAGGGCACAAAAGAAGCTATACATGTAGATTTTGATATAAAATTTTCTTTGTTTGACATTGGAATGTTTAAAAAAATTAATGCCATGGGCCAAAAAATGACTTTCGCTATATCCTGTGGTAAAAATGTGTCCCCCTCAAATTCCCATGTTGAATCTTAACCCTCCAAAGATAATGGCATAAAGCAGTGTAGAATTTGGAAGGTGATTAGGTCATGAGGATGAAACCCTCATGAATGAGATTAATGATCTTATAAAAAAGACCCTACAGAGATCTCTCACCCCTCCCACCATGTTGGGATATAAGATGTCTGCAATCCAGAAGAGGTTAGTCACCTGATCATGCTGGCGCCCTGCCCTAGGACCTTCAGCTTCCAGAACTGTGAGAAATAGATATCTGTTGTTTATAAGCTACCCAGTCTGTGGTATTTTGTTACAGCAGCCTGAGTGGATTAAGACTCCACCATATGTAGTTTGTGAGCTCTGGTTCTAGTTCAAAGTCTTTTATTTTGGAGATTAATGTATAAAACTTATGAAGTCAGGTTAAGATCTAAGAAGCTAAGACCTAAGAGCTGGGATCACAGAGTTAATTAATTGTTCACAGAGCAGCAATGGTACCCAACGATCCTGGGTTGTCATTTCCACACAATATATTTGTCTAGTTAAAAATTCTTTATCGGGACGCCTGGGTGGTTCAGTCGTTAAGCGTCTGCCTTCGGCTCAGGTCATGATCCCAGGGTCCTGGGATGGAGCCCCACATCAGGCTCCCTGCTCGGCGGGAAGCCTGTTTCTCCCTCTCCCACTCCCCCTGCTTGTGTTCCCTCTCTCGCTGTCTCTCTCTCTGTCAAATAAATAAATTCTTTAAAAAAAAAATTCTTTATCATGCCAAATTTAAAAAGCAAATGAAATTTTAATTTCTATATTTATATTATAATTAAAGAAAAACTTTTAAGACGGCTTAGCATTTAGGCATATAGAATACAGAGATTGTTTTCTCTGAGTAACTGTTAATTCTACTACCAGGCTTCTAAAACTTTTTTAATGCAACCTCCTAAACCCCAATTTCCTTTAAAAATTCAACAAGGACAAAAAAGTGTGAGGCATTCTGCCAACATTAAAACAATGACTTTTTTTAAATTAAAAATTAAGTTGGAAATTAATTTTGCCCACTTGATTTGCATTTTGTATGCAAATGTAGAAACTTAGCCATCACTCAACACCCCAATGGCATTGGCATTTGAAACAATTTATTTAAATAAAGCTTTTTGTTCCACTTCCTCATTTTTCAAATGTCTCCTCCAAGCAGTGGGATTTCGAAATGTTGTCCTCTTTGTCTCTTGCAGTTCTCAGAATAATAAATGATTTGCGATATCACTTATAGTGAAAATTTTCTTATGGAGAATTGGATACATTCTCTATACCAACCCTAAACCTCCACTAGCACTCTAAATCCCCTTTCAATGTCATCTTTTATTTTTTTAAATTTCTTACTCCCTTTTCTTATTAATTTACTGCCCTTAATTTTGCTAGTCAACTAAAGGGTCTTTAATTTGTCAAAATTTCACTAATGACACAGCTACCATAAACAAAATATGTTAAAAAGGTAAATCCTTTATTTGCATCAGCTGGATTACCTATTCACTCTTCCTTCTTTTAACTTTCCCTTTCTCGGTCTGTTTTTGTTGGGTATTTATTTATTTATTTATTTATTCATTTATTTTAATCTTCCAAGAATGTTTAGACATTGTTTGATTAAGTCATTCTTCTGCCAAAAAAATATATCAATAATCCTCATTAGAGTGATATCTGTAAATCCTTTATTCTTATATTCAATGTTCTTTAAATTTTGCCCAAACTCAACTTAAAAGTTAATTTAGAATATCTAGAAAACTGTTTTCCTATTTGGATTCTCTTTTAGAGAATTAGAATTACCTCCAAATATTAGACTGGCTTATTCATTATCTCTTAAACCTCATTGCCCAACCCGCTTCTTTGGCTATTTGCAAACCAACCTGGACTTCCCAACATATCCTTTTTCACATATGGCAGGATAATTTGTTGGGACATTAATTTACATTTTGCTATGTTTTTCCTTTCTTCTCACTATTCCAAACTGGTTCCCAAGCATACAGATTCTTGACTAAAAGCAAATTTACTTTTCCAGAGAGAAAGAAGAAACTTGTCATAGAACATGTTTCCCTAGCTTTGTGGGGTTTTTGTTTTGTTTTGTTTTCTCCAGAAGGCCAAACATCTTGAGGGATCTTTACGTATTAAGGAGAGTGCAAAAAGGACAGAGTCCGATGAGGAGAGAAAAAATAAATAAATAAAGGAAACCCTTAAGGGAGAGAGGAAGCAGATTAGCAGGTAACAAGAGTGTGGAACACTGCTTACTCCCTAGGACTGCCCAGAACAGGAGGCCTCACAGCAGTGGGTACTGACTTGATTTCTGGTACCCTCAAAGTGGAGAGAACTGAGGTACAGGGTTCCCCCCAAAAGCAAAGATTCTTGTGTGCAAATATGACATAGACGAAATAGTCACCTGCAGTCAATCGATCATGTTTGACCTGAATAAAATAATTATACATTTTTGCACATCTAATGTATAAACTAAGCTATACCCTTGAGTCATCCATCTTCTAAGACTTACTTTAAATTCCACATTGTTATAAAATTGTTTTTCTAAAATCTCCAGTTTGAACATTCCTTTTCTTCTGTATTGATTGTTACTTTCATTTATAATTTATCATAAACTGCCTATTTTATCTCTTTTTTTTTACGCAAATTATTTGTAATTTCTAACTTGTTATGACTGTTAATTAAAATATAAGCTGCTTTTGGGGCACCTGGGTGGCTCAGTTGTTAATTGTCTGCCTTCGACTCAGGTCATGATCCCAGGGTCCTGGGATTGAGCCCCACATCGGACTCCCTGCTCCGCAGGAGGCCTGCTTCTGCCTCTCCAACTTCCCCTGCTTGTGTTCCTGCTCTCATTCTCTCTCTCTGTCAAATAAATAAATAAAATCTTAAAATATATATATATATATATATATATATATATATATATATATATAAGCTGCTTTTAAAGCTGGGACTATGTTTTATATCTCCTAGCTGCTTCCAATATTCATATCACTGTGCCTTGCATTTAGAAAACACACAATTAATATGTTTTTTAAAGATTTGGTTTATTTGCCTTGGTGGGGAGGGGCAGAGGGAGAGGAGAGAAAGAATCTCAAGTGGTGAGCACCAAGTCCAAAGAGGGGCTTGATCCCAGGATCCCAAGATCATGACCTGAGGCGAAATCAAGAGTCAGAAGCTCAACCAACTGAGGCACCCTTAGAAAACACACAATTAATATTGACTTAATTTATTCCTATTTAACTTTTGTTCCTGGTGGTTCCTACTGTTCCCCATTACTTCTCTGACATTTAGAACACATATATATTTTAGAAAAGATTTTGTCTAGTACCTTTCCAATGCAATCAGATTAATTGAGTTTTATAAGAGAGCATTCAGCCTTCTAATAGTAACTATGACTTCAACAACCCCAATTATCTCAGTCTTCTTCTGAGATAAATGACAAGTGAGAAGAGTAGGTTTAGTTTTCTAATATCTCAACATCTTAAGTGCACCAAGATTGCCTCCTCTTATGTTGAGCAATGTCACAAGCTAACCTTGGCAGTTTCCGACTTTCACAATTTAGTTTGCTTTATCAGAAATGAGCTCTGGGCGCCTGGGTGGCTCAGTTGGTTAAGCAACTGCCTTGGGCTCAGGTCATGATCCTGGAGTCCCAGGATCGAGTCCCATATCGGGCTCCTTGCTCAGCAGGAAGTCTGCTTCTCCCTCTGACCCTCTCCCCTCATGTGCTCTCTCTCTCTCTCTCAAATAAATAAATATTTTTTTTTTTTTTAAAGCATCAGACTCTTGATTTTGGCTCAGGTCATGATCTCAGCATCATGAGATCAAGACTTGTCTGGAGCCCCAGGGTTGGGTTCTGCACTGGGCGTGGAGCCTGCCTGAGATTTTTTTCTCCCTCTCACTCTGCCTCTCCTCACGTTCTCTCCCTCTCTCTAAAAATAAAACAAAAAACATTAAAAAACATTAAAAAGAAGGAAAGAAAGAAAGAAAGAAAAGAGGTCTAAGTGTGAGATATGTCACAATCTGATATACAAATAAATCATGGGGGACTCAGCTGATGTTCTTACACAGATGCTCTCTTCCACTTGGTTCAGTTTCCTTGGTGTCCAAAATTTTTGTTATGTTGGAACTGGAAACAACTATAAATTTAGGGAAAATTAAAATTAAATTTTTCTGTCATTTTTCAAAGAAAACACAATTTGTTTTTTTTTAATTTTGGACTGAGGAGGATGTCATTTTCTTCTGTCTGAGCAGAAAGATGGACAGACTCCAGCAAAGACTTCTACTTCCTAAGTCAGTGAAACTTTTTCTCAATTCCACATCATTCTGTGCTCAGAGTAATGTTTAATAGTTCCCAGGAAGTCTCAAACTTTGTTCTTTGGGAAGATTGTTAGATTTCAGATCTGGTATGATCTTATACTTGAAGTGGATATTTCTTATTTAAATCAGTGAAAGTAAAGAGGTACAATCAAATACTAAATTCTTTTCTAACTATCCTAATATGAAATAGTCATTTTGAAAATGTCTTAAATCATAGTCTTAAAGAAAAATAAACCCATATTCTTACCATATATGTTTAATATTACAAAAAGAAGTATTTTTTCAAAATCCTAATGTACAACCCAATTCCAAATACAAACCGATTTTTGTATGTTCAGTTGATTTTTGTGATGTAATGCCTTCCTTTAATCCCTTCTCTTGATGCCCAGTTTTACAGCTGTGTTCTTCAAACCTCTGTTGTTTGAGTGGACATTTCCCCAGGCTGTGGAATAAATAAGGTACTTAGTTCAGTACTCAGGTATCCCACAGCAGGTAAATAGGTGTTTGTCTTGTTTCTAAGAACAGTTTTGCCTCCGAGTGCCATGCCTTTAGTAAGTGCTTTCTGCCTTCATAACTTGCCTGGTCCTTTAGTTCCTTTTTTTTTTTTTTTGATTCCCCATAATGCCACACATTATGGCTGAAGTATACAACTGAGATTTGTCCATATGTGGAATCAGTCCAGAAACCCAAGATAATAGCTCCGGGAGGTATCATGTGTAAAATGCCCTCATGATTTACTTAGGCTGACATCAAAGTCATCCATCTTCTTCAGACAGTGTGTTATTGCCAAGAGTCCAAGTCAGCATCCTCAGCATTGTTACTTCCTCAGCAGGAGAGTTTTGTCCCCTGGTCTAGGTGTCCCCCATCTGTGGTGAACTGGCCAGTTATCTGCCCATCTGGGTCATGGGATTTAACAAGCTTTATATCTTCCTTGATCATGCATCTTGGCTTTGAGTTAAATAAGCTAAAGTACAGGATGCAACAGTATTGACTATAGGAAATGGCTATTTGAAAGGTGGATAGTATTAGAGTAAAAGTCTGGGAGTAGGGGGGAAAAAGACTGTTTCATTTTGTTGAATTGGAAAGCATATTTAGTATAAATAGAAGGGATGAACTTTGAATCCTAGAGGGCATTCAATGTTCACTGACTTGGGGGTCTTTTAAATAAGTTTCTAGTTTGATATCCTGCACAAGAGGTCTCCTTTCTCTCCCTTATTTAGGGAGGAATTATTCTTTACGTAAAAGTCACAAATAATATGATCGATTGATAAAGATAAAAGCTGAAGTTATGGGTTATTGAAATTCTACTTTTACTGGAGGCAAACAGAAACTAAACAAAGCAAAACTGGGTCCTCATCAGTGTTGTGTCTCATGCCCCAAGTTCTTCCACTAGTTGCCTTTTTTTCTCTACCGTTTGGAGTCTTCCGTCACTTGCTTTCTAAACTGTGTGCAAGGCTTTTGTGGTTAAGTAGTAGAAAGGGTAAGGTCGGATGTGTAGACTCCATCTTGTTCAAAATCAGAAGAGCAGTTATGTTTTACAGGGGCATAAACACGAGGAAGTGCAGGCCTTCTGAAACTCCGATCCCTGTCTCCTCCACAGAGTGAGGCCACTGCACTGGGTTTAGCTTCTACTTCTTATCCAAGGCTCAGAAACTGCCTCTGGGCTCTAAGGTGGGGCAAATGCCGCCTCAATTCTTTGCTTTCTTCCTCTCACTCATCATATAGTCCTCCCTTGCCTGTTGACAAAATACAAAATCTCCTTTTCATATATTTGCCAGTTTTTCTAGTTCTTTTTTTTTTTTTCCATGGGCAGGGAATTCCCTACAGTTAATTCTTCATGGATAGAAGCAGAAGGACTCCTAACTAGTGTCATTTTAATTAAACTTACTTGCCAGTCCTTGACCTACGAATGCCAGCTTTCATTTTCATAGATCCTCTACTTGAAGTTGGGACTTTGATTCTGTCACAGGAAGCATTAGGAGGGGAGTTACAGATGTTTTCAGTCAGTACTTAATTAAGCATCGCTACTGGCTCGAGGGTGGCTTTTGATAACTGTAGAGCCATTGCACCACGTAAGTTTCACCATAGGCAAAGCGTTGCGCCTCTGAATGCACTTTCTTACCTTTATGATAGTTTTGAGCCAGCAGGTTAGAATGCAATGAATTGTAAATCTGGAAATACACCAGCAAAATGGGAAAATTCAGTAAATGATACATATTTACAGTTCCTGCTCATGGTGTGTTCAGTAGAAAAACAGTTAAAATCTATGGAAAATCCCTTTGTCTCACTCTACTTTCTTTTCTCCCAGGCCACATAAAGTCTAAGTCAGTCAGCTAAGTGTACAGAAGTTTTCTTTTTTCTGCATTACAATTATCTTTTATCTTTCTTGGGAAAGTTACAGAATATATCTATAGGTATCACATCTACCTATCTTGAGCTGGTATTTTTCATAGCCCTATTTTGTATGTTTAAATGGAAATGGAGATCTTTTTTAGGGCTCAGAGTGGTTAGAAAAATATAACAGATTTTTTTTCCTTGTGCTTGTAAATATGCTAGGACAGATGATTGTATAGTGACAGTTTTTCACACTAAACTAGGAGAAGGGCTCAATTAATTTCTGTAATTATATCAAATTCTGCACAGACAGCCCTAATGCACTTATGCTGCTTTTAATCACCAGCCCCATTCACATTTATAATGTTTCCAGTACAGTGTAAAAGAAATAGCATGGGCATTTAAGATAAATATACTCGAGTTTAATTCTTGGCTCAGTAACATAACTCACAAATGAGCCAGAGTGCATACATGTACACACACACACACACACACACGCACATGTGTACACACACATATATTCAGAGAGTGCTGTATCTATTACTTATAAAAATAACGGAGATGGGGCGCCTGGGTGACTCAGTCGTTAAGCGTCTGCTTTCGGCTCAGGTCATGATCCCAGGGTCCTGGGATCAAGGCCCGCATCGGGCTCCCTGCTCTGCAGGGAGTCTGCTTCTCCCTCTCCCGCTCCCCCTGCTTATGTTCCCTCTCTTGCTGTGTCTCTCTCTATCAAATAAATAAAATCTTAAAAAAAATTAAAAAAAAGAAAAGGGAGATAATATACTACTGTATATTATATTAAGGTACCCATTATAGTGAGCACATTGTAATTCTTATACCTGATAGATAATATTATGAGTATTATTTAATTTTATGAATTTATAAAGGCTAAAATAGAACATTTTTGGTGATTCTAGAAACTCAAAATTTTCCATAAATTCACTTCTAACAGCTCATACTGTATCTACTAAGATGAACTGAGATATTGGTGAAGCCCTAAGTCTACCTGGCCTTACCAATGCTGTGGACAGTCACCTGCTGCTGTCTTCTTTTGTCGTGACTCAGGAGTCATTCCTGAGATTCCCCATGTTTTCCCAGCCGAAGTGAGCATTAGAACATGTAATTGTTCATACGTTAACTTAATCCTGCAAATATTTAGTGAATAGCTACGAAAATTGTAATAAACAGATGTTGATACCTTTTATAAGAATGGATAATCTAGGATTTTACTCTAATTCTATAAAATAGAAGGGAGATCTTTTGTCTTGGGTATCTATCGTAGGCTAGGACTTTTACATAGATTATCTAACTTACTTCTCTACTAAGCAGTGAGAGAGATGTAGTTTTCCCACTTTCTAGATCAGGAAACCAGCTAAGAGGTTAAGTTACTCATTCAAGGTCACACAAGGGGTGCCTGGGTGGCTCAGTCCATTAAGCGTCTGCCTTTGGCTCAGGTCAAGATCTCAGGGTCCTGGGATCGAGTCCTGCAGCAGGCTCCCTGCTCTATGGGGAGCCTGCTTCTCCCTCTCCCTCTGCCCCACCCCCTGGCTCATGCTCTGTCTCTCAGATAAATAAATAAAACCTTAAAAAAAAAAAGTCACATAAGTAGTGTGATTTAACTAGTTGAAGGAGTTTGTTTATATTTGGAAGTATTACAATATTACATGGACTATATAATTCTTATTATTGCCACTCTTTTCAATGCTTATGTTTTAATTGTTTTCCTCTAAAGGTTAAAGGCTTTGGATGTATGCTCAATATAGATCTTTGCTTTACTCGGTGGCAAGATTCTGACTAGTAGCTTAAACCCTGAAGAAGCATTTTCCTCCTTTTCATAGATTTAATAGCAGTCTTTTCTCCCTAGGTGTCCTTTTCTAGTGATATAAAGGTGTGGTATTTCTTTTATAGATAACAAAACACAAGATCAAAATGTGCAGAAGTAAAATAAATGGTCGATGAAGATTATCTATTGTCCTGAGGCGGCGCGTTGGCAGCAATTTGGTTTGCTTTAGTGCAGGATTTGCAGGCATCCCGCTCCCTGACGGTGAAGTTAGTGAGCTTTGGCAGCGGCTGCAAAAGCACCTTCTGGTGATTAAATCTCAGTCTCTCAGTCAGGAAACTGCCTGTGATGTCTTTTCTCACAACTACTTATGTCTCATTACAAGCCTCCTTTCTGCTCTCTAGATTCGACTCTGGCATGGCAAAGAAAAAAAATGCTCACATGGCATGTTCTGTTGTTCAAGTTCCTTACCTTTATATTTAGGTTTAAAAATGTTGATATACTCATTAACAGAGAAGCAGAAAATAGAGCAAATATATTTCTGAAAAGGTTGACGATTGCACATGCCTTGAAATCCAACTATATATTCTTGAGTATCTCTATCAATTGCATTGCTTTGTTTTCACTGATACTTTTTAAACAAATAATTTGTTTCAAATAGCATCTTAGCATGTATATTGCAGTGGGGAGTGCAGTCTAGATCAAAGTGTGTAGAATTTCTTAAACTTGAAATCGAATTTACATATGCATAGGCAAAAAATGTGTTGTAAAAATCTGAAAGCATTTAGTTGGATAATAAGTGCAGGTTGTCTGGATGAAGACGGGAGTGTTAGAAAAGATGTGAAGACTGAATAACATTCAGACATGTTAGTGCCAGGGGGAAGCTTTTCCAGCCCCGAAGCATCATGATCCTAGATAAAGAAACACAGATAAGGTAGGACTAGGTACATTAGTTTAAAGAAGCAGTAGGTCACATAAATTTTAATGCTTCTCCCAATGATTTTTTTTTCCACTTTGTCCCTATCCAGCCCTATTTCTGTTGATAAATGGATGTATGCTTCTTCTTAAATGAATTACCTCAAGAATGTTAATAGAGACACTTGTGAAACTACTCTGGAAAAAGAAACACCTCCATCTAACTAGAGTCTATTAAAGAAAATAATTTGTATGCTCACACCTACACATCCAGAACCGATCCTAGAAGAATTGTGGCTATTAATTGACGATTTGACTGGGATGGACCATCTTTCTTCAAATATATAAAATTTTCCCATTCCATACTAATTCTTATGAGCAAATAAATTTATCATTTATAATGCTGATAACTTGGGGGTAGATTACAGCTCAGTTTCTCACACCTTAGCACTGATTAACAGGTTGCTGTCTTCTTAAGAAGTAGATAAGGAAAATGTACTTTAGTGGTATATTAAAAACAAAATTTAATTGTGCTCGATATATACTGAAATAAACCATATTGAGAAGCTTCAGGTAGCTGAAAGGCAGTATGAAAATCCTGGATACATGGGGAACACCTACTAAAGGACAAGCAGCAAAATTGTCTATGCTTACTTCTTGGAGTCAGGCTGTCTGGTAATAGCTATAAAAAATACTTGAAAACATCACGAAAATTGGGAAAAATTTTTGCCAACAATTCTTCACTCAATTTTCCTGCACTGTTCTTTCTCTCTCTCTCTCTTTCTCTTTTCATTTATGAAGAATCCAATTATATTTAAGTTAGACTGTGGTATTATGCAAAACTCAGTGTTTCACATTTTTCATAAACTATTTTCTTCATATCCCTCAGGTTGGATCATTTCAGTAGATTTCTCTCTAATTTCAGTTTCTTTTGCTCTCTCTGATCTCTGATAAGCCTATAAAGTAATTTTTCATTTTGATTATTTTACATTTTGGTTCTAGAGTTTCCATTTTTATTTTGTTTTGCTATTTTTATAGATTCCCCATTAAGTCAATTATTATGGTATTTTCCTTCGGTCCCCCTGTGTGTGTGTGTGTGTGTGTGTAGATCACCTCAGGTTTATAGTCCCTCAACTGCTTTTCTCTTAACCATTGGTGATTTTTCTCTGTTCCATTGCACATCTGGAAATGTTTTTTGTTTAGCTTTCTTATCTTCCTCTTAATTGTGTTGATCTTTGTTCTAGTAATCAGATAACTTACTGAACCCCAAACCCAAAAGAGTCATTGTGCATATAAGCTATAATTCTTCTGTTCTTTCAGCTTTTTACTGTGGCTTCCCACTGAGAACCTTGAAGTTTCCTTTATGCATGCAGAGTTCAGATGCAAACTAAGGATTTGGGCAGGGTTCATACATATATTTGGGGGCTCTTTCTGCTACAACTCATTCCTTTATGGATTCCCTCTCAACTCCCTGCCACTCTGGTCACCTCCTAGGTCCTTCTTCTGACACCTCAAGTCAAATTCTGAGGCTTTTTGCTTAGGTTCTAGGTGCACTGAGCAGCTCGGGTTGTGGAATGCTCTCAGGAATGTTATATATTAATAACTCTCACTCAGTATAGTTCCCTTTGGTCAAGGGTCAAATACCCTCAAGTTTCTGCCTGTTTTTTTGTCACTTTCTGGTGCCCTTAGTATTTCTTTTTAAGTATTGTGCAGAGTAGGTAATTTTTCCTCTGCAAAGGTTGGTCTAATACTAATCCTCTAGTATTATCAAAATCCTTCTCCTTACCTATTGTTTTCTGACTTGGATAATTTCTATGTTATTTATCAACCTTCAAACAATTAACATTAATAATAATAATGACTATTACTACTGTATTTTGTATTTATTTAGTTCTGTAAATATTTTATATTCTTTTACCTCTGTTATTTTATATGGGGATATGCATTGTAATAAAGAAAAATAGTTAAAAGAGAAAAATCATTTTTATATTCTTTATTTTTACAGTGTTAAAAAAGAGAGGCAAAGCAAAAATGATTTTTATTTAAATTATGAAATTGAACCAGGGAGGGGGCTACACAACAACAGTAACCAAAAATGCAAAGAAGGATAATAATTGAAGAAAATCTGGCTTAATCTTCTGAGCCTACTAGAGCCTATGACAACTGCACTGAGAATCTGTTTAAAATACATTGTCATCTTTGCACTCAACCATAAACCTTGTTTGTCTCTGGAATAATTAATGATTTATTTTTTCTTGTGTGGGACAGGTTGGACTTTTCAAAAAATGGCAGACCTAATCAATCAATAATGGAAGTTTAATATTCTTTGGACAACACCATGAAAGTTTCCATATTCTCAGAATGTATTTTTATGCTTATTACATGTGAGAGACATAGGTAGGTTTAGTTGTTTTATAGTTAGTGTTTTTGCTATTTTAGAATTCCTAAGTTGAATACATCATTAAATAAAATTTATGTAAGATGGAAAACTTATTTAAATCGCTTTATTGAGCTCAGCATGTGGTATTCATTCTCTCTAAATTTAAATAAAGCTCCCATCTGTTCTTTTATTCAGACATCACTGATTAAATTTTCACACAAGATAGAGATAAACACAATATATGCAAGCAAGTTATAAAAGTTCCATTAAAAGTTCACCTTCTCATTCAAATGTAATTTTAAACTTGAAATTCATTACCTAAGAGCTTTTCTCACAAGAACAGGATGTGATTTTGTCTAATTTCAAAGCAGATATTTTTTGATTCCAAGCTTTACAGGGTGCCAACAAGTGTTTGTTGTGGAAATACAGTGTTTGTTATTGTCCATTACATATTTTCTCAAAAATTTTTTATTTTTTAAAGGAAAGACCTAGGAAGACTTTGTTATATTTGGGGCTTTGGGCTTTGTCAGTTTTTATGTTTCTCATGATTTTTGAATTTCAGGAACACCAATTTATTTTATTTTCCTCATTTGCTTGCTTTAAAGTAACCTAAAATAAGAATGACGATTGTCTTTTTTACATTTTGGAAAACATCTCCAGAAAGGTTTACTGTCTAGGAAATAACCTTACTGATCTCAATTATCCTAATTTGGGAGAATTATTTTCAAAGGATCAATTATTTAAAAAAAAACTACAAAGGATCAATTATTTTTAAGAATCAATAAAATAAATTTCAAGCATAATAATGATAATTACAATTTTTAAGGTCATCTTTGTTTAAGAGTTACTTAACATAGTTACTTCTTTTTTTTTTTTTTTAAGATTTTATTGAGGGACTCGATCCTGGGACTCCAGGATCATGACCTGAGCTGAAGGCAGTTGCTTAATCAACTGAACCACCCAGGTGCCCCTTAACATAGTTACTTTTTAATCTTACAAAGTGAATCTATAGTAATGTTTTTAATATTAGTTTTGCAGGGGGTAAAAATCAATTGTTGAAAGCATGTAACTGGTCCCAATTCTTGTAATTCAAAAATTGTTAAGTTGGAATTCAAACTCAAGCCTATTTAAATTCAAAGCCAAATGCTCCTTTCATGAGTTTGTATTGGAACCCATATTAAGCACAATATCTCTCTTTTGACAGATTGAGTTAAAGCATAATACCAACCAATTTTTGAAAAAGTAGTTGTGTTTCTAACATTATTCTCCTCTACAGTATTTTGTAAGCTTATGCTGTTATTTCTGTTGAAGAGTGAAATGGAAGAAACTGAGAGAAGAGGCAGATCCTAGATTTCTGAGTACTTGCCTGGAATCTCCACTCTGAAGGGGAGATAGGTAATTGGCAGATTTCTTTACAAAAATGCCAATGATTATATATATATATATAATTTTTTTTCTTCACCTTTGTTAGCACTCCAACCTACCTGACATCCCTTGGCAGAGTTGGAAATTTTCCAGATTCAGTCTTGTAAAGAACAAGATGAGTTGGTAATCATAATATGTCTTAGCTGAGTGACATGCCCTGCACATTGTGGCCTGTAAGAGAATAGGCTTTTTTGGGGTAACTAATACAATGCAACCATTGATACTATTGATTTCTTTTGAGTTTTTGGAGATTTGTGTATGGAAAATAACATTTTCAAAATAATCACAGAATAGAAATAGAATACACAAAAATTTAGATACTACTATGATCATAGAGAACTGATTTTATTTATAATATAAAAAGGTATATATGGAAGAGTGGGTTTTGTGTTTTAACATAGATAAGTTGGAAGACCACAGATTTAGCTTAAAAGTGGAGCCACATATTAAGACACTGTTAATTTGCCTTAATTCTACTGTCTTTAATTTCATCTTCCATTTATGACTGAAAATAGTATCACTGTTTCTGATCCTTAATCAAGTTCAATTCTAAAGAAAAAAAAAGGCTATTTCTAAAATCAAATTACAAGCCATCTTTGGCTCTAGCATTAACTTGAAGATCCTAGGATATTAAAAAAAATAATTTGAAGTTCTGAATTAATTTCCCTTTCTTCCAAACTGTCAGTTGGGTGCCTTTTCTATTAGTAATTATACCTATCTAATTCAATTAACAAACTTAACACTCTCTTATTCCTAAAATAATGCTTTTGCTAAATTCTGTTTAGCTGATATTTTTAAATTAATGGTCCTTTTTCACTCTCATCAGTTATAGAATGTTACTATTCTTTTACAGCTAACTGGTTTTTTACTTAGTCTCTCTGTTTCCTGAGGAGCTGATCCAGCAAGGTCATCAATTTTTCTACCATGAGGAATTAATTGACTAAACAATACATCAGTCTAGAAAGCATGCCTGTTCAGTTCTACTCTTGTTTGTTTATAAGAGTTATCACTGCTGTTCGGAGATACTAGGGAATGATATTTGTATTGTTAAACAAGTCCAGCACTTACAGCTTTGAGACTTTAAATAAGCTAAAGAACTTGACTACATATGTTTCCTCATGTGCAGAAATTAAATATTAACATCATTACCCTTAACTAGTCTGAAATTATTAAATGTGATGATTTGTGTAAAATGTTTAACAAATATTTGGCACATTGAAAGTGTTTAATAAATGTTAGATAATATTGCTGGTTTATTATTGCTATATTTTGTTATTATTTTTATATCAAGTTCCAAGGTTTCCCCTCCAAATAACTCTCTGGGATACACCCTGAGTTTTTTTTTTTTTTAAGATTTTATTTATTTATTTGTCAGAGAGAGAGAGCGCGCGCGCGCATGCGAGCAAGTGCTCCCACACAAGCAGAGGGAGGGGCAGGAGGGAGAAGCAGGCTCCCTGCTGAGCAAGGAGCCTGCTGCTGCGGTGCTCCATCCCTGAACCCTGAGATCATGTATGACCCGAAGGTAGATGTTTAACCGATTGAGCCACCCAGGCGTCCTTACACCCTGAATTTAATAAAAATCTTTTGAATTTAAGGTATTAAACTATAATACTATGAGGCAATAATTTTCTGGACTTTAACATCTGCCTTGGATTTTTCCTACAGTGTGCATGTTTACTATTTAAAAATATATACTCAAAAATTGTAGATATAAAACATATGAGTATATAAGCAACTACAAACTCATTTACATAAATGATGGCAGATTTTTTTTTTTTCTGGAATGTGTTATAACTTGTTCTGCCTGAAAATAGGGCAGAATATGAGATGTTATCTGAGGTTCTTTCAGCATCAAATACATAAACATATGCAATTTCTGTAAACTAATAAGAACCACTTCTCATTTGGGTGTCTTGTAAGTTTAAAGAGGCATTTTGTTTACTTAGAGAGATTTGAATGATGAATTAAATGAATGTTTCAGGACATGCTCGTATTATATATCTATTCTTTCCTGAAGAGCAACAGTAATTGTGCAGGACTGTAACATTATGAAATATTAAAATTAATAGGATTATATTGTAAAAATGTTTATGACAATAAATACATAAATATAACAAATGGATAATTTTCTACACAATTTACCAAAACTACCATAAGAAGTAAAAATGTATAACATCCTTATATCTCTTACGGACATTGAATCTGTACTGGAAAATTACTCCCTCGCCCCAAAATAAAACAAACCAAACAAACACATCAAAGGCAAGATGGTCAGCTTCACTGATAAATCTTTTCAAACATTCAAGGAAGAAATAATGCTGATCTCATACAAATTCTTTCTGAGAATCAAAGTTAGTTTACAAATTTAGTTCATGAGATCAACTAAAACTCAAAAAACATGTTATAAGAAATGATGTAATTAAGTGCAAGCTAACTCTCATAGACATAGATGTAAAAACCCTAAATAGAAACAAATAAGATCTAACAACATATAAAAAGGGTGATTAATTATGTCCAGGATATTTCCAGGAGTGTGAGTGGGCTTTACCACTGGAAGATCAATCAGTAGAACGCACCACATTTATAGGATAAAGGGAGAGAAAGACAATTGTCTTGTAGATGCTGGGAATATATTTAATTAGGTTCAGCACCCATATATGATAACTATTCTCAATTAACTTGTAATAGAGAGACTAACCAGATAAGGGGTATCTATATCTATTTTTACTTATCATCTATTCTTACCTCTTGCTACCTATCAATCTTTTAAAAACTACAGACAACATTAAAGTCAATGGCAAAATTCTAATGCATGTCTTTTGATGGCAGATGGAGATATTGTGGGTTGCTGGAGGGGAGGTGGGTGAGGGATGGGGTAACTGAGTGATGGGCATTAAGGAGGGCACTTGATGTAATAAGCACTGGATATTATATGCAACTGATGAATCACTGAATTCTACCTGTGAAACTAATAATTCAGTGTATGTTAACTAAATTGAACTTAAATTAAAAAAAATGTTCTACTGGAAATCCCTGCTAATGAAATAACACAAGGGAAAAGTGGCATAAACAGTGGAAAGGAATGGTAAGACCTGTCTTTATACACAAATTATTTGTTGTTTCTACATAAAAAAAATCAGATTTTAATTATGTTTTGTAAGATTCTCAGACTCAATGATAACATCAAAATCAATTATATTGCATCAGCAAAAATATAAAATAGGAAAATTTAAAAAAATGTTTAAATATATAAAATTATATTACATCAGAAAAACATAAAATTAAATATAAAAATTCCATTTTTAATTGCATATAACATAATAGTTCAAAACTATTGAATACGAAGACATATCTTGAGAAAAGCATCAGAGATCTCTAAAACTTAAACTACAAAATATTTCTGAGAAAAAGTCATCCTAAAATTGGAAACATATACCTTGTTAATTGATTGATTCCATATTATTAAGATCCATAGTCTATGTTGATAATATTATCCTCAAATTAATATATAGATTGAATATAATCCAAGTAATATTTTAAGCACTATTTACATGGAAATTAACACATAAAATTACCATTCTAATTTGAGAAGACAGAAAATTGGACATTCCTCTCTATATTAAGGATATTAATCATGTAATTACCCTCCCTCACCAAAAGTAAACTCTTTAAGGCCTGATAATCTCATTGGTATTTCAATAAAAAAAATTAAGGAATGTGAAAGCTTAGAACTTATATAGAAAGCAAAGGACTTAGAATAGGTAATGCAAATTAGAAAAGCAAGAATAATATTGGAAAAATTATATTATGCTTTTCAAGGCTTACTTTAAAGCTTTGGTAAGACAGTGCATTATTAGTGCAAGATAAGACAAATCAACAAATGGAACAAATAAAAGAGATACTCAAATATGTTCACTTAATTTATGGCAAAAGAGACACTGCAATTCATTTGGGGAAAGAATCAGTTCAATAAATTTGGCAGGAGCAACATTGACTTCTACCTCATATAAAATGAAAATATTAATTTTATATGGATAATAGATACAAACATGAAGGTAAAACAATAAAGATTATAGATTATAGATATAGAAGTTAAAGATTATAGAAGTAAACATAGGAGATATCTTTATGATATTGTATAATCCAAAATATGTTATGCAAGTTACAAAGAGTACTAGACAAAAATTGATAAAACAGGACTTCATTGAATTTAAGAACTTCAATTCATCAAAATATAGTTCTCAGAAGCAAAGAGGCAAGTCACAGACTTCAAGAAAATATTTCAAATTTATATATGAGAAAAGATTACTATCCAGAATATGTAAATAACCAATACAAACAGGGAAGAAAATATCTAATTTATACATGGGGCACAAGTCTTGAAAATACAGTTAACTAAAGACAATCTCCAAATAGCCAATAAACCTAAGAAATCATGCTTGATACCATTAATTATTGGGGAAATGAAAATGAAAACTGCAGTGAAATAGTACTACAAATCCCAGAATGGATAAAATTCTAAAAGTTAACAGGTTTAAGTATTAGCAAGGACATAGAGCCACTTGCAATCTTCTAATTTGTGGAAGTGCAAATCGACTTAAAAAAAAAAAACTTTGGAAATCTCATATATGATACTTACTAAAACTAAGCATTTTCCTATTCCATGAACCAGGAATGTCATTCCTATCTGTATGTCTGAAAAGAAATTCTTGCATTTGGCTATCAAAGACACATGAAATATTGTTCACTGCAGCTTTTGTCTTCCTAATAGCACCAAACTGAAAACAAATAATTGCTGTCAAAAGGAAAATGGAAACTGGAACAAATCTAAATGCCTGTGAAAGGAAGAATGCATCAGTAAATGCATATGAATAGAATGCTATCTTATACAAAAATAAGTAAATAAATGTACTTACATGCACAATAACCTGCCAAGTGTCAGAGACAGTATGCTGAGCAAAAGAAATTATATAAAATGAGTCTATCTTGTATTATTCAAATTTAAATAAATCTCGAGAATAAGTCACTAATACATAGCGGTGATAGAAGCCAGAGCAAAGAAGACAGACAGACATAGGTAAATGAAGAAACTCTCAGATGTGGTGAAAATGTTTTACATCTTGATAACTTTAGCTGTGGTACAGGTGTATACATAAAACACTTATTAATATGTATACAAAAAACATGTTTACAAATTACAAATTTATATAGTGCCAATTTCAGTTAATTACAAATTAATTTGTTTTTCATTCCTTTAGGTATAAACGTTAAACACACAGAAGTCTATTTTCAGAGATCCTAAACAAAAGATAGCCAATGCTAATTTGAAACAATTACATATTGAACAATGGATATCTGATTATAGATCCTGGACTGAAAATGCCCGTTACATTCCATCATGTTCAGAAGCTGAGGTTTTCCTTTTTTGACTCCAAACCCAAATAAGGAATCCAAGTCCTCTCTCTGTAGGGGTTTACAGTCTTCTAGAAGTATACTGTCTAGTGATAGGCTGAAAGATATTTCCATCATTAAGAACAGCTTGTTACTTAATTTTGCCTGCTTTTCCCCACTTTGAAGACTCCACTCCCTGCACATCCTCTGCTCTCATTTCAGATGCTTTTCCACATCCTCCTGCCCCTCCTCCATATCCAGTGTTAGCTCTTCTTTGGGCAGATAAACAGTGGTTCCTAAGCAGCATCAGATTATATCGATCTTATGGGAAATACAAATGTTTTTCAATATACTTATTTTTGTTTTGTTACTAACTACAGTTTCCATCAGAATGCCAGTATGGGAACTAAATGCACAAAACATAAATTTAACAGCAGGTTAGTATTTTGAGATATAATCATTCCATACTTGAGTTTTCTCTTCACCTCTGGGATGGCCAATTCACTCTGCATCTCACACAGTAAAAACCCCAGGGATTTTATAAGTCCTTTAGTCGGAGTCGTGGGAACTTGAATATAGCATGTATCTACTTTCTTTGTTTCTCCTGTTTGGGATATAAACCTTTGAAAGGGTTTTTGATAGAATCATACCTGCATATACACTACTTACCAAGGACCTCAGGGGTTGTGAAAAACTGAGACCCTACTGTACACTGTATTTCCCCCTGAATTATTGCACAAACCAAGGTCCCACAATCGGTACTAAAAATGCTGTCACTTCTAAGCATTCTTCCCAGCCCAGGCAGCAATGTGGATTTATTGCCTGCAGTTGAAGATTTAGTTATGATTTAGCACAAAGGAAATATAAGCAACTTTTGGGTTTCCCAACTGTGTTTTTTAAGTTGACAGGATGTACAGACAGGAACTTTTTTTTTTTTTTTTTTGTCTAATGCAGTGTTCCCTTACACAAAGAATTTAGTAGCCTGTAGCCTGTAGACCTGTGATAGTCAAATTTTATCATGTATCAGTATCACTTTGAGGATTTGTTAATAAAACAGATTTCTGAGCCCAAGTAATAGAGTTCCTGAGTGAATAATGTGTTTGGTGGTGAGATAGGATGAGAATTCACTTTACTAGTAAGTACATAGGTGATGTTGATACTGTGGTTCCGAGAACCATACTTTAAAACCCACCACTCAGGGCTCATACTTTCTCTCTCACAAGTTATTTTCAACTATTGTGAAGGTGCTGGCATTTCTGTGACTGATCTTCATCAATTTTTGAAGCATATTCCGCTCCCACCCCACCATGTAACTTCTCTTACATTTTGTAATTTTACTGTGATTATATAAGAAAAAAAAGTGTATTATTTCTTTGGGAATACATACTAAAAACAAAGCGATGGTGATATATGTTGTATACAATGTGTACTCAAATTTGAGGGAGGTGCAAAGAGAGATAGGGGCTGAGATGAATGATGAAACAAAAAGCAAATGTATAAATGTTAAAGATTAGTGAATTTGAGTAAACAGATTTCTGTGTTCAATTCTTACAAATTTTCCATAAGTTTGAAATTATCTCAGATAATTAGTTGCAAAAATAGAAATCTTGAGACCTACACTTTTAATAATAATATTTATGTTCTTTATTAAAAGATGATTCATTTTTTAAATTTTATTATGTTAATCACCACACATTACATCATTAGTTTTTGATGTAGTGCTCCATGATTCATTGTTTGTGCATAACACCTGGTGCTCCATTCAGTACGTGCCCTCTTTAATACCCACCATCGGGCTAACGTATCCTCCCAGCCCCCCTCCCCTCTAGAACCCTCAGTTTGGTTCTCAGAGTCCATAGTCTCTCATGGGGAGAGAAAGAGCACAGGCTGGGGGAGGGGCAGAGGGAGAGGGAGGAGAGAGAGAGAAGCAGATACCCCCCTGAGCAGGAGCCCAACACAGGGCTTGATCCCACAACCCCAAGATCATGACCTGAGCTGAAATCAAGAGTCGAATGTTTAACCAACTAAGCCACACAGGCCCCCCAATTGTATTTATGTTCTATCACTTCTGCAACAAAATGCCACAAACTTAGTGGCTTAAAACAACACACATTTATGATCTTATAATTCTGTGAGTCATAAATCCAACAATTTGCAGAGCTAAAATCAAGGTGTGGGTGGGACTGTGCTGCTTTCTGGAAGACAGAGAAAATCCCACTGTTTTCCTGCTTTTAGAGATCACCTACACTCCTTGGCTCGTGGCCCCCTTCCTCCATCTTCAAAGCCAGCAATAGTGAGTTGCATCCTTCTCATATCAAATAATTTTGACATCTAACTGCTTCCCTCTCCCTCTTACAAAAGCTCCTGTGATTACATTGTGTTTACTTGAACAATCCAGGATGAACTTTCCATGTCAACATCCTCTGATTAGCAACCTTAACGTCATCCAGGTTCTCATAAATTCTGCTTTCCACATAACTACAGGAGAACAAAACTGCCAACCTTTCTGTTTCTATGACAAGACTTGCCTTCCTCCGGCTTCCAACAACCTCTTGTTTCTTTCTGAGTCCTTAGTATTAGGAGTAGCACCTTGAACACTCATCTTTCTACTAGCAGTCAGTTCACAGTAATATAGGTATTTTCCGAGATAATTTAGATTTTTCTACCATGCTCCTCACTTCCATCTGAATCCTCGATTGCAGAAATGTTAACATCCACATTTATCCTAACAATCTGTTCAAAGCAATCTAGCCTTTTTCTATCATGCATTTCAAATTTCTTTCTGCCTCTCCACACTGCCCAGTTCCAAAGATAGCTCCACATTTTTAAGTATTTATTATAGCAGCTTCCCACTTCCAGCATTAAAGTCTATTACTTTTCTTTTTCTGCTGTAACATTACCACAAACTTAGCAGCTTACAATGATGCAAATGTATTACCCTACCATTCTGTAGCGTGGGTCGCACTGGGCTAAAATCAAGGAGCAGTGTCCCCTTCTGAGGGCTCCAGAGGAACATCCATTGCTTTGCCATTTCCAGCTTCTAGAGGCTACCCACATTCCTTGGTTTGTGGCCCACTTATTCCATCTTCAAAACCAGCAGGAACAGGAGAAGTCTTTCTCACAGCACACATCACTCTGGCCTCCTTTTCCTGCCTCCCTCTTCCTCTTTTAAGCACTCTTGTGATAAATACAAGCCAGAAAATCTAAAATAATCTCCCTATTTTAACATCATTTGATTAGCAAACTTATTTTCACTTATAATCTTAATTCCCTTTGCCACGTAATATGTCACTGCCTTCACAAGTTCCCTGGGTATGTATGTAAGCCTATTATTTTGCCTATCACAGTAATAGCATGAAATTCAGTACAGTATTTTAATTTCTTTTAGTGCTATGTCTATAACTATATGCCTATAAGAAGAAATTAATAAAGTCTTTGGAAATATGAAACAAAGTTTGATCTAAGTGGCAAAGAGTAAAGAAAAGCACTTGGATTTTATCTTTACAAAAGTTAATTGTTTATCTTCAAAGATTTTTAAGAACTTTTCCACTTTTCAAGCACTTACCTAAAACTCATGTGCAAGCTCTCTTCTTGTCTCTGACGTCTCAGAATTGTTAACTATTGAAATTCTTTACAGTAGGTTTTATTTAGTTTCACTATGTCTTCTACACCCTACATGAAGGGTGTTTCAGAAGTGTTTCGTGATTGATTAGTAGCTAAGAACACTGATCAGAAACTCAGAAAGATAATGTTTAGAAAACTACAGTTGAGCAATACCTCAGTTTCCCAATTAAAAACTTAAGCCATATTACTTTCCTAAATAGTTTTCCAAGAACAAAGACTAAATGAAATAATCTTAATAACACTAAGTGCTAAGCAAATCAAAGCTTCTTTCCAAACATAAAATGTATTATGGAGAATGGTTTATTTCTTTTTCTTGTGATGCATCAAGATCACAAAGAATAATTACCAAGTGTATAATTGGATGTGCAAAAGATTTAATGGTGCCTTGACTGTTTTCTTTTTCCTTTTAGTAATGGTAGCATTTAAAATAAAATGCTATAAGTCTCTCAACTTGCAAATTTATAAAATTGGTTTTACTCACATCTAGAACATTACACAAAATATCAGATACTCAAGGATATTAACTAAACCTATCCTTTCTTCGCAGCTAAATTCTCTCTCAATAGAGATAATTTCATGTATTCTTGCCATTAATCATATTATAGGTATAAATAGGATGTACAGGTTGGTGAGAGAGTGAAAAAAATAAAACTCTGCAACTTATCTAGTAAAATAAATCTTTTCTAAAACAAGGAGATTTAATTAATTAAGTGGCCTTGCAAAAAAAAGCATTGGGTTTGTACTGAGTAGGTCATTACATTTCTTTTTAAAAAATATTTTTATTGCTTGTGTAAAAGGGAGAAAAATATAAAAAACATCAAGGATACATGTCATGATACATTTTTCCAAATTCATGGAATGCACAACACCAAGAGTAAACTGTATTGTGAACTATGAGCTCTTTCTATATTTTGACGATTATGGACATTGTTATTTTAAGCATTGAGGTGCATGTGCCCCTTCAAATCACTATGTTTGTATCCTTTGGATAAATACCTAGTACTCCAGTTGCTGGGTCATAGGGTAGCTCTATTTTCAACTTTTTGAGGAACATCCATATACTTTTCCAGAGTGGCTGCCCAGTTTGCATTCCCACTAAGAGTGTAAGAAGGTTCTCCTTTCTCCACGTCCTCGCCAACATCTGTTGTTTATGGAGTTGTTCATTTTAGCCATTCTGACTGGTGTGAGGTGGGATCTCATTGTGGTTTTGATTTGTATTTCCCTGATGCTGAGTGATGTTGAGCATTTTTTCATGTATCTCTTGGCCATTTGTATATCTTCTTCAGAGAAATGTCTGTTCATGTCTTCTGCCTACTTCTTGACTGGATTTTTTTGTTCTCTGGATGTTGAGTTTGGTGGGTTCTCTACAGAGTTTGGATACCAGCCCTTTATCTGGTAAGACATTTGCAAATATCTTCTCCCATTCCTTAGGTTGCCTTTTAGTTTTGTTGACTATTTCCTTTGCTGTGCAAAAGCTTTTTATCTTGATAAGATTTCAATAGTTCATTTTTGCTTTTGTTTCCACAGGTTTTTAATATAACCGAACCTATTTATTTATCTTTACTTAGCTTTATTTTCTGTTCTTTTCTTGTTTGTTTGTTTATTTATTTATTTATTTTTTTTATTGCCAGAGACTTGTGAAATCATAAAGAGGTGTCACATCACATAGAGCACACAGTGACCTGGGGAAATCCTCATGGGACTATCTCCCACCAAGCTGCTCCTTCAGACCCAAAACTGCTAGACTGAACTCCTACCTGTATTCCCATGCAGCACTCCGTCCTACTATTTTACTCCTTGATATTTAGAGTGACTTCATTTTTCTACATGAAGCCAAAAGTTGGTTTCAACAAAAATAGATCTCTCCCTAAAAGGGAATGTTCATACTTGTTACTAAGATAATAACCTTGCATTCTCTCCCTGTCCTTATACAGAAATATCATCCAAAAAATGTGTAAAGAGAATATACATCAGAATTCTGTCATCAGCAAGTAATCAAATACCTAAGTCAAAGAGAATTAAGTAACAGGAAATATATTGGCTTACACACATGATCATCTGAGATAGGATGGACTTCCAAAAGGGTGTAAGCCTTGATGCATTTCCCTTTAGTCTTCTTGTCTTTTCTTCCCATGTAGAAAGATGGCAGGGTAATTCAGGTTTAACATCCTCATGTCATCCCAGGAAAGCTGAGGAAACCTTCCCTGAAGACTTCCCACTGATCTGAGTTTTAGCACATACTCATTCTGAACTCATCACTGGTAAAAAAAAAAAAAAAAAAAAGACAGGGATACCCTGAGGCTTGTCACCTAGTATTGCCAGTGTTGGGGGATCATGTCATCTTCTTATGGTTAAATGAAGGAAAATGTGAACACTGAACAAAATAGATGCTCAGGTAGGAAGGAGAAAGAATGGATGTTTTTTACGTAAGGAATAAAGTCCACAATATATACCTATTTTGACATAAAACATGTTGGATTTATTTGTTTGTTTTGCCTGTTTTTGTTTTTGTTTGGCAATACAGCATTAAAATGTCTGCATCACTGATTAAAAAAAAAAAAAAAAAAAGATTTCTCACTCCAGAGCTGTAGATGCTTTGGATGGGATGCAGGGTTGAAATTCTCTGCTGGTTTAAATTATTATTTTTATTTCTTACTATTTATTTTTCCGGGTAAACTGTAATTGTAATAAAGTAAGTGTGCAAAATGTGTGCATACAATTTATGCGTGGATTAGGCTCACTACTTGACTGACCATAATTATGTTATAATGATCTTATAATGATCCTAATCAATCAATAGATAGGTATGAGTACACGAGGCTATATTTATTCAAACACATGCTGTCCATATGAGTGGTTTGCCTGACCCATGTAAGGCCAATCAGTTTTACTCTCAGAATTTTCATCGAGGTGGGCAAATGACAATGTACTAGAGATAGAAGGCAAACTCTTACTACTAAGGTTCCTGGAGATTTTATGATTGCTGATGTTCTCAAATCTTTGTGGTTTAGTGGTTTCTTGTTTTCTATGAACTACCACTGTATCCTTCAAAAAAAAAAAAAATCCCTTTATTCTAAAGAGCCAAAGTCAATGTTTCTAATTTGAAATGCAAAGCATCTTATCTCTAACAATGAGGAAAAGTGGAGGTTTAGAAAAGAAATGGCAGGAAAATAAAACCATCAACATTATCTTTCCTCCCTTATTAATTTCCAGTATGGATTTAAGCACCTGTATGCAACTATCAGAATGAGTGGCAATGTTCAGTCAACTAAAATCCTTAAAAGTGTAAATACTAAAAATCATAAGCTTATCAATTATTCTTCCTTGATTGTAGAGTGATTCTTTGATATTGGGCAGGCAATTGACCATCTCTAAGGAGTACTGGAAAAGGAAAATATGTTAATTTACTTGAGTTGTATTGTTTCTTACTCAACCTCTATTATTTTAAAAACCTTTTGGAAAATTGCTTTATGTTAATGCTTCCTCTTCTACTGTTTGATTTGTATATGAACAATAAATTGGGTTCTCTGAAGCATATATTTATATAGTAACAGTTACAATGTAATATTTAAGGCATTTTCTTTTGCTATCCTTGATACTTAGGTGGGAACATCTGAGTCATTATATTCCAGTGAAAACATATTCTATCAATAAGAATCAACAGATTAGGGACGCCTGAGTGGCTCAGTCGGTTAAAGGCTGATTTCGGTTCAGGTCTTGATCCCAGGGTCCTGGGACTGAATCCCACGTGAGGCTCCTTGCTCAGCAGGGAGTCGGCTTTTCCCTCTCCCTCTGCTTGCCCCTCCCTCTGCTTGTGCGGTGGTCTCTCTCTCTCTCCCTCTGACAAATAAATAAAATACTGAATGGAGCACTGGGTGTTATATGCAAACAATGAATAATGGAACACTACATCAAAAACTAATGATGTAATGTATGGTGGTTAACATAACATAATAAAATAAAAAAATCTAAAAAAAAAGAATCAACAGATCAGAGATTTCTTACTGAAATACTGACAGTCTGAAGAAAAGATTCTAGAAGTATATCAATCTTTTTTTTTTAATAGACTTTATTTTTTAAAGAAGTTTTAGGTTCACAAAATAATTGGTAAGGACAGGGGCGTCTGGGTGGCTCAGTTATTAAGTGTCTGCCTTCGGCTTAGGTCATGATCCCAGGGTCCTGGGATCGAACCCTGCATCGGGCTCCCTGCTCCATGGGAAGCCTGCTTCTCCCTCTCCCACTCCCCCTGCTTGTGTTCCTGCTCTCACTGTCTCTCTCTCTCTGTCAAATAAATAAATAAAATCTTAAAAAATAAAATTGGTAGGGACAGAAATTTCCCATCTGTTCCATGCTTTTTATACATGCATAGATTCCCTCATTTTCAGCATCTCACACCACCGCTGTATATCTGTTAAAATGCATACGTATACATGTATATACATCATTATCACTTGAAGTTGATAGTTTACATTTGGGATCACTCTTGGTGGTGTACATTCTATAGGTTTGGATATATGTATAATGGCATACATCCACCATGACAATATCATACAGAGTAGTTTTCACCACCCTAAAATCCTCTGTGCTCTGCCTATTCAGTACCCCTGCACCAACTCCTGGCAACCACAGACCTTTTTATTATCTCCATAGTTTTGCCTTTTCTAGAATGTTGGAATCAAAAATATGTAGGTTTTTCATTTGCTGTCTTTCACTTAATAATATGCACTCAAGATTCTTCCATGTCTAAATGAGCTTAAGAGCTCATTTATTTTTGGTGCTGAATGTTATTCCATTGCTTGGATGTATCAGAGTTTATCCATTCACTTACTAAAGTTTATTCCTTGCTTTCAAGTTCTGGCAATTATGAATAAGGCTGCTATAAACATCCATGTGCAGGTTTTTGTGTGAGCATAAAATAATCAGCTCTTTTGGGTACATATCAAGAAGCATGGTTGCCGGATTGTGTCGTAAGAGTATGAGATTAGTTCAGTAAGAAATCCAAAACTGTATTCCAAAGTAGCTATACCATTTGCATTTGACCAGCAATAGACAAATTTTTGTTGCTCCACATCCTCACTAGCATTTGGCGTTGTCAGTGTTCTGCATTTTGGCCATTCAAATAGGTGGTTTTAATTGTGTTTTTAATTTTCATTTCACTGACAACATATGACGTTGGGCAACTTTTATATGATTATTGAATCTGTCTACCTTCTTTGGTGAGGATCTTTCACTCATTTTTAAATCGGGTTTTTGTTTTCTTATTGTTGAGTTTTAAGAATTCTTTGTGTATTTTGCACAACTATATCAGATGTATTTTTGCAAATACTTTCTTCCAGTCTGTGACTTGTCTTTTCCTTCTCTTGACAGTGTCTCTTGAGAAATAATAATAATAATAATAATAATAATAATAATAATAATTTAATAGCTCCAACTTGCCAATTATTTCTTTCATGGATCGTGTCTTTGGTGTAGTGTCTAGAGTTATCATCGTATCCAAGGTTATCTAGGTTTCTTCCTGTTATTTTCTTTTTTTTTTTAAGATTTTATTTATTTATTCATGAGAGACAGAGAGAGAGAGGCAGAGGGAGAAGCAGGCTCCCAAGGAGCAGGGAGCCCAATGCGGGACTCGATCCCAGGACCCTGGGATCATGACCCGAGCCAAAGGCAGACGCTTAACCATCTGAGCCACCCAGGCGCCCTTTCCTGTTATTTTCTAAGAGTTTTAAGGTTCTGAGTTTAACATTTAAGTTCTCTGATCCGTTTTGGGGTTTTGGGTGTTTTTTTTTTTTTTGTGAAGAGTGCAAGGTCTGTGTTAAATGTATTTTACAATTTTTACTTCATTATTGCCTGTCTCATTTAATCATAGAACATATAAGAAGATGGACATATCTTTGTTTAATAAGTCGGGATGACTTTTACCCACTTTTACAGAATGAAGTTAATTCAAGTTGATATTTTACTGTTAACTTGCAGCATAAACTAAAGGATTACCGTTTTAAACAGAGTCACCATACCTTAGAAACTTGAACATCTAGGGGTACCTGGGTGGCTCAGTTGTTAAGTGTCTGCCTTCAGCTCAGATCATGATCCCAGAGTCCTGGGATGGAGACCTGAGTCAGGTTCTCTGCTCAGTGGGGAGCCTGCTTTCCCCTCTCCCTCTACCTGCCACCCCCACTTGTGGTCTCCCTAATTCTCATAAATAAATAAATAAATAAATAAATAAATAAATAATAAATAAATAAATGAAATATTTCAAAAAATTTGAACATTCTAATTCTTTTGAAGACTTCAGTGCTCTCTACAACTTTACAGAGATCCCTTAAAAATATACATGATTTCAGCAGGTCATTACTTCAACGAGTATCATTTTGTATCAAAGGATGTTTAACATCTTTGTTTATTAAATAAAGTTCTCAATTTTACTTATGTGAAAATGAGTGATTAGGAAGACTTCTAAATTACACAGTGAGACAGTAGGATGTACTATGAGAGTAACTTTTAACATTGGCTTTCAAAAAAGATCACGTGCTTTTGTTCAAATTAAAAACCTCTAAGCTCTACTAAATTTTTCATCTGATGTTTGGGATGTTATATTGCTGTGTATCTATTTTAAAAGACAAGGGCTCTCTATAGAATGAACGATGTTGCCTTTTAGATGATGTTACATGTGCCAAAGTAATTTCATCAATGTATGGTCTGTACTTTCTTCCAAAATCTATCCCCAGTAGTGAAAAAGACAAACACATTTAAGTGGAAAATAGTGTGAAAAGGAGAAAAACCACTTTCTTTTGTGTAGTCATGTGAAGTTTCAAGGAAGAAACAATTGACTGGATGGAATTTCAAGAATTTTCCTGTAAGTATAGATGCTATTGTTCATTTTGCTAGGCACTGAAGACTTTGGAGGAACGGTGGAGAGTTTCTGAATAGTGTCTCTTTAATTCACATCCAGCCCACATCTCTGCTGTAATTTCTTTGTGATACTTTATAACTAAGGGAGCAAGTGCAACTCTTATCTTGTTTTCAGTACAATAATACTGCAAATGAGTAAAGCCTCTGTCTGCCTTGCATAGTAATTGACAGTCATTTTCTCAATAATAAATGATCTGTGCTTAGACTACATATTTGGATTTCAATTTACTTTATGAACAGTTTTCACTGAGTCCATCCATTGGAATGACAAGTTCCATCTATACACTGTTATTTTGTTTAAACATGATGTGCTCCTCAGGTTGGAACTTAGTTATTTTCATATTACCCATCCACAGATAATAAATCTTAATTTCAGCTCTAAGTCATAAATTGATGTCCATTGAATTTTCTATTTTAAATGCTGTCTTACATTACCTCTAAGACAATCTCAAGGACATTGCTTCCTTGGTATTCTAGAATACCAATTTTGAGAAACTATTCAAGTGTTTATACAGAAAATTTGACAACTATGGTAATGGAAAATGTCAACACTCCTAGAAGGATTTCTACTCATCTACTTTACCACAAGGAAAATAAGTTTAGACTTGGAAACAATAAAAACTTAGGGAGTTTGATGCTATTTTAATTTTTTAAAATGTCATGAAGAGCAACAATTAATTTGATTTTTCCCTTCTTTTGCTACTACTGGGGTGAGAACTTTTTAAAAATACCTTTATATCATTTCCTTTCCTGAGTAATCTCATGTATCTGATTAAATTGAAAACTCATTTGCCTATTTATATTCACTTATGAAATTCTATAAAGCATTATTCCATCTTTTCTGTTAAAATCTTTTTGCTATAAACCATGTGACCAAAAATATATTTTTTCCTTTCCTTGAAGTATTAATTATTATAACAACTTAGATAGGGATAAATATTCATTTTAAATACTCACCACTCATGGTTTAAAGATACTTAAATAGGTTTTGTTATGCTACAGAAATCTTAATAAATCCTAAGGACAGTTTTGATCACAGTGACTTACTTCTGGATTATTCCAAGGCATAATGTCTAGATTTTGACAATTCTAGCACCTTTCCATATAAGCACATTTGATTTATGCAACTAAATGTCTACTCAACCTCCAGATTTGATGACTTTGTCATAGCTAACTTCCTGGCTAATTTCTTCGTTTTCATGACATAATATAAGCTACATTCAGATATTTTACTTTTTGTTTTTCTTTTGTACTTCCCTTGTAGATTTTCCTTTGGGAGAGGTGTAGTAAAGAAAATTCACCTCCAAGGCTCACCTCTTCATAGGTAGTATAATGCTATCTTCTCAAGCAACAGTTTCACTGAAAGTAATAAGTTTCTTCTTGTGGTTCAATTTGGGGCCTTGTCTAGCATACGGTATTAAATGTATGAGTTTTGATGGACTGTTTTTAGTAGTAACTAAAAAATAAAATATATAAATAATGAGAACTAAAACATTTTCTTGTTTAAAAATATAATCAGCTTCTGTTTTTATGTATAGCAGTCAAGAGTATGAGTGGTGGGGGCGCCTGGGTGGCTCAGTCAGTTGAGTGTCTGCCTTTCGCTTGGGTCATGATCTCAGGTCCTGGGACCTGTCCGCATCAGGCTCTCTGCTCAGCGTGGGGGTCTGCTTCTCCCTCTCACTCTCCTTCTGTGCTCTCCCTATCTCTTTATCTCTCTCAAATAGGTAAATAAAAATCTAAAAAAAAATAAAAACAAAACAGTATGAGTGATATAAAAAAGAAGGTCTTTGAAAGTAGAACATAATTATGTGTTTATGTCATAAATGGGTATTTCTGATGTTCAGAGAATTCATACAATTCAAATTAAAAGATCCACCCTGACCTATAATAAACAGAGAATGTGTGCAGTGTTTACATCCTTTCTCCTTCTTCCTGTTTCCCTTTTTACTTCTCTTTCAACTTTTTATTTCTAATGGGAAGAGAATATGGGCTTTTTCCTTTAGAATATTTCCCTAAGTACTTTAATCTGAGTTTCAAAAATTAAAGTAAAACTTAAGCCCTTTCAACTCTCTGAAGCTCCATACAAACCATTGTATATCTTTCCTTGACAGGTTTCACTTGTTGTAAGTGTAAACAGGGAAATTCAAGTCAACAGAAGTGTTAAGAAACACAAAATCTACATTTTCAGACCTGATCACTTCTCTGTGCTCCAAAACTATTTCTTTTTCAGTTAACACTGGAACATCTCTACCAAAATGTACAATTTCTAAAACTGAACACACACATACGATGAGCATGCACACTCAGAGAGGTAAGTCCTGAGTGCACATATTAGTCATAATAATGAAACCAGTCCTTCAGGTTAAACAGTGTGGGAAAGGGATGGATGACACCTTCCTTCCTCATGGCTCAGGCTGCCGCTCATTTCAGGAGAGAAAAATCTCTGAATTGATAAAACACTCCTTGCCTAACGAAAGGCTGTCTTGCATATCTGGCAGTTCTATAGCTCATTTCCTTCAGAATGAGAAAGAAGAGGGAAAAATATGTCTATTTCTAATGCAGCAAGCTGACATATAGCTAGCTGTCAGATGTTTCAGCTCAGCATCTTTTCCATATGAAGCACAACGTTGGGTTGGTTCTAACTTTCCCACGAGGTTACTGTCTTTATGTTGCCAGACAAATGAGCTCAGCTTAAGAACTCAGGCTCTTCCTGCATAGATAGAATGGAGACTCCTAATTTCCAGGTCCAGCTACTCTTGAACCAAGTGACTTATACATATGTTTTTAGTGTTCTTCGGAGGATATAAATCTTGAGCCAAGAGTCATTGCCTGAAAAATGCCAGAAGGTGGAATCCAAATGTGGAATTAATCTGGTATTAATATTTGTAACGGTGGCACAGGTTAATGTGTATCCAAGAAACTAAAAAAACATTAAAAGTGAAACAGCCCATTCATTCTTTAATTGAATAGCTAACGCAGCATATTGTCTGAGAGAGAGAGAGGATTTGGAAAGAGCCCTTTTTAAATACTGAAATGGACTGGCAAGCCAATAACAAATATTGTATTATATTAGTGTAACTAATTTAATTTATTTACAATTAGAGCAAATATCAGTTACTATACAAAATGATTTTGACCCACCATGAAGGTCAAATCTACTTCAGTACTGTGAAGTAGTTCTGATTTAGCATGTTTTTTCTACCTGTACACTTATAAAGGCTTCCATTCATTAATAGAAGGTGGACACGATTTACATAACAAATGGGGACAAAGAACCAGCTGATTGAACATATCATGTAACTTATTAGTAGTTATGTTTAACATATGTAATTATGTTTAATTCGTTATTATTTGGTAAATTGAGTGGATTCATTATTATATTGACACTTAAGAGAAATTAAGAATTGAAGGGAAATTCAACATATATGATGGAATTAGAAAGAGTAGCCGTGGTATGATTTCAGAGGTATTGAAGCAGCTATGATGCCAGGAGGTTGAGATATATACATGTATCATCTGGTGGTTATCACTGATGCGGAGCTAAGCTGTCACACATTTTTGGGGGTTTTCAATACAATTTTTATTTCTTTATTTAAGTGAATGAATTATACGATTGTACTTGGTTTCTGTAACTTAAGATTCAGATGAAAGAAGAAAGAAGTCTCAAGTATTGAAGACATTTTTTTTTGTCTCTGAAAATTGATTTTCAGAAGTGGGAAATTGAAAAACAGTCAAGAACTCATTAGTAAAAATTGACTTCAACCAGTGCACTTTTGTGTTCTGTATGATATGGCAACCTAGTGTTCTTCCTTGTCTCTCTGCTTCACTGTCACCTGCTCACAGGCCCATTAGCATTCAGAAATAAAATTGATATGCATCACTGCATAGTTTTCTGTACTTTCATGTGTTGTATATTTCAATGCACATACACATACCCACGTCATTTTAAGTTTAAATGCTAGATGTAGGTATTAATTTTCAACTGTAACTTCAATATTTTGGAAATATGTTTTCTCAGCTATTAATGGGTGTCATACAAAACTTATAGTGTCCTGTGGCAAGTATATCAAATTAGTTGTGATTGTTTCAATCTCAAATTTTTTATTTGAAAAAGTTTGCATGTACATTTTTTCCTTTTTGTATCTTTACTGAATAATAGATTACCTGACTTGTATTTCTGGTATAATTCAAATGTAATTTCCTATCCAGGAAATTGTAATTTAGCTACATAATATAATGTGAATATAGCTACAAATTTGCTTCTACTTGCCAGATTTAACTTCTCTTTGTAATTGTCTATTTGCAAATAAGCTGGGACATTAATGGCAATAATAGAAATAATGATAAGAGCTAACTAATAGTGAATAGTGAGTTCAGCTGTGATGCTTTACTTTTAACATATTTTACATTATTTTTAAAATAACCCAATGAAGGAGATATTAGTATCCCCACATTTAATAAGATTTCTTTCTTTCTTTTTTTTTTTTAGAGAGAGAGAGCACTAGCAGTGGAGGGGTAGGGGCTGAGGGAGTGGGAGAGAGAGAATCTCAAGCTGGCTGGAGTCAGATGCAGGGCTCAATCTTACAACCCTGAGATCATGATCCAAGCAGACATGAAAAGTCAGATGTTTAACCCACTGAGCCACCCAGGTGCTCCTCCCCCACATCAACATTTTTACCAAGGAAACTGAAGCTTAGAAAGTTTAGTTTTACAGATTTAGAATTGAGACAGTTAAATTCCTTGTTCTACCACTTAACTTCTGAAACTCAGGTTTTATGTTATTAAATGGGAATCATAATGACTGCATCATATTTATTGTAATTATACAATGATATATATTGTGACTGGTAAAACATAAGGATTTAATGAAGTATGGTTACTATTATGGGGTATAACTCTTCTACTGATGACTTTTGTGCCCATTTTCTTCCATTTCTCCCAGAACCTAGCTCCATCATTTATGTATCCTTTCATTCAAATAATCAATTTAAATTCAAATTCAAATTCATCTACTGGATTTTACTTTCAGGATGGAAATGTATTTTAGACTTCTCCATCCTAAAACCAAAAACATCTGAGTTTTCAAGTCAACCCTGAACATTGCTCCATACCTCAAGTTACTCTGCTCTTTCTAAACTAAGTTATTAATGTATCTTATAAAATTTATCATAATAGATATTATTTTCTCACTACCCACTTAACTTAAAAAATAAATTATGATTTTATCTAAGTATTACACGTTCTAAAACCAAATGATACTAAGATCCTAATAAATAATAATAATAATCATAGAAAAACCACTAGCCAGCCTACTCCAAGTCCCAACCTAATGAGGCCAACTGCCAAAGAGGTGAACTCATTTAAATTATTTATTGGTTTATTCTGGTATTTACCACCACATTGCTCAATAACATGCTTATACTACTATTATTGATACGTATCTCATAAATTATCTACTTATTTACTAAGTGTTATGAGCATACAGTTATTTAATCCTGCCCAACCCAAGGCTGTTTACTTTCCTTTATTCCCAAATATATGAAAAGGAACTGCAAACTGCTTCTCACTACAATTGAAGAAATCAAATAAACTGTTTCCTAATCCTTCTTTTGAAGCTGTTCCAGTCTGTACTGGATGACTGCTAGCCAGCTGCATAGCCATAGACCTAGAATATCCCTTCACCCCATCTGCCTTCTGTCCCCTACCCGTCTCTGGTCTCCAGAGTCTTATGTCTTGACTATTTATAACTTATTCTTTCTTTTGCAGGCTGCTTATCCTGCAGTAGTTTTTTTTTTTTTTTTTAAGAAGTATCCACAGAAAATAAGATGTTTATGAGGCCTTGCATGCAATAAATATATTTTAATTTTTGTCTTGACTTTGGTGGATACTTGGATATAGAATTTCAGATTGGTAATCAATTCTCAGCCTCTGAAGCCATGAACCACTGCATTCTGTGTCTCAGTAATACTCTTGAGTAATTTAATGGCAGTCTTATTTCTGTTCTGTGATATGTGATCTGCTTTTTTTTTTCTCCTTTGTTTTTTCTTCTTTGTTACTTTTATGATTTTTTAAAAATTCCCTCTGTTCTAAAATTTTAGAATAGCTTATGATAGAATAATTTTATCTTCATTTTTTTAAAAGATATTTTATTTATTTATTTATTTGATAGAGAGGGAGAGAGAGAGAGTGCGTGAGTGGGGAGGAACAGATGGAGAGGGAGAGGCAGAGAATCTCAGGCAGACTCCATACTGAGTGCAGAGCCAGACACGGGGCTCGATCTCATGACCCCATGATCATGACCTGAGTGGAAACCAAGAGTCAGACCCTCAACTGACTAAGCCAGCCAAGTGGCCCCATTTTATCTTTATTTGTGATGATGGGCAGTTGTTGGGATCTTTTAGTCTGGACACACATATTTATTATTTTGGAAATATCCTTTTTTTAATAATCTTCTTCCACTTATTTTTTCTGTTCTAGAAAACTGAACACCCTACTATAATATCCAATTTTCTTTTCTATTTTCTATCTCTGCCTTCTTTCCTACTTTCTGGGAGATAATCTCAACATTATTATAAGCTTTCGTGAAATGTGTAGTGATCTTTGGCTATTGAATCATGATTTAAAGTGAGACACTAAAAAGCTTATTGAGGGACTCTAGGGGTGTTTGTGTGCATGTGTAGAGGAGGGTACTTGTTGAATGATGAACTTCTTCATAATAAAATTCTACTATAGAATCTCAAATTGCTTATGTCTGTAGTTTTTGTTGTGACTACTGTTTAATTTTGGTTTTTGTTTGTTTGATTGCCTGTTTTGAATCTTTTTAGGTCAATTTCTTTAGAGATGAATTTTGAAATGTCCTGCCTGGTGTTCCACACCTGGAGGCTTTCATACTGGTGATTGATTGGAGAAACAGGATGGGAACTGTAGAGCTTAATCAGCAATTTCATTTATTTCCCTATTTGTCAGGACACTTTTCACCCTCAGCCTCACCATAAGCTATCCCTGGTTTTCCCGAGACCGGGATCACTTTGACTCATTTTTTTCCTGAGAATAAGCGTGCATCTGTTGCTTTGTCAGGAAGGGCTATTCAGATGCCTGTACTGGTTTGGGGAAGGTCTTGAACAGTCTAAATCCTCCTCTGGTAGACTGTTAGAACCTGTGACACCTACCTCTTCGAGATACCTTGTGCCTCCATTACAGGAAACTTTCATTGGTAGTTTCTGTAACACACGTGCTTCTTTGTTGCCACCCTCCCATGCAGGCTCTTAGCTCTCAGCTTCATCTTGCTTTAAATCACTTATGTCTTATTGATCTATCTGCTTCACATCTCCTGAGAAAGTATTGACACCTCTTACCTGCTGTCATCTCCTCTCCAGTACTCTATATAGTTGATGGGTTTCAACATTTTTTTTTTTTTTACTTGCTTTACTGCCAATTCAAATTTTAGGAGGAACCAGAGAAAAAACACAGATGTTCAAATCTTCATGCTAATGATATTCTTCAATTTTTGACCTTTGCCTTGGTAAAATCTCCCTTCATTCTATCGTACAACTAGTGTCAACAACCAAGTCTAACAATCCCCTTTAAGCTCATTTCTTCTTCATTTAATTACATTTACAAAACTTTTCACTCCTTTACTGAAATCCTTTTTTTTTTTTCCCTTGGTTTTTATGACCCTCTTCTCTAAGTTTCCCTCAAACCTCTGTAAAATATTTCAGACTCATTCATCCCTCTCTTCCTCTGATTACATCTTAAATTTGACAGGGCAGTGAGGGGAGACTTTTGCAAATTTGTTATCCTGGTGTTGCTATGCTGTGTTATTTCTGTAAAACTCCAGGAAGGATTTGCTTTGCTAACCTTCCATAGCAGCCCAGTCCTCCAAGGGAAGAGAATTCTTGCTCCACATGCATTGTTGCCTGGACTCTGCCAGAAAAACAAACAAACAAAAAAACCCCACAAAAAACAAAAAACATAAAGAGAACTTTTATAATTTTGTTCTATAGTTCTCTCATTTCTTTGATTCCAAAATAGCCATATCTCATTTGTAATGTTGCTGATGCTGAGGAAATTTTCCATTTCAGTATGATCCAAACTTGGAAATAAAAAAAAAAAAGACAGAATAAGTCTTCCCATTTTTCTTCATGAGAGCAAAATTTTAAAGCTGCCCTGACTTAGAAAGAGAAAATCAAAGCCATTACAATATCACAAGAACGGTACAATAACTGGAAAAAGTGCATTGAGAAATAACAAATAATTTGAATACCTAAAGAACTCTGCTTAGTGCTTCATTGAAAAATGTTTGGTGGCACTTGCCTTAAAATTCGTCCTCTAAGTACTTTTCATAGTCAGCAAATTGAGAAATCTGTGGGGAGTGGGAATAAAACAACGCTAAAATAACCTTGGAACACCAAACCGACTTTTGAATCAGGATTGCTTTGGGTTGCAATATGCTCTTGAGACTTCCTACACAGACAGGGATGTCATCTGTAAACAAAGATAGTTTTATTTCTCCCATCCCAGTCTTAAAACTTTTTACTTCCTTTCCCTCTGTCACTGCATTAGCTAGGGCTTACAGTATCATATTGAAAGGAACAGGGAGAGAGGACGTCCTTGCCTTATTCCTGATCTTAGGGGGTAAGATTTGAGTTTCTTGCCATTACATATGATACTAATTATGTTTTTTTGAAGATATTATTTATCAAGCCAAGGACGTTTCCCTCTATTATGAATGGTATTTAAATGTCATTCCCCTCATGTAGTTGTGGATAATGGGATTTTAACTACTTCATGAGACTAGAAATCTTTGGAAAATACTGTCACTTTTTGGTTCTATTTAATAATGTTCCTGTTGTTAATGCATAACTCTGTTTTTGGTTAAAATCTAAGTAAATCTATGTGCCGCTTCCCCTAAGCAATTGTACTTCTTATGTGAAGAGTAATAGGAAGCTGAAAATGGATTAATTATGTAGAAATTGTAAATCTCATTTTAGGCATTGTTTATATTCTTACCCCCTAAGAAGGGCCAGTGAAAGCTGAATGCAGTGAAGCCTCTGAGAAACTGACAGAGAAATGTGCTTAGGGAATAAATTTTAAAAAGGTAGTTAATGAGCCGCTATTGTTTCCTCTATGAAAAGGCAGAAATGGAAGTCACTTTGAAAACTCTATTTGCCTCAATAGGGGAAAGTTTCCTCTTCTCTATGTATATGTATGGAAAAATAATATTTGCATGCACAATCCTTAGAACTGGAAAATTTTATTCTTCTAACTGATTGCCCATACTGAGCAATATTGAAATACTGTCAATTTGGTCCTATATGAAAATTCCTCTTCACTACACATTTCCATTCATTTAGAGTCTATAAAATTACATTAAAACAATCCAACAACAAATCAAGACACTTTACTATAATTTTTAAGTAACTTTAATTATATAATGACATATTTAGCAGTGTTTCTTGATTTTCCTATCTCCAAACTGATTTTCCCTGAAATAATTTTAGTTATTATTTTTTATTGCTTTTCATGTGAAATTGTTATTCTCCAGTGGTTTTGCATCACATTAGATTTAGTTCTATGCCCCCGAGTTTTAATCTCAAACTTTCTGTTTCCATTAAATGTTCATCATTGAATTCTATCAATGATCTCATTTTATCACAGCAGAACTATATTTTTTTCCTATTCTACAGTTTTTAAAACTTTTGAGTCATAACATAAAATAAAGCATCTCCACCTTGCTTGGGACTCTTATTGTACAAATAAAACACAGCCAGCCTAAGCTGTTGTCTCACAATCGTAAAGTGTGTTGGAGGAGGTTGGGCAAATCCAGATAGAAAAGTTTCAATGATGACATCACCTTTTGCACACTGCCATGCTCTGTCTTGATCTCTCATCCCCTGTCTCCTCTTTCTTTCCATCTATTCACTTACTTATCTACATCTAATTTTATTCTAAGATAGACTGATCTGTGTGTTGGCAAGGTGATTAGTATTCCAGGGAAAGAAAGATTGTCTTTTTCAGTAGCTTTCCCAAAATTTCCAGAGAAAAACTTGCTTTGCTGCCTTTAATCATGTATCAAACAAGAAACCAATTCCCCTATACAGGGGTTGAATGACTCTAATTACTTTGACTTGGGTCACAGGAACCCTCTGTGTTTTGTGGTGGACCAAGATGATGCTGATTCAAATCAAAGGGGTAGAGAAGAATTAGTATGTAATAGGATAGATACTTCTTCCAACAAAGATACATCTATCACTACTTCACTACCTCAGAGCTTAATCTACTTCTCTTGTCACAGTCTTTGCCACCTCATCTTTGACTGCCTAAATATGAACATGATTTGCATAGGGTTTTATCTTTATCAGTGCACTCATTTACACGCGCGCACACACACATGAATGCACACACACATACTTCCATCAAGGCATTTATTTTACATTGGGGTTTACTATAAAAGCAATCTAAAGTAATATGTATATTTTCCTTGGCATCTGCTATTAAATTTGGAAGAATAAAAAAGAATGAGAGAGAGAGAGAGAGGGTAGAGGATTGGGTATAGAGGGGGGCAAAGAGAGAAAATGAACAGCTCGTCACCTAAATGTTATTGAGAATGTGGTATAGGATTGGTTCCCAAGCCTGTACATATCTTTCTTTGTTTGTTTGTTTTGGCTAGAGGGATCAGCACCTGAGAGATCCAACTGGATATTTTTAGAAATATTTTTGACTTAAACATTTATGTATTAATAAGTTTTTATATACTTTTGTCAAATTCTATTCAAATGATTTCTTTAAAACATTTACCTCAACACTTACGGTTTTATTAATATGGACTTGCTATTTATTTCTCCTTTCTAGATATTTTCTTTATTTTAATTGTCCAACATGGTTTACTTTTCAGGCATGTATTACTAGGAAACTTACATATCATGAGCACAGTACTTGTACATCTGCATTTATATAAAGTGCTCACTATACACATTCGGGTTCATAGCCATATTCCTTTTAATGTCCCTAACCTTCCTTAATCTTTCTGCTGGAACAAATTACCACAAAAATTGTGATTTAAACAACACTGATTTATTATCTTATGGTTCTGGAGGTCAGAAGTTTTAAATGAGTCATAAGGGGCTAAAATCCAGTGTCAGCAGAGGCTCTGGGGAAGAATCTATTCCTTGCCTTTTCCAGCTTCTGATTGCCTCCATTTTTTGGCTTGGAGCCACATTACTCCTACCTCTGCCTGTGTCATCACATTTTCTCTGACTCTGATCCTCCTGCCTCTCTCAATGTCATTACATCAGCCTCATATGGACAGTCCAGGATGACCCCCACCTCACAGTCCTTAACCTTAATTACAGTTGCAGAATCCCTTTAAGGTAAGATATTCACAGGTTCTGGGATGAGGAGTTAAATACATGTAAGGGTCACATTTCTGCTCACCAGAATAGCTAAGGCAAATCAAGGGGTCCTTGGTTGCCTTAGAGTTGTAGATGTAAATCTCATTAACAGACTGAAGTATTCGGTTTTATATATGCTGACATTATGAACGTGACACTATATCCTGGAACACCAAAGCAGAATTCTGAAATCAAATTCCGTTTGACAAGATTTTTTAAATGATTTTACTTATTTATTTGCAAGAGAGAGAGAAGAAGCATGATTGGGGGTGGAGGGAGGGGCAGAGGGAGAAGGAGAAGCAGGTACCCCACTGAGCAGGGAGCCTGAGACAGGGCTCCATGCCACAACACTGGGATCATGACCTGAACTGAAGGCAGACGTTTAACTAACTGAGCCACCCAGGCACCTCCCCCATTTGAAAGTATTTACTGAGTGCCACTGTTTGTCATCCAATGTGCTATGGCTTCTGCGTCTGCCCTCAGAGTTACGGATTCTGTTTCCTGGGTGTTTTCCAAAATACTTGGAAATACTCAGAAACGTTTGGCTTGAGGTATATGAAAGTGTAAGACCCTCAGAATTATGGTTTAGGGAACTGTGGTAGATATAACCCTGTGAATACATTTATAAGTAAGTTACATGTTCAGGTTTCCCCATGTTCAGCTTTACTTTATGAGCACAAAATCTGTGAACTAAATATTATGCCTATGTCTATATTTGGAGCTTCAATTATATATCAATTCCAGTATTCCAGGAGCCTGGGATATTTAATGAATAAAAAGCTAGAGGCAAAATAGGTGAGTTGATCAGAAAATTTGCCATACTATGTGTCCATACTTAAACTATCCCATGTTTCTATATAAACTATCGATGTTTATCTCTAACATCAGTTCTTTCATGTAAGCCCTATTTTCCATTTCCTCTCACATAGTCTAGAATGTCCCTCCAGCCTTTTTACCTTCACATCAATTTTCTTCTCTCTACCAAAAGAATCTCATCAACTTGCAACCACGTTTCTAGTTTTCTTATTTTTTTCTTATTTTTTATTTTTTAACAGATTTTATTTATTTCGAGGAGGGGGCAGAGGAAGAGAGAGAATCTCAAGCAGACTCCACGCTCAGTGTGGAGCCTAACTCAGGGCTGGATCCCACAACCTTGAGATTATGACCTGAGCTGAAATCAAGACCACCCAGGTGCCCCTTCTTATTATTTAAATAAAAGAGATAAAAGGAAAAAAAGAAAGAAAGAAAGAAAAAGAACAAAATATTCTTGGTCCTCTTTCTCTTGACAATTATTAACCCATTTTTTTGTTTGTTTGTTTTTCCTTCCAGCAAAATCATCAAAAGGATTATCTATAGTAACTCTAAGTTTTTCTTTGAAATTACTCCAGTCAGGCTTTTGCTCACACCACCTAATAAGGCTGCTCATGTCAAGGTTACAGATGATGTTGCAAAAATCTGTTGTCAATTCTCAGCCCTCTTCATCATCAGCAGTATTCATCCAACCTCCTGGATACGTTTTTTCATTTGTTCTCTAAAATATCTCAGTATCTTTTTTTTTAATTTCACTTCTTCCAATCTCATCGGGTATTCCTGCTCAGTCTCTTGTGCTGGTTCTCCCTTTTTTTCCTTGATTTCCTAATATTGGAAGGTGCTGGACTCAGGACTCCTCTGTTTTTTCCATCCCAGGTACTTTTTCTGAACTTAATAAGATATCACACTCTTTACCTCTAAACTTGAGTATATAATAGAAATCATCTACTCTACATGTGCAAAACTAAACCCTTGTTTTCATCCCCCAAACCTTTTCTACCAACAGGCTTCCCCATCTTGGTTGATGGTAACTCTAACATTAAATATGGTGCTGTGAGTTGAGGAATCTTGCAAGTCTTTATTTATATGAACTTATTTCATCTTCATAGTAACCCTGAGACACAAATTCCACCATTATACCCATATATTAGGAAGAAACTAAGAAATAAAACCCTTAATCAAGTTGCCAAAGTCACACAGACAGTGAGTGACAAAGCCAGGATCTGACCTTGGGGAGTCTACTCCTGAGTAATCCCTGAATCACTGCACTGCACTTGGTGATTCACAGACTCCTCCCATTTTTCATAGGACATATAAAAAATTTGTTGAGAGCTCCATTTATTTTTGGAATAAGTAAAACTGATTATTTCCTTCCCTATGCCTCCACTATCAGATTACCTCTTTATCTAAGTCTAGTAATATTTTTGTTTCAGATCTAAGTTTTGCTCTTTCACGTTGCAGAAGATAAGGACTGAGATATGGGCCATTCCTCTTCTCACATGTTCTGGCTTCCAGACACATAACTTTTTTTTTTTTTCAAAAGGCCCAAAAGTATATTCAGGTTTTCATTGATTCATTGACTGCCAGTGTCAGCCTACCACAGTGAGAGCCTGGCTTCACTGGTCTCAGTCTTACATTGTGGCTGAAGCAATGAGACAATGTCTGCTAGTGTCAGAAGCTCCTTCCCCACTGGTGGATCAAATGACCTGTTTTTAATTCCTGTGTATGTTAAATTGGTTTGGAAGAATAGAACTTTTGTTACGTGTGTGATATAATGCTTCAGCCTTCCTAATTAAATCCATCTCACTTGGCATAGCTAAATGATTTGGCTTTTTTTCCCATGTTCTGGTTTGTATTTCATTTCTTCAGAGGGTCTGAAGTTTTTGTGGTTGTTGCCATTGTTGCTGTATATCTATTTTGCTTTTGTTTTTCTCAGTGCTGACCAAGGCACCCCACTATACAAGTTGGGGAAGAGCCACTCAGATGATGGTCTATGTGAAGGGCCCCTGATAGGCTTGTGTGGGTGTAGAGATCTGGCAGAGCCTTACTGTACATTACATGTGGCTCTGGAATAGAATTTGAACAAATTTAAATGGATTTACTTCACTTATGTTTCTGGCATTCATAAGATGCGAGGACAACTGCTAAGCAGTGTGTGTAACCATTTACAAATATTTCCTTGATGTGATGTCATGGGCATCAAAGGCAGCTTCTGTAGGACTACAGATCTTCCTTGAGTTATGATGGCATTACATCTAGATAAACCCACCAACCCACCATTGAAAATATCATAAGTCAAAATGAATTTATGACACCTAATCTACTGAACATCATAGCTAAGCCTAGACTACCTTAAACACGCTCAGAACCTTTATATAAGCCTACAGTTGGGCAAAATTACCTAACACAGAGCCTAGTTTATAATATAGTGTTGAATATCCTATGTAGTTTATTGAATACTGTACTGGAAGTAAAAAAACAGAATGGTTGTATGGGCACAGAATGGTGTTGACTTTGTTTACCTTTGTGATCATGTGACTGACTGGGAGGTGTGGCTCATTGCTGCTCCCCAGAATTACTGGATAGTATCCTACCACACATCGGTAACCTGGGAAAAGATCAAAATCCAAAATTCAAAATAGAGTTTTTACTGAATGCTTATCACTTTCACACCATGGTAAAGTAAAAAAAAAAAAAGTTGACCATTGTAAATCGGGGACAGTCTTTAGAGTTTTCCTTAGGTTTTAAGGATTTAAACTTCTGGTGTTTCTCTGGTTACTTTTGACACTTCTATGACAGTTGAAAATTTAGAGGTGAGCATTTCTAGAGAATTCAGACAAAATGTTCCTACAGAATCAAAACAAAAGAGCTGAAGTTCCTAAACCTTTGGTTTCATTGGCCTCCAAAAGTATGAGTCATCTATTGTCTTGCTGCTGTATCATCTATACCTTATTATCTAGATTTTTGAGAGGAGGGGAGTGCCAATTCTTTTCAACCATGATTTGTCCTATTAATTCTTCTGACACATATAGATCTCCTCTTTTGGAACCAAGCTTGGAAATGTTAATTGTTCCTTAAGAGTCAGCATTTAAACACTGGTTGACATATTGACAATCATCTCTAGTTCTTGCTGCATACCGCTTAAGAGTAAACAAAAATTTTGTGAAATTAAAGCTGTCTACAGAATTGGGATGAACTTATTGTCCTGTTGCCTAACTGTCAGCTCTAATTAGTGCCTTTCCATTGCTGTGAGAATATTTTTTTTTTTCCTTTTGGTGCCCATCATTAATAGAACAACTCAAAAAAAATGTTGTGTCAATAAGAGACCAGATATGGATGTGACCAAACAGCAGCTTTATAAACATGTTTTTCTTAATATAGTCTATGATGCCCAGAACATAATGGGGCTTGAAAAAGCCACAATTATAGAAACCTCACTAGGTAGAAATATATGTGTTATATCTTGCTAACAGATTTTAATAACTTGCAAACTATTATACCCTATTGCATGCCTACTTAAGTGTATTGGGAAATTAGAAAAGTTTTTGATTAGTTAATAAGTTTTTTACTGTGTGTTACAGTTATTTTTGAAACTACAACTACATTTATTATATAAACTATAAATACTTAGCATTTTGTAGAGTTGTATAAATTTGATCTGTATTTAAGAATGAACATGTTTGATTTAATCTATAGTCCATTTACTTTTGCCTGTCATTCACATATATGCACTAGTGATCAAGGAAAAATTTTATAAATGAATTATAAAGTCGTTGATATATATGTTCTATTAATAATCTTTAAGCATATACATACACAAGATAAGAAACTAACAAAATATATTTTGAATAGAGCTTACATTTATTGATTATTTTGGTTACCATGCCTTGCTACTTGGTTGCTATTTGTGAGAAGAAAGTGGAGGTTTCCCCAAATATGCTGTATATTAGCAAATCCTTAAGAATAACTTAAGGCTTTGAAATGGTAAGCTCTGGTATGACCACTGTATTGCCCCTTAAACATCTCCCAAAACTAGAGAAGTTACTACATTTTTTGCTTTTTATTACCACGTAATGTTCTTCATATTAGGATAAGAAAACTATTTCTTAATAAGTTTTCTATAGTGTACTAAATGGAACCAAGAGTTAGCTGGTATGAAATGATAAATTATAACAAACTTGATCAAAAAAAATTAAATATTGAACAGTTATGACTAGAATGATATTTAACTATATGAAATGGAATAGTTTCTCCATTGTGCTTTTTTTTAATGTTCATAAATATGTACAAAATCTCATGTAGGTAATCCATTTCTGCATTTTTTTGGTAGAGATTTAATTAAAATATTTTCTATAATTCTACAACTTTCTTTTTCTATATTCTATTATATTTCCATAATTCTATAATTTTATAATTCTAAATAAATTATAATTTCTATAACCGTTATTGAAGAAATTAATACATAGCTACATATTAAAACTATGAAAATTTTAGGCTATATGTAGTAAGTGTTTGCAGTCTTTCACTCTGTAAAATATTTTATTTGGTATATCTTCATATGTACAGATTACCTATCATCTCATCATAATCTAATAATTTAGAAATTCAAAGAGACTATTTTTATAAAATTATAGTTTTATGATTATAAAAGTAATATATGTTCACTAGGGGAAATAAATTACATTACAGAAAGAATTACAATAAAAAAATTCTTACACATTTTGATCACTTATGGAGGGGCGCCTGGGTGGCTCAGTCGGTTAAGCATCTGCCTGCAGCTCGGGTCATGATCCCAGAGTCCTGGGATCGAGTCCTGCATCGGGCTCCCTGCTCAGCGGGGAGTCTGCTTCTCGCTCTCCCTCTGCCTGAAGCTCTGCCTGCTTGTGTGCTCTCTCTCTGTGTCAAATAAATAAATAAAATCTTAAAATAAATGTTTGATCACTAATGGATAATATTAAAGTTTTGTTCTGTATCTTTCTCCATATATATAATAGTATATACTGTATATACATATATAGTATCTATATGCAATATGTATTATATATAGTATATATGATATGTATAATATAAAAACATACACATTATAAAATAAATTCACAGTCTAAAGAATGTTCATTATTATATATCTGAGTAATACAAAATAATACTTTTAATTATAGCATGTTTAATTGAAAAATCAAACTTATTTCAATTATCTAGTACTGAATATTAGTTTATTCTCAATTTTTTATTGTAAACAATATGGTGATAGAGATTCTTGTACGTGCATCTTTATGTATATATATATACATTTGTAGGGGATAAATTCCTAGGAATGTAATTCTTGGGTCAAACAGTCCATGCATTTTTTTTTTTTTTTTAAAGATTTTATTTATTTATTTGAGAGAGAGAGAGAATGAGAGATAGAAAGCACGAGAGGGAAGAGGGTCAGAGGGAGAAGCAGACTCCCCGCTGAGCAGGAAGCCCGATGCGGGACTCGATCCCGGGACTCCAGGATCATGACCTGAGCCGAAGGCAGTCGCTCAACCAACTGAGCCACCCAGGCGCCCCCAGTCCATGCATTTTTAATAATTTTTATCATCATTACCAAATTATTTTTCTGAAAATCTGCAGAATTTGATACTTCAGTTCCTCCCTTCCACATTAAATGTTATAATTTATTTAAGTATTTGACATTATGGTTGGCAATAAAAAGGTATCTTGTTCAATTTCCATTACAAGTGAAGTTATTTTTTCTTATGTATTGATAACATCCAGAAGAGGCAATGTCATTTCTGTTATTCGTGCTTTTCATGTGCATTTCATAAGCAAAATGTTCAGTTCAATTCTCTTGGTTTTACTAGAATTTTAGAATAAGTTGTAAAATTGTATTTTAAAAAATTTCTCTTTTATGTATGTTACATATTTCTGTGTGGATTTGCACATGACTTTTACTACTTTAAAAGTCTAAGTTCCCTTAGTGTTACACATCTGAATTTTCATTTGTTTTAGCTGTTTTTTCTTTCTCTCTTTCTTTCCTCCTCCCTTCTTTCCTTTCTCCCTTCTCTCTCTGTTTTTCCTTCCTTCTTTCTTATTCTTTTATATTTTAAATAGCTATAAGAAAGGATGATTCTGGGTATTGTATTCTATTACAAATTAAAAGTGGTCTATTTTACATAAACAAATTAAATTTAATTAAATTATGATTTCTAAATATAATTGAGATGTATTGAAGTCATATTTAAATAGGCATATTGGTTATAGTCATAATGAATGCTAAAACCTGTAAATTGAAATATTTCATTTAAGAAAAATACATTGGGTGATAACTTATTTATTTCCCAGAGTGAAATATCTTTAATAATAGATTTAAGCTCAGAAACAATTCTTAAGAGATATATTTTTTAAAATTATTTAATACAATGTTGATCATCAGATAACTTTTTCAATTTGGAATTTTTGCGTGTTTGTTTTCTTTATTTTTTATTCTGGGAAGAAAATGTCACTGTTACAATCTACCAGAGATTAAATGGCAAAGTAAATTTTTTCCAGATACAGTAAAAGCAATTTAAAAAGGTAATCTAATTGATTCAAATAATTATATATTTAATTGTTTAATACCTCTTGTTTATATTCCCTATGAGCTTCTTATATATAAAACAGTCTCCACATTGATCTACTCCTTCTATATGACTTATTTTTTTTCATATTATTTAATAGCTCAGAAGTGAAACACTAGGTTATCATATTAAATTAATGAGAATTGTTCAATTATTAAAAGAGAATTTAATCTTATATAGTATTGATCAGCCCCTCATAATGTGAAATGTTGGTGTCTGGGAGCAAATGGTCAAGAAAGAAATCTTGAGATGTCATTGGTGCAAAAAAGTTGGTTTTATTAAAGCACGAGGACCAATGGTGACAAGACAGTGGGCAGAAAGAGCTGCACTGGGGTTGTGAGGAGTGACTATTATATACTTTTAAGTTTGGATAAGCATAAGTCTCTGAGGAACTTGGAAGCAAGGTTTCCAGGACCTTGAGGGGCTAGCTGTCATTAGGATAAGGTCATTTACTACTGTCTAATAAAACCTTAGTGATGAGACCCTTCAGATGTATATCAGTGGGCCATATGTTTGGAAGATGATTGCTAACATATATCCTGGGGGTGCGGAGGGTAGAGATAAAGGAAGTTTCCGAAGGGATTTTTATATGTTGAAGACTTACAGGATCCTGGAGTTCTGGCTAATGTCGAGCTGAAGTGGCCTTTCGCCTTTAGCAAAGTTATTGACATTGAAGCAGTTGAGCTCCTTGAGGAAGGTCACTCTCCCTGTCCCAAGTACTTGTCAATGGGCTGTACATTGTAAGGAAATTAAATTTTTTTTCTATATTTCTTTTGCCTTTGTTCTCCACATCTCCTCATAGGATAAAAAAAAAAATCATTTCATGGAGGATTTGCATTGTAGCGATATTCTAAATATGCATTTTCAGCTGTTTCCACACTGTGAATTCTTTTCTCTGAGCAGGAGAAAAAACTGCTGTTTCTTATATCAGATTTTGGTGGTAGACAATCCACAGCATGCTCAGAATGCAAATAAAGAAAAAGATCAAAAAGTGTTCTTCATGAACCATTGGATCTACTTATAATTTCTGCTATCAAAGCATCTTTTATCAGTGATCCTTCCCACTGATTAGGTGCAGATGCCTGTCTCTGGAGTTGAAATGATATCAACAAGAATGTCTGAGTGAGGTAGAATACTCAGCCCACTGCTAGCCTTGATGAAGAATCAAAATATAAATAAAATCCTGAATGGTGTTTAATGACATGAATTTATCAGATTTAACCTCCAAGTATGAATCAAGTGAAATATCCTTCTGTATTTGCTGTAAAAACAGTAACAATAAATATGCTGTTGAAGGCATTTTTCTATTATACCATTTTATGTCTTATAATAAACTATAAATAAAGTATTAAGATCTTTTTTCTCAAACAGAACTGTTATATTTCTCTATCTTTCTACAAGACTTCTGACTTATCTTGTTCTCCCCTACCATCTCCTCTTTTTTTTATCTTAATTGGTAGAAAGTTAAGAATCAAGTTTAAAGATCAAACACAGTAAACATTTTGACCCTGATTATTACTATAACCACATTTTTGTTTATCTTGGGCATTCCTTTTATTTCTCTAATTTGGTTTTAATCATCTAATTGTGGTTATCGTTTGTTTTGACCTACTTAAAATCTTTTTGAAAGAAGATAATATGTGAGTAAATAAATGAACAAAAATAATGCCATGTAAAAATATTAAATTTTTATATGTGAATCTGTTTAGGGTAAAAATTCTTATTATGATTACAATTAAGATGAACTACAGAGATACATGGAATTGGGAAATTATTTTTAAAATACTGCTTAATGAAGCACTCTTATTTTACATTGCCAAAAGATTATTTTTAAATTTATTATGATATAGGGTGGGGGATGGGCTAAATGGGTGGTGGGTATTAAGGAGGGCACTTGTTATGATGAGCACTGGGTGTTATACGTAAGTGATGAATCACTAAATTCTACTCCTGAAAGCAATATTACACTATACATTAACTAACTAGAATTGAAATAAAAATTTGGAGAAAAAAGTTTATTATGGTATATATTATTATTATTTTTTTTATTAATCAATGAATCTTTGGCCAAGCTCTCTACTGAAAAAGATGAAGACACCATCTTGGTGAAGAGAAGGAGGACTTCTAATGGATGTTGGGTGGGCAAGACACCCTACAATATCAAGGTGTAAAAGAGAATAGATGTTGATGAAGATAATTTAGAGTCACCATATGATTTGTCATCCAAACCTTATACTTCTGAGAAGAAAGGAGGAGGCAATATTGAAAATTAAACCCATAGCAGACAGGTGTGCAATGGAATTGTTTTTACAGAGACATACAATCACCCTATCTAAGGAGAGTGCCCTGACTGAATAAGGTAGATGAGGCTTGTCGAAGTTTGCAGTTAATGGGGGTTGGGAAGGAGGCAGAGCAGTGCTTAAGTGTACACACTCTGGAGTCACATAATCTGGGTTCCTTACTTACCAGCCTCAGTTTCCCCACTGATAGGATCTGGAATACTAACAAATCTTTCAGAATAATGTTACAGCATTGAATCAGACAATGTTTCTAGTCCTTTGCACACCTGGCCTAAAACAAGTGTTCAGCGAAAGTGAATTTTTCTCTTTCCCTCCTTAATATAAATAATAAATGTGTGTCAGGTAAATAAATGTGATAAAAAATAGCATAAAAATTTAGATTGGTGGTAAATCTGATTGGTGGTGCTCTTAAGCATCAGGTAATCAATATGACAGTCTGATAGTCATGTATCTGATAGTCAAAATATTGTTTTCTGAGTTGCTTAGGTAAATTCTTTTCTTCTTCACCACCTACAAATGCTGTAGTCCTAAATCAGCAAAGTCACCTTTTTTAAACAATTTTAGGTGGATAAGATTTTCTCATATAAAATTAATGTTGCTGCACAAAGCTCTGAAAGCCCTCAACTTCTATATCTTTTGACCTCATTGCTCTTCTGTTTCCTCTGATTTCTGATTTTAGCTTCTATTCTCTTTATTCGTAGGAAAATGCACCCCACTTCTTATTAGGTTTTTCAAAAGCTGATCTTTTGGACCAGTATTGCAAACCTGTCTCCGATAATTGCAGGGTCATTAGTACAAATGGACTCTACATACCATCTGCCTAAATATTTAACAGTTATGACTCAGCTAGCAAACTTAAAGGAAATTTTCAATCTTAACTATCTTAAGAGATATGCTTCTGTAAATAATAATAGGCTGTGATCCTTAGCGACCTGTGCAACTATTACAAAAAGCTTGCTAATTTGTGAATATCTCTGGAAGTATGAAACAGAATGAAAGCTGAATCTGAACACAAAATGAAACAAGGAATAAATCCTCAGCACTACTCAGATATGAGGCTTCAGCATGACAGTATTTTTTGCATTTGTGTCAGGAGAAATTTCACACACTAGTAATTTGCCTTTTTATTCCCTTAAGAACCTATGATTCCCAAGTCCTTCGCACATTCCAGAAAAGTATCCATTTGTGAATATTGACATTGGCACAAACAAAACCTGACTTAATATCTGAACATGGCTAACTTTTGTTTAAATGGTATCTTGTAAGAGATGTGTCCCAAATCCTGAATGGGGTGGTTTTCAAGCTAAACCTCAGAATGCGCAAGCACTGAGGGCCAGACCCTGAGTGACAGAGGTGGAATATGCAAGGTTTACAGTACATTTATTTGTAAAGAAATGTACACGTGTATGTGTGATACAAAGGATCTCTGAGGCCTAAAATCATTACTGATATGATTCTTTCTTTTAAATGTAGGCTTTTTTCTCCTCCACAGGAGACTGAACATCACTCAGCCTTTCCATAAAACATTTTCTCCACTCATGGTATGGTGGTTTCCAAGTAGCTTAGTATTTTTCATTCTGATACAGCTTTCCTTAGAGCTGCCCAGTCTTTCAAAGGCATTATGAAACTTAATTTAAGATGGTAGGAGACCGGGGTGTCTGGGTGGCTCGGTCGGTTAAGCGTCTGCCTTCTGTCAGGTCATGATCCTGGGGTTTTGGGATTGAGCTCCATGTCCAGCTCCCTGCTCAGGGGGGAGTCTTCTTCTCCCTCTCCCTCTGCCCCTTCCCCCTCACTTGTGCTCTCTCTCTCTCTTTCTCTGTCTCTCTCAAATAAGTCAATAAAATCTTTTAAAAAATGGTAGCAGACAAATAATGCTCCTCTCCACCTCCCTCCCAAGATGTCCATGACCAAGTCTTGGAATCTGTAAATATTTTACCTTACATGACAAAAGAGGAAGTAAGATTACAGATGGAATTAAAGTTGCTAAAGAGTTGATCTTAAAATAGGAAGTTATCCTGGATTATCCGTGTAGGCCCAGTGTAATCACAAGAGTCCTCAAAAGTGGAAGAGGAAGGCAGAGGAGAGTGTTGTGATGTGATGCTGGTTTTGCAGATGCATGACTGAGGTGAGGACTGCATGTGGCCTCTGCAAGCCAGACAAGAAAGGAAACATTCTCCGCTAGAACCTCCGGAAAGGAAACTAGCCCTGTAGATACCTTGATTTTTGTCCAGTGTGTCCCGTGTCAAACTTCTGACCTATGAGTCAGAACTATACAATAATAAATGTGTGTTAATTTAAGCCTCTGAATTTCTGGCCATTTGTTATGGTATCACGAGGAAGCTAATACAGAGCCTAATTTCAAATTCTTCCCCACAGAGTTTCTAGAACCTATTGTGAAAATAAATAAATAAATAAACAAACAAATAAAAGGAAACTTAATTTAAAGTTGAGTCAGGAAGCCTTGAAGGGGGAGCTCTCTCAGCGGCATACCACTTCTTGCCACCAGGATAACCAGTAGTTAGAAGGTAAAGATTATTTCAACAAGGGATTATATTTTTCACATAGGAATTGTATCTTCTCTCTTTAAGGAAAGGAAGGAAGCTTCCTCCCTCCCTCCAACCCATGCAGGCCATGAGAAACTGCCACAACCTCAAACTCTTGTTCTCCAATAACCTTTTGTTCAAAATAACCCCAGCTAATTTCCTTCTAAAATGCAGTATAAGCTGAACTTCCCTTTGTCTCTTCAGAGTTGCGTGTGGTTCGCCATAGCTTGTTTGTCCCAAATTGCAATTGCTCTGCTATTCTTGAATAAACTTATTTTTTTACTTAAAGAAAATTGCTCTTTGTTCTGTTTAACGTTAAGTATGCAAGTAAAAGGAAAGGTACACACTAATATTTTCAGTGTTCCCAGGCTATCTGTGACTTGCAAGAAACTTTTCTCCAAAATTCTTAGAGAATAGGGAAGAACTATATCGGTGTATTGCCTAATTCCACAAACTGTTAGGTGTTCCTTCTCTTGGTGCCCCTAAAAATGTTAGGGAGAAGCTAGACCTGAGCAGTGGAAGGAGCACCCAGGGCAGAGTCCTGTCTTTGAAAGGGAATGATAGCGACAATAGCTGGAGGCATGGACCCTGATAAATAAGCTGTACGTTAAAAGCCCTGAAGTACAACTTCCTGGCCTTGTGGCTTCCAAGATTTTGGGGGGAGGGGGGCAGTACAGATCAAGAGCCGCAGACGCAGAGCATGCCTTTCTCTTCCACCTCTGCCCCAGGTTAAACCCTAGACTCATTATAATACATTTGCATTGAGGGTAGAGCCACCACCAACCCCCCACCTCCCATGGAGATAGGCTGCCACCAGCCATCTGGTACAAACCTTGTGGGTTTAAAAACTCACCCTGTGGGAGGAGTCCCCCAAATGATTGGAAGCCTCCATTAGAGACCACCCCACTGTACCCCATAACTCCTCCCAGCCCAGAGAGACCCAATAATACCCAATCTCGAAACCCAGGAGTCATTCCCCTGAGGCTGCCTTCTTGCCCACCTTGAGAGTGTACTTCCCCTTTAATGAACTGCTTCCTGCTGGCTACTTTCCTTCTGGCTGTCTTTATTTGAGCCTGGATCCCTAACCAAGACCTCCATTCACACAACGCAGGCAGGCTCTCTCGCCAGTAACAAAAATACCAAAAAAAGAAAAAAAAATTGAATTTGAGAATTTTACAAAAGAATAAAGGTAGTGTAACATAAAATAAAATTTTAGGTCATTTTCATAAAGGTAAAACATCATAGATACCTGTTACTGCAAGATAAATATTAATGTAGCATAATTAATTGGCCTTGGACTTTTGGAGATAGAAATTTGCTAAAGATTTGCTTTTTGGTTTTTTTGTTTTGTTTTGCTTTGTTTTGTATTTTTTGTGCTTATACTCCTAAGATAAATTTTATGTAAATATTTAAGAATATATGTAATATAACTCAAAGGAAAGAGAATGGCATTCAATGAGATGAAAGTTAACAGGAAAAGAGTGCTAAAAAATATATTACCATAAGACTGGGTTTTCTAAGGTTCCTGTAAGATTAGACTCCACATCATAAGAAAGCATTATGCAGTGATTATCCTACAGGAACAAGTCATTCTAAGAAAGGGTTTACTGCAAGTGTAAAAGATATGTAATATCTATTAAAATAGTCAACATAATTTGCTGAGTCCCATGGCAATAGTGAAGATAATTATCATTATTGCAGTACTAGAATTAAGAAATTCTTGATTTCTTAAGAATGACTCATTTTATAAAAGATGCATATACACCAATCATGAATGATGAATCAGAAGATGAAACAAAGTTCATTAAAAATATTCATTTTGAGATGATAGGGACATAGGAATGGTAAATGACCCACCCCTGTTTCTTCTTTCTGAAATAATTGGCTGAATGCTAGTACTGTCCTCCCAGTCTCACTCTGAGAAATTAAGGGACACAGGATGCCTACAGAGCATAAGGTGTCAAAGCAATAATAGTGTGCTTTCTAAATAAATGACCCAGATACTGTGTCAAGTGAAGAAGAAAGTAATTGTTGGCTTCTGATAGACATTTTCTCTGTTTCTCCCATTTAACAATTCTGCCAAATGTAGACCAGACAATGAATGTACTGCTGCCCAAATCTGATCACTATTTTCCCTTGGAATGAAAGGTGCTCGGATAATATGGTAATGGCTATGGCAATTTCCTGCATTTTTAAATTCTAGGATAATCTAAAATTATTTTCAGTTAAAATTTTATTAATTTCTTTTGAAATTTATACAGTTCATAATACTCATACTACTCTAATCAAGTTTTATAGAGACTAATTTGTTAACATTTTTGACTAAATTCTTTTTGGAAGGAATCTTAATGGGGGCTTTTCATTTTAATTTAATTTAATTTTTTAAAAAATTATTTATTTATTTGAGAGAGGGTGTGGGTGAGAGAGAGAGAGAGAGAGCACAGTGGGGGGCGTGGTCAGAGGGAGCAGGACAAGCAGACTCCCCACTGAACAGGGAACCAGATTCTTGGCATGATTCCAGGACCCCAGGATAAATTTGTGAATGAAGGCAGACACTTAACGGACTGAGCAACCCAGGCACCACTTTTCATTTTCAATTTCATTTTTTTTCTAAAGATTTTATTTATTTATTTGACAGAGAGAGAGACAGCGAGAGCAGGAACACAAGCGGGGGGAGTGGGAGAGGGAGAAGCAGGCTTCCCATGGAGCAGGGAGCCTGATGTGGGGCTCGATCCCAGGACCCCGGGACCATGACCTGAGCCGAAGGCAGACGCTTAACGACTGAGCCACCCAGGCGCCCTCATTTTCAATTTCATTTTAATTAGCCAAGACGAAGAAGGTTTATTGCAAATAAGCATTTGGAAACACTTGTGCCATCGGAACATCAAACCCTCAGGTCCCGCTTGTCTTGGGCCAGACAGCCTCACCCACCAGGCTGCTCCTGCCACCCAGGAAGGCAGAAGCCTGCATGGCCCTTGGCTGCACTGACAATGACCTAGCAGTTCCTTCCCAGAGTTGTTCTTCCCAGCACCGTGAAGTGAGGCGGTCATTCACTTCTTTAACACAGAACTTTGATAGAGAAAGAATTCATCAAGATCCCAAATGACTTATTGGAAAATTATATAGATTTATTAAGTAATTTAGAGACAAACCCCAGTTCATATTGCATAAGAATGTTTCCATAAAAACTAATATACATTTACTCTGCTTATTTTGAAATTAACCACAAGTGTGAATCCTGAGAATATTTAAAAATTAATATCTAACCTTTACTTTAGGGTCCACTTCCTGGGGAAGCTGGCCTGCAACCCATACTCTATGGTGAAGATATTTTAAAAGATAGAATTGTATTAACATGCATTAGATACTCTCATTTTTCTTTGGACTTTCCAACATCTTACAAAAATGTGTTTGAAATTTTAAGAACCTGAAAATCTGTCTCCATGGAAATGAGGATTAAAAGTATTTGAAATTTGTGAAGTTCCAACTCTGGAAATCTATGACTGGCATGCTAGCTGTCTTCAGAGTAAACATGGTACTGTTCTGCTAAAACTTCCTTTGTGCCCATTTATTCATTCACTAAATATTGCTCATTCTCTTTCGCAAACTGCAATCTCTTTAAAGGCTTATCTTTCTTTTTTTCTATAATTAGGGGCATGATTTTTCACATTACCATGTGCTCAGGGAATATCTTCTTTGTGAATTAAATTAAATACAGGAATTTAAAAACTCCTAACAGAGAGTTTATGAGTGCAACTATATCATTCAATTGTTACAATTAAGTGTTTAGGTAACATAAAACACTGTCACTTGCTAATTTGATCTCTGCCACAGGTCCTTCCACAAATAGGAGATATATGAGATTCATTCTTTCATCCACATTGAATCCAATCATCAGTTAAATGTAATATATTCTGTGTGTCTTTTCTTCTATGTCAATTTACCACAGTCCTTTAAACATTACTTTTAAGTATTGAGAAAAATGGGGAGCCTGGGTGGCTCAGTCATTAAGCATCTGCCTTCGGATCAGGTCGTGATCCCAGGGTCCTGGGGATCGAGCCCTGCATTGGGCTCCCTGCTCTGCGGGAAGCCTGCTTCTCCCTCACCCACTCCCCCTGCCTGTGTTCCCTCTCTTACTGTGTCTCTCTCTGTCAAATAAATAAAAAAATCTTTAAAAAAAAAGTATTGAGAAAAATTTCCAATAAGATTATATTTCTTTTATCAGGTTTTTACTTTGCTCAAGAGAGAGGAGTTGTCATATATTAGCTATATATGAAAAGAATGAAATTTAAAGATTAGAGAGTTTTATTTAACCCAGAGTCTTTGAAGGGGGAGCCTAAAATATTTTGAAAAAAAATAAGGAAAAGAGAATGCAGAAAATGAGTTTTCTCTTTTCTCCTGAAGCTAATAAGAGGGGGAAAAATGGGAAGAGATTGTTTCCATAAATGTCATTAAACACATGCAATATAGTCTGGCTGCTAAGAGCATGACATCTGGAGTCAGATGGCCTCTTTTGTCATTTCCTGGCTCTGTCACTCACCAGCTGTGTGACCTTGGGCAAGCTATTAAGTTGCTTGTGCTTTGGGTTATTATTCTAAAAATGGGGATGATGATGATAGTAACATTATCTACTTCAAAGCATTTTTCTGAAGTTTCACTGAGGTAATCTACAAAGTACCTAGCTCAGTGCTGTAGGCCAGCAGAGAGTAAACACATGGTGAATAAAAATTGCTATTATTGTCTCTTTTTCTCTCATGATGATCATATATTGGTCTCACTTGGATCTCCTTTCCAAATTGAAAGTGAGTATGAAATCTTCACTTTTGGGATGTTTCACTATAGATGCTTCTCTTCAGTTACAAGCGACAGAAAGCAATCTATTTCTCCTGACAACCTCTGAGATAAAACTATGGGAAAGTTAAATGGCTGCAATAGTAGTGCTTCAGGAATTTGATTGGAAGCCATTGCTATATTGTACCTTATTTATGTGCACGTGCTCCAAAATTGGCAGCTTGAAATGGCACATCTGCCAAGAGTTTAAATCTTCATATGATATTGCCTTTATCCCGACATATAATGACAGCCAGTCAGAGCTTTCCATTCTGTAGAGTAGGACCTTTTTTTAATAGTATCATCAACTCTATCCTGACCACATCTTCAACCATTATCACTAGCATCATGATTATTTTCCTATCAAGAACATTTTCCCATTGCATCCTGGGGACCCCCTTTCAGCCCATGCCAGCTGAGTTGAGGACTCGAGTTGAGGACTGAGCCAGTCCAGCTGCCCCACCAGGACATCCTCTGCAAGGAGCACACCAACTTGCACCCACTTCAGTTCAGCTGTCTCCCCAGGTTATCCTCAATGCAGAGAGCCATGGGACCCCTCCTCGGCTTGTACCCACTTCAGCTTTATCTGTCCTACCAAGGCACTTCTGCACAGAGAGTCCCAGGATCACCCAGGCCTATACTCACTTCAGCTCTGCTCATCCTAACAGGGTAGCCCAGCACAGAGTGCCACAGGACCTGAAGTCCATGCCAGCCCACAATTCCATCAAGGCCACCTAAACCCCAGGCACACATAGTTTACATAGGGGACAACCATACACAAGACTATTGCTTCAAGTTTGTAAGTAGCCATTCCACCTGATTCACAAAAACACAGAAAGTTAAGTAAAATGAAGAGGCAAAGGAATATGCTCTAAACAAAAAACAAGACCAAATTACAGAAAAAGAACTCAATGAAACAAAGATAACCAATTTATCTGATAAAGAGTTCAAAGTAATGATCATAAAAATGCTCACCAGACTGGAGAGAAGAGTGAATAGACTCAGTGAGAACTTTAACAAAGAGAAAATATAAAAAAGAACTAAACAGAGTGGAAGAATATAGGAACAGAAATGAAAAAATACACTAGAAGGAATCAACAGCAGATTAGAGGATGCAGAAGAATGGATCAGTGATCTGGAAGATGGGGTGATGGAAAGCACCCAAGCTGAACAGCAAAACAAAAAACAAACAAACAAAAAGAATGAAAAGAAATGAGGATAGGTTAAAGAATCTCTTGGTCAACATTAAGTGAACAAACATTTGTATTATAGGGGTCCCAGAAGGAGAAGACAGAGAAAGGAGCAGAAAACGTATTTGAAGAAATAATAGCTAAAAAATAATAGTTTAAAACTTCCTTAAGCTGGGGAAAGAAAAAGATATCCAAGTTCAAGAGGCACATAGAGTTCCAGACAAGATGAACCCAAGGAGGTCCACACTAAAGCATAGAATAATTAAAATGTCCAAAATTAAAAATAAAGATGCTGATTTCTCACCTAGAACTATGAAATTAAAACCTCTAAGAGTAGGCATGGAAATTTGCATTAAATAACAAGCCCTCTGTGTGTTGGGGGGGAGAGTATTTTCCCATTTATACTGATATGTAAGTATTTATAGAATCTCTGACATTTAAAATTATTTTAGAGAACTTTGGACTTCTGAAAAACATTTTAAGACAAATATACTGCATCTGGGAGTATTGTTATCAATTAAATGGCTTTTGGTAGTATTTATACCTATTTGAATGTCCATTCACTGTTAGTAACATGACAGAATATAGTACAAAATGTTTTTACCAAAGAGAATATAAAATCAAATTATGCAGTATAAAATTTTTGTGTTTGAATAGAGCCTGGTGAATGCAGGCATTGGGGGTGAGAGGGACAAGGGCAGAGTTTCTGAGAGCTTAGGGATGGTCAGAACTGGCCCATTATGACATCAGAGCCCTTGGAGGTCCTGCTCCATTTATAATCTAATTAGATCAGCAATTCTGTGTTTTTCTGTAGAACCAGTATGGATTGGGGAACATAAATTTTCAGTAGTCTTTTGTTGTTTTGTTTTGTTTTTAATTATTAGTCCTTTATGCCCTTTTGAGGAACTTACTATCATACTTTAGAATATGAAAAAAAAGTAACCAAGTTACTTTTCAATCACACTTGAAATGTTCCCCAGTGATCCTATTGGTATTTCCCTTTACTGAATGTAAATCACAATCTAAAAAGTGGCTTTCTTGCTTAATACCTGTGTTTATTTGCTGTCAGTCACTTGATCTGCATGCTTGGTTTTAATCACCTTCACTTAAAATTTTATTATTTTGTTTGTATACTTAAACACTTGTACATTTTTCTTGACCTATTTTAGAAATTGGTTTGGATTAGAGTTGCTGAGGAGGCAGAATTTTATCTTTATATTATTATTACTTTTTTGGCTGGGCCTGAGAATTAAATTAATATAAGGCAGATAAAAGGAGAAAAACATACAAATATATTTGATAAAAAGTTTTATATGACACAGGTGCCTTCATCATAAATGAAAACTCCCCCCAAATGGCAAAACCTACTTGCTTTTATTTTAAGTTGAACAAAGAGGTAATGATAGAAAAGTAACAAAGCTTTGTGGGGATGTGAAAGGAAGATGGGGTTTTTTTTTTAAAGAAAGTCTGTTTGTATGGAATTGTCTAGGTTTCACTCAATGTCTCATCCTGATGACAAGACTGTTACTTTCCTTCTGGTATAGGGGGGCGTCTTTCACATGAGAATAGCATGTCCTGATTTTAGGGAAAAAAGGTCAGAAAGTCAGAAGAAAAGATGGAAGGTTTTTCTTATATTTGCTGTTTTCAAGCACCCACTACTCAAAATAGTAGATATGCCAGAGTGACATATTTTGGGGTTGCATGTTTGAATTCCCTCAGAGTTGAGAGTATTACCGTTCAGTTAAGAGGGACTGAATTAGTTATTACAAAATCGAGTCCATTTTCTATTCCAATTTGTTTGTAGTGACTATATATAAATTCAAGTTTATTACAATTTCTTACTAAGGACCTCCATTCTGGACAACTTAGAACACTGATTATTTAAAAATAAAACATAAAATAGTGTAGACACATAAGGGAGGAATTCTCCAATTTAAAAAGAAAAAGATATAGAAGAATAACTTTAAAAATAAAAATTATTTTATAATCAACAATTACTTTGAACACAACTTTTGAACACTTATCTCTTTAAAAAATTAAACCCTTTATTGAAGTGTGATTGACATATGAAAATCTGCACATATTTACTCTATACAACTTGGTGAGTTTGGAGATAAGCCGTGGAAAAATCACCACAATCTGTGCCATAAATACAGTCATCACTGGCAAAAGTTCCCTTCACCTTCTTTATTGTTATAATTTTTGTGATAAGAACACTTATAATCTACCTCTTAACACATTTGTAAGCATCAATATAGTATTATTACCTTTAGGTACCATGCTGTGTAGCACAGCTCTAGGACTGATTCATCTTGCATAACTAAAACTTTGTATCCTTCAACACCTCACCCCTATATAAATCTTTGTACCTTATAATAAGAAAAGGAATTCCTCATTTAAGCTTAACTTTCTCTGTAAAATCTCTGCTAAATAATTGAGACAATTGAGTAATTGACATTGTTTTGATGATACAAATCACAAAGTATTATAAAATTGCTACATTACAAAGAACTGAGGACCAACAACAGTCCCCCAAGCTCACTCTGATATCCTGCACCTGCACTCACTTCCCCACCCCCCCATCTTCACTCTGAAATTATAATCACCTGTCCTTATTTCCCCTGAGCAACACTCATGCTTTTCAGAGCAGCAATTATCTAATCTAATAAATCAATCTGTTTGGTCCACTAATGGATGAAGAATAGAGGAGACATACAGATTTTCTTTATATACCTGGCAGAAGTTGAGTTTCTTTATTTTGAAATGTTCACTCACAGTTTACTTTGATGGCCCTACTTTAGTGGGACTTCTGGGAAGATGATTTATTAGTAGAGGAGACTGTCTTTCTTGTTACAGGAAAAATGTTGAAATCTCTTTGTCTAAAAAATGCATCTTGAATTCTGTCCAAGTAGAAGAGATCATGCATATTCTGCTCGCTAGGGTAGTAACTGTAAATAAGGATAATGATTTCATTATGCTAGCAGGTGGTTAAATTTAGACCAAGAGAGTTTATGTGATGAGCATCTATTTTGGTTTAGTTACGAGCATCTATTTTCTCCCCGACAAAGAAGAAGCTATCAATTTTCTCTATAGACCGACAGGCTTATTGTTGCAGATTTCAACAATAGGTGATAGAAACTCTGCTACTATGAACAGTTAATGCCTTAGGTTTACTAGTTTTGTGCTCACTAGAAGACCATATTAAATTCTGTTAAATTCTCTAGAACTTATTTTGGAAGAATTTTGTTAGGATTAATAGCATATTACTGAAAAGTTATTTTATCCTATGATGCAGATGAATAGAATGATTTTAACCTCTTTCTCCCTACAATCAGTTCCCATAAAGCATTAAATGCTGACACCCAGCACACTATGCTGCATTCACTGCTCTGTCTTTGGACTCTAGGATCGTTTTATATCCAGAATCAATTTTAAATTGGAGTCACAAATGCCATATCTTTTCTTTGTTATTAGAAGACTGAAGTAGAATATCAGGTAACACAGATACCTCTGCTCTCCAAGGGATCAGATTATCCGTCTTGGTTTGGTTTGCCTGAGGGGGGTTTAATCTTTCAAGTATTACAGCTGAGGATGTAAGTACCAAAGGAAAAGATGGGAAGAAATGCTTGAATTTCCATCTTTACATTCTTTTTGTGCCTATCAATTGTTCTTCCTCTATACAACATTAAGACATTGCTTTTTTGTGGCCTTAATAAGGCTTAATAGCTTTCCTTAGAACCTCTTCAAATTCTTATTTGAATTGCCAGTTAATTATTTCTACTACAAATTTGTCCTCAGCCAAAAAAGCAAAAATATAATATTTTCTGCCTCATGCATATACTTTATTTTATTTTTTTATATTCTCGGTGAATTACTAGGAATCTTGATATGAAGAAAACTTATTAAAATTAGAAAAATTTGATGTTTAAAGATAGAACTAAAATTCAATCTTGCATTTAGATTTATCACATCAAACTATAAGAAGTGAAAAAAAAGTCAAATCATTACTGTAGGACTAGAGTTGTCTCTAGGCTTTTTGGATATTTTTTTCTGGAAGAAAGGTTATGGAGATATCTATAAGTGTAGATTCCATGGGTGCGGTAGGTAGAAGAGTAGTATTTAGAAATGAGGAAAAACTTAATTGGGGATGTTTGCCAATGTGAACTGTTTTTATGGGCAGCCAATAATGAAACTCTTTGCTTTATGCAAAGCATTAATCATTTTCATTATGAAACTTGATAGTAATTTGAAAACCTGAATTAAACTAAATATATATTTCTTACAGTTGACTGCTTTAAAAAATGAGAGTAGTACTACCTGTCTTGTTCCTTTGAAAAATTAGAATAATGACTCTTCCTATGGAAGTTCCTGGTCACACAACTGGTCAAGTGGAAGTTGGAATCAGTAGAAATGGAGTGGCATGAATGAATCATGGTAGTTGTAGCACTTTATGCCATTTGTAATGGTTTTAGTGTTGGGAAGGACAGGGGGTTTAGATCAAATCTAAACTTCAAAAGCTGTGGTCAAAGCAGAAAAAAAAAAAAAAAGCACCTGACATAAAAGCCCAAATCTGAGCTGACTGTAAAAAAGAGGGAAAGCTTTAGGGAAATAGCACAAATACCAAAGATGTTTTAAGTTTGCATTTAATGGCCAGATAGAGTCCTGTAGTAGGAGCGCCTATGTTCAAATCCTGGCTGGACAATTTATAAGCTCTTTGGTATCAGGCAGGTTAACTCTTGCAAATCTATAATTTCTCATATGTAAAATGGGTGTCACAGTATTGCCAATTTTATAAGGCTGCTGTAAGGATTAGCAATGTTATTAATGATAAAATGCTGAGAATCATGCATGGAACATTCACATAAGTTTCAATACTTTTGACAAGGTCTGATGCATTTGCCAGTTCTCCATGTATTTTAGTTTTTATTATGATTATCTTTCTTATTATTAAATAATTAAAACAAAATCTTAACAATTTACAGTTTACATTCTATGCTAGATTTAATCTAACTACCCCCAAAACATACAAATTTTCTTGTATACAGAGGAAGATACCAATTTCCCAAGGTGGATAAATGCCTTCACCAAGGCCACATCACTATAAATTGAAGGAGTGGGATTGAAAGTAAGTTCCCTTGGGAAAAGCCCAATATCCTAGTGCTCTTGTCAGTATACTTCACAGATTTTGGAAACATCCCAATAAGATTTCAGATGAAAAAAATTGACTGTAACAGAGTTAGGAAATGAGCAGCATTTGGAAAAAAATTTTTTCAGGAAAAAAATGGTAACTTTTTTTTTTTTTAAATTAACTCTTGGGTAAAGAATGAATAAGATTTCACAAGCAAATAGTAAAGAGATATCATAAAGCAGACAGATTGTGTACCCCAGGTGTGGGGATGCTAGTGACGGGATGTTTAAGAACCGTCATCTGGTACGGCTAGAATATGGGATCGGTTAAGGACATGACTGCGAAGGAAGTTGGGAAAATTTGGTGGTCCACACTGCAATGGTCTTACATTTTAAAATTACATTATAATATGGGAGGTGGGAAAACTAAGCTTTAATTATAAAAGAGTCATAATCAGATCTGTGGTGGGAGAATAACTGGCGGCAATGTGAACACTATCATTACTAGGAAAGAAACTGGACGAAGGGGAGCAGCAGACTATCAAAATAGCCATGGTGAGAAATGATCAATCCCTGGGAGAGGGTGAGATTGTTTCAAAAGATTCAGAAAGCAAAACCCACAAGTCTTATTTATTATTAAGGTTAGGAAGAATAAAAACTAGGGGCGCCTGGGTGGCTCAGATGGTTAAGCGTCTGCCTTCGGCTCAGGTCATGATCCCGGGGTCCTGGGATCGAGTCCCGCATTGGGCTCCCTGCTCCTTGGGAGCCTGCTTCTCCCTCTGCTTCTCTCTCTCTCTCTCTCTCTCTGTCTCTCATGAATAAATAAATAAATAAAATATTTTTAAAAAAAGAATAAAAACCAAATCTGGAGGTGACTTTGTGAATGATTCTGCCCTTAAGATATATGGAGCCTCGGGTGAAGAAGAAGATTGTAAAGGAAAGATTATGAATCTAATTTTGGGCAGGATGACTCTGAAATGCCCAGGATGTTCAGGTGGAAACACATCATTGCCATTTGGTAAAAGGTCCCTGGGTCTCAGGATAATTTCACTTAATACGTAAAGTTATATAAATCATACAATCATTATATACAAGAGGACAAGCGAAATAGTGGATTGGGATAGAAAGCAATATATTTTTTTCTACTCTTCATTTCTTTCTGTGTTTCTCAGTTTTTGCATGATTTTTTTTTCTTGTATGGAAAATTTTTGTGTGAGTCTTGACATTTTTGCTTATTTCTTTGTGGTCTATCTTCTTCTCTAAGATACACTTAGGGGAGGGTCCTCGGAGGGAGAGACTAATGATCACAAAGGCTACGGGGGAAGTCATAAAGAAACTTCCAGTTGCTTGTGATTCTATGGAACGTTATCTAACACATGTGCTTGCATGAGGGGTTGTGGCCAAACAAAATGCATGCTAAGGAAGCAGTACCATGGAGAAGCTTAACTAAAGTACACACACACACACACACACACACACACACACACTTCCAATTGTTTTAGAGGGAAAGTTTTTCTGCTTCAGATTCTTTCATCTTAGAATATAGGAGTCTCAAAAGACAGTATTTTTTTTCCAAAAATTATTAGTAGAGTTTTTCATGGGGGAAATGTGTGTGGCTTAACTTAATCCAAATCTATTTTAGACAAAATTTTGAAAGTACAGGTAAAACAAACGATTATTATGTAGATACTTATAAAATTATTGAATTTGAAGTCAGTCTTCATTTAGGTATATTTGCTAAAATCTCTTAATGCACTTCAACAATGTATTGCTTAAATGTATTCTGTAAACAGCATTCATTCCTTGCTCTATCTTCTTTAGTCTAGGTATCAATCATCTTTCTTTCTCACCATCTAGGGCTATTGACGGGTGGCCTCCATTTTGCCTTCACAAGCCGTTCTAAATAAACCTGTCTCGGATTTAGTTTTCACTTCCAAGATGTCGGAGAGGGCTGTAGGTATTTGATACTTCTACAAAATCTTAACTGCCCTTGCTCACAATTTCCAAATCATCTTGTCATGTTTAATTTATCCTCAAATTATAGTTTTCCACTTTTATACTTTCCAATAACATGAAGTTACTGAACACTTTTCATAAATCGATTTTAGTATTTATATTGAAATTGTTTTAATAGTTTTGAATAGGAAAGGTAGAAGTAAGTAACAAGGGTTGAAATTTCTATTTCTTGTCAGCCAAGATTGACATTGCAAATGGGCTTCTTAGTAGTTGTTTACAACTGAAAAGACTGCTGGTGTTAACAGTTTTATTACCAGCTTAATTAATGCTCTGTTTACTTAACTGATAACAGTACTTAACCAGGGATTTTAACAGGCTCCCTTTGCAAGATGTAAGCTGTAGTTGTAGGACACATAGAAAGCACATGTGTGCTTTAGTCTTCAGAAATGGTATTATTTGACAGATTGGTTTAATTTCTCACAAAGTATATTACATTTTGGTTATAATAACTATGTCTCTATTTCATGCTTATATTGATTTGGTTTAAATATATTTTAAAGGTATTTCATTATGCTTGACAATACAATTGTCATATATATTTCCCCAAAACTTGAATATTAATTTTGCATTGCTTGATAATACTACAGCTAGACAAACATATCATTTTATCTTAAAAATAAAACTAAGTTTAGGGGCGCCTGGGTGGCTCAGTTGGTTAAGCGACTGCCTTCGGCTCAGGTCATGATCCTGGAGTCCTGGGATCGAGTCCCACATCGGGCTCCCTGCTCAGCGGGGAGCCTGCTTCTCCCTCTGACCCTCTTCCCTCTCGTGCTCTCTATCTCTCATTCTCTCTCTCTCAAATAAATAAATAAAATCTTAAAAAAAAAATAAAATAAAACTAAGTTTAAAATTGAATTCCTAAATTTTACATTATTTTATAAGCTTGATATGTGGAACATTGAAACCTATATCTGTGTCATTCCATATGCATGAATAATCAAATCTATATCAAAAGATTCCCATATAGATTTTTTTTTTTTACATTTTGAGGGGCAAAGAAGTGTTACTATAAAAATAGGACATCCTTTGATTAGTAACGTTATCTGTCCCTTTCTCATCAGACGCATTTTAGTAATAAAACCATAGCATTGGATAGTTTCTATAAGGGACTCTATATTAGAATGATTACCAGCAACAAGTGCCCGTGTTTCCATTTTGGCTCCATAATTTATTGGCACTCCGACCTTGAGTAAGGTACCTAGCTTTTCTGAGTCTCAATTTCTCTCAGTAAAATATAAAAGAAACATGAAGCTTTGGAAGAGGCTACTGGAACACAGTACTACATAAGGGTTCACTATAGATATTAGAGCTAAGCCAGAGGGCAATTCTAACTAAGGCTCATCAAAATAAAAGTAGGAATGTGTTCTAGTTAGTTAATTAATTAAGTAAAGGAATGTCCATGACACAATAGATGAATACATTCTATTAGAGACAAAGAAGATGAATAAAACTAAAGACAAAAAAGCTAATAATCAACGTCTTTGTATACAGTTAAGAAGATATTGCATATAAGTTCAACAGCAGGTTAGTATAAAGAATGATCATAGATGAAATATTCTTGGAAATAAAAAAAATTTGTTGAAATAAAATATTTAATTAAAGTGCTTAATATTAGAAAGGAGGCAGCTAATGCACCAATTATAGGTAAGCATGTAATGAAGATATAATGAGAGAAAGAAAAGAGATGCATAAGACTAAAATTATAAAAGAAAATGTAAGCATATACAATACATCTAGATGGGTGTATAATTGTACCAGAAAAAAAGTGATTATGAAAAGGAAATAATGATAAAGGATATGATAAATTAAAATATACTGGACCTGAAAAAGACATAGTTTTCCATAATTTATGGTTTTATTGAATGAAAAAATTATCTAAATACTGCTATGGACTTAGTATCCTCCCAATTCATATGTTGAAAGCTAATCCCCAGTGTGATGGTGTTCAGAGGTGGGGGCCTTTAGGAAGTGATTAAGTGTCTGGTATAACCACCAATGTGCTATTCCAGCCCTGTAGAGTAGAATTTGTGTACTTATAAAGAGGGAACAAGAGTGATCCCTTGCCTCTTCTGCTATTTGAGGTTATAGTGAAAAGAAGTGGGCTTTCACTAGACTGTGAACCTGCCAGAGCCTTGATCTTGGTCTTTCCAGCCTCTAGAACTGTGAGAAATAAATGTCTGTTCTTTTCAAGCTACCCAATTTATAGTATATTGCTGAATTGCAATGGGTGATTGTCAAATGAGAAGCATGAGTTTGGTGAGAAAAAAAGTTTTTCCCAAGTCTCTGTGGAGACTCATGTGTTTACAGTGCTTTAATATAACTGCTGAAGCCAGTGTTGTCATATATGGACTTCCTCTCTGAGTTCTCCAGAAATTTTCTTTACTGGAATTAGGAATTCAGAAAAAATAATATTATTTTAGAAGTTAAAAAAAATTTTTTTCTCTACTTAAATAAAGTTTAGAATAAAACTTGAAAAAATAAACTACCATAAGCTTGGTAACTATATTGGCTATTGAAATTAGTTAGAAGTCAAGAATAAGTGTGCATAAAGTCAAATATTGTATTTATATCCAAACACCTACAAGAATGAGCAGATTGCTTCCATAAACACAACTGAGATCATGGGGTAATATATTTATAACACACAGTAGCAAGACACCACTCATGGTTTACATGATTGACAACGTGTATTATAGAAAGACACACAATCATTATAGGTAAAAATAATCACTCATTACAAAGTGAATATAATAACAAGTGGAACTTTTTGTTTTTGACTTTCATAATGTCTAAGTAATTTTTTCTAAAGTTGTGGTTTTCACATAATAATGGCTAGTAAAATGTTCTACATTTGATGATAGGGATAGGATCAGGAAGGTTCAAACAAGGAAATATCCTAAGAGAGAGTTTATGCTTTAAAAATTTTTATGATGTAGAAACCTATATTGGGGAAAAAAAGACATAAATGATTTATATGAATTTCCAAAATTCAAACAACTAATTAGCATTAGGACCAAATTATAAATTTCCTAAATATAAGTTTTCCAAATAACATGCCTGTGCTCTTTCTTCTATACTGCACATGTCTGTCACATGTTTGTTTCAAGAGTCAGTTCAGTAAATAGAAATGAAATCTGCAGACAGTACACACACATTCAGTAGCACATTCATTCAATTAAAGTCAATCTGTGAGGTGATTTTTGTTCACCACTAGGGACTCATAGCTAAGACAGTACCTGATCTTATGTAGATATGAAGCTAAAATGAATAAATGAATGGAAAAATAAATCAAGAAAATGTGTCTATATTTGAAGTCTTTGTTGGGAAAATTTATTACCATGTATATGATATGCAGAAACACCATTCCTTTGTGAATCACTGTCTGATGAGATAAAACAATAAATATTAAAAAGTCAAGAAATGAATCAAGAGGAGTATAGAAGAATAATAATAAATTCCCAGGAAGATGGAGGAGTAGGAGGACCTTAAGCTTACCTTGTCCCATGGATGCAATTCAATAACACAAACATCAGGTAAATAACCCAGAAAACGACCCAAAGCGTGGCAGAATAAACTCCACAACTAATTGTAGAGAATGCGATCAATGGGTCAACCAAGAAATCAAAGAAGAAATAAAAAACACATGGAGACAAATGAAAATGAAAACACAATAGTCCAAAATCTTTGGGATGCAGCAAAAGTGGTTTTAAGTGGGAGGTTTATAGCAATATTGGCCTGCCTCATGAAGCAAGAAAAATCTCCAACAACTTAAACTTATACCTAAAGGAAATAGAAAAAGAACAAACAAAACCCAAAAACAGTAGAAGGAAGGAAATAATAAAGATTTGAGCAGAGATAAGTGAAATAGGAAAAAAAAAGAACAGATCAATGAAATCAGGAGCTAGTTCTTTGAAAAGATCTACAAAATTACAATCTTTTAGCTAGATTCCTCAAAAAAAGTTCAAAAAAAAGGAGAGGGGATTCAAACAAAATCAGAAATGAGAGAGGTGAAATAACCAACACCACAGAAATATAATTATAAGAAAATATTATGAAAAATTATATGCCAACAAATTAGATAACCTAGAAGAAATGGTTAAATTCCTAGAAACATATAACCTACCAAAACTGAAGCAAGAAGAAATAGAAAACTTGAACAGACTGAATACCAGCAATGAAAATGAATCAATAATCAAAAAACTCCCAACAAAGTCCAGGACCAGACGGTTTCATGGGTGAATTCTACCAAACATTTAAAGAAGTTAATACTTCTTATCCTCAAACTATTCCAAAATAGAAAAGGAAGGAAAACTTTCAAATTCATTTTATGAGACCAGTATCACCCCAATATCAAAACCAGTTACAGACACCACAAAAAAAGAACTTCTGGCCAATATCTCTGATGAACATAGATGCAAAAATCCTCAACAAAATATTGGTAAACCAAATCCAATAATACATTAAAAATTATTCACCATGATCAAGTGGGATTTATTCTAATGATACAAGAGTGGTTCAATATTCACAAATCAATCAATGTGATGCATCATGTCAATAAAAGAAAAGATAAAAACCATATGATCATTTCAACAGATGTAGAAAAAGTTTTCATTAAGTACAACATCAATTTATGATTAAAAACCCTAAACAAAATAGGTTTAGAGGAAACATAACTCAACCTAATAAAGGTCATATATGAAAAATCCACAGCCAACATCATACTCAATAGTGAAAAACTGAAAGCTTCCCTGCTAAGGTCAGGAGAAATCAAAGATGTCTACCTTATCATTTTTATTCAACATAACGTTGGAAGTCCTAGCCTCAGTAATCAAACAAGAAAAATGAATAAAAAGTACCAAAACTGGTAAGAAAGAAGTAAAACTTTACTTATTTGCAGATGACATGATACTATATAAAGAAAACCCTAAATACTCCACCAGAAAACCACAAGAGTTTTTACATTAATTTAGTAATATTTCAAGATAGAAAATCAATGTATAGAAATCCATTGCAGTCTACGGCCATATCACCCTGAAACGCCTGATCTCCTCTGGTTTTGGAAGCTAAGCAGGGTCGGGCCTTGTTAGTACTTGGATGGGAGAAATCCATTGCATTTTACACAATAATAATGAAGAAACAGAAAGAAATTAAAAAAGCAAGTCCATTTACAATTAAACCAAAAATAATAAAATGCCTAGAAATAACCAAGAAGGTGAAAGAACTGTATTCTGAAAATTATCAAACATTGATGAAGGAAATTGAAGATGACATGAACAAATGTTAGATATTCTATGCTTGTGGATTAGAAGAAAAAAATATTGTTAAAATGTCCATACCACTCAAAGCAACCTACAGATGTAAAGAAATCCCTATCTAATATCAACAACATTTTTCACAGAACTGGAATAAATAATCCTAAAATTTGTATGGAACTGCAAAAGACTCCAAACAATCTTGAAAAAGAAAATCAAAGCTGCAGGTATCACAATTCCAGATTTCAAGTTACACTACAAAACTGTAGTAATCAAAACAGTTTGGTCTTGGCATAGAAATAGATGCATAGATGAAAGGAACAGGATAGAAAACCCAGAAACAGATTCATGTTTATTTGGTCAATTAATCTTTGACAAAGCAGGAAAGAATATCCAATAGGAAAAAGTCTCTTCAGTAAATGGTTTGGGGAAACTGGACAGCTACATTCAAAAGAAAGAAACTGAATCACTTTCTTACTCCATTCACAAAAATAAACTCAATAGAGATTAAAGATCTAAATGTGAGACCTGAAACCATAAAAATCCTAGAAGAGAGCACAGGCAGTAATTTCTCTTTCCACTGTAGCAACTTTTTTCTAGATATGTCTCCTGAGGCAAGGAAAATAAAAGCAAAAATAAGGTATTGGGACTACATCAAAATAAAAAGCTTCTGCACAATGAAGGAAAAAAAAAGAATTAAAAGGCATCCTCCTGAATGGGAGAAGATATTTCCAAATGACATATTCAATAAAGGCTTAATGTGCAAAATATATAAAGAACTTATGCAACTCAATGACAGAAAAACAAATAATCAATTAAAAATTGGCAGAAGACATAAACAGACATTTCTCCAAAGAAGACGTCCAGATGGCCAACAGACACACGAAAAAATGCTCAACATCACTCATCATCAGGAAAATATGTATCAAAACTACTATGCGATATCACCTCACACCTGTCAAAGTGGCTAAAATCAATACACAAGAAACAAGTGTTGGTGAGGATGTGAGAAAAAAGAATGCTTTTGTAGTATTGGTGGGAATGCAAACTGGTGCAGCCACTGTGGAAATGAGGATGGAGCCTCCTCAAAAAAATTTAAAAAATAGAACTACCCTAATATACAGTAATTGCACTACTGGGTATTTACCAAAGTATATGAAAACACTAATTTGAAGGATGTATACATTACTATGTTTATTGCAGCATTATTTAAAATAGCCAAATTATGGAAGCAGTGCAATGATAAATGGACAAGGAAGATGTACACACACACACACACACACACACACACACACACACACACACACACACACACACACTGGAACATTGTTCAGCCATAAAAAAGAATGAAGTCTTGCTAATTGCAGTGATATTATGAAGCTAGAGGGTGTAATGCTAAGTGAAATAAATCAACCAGAGAAATATAAATAGCAAATGATTTATCTTATATGTGGAATTTAAGACACAAAACAAAAGAGCAAAAGAGAGAGAGAGACAAACCAAGAAACAGACTCTCAACTATAGAGAACAAAATGATGGTTACCAGAGGGCAGGTGGGCAGGGAAATGAGTGGTGTAAGTGATGGGGATTAAAAAGTACACTTGTTATTGATGAGCACTGAGTAATGTATAAAATTGTTGAATTACTATATTGTATACCAGAAACTAATATAGTACTGCGTGTTAACCCTACTGGAATTAAAATGAAAACAATGAATTTTTTTTTAGAAAAAGTCCTCTATTATGAGCAATTCTTAAATCCCTGCACCACAAAAGTGTAATAATAACTCAGTTTCAAATATTTTGTTAAAATGTGAGCTAGTTAAGTCCAAGAAGACACCCCTAAATTAATGATGGCTTGAAAATCACAAGTCTACTTAAAAGTTAAATCATATACATGAATGAGATCATTTTGTTGTTTGTATTTTCAAGTATCTTAATTTATGTCATAGATAAGTAGGGCATGATTATAAAGGCTGGCACTTAAAAATTAATTAAATTAATTTATGTGTTATATGTGTTATATACCTCATTAAGGAATGAGGTATATAACTGTGCTTTACAATTACTCAATCTTTACTTAAGTATGTGTTTTTAATTTAAGAATCACCTACACGTTGATGTTGTTTTGCACAGAACTAGGAACCTATGTGTAGGTAGAGTTTTAGCAGCGTTCAGCCCATTTTTATCACAAATTAGATATACAAATTATATTCAAGTGCAACTTATAAATATTTTTTTACCTTTTATAACTTCAGTGTACCTTTCAACTTATGTATGAATTGAATCTTTTTATATATTCTTGAGTTTTGGATTTTTTTGGTTAAGAACCTAGGTTTTCATTGAGCACTCACCAAAGTAGTGTTATGATTCGATATTATTCTTGCTCACATAATCCAACAAATGAAGATTTCTTAGAAAAGACTATGTAGAAATAAAAGATATTATGTGTGCTTATTGTGAGAATGGAAAATAGATGTGGGGGACATTTCTGAGGAGTCTAATTGTTCTATAGGTAAGACAATCATATCTGATCTAGCTGACAGATTCAAGTATCCATTTGTACCAGAACAAAAGAGCCTCTAATTGTTTGAAGAACACTTAGTAATTTATGGTGCCATTGTCCTTGGGCAGTTTATTTTCAGATCGATATTTGCAGCAGATTGAGAAGACATAATGAGAGTAACCAAAGTGACTTATTAATAGATAAAGCCCACAAGCAATAACTGTGAACATAGAAACTCAAAAAAATAGTGATTCTTCCACAAACAGGTATCAAATGCATCATTTTAGGAAACTGTCAAGAAATCTTTAATTAAAATAAGCACTAAAAAATAAATTTTGTTCTTCACTTACAACTCTTTAATTCTTTTGCCTTATTTTCTCAAATTTGATAATTATTAAAAATAATACATATTGAGAACAATATTTTTAAAAACTTGAAATTTCTTGCCTCACCCCATCAGAATGTTCAATAAAATTTCTCATTGTTGAAATATATTGTTAGAAAATCTTTCACAGGCTTTTTAAAGCAACACTGATAATCTAATCAAAGTTATGTAGCAGAAACATACAGAAGGGATTGTCTCTGCCCCTAATCTTTTCAGGGTAGATCTTGGTCTAAAATAATTAACTCTAGTTGGAAATTATGTATACAAATTCTATATCTTGTGCAATTACTAAGTTTCATTATCTAAAAATATTTCTAGATAACTATGTTTAAGATTGCAGACAGGTAGAATTGTTTCTAGGAAAACTTTTCACAGCTAATAGTACTGCTTAAAATAAATTAATTCAGATAATTTGGAATATAATAAAATGGAACAAGTAATTTAAAGATTATTTTGTCACAGAGGTGCCTCAGTGGCTCAGTTGGTTAAGTGTCTGCCTTCAGCTCACGTCAGGGTCCTGGGATTGAGCTCCATGTTGGGGACCCCTGCTCAACGGGGGCGTCTGCTTCTCCCTCTTCCTGCCGTTGCTAATGTTTTCTCTCTCTCAAATAAATAATAAAGAAAACCTTTAAAAAAAGATTGTTTTGTCACAAGTAATTTAAGTATAATAGTTGAGAAAGAGGTGGATTAAAATTTCCTTCATTTGGAATAATAATCAAATTCTTTAAATTTTAAAAAAGAAAATTACAGGGCGCCTGGGTGGCTCAGTTGGTTAAGCGACTGCCTTCAGCTCCGGTCAAGATCCCGGAGTCCCAGGATCGAGTCCCGCATCGGGTTCCCTGCTTGGCGGGGAGTCTGCTTCTCCCTCTGACCCTCCCCTCTCTCATGTGCTCTCTCTCTCTCTCTCATTCTCTCTCTCAAATAAATAAATAAAATCTTTAAAAAAAAATCCCTACTATAAAAAAAAGAAAATTACAAATTTTCTAGGAAAAAAATAATACCTTTTATTCTTCTGTTATTAGCACAGACAAATGTATGCTCTTCTACATAACTGAACTGAAATTAGTTTCAGATTACTGGCTAATTTTTAATTAAGGGGATATTTTGGCAATGTTATTTTACAGATAGCCTGGATCATAATTCAGTTAGAAAAGCCAAAATTTTCATACATATAATCATTCAGTTTCCATATATTTATTTAAAGAAAAAAAGTGTTTTTTTCTAAACAAACTAAAAATCTCGTTTCCCTACAAATCTGTATGAGTTAAAATTCTTTTTATTTTATTTATTTATTTTTTTAAGATTCTATTTATTTATTTGAGAGAGAGAGTGAGTGCACACAAGCGGGGGGAGGGGCAGAGAGAGAGGGAGAAACAGACTCCCTGCCAAGCAGGGAGTCCAACGCTGGGATTGATTCCAGAACCCTGAGATCATGACCCGAGCCAAAGGCAGACACTTAACTGAATGACCCATCCAGGCATCCCTTTAAAAACACGGCAATGAAGTTTATAAATTTCAATGAGAAGTTTCATTAGAATTAAAAGTGTTTTGAATAGGGGCACCTGGGTACCTCAGAGGGGTAAGCGTCTGCCTTCAACTCAGGTCATGATCTTAGGGTCCTGGGATCAAACCCCACGTTGAGCCCCACGATGAGCCCCACGTAGGGCTCCCTGCTCAGCGGGGAGCCTGCTTCTCCCTCTCCCCCCTGTTCCTGCTCTCTCTTGCTACCTCTCTCTTGCTCTCTCTCGCAAATAAATAAATAAATAAATAAATAAATAAATAAATAAAATATTAAAAAAAGTGTTTCGAATAAGTTATCAGTCACCATTTTAAGAGAACTCAAGTAAGAAATTAAAATGTGTATTATATATAAGCATCCAAATAATAAAGAGAAATGAAATAGTCTCAAAACATGTTTGAGAAAGGATACACAAATCAGTTTTCAACGTTAGATTTTCACTTCTTTCTTGTCATTGTACTTGCTGATTTCATTCTCTTTTCTGTTGAAGCATGAAAATCCAAGTAGGTGGACTATATAAGTATGATGGAAAGTTTTCATTTTCAACAGTTTTCTACTGAGTTGTTTTTTCATCCATAATGTGACTTTCTATGGGTCTCTGATCCAGCCCAGTAGCTGTCAAAAAGATTGATGAGGCTGATGTTTAGATATGTTTAAGAGTTTGGGTCCCCGGGTATTTGAACAAAAGAACAATGGAAAGTATTGTGCAAGTTATTGGTTAATACCCTGATGGGTCAAGAAGCATATGTTAGAAAATAAATCATTTTTAGCAGAAAACATTCACTTTTGAATTAGTGATATTTTGCTGTTTCATGGTGAGTTTAAGTGAATGACTTTTGCATACTCAGTCTACAGTCATCTAAAGATCACACAATCAAAGTGCTTACACTGGACTAATGCTTAACTCTACTGTCTATGTCCTCCATAACTGACTATAAAGGCTAGTTTAAATCCATATCAATTTCAGTTACTCTTAGCAATGTATCAGTCATCTTCTTGCATCAACTTCCCTTTCTTTTTTTTGTATGCCTTATGTATGCAAAAAAGATGCTGCTTTTCTCTAATAACTTGTCCATATTCAACTTTGTGTAATAAAGTTAATAAAATATGACATCAGACCAATAAAATATGACTTCAGACCAAATATTGTTTATTGCCATTTACTAACTTAGTCTTTATTTTTTTTATTTTTAAATAATGCTAATATGGGAGCAGAGTTCCCATGTTGCTACAGGCATTTTAAGGCATTATTTCATGAGACAAATAGAAGGGGCTTAAAAATGTTTAGTTTTTCCCCCTCTCCTTTCCTTTCAGCTGAAGATAATGAAAAATACCAATGGTCAGATAAAAGTAGTTGTCAGTCAATATAGACTGCCAAAAATCTTATCTTTAAAATAATAGCTGTCCAATGAATTACTCAAATTGTTGATTATTTACCTAGTACACAAAAAAGAGTTGTAAGGCTAAGATTAAAAAAAAAGAAGAAAGATATAAGAAGTAATACAGATTCATAATATTCTAAATGAATAATTAATAATTAAAATTTAAACCTTTAAATTTTATAATTGAAAGTTTTTCATTTTAATTATTAAAAATAAGCAATTATACTCAAACTTCATTTTGTGGAAATCTACTAGGTTGAATTCCCAATTTAATTATTAAAGAAATGTCATAATTCTGCACAAATAGAACACTTAAAGTCTATAAATGTGGTGCTTTGTGCTTTTTCTATGAGACTCTTAACACGCTTAGCTACTTTTACAGTTTTTCTGGCAATCAACAGAATATAAACTTGTAAGGGACAAAGTTTTTTGTTTTTTCACTAATATTTTCAAAATGCATCAAATAGTTTTAACATAGTAGTAAGGTTTCAGAAATATTTTTAAAATGGATGAATATGTAAATAAATGAATGAGCAATTCAGAAATACCCAACAACAATCTGCACTTTGCTGGTCCATTAAAACCCGAATGGGTGTTAGCCCTAAAAAGAGTTAGATACTATTAACCCTTTTATACATATAGGAGAATAGAGTCTCAAGAGTTAAATTAACGGGCACCTGGGTGGCTCGGTTGGTTAAGCGACTGCCTTCGGCTCAGGTGATGATCCTGGAGTCCCAGCATCCAGTCCCGCATCGGGCTGCCTGCTCAGCAGGGAGTCTGCTTCTCCCTCTGACCCTCCCCACTCTCATGTGCTCTCTCTCTCTCTTTCTCTCTCTCAAATAAATAAATAAAAATCTTTAAAAAAAAGAGTTAAATTAACTTCCCAAATCATATAGCTAGTAGGTGGTACAGTCAAAATAAAACTCCAGGCCATTTGACTTTAGCCCTTAATTTTACCTTAGAAGTTTTCACTGGTGCTTAAGATTTCAACTGAATATACTTTAATTTGGGGGGTGGGGATAGTCGACCACATTTTTAACGTTGATACAAAATATCTCCAATGAAATTATCTTCAGAAGAAAGAGAAAAATATGGTAATATGTGTAGCAGGTGAAAAACAGTAGTTCATCCAAATATAACACACTATTATTCAGAAGATATCACAGTATAGAGATTACTAAATAAAAATTGAGAGTAATATTAGCAATTGTTAGTACCAAAATCTGCTTGGAAATTCTAATGCCAAAAATTCCTAACAATTGTCTTAAGTTTTCACTTTTTTGAATAAAACAATTTACTACTTTAAAATATTTATTTTGAATATTTGTTAAGAAATTTTGAAATTAATTTGAATATTTTCAAATTCATTTTCATTTTCACATATGTTTTGGATTTAACCAAACATTAACATATTTATTTTCTTCCATAATAGTAAGTATACATTTTACTTTACTTTGAGATCTGTAGCAAGAAGAAAGTAAGAATAATGCTATGGGTTAAATTTTCTCCCCTCTATTTTAATGATGCACTTTTTCTTTTCCTACCATTCGTGGTTGTATTACACATGATACACTTGTAAATAAATGTTAACATATTGGGGATTATGACAGTTTGGTCTATTTTTTGAGAATAATTTTGAATTTTCAAAGATCTTTTTTAATTTCAATTATTTATTTCTTAATTATATTTCTCTGTAGATCGCTTCTTTTTTAGATGTTCTGAGATTAACATTCTTAGCTTCTGTGAATGTTCCATGAATATTTGATATGACCATGTGTTCTGTTTTCCTTTATAGGATACAAATCTCTAAGTGTACATATGTCACACATGTGAGGTTTTGTCATTACAGCAGTCATATTAATCTTACATTTATTATCTAGTTTCACGGCTTCTACATTTACTTCTTGTAATTATTTGGACACTTGCTGTATGCACTTTGATATTTTATCCTCTCTTGGAATAAGTTAATAATTAGTAACAAGTATAATAAATTAAAATATTTTGAATTTTCTTTAATGATTAATGACAAGAATTAAATATAACATTGCACATCTTCATGTAAGGTGAGATGATTGTTTCTCTTCTGCATTTACCTTTACTTCTCTACCCACTTCTCAATTTTAAGTACAGTGTCAAGATATAGATTCATATAATGAAGTTTAATATATGTTTTCATATTATCTTTTATTTTGTTTCTTGGCACATTTTATTATCCTATAAAACACATTTATTTGTGTTTAATTAACTGCTTCATCTTCTTTCTTTTGCTTTTATACTTTTAATTCTTTTTACAGTTGACACTTGAACCACATGAGTGTGAAATGTGTGGGTTCACTTACACATGTATTTTTATAGTAACAGCACTGCAAATGTGTTTTCTCTTCCTCATGATTTTCTTAACATTTTCTTTTTTCTAGCTTACTTTGTTGTAAGAATACAGTATATTATATATAACATACACAATGTGTGTTAATTGACTATGTTATCGGGGGCTTCTGGTCTATTAGTAGTTAATGTTGGGGGAGTCAAAAATTATATGTGGATTTTCAACTGTTTGGGGGGCAGGGGTTGGCCCTCCTATTCCACAGATGGTTCGTGGGTCAACTGTATTTTTATTTCCCTTTTCATGGGTTATCTTCTCAATTTTTCTCTTAATTTGCCAGAATAAATACATCCAAATAATTTTCACCACTAAAGTAGGTATTTTCATTTCTGAATATGTTCTTATTTTTTAAGCCCCATTTTCTGCAGAAGGGTACTACACTTGTATGCATCTGAGAGACGTTTGTTTTGTTATCTTGTTTTCAAAAATTTTGTTTACAGATTTTTGGTAGCAAAGAAAATAGGAAATTATATTTTAGAAAGCATCTTTAAAGCTTCAATAGTCTTTTTTAATGAAAGAGAACCATTCTGCACTCAACTTGCCATTAAATAGATTTTGAAATATTGTAATCAATGGAATAGTTTGTGATATTAATGAAATAAGAGTCCATCATTTTAAAGTTTTAGATATAGAGTTGAAATCTGCTGTCTTTCTGTATCTTATCTTTTACATAAGTTCTGTTCTCTTCTTATTCATTTATTTATGTATTTATTTTTCCTTTGGAATTCAGCAAGTACAGAGGCTTCAAAATGTACTGATGATTTTTAAATTCACACTCATACTAACATCTTTGTGTTAGCTATGTTCTCCCATCTCAACACTGATCAATATCTCATGGATATTTTCATTTAAATGCATCTAATAATCAAGGTTCAGAAGGGAGGGAGGTGGGGGAATGAGGTAGCCGGCTGATGCGTATTAAGGAGGGCATTATGTTGTGATGAGCACTGGGTGTTATATGCAACTAATGAATCGTTGAACACTAAATCAAAAACTAATGATGTACTATATGTTGGGTAACTGAAATTTAAAAAAAAAAGATTACCTCATAATCAAACTGAACATTTTTTCTTCCTTGCCAAACTGATTTCATCTATTCCTTTTCATATATATCTCAGTATACTGCTCAAAAAAACTGCCAATATTTGGTAAATAAGCTTATTTAGATGATCTGTCCAAACAGTCCAGCATTTTTTCTGTTCACTAAAACTTGTGTGTTCTTTCTGAGCTTACAAGTAAAAAAAATGTTTGTGTAACCAATTTTATGAAATCAGAGCAATAATAAATTCATTAGCTCACTTTTTTTCCTACCCTTACCACACTCAAATCTTCTTCCTGTTACATTTTTTAAATGTCTATATATTTTTTAAAGATTTATTTATTCATTTTAGAGAGAAAGAGAGCATGAGCAGGGCAAGGGGCAGAGGAAGAGGCAGCGAGAGAATCCTCAAGCAGACTCCCCACTGAGCATAGAGCCCGACACTGGGCTCCATCCCAGGGCCTTGAGATCATGACCTGAGCTGAAACCAAGAGTTAGCTGCTCAAAGGACTGAGCCACCGAGGAGCCCCTAAATGTCCATGTTATAGTGTAAGTCCTACAAAGGTAAGGAGAAGGTCTACTTTGTCATCCACCACTCAAAATATATCACAATTCCTTTAAGGCAACAAAAGGTGAATATTTGGCAAAAGATTAAAAAGAAATGGAAAGGCAGTTTTGTGTTTTTTTAAATTTTTTTAAAGATTTTATTTATTTATTCATGAGAGACAGAGGGAGAGAGAGAGAGAGAGAGAAGCAGAGGGAGAAGCAGGCTCCCAAGGAGCAGGGAGCCCGATGCGGGACTCCATCCCAGGACACCGGGATCATGACCTGAGCTGAAGGCAGACGCTTAGCGACTGAGCCACCCAGGTGCCCAGTTTTGTGGTTTTTAATAGCATTTAAAATGTTTGCAAATATATCATGGAAATATTATCTTCCTATATGGACAAGGATGTACTGAGGGATTTTAAAAAATGCAGTATATGTTGTATAATTTTAGTATCTGATACTTCCAATAATTCTTGGTTTTTCCATACATCAATGAAAATAAATATTTTTTTTTACTAACAATTTAAATTTTATGAAATGTTATCCAAAGGGGTGCTTAAGTGGCTCAGTTGGTTAAGCATCTGCCTTCAGCTCAGGTCATGGTCCCAGCCAGGGTCCTAGGATGAGCCCTGCTTCAGGTTCCCTGCTCAGAGGGAGCTCCCTGCTTCTCCCTCTGTCTCTGCCTCCCCTTCCCCCTCCTTGTGCTCTCTCTCTCTCTCTGAGACAAATAAATAAATAAAATATTAAAAACAAAAGAAAAGTTGTCTAAGAATTTAATGCTGAGTCATGCAATGTTTTTCCTATTTTGTGATACCCAGTGCTTGAGGCTTGTGTCCTGTTCATGGACATTTGAGATAAAGAGTTTTATATTCTCTCAGCGTTGGTCAATGTGTGTCTCTAGGCCATCAAGGAATATGTGACTTTCTGCCAAGTTTTTATGTTGGCCAAAGGTCTCCATTGTTCTTTCAACAAATACCATGTAATGCCTAGGCAAAGCTTAACTCCCAGGAAAAAAATGTGGTAGAAATATATATGTGTCACATTCAACTGAAGGGGATGAGGGTTAATAGCTAAAAGGAAGTTGTGTGACAGTAACAAGTCGGCCAATTTCTCAGTGGACTCCAACAAATTCAAAATATTGAATTACACGGAATGTGCACCTTACTTCAAAGAGTTTTTTTTAATTTTCTTACTTTAAAAATCCAATATTATATAGAGAAAAGGATAAAAACTTGGTAATTATAAGGAAAGGTGACTACAGTTGATGAATTCTAATACTCATATTCATTTTATTCATTTTTAATTTGTTTAATTTTAAAGATATTGTCAACGTAAAATTCCCTACACATGCATAGTAGGCAACAACTACCAATTTTGGTGGACATATAAGGTTCCAACTCATTACAACTCCAATGTATGTGTGTGTGTGTGTGTGTGTGTGTGTGTGTGTGTGTGTGTATTTTCCATGAAGAATACAAAGAATGACAGGGACCTGAAACAAGCATGCAAGCATATCAGATAACTGAAATAATTCCAATATTTATTTCCTACAGGTTCTGAGTCATTTAATTTCTTCTATTTAAGCTTAGATGATAGAAATTTTCTTAAAGTCAATTGGGATTAAATCGTTTTGTACATGCCTCTAGGAAAACCTAGAAACTTAGATATCAGAATACAATTCAAACTCTGAAGACAAAACAAATAATTATACTTTATAATAATTTTTACATTTCTGATTTTATATGAAATATTTTAAGTACATAAAGTCATATTTTATAAGAATACTAAATTCATAGAAAATTTGAAAAAAATTGTGATAGGTATTATTACCAAGTTAGTCACTATGGGTAGCATTTGATTTGGTGTTTAAATATTTTTGGTTGAGTTATTTGGATGAAGGGCTAAGAATAGGTTTTTGTTTTTTTTTTAAGTCATGCCGGAACCAAAGGACACTGTTATTTGGTGATCATTTTTAACATATCCTTTCAATTTATGTGAAAAAATCCAAGATAATTATAAGAGGTTTACTAGTTTACATACTTTGGCCACATTAAAACAGCCTTGAATGACTAAATTCTAACATTTCCTGCTGGCATGATTGCACGTCCAATAATGAAATCAAGATTTCCATAGATTTGGTGCTAGTATGCTGAGAAGACTTAATAAGTGAGCTTTTAGTTTCTTTTTTTAGAACAGGAATAATTTAAGTAAGGTTGGGAAAATACTTTGTCCTTTCTAGATTTAGAAACCAGAATTAACAGTCTCAAAAACAGAACTTTTCATCTATTACCATAATTTCTCCCTTTCCTCATGTTCCATCCTGTTGCCACTTAGACTACCATCTAGTTGGCTGTCTTCAGTGCATATCTAGATACTTGCCTCAGTCTCATCAGTGTTTTTTTTCCTTTTTAGTTATTTTAATGTACCAAATAAATCTTTCCAAAATATGCAGGTTATACATACATGCATTATTCAATCTATGATTTAATGCTACCATTTGTCAGGAATTACGCTGAGTTCTGGGTACATTAAGTAAGAATAAAACATATTCCCTGCAAGAAGGTCAATTGATGTCTCAAATGAGAACTGTGAGAATGAATGGAGAATTATGATGCAGTGAGTGTTATCATAGATAACTGCAAGGAATGATGGCCCTGCTCTGTCCTAGTCACATTAATCACGCCTCTTGGTTAAACTTCTGCTATTGCCTTAATTTAGAGAAAAAAAAGATAGTTTTTTTTCTCTAAAGATTAATTTGCTAAAACCTCATCATAAGTCAAATTATAATAAAACATACCAAAAAATAAAGAAATAAAACAGACCATAACTGTACTTGTGATTTCTTTACCCTCAACCTCTTTGTCACTTGAGATGAACAAGGTTTACTTCTCCAGGTTCATGCTGTTTGTTTTGTTTTCCTTGGATATGTTCTTATGGTTCTTAATCCTCCTATAATCATTTTTGCTCAAGCTAATCATAATCTTTATTTTATGACCACCTTCAAAGAAGTTTTCATTACTTTGATTTATAGTAGTTGCATTTTCTTTCCATTTTTAAAAATTAAGTCTTTGTGTTTTTAGAGCAGTTTTAGGCTCATAGCAAAATTAAGAAGGTACAGAGATTTCTCATATACCCATTAGTGCCACACATGCATAGCCTCCCCCATTATCTACATCTCCAACCAGAGTGGTACACATGTTATAACTGATGAATCAACATTGACACATCATAATCACCCATAGTCTATAGTTTACACTAAGGTTCACTCTTGGTGTTGTACATTCTATGGATTTGGACAAATCTATGACATTTATTCACCATTATGGCATTACACAGAGTATTTTCACTGCCCTAAGAACCCTCTTTGCTCCTCTGATTAATTTCCAAAACTGAGGATATTTATTAAAATATGTTTAATTATATTAAACATATTAAATATTATATTAAAATTGATGACATAAATCGTTTTCTTCATGGAACCAAATTAGTTATCATTTATAACAAAAAAATATATGTTCTGTTGAAAAACCTAAATATTATTTTTCCCCAAGTGCTTATTAGCATACTTAAACCAATCAGGATTCCACAGGATACATCTGTGTGGAACATGAGGGAGTGTGTGTGTGTGTGTGTGTGTGTGTGTGTGTGTGCACATGGCATACTCACAAAAATGTTTTGACTTCAAATAATTTTTCTGGAAAGCTCTTATCTTCTTGTGAAATTACAGAAAATATTGAGTAAACATTTACATTTCTAGGTTTCAGTAAATTGACTTTTTTTTGAGAAAAAGACATTAAAATTAAAATCAATAAATAATAAAATGGGGAGGAGGGGGCAAGGACTAATACTAAAATAAAATTCCTCTCTGGAAAAAAGCCATTCAGCTTTGTGAACAGCTGTACCTCAGAGTCAGGCATACGAGCAATTAAAATGAAAGTATGATTTTAATATACCTTAGTAACTGTGATTGATCTTAGAGAGCTTCTGTTTACTATACATCAAGAAACAATTTAGGATGCAGTTTAAAACAAAGTTCATAATCCTTGTTTAATGGATTTCAGTACCTCAGGCAATATAATAGTGTGAAATGATTAAAATGTGCCCCGTCTCTGTGTAATCAATAAAACCTCTCTAAAATTAGTAAGGTCCCAAAGACTCCTCAGCAGACTTGGCAGTGCCACGTCTATAGAATTCCAAATAAACCATGTAATGCTACTTTCAAACCCAAAGTTCATTAGACATCTCAACCCCATCTCAGCATTAAAGTCAGCTAAGTTGTCAAATTGAAAGGTCACTTTTTAACAATATGTAATTAGACCAAAAATGCATCAAAACCATAACAGAAATACATCAGACTGAGGTATTAAAAAGATTAGAAAACATACATATATGCAAATTTAAGATAACAATCACAATATTCTACAGTGACAGGTTTTAAAGAGGGAGTTGACTCATTTGCTAAAATTGAAAAAAATACAGCTAATAGGGATTATCATTCTTTTGTATTTCTTAAGGCTTTAATCCTGTATTATGAAATATGATATCTAGACTTTTGAAATGAAAGAATGGACAAGATTCTGACTTTGGAAATAAATTTTAATTCCTATTATATTTTTAGGAATCTGTCATTACATATTTACAAATAATATCATGGAAATTTCTTATTAATTTAAGCTTTTAAAGAATTTAATCTTCTCTCACCAGTGTAAAAAATGTGGTGCCATTATTTATACTGCAGTGATACAAGGATATATATAACTTTTTTATTGCATGAAAACTTTCTCACTGTGTTCTCACTATTTTGTGATTTTCATAGCAAAAGAACATGGAGTTCAACTTTTGTACACATATAACTTTTATGAAATGACTACATTTTGATAAATTTCCATTTTTAGTGAACCTAAGGAGAAAGGGAAACTGCATATATCCTTTGGAAATATGGTAATTTTAACACTCATCGTATCTCATGCAAATAAATATTTAACTTACCATCTTTGTAAACATTTAGGACTCATTACTTAACTATTTCTCTTGACTGTAATTAAAATTACTAAGTTTAACTTAATATTTGTCTTAGTCATCTTCGTCTTTTATAATAAATTACCAGAGACTGGGTAAGTTTGAAAGGTAGAAATTTATTTCTCAAGAGTTCTGGAGATTGGAAGTCCCCAGTCAAGGTGTCAGCATGGTCACATTCTGGTGATAGCCCTCTTCCTGGGTATGTTCCCACTCAGCCTCTCAAAAAGAGGGAAAGATCTCATGTCTTGTCCTCTTTTTATAAAGGCATTATTCCCATCATGGGGTTCTACCTTCAAGTCCTATTCTAATCCTAATTACCTCACAAACGTTCCATCTCCAAATACCATCACATTGGGGATTAGAATTTCAATATATAAATTTTGGGGCTACACAGATATTCAGTCCAAACTAGTGTCAAACCATTATTACAATTATTTTATGTTGTATATGTTTATGTATGGATGTGGATATGTACTTACTGGACTCTGATGTAAATTCTAATTTTTTCTGAATCCAGTTGCATACTAAATGAATAAACATATGACCCCCTGTTTTGTATCCACTTGAGGTCTATCACAGAATTTCTTTATAATTCTTAAACAGAAATGAAGACAAATATGTCTCATGGAATAACCATTACTCTATAGAATATTTTAGGATTTCTATGTACATGATAAATTAATGAATATCCACTATTCTAAGAACTTCCTATGGATTATAAAATTTAACATTCATAACAATCCTCTGTTAGGTTTATTATCCTTATTTTACAGATGAAGAAACTGAGGCACAGAGGATTATAAGCAACTTGCCCAAGGAAGCGCAGCTAGTAAGTAGTCAAATCGAAGATGCATACCTGACCATTTGGACCCCAGTGTTTGTGATTTGTCTCAGGATACTCTGCCCTGTGATATCCTAAACCACCTCACTATATCCTGAAAACCATAAAAGCCATGAATATGTAAACTAGGAAGTCTTGAATTTTTTGTTGCCAGAAAGGTGAATTGAACAGTGTCAGGTGAAACATCATAATATTAGCTGGCCTTTGGCCCTGCGGGTATAAAACCACTTCTGGAACTGTGTTCTTTTTACTTTTTTTCTCCCTCAAAATCCTCCCACTTTCTACAGTTTTCAAAACTCAATAGCCGCTGGAAAGCCTCTCAGTTTAGTTGTGATTACAGTTTAATAAAAGTGAAGAACATGCAAATCACCTTTATAGTTTTTCAGTTACCAGCTGAGAAGAAGGCCCACAACTTAAATTAAATTGAGTATGTCATAAAGTATAATATTTTGCAAATTAAGTTTAAATGTGATCTTATAAGCATAAAACCAAAAGTTGCATTTCAAGTTAAATAAAATTATTGACCTGACTTTATGCATAAAATGCATAAGGAACATCCTATTACTCATTAGGACACTAGTCTATTTTTATTTTCAGTTTGTTCTTTTATGTTTATTTTTTTCTTTTATGTTAAAAAAAACAAGGACACCAATAATGAGTTTAAAATTTAAAAAAAGTAGTTTTAAATTGGAGCACTGGGTTTTATACACAAACCAATGAATCATGGAACACTACATCAAAAACTAATGCTGTATGGTGATTAACATAACATAATAAAATTTAAAAAATTATGGTAAATAGTGGGATTAATGCCTTATGTCCCATTGTTTCTCCCAGTGTGCCTATTTGTCTTGAAGAAACTATAAAATTAAAAATTTCATATCTCAGAGTTATTATTGGCAAACTGCTTTCTATCAGTGAGATGCATTTACATGGGATTTTGATGATACACTAGCCTTCTTAGTGGTTTGCTGCCAACAGATGCAGTTGTGGAGATATTATGATGATCTAGGATCTTACAGAGTAACATTGAGGAGGCTAGATCCCAGCAGGAGGGGGAGGCACCAAGAGGAACTTGCCTGCAAGTTTCTATAGTCCACTCCCGATGGCAAAGTCAGAAGCAGCAGGTCTAGCAGCAGGACACTGTCCTGGCATTCTTGGAATCATTCTTAGAAACCCTACCTAGAGCCAACCATTCTATTCAACAATTAATTCTCAATATTAAATCATTTTCTTTTTAGAATACCAAGACAGTTTTTCTTAATGAACTTCTGAAGATTCCAAATGATAAACAATGGTCCAGTGTTCATGCTAGCAGAGAAAAGAATAAATTTTTCATAGAAATACATGAAACATATAAAACAGATCATATAGTGTACATTTTGTTCTCTACCTCATAGCTCCAAACCACCAAGTAGATAATTTATAGATTTACAGATGAGCATCTTAATTAGATCAAATTTTAAATATACTTTAGAAGTGGTATTATCAAAATAAAATTCTATTCAAAATTAATTGCTGCCACTACTTGAACAATCTGAGTAAATATCTTCTTAAATGGTTGGCTTTATTAACTAGCACAATTTCCTGTAACAAAATAAATGTATGATCTCCAACTTTAATTTCCTTTCAAGTTTCATTCAACCCAGAAATATTCAGGTGATATTGATACTTGTCAAATGACAGATTAAGTTGGGTCACAATACATTTATGTGTCTCAGGAAACCAAGAATAAACAAGATATTGTTAATATCTATGATCAATGGAAAGTTGGCATACCTAGTGTAATAGATGATCACTAGCATCTAAAATTTATGCCTGCTATTGTATAACTTACTTATATTCCAAATGACTAGATATTGGAATACCACTAATAAATATAAATCAGTACGTGTAGAAATCTATACTTCTGGGGCGCCTGGGTGGCTCAGTCATTAAGCGTCTGCCTTCGGCTCAGGTCATGATCCCAGGGTCCTGGAATCGAGCCCCGCATCGGGCTCCCTGCTCAGCAGGAAAACTGCTTCTCCCTCTCCCACTCCCCTTGCTTGTGTTCCCTCTCTCAATATATCTCTATCTGTCAAATAAATAAAATTTTTTTTTAAAAAAAGAAATCTATTCTTCTGAAGTACACTTAGAAATTTTTTTATGAATCATATGGTGTTACTGATATAATGTCCAATCATGAGTATCTCACATGTTGAGATTCACCATTGTGAACACTAAGAATACAAATTTTTTATTTAGCATTTTGCGAGGACATTTTTTTATTATGTTATGTTAATCGCCATAGATTACATTATTACTTTTTGATGTAGTGTTCCATGATTCGTTGTTTGTGTATAACACCCAGTGCTCCATTCAGTATGTGCCCTCTTTAATACCCATTACCAGGCTAACCCATCCCCCCACCCCTTTCCCCTCTAGAACCCTCAGTTTGTTTCTGAGTCCATAGTCTCTCGTGGTTCATCTCCCTCTCCAATTTCCCCCCTCCATTTTTCCCTTCCTACTATTATCTTCTTCTTCTTCTTCTTCTTCTTCTTCTTCTTCTTCTTCTTCTTCTTCTTCTTCTTCTTCTTCTTTTTAACATATAATGTGTTATTTGTTTCAGAGGTACAGGTCTGTGATTCAACAGTCTTACACAATTCACAGCGCTCACCATAGCACATACCCTCCCCAATGTCTATCACCCAGCCACCCCGTCCCTCCCACCCCTCACCACTCCAGCAACACTCAGTTTGTTTCCTGAGATTAAGAATTCCTCATATCAGTGAGATCATATGATACATGTCTTTCTCTGATTGACTTATTTCGCTCAGCATAATACCCTCCAATTCCATCCATGTCGGTGCAAATGGCAATATTTCATTCCTTCTGATGGCTGCATAATATTCCATTGTATATATACATATATATATATATATACATATATATGTATATATACATATATATATATATATATACACAACATCTTCTTTGTCCATTCATCTGTCGATGGACATCTAGGCTCTTTCCACAGTTTGGCTATTGTGGACATTGCTGCTATAAACATTGGGGTGCACGTACCCCTTCGGATCACTACATTTGTATCTTTAGGTTAAATACCCATTAGTGAAATTGCTGGTCATAAGGTAGCTCTATTTTCAACTTTTTGAGGTACCTCCATACTGTTTTCCAGAGTGGCTGCACCAGCCTGCATTCCCACCAACAATGTAGGAGGGTTCCCCTTTCTCTTGCGAGGATTTTTATTACAAAAAAAAAAAAGTGGTAGGATATATATATATACATACAGATAACAATGGGAGTATGGTCTAATTATGGTCAACAAGAAATTCCCTTTTGTAATGAAATAGAATCATAATTCCCCTTCTTCCCATTTCTTTCACCCTGACCCATTTTCTCCTGACCAGCAGATAAAGGTATCAAATGATGTATGTGCTATCATAAGTTCATATAAATAGTTTGATTTTTTCACTTCACTGAAGGAATAACACCACTGAACATTTATCTGGCCTGCCTGAGGAATAAGTAAGACACTCTGGTGCTATGTCCATTTATAAGACTATATATCTTAACATTTGACTGCTTAATTTCTGCTTTAATAGTAAAACAAAGTTTTACTAACTTGAGCAAAAACTGAATTGTCATTATCTTTAGGCTTTGAAAATGCACCGTTTGATTTGCCCTTGCTCAAGAGATATGTAAGAAACAATTAAAAAAAATAAAAGGTGCACCTGGGTGGCTCAGTCAGTTAAGCATATGACTCTTAATTTTGGCTCAGGTCATGATCTCAGGATCATGAGATTAAGCCTCGCATAGGGTTCTGCACTGGATATGGAGCCTGTTTAGGACTCTCTCCCTCTGCCCCCCTTCCTTGTCCCTGTTCATGTGCTCTCTCCCTCTCTCTCCCTCTTAAAAAAAATTATAAAGGTACCCTTGTCTTCAGGTGAATGCATGACCTCTAAATATTACAATTTGCATGAATCTGTTGTGGGATATTTTCAATGTTAATATTAACTATATCCTAGCAGGGCCCCATTCTTATAACCTCATTTATAACCTCATTTAAACTTAATTGCTTCCATCTACAAATACAGCCACAATGGAGATTAAGACTTCAAATATAAATTTTAGGCAGACACAATTCAGTTCATAGCAATACAATTTCTTCTTATTCCATTATATAATTTTGAAATGGAAAGCCAAAAACCCACATTAGACCAAATTCTGAGGAAGCCTAAAATGATCTCTGATAACATCATACCATTATCTTCCAAATCCCCTCTCTAGTCTTGCTTCTTTGGTGCATTTTTTTTTTTTCTTACGGATGCCTGTACAAGTTCCCAAAGTACCAAGGACTATTTTCCCTGTCTCAGGATGGAGATTTAATCTTCTTAATCAATCATCTGGTAGATAGAATTTTAAATGTATTCACTAGATCTACCTGGGCACTAAAACCACTGACTTATTTGTTCTAGGTCTTCACATAGTCTGAACCCAACTTGAAGCCAGAGGAAAAGTGACTTTATTAATTTAGTACAGCACATTGGCTTTCAAAAGAAAAAGTAAATAGAAATAAGTAAAGCAAGATAGAGAATGACTCTGGAAAGGCACATAGAAAGTATCTGGCACACCATTAGGTACTCATAACAGCAAATGATATGAGTTGTAAATTAGGATGGAATTTATGAAAGATGAACCATTTGAATAATCAATCCTAGTTTTAAATTCACTTTGCTTCTACCACTGCTACCATCACACAAAGCTAGTAAGAAATATCTTACCATGAAATTTATTACTTGATCAATTGAAGATTTGTCTCAAGTTGTAAAAGATCAGTGTTTAACTCTAAAACAAATCATTTTAATCTGATTCGCCCTGATCTGCCATGAAGAAAAAAAGTGAAAAAGAAAATCCTTCTAACAACAAAACATATGATAGTAAAAGGAAATAAAATCAATGCAGATTGGGAAGGAAGAAATAAAATTGCCTTTGCTGTCAGGTGGCAAGATCTAAATAAATGGAAAAAAAATACCATTTTTTTTTGGTATTTTATACAAATATACAAAACAGTAAAGATATTAACTGAAGGGGCAGTAATAAAACAGCTTAAAAAGTAACTTGATAGAATTTTTTTCTATTGGACAGAAAATTAGCAGTCTTAGACTTTTCCCAACAGAGTACCTCTCCTATACACTTTTTTTTTTGCATTATATTTAGAAATCTGGTCTATATTTTTCTCTATGACAAACAGTAATGTGTGTGTATGTGTGTGTGTGTGTGTGTGTGTGTCTGTGTGTCTGTGTGCACCTGAGCACGGGCATAATACTTTCAGATATAAAATCTTAGGTTGAAAAAATTTATCTCTTTAAACTATGGAGGATTTCTATTGTCTAAGAAAAATTTTGATTTTTTATTTTTTTAGTATTTTTTATTTTATTATGTTATGTTAATCACCATATGTTACATCATTAGTTTTTGATGTAGTGTTCCATGCAGTACGTGCCCTCCTTAATACCCATCACCAGGCTAACCCATCCCCCCACCCCCCTCCCCTCTAGAACCCTCAGTTTGTTTCTCAGAGTCCATCATCTCTCATGGTTCATCTCCCCCACTGATTTCCTCCCCTTCATTTCTCCCTTCCTACTATCTTTTTTTGTTTTTAACATATAATGTATTGTTTGTTTCAGAAGTACAGGTGCCTGGGTGAGCGTCAGGAATTTTTGACAATGAAGAAGTATATTGATATTTTCTTCTGGGCTACGTAAGTGTTGTCTGTCGTCACAGGAACCCAGTGATTTCAAAAGTAGATGCTGCAAAGCAGAGGCTGAAATGCTGTCTCTGGAACAAAGCTTAGTTGAAAGTAAAGATCAAGTAGTTTCAAACTAAAATGAAATTCGCTTGTAAATGTTTAAGAAGATAAATGGAGATGTTGACTAGGCATGTATGAAGAGGATTGTAGAAACAAATAGCATTATTATGAACTAGATGCTTTGTATAGTCTCTTTCAATCTTCAATAATGATGATCTAATTTATAAATTCAAATAATTGTGGATAATTTTGAGATGGACATTTTAAACCTAGAAGATGACATTCCTGCCTATTTAATTCACTTGTCAGAGAGACTATGCATAGTATTATATCCATGTTTCCCTACTTACTATTTGGGTGAATATGGATAGGTCATATAACTGCTAGTGCTTGGATTTCATTATCTGTAGAAAGGGTATAACAGTATTAACCTCAAATTATTTGGACAGAAAAAGAATTAAAAAATTATTTGGGTAGAATTGAATGAGATAATCCATTATAACTAAGAATTTAGAAAGTACCTGTTATAGAAGTGTTCAATAAATTTGAGTTTTTTTATTATAAATCAAATTATGTTATCCGTGGTAACTATAGTGGAATAGTTTATATGAATTAATATTTTGTCAAATTGGTGATTGGCAAAATATCATAAGACGTGATTCTTTGGGTTGATTTTGAGCAGTTATTATCATATCAAATTTTAGTTCTAAGCTTCCAAAGTATACGAATTTCATATGATGGCAAATATGTAAAGTAAAATGTAGGAAATGTGATTTTTAAAGTAAATATATGTATAGATATGTAATCTAATACATATAATCTTATAAAGCTTCAGGACTTTAGGAGATGGGAACAATAAAAAAATAACTCTGAATTCAAGCATCTTAGTCATCCATTATTTTTCTCCCTAGTGTGGTTACTACAAAGAAGTCATAAAATTCTATGAGAGACTGTGGCTAAAATTTAGCAGATTAACATATAGGGTTATAGATTAAAATACTCTGAATAGATATTTTAATACACGAAACAGGAAAAGAAAGGATTCCCATGCTTATAGAGATCAACTGAATAAAACTGTCTCTCAAGCATAGCTGTAGCGATCGAGTTTACGGCTGATTCAGAGTGCCCTGCAGAAGAGCACCTGGGCTGTATTCTGAGTTTGTCTGAAGTTCTGCTCACAGGCAAGTGCCATATGAATTGCATATTAGTAATGTTTTGTCTGGAACACATCCTGATGGCATTGCCCAGAGAATTTGTAGCCTTTATTGTAGCATTCTATAGATAGATCTCTTTACGTAACTGAGAATGATTTTTAAACTTTTACATTTCTTAATAAACAAAAATGTAATGAAAATACATTTGTGCTAGCAGATCAGTTTTTGTTATTGTTGTTTGGTTTAGTGCATTCAATCATCTTGTTGAGGAGTTGTATACTAAGTATTTAATAGCATTGCATTCTATTTATAACTGAAAAGTAATCTCAATTAGCAACATCAGTTATAAAAGAAATATGTATTTATTGCCTGGAAAGTGACACAGCCAAATGGCATTGATTCTATCATATTATATGATGACCCTTATCCCTTTGTTTAGGACCTGATGCAGAGATCAATGTATTGCTTGCCTGGGGAAATCCAAGGCCCTCTCTCCATTTAGATATAGGGACTCCAGATTGCAGAGGTTATTAAGAAATAATCAACAAATTTTTAGAAGCTTCATTTTATAACTTAGTGTGCAATGAAAGTTTTTCCTTCAAAGAATTTTTGGTGATCACATTTTGTTTTTTAGTTTGTTGTTCCAACTCTTGAAATTCTATTATAAACAGTTCTAGGCTTGTATCCTTTGAGACTCCCAGCTGAGTCCAATAATGGGCATGTGCTGACTGGTTTAAGATCTAGCACTAGTATAATGTGACACTTTTTAAAATATCAATAAATATTTATGACATATTATTTCAATACAGTTAGAAAAGTGTGCCATGAACTTCCCTTTGAGGAGCAGTTTATTGCTTGCTTTAAATAACTTTTACAGATATTGAGATTGTTAAAATGTATGTTTGTTGATAGAAAATTTTTCTTTCATAACTGAAAATAAAACTATTTAAATTCCAAAGTAAGGTTTTGGCTGTTAAAAAAATTTATCAGAAAAATAATTTTATATTTACCATTGTTAAAACCTGAAACGTAGTTGTTCATCAATTAAAAAAAACACATAAAACAAGAAAATATTTTGTTTTAAGTAAAAAAAAAATAAAAGCCTAATGTAAGTGGACAAAAGCAGTGCTCACTTCGTGATGTGATGTGAAAGCTTAATGGTTTTTATTTTCCCCTCTGATCTGAGTGGATGTTAGTAACATGACTCTTAAGAATGAAAAAGACAATAATCTTGAAGTCCCTTCCCTAATTATGTGTTCTTCAAGACACTTTCTGTCCTGTTGCTACTTTCAGTGTTTAAATCATGAGATCTAGATTAAGTCATTTTGTAAAAATGGGTATTAGTAACAAAAGATCGTGTTGTGGTAAATAGGCAAAATCAATTGCTAGAAGACACATGGGTTAATTTTACTATGTAATACGACAGTGAATTTGAAGTTTATGTGACAATAAATGATAATCATAAGAAAAATAAAAAACCTGCCCACTACATAGGAATTCACAAGTAAACTGTCTGTTTAAATTAATATTTATTCTACCTTCACTGTCCATTAACAATACCACAGCTCCTGAAATAAGAAACTTATAGCATAAATATCTAGAAAGCCTGTTTTCTTTTTGGTGGAAGACAGGCAAGGGTAATGAAATAGGTGACAAGCTAAATCTTCTTTCCTTTTCTCTCCCACCCTCTCCCTTTCCTTTTCCCTTCTCCCGCTCTTTTACTTTTTCTTTCACTATATATCAATGTTCCTCAGAAAGCATATTTTTAATTGTGTATCTGACCACCAACAAAAAAATTCCAAATGCAGCAATTTAGAATTGCCATCAAAGCAGAGATAACAAAAACCCTCCTTTTTTATTTTATTTTTAATGACTAAAAAGACTAAATTTGAGGCAAGTCACCTATAAGGTAGAATATATATTTTTAATGTGATTGTTCATTTCTGCCACATTTATGGATGTCTCTTCACAGATCCTAGTTTTTAGTATTGGGCACCCTACTGATCTCAGCAAAAAGTTACACAGGTCATGAGATTATTTTATAAGATGCTTTATTCAAAACATCAAAGACCTTCAAGGACAGATCATGGAATATGGATGGAAGTTTCAACATTTAACTTGCCACTCCAAATCTAGAAAGATTGATAGTAATGAAATTTGTTATTTGAGGGAGTAAATAGCAAGAAATGTGTTGTGAGGGCTACCTGTTCATGGTGACAGATGGACTGAAGTTAAGGGACATTTTATAAAGATCCTCCTAAAATATAAAGATATAAGGCAATTGACAAAAATGCTTCCTTTATGTAAGCCAAAAATTAAATGGGAAGGGAAGCATGTTGACATATAGCAGGGGATGGTAAATTAACTTTGGGGCAGGATTTATAGATAGATAGATAGATAGATGATAGATAGATAGATAGATATAGATAGATATTTGAAAATATACAGATTTGAATATGTGTATTCAAGTAGGTTAGTAACTGAAAAACAAAATGCTATAAATATTGTAATATTGTTGTTAATAAAAAAGATATAAAATACTATCTGTTGGTTTGCTGTTTTCAGAAACTGGATTTATGAACTTAATATTATTGCCTTTCATAAGTTTGGGATTGTTTATATAGTAAGTATTTATTTTGGAGTGTCAAAGTAAAATTGCACTAGTCAAAGTTAAACCAGCAAGAAAGACTTTTTTCAAAGCTAGTGCTACAGGGGAGAGATGTCAGAATTCAGTCTGAGCTCAATTTCACTGAAACAAAAGACATAGGTTTTAATGTGCCGGGGTGAGTGGGAGATCTTTAGCTATCTGTGTTTGCTAATTGGCTTTATCCAAAAGGGGGGAAAAATCTAGTACCTACATGACAAGAGGTAGTTCCACAATTTGGGACAGTGGTGCCCACTGAAGTTAGCTCCTACTTTCCCACAGAAACTGTGTTTTGAGAGGGTTACTATTTTCTTTGATGACTATATTTCAATGAAAAGGCTTCCAGGTCTTTGAGAAAGACAGTTCTACTGACAAGATTATAAAACCAATTGTAAAACTGTTAAAAGACCTACATCTCAAGGGATTAGAGAAGGAATTTATTATTATAAGTTTTCTAAAGTAAATTTTCTAAGATAAGGAAGACTGGGGTCCTAGAGTTGGGAGGAAGTCTAACATTTAGGCTGAAGGGAACACTAAGGCAGTCTTGGTCAGTAGTGTGCTTAGGGAGAAAAAAAAACAAAAACTCTGTTTAGGTAAATACAATGATTGCTTAGCAGGTTGACTATGTATAGATAACCCACTTTCAATTCAAATATTATAGACTAAAATTTATAATACATATTTTAATGCATGGGATAAAATGATACATGGGAAAATTATTTGAAGTTTTCCATGGTCTTGGAATTACAAAGTAACCCAAATAGCAAAAGTTACTAAGTACTCTGTGATATCTAATCTTGATAACAACAAATAGAATTTTCAGCTCTCCAGTGGAGGGAATTATTCAAATATAATTTGTACTTATATAGTATAAATGCAGAGAATCACAAATGATTATAAGACTGAATATAAATCCATTCTTCTAAGCTATAATTTTGAGAAGGGATAATTCAGGCTTAAAATACCATAATATAAAGGATGTTACATTATGTTACAACAAAATAAATATGTATTAAGTTTGTGGGTATAATCTTTTGAGAGCAAAAGTATAAAATAAGGTATTTTTATTTTAATCTTATAGAACTGGCAACAGTAATCATTTTCTCTGAGCTAAAGTATAATTCTTTTCCTAAATATTTTAACTGAACATTCAGAAATAACTTTTCTTAGATTGTCTTCTCTATTACCTAGTTTGGAAGGATAATTCAGCTTAGGAAACTTCAGATTCTAGACACAATAACTATTTTCAAATTCTTGATGATGTTAGGGGCTTGTGTAATAGAGATATTGACAATTCAAATTTAAGGTTATCTCTCTAAGATCCTATGCTGTCCTCTCTTCAATTCTTGAAAATATAGGACTTAGTGAATTGGATAACTATGTAAAAGGCATTTCTGAATTAAGTGGAGGGTTGAAGATAAAGCTTTCCAAAACTTGCCAGCCCAAGTTCAGTTTGCTCAAACTGAAAAGTACAAAATATTTAGCAAGAATTCTGGTTTCTACTTGGAAGATAAAATTTGAAAAAGACATTGTTCCCATTGTTATAACAATAACAATAGAAAAGTCAGACCATCTCCAAAATCCAAATGAACTTTAAACCCATCAGAAAGATGATGACACAACTAACCTGAAATTTAATAAAAAAAAAAAAAAATGGTGCCTACAGGTCAAAGCAGAATATGAATGCTTGCTTATCTGAGGCAGATGCCTCTGGAGACCAGTGAGGATAATTGAGCAGAAATTGTTAATAAATTGGTAAAGAGTGAATATGGACTAGCAGAAAAATATAGAACTACTGGGGGCTCTAAATACAAGGGGAATGTTCATATATTATGCAGGCATCTCTCCCCAGATTGTGCAAGGTCCTTAAAGAAAAATCACTGTGTGCACAGCAAGGAAAACCATCAATAAAACAAAAAAGCAACGTACCGATTGAGAGAAGATATTTGCAAATAATATATCTGTAAGGGGTTAATATCCACAATGTATAAAGAAACATACAACTCAGCACCAAAAAATCCAAATAAAATGGGTAGAGGACATGAATAGATATTTTTTCCAAAGATGACATCTAGATGGCCAACAGACATATGAAAAGATGCTCAGCATCACTCATCATCAGGGAAATACAAATCGAAATCAGAGTGTAATATCACCTCACACCTGTCAGAATGGCTAGTATCAAAAAGATAAGAAATAACAAGTTTTTGTGATGATGTGGAGAAAAGGGAACTCTTCTTGTGCACTGTTGGTAGGAATATAAATTGGTGAAATCAATTGTGGAAAAAAGTATGGTGTTTCTTCAAAAAAATTAAAAATAGAAATATATTACCCAGCAATTCCACTAGGGGGTATTTACCCCCTCCAAAAAAACCCTAATTTAAAAAGATATATGTACCCCTAGGTTTACTAGAGTATTATTTACAATGGCCAAGATATGGAAGCAGCCATATATATGGCATGGATAAAAAAGATGTGATACACACACACACACACACACACACACACATAAATATATAAAATGAAATATTACTTAGCCCTAAAAAAAAAAAGTATGAGATCTTTCCATTTGTGACAACCTGGATGGACCTAGAGGGTACAGTGCTAAGTAAAATAAGACAGAGAGGAAAATACAAATACTGTATGATTTCACTTATATGTGGAACTTAAAAACAGAACAAATAAACAAACAAATGAAAACCGAAATAGACTCATAAATATGGAGAAGAAACTGGTGGTTGCCAGAGGGGAGGGGTTGGAGGATGGATGAAAGAGATAAAGGGGATGAAGAAGTACAAACTTCCAGTTGTAAAATAAAAAAGTCACAGAAATGAAAAGTACAGCATGGGGAATGTAGTCAGTAATAAAATAATGTTGTATGGTGACAGGTGGTTACTACACTTGTGATGAACATTGGTAAAGAGTGAATATGGACTAGCCATATCCATATGAATCCAATCCAATCCAGTGAATATGGATTTTCTCATTAACTTAAGAAACTCCATCATCTTTTCCTCTGAACACTGGTGCATTTCCAGGGCCTCTTCCACTAAAAGAGGGTCGAAGCCCTTCTTACAGAGCTGTCCATGTGCAAAGAGATAGTCGAGAATCTGCTCAATATTCTCTCCTTTCCTCTTCACGGCTCTCAGGACACACTCATATGAGTAGCCCATGTTGACCACTGTCTCCACACACTGCCGCTCACTGGGGGACAGTGTCTGCAGTTCAGAATAGGCCTTGGGACAGCTGAAAGTGTTGGGCACTTGTGACATTGAGAAATTTGGAGGTGTCACCGTGGGACCTGTATTTGGAGGTGACGATTCTTCTGTGCACACAGACAAGACAGAGAGGGAAGGCATCCAGGAGATCAGATCTGAGGGAGTCAGGGTTGGCACCTCTGTGCCACTGTCCAAGTTCAAAGCTGAAAGCCAAAGAGTATGATGCCCATTGAGCTCACTGGCACTGCTTTGGGTAGAAGGCTTTAGGGGATTCCGGAAGGTGCCATTGCGGAGGCAGGATGTGCTATGGAAAGTGCTCGCCAGCTTGGCTGTCTTCCGATTGCTGTCATCAGAGTCAAGTTTGGGGAAGGACAAGGATTTGATATTGCTTACTGCAGGAATGTGGGGGAGGGACACTTTAGAAGACAGCAACATCTTTTCACAGTTCCTCAACTGGGGAAAGGTTATAAAGCCATTGGGTTTGTGAAGAGGCTTGATATCCAAGGTCGCTTGATATCCAAGGCTTGATATCCAAAATGTATAGAATTGTTGAATCAGTATGCTGTACACCTGAAACTAATATGACATTGTATGTCAATTATACTTCAGTAATAATATAAGAAACAATCACTGTGAAACCTCAGAAAGTTTACCTTTGTGTTGAAGGCTTGGGTTGGAAGAAACAGTGGCTACAGTACAGGCACAGAATCTGCTCAGATCCATTCCCTCAATCTCTCGTACTAAACAAGCAAGCAAGCAAGCAAACAAACAAACAAACAAACAAAACGTACATGTCTGGGAGAAGGCAGCAAACATTGCTTCCTTTGGGCACTGGTAAAAACCTATTGTGATGAGGAAAGGAAAAAAAAAAATTTCCACTAAGACAGAGCAAAAATATATGCTTGGATCATAACTAGCACTGGAGAAAGAGCAAGATTTCTAAGAATTCCCTATAAGAACACAGTTACTGCTTCAGATTGAGGCTGAATCAGAATACCAGAACACTTCTTACAGTTATCACAAAGTTCATAAAGTAAAAGTAACATTCAAATAATGCCGAGAGACATACAAGAGGCCTTTTTTTGAGGCACAGCACAAAAGGATGTCATAAAACGGAGCGTAGAGAAAAGAGTGAGAAAACAGTAGTAAACCAGTCTCCATCTTTAATTCACTTGACCTTACAGGAATTTGAACCCTGTGATATGCTGTGAGCAAGCAACAACAAATCCAAACCAAACTCACTTGTTCACAGGATCAACTCAACTCCTACTTTAAAGGTCAAGTTTGCCTATTTCAGGACATAGCCACTACTTACATCAGTTTCTACTATCCTGTATGAGATGCCTGACTTTCAACAAAAATAATTAGGAAGCATGCAAAATGTCAAGAAAAGTATCAAAACCCTATCAAAAGACATAGAAGAACAGAACCAGACTCAGATAAAATACGTATTTTGAGATAATCAGAAAGTGAATTTAAAATAACTACAATTAACTTACTAAAGGCTCTAATCAGGTAGATAAAAATGCAACATCAGATCAGTAATTCAAACAAAAAGATGGAACTATAAAAAAGAATCAAATGGAAATGACAGAATTTAAAAACATAGTAACAGAAATGAAAAATGTTTTTTTATGGGCTCATCAAAAGACTTGACATAACCAAGAAAAGAACCAGTGAACTTGAAGACAGGTCAATAAAATTAGAGAAAAGAAAATAAGATGAGAAAAAATTGTGAAAAAAAAAAATCCATACAAATCATAGAATCCAAGAGCTAGGGGAGAATATCAAATGGTATGATACATGTGTAATTGAAATCTCAAAGAGGTAGAGAAAAATAACTGGAGAGGAAAACATTTTTAGTGAAAAATAACCAGTAATTTTTGAAGTTAATAATAGACAACAAACCACAGATCCAAGAAGTTCAGAGAATAGAACACACACATACACACACACATCTTATTCAAATTGCTAAAACATGTAGTATGTTACAGGAGAGAGCCTTATATCCTGTATCCACAACTCCTATTTAAGTAATATACCTTTAAAGGAGTATTTTCTTCATTCCTTTATAGATTCATAAAATTTCAGAGTTCAGAGACAGTAGCAGTAACTTTATCCATTTCAGAGATAAGAAAATTGCAGTCCACAGTAGGAATTTACTCGCTTAAATTGAAAATGGATGGATATTCTTTGACTAATCTGTGGTTAAACTATAGTTATTGCTTAAATTATCAGAAATAGACAAGGGTAGCATATATAAACATTTGGTAGCAACAGAAAACACATTTTGAAATAATTTAGAGATAGAATGTAATGCAATATTAAATTTTCCATTTTGGAAAAGTGAAAATTAGAAGAATATAAGAAGTGTGTTTGAAGTATTAAATGACGAGTTAGAGTATCGACTATATACTGTAGAAGACAGTTGACAAAAGAACCAGACTTCATCCCTCACTGCCCCCCCTTAACTTTGGTCACTTCCTTTTATCTAGCTGCTATTTTTACTCTGCTGTATTTATATAATTTAAAAATCGTCCCCATTTTAGAGCTATAAGAAAGCTTTAAATATAAATTTTGGCCAATGTATTAGTCAGAGCTCTCCAGAGAAATAGAACCAATAGGATATATTCAGTCCCTCGAGGTACTGGACAATGCCAGCCCACAATGGAGAGGGCAATTTGCATTACTCAATTTACTGAATCAAATGCTAACCTCATTCAGAAACATCCTCACAGACACACCTAGAAAAAAATGTTTAATCAAATATTTGGGCGCTTTGTGTCCTGATCAAGTTGACACATAAAATTGCCAATACAAGTCCGCCCCCTTGTAAACCTGGTACCCATACAAATCTCCTTAAGCCATATGTAATTTCCAAATAAAGACAATAATGCAGTTGTCATTCTGTCTAATATGATACAACTATCCTGTGTAAAACTGAAAATGCACAAAACTCTTGCTCGGGAGGTAAAATCTTTGAGTGATGTTTACTCTTTTTCTTGGTATCACATCACTCAAACATTATGAGGTAAAATTAACAATACTGAAATACCATAATATAAACTCAATACATCTTACGTTGCATGATAAGAGAATAACAGAGGAAATAAAACAAAAATATTTTCTCACACATTTTTATCCATAGCAAATAAGGTCGAAATACTCATGACAATTTTAGTCCTCATTTCAGTAACTGGTCACATGGTTGTGATGATTCCGTTACTCATTCTGTATTCCCTTTGCCTTCAGCAAGTATCCCAGCTGGTTATGGTTCTTTACCTGACAGGGTAAACCTAAACTTTATTCCTGAAGGGTCTGTGTCATTAATAGTCTTCCCTGGATTGAATTATTGTATTTCTCCATTGACCTTAATCACAAGGCATGGTAATACTAAAAGGTGCTCTAAGGAATCTCTTATAATCCAGACTATTATTCCTTACCTCCACTGTGGAGTAGCAGTCCAATTTCCCCTGGGTAGACAGGATCAATCACCCCAACGAGGAGAGTAACTCCTTTCTTTACCTGTTGATTCAGAAGCATGAAGAGTCCAAAGGGACTGGGGGACAGTTTTAACTACAGGTTCAATGAAGTCGTTTTTGGTGTCCTGATGAAACTATTCCTTTCTCTGGAAATAAAACCTTTAGTCCAGCAGAGCATAAGTTCGTGAGGACAGAAAGCAAAAATCTTGCTAGTGGGGAATTAAGAGTAATTGTGAGTGGTGCCACTCCAACTTCTACTTCTTGATTCCTGAACCCATGAATCTTGGCTACAGGAGAAAGAATTCTGTTTGTTGGATGATAATTCAGAATACATATGACCTTCTCGAGAACACTGCTCCAGCTCTGCAAGCTATTGGCACCAAGCTGAGGCTGTAACTGAGTCTTCAAAAGGCATTCCACGGGACGGCTGTCCTTGGGCGTCTGCCTTCAGCTCGGGTCCTGATCCCAAGTTCCTGGGATCGAGCCCTGCATTGGGCTCGCTGCTCGGTATGAGGCCTACTTCTCCCTCTCCCACTCCCCCCTGCTTGTGTTCCCTCTCTTGCTGTGTCTTTCTCTGTCAAATAAATAAATTAATTAATTTTAAAAATATCCCAAAAGCATTCCACTGTTCTACCAAACCAGCCATTTCACAATGGTGGAGGACATGTAAGCCAGTGAATTCCATAAGCATGGGCCCATTACTGTACTTCTTTGTTGTGAAGTGAATTCTTTGATCAGAAGCAATGCTGTGTGGAATACCATGATGATGGACAAGGCATTCTGTAAGTCCAGATGGCAGTTTTAGTGGAAACATTCCATGTAGGGAAGCCAAATCCATATCTAGACAAGTGTCTATTCCAGAAAAAAAAAAAAAATGCTACCCCTTCTATGGTAGGAGTGGTATGATTTAATCAGCCTGCCACCAAGTAGCTGGCTGATTATCCTGGGAAATGTTGCCATTTATGTCTCAGTGTTGGTCTCTGCTTCTGGCAGATTGAACATTCAGCTTTGGTTATAGCCAGGTCAGCCTTGGTGAGTGGAAGTCCATATTGTAGAACCTGTGTAGAACCTCTATCTTTGCCAACATAGCCACTTTGCTCACGAGCCCTTGAGTGATATTGGAGTGACTGGGTAAAGAAGCTGATTGGTATCCATCCAACAGGTGGATCCATTTAATTTTTATCTGCTCCTCAGCTGAGGTCAATCTTTGATGAGCATTCACCTCAGACACAACTATGTTCATGTTTTTTTGCCCATCCAGAGAGGACTATATACATACCTCTTCTCCAAATTTCTTTATCACCAGTTGTCCAACCATGTTCCTTTCAAGTCGCTGATCAGTTAAGCCAAATCATGAATCACAGTCTACCAGTCAAGCGCTGAGTTAGTGTGATTTGGTGTTCACAAGTTTTAGTTGTCTTTATAATTTGTCTTGCTTTCTTTACTTAGAAGTATTGTGTCTTCAAATAGTTTTTATTCTGTTCTAATTTTTGTTTCTGTTTCTTTTTTTTTAAAGAGTTTATTTATTTGAGAGAAAGAGAGAGAGAGTAAACAGGGGGAGGGGCAAAGGGAGAGGGAGGAGCAGAGCCCCTCTTGACCAGGGAGTCTGACCCAAGGCCAGATCCCAGGACACTGAGATCATGACCTGAGCTGAAGGCAGACGCTTAGCCAAATGAGCCACCCAGCTACCCCTGTTTCTCTTACTTTCTAAATATGGTTTCAATAATCCATTTTAATAATTTTCATATTACCACTTAATGATAGCATTTATTACAGTCTTTATCACCAAATGATATTAACAGAATGATTGTAAAGGACTTTCCTTTGAAGTTGGTACTATTTAAACAATGGAAATGGCAATGTAAGCTCTTAGAAGTTGAAACTATTTATACTAAGATTTTGCTTTGTTTTGCAGATATGTTCTTAGGGCATAAAGTATTTCTAAATGTACTTTTATCATTGAAGTACTAAAGCTCAGCTTATGGGGAGTAGGAGAAAAAGAAGAATGGAGAAGAAGAGGAGAAGGAGGGAGAGAGGGAAAGGATGGGGAAGAAGAGATGAGGAAGGAAGAGAAGACGAGAGTTTGCAGATAGGAGGAAAAAATGGTCTTTATTCAGTATTATTTGGTTGCAAAGCCCCCTTAACTTAAGGCTCTGCATGTCCAAGTGGGATAAGTAAGCAAGAAAATTTATCAAACACTTCCACGGGACATACTATCTTTTTAAATTTACTACCTGATATACTATTTTACAAATATCATGGCAGTTATGCTTTATATGATGAAGTGAACAAATAATTATCAGAAAATTAATTCATGGGGAGCCTGGGTGGCTCAGTTAGTTAAGCAACTGCCTTCGGCTCAGGTCATGATCCTGGAGTCCCAGGATCGAGTCCCGCATCGGCCTCCCTGCTCAGCGGGGAGTCTGCTTCTCCCTCTGACCCTCTTCCTCTCATGCTCTCTATCTCTCATTCTCTCTCTCTCTCTCTCTCTCTCAAATAAATAAATAAAAAATCTTAAAAAAAAAAAGAAAATTAATTCATGTTGTGGGGGAATTTTTTTTAATTCACTTTTAAGAAAGAAAGAAGAGGTTTTAAAATAAATAAAAATTTCAGTAAACATGGATATAATTATTTCTTTTGCTAATACAAGGAAATCAATATTAGTTTTTTCTTTCTTGTTCATGGGAAATTAAACTTTTGAATATGATAGAAGTGTATATTATATAAATAATATTGATATGTGTTCTGAGGTACTGCTGCACCACATACCTAAGGGATAAGAAAAAAAGTAATTTTATGAGTAGTCACTATGCACAGCATTTTATTTACTGGTGACTGCAATTCAGAACTGCCATTAGCAAATATAGAACTACTGTATTTAAATATAGGTAAAATAATTGTAAAAACCCTAGTAGATTTGATACATTGATCATAAAGATAAATTGTTCAAATATAATTTGATCAAAAGTGACACTTCAAAACACAGGTTTCAAGTTATTTATAATTTTTGCCTTGAGTGGTGATTTTGCAAATTTCATGCAACCATAAGTATTTTCCAAACGTTTTTCTTCTTTTTTTGTAAACTCTGGGTGTGGAGGTGCTTTCAAAGTTTGTACATGTTCTTTCTTAGCATTAGGTTCAATTATCTACAACTAAACATGTTGCTGAGATTACACGTACTTCTTTCTATAAGTTCAATTCTTAAAAGGCAAAAATTGTTTTAAATTGTAGCACTAATGAAATGGAGTGCTAGATTATACTTAAAACAGTTGTCAAAAAAGCTCCATAATTGTAGGATAGAAATGCATAGAAAATGCTGAAAACCTGCTTAAATACGTAATGTAAAAATAATTAATGGAATATAAATTTTATCTTAAAATAAAAATACCTAAGAAAATGTAAATTATTTCTTAAATAGATCTAAAATATCTTAAATGGCACTGGAAACTTATTAATATAAACATATTGAAGAACAACTTCTTAACATTTTTTGTCAATCAATTTGGTTTTAGACAATTCTCTGAGACAAAAACAAAATATAAAAATATACATGAAATGGTAGAGGAAATATAATTCACTAAAACTTAAATAGAATCATCCAGAAAAGGAGACAAAAATAATCATCGAAAAATCATCCCCAATGTGGATAAAATAAATAATATGTGATAACTATTAGTGATTGGAAATACATTTATAATTTAAATCATTTTTATTTGACCTTGTATCAACTAGACCCAAATGAGCATAACTATGTTTGCTGCTTTTTTGGAAATATCAGAGTCCTATTAATATATACATAATATGCATAAAAATAAATGGGATATGTTTAAATGTCCGTAAGATAACTGGTCAACTTTTATTGTGAACATAAAACAAAAAAATTTCCCATATCTGGGAGTTGTATTACACATTTAAAGACACCTTGATCTGATAGAATTAATTAAATAAAATTAATTCCTTGAAAATTCATCACATCTTTTGATCTCAATGATTGGGCCCATCTCACATTGATTTTGCAATTATTTTGTCTGATAGCTGGTGTATTAGCAGATGCTCCAATTATATATCTGTGTATTTTATTCTTAGAGTTTTGGGTTGCTAACAGCACGATAGAACATGCTCAAAATAAACAAATGACACACTTTCAAAGTATCCTTCTTTATAAAAAAGTTATAAATTGTTCTATTTTATAGAAACTGACATGATTTGTTCATATCAGACAGTTTTAGGGGGAAATGGTTTTCTTTTAGATATTAAAATTATTTTGAATGCTATCTATTTAAATGAAACTCAAATAATAACAGTTTATCAATGAGAAAAAAATAAAAATAAAAAAAAATGAGACATCCACTTCAGAAAAAAATAATACTTGGAATACAGATATGAACTTCCTATATTCTTGTAACAATAATCTACTTTTATACCGCTTTTCAAATTCACTCCAGTTTGTCCACTCAGGGTACATGACATACAGAAAGTCAGAGTTCCTGCATGTGCATGTGTGTTTCTCCCTTTTGATTTACTCTGCTAAGCCAATATAATAATAATAGCTAGTCTTAGAAACCTTAAGGGATATAAGAATGTACTTAACCAGTGAGTCTTGGCATCATCTTCCCACCTGATAAATAGAGAATGTTTTTACTTCCTAGGAGTCCAGCTACCTCCCCTTTTTCCTTCGAATTTTGCTCATGATAACTCTGAAGATAAGAAAACTCTTTCCTTTCTTTGGATATTGTATGTCAAGTTTGGATATTCTGGAAAAGAATACACATATACATACACAGTAATTACAACCTTGATCTTGATGGCTGCTACAAACTTGTTTATTTCAAAATCAGCATGGGGTGGATTTATGGCCATGCCATAAATATATTATATATATTGCTCAGCCATGCAAATCTTGCCATTTGCAACAACATGGATAGACATAAAGGGTATAATGCTAAGTGAAATAAGCCAGTCAGAGAAAGAAAATACCATATGATTTCACTCAATATGAATCAAATTCCACTATGATTTCATATGTTGAATTTAAGAAACAAAATAAGTGAACAAAGAAAAAAGAGACAAACCAAACAAAAACAAAAACACCCCAAAAAACAGACTCTTAAATACAGAGAACAAATTGGTGGTTGCCAGAGGGGAGGTGGATGAAGTTATAGGTGAAATAGGTAAAGGGGATTAAGAGCACACTTATTGTGATGAGCACTGAGTAACATATAGATTGTTAAATCACTGTATTGTACACCTGAAATTAATACAACACTGTATATTAACTATACTTGAATTAAAAAAGTACTCAATCACTGTGGGAAATGTTCCTAAAATTTTGAACTCAAGCAGGTACTAGAAACACAAGCAAGTTGCAGGACCAGATGTTTTAACCTCCCAGTTCATTTCTGCTACACAATCCAATCATCTCTTAATCCATATGTATAGCCTCCAAGGCATTTCACTATCATACATTTATCCAAAATATGCAAATGAAGTTTAGGATCTTGGATGTTTAAAATCTATGAGCCTTTTTGTCAGTAGAAAGAGTACTTCACCCTCCATCTAAGGTGCTTGTTTTGATTTGCCTAAATTTCCTCCTGTGCCATGCAAGGGATTCCTCTTCAGAAGCTACCTCCACCACTTCTCCTTGTTTCTAAAGTAGACACAGACCTGCATCCCCCAAGGAATCAAGTGTAAAATTTGGCCTGTAGAGAGTTGCATACACACTAGAAGAATTTTAATATATTGGTAATTTACATAGCAAAACCTAGTGAACATGTGCAGGAAAGACCCCTACAAGTTGGATCAGGGTGGAATAGAAATGTTGGATTGGGAAAAGCTTGTTTGCTCTGGTACACTAATCAGAGAATCCATATTCAGTGCATCAGCTTAAGCAAGTTGATAGTGTCCCCTTCGGTTTCCTTGGTTGATTGACTGAAACCAGACACAGAGATGGATGACACCAGATGAAAATAAAATACTGAATTTCAGAATTTCTTTCTTAGGTTGTAAAAAAAGATTGTTACAGATAGAGATAGAAGGATCAAAGTGGATTTCTTATGTAAGAGCTGCTCACATATACCTTTACTATGGGCACTCCCAAACCAGCAATGTGTGAGAAATACATTAGTAAAGGGAGCCCTAACATCCTTGAGAGCTCTGTGAGATTATCTTCATGACAAAATGATTGTGGTGATTGTGTCATTAAACTAGGGTTCCCGAATTCAACGGGAGCAGGCTCCTGGGATTGAATAGGCAAAGTGGTAGCACTTAAATGCCAGAGACAAGGTAAGCATAGTTACGTAATTGAAAAATATTCAGTCATGATTAGAATGTTTTTACCCTCAGAGATCTTTGTCATTGACTTCTATATCACAGTATCTATAGAAATGAAACATAGGGGCATTATACTAAAATCTTATTTGATTTCCATAAGCAGAAAAGCTCTTTATCTTTTGAAGAGAATTTTTAGTTTTTAATAATAGAGTTGCTCCTCAAAAAATTCCTAGATATGAGACAGTTCCTAAACTCAGAGCCTTGTGAATAAAATAGGAGTCCCTTTTTGCTTCTGAAAATATTCTGTTACTCAGCCAAAAATTTATACTATAAATCTTTCTCCTAGCCTTTTCTAAAGGAACTTGAAGTCACTTACCAGGATATATTAGAAATCAATAGGGCAAAGTAACCAACATGTTTGTGGATTGGCAGTAGCTCTAAAATGACACTAATCCTAAATAATCAAAATGCCATGATAGTCAACCAGTCATAATAAGAGCTTATAGTGGCAAAGAGATTAAATGGAGCTTTGTCTTGATTCTCTGTCTTTTAGAACAATATATCATTCCTCAGCGTATTGCAGATATTAATGCCACCATCAATGATTTGAAAGATTTAAGGGGTGGTCATGACTATCACATTCCTATTTAACTTGTCTCTTTGGCTTGTGTGGAGAAAGGACTGATCTTGAAAAATGGCTATGAGTTATTATAATCTGTTTATGTGGTGACGCTAGTTATAGCTACAGTTCCAGATATAAATACAGCATGGACACTCACAGCTGGTATTCAGCCATGGGACTGCTAAGTGGTTTCTCTCTTATGACACAGTACCAGAAGCCATTTCCTTCTACCTGGCAAACAGCAGTATGTCTTCACAGTCAATTCTCCTGATCTCTGCCCTACAAAGGTCTTCAAAGATTTCCTCCATCTGAACATTTCACAGAATATCACACTGGCATTTCACATAACAGTAGTCTCGTCTGTAATACTGATGACAGTAAGCTAATTGAACCTGATGAGTAAAACCTTGCAATTAGATGCCTTGTCAAGATACATATGAGCCAGAAAGTAGAAGATAAATGCTGGAAAATTCAGAGGACTGTTACCTCAGGGAAACTTCTGGGGATCTAGTGGTCTAGAACATGATGAGGCAAGACAAGCTACTGCAAAATCTTGGTGAAATTTTTGGATACTGAAGGCAAAAATATGGCCCATTTGAGTGTACTTTCTATCTGACCCATTTACCAAGTAGGCCATGACACTTCCATTTGTAAATGCAGCCTGCAACAAGATAAGATCTACAGCAATCCCATGATGCCTTAAGGAAATATCACACATGGGCCTTAAGTCCACGTTAATCCAGATTTATTCAAATTATCCGTGGGAAATAAGAATTTTCTATGGAGCCTCTGGAAAATCTTAATACAAATATTATACTGCAGACTTCTCGGGTTTAGAAGAAAAAACATGCACTCTCCTTCAATTAATTGTTTGATTTTTAGCAAAAACTTCTGACTTGCTCTTAGGCCCTGGTAGAAATTGAATGCTTAACCATGAATATCTTGGACACATGGGGAATTCCTAGTGAGTTGTTGACTTAGAAGGAGGAAATAATAATTGTGTCTGGTATACAAATATTAAAAATAAAATCAGGGCCAAAATTTCAAATGAATTGATTTTATTTAATGGGCTTGAATCATTGTTGATAGTTAAAATGAGCATCTTTTGTTATTCAAAACAAGTCCTTTTTATGAGTTTATGTTAATGAGGTAACTCTTGGAAAGCCTTAAGGATGGGTGCCAGTTGTAAGGGCAACAACCACGTGATTAGAGAGGTGGAACTTTTAGTCCCACCCACTCCCATCACCTCTGGGGAGAGAAGAAGGGCTGGAGATTGACTTCTATGACAAACGTCAGTGAGTTAATCAATTATGTCTACATGATGAAGTCTTCATAAAAACTCAAAAAGACAGGTCAGAGAGCTCTTGGGTTTGGTGAACATGTGGAGGTGCCCTGTATTCCTCTCCACATACCTTACTCTATACATATCCTACATCGGGCTGTTCCTGAGTTTTATCCTTTAATAATGAACTAGTAATCTAGTAAGTAAACTGTTTTTTTCTGAGTTCTCTGGGCTGCTCTAGCAAGTTAATTGTACTTGGGGAAAGGGCTGTGGGAACCTTTGATTTATAGCTGGCAGTCAGCAGCACAGGTAACAACTTGGACTTGGGATTAGTATGTGAACTTGGAGAAGAGAACAGACTTGTGGGACTGAGCCCATAACTTAGGGATTCCGATGCTAACTCCAGGTAGAGTGTCAGAACTGAATTGGATTGTAGGACACCCACCTGGTGTCACAGAATTGCTTTGTGTGGGGCACATTTGTGACCAGAAGTGGGGTATGTAGAGTAAACACAAGAGTGTTTTTCTTATAGGACACAACTATGTTATATGTCCCAGCTGGTAGTTACGTGGAACAACATATTGCCAACTAGTGAAGTGAACAGACCAAAGGTACCACTTCCATCTCACTTGGTCCTCCCCCCACCTCTGCCTTCCCTCACCTGGAGTGGAAGCAGCAAATACTGCCAATAACCCAAGGCCCGAAGGGATCCCAGGTATCTGTACTGCCCTAAAGGTAGCCCATAACATACATAATTACACCACACCATGCATGAAAACATGAAAACATTTTATTGGTTTGATGAATGGGATTTTGGAATTGCTTTAGAATAGTCAGGAGTAATTTTCCTTCGTCAATACATCTTCCACATGCAGACATAATCTGGCCTTCTGAGGGGAATGTAGCATTGACACACTTTGTTTTATTCTATTCTCATTCTCAGTTTATCCTGAGTAACTTCCTTTTTAAAAATATTTTATTATTTATTTATTTGCTAGAGAGAGAGAGAGAGAGGGAACACAGCAGAGGGAGAAGCAGGCTCCCCGCTGAGCAAGGAGCCGGATGTGGGACTCCATCCCAGGACCCTGGGATCATGACCTGAGCCAAAGGCAGACGCTTAACCACTGAGCCACCCAGGCGCCCCCTGAGTAACTTTTTTTTTATTGTTATGTTAATCACCATATATTACATCATTAGTTTTTGGTGCAGTGTTCCATGATTCATTGTTTGTTCATAACACCCAGTGCTCCACGCAGAACGTGCCCTCCTCAATACCCATCACCAGGCTAACCCATCTCCCTACCCACCTCCCCTCTAGAACCCTCAGTTTGTTTTTCAGAGTCCATCATCTCTCATGGTTCGTCTCCCCCTCTGACATACTCCCCTTTTCTTCCTCTCCTGTTATCTTCTTCTTTTTCTTTTTTCTTAAAATATGTTGCGTTATTTGTTTCAGAAGTACAGAACTGTGATTCAACAGTCTTGCACAATTCACAGCGCTCACCGTAGCACATACCCTCCCCAATGTCTATCACCCAGGCACCCCATCCCTCCCACCCCCAACCACTCCAGTAACACTCAGTTTCTTTCCTGAGATTAAGAATTCCTCATATCAGTGAGGTCATGTGATACATGTCTTTCTCTGATTGACTTATTTCACTGAGTAACTTTTGTTTCCTCACTATTTCCTAATCCGTTCCAAGGCAGTAACTTTCACTGTATTTTTCTTCAGTAAACCGTGCCTCAGGCCACAGTCAGTATTTATCTCCCCGAGCTGAACTGCATTCTAAACTATTTAAAATCGCTCTATCTGATAACAAACACTTACCTCCACTAAATACATTTTTTTAATTCACTTCAGTCTTTAAAATCCTGTATGTATTTTTAGATTATCATTTGCTTCTTGACTTTATTTTCCTAACTGAATTCATATCATGACTGGCCATTCAGGTCACATGTATCTTCAATTCTCTTTTTGTCCTGCTCTCTGCTGCTTTCATTTAAGCATACTCCCAAACTGGATTTCTCTCATCAAAAGCTTTTTCCTTCTCCTAAGCTTTGCTGGAGAGAACTACATAACTCTGCCAGGTGGGGCAGATTTATAGTTTCCAATTTCAGTTGGGTCCTCAAAATTGCCTGGCTTTTCCATTACTTGTTCACTCAAATGACTCTTGGCTTGATGGCCCTGACGTATGTAATGGTGTGAACAAGCTCTCCCCTTTAGTGTCCTGTACTTATTTCTGGTGTCTCAGAGGAGCTCTTCACACACACCCATTTGTGAATTTATGAACTGCAGTCCTCAGTTGTGTTACTCAGGTATTGTTCTCTTACTTCAGCTTCTACTTTCCCACACCTGCTTCCCTGGGTGCTTATAGAACTTTTACTGCAGCCGCTTTCCATCCTGAAATGCCATCAGGAAAGCTGCCTTTCCGTGCTGTGAGGACTCTCTCTCCTTGGAGGGTCAGAATGATACAGAGTTGTCAGTGGAGGAGAAGGGCTTCTTGACAAGCTGTTGTCAGAGACAGCTGAACACCCTGAATAAAACTCATATTGTCTTCCTTATGAAGCTCAGAGAGTTTGAAGCCCTCATTCCCCAATCTAAGCTGCTCAAATGTAATTTATGGTGTCAAAGGAAACATACGTATTACCATCTTTTTACCCCTTTTTCGTCAAAGCCTGTCTTTAACCCAAATCTCTTCTCTATTACTAAGTATAAAACAGAAAATTTCCTGTGTTTTACTGAAGGCAAATCATATATAGTGTATGTATAGGAGTATTAATAGAGAGTATTTAATCCACACTAGCAGAAATAGCACACGTTCTTTGTTATACTTGTCTCTTTTACTTTCCCCTCAATTTATTTTTATAAATTAGAGCATTCTACTTAAGCCTTCTTATTTTTTGGATGTCCATACCTATTCTGCTAACTATAAGTTGAAATTATTGCTTTAACTTCACAGAAGAAAAAATAATTCCCCTCTTCATTCATTTATTCAGCTAACATTTCATCATTTATTCAACATGAAGTGAAATACTTTAAGGCCTATCTTCTATATCCAAGAGCTATACAGTGTTAAAGCATGTAATAATAAACTAATTTAAATAAAATGTTAAAATTGCTATAATAAAAGTCTTTGTAGTATATTGTAAAGTCACACAAAGGGAGGGAAAAATCTTATTTGGAATGTAAAGCAAAGGCTTCTTTGAAGAAATGATATTAACAGGATTTGACTATATAAGGAGTAGCTATCTGTCCTACATAGATAATCGTAGTCATCAAAATTAGTAATACATGTAGAATTATCTTGTCATGTGAGAAATAATAAATGCATCGTTTCAACGTATGAATGTGTATATGTGAGTTTATGTGATACCATAATAAGAAAACTTACTCTTGGTCTCCTTTCCACTGGGGATAAAGTATGTGTCCATCTGTTCTCCTTACTCCAATGCCATGGTCATGGACTTTCCTAGTAATTCACTAATGGCTATCTCTTATTCAAATCTGCTATATACCCTTTTGACATTCTGCCCAAGGTCTCACTCTCTTACTTTTCTTTATATTTTAATAATTTACTTATAAATATTTACAGGACAATTACTTATGTGCAAATGCTAAGTTATAAATTATGGTTGGCAGGTCTGAGGGGGCTTATATTAATGATTCAGGTTTGCTCTTGTCCCTTAGACTGTTTACTGATTATGATAAGGATCAGCCTCAGTTTTCAGAAATGGAGCATAAGTGTTTATAGCTCCTCATTTTTTTCTTTTAAGCTCAAGTACAAAATTTTAAAGTCATATCCTAGTAAAAAAGTAATATTTTTTTTTTATTTGGGAGGCATATTTAAGTTCACACAATGTGAAAGCCCTTAAAACCCATTACAATGTTATAATCTCTTAAATATTTTATTGAGGTATGATTGACATGTGAAAAGCTATGCAAATTTCATGTATATAAATTAATGAGTTTGAGAATAATTAAGCAACAGTGAAATTATCACTACTGTAGAGGAGGAAAAATAATTCTCCCTCTACCCTTCTGAGTTTTTAGTGGAAACTCATGCAGCAAAAAATTAAGAGAAAAACAAACAGCAGTTTATTATCATGTATGCCTCATGTCTATAAGGGAGATACCCCGAGAAAAATTAGTAACTTCCATGAAGGGGCATAAAAATCAAGATTAAACACCATTTTAATAAGGAAATGAGGTGGGGTAGATTTCTTAAGGAAGAGTAAATGATTTCTAGGGAAGATGAATGAATCCTTAGAGGAACAGATGGGAGGTATGACAGTTTGTCTGGGTGTCCTGTCAATGTCTAGTCTCCTCTCATGTGATAAGGGCCAATTTTCCCTAGTCGATGAAACTCCCAGGGAAGGGATTTATAAGAATTGGATTCCTTTTGGAGTATCTGTCATTAGGCAGATAAGGGGGGTTCAGAGAACGTATTTTCCTGCCTTTGCTGTTTTTCAAGTGCCACAGCTCAAAAGAGTCAATATACTAAAGTGGCATGTTCTGCTGTGCCACGTCCCGAATTCATACAGTTGTATTTCATGGTGGCATATTCTGCTATCCTTTGCCACCATCAAGGCCATAAACATATTCATCACCTCAACATTTTTGTGTATGTAGTAGAACATTTAAAACATCTACCTGCTTAGTAAATGTTAGGTATACAATAAAGTATTGTTAGCTATAGGCACTGTGTTGTATGGTAGATCTCAAGAACTTATTTATCTTGTATAACTAAAACTTTGTAGTCTTTGACCATCATCTCCTGACTCCTCCTTGCTAGAGCCCCCTGGAAACCAACATTCTACTCTCTGCTTCTATGAGTTTGACTATTTTAGATTTCACATACAAGTAAGGTTATGCAGTGTTTGTCTTTCAGAGTCTAGATATTTCACCTACTATAATGATTTTCCTTCTTTTTTAGGGTTGAATACTATTCCATTGTGCATATATACCAAATTTTCTTTATCCATTCATCTGTCAATAGCCATTTATTTTGTTTCCATATCTTGGCTATTATGAATCATGCTGCAGTGAGCATGAGAGTGTGAGTATCTTTTTGAAACCTAGTTACAATTCTTCTGACTAAATACTCAGAAATGGGATTGCTGGAAAATATGATAGTTCTATTTGTCATTTTTTGAGAACGTTCTGTACTGTTTTCCAAGATGGCTGCACCAATTTACATTCCCACCAATAATATACCAAAGTTCCTTTTGGAACTTTGTTCTCTATATCCTCACCAACACTTCTTAACTTTTGACTTTTTAGTAATAGCCTTCTAGCAAACCTGAGGTGATATCTCATTGTGGTTTTGATTTGCATTTCTCTGGTTATTAGTAATGATGAGCATGTTTTCATATAGCTATTGGCCATTTGTATGTCTTCTTTGAGGATATCCATGTGTCCATTTCCAATATGGTTATTTATTTTTGTTATTGAATTGTAGGAATTCCTTATATATTTTCAATATTGACCCCTTATTAGATACATAGCTTGTAAATATTTTCATAGGCTGTCTTCTCATTTTGTTGATTGTTTCTTTTGTTGTACAGAAGCTTTATAGTTTGATGCAGTCCCAATTGTTTATTTTTGTACTTTTGGTGCATAAAATTCATTGCCAAGACCAGCGTCAAGAAGCTTTTCCTTATTTTTCCATCTAGGAGTTTGATGATTTAAAGTCTTACATTTAAATATTTAATCCATTTTAAATTGGTTTTTATATAAGGTATAAGATAAAGGTTCAATTTCAGTCTTTTGCATGTGGTTATCCAGTTTTCCTAACACCATTTATTGAAGAGTCTATCCTTTCCTTAGATTAAGAATTCCTCATATCCATGAGATCATATGATACATGTCTTTCTAATTGACTTATTTCGCTCAGCATAATACCCTCCAGTTCCATCCACATTGTTCAAATGGCAAGATTTCATTCCTTTTGATGGCTGCATAATATTCCATTGTGTGTGTGTGTGTGCGTGTGTGTGTGTGTGTGTGTGTGTGTGTGTGTGTGTGTACCACCTCTTCTTTATCCATTCATCTGTCGATGGACATCTTCGCTCTTTCCACAGTTTGGCTATTGTGGACATTGCTGCTATAAACATCAGGGTGCACGTACCCCTTCAGATCACTACATTTGTATCTTTGGGGTAAATACCCAGTAGTGCAATTGCTGGGTCATAGGGTAGCTCTATTTTCAACTTTCTGAGGAACCTCCATACTGTTTTCCAGAGTGGCTGCACCAGCTTGCATTCCTACCAACAGTATAGTTCCCCTTTCTTTTGCATCCTCGCCAGCGTCTGTCGTTTCCTGACTTGTTAATTTTAACCATTCTTACTGCCGTGAGGTGGTATCTCTTCTGCATGTGGCTGTCCAATTTTCCCAACACCATTTGTGTTTAAAGTATGCAATTTATCATTGTTCTTTAGTTCACATCACAGACATTAGTTTTTTGAAGAAGACTTTACACCCAAGAAGCCTGGTTTGATTTCCCCAATCGCATTGCTTATCACCATGTGTTAACTATTCTTTTTCTCCAGCAGATTATAAACAGTGAAGGAAGGAACTGTCTTTTTAACTTTTTTAGACAAGGCTGAGCATAGTGTTGCATTCAACAAATACTCGATATTTGCTGTGTTGAATTTGTTCTCTTTTAGCAGGCATAGTTAATAAGAATATATGATTTGAGTACTATTTTTAATCAGGCAAAACACTGCATTCTACAGAAATGTTGGATATATAATGAAGTGTTAAACTGCTGTCCTCAGGCAGTTTGTGGTCTAATATTAGCCCTGTAAGGTATAAAATCATGAAAATAATGAATAATAAGCCATTTGCTTATTACCAAATACATAATACTGGGAATAATTTTTGTAAGTAGTCATTGGAGCACAGACTGTAATAATTCTATAATGTTTCTTAAAAAGAAAAAGCCCCAATTAAGTCCCCTTTCTTGGTTTGGCCTTTCTTGACCTTCGCATGATAAATGAAAATTAGGTATCCAATTTGAAAAACAAGCAGGCATTTTAGGAATAAACATGTTCATTTACATTAGTTATTCAATGCATGCTGAATTTCCCTCATGCGTTCTATATTGTACTGAATGTTGGAGACCTATAGCCACTAGCGTTGAATAGTTTATAATGTAATGAGGAAATGAGACAGATAAATGTATAATTTAAAACAATATGGTGATTTTAATGATAGCTATATGCAGAGGGTAAGAGTAAGATCAAGAGTAGTTTGAATATGCATGAATCTCTGATATATTGCGGGAAATGAGTGGTATTATGATGATGTGGGAAACTGAATAAAATTACCAGGTTTTGCCATTATAATAATATCACTTAAATTTTATAGGTATTTTCTGTTATCCTCGAGCATAAAAAAACTTCTAATCAAAACATTATTAACTTTATTATTTGATAAAGCATAGTTATATTGAAAGTTGCTGTGAAAATAAAGGAATTATTTTTTAATTATTTGTGAATAATTCTATCTCCTAAATATTTATGCTGTGGATTATTCCTTCAGTAAAGCTTTGTATTGCATGTGAATTTTTTTTTCTTTTCTTTCTTTTTCAATCATTTATGGCTATGAAGTGAACATATATTGACTAGATATTAAATATCACATGGGAAAACTTAAAATTTTAGTGATTTAAAGCTCTCCTAATAATTTTGCCGCGATGGTAAGGTTTTTAGATCATAAACAAAATTGTTAGTAAAAGGAAAACTTGTAAGAATGAAGTTTGTGTGATTATAGAGACAGATCTTATGAATTTTCCAATATTGTAAAATCACTTTTAAAAGCACAAATATGTGGAACCAACTAAAGAGGCAATTTTTTTCCCCCATGTTGTTTTAGTGCTTTGAGCTCAGAGCAATTAGCTTAAGTTAGGTTTCAGTCAATATTGAAGTTGCCATTTTATGTAAAACAATTCCAGATTTGTGCCAATTATCCCCCTTTGGGGCATAATTAAGAACAAAACCTTATTCAACAGTTAATGTCAAAATTTAAAAACAAAAAAACAAGAATGAATAATATCATCTGCTAAAGAAAGGCATATTTCACAGTGGCTCATGTAGGCAAGGGGAAAGTGTTTTCTTTCTTCACAACCCTGAAAACAGAGGTGAAGAAGTAGTATTTCTCCAGGAAGCAAAACCAATCTGTGGGAACTTCACAGGATACCCGTTCCTGGCCGGCAGCACGGCACGTTTGAAATGCTGCAGCATGAGCTGGAGGTCACCCTGATAGCTGCAGCCCAGTGGAGAAGGCTATGGCGCACTGATATAGATTTTCCTGCCAAAACCAATTACTGTTTAACACCTCCCTTGACCCAGGACAATTTCTTCTCGCCAAAGATTAAAAACTGGGATCAACTACACTGTTTCCATAATATTAAATTCCAAAGAGTGACTCAGATGAGGGAACTATTGGAAGGTTTAGTTACTCACGTGAGAATCATCTGGTAGCAAGTTAATAAAGTAATATAATAAAAAGATGTTTCCATCAAGGGACACCAGGATTAATTCAGACAGCTTTCTTGATATTTCATATAAAATGTGTAAGGATATCTGCGATTCCATTTATAATTTGCAGTATTTTCACGTTGACAATTACTTTAAAGCAATTATACATTGAATGTAACTGAACTTACATTTCAGTTAATTATACACATTTTCTGTATTTTTCAAAATGGTTTCCGTGTGACAAAACTGAGTGCATCCATTGCCTTTATTGTTCTCCTCAGGCCGCGACAGCTTGAGGATATATCGTTCCCACAGAAATTTCATTAATGGTATGACTCTCCACCGTGTGACTTCAAGAATTGTCCATTTTTTTGTTTCCTTTCTCCCTCTAGTATCTTATGTGTACTCCTGAAGAAAGCTGAGAATTTCTTTCTTCTGCCATTCCCACTTGGCACATAATGTTCCCCTGGATCAAGGGTTTGTGCCATCTCTACCACTACCCTTTCATTCAGTTCACTGATTGCTCTGCACGGTTGGGGAGCTCTTGCCATCCCACCACCCTTAGCACCGCCCCTCCTGTCCACACTGCAGCTTGGGGACTCACGTGGCAGCATTGCTGAGCACATTAACTTCATTCTTCTGAACAACCAGTCAAGGCTCTGCCTAAGTCGGGTTGTATGATATTTGCACCAGAACTGCTCACCCCTGCACGGCCATCATGGTACTTACAGAAGTTAATACACACTCTGTATTTGGCTTTCTGACATCACTTGACTCTGCTTTTCTAGGCAGCTTCTGAATATTGCAATATGGCTGATTCTGAAGTGGAAAATGCCACTTGACTACAGACTGCCACTGGGCATATTATTTATTACTGTATCTCCACGGCAGGAATACACTAAGCACCCAATAAATATTTCAGGAATTGACTTAATTTATTTCATCTGCTAAGACTCACTGTTCTTCTGAAAGTGGGGAAATAATTTCTTGATCTTTATTGGATACTGTTTTGTAGAGATATTAGAGTCAGAATATTAGGACCCAAAGGGGCTAGGAGGACAGACTTCTCACTTTACACAGGGACATCTCGTGACCAGGTCGTACACCTTCCATTAGGGTAAACAGGCTAGTTTTTGTATTGCAATATACGTTTTAAGTTAGTGTTATGGAAGGGCATAAATTATTTTGAAGGGATTAATATATACACAATTCCTGGTGCAAGAAATACACAAGATAAATCGGAAGCATCCTGTAACACCAGAAAAGCAAGGAAGCACTTGAAAATAAAAACAAACAGCCCCGGGCGCCTGGGTGGCTCAGTTGGTTAAGCGACTGCTTTCGGCTCGGGTCATGATCCCAGAGTCCCGGCATCGAGTCCTGCATCGGGCTCCCCGCTCAGCGGGGAGTCTGCTTCTCCCTCTGACCCTCTTCTCTCTCGTGCTCTCTATCTCTCATTCTCTCTCTCTCAAATAAATAAATAAATAAAATTAAAAAAAAAAAGCCCAATTCACAGCGATGACTATGTGTCAAGAGGATATGGGAGCCACCTGAAAGAGCCCCCAGTGGCCAAACCTGGAACAATTTGAGCAAGAAATAAAGTGGTATTGGATTATAACCCAAGGTATAAAATAAATATTTATGAGTCCATACTGATATAAACAAATGCTTGAATATATAAATAGGTGAAAAGACACAAATCTCTCATGCAGAAGAATTCCAAGTAGCTTAGATAGGTACACTGCTCTTAGGGTAGTGGAGAGAGGTAGTGGTACTAATTTCCTACTCTTTGAAGTGTGGGCTGTGCAGAATGCTTCCTTTCTTAAGAGTTAAAGGGGTGGGATGGGAGAGGGAAGAAACTTTACATTGGAGAAAGCTGAAAAACACTGCTTTAGCCAGATGGTCAAGATCAACATCTTCAACAAGTCATGTTCCTAGCATATCATGTGATGAAAATGGCAGTTGATCTCTGTGCTCTTCTCTTACCTCCAGGCTCTTGTCCATCAATTTGGGCAAGACTTGGAGGTCTTCATGCATTCTTTATAGTATACGTACATCCAATCTCTTTAGTTCTTGCAAGTGTTTCCAAATATGGTCTAATAACGGCCAGCTACTTAGATAATAACATTTTAAAACTCTATTTAAATTATATAGATAGTAATCAAATAAGATGTACCTCACATTTCATACCTAAACTAAGTGACCATGAATATTCAAATTGGTAGCTATAAACAACTTTTTGTCTATTTTAATTTCCTTATTCTCAAGCATCCTTACTTTATGTGACCTCCAGTCTATGTACAGAAATAAGAAAACTTTAACATAGTATGGTTCTTTTTAAGTCTTTAGAGTATAGTTTTTGAAAAAAAAAATGTGTGGGTTTCTTACCATATTGTTTTAGTAATAATCTGCTGGTGCTTTAAAATAATAGTTTAATGTAAGAATTATAGGTATAAAAATTATAAATATCGTTTAATATCTTCCCAATGGCACATTTTTTCTTTGTTATGTATTGAGTTAATAGGAATAAGCTTGACTTTCTAAAAGCATAGGAGAAGGCATGGTTCCTGAACACAGAAACTTATTTGAATGTAGGAGGAATTTGAAGTTCATATCGAAGGGCATGAAATCTTTTTATTACTGATCTTTGATGTGTCATAAATGCCCAGTGCTTATTGGATGCTTTCTAACCAGCCTCTTACTTAATTTTTCTGTTTTACTTTATGCAGGTATATTTAATATTTTCTCCTGTGAATGAAAATCCTTTCTTTAAATGAAACTTGGGAGCCCATACTTACTTTGTTTTGCATGTTCAATGGTCATTATGGGAGCCCAAAATTCCCTCTGTTTTCAAAACTCACTCTGTGTCTGGCTGCCCCATGGAATGTTGAACACACAGAGAACTGACAAAGACTAAGGCACTAATATTTAGCTACATCGTATTTACATAAGGACCTTGTGTAATACTGGAAAGAAAGCTGCCAAAATAAAACCCTCAGAAGAGGGACTTTTCTATTCAATTTCCATATATATGACATCTGGGAACATATCATAAAGAATGTTAACATGGAAAACACAATTAATTTTCTCCACTATAAACCCAAGAGCAAATTGTCATAAAAAGGTCATCTTTAGTCCTGGTGTGACTTCTGTGAAATGTGGGGCCAGGTAATTTTTACTAAATGAACAATGACCATGACTGGACACAATTTCAACTTCAACTAGGAGTTTTTCATGCAATCTTTTAACCTTTCCAAAATCTAGAGAAAAAATGTTTTTAAAATATATATGGCACTTTAACAAAGATCATTGACTCAAACTAAGAAAAATGCATTGATTTATATATTCCAGTTTTTAACTTGTTAATTTTTCATTATTTTCTTTTTCATCGCCTTTTTTTATTGTAAAGAAAGACCAACCCAGTGTCTTCATCTGCTGAAGAGCAGGACCTCAGTGTATTCCTAAGGACTGACTGTCTACTAAGTGAAGGCAATGGTCAGGTTTGGAGTCATGATTTGATATGATTTTAATCAGTTTACTTAACTTTATTAAATTCAGACTCTGCCCTTGAAAATAAAAATGAATATGTTACACACATCACAGGTTAATGGGAGAATTTGAATAAACAAATTTTTCTAAGCTCTGTAAAATACTTAGTACAATTTTGTTTGTATTCAATTCTATAACTATGTCAGAGGGAATCTGGAAGGTGTAAATAAAGTAACATCTGTGAAAATATGGTTTCTATTAATAGTTTATAATTAATGTTATTAGTAAAAGTAATAAAAGTTATATAATTAATTATTTCCATTAATAATTTAGATGAAGCAGGATCAAACTCTGTTTAATCTTCATTGGAATGATAACAACAGTAACAAAAACAAAGGCATAGCTAATAATAACAATAATAATTACAATAAACACTCAATCATGCCTACTCTTTACCTGGTGCTTTTCTAAACGTTTATATATATTCACTAACTTTTCCAGAAGACTCTATGCGTTAGTACTATTATAATTTACATTTTTTTCAGAACAGGAAATAGAAGCACACATGTAGGTAATTTCATGAAGGTCAGCAAGTACATGGCAGAATAGGTGCTCTGAACTATTGTCTTACATGGTTGCTCCTGGAAGTCCATCATATCTAAGAATATTTCATGAGAAGAGCAACACAACATTTTAGGAAAAAAAAATCTCCTATCAGAAAATAAATTACCCAACAAAATACTATTGTGTAGTCAGTATTTTTTTAAAGATTTTATTTATTTATTTATTTATTTATTTGAGAGAGAGAGAGAGAGAACATGGGCCCACAGGCACGCAGGAATGGGGGGAGAGGTGAAGGAGAGGGAAAAGGAGACTCCCAGCTGAGAAAGGAGCCCCAGGACCCTGAGAGCATGACCTGAGCCAAAGGCAGACACTCAATATTTATTTTCTCTTATTAGTCGGTTGGTAAACCGTTTTGCTGTGGAGTGCAAAATGGACTTTTTTGTTGTTCTCGCAGCTAAGAACCTCATGCTTATGCTTAATTAATATGGCTTTACATATCATTTCCTGAATCCAAATATTACAAAGATAGCTTTTTTGAATGCTAATGGCTTTGTTAATTAAAATTCAGTCCATCTTCCAGTTTGTCTTTGAACGTGGGGCAATTTTTTTCATTCTTCTATGTCTCATGAAACCATAATAATTAGTGATACAGTCATGGCTTAAAGGTTGCGGTATTCCTTTCAGGAAAAAAAATCGTACATGATTTAAAAGATGAAGCTTACATAAAAATTGCCTTCTTATCACCGTGCGTCTGCATAATATGTGCTGAACAATAATGCAGTCCAACTTGCCTAATTATCTCTAAGACATTGAACAGCTTGCTGTGAACAGCAAACAGGGTGCCTGCATTTCCCAGAGCATCCAAACAATTACATGTGGAATTTGATCATGCAAAGTGCTTCTGAGTTAGGTAAAACACCAAACCGTTGTTCTCTTACAATAAATCTCTATTCCTGAGGTATTCCCCATTCATCATTCCATTCCTTTTAAGCCTCTGCTGAGTTGCCTGCTTTGTTTTGTTTTGTATTCCTAGCTGCTATTCAGTTCTTGGCTCTGACAGCTGGATTATGAGTGGTATTTGAGGTTAATTAAATCAGTGATGGATTTTAAATAGAGGTACAAAATTAGGGCAGCGAGACCTAGAAAAAAGTCAAATTTACTGAGAGTTGTTTAGGGGAAAACGAATATGATGCCTCAGTCAGGGAGAGGAGCAGTGCCTTTTGAAACTGTCCGGTTTATTCAGGAAACTAGTGTCTACTTAAATGGAGAATCTGTCATTCAGCTTACCATCATAGACAATATGACATCAGGTTAGTGTAACCATTTGGACCACACAAAGTATTTAAAAAAAAAGTAGGGTAATTTCTGAACTTTTGTTTGTATGTTTTGGGCATTATTTTTGACAAGACTTAGAATGCCACATGGGCAAGCTTAATACAATTTTCTTCTGAAAGTCACATATCAGAATGAAAAGCACAAAGCTTTATTCATACAGAGCAGTGTTGTTTTATTCATAAAGGAAGACAAGATGTTTAGAAGTAGTTTAAAATTATCTAAACTTTTCAAAAAGTACCATTTACTCAATCTGTTTTTTCAAGTAGAAAATCTTTAATATATCGTCTTTTCCTTCTTGATCCTACACAACCAATGTTTCTCTCTAGTCTAAACATTTTTATTTTTAAATTTAGGTTTCCCATTAAATGTATTCTAAAATTGAAATGTTAAATTTAGATTTTACATTAACTTCATCAGTCTCGTAAAACAAATGAAAATGTCAAATCTCTGCAATTATTGACATGTGCAGGGCATTGTAGTAATGTTCTCTAACACAAGGCTTATTCATTATCAATTTTATCTACCTTTATTTGACAAAAAATAACATGTTTATGACAATATTTTTAAAGAAAATGATTATTATTTATTTTAACCAGTTTTCATTTATTACATAAGATTTAAAAGCTTATTTTATATATTCCCACTACATATTCAGCTCTGTTTGTGAACTTGGTGATTGTTATAATTCAAGTGGGAAATTCTGCTTTCAGCTGTGAGTGACTGACTAAAAGTGTACTACACTCCCACACTAAACACACAGAAAGATGGATGAGATATATAAAACCACCCTATTCAGGAAAAGGACAAGGGCAGAGCTGGACTGTGATCCCTGCATAAACAGTAAAAAATAGAATCAGCCCTATGAATGTCTTTTCCAAAACATGGTGCACAAAGATGAAGCCAAACAGAGCAGAATGATTTTGTAGAACTAAGGGATGAATTAGGAGTTCAGGGATGCCAAGTTAGCTGAAGTCTGGGAAAGTGCACTGGAGTGGAGAGAGCTAGGCCAAGAATGTCTCCAAGCAACCTGTAGTGTCCTCTAGAACATGATACATCACAGAAGCATGGGGTGAAATTGCAGAGGGCAAGCAAAGAATGAAAGGTGATGAAGCAGCAAGTTTCCAGGGGCTCATACATGGCTAACAAACTCCCAAATTCTATCAAGCATGAATAGAGAGCTGTCACTGAACACTTGTGACATTTAAGAGAAACTCAAGCAGGGTCACCACCTTAACAGTAGGGTTAATCTGGCTCTCTGGTGAAAGTTTGATAAGATCTACATTAACAGTGCTTGCAAGCCTCAAAAATCTGGCTAATTCACAAGGAACTTAAATGTCTACCCAAACCAAGTCCAATACTCTTTAAAGGAAGACAACAAAAACTACCAGTCAATAAAATGACATTCACATTCTCCAGCATCCAATCAAAAACTACAAGAAATGGGAAAAAAGGGAAAATACGCATAATTGGAGAAAAAAAATCAGGCATAGAAATGGATGCAGAAGTTCCAGAAATCATAGAATTAGGGGGCATGACTTGAAATTGCATTTGTAACACATTTTTCATCATTTTATTAAAAAACAAAACAAAAAAACAAAAAAACAAATCAGGGGAAGGAGAGGAGGAAATCCAGGCTTCCAGTTAGGGTATAAAAGGCACAGCATAAGAAATACAGTCAACGGTAATGTAATAGCTTTGTATGGTGACAGATGGTAGTTACACTTGTGGTGAGCACAGCATAATGTATAGAGAAGTTAAATCACTATGTTGTACACCTGAAATTAATGTAACATTGCGTGTCAACTATACCCCCCAAATAATAAATAAATAAATAAATAAATAAATAAATAAATAATAAATAAATAAATAAAAAATGGAAAGTTATAGTTGTCCAATGAAGCACTCCAAAAATTGAAGTGCAATATGTCTGCGATGGCATTTAAATTGAAAAAGCCGTGACTTGCCTCCAGTCCTCTTTTTTTCTTTAAGATTTTTTTTTAAGATTTTATTTATTTATTTGATAGAGAGAGAGAGAGAATGAGAGACAGAGAGCATGAGAGGGAAGAGGGTCAGAGGGAGAAGCAGACTCCCTGCCGAGCAGGGAGCCCGATGCGGGACTGGATCCCACGACTCCAGGATCATGACCTGAGCTGAAGGCAGTCGCTTAACCAACTGAGCCACCCAGGTGCCCCTCCAGTCCTCCTTTTCATTTTAAAATATCTGGTTTAACGGAAATCTTTATTAAAATTAGAATGCTGTCTTTTCTCACTGGACTGAAATGTGCCTGACTTTTTATGGGTCTATCATTCAAATAACAATGATGCCATTTGTGTAGATAATATTTTCCAAAATATTATGGAGATATTTTCAAGGATGTTACAGACATATAAAGACGCAGAGATAAATACCTTCTTTTTCCATACCATAAAATGAATTTTATATTTCTGAGTATAGAAAAGATTCATTTTATATCTAAAGCTATGTGGTTTTATTAAATCAAACACCAAAGTCATTGACATAGTTAATTTAAAATTCTTGTATTATAATGAGTCTTACTTTTAAAATTTCATATTACTTTCATGACAAGCATATCACAAGTGAATAGGAAACAAACTGAAATACAAAAGGGCTTCCATAGCTCTGTGACTATTGTGTCTGGACATCTATCCTCCATCCTCTCTTCCTTATTCAAATAATTCAAAAATATACACCTCAGTTATCATGCATTGTTTTTATAATATTATTGACTATGTTCCCTGTGCTGTACTTTTCATCTCCTTGACTTATTTAATTTATAACTGGAAGTTCATGCCTCTTAATCCCCTTCACCTATTTCACCTGTCCCCTCACTCATCTCCTATCTGACAAGCAACAGTTTGTTCTCTGACAGATGGTGACTACACTTGTGGTGAGAACCGAGTAATGCACAGAAGTGTTGAATCAGCATGTTGTACACCTGAAACTAATATAACATTGTATGTCGACTATATTTCAATTATAAGTGTTAAAAAAGGAAAAGTAAACAAATGCACCTCAAGAAATATGGTTGAGAACTATGCTTTGTTCTGGGAAGAGAACAAGAAATAAGACTAAATTCTTCTCCTAAAGAGTATCATAATATGGTGTTTTCATTTGTCTGTGAAATCCGTTGTGTACGTGGAAACCTATATGCTTATGAGTGAGGGGGACAATAAAAACAAAACAACAAAAAACCCAAAATAAAGAGGCTAAAATTCATCATTTCAATCAAAGTACAGCAGAGAAAGAGTTTGATTCTAAATGCTAGGACTAGGGAAGTCTTTATGTAACATTTGAATGGAAACTTGAATCAGAAATAAAACATCTTTAGTTTGAGTAAGGTGAGAAGGATCAAGCAACAGCATGGTCAATAACCAGAGATGTGAAAACGTATAGTATTTTCAGGGGGGCTAGGAGCACTTTAAATGTAATATTTGAGGCAAGGATTGGCCATGCTACTAGAAATGTATTAATTAGAATCAAGCTTTGGAGGGTCTTAAATTATTTGCTGAGGAATTTGATCTGTTATCTAGGCAGTTGGGACCATGGGGGTATATAAGACGGTAAGTGACAAAATCAGATCTATGTTAGGGAGGAAAATTCTGATGGAAACATAAAGGATGAATTGGAGAGAAAAGAATGAGTGACTTTGGGAATAAATTAAATTACTCTTGCTATAATTCACATGGGAAAAAATGATTGAGAAGTATTTGAAGTCAGAATGGAATATTAAACCAAAAAGATTCGATGTCATTTGTTTGAAAATTTAATTCAGGTTTGTGGCTGAAATGGCCAGGTCAATATGAAGACGTATATTTGTTGCTTATAAATGTATCCTTTATTATTAAATTTTATTTTATAATCTAATTTCAAATGTTTATAATTTATAATCAATTGACTGCATATTAATAATACATTGTTTTATTCAATGTTGAATATATGATAATGGATAATAGTATCTGTGATATATGATTCAAAAATATATAGACAGTAATAGGTTATTTCATAGATTAAAATAAGATCTTGTGGTTTATTTGTAAGATCTTACACATCAAAAATTGCATTTAGAATTAAGGTTGTCTTTTTGAATTACATATGCGTCAGTCTGGCAGCTGAAATCAGCAATACATGTATTTAGCCTTTCTTTTCATGCTTAGTCTTGAAAATCTAGCTTTCAACTGAAAATACATTCCTGTTTAAATCCAGGATTTAGCATTCTTCTTCTCTGCAAATGGTCACTAGCCTCTTAATCCAGGTAACATTTCCTCTTCACTTTGGTCCTTTGTTTTGCACCTGGTGAGGTTCACTGCTGACAGCAAAGCCAAATACAAAACCATCCGTCAGGCCCCAGGGGAGTTTGTTATTATTGACTGCATCCTCATGCTGTAATAAGGTCAATACTCCAACAAGATATGACTGAGTAAATAGGAAAAGAAATTGTCTCAAAGTAGAAAATACCAGCTGTCAATACAATCAATAACAAAGGAGGAGGGAAGCAGTCTCAAGCGGCTGTGTTGCCACCTGGGAATTGATTCCTTTGCGTGCTGAGGAGGTGTTTTAACTGAAGAGTAGCATTTGTTAGAAGTGGCATCATTTCATAGCATCTTTCCAGATATAGTTTATAGCGCCTCAATCACTTATTTCGGCATAGGTGGCAAATTATATTCAAAAGGAAGGAAAAATAAAAAGATTTGTCTTCATATATTGTGCTTACTGTAGGTTTGGGGTATAATCAGTAGAACACTGGCTCATGAGATCATTAACTCTAAATGGAACCAAGTTAAGTATTAAAAAGGCTCCCAAGAATTAGGAAGGAAGGCGAGACATTACATAAACTGTAATATTAGTTTCTTTGTCCAGAAACACAATAACTTATTGCAGTATTTTAAGACAGTTTTCTAAGAAGAAATAATAAAATCTACCCAGTATGGTTTTTTTGAAGATTTATTTATTTATTTTAGAGAGAGAGGGCATGTGCACAAGGGGGGTTGGAGGGGTTGAGGGAGAGGGAGAAACAGACGCCCCCTGAGCCAGGTGCCTACAATGGGGCTCCATGTGGGACCCGATCCCAGGGCTCTGGGATCATGAGCTGAGTCATAGGCAGACGCTTAATTTACTGAGCCACCCAGGCGCCCCTAGACTAAAATTTTTAACTTCTTTTCCTTCTCTTTTCTCCTTGTTCTTGACCATTTCTATACTACACAGTGAAATATGCATGATGGTAGGCATTTATGTATGTTTTCTTCACTGCTGCATTTTCCACTTTTACAATATTACCTGACAGATAATACACTCTTAATAAGTATATGTTGACTGACTGAATAAATGAAAGCTTAGAGTATCTAGAAATGAAATTTGATATAATAGAGGAAGTTTAATAGAACAGTTTACAGTCTGAAATAATAATGTAAGGAAGGTAGATGCAAGGAAGAAATTTTGATCTTATTTCACGCTGAACACCAAATTTAACTCTAGGTGAATTACTCAGTTCCTATAGAAAAAGAACAAAAAAATAGAGAAATGTTCTTAAAATGTCTAGCTAAGGATAATTATTTTTTTTATTCAAGAAGGCAAATGTAGGCACTTGAAATAAAAATGTTGTAAAGAAATTTAAAATAACATAAAAGAAAATACTGATTATATGAAATATGTACCAAATATGTGTGTATATGTGAGTATATATAATATACACATATATATATATTCATAATTAAATTTAAAACTGGATAAAAGTTCAATAACTTAAGGAAGACACTAAATGCCAAGAGATGAACTGGTAATAGCAATTAATAAACAGGTTAGAAATACGTTCATAAAATAATCTCAGCAAGGAGTTGGTCAGGATGTAAATTTTTGGAATGCCTTTTTAAAAAATAAATTATCTATCCTTATTATAAGCCCGTTTCACAGTATTGTTACCAGTACTAAATTCTTCCCGAAAAACAAAGCAGAGTCACACGTGCACACACAGGCACACACTCACACACACAGAGATTTTCATCTGAAAGTAAAAATAAATTATCTAATTACTTTAATAAGCATTTCAATTATTACAGTAGCATACTATTTTCTATTTTTGTTTTTCATTTCTGTTTTCAATTTTGCAAATTATCTTCTTTGTATCCAAGATTGTCAAACTCTATCTTGAGTCTTGATCTTTCTTACCAGGTCAAGAGTTACATTTGTAGCAGTCGGCTTGGTGTCATTCCTCAAAGGGGCCCATGGCATCTTAAACAAAACATGTTGGAAAACTGAAATCATTGTTTACTGTCAATGTTGTTTGCTCTATTTTTGAAACTTGACTTAATCAGATCATCATTTTTAGTTATTCTTGTTCACAACCTGGAGTGGTAATTCACCCCTCCCCCCTTGTCATTACCTTGAGGATTCTCTTGGTTACTTGAAACCTCTTCCTTATTCATAGCTACTCTAGTTCTGCTTTGTCCTACATACATTTGCCAGAGTAACGCTCCTAAAGGGCACATTTGATCACTTCCTTCTTTTGTTCATAAACCTTCAAAATTATTTTATTCTCTAACTCTAACCCTCAATGTGCCATACTTATGACAGCAGTTGCCAATCTCAAACTTCAAGAACATACCAAATTCTACTCTAAAATGCAGTTAATTGGTTGTAGAGGAGTATCGTGTGTGTGTGTGTGTGTGTGTGTGTGTGTCTGTGTGTCTGTGTATGTGTGTCTGTGTGGTTTGTCTTTTTGATGTTTGGTGATCTCAGTAAAAACCTTAAAATGTTAAGGTTATGTTTAGGGTTTGGATTAGGGTTAAGGTTAGGATTCTCCAAGTGCATTTGCATCTGCTTACCATTTGGAGGTCTCTCTGTTAGGGACCTAGTCTACTTTGTTAGATTTATTTTCTGTTCTATCTCTTCCCAAACCAGTCTCCTCCATGGAACTTTAATATCTGCTGTTTAATATATATAACAATTACTGACTTTGGCAAAAATTTAGAAATGCTGTTTTCTGGGTTTATATTTTTAATGTTAAAAACTATTTGATCCTCGTATGCATTCAGCTCTGAAATCTTAATTGGCTCTGCAGGCAGCTCTGGGGCCACAGGAACCAGGGGGGTCTTCCTGTGGACAACTGACCCAATCAATATTCTGAGGAAAATGGAACTCTGGCTGCCCCTTAACATTTTCAGGACCTAGAGCACAAGTCCACATGGAAGCTCACGTATAGTCCCATGGCCTTGATTATTAATTTGGTTCACAAAGTTTATGTGGGTCCTGCTCTTGAAATTGTCTCATTTCTTCATTTAGGCTTTTTCCCCCTTGAATTGAACTTTCATTTTCTTACTCTCAGAAGCATTATTCTTTCATGACTTAGTCATAATGACAGGTAAGATTAAAAATAACATGTTTTGGGGTGCCTGGATGGCTCAGTTGGTTAAGTGTCTGCCTTCGATTCAGGTCATGATCCCAGCGTCCTGGGATAGAGCCCCGCATCAGACTCCCTGCTCAGTGGGGGACCTGTTTCTCCCTCTCCCTCTGCCTGTGCTCGCCTGCTCTCTTTCTATCAAATAAATAAATAAAAATCTTAAAAAAATTAACATGTGTTCATTATTTCAACTTTGAATATGTATTTATAAAAATGTAAATTAAATGAAATATATAACGAAAAATATTTCAGTTGTACTTTTAGTTGTCATTTACCTGTTAAATTATTAGAATTAAAATTATCAGTTAAAAATAAAAAGCATGATATAACAAAATTAAAATGGCAAAAATTTTGCATAAGGCTATTTTTATTTTATACATTCAATTAAATATCATTAAAGATGTTAGAAAATTAGAACTACTTCCAATTCTATGCCCCAAAGTTATCTGGTTACATTATAAAGAATGGGGATACACTTCATGAATGTTATCTTTACAGCACATATACAATTTCAAGAGGAAGATGAATTGTTTAATGTTATAAATATATATCAACTTCCATTTGCCACTGTTGTGAAAATCATTTCTAATTCATGAGTTTCTCTATCACAAATCACAAATGGGAACATCAAGATAAGCAAGAAAACAGATGTTTAGAGCTACCAGGAATCAATACCTAATTATGAAAGAATCTATTGCATTCTTGTTGTCTGAGAAGAAGGATTTGACAGATTAATTAATTTGTCTTTCCTCTTATTTAAGCACATCCATCACTCAAATCCTACATACCTTTTGTATCAATATCTATCTTGAACATTGGCAGGAATACAATATACAAACTTCATGGCATCCAGATGGAAGTTGTATTTTATCTTGAGGTCATAAGGCTCTTGTCCCATATGGAGGACTGTTTCCTTATGACCTAAAAAGTGTTATCACTAGAGTGGGTGTTTAGATTTTACAGATGGTGCTCTACGAAATGCTGAGTGCTAGACTCTCAATGAGGCCTCTTTCAAAAAATGTATCTTTCTGTTTGTGCTTGTGAAATGTGCCCCCAAAATGCTGGTCCTCTCTTGCTGGGGTGTGAAAGCAGTATCAATCCAATCCATAGGTTTCACATAATCTTTGGATTATATGCTAACTTTTCATGATAACTTCATGACCTTCATGAGTTCTAAATTATATAAGGAAAAAAACTCTTATTTTAAAATAAATCTTGGCAAAAATAGTTAAAAAGTAGCCTTAGCTTTTTCTGGTAAAGAACCGGTGTTATTTATTATGGCCAGGTTGTCAAAAAGTATGTATGTATGTATCAGTTACTTAAGTTTCCATTGATTTGAACTTCTTCAATTCTTATACTCAGTAAATCCAATCCCTCCAAATTCTACTTTCATCTTTACCATTTTAGAGTCCACATTCCATGACCCATTTCCAAAAGTAAATCTTGTGAGCATTTTAATTCCTTTGCTTTTTTCTTCCTCTATCAGTCTTATGCCTGGAGAAAACCCAACTGATATTCTCCTCCTGGTATGCTTGTAAGTGGTAAACACCGAGGAAAACAGCAAAAACAACATGGAATGTTAACCAAGCTTACTTTATTTATTTTATTTATTTATTTATTTATTTTTTGAGAGAGAGAACAAGTGCAAGTGTGGGAGGGGCAGAGGGAGAGAGAGAATCTTATGCTGGCTCCATGCCCAGCACACAGCCTGATGGGGGACTCCATCTCAAGACCCTGAGATTGTGACCTAAGCCGGAATCGAGAGTTGGATGCCTAACTGACTAAGTCACCCAGGTGCCCCCAAGCTTACTTTATATTAATGACCAGAAATGTCAAATCAGCAAACAGCATTGCCCATTAATGCTCCATATTTCCCTTATGTGTTTGCTTCCTCACCTCCAAAGCTACTGGTTTACATTTCCTCTTTCCTCAACTATTGCACACACATCCCCTACTCTTCTACTCAAACACTGGCATTATCTTACATTTCAATGAGAGAAGAAAAATTATAAGAAGCCAGTGTTTCATCTCACTGAGAGCAAACAAGTTTTGTCCTCCCTCTTGTTACAATGGACAATTTTCCTCTGCTTTCAAATCCTTGGGCCTATCTGCCCCCCATTCCTTTCTGCTAATTCAGGGACTTTCTCTCTGTACTTTCTTCTGTAATAACCTATAGGCTATCAGTTTCACTCATGCTACTTAATTAATGCCCTCAAATGTCAACATTCTCTATGGTATTCTATCATGCAACAAAAGAAATTTTTCCTTTGCCCAATATCTCTTTTAAACTACCTCTGGGTATTAAGGAGGGCACGTTCTGCATGGAGCACTGGGTGTTATATGCAAACAATGAATCATGGAACACTACATCAAAAACTAATGTATGGTGATTAACATAACATAATAATAATAAAAAAATTAAAAAAAACTACCTCTTTTTTTTTCTTTAAAGATTTTACTTATTTATTTGAAAGAGAGAGCGAGAGAGAGAACACAAGCAGGGGGAGTGGGAGAGGGAGAAGCAAGCTTCCTGTGAAGCAGGGAGCCCGACGTGGGGCTCGATCCCAGGACCCTGGGATCATGAACTGAGCCAAAGGCAGATGTTTAACGACTGAGCCACCCAGGCGCCCCTAAACTACCTCTTTCTAATAAATATCTTCCCAAACAAAAATTAAAGAAAAACCCTCTCTACTGTTATCTACACTTCTGTCTCTCCTAAATTTGGTATTAGTCTCCCTTCACTCCTCAATCTCCTAGGTAATTTCACTAATGCTCTGTTTTATATAACAGCTTTATATTAATAACCTCTCCCTATCACTTCAGAGTTCTATACTATCTTATTAATTACTTGAAATATGCACTTGCATATCTTATAAGTTCAAACTTAGTCTTTAAATAGAATACTTATTTCCCACCTCCACCCTCATACACAGAAACTGCTTTCTTACCCTATTGTTCCTGTTTCAAAGAACTATGCTGTAATCTAGTTTGTGAACCAAAAAATTTAGGAATTTTTGTTATGTATTTTTTTTAAGATTTTATTTATTTGACAGAGAGAGAGAGACAGCGAGAGCAGGAACACAAGCAGGGGGAGCAGGAGAGGGAGAAGCAGGCTTCCCACAGAGCAGGGAGCCCGATGCAGGGCTCGATCCCAGGACCGTGGAATCATGACCTGAGCCGAAGGCAGACACTTAACGACTGAGCCATCCAGGCGCCCCTGTTATGTATTTTGTGATATTGTAATTTATAATAAGAAATATATATTAGGTCTTTGTCCCCATCTCTGGCACAGAGCTCCTAAAACCATTGGAATTTCCTAAATGATAAGAGCAATAAAGTTATCTTTTCTGTTACTGAGGCAATTTTTGGTTCACACCTAAGCATGGTGTTTGGTTGCCAGAGAAGCCAACCGCATGATTAGAGGTGGAACTCTGCCAACACACATGTCCAGGGCTGTAGATTGAGTTCACTGACAGCTAATAATTTAATCAATCTTACCTAGGTAATGAAGTCCCCATAAAAACCAGAAAAGATAAGGTTCAGAGAGCTTCCAGTTTGGTGACATGTGGCAATGTGGAGAAAATGGAAGGACCTGGAAGCTCCTTGTCTTTTCCCCAGGCCCTGCCCTATTCATTTCTTCAATTGTTTCTGGGTTATATCCTCTTATAATAAACCAATAATACAATATATAAATATTTCTGTGAGATCTGTGAGCCACTCTAGAAAATTGGTCAAACCCAAAGAGGGGGTTTTCAGAAGTGCAGATGATAATCTGGCCTTGCAATTGGCATATACAAGTAGGGAGGAGGCCATCTAGTAGGACCAAGACCTTAACATGTAGGAACTGACACCATCTCAGGGTGGATATTATCAGAATTCAGTTGAATTGTATGACAACCATTTGGTGTCAAAGCATTCCTTTGGTGCTATGGTGCCCCTGGACACACACATCAGAATGGGGTGCTCAGAACCCTTGCTTCTTTTGCTATCTGTATCCATTCAGTCAGTATCACTATTTTCTGATGCATGCTAATTTAGTCCAATTATCTCTACCTCTGTTACTACCATACTGTTTTCTTTCTTTTTTTTTTTTTTTTTTTTTTTAGCTCACACAAAGCCAATTTATTAACAGAAAACAGTAATTTGAGGAATCCTGTTCACAGACGGCGACCACGGCGACCCCCCTTCCTGCGGGTGCTATCGGAGGGGATGGGGGTGACATCCTCAATCCGCCCGATCTTCATTCCTGAGCGGGCAAGGGCTCTGAGGGCTGACTGGGCCCCAGGTCCAGGGGTCTTGGTTCTATTTCCTCCTGTGGCTCGTAGTTTGATGTGGAGGGCAGTGATGCCCAGCTCCTTGCACCTCTGGGCTACATCCTGGGCAGCCAACATGGCAGCATAGGGAGAAGACTCATCTCGGTCAGCCTTCACCTTCATTCCACCAGTCACGCGACAGATGGTTTCCTTGCCAGAAAGATCGGTGACATGGACAAAAGTGTCATTGAAGGATGCAAAGATGTGGCAGACACCAAACACATTCTCTCCTTCAGCTACCTGAGGTCCAAGGCTGATGACCTGTTCTTCCTTCTTTTCCTTCCCCTTGCGAGGTGCCATTTCTGCGTGTCTTCTCCAGACTCCGCTACCGGAAAAAGAGTTCTTTCTTTTTTAATTTAGAGATTTTTATTTATTTATTTGTCAGAGAGAGAGGGAGCACAAGAAGGGGGAGCAGCAGAGGGAGAGGGAGAAGCAGGCTCCTCACTGAGCAAGGAGCCCGATGTGGGACTCGATTCCAGGACCCTGGGATCATGACCTGAGCCGAAGGCAGACGCTTAATGACTGAGCCACCCAGGCGTCCCAACCATACTGTTTTCAAACACCATCATTTCTCATCTGAACATTGCAAAATGTTCTACATCTATCTTCCTTATTCAGATCTATAGCATTGGCAGGCATCTCCTGGGAGCATTTTGGAAATGCAGAATTTCAGGGGTGACTGGATGGTGCAGTCATTTCAGCATCTGACTCTTGGTTTCAGCACAGGTCTTGATCTCAGGGTCCTGAGATCCAGTCCCACGTTGTCGGGCTCTGAGCTCAGCACAGAGTCTGCGGGAGAGTCTCTCTCCCTCTTCCTCTGCCCCTCTTGCATGTGCTCTCTCTCTCTAAACTAAATAAATAAATCTTAAAAAAAGAAGAAATGCAGAATTTCAGACCCTGCCTCAGATCTACTTAATTGGAATCTGATTTTTAACAACATCCATCCCCCATGCAATTTGTGTGCACATTGAAGTTTGAGAAGCCCTGATCTATGTAATCTAACTCCTGCCTATCTCTCTGGGCTCATTTATTAGACTTTACCTGTGGCCCATGATGACCTTCCTTTCCCTTAAATCACCACATTCTTTCTCTACTTTGAATCTTTGTAGTGGTTGCATTCACGGTCTCATGATGCCTTCCCCTAATTATCAGTGTGGCTGGATCCTGTTGCCATTCAGGGGTTTGGCTGAGTGTTATCTCCTGAGACTGTTGGGATACAATTTTTAATGGGTCTCTCAGGGTTCTGCAAGTCTTATCTTCAGTTTTCTTCCCCTCTAGCTTCTCAAAGATGTTTGTGTAGTAAACAACTATGCAATTACAGAGAGTGTGCTCCATTCTGGAGCAGAAGACAGGTTTGTTCCCTGTCCGGGAAGAAAATAAAAGTAATGTCTCCCTCTGCGCAGAAGTTGGAAAGATGCACTAGCAGCCCACTTTTAAAAATTGGGGTTTCCCAAGCTTGAATTTCTTCATCTGTGCCAAAAACCCACTGTTAGCATAGCATCCGATTGGGCATGGTTATGCCTCAAACCTTCTTGGACTTGGGAGCAAAAGAAACTGATTAAACATGAAGCTTAGGCTGTCTATTGTGCTATGAGTAATAAAACCCTTTGCCTTCTCCCTTTATCCACAACTGTGGGCTGAAACAAATCGACTTTGGAAAAAAAGAGAAGACTAATAGGGGATACACAGGTTCTGTTAAGCAAGTGGAGCCCTGAGACTAAGGCGGCCAGTGAAAAAGTGAAACATCATTTCCGCACGGCAATACTAATGTAACTGCCGGAAAAAGTTAAGATAGAGTACTTGGGACTTACCTTTTCTTCTTTTCCTTTAGAACATCTCAAATAGTTTTGAACAGTTAAACCACACTGTTTTGATTTTTTTTTTTTTTTTTCATTTTCTTCCTCCACTATTGAAACTAAACTAAAACACTTAGGTAAACCACATCAGACTACGGAACGTACAAAAACACCAATCAGTTTTTACCTCATTGCTGCCTGAACAGCTTCATGGTTCTGGAAAAAAACAAAAACATAAACAAAATTGCAACTCTTTATTCTTTAATGGGTTCTAAATGCTTGGGAGAACAATGTATAATGAATTATGTGTTCCTCTGCATGGCCAAACTCTGAACTTTTGGATATGAAAACCTCATTATTTCAATATCTTAATTAATAGCATTTCTCAAGTATAAGCAGCAACCATTATTAAATTCATATTGCTACTCAATTCCTACAGTATAATTTAAAACACATTCATTTAACTAGCATTTCTGACAAATAATATTTATTAGGTCTTTAAAGAATTGTGGCAAGATAATGTGAGAAAATCCACATCAGAATAATTATTCATAGAGAACTACTAGACAATAAATATGACAGGGACTGTTAGTTATTGTGTTAAACTTAATGTTCCTTGTTAACATGGTGTCAAATTGTTTATTGTTATTTTATTTCATATACATTGACCACCATTAAAAATAAAGTCATTGCAGGAAAAAAACTAAATGTAGCTGAACATAAAATAAAGAGAGGAAAATGGTTTATTCACATTATCTCAGCACTTAAATTTCCAATATTCTCAATGTGAGTCATCAGTAAGATATATCTAACAAACATGCTACTAAAATCTCAAAGTAGTGTGATAGAAGTCAAGCATCTAGAATGAGGGAGGATATAATTCTGTTCTGCTTTTTACTGGCCAGACCACACATGCTAATTTATTCAGCTATAGGCCTGTATTTTAAGAAATATGAGGACAATTTAGACAATCCTGAAAAAGGCAAGAATATTCAAAGTCTTCCCAGATTGGGTAATGGAATTAAGAATATGCATCCTATACAAGAGAAAGCTCACAGTTACCTTCAACCCCGTGTGGATAATTGTCATGAGGAAGCTGACTTGTTTTGTACTCCTGGCTAGAATTTCTGAGTTGTTGATAGGACAGTAAGGGGAAAAAAAATTGCAAGATTAACATTTTATCAGAGACTTAAAGAAAGTGATGTAGCAGACCCTATAAAGATCTGGATGATCATGAACACTACAGGATACGAGAACAGCAACCGCAGAATAGGGAGGCTAAAATGAGAATAAGGAAGTGAGAAAAAAGCAAGATTTTATACACCAATATAAATACCTGCCTTCAGCTCAGGTTGTGATCCTAGGGTCATGGGTTCAAGCCCACATGTGGCTCCCTGCTCAGTAGGGAGTCTGCTTTTCCCTTCCTCTCTGCCCCTAGCTGCCACTCATTCTTTCTTTCTCAAGTAAATAAATAAAATCTTTTAAAAAATAATTATAACATAAATTTATGTTCTGTGTATATAAGCAGGACTTTGAAAATCTTAACAGTAAAAGTATCAGCTGACTATTCAAAGGCAAATTATCTGCATTGCAGTTTATCTTCAAATACTTCTTTCGTCAAATTCTGGTGATATGTTATCACTGATTTTGCTAATTCACCCTTTTGCTGTCATCTTCTAACTTTCTATTATTATTATTATTATTCTCAAGTTTTCAACAGATTACTTCAGGATAATTTCCTTCTACAGATGTCAATCATATTGTTATGGTCCCAATGGTTTTTTCTTGATTATAATTTCTGATAAAAAGAATCTTAAAAATTCAATGTTAGGTCATTGTCATCTTCTGAGAATTGTATTTAAAATTTTGAAAAACCAGGGGCATCTGGGTGACTCAGTTGTTAGGCATCTGCCTTCAGCTCGGGTCATGATCCCAGGGTTCTGGAATCAAGCCCTGCATCAGGCTCCACGCTACACAGGAAGCCTGCTTCTCCCTCTCCTGCTCCCCCTGCTTGTGTTCCCTCTCTCACTGTGTCTCTCTCTGTCAAATAAATAAATAAAATCTTTAATAAAAAATAAATAAATAAAAATAAAAATAAATAAAATTTTGAAAAACCAGGAAACACACCAATAGACATTGCACAACTTGTAAAAGTTGAGTTGAAGAGTAAGTGTTGGAGCTAAAGTCTTCAGCTCAGGGTTATTTATACTTTTAGACAAGCACTTTTCCTCAAAAGGTCTTACTGCCAAGTTGAAGAAACTGGTCAATTAATAATAATGACAAGCTTAACAAATAACATTAAATTATGCTAATATATACAACCTCATATATTCCTCCTCCAATTTTCTGTAGGATTTGACTGTGTAACTTTCTCTTCTATTTGAAATTATGTTCTCAGTTTTCAAGGTCTTAGATATTCAACAGTCTTCTGATTTGTTTTTTTTCCAATTTCTCTTACTGTTTCCTCTTTTTAGTCTCCTACTGGAGGGTTACAGACTTGCTTTTCAGAATGCATCCACTTCTTTTTCACATGGAACAATTATCTAGTATTTATTTCCAAGACTGACTGATTCTTCACAATTCAGACTTTACTCTGATTAGAGTAGATCTTTTGGAAAGGTATGTGTGGGATGGAAACTAGAGAAGCCTGGAAACATTTGAAAAAACACTGTTGAAAATGTGCTAAGTCAAACAAAGTTGAATTAATAAAAATGTTTATCAGAATTGAAGAACTGATGTTGTTTAACTACTATGGCTATGGGATAAAAGTAATTTCTGTTTCAAGACATTTTTACTTCAATTTTTTTTTTTTAATTTCAAGATGTAGGGGCACCTGGGTGGCTCAATTAGTAAGCGTCTGCCTTCAGCTCAGGTCATGATCCCAGGGTCCTGGGATCAAGCCCTGCATTGGGCTCCCTGCGTGGTGGGAAGCCTTCTTCTCCCTCTCCCACTACCCTTGCTTGTGCTCCCTCTCTCGTTGTCTCTCTCTCTCTCTCAAATAAAAAAAAAAAAATTCAAGATGTTTTCAAGGCTCTTTATTTAAATTGTTAAAATATTAAGGTAAGAGAATAGAGAAAATAAGACATTAGCAGAAGATGAAGTAAGAGTTACTGTCACTAAGGGGGAAGGACAAAAGAGCAGTAATATATAAGATCCATAAAAGCAGCAAAGTGGTCTATTTGTTTTATTTCCATAACCCCAGCACCTACAAAAATGTCTATTGTACTCTAGGTATTCACTAACATTTGTTTTAAAGGATGAATGGATGATCCAATAAAAGCTTACTAACATAGAAAGTATATATATCGTATATTTCTACATTCTAGAACAGTGTTCTCATATTTTTCACGCTTAAGAATATTTTAAACTTAAAAAAATATCTTGAGAACAGGGCTGCCTGGATGGTGCAGTTGGTTAAGCATCCAACTCTTGGTTTTCAGCTCAGGTCATGATCTCAGGGTCGTGAGATAGAGCCCTGAGCTGCACTCTGTGTTGAGTGCGGAGTGTGCTTAATACTCCCTCCCTTTGGGGAACCGGGTGTTTCAGTTGGTTAAGTGTCTGCCTTCAACTTGGGTCATGATCTCAGGGTGCTGGGATCGAGTCCCAGGTTGGGCTCCTTGCTCAGCAGAGAGCCTGCTTCTCCCTCTGCCACTAACTCTGCTTGTGCTTTCTCGTGCTCTCTCTCTCTATCTGTGTCAAATAAATAAAATATTTTTAAAAAAAATACTCTCTCCCTTTCCCTTTGCCCTTTCCCCCACACACTCTCTCTCTAAAATAAGTAAATAAATCTTAAAAAAAATGTTGAAAGCTGAAAGGGGCTTTTATGTATATGTAGTATGAGGTTATCTACTGTCCTACAAAGAATGATATTAAGAATATGTATGTAATAAATCTTTATAAAATTACAATAACGAACCTGTTGATATATTTTTTGTGAAAAATATTTTTCAGTGCAAGAAATTAGTGAGGAAATTGACTGTTTTATATTTTTCAATATTTTTAATGTATATCTTTCCAGGTAATTGTACATATTCTTCTTTGATGCTATACCAAAACATAACAAGTAGCTGTTTCTTAAAAGTCAGTTTCAATGTGGACTCTGAAACTTTATCAGGAGCTTTTGTAGTGTGTGACATTAAAATCCACTGGACATACTTGCATTTTGATTGAACATTTTAACCATGCATGATTTTTTAACATGCATATTGATATATAGATAGTATACTGATCGTTTGGAAAGTATTGATTTTTGGATTATGAGAAACATTTCTGAGTGTTGATGCATTAGAAAACATAAAAATAATTGTATTCATTAATGTTCTCATCAGAAAATTGTCAAGCTCAGAGTGGTAGATACAAGTTTTATAAAATTCTAATATTTGCTCAAGTTCAAATTTTAAGTTATCTTTCTTAAATGTCAGGCTAAATTAGTTTACTTTTGAGAAAATATCTGCCAGTTACCTATGCCTGTATAACCAGTCTCTCTCGGTCATTCTTTCAAGCATAATTGTGGTTTAGTTGAAAAAATGACTAGTTAAGTTCTCAAATCAAATAATCACACAGATACTTCCACTGAAGGCAACAACTGTACATAAATATATAACATACTTTTTGCATATTTTCACTGCACGTATTTTCACACATGATATTAAAAAGGCATACCCACTTGAGCCAATATTGAATGATATTTCTATATCTTCATTGAACATGAGAACTATTTGCTTTTTTGCAGTGAGCACTTGCTGATGAAATACACATTGATTACTAGAAGTGCTCAGCGCTGCTCTCTTGATTCATGCTCAGGCACCAGCAGTTCTAATCACCATTGAGTTTGCGACTTTAGTGTACAAATGAGCACAGTGAAAAAAAGCAAGTAACATTCTAGTATTATTATGAAGTTAGTTTCTATCTCAGGGACCTCCTGAAAGCATCGTGGGGGTCTCCACACAAATATATGAATCCCGCTTTGCAAACTGCTGTTCTACAAGGTCATTGCATTCGATTTCATTTTCTCTAAATACAGTCCAGTAAAAAATAGTTTCTGAGTGTATTTTTTCTACGTGCTATTGTTAATTTTTGTAACTGTAAATAACTGTCAAATTATATGACTACAAACAAAACAAAATAGCATCTGGAAAAAGCTTAAATTTGTGAAAGAACATGTGTTTTCAGCTTCTTGACCAGATTGGACTGATACTGATTATTTTCTGTTTATGTCGAAGGCAATGTTTTATGCTACTTTGGATTTATTCTTTCAGGCTCATTTATTGTGCCATCCCTGATTTTGTTACAGCACTGATCCCTTGTTATCAGCTACAATTCTAGTATTGACAGGCAAAAATAAACTATCTACAGAACATCAGTTAATGCATATGCCTGGGGAATATTCAGGCCTGGTCTTTTTGAAGCATTATGAACATATTAAGTAATATTATTGATCTCTTAGTGACTATTATTAATTTTTAAGGAATTTTTTTAAAAAAATATTTTATTTATTTATTTGACAGAGAGAGCACAAGCAGGGGGAACGGCAGGCAGGGGAAGAGGGAGAATCAGGCTCTTTGCTGAGCAGGGAGCCTGATGAGGGGCTTCATCTCAGGACCCTGGGAGCATGACCTGAGCCAAAGGCAGCTGCGTAACTGACTGAACCACCCAGGTGCCCCCATTCTTAATTTATTTTTAAGGATTTTATTTATTTGACAGAGAGAGACACAGCCAGAGAGGGAATATAAGCAGGGAGAGTGGGAGAGGGAGAAGCAGGCTCCCTGCTGAGCAGGAAGCTGGATGCGGGGCTCAATCCCAGAACCCTGGGATCATGACCTGAGCCAAAGGCAGACACTTACAACCAGCTGAGCCACCCAGGTGCCCCTCTTATTGACTGTTATTAATTAAAATTAATGCATTGGCTGTCTTCACAAGAGATTTTTTTTGAATTATTGTATCATTGTGATTGGCCTAGTTTGAGCTACACGACCGTCTTTTAATTAGGAAAAGGCATATTATCTGATAAATTTTATCCAATGGAGAAAGCATAAATCTCTAGGGAATGGTGGCACTGTCAGAAAAAGGAAAATATTTGGCTTTGGCCTGAGTTATTAAACAGATGACTCAACTCTGTAATTTACAAGCATTGGATATCCAGGCCCTAATATCTTGGCTATCAAGTCCAGTGAGCCAGGAAACAAGAATTCCAAGAAGATCCCCCTAGGAGACTCACTCTGTGGATTGCTATCCAAGTGACAAAGAGAATGGAAAAGTTGGGGTACATTCACCACTGTAGAGCTTGTGTGAGGGTATATAAAAACATAGGCTTTATTTCAGAAAATTATAATTTTCTGTTTCTGTAATTATAATATAACTAAAAATTTAGAATATGAATTTTTGAGTGAATTCATATAGTTCAAGATATACTGCATCTATAATATTCCAAACAATTCTTTTAAGACAGAAATATTCATTGATGTAAGTGAATTATCTGTATGTGGCAAAAACAAATTTAAAAAAAATTTACTGTCCCCTTTTCTAATATCAATTTATAGACATGGTCTGGGATATTGGTACACAAACCAATTTCTCTGTGAAAATAGAGAAATTCATCAGTGGGATTCGTGATGGCTTTGCGATATGTCAACTTGGAGGAGCTAAATTACATTTCCCAGAATCTTTATCAATTTGTTTTCCAGTTAGCATGGGCCTTAAGAGATTCTGTTGGAGATTTAAAAGGCAAAAGTGAAAGAGCAGCCATTTTGTATACTTCCTAAAGATTGTTTTCCTGAAATGGCAGATGAGCATACAACTATTCCATATTCCCCTGCATCCTTCTTCAGCTTTTTTGAATCGTGTGCCGTGTATATGTGTTTTCCTTCGTAATGAAGGGCCCCCTTGCCTTCTATCGATGTCAGAGGCAATTAAGAACTGACACAGATTTCTGTCTGTAGTCATGGGCTCCAGCTCATGTTTGTGGGTGCCAGTTTATTCCTCCTCTCCCCACCTTCCATCCATCTTCCTTTCCTTACTGCCTGCTGTTCCCTGGCTTCAAGCTCCAACATCAGATGTGCCAACAGGTTTACAGAAACTGCTTAACCAGCTCCCATACTCCCGTAAGTTCAAATTTCTGTACAGTACAACTGCAGTTACTTTCACATATAACCAAAATTTGGGGGAGGATAAAATACAATCTAAATTTACTTTTTTCCTAGTACGTTAAGAGAAAGTTTTTGTAAAGTATTTTCTCAAATTTTTCAGGTTTGTATATGTGGAAGCCAATAATGGAATTGAAGAATTAGCAGAGTTTGCACAATTTTTTAGAAAGTGTGTTCATCTATGTAAAATGCACTTTGGAAATTTCAGAGAGAAGGGCTTCACACTCAGCGACCACCATCTGTTGAGGGAAGGTGACAACATTAGGAAAAATTTCCTTTGAGAGGTAAGTTGATTTATTTCATCACCTTAGGCCAGAAGAAGCACAGAAACAAAAATGGAGACTTTTATCTATAGTTCTCACCAGCTTCTAACTTAACACATTACTGACTTTTTCATCATGCTGTTGTATCTCCCTCTGACATAATGTAAGTTTTCTGAGGCTAGACATCTTTTACGGTTTTGTTAATTAAACACCCAGGCACAAATTAAGTGTTTAGTAAGTATTAGAATGATGAAGGGATAAATGAATGAGTAAATATATGAATGATTGGAGTCCCTTCTTTTCCTCAGACTGTTTGTGATCCAATGGAAAGAAACTCCATGTAATTAAAATAAAATCAGCCTTGTTGCTGTTAACTTCATAAGAATTGTCATAGCATATGAACACAACATAAATGTGTTGCTCACGGTGTTCAAGAAGAACATGACTGAGGAAAAACAAAACAATGCAACACTGACCCCTTTGTTCATGTAGACTGAATGTTGATATTACCCAATATTCATATTTTGAAACCTAATGTCCAATGTGAAGTTATTAAGAGGTGAGCCTTCAGAGAGTGGCTAGGCCATGAGAATGGAACTCTCCCGAGTGAAATTAGTGCTTTTATAAATGAGGATGTAGAGAGCTCCCTCACCCTTTCTGCCATGCAAGGATACAACTCAGCAGTCTAAAACAGAGAGGAGAACTCTCAGTGGAAACATGCTGGCACCCTGATCTCGGACATCCAGTCTCCAGATCTGTAAGAAATAAATATTTATTGCTTATGAGCCACCCAGTCTATGGTATTTTGTTATAGCAGTGCAAACAACTTAGAAAAACTCCTTCAAAATTTATATAGGTATATAGAAGCTAGACAGCTTCTCTTGATTTTTTAAATCTTTTTCCACTAGTAAGCACTGGCATTTCTCTTCCTTGCATATGGCCCTTCTTTTGACTTATTAACTAAATGTCTGGGTTTTTAGTTTATCATACAATTCTGGTTCCATTTAATCTATCTCTTCTTTTAGCTTTTATAGTTATGAAGCTGAATTCAATTTAGTGGGCAGCATATTAAAAGCCTATACTGGAGCAATAAGAATTTTTACAAAAGTTAAATCAAAATGGATTAAAGACTTAAATGTAAACCCTGAAACTGTAAAAGTCTTAGAAAAAAAATAGGGGAAAATCTCCCTGACATTGGTTGGGCAAAGATGGCACCAAAAGAACAAACAAAAATAAGTGGACAATTGAACAATTGTTTAATTAATTAAACAATTAAAAGGCTTCTGCACAGCAAAGGAAACAATTAACAAAATGAAAAGGCAATCTATGGAATGACAGAAAATATGTGCAAACTCTTTAACGAGTTAATATCTAAAATAGATCTAGAACTTATAAAAATAAAAAAATAAAATAGATATGGAATTCATAACTTAATAGAAAAAAACACAAAAATGATCCAATTTTAAAGATGAGCAAAGAACTTGAACAAACATTTTTTCCAAAGAAGAAATACAAATAGCAAACAGTTGTATGAAAGATGCTCAACATCACTAATCATCAGAGAAATATAAGTCAAAACAATGAGATATCATTTCATACTTATTAGGAAAACTAGTCTCAAAAAGACAAGAGACATGTGCTAATAAGGATGTGAAGAAAATTAAACTTAAAATAGAACTACCATGTCATCCAGCAATCCCACTCATGGGTATATAGCTGAAGAAATAAAAAGTAGTAACTTTGAAGAGATATCTGCACTCCCATATTCTCTGAAGCATTATTCATAACAACCAAGACATGGAAACTACCTAAGTGTCCATCAACAGATAAATGGATGACAAAAGAGTGCCTGGGTAGCTTAGTCAGTTGAGCATCTGCCTTCAGCTCAGGTCATGATCCCAGGGTCCTGGGATCAAGTCCCGCATCAGACTCCTTGCTCAGTGGAGAGTCTGCTTCTTCTTCCTCTGCTGCTCCCCCTGCTTGTACTCTCTCTCTCTTTCTCTCAAATAAATAAATAAAATCTTTAAAAAATGGATGACAAAAATATGACATACATACAGTGAAATATTATTTAGCCATAAAAAGAAATCTTGCCATTTGTGAAACCATGAATGTACCTAGAGGGTATTATGCTAAAGTGAAATAAGTCAGACTGAGAAAGACAAATACCATATGATTTAACTCATTCATAAAACTTTAAAAGCAAAACAAATGAATAAACACAAAACCTAGAATCAGACTTATAAATATAGAGAACAAGCTGGAAACACGGCTTCCAGAGGGAAGGCAGCTGGGGGAATGGGAAAAAACACGGGTGAGGGGAATGGGAAATACAAGCTTTCAGTGAATGAATAAGTCATGGGAATAAAAGGCACAACACAGGGAATATAGTCAATGATATTGTAATAGCGGTATATCATGACAGACAGTAGCTACATTGTGGTGCGCATATAGCCAATTACATAGAGAAGTTGAATAACCACATTGCACAGGTAAAACTAATGTAACTTTGTGTGTCAGTTGTATTCAAATAAAAATGTTTAAATAATAAAAAATAAACATTTTTAAAAAGAATTTTTATTGTGACTACACACATAAACACACATTTTGTATATAACATACACATAGATATTACCATACAAAGGATACTATGAATTCTGAAAAAGAGACACTAACCATATACAATAGGGGTACATAGTAACCAAAAGTCCTGACTAAACAATCTGGGAAGACTCCTAAGAAGGAGATATTATTTAAATTAGGATTGGATATGTAAGTATGAATTTCAAAAATAATATTTTGGTCAATATAATTATGGCTAATATGATAGGCTGGATGAAATAAAAAATAATTCATCACAATATCAAAGTTACAAATGCTAAATAAAATAACAAAAATCCAAATTATCACATACATGAACTCGAAATTAAGTAGTTGCAGAAGGACATAAAAAATTATACCATAATTTCTGTAAAGGTTTAAAAATATGTAGAAATAAATATATACATGTATATGTGTATGTGCATGAATGTGTGTATTTAATTAACATGCAAGGATATGCTCTGAAACCATAATCATCAAATTCAGGACAAAGATATGCGCGTGTGTGTGTGTGTGTGTGCGTGTGTGTGTGTGTGAGTGAACGTGTGTATGAAGATAGGACATTTCAAATATATATGAAATATTTTATCTTTAAGCAAGCCAATGTAAGGATTTATAATTAACTGAATTTACAAATTTTCACTATTTTTTCTCTTATGTACCACTTTCCTCCATAATGATCCAAAACTAACCTCTAATTGTATACCTACTTATATTTTCTGCCTTTCCCACTATAATCTGTGTCTTTCAAAACTCCAGTCTACTTATACCTAACTGTCTTTCCATACATGGAACTAAGCAGCTGAATATAGGTGCACCCAGGCATGGAGTCACACTGTATAGTCTTTCTTTAAATACATCATTCCAACGTTAGTGGACACTAAATCTTTCTTGTTATTTCCAACATATTTCACTCATCAATTCATTTTACTATTTTCAAAAATGATATAATACATCTTCTTTTCTTCCTATTTTCAACTGCCAATTATACTTTTTATGAGCAAATTAAGAAAATATAAAGAGACGTCCCACACTTCTTGACCACAAAATTTACTTTTCAACTGCCTCTGCTAAAAAGGGTGAATATTTCTTGAGCCTATGTAAAGTCTATCGTTCCATTTATGTACCATAGTTACAAACTCTGACCCAAATTAGGCCATTTTTCTTGTAACTTTTCTTTCTTCTATTCCTAGGCCCACTCAATTAACATAAAAATACAATAAAATTATCTCATCTTAAACAAAAACAAATAGATTTAAAAATTTCCCTTGACAGCACAAGTATCTTCAAGTTCTGACTTATTTTTTTACTTTGCATTATGGAAATCTCAGTATTGTTGCCTATATTTGCCACATTCACTGTCTTTTCTCCAGTGCTCTGTGGAACAACATTTCAAAAAGTTCTTCTCTCTCCAAAGAGAATTTCTATTGTTAAAGTCAGTATTAAACTCTACATTACCAAATCCAAATGTCAAGTCTTGTTCCTAATCTAATGTGACTTAGGCATTGTTTGACTCAGTTGATCGCTCTCTCCTTTCTATAACTACTTTCCTGATGTTTGATGCATCACACCCTCCTGGATTTCCTCTCACCTCAAGGACCATTTCTTGTAAGTCTTATATATTTCTAATTTTCCTACCAATAAATGATGAAGTGTTTACAGGGTTTTTTTCCCCTCCTTTTCTTTTTAAAATACTATTTTGCTTATAAAAAATAAAATAAAATACTTACTATTAAGGTTATCTTCTTTAGTCGCTTGTCTTAGTAATCTATCTCCAATCTAATGATCTCCAAAATTTATATCACCATTCCTAAACTTTCCTCTGAATTTTAGATTCATATCATGGCTTAGATGTTAAAAGACATCACAAAAGACCCACATTTATGAATGAAGTCCTGACTTATCTCAATATCTATTTCTCCCTCGTGCTACCTATTAGAGTAAATGGCACAACCATTTAATCAATAACATTCAATTCCAAATTCTTGTTGTCTTCTTGGCTTCTTTATTCTGATCCCAATCTAATGCATGTTGTAATTGAGGGACTAGACTAATTCAATAAGAACTCTCTAGTCAATCTAAGCATCACATAAGTTGCAACAATCACATATTCATCATGTGCTTCAAGAGATAGTGTACTAAATACTGCAGGGCCTAACTGAAATTGTTTTGTCACTCTCAAAAAATGGTGGTTAGAGAGAAATATATGAATCAAGCTTAGCAAAGTATTATTAATTTTTGAAAGTAAGTGCTGAATACAGACGGATTCAACATACTATTCTTTCTAGTTATCTATACAAATGAAATCTTCTATAATAAAATTATACATAATATATACACATATATATACAGATATTCACAAAGCCTTATATATGGCACCTGGGTACTTTTTAGACCTTCATCCCTACAAAGCTCCTCATTATTCTGTATCAGCCATATAACTATCTTTTTTGTAGTTCCTCAAATTTACTAATCCTATAACCATTTGAGGTTTCTACATTTACTATTCCCTTGTCTGGAATACTTTCTCCCTGATATCCACATGACTCACTCTCACACTTTATGCAGTGTTTAAAAATTTTCTTTCCAAAAAAGCCTTATGTTACCCCCATCTAAAACATGACCCTCTTGAATCATTAAATTCTACCCCTGAAACTAATACTACACTATATGTGAACTAACTTGAATTTAAATAAAATCTTGAAAGAAAAAGAAAAAAATAAATAAAACATCACCCTTTCTTATTCCCTCTCCCCATTGTGGATCTATCCCATTAAAATGCAGGTTTAATTGAGCAGATGACAAACATTATCTGTGTGCTCATCACTGTATGTTCAGTGCCTTGCACATACTATATATGTGCCTTGCATATATTAACTACTACATAGTAGGTAGGAAATGTTTGTAAATGGAATAAATTAATTTGGTTATTGAATTTCATTTCTTTTTTGATCCCAGAATTAACAGGGTTTTTGAAATATTCCCAATACTGGTATTTTTCTACTTTTTTAATGGATTTATAGTTTTATTACATCCGGATCAGATAAAAATTTCATTATTTCCACTTTTTGAATTTTTTCTTTATTTCCTATTGTAGGAACAATTTTTGTGATTATTCCATAGACCCTTGATGGCAGAATCTCTGTAAAGAGATTATAGTAAAGAATTATACTGTATGTATAATTGAAATTAGTCCTATTTTATTTTTAATTAGATTTCTTTACTCACATTTTTGGAGTTTCATGTGAGCATTTATAAATTATGACTAGCAATTTTTTAATATAGCTCTAGTGAAATATTTTCCTTTTTATTGTTGTTTATGTCTTTAATGTTTTATAGTTTTATTTTTTGTCATATTTCATTGTTTGATACTAAGTTTTTGGCAACTAATATTTTACATGTGTGAATATCACCTAATTCTGGCCAAAGAGAAATGAGAGATCTTGTGTTGTGAAGAAACTAAGAAACTATTCCATCTTGGTGAACAGAGAGGAATGAGAGTGATCCTGTTCTGAGTCTCAGCATTGTTTTGTCCTGATGTAGTATCTGGAGATACTGGAGGTTTTTACAAAAGGACAGAACTGACATTGAGAGGGTGACGGAGTAGAAAATATTGTGAAATCTGACTTGAGACGATGAATATCTTTATTGTCCAAGAAAAATGACATGGAGTAGGCAGTATCTGAACTGATACAGTACTCTAAAAGACTTTCCAAGAGAAATTCTGGTAATTGCACACCCCAAATTTTTAAAATATTTTGTGTTTGACCCTGTTTAGTTTACATTTCAAAGATAACTCGCTTGTGAAAATATTGGTTCACTCTTCTTTACTTGCATACTTCATAGGGTGTGCTTTCTTTAAGAAATTCAAGATTGTAATTTGGAGAAGCCTCACGAGAATTAATATTCTTTCATAATGTTTTTTATTTCATTAAGGTTTATGAATATTATTTCATTCTAATTTCCTTTTAAAGATTTTATTTATTTGAGAAAGAGAATGAGATAGAAAGAGAGAGCATGAGAGGGGGGAGGGTCAGAGGGAGAAGCAGACTCCCCGCTGAGCAGGGAGCCCAATATGGGACTCGATTCTGGGACTCCAAGATCATGACCTGAGCCAAAGGCAGTTGCTTAACCAAATGAGCCACCCAGGCGCCCTCTAATTTCCTTTTAAATTGCCTGCATTTTTAACTACATTAGCTAAATGATTTTTTTGCTATTTTATATGAAAAGAAAATCATCTCTTCCATTCATTCAGTAGTTTCATTTTCTGTTTTCTACTTCATTTTTTTGCATATTTATATATATAGTCTTCTGTTCCCTCTAAATTAATGCTCTATTTCCTATCTAACTTTTTGAACTGGATAATTATTCAGTTTATTTTCACCATCTTTTTAATATACTAATTAAGTTTCTGATTATTTCTCTAAACATACTTTAGCTGTACCCCATAGTTTTAGGTAGGTCAGGGCATTAGGATAAGGTCTGTTCCAAGATTGAAAGTTAATGAGAATAAAGATTTGTTCCTTGGTTTGTGATTGATTTCCTTAGGCTCACTGTTCAAACAATTGCAAAGTATGCTGAGTTATAAACCAGATCAAGATATGAGAATGTGAGAATCCAAATATGGTATCATGTTGGCCTTCAGATATCTCATAAGGATGCATGTGATATTCGAGATTTTTGGCAGCTAACCCCCAGTGAAATATCTGCTCAATTAAAAGACTGGTGGGCCTGTTGCCCTTTGTATCTGCAGATTTGTAGGAATGTCAAACAAGCTTATATAAAGTACAGAGAATAATGTTCTTGCTGAGTGACCCAGATTTTCTGACATTATTATTCTAATATTTTGAAGAAGTTCTGGGACAATCCTTCATTATCTTTTTATGAAGTGTAAGACCTAGATATTTTTCACTTATTCTATTAATGTTTTCTAAGTTCAAACTTGGCCATCGTCTGCATCATAGTAAATATCTTACTTTATCATTTAGTAAAAATAGCTTAAGGAGTTTTATTTTAGGCTTTATCTAGTTGGTATTGAATTTCATCATTTAGTAAATTATTCTAATTGAGAAGCAGAGGAAAGAATAGGAAATTTGATTTTAAAAGATCAGAGGATGAGAGTCGGAGTTTCAACTTCATTAATAAGGAACATAAAAATTTTCTTAAGACTCTAATTTATAGAATTCTCATTTGTAAAAGGGTATAAGTAGTTTATTTTGATAATTAAATGTGATAATATATGAAAATAAAATTATACAAAGGATACTTACCACACTTGTTTTCATTATAATAACAACGTTATATCTTGCTAATTTTTAGTGTTATAATCTTTATGGATATAGTAGACTAAAGATGAGAAATCATTGTGCATTTTTTTTGATCAAGAGCTTGATCTATTGAAGCTAGTTTCATACATATAAAATGTGAGAAATTTCAGAATAGTAGGTGAAAAACTATAGATAATTAAATGACATATTTGAACATAGTAATTCTCTAAACTGCCGATCATTTTTTTTAATTATTTAACTAGTTAACTCTTGATTGCTTTTTCACTTTGGAATGATTGCTGTTAAAGAAACAGAAGATTAAAATATAGCTATTTCATAGCAATTCCTCATTATTTATATGTGATAGTTCTTGTATTTGAGAAGTTGAACTGCATTTGGGGGTTATTAATAAGATTGGCATGGTTAATGTCATCCGCAGCTGACTTCTATTCAGAAATGACAAATTAGATTTTCATTTCAAATGGTAAATGGTATGTTCATTTTTTATTCTTTTCAAAAATATTTTCTTTGATTATTTGTGTGTGTGTTTGCAAGAGCACTAAAAAATTTTATTTGAGTTAAATTAGCTTGAAATGTGCAAAAATCTATAATCAGTAGATTCAATTAACTCTGACTGAGAATTTAACCTTGTGCAAACATTTTATCATAAAAGATAAGCAAAGTAAGAAATATAGCCTTGAGTTAAACATGAGATTGACTTCACTCGTCAGTTTTCACTTTACATTTATTTTATATCCAGCATTCAACTTCCCATATTGATGACTTAATGACAAACTTAATGAGGTGGCTGGTTAGTGAACTCTATTTGTACTCTCAGTGAAGAACATGCTCAGTTTGCCTCATTAGGATTGCATTCTGAATATAAAAAAGCTGCTTACATTTTTTTTTAAATCTTGGTGATAAACCAATCCACTGATTACTTCTTTAAAGTTCAAGCAATAAATTTTTAAATGAACATGTAAACAATCTGACAAAATATTTCAGAGGCTCATAATTTTTTATTTACATGATTAAGCTAATCTACAAACTAATTTAGAATACTACCCAACCTTAGTGCAACTAAAATGCAGAAATTATATTCAAAGTAAGGCTATATTCCCAGAATAGGCCAAAATTTATGAAATTTGGTCTATTATGACTATCATTAAGTTAAAAATAATTAGAGTTGCTTGCTTTTTCATTATTTACAGGACATTTAAAATACAGTAGGATACCAAAAAAATGGACTTTGCCTTCAGCAATTGGCATCAGTAAGAGAGTGAAAAATGTTTCATGCAGTACAAGTAGCTACTGTAAAATCGAATGAAGATGTAAGTAATCTTTTTTTTTTGAAGATGTGAGTAATCTTAATTGGTCTATATTAGTAAAAAAGAAATAGCTTAATACATATATCCATATGTATTATATTTTCTTATTTCTATATATATTTTTATTAATTAAAGTTGGTGATAAATACAGACTGTGTTTTGTCGAATTGTTAATATTTATATAAGTAGAAATGTCATGGGGCACCTGGGTGGTTCAGTCGGTTAAGCGTCTGCCTTCAGCTCAGGCCATGATATCAGGGTCTTGGGATAGATCCCCACATGGGGTTCTCTGCTCAGGGAAGAGTCTGCTTCTCCCTCTCACTCTTTCTCTCTCAAATAAATAAATAAAATCTTTTTAAAAAAGAAAAAAGAAATGTCTTATAGGCAAATTACAGTTTTATATTATACTGTAATGAAAGGAAGGAGATGAGCAGTGTTTGGAGATAAATGTGGAGTTAAACAGGATTAATATTGTATTTTACTTATATGTTAGAAAGATTTTACACTGGTTAATTATAGAGGGACATAACAGATGATAGAGTATAGAAATTATCCACGGATTAAGCCCAATTTATCACAGAGTATTAGTAAACATTTAAAAATTTTCCAGTTAAAGACAAGAAATCCTCACAGATAAGTAACAGAAATCTGTATTTATTTGGTTCATTATTCTAAAAGTTTAGATTTGAAGAAAAGAAAACATCATAAATTATTAACATAGGCTTAAATCATTAATTCATTTGATTTCTTGATTAACTGGATGAAATTAATTGTTAGTATGTTTCCTTTTTTTTTAATTTTTAAATTTTATTATGTTATGTTAGTCTCCATACAATACATCATTAGTTTTTGATGTGGTGATCCACGATCCATTGTTTTCGTGTAACACCCAGTGCTTCATGCAGTACGTGTCCTTCTTAATACCCATCACCGGGCTAACCAATCCCTCCTCCCCCCTCCCCTCTAAAACCCTGTTTGTTTCTCAGAGTCCATAGTCTCTCATGGTTCATCTCTCTCTGATACCCCCTTCATTTTTCCCTTCCTTCTCCTAATGTCCTCCATGCTGTTCCTTATGTTCCACAAATAAGTGAAACCATATGATAATTGACTTTCTCTGCTTGACTTATTTCACTTAGCATAATCTCCTCCAGTCCCATCCATGTTGATATAAAAGTTGGGTATTTTTCCTGTTGTTTTTTGTGACCAACATGAGATACATAAATACCCACACATGAACACACAAACACACATCACAAGTTGATGAAAGGAATATAACACAAATTTAGAGAGGAAGAAAAATTTCCTATGCTGAATGGACATCTCATTAAGGTTTATAAAACTCATATGAAAGTAGAAGTTGCAACTTAATATTATGTTTAATACCACTTACCAAAAGTGAAATTAAAATTCTGGTTTTGACATTTAATTACAACACCTACAGTGCATGGCTCTTGCATTGTTTTCTACACTCATCCAGTTAACTGTGTGTCTTTGCTCCTTGCCCACATCACATGCCTAATTCAGAACTCAAACAACTAGAAGATCATTCCAGAGTATGCACCTAATGTCATTGTTACTGGCTTGTCAGTCTGTAAAACATAAGTACTATGGTCCCACCTCAAAACAATTCCACATATCCAGTCATACACACAACTGAAGCTAGACTATGGCAGCTTTATTCCGGTGGTGAGTGTAAAATCCAATTTTCCATTTCTGAATGAAAAGCGAGTACTGCTACAACAGCATCAAAAATAATAAGATACCTAGAATAAACCTAACCAAAGATGTCCTTTGAAAATTATAAAACGTTGATGAAAGAAATTGAAGATGACACAAAGAAATAGACATTTCATTCTCATGGATTGGAAGAACAAATATTGTTAAAATATATACACTGCCCAAAGCAATCTGCACATTTAATGCAATCCCTATCAAAGTACCAACAGCATTTTTCACAGAACTAGACTAAACAATTCTAAAATTTGTATGGAACCACAAAAGACCTCAAACAGCCAAAGCAATGTTGAAAAGGAAAAGCCAAACTTGAGGTATCACAATTCTGGACTTCAAGTTATGTTACAAAGCTGTAGTCATCAAAAGAGTATGAAACTGGCACAGAAATTTACACATACATCAATGAAACAGAATAGAAAACCCAGAAATAAACTCACAACCATAAGTTCAATTAATCTTCTACACAGAGAGAAAGAATATCCAATGGGAAAAGGACAGTTTCTTCAACAAATTGTATTGGGAAAACTGGACAGCCACATGCAAGAGAATGAAACTGGACCACTTTCTTACACCATACACAAACATAAATTGAAAATGGATTAAGGACCTAAATGAGAGATCTGAAACCATAAAAATCCTAGAAAAGAACATAACCTGTAACTCCTTTGACATCAAACATAGCAACTCCTTTCTAGATCTGTCTCCTGAGGGAAGGGAAACAAAAGTAGAAATAAACTATTGGGACTGTATCAAAATAAAAAGCTTCTGCACAGTGAAGGAAACAACAAAACTAAAAGGCAACCTTTGGAATGGGAGAAGATATTTGCAAATGACATATCTGATAAAGGGTTAGTATCAAAAATTTATAAAGAACTTACCAACTTCAGCACCCAAAAAACAAACAATCCAGTTAAGAAATGGGCAAAAGACATGAATACTCATTTTTCCAAAGACATACAGACGGCTAACAGACACATGAAAAAATGCTCAACATCACTCATCCTCAGGGAAATACAAATCAAAACCACGAGGAGATACCACCTTTCACCAGTCAGAAAGGCTAAAATTAACAACACAGGAAACAACAGGTGTTGGCAAGAATGCAGAGAAAGGAGAACCCTCTTATACTGTTGGTGGGAATGCAAACTGGTGCAGCCACTCTGGAAAACAGTATAGAGGCTCCTCAAAAAGTTAAAAATAGAACTACCCTATGACCTAGAAATTGCATTACTAGGTATTTACCCAAAGGATACAAAAATACTGCTTTGACGGGGCACATGCACCTCAATGTTTATAACAACATTATCAACAATAGCCAAATTATGGAACGAGCCCAAATGTCCATCAGCTGATGAATGGATAAAGGAAAGATGGTATATGTATGTATACACATATATGTATATATACGTGTATATATATGGATGTATACATATATATATAAAACTCAGCCATCAAAAAGAATGAAATCTTGCTATTTGCAACTACATGAACAGAGCTAGAAGGTATTGTGCTAAGCAAAATAAGTCAGAGAAAGATAAATACCATATGATTTCACTATATGTGGAATTTAAGAATGAAAACAAATGAACTGGGGCGGGGAGAAGAGAGAGAAATAAATCAAGAAACAGATTTAATTTTGGACTATGTTCATATTCATATACTGGATGACATTTGTTACGGTAATGTTAACAGTTCTGTTTGTAAATTATGCAAACCATTTTCTCATGCTCAAATTAGTTTATTTTTGGCAATGTCATTCTGAAAGTAAGTGATATGGAGCTGATTCAGCGTTTTATCAAATCTGGAATGGAAAGCAGTTCCTGTAAGGTGCATCTAAAAGTAGAGTTTACAGCTTAATTGGGTGGAGTGGGTGATGTAGTTTCATGGAAAATAAATTACTAATCTCTATTTTACCCTGTGTTATGCATACATTGATTGAAATTTTTTTCAAGATTTTTAAAAAGTTTTTTTTAATGTAGGACAATAAAAGATTTACGTCTTGAAAACTAAAGTGTGCAAAATGTTGGCAAGGGCAGAGAAAACTGCCGCATTTATTTTTGACAAGAAAAATGGTTTAATATTCCTAACATAACTTTCTCACAAATCCCTTTATACAAAATGCATCAATCCATGAATGTCACTTTTGTCACAGACATCATTGGTATTCCTTCTGGTAGCTCTATTACTATATAGGCACTAAAGTAGGTTCTGTTATAGAGAAGTGAAATCTTTCCTATATTCCTTTCCTTAGCACACAAGAGAGTTATTGTTTTTTTGAGTATTTATCACCAAATAATTCTTTGCAATGTTATAAATGGACCCATAAGAACCGTACTCTTTTTCAAGAAAAAATTTAGGATCACACCTGTGAAAAAAATGCCAACAAAAAAATTTTATACAATGGTATAAAACTCTTTATACAATGGTATATTTAACTCCAAAGGAGAGATGTAATTCTTCAGTTAATGAAACTTTAAAAAAAGAAAGTTTAAAGTTCTGTATCAGTTTATAGGTTTTATCTTGAAACTAATTCATCATTTTTTGTCGGGAGCCATGAGCAACAAAGGGGTTAATCGGGTAGAGCAAAGGCTCCCTGATCCCTTTGAACCATGGCCACCTGACTGCCCCCATACAAAAACATGTTGTACTGGCTATCTTGAGTTGTATACAGGCCAAGAAAGCCACAGTGTTATTGATAAGCCCTGAAAAATAACACACCAGGCCCTTTGAAGGATGGGAGGAGACTATGTCCTTGAGGAACCTGGCCTTGGACCAAAAACTTGAGACGGAGCCAGGAGAGGGCAGGGAGAAAACTGTGGAACTTGTTTATGTCCTACTGTTATCTAACCTGAACTTATAAAAAGTGTGTAAGTAAGAATAAAGTTGTTGCTCGCGGCATCCCCGTGGGCAACCCTCCTGTTCCCATACTTTTATGTTTCATTCTCTTACCCTCAACCCTGTTCGACCTTGCACGCGGGCCGTGGCAATTTTTTATTTTTTAAATGAGTGCAGAAAAAATAATTTCTGGTTATGCAACTGAAATTATTTTTAAAAGTCAGTTTGTCATCTTCCCAAACAAATTATTTCTCATTACTCACTATATTGTAGTATAATTTTATGGAATAATGAATCTATTTAATATTTTCTCTTCCAAAATAAGATATGTGTAAACATCACTTTTTCTGTTTCTTTTTTCTTTTTTTTAATTTTATTATGTTATGTTAATCACCATACATTACATCATTAGTTTTTGATGTAGTGTTCCAGGATTCATTGTTTGTGCATAACACCCAATGCTCCACACAGAACGTGCCCTCTTTAATACCCATCACCAGGCTAACCCATCCCCCCACCCCCTTCCCCTTTAGAATGCTCAGTTTGTTTCTCAGAGCCCGTAGTCTCTTATGGTTTGTCTCCCCCTCCAATTCCCCCTCTTCATTTTTCCCTTCCTACTATCTTCTTTTTTTTTTAACATATAATGTATTATTTGTTCCAGAGGTACAGATCTGTGATTCAACAGTCTTACACAATTCACAGCGCTCACCATAGCACATACCCTCCCCAATGTCTATCACCCAGCTACCCCATCCCTCCCACCCCGCACCACTCCAGCATAAGCCTTACATCACATTGGACAGAAAACAGTCAAGTGCCCATGTGTAATTTGCCAGGAAGCTGGAAAATTCAGTTTGACTGCATGATAGCCAGTCTCTTTCAAGTTAGATAAGTTGTTGGAAAATGTTATTGAAACTAGTTAATTTGGGGGAAATATTTTGTCTCAGAAAATAAAATCAGTGGTACGGAAGTAAAGAGAAGTTTAGTATTTGTTACAACATATTTATTTTTCTCACTCTTGAACATCACATGCTTCCTGGTTTCCTTATGATATTGGTGAAATATTCACGGTCTAAACTTACTTACTGATTAGGGCCCCTGGGTGGCTCATTTGGTTGAATGTCTGACTCTTGGTTTTGGCTCAGGCCATGTTCTCAGGGTCCTGGGATCGGGCTCTGCACTTCTGCTTGTCCCTCCCCTTCTGCTCCTCCCTGTGCACTCTCTTTCCATCTGTCTCTCTCTGTCTCGAATAAAAAAAATAAATAATCTAAAAAAAAAAAAAACCTTACTGTTTAACTAACTAGAATTTAAATAAAAAATTAAAAGAAAAAAGAGAAAAAAAGAAACTTACTATCACATGTTCCTTTGCATCACCAGAAGAAATATATATAAATATTAGGCAAGTTATCTGAATGCTGCAAATATTAGGCAAGTTATCTGAATACTGCACATGAGGAAAATGCTGAAGACTGGTGGGTCCTTAGAAGCCATGACAAGTCTGAAAATTTGGTGTCATATGTGCTGGGAGGGGGATGATTTTTTGTAAAATTTTCAGTTTACCAACTGTGAAAATAATTCAATCTGATTTTCAGCTTAATGGGGCCATTGACATTTTATGGGATCTGGCAGAGTCTGTGAGGAAGAGCAATACACACAGGGTGAAGTTGGAGAGATATTTGTTTGCAGTCTAAACAATTCTAAAAGCATCTTCTGAGAATAAGTTGCACATGGTGACCGGGAGAACTGGCCTGTTCGATTTCTTCTTATGATATCCAAAAGACTCCGAATAACTAGTCAAACTTCTTTTTTTTTTTTTTTTTTAGATTTTATTTATTTATTTGACAGAGAGAGGGACTGCAAGAGAGGGAACACAAGCAGGGGGAGTGGGAGAGGGAGAAGCAGGATCCCTGCTAAGTGGAATTTAAATAAAACTTTAAAAAGTAAGAGAAAATTTACACACAGAATAAAAAAAAAATAAAGTCCCCAACGTTTTGTGTCTTAATGTAGCGGAAGTTTATTTCTCCTTTAACTAAAGTTAAAAACAGTTGTTCCTTATTTGTACCAGGATTGGCAAAGTCTTATGGACTGTATTTCACAGTTATTTGGACATGGGATTTTTCAGAATTTCTGATATATTCAACCTGTTGCTTCCAAATTTTTATCAACAGTGATGGGCACAAAGGAAATAGTGTGAAGAATGCAAATGCATACCTTACCATCTTAAGATAGAAAATTGACATTTCTGATGCTTATTTTTTTAATTGTGAGGATATCCTACCTAGAAACAAGGAGTAAGAAATATAGTACTTGATTGGTTCAATAGTTTGAGGCAAAACTCTTTACTACGGAAGGGGACACTCATCTTTTCTCAACATCTAGTAGCCTCTGCCACAAGAACTCTGAGACTTAAGAATTTATGTGTCTTATTTATTTATTTATTTATTTGAGAGGGAGGGAGAGAGAGGATCTCAAGCAAATTCCCCCTGAGTGTGGAGCCCTACATGAGGCTTGATCTCAGGATGCTGAGATCATGACCTGAGCCAAAATCAAGATTCAGATGCTTAACCAACTGAGTCACCCAGGTGCCCCTACACCTGGACTTTCTTAAGTAAATGAGTAATCAAAGAAAGTGAGATGAAAATATTTATAACTAAGATGTACAAATTTGGTTTGACACAGGCCTTTGTTCAAGAGACAAAGCATTGGAAGGACATGGAATTTGGAAATGTAAAAGCTATGTAAACTCTTTAGTCCAAGACTTGAAATATGAGATTTGCCTGACTTATCCAGTTACAGCTGTGGTATTCATAATTTTCTTGTTACAGGAAAGAAATGTAGTAATGGTACTCAAGAGAACAGGTTTAAAATCCTAAGAAGTCCTTGTTATTTCACTCATTGATCTCCAGTGGCTGCCTGACTGGAAATATACATTACAGGAAGCTGATGGAACTGCCAAAGTGATGGAGAAGCAAGGTGCTCAGTGTTTCCAATGACATAATGAAGATATACACAGCCAAAAGGGAATTAGGTAGCTCCACATCAATAATATAAATCAAATAATTAAGAATATTTTCATTCTATAAAGCACAAGGCTCTATTTTATATCACAACTCTTTTGCAGGATTAAATTCTCCGAGTATTGTAAGGATTTCAAACTTCTTTAGGCTAATTTGGATAAAATTAAACACATACATCATTCTAACAAATATCTCCCAAACGATTGTGAACTTTGGAAATGAGAAAGAGATTAATGGTAATGTATTTCATATTTGTGTTCTCTCTGTAATGGTTCAATTATTTTTCCATGAAGAATTTATTATTTCTACCCAACAGACATCGGTCAGACTTTTAATAGACATTGCTGAGAGTAGTATAAAAAATGACTTCCAAGTACAATAAATTTAACAGCTATTATTTTTCTCATTGTCTAAGTGACAGACCTAATAACCATGTCAAAACAACAGGGAAAAATAGAGAGGTAGTACACAAGTCTTATTGTGGCTCAAAAGTTATGATTAACAGTTAGTGACAAATGAAAGCAGGAAAGAAATTGTAAGAAAAGAATGTAAGATTACTAGAAGGAAGTTCAGTAAGTATGTGGCAATTGTTTTCTTCAGAAAATCAGTGTGCAGGGCGCCTGGGTGGCTCAGATGGTTAAGCGTCTGCCTTCGGCTCAGGTCATGATCCCAGGGTCCTGGGATCGAGTCCCGCATCGGGCTCCCTGCTCCTTGGGAGCCTGCTTCTCCCTCTGCTTCTCTCTCTCTCTCTCTCTCTCTCTCTCTATCCCTCTGTCTCTCATGAATGAATAAATAAAATTTAAAAAAAAAAAAAAAAAAAAAGAAAATCAGTGTGCATCAAAGACAGTCCACAGCATAAAAGGTAGTAACTTAGCAAATATGTTCTTGCCAGTCTAATCTATTAATAATCAAAGCATTGAAAGACTGAAACTAAAGATACATTGCAATTACTTAATTTCTGGTACTTGTGTATTTATAAGGGTGGCTATAGAAGCAAAACACATGCATAACCATGTGAAGTCATTATCAGATATTTTCCTTTTGATTTTTTAAGTAAACATTTTGATTGAAAAATAGTTTACTGTTATTAGGACAATTGCTCAGTAAACTGAAATTTGAATATAAAGTAATGTGACAAATTTCATTAATAGTAATTCTATAATCATGTTTATGATTAGACTTTATGTTTATATTTTTGTAATGACAATAACATTATTATTAGGTAAAAATTACATTCCAAAGCATATGTCTATAGTAATTTTCATGAGGATGGCTTAATTACTGTAGCCATCAAGTGACCTCAATTCAACAAAACATGTCTTTTTCTTCCTTTTTCCAGCAATACCATTCACATATAGATTTGTCCATCATGTAAAGGTTTCAAGTTGTAGGCACAACCTTTAATCCAAAGACTCAGAAAATTATCTCTGTGAATTTATTACCTTAATTTCTCAGGATTGTTTTTTCAATTTTAAGCATATAACTCACAAATCATCTTTCTCCTTTTTTTTCCCTTTTTAAAGGATAGCTTTATTGAAGTATATTGATTTACAAAAATCTGCACATATTTAATGTATACAGTTTGATGAGTTTGGTCATATACATACACCTGTGAAACTATCACTGTAATCTAGGTAATAAATATATCCATCACCCCCAAGAGTTTCCTAGTGTTCCTAACATGACTTTAAACTGTAAAACTACTAGAAGAAAACTTAGGGGGGTAGGATCCTTGACATTGGTCTTGTCAAAGAGTTATTGAATACCACACCTAAATAACTAGCAACAAGAGGAAAAATAAACAAGTGAGGTTACATCAAACTAAAAAATATGCACAGCAAAGGAAGCACTGAACCAAGTGAAAAGGCAAATTACAGGATGAGAGAAAATATTTCCAGTCCAGATATCTGATAAGGGCTTAATATCCGAAATATATGAGGAACTCCTACAATTCAATAGCAAAAAACCCCAAATAACCCAATTCAAAAACAGTCATTTGAAAAGACATTCCTTCAAATAAGACATATATATGGCCAACAGGTATATGAAAAGGGGCTCAACATTACTAATCCTCAGGGAAATGCAAAACAAAACCACTATGAAATTTTACCTCATACTTATTAGAATAACTATTATCAAAAAGATAAAAAAGCAACAAGTGTTGGAAAGGATGTGGGAGGGAAGTTATCCCTGTTACACTGTTGGTGGGAATATAAATTGGAATAATCATTTTAGAAAACAGTAGTGAGTTTTTTCAAAAAATTAAAAATTGGAACTATCATAATCCAGTGATTCCACATCTGGGTGTGATCTAAATAAAATGAAATCAGCACCTTAAAGAAGTATCTTCACTCCCATGTTCATTGGAAAATTGTTCATGAAAGCCAAAAATGGAAACAACTTAATGCCCATCAACAGATGAATGAAAAAAAATTGTGGCATATATATGCAATGGAATATTATTCAGACTTAAGAAAAAAAATCAGTTATTTCTGATAACATGGATGAAACTGGAGGATATCATGCTAAGTGAAATTAGCCAGACACAGAAAGATAAATGCTGTATGATCTCATTTATATGTGGAATCTAAAATAGTAAAACTCATAGAAGCAGAGAATTGAATGATGGTCACCAGAGGTGGAGTGTGAAAGGGAAGGCAGAAACGAGATGTTGGTCGTAGGGTACAAATTTTCAGTTAGGCAAGATAAATGAGTTCTGCAGATCTAATAAACAGCATGGTGCTGAGAGTCAACAATATTGTATTGTATATTTAAAATTTGCTAAGAGGCTAGATCTAATTAAATCTTCTCCACACACACACACACAATGAGAATTATGTAGAGGCAATGAATAAATTAGCTAGCTTGATCGAGCTGATTTTTTCACAATGTATACATATATCAAAACACTAAGTTGTACAACTTAAATTTATACAATTTTTATATGTCAAAGATATCTCGAAAATATATTTTATATAACCAAATAAAATAACTATATTTATAAACAAAACAAAAAATAATGTTCTTTCTGCTACTGTCTATTGGACTATGTGATGAAGGTCAGTTTAGGTCAAGTTTTTTGATAATGTGGGTCAAGTCTATAAAAAGACCAAAATATAAAAATGTAAAATCAAAATGAAACGAGTTGCAACAAAAAATAAAATATAGAGTATCTTAAAAGCCTGAAAATAAAAGCAGGAAACAATATGACGAAATTAATTGAAAATGAATCAGCCACCAGAAGTAACCAATCCACTTAAGCGTGAATTAAACCTCACTAATGCTGCAGTGGAAGACAAAATAAGGGAAGCAGCATTATGAAGAGAATCAAAAAGAATATTTAGGTGCTTAAATTCTTAAAAAAGAAAAATTGATATAAAAAGAAAGAACTAGGTGAGAAGATATCACAGACAAATCTGCTCAGAATGAAAGGATGTAAAAAAAAATCTGTGTCACTTCTAGATAAGGAAATTAGTTGACCAAGACAAAAAGATGAGACAGAACAAGATAGTCATGGAGATATAAAGGAAAAGATCATGCAGTACAAGAAAAAAGAAATGTCTCTTGATCTGGATACTAAGGTAAGGACTTGAAAAGGGTTTATTAAATTACTAAAAAAACAGAAATATATTGTGGTCTCATATTATAATATTAGAAGACTCAGAAAATATTGTTTAAGTTTTGTTAAATTATTTTAAAACATATTATGCAAGTGGTGAATTCTATAGTTAGATGAAAATGGAGATTTTCTTTTTATGGCTCAATTTATGGTAGTTTCTACTTTTTATATAACTAATGGCCAACAAGAATATTTACATTTTTATAAGTAGTAAAGGAGAAATACACTGGAGGATATGTAATTTCAATCTTGTATTATTTATTAGTATAAATATTTAATGAGTGAGAAAACCTGCCAATCGTAGTGCAGTTTTGATTTGGGTAAACCAAGAAACAAACGGACAAAACAGGAATCTGTGAAATGGGTATAGATATTCCAAATATGTAAAATATCTTCCCTCCCTTATTTATTAACAAGCTAATTTAGCATGGAAATTTTGAGCCAAATGCATGAAGCATGACACAATAGGCAAACTTCCTGGATAACAAGAGTCTAAATGCCTCAGAAAGTAAGCAAGGGAATACTTAAACCAATCATAGGTTAACTTATTTCAAAACACTCTAAAAATATTCACCAAATGGGTTATGAATTATTATTTTACAAAGATACTTATGACTTGTTGACATTTACTATATTATTAAATCATTGTCAGTAGATGCTACCTACTTTGCAGGAAGTTAGAAGCAAAGAGATACATCGACAATTTAATCTGCCCTTAATTGCACTGTGTTTTAATACAATGCATGAAAGTCACTCCTTAGCTATACAAATTATGTTATAGTTAGAGATCTTCATAATGATTACATTTTCCTTTTATAATATATTTGTTGAAAATATGAGTATCTATTAAAATTTGAAATATATTTTCTGACTTTTTAAAATCTGCAAAAGAAACAAATCAGTAGTTTTAAATTAATTTCTTGGGAAAAAAATGAAACAGGTTATAATTAGTTTTGTAGATTTGTCTGAAATCCAGAAAGATGAAAATCTACCAGCTGAATTTCAACTATCACCAAGAAACAAAGCAAAACAAAATTAAAATGTCTCATGAATGATTGATTCATATAATATAGTTGATTATAATATTTTGGAAAGATTTGCCACAAAGGTCACTTTTTAAACTACCTAATTTTTTTAATCTAGGGCAATAATTAAACTCATGTAATACAATGCATACAGTTAAAACCAGAACTTCAAATTGCTCATCCTTTTAAAGTTTCTATTTTTAATCCATTTTTAAAATTATACCATTTTACCACATATTTTTTATTTTTAATAAGTTGTCAGTGTAACCACAGAACTCCATAGTTAGATGTATCATTTCATTTTTATTTTGCTTCAAAGGAGCATCCATATGAAAAGCCAAGTTGAATACATAGTTCCCAGCCCTATATAATGTAAGAAAATTTTGTTTTCAATGTTTCTGAGCATCAAAAGTTGACTGTAGTTGAAATCATATTGTTAAGCAGCAATGTTAGAGTTATATACTTTTACATGACTTTTAGTTCAATTCAAGCCAAGACAATATAATCAATTAACAATGTGATTCACCTAATAGGTACTAGTTAAACAGATTCAATATAATTTGCTGTCACTTTATCAAGCTAATATTATTTTGAGATTTTATTTACTACATTATGAAATAAAAGTTCAAGGCAAGAGCAAGTACATCTAATTAGTGCAATGGGCATATTTAGTAAACTGAAATCATTTATTTTAGTGTGTCAATATTAATGATACAGTGAGTGATTATCTTATTTAATCATATGTTGTTTCTTTACAACCTCTCTGGGAAATTATTTTCACTGTGGTTATGATTGTTCTGTTTTGTTTTATCGCTGTCTGTACTCTATCTGTGTTATGAAACACTAATGTCTTAGAATTAGAGTTTATATATATATATGTATATATGTATATATACACACATATGTATTTATTTATATTTCTATTTATTTCAGAATATATATGGCAGGGTTTCTGGAAGAAAAAGGGCAAAGCAAATGATATAATATGGTCTAGCATATCCCTCACTAGATAAGGTCATCTACATGAGATTAAAAATTCATGTCATTTTGCAACTGACTTAATCTGGATTGAGCATATGCAAAAGTGTTTAATTTTTCAACCAAATAATTATACACTAAATACTGTCTTAGTGTGTAGCAAATTGTATCCCATATTTTACCCTAAATTAAATATTGAACTATGTTATATATCTGTGACAAGGTTAACAAAAATCCCTTACATTCTGTCAGAACGTGCTTTCTTAATGATAATATCAAGATAAATGTTAATAAACACTTTGTTTTTGTGCTTATTTTTGGTTTTAAATATATCAAAATATATGTATACCTATATAATAGTAAAAAGCCTTATATATCGCACATACAATTAGTATTATTTATATCTTTATTTGTATCTATATAGGTAGATTTTTAAGGAGAAAGATGAAAAAACAGTGATCAGATATTATGAGCTTGAAAGTGTAGCAATCTATTCAAGGAAAGTAGGAAATGGAAATAATAAAGATAAGAACAGAATAAAATGAAATAGAAATTGAATATATAGTTGAGAAAATCTGTAAATCTACAGTGTGGTTCTTTGAAAAAACTAATGAAATTTATAATCCCCTATAACTGTAATGAAGAAAAATACTAGAATTCTAATACACAAATATAAGAAAAAGTGCTGTCACACAATATTGTATTAATATTAAAATGTCTTTAAAATAGCACCATAAAAGCACCAAAATGTCTAAAAAAGATAGACATATGTGAGCATTGCAATGATGTGTAGCCACTCATGGTTTTGGATATTTTTATGTTTATTTGGAAACTCACAGTGTCTAAAGGTAGACTGTGTATAATCTGTGATTTAAGTACACTTTTTTATATTTGTTAAATTTTAATAACTTTTTCTAAAAAAAGCAAGTAAAAATTGATTTCAAAAGATTATTTTGTTAAAATCATTTTTCTCTGGAAATATAATCTGAAGTACAACTAAAATACAAAATAAAAATCACTTGAAATACATTCCAGGAAGTAAATATTGATGTCATAAGCAAAAGTTGGTTTGGCAACCAAGATACTCAATAAACAAATGAAAAGTTTCCACAGTTAATGAATAATAACACCAATGCCATGTTTGAAGGGTTGGTGGCTTATTAATTTCTCTAATAGATGGTGACATTGATATGATTAAGATTTATTATGGTATTCGAATTAAAAATGTCTATTATGAATACAGAATTTTAACTGTCAGTACCTTAACTAGCCTTATTAAATGGTATATCACTGCAGATGATTTAAATGAGGAGCAAATCTCTTGGAACGTGTCTAACGGAATTAGTTCTGAAGACGTAGGAAGTTCATTAAAGCTAAGAAAATACTTTTCTATTTTAATAAACATATTTTAAGCTATACAACTTAAAATACTGTATTCAAATGCCTTCAAACAATAAGCAACAAAAACTATATTTGTTTTTTTTGCCATTAGAAAATAACATATAAACTGTTTTCTCTAAATATCTTCAGTAAGGAATAGAATAATAGCAGTCTTCCTGAATTAAATGGTAACTACAATTTTATAATAATAATTATAATTTATTATAATAATTATAATCTAGAGTATGAGAACTTTGAGACATAAGGATTATACCCTAAAGATAAAGTCACATGACTAAATTTGTTGTATGTGGGGTGAAGCAGGGAACGCTCTAACCTCTGGCTCCTATTAGTAATTACTTTAACTTCTTGTGTCTCAATTTTCTTATTTGTATGCCAGTGTATATGGTTCTCTTGAGAATATAACAAAATGTTACTTTTTTATTGTTCTGTACTATAGCTTATACACTATTCTGCTATTCAAAAGCCATGAGAGAAGGTAAACAGACAAAGCGCATATAAGTTAACATGATTTGTAGAATCAATCACAAAAGCAATTATTACATTAAACTTGAACTGGAGAAAGAGATGCTTAACAATGCAGATAGAACGAATTAGAAATATAAAAGAAAACATGAAAAATAGAATAAAAAATTAGGAAATCAAGGCACTACAACAGTATTTTAAATATGTAGCCTTTATTACTAAAAATTCATACCAACAATCTATTTTTTGTAAAATTTTATTTATTTGTCAGAGAGAGAGAGAGCTTGCACAAGCAGGGGGAGTGGCAGGCAGAGGGAGAAGCAGGCTCCCCACTGAGCAAGGATTCCCCATGCGGGACTTGATCTAGGACCCCCGGGATCATGATCTGAGCTGAAGGCAAAGGCTTAATGGACTGAGCCACTGGGGCATCCCATCCATACCAACAATCTAGATAAGAAAAATAGTATGACGGAATTTAGATAAGTCCACATTCGTTATATGGCCAATTATCAAACACTGGATTAGTTTATTTTTTAATAAAAATTTGGAAACGAATATTAGCATTATATAGACAAAATCAGTTGACTTAGTGTATCTTTTTTTTCAAGCTTTTCGTGATCTCAGATTTATTCAAAGGACTTACCATATTGTATTATATTTTTCCACAGTGCTATAAAAGTTTCAAATTCTATTGAATTTCTATTTGATGAGGCTTTAATCATTATACCTCAAGATGCTATGCCAAGAAATAAAATGTTGCATATTGATTATTTCTTCCCTACATTAAACACATGCTTATTTAATTCAAGTGTTATGGCCAGGATCCTTTTCTGTAATATACAAACATTCTAGAACATGTTGGGATCAATTTAGACACCTCTCTGCTCGCATATCAATTAAAGTTTATTTTACAAGCTCTCTCTCTCTCTCAACACTAAACATTAATGGAAAAATTTGACTGTTCTTTATTCCATTTAAAAAGTGAAAACCTGGGTGAGCCTGGGTGGCTCAGATGGTTAGGCGTCTGCCTTCAGCTCAGGTCATGATCCCAGGGTCCTTGGATCGAGCCCCACATCAGGCTTCTGGCTCAGCGGGGAGTCTGCTTCTCCCTCTCCCACTGCTCATGGTCTCTGTATCTCTGTGTCTCAAATGAATAAATAAAATCTTAAAAAAAAATGAAAACCTGTTATGAAATCAAATAACTTTCCTCCAGAGAAGCTCTTTTGCTTTTCATTTTCACCATACTGTTTGCTCTTTGAAGCAGACAGTTAGCGGTGAAGGTGCTCTCTCCAGACCCTGTGTTGCAGGTACTTAATTGTCCAGCACAGTCACTTATCTGTGAAATATATCTTTAGTGGTTCTATAGTTTAAATTGTATTTGCCCTCAAAGATAGAATTACCAATAGTCCTAAGATAGCTAGGATGTATTTAGCTCTTTTTTTTTTTTTCTTGCCTAGCTTGGAGCTCACGACCCTGAGATCAAGACCTGAGCTGAAATCAAGAGGCAGACGCTTAACCAACTGAGCCCCTCAGGCACCCTGTGTTTAGCTCCTCAGCAAGAAGTGAACATATCTCCTTGTTAATATTTCATGATTGAAGATTAACTCCTAAAGCTTTATTCTTAATTATCAGGGCACTGATATGTTTTGCTTTTACCTAAATTATGAGTTTATTTTATTCAAGTTCTAATTTAGTCACTTTGGAAAATCACATTGGGATTGTAAAAAAAAAAAAAACCTTCTAAAATGTCTTTGAAGAAAAATATAAAAGTTATAGGAAGCACAGATCCTACATGTCAAAAATTTTTACATAAATCATTAATCAAAGCAAGTCATTCATATAAACAATCATTTTATTGGAAGAAATCACAATTCTTGCCTTCTCAGATAAGAAAAGCTCAAAAATTATAAAAGAAAAAAAAACACAAAAATCTTTCTTTTCTTGAGGTTAAATAATAGTTCACAAAGTAAATAGACACACTTTAATGTTTTATATCTAAAGGATACTTTATCATTAAAAGCAATTATGTCATCTTCTGAATAATGCCATTATAAAATTATTTATGCTATTGCCTGTTTGTTGTTTCTACCTATGATTGTTTTGCAATTCAATTAAACCATATATTTTTGTATGTCTAATAAGGCACCTATTACCATGCAACACCTTTAGAGTAAGTGTCAAAAATATATCATCCATAAATTTAACATAATATGGAAATACTGTTCATCTATGATAGAAAAAATGTATTCAGGATCTCGAACTTTTCGACAACAGAATGTTAATATTAGCATCCAGGTTCTGAATCATTAAAATTTATCTCGAATCATTTACATGAAATATGCACATAAGGCACTCACCTCATAATTTGACAATAAATTGGTTGCTTTCCAGTGTATGACAAAAGCATGACTGAGATAATTACTATTTGAAGGAGACACTCTAAAGGGCTTGCTAATTATATATTCTTTCAGATCACTGGTTCTCAAGTGTTAGTATGCATAAAAATCATCTGTTAATATTCAAATCTCCTTTCCTATGATTTAATGAATGTTGATTGGAAGGGTAACATTTATACGCCTTTCCTTTTATTTTTCCTGTGCCCCATCTTTCTCTATTAGACTTCATCCTCAAGCCTCTCTCCTCGTCCAATTACTTTAATTTAATGGAATCTGTGAGCCCCATTGGCCTATGTTATTAATGGTTGTGGTTACTGTTTCTTAGTTACAAACAAGATTCCTCCATTCTTTTTTTCACTTGTGCTGAAATCAGAAAAAATATTTTATTTCTTGCTTGCTTCTAATTCCAAAGTCCATTTGTCAGATCTAGCCAGTTAGAGCTGCGGATAGAGTAAGTTTTAGGAAGAATTTATGTTTTGCTTGCATTCATTAGCAAGACAGAAGGAAAGCTATTCATGTATGATGATTTGTCCCATAAGTAGGGTTTGAGCTTGTTTTCTAAGTACTAAAGAGATTCGTGAAAAAAAAAGTGAAATAAATAATATTAACAGTGGATAGAGTGTTGATTAGAAAGATCTCACAGCGGACTTGAAGGTCCAGGTGACAGTGGAAACTTAACATCTATATAGTGCAACCAATTTTGAGGCTGTGGGATATATAGTGGAAGTTTTGGCAGTACTAAGCAGCTTGGGGACAAGTATATGATAAACGGGCATTGCAGAAGCTATTGGAGAAAGGAAGAAATTGAGTAATGGCAGATGTTTGTTACTAAACTTGAAAATAATTTTAACAATGAGATTCTTGAAAGATAAGGAAGAAGTTTAAGCTATTATGTTATAAATATTGTTGCTTCTCTAAGCACCGTCAACTATGTTTATTTGGATAAAAACTTACACGAGAATCAAAAATTGCAAGACATTCTATGGCTTTTGCACACACATACACAAATACACACAGAAATAAAATAATAGTGTGTGCTTTGATACCAATTTGCCCATAGAGAAATGTTCTTCAAGTTGGTCTTTTCAACAATCTGTAAATGCTAATTGAGTTCTGGTTATAGTACTGAGTTTAGTGTTCAAATATTTGCCATATCCTAACTTGGAAAAATATCCCAAAAATCACATTCTTTTTATGTTCTGAACAAGCAAGGAAATCTATGGCACTTTTTCTAATATTTAAATGTTTGTATTTTGGATTCAAAGGGTTTGAAACAATTGGTATTTCCCAATACTATGCTTAATTACCCATGAACAAATTATTCTTTACAATCTTATTGACTCTGAATTCCCAACTTTGAGATTTTTATATCTAATTACAACTGCTTCCATTAAGAACAAGACAAAATTCGTATGAGATTAGAGGCTGAGAGTGCCCTCTGAACATCTGGGGTATTCATAGTGACCAGAAATGTGTTTTGCATTGGCTGGGGTATTCACCTTAACCCTTAGAAGGAGATAGGAGAAGCGTGGGTTGAATAAAAGTGGTTCTCTGGAGTACCTCCAGTCCTGCCATTGTCCACCATTAAAAGGTAATAAAAGCTAATGAAATCTTATACAGGAAGGAGTTCAGGAATGACTGAGTCATGTCATCAAATAAAGAACTGTGACCAGTTAAGTGCCAGCAGAATGTAAAAGGAAACATGAATTGGTTTTGAATGAGGAAAGCCACAGTCACCAAATAACAGCCTTGCTACAAAATATCTTTCTGTAGTTTCTTACTTGCTTTTTTATTTAAAGTGATTCCTTCTCTTTTCCCTACTATTTTCACATATGTTATTAATTGATAACCTTACAATTTAATCCATAGATAATAGATTTTAAAAAGAGAACATGAAAAAAAAAGAAAAGAAGGAAATGGTATCGCCAAAGATTTTAATATGGTGATTTTTGATTTGTTGTCTTGTGAGAATTAGCTAGGTTCATTATTGATTGTAAAGTGGATAAATTCATTATGCATTATATTTTTAGAGGTTAGGGTAAATCTGTATATTCTAAGACCAGTATATTTTGGGCAGAAAATGAGATGGCTTGTCCTGAATATTTATGATGTGTGTGAGTGTGTGTGTGTGTGTGTGTGTGTGTGTGTGTGTAACATCTGGACTCCCTTTTTGTTTAGAGAATTGACTCTGCTCTCAGAGGAAAGCATGTCTCGCTTCCCACTAATGAAGCTGAAACTACTAGCTATTCATTTTCTAAACTTCTCTTGTGAAAGAGGGCAACAAATTGTAACTCAGACTCTACTAATTTAATTTTGTTAAAAATAAGCAGGGACCATAGAGTAATCTCTCTGGAGCAGAAATTGCTATAGCAAGATCAGATCCCCTTGTGAAGCAAAAGCAGCAATGACAGCTCAGTTTCCCTTGCTTAGCTAAAGCAATAAAGGTTTCTTCACTGGATCAGTAACATGGCTTGATATGAGGCCTTTTCCTGTTGCAGGCAACTTTATTCTTTTAAGTTCTTAGTTTAGTTTCAGTTAGTTAGCATACAGTGTTATATTAGTTTCAGGTGTATGATATACTGATTCAACAATTCCATACAACACCCGGTGCTCATCACAGCAAGTGCGCTCCTTAATCCCCATCACCTATTTCACCCATCCTCCACCCACCTCCCCTCTGGGAACCATCAGTTTGTTCTCAGGAATCTTTTTCTTGGTTTGCCTCTCTCTCTTTTATCCCTTTGCTCTTTTGTTTTGTTTCTTAAATTCCACATATGAGTGAAATCATATGGTGTTTGTCTTTCTCTGACTGACTTATTTCGCTTAGCATTATACTCTCTAGCTCCAACCAGGTTGTTGCAAATGGCAAGATTTCATTCTTAGGGATTATATTCCATCGCTTATATTTCCGTCTTTTTTCTCAAGGCCATGGGAATGCTTTTACACTTAGAACCACAATCAATGATATATATATATATATCACATCTTCTGTAACCATTCATCTACCCATGGATCTTGCACCATTTCCATAGCTCAGCTATTGTAAATAATACTGCTATAAACATAGGGCTGCATGTATTCTTTGGAATTAATGTTCTTGCATTTTTTGGGTAAATACCAGTACTGTGATTGCTGGGTCATAAGGTAGCTCTATTTTTAATTTTTTGAGGCTATTCAAAAAACTCTTTTCCACAGTGGCTGCACCAGTTTGCATTTCCACCAACAGTGCATGAGTGTTCCTTTTTCTACACATCCTCCCCAACAGCCGTTGTTTCTCGTGTTGTTGATTTTAGCCATTTTAACTGGTGTCAGGTGATAACTCTTTGTAGTTTTGATTTGCATTTCCCTGATGGCAAGTGATGATGAACATGTTTTCTTGTGTCTGTTGGCCATCTGGATGTCTTCTTTGGAGAAATGTCTTTTCATGTCTTCTGCCTATGTTTAATTGAATTATTTCTTCTTTTGGTGTTGAGTTGTATAAGTTCTTAATATATTTTGGATGCTAACCTTTTATCAGGTATGTCATTTGCAATTATCTTCTACCATTCTCTAGATTGCCTTTTAGTTTTGTTGATCATTTCCTTCACTGTGCAGAAGCTTTGTATATTGGTATCATCCCAATAGTTTATTTTTGCTTTTCTTTCCTTTGCCTCAGGAGACATACCTAGAAAAAAGTTGCTATAGTTGATGTCAAAGTGGTTACTGCCTGTGTTCTAGGATTTTTATAGTTTCAGGTCCCACATTTAGGTTTTTAATACATTTTAAATTTATTTTTATGTATGGTGAAAGTGGTCCAGTATCATTCTTTTGCATGTAGCTGTCCAGTTTACCCAACACCATTTAGTGAAGAGATTGTCTTCTTCCCACTGGATATTCTTTACTGCTTTGTTGAAAATTAATTAACAATAGAGTTATGGGTTTATTTCTGGGATTTCTATTCCATTATATTGATCTATGTGTCTATTTTTGTGCCAGTACCATCTTGTTTTTTTTTTTCCCTAAGTTTTTAGTTAAATTCCAGCAAGCTAAAATACAGTATAATATCAGTTTCAGGTGTAGAATTTAGTGATTCATCACTTACATACAACACCCAGTGCTCATCACAAATGCACTCCTAATCCCCATCACCTGTTTAACCCATCTATCCACCCAATTCCCCTCCCACAACCATCAGTTTGTTCTCTATACTTAAGAGTCTATTTCTTGGTTTGCCTCTCTTTTTTCCCCTCTATGTTCATTTGTTTTGTTTCTTAAGTTCCACATACAAGTGAAATCGGTATTTATCTTTCTCTGATTTATTTAGTTTAGCATAATACTCTTTAGCTCCATCCACATCATTGCAGATGGCAAGATTTGATTCTTTTTCATGGCTAAGTAATATTCCACTATATATAGATATAGAATGATACACACACACACACACACACACACACACACACCTCATTCATCCATAAATAGGACATTTGGGCTCTTTCCATAATTTGGTTATCATTGATAATGTTGCTATAAATATCGGGGTGCATGTATCCCTTCGAATCAGTATTTTTGTATCCTTTGGGTAAATACCTAGTAGTACAATTGCTGCATCATAGGGTAGTCCTATTTTTAACTTTTTGAGGAAACTCCATACTTTTTTACAAAGTGGCTGCACCAGTTTACATTCCCACCAATAGTGTAAGAGGGTTCCCCTTTCTCTGCATCCTCTCCAACACCTGCTTTTTCCTGTGTTGTTAATTTTAGCCATTCTGACTATTGTGAGGTGATACTGTTTGTTTGTTTGTATTTTCAGGCCATTTTGATTACTAAACTCTGTAATACAACTTGAAGTCCAGAACTGTGATGCCTACATCTTGCTTTTCCTTTTGAAGATTTCTTTGGCTATTTAGGGTCTTTTGTGGTTCCATACAAATTTTAGTATTGTTCTAGTTCTGTGAAAAATGCTGTTGGTATTTTCATGAGGATTGTAAAGGTGTAGATTATTTTGGGTAGTATGGACATTAAACAATACTTGTTCTTCCAATCCATGAGCATGAAAGATCTTTCCATTGTTTGTGTTTTCTTCAATTTCTTTCATCACATATTTTATAGTTTTCATAGTACAGGTTCTTTCATCTCCTTGGTTAAATTTATTCTTAGATATTTTATTATTTTTGCATTTTACTTTCTAATAGGTGAAAACAATAAGCAGATTCTCACACTTCATTGACTCCACTAATCTTCCTTTTTTATTATTATTATTATTTTGGTTTGTTTGCTTGTTTTACCTTGGTTCCCAACTGGATTTTATGCCTCAGGTGTTATCACTCCTCTATATTTTGTTTCTCTTGAAGAACCCAAAACTCAAATACCTGACAAAAATATTTTTCCTCAATTATTCTTATCTCATGCTCACACTTCAATTTTATTTATTTATTTTTTTTAAAGATTTTATTTATTTATTTGAGAGAGAGAGAGAGAGAATGAGAGATAGAAAGCACGAGAGGGAAGAGGGTCAGAGGGAGAAGCAGACTCCCCACTGAGCAGGGATCCCGATGTGGGACTCGATCCCGGGACTCCAGGATCATGACCTGAGCCGAAGGCAGTCGCTTAACGAACTGAGCCACCCAGGCGCCCTCACACTTCAATTTTAATTGTGCATTGCCTTCAATGATAATTCTTTCATCCTAGTTTTTATATTAATGTTCTATTCTCTTCTGGCTTCATTTCTTTCCCTATAATCGTTCAATACCAAGATAAGAAAGTTGAGCAATCTATTCACTAATCTTTTAGAATGGCTTATATTTCTGTCTTTTTGTCAAGGCCATGGGAATGTTTTACACTTAGAACCACAATCAATGGTTTCCTCTATCCAATTACATATTTTATATCTCAGTTTGGGTCACACCAAAGGCATATTTAAATTAATATATCCAAAATTTAATGTTTTATTACCACCCCTAAACCTGCTGTGTTCCCATCCTCATTTCTTCTTTACCATGATAAATGTCTCCACCAAGGCCCGTGGCCAAGTTAGAATCTAGAAGTTGGTTATCTTAATTATTGTTATCTTACTCCATGTATGACTTATCTTCAAAATATATTTCAGATTCTGTCCTTTTTTGTCCATTTCCATTGTGTCCACATGGGCACAGTCACCAAAATTTACCTACATTCTTTTTTGAAATGGTCCCCTGGCTGTCATTTCTTCTTTACTCACTAAATTATGAATACCCCATGCTGTAACCAGTCATGATAAAAATGAAAGGCAATCATATAACTGTGGACCTAAAACCTTTCAAAGACCTCAAGTGTTCTTATCCCTAATCTTGCATCATCAATATGTATCCCCAATGATGTCTTGCACACATTAATTTCACACTACACACTCCTCTCGCTCACTTAAGTCCATTCCTAGCATATGTTGAGCTCTTTCCCACTTAAAGACTTAACAAATGTTGTTAGCCCTGATTTCACCTTTGCAAATAGTAATTCATCACTATTCCTTAAATCACCATTTAAATTGTACCTTGTAATAAAGAATTCTTGACAACCCCAAAAGAGTAAGTCAATCCAACATCTACTTGTTTGTTTTGATTTTTATATTCAGCATTATTTGCTCTCTTCATCGTATTCTGCAAATTTATTAATATTTAATGCATTTGTTTATTTATTTACATGTATTTACTGTATCACAGGTTTCTGAAGGAATAACATCTGAAGTATTTTCCTTTTCACACCTAAATCTTGGCACAGTCTATGGAATATTATTTACTTCTAAAAAAAAATTTGGCAATAGAAAGATGAATAAACTCTGACAGACACCTCTCTTTACTTCCATATAAACCAATGGAAAGAGTCACCTGAATATTAAGACTTCTAAAATGTATGCATTATGAGTTTAATTAAGCCTTCACACATTGTTTTATTAATCATTCTGGAATTCCTATTTAAGTATTATAAACATTTGTATTCCTCTAACTTACTTTACCTCTACCCTCCAATATCTAAACAAATCAAGATGCTGAAGTGACACTGTAAGCTGAGATAATCTGATATATTTACTTGACCTATGTTCTCTGAATCTTAATATATTTCCTTTTTTTGCATTTTACTTCTTTTTACAAGTATTATTTCAGAATGAACACTCTGTTTTTTTTCTCTCACTATCTTGTCATTCCCTCTGAACTTTTCATTTCCTTAAACATGTCTTAGGCAGACTCTCAAACCCTAAATATAATAAATTCAATACAGTTAAAACTTCAATTGTATTTGTAATTTAACACTCATCATTTCCTAAACATTAAGTGCAACTTTAACAGGAAAGTGGCCAAATCTACCCTTACCTTTTCTTTATGCATGACTTTTTTTTTTAAGATTTTATTTATTTGACAGAGAGACACACAGCAAGAAAGAGAGAGCACAAGCAGGGGAAGTGGGAGAGGGAGAAGCAGGCTTCCCGCTGAGCAGGGAGCCCGACGCGGGGCTCAATCCCAGGACCCTGGGATCATGACCTGAGCCAAAGACAGACGCTTAACTACTGAGCCACCCAGGCACCCCTACGTGTTACTTTCTTTTCAGTTTGGGGAATGCATTGGGGAGACTGCAGAAAAGGAAGAAAGGAAGAAATTAACACTAATTTCCTAGTCCACTATTGGACTGGCTAAGACAGATTGTCATTGTCATTTTAAAGTCAAGTTAAAAAATACTGACAATGGTGTAGAACAAAAGGGAGATTTTTTTAAATTATGTTATGTTAATCACCATACATACATTACATCATTTGTTTTTGATGTAGTGTTCCATGATTCATTGTTTGCGTATAACACCCAGTGCTCTATTCAGTATGTGCCCTCTTTAATACCCATCACCAGGCTAACCCATCCACCCACCCCCCTCCCCTCTAGAACCCTCAGTTTGTTTCTCAGAGTCCATAGTCTCTCATGGTTCGTCTCTCCCTCTGATTCCCCCCCCCCCTTCATTTTTACCTTCCTGCTATCTTCTTATTTTTTTAACATATAATGTATTATCTGTTTCAGAGTTATAGGTCTGTGATTCATCAGTCTTACACAATTCACAGCGCTCACCATAGCACATACCCTCCCCAGTGTCTATCAGCCAGCCACCCCATCCCTCCCACCCCCCCACCACTCCAGCCACCCTGTTTGTTTCCTGAGATTAAGAATTCCTCATAACAGTGAGATCATAGGATGCATGTCTTTCTCTGATTGACTTATTTCGCTCAGCGTAATACCCTCCAGTTCCATCCACATCATTGCAAATGGCAAGATTTCATTCCTTTTGATGGGACTTTGAAAATTGGAAATTCATCTCAGTTGGAAGTCTCTCAATACTCCCTGGTTTACTCGTAGCTGCAGTAGTATACCCCAAGTTGTTGTTTTTCTTGAGGGCAACTTCTTTAAGTGGAGGATGTCTCATGCCTGACCACCTTCCACATAGTATTTGTAACATATAGGAAAATCAAGGGTTTTTATTTTTCCAGTTGTTGTTTTCTTCAAGGAGAGATGAGAGAAAGGAACATTTCACACAGAAGCAGATGCCATCTGGAAAAAAGACATGCCCAATTCACCTTCTTGCAGTGGCTTCTGACAACCATAATTAAATCTTTTGGTAGTCCTCCCACATGACATGGTAAATTAAGAACTATCTTGCTCTTCTGCAAGGAAAGTGAAAAAAAGCAACTTCCTTGGGGGCGCCTGAGTGGCTCAGTTGGTTGAGCGACTGCCTTCGGCTCAGGTCATGATCCTGGAGTCCCAGGATCGAGTCCCGCATCGGACTCCCTGCTCGGCAGGGAGTCTGCTTCTCCCTCGGACCCTCCTCCCTCTCATGCTCTCTCTCTATCTCATTCTCTCTCTCAAATAAATAAATAAAATCTTACAAAAAAAATTAAAAAAAAGACTTTAAAAAAAAAAAGCAACTTCCAACTAGGCAGAAGAATAACGACTTCAATAATCCCACTGAGTGTGTCTTGGAGGAGGGAGTAGACTGATGTTGATGTTGTAGCTTGGGTGCCTGCTGATAAATTCTGATGATTTGCCTATCTTTAAAAGTTTTCAGTTCTCTTTAGAAATATGCTGTTCTTTATACATCTTTGATTTCTCTATCAATGCTGGTCACAGGGCGCCTGGGTGGCTCAGATGGTTAAGCGTCTGCCTTCAGCTCAGGTCATGATCCCAGGGTCCTGGGATCAAGTTCCGCATCGGGCTCCCTGCTCCTTGGGAGCCTGCTTCTCCCTCTGCTTCTCTCTCTCTCTCTCTCTCTCTCTGTCATGAATAAATAAATAAAATCTTTAAAAAAAAATGCTGGTCACAGTTGTCAAAAAAAACAAATTGTTACATTTATAAACTCAAAAGTAGTTGTTCCTTCACTAAAATTGAACTTGATTCCTATTTTTCCTTAGTTTTTTGAGCATTGAGTATGTGTTATATTTTTTAAATGACAGCTTTGATATAAAAAGTGCTTCACCTAAAATTCACCTATTTAAATTGCACAATTCAGTGAGTTTTAGTGTATTTACAGATGTATATAACCATTATTGCAATTGCTTTTAGAACATATTCATCACCCCAAAAGACTAACTTTAACCATTTCAGGAGCTAGAACCTGTTGTCAAAAAGCATTCCACTGGTATATGTGATTTCAAAATTTTGCACAGCCTTGGCAACATTTGTTATTATCTGTCTTCTTGATTACAGCCTTCCTAGTAGTGAGAAATTGTGTCTGATTATGCTTTTTCTCTTTTTTTCCAGTCCGGTTCCTATAATCAGCCTCCCAGTATAAGACATTCTGCAGTAATCATTGCATCCCCGATTACTGGTAACGTTGACTATCTTTTCGTGTACTTACTGCTGCATTGCCAAAATGTCCACAAAGGTGATTTGCCCATTTAAAAAATCTGTACTATTTGTCCTGTTATTACTTTATTGTCAGAGGTCTTTACATATTATATATATATATATATATATATATATATATATATAATTTGTAAAATATCTTCCCATTCTGTGGATTGTCTTCTCACTTTCTTGTTGGTATCCTCTGAATCACAGAATTTTTAGTGTTGATGAGTTGCCCTGTATGTATGTGCATGTATTCTTTTTTCACGTGTGTCTTTGGTGTCATATCTAAGAAGCCTTTCCTGAACCTCTGATTACAAAGATACACTCATACTTTTTTATCAAAGAGTTTTATAGTTTTAGCACTTACATTTAGATCTGTAATCCATTTTGAGTTAATTTTTTGCTGTCCATCTATCCCAGCGCCATTTATTAAAGAGACTATTCTTTCCCCCTTTGAATTGTTTTGGCACTCCTACAAAAAATCAATTGATCATAAATGTGACGGTTTATTTCTAGACTATCAATTATATTCCATTGATCGATATTTCTATCATTATCACAGTCTTATATTGTTTTGGTTACTGTAATGTTGTAAGTTTTAGAATTTGAAGTGTGAGGACATTGTTGATTAGAAATAATGAGAGAAGATATCATTGACCTGTTTCTCACTGAGGGGGAAACATTGAGTCTTTCACCATTAAGTATGATATTAATTCTGGGGTTTTCATAACTATTCTTTATCAGACTGGAAAAGCTCCCTTCAAATCTTAGTTTGTTAAGTTTTTATCATGAAAAAGTATTGGATTTTGTCAAATACTTTTTCAATATTTATTGGAATAAATTTTAAAAACTGTGTAATAGATAGGAAAATAAAAGAGTCATTGCACTACCAACAGGCAATTTGCATTAAATCTGAAATGAGGCATTGACCTAGTGCAAGGAAGGAAGGGAGTTTTATAGAGAGCCATGTCTACCAAGATTAAATTTCTCTATTCAAAGAATGGCTCACTTCTGCATTGTAAGCCTATATTTCTTCAATCATTAATTCATATGGTAGTGTGTGATATTTATATGAATATGATTTGACAGCTTGACACTTTACGTCTTCACATATGTAAACCAAATATTTTCTTGACAAAAGAAAATGACTCTATTAATTAATTAAATAATTAAATTATTTGCTATCTTCTGTGATTTTAAATACAAATGCTAAAATGAATCAGAAATGGTCACAATAGAATATGTTTTAAAACATTTTCTTTTACAAAAATTTTTGTCTATTGTCTATATCTATCACACATTTATTTGCAAATACACACACACACACACACACATACACACACCTCAGACACTATCACATGTTATTTTTATATATTTTGCTCCTCCTTATCAGATTACAGAGGCTGATACTTGTTAGGAAAGATGAAATTTCAGTCATTTCATTGGACTACCCTCAGAGAAATTATTTTCCTGCCTCTTTTATGAAATATTCCAGGCAAAACATTTTCTTTCTACAGAGATTTATTGTGTTATTCAAAATTTTTATAATAAAAAATATATTCCCTAGAAAGTTATCTTGTATTGTACGTCTTCCAATTTTTTAAGAGTAAATAAAGTAAATGATTTGATTCCCCACCATTTGGAAAAATCATAGGAGAATAATAGTAACATTAAGTGACATGAGTTTGATGTCTTCTGTGGATCCTAGAAATCAATCCTATTATTTAATAGTCAAACATAATAAATACCTATTATTATCATATGTTGAAATATTCAAGAATTCTTATAATGGTTATGCCACAAAAGGCTTGCATATATTTAATTAGTTCAATAAATAAGAATGTAAATTTATAATGGAAATATCTCTGTCAATTTATATCTCATTTTAGTTTAAGAGTACAAACTCAAAGGCCATATAATATACGTGTTCCCTTTGTACCCCTTCTGCCTCTGAACTGTCATTCAAATTGTAAATTACCACATGTACATATACATACATATGTGCATAGCATTATACACTTATATGTATGTATAAATATACATATATCTATATCTGTGGAGTGAGATGTGTGAAATAAGAGCAAGAGAGCTCATTTAATACACAAACAACTAACTTGGAATATTCTTGTTGAGATGCATTTGGGATATTTTTTCCACTTCAGGTTTAAATTTAGAATACTACATTATTTGTTGAATGTTTTAAAAAGTGAGTGAGATAATATAAGTGATTTTTTTAATAGTCTGCGTGTTTAAGCTTAGTCAATAGAGGGATATTTAATGACAACGGTTTTTCATCTAATCAGACTTATTTTTTTTTTCTGGAGACTGTTGAAAATTAAAGGCTGAAATAAGTTAAAATAACTTTTCCTTTTTCCACTGATAGAATAAAAAAAAAATCCATGATTCTGGCAGAGTTGCATAAAAGATAAAAAGGATACCTTTTTCTAGATTAAAAGAACATAAAATTTTTATAATATTAAAAAGATAATTTTATTTTTACTATGACATCTTTGTATCCCTTATGTCTTTGAATAAAGAAATATCACATCATATTATATGCATGGAGATATATGTTTTTAATTGTCATGCTTAATTGGTCTAGACAATGTATAGGTCAAGATGGACACTTTCATAGAAGTGTTCCAGAAATTTTGTAAGAACTTTAAAGTAAGTTATTCCTCTTCAATATTCCAGTAATGCAGTTTTTCAAATGAATAGATCTTGGGCAGGAATGAGGAATTCCCATATAACAGTGCTTTAAAAAAAAAGAAAGATCTTTATCAATAAACTATCTGTCTTGAATCCATTCATTAAAATTGGCCGATAAATTAGATTATCTGTTCTACATTGTTCTCAAGTCAAAATTTCTGACTTTGATGGGATATCAGTATCAGCATACACATACATACATATACATAGATGTATACATATATAAAATATATATGTAAATAATTATATATTTTAATATGTAAATAATTATATATTTTATTCAAAGAAGAAAGCAAGAACTAAAGGAAGTTTTACTTTAGCCATTATACTTAAAAGGAATCATATCTGAGTGTATAAAAAATAGATTTAAGAAACATTTTGGAAAATAATGTCTGGATTTACCTATAACATCTTCATTTTTTCCCTTTATGTTAGTGATTTTACTTACTTTATTAGTAGAATGAGCAAAGGTTTGATTATTCATGAAATGGTAAAGCTTAATCTTCCAGTGCATTGTATAAGAGAATAACTGCAACAAAATTTTGAACAAAGTACCACTGGAAACATGTATCAGTTCTTTTGTTGTTTCATATTGGACTATGCAGACAATTAAAAAATAGGTAAAAGATATAATGATAGGATCACATTAGGTTTAGTAAAGTATAAAACTAGTTTGATACTATAGTAAATACTCAGATATTTAATTTTAATTTGAGAAAATAAATGAAATAGAAGCCATTGAGTCATGAAGGTAATGAAGAGGGAGGGGTGAGTCAGTTTTCTGAATGATTACATAATCTCACTTTTGCATAATTAATTCATAGTCCAAGAGTGAATGAAATAAAGAAAACTAAATAGTCTGACAAATATTCAGTAAAATATTTTAATTTTCTCCTATATAAACGTAACTGTTCTTGTTCCTTTGAGTGACTTTCATAGTCTGATAAAGTTAAACACACATACAAACATACAACCACACACATACATGCACACACACAGAGATTTTGCAACAGCTTGAAAAATAGGCCAAGTAAATATGAACTCTTTTGCTCCTGGTATCTTTAACAGAATTAAGTAGTAATACATGAACTTAATAACCTGCATGGTCAGAAGTATTAGGCTGCATGGAAGAACCATTTAACGAACATTTCTTCTACAATATTTTGTTTCCAGATACAGCATTCTAAAAGTCTTCTAAATCATATACCAAGTTTGATTAGAGTCAACTTGAAAAATTCTTTCTCATTGTTTTATAAATAGCAAATGTATTGTTTCAATCAAAAAGAAGAGGTACATTCTAAAAGTAGACTAGAAATTATGACTGATGGGTGACGATTTGATCTGTGGGAGATCCATGGTCACTATTGGCAGACCTTTCTATAAACAAGGTAGGGAGGGTGAGAAACAAGATGAAAGATACAGTCTCAGAAAGTGATCTAAAATTGGATAGTGAACAAAGTGAATAAGCCCTTCTCTGGGGCCAAAATAATTCTTTGTTTACATTTGTGTGTATTCCTGAATATATAACGTCATTTTGGTAGGCTAGCATTTGTTAAATTAAAAAACATGAATCTTAAATATTTTTCCATATTTATATAATTAATGGCTAGAGTATGACCCAGTGAGCAGTTTAACAGTCTACTTTGTCACGTAAGTATTCATTGGAAACCACTTTTATTGTCTTAAACAAAACTGAGAAGACATTATTATCAATAGATTGACAGAAAAGAAAATTGAAGATTTACTGAGGTCTTACCTAAAATGATACATCATTGTATAATCCCAAAGTTTGCAAAGTTGTGCATAGTGATTATGGCTGTATGTGAAGTTTGAAATCACTTTTCACTGCAAGATCATGCAACTCTTCCTTTGTTCCAGTTACATTGCCTGTGCATTGTCAGTCTTTCAACCCAAAACACGTGAATAACTGCTGAACTGTTTTAGTTGGCATTCTGAAGGTATAATATATAGGTTTGATTAAAGAATACATTCCCTATAGGATAAAGAAAAATAAACATAGTTGTAGATTATTTGTCTCTACTATATTAAAGATGATTGTTGAATTGAGAAGTCTGGCTCCAGGCCAAATCCTATGTGTGATCTTTCCGGACTGACCATAGGCAATTACAAAGGGTTTGTCTGACAGGCCTCAGGAGGAAAGCTGTACTCATCCCACCAAACATGGTGCACAGGCAATGCATTGCAGTCTCTGAAAAGAGTTGCAGTCAAGGCCTCAGGTCCCCTTGCTGTCCTTACTGTCATGCATTGCTGCATTCATAGCGCATGTGCCTCCACTCAGAGGCTTCTGTCAGGGACCCTCTCCTGAGGGCCTAAGTTGAACCTCCTTGTAAGTTTTTAATATTATGGTATAATTGTACTATAACGGGCACATAACGTTATATTAGTGTCAGGTGTACAACATTATGATTTGGTATTTGTACACGTTGCAAAACGGTCACCACAATAAGTTTAAATTGGCATCCATTACCTTACATAGTTACAAAATTTTTTTCTTGTGTTGAGAACTTTTAACGTCTAATCTCTTGGTAGCTTGGTAGGCAATACAGTATAAACTATAGTCAGATTGCCAATAGGTATATGAAAAGATGCTGAACGTCACTAATGATTAAGGAAATGCCAGAAAATGAGATAATGAGATCCACCTCACACCCATTATAATGGATATTTTTAAAGAGGGAGGAAACTGGAAGATGCCTTTCTCTATTCTGAGTCTGTACTCATCACTTCTCTGCTCCTGGTTCTTTCCTTTCACTCTCCCCCGCAGCCTCTGGGTCCATAAAGTGGCAGGAGTCTTTTGTTCAGGACTCCTTCAGCATTGAGACTATGCCTCCCACCCCATCTGTTCTGTTACATTTGACCCTCACTTGGCACCATTCCATTGGGAAAAATGGAATATTGGGAAAATTTTCTTGCTGTAAGTGATTTAAGCCTTGACTGTTACTTTCATTTTGGCTTATCGTCTTAATCACTACTCTGCCACCTGTCAGATCAGCTCTCTCCAGTTTAGTTCAGCTTTTGACATGTTTATTCTCTCTATTTTACATTGAGCAGAACAGCCAATTTGATATACCTGGAATGCAAAACCTCTCAGGCTTCTTCATAGAGGCAAAAACTAGTGTCATTTACAAGCCCAGTTTTCCACATGTAAATTAGGTCAGATTTATCAATTCACTGAATCAATTGCTCCAGGCTTAGATTTTGTATATTAAAATGGTTGTGAACATTAAACTGATTTCAAGAATCAATCACAACACCCTGGAGAAAACTGAGTATACCTTATTTTTGTTGTTGTTGTTTTTAAGATTTTATTTATTTATTTGAGAGAGAGAATGAGAGAGAGCATGAGAGGGAAGAGGGTCAGAGGGAGAAGCAGACTCCCTGCCGAGCAGGGAGCCCGATGTGGGACTCGATCCCGGGACTCCAGGATCATGACCTGAGCTGAAGGCAGTCGCTTAACCAATTGAGCCACCCAGGCGCCCCCTGAGTATACCTTCTACAGTAAGAGTTCCAAGTAGCAGATAGCTGCATCACGTCAACCAGGATGGTCTCTCTAGGAGTCGATCAGCAGAACAAAGACCCAGGAGTAATGCTGCATAAATTAATTTGAAATTTAAAGCATGTAGTATGTACAATGTGATTATGTAATTATCACATTGTCTGGTATGTAGTTGGTGTTTATTAAATTTAGCTATTTTTATTAAAATAATTAGTTATCCTAGAATCAGATTCAAATCTCAGTCTTTGTTTTCTTCTTGCTTTTATAAATCTGAGTAGGTTCTTTATGTCTTGATAATATAGAGTTTATTATAATTTTTTCTTTGTCTTGTATTCATTCATCTAACTGCAAACTCATTTATTAAAATTTTGAACTCCTGTTATAAACCAGATGTTGAATAAGACACGGTGCATACAAAAATACACTCAGTTTTGTGGCAGACAAAAGCACAAGCACACCACTGCAATGTATATTTTAATTCAGTAATGAATACATGCATGGATGCAACTAATCTAACACTGTTTGAGCTTTGATCGCATGCATTACATTGTACAACATACTCTGGGAAATGTAGCTAGTAGATGGCAACAACCACCAGGTAACTCTCAAGAGCTTTTGACAAATGGAAAATTGGGTGATAGGTCCAGTTCTGTTCATGGAAAGGTAGCTTGTATTATTAGACTTACCATTCACCCTAAAACAATAAAGAAAATTGTATAAAACAAAAATAATTCTTGGAAGGCACTGGAGAGCAACCAGAGTGGCAGAACCAGTAGGGGATAGAATCCTGGCAAGAAGAGAGGCAGACTATGTGTAAAGGATTGAATAATGTCTCTCCCCCCAAATTCATATCCACCCAGAACTTCAGGACATGAACTTATTTGGAAGTATTGCATCACTGCATTGATCACTACAAGATCTTCATGTTGCTCTTTTATAGTTATACGTAATTCTTTTCACACCAGCCCTTTCGTTAACCCCTGGCAACCCCTAGATTTTTAATGACCTCAAATATACTTTAATGTAATCTAAATAAGCAAAGGCATGAAGATTTTTAAGATATTCGAGTTAGAGGCAGGGAGTAGACCAGTCATATTATGTGTATGTTTAAAACATATTTTAAACATATGGTATATTATTCTTATTTGGGTGAATCATCAAGTAAGATTTGAAAACTGGAATCAGTATGTATTGACATTAATGGAAATAGTAAACATGTTCTAATAGACAGTATGACACTGTGTATAAAAATATTTACATATGATGTAAAAATTTACTCAATTGTTATAAAGTCATAAACAGATGATATATCCAGAAATGCCCTTTCATTAGGTTTATTGGTAAGTGATATAATAATAATAATAATAATAATAAAAAGGGAAAACCTAAGTGCATATAAAAAAAAGGACAGATAAGCTAAGTTTTGTTCTCGAAGATTGGCTACTTAATTGGGTGATAATAATAATTTCTAATATCCCAAACAAATGTTATTAACAGATACAGAGGGCAGGTTTTGAATCATGCCTAGCCATTTATGAATATGTAAATTTGGTTGACACATAATTTATTCAAACTTCAATTTTATTGTCCCTGGAAGATGGATAATAATAGGTTCTATATTAATAAGTATGAATTAAATTTATAAAGAATTTAATGCAGTTTCTGACATAGTAACTTGTGTTACATGCTGCTTATTATTATCTGTTCTGCTAAAAAAAATGATGTGTGTGTGTGTGCACGCACATGTGTTTGGTTGGTTGTGTAATCTGAAAGAGAGAAATGGACAGACAGAAACAGAGATCAAATGATATATACCAAAAATTAACCACGGTTAAACTTTGGCTATCAATTTAACTAGCTTAACATTAAAAAAAAAATCTATCAAGTTTTTATTTATTTTCCCAAGACTTTTGAAAGTTTGTCTATTTACTTTGTAATTAGAATAAAATTTTATTAAAAAATCAATTAGACGCCAAATGTTTTCTAGAAAGTGTGCTTGATGAAATTATTATAATAACATTATAGATGAAGAAAATAAACTCTTTGTATACTGTTCATCCAAATGAGAAAAGGTAAGAGTTCGTGAGCTCTTTCAGGGATGGCAGACTTCTTAAAACTTCAAACACAAAGAAGACTTTTGTACTGGGTGACTTATTGAATGACCTACTAGAAAGTCATAGCCTTTAAACATCTTTCTTAAAGACTCTCTTGTGGAATACATAATTTACCTAACTTTTTAAAAAACCTTTTATGAAGAAGGGAAGAAAATAGAAACAACTTCATGGAATCCATTTAAGTCACTGCCTTGAAAAATAATGAATCAATTTATTCCAGTTCTCTGTGGAGGCAGACTGGTATAGCAAGAATACCAAGAACTAATGTGCAGCTTACAAGAATTATTTGAAAAGTTTCAGACCTGATCATTTTATAAAAATCATTTCTCTTAATATTTGCAATTGGAGGGGTGCCTGGGTGGCTCAGTCGTTAAGCATCTGCCTTCGGCTCAGGTCATGATCCCAGGGTCCTGGGATCGAGCCCCACATCAGGCTCCCTGCTCAGCGGGAAGCCTGCTTCTCCCTCTCCCACTCCCCCTGCTTGTGTTCCCTCTCTTGCTGTGTCTCTCTCTGTCAAGTAAATAAATAAAATCTTTAAAAAAATTTTTGCATTTGGATAAGACTCCAGGAATCCTTGTTTATACCCATTATATCAGTTCATTGGGGGGCTTGGTTGGTGTCAGAGATTTCTAAGAGTACAAGACTGGATATTCAAACATATAGAAGAGGTAAACAAACAAAAATAATGATGTTCCAATATATTGACTGAACAACTGTTAAAATTCAATTTTATTTCTTGCATGGGACACTTAGCCTATAAATCATGGGTGGAAAAACATGGGAGGCAAATATTAAAATGGTACTGTTAAACAAAGCCATGTTGATAATTATATTAAAAGTCAGAGTTAATCAGATGCATTAAGATTAAGAACCATGACCCCAAGCACAGTTTGCATATCAAAGAATCAAAGGTAAAAATAAAATAGTGGGGAAAAATTATACCATGTTAACACTAGGGAAAAACCTGGAGTAGCTATATCAATACCAAAAAAACCTGAACTTCAGATTAAAGAACGTTACCAGAAATGAAACAAGACATTACATCACAATGAAGGGATGAATTCATTAAGAAGGTTAAGTAGATTTGGGGTGCCTGGGGGACTCAGTTGGTTAAGCATCTGATTCTTGACCTCAGATCAGGTTTTGATCTCAGGGTCACGAGTTCAAGCCCAGTGTTGAGCTCCACACTTGATGTGGAGCCTACTTAAAAACAAACAAACAAACAAACAAAAAACAAACAAAAAAACAAAACCAAAAACCAAAAAACTCAAGTAGGCGAAGTAGTCTTAAATGTGTAATATTAACAACGAGTTTTCCAAAAAACTGAAGCAAAAAAGTGATAGAACTTGAAATAAAAGAAAAATACATGATTATAGTCAGAGATTTTTAGCACTCCTCTTAATAATTGACAGAACCAATAGAAAACCAGTTTATTTTTCTCAGATATTCAAACTTTTATTTTAATTCTTAAAAAATATTGTAGAAATGAATTCAAACTACAAAGATACATACAAAATTTCACTTTTGACAAATAATTTATAAAAGTAGATGGTTTAAAAAAATCTAATTATCAGTACTGTGAATTTTATTTTCTCAATGTAAAGTCATTTATAATTGCTGGCTATAGTTGATTTTCTAGGGTAATTTACACATTATTGTGGGAAGATATGTGAAGTTTTTTTTATTTTATTTTTTATTGTTATGTTAATCACCATATATTACATCATTTGTTTTGGTGTAGTGTTCCATGATTCATTGTTTGTTCATAACATCCAGTGCTCCAAGCAGAATGTGCCCTCTTTAACACCCATCACCAGGCTAACCCATTCCCCTACCCTCCTCCCCTCTAGAACCCTCAGTTTGTTTTTCAGAGTCCATCATCTCTCCTGGTTCGTCTCCCCCTCTGACTTACTCCCCTTCATTCTTCCTCTCCTGCTATCTTCTTCTTTTTCTTTTTTCTTAAAATATGTTGCGTTATTTGTTTCAGAAGTTCAGATCTGTGATTCAACAGTCTTGCACAATTCACTGCGATCACCGTAGCACACACCCTCCCCAATGTCTATCACCCAGCCACCCCATCCCTCCCACCCCCAACCACTCCAGTAACACTCAGTTTGTTCCTGAGATTAAGAATTCCTCATATCAGTGAGATCATATGATACATGTCTTTCTCTGATTGACTTATTTCACTAAGCATAACACACTCCAGTTCCATCCACGTCATTCAAATGGCTAGATCTCATTCCTTTTGATGGCTGCATAATATTCCATTGTGTATATATACCACATCTTCTTTATCCATTCATCTGTCCATGGACATCTTGGCTCTTTCCACAGTTTGGCTATTGTGGACATTGCTGCTATAAACATCGGGGTGCACGTACCCCTTCGGGTCCCTACATTTGTATCTTTGGGGTAAATACCCAGTAGTGCAACTGCTGGATCGAATGGTAGCTCTAATTTCAACTGTTTGAGGAACCTCCATACTGTTTTCCAGAGGGGTTGCACCAGCTTGCATTCCCACCAACAGTGTAGGAGGGTTCCCCTTTCTCCACATCCCCGCCAACATCTGTCGTTCCCTGACTTGTTAATTTTGGCCATTCTGACGGGTGTGAGGTGGCATCTCATTGAGGTTTTGATTTGGATTTCCCTGATGCCAAGCGATGTTGAGCACTTTTTCATGTGCCTGTTGGCCATTTGGATGTCTTCTTTGGAAAAATGTCTGTTCATGTCTTCTGCCCATTTCTTGATTGGATTATTTGTTCTTTGGGTGTTGAGTTTGATAAGTTCTTTATAGATTTTGGATACTAGCCCTTTATCTGATATGTCATTTGCAAATATCTTCTTCCATTCTGTCGGTTGTCTTTTGGTTTTGTGGACTGTTTCTTTTGCTGTGCAAAAGCTTTTTATCTTGATGAAATCCCAATAGTTCATTTTTGCCCTGGCTTCCTGTGCCTTTGGTGATGTTTCTAGGAAGAAGTTGCTGCGGCTGAGGTCGAAGAGGTTGCTACCTGTGTTCTCCTTTACGATTTTGATGGACTCTTGTCTCACGTTTAGGTCTTTCAACCATTTGGAGTCTATTTTTGTGTGTGGTGTAAGGAAATGGTCCAGGTTCATTCTTCTGCTTGTGGCTGTCCAATTTTCCCAACACCATTTGTTGAAGAGACTGTCTTTTTTCCATTGGACATTCTTTCCTGCTTTGTCAAAGATAAGTTGACCATAGAGTTGAAGGTCCATTTCTGGGCTCTTGATTCTGTTCCATTGATCTATGGGTCTGTTTTTGTGTCAGTACCATACTGTCTTGATGATGACAGCTTTGTAATAGAGCTGGAAGTCCGGAATTGTGATGCCGCCAGCTTTGCTTTTCTTTTTCAATATTCCTCTGGCTATTCGGGGTCTCTTCTGGTTCCATACAAATTTTAGGATTATTTGTTCCATTTCTTTGAAAAAAGTGGGTGGTATTTTGATGGGGATTGCATTGAATGTGTATATTGCTCTAGGTAGCATTGACATCTTCACTATGTTTGTTCTTCCAATCCATGAGCATGGAACGTTTTTCCATTTCTTTGTGTCTTCTCCAATTTCTTTCCTGAGTATTTTATAGTTTTCTGAGTACAGATCCTTTGCCTCTTTGGTTAAATTTATTCCTAGGTATCATATGGTTTGGGGTGCAATTGTGAATGGGATCGACTCCTTGATTTGTCTCTCTTCTGTCTTGTTGTTGGTGCATAGGAATGCCACTGATTTCTGTGCATTGATTTTATAGCCTGCTACTTGACTGAATTCCTGTATGAGTTCTAGCAGTTTTGGGGTGGAGTCTTTTGGGTTTTCCACATAAAGTATCATATCATCTGCAAACAGTGAGAGTTTGACTTCCTCTTTGCCGATTTGGATGCCTTTGATTTCTTTTTGTTGTCTGATTGCTGTGGCTAGGACTTCCACTACTATGTTGAATAGCAGTGGTGAGAGTGGACATCCCTGCCGCGTTCCTGACCTTAGGGGAAAAGCTCTCAGCTTTTCCCCATTGAGAATGATATTCGCTGTAGGTTTTTCGTAGATGGCTTTTATGATATTGAGGTATGTACCCTCTATCCCTATACTCTGAAGAGTTTTGATCAAGAAAGGATGCTGTACTTTGTCAAATGCTTTTTCTGCATCTACTGAGAGGATCATATGGTTCTTGTTCTTTCTTTTGTTAATGTATCAGGTTGATTGATTTGCGGATGTTGAACCAGCCTTGCAGCCCAGGGATAAATCCCACTTGGTCGTGGTGAATAATCCTTTTAATGTCTGTTGGATCCTATTGGCTAGTATTTTGGTGAGAATTTTTGCATCCATGTTCATCAAGGATATTGGTCTGTAATTCTCCTTTTTGATGGGGTCTTTGTCTGGTTTGGGGATCAAGGTAATGGTGGCCTAATAAAATGAATCTGGAAGTTTTCTTTCCATTTCTATTTTTTGGAACAGTTTCAGGAGAATAGGTATTAATTCTTCTTTAAATGTCTGATAGAATTCCCCTGGGAAGCCATCTGGCCCTGGGCTTTTGTTTGTTGGGAGACTTTTGATGACTGCTTCAATTTCCTTAGTAGTTTTAGGTCTGTTCAGGTTTTCTATTTCTTCCTGGTTCAGTTTTGGTAGTTGATACATCTCTAGGAATGCACCCATTTCTTCCAGGTTATCTAATTTGCTGGCATAGAGTTGCTCATAATATGTTCTTATAATTGTTTGTATTTCTTTGGTGTTGGTTGTAATCTCTCCTCTTTCATTCATGATTTTGTTGATTTGGGTAATTTCTCTTTTCTTTTTGATCAGTCTGACCAGGGGTTTATCAATCTTTTTAATTCTTTCAAAGAACCAGCTCCTCGTTTCGTTGATCTGTTCTACTGTTCTTTTGGTTTCTATTTCATTGATTTCTGCTCTGATCTTTATTATTTCTCTTCTCCTGCTGGGTTTAGGCTTTATTTGCTGTTCTTTCTCCAGCTCCTTTAGGTGTAGGGTTAGGTTGTGTATTTGAGACCTTTCTTGTTTCTTGAGAAAGGTTTGTATTGCTATATACTTTCCTCTCAGGACTGCCTTTGTTGTATCCCAGAGATTTTGGACAGTTGTGTTTTCATTTTCATTGGTTTCCATGAATTTTTTTAATTCTTCTTTAATTTCCTGGTTGACCCATTCATTCTTTAGTAGGATGCTCTTTAGCCTCCATGTATTTGAGTTCTTTCCGACTTTCCTCTTGTGATTGAGTTCTAGTTTCAAAGCATTGTGGTCTGAAAATATGCAGGGAATGATCCCAATCTTTTGGTACTGGTTGAGACCTGATTTGTGACCTAGGATGTGATCAATCCTAGAGAATGTTCCATGGGCACTAGAGAAGAATGTGTATTCCGTTGCTTTGGGATGGAATGTTCTGAATATGTCTGTGAAGTCCATTTGGTCCAGTGTGCCATTTAAAGTCTTTATTTCCTTGTAGATCTTTTGCTTAGATGATCTGTCCATTTCAGTCAGGGGGGTGTTAAAGTCCCCCACTATTATTGTATTGTTGTCAATGTGTTTCTTTGCTTTTGTTATTAACTGCCTTATATAATTGGCTGCTCCCATGTTAGGGGCATAGATATTTACAATTGTTAGTTCTTCTTGTTGGATAGACCCTTTAAGTAGGATATAGTGTCCTTCCTCATCTCTTATTACAGTCTTTGGTTTAAAATCTAGTTTGTCTGATATAAGGATTGCCACCCCAGCTTTCTTTTGGTGTCCAGTAGCATGGTAAATGGTTTTCCACCCCCTCACTTTCAATCTGGGGGTGTCTTTGGGTGTAAAATAGGTCTCTTGCAGACAGCATATTGATGGGTCTTGTTTTTTAATCCAATCTGATAGCCTGTGTCTTTTGATTGGGGCATTTAGCCCATTTACATTCAGGGTAACTATTGAAAGGTATGAATTTAGTGCCATTGTATTGCCTGTAAGGTGACTGTTACTGTATGTTGTCTGTGTTTTTTTCTGATCTTTGTGCTTTTAGGCTCTCTCTTTGCTTAGAGGACCCCTTTCAATATTTCTTGGAGGGCTGGTTTCATGTTTGCAAATTCCTTTAGTTTTTGTTTGTTCTGGAAGCTTTTTATCTCTCCTTCTATTTTCAATGACAGCCTAGCTGGATATAGTATTCTTGGCTGCATATTTTTCTCGTTTAGTGCTCTGAAGATATCTTGCCAGTCCTTTCTGGCCTGCCAGGTCTCTGTGTATAGGTCTGTTGCCAATCTAATATTTTTACCATTGTAGGTTACATATCTCTTCTCCCGAGCTGCTTTCGGATTTTCTCTTTGTCTCTGAGACTCGTAGGTTTTACTATTAGATGTCGGGGTGTTGACCTATTATTATTGATTTTGAGAGGGGTTCTCTGTGCCTCCTGGATTTTGATGCCTGTTTCTTTCCTCACATTAGGGAAGTTCTCTGCTATTATTTGCTCCAATATACCTTCTGCCCCTCTCTCTCTTTCTTCTTCTTCTGGGATCCCAATTATTCCAATGTTGTTTTGTCTTATTGTATCACTTATCTCTCGAATTCTGCCCTCGTGATCCTGTAATTGTTTCTCTCTCTTTTTCTCAGCCTCTTTATTTTCCATCATTTGGTCTTCTATATCACTGATTCTCTCTTCTGCCTCATTTATCCTAGCAGTTAGTGCCCCCATTTTTGATTGCACCTCATCAATAGCCTTTTTGATTTTGACTTGGTTAGATTTTAGTTCTTTTATTTCTCCAGAAAGGGTTTCTCTAATAACTTCCACGCTTTTTTCAAGCCCAGCTAGTATCTTTAAAGTCATGATTCTGAACTCTAGGTCCGACATCGTACTAATGTCCGTATTGAGTAGGTCCCTGGCTGACGGTACTACCTCTTGTTCTTTATGCTGAGGTGATTTTTTCCGTCTTGTCATTTTGTCCAGAGGAATATAGATGAATGAGAGAATAAAATGCTAATAGGTTTACAACGTCCCCAGCAAATATACTGTATACAAATCAGAAAAGACCTGAAACCAGGGGAAAAGAAAGGGAAAGAAAGAAAAAAGAAAGAGAAAAAAAAAAAGAAAATAAAAGATAAAAACAAAAACAGAACAATACAAAAAAAGCAGAATGTGATCATATATGATCAGGCTAGTGCATAGATCAGTGCCACACACTAGATTTTGGGCGTATTTTGGTCTGTTAGAAAAAAGTGCCTCCTAAAATTTTAAAGGAAGAAAGACATATATGTACAAAATAAGGGTTGATACAATGAAGGGATAGAAGATGACTGTAAAGATGAAAATTATAAAAGATTTTATAAAAGGACTTGATAAGATAAGAAGTTGTTTGAAAAAAGAAAGAAAATTTAAAAAAAAAAGAAAAAAGGGAGAGAATGTGATCACGCAGGAGACTAGAACAGAGCCATACACTAGTGATTTAAGGTATATTTTGATGTGTTAGAAGTAACTGTATCTCCAAATTTTAAAGTGGGAACAACTTATATATATATGCCAAAAATAAGGGTAACTACTATGAAGGGATAAAATATGACTCTAAAAATGAAAAATAAAAAATGTTTTTTTTTTTTTAAAGAGATTGATAAGATGTTGGTTGAAAAAGGGAAAAAGAAAAAAAAAAACAGTTAACAAAAATTAACTTTGATGAACTAATGAATCATGGTAAAAAAAAGCCATGAATTCTATGTGCAGTATTCCCCTAGCGCTGGAGTTCTCCCGTTCTCCTTGATCAGTAAACTTGGTCTTGGCTTGTTGGCTGTTCGGGCTGATCTTCTGGGGGAGAGGCCTGTTGCTGTGGTTTCCAAATGTCTTTGCCGGAGGCTGAATTGCCCCGCCCTTGTCGGTCCGGGCTAAGCGAGCTGCTCAGGTTTGATCTCAGGAGCTTTTGTTCCCTGCAAGCTCTCCGTACAGCCTTGGAGGACCAGGGCAAAAATGGTGGCCTCCCAATCTCCACCCGGAGGAGCTGAGAACTCGGGGCCCCGCTCCTCAGTGCGCCCACAGAAAAAAGCAGTCACTCCCGTGTCCCCGGTCTCCGGCTGCTCTCCGTGCTCACCCAGCCTGTGACCGAGCGTTGCTATCTGTGGCACCCGACCCCGTGTGGAGTCTCCAAACCCAGCAGATCCCTGCGGTGCACTCCCGCGCCGCTCCTCCCCGGGAAGGAAGGGGAGTCTCCCTGGATCTGCCGCCTGTTGGGGCCCTGCTGGAGGAGCAGTGGCCCGACTGGGCCGCGGATCAGTTTATGGCAACCCCAAGCTGAGAGCCCGCGCCTCGGCTCCGTCTCTACAGCCGGCTTCCCCCCTCCGATACCTGGGAGCTCTGGCACACTCAGGCTCCCCCGGTCTTTCTGTGACCCCAAGGGTCCTGAGACCACACTGTCCCGCGAGGGTTCCACCCCCCACTTAGCCACTGCAGCGACGTCCCTCCTCGGAGCCGACTTCTAAAAGTTCCGATTTTGTACTCCCGGGGCTCTAGCACTTGCCAGAAGCGGCCGAGGGAGACCCCCTCCCCCGCTGTCTATCCTCCTGAATATCGCCTTGGATTCACTTCTCCGCACGTCCCACCTTCCAGTAAGTGGTCGCTTCTCTGTTCAGATAGTTGTTGCTACTCTCCTCTTTGATCTCCTGTTGAGTTCATAGGTGTTCAGAATGGTTTGATCCCTATCCAGCTGAATTCCTGAGACCAGACGAAATCTAGGTCTCCTACTCCTCCGCCATCTTGCTCCACCCCCTTATTTTAGAAATATCTTTAGTTTGATTTTATTTCGTAGAATAGTCCTGATTTTTTTTTCCCTTTACAAATCTTGCAATGTGAGAACATACAATTTTAAGTTCAAAATCAACTTTGATGTTCTTCTTCCACTTGAGTAATAGGTTGGAAAGGCGACATAGTTTGTCCTTTTTCAGAATCAGGTATTAGAATAATTCTAATCAGTTTATTTGAAGGAAGTGAATTCATGATTTGAGGAACAAGCAAAGAATGAATTGTCTAAAATTTTGGGAATCTGCTAGTATCATGTCCATTGCATTTCTCTTATTAATCATATGTAGACAGCAAACTGATACAGGCATCTGAAAGGAAATTCAGCAATGGACCCAGAGAAAGAATGAAGCAAACCATGGACAAGGGAAGCTCATCACCTTTACATAAGACTCTCATGCCATGGAAAAAAGTTTTATTTTTATTTTTATTTTTATTTTTATTTTTATTTTTTTTCCTCTCCTCAAATAATAAGGGTTTCATTTTTATGATCAAAGTTAATTTTTCCACAATAGGCTGGATAAGATAGTAAGTTGTCAAACTACAATTTGCATGTAAAGTCAAACATCTAAACCGCTGATGTGTTTTGTATCTATGGGTCATTATTTCTTTGTTTAAAATGGTAATTAATTAATGTATCATTAACTATCATTAACACAAAAGGCCAGGATGTGTTTTTTCAGCATTACGGAAATTTCTGAATTGTGCTATTCAGTAGAAAATATTAAAGGTGTTTCTAAACACTCAGCAATTAGTTTAGTGATATTTATAAAACCTAAATTGAATATCACTATGCCAAACATAGTTGAAAAATGTAGATATTTGGCATCATATTCAGATATTTTTGTTGTTTTTTATTATTATGTTATGTTAATCACCATACATTACATCATTAGTTTTGATGTAGTGTTCCATGATTCATTGTTTGCGTATAACACCCAGTGCTCCATTCAGTACATGCCCTCTTTAATACCCATCACCAGACTAACCCATCCCTCCCACCCCCTCCCCTCTAGAACCCTCAGTTTGTTTCTCAGAGTCCATAGTCTCTCACAGTTCGTCTCCCCCTCTGATTTCCCCCCCTTCATTTTTCCCCTCCTTCTATCTTCTTCTTCTTCTTCTTCTTCTTTTTTTTTTTTTTACATTTAATGCTTTCTGTGTAAGTTTTCTGGGAATGGTTTCACATAATTATTATTTAAAATCTTATGATAATGTGCAAACTTGATACATGTTTCATTATTAAGGAGGGTGGTTCAAATTCTCTGTTTCCAATATTCTTCCTGATAATGTTGAATGTTTTAGGCTCAAGTCCAGAAACATGTTTTTAGAAAATAATTTACTTTAACCTCTTCGTGAAAAGTATTCATACCGTAATGAAAGTATCATGATGACCATTTTCTTGCTATTTGCATTTGCTGTTAGTATTATCTTGAATCTCTGTGTAACTTTATTCAGTGATACACCATATAGTGAGAATAGTTTTGTTAAAACTATGTTTCATTTCTTAATGCAACCTGGAAAATTAACTATGTCACACTATCTTGTAAATTAGTGAAAATGTGAGTGTATTACTATCTGATCCTTATTCTCAAGAATCCTGCATGCAATTGAGCAGGCTGGAAATGTGCCACATCCAAGGGACCACCATTCACAGCATAGGCATCCTTACCATATTAAGAAGCATACTATTATTTTAGCTTTTTTTTTCATTCAAGGTTAGAATATTTACATATGAACAAAACAGTCTATCTAATAGGGTCACAAATGCAGTGTATGTTACTTCCATTTAGAAAAATGAAAACACTGAAGTTTTGTTCATTGACAATTATATAACTTAGCTAGGATTTCTTTTTTTTTTAATTTATTTATTTGGAGAGAGAGAGAGCAGGCACATGTGCATGCGTGAGTGGGGAGCAGGGGAGGGACAGAGGGAGAGGGAAAGGCAGAGAAGCAGACTCCTCCTTGAGCGCAGAGCCTGATGATGTGATGATGCAGGGGTTGGGGTCTATCCCAGGACCCTGAGATCATGACCTGAGCCAAAATCAAGAGTTGGATGCTCAACCAACTGAGCCTCCCAGGCGCCCCTAACTTAGCCTACATTCCTAAACAAGACATTGTTTTGCAATGTAATTTGAAGATCATAAAATGTCCATGATTTTATTTATATTCCCGCAATGGCTAAATTTATGATTTTATATTGTGTTCTGTTTTATCTAGCATTTTTATGGTATCAGAGGTCATAGCTGTTTCAAATTTACAGCTAAAGTATTTTAATATGGGAAAATGTTCTATGTAATAATGACTATTCTGGGCACCTGGGCGCCTTCGGCTCAGATCAAGATCCCGGAGTCTCTAGATGGAGTCCCACATCTGGCTCCCTGCTCAGCGGGGAGTCTGCTTCCCCCTCTGACCCTCTCTCCTCTCATGCTCTCTCTCACTCTCTCTCTCAAATAAATAAATAAAATCTTTAAAAAAATAATGACTATTCAGCTATCAATAACACATCACAAAAGATTACATAACCCTAAATTATTTGGGGGGCACGTAGGGGGCTCAGTCATTAAGCATCTGCCTTCGGCTCAGGTCATGATCCCAGGGTCCTGGGGATGGAGCCCCGCATTGGGCTCCCTGCCTGGCGGGAAGCCTGCTTCTCCCTCTCCCACTCCCCCTGCTTGTGTTCCCTCTCTCGCTGTCTCTCTCTCTGTGTCAAATAAATAAATAAAATCTTAAAAAAAAAACCCTAATGACTTGGTTACATAATATTCCCTAATTATATTTTAGCAATCATTTCTTTCCTGTAGGTACAGGTAATTTAATCACCACAAAAAGGAACTTTTAGAAAAACTAAACAGATTTTTTTTTCCAAAAAAGACATACATATGGCCAATAGGTAAATGAAAAAGTACACAATATCACTAGTCACCAGGGAGATGCAAATCAAAACCACATTGAGATATTACCTCGTGCCTGTAATAATGACTATCTTCAAGAAGACAAGAGATAACAACTGTTGGTAAAGATGTGGAAAGGGAACCCTTGTGCTCTGTTGGTAGAATTGCAAATTTGTTCAACCACTATGGAAAGCAGAATAGATGTTCCTCAAAAAAATTAAACATAGAACTACCAGATGATCCAGAAATTCTAGTTCTGAGTATTTATCTGAAGAAAACAAAAACCTTAATTCATAAGGATATCTGCACCCACCTGTTCTTTGCAGCATCATTCATTATAGCCAAGATATAGAAACAACCTAACTGCTCAGCAATGGTTAAATGGATCAGAAGGTGTGAGATACATACATGAATACTATGTAGCCATGGGAGGAAAGGAAATCCTGATATTTACTTGGATAGACCTTGAGGACATTATACTATGTGAGATAAGTCAGACAGGGACAGACAAATACTGTATATGCATTCTTACATGTGGAATAAACAAAACAAAACAAAACAAAACAAAAAACAAACCCAAACTCAGAAAAGAAACAAAAACAAAAAAAACAAAACAAAACAAACCCCAGAAGGGAACTGGGACTGGGTAGTGTGGGAATGGGAGAAATGTTGTTTAAGGGTACATATTTGCAACCAGTATATAAATAAGTCATGGAGATTTAATAAATAGTACAGTGATTATAGACAACAAAACTGTATTATAAGCATTAAACTTCCTAAGAGACTAGATCGTTATTGTTCCCACCACTAGAAGAAATAATAATTATGTAACAGGATAGAGGTATTAGTTAATATCATATTTGTAATCATATTACAATATAAATATATCAAATCAATATGTTGTACTCTTTAAACTTATACAATGTGGTATGTATATTTATAATTATAACTCAATAAAAAAGAACTGTTAATGACTATTTTACACTTATAATGTAAAAGATATTAACTCATATTAAATATTAGTTATTATGTTTTCTCTCCAGATGTTAAAAAAGCTGCTAAACAAAATACAAAATTGTTGGAAAAGTAAATAATATTTACCAAATAATGCAATGTAATATTTCTAATAATGGCATCCATCTATTCAGCTTTCTGAATGATATATAGTTCACAGTTATATTTAATCTTTTTCTATACCAGTTGCCAGTAGACTCAGTAGTTTCTTAAAAATGCTATTATAATTTTAATGTCAAATGTCATAGACTAAGTAAAATCTATAAACATTTTAATAGAAACTATATTTGAACAGTAAGCATTCAAAATGCCACAAGATGTTATTTCAATGAACAAAATTTGCCTATTTTATGTTATTATATATCAATTCCTTTAAATTCTAAACTATCTTAGTTAAAATTTAAATTATAAAATTTAAAATTCCATTAGTTTTGATGAATAATAGGGTTAGCATAATGTATACATCATGACATTATTTATTAATCAAAACAAAATAATATTCTAATACTAGCACTTCATTTGGGAAAATGTTACCCCTTTTTTTAATATTCTCAATGTCACCTTGTGGCCAACATTGCTCATTTTTTTCCGAAGATATATTGTACAATGTTTGTCTATGATCTAGTGGAAGAACCAGTATGATTCCTTATAACAAAACTGATTAAGCTAATTTCTTCTCATTTTTAGATGTTAATGTGAATATAAATTTAGTTTCTGAAAGGAAAGGGTAGCTGGTAGCAGAGCAGTGGTTATTTATTTACTTATTTATTTATTTTTAAAGATTTTATTTATTTATTTGACAGAGAGAGACACAGTGAGAGAGGGAACACAAGCAGGGGGAGTGGGAGAGGGAGAAGCAGGCTTCCTGCCAAGCGGGGATGTGGGACTCGATCCCAGGACCCTGGGATCATGACCTGAGCCTAAGACAGATGCTTAAGGACTGAGCCACCCAGGTGCCCCAGCAGTGGTCATTTAGGAATCACCTGTCCAAAGAGAGCTGAACATTGATGAGGCAATGAGAATTGTAGTAGTCAAGAGTACAAAGAGGAAAGATTTCTGCCATTGGAGTTTTTGGCCATTCCGGACACTGACAGAGACTGAAGTTTTTATGCAAAGCTTTGTGTAAAGTCCAGCAGATGATAACATGTGGGGGAAAACCATGAGAGTTAACGGTGGAGACTGGGGGATTTCAAGAACATACCAGTTTTTCCCCTCAGGACATTTACTGAGTAATAGGACTCTGCCAGGTGGGAAACTAAAAGCCTAAATGTAAAACTGCTGAAAAGCTGAGTGAAGATTTCTTCAGTCTCCTTCAAAATATAGTTAACAGCCTCCTGGGGATCAGTTTTCTACAAAAGAAATTTAATTTTTAGTTAGAAAGTCTGGAAATCAGGGGTCAAATAAGTAGACTGGGTTCTGCTAGAACTGCACATGACTCTCAAATCATCACAAGCTCTAGTTAGATTAAAGTGATGAGCCATACTCTATCTGACCATGGAAAAGAAAAGCAAACCCTGGCTAGGGGAAGAGTTTGTCCTAAGCTTGTGCATTTTTTTCATATATAATGTTTAGCATTCAAAAAAAATTATGCATGTTAAGAGATGAGCAAAACCAAGAGAAAGCACAGAAAATGAAAACCATTCCATATGTGATCCAGATATGAAATTAGCTATCAGGGATATCAAAAGATTTTCATTATATTATCTAAGTGAATATAGAAAAAATATGGAGAAAATATATTAAAATACAAGGATTTTGACTAGAAAATTACAATTTCCAAGCATGAAGCAATGTTCCTTCCAGAACTCTAAAATCTCATATCTAAATTTAAGGACATTTTTGATGATTTTTTAAAGAGCAAAGTACATGCTGAAAAATAAGGATCAGTGAACAGGAATGAAGGTAAATAAAAATATGTAACTGAAGAACAAAAATGATAAAAATGATGGAAATACCCCAAACAGCAAAAGAAATGTAGAGGATTCAGCAACAATGGCAAATAAATGTATAATTGTTGTCCCAGGAAAAAAAGAAGGTAAGGATACTCAAATAGGTGAAGACAGATTTTTAAAGACTGAATAAAAATATCAATTTGAAGAATCAAGAAGTTCTGAAAATCCTAAACAAAATAGATACAAAGAGAATTACACCAAGGCATATTAAAATGTTTCAAGTGTAAACCAACCTGAAGGGGAAAAAAAGAAACCTTTCATAAAAAAAGAATCCTTCACTCTGAAAAGTCACTAGTTTAAAATTCAACATTAATATCTTCTTAAGCTTATGAAGAAATATACCTTATAAGAAGAAAAACAAATTATTAAGAGACCCATGAAAACAAGTATCCCTGATCATAGTGGAGGAAATATAAAACCTGGAATTAGTCTTCTGAGAATTTTAAATAAAATTGTAACATTGAAATTAAAATAAAATAAAATTATAACATTGAAATTTAAGTTTGTGTTAAACATAGACCCTTCCACCTACGATCAATGACTCCATCATTCACTTATTCATGTAACCAGTGTTCATTTAGTGTTAGCAATATGAAAGACACTCTTCCTTGGACCTGAGAATACAATTAGATTAAGATGAAAGTGGAAGAAAAGGAAGTAGGAATAAGAGGAGAAAATAAGGAAAAACACGAGAAGGGAGGAGAAAAAGAGGAGAGGAAGATATGGTCAATGTCCTCATTGTGATTTTTAATTTAGTACAGGAAAAATGTGCTGAATACATTTAATTAAACAATTATATATTGTAAAAAATGTTATAAAAGAAAAATAGTGTCCTCAAGGAAGAATAAGTGTGTATTGCACACACGTGTGTGTATAAATGTGTGTTTAGTATTTGCTTTCATGAGGCCAGAGAAGACTTTTATGTGAATAAAATAATTATGATGCATCCTAAAGCAAATGTATTTCCAGTCAAATGAAACAAAGAAAGAGCACTCCAAGAGAAGGCATGATACATATAATTCCTGAGTTGGGAAGATGTTGATTATTTGAGAAAATGAAAGACTAGATTGGGAGGATCATCATGTTTGTTAGGGGAGTTACATGAGATTAAGCTGAAGAGCTGGAACCCAGAAAACGGAGGGCCTGGTGGGTCATATTAAGACGTTTGGATATGAAATCAGAGAGGGAGATGAAACATGAGAGACTATAAACTCTGGGAAACAAACTGCACGTTTCAAAGGGGAGGGAGACTTGTCAATGGAGTAGATGCAGGTGTATGGGAAAGACAATAGAAAAGATTAACTTCTAGAGTTCCTTCATGAGAATTGAATATGTTATGGTGTTAATTTTTAGATTAGAAAACACAACAGCAAGACTAGGAAGCTTTGGGGCATGGGATGGGGAAATTTCTTTGAATATTATATATTTGTTTATGTAACACTGAAGGCACCTACTCTAGTAGTATTGGTTATGGTTTACTAAAGTCAGGGCTGTAAGAATATTCACCATGGTTGGAGAGAGAATCCATGAATCTCGAGAATAGTGTGGGACGTCTTTGGAATCATAGGGCCCAAATGTCAATGGAAGGGTTATTTCTAGGTGTAGATCTATTACCATACCCTGCTTAAACACTTCTAGTGATAACTTTTTATCACATAGCAGATTTTTTTTTTCAGACAACTGAAATTGTTGGATCTTTTTAAAAAAATTTTATTCATTTTTTGATGATGGTCTGCATATTTTTGTCACATAATAAAAATCTATGTTTATTTATTTATTTTTAATTCTTGCTTTGGCTGTTGGAGGCCAAAGTAAATGATATACCATAAAAATGAGAGGGTCTCATGTCATTACTTACATGTGCCAGGGATTCTGCTTCTTCCTCTCCTATCAAATATATTTGCCAGACTCTCTTGCCACTGTGTGTTCCTTTGAGGTCTGACAAGAGGAGACATTCACATGAGATTAAGGAAAATGAGATTGGGTAAAAGATAGGTGCTTGTGGCAGTGACTCTGCAGGGATGGCCCAGCGGCTCCTTCAAGGTGGAACCTGAAATCTGTGCTCTGGATTTCTGGTTAACACATTCTCCACTCTTTTGTTCTCCCAGTCCTTTGACTTCTTTTAATACCAATTCCCTGGATTAAATACTTTTCTACTTAGAAGATTTAGAGTAATATCTGATCTCTTGAGTTGATTTTCCAAGTATTTGGATGGAGGACGAAATAAAGACCTTTCCTCATCACATTCAAAGTGGCATATTAATGTTGGGTATGAACTCAAATGCTAGCTCATTTGGTAATTCTCAAGAGTGAGTTTATATTTCTCAGAAGCACACTTTGTATATAAAATAGCTGAAAATATCATGCCTGTAGAAGTTAAGGATATCAGTATTACTTAAGTGAAAATTGTGAAAGTTTATAATGAGATTTTTGACATTTTTTCAACTTTTTTTCACTCTCTAATGAGATAAAATAATAGGAAATTATTGGGCATCTTTAAAAATCACATCCACAGTGAAGAGTATTTTCTAGAACTAAATGCAACCTAAGGTTGACTCAGGGATACATTTGTCACCATGGAAATAGTCAACCTATTTGTACATGTAAAATAATTAAAACTTAAGAAGGCATTTTATTTCATGGAGTATGCTTGTCTGATAAGATTCTAAGCATGTGAAATAAGACTAGAATTCAGTTAGCCACTTGGGATGAATTTCTTTTTCTTTCCTTTTTTTCTAAAATTCTATTTTTATTGTTATGTTAATCACCATACATTACATCATTAGTTTTTGATGTAGTGTTCTATGATTCATTGTTTGCGTATAACACCCACTGCTCCATTCAGTATGTGCCCTCTTTAATACCCATTTAGAATTAAGTTTATTAAAAATCAGCTTCTACAGAAATCTGGAAATCTACCAAATACTTGCAAGAATAGGACAAGTGTTTACTCAGGAAAATCTGCTGAAATTTGGAAAGGGTTTCCGGATTTGTGGCACACTTTCATTCTCCTCTAATCAGGTCTACCGCAGACTTGAAAGCCGGAAACCTCATAATTGTGGTAGCCATGAAGAACCAAAGCCTTGCAGGCATAGGAGGAGGAAGAATGGATGCGGACTTCCTCAAAAAGTCCCAATTCTGTAGAATTGTCACTGACTTACCTGTCTCCCAATAGCCTGGAAAAGTCCCATTCACAGAAACACTCTGTAGGTGACAAATGTACAAGTTTTTGCTGCTGAAAACAATGTATCCTGCATATTCACAACTGCTTGCGTCCAATAGCAAAACAGGAACTACAGTACAAAATAAAGGTGAAAATGGCTGTTAAAATGTGATTGATAGCCAAGGCTGCAAAGAAAAAGGTAATGACTGGAATTAGGAAATAAAATATCTGTGATTGAATTATAAAAGCTATTTGCTTAAAAACAAACACAAGTCACTGAGAATCCCATATTTAGAAAATAATTAAAACTTTAGGAAGGCATTTTATTTCACAAGGAGATTAAAATTAAATAGAAAAAAATCAAATGAATACTTTCTTAAGAAAATAAAATTAACAAGAAATCAAAAATTTTGTTAGAGGGTAAAGCCACAGCAACTCTCTGATTAAAATTTAATAATCAACCCAATACAAAACTACTAATTATGCACAAATAAAAGGTTGTTATATGCTAATTATGTGCAGTTATAAATTTCATTGCTCTAATTCGATTTGCTCTCATTATACTTCACTGAGTTCTACTCAGCCTTTGTCTAGCTAGGTGCAAAGAATTTTCTACCCACATAAAGTCATTTTATTTTACAAGAATGAATGTAATTATCACCTAGCTAGAAGCTAAGGGGCTTTTTTTTAACCTAGCTGGAGCGAAGTGACCCAATTAACACCTTGCAAGAATACCCTGAATATTATACATTTTACAAGGTATTTTAAGCTTAGAATAGTTTTGATTGATGGGTTTCTCCTCTTGAGAAGTTTTTCTCTTTCTCACTGTCTAAAATTTGATTTTAGAATCTCAGCTCAAAAATTACAATCTTTTTTAAATTTATAATGATCCCAGGTGCTGCTTTACCAACTTGAAGCAGTTAAGCTTTCTTATATATTTTTGTCCTAGAAACACACCTAGAAGACATAAAGCAGATTAGAGCTACCCATTTAATGTTTCTCTGCTATAGGAATAAAAGACTAACCTATTTATCCATCCTAAGATACATGGCTGTATTTGGTCTCTCTCTCTCCAAAGGTCTCTCTCCATTCTGTTTAAGTATCTTTAAGATCCATTCTATAAATGAGTATGAAGGAAGCTGCTTAGCTAATGCAATATAATCTGAAAAACAAATCAGTAAGAGATTCTAGTAGAATACTCTTATAAATACTAATAGCTTCATATTTTTGAAAATAAAATTAGTTTTGATTCTAAAATCCATATGTAACTGATTTTTTTAAAGATTTATTTATTTATTTTACAGAAAGAGAAAGAGTGTGAGTGAGAGAGTGGGGGCAGGGGCAGAGGGAAAAGGAGTGAGAATCTTTAAGCAGGCTCCTCACTGAGTGTGGAGCCCGACTTGGGGCTCCATGCCAGGACTCTGAGATCATGACCTGAGCCGAAACCCAGAGCCGGGCGCTCAACTGACTGAGCCACCTAGGCACCCCTATAACTGGCTTTTCTATTACTGGAAATTATATAATTATATAGACAAAAATTATATGAAATAATATAGAATAGTATTTATATGGAATATAGAATAATATATATTCTATATAAATAACATTTATATAGAATAATGTTTATATAGAAATAATAGGGATAAAAATTAGAAGATTTCTGTTGAATGTATAACAATACTTACTCACTCTACTTTAATCTCACATTTCATGGAGACTCTTGACTGAAAGACTGTTTTCCTCAGCCAGGGATTTCTTCACCTAGATGTCTATATATTCATTCCCTCATTTCCTTAAGTTCTTTCCTCAAATATCACCTTTTCTAGTTGGCTTTTTCGTAAGTGTGAAGAGATATAGACTATTAAATAAAAATTTCAAGATGAGATTATGTTATGTTATCTTTGGTATTTGTCATGTTGACACAAGGAAATTTAAATATATATCAATGTCGGTCTAATTAATATCTACGTAATGAACTCATAAAAACTTATAAGGAGTAAAGCAGAGCTCCACAATAGCCAAAGGATTTTTTTCCAAATATTTTTCTAACTTTTATCACTCCATAAATACTTCTAGAACACCAATACATGCAAGAAAGTAAACTACTAGTGTGAAGAAGAAAACATGCAAGCAAATCTCGCCACATTTAAGGAATTCTTCATAGTGTTCAACACACATACATATGCACAAATAGCTATGTAAACTGATAAATACAAGGGGTATGGTAATAAATATTTGAAAAAAATGTTTTATGAAATTGGAATGGAGAGAGAGTCCTCATTTTAAGATAAGGATCTGCAGAATTTTTTTCTATAAAGGAGTAGAAAGTACATATTTCATACTTTGCAGGATTTATGGTTTCTGGAACAAAGTCTCAACTTTGCCTCTGTAATGAACAAGCAGCCATAGAAATATATAAATGAGTGGGTATATTAGTTTCCTATTGCTGCTGTAATAAATTAACACAAACGTAATAGCTTAAAGTAACACAACTTTATGTGTTTATATTTCTGGATATCTGAAGTCAAGAATCAAAGTGTCAGCAGAGTTGCATTCCTATTCTGGTCTTCAAGGGAGAATCTGCTTTCTTCCATTTTTAGCTTCTAGAATCTACCTGCTGGGCTCAGGTTCTCTTCCTCACATCACTCTGCCCTTTTGTTTTCATGGAAACATTTCCTGCTATATGATCTAATTCCCCTGCCTCACTCTTCTACTCTTGCGATTACATTGGGTTTGGGATAATCTCTCAATCTTAAAATCCTTAATCTCAACTGCAAAGTCCCTTTGACTATGCAAGGAAAATTATTCATAGGCTCTAGAGAGTAGGATGTGGACATTTTGGCAGGGGAGGCTAGAAGGTGGGGAGCTGTTATTTAGCCTACTGTAGCATAGCTCTGCCCCAATAAAATTTTATTTATAAAAACTAACAGCAGGCTAGATCTAGTCCATGGGCCAAAGTCTCTTAAAAATGGCCCCTTTGGGGAGCAACTGGGTGGCTCAGTCAGTTGAGCATCCGACTCTTGATTTCAGCTTTGGTCATGATCTCAGGGTCCTGGGATCCTGCTCTGCCTTAGGCTCTGAGCTCAGCAGGGAGTCTGCTCTGAACTTCCTCTCCCTCTGCCCCTCCCCCTGCTCATTCTCTCTCTCTCTCTCTCAAATAATTTTTTTAGGGCCCCTTTTGTCCCTTAAGAGAGGGATTGGCAAACTTATTTTTTCTGTTTCACATACTCCTAGTATTTACCCAAGAGAAATAAAAACATATGTCCTTGTAAGGACCTATACAAGAATACATACATAGTCTTGATTCCTAATAACCCCAAACTAGAAATTATCCAAATATTCATCAGTTGTGAATGGAGAAACATTGTAGGACACCCATAGTACTGTCTACTACTCAGTAATGAGGACTAGAACTACTAATACACTCAAAAACATGGATAAACATTTTATTAAGTGAAGAAAACTATGGATGTGAGCTCTATAGTGCATGATTTTATTTTTATTTATTCACTCTGGAAAAAGGCAAAGATATGAAGGGCAGACATCAGATCAGTGGTTGCCAAAGAACTTTGATGAGGGGAGGAAATTGAATAAATGGGGTTTGTGGGAACTTCGTATGGGACTTGCCTGCTGATTATTGTGATGTTACATGACAGTAAACATAGGGGAAGATCTCACTATCTGTAAGATGCATCAATAAACCTGACTTAAAAAAATAGAACTTTAATTAGAGAAAGAGTAAATGTGGGATTCTATACTATATGACTTTGATTAGCTCTATAAGTTGCAGGCAGGTTAATTTGAAAGATTTGGAGTTAATCAAAGACGTGGTACATGAAGTATGGATTATGAAGCATATTTTAATTTATCAGGTTTTCTTTTTCCTGGAATTAGTTCACTGTCCATTTAAGGAGAAATATCCATTTTAGGTTTTTTAAGTTATGCTCACTCACCTTTATGGAAGCTTACTGATTATTCACATACACTATTTGTATTCGTTTTTGTTTAATGCAATGACATTTTATTCTTCTAATTCTCCATATATTCTTTTAACAAGATTCTCTACTTTTTTTCTTAAAGGCTTTTTATAGCAGTTTTAGGATTATAACAAATTTGAGAGGAAGCTACATATACCCTCTGGCCCCACCCATGCATAATCTCCCCCCTTTAACTACATGACCAAGCTAAATGGTACATTTTTTACCTAGGATGAACCTACATTGACATATCATAATCACACAAAATCTATAGTTTACCTTAGTGTTCACTCTTGGTGTTGTATATTCTTTGGCGTTGGACAAATGTATAATTACATGTATCCACCATTTCAGTATCATACAGAGTATTTTCACTGTCCCAAAAATCCCATTCTAGAATTAAAAAAGTAATAATTCAGTGTTAATCTTGGAAAAGAGAAGCTACATATCTCTATGAATTTTATAAAAGACTGATGATAAACTCCTCAAAGACAAAAATAGATTCAGTTTTATACTACTTAATTTAATTTAAAATACAATTGTCTTTAGAACAGTGACATGCATTCTTTATTCAATAAATATTTGTAACGGTTTCTTTTAACATTTTTTTCTAAAAATAATATCTTCCTTCTTAAAGAAGCAATTATGAACAAATTGATAGGAGTGGCTATATAATATAAAATGTTATTATCTTTAAGTTATGTGAGCTAACATAACCCTGTCGTGCATACATTGCTTACACTAATATCTAAGTAAATAACAAATACCAGGTGAACAAAATCTTTTCCATAATCACTACAACAACAATGAGAATAAGTTACAAAAGAATGTCTAGCCAAGGATAAAGAGAGTTAATACGGGAAATATACATTAAAGAATGCAATATGAGATGGATGTTATTGAAGGTTATTGAAAAAGTAGGAACTTTTAAAAAATATTCCAAAAATAGAATTAGTTGGAATGAGATCTATTGGACAGAAGGAATTTTGTTTGGGAATACAAAGTAGCAGCACTGTATTTTTGTTTAGAAAGGTTTAATAGCAATTAATGTGTGATCTCTCTGCAAGGATTTAATCAGGAAAGAATTCCCAGAACTTGGTTATTGCTTTGGCTCTTGGAATTAGATCACGTTGATTGGGATCTTGGTTCTGGCTCTTATTAGCTGTATAACTAGGTTGTATAACTTGAGTTTTTCCTGACATTTAAAAAGATCAGTTGTGATTAGTGCCTACTGTATAGAGTTGATCTACTCACTGTAGATTCATAATTCCCTTTCTTTTTTCTATTTTAAGAGATTCCTAATTCTGTTGTGTCCAGATAAAAAAATCCATCTTCCAGCCTCCTTCACAGACATGGGTGATCATTTGTCCCAGTTCTTTTTAACTACATGGTTTGAAGCAGAAGTCATTGTGTGGGAATACTACTACAATGCTCTAAAAGGAGGACAGACTCAGCTGACATGCACTTGTCATTGGTTTCCTACCCCTATTTTCAAATACAGCATACTTTTGTGATACATGGGGGACTGAGCATCTTTGGACCATAAAATCAAAGGTCAGGCTTTAAGAATGATGGATCCAAAAAAATGGAAATTATCTGGAACATTAATGACTTGGAATGCCTACCTCTGGACTATTTTATTTTACTTTATTTTATTGAGGAAAATTATACCTCTCTTTGCTTAACTTACTCTACTTGGATTATCTGTTATGTGCAACCCAACCAACTCTTTGATGCCACAATATGCAAAATACTTGGAAGATTCTTGGCACTTGTAAATACTTTATAAATATTAACTATTAATAAATTTCAGAAAAGTCCAAGAGATGAACAGAGAGCAATTCATGAATGATTTTTCCTTATTCACCAGACTGGATAAAATGAGAGAAATCATGTGTATGACATTGTAGAAAATTAAATGTTTAATCCTGAAAGAGAGAAATATAAGTACATGAAGAAATAATTTAAAGTGGAATCCATATTTCTCAGTGACTAATAATAATGCTGAGTGATAGCAACATCCAACTACAAGCAAATGAAATTCTAATGATCTATATTAGAGTTTGATTTATTTGCACAGGCACATGCTGTATCAAACTGTACTGTTTGTCACATGCAGATACCCAACTAGTTCTTGCATGTGTTAAATTTTTGTTATATATATGTGCATATGTGTGTGTGTGTATATACACACACACACACACACGCACATACACACACACACACACACACACATATACATCCGGGTGGTGGTGACCCAGTTCGGGAAGATGGGTACCCTGGTCTCCCTGGAGCCCAGCCCCATGGCCAGTGACATCAGCAAGCCCGTGCTCACCACGAAAGTCCTTCTTGGGCAGGATGAGCCTCTCATCCATGTCTTAGCAAAGAACCTGGTGACGTTCGTGTCTCAGGAAGCTGGAAACAGAGCGGTCCTCCTGGCCATGGCTGTGAAGGACAGGAGCGTGGAGGGGCTGAAGGCCTTGAAGGAGGTGATCCAGTCCTGCCAGGTGTGGTGACCCTGGAGCAGCAGACATGCGTGCTACTCAGCGGGCTGAGGGGACACGGGACACCCTCAGTCAGGCAGGAGGAGGAACTCTGCCTTTAGCTCTAGAAGCCAGAAGAAATGTGCACATCCCAGGCAGACTGTACTTTGGGCGCTCTTATCCGCGGGTGGAGGAAAGCTGTGGAGTGTGTCTGGGGGACTATGAACCATTCTTACCAGGGCCCAGATAGCTGCATATATTTGAGACTTGAAAGATGAGTCATCAGGCATGAGTCCTGGCCCCCCACGTGCAGTATCTGTTGTTGAAGGAAATTTTTTTTATTCACAATAAATGCCTATCCCCCCCCCAAAAAAAACACATATACATCTATAAGATACACACACACACATACACAGTATATCCCCATATACACATATGAACATAGTGGGTTAATTTCAATTCTTCTAACTCAAAATACTTGTGATAAATTTCTTGACATAACTTCCCTGCTAGGCCTTCTTGGTATGGAGCAATCTGTGCTTCTGGCAAAATTGACTTATGCATCTCAACATCCTTCATGATTTATAGAAATTACCCTAGTTAAAATAAGTTTGAGGTGACCTGAATTTATCATTAAGACAGCAGGATACTTGGGGCGCCTGGGTGGCTCAGTTGGTTGGACGACTGCCTTCGGCTTAGGTCATGATCCTGGAGTCCCGGGATCGAGTCCCGGGATCGAGTCCCGGGATCGAGTCCCGCATCGAGTCCCGGGATCGAGTCCCGCATCGAGTCCCGCATCGAGTCCCGCATCGAGTCCCGCATCGGGCTCCCTGCTCGGCGGGGAGTCTGCTTCTCCTTCTGACCCTCCTCCCTCTCATGCTCTCTGTCTCTCATTCTCTCTCTCACAAATAAATAAAATCTTAAAAAAAAAAGGCAGCGGGATACTTATGTTTTGCCCTTATTCCATATATCCAGTTTTACCCCTTTTATTCAGTTTAGTATGATGTAACTAATGTAGAAAAAAAAAAAGCTTTGCTTTTGGTAGCAGTTATTTAGGAATTATTTGCAAATGAATTAAATGGCATTGATATTTTATTTTATTTCAGAAATAAGTATAGCGATAATTGTTTATACAAACAATAGTGAGGAAGCTAAAACAGTGTTACATATAATGAATTCTTTTGAAACTGATTTTATTGTTCTGGTGAGGAAAATCCATAAAACCATCAGACACTTATTTACTTCATTAATCATTAAAATAAGAAAAGACTAAATTTTTAAATGGCTTCATGGAGCACAGAGATGGTGTTATCTTTGTGATGCAGGCAGTCGGACTAATCAAGTAGGTACAGAAGTGCAGACTAATCAAGTAGGTACAGAAGCACACACTTTTGCCTAATTTTACCACTAATCCTTTTCCAATAATCTGAATAATCTCCTTTATTTCTCTGCTTAGAGTACTCCGGGGCCAAATCCTTCTTATAGCATTTAAGTTATAAATGGCCACATTTGCTGCACTTTCGAAAGTGGAGTTTCAGATTAGCTTTTATGCTTCCTAAAACTCATTTTCTTTACAATAGTTGTACTAAGTAATGCAGGTGAAAAATAAGCAAAGTGTTTGCATAACAAATTGCAAGTGATCTAAAGTGCAATGTTATTAGAAAGACTCAGAAAACAGGGAAGAAAATAAGAATTAGCTTTTGTTGCTGAGGTAACTGTGATGTTGTATATACATTTACACAGACAAGTCCAGGATTTCAGATTTTAAAAATGGAATTTGTGCAGATCATTCAATGCGTTATATAACATTTATTTAGAAAAAGATCAAATTAAATATCAGGGTTCAAAAACTACAAGTTTAGAGACTTTCTGTATGCATAAATGCACAGTACAGCTATGGAATAATTTTGTTTTATAAAGAGACTTCAGAGTTGAATCTCAGAAGCTAAATTGAACAACAAAACAGATGTTACTTTGCTGACTAGTGATAATGAGATGAAATTGTTCTATTCTGCTTTAAAGTTCTATAACAAAGCATTTAACTTAAAAACTTAATACAGTAATTTTAGATGTACAGAAATGAATTCTTATGCAAAAAAAATGTCTTTTTAAAAAACAAAAAACATTTTTTTCTGAATAATTTTATTATACGTGATTCTTTTATTTTCATTTCATCTTTTGGTACTTTAATTTGCCCTTGTTATCCACATAGTAATATAAATTTTATTTTATTTTTGTATTTTTTAAAAGATTTTGTTTATTGGGGTGCCTGGGTGGCTCAGTTGGTTAAGCGATTGCCTTCGGCTCAGGTCATGATCCTGGTGTCCCGGAATCGAGTCCCGCATCGGGCTCCCTGCTCAGCGGGGAGTCTGCTTCTCCCTCTGATCCTCTTCCCTCTCGTGCTCCTATCTCTCATTCTCCCTCTCTCTCAAATAAATAAATAAAATCTTTAAAAAAAAGATTTTATTTATTTATTTGACAGAGAGAGACACAGCGAGAGAGGGAGCACAAGCAAGGGGAGCTGGAGAGGGAGAAGCAGGCTTCCCGTGGAGCAGGGAGCCCGATGTGGGGCTCAATCCCAGGACCCTGGGATCATGACCTGAGCCGAAGGCAGAAGCTTAACGACTGAGCCACCCAGGCGCACCATACATTTTATTTTTAATTGAATAAAAATATATTGGATAAGATAATGAGAATGATTGGTATGTAATTCCAGGTGATCGTGATTCTCTATTTCACAGATAACCATCAAGATTGTTTTATCATGATCCATGCATTGACCATTCGTTCCTATGGGTAGATTTGACTACTCTCCAAAAGCGTGGGCATTTTATTTTTTCTGTTCCCTTTCCAACAATTTGTAGGCTATCTTGTCTCCAAGGGACAAAAAGGCAGAATCATGATGTTGGCAGTGTATTGCTACAGTTCCCATGATAAAAGTGATGAGCCTAGTCATGACAGCTACCACACCTGCTTCTGAAAACGCCCTTCCTATCTAGTGTGTGTCTGCTCCAAAGAAAAAAATAGAAGTGCATAATTATGAGGAAAGTTTCGCAGTGATTTATCTTCCTCCAAAAAGGCCTTAGTTGCATGCAGATCGTCTAGGAGAACAGGCAAGATAGCAATGATGTAAATGTTTAAAATAAATGAGGGTTTTGGGGCGCCTGGGTGGCTCAGTCCTTAGGCATCTGCCTTCGGCTCAGGTCATGATCCCAGGGTCCTGGGATCGAACCCCGCATCACGCTCCCTTTTCGGCGGGAAGCCTGCCTCTCCCTCTCCCACTCTCCCTGCTTGTGTTCCCTCTCTCCCTGTCTCTCTTTCTGTTAAAAAATAAATAAAATAACAATAAAATAAAAGATAAAATAAATGAGGGTTTTTATTTTCTCAAGAATTTAACAATTCTTTAGTACCTACTATATATTCTACTGGCGCTTTAAATACTATAAGTATTCAGCAAGTAAGTCAGTCTTTGTATCTCCTCTTATACATTTATTGTAACTCAAATATAGATTTCCAAAGTCTTGTAATAAAATTTTGCTTTCTTTGTTTGTGTGTATGTCTATATAATACAAATTACACACACACACAGCACTGTGGCCCACCACTAATTCATGAATTGTGTTGGGTGTAGTTCACAAACTTACTCCTGAGTATTCATGCCTTGCTATGGACCTTCATGTATTGAGGTTCTAAATTTCCTTCATTATTTGAACATTTTTATTTCTAAATATTGTTTTATAATTTGAAAACCTACTGTTGGAAAAAAAAGATACTACATTCATGTAGGGAAATTAATATTGACGGTAAAGATTGTACATGCTTAAAACAAACTCAAAATTTTTGCCACATTCATACCAAGTATATTAAAATGTGGGGCTAGATGCTCTAACAAACACTCCTAGATCTCAGTGACATAACAAGACAAAATATGTATTTCCTGTTCACATCTCAGCTCACACTTGAGTGACACCTACCAATACAAAATTCTATTATATTTAAAAATATTATCTTTCTGGGGCACCTGGGTGGCTCAGTCGTTAAGCGTCTGCCTTTGGCTCAGGTCATGATCCCAGGGTCCTGGGATTGAGCCCCACATTGGGCTCCCTGCTCAGCAGGAAGCCTGCTTCTCCCTCTCCCACTCCCCCTGCCTGTGTTCCCTCTCTCACTGTGTCTCTCTCTCTCTCTCTGTCAAATGAATAAATAAAATCTTTAAAAAAATATTATCTTTCTATTAAATTGAAATATATTTAATGTATTAATGAAATAAGTATTGTATGTAATTTTTATATCTATATGCTTACACTTAAAACAAAATTAAAGCTTTTCTATACTGAAATTTTCTTCACTATTTAATCCATGAAATTCTTTAATATAATGTAGAGACATGGTAACTGAGACAATGTTTCACTCTTGAAAGTACAGTGTAACACTTTTTCATCATATTATTTTCCTTCAAGGACAAAATATGGTAAAATATTTTCACACTATTATAAAAAATTGATGGTAATATGGAAAAACAAATTTCTGAAGAACAATTTTAATATTGGTCTGCATGGCAATACAGTAGAATGGGATGGCTATTTTTAGAAATGGGATTCTTCTCTGAGGTGGGTTCCAGCCCAGAGAGCTTCATCCAGAGGTATGAACCTGGGTCGTTTGGGGCTCGAGATGGCCTGGCCCACGGTCCCTCTCCTCCCAGGGCTGCAGCAAATGAATGAAAAATTGTATCATTAAACTCTTTGATGTTCTCCTGTCTAATTGAAACTGTGAAATTTCCTAAGGTTCTCCAGCCTCCAAAAATTCAATTTTCCATGTAATGCATGGTGATGTGTCAATAAATCATGCTGTAAAATAAAAAAAAGGGATTCTTTTTTAGAAAGAATTATAATTATTGAAAGTGTGAGAACCATATTGGAAATGTAATTTTTTAATCTTGTTAGAAAAGTTTATTCTGTCAATAGGACTACCTATCAAATATATTCTATAGGGGGATACAAATATGCTTAATTTATATGCAGAATATGTATGATCTAAAATTTTCAAACTGAATAAACTGATATGCAATGAATACTGCATAAAATTTTATAAAGTAAAATATTTTATTATATAAAATAATTACTTCTTGCTAAGTAGACTGACTAAAAGTTCACATTTTAACAATTTACTCATTATAAAAATCTCAGGAAACATATTATCCTCAAAGTAAACATTCATAATCATCTACACATTTAAAAAAATAAAATATTGAAGTCAAATTACACACAGAAAAAGCTAACATGACATTTTATGTATAGCATTTCAAAAAAGTTTATCTTTAAGGTCAGAATTATTGTTTCAAATATAGCATAATGTAGTCATTTGCACAAATAATCTTTTATATGTAATTTCACATATCTTCAGGTCAGGATTAGTAGTTATAAATTTACAAATATATAAGTATATAAATTTATTAATATCTTTAAGAATGATGTTTCTTTTTCATATGAGTATGAGAGAGGAGTATAAAATGTTTATTTTCAAAAATAAAATTCAGCCTAATATAATAATGCTTATGCATCATTATTCCTTCTAAAACGTATACCCTGCTTACTTATCTAAACTTCTATATGCATAGTTGTTCTCAACCATGAACTGATGACTTGTGATAACATGATCACCCTTTGAGTTTTTTATACAAATGGTCATTTTTTTATTTAGGTAACTGAAATATATTTCCTGTAACCTAGATTAAGAGTAATTAATATAATTTGGGGTATTTTGGCAATGCATCTCTAAAAATGTCTCAAGTATATTATTATTTCCTTTCTCAGGTTTTAATATATTGCAATTAGGTTTCAAATAAGGAAAAAAATGCAAATACACAAAACTTGAGAGGCCAGTATAAAAACAATGTACACTCATCCTGAAATTTTTAAATATTTAAATTCTTTGGATCTTAGCCCATAATTTCAATTTATATCCCTATATATGTCTTTTGTCTTCTACTGAATTCATTTAATATAATGCTAAATATACTATTATTTCATCTGTAAACTTTTCCGTAGGCATGTCTAGAAGATAGATATATTTAACAACTACAAAATCATTTTCACACCAAAAATTAAAAATAATTTCTGGTCAGTATTTAAATTTCCCCAATTGATATTGTTTACTGTATCAGGGTCTAACACAAACATCACTGTAATTGCCTTTAGGTCTCTTACATTTTTTTATCTGTAAATAACCTAATCCTGATTTTTTTTAAAGATTTTATTCATTTATTTGAGAGAGAGAGAGAGATCCCAGGCAGCAGGGAGGGTTAGAGGGAGAAGCTGACTCCCTGCTGAGCAGGGAGCCCACTGTGGGACTCTATCCCACAGCCCTAGGATCATGACCTGAGCTGAAGGCAGATGCTCAACTGACTGAGCCACCCAGGTGCCCCTCAATTCTGATTTTTTTTTTGCATTTCATTTTTTTTAATGAAACTTGACTGCTCTGAAGAGTTTCCCAAGTTGCCACATCCTTGGCTAATGGAAAACTCTTGAAGTTGACTTCTCCATCCTTTTGAAGAGTTCCTGATAGGCTTAGGTGGATTTTGTTTTCTAGTAAAACAAGAGATCTCAGATTTTACACTTGAAATCATCCCTTTGTGATTTTAACAGAAATTGTATACAGGTGGACTGATTTTTGTCATTCTCCCTTTTATATTTAGAAATTTTTAAAATTTAATTTTATATTTATGTAAAACATTACTGTGTTTAGCCTATAATACAAGTTGTATTCATTGAACCTAGCATTTATCCCTGTCTCTTCCATTCAGTTCCTTCAGAGATCTTTGTACATTTCTTGCAATAGACCTGGAATCAGCCATTCCAGTAATAACTTACAGAACAAATTACCTAGAAATTACAATCACCTAGTAATACTCATTGAAACTATGTTGGTCTTTTTTTTTAAGGACTTTTAATTTGATAGGCACATTGACTTTTTATTAAATCACAAGATCAAATATTTAATCAACTATAATTTTGAAGTAAGATTTGTATATAGCCTCTAAATTACACTCACATTTTTTCTCTAACACTAAAAATATTGGTTCCTAATAACATTAGCATAACATCATTTAAATCTAATTTGTCATAATAGCAATACCAATTATGAGTACTAAAAACATTACTTCTTAAAAAAAATTCTTTATTTCACAAAACAGCGAAGTCAAAATGACTTTGTTTAAATGTCATTTGAAATCATCCCTCTGTGATTTTAACAGAAATTGTATACAGGTAGACTGATTTATGTCACTCTGCTTTTTATATTTAGAAGTTTTTTTAAATTTAATTTTATATTTGTGTAAAATATTACTGTTGTTTAGCCTATAACCCATAGTATTTAGAGAAACTAGCTTTTATCTCTGTCTCTTCCATTCAGTTCCTTCCCTACATTTACAGGCAAACTCAGCGTATTTGGGGATTTTCCATACATATTTTTCTGTATCGGTGTATATAACCACATGGTTTTTCTTAGTTATATAGCCTGCCAAAGTTGTGCATTACATGACTGACTTTTCAAACACTTTATTCAGCTTCTTGGAATAAATCCCATCTGGTCATGGTGTATATTACTGAATTCTATTTGCTAATATTTTGGTTAAAGATTTTTGAGCTGAGAGTCATAAGAGATATTAATGTGTAATTTCTTTCTTTCCTTCTTTTTTTTTTTTTAGCTGATTTTGTTTCCATTATTGTGGTAAAAGGACAAATTTTGACCTCAATTCTTTCACATTTGAGTTTGTTTATCTTGGTATATGTTCTGTAGAAGATTGAAAAGAATGAATATCCTGTTGTTGGGTGGACTGGTCTATAAATGTCAATTGGATCATGTTGGTTAATGGTATTATTCAGTTCTTTATATCCACACTGATCTTCTGTGTAGTTGTTCTACCAATTTTTGAGAGATGAATGTTGAAGTTTCTAGCTATAATTATGGATTTATTTATCACTTACAGTTCTATCAGTTTTAACTTCAAATATATTGCAACTCTGTTATTTACCACATACCCATTTAGAATTTCTGTTTTCTTGGTTAGGTGGATTGACTCTTTTAGCATTATTTACTCTCTCTCATAATATTCTTTCCCCTGAAGCCTAATTTATCTCACACTACTATAGTTTTTTTCTTTCTTTTTTTTTTTTTTAAGATTTTATTTATTTATTTATTTGACAGAGAGAGACACAGCGAGAGAGGGAACACAAGCAGGGGGAGTGGGAGAGGGAGAAGCAGGTTTCCCACTGAGCAGGGAGCCCAGTGTGGGGCCCGACATGGGGCCCCATCCCAGGACCCAGGGATCATGACCTGAGCAGAAGACAAACGCTTAACGACTGAGCCACCCAGGTGCCCCTTTTTTTCTGCTTTCTTTTGATTAATGTTTGCATGATAATATCTTTTTCCATTCAACCTGCCTATATGGATATATTTAAAATGAGTTACCTATAGATAGAATATAGCTGGGTCAGTAGCCTATGGTTCTTGAACATATTTTATAATTCCATTTCGATTTATCTATAGTGCTTTGGAGTGTATTTCTTTGTATGCTTTTTTAGTGGCTTCTCTTGGTGTTATACTAGAACTTATCACACTCTTGATTTAGTCATTCCATCACTTTAAAGTATAGAACATTATCTCTTTTAATATTCCTTTAATGCCCCCTATTTTATTATAAGTTTCTTAAATATTTATATTATGTACATTTAAAAACATAACACCCAGTGTTATAATTTTTGCTTCATAAGTCAAACATAATTTAGAAAACTCGGAAGGAGAATGAAAGTGTGTTATATTTACCCATATATTTGCTCACTATGATCTTTCTTCCTTTCTGATATTCTAAATTCTAAATTTCCTTTTATAAAAATCATTTTCCTTTTTATTTGGAGAACTTCCTTTAACCATTTTTCTAATATAGATCTGCTGGTCACAAATTTTCTAAGTTGTCTTTTATCTGAGAATGTCTTAATTCACCTTCATTCCTCAAGAGTAACTTCACTTAAAATAGGATTCTGGGTTGAGAGTTCTTTACCTTCAACATTTGTAAAATGTTCTGTCACTTCCTTCTGGCGTCTATGGTTTTTGATGAAAACTACCCTTTCAGTCAAATTGTTTTCCCTTTCTGAATAAGATGTCATTACTTTAACAGTGCTTTGAAGAGTTTTTCTTTGCTTTTAGTTTCAGAAGTTTGACTTCTGATGTGTTTTTGTGAAGTTTTTTCTTTTTCTTTTTTTTTTTGATTTATCCTGCACCAAGTTAGTTCAACTTCTTGAGTATACAAGTTTATATCTTTAGCTAAATTTGATTCCACATTTCAGCACCTCAGGTGCTGGAGACTCTGTGAAGGTAGTATGTTAGGATAATCACCAATTTGTTCATTTGTTTGTTTTTTCCTTTTATTTGCCTTAATTCAGTAATCATCCCCATCATTGCCTAATGCTTAGTGTCAGGAAAACCAACATTTTATATATTTTCCACTTTTATTGTTATGGGGAATGTAAATTTGATGCCTGACAGTCTATCTTAGTTAAAATATGTGTCTCGTGTAATTTTTATTAATTATAGTGGCTCCATTAAGTCATTTGTGTATCAGATATGAGGGTTTGGTACTTCTTATATTAATCTTATGTATACATAAAATGCTTAAAGTTGAGGTAAAGATAAATCTCTTTAACTCCCAAAAACATGGGATGATGTTGTTTTTGGTTAATAACATTGCATCACATTTCCAATGCTCATATCACAAACTATTTTAAATTTTAAGATTTAAATTTTAAAGTTATATTTTATTATTTTTATAATAATAATTTTATTTTCAGTTATAAATATCCATTAGGTCATGCTCCATGTGTTTATGCTGAACATGTATAGTAATTGAGAGATCTTTCTTTCTTTCTTTCTTTCTTTTTCTTTCTTTCTTTCTTCTTCCTTTCTTTCTTTCCACAGTACAGAAGTTGAAGTTCTGCTTCTCAAAACTATTCCAGTTTTCCGTGTGACAGAGTTTGGTTTCTAAATAACTTATGTTTGTTCTTGCATATATCCCTTTAACTAGAATAATAATCATGACACAGCCATAACATAATATCTCTCTATCACACTAAGGCAAATATGTATATAATATATATACATATATTATATACATAATATATATACATATATACATAATATATATATATTATACGTATATACATAATATATATACATATATTATATACATATATATAATATATATACATATATTATATACATATATTATATATTATATACAAATATGTATATAATATATATACATATAATATATGTATATATGTATATATACATATATTATATACATATATTATATACACACTAAGGCAAATATGTATATGTATATAATATATATACATATATTATATACATATATACACACTAAGGCAAATATGTATATAATATATATACATATATTATATACATATACAAAAAATTATATATAAAACCAGGAGCCACGCAGCACTGCAATCCTTCCCTCAGAATCATATCCCTAAAAGGATGAAAAGTAAATATGGAGAGTAGACAGGAACATAAGAGGAGAATATGATAAACTTATTCTGAGTATAGCAAAATAAAATTCTTGTACTTATAAAATTAGAATGTAGCTTGAACCCTAGAAAAGCATAAAGGATCAAAAAAAACATATTTTTAAAGCTACATTTGTGGTAAAATTTGCCGAATTTCTTTTGTCAATTATATTTAAATATAAAATGTCTAATTGTTAAGTAATTTCACTTTTAATCAAATCTTAACTTTTTAATTTTGTTTTCCTACACAAAATAACATTTATTCTATTTTTAAAAGTTGATTATCCAGCAGCAAATACATAGACTTCTTTCACTAAGAAATTTCCATTTGGAATAATGCTATGAATACGGAGTAGAGCATTAGGAGGCTGTACTGAGTTGAACAGTTATCTCCCAGTCTGTTACTGAGTGAGAGTATTAAGTTATACCTTCATGTTATGGCAATGAAATCCAGCTTCAAAAGTTTAACTTATTCTGACTGCCATTTAGGTCAATTTGGCTTTGTTAAGTGGTTGTAAAATGTTGGACAATTTACCAAATTGGGTAAGACAAGGTACTTAATGCTGAGGAGAAACGTAACTTGTCTTGGCCAATCCTTTACTTATTAAGGACATGTTCCCTAAAGTAGCAGCCAGTGATATTATACACATGTTGATGCGCTATTGAGCTAAGTACCTCTGATTTGAAAATTGCCTTAATATGTTGTATGCCCAGAATCATATGTGAAACCACTACAGATTTATTCCTAAGAAGGAAAAGTAAAGGTAATTTTAACAGAAAATATTCAGGCATGCTATAAATAAAAAAACCCTACACAAATATATATTTTTGTTCCCACTATCATGACAAATATTTGTGTTTCCTTATGAAAATTGCAATTATAGAGAACATGCATGTAGTATTGAGATTAATAATGGTACTATATGTATAGGTCTTTTGCAATGTATATTCCACAAGAACATATTTTTGCTAAGATGCTATACAACATGCTATTATTTCTAATAAATATATTGGTATGGAACATCTTCCAATGTGTATTTTACATAAATAGACTTGTATATTTAACAAAAAGTTAATTTGAGGGGCGCGTGGGTGGCTCAGTCATTAAGCATCCGCCTTTGGCCCAGGTCTGGTCCCAGGGTCCTGGGATCAAGCCCCACATCGGACTCCCTGCTCAGCGGCAGGCCTGCTTCTCCCTCTCCCACTCCCCCTGCTTGTGTTCCCTCTCGCTGTGTCTCTCTCTGTCAAATAAACAAATAAAATCTTTTAAAAAAAGTCAATTTGAGTTATTTTAGAATTGTTTTTCCAAAAAAGAGGTCAGCTCTCAAGAAAACAGTACAATCAATAGAGGATAATAAAGTATAAGAAATAAAACTTTTTATTGTTAAGTTCTCTAGAACCAATTAGCAGGGTTATTAAATCTGATAAGGTTTTAAATTTTTCTTTCAATTATGCCTATCTCTAATAGAAGATGGTCAAAATTGTTGATAGGCTTCTAAAGCTAGGCATTGTGTGTGTGTGTGTGTGTGTGTGTGTGTGTGTGTGTGTAGTTATAGTAGTATTCCTAGACTTAAACATAAGGTCAGAAAAAAATTTCAAATTCCACACAAAAAAGAAAAAAATATACATATATGTACTCACAGTGAGAAGAAATAATTTTATTGGGGCATAGAAGAAAAATGTTTTCATAAATGAAGCAATCTAAAGGAAAGAGCAATCTCTAAGAATCCTGTGACATAGTCTATAAATCTCTCCAGTTCATTTCTTCTATCTTAAAAAAGGAAAACTTCACTAAGAAAAGAAATGCCAGTGTGATGTGAAAAATTCAAAAGAAGGGCCAGAATTTTAGAGTTTAAATCTTTGTAAGTTATTTTCAGAATTTTTAATCTGTAAATTCATTTCAAAAAGCATGTATAACTGTTATAGAAAAAATGTAGAAAATTATATTTACTTGCTACCTGCTTGTTTCAAGACATTATGTATTATATATATTACCCTCAGACTCCTGACCCATTTTCTAATACCATAGATAGTAATGCATAATTGCATTTTATTAGATAGTTTTCTGTATTTCATATTTTCAGTAACTAGATTCCCATAGAACAATGTGTGTGTGTGATTCCAGATTAACAGTAGAATCTCTGGGGAATGGGAAAGGGAGCATGGCACGGGAAACAGGACTTTTATTCACATTTCTTTTTATACTGTAATAGTTTGTATATTATTGTTATTAGTTAATTTTATATTTATAATGGTTATATACAATCTACCTTTTAAAATCAACTCAGTATTTTAAAATATAGGATTGATACTTAGAAATTATTTGAGAAAATAGTTGAGCCTCTGTTTTCTATATTTTTTTATGGTTTACATGTTATTCTAGTTTTAGTATTTCATGTGATTTTCACACCCAACATGAGAATGAGAAATGGTATGCGCTATTAAAAAAAAATGTGCCTGGGTGTTATACACAACTAATGAATCATTGAACACTACATCAAAAACTAATGGTGTACTATACAGTGGTTAACTGAACATAATAATAGAAATAAAACAAAAATAAAATAAAATAAAAAACACTGTGCCTTGGGGTGCCTGGGTCTTTCAGTTGGTTAAGCGTCTGACTCTTGATCTTGGCTCAGGTCATGATCTCAGGGTCATGAGCTAGAGCCCTGCTTCAGGTTCTGAGCTGGGCATGGAGCCTCCTTGGCCTTCTCTCTCCCTCTCCTTCTGCCCCTCGTCGCCCCCCAACCCATGCTCTTTTAATTCATTCAAATATGAAAATAAGAGACTCAAGGTTTTTAATTTTAATTCCAGTGTAGTTAAAATGCAGTGTTATATTAGTTTCAGGTGTTTGGGCTTCTCTCTCTCCCTCTCCTTCTGCCCCTCGTCGCCCCCCACCCATGCTCATTCTCTCTCTAAAAAAAAAAAAAAAAAAGTATTCATAAAAAAAACAAAACACTGTGTCTGACTCCAAAATTCTGAAATTATTTCAGGGTTCACCTTTTCGTCACACATGAGACCTTGGTAAAAGTATTTAAGTTCTGTAAGCTTAGATTTTAAACTCAATGATACAGATAATCTACAGATAAGAATGATATCTAATGGGGATCAAATAATTTAACATACGTAAACTGTTAACAAACATTAGCCAATATGTGCCTTATTTGCCAACTAAATTCACATAGCTAAGAAGTAATGCAACTAGAGGCAGGATTCAAGTGCCAACCCATTCATCTAGTATCCATTTCATTAAGGAACACTGTCTTTCCCACCCACCTGTAGTTATGAAACAAAGTGCACCATTTTTCAAATATGATGCCAAATAGAAATTAATTTAACCTGAGATAAATTATATATCACTCTCCAAATAGATAATACTAATATTAAGAGTGGTAGTACTGATAAACCCATCTATAGAGTTTGAAAGTTTTGATCTTCTATTTTAACAGTTGCTAATGGACCGCCACCAAAATTTATTCAACAAACATTTTTTTTAACACTCCTATTCTAAGAGGCACTTGATGTTATCATTTTGGGACATAATTTCAAGGGTTTGTGTGTATGTGTGTGAGGAGTATTTATCAAGGGTTAATAAGATTTGAGAAATGTTTTTTAAAAGATGTAAGGCAAATATTTGAACTTCTTAGAAATATTAGTATCTTACAGAACTAATTATCTATGGGCTAGTTTCTATTATTCATACTGATTTATAGAAAATAATATATTCTGATTATAATACTTTGATAAAACAATATAAACATTTTGTCTATGACTGCTTCTTGTCTTTGAAAAATATGGCATTCTTTACCAATAATATATTTTTGAGAGATTTAATAATATGTGGTCAGTTTTATCTGTTACTGAAGATCAAATGCCTGGTTGCAAGTAGCATCTCCAATGCTTCTCACCTTTTGATGGTGGATAATGTAGTTAATTGACCTAATTGTTTCCCTTTACTTGTAGCCAAACCATCTGTAACCAATATACATATAACCAAGGACAATTACTTAAATATCTATGTCTTATTTTCTCACATCCAGCATTTGGAAAAACCAGTACTTACCTCCTCCGGTTGTTAGGAGCATTAAATATATTAATAGAAAATCATACATTTAGAATAAGCCCTGGAATAAGTGCTCAATCAATAGTAGTAGTTGCAGATACCATATTAATATTTTCACTATTATTGTTATGCTGTTTTTGCCACCAGTTTTCTACTTCTAAGTTTTCTTGTTATTTCTACTATCTAACGGGTCATATTTCCTTTGCTCTATTCCTCACGGCTTCAGCCTGGGGGCCATTGCTTTGGTGATGAAGGGCATTTGTCTATTTCTCTGTTTGAGTGACTTCTTTCTGCCCCTTTGTGTGTGGGCTGATCTCAAACACTTTCCTATTTCACTTAGGTGCTCACATCCACACTGCAAAGGTTTCCCACTTTCCAAAGAGTGTGAGCCTTAGGGGGCTCTTTTCTCACTGAAATCACAGGTTTGTAACCATCTTGATTATAACTGCTTTTTTGTTTGTTTTTTCTACGTGTTGATCGGGGGAGGCATTTCTCTGAATCTGCCATTATCTTCACTTTGGCCTTTTCCTGCAGTGTATTGATTGCCCTGTGGTTGCTTGCACTTCGTCGTTATGATTTCTGTCTGCTTTCTATCTACCAGGCATTCATTCTCCATAATTGCCGGTCTCTAGATGGCATGCATTCTTTTCCCCACTATATTTATTTATTTTTTTAACTTTAAGTGATTTGGGTAGACTTTGAATTTAGATAGATCCAATCTCTTGCTTTGTTTTGCGTCATTCTTTATTCCATAGTATACCTATTCGCTTATTTTTTTTAACACTTAGAAATAGTTCAGTAAAATATTAAAATAAGCCTCCAGACTACTGAATCATGCTATTTAAAGATGTCTTATGAAATTAATTAGTTAATATACCTTGACGTGTGTAACACTGTTTTCATAACTTCTAAGAGCAATGAGAAAAAAACTCCCTGGTGCAAACATTGAAAAGTGAAATCTCCTTTTAAATAATTTATAAAGATAACACTATTATGTAATAATGTTTTAGGAGAAAATACAAGATTAAATTATGGTTTTGAAGAAAATTGTTTAGGAGGTCCTGGCCTTTGTCTGTACTTGGCTTTCTTGTCATTTCTCAGTATTGATTTTATTGCATTTCTCTATTTCGGTGTCAAAAACCAAATGGCATGTATCTATCAGCGTCACATTCAACTGATTTCAGTGCTGTTTCATTTAATAGCATATATAGCATTTAAAAAATTGTTTTGGTAGACACAATTTCCTGTCTTTTAAGTGTGTTGGTGACTGTGGTATACTGTACTTTTCATTCTTTAGTCCTTAAGAAAGGTTGAAAAAATTAAAATGAACTATGTCTCATTAAAAATCCTTTCAAAATATTTGTCCCGCTGCCTTTGTATTGCCTTGGACTTTTATTATTTCATCTGAAGTACAGAAACTGAAGGGACTCCGTTTTAGAAAGCCTCCATCTCTGCTGTTTTTCTGTTCGGCCCCATTTACTCATGTTCCATATTTTGCCTCTGAATAAGGCTCAGAAGCTGTGTTCCCCCTTCATGCGGGAAGCAAGAAAGTTAATCATTCTCTGAGTTTTGTCCTAGGCCCCAAACACCTGATAACACCTAAGGAGAACCAGATCCCAAACATCTTCCAGGACATTAACTTCAGCTGATTCTGGCACGAGTACCCCTGCCTTAGGTAATTTATAGAATAACACCTATTGTTCACCTGACACTCGCCTTTGATTGGACACTACCCTGGATTCCTGGAGGCTCACGTAACCTAGACCCTTTCCTAATATAAAACCCTAGCTCCAACCAACAACAAGACTTATTCTTCTCTTCTTTCGGAGTCTCCCAGACACTCCGTCTGCTATTCTCTGTCACTCACACTATTTAATAAACTGCTTTCACTTTCTCCTGCTCACGTTTGAGTTCTATCCTGTGTGAAGCCGAGGACTTTTGCGGCTGCACCAGTGGGACCTTTCCCTGGGTTCTCACTCAGCCTGCCTGCATCACATCTGCCTCCTCCAAATAGCTGGGCTTTACATTTGTAAAATAACTATGAGATTCTGAAGGCCAAGTGAGTGACATTTCTATGAATAAATCTTATATATCGCAAGTTAATTATTATTGCAACAACTTGTCTGTGAAATTTCCCTAATTTCTACCGGTATTTTCATGCAATATAGAAAAGAAAAATACACTGCCACAGTTTAATTTGAGGTCATGTGAAATTAAAATGTAAATGCTTATCACTAAAATAATCTAAATATGGGGAACTTAATAATCCTCTCATTCTTATAATGATGTATTAAGTTTTGTTAATATTTCTTCTGACATTATATCTTAAGCCTAAATATCTTATATTTACTTAGAAATAAAAGTTTCTAGAAGTATGTACTCTGCAATATATATTGTATATTTAATATATATAAACATGTATATTTTAGGTTTGAATGAAATAAACAAATATTAAATAGTATTGTTGATTGGATTCTCATTGAGTTTATTTATTGGCATCTGTTTTACTTTTTCCATAACAAATGAGCTCCTTGAATGCAAAGAATTATAATTTGTTTATTAATTTATCCCTAAAAGCGAGAATCATGTCTGACACATATTTGGCACTCAATAAATATTTATTGAATGCAAATTTAATCCTTGAAAAGCCCATTCAAATATTTCAGTTTAATGGAGCATGCAATAGGGAAATTTAAAAACTTTCAGAGTAGTTATACTGCATATAGGAGAGAACAAAGGAAATTATCATTATTATCCAGTGCTACTATCCAACATTTTATTTCTTTAGTCCCAGGATAGATAAATTGATGGGTCCGATATATATTTCTCAAGATAAATAAAGCTTGTATGGCATAGAATGTTAATGAGTCCTTGTAGATGACAACAAGCTATGTGGGTTATCTACTCTGACTAGTGGCAACAGAAGTGTAGAATTATGGCTCAGACACTATCTGAATAGGATGGATGCAACAATCAGAGCAGGAGGACACTCTTGATTGTTCTTTTTTCTTATTTATAATTATTTTCCCTCATCACTATCTGTTATTATGTCCATTTGGAGCAAGACTACTAATGATTTAGTGATCCTTCAACTCCTAGGCAATTATAGCAAAAGTCAGGTCACTCATTCATTCATTCAGTAAATACTTACTGGGCGTCCAAACCTTATTACACACCTACTATATTTTAGGTTTAGTAATATCAGGGCAAGCATAATTACCAAATCCTTTCCTTCAAGTAGCTTCAAATTTATTAGTGAGATAAAACAATCATAAAGAAGTAAAATAAAAAACAATTATCATATTAAGTCCTAAGAAAAAAAAAAGATAAAACATTGAAGGGACATATGCACATGGGATATGTCTCTAATTTGGGGGATTAATTCTCATGGATTTGTTTTTTAAGACTTATTTGGAGAAAGAGTCTGTAATTATCATCATCTTGATTTAACAACTTTAGAGAGACAGAAATAAGGATATTTCAATATCCAAATCATGCTGATTAACAAAATGTTATCTCTGAATCATGGCATACTATAAAAGTGAAACACTAATATTTGAACCACAAACAAGGTTATTTATTATTCTCCAGAAGAAAGAAATTATAACGACATTCTAAAGGATATTCCCCAATATATAGGCTTACATATGCGTTATCTTATTACAACTTTCTTATGGATATATTCCATAAAAAATAAACCTGCTATAACAGTATTTCTCAATCACTTATTTAAGTTAAAATGATTGAAAATACCATGAAATGAGCTAAAGTCTTTCTACTGATTTACCTTAAACTAGAGAAAGACTCATAATGATATATATACTGCAATATTACATATATAATATTATATATGTTTAATATTTCTTGAGCTTCAGGGAATATTTTTGACAAAAATAATAGGGGAACTTGTCATTGTACAATTTGTGATACCTAAATTCACATCGAATCATCTATTTTCAAGTAAAGGTAGAGGAAATGTTTCTTATAGATAATATTTTAAACAAGGGTATTGATAACACATTAAAAAGATGATAGTTAAAATTGGTGAGAAAATATGTAATCAAAGATAAATGTAAGATAGAAAATGAGGATAAGACTAAAGGAAAGAGATTAAAGGTGCTGAATTTTTAACAGTGATACAATATTTTCAGTTTTTTCTATTTGAAAAATTTTATTCTGTAGTATTATAGAGTGGACTTTTTTGACTCAATATTAAATTCCTTCCAAGTCATAGGTACTTATTTTGGACATTATTTTGGACCAATTTTGTTCCAAGATACTAACTAAACCCTTCTCTTTCCCTCCATCTCTCTCTCTCTCTCTTTCTGGATTTATGAAAATATTACAACAATCGTTGCTTTGTTAAAGGAGCTATTTAGTGAATTCAATATTTAAGAGCCTAAAACAGATAAAAATATTTCAAAAAGTATGAAACTGTAATTCTCCTGCCAAGCAATATTGCATCAATTATTAGTTTATTCTACAGAAATAGAAAGGGGAGGGGTAAGGGTGGTGGTCAGAGGTATCAATAAATCAAATATAACTATATTTTTTGCCAGGAACTGCATATACAATGGTGAATAAAGCACATAATTCTCCTGTTCTCACAGTCGTACATTCTCAAAGAGACTCAAACATATCTATTAAGATTTCAATGATACAAAAATATCCCAACATGAATTGTAAATTACTCTTAACTGCATATTGTTTAGTTTTCAACCCAAGTCATTACTGAGAGATAATGGAAAGTCAAGTAAGTCTGGGCACTGTATGACTTGATTACAAGATTGTATTTATCATTTTTCTCCCTGTGCAGGACTGTTTAGCATTTTAAGTCTATTAAATTCAGAGAATCAGCCTTCTACCTGTCCAATGAGTTTGTATCTGTTTAATATAAACATAGATAACATTTTAATTAGCAATAATCACGCCTCAGATAAACCTCATTAAACCGTAAATTTCAAAGCATTATAAGAATCAGTAAAAAAAAAATCCTTTATATTCTTCAAGGGAAACATGCAACATATATGTGAATCAATCCTAGTCCATTCAGTAAGACTGGGAAGAGTGCATACAAGTCACACTGACTGAAGAGTGTGATTTCCCTCCCATCTTCTAAATAGCCATGCTGGAAGTCTTGTGAGCATTCGTATTTGCATAAGAGAATTTCCCTAAGTTGATCAATGCAGTGGAAAATTCGTACTGAATTTAGTTACCATATGTTATTATAAGTTCATTTTCTTAAATGATCCTCTTTAAAATAGATTCAAATAGATGGACAGAATTCCACCGGACGGATGTCAGCTGAGGAATTAAACCATGGCAGTTACTTAGCGAATGCATGGATAAATACTAATTAACACAAATATCATAGATATCATTTTGTATTTTCTTTAATAGTTTCTTAATGTTGAAAATTGGAAAATTAATATTTCAATGACTACCATGAAAGTTATGGCCACTTGACTCTTTATAATTAGTGATTTGAGAATTCAGTCATCTCAACCCATCTGTTTTCTTTTGTTTAGAATAGATTGCGCAAATAAGGTTTCTCTCTGTTCAAGGACAGTGGTAAAAAGAAGAGAAAATGATAAGAATATAGTTAAAGCTGATTTCTATAGTGGAGAAATTTAAAATTGATGAATTGTAAAAATACATAATGTTGTAAATCTAAAATAAGAAGAAAACACATAATGAAATAGTCATTTACAAAGTGAAATGCCTCATGGTTTTTTGCTTGTTTGTTTTGTTTTTTGCAACATGGCGGCAAAGCATTGATGTAAAAGGAGCACAGATCTCTGACTCAAGAAACCTTAGTTCTCATGGAGCCTTGCCTTTTCCTGGACCACAGTCATCCTCTCTGAAAAACCAGGCACTTTCAAAATCAATGAATTCGGTGCTGGCTCAGGAATTTAAGAATACAGTTTTGTTGTTGTTGTTGTTGTTTTAGGTAAAATATTAAGATCATTAGCTTATCTTTTTTTTAATCCAAAGAGGTTAGAAATATCCTGTTTTATAAACAATTATTTTGATAGATTTGTGAAACAGGCTCCCGGAAGTAGAAAAATACTGAAATATACATTTAGAGACATACCTTAATCCTGTGTATTGGCTCTGTTGAAATGGCAGTAAGCTGCATATATACTTCCTAAAACATTGCAGTGTAATTTTTATTTATTTTTGAATTACCAGACCAAACTATGACCACAGTTAAATTCATGAATTTCACGTAGTTAGAAGACCACAAAGCAGAGTTTAGAACTGAAAGTATGACTCTCAATTCTCTCATGTAATAATTTTTGAAGATAAGAAATTATCCCTGCAAACACTAGATGGCTTCCCTGCATTTCAGACAAGGGGAAAAAAATGAGTATCATTCAGTGTTTTCTCAGTGTTATATGAAGTTGAAAAATGCAGAATTGATTAAATGTAACTTCATGTATTTTAAAAGCATTATAAAATAATCAGATTACAAAACACACAGTATAAAAGAGAGAATAGCCTGTAATTATTTCTGAAAATAGAAAAGGACACATATTTACAAAGAGATAATTCTTTAAGCAGTTAGTTTTTACTTAGGATATAGTAAATGCCAATAATTGTTAGTTATTTATTAATAATGCTCCTTAGAGCTACCTTAAAAGAAATACATATTCAGGTATACAATGATATATCCTACAAAGTCTTGTCTTTTATTAAGTATAACTTAGTCTTATTTACATAATCATATTTTTAGTATCCTCAAAGACTATTGAAATCACATACCCTTATATATATGATAATACAGACTTCATGGAGTATTTTAAATGAGCAGAGCCCCATTCAAAAGCTAAATTTGTTAAAAATGAACTTATATTGATGTTATTGTTATTAATAATTTGTATTCACTTAGGGGTCCCTGGGTGTCTCAGCTGGTTAAGCACCTGACTCTTGATTTTGGCTTAGGTCATGATCTCAGGGTTCCAGGATCAAGCCCCAGGTCAGGCTCTGCACTGGGCATGGAGTCTGTTTAAGATCCTCTCTCTCTCACACACACAAAAAAATAGTAATTTATATTCATTTAGTAAATATTATATTTTATTCCCAATATCTATTCAGTGACTATAGTAAATCGCTTTCTTATAAGAACTGAATGCAGATCTCTATCTAGATTTATAACTATTTAAAACGCAGTACCATATGTGCTCAAAAATAATTTTACTTGCTCTTCAGAAGTAATAGAAAATTTGAATATTATCTACCCTAAGCAATATATATTAGCAAGAAAATTAATTGGTACCATTGTCAGGAAAAGTATGATTTATAAAACTGATTTTTTAAGTTATAGTTAATACAGTCATTTAAGTATAAGACAAAAGTCATTTTTTTTCTTCCTGCTGTTTTTCAAAATATTGTTTTGAACAAATCAGATGATGGCTACTATTACTGAGTGACTTTCTAGTATAAAATCCATTCTCTCACTTTGTTAATAGTATCATACTTATTTATTATGTGGTAATATTTTATGTACACAATGTCTAAAAACTGCTATAAATATGCTTCTTAAAATTTCACAATATAATCGACAGAATCTAAAAGTTCTTTGGTATAGTTTTTCCCATTAATTTTTGTTTTAATCAATCTTTTCATTTTATCTCCTACAAAGAAATGATAAATTTTCTCACATGCCATTTCACATTGAGTTCTACAGTGTTGAATAATCTTATTTTTTTTTTTAATTTATTTCTTTATTTGTCAGAGACAGAGACAGAGCACAAGCAGGGGGAGCGGCCGGCAGAACGAGAAGCAGGCTCCCCGCTGAGCAAGGAGCCCGATGCGGGACTTGATCCCAGGACCCTGGGATCGTGACTTGAACTGTAGGCAGGCGCTTAACTGACTGAGCCACCAGAGGTCCCAAGATTTATTTCTTTATTTGAGAGAGAGATATACAGGCTTTGTCTTACAACCCATGAAATCATGACCGGAGCCAAAACCAAGAGTCGAACACTTAACTGACTGAGCCACCCGGGCGCCCCTACAGTGTTGAATGATCTTAAAATATTTATGATTTTATACCTGGAATGACTTTGAAATTTTGCAAACTACTGTGTAAATGATTGTGGCATAATTAAAAAATAATTTCAGCAGGAAGGATAATTCTGAACTAATGCAGAAAGTTTTGTGAGTAGGAGTTGATAATCCTGGTTCTATGATCCTTTTCATATGTATAAAGATTATTTTCTTTTTGTGTGCCCCTCCCCCATCTCCTAAAGATTATTTTCAAGAAATCATAACCACTTATTTGATACTCCATTTGCTTCCAAGTATCTTTATTTTCCTGACTTTCTAGTATAGAATAATAACATCATATAATACAGATTGTATAATCATAGAATTATGTAGGAGCATAGAATATAGATAGATGATAGATATAATATAGGTAGATAATAGATATAGTAAGATATGTGTTCTTATATATACTGTAATATGTAGTAATATAGGTTGACAATAATAGAATACAGATCACAGCATCATATGGAATCATAAAATCATAAAGAATCATAAAATATAAATATCTAGAATAAATGATAAATTATAAATTGTATCACAAAATAGAACAACCAAAGCTCTCTCATTGCTCAGCTCCTATCACCGGCTAGACCCCCTTTACTGCCACTGCTTGTATCCATCAACCTTTGTCCCACATTTTTCCTTAAGCTCTTATTTCCTGCTTATTTCTTAACTCAGGCAAATGGAAAGCAAAACTGTCCCTTGATCAAAAGCAATTGTCTTGATAAGACCTCCCGCTGGGGCGCCTGGGTGGCTCAGTTGGTTAAGCGACTGCCTTCGGCTCAGGTCATGATCCTGGAGTCCTGGGATCGAGTCCCACATGGGGCTCCCCGCTCAGCGGGGAGTCTGCTTCTCCCTCTGACCCTCCCCCTCTCATGTGCTCTCTCTCTCTCTCATTCTCTCTCTCTTTCAAATAAATAAATAAATCTTAAAAAAAAAAAGACCTCCAGCTGGCCCAGACCACCCAGACAAGTTTGAGCATAACCCTGAAGTGCTCCTCCACAGATGGACCATGGAGTGACCTCTAGAATGACTAACAATGACCTTTACCTCATACCTCATTATAATATTAACATCACCCAAGGAGAAGCACAAACCTTACATAACACACAATATGTGTATAGGCATGTTTCCTTAAGGTGCATTGTGGCCTTATGTCTGCCTCTATACTCAAAGACAAGGCTTCCCTATCTAAATATTCGTCCTAACCCGACATAAAAGGAATCCATCTGCTCTTGCTCTGGGAGTCACAGCTTTGGAAGCCATTCTCGATGATTTCCTTATTTGCTGCAAATAAAGTTTTCTTTGTGTCACAACTCTGTCTGCTGCAGTTTCCGACTCACCAAGGAGCAAACTCATGTTGGTTTGGTTACAGTGTTACTTTGAAAGATTACCCAAAGTAGAGTTCCTGTAGGGAAATAGATTGTCGGACATCCACAAAAGACAACCATTTAAAGAGAAAAATGCTATCTGCTATTCTATATCTATAAATACAGACTACATAAACCAATCTAATTATTCGTAGATATTCTTTTAATTCTATGAAAGCCCTGGTATCCAACATTTGGAAGTTGATTATCTCTTGTCTCATTCTTTATGTTTCTAGCATTTGAGTCTAGCTTGAGATTTCTCTTTTTCATCATGTTTGGATACTGAACACATAGGAACTTTTTAATTGACTCATACATTTATGAGTCAACTTCAATACTTAGTTGGAAACTTCACTTGTCTTTTTCTTGTATTATGAATGTTGTTGAGCTTTCTTTAATGTTTACATACAGAAATACATTGTATGGATTACTAAGCCACTTACTCTTATAACTTTAGCTCAATTCTTATATGTTCTCTAATCTGTCTCTACTTATCTTTACATCTATTTCTTCACTTCATCACACATAGCTTAGAACTTTTCTCATACACTATTAGCTCTTCTTACTTTCTCTCTGCCTAAAATGCAATATAATTTAACAAGCTAATTTACAAAAAAAAAAAAAAAACTGCCTTGACTTCTTTAAGACCCTTAAGAACATGTTTGGCTATTTAAATTTTGTTTGTTTACATAGAATTATAAGATCTCTACAAATGTTAAAAGTAAGTAGGCCTGTGGCGCCTGGATGGCTCCGTAGGTTAAGCGCCTGCTTTTGGGTTGGGTACTGATCTCAGGGTCCTGGGATCTAGCCCGCATTGGGCTTCCTGCTCAGCGGAGAGCCTGCTTCTCCCTCTCCCTCTGCCTCTCCCCCTGCTTGTGCTCCCTCTCTCACTCTCTCTCTCTGTCAAATAAATAAATAAAATCTTAAAAAAAAAAGTAAGTAGGTCTTCAAAGAATTTGAATATCAGAATAGTTACATAAGATTTATGTAACTATGATGGAAATTTATAAATCTTATAAATGATGGAAAAATGAAACTGTAATGCTTTATGTACATGAAATATATTGTAATGTTTTATGAAACTCATTAGGATGCTAAAAAGGCATCTGTATTTTGAGTGTATGACTTTGATGAATGATATTTTTTTTAAAGGTAAAAGTTGAGTACATGGATTTTTGTTCCTATTGATAGCCAAAAGCTAGGTGCTCATTATTAGCCCTAATGTGAATTGTCACTTGCTTGGCTGGTGAATTTGTAGATCAATAAGAACATTTGTAAACCCATTACTTTCTATGGATGTGGCAAAATACCTTACAAAGTGTAAATTGGCTAATGTCACTTTTGGCAAGATAATCTTTGGCTATATTATTTTTAGTCTTGTAATAACATTAAGAGCAGTCTAACCACACAGGGAGAGTTTACCTTCCAGAACGAAAGTTCATTCATTTATTCGATCTGTTTATGCTTAATATGTAGTAACAGTGGATTCTCTTTGTTTAAATTAGCTTTAGTGCTGATTTTATTATTAGATCTATGTATCACATTGAACACTACAGATAAGAAGAAAAATGTAAGAACTAAGTTTTTGATAATCTTCTTCCCATTCCTAGATCATCCTTATCCTGGCTGCTGAATTTAATATAGGCAGAGGCAACTACAAGCAAAGGCAAAAGAATGTAATACAGAGAAAATGCAAAACTGCTAAGTTAATGAAAAATACATTCTCTATTACATTTATTTGTAATCTAATAGTATAAATGTATTTTCTTGTGGCCCTTGACAAATTTAGACATTGTTTATATTGAGTACATTTGAATAAGCATTCAATATAATTTATATATATGTAATATATATGTATTTCAATATTATATTGAAATATGATACTCTAGTTAGAATTGATCAAAGCTATTGTCATTTAAAGATTGTAGGTTATTTTTATACCTTTACTTGGTGTACTCAATTATTATATTTGCCATGCTTCCTGATATGGTTATATTTAGCACACCGACATTTGAAAACTCCATTGTGAACATATTAAAATTTCAGAGATTGGTACTTGGTGTTGTTTGAAATACATGCGCCAATGTTTTGAAAGCAATGGATAATAATATGAAAACCATTCACTATGCTATAATCTTAGAGGCAAGTATTTGCTTTTGTGCTGATAACACTACATAAGTATATATCATTCAAGGAACTTCTTTTACCGAAGATGCATTCCTTGTCTCCATAAAAGGCTTTTGCAAGAATCACTTTAGAATGACAACCAGGAACTGAGAGAATTAAAAATGAAAAAAAAAAAAAAGGGAAACTGAAAGCTTAACTTTTGAAAAATAAAAGATGACTATATGAAGGTTACCAAAAATTTTTGTTCCACTAAGATTTCAAGACATAGCAAGACTTTCCTAAGGTAATAACCAATCATTTAAAAAGAGAGATGTAAAAGAGGTGGGACTAACATAATAATTAAAAAAAGAAAAACAATGAAAGGAGGGCTTGAGAAGGACATACCATACAAATGTAAGTAACAGGAAAGCAGGGATTATGTTTCTACCAACCAAAGACACTGTATGTTAAAACCCACAATACGTAATGAAAATATAGTAGTTATGACTATCTATGTACTAAATAAGTAATTACTTACCTAAAGCAGAAAATTAAGGAGACAAAGGAGTCCTATAAAGTCCATCTATGATTAGAGAATGTAACACACTACTCTCAGTTCAGGAGAGGTCAAGTGGGTAAACAGGCATAACTAGTTTGCTAGAAGTGTTTTTTCAGGTATAATTGGGCAATAGAGCGTGGTTATACATGGAAATAGACATGAGGTTCTAAATTCTAATTCTGCCATTTCTTAGCAAGATAGTTTTGGGGGTAACTTAAATCTTTGAGCCTTTTTTTCTTCTTACATAAAAGGGAACAATAAAAGAATCCATTTATGACTGCACTATAAGGAATATATGTGATAATCCAAGTAAAGGACTTAGTGTTGAAGCTGACACATAGGAATTTTTCAGAAGTATTAGCCGTTATTTTTCAACTAGGAATAGTCTTTTGTTAGTTTTTGTTACAGAAATTTTCAAATATATTCAAAAAGAGAAAAAACTTGCTATGCCTCAAAATTCCAGAGGCAAGTAGGAGTTTTAAAATTAATTTTAAAAAAGCATGACTAAAAACCAACCAAAAGACAAAACTACAGGTAATATATAAAGACAAATGTCAAACTTTGAGAAATATCTGCAGCACATATAATTTACGCACTTAAAATATATTTAAGAGAAATATCCCTTTAGGGGGCTAATTTTAATTAGTTTTTCTTATAAAGCTTACTTAAGCCTAAACTTTTCAAAACCTTGTCCTCTAGCTCTTAGTATTTACCATGTCCCTCAAATGTGCCAGTGCTCATTAATATCTTTTTTTAACAAATGGTGACTCATTATGAGGTTTAACTAGTAACAAGATTTATCTTATGTTCTCAAATATTCTGTTAAATTGGAATTTGTTCCCATCAGGGAAAAAACAATCAGTAAGTCAGATTTTGCTGAGAAAAAGAAAAAAAAGATAAAGTTGAAGGAGCAAAACTCGGGACAGATAGTGGAGAAATGTGTGAAATAATCATGCATTATTAGTACCAGTACAGTGTCTGTTTTTACCAGCTCTAGTCAGACAATATTTAGAGTTGCCTAATTTCCTAATTTGTACTATTAATCAATATTAACTCATCAATTCCAAGAAATGTTGATGCCATAGCCAGACTTCTGTAATTCATTTGGAATTTCACAGTCAGCATGCCACTGCTGTCTAGTTGATAGTCATCAATTATTAATATCTTTATATTATCTATTCATTACAGTAGAGTTAATGTGAACAAATTTTGTTCTGATTTAACAAAATGGCAATAAAATTCTGAAAACACACTGACTAAATATTAAAATCAAAATAAGACTTTTATGCTGTGCTTTTCCTTTGATAACCATTAATAAAATCTATTCTTAGCACATGCAAGCTAGATGTATTGATATGAAGCTTTTGATTTTTAAAACATCAAATCCTACAAGGTAGAAACTAAAAGCACTATTTACTAATAAAACTATTGAGAAATGGACTTTACATACTATGAAAGAATTTAGACAAAATTAAAATATTGTTTGAATAGATATTGATCAGTAGAAAAGTATGAAAAAAATGCCCTGCTTCCTCATAGATGGAAAGCTTATATTTCTTATTATCTTTCCACATGTCTAAATGGAAAGCACTCAAGTAATCAGTTTTCCTTTTCAATTAAACTCACATTTAAGAGCAAGAGTGTTGAAATGAATATACTGACATTATCAATTAAAATGCAAAATTGAAAAGAAAATTCTCAATAATACTCAGACTTTCTATTTTTTTTTTTTAAGATTTTATGTATTTGACAGAGAGACACAGCAAGAGAGGGAACACAAGCACGGGGAGTGGGAGAGGGAGAAGCAGGCTTCCCGCCGAGCAGGGAGCCTGATGCGGGGCTCGATCCCAGGACCCTGGGATCATGACCTGAGCCGAAGGCAGATGCCCAACGACTGAGCCACCCAGGCGCCCCATACTCAGACTTTCTAAAGTTACTATAAGAAATTATTACATGAATTAATTACCATAAAGTTTTTTATTTTGCTGTCTTAATCTCATTTGTATATTTCATTTGAATATTTGTGCACATTTGTGTATATTTTCCAAAGTCACAAAATTTTTTTCACCGTAGAATTCATGACTTTTTTTTTAAGATTTTATTTATTTATTTGATAGAGAGAGAGAGAGCAAGCACAAGCCCAGGGAGCAGCAGGCGGAGGGAGAGGAAGAAGCAAGCCTCCCTGCAGTGCAGGGAGCTCCATGCGGGGTTAGATCCCAGGATCCCAGTATCATGACCTGAGCTGAAGGCAGATACAGAGTGGCACCGCAAATTCATGCCTTTTTAAATGTGATAAATCTATGATTGTAACAGGAGATCGATAAATATTTGGTGATTTAAATATGGCTATATCTTGGTAAAATGTAAGGAAACAGGAATAATTAGGATGTCTTTTGTTACCTATCTTACAATTGCTAAACTTCATATTTATTAGCCCTTGGGATAGTCTCATCAGTCTCATATGATCTTCATCAAAATAAGAACACACTGGAGAAAGTATAGACTCATTTTGTGCCAAAAGTGTCTGTTTAGTTAAATGCCCTTACCACTGGCAAGAATATGAGAATTTTACATCACAAATGTTCACATGTTCACCAGATATGAGTATCAGACGTAGGAACTCCTTGGAGGGCATGTGAGACATAGAAGACAAAGGGAGCAACATCAAAACGTGATGGGGATACCATCAAACCAATAAAAGGCACTATCAACTACAATCAGTTTTGAGTTCTAGGTGTCCTTTTAATTAAGACTACTTTCAACAAGAAGAACAAATTTTCAAGATGGTCGTGTCTGTTCTCACCCCTTATTTAATTGCAATACTTCTAATCTACAAATTTAAAGTAGACTTTTAAATAATGTTCATATGTGTCCACAAGTTATTTATATATTTATGTTATATTAACAAACAAAACATGTGGTAAAATAGTGTATTTTTAAAAGCATTTCACTGAGATGAAAACATCAATACATATTACTTATATTTAACTTCATATTCATGTGAAGAATAATGGTAAATAATGTAAATGCCCATAGAATATTATCTCTCTCTATATAACTTGCTATTCATATTATTTAGTTACATCCATAAAATAAGCAATATTGGTAAACATTTATGATACTATTAAGTTGTTTTATTTCATAAATCCTATGCTATGTTTTAAGGGTTATGGAGAGTTGAATAAAAATTATAATGGTCAATTAATAAAACAATTATTTATGAATAACTTATTTTCAACCACATTAGGCAACTTAAAAGTCAATATAATTAATCCACAGAAAACGTAAGAACTTACCATGACTTAAAATAGCTCAAAATTCAATGGATTCTGTGTACTTTAACAGATTGCTCAATTAGTCACATACTAATTATCAGTTTCCTTAGTACTGAATTATCTAGATTAATCAGTCTATGTGGTTTTTTCAATATGTCATCAGGAGCACTAAGTCTGGTCAGTATCCATAATGATATAATAGTTTTCCTTTAGACTAAGATAAATAAATCTGTTTAATATAACAATAACAATAACAATCATATAACTAGTTATGATAATAAGGACAGGAATGGTATATAAAGTCTTATCATAGATAGTTGATTAAGCTAACAAACTGATAGAATTCTGGAATGACTTGCAAACTCCTTAGACTTCTTTTTTATTTGGAGAAACATCTTTATTTCTGGAAATAACAGCCTATAGGCTATATCCTGTTCAGAAAAATTACTTTGATTTACATTGCTTCTAAATTCAATGCACCAAATAACGAGTTATGTGGAATTGTCAATGAACATTAACATTAATCACCTAACTGAACCCATCTAATTTATTTATGTATTTATTCGACATAGAATCACAAAAGTGTATCAAGATAAAATATGTTGACTTCAATTTTGGTGCCATCCCTATACTGACAATTGTGTAAATTGTATAAAGTTTCTGTCTGATAGATGTATTGTTGCAGAGCAGATTATATAGGGATGATGAATACGTATTTTACATAATAGAAATTAAAGGACAGCAATTGGACCTCCATGTGTTCTCTTAGTCTCTTTTCTTATTTGTGCACCCCTATCCAGCCAAATGACCACATACTGAGTCTTACTCAGAATCACATTAACTAAGGCAAATGTCCATCCTTTTATCTCTGGACATTTACAAACTTTATTTTGTGTGTTCTTATCAAAGTCAGCAAGGAAAACAATAATCTATACTAATCCAGAATTTGCCAAACACAAATATAAGTGTTGGACAGAGGGTTATTTTTTTTTTTACCACTTCCAATTAGCATGTAATTTCAATATAAAGAATCATATGATAATTTAGGATACATACAGTTCTGCAGGGGCATTTTATGGTCAGGAGCCCAAAGACAGATTTTTTTTCATGAAAATCATATATATTTTTTAATGCCAGCTTTCTGATGTTTGAAAAAGGAGAATTGTATCCAACCTGGGTACTTGCCACAAAAACAAACAAAAAAGCACATGGAATATTATATATGTGTAGGAAAATTAATAAAGAGAAATATCACTAAAATGAAATAGAGAGTGGCTAGAAGGGGGAGCTATACCACTCAATATCATTTACAAGAACTGTCAATTACAGACCCCAACAGAAGAATCACCAATTACAGGCCCAAACAGGGAAAGACAGACATTGCCTCTCCCGCAAAAAATTGACCACCCCTCCAACATAGCTAATGAGAAAGCATCAACACCATGGACTCAATGCTTTTTCCCAATGAATTTTTGTGCAAAACAACCCCTCCCAAATTCCTCCATCTTCTCCATAAAATAACATTCTTCTCTTTTGTTGGACTTACCTGTGGTTTTGCCATAGTTGCATACCCTGAATTGTAACTCTCTGTTATTCCCAAATAAATCCATTTTTGCTGGTAAAATCACTGACTTTTATTTTTAAGGTTAACATGTGCATTTATCTACTGTCATAATTTAAACGTGCTGTGTCCAGTGATTGAGAATCCCCCTTAGGCATATGCAACACAAATTGTTCATTATATTCTTAATGTAGTCCATTTATTTAAAAATCACTATTACTTTTGAAGATTGAATGTATGACCTACTGAAAGCAAATGAAAATTAGGAGCAAGATATTTTTGAGAGACTGTTTTCATTTAAAGAAAATATATGAAAAATTGAATACGTATGGGTTTAACTTCAACAGTCATCCAAAGACGTCATAAACAATGAAACAAGTTTGGTAGTGATAAAAAGACATTTTTCACACTCTGTTTTAATCTATATTTATGCATATTTCATCTTAGGTTTCTTTTCATAAGGACAGTAGACTTAAATACATTGAAAAATTGCCTGCCAATAATTGTGCCTTGTTGGAAGTGTTTAAAAGTGATTTGGGGCACCTGGATAGCTCAGATGGTTAAGTATCTGACTCTTGATTTCAGTTCAGGTCCGGATCTCAGGGTCCTAAGATCCATGCTCAGTGTGGAGCCTGCTTGAGATCCTTGGTCTCTGTCTTTCCCTCTTCCCCTGCTTACTTTAGATGTAAGTAAAAATGAAGAAAGAGAATGTGGTGATATGACTTATTTTTGTCTTAACCATGCCGGCACTACATTTTCCGGGATTCTTTTCTCTCTCGTTTGCATATTAAAATTAGCCACAAGAGAGCACCTGGGTGGCTCAGTCGTTAAGCGACTGCCTTTGGCTCAGGTCATGATCCCAGGGTCCTGGGATCGAGCCCCACATCGGGCTCCCTGCTCCACGGGAAGCCTGCTTCTCCCTCTCCCACTCCCCCTGCTTGTGTTCCCTCTCTCGCTGTGTCTCTCTCTGTCAAATAAATAAATAAAATCTTAAAAAAAAAGTCACGAGATAATTTTGCATGATATTTGAAAGGTAGGATGAAAGCAATTTTATGCTCTGTAGGTCAATTACAGCATCAAGCACCACTGTAATTCATGTACATTGTTACTATCTGGTGACTCACTTTATTAGTGAGGGCACCAACCAGGACTTCACTTATCCTGTCCTCCTTCCTAACCAAAATGTACAAACTCCACATGTTCTAGTTTGTCCAAATGGGCACCAATTTTCTCTCATGTTCCTGGTTTTTAGGCCCAGCTTTTTTTTTTTTTTTTCTGATTACCACCTGACTTTCAGAGATCCAGGCCTATCACCAGATTCAGAGGCAACAGCCCTTTATATTTACTTTAACCAATTCCTTGGATTAATTAAAGTCCAACTTCTATAATATAACCTTATTCTATAACACTTTTAGTAGTTCTGCTTCCCAGTTCACTGAAACTTAACTATGGGTATTGTTTTCCTTTCAAACCTCAGTTTTCTCATCTGTTATGTGTAGAAGTTAATTGTTGTTTTCAAATCTCAAAAAATCTAACCTTACACCTAAAGGAACTAGGCAAAGAACAAACACAGCAGAAGGAAGGAAATAATAGAGATTAGAGAAGAAATAAATGAAATAGAAACAAAACAAAACAAAAACAACAGAACAGATCAATGAACTATGAACTGGTTCTTTGAAAAGATCAATAAAATTGGTAAAACTCTAGCAAGACTCATAAAAAAAAAAAAATAGTAGAAGAGAGAGAGAGAGAGGTCCCAAATAAAATCACATATGAAACAGGAGAAATAACAAACAACATCACAGAAATGCAAACAAGTGTAATAGAATATTATGAAAAATTATATGTCAACAAATTGGACAAACTGGAAGAAATGGATAAATTCCTAGAAACATATAACTTACCAAAACAGAAGCAGGAAGAAATAGAAAATTTGAATGGACCAATTACCAGCAAAGAGATTGAGTCAGTAGTCAGAAACTCCCAACAAACAAAACTCCAGGATCAGATGAATTCACAGGCAAATTCTACCAAACATTTAAAGAACACTTAATACCTATTCATCTCAAACTAGTCCAAAAAATAGAGGAGGATGGAAAACTTCCAAATTAATTCTATGAGGCCAGCCAATATCACCCTGACACCAAAACCAGATAAAGACACCACAAAAAAGAGAACTTCAGACCAGAACTTCAAACCAGATGAATATAGATGCAAAAATCCTCAACAAAATACTAGCAAACCGAATCCAATAATACTTTAAAAAAAATGATACACCATGATCAAATGGGATTTATTCCTGGGATGCAAATGTTGCTCAGTATTTGCAAAACAATCAACATAATGCATCACCTCAATAAGAGAAAGGATAAAAACAATCATTTCAATAGATGCAGAAAAAGCACTTGACAAAGTACAACATCCACTCATGAAAAATACCCTCAACAAAGTAGGTCTAGAAGGATTATACATCAACATAATAAAGGCCATATATGACAAACCCACAATGAACATCATACTCAAGAGGAAAAAATGAGAGCTTTTTTTTCATTAATATAAAATTCTTCTGGGAGGGTATGTGCTGTGCTATGGTGAGCGCTGTGAATTGTGTAAGACTGTTGAATCACAGACCTGTACCTCTGAAACAAATAATATACGTTTAAAAAAAAAAAGAAGTTAGTAGGAAGGGAAAAATGAAAGGAGGGAAATCGGAGGGGAAGATGAGCCATGAGAGACTATGGACTCTGAGAAACAAACTGAGGTTCTAGAGGGGAGGGGGGTGGGGGAATGGGTTAGCCTGGTGTTGGGTATTAAAGAGGGCACGTACTGCATGGAGCACTGGGTGTTATATGCAAAGAATGAATCATGGAACACTACATCAAAAACTAATGATGTAATGTATGGTGATTAACATAACATAAAAAATTTAAATAAATAAATACATTATATATATAATTTATATATAAATAAATTATATATATATATACTGCTTCTGCACAGTGAAGGAAATAATCAACAAAACCAAAAATCAACCTACTGAATGGGAATAGATATTTGCAAATGACATATCTGATAAAAGGTTAGTATCCAAAATATATAAAGAACTGATACAACTCAACACCCCAAAAACAAATAATCCAATTAAAAAAGGAAAAGAAGACATGGACAGATATTTCTCCAAAGAGGATGTCCAGTTGGCTAACACACTCGTGAAAAGATGCTGAACATCACTCATTATCAGGGAAATGCAAATCAACACTACAATGAGATGTCACCTCACTCCTGTCAGAATGGCTAGAACCAAAAACAGAAGAAACAACAAGTGTTAGCAAGGATGTAGAGAATAAGGAACCCTCTCGCTCTGCTGGTGGGAATGCAAACTGGTGCAGCCTCTGGGAAGAACAGTATGGAAGTTCCTCCAAAAATTAAAAGTAGAACCTCCCTTTGATCCAGTAATCACACTACTGGGTATTTACCCAAAGAATACAAAAACACTAATTTGAAAGGATGGATGCACCGCTGTGTTTATCACAACGTTATTTACAATAGCCAAGATATGGAAACAGCCGTTGAACAGATAAAGAAGTGGTATATGCATCTGATGCAATATTATTCAGCCATAAAAAAGAATGAAATCTTACCATTTACCACAACATGGATGGAATAAGGGAGTATAATGCTAAGTGAAATAAGTCAGTCAGAGAAAGACAAAGAGAATATGATTTTACTCAGAAGGGAGGTGGGTGGGAGGATCAGTGAAATTGGCGATGGGGATTAAAGAATACACTTATCCTGATGAACACTGAGTAATGTACAGAATTATTGCATCACTATATTGTAAGCCTGAAACTAATATAACACTGTATGTGAACTATACTGGAATTGAAATAAAAAAAGTAAAAACTTATCATGTTCTCATAGACTTGTTATATTAAATGTAATAAAAATATGTATAGCACTTAGGACTATCAGAATAAGTGCTTATATATATGCTTTATAATAAGAATAATAACAATAAATATTATACTTGACCAGCTGAATTTCATCATACTACTTTTTTCTTTAAAATGAATACCATCTTTTGTATATTTAAACACAAGTATCTCATTTCTGTCACTTCTTTATTATGCTTCTGTTATAGTAGTGGTATTCTGTTACATTTAGTTTTAATAAATCTACTCCCATTTGGGCGCCTGGGTGGCTCAGTTGGTTAAGTGACTGCCTTCAGCTCAGGTCATGATCCTGGAGTCCCGGGATCGAGTCCCACATCGGGCTCCCTGCTCAGGAAGGGGGGTCTGCTTCTCCCTCTGACCCTCTTCCCTCTCGTGTTCTCTATCTCTCATTGTCTCTCTCAAATAAACAAATAAAATCTTTAAAAAAAATTCTACTCCCATTTATATAGAGAACATTTTTTAAAAATATTTTATTTATTTATTTGACAGAGAGAGAGAGCACAAGTAGGGGGAGCAGCAGAGGGAGAGAGAAGCGGGCTCCCCGCTGAGCAGGGAGCCCAATGTGGGGCTCGATCCCAGGACCCTGGTATCATGACCTGAGCCAGAGGCAGACACTTAACTGACTAAGTCACCCAGGCGACCCAGGAACAATTTTGAAGTGGAAGAGTAGCACATTTATAATCATAATTAAAGTGAACAGAAAACAATATTTACACATTTTAGACAAAATAACTCAGTTGTGTTCTTCAAATGTTTATAAATATTTAAAATAGGATTGTTTATGTGACCACATAGCGTTTGCTATAAAAGTTATGTTTATAGCGTTGAAAATATTTTATTTTCTGTTTTCTGACCATAAAAATAAATAAAAATATTCATGTAAAATTACAATTTCTCCTTTCTGAAATAAAAAATAATTAATTTTTTTGAAATTTAAATTGCACATCTGGAAATATAATACTTGTCCTGGCTTCTGTTGTTATATTTAATCAGTGAAACAGTCATTGTCACAAATATCTAATTCATAGAAAATTTTCTCTCTGTAAAGTTTTAATAATCCAAATAATTTTAATAGATAGAGTTTCTCTTTTCGTTGAAAAAATACTTCAAGGAAAGCTTCAGGTTCAGTACCCCACAAAGAACTGGCAAAATTCCAAGATTCCTGGAGAGAACATTTCTATTTTCTTTTTCAAGTTTACATGTTGGGTATTATATTAAAATCCCATTAGTTTCAGATTCATTAAATTTTGCTCTAAAGAAATAAATCCCAATTTACATATTAAATGTAAAAATATAATAAAATAAGATAAAACTCTTGATGGAGAAGATGACTGCCCAACAAGAGACCATTAGCAATTCCATCTTTATGTACTAAAATAAAACATGCTGTGTAGAAGTGATTGCATTTGAAGTTATTGGTACATTTGAATTCAAACTACCCAACCATGAAAAATGAGGTTTCCATTTGCTATAAAAATAAATTAGGAGGCAATGCTTTGCTGGGAAAGCCATTTGAACACTTCAGTTCATAACTATTCATAGTAATATAAACACATGTCTTTGCTCATACTGTGAGCTGCCATAAGATATTGTTTTATTCAACATTATTTTATATCTAAAGTGAATGCAGGTGACTTATTTTAGGGTTTAATAAAACAAATCCTGATGTAGAGATCCTGTGGGAAATTATACAATAATGTTACCTACATAACTAATTTTCTTCTTATGAAACAATGATCCCACTACAATTTTAGAGCTATAGAATGTACTGTTTAACATCACCATTTCTGTGTTAATGTCTCAGTATATCACAAAATTAAACTTTTTTATAAAAAGATACTTTATAAAAAGGCAATCCTTTGGGAAAATAGGTTTTCATTTCTAAATTAAAAGTAGCATGAAGTCAATACTGAACATGTCACCTACTGCTTATTGACACTAAAATTACTTTTGTATTTAGAATACTATTTACTTCTGAGAAAATACCATGGTGTTAGTTCCCAGTTCATTATAAATAAGAGAGCTTATTCAAGAAAAAAGTCAAAGATGAATTTTGCTAATTATGCACTTGGTTGAAATTCCTGGGAAACATTTAAGAATGCACAGATATTGAAAATGTAGCAGTCTTGTCTGACCAAGTACATTTCCCCACATTCATATATTAATTTGTCCATTGGAAACAATATTACATAATGGTTAGATTAAAAATTTGGAGTTAAAAATAGACTTATTTCCTATCTGAGCTCAAGTGGCTATATGAGTTTTTCATTTAGTTCTCAATGAGGAAATATCTGTTTCCTCATCTATAAAATGAGAGTAATAATAACCATCCCCTACTTTTGTGAGGGTTGCATTTAAAAAATTTGATTTAGAAAAAGATTATGAAATTTTTAATTCAGTGCTATATACATTGCATTATTAAAATTGCATTTTAAAATGTTTCTTGGTATTTAATAACTCTTGACTCAATCCCGTGTCTTTATTTTAGGCCCCAAGAAAATTAGACCCTCAGTGAAATAATCTTGAAGACATGTCCCAAAATACAGACTTATGAAAATAAAACTATAAAATGGTGTTGTGAATGTCCCATCTTCTTTATTTTTGCCTCAATGATATATTAACAGCAGAAGTTAATGACAGTTGTTTGGTGGCATCTCTCCATCTTGTACTGTTTAATATAGTGCATCTAAGAATTTTTTTTCCTGGAAGAAAAGATAATTTGAGAGAAAAAATTAAATTAATTTTGGGCATGGGGAATAAACTGTCTTCTTCTCATTACATTGTATAAAATATTAAAGCCCTTTGTGTGAATTTAATTCACTTGTACTAAATACTATAAATAATCTATGACTATTTATTTGACAAATAATCTTATACAGCTTAAATTTTTACCTCTTTTAAAGAAGCCATTTAATATTGTTGCCTAGGTTAACGTTCTTTGGGATTTCATATTAATGTTTTAGGTGATACATCCATGTATATTTATTTCCTGTATCTATTAAGTTTCTGTCTGTCTACCTACATAGAGGCATAGAAATATTTCAACGTCCTTAAGGATCATATAAGCTAGCTACTGAAATAAGAAAGATTCCCATAGGGACCTCTGGGTGGCTCAGTCATTAAGCATCTGCCTTTGGCTCAGGTCATGATCCCAGCGTCCTGGGATCAAGTCCCTCACCAGTCTTCCTGCTCTGCAGGGGGGCCTGCTTCTCCTTCTCCCTCTGCCCTCCCCCCTTGCTCAGGTTCATGCTTGTGCTTGCACTCTCTCATCTCTCTCAAATAAATAAATAAAATCTTAAGAAGAAAAAAAAAAGATTCACATAATTGCCTGATAGTATGAGTATATACTACCTGTGTGATGGGAGTCATGAGTGGTAAAATGTGTAAATTTACATTGTATCCCTGAATGAATAAAAGATAAAGTTACTTGGAAAAAATAAAATAATATCAAACAACTTTCCTGAAAGACTGAAGAAATTTAAGAAGGCCAAACATAGTTTGCTATCGTGACAATTAAAAATATGAGAATATTTATGTTTATTTATTTTTATTGTATTGTCTTAAATCTATATTGTATAATTCATAATATACTTGAGAAGTAACCCTGTTTTACTTCTAAATATCATGTATTTATTCATTAAAAATATTGATTGATATGTTAACACTTTTCTCAGCTTAGAATATAAATCAAAACTAATGAAGATCCTTGCCACTTACATTCTGATGGAACAAATAAACATAATAAATAACAAATCATGTAATATATTAGAAAACAACAAATATACAGAAGAAATAATCAAAATAAGATGAATAATGTGTTCTTGTTAGATTAAAAGGCAGGGAGGCCAGATGCTGTTTTGTGTTGTTTTTAATCACTTTACTGAGGTAAATTTTATACTAAAATTCAATCATTTTTAAAAGTGCAATCTAATAACTTTTAGTAAATTTACAGTTTTACCCAAACATCAGAACAATCAAATTTTAGAACATGTTGTGACCTCTAAAAATAATGTTTGGTCCTATAGGCAGCTATTTCTTTTTCCTATCACCCTGCCCAGGGCAACTACTAATTTCTTTTTTGTCTCTATAGGATTTCTTTTTCTAGAAATTTCATATAAAGGAATCATACAAACTGTACTCTGTTTTTTCTGACCTCTTTCATTAGGATAAATTCTTAGGGTTTATTAATGTTATTGCATGTATAATTATTTCATTCTTTTTTCATGCAAAATAGTATTTTATAGTATGGGTATACCACATTTTGTTTATTCATTCACCATTTGATAAATGTTTTCTTTTTTTCTATATAAATAATGCTGCTTTAAATGTTCGTGCATGAGTCTTTGTACAGACTTTTTTTTTTTTTCTCTTAAGTAGATACCTTGGACTGAAACTGCTTAGTCATGAGGCAAATTTGTGTTTTATTTTTTAAGAAACTACCCAACTGTTTTCCAAAGGGGCTGTTCCATTTTAAATTCCCACCACTTACATGAGAGGCATTGGGCAGATCCTCCCCTAAAGCTTTTCAGCAACATCATAGGCCTATCCACACCAGGACTTTGGACTTCTGATCTCCAAAACTGTGAGAAATGAATTTCTATTGTTTTAAGCCACTCAGTCTTATCAGTTATTTAGTAAGCCCTAGGAAGCTAACACAAAAAGGGAGAAAAAAATGGATCAGGAGAAAGTTTTATTAAATGGCAGAATCAAGAGTATATTTGTATTCTAATGGAAATGACGCAGGAGAAAGGAAAAAAATGATATATAAACGAGAGACTTCAGGTTTAGCTCTGACACATAGAGAGCTTGGAGGTCTTGACCCTTGTTCTTACACAGCATAAGGCTGAACAAACTGAAAATCAACAGTTTTTTCTTGGAATTGTCAGAGAATTGAGGTCACAGGGCAAAGGACCAACCTGACATCTGGAAAGATGGACAAATCAACTCATGACAAATCAACTCCAGCTTACTGGAGCAGAAACTACTGGAACCATAAGCTGGTGGGAGCACATAGTTTTTATGAATCATGGAAGGCTGAATGTGGGCTAACATGTGAGTCAGAAACTCATGGGTGACATGATGCTGGTGGGGATAACCCTATAATTTCATGAGTTTTGCCCCCAGGATCCCCCACTGTGTTCCCACAGCGAAAAGCCAAATAGATCTCTTGTCTCTGGCTGGGGGAGAAAAAGAGTAATCATTTTGAAATGCACTCATTGCTTTTTTTTTTTTTTTAATAAAAAAATCCCCCTCTTCAAGACAAAAGTCTCTCTCATAGCTGTATGCTGACATTTCCTGTACTCCATTTCCCTCTAGGCTTCTAGTCTTACCTAAGGGGGAGAGAGTGGGGAGAATTAGAAACAATTTGGAAGGTCACAGCCGAGAGACACAGGCCTACTAAAGATTGAGATGTAATCATAAATTAGATAACTCTTTCCTCCCTCATACCTTATCAAAATGTCAACAGGGCTCCAGTAAAAATTATTATAGCTGAAAGAGCTGTAAGCCACAAACTATCTAAGGAGGTGTTCTTAGGAAAACCTTAAGACAACAAGAAAGATGGATACTCTAGGAAACTGCAGCCTTTGGCATCGACGGCTATAGCAAACATTAAATATAGCCTAACATGATCAATGTCAAACCTCACACAAAAGGCCTATTTATCTCAATTCCAATTAGACAATACATCATGAACAGCTTTCAACAAAAAATTACAAATGAATGGACAGCATTTATTTGTAGAGTAATAGTCTTAAGTAGAAGAGAAGGGATAGGATTTAGTGCATAAGTGGAAGAATTTGTTCATCATACGAACACAGAAAGTTGACATATGGCAAGAGGTTAGGAGGCAGAGAACAGAGGTATAGATGCAGGTAAGTGAGTAAAGGACAGGAGGGAATTCATGCAAGTTTTTTCTAATTGCCTGAATTTGCTCAAGTACGTAGGAAGCAACATCATTCTCTTTGAGTGTGGACAGGGAATTAGAGTTACAAGGTCTTAAAATTTTGAAGACATGAAATATTATTAAGAAGAGTGGAAAGCATAGGCAAATGTAGTAAAATAGTCTTTAGTACTAAAGGTTCACACAAAGGTTATGGTCATCAATTTAAAATAAGACTTTTCTGCATAATGGTTTGTCTATAGTGTGATGCATTCAAATTAAGTACCGAGGGCATACCACAAATGAACGAGTGAATTAGAGTTCCTGTTGTTTTCCTTTGAATTCTTTAGTCAAAGTTCTATTTTTACTGAGCATTCTATAAGTGCACATATGTAGAAACACACACACAAACACACAGATACATATGTGTTTATTTATACACCTACACATACTCAAATACAATAGTTTGCTTATTGATTTCATTTAAAATACAGGTAGCAAGCTTTACTTGGAACTATAAATGAAGTAGCATAAAACTTAATAAAATTCAGATCTTTATTATTTTAGAAATATATAATATATATATGCATATGTATATATATAAAATCATTACAACTCAGTAATTGGAAGACTAATTACAAAAAACAAAAACAAAAAAACCCAGAAGATTCGAACTGAAATTTTACCAAAGAAGGTATATGGATGGAAAATAAGCACATTAAGAAAATATTCAATATTATTCATAATTAGGAAATTGAAAATTAAAAACAGAATGTGAAGACACTAGAATGGCAAAAATAAAAAATACTGAAAGTACCAAGTGTTGTCAAGGATTTGAAGAAACTGGAGCCCTCATACATTGCTATAAAATGATACAACCACTTTGGAAAATAATTTGGTGACTTCTTATAAAGTTTAACTTTCACTTATATACCACCAAGTAACTCTTAGGCATTTGCCTTCAGAAAGAAAAAAGAAGCCATACGTCCACAATAAAACTAGTACACATATGTTCATATTAGCTTTTTCTATAAAAGCCAGAATCTGAAAACAATCCAAGTGTCCATTATTAGCAAAATAAACAACATGGGATTTATCTGTACAACTAAATATTATTCAGCAATAAAAAGAATGGACTATTGTTTTTTTTTGTTTGTTTGTTTGTTTTTAAAGACTTTATTTATTCCATGGACAGAGAGAGACACAGCGAGAGAGGGAACACAAGCAGGGGGAGTGGGAGAGGGAGAAGCAGGCTCCCCGCAGAGCAGGGAGCCTGATGCGGGCTCGATTCCAGGACCCTGGGACCACGACCCGAGCCGAAGGCAGACGCTTAACGACTGAGCCACACAGGCGCCCCTAAAGTGTATTATTTCATGGCTTTTGGAACATTTCACAAATGTGTGCACCCATCACAGTCATCCCTTTTAGAATATTTAATTACCCGCAGAAGGAAACACACACCCTCCTGAGCCATCAGCCCCAAGCCCCTACCCCAGGCCAAGTAGGGTGGGCTTTTTTGTTTTGTTTTGTTTTAACTATGGGTGAGTCAGGGACTTAAACATATCAATACATCACAGAGGTATTGCCCACCTATTTCACAATTTGCTCCCATCAGGCAGGACCCAAAGTCCAAGTCCCAGCATCAGCATTTCATTGCACTGGAATATTCATGCAAGTCCATGATATTTCTCCCAAGAATGGACTATTGTTACACTCAAGAACATGGATGACTCAGGGAGAGGTAGTGAAAGAAAGGAGGGAGAGAAAGAGAATTCTGAATGAAAAAAAAGTCAGGCAGAAAAGAGTTTGGACTATATGACTCCATATAAAATCTGAGCAAATGGAAATTAATCTTTTCGAGGATAAAAGCAATACATCACTGCCTGGGGATGAAGGTGGAAGAATGAATGGATTGCAAAAGAGCACAAGGAGATTTTTGTAGGTAATGGAAAGTTTGGTATCTGAGTTGGTGATGGTTTCATGAGTATATACATATATCAAGACTTATCAAATTATAAACTTTAAACATTGCTATTTTATTGTGTGGTTTTTCATTTTCCACCTTTTTTCAGTTTCAACTTATTTTTAAAGCAAAATAAACAGCATAGTATGAAGTTTATAATGTATGTAAAAATAAAATATAACGGATACAGAATAAAATGTAAGACAAGAACAAAAGAACAGGGGAGGAAAATGGACATTTATTGTTAGCCACATCACACTATTGACTTTAACAGAATTTACAGCCATCAGACTTTCCTAATACAAAATGTTATGGAGTTGGTATTTATAAGCATTTACAATTGTAATTATTCTCCATATTGTTTCTTTAACAAGAAAAATTACATGCACCTATAGAGAGACTGTATGTAGAGTAAGACAAACAGTTGTGCCATATGATTTTAAATAGGTGTCCATAAAATCGCCTGGGGATAGTAGGGTGAGAGAAAGAGAGAGGTTACCAATAATTAGTTGGTATAATGTGCATATCTGTGTGTGGTGAGTATGTGCACTTTTATAAGGCAATTTTATAATTTAGTATGTTAAGCATTCATTCCCAGTCTTGAAACTCTTGGGGAAGATAGCTAATTGTGACTATAATAATAATTACCTTTGAGTTTATACTAATTCCCAGGAAGTGTTGTTTATTTGCATTTCCAGGACTCAAAGCAAACAATTTATTTTAACCACAATTTTATTTTTATTTAATTCTCATTAAAAATATAACTACACATTGTAGAAATTTGCACTTTGACATATTTAATGTCAACATAATTAAAATAATTGACTGATGGCATCTATATCAGTTGTATACAATGAAATATTGTAGAATTGTTTGTAATTCCTCAGGGATCGTGGTCATTCTCACTTGGTGGAATGTTCCATGATTGTGTCCAATTGCAGAAAAGGTACCTTTTAGTATCTTTAGAAAAGCACCTCTATCCCTACTGTTTCATAACTTCTAAGCATTTGTGATTGACTTGTAATCCCTGGATTTTGCAAAATATGTAAAGTAGTCAGATTTAACATTGCTAAGCACTAAGAATGCTGCATTCATTGTTATTTCATTAGTAATTAAAATAACTTACTGAGGAAGATAGCAGGCTCATTTTGCCAGGGAGAATGCAGATGCAGGGTATGGATCAGTTATTTTACTCAAGTCCCTTCTCTAGTAATTGTATGGATGACTCAAAAGTTTGTGTTTTTACTCATTGTGTACTGCCCTACATTGCTGCATTCTTTTATTTTTTCTAGTATTTAGTTTTGTTACTCCTAGAATTTAGTAAATACCTCACTTTCTCTCACTCTGTCTTTTGTAAACTTGGAACTACAGTTGAGTAAAACAATCTATTAAATACTATTCTGCATGTGGCTGTCCAATGTACCTCTGAAACAAATAATACATTATATGTTAAAAAAAAAGAAGAAGAAGATAGCAGGAAGGGAAAAATGAAGGGAAGGGAATCGGAGGGGGAGACGAACCATGAGAGACTGTGGACTCTGAGAAACAAACTGAGGGTTCTGGAGATGAGAGGGGTGGGGGGATGGGTTAGCCTGGTGATGGGTATTAAAGAGGGCACGTTCTGCATGGACCACTGGATGTTATACGCAAACAATGAATCATGGAACCCTACATCAAAAACTAGTGATGTATGGTGATTAACATAACATAATAAAAAAAGGGAAAAATACTATTGCTAGAATACTAAATTTGAAAAAGAGAAAAGAACATACAACTTCTGTTTTGAGACTATTCACAACTTGCTCTAGGTTGAAACAAACTGGTTCACATGAAATCAGCTATAAATTAAATATTTTATTTCATTTTCACCAGAACTAGTCTGCTGCTTTGAAGACTGAATTCAATTACGTATCTTCTTGGAAAATTGCAAGATACATGTACAAGAGTTATATAGATTATATTTTTAAGACAGTTTTATTTGCAGTATAATTAATGCTATATCAATAAGCAACAAAGTGATGAAGACGCTAGTTGATAGATAATTGAAATATTTGCACCAAATAGTCATAGATTGAATTTCATTCCCATTTTTTTAAAAACTTAATGTCCACGTCAACTTACTTCTGGGCTTCCTAAAATTCCATAACCATCTGAAACATAATTTCATTCTTCTTCAGGAAAACTTTGCATTCCATTTTATATTTTCAGCAATAATTTTCAGCACCTCATTTACCATATCAAGACTCTGCATTTAAGTTCAGTAAACAGAGCTGAAAAGGTGAGAAGATGGTACTTAAATAGAACTATTACAGATTTATATATTGTCATTTCAATAACTTAATGTTAAATAAACTGATATTGTTTTATTCTCAGGAAACATAAGAGTGCTCAGACACTCTGTCACATAACATCATCTGGTATAGTTTTTAATCATTTCTTCCATTTAAGACCTACATCTTACTTATTTTTGGAAGACTTGATAAAGATGTATTAGTATGAATACAGCACATTATACAGATGTGACCACCTTGACATTCATTATTCAATATTTCAGGGGGTTATGGAGCTGGGAGGAGCCAAGAAATATAAAGTTTTAGTTGAAAAAACTATTAACCTTAATGTAGATTTTAGAATTTTGCCTTGCAATGATTTTTCCCAAATGACAATCTACTTATCCCCAGGAGGCTTGATTAGATCTTTAATTAACTCAATCTGGAAGTGCAATGACCTCTAATTAAAATAAATTTTGTTTCTTCTAGCAGCAAAATAATGAACTTATTCAAATGAGTTTCACAGCCATGCAAAATCAAAACCAATTAGAAGCTAATAATGAAGTATGTCATTAGGTATACGACAAACTCTAGAAAAAAGAGGGAAGTTCTCTTTATTAAAATTGTAAGGGTTAAACATTTGATTATTATAAATGAAGCAAAGTGTAAACATGCTATGTAGTGAATATGAATAAGTGAAATATATCTTTGCAGAAGTACATCAGGAAATCATAAAAAATCCTAATCATTTTTCTGAGTGGTTTCCCACAATATTAATTTAGTTTGCTGTTGCATAACACACTTTTATAAGTGCAATTTTTGAATTGCCTACAAAATCAGTATAAGTCACACTTGAAACTTGACTATGTATAATCATGTTGACTATGACCCTGTTACTACAGAATTTAAAAACAACTGTATAAGATATGAATGAAATGCTATGTTCTCTGATGGATCTATTACTCAAAATTGTTAGGCATATAAGGTCCACTAGTAAATCTGTATGTAAAATAATATCAATGGAAATATGAAGATCTGCCAGCCTCCAATCATTAAATAAAATGATTTTTCTTTTGGTTTATGAACTTAAAACATTAATTATAAATATATTTTATTTATACTAATGTGTTAAATAAGACCTTTCTGGAGAAGCTTATTACGTCTTCAATATTTCCAATATTTTAATCTGTTTTGTTTGGTCTTTTGATTGTAAAAATTGCATGTGAACATTTAAGAGAAATAAAAAAAAACAAAGAAATATATAAAAGGAGTGTCTTAATGCTGCAACCAGATACACTCCGCCTTTTTATATAATACTTTTCTATGCTTAGTTTTATTTACAGAACTTTTTATTTTGGTAAAATGCATGAGGGGAAATGCATATATTGTACATGTACACTTAAGTGAGGTTTTTTTTTAAGATTTTATTTATTTATTTGAGAGAGTGAGAGAGCACAAGCAGGGGGAGCAGCAGAGGGAGAGGGAGAAGCAAGCTTTCTGCTGAGCTGGGAGCCTGCTGCTGGACTGGATCCCAGTACCCTGGGATCATGACCTGAGCCAAAGGCAGACGCTTAACAAACTGAGCCACCCAGGGAGCCCCTTCAGTGAGTTCTGAAAAAAGCATACATCCGTATCTTTTCTCAAGTGAGATTATTTCCATCATCCAAAAATTTCTCTTTCTCTTTTATTCCATCCAATCCCACAATGCCATCTACTCACAACTAGTTTATAATTTTTTTTTAAAACCACAGATTGTTTTGTTGATTCTGGAACTTCATAGAAATGGAAATAAACTGTTCTGTGTGGGCAATTCATCCATGTTTCTGTGTGCATCAGTGTTTTCAAAATTTTTTGAATAATGTCTCATTCTATATATACAGCAAAATTTGTTTATATACTGTCAAGTTGATAAACATTTTAATTTTTTCCTGTCTTTAACTTTGTTGAATAAAGCTGCAGTAGACTTCTTGTGTAAATCTGCTAGTGATTATATATTTTATATCTCTTAAATATCTAGGCACTCTAACTTTTTGAGATAATACTGAATTCCCCACTTCTTTGAACATAAGTGTAGTTTGCCTTGATATATCTTTACATTTTATATAATTATTGATCAAGCATTTTGTATATTAAATAACAAGTTACTATCTTCAGATGTTTGGCATATTAATAAGTACATGACTTATCCTTAAGAAAAAAAGGTAAAAATAAGTAAGTCAAACAAATTATGGTATAAGAATTCCTGTACAAGCACACAAGCTATATTTATTATTATCAGATTTTTAAAAGGAAGAAAATAAACTTCACTTTAATTATTTTTTTTAGATTTTATTTATTTGAGAGAGACAGAGAGTACCAGTATGGGGGGGGAGGGGAAGAGAAGGGGGAGGGGGAGGGGAGAAGCGGGAGCCCCATGCAGGGCTCGATCCCAGGACCCTGAGATCATGACCTGAGCCACCCAGGTGCCTCTCACTTTGATTCTTAGTAACAGTTTGTTATATCTGCATCAAAATCCCTGCAAAGTGGTCTGAGAAAGTTTTACTTCCCTTCTCAGACATAATGATATTTAGTAGATTCTGAACTGTAAAGATTTTTTCTAAAATTTATTTCTTTGAATGTTAACTATCCATCATGCTAACCTACTGACCAACAGCCTTATACTTGTGTGAAATAATAACTGTCTTAAGCAGAAATAAACTTAATAAACTGAGGGTTGCTAAAGTGGTGGGGGGTGGGAGGGATGGGGTGGCTGGGTGATAGACATTGGGGAGGGTATGTGCTATGGTGAGCGCTGTGAATTGTGTAAGACTGATGAATCACAGACCTGTACCTCTGAAACAAATAATACATTATATGTTAAAAAAAAAAAAAAAGAGAGAAGATAGTAGGAAGGGAAAAATAAAGGGGGGGAAATCGGAGGGGGACACGAACCATGAGAGACTATGGACTCTGAGAAACAAACTGAGGGCTCTAGGGAAGGGGGTGGGGGGATGGGTTAGCCCGGTGGTGGGTATTAAAGAGGGCACGTACTGAATGGAGCACTGGGTGTTATACGCAAACAATGAACCATGGAACACTACATCAAAAACTAATGATGTAGTGTATGGTGATTAACATAACATAATAAAATTAAAAAAAAAACTCTATTGTTTACCTGAATTTCAAAGTGAAATATATGCAGTACATGAAGACCTTATACAATTTAGAAGGTATTACAAGTCCATTTTATCTAAAACCTCCCCCTTGCAAGAATGGTTATGGTGTTTGAACACACCATCACTAGCAACTCCCCTACACAGTTCTCTGAACTGATTTCCCATTTTAACTGAGTCACAATTTCCTTATCTAAGAACATTTGCACTGATTAAAAGCATTAACATTTCCCTAGTAAATATCACATATATCTGATTCTTATGTAGCTCAGACTAGATCTAAAGACATGATTAGTATTTGAGAAAACAAAGAGAAAAAACAAAGCTTTGGAAATGAAAGTATTCTGGGGAATTTAAATTAGGTGAAAAATATAATGTGGCCCCAAGAGCATTAGTACTGAATGTTAACGCTTAAAAACCATTAGGGAAGCTTGAAGGATCTTTGCCAGAAACATTTTTGAGTATTTTTCTGTATGTAATTGCATAATTGAGTGAAAGTAATTGATCTGGATACCCTACAGAGACATAATAATACCTACTGAGATAAAACTTCACAAGTAATTTCTCAAAAGTTATGATAACAACTAGTTTTTTTTTTTTTTTAACAACTAGGTTTTTTTTAAATATTGTTATTCCTTCAGTTTTTCTCTACTGAGCAAACTGACATAACCAGGGTTTTAAACTTAAAAGAAAAACAAATATGTAAAAAGATTAATTATTCTATGATATTTGCTTCATCATGTGCACTTAAAGCATTAGAGCTATTTCAAAAACAATAGGAAAACCACCTTAATCTTTTCTACCTTAGTAGTTTTCTCTCTTAAGTGTAGGGTGTCTAACTGAAGTCAAAGGATGGATTTGCCAATATGTCATGGAAATCTCTTTTTCTACTTTTCTTCAGCGCTCTAACTTCCTGGTGCCAGTAGATAATCTTGATACAGGTTTGAGCCAGAAGATAATCCTAAAGACCACTAAGAATTTGAATTTTATTGTGAAGGGTGAATCCAGGAGATGCCCTTAATTTTTCTGATTCCTTCATTACTCAAATTTTCAATCAAGAACTGTCAAGTCTAGTTTCAAACATATCCTTTTTCCTTTCACTTCTGCCCAGCTCCATTATTTTAAGACAGTGTTCTAGACACGCAAAGACATGAAAAATTAGCAATTAGTAAATTCACTATCTTTTCGTTTTTAAAAATTTTATTTTATCACATTTATTATTTTTTTAACAAATATTGATCAAGTATGTACTATTGTAACAGCACTCTAGCTGGGCTTAAGCCTTAACTTGCTTCAAGTTAACATACTTCTTGCTTGATTACTTAAGACCCTTGATCTGCAACAGAGCTGATTTGCTTCCTTTGAGATTTGCAGACCACTGGCTTTGGGGAATAAGGGACAAAAACTTTCCCAAGCCACAGAGGCCAACCAGTTGCCTCAAAGCCACCTCAGCTTTCTGATTAGCTCAGCAAACTTAGCAAAATGTTTTTTTTTTTATTTTTCTTCTTATGGTCACACAAATGATTTTACTGACCTCCCTCTGTGCATCTGTAGATTTTGCTCTCCTTTATAGAAAGAACAGAGTACTTATGCACAACCCCTGGGTACCAAGAAACCAGACCTTCTTGCAAAACCACCCTGGGTACCAAGGAACTAAGGCTTCTTGCACAACTCTGAGCACCGAGATAACTGAAGCTGACATCATCGAGGCTGCACATAATCAAGAAATGTCACAGACCACTACACTCCCTTAACTGATCAAACTCCTTTAAAAATCTCTGGGCCAGGCAGAAACCTAGGAGTTGGCCTTTGGACAAGAGTCTGCCTTCTTCCCAGGTGGCTGGCCTCCCGAATAAAGCTCATATTTCTTTCCAGTCAAAATTCATCTCTCGAGTATCAGCCTTTCGAGAGATGGGCAGCCGAACTTGGGTTTTGGTAACAAGATATGCCAGTTATTGACTAGTTCCTGATAATAGGATATTAAAAGTCAAAGATCCAACATTCTGGCTGAGGGAAGACTTTGAGACGAGAAGGAGTTTGGTGCTTTCACATAAAACAAAAACAAAACAAGCAAACAAAAAGAGCTCGTCTAGAAGAATAGCACAGTGAAACTGTATAAAATGGGTTCAAAGAGAAGGAGTGAAGCCAAATGATGAAGCACCTCATAAAGTAAGGCATGCCTTTTGGAATGACTGGAGGGTAAGAAGTGAGATTATCTAAATTTTCCATTATAAAAATTGGTATATAATTACTATATAAATGCTAAATTAGAAGTGGACTATGAATTGGGTAAGAAATTATTTTTGAGGCAGAAATAAAAGGAGTTTCTTTTGGATTAAATTTGGGCAGTAATTATAAATTAGGAAACAAAGATAATTATAGCATAGGCTTGAGAAACTGGAGGATAAGTAGTGCCATTTACTGATTTTTGGGTGGTGGATAAACAATAATTGGCCATGCTGAATGTGACACCTCTCAGCCATCTAAGTGGGGATGTAAATTAGGCTGTCGGGTTAGGGCTGTGGATGAAAACTTGAATATTATCAAAGCATAAAATTCTATGGCATTATGGCACTTCTATACCTTGTTTCATTTTAACTTCAGAATAATTTCTTGAAGGATATATAATATATATATGTATTTATATATGTATTTATGTAGATAGATACAGATATATGAAGTAAGAACTTGAAATTAAGTCTCTGTCTATAAAGAATTTTTTTTTTTTTTTTACTTAGGGAGTAGGACTAGAGATGATTCTCTCAGTATTAATTTTTAAAATATATGGATTAATTTAATTTTACTTTATCAATGATATGGGGCTTTTATATCTAGTTAATTAAAAATATATGTTGAGTCCAAACACTATGCTTATTGTCCTCTTTTAAAATTTGACAATGCACAAACTTCTACCCTAATAAATTTTAAAAGTTTATATAGACTTAATAGCTTCTTTATTAAAAATCATTTTTTATATAAGCAGGTCCACTTTTTATATAATTATATAAAATTGTACTAATATATCTTTTTAAAAATATAATGTTCTAGAAAAAATGTAATAATTTCATAACAGAATGATATCATCCATAATGGATAGAAATTAGGAATATTTTAAGATTAAGAGAACATACAACATTCTATATTACAATTAGGAGAACTAGTGAGAAATTTGGATTTCTATCTTATGTACATTGTATAATTAATTTTTTACTACAGAGTTAATACTATGAGAAATACTATATGAGATTTAAATCCTATTTTCAATGTTTTCATTAGAAAAACATTGTAAGATGTTCAAACAGGAGAAAGCATCTTCTGTTACAATAGCTTCTTAAACAGCTAATCTAGGATAAAAAGTTGAATAATAAATGACAGAGTATACTGAACTGTTCTCAAAATAATCTTTTTAAATCTTTATGCTTGGTGATTTTTTGGTGGAGTAACCTTGGATAGAGGTTTTCTGAAACCTAGCACTTTAACTGATTGTCAATATAATACAAGGGTTTACTTTTGGGCTTGTGGTCCAGTGACCTTTACATTGCACCACACTTCCTTGACAACAGTAGCTTTATAGTAACTTCTGAAATCAGGAATTATAAATTCTTTATTTTATTTATAAATTATTCAGGCTGTTTGGGGTCCTTTGCATTTTTATTTCAATTTTAGCATCAGATTGTAGATTTCTGCAAAACAATAATTCTGCTGGAATTTTGTAGGGATATGTATATTATGTCAATCAATTTTGGGAAAAGTTTTATCTTAACGGTATTATCTCAATCTATGAATATACACTGTTTCTCTATTCTATTTATTTAAGTTAGAGGTTGACAAACTATGGCCCACTACCAATTTTATTACATGTTTTTGAATATTTTAATGTCTAAAATAGTAACATATACACACTTTCATAATATCCTTAATTTTTCCTCTTGGCCTGAAAAGGCTTTTTTCTTTTTCTTTTTCTTTTTCCATATCAAGACTTTAAGAAAACATTTGCTGAAATTCATTTTAGATCTTTTTAATTTATTTCATAAATGTTTGGGGGTTTACTGTTGATAAGACTTGCCCACCTTTGTTGAAGTTTTTCTTAAGTATTTTAGTTTTTTTTTTTTTTTTAAAGATTTTATTTATTTATTTGAGAGAGAGAGAGCACGAGAGGGAAGAGGGTCAGAGGGAGGAGCAGACCCCCTGCTGAGCAGGGAGCCCGATGTGGGACTCGATCCCCGGACTCCAGGATCATGACCTGAGCCGAAGGCAGTCGCTCAACCAACTGAGCCACCCAGGCGCCCCAGTATTTTAGTTTTTGATGCTATTGTGCACTGACCAGTTTCCTTAACCAGATTGTTTTACAATCCATTTAGGGCTAGTACAGTTGACCCTTGAACAAGAGTTTGAACTGTGTGAGTTCACTTATACAAGTGTCCTCTTATCTCTGGATGCTTTTCTGTAAAAATAGTATCATCATTTTCTCTTCCTTGTGATTTTTTAAATAATATTTTCTTTTCTCTAGCTTACTTTATTGTAAAAAATACAGTAGATAGTACATATAACATAAAAAAATATGCATGAGGGCGCCTGGGTGGCTCAGTTGGTTAAGCGACTGCCTTTGGCTCAGGTCATGATCCCAGGGTCCTGGGATGGAGTCTCACATTGGGCTCCCTGCTCGGCAGGGAGTCTGCTTCTCCCTCTGACCCTCTTCCCTCTCGTGCTCTCTATCTCTCATTCTCTCTCTCTCTCAAATAAATAAATAAAAAATCTTTAAAAAATATGCATGAATCAACTGTTTATGTTATTGGTAAGTCCTCTGGTCAACAATAGGCTATAAGTACTTAAGTTCTGGGGGAGTGAAAAGTTATACTTGGATTTTTTACTCTGCAGGGTGGGGGTCGGTGCCCCTAACTCCAGCAATGCCCAAGGGCCAACTGTATATACTAATGCAATTGGTCTCGTATATGGATATTGTAACCTACAACTGTGGTGAAGTTGTTTATTAGTTTTAGTAGGCTTATTTTTTTGGTATAGGGGGAGTTGTTTCCTTATTGTATTTTTCATAAAGAATGAAGTTGTCTGCAAATAAGTTTCTTTCTTTCTTTCTAACACTAATGTCTTTCAATTCTTTTTTTTTTTTCTTTGTTGAACTGAATAGAATTTTAAGTACAATGTTGAAGTGGAGAGAGAAAATATCTTTGCCTTGTTCCCTATTATAAGAGAAAGCATTTAATCTTTCATTAATTAGTATGCTATTATCTGTGAGCTTTTTGTAGATGCTCATTATCAGGTATCTTGAACATGTTTATGCTTCATTCTTAGAAATCTTTGCTTATTCTAATATCTGGGCTTCTTTGAAACACTTTCTACCGACTGCTTCTTTGCTGCATGTAGATCACCTTTTATTCTTTTCCTGCATTCTCATATTTTGTTTAAAATCGAACATTTGAGATAATATAGCAACTATGGGTTTACATATCCCCTAGGGTTGTTGCTGCTTTTTGTGTGTTTGTGTTTTTTAGTGACTTTCCTTGTTCAATTCTCTAATGTCTGTCTCCACCACAGGGTACTCTGCTGATTTCTCTGCTTAGTTGTCTGTCTTCCATGTTTCTTCCTCCCCCCCTCCTTCCTCATCCCATCATCTCTCCCTTCCTCCCTTCCTCCCTCTCTCCCTCCCTCCTTTCCTGCCTGCCTTTCTTTCATCTTTATTTTTATGCTGGTTGCATCATGCCTGGGGCAGCACAGCTTGTAGTCAGCCAATGACTGATCAGAGATTGTGTTTAAATACTGTGAACCAGGGGCGCCTGGGTGGCTCAGTTGGTTAAGCGACTGCCCTCAGCTCAGGTCATGATCCTGGAGTCCTGGGATCGAGTCCCACATCTAGCTCCCGGCTCAGTGGGGAGCCTGTTTCTCCCTCTGACCCTCCCCCCCTCATGCTGTCTCTCTCTCTCTCTCTCCCTCTCTCTCTCTCTCTCTCAAATAAATACATAAAAATAAAATCTTTAATAACTAACTAACTAACTAAATAAATAAATAAATAAATACTGTGAACCAGAAAGGTTTTCACCCATTTCTGATGGATCTGTGCATGGATGGGGGAATGCTTTCAAAGTTCAGGCTTTTTGCAAATCTGCACAAGCCTTAACTCTGCCAAGATCCTTCTTGTGTTAAAACTCTCCCCGCACAGGCTTCACATTCAGTCAAGAGATATTTAGATATCTAGCGCCCTGTGCTAGGCCAAATAATCCACCCAAAGATGCCCATAAACTAATCCCGTAGAACCTGTGAATACATGGTAAAAAGAACTTTGCAGATGTGATCAAGTTTAGAATATGGAGATGGAGAGATTAGCTTGTATTGTATAGGTGGGTCTAGTATCCTCACATAGGTCCTTGTAAGAGGGATGCAGGAGGAACAGAGATTAGAGTGATATCACCATGAGCCAAGGAATGCCAAGGTCCTTTAAAAGATGGAAGACCCAAGACGTAAATTTTCCCTGGAGCTTCCAGTAGGAACCAACCTGCCAACACACTGACTTTAGCCTAGTCAGGCCAGTTTTGGACTTCTGAACCCTAGAACTGTAAATTAAAAATTTGTGTTGTTTTAAGACCTATAGTTGTGGTAATTTGCTACAGCAGAAACAGAAAACTAACACAGGCCCTTTGTGTTCTCTCCTCATAAGAGATTAATTTTGATACCTTCAGATCATTAGACCAGTTTGGCTGTCTCATTCCCTGGATATCCCAGTATATTTCAGTCTAACTTGTCAGTCTTTGCTTGCACCAACCAGATAATAACCTCCAGATAGCTGTAACTTTGACCTTTCCTGTTTGTCACCAAGGTCTAATGTTTCTGATAATTCCTGAAGCATGGGGATTTTCTAGGCTTCACTCCAAATCAAGTCAGCCCCTTATGGCTGCAAAGCTGCTAGGCTTTAGGACTTGTTCCTTCCTGTAAATAAATCTCCTAGTGACACTGAGGAGAATTAGGAACAGCTACAGACCGACATGTCATAGACCCTCATTCTTCTAAATTGTGGTTCGATTTTTTTCTCAAATAGGTGTTTCTCAACTTGTTATATGACTTTGGTTGATATCCACAGACTTAAAATTGTTGATTTTAAAATAATATATCCAGTTTTATCCTTAACTGGAGAAAGACTTGCCCAATCTCTCACTCCTTCAACCCAGAGATCTTTGTTCCAATACCATTTTAGAGATTTGACAGCATGTTTTAATTTTTAATAATTTAAGTTCAACTTATTTTTCATATTTGTCATTATGTATTGGTTTTGGCAGACACATATTTATCTACATGAAGTTAAGATAATTAAATTCATCACTGTTGTGATGTAGATATGGGCATATTTTGGCTGTAGTAATTGTCTTAGTCCATTTGGGCTTCGCTAACACAATATCATAGACTCTTGGTCTATAAAAAACACATTTACTTTTCACAGTTCTTCAGGCTGGGAAGTCCAAAAGCACCAGCAGATTTGGTGTCTGGTGAAGACCTGTTGTAACCTCACATGGTGAAAGGAGCAAGGATTTCTCTAGAGCCTTTTTAAAAGACACTAATCCCATTTGTGAGAGCTTCACCCTCACAACTTAATCACCTCCCCAAACCCACTTCCAGATACCATCACGCTGGGGAGTAGGTTTCAGCATATGAATTTTAGATAGACACAAATGTTCAGTCTATAGCAGTAATTAACAAATTACCCTATATGCCCATTAGCTGAAACCTAATGCAGTTCCAATATATTTAAGTAAAATAAAATCATCTCTCTTTCAAGGTAACAAATAGTTGAGCAAAATTTCTTACTGATTTTTTTTGATCAGTATAATCCAGCTGCTTTTTCTGTGTATAGATTTATTAATAATATGGTCCATAGATATGCCATGTAGATAATTAAAAATTAATGAAGAGTGATATTTTTAAATTATGAAAATATAAATATGTATTGTTTATTGTAGGAGAAATTGTACTTTTAACTCTTCAAATGTATTACATTTGTTAAAGAACAGACATAGTTAGAAAAAGTTCTATCTTAGTAAAAACAAATTAGATTTTTTATTTTTTTATTTTTTTTAAAGATTTTATTTATTTATTTGAGAGAGAGAGAATGAGAGATAGAGAGCACGAGAGGGAAGAGGGCCAGAGGGAGAAGCAGACTCCCTGCTGAGCAGGGAGCCCGATGTGGGACCTGATTCCGGGACTCCGGGATCATGACCTGAGCCGAAGGCAGTTGCTTAACCAACTGAGACACCCAGGCGCCCCAAATTAGATTTTTTTAAAAATATTTTATTTATTTATTTGTCAGAGAGAGAAAGAGAGGGAACACTAGCAGGGGGAGCTTGTGCAGGAAGAGGCAGAAGCTGGCTAGAGCCTGATGCGGGACTCCATCCCAGGACCCTGGGATCATGACCTGAGCCGAATGCGGACGCTCAACGGACTGAGCCACCCAGGCATCCTTGGATTTTTATAATTAAGACGCTAAGAACTTTAGAAAAAAAGTTGAAGACTTACTTGACATATAAGAAGAGAAACCATACAATGGTCAAACTGTGAGATTAAGGAAGAGAGAGCAGAATGAAAAATATTTAACATCAAGAAGCTTATATTTTTGTCATCAAATTTTCCTATAAAAATGTAGAAGTGGACCCCCTTTTTTTGTATGTATACCCTTTACCTAGGTTAAATTATTTAACCACATGGTTTTAACATCAATGTAATATTGGTTCCTAAATTAGTTTCCATCCCACATTTTTTGATTTTTTAAACAAACTGTCAAGGTCATTCATGTATATAGATGCCTATGGTAATATTCTTTGATGAAACTAACTACAGTCAAACTGTTTTTCCAGTCTGCACCATCCAGTGAATGTATTGGATGCATCGGCATAAAGTGTCCTTCAATCATTGCTGCTTGGGCCAGTTGTCACCCTGCACAGAACAAAACATATACCATCGTATCCTGGACACAAAGTAACATACTTTATGTTTGGGATGCAAGAGCTACTACTGCATGCAAGACCTCGGACTCCCGATAAAATTTAACCTGTTCGTCTCATGATGAGTGAATATACATTGCATATAACATTGCCCCCAACCAAATCTAGAAGATAGACTATGTTGGATTTTTGCTCTTTTGGGACTATAAATGATATCTCTGCTGATTGTTTTTTGTTCTTTTGGGGTTTTTTTGTTGTTGTTTTGTTTTGTTTTGTTTTGTTTTTTGGTACAGTGTTGCTGATCCAAACCAGCTGGTCAATTTCTGTCACATAAATATGATTACCAAAACTAATCTCTTGGTACCTGATCAGTTTCTCAAACATTTGCAGTCTGATATGGTATGCCTTAGTCACAAAAACCTCTCAACAATGGGCCAATAGTCAAGATATGACTCTTTCTCTCTCAAATAAATAAATATTTTTAAAAATGGTAAAGAAATAATTCTTCCTGTTGAAAATAAGACACCTGCCTCCCTTTTCTTAGAGCATCTACATAGAAGACTTGTAATTGCAAGTTCTTTCTCTATCTCTTTGAAATGTTTATAAATCTTTTCAAAAGCTAAATAGGACTCTTGCTCACTTTAAGACTCCAGTATGTCTTTCTCTAGAATCTGGTTTCCATCTTTTTGAAATGCAATCAGCAAAGAAGATGAGTCCCTATCTCCCAATTTCTGTGGAGGGCAGGAGCCTATCTCCAGGTGCCTCGGTCCAAGTTGCAAAACCACTTCCTGCCATCAAGATATAAATTCATTTTTTTCCTTTGGATAAAGTCAGCTGGCTAATACAAACGATCATCCTAATTACCAAGTGGATTTAGAATGAACAATGTGTGATAAATGGTGCTGTCAAACCCTCTTATATATCCATTCTCAAGATCAACAACTGATCAAGTGAGTGGACTTGTATCTTCTATGAAAGGGTGAGATTTATTTGTCTTTGCAATTTCTTTGTGGTTTGCCTGTGATATACATCCCACTCTGGTTTAATACTTATTCAACAATAAAACTATTTTCTTTCTCTTTTACCTTTAAGGAGAGGTTTTCTAGTTTAGAAGGAAGTTATAATTTTTATTATATTTACCCAATAATGGAGATCAAAATCCTGGCACCCAGGGAGGAGGGAACATGTTATGCATGTCCTAGGTGCTAAGGGGAAGGAATGACATTAATTACCTCTTTATTTCAGAACAGCTCCTGGACCCTTCCTCACAAAGGAAAACACTCTGGTGTGGCTCTCTCAAACCATTACAAGCATCTTAAATTTAATGGAGTGCTGGACTGTTGTTCTTTCCATTTGGCTTTGACAATGATTTGCTCACTATTCCTCGGAACTTTATCAAGAAATCTTCTGGAAACAGCAGCAAACTCTGCCCCTCTCAAACAAGGCACTTGTCAACACCACAGGTGACTTCCCTACCCCTGCTTCTTTGTCAGTCTGTTTCTCAGTCACTTTATATAGCCAACTAGTGGCATGGACATACAGGCCAAATTTGTCTGATTGAAATTAGGCAGATCTAAATATAAGAAATAGACTCAGTAGTTTGAAGGAAACTGTGACTCCTAAGACTCACCGGCAGTTAGGAAGCCACACTGTATATAATGACATTCTATGCCCCCCAGCCAATATAGATCTAATTGTCTGTCCCCATGAGTTATAATTAACAACATGTTTCCAGTGGCCTGATAAATATACATGGAACTCTAACCTGTGTTGAAGCCAGGTGCTAACTTGCCTCCTCAAAACACCAGGACTCACACTTTAGAGATAGCCATAAGAAAACGTGTTGCATGAAGCACTGGGTGTTATATGCAAACAATGAATCATGGAACACTACATCAAAAATTAATGATGTAATAATGTATGGTGACTAACATAACATAATAAAATAAAATTAATAAAAAATAAAAAAATAAAAACCACGTGTATTAGAAAAAAAAAAGGAAAAAGAAAATGTAAGTGTTTAAGAAAACCAGTGGATCATGTAACCCTTGGGTCATAATGACATCATCATCATCTTTGGTCTACAACCAAAGAGTCTTCTGTATTCTTCCAGCATTAACCTAACGGTTGCAAGTTTACTTTTTGGATTGAAGTATGGCAAAGCTCAGATGTTTCACAATTTCCACCAACTATCTGATGGTAAGCTTAGAAATAAGTGTTTTTTTGAGGAAAATTTTAAATGCCATATTGAAATATTATACTCTATTACTTAGACAGCAAAACATCACCACCTATTTCTGAATGGGAAACAATCAACCTGAAGTTCTGCCTTCAGACGATTTATGTAGTGATGGTAACTAGAAGGATGTGGAAGTAAATGAGTCTTGCATCATGGATAACCCCTAGGAGACATTTGCTATTACCCAGGGTAGAGTGAAAAGTGGTCAGTATAAACGTTTGTCTTGGGATGGCCTCCTCCTACATTTACTTTACCTTTTGTTATGTTACATACAACATGATTTAATAAACTGATAATTGATATTGAATTGATGTCTTAGCTGGCTTATTCATATTTAGTTTAAATTCCTAATAAAAGATGATGGCTCTTTATATACATTAGAATGATATAGTGTATTTAATCAAATTAAAACATTTGATCACAAAATAAAAATATATTGTTTGGTGGAGTGAGATTTATATTTGCTGTTTTGAATTTTTTATGTCCCTTGGGATAAATTTATACTATCAGATAAACAGTGATTTTATTTGTTGTTTTTTTCAGTTGGACATTAATTTTATTAAGTTCAAACGATGTCTAAGTATTCAAAAACATGACAACTATGCCCAAACTAACAAATCATTGCAATTAGTCACAGAAACAAAACACAACAAAACAAAACACATACATTTTAATGTCTGTGAGTAGTGACCTAGTTTCAATTTACTGGCAAGAGGAATAAAATAAAACGTGTTTTGTGTGAGAAAAACTGAGCACATCAAAAATAAATAAAATACAGCTTTGATTAAGGAATAAGAAACTTTAGTAGCAATAATAATATCTGTGGAATGAGTAGTTTAATTATCTTTCATGTTTTGCACTACATGAAAAATATTTTATACATCAGTAAAAATATACCAAAATTCCTAATGTTTTTATATTATTTTTAAGAATGATTTTACTAGACTTTTGGAAAAGTAGTCCAATTGAGTACTTGTAAGTATATTTTTGCTCCTTGAATTCTATGTATTTTTAATTATAAAATATAATGCTTTTTACTCCCTAACATATAGTGTTGAATGGCACGCATCATATTTGTAAAAACAAAATAAGTAAACTAGGAATAGAAGGGTACTTTCTCAACTCAATGACTATCTACACAAAAAACCCTCCATTTAACACCCTACCTAATGTAAGAAACTAAAAGCTTTCTCACTAAGATGAAGTACAAGACAAGGATTCTACCCTGCTCCTTTTCAACAACAAACTGAAAGTCCTTCCAAATGCAGTGAGGTAACAAAAGGAAATAAACGTTATACAGATTGGGTATAAAGAACTACACTGTCTTTGTTCACAGATGACACAATGTCTATGCAGAAAATCAGAAGAAAAAGAAACCCTCCATGAACAAAATAGTGATTATACTAAGTTTGCAGGATATAAGGTTAATATTTAAAATTCAATCATCTTCCCATACCAGCAATGAACAAGTGGAATTTGAAATTAAAGCACAATATTATTTAAGAAAAATGAACACAATACTATTGATATTAGCATACCCCAAAATGAAATAGGTATAAATTTAACAAAAATCTATGTAAGGAAAATTACAAAATTCTGATGAACAAAATCAAAGAACTAAATGAAGGTGAGATATCCCAGTTCAGGAATAGGAAAACTCAATATTGTCAAGATGTAAGTTCTTTCCAACTTTATCTATAGATTCAATGTAATCCAAATCAAAATCCCAGCATGTTATTTTATGAATATCAACAAACTGATTCTAAATAAAGTAAGAGGATTCATTTAACCCAGATTCAGGAGTTACTATAAAGTTACAATAATCAAGACATTATGATACTGGTGAAAGACTAAGCACAGAGATCAATGGAACAGAATAGAGGACCCCAAAATAGATTCCCATAAATATAACCAACTGATCCTCGACAAAGAAGGAAAGTCAATATAATGGAGCAAAGATACTCTCCTGAACAAATGGTTCTAGAACAACCTTAGGAAAAAACCTAGGTGCCCTTGAGTATGACAATGACTTTTTACATAGAACACCAAAGACATGATCCATAAAAGTAATAATTGATAAAACGGACTCCATTAAAATTAAAAACTTCTCTGCAGAAAATAATAATAATAATAAAGTAAAAAAAAAAATAAGAGGCCACAGACTGGGAGAAAAATATTTGCAAAAGACACAATAAAGGACTGTTATCCAACATATATTAAAAAAAAAAAAAACTGTTGGAACTTAACAATAAAAAAGCAAACAACCTGGGGCACCTGGGTGGCTCAGTCATTAAATGTCTGTCTTCGGCTCAGGTCATGATCCGAGGGTCCTGGGATTGAGCCCCACATCGGGCTCCCTGCTCCGCGGGAAGCCTGCTTCTCCCTCTCCCACTCCCCCTGCTTGTGTTCCCTTTCTCTCTATGTCTCTCTCTGTCAAATAAATAAATAAAATCTTTAAAAAAAAGCAAACAACCCAATTAAACGGTGGGAGAAAGGCCTTAATAATAGACACCTCTTCAAAGAAGATATATAAATGACAAATAAGCATATGAAAAGATGCCCAACATCATACGTCATCCAGGAAGTGCATAACACCACAATGAGATACCCTTACGTGTCTATTAGAATGGTCAAAATTTGAAAAACCTACGAAAACAAATACTAGTAAGGATGTGGAGTAATGGAAACATTGCTGGTGGGAATGAAAAATAGTACAGCCACCTTGAAAGACAGTTTGGCAGTTTCTTACAAAACTAAACATACTCCTTACCCTGTGATCCAGTAATTGTGCTCCTTGGTATTTACCTAAAGCAGTAGAAAACAGGTTTATATAAAAAACACCACACTGATATACATATAGCAGATGTAACCATAATTACTAAAACTTGACAGCAACCAAAGCTGTCCTTCTGTAGTTGAATGGATAAATGGTGGCCCATCTAGACAAAATGGTATTCAGTGCTAAAAATAAATGACACAAGCCACAAAACACATGAAGCAACCTTAGCTGCATCTGAAGAATATAAAGGAGCCAATCTGAAAAGGTTCCATACTACATGATTCTAACTATACGACATTTTAAAATGGCAAAGCTCTGGAGAAAATAAAAATAGCAATGTTTGCCCACTCTACTGTATACTACAGACTTTAGCTTCATCAATTATAGCAAATGTAACACTCCAGTGTGAAATGTTAATAATGGGGAAGATTCTACTAAAGACCAGGAAGGGAGTATATGGGAAATATCTATGGACTTTCCTCTCAGATTTGTTGTAAACCTAAAAAATGCTCTAAAAAATCAAGTCTCGGAGCACCTGGGTGGCTCAGTTGGTTAAGCAACTAACTTCGCCTCAGGTCATGATCTCAGGGTCCTAGGATCTAGCACCACATGGGGCTCCCTGCTCAGTGGGGAGTCTGCTTGTTTCCCTCCCTCTGCTCTTCCCTTCTTCGCTTACGCACACTCATCCACTCTTGCTCTCTCCCACTCTCAAATAAATAAATAAGTTATAAAAAAAAAAAAAGAATAGGATATATTGAGGGATGTGGTCCAGAAACTTAGCTGTCTCTAAGCACCTATATGAAACATGAGATTCCCTTTGACAGGCTCTGTAATAGTCATATGCATTTAAACACATAAATAATAAATAAATAAACAAAGTCTTAGAGGAAAAATCATTTCTCACTAAAAGAAATAAGTTCAAAAATAACCTACTTAATCATAAGATGATTGATATTTACAAGGCTTGGTACCTCACATTAAGTCTCTACTTCCTATCTCCTCAGAGAGGATGATAATAATTTTCATATCTCTAGTGGTTACCCAATCTCCACCAGCAGAATATAAACTTGGTGTGTGTATGTCTTTGTGTGTGTAGGAATCATGTATATGACTGTCTTTCTGTATCAGAAATAGTACTTAAGAGCCCTCAACAATGATTCGTGTTTGAATCATTAAACTGAAAGTTTTTTGCAAACCAGGAAAAAGAAAAAAAGAAACTTGCCTAATTGATAGGGCATCTACAAAAAACGAAATAGGCAAACATTGTAAAACATGGCATTCAACTGAAAATATCAAAATAATCACTTCTAAATTTTGAAACAAGAACAAAATACTAAACTGTAGTGCTTCAATTAATAATACTAGAGATCTCTGCTACATTAAAAGACAGAAAATAATTTTAATTTTTGAAGATTAAAAATATAACTGTCATTTTAATGGATATGTTTAAAGGTAGCATAGGAAGCCATAGAAATATAATAATAATAATATTTAATAATATTATTAAAATGAATAATATTTTAGCAACATTATGGTTAAAATAATATAAAATTTTAATTGCATTTCTACTTATAAGAGAGTTTAAAATGAAATGAAAAAGATTCTAACAATAGCAACACAAAATACAGATAATTGAGAAAGCGCTCATTAAGCTTTCATTTTTAACTTTCATTAAAAGTATACAATATAGGGGTGCCTGGAAGGTTCAGGTGGTTAAGCATCTGCCTTTGGCTCAAGTCATGATCCCAGGGTCCTGGAATGGAGCTCCCTGCTCAGCGGGAAGCCTGCTTCTCCCTCTCCCAAAGCCCCTCCCTCTGCCTCTGCCTGCTCCCCCCCACCGTGCTCGCTCTCTCTCTCTCTCTCTCTCTGTCAAATAAATAAAATCTTAAAAAAAAGTATACAATATAAATGTGGAAAAATATAAAAATATTCAAAGAAGTTAAAAGTAATAGGGGAACAATTTCTTATTTCATGGATAAGAAAACTATATTATAAAAAATACAAGTTGTTCCCAAATTAAATAATGAATTCAACACAATTTCATTCGTACTTCTAATATTTTTTGTAGAATTCAACAATATTTTAAAATTTAAATAAAAGTGATGGTACAACATATACAAAGTCTATAGAATTAAAGTTGGGTTCATGTTTGCTTCAATAAGGCATGTCTAAAATTTGGCAATTGTCCGGACTCTAGGAAAGTAACCTCTACACCCTTGAAATTTCCCTTGTGATATGTGTCTTAGTTATTCACAATGAACTCTTCAGGCTACACCTGGTAGTTGATGCTAATAAGATGACTCTTACTGTTAATGAAGGCAGGTTTCATCATTTAAGAAGTTGGCATGAATTAAATAATATTACACTATCTGCTAAAACTTTTAGACATGTAAGGATGCTGCTATAAAATATGGACCCACACTCTAAGATCTGTTAAGGCAGGTGGTATGATGATAATTAAATATTTAATATTGATTAAAATATCTTTTTGGAAGGCAACCTCATTAAGAACTTGTGTGATGAAAGACATAAGATTGTTAAGTGGCCTACAAGAGTGAAAGATACATTAACTCTTAGGAGGCACTGCAGAAGATGACTTTAAATTAAAACCTGCTCTTATCTTCAGTCTTTCTGAGAATCCCAGAGCACTAACAAGTAATGACAAAGCATCCCTGTCAGTCATTTGGCTTGTCATAAACTAAATAACATGGTTTCAACACTGGTTTCAATTGTATTTTTTTGTCCAGAGGTAGAGAGATATATAGATACTTAAAATTTTTAGATAAACATTAAACAATTATTGCATTTATTCATAGTTTTTGAATATGTACTTTTTCTAGAGATTCTTCTTTTTAGGACATCAAAGAATTTTGCTCATCTTGAACTTTCTCTGATTTCCAAGGCAATGCCAGAAAGTGTTTATGTAAAAGAGCTAATTTTTCACTAATGACTTGATCCTCTTTGATTTCCTCCTTCAAAGGCTCCTTTTGTAACTTTTATCTAAAACCATAAAATTAGCAGCTGATTACACATTTTGTGTTCAAAGATAGCTCAAAGCAAAATTGTGGATTTAAAAAGATTGAGATCTTCCTCACCTCTTTCCTATGCACTTTACCTCATTTGAAGGAAACATCTGACTCAGAAATGCTAAAATCCCCTTTTAAGAAAATGGTACATCAGCAGTGGGAATAAAAGTAATGGTCTTCCTCTTCCATATTTATAGTTTTAACTTTTCTCTGCTTATTTGGATAAAAAGTTTTGTTGTCTGTTACTCCTTCTCCATAAACCTAAACATATGGGTAAGTTTATTCATATCAATTTAATTCATATCAAAGTTTAGGTCTTGATTGTACATATCACTTCCACAAATTTACTTATGAACACCTTTTGTTAGAATATTATTTATAGTGTGGTCTGAGGATCGACATGAATCTAAATGTTATGATAAGTCTTGCAATAGACCTAGCTGACATGGCTGAAAACTTGGGCTGGGGATGGTACTGATACCTCAAAATGGGATTTGTTACAACTGGTAAACTACAATGAGGACTCATTGCTCTGTGACCTCTGTGACCTTTGAAGGGAAGCAGGAGATCTATTGGAAGATTCTTGAAAAGATTCCACATATTAATATCATCGAGCCCAAGCCTCTGTCTTACCTTACACACTGGAGCCTATTCTGAACCAGAAAGTAACTGAGAGGAATTTACTGATTGCGATAGAAATTTCTCCTCTAACATCTTTTTTTTTTTATTTTATTTTTTAAATTTTTTATTGTTATGTTAATCACCATATATTACATCATTAGTTTTTGGTGCAGTGTTCCATGATTCATTGTTTGTTCATAACACCCAGTGCTCCATGCAGAACGTGCCCTCCTCAATACCCATCACCAGGCTAACCCATCCCCCTACCCCCCTCCCCTCTAGAACCCTCAGTTTGTTTCTCAGAGTCCATCATCTCTCATGGTTCGTCTCCCCCTCTGACATACTCCCCTTCTCCTCTAACATCTTGTATCCTGATACACTAGGGCTATGTTGGTGTGGCAAATTTGGAAGGTCAGAAGTGCAGGTCTGTGTGACTCAACTAGATAGCTTCTCCAGATCTCAAACATTAAAATTGAGGTGTCTGCAGGGCTGTGCTCCTTTCTACTCTTTAGGAAAGAATCTGCTTCCCAGATTCTAGTTTGTGGTTAAATTCAATTATTTCAAATGATATTCCTGTTCCCTCATGGATGGATAGCCTAGGATCATGGCCAGCTTCTAGAGGCAGACCTCATTTTCTAGTCTGGGACTCCTTCCATATTCAGACCCAGCAGGGAAGGACTGAGTTCTCTAATTTCTTCCATCAGGTGTCTTTATCATTCCAACCATTTCCATTTTAAAGCACTACTACTCTGAGGTAATGTTTTGGTCACCCTGATTCCCTCAGGGCCTTGAACGAAAATATGAAAATGTATTTTTTTCACCAAGTTCAACTTCATTAACCCTGCCAAAGGATCAAAGAATTATTTCAACTTTTGAAAACTTTTACATAGTTATTGATATTACAACTGAAGATCATGAGACTTCTTTACCTGAATTTTGGAAAACATGATATAAAGCATGTAGCTGAAAACATGTAAGCATCATGCAATAAGTAAAAGGGATGAAGGATGGCAGAAAATTTTAATGCACCTGTTGAAACAATTTTACAGGACTCGAACTGAAAGTAAATGAAGTTATAAGAAGAAATAAATGGCTGTGAGAATGTTGACACTATCCTCATTTGAGAGACCCTAGATATGAGACTAGAGAAATTTAGCAAAGATAAACTCACAGAAATAAATGAAGGCTATTGTGACAAAAATAATGAAGCTGCCCCAGAAAAACTGATGCTGGGCAAAACTTCACAATAAAGGAACTCTCAGGAATATTTCAAGACATTGAAAGTTCAAAAGATAAAATGTTGGAAACAGATCTAAGTTTAGAAAGATTATGACAATTCATTAAGGCTCACTATCATAACTTATATGTCAAGAAAATGCAGGTAAGAACTGCTAAAGTGTAATACCAAATTTATAAAGTTGTTTGGTGTTGTTGTTCTTTTACTAAGAGGTAAAACACAAATTTCTCAAAATTTTCTAATGTTTAAACTGTAATAAATAAATATTTTTCTTCATTTCTCAAACATGTAAAACCAATGGCAAAGGAGTTTTTAATGTTGTAACAGAAATTTGTAGAGGTCATGGAACAATCATAATTTTTCCAGTTGATTCTTAAGATCGTTTGCATGGTTGCACTTAGCGTGGTTATTTTTTTGGTTCCACACTGGTACAAAGCGCTGCCTGCTTGTGCATCCCCAATTCCTTTCTCCCATCACTTTTGCCATGGTTGGCATAATTTTCAGTTTTGTATATGCTATGTGTACACAATACATTGTCTCTCTTTTTGTTTTAATCTAACAGTTATGTTTTGGAGCAGTGAGAAATAAGAAAACGTGATTTGGCTTCCCTATATTCCACTTTAGACACTTCATTTATTTGGGTAGATCCAAGTTTCTAATCTATATCATATTTCTTCTGTATGAACAACCACCTTTACTATTTCTTATAAAATAGGCCTACTGATGATGAATATTCTTAGTTTTTATTTTCCTGAGAAAGTCTATTTTCACCACCATTTTAAAGGATATCTTTATTGGGAATAGATTTGCTTGACATTTTTGTTCTTTCAATAATATGAAGATGTCTTCTTACTTGTGTGGTTTCTGATCAGAGTCTGCTATAATTTTTATCCTTTTTCCTTTTATCGGTAATTTGTCTTCTTTTTTCCCTCCATTAAGGTTTTCTTTATGTCTCCAGTTTTCAAGAGTTTGTATATCATGTGCCTAGGCCTTATGTTTTGGTGTTTTGGGTGTTTAGTTTGTTTTGGTATTTTTCCCGCTTGCTCTTTTCTGAACTTCTTGGTGTCTCATTAACTTGAAATGCTCAGTTAGTATTCCTTTAAATAATTCTTTTGCCCTGTTCTGTCCTTTTTTCCTCCTGTGATTCCAATTTATGCATATGTTAGGTTATTTGATTTTGTCTCACAACTCTTAGATCTATTGTTTGATTTTTTTTATACGTTTTTCTCTTTGCGTTTTTAAGTATTTATTTATTACCCTACTGCAAATTGACTGATTCTTTCTTGGATGCACTGCATAAATTGTTTAGCATATTGATGACATTCTTCATCTGCTAACTTTGTTTTTAATTGATATCAATTCCATTTCATTTATTGATTTCACCTTTCTGCTGCAATTACCTATATGATCTTGCATGTCACCTATGTTTTTTTCTTTTTTTCTAAATATTTTATTTATTTACTTGACAGAGACAGTGAGAGAGGGAACACAAGCAGGGAGAGTGGGAGAGGGAAAAGCAGGCTTCCCGCCGAGCAGGGAGCCCAATGTGGGGCTTGATCCCAGGACCCTGGGACAATGACCTGAGCCGAAGGCAGACGCTTAACAACTGAGCCACCCAGGCGCCCCTCACCTACGTTTTCTGTTAAAGATTTTTACATATCATACATTATTATAGTATCGTATTAACAAATATGGACATACTTGTTTTAAATTCCTTGTATCATAATTAAAACATATTTATCATATCTGACCTTCTGGTGATGGCTTGGCCTTATCAGACTGTGTTTTCTCCTTGCCTTTTTGTATCCTTTAAGTTTTTGTGAAAATGTCCTTGCCTTTCTAGATGGTTTTAAGTTTTTGTTTTTGTTTTTTTGAAAATGAGACATTTTACGTAGGATGGTAGATAATAAGTTTTTGGATATTTTTTGTTTTGTTTTGTTTTGTAATGATTAGAGATGAGCATGTCTTTTCTTCTCCCAGGCTTTTGGTGTTAAATCAGAATTTGAGCTTCGTTAAATTCTGTTGTATTTGTTCCCTCTAGTGCACCACAGTCTTCCATTCCTTCTGAAAATAACTTGGGCTGGAGAATGAGATACTTTGCAGAAGTGTTTCTCAGTGTCTGCTTCTTTCTGGGCTTTGGATCTTACTGTTTGGCAGCTCTCAGAGAGCCTCCTTCTCTTGTGGTTCTCCTTGGCACTTGCAGCATGGGGGTGCTGGTGGTATGGATTAGCATTCTCTGATGTTCTGATTAAGTCACAGTCTTAGGCAAGTGTGATACTGGGTTTGGGGAGTGTGAGCAGTAAAAGGAGCCTATCATTCTATCCTTCCTTGAGCAGTAAAAGGAGCCTATCATTCTTACTGCCATTCCCCAGGTGTAGAGCTGTTTTTTCCTCTGTTCTCCTCCCCTAACTGCAGGAGGTTGCCTCCCACCCCACACTCCCCCATAAACCTAGACTACTCTTTCTGTTGCTCTTCCTCGGCAGGTCAAGGCTCTTGATTCTTATGGAGATAGGGGAAATGGGCAAGAGTGGAGTCCTGCAGGGGCCAGTGTTTCCATCATCCAGAAGTACTGGGTGGGGCAAGTTGCATTCTCAGGGTGCTACCTACATTTCCCGGGAGAACCTGGTCTGGATCCTGGAGGAAAACCCTGCAAATGGATGTGAAAGCCCCTCTAATTGTGATCTCCAGGAGCTTCAGACTTTCATTCCTGCTCATAGCTAGCCTTTAGCAATTTATTAAAAATTTCAGGCTGAATCTTCTTTTTAGGATTATATGGTGTCCTTTGAATCATACCCAGGTAATCAAATCCATAGAATCTATTTCTCCCTGAACTAGACTGTTATTCTCATGATTTCACTTAGCCATTTGTCTTATGCCCTGAAGAGTGACGAGTAGTCATTAATTGGCAGTTTCTCCAAGTTTTCCTCTTGTAAATATGATAAGATGCTCTTTTTTGCTTTCAACATTGCTAAGCTTGTGTAGCTTTTTAAATGAAAATTAATATTATTTTCAATTCCAAAATTGATGATTTTTTCTCAATCTAGTTTTGAACCATAAAAAAGTAAAAATAAAAAGGTAATCTGAACTTATTACAATACCATGTAAAAATGTGAAAAAGTAACAATCATCCAGTGTTAAAGCATTTAGTTTGCATCCAAGTATAATCCAGTAGAAAGAATCATGTATTTTTTCATGTTTATTTATTTAATTTATTCATTTTTTTAGGGGGGGTGGGCACTGGAAGAAGAGAGTGGCTGAATAGATTAAAAAACAAACACACAACAACAACTATGACAAAAAAAAAACCCATCCATATGCAACCCACAAAAGTCACTTTAGATATAAGCACACACAGACTGAAGATAAGGATATGGAATGGGGCACCTGGGTGGCTCAGTCATTAAGCGTCTGCCTTCGGTTCAGGTCATGGTCGCAGGGTCCTGGGATCGAGCCCCACATCGGGCTCCCTGCTCAGCGGGAAGCCTGCTTCTCCCTCTCCCACTCCCTCTGCTTGTGTTCCTTCTCTGGCTGTGTCTCCCTCTGTCAAATAAATAAATAAAATCTTAAAAAAAAAAAGATAACGATACGGAAAAAGATGTTCCATGCAAATGGAAACCAAAAGAAAGCTGGGGTAGCTATCAGACAAAATATATTTTAAAGCAAAGGCTGTGTTAAGAGACAAAGAATGGCATTACATAATGATACAGAATGGAGGTTTCTCAAAAAAAAAAAAAAACTATGATCTGGCAATACCACTTCTGGGTATTTATCTGAAGAAAACAAAAACACGAATTTGAAAACATATCTGCACCCTCATGTTCATTGGGCAGTATTTACAATAGCTGAGCTTGGAAACGACCTAAATGCCTATCAACGAATGAATACCAAGATTTCTTTATAATATATACCATATATATATATATATATATATATATATATATATATATATGGTATAGGCATATATATATGGTATATACATATGCATATATATATATATATATGCAATGGGATACTATTCAGCTATAGAAAAAGAATGAAATCTTGCCATTTGTGACAATACGCATGGACTTTGAGGTCAGTATGCTAAGTGAAACAAGTGAGACAGAGAAAGACAAATATTAACAAAGCAAACAAACAAAGTTCACAAATACAGAGAACAACAGCCTGATAGCTGCCAGGGGCAGAAGGGGGAAGGTGAGTGACATGGAGAAGTGGGTCAAAAAGTATAAACTGCCAGTTGTAAAATAAATAAGTTATGGGGACAAAATGTATAGCATAGTAAGTATAGTTAATAATATTATATTTAAACAAAAAAATTCACACTGTTAAGAGCTACACATAAAATTTCCTACAGTTTAGTTCCACAAAGTAAAATATTTTGAATTAAATAACATATATTTCTTTGTTGTTTTAGCAATGCAAATAACATGACTCCTGTATTCCCTCTAATTTGTAATACTGATGAATGCCTCTCATTCATGATTTCTCATCTAAACTAACACCAGAGAACCCTGAAATGTCTTACAGTTCAATGAACTTAGAGTTAAATACCAATGAGTTTAGAAAAACAGCAACTCAAGGAATGGCCATTGCAAAAGATAGAGAACACTGTGATAAATTTGAATCTCTGAAATGAAAATAATTCTATCTTGTCAAAGTATTCTTCACTTACTTTGAAATGACAATGCAAACATTAAACAATGTGAAAGAAGGAATGAATAATTTTCAACGCCTTTTATTATTTTCATCATGGTGTGTGTTATTTTTTCCCAACTTTTCATTCTGCATACTTAAAATATATTAAACTATAAATCCGCTTGTCTTTTTCTAGGATATGACTCATTGTGCATACATATAGCTTCAAAAAAACCTTTTCTTCTGGGGCGCCTGGGTGGTTCAGTCAGTTAAGCATCGGACTCTGGATTTCCACTCAGGTCATGATCAGGGTCATGGGACCAAGACCTGGGTGGGGATCCGTGCTCAACATGGAGTCAGCTTGGGATTCTCTTGCCCTCTCCCTTTCCTCTGCCCCACCTGCCTGCTCACCTGCATGCACTCTCTCTCTCTCTCTCTCTCTCTATCTCATAAATAAATAAATAAATAAATAAATAAATAAATAAAATCTTGAGAAAAACACAACTTTTCTTCTGCTTGACTTACAAATTTTAATTGGCGGATATTAGATAAAATAACTATTTTGCCTACTTGTAGATCATCTATAATTCCTCTGCTCTTGGTCCCCTACAACTTCCTTTTTTTGTCTGCTTGTTTTATAGATTGCAAGAGTTATACCTAGAAGAAATCCTAAAGTTTTTTATCACTCCCCTTATTTGACAAGTAAGAAGACTTTAGAGACTTTTAGTGATATTCTTCGAGAATTATGCAGCTAATGGAAGTCTCATGGCTGCCAAAATTATACTATGTTCTCTCCTCCTTGACACCAAAAGTGTAATAGCAGTAACATTAGTGATCCCAGGAACTGAAGCTGGATGCATATTTTACTTACAGCTTCATACTGATAGTATTACACCATGATTTATATCTTTGAATATACAATAAAGATTCCTACATGTATGATAAATGATGGACATAAGCAGATATTTTAAAAGATTCTACTTTTTAGAATGATTCTAAGAGGACATTTTGATAACATGAGCAAAATTTAATTGTATGGTTCCCGTCACTCTATTGGTCCATAATATTACAAAAACAAGTGTTATTAGAGTACAGATTAAAGACAGTAGGTTAAAGATGTGGAGAGATACAATGAATTTTTAAAAACCAAACTGTTCAATGTATAAAAATTCTTCCAAGTTTATTCATCAAATAAAACAACATTCATTCTATATTTTATTCTCAAATATGCAATATATACTTTGAAATGGAAATAATCCCTTAGGGTAAGTGATAATGAACTGCTTTCAATTACGTTTTATGGTTATGACCTTTGTTTCAACAATAATTTAACATTTTAATTAAATCTGCAATCAGTCTTTTTTCTAAAAATTTGTCCTTTATCCCTTTTGTTAGAATTTAATGAAGTAATTTTCCATCCCAACCTGCAATATCTGCTTACGAATTTAATACCATTTTTTCAATGAAGTACCTCTATGTTATTTATCTTTTTAAAAATATTTTATTTATTTATTTATTTGACACAGAGAGAGAGAGAGAGAGCACAAGCAGGGTAAGTGGCAGGCAAAGGGAGAGAGAGAAGCAGGCACCCCACTGAGCAGGGAGCCTGATGCGGAGCTCTATGCCAGGACCCTGGGATCATGACCTGAGCCAAAGGCAGATACTTAACCAACTGAGCCACCCAGGCACCCCCCTTTATGTTATTTATCTTAAGACAATCTTTGGATGACTGAAAAATTAAGAAATATTTTGACTTATCATCAAATAATTAACGAATATAAAATTGAGGTAAATTATAATTAAATTATAATTAGCACTTTATTGTAAATGTATTTTATTTTTTTTTAGTGTAAATGTGTTTCAAACTGTCTGGACATACAAATAAATATGTGTAAGTAAGATTTTTCTTGAAACTTTTTGACTCCAGAACTTCACATCATCTTATTTTTCTTGAAATTTCTTTTTTTTAAGATTTTATTATTTATTTGAGAGAGAATGAGAGAGAGAGAAAGAGCACAAGATGGGGGAGGGTTAGAAGGAGAAGCGCACTCCCAACTAAGCGGAGAGCCCAATGCGGAGCTAGAACTTCGCATCATCTTAGAGGGGAAAAAAATGGTGGAAGAGAGAGAAACCAAGAATCAGACTCTTAACTGTAGAGGACAAACTGATGGTAACTGGAGGGGTGGTGTGTGGGGGATGGGTAAAATAGACGATGGGGATTAAAGAGTACATTTATCATGATGAGCACCGAGTAATATACAGAATTTACACCCGAAACTAATATAACACTGCATGTTAACTATATTGGAATTTAAAACAAAAAACTTAATGGAAAAACAACATTTAATGTAAAAAATTGGAGTATTTGAAGTCAGTAGCTTAAAAATGGAAATGTATTTATTCATGTATTTACATGAATTAATTACCTACTAGTTACAAAATACTCTGTGAGTACATTTTGACATAAAACACTTGAGGGGTCCCTGGGTGGCTCAGTCAGTTAAGTGTCTGCCTCCGGTTGGGTCAGGATTCTGGAGTCCTGGGATCAAGCCCAGAGTTCCCTGCTCAGCGGGGAGTCTGCTTTTCCCTCTCTCTCCTCCTGCTCATGGTGTTCTCTCGCTCACTCACTCTCTCTCTTTCTCTCAAATAAGTAAATAAATAAAATCTTTAAAAAAACACTAACTGAAAAAAAATCTGTGACTCTACCTATGAATACTGTAGTGGTAGTTTGAACTATAGTTTTCATGCTGTGATACAAAGATGTGCTTGAAAGCATAACACTAAATAAAGACAGTAAAAAAGAAAAAAATCTCTACCTTGTCATATAATAGGGAAACCACAGAAAAACTTGTGTCTTGTTTTCCATTCTTTTATTTTCTACTTTATGTCCTACATCCTCTGTAAATAGCATAAGATTATCGATAATATATGATAATAGATAAATTCATAGACTTCTAAGCTAAATGTTAGAATTCAAATTTTAGTTTGCTGTCTTACAGAATTTAACTTTTTCCTACTAGTTTTCTCTATCTTTAGACATATATTAATATAATTTACCACATTAAAATAATAAGTGTATGATTGCCACAACAAATGTAAATTTATCATAATTCAAAATCTATTCCAGATTAAAATAAAAATCATGATATTATCTTATTGAAAAAAAATTCTAAAGCTAATATCAGACATTATGGTGAAATATAAGAATTATACCTTTTAAAATAAAAAATGAGATCAGAATGCCTACTATCCCCAGTTTTGTTAAATAATGTACTGGAGGAACTTGCCAAAGACATAGGACAGGAAAGGAATTTGAATATTTTTAAGGCTACAGGATACCTATTCCAAACAATTACTATCTTCAAGACAATGATGTTTAAAGATATTATTCAAATATTAAATTTCAGCCTGTTTTCTCTATTTACAAGCAATATTTAGAAAGTAGAATCCTTTGTAATATAAATAGTTTAATTATATAAATTATTTGACAATATCAGTAGTATTTTTTTATGTAGTGGTCTGGGTGAAAACTTTGGAGTGGATTTAACAGATCACAGAGGCTATGGGGCAGGCTTGCTGAAGAAGACCATGGGGCTTGTGGGATTGGGTGTATGTGACAATCTACAGGAGAGGCTAAGAAAATTGTACACAAAGATTCTTGATGATCTTGAGCAAATTCCTAACAATTCAGCATATAGAAAGTATACAGAACAGATTACAAATGAGAAGCTGAGTATAACTAAGTCAGAGAGAAAAAGACAAATTTTATAATATATAAAATATTAAATCACTATGATGTATACCTGAAACTAATAAGATATTGTGTGTCAATTACAATTCAGAAAAAAAAAAAAAAACTGATTCAGTATCTCTCAGTTAGGTGATTGCATGTCTATCCACAGCTTTAAATAAATCAACATCTCTCTAAAATGGTAGGAAGAAAGGCAGGGGAAACTAAGAGGAGGAAGAGGAAGAACAATTTCCTGAACTCTCTCTAACTTCCTCCTCTCCAACTTCAATATAGCATGCCACCTTACCTGGGGTTGACTCCAAGTAACTAAAAAAAAAGGAAAAATATCATATTACTTGTTCCACATCAAACTACAACCATTAAGTTTAAATTTGAGCAGCATTATTTATTGAGTAAACATTACAATTTTATGATAAATGAAATGATACATAGGAAAAAGTGTTATCACATAATATTTGGGGTCTATCTTCAAAATGCAACTAATTAATGTTGAAGTTTTATAGTTATTTTAGATATGACTTTATACTAACTCTAATATGTTTATTAAAATTACCATATTTCTATAAATATAAAAGCAATTAAATATCTACAAGCCATCATTTCAGAATATTTTTCTGACAGATTTTGGGTTTAAAACAGCAAGTTTATAACAAGAAAGTAGTGGTTATGAAGAATCCATAAGAAATCTTAATTCAGAAAAATAGTACCAGAGGAACAAGACTTTTATTCATATTCTTGCTCTGATTCTAATCCAACTTGATTTTTGTTTTCATTTTCTATTTTAACTCTAGAATCTCAACATGTAACCTGTAAACAGATTGAGAATGCCAGGGGAAATCTAAGGATGAGAAATCAACTGGCAGAGCATAGATTAAATATTGAAAATAGACGCCTTTGAAACTCCCATTTGAGAGTTTAGAATTTAGAGATAAAGCTGGTATATTAATTAGGAGCCATTGATTATACCACTACATAATTCAGAATGGATTCAGAAAGAAGCCTAATACATATTTTATGTATATGCTGTTACAAAGTTTTTGAAATTATTATGTTAAAAAGGCATTTTAACTTTGAAAAGTCATGTCATAAATCAAGATGAAGAGGAGAATTTAGAACATTAGAGTCATTCCTGTCCTTTATAATGACTTGTGATATTTAAAACAGCCAACTTTTTGTTTTTTTATGCTCCTTAAGAAGTTAATATTTTAATTTAATATTTTTCAAGAATTATTGCTACCTAATAACTTATATACTAATTAAAACTTGGTAGAAATAATTGTCAAATCTTCTTTCTCCAACTGTAAAATGTTAGCATATTAAATATAACACCATAATATTATCTACCCACCATATTTAATATATGTGTGTGAAGGCATGGAAACTTAAATCATTTTAGGCAAGAAAAGAAAATTTCAAGAAAGTCCTCATGATTTTTTTCTTCTATTTGTATTTATTATAAATAATGTCGATCTATTGCTTAGATCTACTGTTAATACTAAATAGTTGATGAATTACATTAATCTAACCCTTTCTGAATTTAATCATTCTTCCTTTAAGTAGTGTAGAAATGACTTGACAGAGTATTCTTAGAAAAGGAACTAAAAACAACGTGCAATTTGAGCTCATTTTTAATGGAAAAAAATGCCATTTTGAAGTGAATGCGTGTACCTTTATTTTTCCCTCAAGATTTTATTGGCTATTGCTTTGCTTGAATTTAAGTGCATAAGTAGACAACAAATGTTGAAAGAGCATAAATAAATGGATTTGCCTCTGAGAAGCACTGTTTAATTACCTATATTGAGTGTCTCTTTGTATATGTTTTATCAGAAGTGTTTTACTCTCTAAATACATATAATTTTTCTTCTGATTTCTTAATTATGCATATTATATGTAATTTGGAAAGAAAAAATCCCAAGAACTATAAATAAAGATAGAAGCATAACAAAGTTTATTATAAAAACAAACCAAAAAAAAAAAAAGAAAGAAAGAAAGAAAAGAAAACAGAAACCAACCAGATTGTTAGCATTTTCCCTATTAGTAAGTGTTCATCTGATTAGGTAGAACTGTGTCTAAAATTTGGCCCCAAGACTTAATGACATCATGATTCTACTAAATTATATAATTTTAAGCTTTAGCTTTCATTTGTTAATGTGTAAACTGTCACCAATGACTTTCGTAAAGATAATATAAGAAAACTGTAAGAGCCATGATTGTAAGAGCAATGCATATTAGCGTTTTTATTCTTTAGAATGAGCTTCAGTGCTGGGTTGGAGCTGTATCTTAATCTAAATAATTTCTATATCAAAATTCCAAAAATAATTCCGTAGAGAATTGAAACCATTCATCAGATTATATGAATAATTGAAAACATTTTAACATATAATGTTAATTGATTTTTAAAAAACATTATATCCATGCTTTCTCTCTCTCAAATAAATAAATAAAATCTTAAAAAAAAAAAAAGGTGGGGGCCTGGGTGGCTCAGTTGGTTAAGCAACAGACTCTTGATTTTGGCTCAGGTCATGATCTCAGGGTCTTTGGATCAATCCCTGCATTGGGCTCCATGCTGACAATGGAGTCTCCCTGCTCCTCTCTCTCTCTCAAATAAATAAATAAGATCTTTAAAAAAATAAAAAAATAATAAACCATTGAAGCCATGATATTGCCATGATGTTGATATTCTTTCAATGTTTTGAACACTATGCATAACTATTGAAATAATTATTGCTATCTTGTTTATGAAGTTTTTTAGATTTGTTGGTGTTTATCTTTTTTATTTTATTTTTTTATTGAAATTCAATTAATTAACATATAGTGTATTATTAGCTTCAGAGGTAGAGTGCAGTGATCCATCAGTCTTATATAATACCCAGTGTTATCTTTTTTAAAGGTTTATCTGCCATTTGTATCTTTCCTTTGACGACTTTTGTTCAAATTTTGATCTATTCCTCTACTGTAGAGTTTTCTATTGATTTATTAAGAACACGTTATCTTGTGTTTTAGTATTAAGTATTTTTTTAAAGATTTATTTATTTGAGAGAGTGAGAATGAGAGGGTCAGAGGGAGAAGCAAGCTCCTCGCCGAGCAGGGAGCCCAATGCGGGACTCAATCCCGGGACTCCAGAATCATGACCTGAGCCGAAGGCCGTCGCTTAACCAACTGAGCCACCCAGGCACCCTTAGTATTAAGTATTTATAGTTCTTGTATTTGAGTATATTTTCCCATTGTTACTTACATCGCAGCTATTTGAGGACTCTGAACGTAAATAGAAGCTTTAACTAGTGAAGAATATCAAAACTGCAGTAAACCTGAAGAATTTGAAATATCATAGAAAATTCAATGAATTTACCATTTCCCCTGCTCCTGTATTCTTCACCTGAACTTAATGTACCCAGAAACTTGGGAGGGAAAGCAATGACACAGAGATCAGGGAATCTCCTTAATCTTTCTCCTTTCTTCTCTTTCTCTCTCTATATGCTTTATTTATAACCATGCAATAAGCACTTTGCAATGGGAATGAGGAAATAATTCATTTAAAACAGTACAAAATATATACTAATAAAAATATAAGGATATTTAATAAGAAATGAAGAAGACTTTAAAAAAATTCATAAAATGATATTGAAAATGGTAAAATATTTTTTGAATAAGTGGGACAAATGTGTTCTTAAGTGGAATATTTAATATCATTAAAAATTTCAAAAATTATCCACACAGATTTTTTTTAATTTGATAAAATAATTTTAAAGTTTCGGGACGCCTGGGTAGCTCAGTCGGTTTAAGCCTCTGCCTTTGGCTCAGGTCGTGATCCCAGCGTCCTGGGATCAAGTCCCACAACGGGCTCCTTGCCACTTGTTTCTTCCTCTACCTGCTGCTCTCCTTGCTTATGCTCTCCCTCTCTCTCTCTCTCTGACAAGTAAATAAAGAAATAATTTTTAAAAAATAATAATTTTAAAGTTTCTATGGAAGAGTAAATCCTTCACTGAAACAAAACAAAACAAAACAAACCACCATGAAAAACTATCACTAGAAAAAAGAAAATTTGCTCAGAAAAATACCATGTTACCATAATCAGTTTAATATCATAGTAGGATAAAAGTAGTAACTAGATACATGCAACAAAATAAAGACTACAGAAATAGTCTTACAGTATATTATTCTGAATCTCACTTTTCCCAATATTACATCAGGGGATCACCTCAGGGTTAGTATATACAGACCTAACTCTTTTAAATAACACAAAATGCCAGAATGTAGATGCATTTTCATTGCTATAAATATTTCCATATTATTTTGAAGAATTTTGTACTAATTTACCCTTATGCCAATTGTGATTTTTTTTTTAAGAAATTAAACTCTGGAACCAGAATAATTGAGTTCGGTTTCTAACTCTGCCGTATACTTGCTATCTGAATTTGTACGGATTAGTTTACCTAATTGTGCCTCAATTTTATCATTTGTAAAGTTGGTAGTAACTAGCTTGTGGGGATATTTTGAGGGTTAAATGACTCAACATTCATAAATGCATTTATGGAAGTGCCTTACATATAAAAACACAATATAAAGGAATACTAAATTAAGAAATAGTGGTGTGATGGGATGCACATGATTTAAGACCTTATGAGTTAAACAAAAAACAAAATAATTTCCATATTAAAATTATATATTTTCAAATAAATATACACCTTATACCTACACAATGTTATAGTCGATTAGATCTCAATAAAGCTGTAAAATGTTAAATTGCACATTTGGTAACATAGCACAAACCACAATGGTAATAACTCCATAATTTGTATATTTTACCCAAAGATGTGGAATGATATGACTTAACCTTATAAAGTTGCTTTTTTGGTTGTTATTTTTTGCTGTTTTGTTTTTTGTTTTGTTTTCTCATTTATTTAATTTATCACAGTAGGTAGAATAACATTAAAATGAAAGGAAAATTTTAAAATTTTTCTTCATCAACCGTTGGGGTATGTTTTTGTAGTAAGCATATTAGTTGTACAATATGTGAAGTCCTTTCATGATGAAATCATAGATTATTTACACTGTTATTTTGTGCTTTCTGCTTTTATTTTAATGAGTATTTATTATCTACATATTAAAATGATACAATATTTTTAAGTTACCCATACCAATTATAGAATCCCAGGTCTATACTAGGCTATTTCCTTGCTTTATTGAAGCTTTGGAAACATTTATCTGTATTCACTACAAAAAGCTTATTATTCATTCACCTCAAAATGCTTTCTGATAATTAGGAGTGCATTCAGGGACTTTAGCAGTGTAACTTGATACTCCCAAACTCTAGATGCTTAATTTCACCAGTACATGAGCTATAATGCCTCGACCCCAACTTAGGTGTGAGAGGGCCAAATTTCTTTCTTTATTTGCAGTGCAATTTTATTTATTTGATATAATTTATTTTAGTGTTTATAGCAGAGTCTTCATTACTGTTCTTTAATGCTTATTTAATACAAAAGAAAGCCTTATTTTTAAACTCTGTTGATTTCCTTATAGGGAAATAACACATTGGGAAATAGCCTATGGGCTAACTTGTATGAGCTTATGTATTTTCAGCAAATAATTCCCTGGCTTGTCTTTCTAGTTATACTTCAGTGATAATTTATAAATTTAGCAACTTTGTCAAAGCTAATAGAACATTAATATCCTTTAACATCACCTATACTACCAGATATTTTTTTTTCATTTTGTTCTACTCTAATATTCTGCATAATCTGTTAAGCAGAAATTTTTAACAATCCCTCCTTTCATTGCCTATTTGATTTATATTTCATTCAACTAGCTTCATTTAAACCAATATACGCTATAGAAGTATTCTGTGGCAAAATTATAATTGACATGAAATATGCATAGATGAGCAAAATATAAAACCTGTCTATACATAATGTGATTCACAAAATAATGAAACAATTCTGTAGCATTTGGCACCCACTGAGTTCTTAATGTGTATTTATGTAATATGCATATATGTGGCTTCATATAAGCCACACATTTTATAACATTTAAAAATAAGTTGAAGAGGGGCGCCTGGGTGGCTCAGTTGATTAAGCGACTGCCTTCGGCTCAGGTCATGATCCTGGAGTCCCGGGATCGAGTCCCACATCGGGCTCCCTGCTCAGTGGGGAGCCTGCTTCTCCCTCTGACCCTCCCTCCTCTCATGCTCTCTATCTCATTCTCTCTCTCAAATAAATAAATAAAATCTTTACAAAAATAAAATTAAATTAAATTAATAACAGTTTTCAATAAGTGACAGAAGTAATGTTTGCAATCCCTTAGCAGAGCTTAGTAGTAGACTGAATCAAAGACAGAAGGCAAGAGTCACCAGTAGGACTTCACAATTGCTGCTTTTCATTTTTTATCATTTATTTTTTTTAAAGATTTTATTTATTTATTTGACAGAGAGAGACACAGTGAGAGAGGGAATACAAGCTGTGGGAGTGAGAGAGGGAGAAGCAGGCTTCCCACCAAGCAGGGAGCCCGATGTGGGGCTCGATCCCAGGACCTGGAATCATGACCTGAGCCGAAGGCAGACGCTTAATGACTGAGCCACTCAGGTGCCCCTATCATTTATTTTTCTTAAGTTAGCATACAGCTATAAATCATTGAAAATGGCAGCAAATGTTTGAAGACCATCATAATTTTGTATAGTTGTTTGAATACTGACTGAGAAATTATAAATAAATTTCTAACTGCAGACTTCTTCCAGCGTTATTTTTAGAAGCTCAATCAATAAATATATGTTGGGGGCACCTGGGTGGCTCAATTGGTTAAGTGACCAACTCTTTTTCTTTTTTTGGTTAAAGATTTTATTTGTTTATTTATTTGACACAGAGAGAGAGACAGCAAGAGAGGAAACACAAGCAGGAGGGAGTGGGAGAGGGAGAAGCAGGCTTCCCGCCGAGCAGGGAGCCGATGCGGGGCTTGATCCCAGGACCCTGGAATCATGACCTGAGCTGAAGGCAGCTGCTTAACCAACTGAGCAACCCAGGTGCCCCTAAGTGACCGACTCTTGATTTCATCTCAGGGTTGTGAGATCTAGCTATGCATCGGGCTCCATGCTTAAAATTCACTCTCTCCCTCTGTCCCTCCCTGCTCTCTCTCTCATATATATATATATATATATATATATATATATATGAGATATATATATCTCATTTATATAGAGAGATTTATATATCTCATTTATATATATCATTTATATATCTCATATATATATGAGATTTATATATATATATATAAATGTTGGAATGTTAAATGTTACAATTTTTTTGAGTAAGCTCTGAACCCAACATGGGACTTGAACTCAAGACCCCAAGATCAAGAGTCACTTGCTCTACCAACTGAGCCAACCAAACACCCTAAAGAGAGGCAGTGACAAACAGCTTCCGACTTCAGGCTTTGTTTCTTTATTGTTACTTCATTAATAAACTATGACAGTATTTAGATATATTTGTCCCAATAAGCCCCCAACCATCAAGTTATCTTTCTTAAGATAAAAATAAAATAACCTAGTATTGAGAACAAGTTGAATTTCACTGCTTGAACCATTTACACATAATTATGTCTGAAGAAATTATATATTTTATTCTCAACCACAACAATATAATTTTGACATGAAAGTGATCCATTTCCTTCAATGAGTAATTATTTCTTGATTATATACCCATATATACCACTTGAACAAACAAAAGGATGGGGCTTTATTGGCAATATCCTTGGCATAAAGAAATACTTGTCTTATTTAATGAGGGTATTCTCTGTCACTTTACTCTTTGTGAATAAAGTTTCCAATGCATAATTAAGGCATACTGAATCCCCAAAAAAATCCAGAAAATACTCTATCATGCCAAATCAAATAATTATTAACAAATGCAATAAATATTCTGTAACATAGTATTTTAGGTATAATTAGAATTATCTTCTAGCATGTTTCCTTCACCTGTGTCAAAATCTATTTCTTACAAGGCAGGTCATTGGTTTAATTCATTATAAAACTATACATATTTTAGATTATCCACTTGATGCCTATTAACGGTGTATACACTTGACAATATGTGATGTCCAAAAATGTCACTGATTAAGAAAACTTTGCTAATAAATCAGTTTTCTAAGCTATAAATAACAGAACACCAAAATATGAGAAGCAAAAACTATTAATAGTATAAGAAATACCTTAAAGAAACAATTGAAATTAGAAACTTTACACATCACTCTCATTTTAGAAAAGATTAATTATGCCTTAGACTGGTTCCTCTTTTACTTAAGACATATCATTAACCTGTGTCTGACTTTCCACTTAATTCAAATAATTTTATACAATTGAGGGAATTGAATTCTCTTATGCTTAAAATTTCATGACCTGAAGTTTAATGTCACTTGAATTTAAATAGGGTCATTGAATTCCTGTTTGCTAGGAAACCATGAAGACATCCCCCACTTTCCAAACCCTGGATACTACTCTATATTTTTGCTATATATGTATTTTTCTTACTTAAAAAAAATCTTTCTAATTTCAGTTTTAAACCATTTAAACTACTCTGCATTATTTCTAATAGAGGTCTACTGTCACTGAGAAAGACTGAGATATTCAGTAAAATAAAGTTTCTTTTAAAATCAGATTCAGTAATACTAATAGAAATTACTAATTTCAAATAAAGTAATCACTTTATATAGTTTAGTAGAAAATTGAAAACTAACATTTTAAATTTAAGCATTTTCTACTCACTGGTTCAATTACTTCAAAAGGCACATGAAAAATAAAGGTCAACATTTTCACCAATTAACAGCTTTCATAAGTCAGAGAATAAATTTCTTTTTAAAAGTGTATGTGCTATGGGGAGCGCTGTGAATTGTTTAAAACTGTTGAATCACAGACATGTACCTCTGAAACAAATCATACATTATATGCTAAAAAAGAAAAGAAGAAGAAGATAGTAGGAAGGGAAAAATGAAAGGAGGAAATCAGAGGGAGAGAAGAACCATGAGACTATGGACTCTGAAACAAACTGAGGGTTCTAGAGGGGAGGGGGGTGGGGGGATGGGTTAGCCTGGTGATGGGTATTAAGGAGGGCACGTCCTGAATGGAGCACTGGGTGTTATATGCAAACAATGATTCATGGAACACGACATCAAAAACAAATGATGTAATGTATGGTGATTAACATAACATAATAAAATAAAACAAAACAAAACAAAAAATAAAATTAAATTAAATAAAAGTGTATTGTTGGGATGTTCTGCTCTGCAAACAAGTTTGTTATAAAATAAAAATAAAGTGAAATACTCAAAAATATACTTGGTCTAATATTTTTCTTGGTTTGGTGAAAGTAACACTGTGTTGTTTGAAGAAATCACAGGGCAAAAAAATATATAATTTTTTGGAATGTAGTGCAGAATAATCATTCATAATGTTTTTTTACAATGGTAGGTTTTCTCTAAATTCAGTTTAATGTATCTTTTTAATTAAAAGAGTCCAACACATATTGTTATTTGGGGATTTTCTTTCCTCATGGAATAAGAAATGTTACATTAAAAATGATTATTTAATACAGAGAACAGCTTTGTGTTGCCAGAAGGGAAGGGGATTGGAGAAAGGCAAAATGAGTAAAGGGAATTAAAAAGTAGAAACTTATAATTATAAAATAAATAAGTAATGGGGATGCAATGTATAACATGGGGAATATGGTCAATAATATTGCATTAACTTGGTAAGGGAACAGATGGTAAATAGACTTACTGTGGTTACTGTTTTACAATGTATACAAATGTGAATAACTATGATATGCACCTGAAAACTAATTTAATATTATATGTTAATTACACCTTAATAAATAAATAAAAATTATTTAAAAGCAAATCTTAGTGCTTTAATTTTAGAATTTTTAAGTTTTCATTTTGAGCTCAAGAACACATCTATAGATTTCATGGTTTTTGAGCCTTAAAGAAATATTGTATATCAATAAGTAAAAAAAACCCAAAATACCTTAAGAAAGTTACAATTCCATTATCCTACTTGACAGAATAATACCAGCATCATGATTAGCCGATTAAAATATAGCACATTTTCATTCCGGGCGCCTGGGTGGCTCAGTCATTAAGCGGCTGCCTTCAGCTCAGGTCATGATCCCAGGATCCTGGGATCAAGCCCCGCATCTGTCTCCCTGTTCTGTGGGAAGCCTGTTTCTCCCTCTCCCACTCCCCCCTGCTTATGTTCCCTCTCCCGCTGTGTCTCTGTCAAATAAATAAATAAAATCTTTAAAAAATATATAGCACATTTTCATTCACCTTAATGTCTGTGTCAGGACATACATTTAATAGTATTTGGTGGTATAAAAATATAAAAAATTACCTTTTAGTGATAAGGAAACCTAGGGCCCAGAATTTAAAGCATTTATCCACATTCTCTGACTGGTAAATGACAGCACAGGAAATAGAATTGACTACTGAGTCTGCTGTCTTTTTTTTTTTTTAATATTTTATTTATTTATTTGTCAGAGAGAGGGAGCACAAGCTGGGGGAATGGCAGGCAGAAGGAGAGGGAGAAGCAGGCTCCCCACTGAGCAGAGAGCCTGATGTGGGATCACGACCCTGGGATCATGACCTGAGCTGAAGGCGGATGCTTAACTAACTGAGCCACCCAGGTGCCCCTGGGTCTGCTGTCTTAATGACTATAATACATGTAGTCCCCATTCTAAGTCTCAGTTACTTTATCTATAAAATGGGGAATAATAGTGCCCAAAAGAGAGTTTTGTGAAGGTTAAATGGAAAGTAAACCATTTGGAACAGTGTTCCATAATGTCAACTTCTATGAATACTGTTTGTAATAATATGCTAAATTTTCACTGATAATGAAGAGATTAGCATTAAGACAAACATATAATGGTCAGCAAAACACATTAGGCAAGGGTGGCATATTTCTTTCTATTTTATCAGAGAATTTTTTATGAATAAGCAGAAAAATTTTTTCTTACATATATGATTTAATTGAAGAGTTACTGCTCACAGGTTAAAAAATAACAAATTTCCAGCACATTGTTTATTATCATATAAAGGTTTTCAGAAATGCTTCCATGATACTTAGAAAATAATTAAGACTGGGAGAAAAACATTTTATTTTATATGTTCTTAGTAATATTAAAGTATGAACTCTTATTTATTTTAATATTTGATTTCCATGACAATCTTATGTAGTAGTCCATATAATACATAATAACTTGGAAAGTTAGTTTTGAGGTGATTAATTCTGAATACACTACAACCACTTTATAAGAAAGAAAATTAAAAGCCTGCCCTGTAACACATTTTCAATTATGATTCCAAAAAAAACAAAATAAATGAGGATATGATTATCATGTGCATATATAGATAGGAAATTATATTTTTTATTATTATGCAAGACTGTTGAATCACAGATCTGTACCTCTGAAACAAATAATACATTATATGTTGAAAAAAAAAGAAGAAGATAGCAGGAGGGGAAGAATGAAGGGGGGGAAATCGGAAAGGGAGATGAACCATGAGAGACGATGGACTCTGAGAAACAAACTGAGGGTTCTAGAGGGGAGAGGGGTGGGGAGATGGGTTAACCTGGTGATAGGTATTAAAGAGGGCATGTTCTGCGTGGAGCACTGGGTGTTATATGCAAACAATGAATCATGAAACACTACATCAAAAACTAGACATACTGATATAAATAGCACATTCTTTTATAAAAAAGGATTCCATTGTAATTAACATTTATGCAATTTTAACTTACTTTTGAAAAAAATAAATTTTAATATTTGATATATTATTTTCCATCTCTCTACTAACTTTTTGGAAAATACAAATCTTGTACTGGCAAAATGTAATCATTCTTCAGTTTGTAAAAGAGCAAAATTATCACCACCTTTACTTATAGACATGACAAAACTGGACAATTTGCAACTTTATATGCATATATAAAAGTTTATTACATATTATATTATATATTATATAAAAATATAAATAAATATATATTTATAACATGTAGTCCCAAAATCTGAAAAGATTCAGATTCAATAATTTATGTTTAGGGGTGCCTGGGTGGCTCAGTTGTTAAGCGTCTGCCTTCAGCTCGGGTCATGATTCTGGGGTCCTGGGATCGAGCCCTGCATCAGGCTCCCTGCTCTGCAGGAAGCCGCTTCTTCCTCTCCCACTCCCCCTGCTTGTGTTCCCTCTTTCGCTGTCTCTCTCTCTGTGTCAAATAAATAAATGAAATCTTTAAAAATAATAATAGTAATAATTCATGTTTAATAGAAAGACGAAATGCAGTTTTTAAGTTCTTAGTGCTTAATATTTGCCCGATTGATATATAGCATTTTATGCAGTTGCAAATTGCTAATGCCAGTCACATGTGTATTTAGACTCACGAGGAACATTTTTCTCCACAGTAACATTAGAAATACATATTTTCTTATCATAGTCCAACAGTTTCACAGAAAATGATTATACTGCAAATTAACACTGCTGAATCACTAATTTCTTTATCATATCACAGTCAATAATTTGTTTTATTTACCCTGGGCTCCAAAATCTGCATTCCAAATGCTAAAAGTTACAATTGTGTATTACAAATTAATTCTACATTTTAATATATGTGCAATTGTAAAAGATGGTATTCCATAACTGGTTTACTCCTCAAATGTCTTAAAAATTTAGATACCCAGTATTGGCAGGTTTTTTGCTAGACACAAACACACTCACACCTCTTTATAGATAAAAATATATAGGAAGAAAATATATATATATATAAATTTAAATATTTATTGATTTATTTTAGAGAGAGAGAGAGAACATGTGCGCGTGCAAGTGGAGGGAGGTGCAGAGGGAGAGAATCTTCAAGCAAACTCCCTGCTGAGCATAAAGCCTGAGGTTCAACCTCACTGACCCGTGAGCTCATGACCTGAGCTGAAACCAAGAGCTGGACCCTCAACCGACTGAGCCACCCAGGTACCCCAATCAATATATTTTTATAAAATACCTCACCAGGTAAACCATGAGGAAACTAATAACAAAAAAAAAAACAAATTTTTAAATGCATATGACTGTTATAGAACCTATCAAAAGTAATGTTTTATTTAGGTGCTTAGAGACAGCTAAGTTTCTGGACCATACCTCTCAATGTATACTTTTTTTAAAAATTTTTTATTGTTATGTTAATCACCATACATTACATCATTAGTTTTTGGTGTAGTGTTCCATGATTAATTGTTCACATATAACACCCAGTGCTCCATGCAGAACGTGCCCTCTTTAATACCCATCACCAGGCTAACCCATCCTCCCACCCCCATCCTGCTATCTTCTTCTTCTTTTTTTTTTTCTTAACATATTGCATTATTTGTTTCAGAGGTACAGATCTGTGATTCAACAGTCTTGCACAATTCACAGCGCTCACCATAGCACATACTTAATCGTATGTTTCACTTAAATAAGACAGAAGGAAGGACTCAAGATGACTTTTGGCAAGATATCATTGTACAAATAGGAAGGCTGAAAATTTACAGTTTAGGGTTTCATGAAGGGAAAAAGAAATAATTAATAGACTTTGAAGTGTGAATTACAGTTACTCAGAGTGATGATGCAAGTTCAGCATCTCTATATTTTCTAATAATGGTCGTGCATTATTCAAACAAAATTTGAACTTTTTTTCATTGAGATATGTAAGACATATACGATTTCATATTTATATTGGACTTCATATTTATATTGGACACTATTACACAACAATTATTTTTAAAACAGAAAGCTAAATGGAAACTCAGGAATATGCATGCATTCTCCCATCTCATGCAAACACTTGATCTTTATTCATAAGGCATACAGTTAAAGTGTATTATACAAAAGCTTAGTAGGTCTAAATTATCATTTCTAAAGTAAAAATTACAAAAACAATATTATTATATACTTATTATTACTAGATTTACCAATAAAATTGACCTATTCATATAGGTACTACTCAGTTTTCTTTATATGTGTTATTTTACAAAATTAATCAGTTTCTATAGCTTAATTCTCAGATTTGATTGTGTACCTAAAAGAATTGCTTATATCCTAATGCAAGACTTCTAGTGATACTGAGAATCAATCTGGGCACTAATCAGGTTAAGAAAATAAAAACAGGTTAAGAGACTATAATAACTAAGGTCAAGAGGGGAGGTGATTAGACTAGATCATCCCCAGGGCACAAATATCTTCCTTAACTTAGGATGGTATTCCATCCCAATAAAGCCATCATAAGTTGAAAATATAGTAAGCCAAAAATGAATTTAATACAGGCACCTCAGTGATATTGTGTCTTTGGTTCCACACCATTGCAACAAAGTGAGTGCTGACAAAGCAAGTCACATGATGTTTTTGATTTCCAGTGCATGTAAAGTTATGTTTATACCATATTGTAGTCTATTAAGTATGCATTAACATCAGGTATTAAAAAAGTACATACCTTAATTAAAAAAATACTAACCATCATCTGAGCTTTCAGAAAGTCATTATCTTTTTGCTGATGGAGATTCTTGGCATGATGTTGATGGCTGCTGACCAGTCAGGGTGGTGTTTGCTGAAGGTTAGGGTGGCTGTGGCAATTTCTTATAATAAGACAATGAAGTTAGTCACATTGATTGGCTCTTTCTTTCATGAATGATTTTTCTGTAGCATGTGATGCTATGTAATAGCATTTAACCACAGTAGAACTTCTTTCAAACTTGGAATCAATCCTCTTAAATCTTGCCTCTGCTTTCTCAACTAAGTTAATGTAATATTCTAAATCTTTGTCATCATTTCAATAATTTTCACAGTATCTTCACCAGAAGTAGATTCCATCTCAGGAAACCATTTTCTTTGCTCATTCCTAAGAAGCATCTCCTCATCCATTGACATTTTACTTGAGATTGCAGAAATTCAGTCACATCATCAGGCCCCACTTCCAATTCTAGTTCTTTTGCTATTCCTACCACATCTGCAGTTACTTCCTCCACTCAAAGTCATCCATGAGAGGAGATCCTGGGTGGCTCAGCGGGTTAAGCATCTGACTCTTGATTTCAGCTCAGGTCATGATCTCAGGGTTCTGGGAGGGAGCCCATGTCTGGCTCTGTGCTCATAGGGAGCCTGCTTGAGGATTCTCTCCCTCTCCCTCTGCCCCTCCCCCCGCCCTCTCTCTCTCTCTATATATATATAAATAAAAATAAATAAAATAAAAAATCACCCATGAGAGTTGGAATCACCTTCTTCCTCTGTTAGTTTTGCTATTTTGACCTTTTCACATGAGTCATGAGTGTTCTTAATAGCATCTAGAATGGTGAATCTTTTCCAGAAGATTTTCAATTTACTTGGCCCACATCCACTAGAGGAATCACTGTCTATGACAGCTATAGCCTTATAAAATATATTTCTTAAATTATAATCTTGAAAGTCAAGATGGGTTGTGGAATGGATATTGTGTTAGCAGGAATGGAAATAACATGAATCACATTGTACATCTCCATCAGAACATTTGGGTGACCACATGCATTGTCTATGAGCAGTAGGTCTCAACAGTGAGCTTAAAATATTTATTAAATAATGTTATAAAAAAATGTGCTATCATCCGGGCTTTTTTGTTCCATTTATGAAGCATAAGCCAAGTAGATTTAACATAATTCTTGAGCTCCCCAAGATTTTTGGAAGAGTCTCTGAGCATTGGTTTCAATATAAAGTCACCACGGACATTAACCCCTAACAAAAGAGTCCGGCTGTCCTTTGAAGCTTTGAAGTCAGGCATTGACTTCTCTCTAGCTATGAAAGTCCTGGACAGTGTCTTCTTCTGGTAGAACACTGTTTCATCTACATTGAAAATCTGTTGTTCACTATAGCCATCTTCATGAATTATCTGAGCTAGATCTCTGGAAATCTTGAAGCAACTTCTACATCAGCGCTTGCTGCTTCCCTTGCACTTTTATGTTAAAGAAATGGCTTTTCTTCTTAAATATCACAAACCAACCCCTGCTATATTCAAACTTTCTTCTCCAATGTCCTCACCTCTCTCAGCCTTCAAGAACTGAAGAGAATTTGGACCTTCCCCTGGATTAGGCCCTGGTTTGAGGGACTGTTGATCTTCTCTCAAAACCACTAAAGCATTCTTTATAACAGCAATAAGGCTGTTTTTCTTTCTTGTCATTTGTGTGTTCATTGGAGTAGCACTTTTAATTTCCTTCAAGAACTTTTCCTTTGCTTTCACAACTTGGCTGTTTGGTACAGGAGGCCTATATTTTAGCCTATCTTGACTTTCAATATGCCTTCCTCATTAAGCTTAATTATTTCTAACTTCTGATTTAAAGTGAGAGATGTGCATCCTTTCCTTTCACTTGAACAATTAGAGGCCATTGTTGGAGGTTATAAATTGGCCTAATTTCAATATCTTTGTGTCTCAGGAAATAGGGAGGCCTGGGGGGAGGGGTGGAAGAGCTAGTGAGTAGAGCAGTCAGACCAACACAGCATTTATCAAGTTTGTTGATTTATATGGATGTGGTTGTGGTGACCTAAAACAATTACAACGGTAACATCAAAGATCGATGATCACAGATCATCATAACAAATATAATGATAATGAACAGTTTGTAATGTTGCTGGAATTACCAAAATGTGACACAGAGACACAAGATGAGCAAATAATATTGGAAAAATGGTGCAGATGGACTTGTTCAACACAGGATGCCACAAACCTTCAATTTGTTAAAAACACAACCTCTGTGAAGCTCAATAAAGCAAAGTACAATAAAATGAAGTCAGCCAGTATACCTAACCTATAGAACATCATAGTTTAGACTAGCCTATCTTAAAAGTGCTGAGAAAAATGACATTAGCCTATGGTTGGGCAGGATCATCCAACACAAAGCCTATTTATAATAAGGTATTGAATTTTTCATGTAATTTATTGAATACTGTTCTGAAAGTGAAAAACAAGATGGTTGTATGGGGACAGTGGTTGTAAGTGTATCAGCGGTTTACCCTCATGATCATGTGGCTGACTGGTAGCTGTGGCTCGCTGTCCCTTCCCAGCATCATGAGAGAGTATCTTATCACATACTGCAATCCAGGAAAAGATCAAAATTTAAAAATCCGAAGTATGGTTTCTATTGAATGTGTATCACTTTCACACTGTCATAAAGTCAAAAAATCATAAGTCAAGTTACTGTAAGTTAGGTTACACCTGTACTTGAAGATTTGTTATAAGGACGCATTAATCCAATTTCAAGGAGATCATCCTAGTGATTGAAATAGTAAAATCAACCCCAAATTTCTGAAGTTTGCAGAGAAGAAATATGTAATAGATGTAATATGTAATATACACGTGTATATGTAATGTATGTAATCTATAGAAGGAACTTGAGAGAGTTTTTGCTGTTATGAAGCAAGATTAAAGGAGTGTCAGAATCAAACAGAAACCAGACTTGCAAATTCCCTGAGCAGACAAAACCAGTTTAGTCATATAAGCAAAGCTTTAATTTAGCTTCTTGGGCAAGGCAAGCTAGACTAACTTGACTAGGACACTTCTTACTTGTGTCTCTGAAAATCACAGGCAAAACTCAAACTACTCCCTTAAACTGCTATAAGGTAACCACTAACTAATTTCTTATCATTTAAGAAAATTCTACTATTGTAAGCAATCACTATGAAGAATGATCACTGCTTCCTCACTATATAAACAGCCTTATAACAGTTTGCCTCTGAGTCTCATTCCCTGTTTGGTTTGAGTACTCCTGGTTGGCAAATGGTCTTTTTAGTGTGTGCACAATAAGCTTTTACTAATTACTACTTTGATGACTCATTGCTTTTACTTCTATTTCTGGGATTTTGACAGAATAAAGGAGAGTGGGAAGCAGAACACATTTAAGTGTGACTCCAATTTTAATTGCCGTTTATATCCATCAGAAAAAAGTAAGTTGGAGAAAGAGAAAGAAAGAGAGAGAGAGAGAGAAGAAAGAAAGAAAGAAAGAAAGAAAGAAAGAAAGAAAGAAAGAAAGAAAGAAAGAAAGAAAGAAAGAAAGAAAAAGGAAAGAAGAAAGAAAGGAAGGAAGAAAGGAAGAAAGAAAGAAAGAGAAGAAATTCCAACAAGAGAAATGAAATTTAAATATACTAATAAATGTTTAAAGTTTAATAAAAGTTAAACATTTTTTAAAGTTTCATTTTAGAATGAAGTAATCCCCAAATTGGCAAGTAATATTAATGAATTGTTAAACTTTAATTATTTACTAAGAATGAAAAATTTGCTCCCGATGGCCCCAAGCTCTCTCTCATTGTCCTCACTAAGATATATAAGATTGCTGGACTGGGACTGCTCTTTGCTTATCTCCAGAGACACATCAAAGAGTCTGATACTGACTCTCGGCTAAGATAAAGCTAAATATAACATAGTAAAACTTTGAACAAGTCAAATCAAAACTTCACTGCTGCACAGCTGGTTTTAGGATGTGTACATCGATGATATAAACCCCAAAGAAATACTCCAAAGTACTTACGATTGGGAGAAGACAGGGAGATTGCATTTATTCTTTCAGGCTATAGAAATTGATCACAAACTAACGAACAGTCAAGTGATGAAAGAGAAAAATGAGGTTTCTGTAACAGAGGCAGATATAAGTTTGTATGTAGTTTATATGAAAGCTTGTACAAGTGGTATAATTATATTAGACTATTGAACTACACATCTTAATCTTAGCAAATCTCAACTTTTAATAATTATGGATTTATTTTCTAATAGTCTTGCTATCAAAGTTTGCAAGATCAATGCACACAGGTAATTATATGCAGAAAACAGAATAATGCTAGAGATGAGATCGTTTTCAACGTCTAAATTCTCTAACATTGATTTGTAGACTTAGGATTTGTGTTTACACCTCTCTGGTAGACAATAAACATTTAATCCCTTATGAAATGGAAAATTTCAGTATTTGTTTCTAAAATAATCTTTGCTAACTCATAAATGCTATTTAGAAAATAGCAATCCTATTCTTTCTTACACATACCAAATATGTGAAAATCATCGATGGATAGTGTATTATTATGTTTAGCAATACAAATATCATTATTATTACTAATTTAAATGCTATATCATATACCATTAGCTTGCACAAAAATATTAAATTGTAATTAAATATTTTATTAAAATTAAATGGAAAGCACAATTTTGATTCATTGTTAGTTAAATTAGTCATTGAAGTTGAATAGATCCTGTTAATCTAATGTCCAAACAAAATTCTCTCAAAATTCTTGCACCATGTTTCTGAGATAACTACAGAGAAATTTAATTTATCTTGAAGAACTAATTGGCATTTAATTAACTAATACTAACTGTTTACATGCAAATTACTTGTCTGAGCAACCTAACTGGAAATGCTTCTCTGGTGCTTTTATTGATTTGACTAAGAAATTTTATTTAGTATTTCATCGGTTTTAGCTGTCTAGAGTAATAGCAACAAGCCTTATCACAACCATATCACATAGTAAATGCCTCAAATGATATTATCTCCATAAGCAAATACTAGTCTTACCCAAATTCACAAATAGTTTCATATTATACTGGTACTATTCATCTAGCTGAACTCATTCAAAAACAATGAATAAGGCTAGAAAAAAAGCTATTTTTTAAAAAACATAAATAATAACTAGCAGTATTAAATTTTGGTCATGAAGTAGAATTAATAACTGTATTTTATATTTCATATCCCCTAAAAAGCCAGAATATTTTTGCTTAATACTCAAACATTCAAACTATTTAAACTGTAAATACTCAGCTCAAGTATTGCAAAAAATGGCAACATAGAGAAGTGTATTTTAGCATAGAAACAGCTATTGGGACTAACAGTTTTAGCACGCATTGTCATGTGACAGTTCGTAAAGAGCAGAGTCTAAAGTCAACTAATCTCTCATATATCAGCGGGACTTGAAATTAAATACTTCAATTAGAGTAATAAAAATAAGAAAAAAGAGAAAGAAAGCATAAACATTTGTGGACCTCTTAAACCCCTTATTTACTATCATTATATTTTCCACTTTTTTACTGCTAAGTTAAAAAAATTATCTCAATCCAGTTGTAATTATTCAATTTCTTCCAAGTTTATTACATACATATTGTTAGAATATGTCATTGTTCTGGTTAGATTTTTGCTTTCTTGCTGATGAAAATGTGATTTAAACTAAACACATTAAACAAATGCAATGATGACTTGAATGAATTTAATATGCATGTATGTACCATTATTTCAGGTAACCTATATTATAACTTCAGTAGAGTCTGTTATGGAATGAATGATTTTGCCCCCCCCCATTTATATGTTGAAATCCTAATCCTTAATGTGACGGTATTTATGAGGCAAGGCCTTTGGAAGGTCATTATGTCATGAGGATGGAGCCCTCATGAATGGGATTATTACCATTATAAGAGACCTCAGAGTGTTCTCTAGCCCTCTTTTTGCCATGTGAGGATAGGAGATAGCAGTCTGCAACCTGGAAGAGGGATATCACCAGGGCCCAAACGTTCAAGTGCCTTGATCACAGATTTCACAGATTCCGAAACCATGAAAAATATTATTTTGTTTATGTGACACCCAATGTATGATACTTTGTTATAGTCGCCCAAACTAACATAGGGATGAAGCATTTCTTAAAAAAAAAATAAAGTATTTTTCACTCATAAATGGAACTCAAATAAAAAAAAGTTATTCCACTTGATTTATTTTAAATATTACTTGATACCATATAATACATATATTTTTCCTCCCAGACAAATAAAAAGTTGCTAATTTTCCATTCATTGAACTCTGATGTAAAATTATTATCACAGTTATAAAAGAAATGCCAGGAGTCTAACAAACAAACAAAAAGCAGAATCAGACCTATGAATCAGACCAGAATCAGAGAACAAACTGATGGTTGCCAGAGGGAAATGATTGGGGGAGTGGACCAAAAAAAAAAAAAAAAAGTCAGGAGTCTGGATATGATAATGGTACAAATACATATTGAATTCACTCTCATCCCTTCAAACCTATCTAAAATAAAATAATGCTCACATGAAATAGGATATAGAAATTAATATGATCGTTAATTCTATGTGTCAACTTGGTTAGGTTAATGTGCCCATATGTTTGGTCAAGCATGAGTCTAAATGTTCCTGTAAAGGTATTTTTTTTTAGATATGAGTTAATATTTCAATCAGTAGACTTTGAATAAAGCAAATGAACCTCCATAATGCGGACAGCCCTCATCCTCATCCTTAAATGAAGAAGAAATTCTGCCTCCAGACTGCCTTTCGACTTGAGACTACCCATCAACTCTTTGGTCTCCAGCCTGTGAGATTCTTTGTCCCTCAATAGATTCTTTCTCCCTCAATAGATAAATAGATAGATAAATAAATAGAAAGACAGACACACCCACACATATCCTACGGGTTCTGTTTCTCTGGAGAATCCTTACTAATACAGATTTCTTCAACTATATCATACTATTAAAGAATTCAATAAACATGTTTTCCTTGTGGCTAAAGTTAAAAAAAACTGCAATTTTACCACTTCTTTTTTTTTTAAGATTTTTTTTTAAGATTTTATTTATTTGCGAGAGAGAGAATGAGAGACAGAGAGCATGAGAGGGAGGAGGGTCAGAGGGAGAAGCAGGCTCCTCGCTGAGCAGGGAGCCCGATGCGGGACTCGATCGCGGGACTCCAGGATCATGACCTGAGCCGAAGGCAGTCGCTTAACCAACTGAGCCACCCAGGCGCCCCAGCAATTTTACCACTTCTTATCCAATCTCTTTTATAATTAACCTGCAGATTGGATGAAAATCAAAGCAATCCATATCAATAAGGAAATGATCGCTAAATTTTGGTGGATCCCCGGGGTTGGAATCTATATTATAATGATAATGAGAAATAAGTACAATGAAAAGTAAGCAAGTGGGAAAATATTGAATGTAGACAAACCTCTTATTATGTCTGACTGTGATGGAGAAAAGAGAGAGAGTAGGGATCAAGAACAGTTACTTCTCTAGTTTTTATTTTTAAATAATATGAAATGTATACAGAATGTTAAAAATGGTCAGAATATCTGTATAACCTTCATCCAGATTTACCAATCATTAGCATCTTTTCACCCATAAATACTTCAGTGTATTTTGCTTAAGGAAAATGTCATTCTCTTAAATAACAACCACACAATTATCAAATTCATATGGCTCATGTTCCTAAAGATGTGATCTTGAGCAAATCAATTAATATCAACAGGTTTAGGTTCCTCAACTTTAAACTTACACTAAAGAATTAGGTTATTTGGCGTTCAAATTATGGTGAAAATATATACAAATGTAAAGAATTTTCATATGACTAAGCTAGTTTAAGTCCTGGAGTACCTCCAAAATTAGTAATACCTAATTAAACATAGATGAGGATAATAATGACATAAAACAAAATGAAGAAAGAAAGAGAAAGAAAGGAAGGAAGGAAGGAAGGAAGGAAGGAAGGAAGGAAGGAAGGAAGAAAAAAAGAAAGAAGAAGAAAGAAAAAGAAAGAAAGAAAGAAAGAAAGAAAGAAAGAAAGAAAGAAAGAAAGAAAGAGAAAGAAGAAAGAAAGAAAGAAAGAAAGAAAGAAAGAAAGAAAGAAAGAAAGAAAGAAAGAAAGAAAGAAAGAAAGAAAGAAAGAAAGAAAGAAAGAAAGAAAGGTAGATCTGACATCCTTGGTAACGAAAAATTTATTTGATAGAGAATCAAGGCTCAGGAAAACTCAGTAGCTTTTTCCTGTTCTCAGAGAGCTAGAAAAACAGGACCAGATTTCTGAATTTTGGCCGCTAGTCCCAAATCTAACTAATCCTTCAGTAGCACTTTTCATATGGAGAAAGTTTACACAGTATCAACAAATCCTTTATCAAAATCAAGACCCTGTAACATTGAGAAAGTTAAAAGTGTTGTAATCAAAAATCTTCCAGATGAGTTAAATAGATAGACAATGAGGAAAATGTAGCTTAGCTGAAAACTAGAAAACATAAATATAGAATGTATAAATAGATGGTGGGAACTAAGGTATAAGCAAGAAACCAAATAAAGGTGAAGTAAATAAATTAAAAACATAATAATGAAACTGGAAACTACCTGTTGGTTCTTTTTTTTTAAAGATTTTTACTGAATCTTTTTTTTATTTTTTTTATTTTTTTTTAATTTTACAGAAAGAAAGAGGGTGTGAGAGTGAGGGGAGGGGCAGAGGGAGAGAATTTTCAAGCAGACTCCCTGCTAAACATGGAGCCAGATCTCACTACCCTGAAATCATGACTTGAGCCAAAACCAAGAGTCAGTCCCTCAACAGACTGAGCCACCCAGACACTCCTGTTGTCTATATTTAAGAGTCTGTTTGTTATCTTTTTCTTTGTTTCCTCATTTGTTTTGTTTCTTGAATTCCACATATGAGTGGAATAATACAGTATTTGTTTTTGAATCCACTATATTATTTTTTATGTGTTCTGAGGCTCTAGGTCCAGGCTCAGAGTTTACCGTTACTTGCATTTATAATCATAGTTTCAGAAAATTGAAATATTTTACTTTCAGAAAAAATTAGAAGTTATGTAAAAAGAAAATTGAAGCACCTTTGTCTGCCCAGTGTGAGATGTGGGAGTTGCAGTGGGGAGGTGAGGGGCATAATGAGGGTATTCAGAAAGAGTAGGGATGGATGTAGTAGTGGCAGCCCAGCATAGGTTTTCAGAACCCGAACACAGATATTCAAAAACCCAAAATAGAAGGAGGGCAAGAGAAGTGATGGAACATTGTTTGCACACAGTGGGATTGATCAAATAACTAAACATATAATAACCGAGTAATAATAACAAATAGATTTTTCACTGTTGGAGAACGGAGTTACAAATAAGTTCCTATAGAGGTGGTAATATTCTCTTTATTGATCTAGGTGTGGGTTTCATTGATGTGCAAGTTTCTGTGTGAATTTAAGTTTTCATTTCTCTGAGATAAATATCCAAGGGAATAATTGCTTAGTCTTATGATAAGTGCATGTTTAGTTTAATAGGAAACTATCAGACCTTTCACAGAATGTCTATAGTATTATACATTCCCACTATCAATGTATGAGTTATCCAGTTTCTCCAGATCCTTCCCAGCATTTGGTATTATAATTATTATTTTTCTTTAATTTCAGTTGTGTCAATAAATTTTCGGTGATATCCTACTATGGTTTTAATTTACACTTTCCTAATGGCTAATGATGTAAAATATATTTTATGTTTATTTTCCATCTGATCTATTGGAAAAAACCCGTTGATTGCCTTTGCCTATTTTCTAATTGGGCTACTTGCTTGCTTTTATTATTTAATTTTAGGGGTGCTTCAGATATTCTAGTAACAATTCTTTTCTCTGATATTTGGTTTGCCAATATAGTGGGGCATATTAAATTTTACATTTAAATCCATAATCCATTTTCAATTAACTTTTGTATACAGTGTAGCATTGTTTTTTTTGTTGTTTTTTGTTTTTTGTTTTACCTAATTATGCTCAATTGCCATAGTACTTACCCATATTGGACTCAGCAAACAAATTAATACTCGTGAATAATTTATGCGATCAATATTCACCAAAACTCATTGGGAAAAAAGTACACATTTTCCAAGTGAAATACTTGATCTTGACATTTTAAAATTATATAATTTTATCCGTAATCTGCATTCCATTAGTTTATTTTTTCTTTTATACACCCTAAAAGTATTTGTTATTTTATACCACTTAGCTTGAAAGTTTTAAGGATATGGAAATTAAAAAAAATAAAAAATTGGATATACTAAAAAATGTCACTGTCAAGTGAATTTGAGAAAAAGTAAATAATAATTTCAATATCATTTAAAAATTGGTATAGATAATTATTAGGGACCTACAAGCATAGAATCTTTAACAGCTGAAGATCACCTAAAAAGAGCTTCTAGAGAAATTGGGCTTTTTGTTTTTTAGCCTTTCATTCTAAATAGGTATATGAACTTTTTTATTAATTAATCAAGACTCTCACACTAAACCAGATTTCACATCATTATTATCACACGCAGCCTTTATTTTCAAAGAGGAAATTTCCCCCTATTATAAGTATTACAATCCACTTACAAAGTCCAATTTTGTTCCATTATATGGTTTTCAAGTCTTCCGCCACCTCCCGCCTTAAAAGCTGCTATATGATGGAATATACTAAAAAGGATGGTGAAGCTTGCTCGCACTTGTAACTCTGAAGCATACACCCTCATTCTCCATTTTAGATAATTTAGTGATACACACACACACAAACACAAAGACTAATGCCTCCCTAAATTTGGGAATTGGTTCATACTGACTCAGATAATACAGATCTATAGGAGCTGAATAGATCAAAAGCTATGTGTGTTGTTAAAGAAATAGTCTTTTCTTCCATTAGAGATCTAAAATAGATCTTGCCCACATTTTATTGGTACATTGCATTAGTATCTCTCAGTTTTACAGAATGTCATGTTGATATAGCTCAAAAGATAAGACTAAATACAACTCTGCTTTGTCTTGATAAAGATTTCTGTGGCTAACTCTGGTATAAATTAGGCATGAAATGAATGTATTACTGCAAAAGTGTGAAAGTAAAACCCATTATAAACTAGAAATTAATCGTTGCAATGGCAAACCATTTTGTAAGCTGCAGGGTTTTCTTTGAGACTATTTTGCCTTATCCTTTTAAAAGCTTTGCTGAAAAGAAATCATATTTTCTCTTTATTTTTATTACTTAAAACTTCCATATTCATGTTTACCTCATGTATTTGGCATATATTTGAAAAACGAATTGGTTTTTAAAGTTTTCTTGATTTTGTTTCCATGCTCTTTATTCACCTTTTACATCTTTTTAAAACCTCTATCCCACATTATGGAATTGTCATAAGTAAAATATCTAATAAAGCTTAAATCAGGTAAAATTTCATTTTACCTCATTGATATATAAAATCGGATGGATAAATGCTCTATAACTATTAAAACAAATTCCCTGTTAGTTTTACCCTGTTATTCTAAAATTGCCTGTTGCATGTCCATGTGGTTAGGGTACGGAACAGTAGCAGGCTGGTGTGTTTGTTACCTATTAAGTGAACTTATGTACATTCTGTACATTTGGGGGGGCCATAATTTGTTATCCTGAAAAAAATTATCAAGTTAGAGATTAATGTGTATATGTAAAATACCTCTTTTTAAAATTTGAAGCCATTATATATGTATTTCTTGTAATATTTGCTTTGTGAAATGTGTTCCACAGCTTTCAAATCAAACATACTAAAATTGTGTAAAGAGAGAAGTTTCTGCCTGAACACCACGCATGTATTTGTAGAAACTAATGTCCAGTAAAAATATATCTAATAAAAATAGGAACGGGGCTAGTCATACTTTGTAACCAAAATACACATACATGAAAATAACTACACAAATAAAATCTAACACTTTAAAACATCTAGCTCATTAAGAAATATTATAGCTAATATTTGGCTTTTTCAAAAGACATAGATGACAGCTATTTGATGGAACATAAGAAAGGCAAGAGACATCTGTGTTTTATAAACAAAAGCAGAAGGAAAATGTATCCAGAAGTTTTAGGTGAAGATACAGTTAAAAGCTCTGTGTGAATTGATGTGGCACTAGAGATGCAGGGCTCTGGCTCTTTGTCTTGTATTTGATTCCTCCCCATAATTATCGCAGAAAACTGAGAATAAGCTCTTCCAAGCCAGAGCATGAAGTCAAGCTAATCCAAAAGGAACATCATGGGGTGACAGAATACTACTCTGTATTGTTTCTGCTTACTAAGTTAATAAACATAGCATTCAGCTGCTAGGTTTCATGGTGATGCAACAAGGTAATGTGCACATTTCAATGAGACTTCCAAATTATATTAAATAATTAGCTTATTTACAAATTGCATATGAATTATTATTGTAGGAAAATATACTGTAACAGAATATACTATATCTTTTATACACAATTAAAAGCAATTTTTTTCCTTTTATGTAATATGTGATTTCCAAAGAACTCTTATTGGAGGATATAGATCCACTTAGGCAACCACAGGAGAACCCAATGATAATACCACATTTCTTTTGTTGTGTGTGTGTATGTCAGGGGTCCTCAACAAGTAGTCTCTTAAAAGGAATTTCCACAAACAAAAAGGCCTTAGAAAACATAAACTGGACCCTCATAATATTTTAGAGTCATGAGATTTCTTTTCCCCTGAGATGTGAGGAGACATTATTATCAGATGCAGGCTTTATTTTCCCAAAAAAAGTCCATGGACTTTCTTAAGCTTCAATGTTTATTCTTCATCTAAGGATTCTGGGTTAACATCCAACACTGCAGAAAGATTGTCATCAGATCAATAAATGTGGGAAAAACTATCAGAAATATTCTTAGTAAATATTTGTTGAAAGCCTTCTAAAGGAAAATAAAAGTGAATACTAAAAGTTGGAGTTGAAGATAGACACAACCTATGTCTCAAAGAATCTTATAATCTAATAAGAAATTTTAGTAATGGAATTCAACAAAATCAAAGCAGTAGATTAATGCTTGTCTAAAATAGGAACAACGCCCAGAAGCATAAAAGAGAGCAATTTAGAATGAATTACAGGTTAATGGAGGGTTTTCATGTAGATATAGTATTTAAAATGGGTTTGAAAAAATAAATACACATTAAAAAATTTAAAAAGGATTATATATCCCTTCTGAAAACACTAAAAGTGACATTGAAGGAGAACGTTATATTCCACCCAAAACATGCTACTCTGATATAAGGATTATTTTGAGCTGAAGGCACTTGAAAAACAGCAGATACAAGAAGGGTATTCTAACTCCCTTTTTCTTTTTGAATACAGGAGATAAAAGCTCCCATGTAAGAGATGACTTCTCTACACCAGAAAAAAAGAAACATTCTTCAATGAGTAGTCCCAGCTGAGAGAAGTCTATACACACAGACCTTGTTAAAATCATTCTTATCTATCTTCCTTTGACCACTGCACATAGTTTAGTTACTTTGTTACAATTATTTCTTATTGTTCAATCTAGTATAAAAACATTTAGCTTTTGCCACTTCTTAAGCGTCTTCAATCCTTATGAAGTCTCCCAGTGTCACATAAAGCTTGTATTAAATAAATTTGTATACCTTTCTCTTGTTAATCTGTCTTATGTCAGTTTCATCCTCAGGCCCTGCTGAAGAACCCTAAGAGTATAGAACTAAAATTAAAAACAATTATATTAACCTTCAAAAGCATTTACAAAAGATGAAAAATATATCATCTGAAGTTAGTTGAAAATCTGTGAATGTTAACTAAGATATTTTTGTTGTTGTTAACCAGGATATTTAAATTAGAAAGAGATAAAGGAGATTAAGAATCTATTTATCTTGATGAGCACTGAGAAATGTATAGAGTTGTTGAATCATTATATTGTACATCTGAAACTAATAGAACAGTGTATGTTAATTATACTTGAATTTTTAAAAAAGGGTTAAAAATGAAATAAAATAAATAAAAATAAATAGAATTTCACATTTTTTTTATTCCAATAAAGGTGTCTTATAAAAAGTCACTTAAGAAGAGTGACACAGAACAAAATGGCAGTAAGTATAGCAGCCAAACACACTCAGAAAATTAAATGACATTTAAAATAAATAGAAAAATTAGAAGTTAGAGTGCAACTTCTAGGTAAGGTATATAATGAAATTGAAGAATTTTCTGGACTTAAAATGATGACATAAGAACAATATACCAAGTTCATTTATTTTAAATCACCCGAAAAACAAGAACAATGTGAAGAATTGTTCTTTGCTCTAGTTTATTTATTCATCTTCTGGAAGTATGTATGCTTCTCTTGGAGAGTTGACAAGCTTACATGCTGGTGACAAATTTAATAGAAACTTATATTCTAAAATCTGTTCAAATTTGCTGGAATAAAGAGATGCCAGAACTATGTCACCAAACAGACAAACAGGTGCACTTAAAATTGTCAAAATAACTGCTTCTAAAATAAAATTTTCAAACATAAATTTGGAAGCATTATTAGGGAATGTTTCTGGTATCTAGAAGACTCTTAAACGTTCCTAAAGCCTCAGCCTACTAAAAATCGACATGAAATTAACCTTTGATTAATGCTTCATACAAGCCAGGATGTGTTTAGATTGTTTGTAGGAATTTGCAGGTGGTGGCTCTCTAGAGAGGTGGGAGGAGCCTGAGGAAAGACCACAGGGTCTTCTTCTCCATCAGGAGCACCATGAGCACTGAAATGCCAGCAAAATATGTACCTCCGATTGGGGATGTCACGTCTGGTGTTCATCTTATGGCACCTGTGACTTTGCATTCTTTATCTAAAGTGAAGTTACTTGTATCCTTTACCTTGGTTCTTTAGTATCTCTGTTAATCACCCACTGTAATTCTGCTACCAATATAGCATAAGTATCTCACCTACAAAACTCTTATGACACTTTATAAATCTTCAAAAAAATATTCTAACCTTCTAAGTCATTTTCCATCTGAAGAGTTGCAGTGGAATTTGAAAATGCAATCAAAATTATTAAAATATAATATGCACTGATTAGGCTTTAAAAACAAATGATTGATATCAGTGAAGATAAAAATTTATGAGCTGAATTTTTAAAAAATGAACATGGTGATTGAAAATGAAATATAATTTAGTTCATACAGCCCAAGATGTACTTTTTCCTTTTAGATCAACATATTTTGGTAAGGTATCATTTTCTTCCATGTAACCATTAAAATCAAGCATTGGAAATCTACATGTAGGCACATTTACTTAAATCACTGTATTACAAAGTATTGCTCCAGAAATATAAAAATGAATACTAGACATGTTACATTATACTTTTGCCACTGAACAAAATATAGTAAAATGTTTAAAATATTCTTTTACTTGTACAATTTAACTTCTATCATTTCCTATTTTGTGTTTTCCTGTATAGAAACCATAAAGAGACATTTAATTATGAAGTTTTACACTTAAATATATTGGTAGATGCATGTTCATAAAAGGCTTGAAAACACTGCTATAGGTGTTAGACTTGATGTTGAATTTGACTAACGATATTTAGGTTAATTAAGACATGTCTGCCTTCTTTACACAAACATAACAGATACCTTATCGGAGTATTTAAGATTTAGGTGAAAGGCCAATCTTAGAAACAATTCTGAAGGCACCGGCGTGGCTCAGTTGGTTAAGAGACTGCCTTCGGCTCAGGTCATGATCCTGGAGTCCTGGGATCCAGTCCCGCATCGGGCTCCCTGCTCAGCGGGGAGTCTGCTTCTCCCTCTGACCCTCTTCCCTCTTGTGCTCTCTATCTCTCATTCTCTCTCTCTCAAGTAAATAAATAAAATCTTAAAAAAAAAAGAAACAATTCTGTGATTGAACTAACACGAGGTGGTATTTCAAATATAACTATAAAGGCTTTGGCTTTGTGGTGCTGTTAACTACAGTATGGAATATAAGAAATAAGTCAAATTATAGGGGATTGAGTACGGGAAAATATGAATGTCAGTATAGGCCTGAGAGTAGACAAGGTCACCCAAAATTTGAATTTAGAGCATAAAAGTTGGCTCAGAAACAATATGAGTGCATTTTCACATATTTCACAGAATTATTTATTTACTAAGTTAAATAAGCAAAAGAATATAAATTAGTAAGTGAAAAAAAATTACAGTGATACATTTTAGCTTTCCTGACAGCATACTGTAATGCTTAAATAAAATATCTTTAGGGGCGCCTGGGTGGCTCAGTCGTTTAGGGTCTGCCTTCGGCTCAGGTCATGATCCCAGCACCCTGGGATCGAGCCTCACATCGGGCTCCCCACTCTGTGGGAAGCCTGCTTCTCCCTCTCCCACTCCCCCTGCTTGTGTTCCCTCTCTCACTGTGTCTCTCTCTGCCAAATAAATAAATAAAATTAAAAAAATAATAATAAATTAAAAAATTAAAAAATTAAATATCTTTAGAATCAGACTGACTTCCAAATAATTACCTTTGCTAATCAGTAAATGTGTGGCCAGAATGAATTATTTAAAATTCACTATGCTTCTTTTGTCCTGTGTGTACACATGAATGTTAATAAGACTCATAAGGATAAAACTTCTAGTCCTGTATCCTTCAGAAACTTTTGATTTTCAAATTTGTTTTACTACCTTATGTTAGATACTACATATGTTCATGTGAATTAAAATATTCATTAAATACATATTTTCAGATACATTGAAATGAATATTTTAAAAATACATTTATGGTGAACAAATGTATGTGTGTGCATATGTTTAAATACATATATTTTTATAGTGACATGATAAATATATATTTTCTGTGGAAAATCATAATCTAGAATCAATCTCTTTGGTTCTATTATGTTCTGTGATAAGTTTGCTCTTAATTAAAACTTTTGTCTGCAATGAAAACTTAGGTTTAGTCAAAATAATGTTGTATATTAAATATTTAACAGTACTTGTTAGAAGCAACTTCAAAATATATAATTATCAATTTCTTTTTTTTTTGAAATTTCAAGTTTTTATTTAAATTCCATTAGTTAACATATAGTGTAATATTAGTTTCAGGAATAGAATTTAGTGATTCATCACTTACATATAACACCTAGTGCTCATTACAAGTTCCCTCCTTACCCATTTAGCCCATCTCCCACCCAAGTCCCCTCCAGCAACCTTCAGTTTGTTTTTATAGTTAAGAGTCTGTTTTATGGTTTGTCTCTCTCTCTCATTTTCTTTTCTGTTATGTTCATCTGTTTTGTTTCTTAAATTCCACATGTGAGTGAAATCATATGATATCTGCCTTCCTCTGACAGAACTGACTTATTTCATTTAGCATAATATACTCTGGCTCCATCCAATTGTTCTAAATGGCAAGATTTTCAATCTTTTTGATGGCTGAGTAATATTCCATTGTGTGTGTGTGTGTGTGTGTGTGTGTGTGTGTGTGTATACACACACATATATATGTATATATATACCATTTCTTTATCAATTCATCAGTCATTGGACATTTGGGCTCTTTCCATAATTTGACTATTGTTGAAAATGCTGCTATAAACATCGTGTTTCATGTGTCCCTTCGAATCAGTATTTCTTTATCTTTTGTGTAAATACTGAGGAGTGCAATTGCTGAATCATAGAGTAGTCATATTTTTAACCTTTTGAGGAAACTGATACTGTTTTCCAGAATGGCTCCATCAATTTGTACTCCCACCAACAGTGTAAGAGGGTTCCCCTTTCTCTACACCCTTGCCAACATCTGTTGTTTCCTGTGTTGTTGAGTTTAGCCATTCTGACAGGTGTGAAATGGTATCTCATTGTAGTTTTGATTTGTATTTCCCTGATGATAAGTGATGTTGAGCATCTTTTCATGTGTCTGTTAACCATCTGCATGTCTCCTCTGGAAAAATGTCTACTCAAGTCTTCTGCCCATTTTTTAACTGGGTTATTATTTTTTGGGGGTGTTGAGTTTGATAAATTCTTTATAGATTTTGGATACCAACCTTTTGTTAGATATGTCACTTGCAAATATCTTCTCCAATTCCATAGGTTGCCTTTTAGTTTTGTTGATTGTTTCCTTCACATGTAGAAGCATTTATCTTTTTATCTTGTCCCAAAAGTTCATTTTTGCTTTTGTTTCCCTTGCCCGAGAAGACATATCTAGTAATAAGTTGCTACGGCTGGTGTCAAAGAGGTTGTTACCTGTGGACTCTAGTATTTTGATGGTTACCTGTCTCACATCTAGATCTTTCATCCATTTTTAATCTATGCTTGTGTATGGTGTAAGAAAGTGGTCCAGTTTCATCCTTCTGCACATTGCTGTCCAGTTTTTCCAACACAACTTGTTGAAGAGAATGTCTTTTTTCCTTGGATATTCTTTCCTGCTTTGTTGAAGATTAGATGGCCATATAGTTGTGGGTCCACTTCTGGTTTTTCTATTCTGTTCCATTGATCTATGTGTCCGTTTTCGTACCAGTACCATATTGTCTTTATCACTACAGCTTTTTAATATAACTTGAAGTCCAAAATTGTGATGCCTCCAGGTTTGCTTTTCTTTTTCAAGATTTCTTTGGCTATCCAGGGTCTTTTGTGGTTCCAAACAACTTTTAGGATTGTTTGTTCTAGCTCTGTGAAAAATGCCTCTGTTATTTTGATAGGGATTGCATTAAATGTGTAGATTGCTTTGGGTATTAAGACATTTTAACAATATTTGTTCTTCCAATCCCTGACCATGGAATGTTTTTCCATTTCTTTGTGTCATCTTCAATTTTTTTCATAAGTGTTCTATAGTTTTCAGAGTACAGAAATGGGTAAATTCCTAGAAACATATAAATCACAAAAAATGAAACAGGAAGAAATAGAAAACTTGAACACACCAATAGCCAGCAAAGAAATTGAATCAGTAATCAAAAATCTCACTACAAACACAAATCCAGGGCCAGGTGGCTTCCCAGGGTAATTCTACCAAATATTTAAAGAGGAGTTAATACCTATTCTTCTCAAACTGTTCCAAAGAAATAGAAATGGAAGGAAAACTTCCAAATTCATTCTATGAGGCCAACATTACCTTGATGCTAAAACCAGACAAAGACCCCAGTAAAAAAGAGATTTACAGACCAATATTCCTGATGAATGGATGCAAAATTCTCAACAAAATACTAGCAAATCAGATCTGACAGTACTTTAAAAGGATCACTCACCATGATCAAGCGTGGTTGATTCCTGGATTGCAAGGGTGGTTCAATATTTACAAATCAATTGACGTGGGCACCTGGGTGGCTCAGTTGGTTAAGCGACTGCCTTTGGCTCAGGTCATGATCCTGGAGTCCCGGGATCGAGTCCCACATTGGGCTCCCTGCTCAGCAGGGAGTCTGCTTCTCCCTCTGACCCAACCCCCTCTCATACTCTCTCTCTCTCTCTCTCATTCCCTCTCTCAAATAAATAAATAAAATCTTTAAAAAAATCAATTGACGTGATATACCATATTAATAAAAAGAAAATTTCAGTATCCATTCTTGATTAAAACACTCAACAAAATAGTGATAGAGGGGACATATCTCAACATCATAAAGGCCATAAGTGAAAGACCCACATATAGTATCATCCTCAGTCGGGAAAAACTGAGAACTTTTCTTCTACAGTCAGGAACAAGACAGGGATGTCCATTTTCACCTCTGTTATTTAACATAGTACTGGAAATCTTAGCCTCAGCAACCAGACAACAAAAAGAAATAAATTTCATCCTAATCAGCAAGGAAGAAGTCAAACTTTCACTATTCACAGATGACATGATACTCTATATAGAAAACCTGAAAGACTCCACCAAAATATTGCTAGAACTGACACATGAACTGATAAAGTCACAGGATACAAAATCAGTGTAAAGAAATCTGTTGCATTTCTATACACCAATAATGAAGCAGCAGAAAGAGAAATCAAGGAATCAATCCCATTTACCACTGTACCAAAACCATGACATATCTATGAACAAATCTAACCAAAAAGGTGAGAGATCTGTACAATTCTCTATTTTCAAGTTAGAAAGTATTTCAAAAATATTGCCAGAATAGAAATACATATCATAACCATACAATCAAACCTGAAACCATATAGGTAATTTATATTAGTAGAAGAAAGCACTTTAATCCTTGATTCTTTCCTTTAAGTATCAATTAAGGGCAAATATAAAGATACAGATGATCTATGACATCAAAAAATATAGGGTTATCTCAGATATTGCAGTTTTGGTTCCAGACCACCACAATAATGTCCATCAAAAGAATTTCTTGGTTTTTCGGTGCATAAAAATTATGTTTACATTATACTGTAGTCCATTAAGTGAGCAATAGCATTATGTCAAAAAGTGTACCTGACTTAATTAAAAATACTTTATTTCTAAAAAAAATGTTAACCATTATCTAAGCTTTCAGTAAGTAGTAATCACTGATCACATATCATCATAATAAATATACTGATAATTAAAAGTTTGAAATATTGTAAGAATTACCAACATGTGACACCGAGGCATGAAGTGAACAAATGCTGTTGGAAAAATGGCATCTATACCCTTACTGGATGCAGGGTTGGTGCAAATCTTCAATATGTAAAAAACCCAGTATCTGCCAAGTACATTAAAATGAAGTGCATTAAAATGAGCTGTGCTGTAGTAATTTTAAGTGACATCCATCTTTATCCTGAACTACATTTTAAATCATTGCTAAAAATTACAAGGTTTTTTTTTAGAGACACAATTATTTTTTGTGAGATTATAAATAAGTAATGAAAATTGTGGTCCAAAGTAGCACATAGTATTTCTTCTTTATTTATAATTCTCTATTATATAGAGCCGCATAGTCATATTTCCCTTTACCTTTCTTTTTAAATGTATATTACACCTTATACATTCATATTTTATATGATTATTTGATTGACCTATATTTTTTCAGTAACCAAATTATCCAGGAAAGCAGTAACATATCTGTTTGGCTCTGCTTCATTGTTTATTTGGCACGTGGAATGCTTTGCATTTTGTTTTAAGTTTATAAGATCACATATGTGAGAGCAAACACCTAAAAAATAGTAAGATTTCAATACTTATAATCACAGGTTTTTTTTCCCTTATGATAGCTAAGGGTAGCAAATTTATTTAGGTATATACACTTTTGAATACTGAAAGTGTATTAAGAAAAGTCATCACATGAAAACACCAATTGGTCTATTAACCATCTGCAAAATACCCTCTTCCTCTTGTCATGATTAATTACTATTGTTGGGGTTTCTTGAGTTATTTTAAATTTAAATTCTATGTACAAACAGTTATTGAGAGAAAAAGGATGATTTTGGAAGACACAGAATATATTGACTAAAATTTTGCCCATATAATATGTGATGTTAATGTTCAACTAGAACTACAAGAAGATATATGTGTGTGGGGGGGGGTGTATATATGCATACATGTGCTATCATGAATTTTATTTTGAATGTATTACAACTGAGATGTCTATAGGAATCATTCATTTGAGAATGTTGAGTTTCCAGGTGAATTTATAAGTATGTTTTAGAGTGAGTCTATGAATCAAGATATAAATTTAAGGATTTTTATACAGATAAGGGAAAGAGTCTTTGTTGTGACTGATTTACTATTATATTTTTAAGGTCCAGTGTTATAAAACAACTTTTTTTACTGGAACAGGAAACTATAAAGAATGTGAGTCACTAGTGCCGGGTAAATACTTTAAGCTATACATCTATATATTTTTTAAAGTAATTGGTTATAAATAAAATTAACATGGAATCAATGTTAAAAGCCTTGTTTTCCTTATATTTTATCATTTAATATTTTTTTAAAAATATTCAGTGAGCACATATAAGAAAATAAATTATCTAAAGCAATAATTTTATATGCATATACAAAAGATATCCAGAAAAATGTCAAAGGTTTATTCAGAGAGAGAGAGAGAGATGAGGGTGTTCTTCCACTTATATATTGCACACATCTTAAAAAAGTCAGAAGAAATATCTTCGACAGCTATGACTAATAAACTAAGCAACTCCTTGCCTTCTAAAAGAGAACAAATGCTATGTCCCAGCTGACCACAAATGCATATTAATTAGTCATTTAACCAATTTTAGAGTTTGTTTCATACATCATTATGAGAAATGGTATATGCCATTTTGTATACGATTTTCAAAACTTATGGTTCTGTTTGCTTATTTTATCCAAATTTCTTATATTATCCTTGAGTAACATGAACTTCACCTTGCGGAATCATTTTGCCCCGTGCGGTTTAAGGGCTATTGGCCCCAGAATCGATAGTGTCTTATTGACGCAGTAATGAATTCTGTGCATCCAATCTTACTCTTTCCACTTGAACAGACTTTGTTATTTATCACAGGAAGAAAGAAAAGGGCTGGCTTTTTGTGTGGTTTTGTCTTTCACTTGACAAAAACAAAAGTGAAGCATGTTTGGAGAAAGCCACTTGGTGAGTAGAAAGCTGGTTATGAGAAGCTGGCCTTTTGCAGTCAGATGATGAATTTCAGTGTACAAGTTAAAGTTAAAGACACCATGAAAATTGTGTGACATTGCTTTTTAAAACGCTGTTAGGCTTCTCTTTGGCTACAAAATGCAGGCTTTTGTAACTGTATCTCTACCAGCTAGTGAGGACCAAGGCAATGATGCTAGTACTTCAGGACATCCTGCAAATCACTCTCACAGAATCCAAATTCAGAAAAACAACAATGGGCACACCTTATTATTCTCAGCTGTAATTAAAAAACCAGAAAAACAAAAACAAAAACAAAACAAAACAAAACAACCAAGAAACCAAAAAAAAAGGGAAGTTTCTTTTTAACCTCAAATTAGCAATATGAATGTTTTTTTCAAACATACAACCTTTAGATCCTAGCAGGCAATTTTTATTGTGTTGTTATTCCTTCTGAAGCTTGTCCTGATAAATCTAGTTTTGACATAAAAGTGAGTTTTACTTAATGATATTGCTTAGTGATATTATTTAAGGAATACACTGCTTTGTCTTGACAAATGAACTGTCACTGAATTCCAGTCATGGGTCTAGGGCATCCTCCAAGATGTTGGTAAACATTCTGAAGAAGTAAGTGGGCATCCACCCCACCTCCCCTGAAGGGACATCACTTAATGGTATGTTACAGTCTGTTTTTCTCTCCCTCTATGCATGTGTATATATACCATATACACATACATAGTTGGTAATTAATGTCAGGGAGAGTTTGCAATCTCTGAATAAAATTTTTGTCTGACTTCTTTCTAGTAATCTTGAGCTCAAACAAGCCTGTTTGCAAAAGTAACTGGTGTTCTCTTCAGTCTTGCTACCACATAGAAAGCTCTACTTTCATGGAAAAAGTTACCCTATCTTTCAGGCAAAATGTGTCATCCTGCAACTCTAGATATATTCCATTTATAGGAGAAGGAATGAGAAGTCTCCTTGAGATTTAGAATAACACCCAAATCTGTAACATACCGCTTTGGATAGAAAAAAAATTAAATTTTATATGAGCTAGAAGGGCTTCTTGTTTGGAGAATCTAAATATTCACCCTGCTTGTTCAAGAATCATACTGATATGATTAATATTTGGAAATGTGGTTTTTCCTGCAGCTGTAAAAAGAAAATCAAAGAAAAAAAAAGAATGATGCAGATAGAAGAATCTAAAATAAATATCAAGATTAGGTTTGAAATTGCAAGGAAGAATAAAACAACTTATCCGTTGTCTTTGTGAGAATTTTATCTTTGTCCCAGAAGGGGGAATGATTCTTAAGCATTCCAAGTTTTCAGAATTTGTGACAACATAAGTGCCTGAATTTCTTAGTGTCTTGCACTAAATTTCACATGACTTTCTTATTACCATTCAATTGACAATTCAAGGAACACATAAATTCCAGCAATTAGAAAGGAAGAGGAAAGTAGTATTTTGTGTTTATCTGCCTTGTGCCAGGTACTGTGACAGTAACTTTATACAACCATTTCATTTAGTGCTTCAATGCTATAGTCAATCTTTCCAAGAGCTCCTCTTACCATGCTAGTCTTTCCTGTGGTCTTAAATATTTACCAGTCTGACCAACATACATTCCTAGTATTTGAACATTATCAAGCAGGCTGCTTGTAACCCATATTTTCTATCTGAAGCAATGTTGTTTCTTAATGTTCAGGCTTAGTGAATAAATGTCTAATTGTTACTAACATGAAGCCATTAGGTATTTTTTCTTAAATAAAAAACAAACAGTTAAGCAAAGAAATAAGAAAGAAAACAATACTCAAAAGTTGAATATAAGTATCATTCTTATATTTGATATTTGAAAAAAAAGAAGTAAATAATACCTGATATTTTTTTTTCTAATTCTACCAGCATAATGTTGTTAACTCACTAACATGGAAGATAGTACACTGGGGAGCAAAAAACAGAGGTTGAAATATTTTCAAAGATTCATTTGTAAGTACTTATAATTCCGGTTTCAGTACCTTTATTTAGTAAGGAAAATTATATACATATGTGTATATATATACATTTACATATAAATATATTTATATATGTATTTATAAATATATATTTATGTCTATAAATATAAAGTATAAAGATATAGTCCCCTTTTTTTAAGATTTATTTATTTGAGAGAGAGAGAGAGAACAGGGGGAGGGACAGAGGGAGAGGGAGACAGAGAATCTTAAGCAGACTCTATGCTGAGTGTGGAGACAGATGCAGGGCTCCATCTCACAACCCTGAAATCATGACCTAAGCTGAAATCGAGTCCAACGTTTAATCGACTGAGCCACACAGGTGACCCTATAGTTCCCTTTTTCTAATGTCTATGTTTTCCTCAGAAAGAAAAAAAAATAGATATCTATTTCATTTCCTTCAGGGAAGCTAATTTTGATCTACACACATTTATTTACCATGTTCTTATGTTTAACAATTTACATAAAAGATTACTAGTTGCTTGCATATTGTTTGTATATTCTGCTCCTCTTATATTTATTTATGCTAAAATTTGCATAATTATAAATATATTAGATCTTCCAAGTTATATTATCTCCTATGAGTTAGGATTTCTTATTTCTTTAGTCTCCAAACTATAAATCATTTATATTCACTTGATCTTGAATTATTTTAAAATGTCTATCAGTGAAATCTGAATATTTTCTAATTGCTGAAGTAAAGATTACTTGAGTTTTAATATTTTGAATTCCTTTATTTTGGGGGGATTATAAATATATACTGATAATTTATTTGAGGAATCTATTATTCCCTAGAAATATATTCTTAAAATCTACTTGGTAATTTTGGTCATTTTGAAAATATTTAGGAATATAAGTCCACTGAAATATAATTTTTCTTAAGTATATATATTCAACAGCTACAATGTATTAACTGATCAGATTGACTTAAGTCTTCTCATATGATTTTATTTTATTTATTTATTTATTATTTTTTTTAAAGATTTTTATTTATTTGACAGAGAGAGATAGCGAGAGCAGGAACACAAGCAGGGGGAGTGGGAGAGGGAGAAGCAGGCTTCCCGTGGAGTAGGAAGCCCAATGTGGGACTTGATCCCAGGGTCCTGGGATCATGACCTGAGCCGAAGGCAGACACTTAATGACTGAGCCACCCAGGCGCCCTTCTCATATGATTTTAAAGATGTGTGTGTGTGTGTGTGTGTGTGTGTGTGTGTTGATTAGATGTTCAAAGAACTATGGATCTTTTTAAGAAATATTTGTTATTCTTTACTATCAACCACAAAAAGTCAGATCCAACTTAACGTAATCTTAATATTGGATTTATTATCAAACAAATTCCATTAATGGTTTGCAAATCCTAGTATAAGTGCATTTATTAACCATGGCTGTCTCCAAGAACATCTCCAGTTTTTTCTAATGTGTTTATTTTTACATTCAGTGAAAAATACATGTTAAATTATGTTCTTGATAATTGGGAAATGGAGGATTTTTGCACAGCCTTTATGTCACACCACACTTTTTTTTTTTTTTTTAAGATTTTATTTATTTATTTGAGAGAGAGACAGAATGAGAGATAGAAAGCACGAGAAGCAAGAGGGTCAGAGGGAGAAGCAGACTCCCCGCCGAGCAGGAAGCCCAACGCGGGACTCGATCCCGGGACTCCAGGACCATGACCCGAGCCGAAGGCAGTCACCCAACCAACTGAGCCACCCAGGCGCCCCACACCACACTTTTTGCAAGAATGTATACCATATTTTGTGCTTGATTCCTGGCTGTTCCCTGTGAAACTCTGAGTCTAGGTGTAATTCTCAGCTAGGTGTGTTGTTGTTGTTTTTTTTTTTTTTTTGGCATGTGCTTAAAAAAAAAGTTTTCTGTTTATAGGGGCTAAGATTAATTTTCCTAGATCCATGATAAGAAATAGAAGAGAATTTTATGTGCTAAGGTCAAGTGTTACAAGTATAACTGAGAAATCCATACTGAGAAATGTTAACCCTGCCACATCTTGTATTAATTTTTAGTGTTACTAAATCCAAGAGGTAGTCATTGCAGGAAATGTTAAATGCCAAAGAATTAGGAGTTCAGTTTTCTCGTTAGAAGACCTTTTGTAATTCATGATGCCTTAGAAAGATTCATCTTTAACTCTCTTTTCAGGTCATAAAACTTTAATTGTCAACCAAATTAAAAAATAATCTCCTCGCTGTCATTCCATTCTGTTTTGAAATTTCATCTCTCTGATTACTTTCCCTTTATTCAATATTCCCACCAGACTAATACCCTATTCTCGAATGTTATGTAGATGGGAAATGTCTTTAAGGGATTTGATACATCATTTCTAGAAATATATTAATTTTCTATTGCCATATAACAGATTATTACAAGCTTAATGACTTAAAACACATTTCCTATAGGTCAGAAACCTGGCATAGCATGGCTGGATTTTCTGCTCCGAGTCTCACTGGGATGACAGATATATAACTTCCTTGTGGTCCTGACTTGGGTATTAGTTTTCTTGCCAGTTGCTGACCAGGGGCCATTACCTCTCCTAAAGTTTACCCACATTCCTTTTCATATGATCCCCCTCCATTTTCAAGCCAGCAACAGCAAGTCAAATCCTCCTGTGTTTCAAATCTTTTAATTCTTTTTTTGCTGCCAAACAGAGAAAATTCTGCTTTCAAAGGGCTCTTGTAATCAGGTCCATAGTATAATTTCCTATTTGCCATATAATTTACCATAATCTAGGAAAGGATGTCTCATCATATTCACAGATTATACAGGAGGAATTTTTATGCAAGGGGAAGGTCATTAGGGGTCATCTGAGAATTCTGTCTTCCACAAGTAGTGAATTAAGGACATAGAAGTCTGGCTGTTACTATACTCATATGGTGTATATTCGAGAGATCCATAATTTCTTAATTTCTCACCATACTCTAAGTATTTTCCAGAAATGATGCTTGTTTTTCACATTTTTTAAGTTTATTTCTTCATTATTGAATCAAATTTTGGAATCTCCATAAAGAATTTATCTTGTTTGGCAAGTCAGAAAACTTTGAAAAGTTTTATTCATTGCAATTCAAATTTTCTGTCACCATTTTTCAAACTGTTGAATTATGTTTTGCCCAATAAAAACCTTAATTCCATTATTCTACAAGCTCAGCGAGCATTGTCTTTGATTTTTTTTTTTTCTTTATTTTAAATTCTGCTATGGCACTTTATATTATGTTGTATTATTTTCAATTTAGTCACTGTCCTCTGTTTTAAATTCAATTTATTTTTACCCATTTTTCACTGCTCTTTTTTAGAGGACATAGACACCCACAGTACATATTTACTAATATTTTCTATCAGGGCAAAAAGGAATTTTCCCAGAGATGAGCTTTATTATGCACCTTGAATGCAATGCTTCACTTCCCACATGATACAATTTAGCTTTATTGTGCACCATTTATTTTTGCTTCATTTTCTCATATTTGAGTATATATCTATCCAAGCATGCATTAGGAAAAAAAAAAAAAAACTTTACTACTGTTACTGTTCTTCACTTGTATAATTTCAGCTTCACATCTCAGCTCCAGGTGTGAAAAGCAGTTTCTAAACGTATAGCTTATGTTTAGAAATATTCCCCTGGTGTTTGTCTATAACATTGAGTTGTAATCTTCTCCTGCTATGGCTTTAATTCTTTTTTTCGACATTTTGAGAATAAGAAATAATGAAAATTTTCATACAACAAAGACTATTTTCCTACATGTACTGTGTTTTGTAATCTTCTCTACTTTGTCCTTACTTACACTGATTTTCCTAACTGGTCATACTTTCCATGCTTTTCCAACCCATATTCCTTGATTTCATGATGGGTCTGTCATCTTGCAAGACAGTGAATGGAAAACTTGAATAGAGTATGACATAATAGAAGTAGCATGGCTTGTTCTGAAATAGTTGGCATGCAGTTGGGTGGTGTGTCAGCTTGCTAGGGCTGCCATAACAATATTACAGACTGCGTAGCTTAAAAAATATAAATTTATTTTCTCACAGTTCTGGAGAGTAAAAGTTCATAATCAAGGTGTTGGCAGGTCTGATTTCTGTGAGGCTTCTTACCTTGACTTGCAGATAGCCATCTTTTCAACTGTTCCTCATACGGTCTTTCCTCTGTGTATGTGCATCCTTGGAGTCTATGTGTGTCTAAATTTCCTCTTAGAAGGACACCAGTCACATTGGTTTAGAGCTCACCCTAACAGCCTCATTTTAATTTAATCATCTTGAGGAAAGCTCTGTCTCTAAATATGGTTATATTCTGAAGTACTGGGGATAGGGATTTTAATATATGAACGTTTTTTAGGGAGGAGGGAAACAATTCAATCCATAACAGTTGGATGATATAGTTTTTTGTTTTTGTTTTTTTTTAATTCAGAGATACACTATATGTTTAAATAAATGATATAGACAAATAAAATTAAGATAAATTATCTTTACCAATGTAGCTATTACTGTAAATTTTCTCTAGACATTGACCTTTGGTCCACCTTAGTCTTTAAAATGTGAGGATAGTAAAAATAAATAAATAAATACATAAATACATAAATAAAATGTGAGGGGTGGCTGGGTGGCTCAGTTGGTTAAGTGTCTGCTTTCAGCTCAGATCATGATCCTAGGGTCTGGGGATGAGCACTGCATTACTGGCCTCCCTGCTCGGTGGGGAGTCTGCTTCTCTCTCCCTCTGCACTGCCCCCTTACCTTGTGCGCTCTCTCACTCTCTTCCTCAAAGAAATAAATAAAATCTTAAGAAAATTTAAAAAAATAAAATAAAATATGAGAGTAGTGTCTGCATTTGAATGTAATGGTGGTTTTGGAAGTACTATGTGAGACAGTACTGCCAGGTATTGTGTTAAATGAGAAATCTTATTCATAAGAGATTTTAGATTGGAATTGAATCTTATTTCCTATGATGCTGTATCAGTTTCTCTGGGTATCTACTTTATCTCTACTCAAAAGTTTTGTAAATACGGATATGTTGGAATTAGCTCCTTGAGAGTGTAGTAGCTTTCCTGGCTTATGCAAGTAATCTAAATGATGATACATTATCAATTTCCTCTAAAGTTTCAAACCATATATCATTGACAGTCTTCCCAGCATAGCATAGCATATCACATTCTCTAGAACCAGGCTTTCTGAGCTTGAATCCCTGGTCTATTACTTACAATAATTTCTGCTTTGTCATCTGGTGACAATAGTACTTATCTCGTAGATATTTTATAATGTTTAAGAGTCAATATACAGAACACATAGGATAGTGCTTGACAGTAAAAATCTACATGAAAATCTTAAAATAAATGTTGAATCAGTGAAGTTTCCCCACTGTGATCTACAAAGATATTAGACTAGGTGCATATTCAAAAATATTTCTACAATTGCAGACAGCATTATCCTCTCCCTTGTGTATTAATATGTATTTCCTAATTTTCCTTGCTTTGTTCATTCGCAGTCCTCCTAGGTCTCTAATCATCAGCTGAATTTGGGATTCTGATTAGTTTTATAACCAATGCATAAATTGTGTAACTCCTATTGCCTGTTGGTTTCTGACTTTATCTCACTGAGCTCCATCTAAATTCGGTCATTTACACTGGAGCCAGATGAAAACATTTAGAGACATTAACTGAAGATTTTATGGTGCTTCTCTTATATGTAATTTAAAATTAATGCATAACTAATAATAAAAAAGAAAGTCAACAAAATTCTATTTTAATAATATTATGAAATCAAATATAAGTTTTATCACAAACTATGCCTTGGATTTTCTAATTCTTTAAATTAATGCTTAAGAAGCTTATTTGGTAATTTAGTCATGACTGATCTCTTTTATGTGTCTCTTTCTTTCCCATTTCTCCACATCTATACATTCTTTGTTTCCATGAAGTTGGAATTTCTTTGAACACTGATTTATTTTCTGTCCTCATTTACCATTTCTATGGATAGATGGAGTGGTTTATCAGATGAGCAAATATTGTTGGAGTAAAGTTAAAATGCATAGCTCAGCTCTCTGTGTTTTCTTTGTACTTCTTCTGGGGATGAAATCCTCTTTAACATTTAATAACAAACTTAATATATATCTGCTTCCCTTGTGGAATGGGAAGTAGATACAGATTCCAGTGCTGTCTGCAATTAGATGGCTAGCCAGGGATCCATAATGACCTCCAAGCAAGATACATTAACTAATGTATTCCTGCGAGGATTATAGGTGATGCTTTGATTTTTATTTTTGTTCTTGATTTCATCAACCAATTTTTAAAAGATGTAAGCATGAATTATTAGGGGTTCTGTTGATGATCCTAATGAGGGTTTTTCTTTATTTTGTTTGCTTTTCATTTTCCAATTGCTATTAAAATATGTTGCCCATTTTAACATCAGTTTTGGCATATTTTTTATACATCTGGAGGTGTACTCATTCCCAGGATATAATAGTAAATAACATAAGATCCTTTACCTAAAATAAATTTATTTTAAGAGATATAAATATTTTTTAAGAAACAATTACTATTCAGCTCCTATATAAGGGATATTTACAAAGTACAAAAACATAGGGCAGTGAGTAACCATAGCTAACTGGTAAATGAATAGAGTGTTGGGGAAATGTGGAGGGACATATTTATTCCAAATGTGTCTTAATATGCAATAATGATTTAAAATTGTGTCCTGAGAAATGTGGTTTGAGCCACAGTGAATAATGCAGTATCTATGCTATTTAAAAAAGGCAAGAATGCAAGTTTAATTTATAACAATAGAAATTGGCAGGGATAATTTATTTTTTTAAAGATTTTATTTATTTATTTGACAGAGAGAGACACAGCGAGAGAGGGAACACAAGCAGGGGGAGTGGGAGAGGGAGATGAAGGCTTCTCTCAGAGCAGGGAGCCCAATGCTGGGGTCGGCTGGGATCAAGACCTGAGCCAAAGGCAGACGCTTAACAACTGAGCGACCCAGGCGCCCTGGCAGGGATAATTTAAATGATTGCAGGACTTTAACTGCATTGGTTGTAAGATAGTACATCTAAAATATACAAAAATTGGTGTTTATTTTTTTTTCCTGTAGCTTTGAGTGTATCAACTGTCCTTAAATAATATGGCTTCTCTTTAAAACAGAAAATCATCTGCCCTGGTTATTCCATGGTAATAAATCAACAAAATTTTGTGTTCCCGTTCAGATGATCTCTTTCTGAAGAAATCTAGATGATGGTGCCATTCTTTCAAGATAGAAGCAAAGAATCCAGTTCTCGGGATGCTTAGGATATGACCTGGACTTGATTTTTCTACTGCAGTGTCCTTTGCATTTGTTGTGTAGACAATTGGAGGGTAAAAATGTGTCTACATAATATACATCCCCTACATCACATGTTCAGAATATGAGTTGTTAGTTGATATCACTAAACAGTCACTGTGTAAAAATGTCTTTTCATGTAAGTGTCCGAATGTCAGGATTTAATACAGCTGAGACATGTATTTCAAGTTTTTTGGGAAGAATCCTGAAAGAAAGTACTTATAAAGCAATGAATGATTTTAGCAACAATTAACCATATAAAATAAATGAAATTTTATATTTTATGCCATTTACAAAAATCAGTTCAAGACATAACTAATTTCTTTGTGAATGCCATATTTTAAAAAACCTATAAAAATACCATGTATTGTTATGATTTGCAGAATGAAAAATTAGGACAAAGAGTCAAAATTTAAACTAAAGTTATATAAAGATTAAGAATTTCTTTTCAAAATATAACAATGTTACTGGGAAGGCAAATCACAACTAGAAGACATCTGCAATAATTATAAAAGGCAAATGACTGCTATGCAATATATAAAATTCCCACAAATCAATAAAAGACAGCAACACATTAGGAAAATGAGCAAAAAGGCATTAGCAGGCATTACACAGAAAAGCAAACAAAAATGATCAATAAGGTACGGAAAATTGTTCAACCTTATTTGTAATTAGAGATTGCAAGTTAAAAGAAAAAAACATAATGAGGTAACATTTCACTTCCAACAAACTGACAAAAAATATAAAGTCTGTGATATAAAGGTTCATCGGTATGCTCTAGGCATGAAAAAGGTTCATCGGTATGCTCTAGCAGTTTAGAAAATACTTTTGCATTAACTATTGAATTTGAAGATATATGTACTATTTGACCTATTCCCCAGAACATACCTGTGAAAAACTCTTTTTCATGTGCCTCAGGATTAATGTTCAAGAGACTCAAAGCATCATTTACTATAATAAGAAATGTGGATCACAACCTATTTGTTTTTGACAGTGTAAAGTATAAATGCATTGCGGTATTCACATATATTATAAAGTAGATTATTTTATAGCTGTAAATGCAATGAATTAGATCTTAAATTTTGATATGGATATTATATGGACAATAATGTTGATTTTATAATCAGACTGTTAAATAAAAAAGCCTCATCTTTATATACCCTAGGATTCTGCTTACATAGAGTTCAAAAATAGACACAAATAAATAGTAAAACTATAACAATTGGCAACACATAACAGTAATTTCAAGTAATTTCAGGTTATTGATTTCCTGAGGGTGTGGGAAATATTATATGAAATTGAAAAACACACAGTAAACAATCAAGGCGTTGGCAACATTCAGAAATTCCATTATATTTGTCATATCATTTGACATAACAATACTAATATTTTCCAATGTTGTTATTATCTTGGGCATAATAGACATAAAATATTCTCTGAAAAAAATTAGATGCAGCTCTGTGTACAAATGTAAAAAGTTAAGCAAATATTCACATAAATATAAATCAAGGCAAAAGAGTAGAGTTATAATTTAGATGGAGTTCTGAAGAGTATCATATCCACTATCTACACTAATTTTAATCGAATAAATTTGCATTGAATAAACTTAGAAAAAACTGACAGATAAAGTTCAGGGAGTGTTAATAAAGCTTAGAGAGTGACCTAGAGGCTTGGATTGGAATCCAGACCGAGCTCACTACAAACCTGAGTGACCCAGCTCTGAGAAAAATGGTCATAGCCTGAAAAATCTACAAGTCTCACAGAAGGAAGTGATCATACAGCTATTTTCATGTTTCCCAGTCACTAGATAAATTTAGTTGGAAGTTACTCTAGTTTTGAAAAATTAGTGAAGAGAAGAAAGAATAAAACTATAGTAATAAAGGAACATAGGGGAAACAAAAAAGTGAAATTGAATGAATGACAAGAAGAGACAACGTCAAAACAACACAAGAAAAGAGGGAATAAGAAGAAAGGTGTCGTTTGGGGACTTATATATCTTAATTTTTTTCTTTAAAGATTTTATTTATTTATTTCACAGAGAGAGACACATTGAGAAAGGGAACACAAGCAGGGAGGGTGGGAGAGGGAGAAGCAGCTTTCCCACCGAGCAGGGAGCCTGATGCGGGGCTCGATCCCAGGACCCTGGGATCAGGACCTGACCAAAGGCAGATGCTTAACCAACTGAGCCACCCAGGTGTCCCCTTAAATATATTTTAAATCAACACATTTATACCTAAATATATCTTAGCTTGTGGCTAGATAGTTCCTTGAAAGTTTTCCTTAAAATTCTGATAGTCTTATGACTTTTTTTATTTTTTATATCTTGGGCTGACACAAATATTTTTAAGCTCAAATAATCATCTATAGTTTAGGAGTTAGAAGACTCAAATATTGAAAATATAAGAAATCTTAATGAGTTTGTGAGAAAAACCCAACGTGTAGGGCATGTAGTACAATGGGATATCAGTTAAAATTTTAGTCAGGACTTGCTAATTTTGTGTCTGGGACAAGTCATTTAACTTACCCCATTTTAGGTAATTTATCTTAAAAGTGCCTACTAAAATTATTTGGAGGATTAAAACTTATAAACAAAGGTTACATTAATAATCTACATAGCATGCTGCATTGCACATAGTAGGTTTTTTAAAGGTCTGTTTCTTAATATTTTTCCCTTTGTATCCTCAAAATAGAAATATGAAACAAGTTTCATTCAACAAGTGTATATACTGAAATCAAGAACTCAAAAATCAGGAAAAATTATAGACACTGTTATATGAAAAAGAAAGTCATCTCTAATCCAGTTAACAGTGTATGCAAAGTTTAAGATAAGTAGATATTGAAGATAATACAGTGGAAACTTCTCACAAACTTTTCTATAAAGTAAATTTGCTCACTTTATAACCAAAGCATTTTTCTTCAAAGCAAAGTGAAATAATAAGTGTCTATATAAATATTATCATAATTATAACAATTATTTTATGAAATATTCATTTAAACTAAAGAAAGTCTTTAAAACTCTATTTCAGTTTGATGTAATAACAACAAGAAAACTATGTTTTATTCTACATTCAAGAATGGAGGAAGAAGAGAGAACCACCACTTTTTCCATTTCAACAAGGATATTTTACAAGTATTCATACTTTTCAGAAGTCAATAGTTGTCAATTTAAAATTTATGAACAGTTTAATAGATTATCAGACAAGGCACATAATTTTTAATTGCAGAAAACCAAACTGAAATGCTCCTATTTATAGAAAATATCACTCTCTGAATTTTAAGTCTTTAAAAATATGTTGATAAAATAATATTTCCAAGGGCAATTTTGCAATAATAAAAAATGGAATAATATTGTATATTTTTAACATGCCTTTATATTTAAAAAGATATAAGACTGGAGATTGCATAATATTCTCAACACTCTATCAAATTTATCTTTTTGAAGGTTATATAGCTTCAAGTTATATCCTTCTACAGCTTCTAGCAAGGGAAGATTTTACTCTCTTTAACTTTCAAACATTGTATCCCCTAGAGACATTCTCAAGGCTAACCCATGAAACTCATTATTTAGCATTAAATAAAGAAAGCAAGCAAAAAACATGCTCAAATCCTAAATTATGGAAAACAGTGGGGTAGCCGGGTAATGGATATTAAGGAGGGCATGTGTTGTAATGAGCACTGGGTGTTATATGAAACTAATGAATCATTGAACACTACATCAAAAACTAATGATGTACTATACAGTGGCTAACTGAACATAATAAAAAAAAAAAAGATGGTCAAAAAGGGACTTTTCGGAAAACGAATATAAAATATTTGATGTTTTGGAATTATTATTATCTGGAATTATTATTAAGAGACACAGAAGTGTGTCCAAAGTAGCTGTAGTCTAAGCATATTTATTATAAGGAAAATGACACATTTTTTTGAAACTCAAACACCATAGCAAGGTCTAACAACCAAAGAAACTGAAAACTACCATGAAAACCATGTTCAATTTTCTCATTGCTAGTCTCAATTCCTTTAGGAATATTTGTTTATTTATCTTTCCCATTTTTGCAATCCAGATTTTTCTATTTGCTTCTTCTTGATCAATAGGGCCCCACAGTACACCTTCAATATGGAAGCCCTAGATCCAACTTTCTTCATGTTCTAACTCCTAATTTTTGTGAGATGTCACCTGTTTGGTTGTATTTGGTCACATACTTATCCCTGACTCTTCATTTGTGGCTAGGATGGAGAGTGGTGTTGGAGGGGAGTTGCATATAACCTGTCTTTACATGAATAAGTGTTGCAAAAGCCTACTGTCTCAGAGGAAGAGATGTCTGAGCTTTGGAAGATGGAAATTCTTCAGGAAAGGGGATGTGTCTGGTAAGACATGCCAAGGGCTATATAGATACAAACACTGATAAAAAAACTGTTGAATATATTAAAGTAACTTGGTATCTTGATGTCAGAAAATAATTTACTTTCTATTGCTTATTTCCTAATCATTCTATTATCATTTTTCCACCCTTCAGTAGCTTGTTCATTCTATTGAAAAGGAAATTGTTGTGTAAAATGCAATTAACTTGTGCAAAAAGCCGTAAAACCTTCTATTAGGATGAAAGCAGTACTATTGGAATAAGACCAAAGGAGGAAAAATCCTGAGGAGACTGGAAACATCACTTCTGTTAATTTTGCTATTTTGCTAAAGTTAACTAAAAAGAAATGGTTAATTGCCTTTCTATTTATTTTATTTTTAATTTAAATTCATTTAATTAACATATAGTATATTATTAGTTTCAGAGGTAGAGTTCAGTGATTCATCAGTTGTATATAACACCCAGTGCTCATTACATCATGTGCCCTCCTTAATGCCCACCACCAGTTATCCCATCGCCCCAACACCCTCTCCTCCAGCAACCCTCAGTTTGTTTCCTATAGTTAAGAGTCTCTTATGTTTTGGTTCTTTACATTCAACTCTAGGTAGTTGTTGTTGTTATACACTAGTATTTGAACCTGATACCTGCCAAAGAAAAAAATAGTACTATAAATGAAAAACTCGATGCATAATTTGAATAAGAAAGTGTCTATTGCGGCGCCTGGGTGGCTCAATCTAAGCGGCTGCCTTCGGCTCAGGTCATGATCTCATGGGTCCTGGGATCAAGTCCTGCATCTGGCTCCCTACTCAGCAGGGAGTCTGCTTTTCTCTCTGCCTCTCCCGCCTGCTCATGCTCTCTCTCTCTCTCAAATAAATAAATAAAATCTTAAAAAAAAAGCAAGTGTGTGTTATCAGAAAGCAGATATTGAAATACCAAATGCTTTGCATGGTCTATGTTTTTTATGTAAGTAAATGTAACAATTTTAACCCATAAACAGATCTTAAAGTCAAGAGAGAAAATGTACAGACCTCATGAAGAGTAGCTAGACTCCCTTTCAGTGTTTTGTGTGTTTTATTTTTCCAGCACTTTCCAATTTTGCTGAGAGTAGTTTTCCAATATTATGCTTTAGTATCCTTTTGTATTTATTAAGTAAAATATAACTTTTTCTTTAAAGATAAAGAAAATGAAGAATAAACATATTTTATGCCAGCATAGTTTAAATAACAGATTCATATTCTAAGGAATACTGCTTCTTGCTAGTGCTTATATTTTATAGTTTAAGGGAGAGTAAAGATATATACCAGGTACAGTAATGCACAACTATATCAAAAGAAAAACATTTCTGACTATTTTAAATATATCCTTGGATATGTATTTTCTCTTAATGATCGACTTGCATCAAATGGGATAATGAAATTTTTCACCTTAACGATTTTTACTTTAGGCTTGATTTATTTATCCCCAGGATTTCTAAATAGTGTGTAGAGGACGAGTGGGCTATTTATGAAATAAGTGGAGTGTACTATTTCATTAAGGATGCATTTCATTTTTAAGGTAAATATCTGGCAATATGATATGTTAAAAATAAAATGGATTGGGAAGATAGATCTGTGCCCAAACTTTGATTTCAGTGCTTTCTTGCCTGACAACTAAACAAGACCCTTCACCTCCTTGAATCACACCGGTTTGTCTGTAAAGTAACAATGATACCATATTTTTCTCAACTCAAATCTATATATGTCTCTGAGATTAGATTGCTTAATTCTACATAACTTCCTCACTGACAGACAGAGGATGACGTGTGATGAACCTTTGCTTAGGTGAATTGAACCAAAGATTGGAGGTATCTGCTTGTTTTATTGTTAATTCAGTTGATATATTTGCTTCCATCGCTATGAAAATTGTCAGTGTTTTAGAAGAGGTCAGAGTAGGAAAGATATGTGAGAATGATTTTGAAATACTGTTAATTAGGTGCAGAATCTGTCACAAATACAAGTTGACCCTCAAGAGAAGGTAATCATTAGCAACATCTAACTAAATTAAGGAGAAATTAAATTAAAAATCTGAAATAACAGATTTTGGCCAAATAGGAAATGGAAACAAGCCACACATACTCTCCAACATGTTCCACCATCAATTCTAACGTTTCTAGGTTAGGATTTACGAGGAGCCTCTAACACAAAAAGCTTGTGCTATTGTTAACAGTCCTCTTGGCTAAGGAAGGCTTATAGAGGCCTTAGCAGGGTAGTAATCTCACTGAAGAAGGCATAAAATTAAATTTTGATACTGAATATGAAAATGAATATGTGGCTATTTATCTTTTTGATTATTACTTAAATGGTGTGTTAAAATCAGGTTTATTTCAGGGCACCTGGGTGGCTCAGTCATTAAGCGTCTGCCTTCGGCTCAGGTCATGATCCCAGGGTCCTGGGATGGAGCCCCCATCGGGCTCCCTGCTCAGCGGGAAACCTGCTTCTCCCTCACCCACCCCTCCCTGCTTGTGTTCCCTCTCTCGCTGTGTCTATCAAATAAATAAAATCTTTAAAAAAAAACTTTAAAAAATAAAATAAAATCAGGTTTATTTCAGGCTTAATTTAAACAAAGTAATGTTCACAATTTTTGAGGGTACCATTAGAGGTCTTAAAAATGTTACAAGTGTATGAACATCACCACATTCAAGTTATAGAACATTTCCATCAACCTCTCAATTCTTGTCCTGCTCCTTTGCAATCACATCTCCACCCAGACCCTACCATTGATTTTTTTTTCCTGTCTATAGTTTTAACTTTTGTAAAAATTAAAATAAATGAAGTCATACAATGTGAGCTATTTTATGCCTGGCTTCTTTTGCTTGGCATCATAACTTTCAAATGTATCTATAACATCGTGTATATCAACAAAAGTTCCTTTTATTGCTGAACAATAATTTATATTGAATCAAATATATATACACCAAAATTTGTTTATCCATTTAACGATAGATAATTTGGTCATTTTCAATTTTTTTAACAGTTTTATTGAGATACACTTTATATACCATAGAATTCACTCATTTCCATGACTTTTAGTATATTCACAGAATTATACAACTGTCACCACAATCAATTTAAAATATTTAATTAGCCCAAAAGTAAATACCTCATTTTTTAGCAATCACCTCCAACCCCACTTCGACTTAACCCATCTCCCAACAACTGCCAATCTACTTTCTAGCTCTACATATTTGCCTATTATGAACATTTTATACAAACGGAGACTTATAGTATTAGTCATTTGGTTTTTTCAATGTTTCCAGTTTTTATTTAAATTCTAGTTAGTTAACATAAAGTGTAATGTTAGTTTCAGGAGTGGAATTTAGTGATTCCTCACTTACATGTAACACCTAGTGCTCATCACAAGTGCCCTCTTTTTTACCCCTCACATATATAGCCCAACCCCACCCACATCCCCTACAGGAACCCTCAGTTTGTTCTCCATAGTTACGAATCTCTTTTATTGTTTGCATCCCTGTCTTTATTTTTTCCTTTTCCTTCCCCTATGTTCATCTGTTTTGTTTCTTAAATTACATATGTGAGTGAAGTCATATGGTATCTGTCTTTCTCTTTGCCTGACTTATTTTCTTAGCATAATACACTCTAGCACCATCCACGTCATTTCAAATGGCAAGATTCCGTCCTTTTTGATGGCTGAGTAATAGTCCATTGCATATATAAACCACCTCTTCTTTATCCATTCATCAGTTGATGGACATTTGGGCTGTTTCCATATTTTGGCTATTGTTGATAATGGTCCTATAAACATCAGGGTGCATGTGTCCCTTTGAATCAGTACTTTGTATCCTTTGGGTAAATACCAAGTAGTGCAATTGCTGGTCATAGGATAGCTCTATTTTTAACTTTCTGAGGAACTTCCATACTGTTTTCCAGAGTGGCTGCACCAGTTTGCATTCCCACCAACAGTGCAGGAGGGTTGCCCTTTCTCTGCATCCTCGCCAACATCTGCTGTTTCCTGTGTTGTTAATGTTAGACATTCTGACAGGTATGAGGTGATATCTCATGTAGTTTTGATTTGTATTTCCTTAATAATCAGTGATGTTGAGCATATTTTCATTTGTGACTGACTTCTTTCACTTAGTATGAAATTTCTAAGGTTAGACAATGTTGTAGTACATATCAGTACTTTATTTCTTTTCATTGCCAAGTGTATAAATATATCACATTTTATTTATCCATTCATCAGCTGATGGGTGTTAGGATTCTATCCACTTTTTGGCTTTTATGAATAATGCTCCTATAAACAATCATGTATAAATTTATTTTGTAGACATGTGTTTTGACTTCTCTTGTATATATACCTAGGATTGGAATTGCTGGAGCACTTGGTGACTCTGTTTACCTATTTGTTTCCAGCTTGCTTTTTGTTTATTTGTTTTGCCTCTATAAATACAGGTACTATGAAATTCATTTAATAGTCTTTTTGCAGAAATAGTTTTTGTGTTTTTTGTTCACAAATTTCACAAGTGGATTTTCTGTATAGTATAAAGTGTATATTTTCCCTTTTAGAAAACTGCCAAAATGATTGCAACATTTTGTACTCTGACCATGAATAGTTATAAATGACATTTATTCTTTCTACCATTAGGCAATTTCAGCCTTTTAAAACTTTTGCTGATATAGTAAAAGGGTAAAGATATATAAAAGTAGTTTTACTCCGTGTTTCTCAAATGATTAGTGATGTTGAGTATCTTTTCACATGACATTGGCCATCTGATTATCTTCTTTAATAGAATGACTGTCCCAATCTTTTTGCCATTTTTTTATTAAATTGTTTATCTTCTTTTTGAATTGTTAGAGTTCTTGACATATCCTGGATACAGAATTAAGCCAGATAAAATTTTTTATAATATTTTCTCTGTAGACTGCTTCTTAATCTTCTTAACAGTGCTTTTGAAAAGCAAATATTTTTTTTCAGTTTTTGAATATTTGAAAAGCAAAATTTTAAGAATTTTGATAAAATCAAAGTAATCAAAAATTCTTATATACTTCTCAGTTTTTGTGTTCTAAGAATTCACTACCTAACTCAAAGACACAAAAATGTCATTGATGTCTTTTAAAAGAGTTGTAGTTTCAGGTCTTATATTTCCATTAACGTTGAAGTTAATTTTTATATATATTTTTGAGGTGAGCATGGACATTTATTTTTTCTCATAGAGATATGTTTATATACAGCATTCATTGAGAAAGCTATCTCATGCACCCATTGAAGTACATTCACACTTTTTACAATCGACTATATATATGTGTGTGTGTATATATATGTAGTTCTATTTTTGAAATCTTTTTGTTCATTGATATAATTGCTTATTTTTACAATTTCTGTAAAAAAATCATACTTTCATACTTTCATAATTTCCTATTTTTATAGCTTCTAGATAAGATGTGAAATCTGGTTATTTTAGTCCATGATTTTTTTCCTTCTATTTTATTCTGTGTTAGGTTCTTTGTATTATATATTAATTCTAGAATCAATTTGTCAATAGGTATAAAACAACATGCTTGAATTTTTTTTTCTCTTAAGAGGTGGGGGTAGGGGCAGAGGGAGAGAGAAAATCTTAAGCAGACTCCACAACCAGTGTGGAGCCCAACATGGGGTTCAGTCTCACAACCCTTAGATCATGATCTGAGCCAAACCAAAAGTCAGGCACTTAACTGACTGAGCCACCCAGGTGCCCCATCACATACTTGATTTTGAATGGTAATTTATTAAGTCTATAGATCAAATTGGAGAAAATTTATATCTTAATATCAAGACTTTTGGTTTCTGACCATAGTAGTTCTCTCCATTTATTTAAATCATTTAAACATCTCAGCAATGAATGACTTACAGTTTTCAGTGAACTGATCTTACACAGGTATTATTAAATTTCTAAGTATTTGATAAAATTTCATCTTACACAGGTATTATTAAATTTCTAAGTATTTGATAAAATTTCAATGTTATTGTAAGTCGTATTTTTTAATTGCAAATTTCAATTTTTCATTGCTGCTAGTGTACAGAAATACAAAAGATTGAATTTGAATATAACAGTGTCTTTGTTATATACAGAGCATAACTTTAGTATTTTTACCAAAACTAAAAATATTTGCTTTTTATTTAATGTCTTTATATCACTTCAATTTAATGTGATTATGATTATGACATATTGTATATTTTTTATATGATTATTGCATATGGTATATTTTTCATCTTACTTTTGTGTTTGTCAAATTTGTTTTTTGTTTCATTCTTTTTTTACTAATTTATTTATTATTATTATTTTTTAATGATTCCACTTTAGGTCAACTACTGGCTTATTGACTAAATGTCTTTTTTTTAAAGATTTTATTTATTTATTTGAGAGACAGAATGAGAGAGAGAGCACATGAGAGGGGGGAGGGTCAGAGGGAGAAGCAGACATCCTGCACAGCAGGGAGCCCAATGCAGGACTCGATTCTTGGACTCCAGGATCATGGCCTGAGCCGAAGGCAGTCGCTTAACCAACTGAGACACCCAGGCGCCCACTGAGGCACCCAGGCGCCCACTGAGCCACCCAGGAGCCCTAAATGTCTTAATTTTATTATTTAGTCACCTCTTTTATTTTAGAATATGTTTTTATTGATTGATTTTGTTCCTAGTGTGATCATATTGTTTCTGCCCCTGTGAAAGCCTGGTAAGTTTTTAATGCATGCTGGACATTGGAAATTTTACATTTTGGGTGCTGAGGTAAGTTCTGTAAGGTTTGGAATTTTTCTGGTTGTCCAGTTTAGTAACTTGGAATTGACTGTATCCTATTAAGTCTTGCTGTTCTGTTATGGTGGACAGAGAGGAAACTTTACTTGGCTAACTTATTGCCATTACTCTACTTTAGGAGTCCCAAACTAAAGTGATTTTTCCCTGGTAAGACAAGTAATAAAAAGAAATCAAGGAAGACTGATAAATACAATAAGGTGATCTCTATAGAGATCTGGAGCATATATACTCTCAGTAAATGTAAAATATGCTATTTTTTTCATTGATTTTTGCCAAAATGTAAGACGGTGAGTACTATATTTTCTGAATTTTCAAGGGAAGGCAGAAATCTAGATTTTTATGTTAAATATTTTGATTATTAAATACTGGGAATCAATTAAAAATCTTAAAAATCCTGGACAGCCAAAGATATACAGATCATAATAAATAAACCTAAGGATATATTTTTAAATGGGCTATAATATATAATATATATAAATATCTAACATTATAAAACATTCATGGATTTAATAAGCTTATAAGGCCTTATTAACTCCAGGTACGAGGAGCCTGTTGACAACATGTACAAAAGTTGAGTATCTATCTTGCCTAGTGTGTGGATGGTAAGTCAAATATACAAATATTGACAAAAATAAAAATTAAGCTATTAATTTCTCCAATCTGAACATTCATCTCCTAGCGGCTCAATGTCTTGATCATCATTTCAAAGCTATGCACCTTACCTGACTACAACGTGGCTGTGGTGGTTGCCAATACAATGTAAGATGTGAGGATATGACAAGCACTTAATGGATTTTTGGAGGCAAATGGAATTAATAGAGGAAATATAAGGCATAATGGGTCTAAAAATAGTGTTTAAAATATGTTTCTTATTAAAGAGAACATATTATTTAAGATATTCTGGAAAAAATAATCTATGTTCAAAGAAAATGCTTAAATAAAATTTTTATCATATTTCAAAACTGTACTCAGTTATACACTTAATGCATTTAAGTTATTTAAATTTTACCTTTACAGCAGGTAAAAAGAAGAAAAAAAAAGAAAGAAACAAAAAAAGAAGAAATTTTGTTTTGCTTCTTTGTGGAACTCTGACACTTAAAGGACAAATTCTCAACCATTTTTTATCTACAAAGTATAGGAAAGTTTCATCTAGCAACTGCTTTCAGCTGAGCAGTCTTGTAGTCATAAGAAAGATGAATAATATGAAAATAATTTGTTGGAGATTGGTACAGTAGGAAAATAGTGAGCTTAGTGACCAACCAGTCAAGCTTTATATGTACTCCAATTTATTAATTTATTCTGTAACTTGAAACACTTACCATACCTAAGTTCCTCACCTATCCAATATAAATCATAATACCTCTTTTGCTGTTATGCTTTGAAAATAAAAGATAATGTGTAAAGTGCTTGGTGGATAATCGGGTCTCATTATATGGTAACTCAAATGAAGCATATTGATTACCAATCCTGTCCTTTTATATGCATTAAATTTAAATATTTAAAAAGTGGAAATTGATCGCTTACAGAATATCAAAGTTTAAACAGAAACTATATTTTCTCATTGACATTTGGTCTGTTGTGTGTGATAATATTCAGGATGCATTTAATACCTTTGTGAAGCATTAAATATAAAATGGACTGTTAAAAACATAACATAACATAACATAACATAAACTTCTTTCTATGGAGAATTTGACAATACTGTCTTGTATATGGAATGGGTACAGTGACCTATAATACTCTAATTCAGGTTTTTTTGCTAAATTATTAGCAAATTCAATAACTCGCATATCAGAGTACTGTGAAAAACACATAACATTAAACAATATAAGCAGTTATTGATTTATTAATACTTCTCAGCTGTGATTCTAATTTAAATAAAAACAAATACATGAAGTTCTATTTTAATGCAGTGTACCATGCTTTAATTAATCAAGCAGGCCCTGGATGAGGATATTTCATGATGCTATTCAATTGCTTTTATTTGCCCTTTAATTTTCAACCGGATCAATAGAGTCAAATGCAACTGCTATAGGTATTAAAACTGCAAAGTCTAGGGGAAATGGAGGTTAAATTGTAAACAAAATATTTCACTTGCATTGATCTCACAGTCATGCTGGCAGAGGCTTTTTTTTTTTAATTTATCAACATCAGTGAATAAATTGCACAAAATGACAAAATAGATGGAGTTGATTATTTTGCCTTGAAAGGTAAATTTGTTAATCCTGAAAGTGTTTTCCAATTTATAAAAAATTAAGTAAATGAAATTAATTTTTAGTTAGTGTTATAGCCATTTGCAGTGATTACCCAGGATTTCTCAGGTTATATGAGTGACTGGTTATTTGGCTGCCTATGTTAGGTAACTTGAAATCTATACATTTCATTGCATATTTTGAAGCATTGTAGATATGAGAAATAGCAGCTAAAGTGTACTTCATTCAGTAAGACAGACTGTGGACAAAATATGAACAAAATAATTTTCATTGAATAAAATTAGTGATAAGCTATTAGCAATAGTTTATTACACATATATTTATATAATATAAATAAATACAGCATAGGCAAGTATCTAATTTAGATTAAAATGACTTAATCCAAACATCCATAATTTGGAAGTATGTTATTTAAGATTCTCACATAAACATTTTATTTATTTATTTATTTATTTTAAAGATTTTATTTATTTATTTGACAGAGAGAGAAAGCACAAGTGGGGAAGTTGCAGACAGAGGGAGAGAGAGAAGCAAGCTTCCCACTCAGCAGGGAGCCCAATGTGGAGCTCAGTCCCAGGATTCTGGGATCATGATCCTAGCTGAAGGCAGATACTTAACGAACTGAGCCACCCAGGCACCCATCCCATAAATATTTTAAAATTTCAACTTGTTCTGGTATGAATTTTCCAAGAAGTTCTTGAACAATTTTTCAAGTATGAAAAGTTATGTCAGATTTCAAATTTGTACATATTTAAGAAAAGGAAAAAGAAGTCATCTTATATTTCGCTTTTATTTTTTTTAATTTTTAAAGATTGTATTTATTTATTTATTTGAGAGAGAGAGAGAGCGAGTTGGGGGGGAAGCAGGGGGGATGGAGAGGGAGAGAATCTCAAACAGAATCCTCAAACAGACTCTATGATGAGCACAAAGCCCAATGAAGAGTTTAATATCAGGACCCTGAGATCATGACCTGAGCCCAAACCAAGAATCAGATGCTTAACCAACTGAACCACCCATGCACCACCAGTCACCTTACATTTTTAATATGTATCTTTCTTTTAAAGTTGGCAGAGATGTAAGAACACATTCAAATTGCAACCATAAGAACATAGAAATCTGTATAAAAAGTTTAAATTTAAGATTAATAACAGAAAAAGTCATTGAAAATTCATAACTGACATGGTGTATAGATTAAGATGGTATTACTTTGTAGTACAATTTTGGTTTTGGTTTAAAAATATGATTGGTATCTTCCGAACTCTTGCTCTCACTTTTTTGACTCCACAGTATAGGACATAACACTTATTACTCTGTAGAGTAAAAGCGTGAATTAAAACTTTAATGTTGCAAAACAATGATTTTGCCTTAATACTAAAAATTTCCTTTCATGGAAAAAATCATATAAATTTATTTTGTAAAGATATATTATATTTCAAAACCTTGAAAGCATTAGAAGTCACACAGTAATGTGTATCCAAATGTATACATATAGATAAAAATGCCTACATTTTGGAAAAAATTAATTTCCTAACTACATCTGAGTTAGTTTTACTATGAAACAGAAACATCAGATGGTCTTTTGATTATTTCATTTTGTGTTAGCACCATCAGTCCCTATCATTTTTCCAAATTCTTGTCATTAGAAAATAAACAAATACTGTGCATGTGACATAATTTGTTTTCTATTCTTGAAACTTAATTCCATCACCAGAGGACAAATTCTTTTTTAAAAATTTAAAAATAAAGATTTGATATTTTTGAAATGGTTTTATTTAAAATCTGACTTAGATTGTCCAAAACACAGGTTTTTTTTAAAGATTTTATTGATTTATTTAAGAGAGAGAGAAACAAGAGAGAGAACACAAGCAGGGGCAGAGGGAGAAGCAGACTTCCCACTGAGCAGGGAGCCTTACGCGGGGCTCCATCCCAGGACCCCAGGATCATGACCTGAGCTGAAGGCAGACACTTGACCAACTGAGTCATCCAAACACCCCAAGAAGGAAGTTTTAAGAATGCCTGGGGCACACATTACTATTAGAACACTTGGCCAGTGCTGCGGGGGGTAGTGTATACTTTGCTTACTATTAGAAAATAAGTGTTCTAATTTACTTGAGTCATAATACAGAGAGGAAAATTGATCCTGGAAGCAATCATTTAACCTTTATCAAATCCATAAAATTGTTATTGCACTACACAGAGGCAATTCTCTTGATATATAACTTGTTTTGATTAAAAATTAAATCTTTTATTGTATTTGTAAAGTAGCATTTGAAATTTAAGTCCTCTAATTTTTTCTAAATTTATTAGTATTAGTTTTGAGATACATTTTTTAATAAGTTCATCAAATGTAAATAATATTGAAAAGTCATCTAAACAAAGGGATTTAATATTTTGGTAGTAGAGAGTTAAGAAATTTGGACTAACTAATCAATGAAAACAACAAGAAAGACTGGAGTGAAAAAGAAAAAGAAAAAAGGAAAAGGAAGGAAGGAAGGAAATTAGAAACCTAATAAGGTAGTAAAGAATTGCAGGACCGGGCGCCGGGGTGGCTCAGTCGTTAAGCGTCTGCCTTGGGCTCAGGTCATGATCCCAGGGTCCTGGGATCGAGTCCTGCATCAGGGAGCCTGCTTCTCCCTCTGCCTGTCTCTCTCTGTCTCTTCTGAATAAATAAATAAAATCTTAAAAAAAAAAAAGAATTGCAGGACCAAAATCTAAGAGACAAAGAACAAATAGAAGTGTGAGTCCTGCATTTAGAATCTACTTTCCTGGGGTTATCTGCTAATTCAGAAAGATTAGCTGAGTGCAAAAAGCAACACTTTTCAAAACTTCCTAAAGTGAAGAAGAAGAAAAAAAGCTGGAGTCTAGGGTCAGCCTAGAATGGCTTTCCCGGTAAAACCCTAAGCTTTAGACTCAGACCCTAAACATTTGCTGTGTAGAGCACTGGGTGTTATGTGAAAGTGATGAATCATTAAATTTTACTCATGAAACCAATAATACACTATATGTTAACTAACTAGAATTTTAATAAAAATTTGGAAAAAAAAACTAACTAAAAAAATAAAAGAACAACTTTATGAGGTATAAATGCAGTACAATAAACTGCACATATTTAAAGTGTTCAGCTTAGTCAATTTTTATAAATTAATACATTTGTCACCACAATCAAGACAATGAATATTTCCATTGCCCCCAGATGTTTCCTTGTGTCCCATTGTAATAAGCCCTGTCCCACCTCCTATTCTCAGGCAGCCACTGATCTGGTTTTTTCCACAACTGATTTTTTTTTCCATTTTTCCATTTTTTTCCATTTTCTAGGGTTTCATATATATTTTTTTGTCTAGCTTCTTATATTTAGCATGATTATTTCAAAATCTTTACATGTTATTTTGTGTATCAATAATTCATTCTTTTTATTGCTAAGTATGCACCATTAAATTCATAGACCAATTCATCCATTCATCTGTTAACATTTGATTTCTTTTCAGTTTAGGGTTATTAAAAATAAAGTTTCTATATATATTGATGTACAAATGCTTGGGCATGTTTTTGTTTAATTTGTGTAAATTCTTAGGAGCACAGGGTCTGGGTTGCCTGGTAGGTGTATGTAGATTTGTAGTTTCCCCATGTCCTCACCATCCATAGTTTGGTCAGTAACATTTTAATTTTACTTTAAGAAATGTATTAAACATCAAAAATGTGTATTTTGCTAAAAAATACTACTTAAATATGATGCTTTGTCAAAGATAACTTCATGCTTGTAAGTCCTGAGGGTATCTTTTCTGAAAACAATCTTGAAGTAAGTATTTTGGAAAGAATAGCAATAAAGCCAGAGGAAAATAAGTAGGTATTAAGAATAAATGAATAAGAAAAAGGCATTGTCTGAAAGAGCAATTAAAAAAACCAAACAACATAGTAAATGATGCTCACCATGTGCAATAGCAATGTTGATGATGTGAAATACCCAGATTTAAATCCTATTCCTTCTTTACAGTGAGGTTGAAATGTAGTCAAACTTGAGAAACCTTTTCCTGTTCAAATTTAAGGTTTTCCTTCTGCTTTCTACTGCAGAATGTTTTCCTCTATAATTAATCCTATAACACTCTGTATTTTGATGTAGCATTTTGTCTTATAATAAAGGGGAAAAACATGGTGATGACCTTGATTTCACACTTACTTAGGTGGCTAGACAATCACTCAACTGTATTTCTCTTCTATAAAATGGAGATAACTAACAATGTCAAGGATTGTTAAGGGGGTTAGACTCTGAAGCACCATGGATTTTTCAACTATAGTTCCTAACTTTTTTTATCACAAGATTACAATGTCCTCACAACATTGAACAAATTTCTGTTTTATTGAATAGATGCAAAAATTGAATATTTGAGTTTTCCACACACAAACACACACACACACTTCTTCAGTATATACTCTCACGAAGGAAAAGTGATTATTCATCCATTAGACCTGTAAAACATTTATATGCTATTGGGATTAAAACTATTTTGTGATGTTCTGGTTATATTCTTTACAGTAAACATAGTTCACAACAACAAAATAAGGCTCAAACCATATCCTGCAGTGGGTAACATAGCACCTGACAAACTATAATGCTGGTATCTCCCTTCATAGAATAGTTTTCAATCATTTGCTTTAAAGTTGACAGAAGACTTACTGTTGGAAACACAAAAGCAGACACTTTATAATGAGATCTGCTGTACTCAGAAGTGGTTGAATTCAACCAAGTATCTACCCCAGCCATTTACCCTTAAGAAGACTGCATGTCAGGTACAACTCACTATTCCTATATGCCCAGAGTCCCAAGTAGAAGCCAATTGTATCCATCCAGTCCTAACCATGGAGTGACTTAACACATGCTGCCCCACAGTAGCAAACATCTTTCTCTGGTTTTCATGAAAGAAGGAGAGTTAAATTCAGTTTTAATCAATATATTAATCATAAGAATAGATGTTCACCCAATATGATTCTAAATTCTGCATGGCCACAACTGAAATACAAATTTCACAGCTGAACACATTAGAATGGCATAATCTCCCTATAATGACACAAATTCCAGCTTTTTGTTTGCTTTTGTTTTGTGGCAAATAATTTATGTTTTGCTCCACAGAAATGCAAGTAGTTATTTTAATGAAAAATAGGGATTTTTTTCTATTTAAAATAATCTGTAGCCTTATTTTTCTCTGAAGTTAATGTACTTTGACATTGTTGGGTATGCAAATAGCCAAAACCATGGGCAATGTATTCAGACATATTTTCTGAAGTCTTATAATAATTTTTAGATAACCCAAATCACTCTTTGTGGTCAAAGCTGGCTATTATAAAATGTTCTCAATCTATTAATGGGCTGCCATTATCTAATCTTTGTGAGCATTTTACTCTGTATCCTAATGGTCCATAGCTGTTCATGCATTTATCTAGCTTCCTTGTATTTTATCCCTGTTCCATCGCTATTTTTCTCAATAGGTGTTGAAAAATGACATTGCTTGGTACAGAAACTGAGGTGTGTAGCTATGCTGTAAAAAATAGGGCTCTGCTTTTTGCTGAAGAAAGAATTATGAATTTTCCCCACCTGTGCTCTGTGTGTGGCTGAAATGGGAAATAAATACCCAATTCTCTGTGGAAGAAGCTGAAAACTATTTCTAGACCCATTGTCTTAGTTTCGTATTGCTGCTATAACAAATTACCACAAAATTGGTGACCTCAAAGAATACAAACGTATTATTTTATGTTTTGGAGGTCAGAAGTCTAAAATGTGCTCTCGGAGCTACATTCTTTTTGGAGCTTCTAAGAAAAACAAACAAACAAACAAACAAACAAACAATTTCCTGTCTTTTCCAGTGTCTGAAGTCTGTCCCCCTCCCCTAACTTCCAAGCCAGCAGTCTAGATCTTTTCACTCTCCCTCTTCCCAACACCTGACCCCTCTTCTCTCTTATAAGGATCCTTGTGGTTACATCAGGCCCAATGGGATAATGCAGGATAATTTTTCCATCTCAAGAAACTTAACTTGATCACATTCATAAAGTCCGTTTTTGCCATATAAAACAATATAATCCCAGGTTTTGAGGATTAGGACCTGGACATATTTGGGAGACATTATGCAGCTTACCACAACCATAAAGTCCTAATTGGTTCAGGGAAGTTGAGCTGGTGAGGATTTTCTAGCCTTACCATCATGAAGAGGATTATTATAATGATATTACAAGCTGACAGAGATGTACAAGTACCTTGTTTTGTTTTCTTCAATTAATGATATTTCTTGTTTATGTAGTAGGCACAGGTAGGGGCTTAATTAAATCTATTCTAGTTTTGTTAGACTAATTTAATTTGACTTGTTTCTTTGGTTAGTTCAGAAATTTGGAGACAAACTATATGTAGAGGCAAATACTCAGTCTTTCAGGTTTCTCCTCCCTTTCCTTTCTAATCTCCAAACTGGCTTATACAACCATACGGTGCAGAGGGAAGACCGATTCTACAGATCCACACAAGACTTCTGTATCTTCTCTTAATTTCTAAGGAGTTAGCAGTGTGGTCTGTTTCAAGCACTGGTCTCTGTTGAGGTGTTCCTGATGTCCTCTGGCTGTTTGGGTGGCTTATTTGGAACATAGAGTTCTGGGCCATCTGCCTCCAAACTCAATATTTGCAACTACACATGTCTTATTTTCCCAATCCCATACTTGTTCTCCCAGGTCTCATGAAATCTAAACAACTCCATGCCTTTTATTGGAATGGATGAGACCCAAAGAACTTCTACATAAATTTATAAAACCATGATGATCCAAGAAAATTCCTTAAATTCACCTATTTAGCTTCTTCCTGATAATGATTCATTATCTCTGCCTTGTACCACTTTTAGAGTGCTCCCTAAAGATGACTTGGTGGTCCATAGCTTGTCTTATACAAACCTTAGAAAATGCAACACCATTCTTGATTCCTCACTGCCAAGCTGAAGTTGTGGGAAGTTTCTAACCCCACTCCCGCCAACAAGTATGGACTATACACGTTGGTAAAAACCTGGCACATGACATTCTTCTTATGAATCTAAGACGTTTCATTCTCATTACAAAACCACGGTGTTGACAACGGAGAAGTTTTTGTGTTCCAGTTTTTTATATCTTGTGTCTATTGTGCATAAGTAAGAAAGCCTCATAATGTAGTTATCAATGGCAGAAGTAGTAGTAACCTATAATGTGGAAGAATTTCTTGTAATCACTCATTTGAATATTTGAAATATATATTTTAGTCAAAAAAGTTGGATATAAGTTCCATTTTGCATTTTGTGTTTGTTTCTCTAGTATTAAAACTTATTTTAAATTTGAATTTTGATATTGCTTTATTTTGTTTCTCTTTTGTTAATAATTCAGAGTATAGAATCTAATAAAACAAAACTTTCTTACTGATAAAATCATTTTAAAGCATTTAAAACATTAGAAATATTTTCTTGAAGTTTAATTTTAAAATTACATTATGATGTAATGTATTACTTTAATGAAATAACTGGTATTCATGCAATCAGCAAATATTTAGTGAGTGAAAGATATTTTGCTAGGCACCAAAAGAGAGAATGACTGTATTATAATCTGAGTTCCCAAGTGGTAATCTAGCAGTAATATTTTAATGAATAAATTAAGATCATAGGGAAGTTATTCATGCCTGAGCAAACAAAATATTATCAGTTATTAAGACAAGAACTCATGTTTTACACATTTTAAATAGTAATAATTTTTGTTGGGTTGAAACATAGTTAAAATAAAGAGCAGACAGTTGGTATTAGAGCTAGACACTTTGATAGCATATTAATAGCTATAACTTCAAATGCATAAAGAGCCAGTGAAGGTTTTTGAACAGGTGGATGATAAAAAACTTTTCTTTAGAAAGATGGTTTGAGGTTCAATATTGAAGATGCACTTTAGGTAGGAGAAGCCTATAGGAAGAACTACGAAATATAAATTTATGAGGTGGCTAATATATAAAAATATTTGGGTATATTTGCAAGAGATTATTGCCCAGGCAGAATATATCCATTCATAGAAAATGGCAGGAGGTAGTTAAGATGACTTTAAGTTTTCATTCTCTGTGGCTGGCAGAACTATGTTATGAAGAAAAGAGGGAAGTAGTGAAAAGTTCACACTGTGTAAGCTCAGAAAAATAACTACTTCTAGTTAGTTTTCTGATTGCTTCTTTCCTTCTCTTTTCTAGGAAACTTCATGTGGTCTTAAAAAATACAATGATGATCACTCTTAGATTGTGGGAAACTAATGAGAAAGTGTCTTTCTGCATAAGATAAAGTTGCACATTAGATATCAGTGCTCCTTTCCCTCAAGGCCACTGTGATTTGTTGGATTTGGTTATTGGTAAGAACAGCTGTGGCTGGTGCTGGGTTCAAACACAGATGATACAGCAACTTCTCTGGGTACCTGCATTCCAGAGAAGCAAAGCACAATAGGAAATAAGCCTCAAAAGATAGATTTTCAACCAAGATCCTGTTACATTAACCAATTCCCCTTGTATGAAACTTTCTAGAATAATCTTAAATGGGCTTAATTTCACTTTGAGGGAAAATCCCACATTACCATGTCCTTGCAGAGTTGCTGGGGTTGGAGGAGGTTAAATTGTAAGAGATTATAGTATAATACATTGTTATCAGAATATCTTGGGCTAGTCATTCTTAAATAACCCTATGTATAGGGCAATAGTATTGAAGATCATTTCATTTTTAAAAAGTGTCCTGCATGAAGTATTTTTTTCCTTGCTTTTATCACTTTTAGTACCAAGTCTCAAGGCCATGATTTATATAAAAACTACTTCAATAACACACTCAAATGTTCAAGAATGTGCAATCATTTAATTATGTGTTACTCAAAGAGCTGATAGCTACATGCCAGATTTGCATAAATCAGGAGAAACATACTGCTTTACTTCATTTCCCAGGGCAGGAATGTGTTTTTCTGGGATTTGAAGTTAGATAATCTTGGAGATAACATTTTACCAGAAGCTAAAGAAATTCTTTTATTAGATATTATGGTAAGTTCCTAAGGAAATGACTTTGATCCATTCAGAGTATAAAGTACACTTGCTATTGGCAGACATGCATCCTCAATCACTTTAGTGTGGCCCATGTGTGAGTGAAATTCTACAGGGTTTAACACTTACTGCTATTCTTGGGAGTTAGATTTACACAACCCATGAAAGATTCCTTTGGAGTCCAAATAGATGAATGTTAAAGCAAATAGTGGCTACAATGCATGCATTGACTTCATAATACCAATATACAGAGGGAAAATATGCTACCTATTTGCCTAATAGATGAACTACTCCTATCTCCCAGAATTGGTAGAACTATGGTTTCAAGAATCAGAAATGACCAGTTCCAGATAGGAATGATGCATAGTCAACATTGATTTATAATCAAGGTTCTTTATTAAATAGTGGTTGACTTCAACACAACTTAACAGTAATTATGGAAGTTATAATATTAATAAGAAAAACAGTCTATTATGACAGTTCACCAAAAAAGAGTTAAATTAATGAAACCCCAGATCTGAGAAAAGGGTGATTTTCGCATGATAGAAACCAGAAATTCTACTGAATGATGGTAACCTTTCTTTGTTTCTTTACAGAGATGTCTAAAATACAACCTCTTGGTTTGGCAGTTGAAACTATTACTTAATTGTCAGCAGGTCAAAATTTACTATCAATAGAATCATTATAATATTTTATCTATATATCCCGGAGTATTGTTCTAAACCTAGGGAAGTAGGGAGAATCACACACTTGTTTTAGTGAGGAATATTTGTGCTCAATTTTCATTGCAAGGGGAAAAGAAAATGACACTGAGACAAAAGGACTGGTCATATTCCTAGAATTACTAGAGACACAGAACATCGTACCCCACCTTTTACCTGTCTTCAATAAGTCAAAATGAGAAGAACTATATTTCCTTGGATACTGGGTATCCTAAAGAAGAATGAGTCTGGAAAATTCTTCCAAGTCTTTTGGAAAAATTGCATTCTCTTCAGTATAATTAAGAGAAGCATGTTGGGATATAAGTTACAGTCCACTTTTTATGAGCCCATTTTTGTCATATCTATACTAGAACTCTGTGTTTGTTATACAATAATGTGTCCAAAATAGTTTCTTTTATTCCTTTTATTTTTTTTTAAATATTTTATTTATTTGTTTGAGAGAGAGAGAGAGAGAGCATGAGCAGGGGCAGGAGCAGAGGGAGAGCGTGAGGCAGACTCCCTGCTCAGCAGGGAGCCTGATGCAGGGCTCCATCCTAGGATTCTGGGATCATGACCTGAGCTGAAGGCAGATGTTTAACGGACTGAGCCATCCAGGTGCCCCCAAATGCTTTCTTTTAGATACATTTAGACTTCAAAAGTTTATCATCTTCATTGAAATATAACCAATAACCATGAATTTTGAGATTATAAAAGCTAGGTGCTTATCATGATTTTCTATATTTTAACTTCATTTCTATGTAAAGAGCTTTGAATTCTCCTGTAAATCAGATAGTGGTTGGATTGCACCCATCTTTCTTGCAATGAGCCCATAATTATAAGTTGTTGGCCATAACAGATTCATTTCTCAAAATAAATAGAAATGGGAACTCTTTTCTGTCACAGTTACATGTTAAAATTCCTTTCCAATGACTTTTGACATATGGACTTGCTTTCAAAGTGTCTTTTTGCAAATATTGGTACACATGGTACTTACAATTTGTACAGTTACATAACTGAGTATGCATTAAACATCAGCACCTCAAAATTGGGAAAGGGCTTAATGATGTTCATACAACTGGTTAAATATGATAAAATTTCAAAAGCAAGGGTAATGTGGGACAAAAAAATGTCATGTATAACCACAAATCCCAGCTAACAGAAAAATATTCATAAGATTCAAATTGATTTAATGTAAATATTTTTTAAATACATCTGAACTTAAGAATGTATTTAGCATTCTACACATGTCCTACAAAGACATAAAAGATAAAAGAAATAATAGTTTAATAATGTAAAGTCCCCGGAGTTTATAGCAGCAATGTCCACAATAGCCAAATTATGGGAAGAGCCAAGATGTCCACTGACAGATGAATGGGTAAAGAAGGTGTGATATATATATATATATATATATATATATATATATATATATATATATATATACTATTATGCAGCCATCAAAAGGAATGAAATCTTGCCATTTGTGATGACGTGGATGGAAATGGAGGGTATTATGTGAGCGAAATAAGTCAATCAGAGAAAGACATATATCATATGACCTCACTGATATGAGGAATTCTTAATCTCAGGAAACAAACTGAGGGTTGCTGGAGTGGTGGGGGATGGAAGGGATGGGGTGGCTGGGTGATAGACATTGCAGAGGGTATGTGCTATGGTGAGCACTGGGAATTGTGTAAGACTGATGAATCACAGACCTGTACCTCTGAAACAAATAATACATTACATGTTAAAAAAAAGAAAATAGTAGGAAGGGGGGGAAATTGGTGGGGGAGACGAACCATGAGAAACTATGGACTCTGAGAAACAAAATGAGGGTTCCAGAGGGGAGGGGGTTGGGGGGATGGGTTAGCCTGGTGATGAATATTAAAGAGGGCACATTCTGCATAGAACACTGGGTGTAATACGGAAACAATGAATCATGGAACACTACATCAAAAACTAATGATGTATTAACATAACATAATAAAATAAAAAAACGAAAAACTAAAATAAATAAATTTTTAAAAACTAAAAAATAAATCAATAAATATACAATAAAAATAATGTAAAATCATGTGAAATATACTACTTCCATGCTAACTAGGCAAGTTTACAGACATTGAATTGATACAGCTAGGGCATGAACAATATTAATGACAGTCTCTTTGGAGATTGGTAGTGTATATATAAATTTGGAAAAATAAGGTTATTTTTCTAGATTATTTTTGCCTTTTCAACTGATTTGTAAACACTTTCCTTTTTTTTCTGTAACTGATACTCCATAATATTAAATAATTTAATAATCTATAATTTAAGGGCTGATGACAACATATCATTTTCCTCCAAATGTAAGAAGGAAGAATCAAGATTACAATTTAGGGACCGTTAATATAAAAAAATTCCAAAAATAATGCAAATATAAGTATAGAGGGGGACGATCTATATGAAGGAAAAGAGTATAATTGTAAAACAAATTGTCTTCTTACTATGGAAAGAAACTAACATTTAATATCATCATGCATAATAAGAGAAAACACATGTATACAGTTTATTATTTAACTTGGTTTACATAGAATTGTAAAATACAGTATATTGGTTTATGATTTTTTAGTTAAGTACCAAAAATTAATGGTACTACATTACCAAATGTGCTTCTGCATCAATAAACAAAAAATAATTCTAAGGTTGGTTCTTTTTTGTACTCTGACTAGTGCTTTCCAGAATTCATCCATGACTTTGTTTCATAAAAGTGTTCATACTCCTAAACCACTTCTTTCAATCTTCTTCTTAGGTTATTTCATATTCTCCTTGAGTGAAATAATCCATAATTATGACTTCATCAATAATCTACATAGTTAGGTCATCCCACTTCCTAGAGCTCCAGATTGTTTATTTTGCTTGTAAACTATTAGAAAGTTTAATATCTCCCCTCTCATATCTTAAGTTGTCAACCCCACCTTCACAATTGTCCCACAACCTGCATTTTGTATTGTGAATATTAGCATAGCCTATAGATGGTTTTATAGAAGACCTCAGGTATTGACCACAAAACAACCTTTTAGAGTTCAGAATGATGATTATAACGATACTAGCTGGGCTTGAAAAAAAATGGAAGATACTAAAGAAACCCTTTCTGGAAAAATAAAGAACTAAAATCTAACCAAGTCAAAATCAAAAAGGCTATTAATGAGGTGCAGTCAAAAATGGAGGCTCTAACTGCTAGGATAAATGAGGCAGAAGAGAGAATTAGTGATACAGAAGACCAAATGATGGAAAATAAAGAAGCCGAGAAAAAGAGAGATAAACAACTACAGGATCACGAGGGCAGAATTTGAGAGATAAGCGATACTATAAGACGAAACAACATTAGATTAATTGGGACCCCAGAAGAAGAAGAAAGAGAGAGGGGGGCAGAAGGTATATTGGAGCAAATTATAGCAGAGAATTTCCCTAATTTGTGGAAGGAAACAGGCATCAAAACCCAGGAGGCACAGAAAACCCCCCTCAAAATCAATAAAAATAGGTAAACACCCCAACATCTAATAGTAAAACTAACGAGTCTCAGAGACAAAGAGAAAATCCTGAAAGCAGCTTGGGACAAGAGGTTTGTAACCTACAATGGTAGAAACATTAGACTGGCAACAGACCTATCCACAGAGATCTGGCAGGCCAGAAAGGACTGGCATGATATCTTCAGAGCACTAAACGAGAAAAATATGCAACCAAGAATACTATATCCAGCTAGGCTGTCATTGAAAATAGAGGGAAAGATAAAATCTTCCAGGACAAACAAAAACTAAAGGAATTTGGAAACACAAAACCAGCCCTCCAAGAAATATTGAAAGGGGTCCTCTAAGCAAAGAGAGAGCCTAAAAGTAACATAGACCAGAAAGGAATACAGACAATATACAGTAACAGTCTCCTTACTGGCAAAACAATGGCACTAAATTCATACCGTTCAATAGTTACCCTGAATGCAAATGAGCTAAATGCCTCAATCAAAAGACACAGGCTATCAGACTGGATAAAAAAAAAAAAAACACTCATTGATATGCTGTCTGCAAGAGACTCATTTTAGACCCAAAGACACCCCCAGATTGAAAGTGAGGGGGTGGAAAACCATTTACCATGCTAATAGACACCACAAGAAAGCTGGGGTGGCAATCCTTATATCAGACAAATTAGATTTTAAACCAAAGACTGTAATAAGAGATGAGGAAGAACACTATATCTTACTTAAGGGGTCTATCCAACAAGAAGATCTAACAATTGTAAATATCTATGCCCCTAACATGGGAGCAGCCAATTATATAACCTAACTAATAACAAAAGCAAAGAAACACATTGACAACAATACCATAATAGTGGGGGACTTTAACACCCCCCTGACTGAAATGGACAGATCATCTAAGCAAAAGATCAACAAGGAAATAAAGACTTTAAATGACACACTGGAGTAAATGGACTTCACAGATATATTCCAACCCAAAGCAACAGAATACACATTCTTCTGTAGTGCCCGTGGAACATTCACCAAAATAGATCACATCCCAGGTCACAAATCAGGTCTCAACCAGTACCAAAAGATTGGGATCATTTCCTGCATATTTTTGGACCACAATGCTTTGAAACTGGAACTCAATTACAAGAGGAAAGTTGGAAAGAAATCAAAAACATGGAGGCTAAAGAGCATCCTACTAAAGAATGAATGGGTTAACTAGGAAATTAAAGAAGAATTAAAAAAATTCATGGACACAAATGAAAATGAAAACACAATTGTTTAAAATCTTTGGGATGCAGCAAAGGCAATCTTAAGAGAAAAATATATAACAATACAAGCCTTTCTCAAGAAACAAGAAAGGTCTCAAATACACAACCTAACCCTACACATAAAGGAGCTGGAGAAAGAACAACAAATAATGCCTAAACCCAGCAAGAGAAGAGAAATAATAAAGATCAGAGCAGAAATCAATGAAATAAAAACCAAAAGAACAGTAGAACAGATCAATGAAACTAGGAGCTAGTAAAAAGGAATTAACAAGATTGATAAACCGCTGGCCAGACTTATCAAAATGAAAAGGGAAATGGCCCAAATCAACAAAATCATGAATGAAAGAGGAGAGATCAAAACCAACACCAAAGAAATACAAACAATTATAAGAATATATTACGAGCAACTGTATGCCAGGGAATTAGATAATCTGGAAGAAATGGATGAATTCTTAGAGATGTATAAACAACCAAAACTGAACCAGGAAGAAATAGAAAACCTGAGCAGACCTATAACCACTAAGGAAATTGAGGCAGTCATCAAAAATCTCCCCACAAACAAGAGCCAGGGCCAGATGGCTTCCGAGGGGAATTCTACTAAACATTTCAAGAAGAATTAATACCTATTCTCCTGAAACTGTTCCAAAAATAGGCATGGAAAGAAAATTTCCAAACTCGTTTTATGAGGCCACCGTTACCTTGATCCCCAAACCGGAAAAAGACCCCATCAATAAGGAGAATTACAGACCAATATCCTTGATGAACATGGATGCAAAAATGCTCACCAAAATACTAGCCAATAGGACCCAACAGTACATTAAAAGGATTATTCACCACAACCAAGTGGGATTTATTCCTGGGCTGCAATGTTCATCATTGCACTTCATCATCTGCAAATCAATCAATGTGATACAATATATTAACAAAAGAAAGAACAAGAATCATATGATCTTCTCACTAGATGCAGAAAAAGCATTTGACAAAGTACAGCATCCTTTCTTGATCAAAACTCTTCAGAGTATAGGGATAGAGGATACATACCTCAATATCATAAAAGCCATCTATGAAAAACTCACAGCGAATATCATTCTTAGTGGGAAAAAACTGAGTTTTCTCCCTAAGGTCAGGAACATGGCAGGGATGTCCACTATCACCACTGCTATTCAACATATTATTAGAAGCCCAGCCACAGTAATCAGACAACAAAAAGAAATAAAAGGCATCCAAATCGGCAAAGAAGAAGTCAAACTCTCACTCTTTGCAGATGGTATGATACTTTATGTGGAAAACCCAAAAGACTCCACCCCAAAACTGCTAGAATTCATACAGGAATTCAGTAAAGTGGCAGTATATAAAATCAGTGCACAGAAGTCAGTGGCATTCCTATACACCAACAACAAGACAGAAGAAAGAGAAATTAAGGCATCGATGCCATTTACAATTGCACCCAAAACTATAAGATACCTAGGAATAAATCTAACCAAAGAGACAAAGGATCTGTACTCAGAAAACTATAAAATACTCATGAAAGAAATTGAGGAAGACACAAAGAAATGGAAAAACGTTCCATGCTCATGGATTGGAAGAACAAATATTGTGAAGATGTCAATGCTACCTAGAGCAATTTACAATTTAATGCAATCCTTATCAAAATATCATCAACTTTTTTCAAAGAAATGGGACAAATAATCCTAAAATTTCTATGAAACCAAAGAAGACCCCAAATACCAGAGGAATGTTGATAAAGAAAAGCAAAGCTGGTGGCATCACAATTCCGGACTTCCAGCTCTATTGCAAAGCTGTCATCATCAAGACAGTATAGTACTGGCACAAAAACAGACACATAGGTCAATGTAACAGAATAGAGAGCCCAGAAATGGACCCTCAACTCTATGGTCAACTCATCTTTGACAAAGCAGGAAAGAATGTCCAATGGAAAAAAGACAGTCTCTTCAACAATTGGTGTTGGAAAATTGTACAGCCACATCCAGAAGAATGAAACTGGACCATTTCCTTACACCACACACAAAAATAGACTCCAAATGGTTGAAAGACCTAAATGTGAGACAGGAGTCCCCCAGAATCCTAAAGGAGAACACAGATAGCAACCTCTTCGACCTCAGCCGCAGCAACTTCTTCCTAGAAACATCGCCAAAGGCAAGGGAAGTAAGGACAAAAATGAACTATTGGGACTTCATCAAGATAAAAAGCTTTTGCACAGTAAAGGAAACAGTCAACAAAACCAAATGACAACCGACAGAATGGGAGAAGATATTTGCAAATGACATATCAGATAAAGGGCTAATATCCAAAATCTATAAAAAACTTACCAAACTCAACACCCAAAGAACAAATAATCCAATCAAGAAATGGGCAGAAGACATGAACAGACATTTTTCCAAAGAAGACATCCAAATGGCCAACAGACACATGAAAAAGTGCTCAACATCGCTCGGTATCAGGGAAATCCAAATCAAAACCTCAATGAGATACCACCTCACACCAGTCAGAATGGCTAAAATTAACAAGTCAGGAAACAACAGATGTTGGCAGGGATGTGGAGAAAGGGGAACCCTCCTACACTGTTGGTGGGAATGCAAGCTGGTTCAGCCACTCTGGAAAACATTATGGAGGTTCCTAAAAAGTTGAAAATAGTGCTACCCTATGACCCAGCTTTTGCACCACTGTGTATTTATCCCAAAGATACAAATGTAGTGATCCGAAGGGGTACATGCACCCCAATGTTTATAGCAGCAATGTCCGCAATAGCCAAACTATGGAAATAGCCAAGATGTCCATCAACAGATGAATGGCTAAAGAAGATGTTTTATATATACATAATGGAATATTATGCATCCATAAAAAAAAAAATCTTGCCATTTGCCATGACGTGGATGGAACTAGAGGGTATTGTGCTAATCAAAATAAGTCAATCCAAGAAAGACATGTATCATATGATCTCACAGATATGAGGAATTCCTAATCTCAGGAAACAAACTGAGGATTTGCTGGAAGGGTGGGGGTGGGAGTGATGGGGTGGCGGGGTGATAGACATTGGGGAGGGTATGTGCTATGGTGAGCACTGTGAATTGTGTAAGACTGATGAATCACAGACCTGTACCTCTGAAACAAATAATACATTATATGTTTAAAAAAAGAAAAGATAGTAGGAAGGGAAACATGAAGGGGGTGTATCAGAGGGGAAGACTATGGACTCTGAGAAACAAATTGAGGGTTCTAGAAGGGAAGGGGGTAGGGGTGTGGGTTAGCCTGGTGATGCGTATTAAAGAGGGCACTTACTGAATGGAGCACTGGGTGTTATATGCAAACAATGAATCATGGAACACTACATCAAAATACTACATCAAAAACTAGTAATGTAATGCATGGTGATTAACATAACATAATAAAATTTTTTAAAAAGCATATGAATAAATGAGGCATGAGAAAACTCTGTTAAGGGTCTTCAGAGAAATTATTTCTTTTTTTCTTTTTTGTCCCCCTGGACCAGACACACAAGGCTGATAATCTCTTGTCCTCTTGTCATTTTTATTTTATTTTTTTGGTAAGATTTTATTTATTTATTTGAGAGAGAAAATGAGATAGAGAGAGAGAGCATGAGAGAGGGGAGGGTCCGAGGGAGAAGCAGACTCACTGCTGAGCAGGGAGTCCGATGCGGGACTCGATCCCGGGACTTCAGGATCATGACCTGAGCCGAAGGCAGTTGCTTAACCAACTGATCCACCCAGGCGCCCTCCTCTTGTCATTTTTAGATGTAATACTAAAAATGTAGAGCTTTTCTAACATGAGGATAAACTTATCTAACAAAGTTGACAAAGAAGTAAAAGTGATAGGCTGGCTATTAAATGACTTCACTAAACCACTGAATGAATTAACCATAGACCTACCATACATTGGGACTTCTTATATGTATTACACCTTTGAGTATAATTGTTTATGTAATTAGGATATATATGTGTGTGTGTGTGTGTGTGTGTGTATTGCTAAGCTTAATTGAAAGCATCCTGATATAAATGTATATAACAGAAAAGTGGGAGTTATCCTCTACACCACCTTAAGACCGTTCTCCCATTTTTTTTCAAATCTACATTCTATCTATCATTTGAATGAGATATTTCCTCTTTGTCAAAATCTGTGCTACTTTAGTTTTTAAGAGAAATTTCCTGTTATTATTGAAGCACCCTCTGAAATCCGTAGACCTACCCACTATTATAGCCTACATCCTTTTCCAAAAAAAAAAAAAAAAATCAGGTTGTTTAATATGATGAACTATTTGAGGGTATTATTTTTCTTTATTTTTAATATTACTAATGCTTAGTATAATCCTGGAAAATATAGATACCAAATTCATTCAATGAATGAATTATTATACAGCAAATTATATTAAACTTAATAAAGAAAGATTGATTTCTATCACTTGGCTTTAATTGTGTTGGTATTAGATAAAATTTACTTCTTCTATTTTACAAATACTTTTGTGGTAGCCCAAGAAAAATGTTTTAATATTTGTATCTTGTTTATGTGCGAGTGTAAACTAAATTCTTAAAGTAATAAAATCAGTATAGTAGAAAGCAAGATGAAGTAAAATAGCTTATATTTAATTTGTGACTCTTCTACTAATTGGATATACAGTGTTCGAAAATGTACTTAAACATTAAAAACTTCAATCTCCATAAAGGTGTAATGATGATAATTATACCACATATTGTTTTATATCAGAATAAAATGAGATAAATTATACTGAACTCCACTGAAAATGGACAAGGCTGTAAAAACTTGTGTTATTAATAGTAAATATTCTATTATAAAAAAACAATGTAAATTGCCAAAAACTGCTGTGCCAATAGATATTATCATTTGAAGTAGTCCAGCACATTTTAAGAAAAGTAAAAAAAAAATGATAATTTGTATTGACCAAACCTAATCAAAATTTTAAAGCCATCTCTACCAATCCTGTGGGCTTCTTTCTCTTCTCCCCAAGCACAAATGAAGGATTTGATTTTATAAAGTGCTAAACTATAAAGAGGTTGTTTGGTAATTTTCAGAGTTGTATTAAAATGAGAACAGATCAATTTCCATCATCTTTCCCTTGGGAAGTCATGAATCAATAATAAACTCACTTCTACAGAAAATAACAAATCATTGTTTAAAGGCTAGTTCTTCAGATAGCTCATGAATCATATATGGAATGTCATAATAAAAGCAATAAAAGTGATAGCATTAAAAACATCTCTTGATAAAGTTATTACACAATGCAGTTAAAAACATATATGGGCTTTGTGAAGTAATGCTCTAGAGATGTAACTGGGGGAATAGAAAAACAAGTCCTTTCGGCTTGAGAAACATGAAATGCTACATGCCACGCATCATGTTCCAGCAAGTTTCTACTGAAGAGAATATGAAAATTCCTCAACCAAGTTAGAGGCACCAGGACTACCTTTATAGCAAGTTGAAAAATTGTTTGTATAATATTTGACATATATGCATTTGAAAGTTAAAAAAGAAATTTGAAGACAGAGAGTTACTAAAATGTATAAAATATAGAATAAAGGAAGAAAATACAGTAAGAAACAGGAAAAATGGAAACAGACAAGTGGAATGTTGAACGGGAAGCATATGATGATAATAAAATCAAAGCATCACAAATCTTTCAAGGAAGGGAGGGAGACAATCTGTGTAGTAAAATGATAGCCCAGAAGGTTGGAGAGGAGGTTATTCCCATGCATGAGAAAATACATTAAAAAAACTAAATATCAGTGGAGAATGTCTGTGGAAATGGAATGGAGCCATGTTAATGACGACCACTGTGTGGTTGGGAAGGTTGTACCCTGCAAAGGGTCACTTGAATGAGGGTGGCTTGTCAAACAAGTGTGGGGCTGCATCACTCCTGTGAAAGGGGCCATTCTGTAATTAGTTCTGCCCCAAAAAAGACATAGAGAAGAGGGCCTTCTCTTCCTCCTCAACTTCTTTCTCCTCCCCCTCCTCCTCCCTCTTTTTCTTCCTCTTTCATTTCCTTCACCTTCTTCACACAAAGGAATAGAAGAATATGCTTGATATAGACCCTCTACCTCCTCCCCTGAAAAATAGAAATAAGGTAATAGGAAAGTATGAAAAATGTTTAAAAGTCATAAAGTCTAATCGGAACTGTGAGAAAACATATTGTTTTGTGGTATGGGTCAAGGGTGGGTATAAGATTATTTAATTATTCCAGTGGATAATTAACAAAGGTAGCAGCCAGAATGGAAATTGACAAAATGCTCAAAGGACATGTTCATATATAATGAAGCTTAATTTGGTTATTACTTGTATGTGGTGATTATAGAGAAAGGGAGTGTATGTATCACGATTTTGGGGGGGCGGGGCTATGAAATTTATTAGAGTTGACATTACATGAACTTCCCCTGTTACTGCTGTAATATAAAGAAACATCATGAAATACATGGAAGATATAAAATTACACATTTTATTTTTCAATTTATTTTCTATTGCAATTATTAAGTTACTGAGTTTAATGTTTAACTTTATAACTTCTATGTTCTAGAGAAAAATATGTAGTGTGTGTGTACACATACATGTGTGCATATGCATGTTGTGTATATAGATAAACCTACAAATACAGAACCATGGAAGATAAAATAGCATGTGATTACTGTTGTTTTTACTTACAGGATGCTTCTGAACACAGAAAATTAAAAAAAAAACTATGCTAAAAGAACTTTAAAGTAATAAAAAGAGAATATATAAACGAGGCATAAAGTAATTTGTAATTTTTAGAAATAAGTAAGTTAAGGTTAAGAAAAAAACATACTTTAAAAATGTGGTTTATATGTTTTTAATAAATGGATACATAAGGTTTTTAACCAGAAAGACTGGAATGGTACTATTAGTAGCCAAAGGAAGGGAGAGAGAGGAACTTTGTAGGTAATGGCACATGAATAAATGTCTTATGTTGAAAGAACAAAATTAAAAATAAGCCATCCACATTATTTGGGGGGTAAAACCCTTAAGATAAGCCTTAAAAAGCTGATGAAATAATTGACTAACATTTTTTTTCATTATTTCATTTACCCCCCCCCCCAAATAAAACAAAACAAAACAAAAAATACCCCCTTTTTCTCAGGTCCTATTATATTTCAGGCATCTAGTAATGCTCTAGAAATATAAAAATAAGGACTTTAAAATGCCCTTCAGTAGATATAGACCAACCCTGTCACTCACACATCAGTTCATTAAGTCTCTAGTAGAGAATCCACCAAGGATATGCAACATACAGTAGCATTCTGGGATTCAACTCAAAGTATTTGAGACCTTAACATATATTTATTAAAATCAATATGATAAATAATGGACATTTTTTACAAAGGTAGATGAATATTTATTTATTTATTTATCTATTTTTAATTTAAATTCAATTAGCCAAGGTATAGTACATCACTAGTTTTTTATATAATGTTCAATGATCCATTACTTGAGTATATCACCCAGTGCTCATCATATCATGCGTGTGCCCTCTTTAATGCCCATCACCCAGTTATCTCATCCCCCCACCCATCTCCCTTTCTGCAACCTCAGTTTGTTTCCCAGAGTCAAGAGTCTCATGGTTTGTTTCCCTCTCTGATTTCTTCCCATTTAGTTTCCCCCCCCACCCCTATTGTCCTCTGCACTATTCCTTATGTTCCCTATATGAGTAAAACTATAAGATAATTGTGTTTCTCCAATTGATTTATTTCATTTAGCATAATACCCTCCAGTTCCACCCATGTCGATGTAAATGATAGATATTCAACCTTTCTGATGGCTGAGTAATATTCCATTGTATATATGAGCCACATCTTTATCCATTCATCCATTGATCTTGGCTTCTTCCACATCTTGGCTCCTTCCACAGTTTGGCTATTGTGGACACTGCTGCTATGAACACTGGGGTGCATGTGCTCCTTCTTTTCATTGTTAAATTAAGATAAATTTTAATGAAAATGGTCTTAAGAGTATAATATATATCACGTTCCTTAAAGGATTAAAAAGCAATATGTTTTTGAGATGGCCTGGCACCTTCTAACAATTTTAACCTAATTTCTACGAGTAAATGCAGTTTTAAGTATGAAATCATTACTGACAAAATCATTGCTTATAAATCATGGATTTTTAACTGAAATTTCATAAGTTAGGGTTTGCCTACAATGACTTTAAAATATCCCAAGACTATGAAATTTTATAAGGAAATACAAGAGTCATCAACTTACAATCATTTAACTTTTTTTTTTTTTTTTACTTTATGATGGTGCAAAACTGATAAGCATTTAGTGGAAACTGTACTTCAAATTTTTAATTTTGCTCTTTTCCCAGACTAATGACATGTAGCAGGACATTCTCATGATGCCGGGCAGTGACAGAGAGTTGCAGCTCCCAGTAAGCCACATGAACATGAGGGTAAACAACTGATACACTTATAATAATTCTGTACCCGTACAGCAGTCCATTTTTCACTTTTAGAACAATATTCAATAAATTACATGAGATGTTCAACACTTTATGATAAAATAGGTTTTGTGTTAGATAATTTTGCCCAAGTGTGGGTCAGTGTAGTTGTTCTGAGCATGTTTATTTTATTTTATCAAAGATTTTGTTTATTTATTTGACAGAGAGAGAGAGAGGAAGAGAGCACAAGCAGAGGGAGTAGCAGGCAAAGGGAGAAGCAGGCTCCCTGCTGAGCAACGAGCCCCATGTGGGACTCAATTCCAGGACCCTGGAATCATGACCTAAGCTGAAAGCAAACACTTAACTGACTGAGCCACTCAGGCATCCCTATGTGTTCTGACCATTTTTAAGGTAGGCTAGGCTAAGCTATGGTGTTTCATAGGTTAGGGGTATTAAAGGCATTTTTGATTTATGACATTCTCCAATTATGATGGGGTTATATCCTGATAAACCTGTATATAACAATTAGTATAATAATTAATATCTGCATGAAAACCTCCCATATTTCTTCTAAGGTAATTTTGTATTTTGTACATTGTATTTCTACATTGATTTAAAACAAATATTTAATAAAATATCATCCTATTCAATTATGGTTTTCAATGATGCTAACAGAGTACAAATAGAGAAAAGGGAAAATATACCAAAGTGTGCAAAAGTAGGTCAATGTTACCAAAGCATTTACCATCTATGACTATATCTGTGCCCTTCAGCATGACCATCATGCCATGCCTTACAAACCCAGGTGTCAACAAGCATAAAGAGATTCTGCCAGGAAATCATTTCATGACTTGTTAGTATACCTTCTCTCACAGGGGGGAGTGAAAAATTGCAATGGTGAGAATTTTCCAAGTTGATAGACAAGAAAAAGTATATACCCAGTAAATATAGTGCAAACTATACCTATCCAGAATTATCTAAGAATTCTTATTAAAGATAATACAGTATCCATCTGTGTTTTTAAAGTGGAAAGTATGAATGTGCAATCAATTTGAGCTTATATTTTATAGCAATTAAGGTAAAATTATTCTAGTTCAGCCCTGGAAAAACAAATGAATTCATTAAATATTTGAATTTGTTTCAGCTTTCTATTTCCTTGAAGATAATAATATTCAGATTCTTATGTGATTTCTATACCATGTGTTTAAAAACAAACTATACTGAAGCAATGAAAGCAAAAGAGATGCAAGTCTCCTTTTTGAACATTGTGCCAGAATGATATAGAAGTCTATTTGTAGTTTTGCTTATTTGCTTGTTTGCTTTTTTTGTTTCAACACATTATTTATTATAAGATTAGGAATTGGGTCTATTTCAGTTATGATATTGTAATTCTTCTTTAAGAATGGGTTGACTTATCTAAATTTCACATCAATCCCACTGGTAATTTACTTATCTCTTGTAGATTTTACCAATAACAAAAAGTCATAAACTTGAAGTTAGAAAAAAAAAAGTTGTACTTCTTTAAACCATTTGTAAGCACTGACAAATTTTCTTTTTGTAACATGGTAACCAAATCTTATTTTGAAAATATACTCTCCAAGCGTAAGTTTTCTGGGATATTATTGTGCGTTGATTTTAAATTGCTAACAATATGGTTTCACATTAACAATGTTTGGTTCAATTTCAAGTCACATTCAAAATCTAAGGCATTTTATTCTGCCCATGTAATGTCTGCCAACTAGAAATTTTTACTTTAATGGTGATGAATGGACAAGAACTCAATTACAAATTCTAAATAATATCTTGTGTTATATCCAGAATAAAATGCAGTGTTTAGTATAAGGTTGAGAGTACATATTGGTGGATAACTAAATTCTCTAATATAAAATAGAAATGTCAAAATTTAAATAAACTATATTGAACCTGTGAGAAGAACATCAGTCAGTTGTCAAGTCGAGTGATAGATATATGTTTTAGGATAAATTTTATTTTTCATTTCTAAAAATATTTCATTAATGATGCTTGATTTCTCATCTGTACAGATGCTTAAAACAAAAAGATATTTGGATAATCAGCATTCCTATTCAAAAATACATAAACATAAAAATATTCTAGAATTCAATCACTATTTTTTAAATTTATACATCACTATTATTTTCAAAACCTCAAGTCAAAAATATTTCTGAATAAAGCGATGAAATGAAAATACCTTTATTGTATTCTCCTTTTTAAAATGAATTGAACATTACAAAAATAATGTAATTAAGCCTTAAGGTATGCATGTGTTTGGAGCCAAATAAAGTAGGATCCTGGAACAACAAATATTTCTAAAGATCTCATCTCCCATGCAAAATCCTGTAGAAGCTATATAGTACAACTGATGATTTCTTACACGGAATAACACGTAAAATTATCCTTTTAAGCCATCTCAGAAGTATATTATATATTGAAATATAGGGAAAGAGTCATATTAAAATGATGAACCAGACGAATCTGCCATAATTACAATGATCAGAAAAGCAGAATCCACTTCAGATAACACGCCGCCCGCAACTTTTGGAAAGTCTGGAGGTAAAAGGAAATGAAAAACCAAATCAAAACAAAACAAACCTTTAGTCAATTACAATGAAGTGCTTAAAAGAAAGCAAATTTTAGAATTTACTAAATTATGCAGTTAAAACAACATGAATACATAATGAGTTCAGTAATTAAAAATAGCATAGTTGCCTTTAATCGCATTAGTTGGATGAATCACAAGTACAAATAACTAAATATTAAATTTGCAAAGTAGACTATAAGGAGTTTTATGACCCCCAGAGGACCTTGATAGCTAAATAAAAAACCTATCCTTGTGATCCTTCTGAATTCAAAATGTTAAGTGAGTTGAGGATCTCACCAGATTGCATATGTGAAATTGATTTATTGTATTGATTAGGAAGCATACAGCTGCAAGGATTTACTATGTGAGAGAATTTGGGTTACTCAGAGTCCTTAAATTCCCTGGCCTCCATCTCCACTGAGCTCATTTTGCAAGAAGCAGTAGCAATGCTGCCCTTGAAAGACGAAGTTCAGTCCTTGCTTTAATAATTCATAATTCCCTCATGTAAGAAGCTTGTTTGGAGTGGAAAGCTGATTCTCCTCATGCTCCATTCCTCACTATGTCTCTAGGACTCTCATTACAACCTGATATATGCCTGCCTCTAGGAGGGGTAAAAACACAGGAAGCTAAAAACATAAACTTCAGAAAATTACTAACTATGTAAAAAAAACTCTAAGGATGCTAGAAAAAAGAAAGAGAATATTATAGTTTTACACAGGACTGAGTTTTTTTAAATGAGTGTGTTTTCCCACAAACTGGATTCAGTGGACTACATGAAACACTAGACTATGGTTTCAATTGCTCCATTATTTACTTGGTTAGTTAACTGGAACATGGACTCGAAGACTAAGGTGAGAAAATTAAAGAAAAAAAAAAACTAGAGGAAACAAAGACTTGGGGATATAGTCACCTGTGCCCAAACTATGTTTGAAAAGAGATCTCAGAACTCATCAATTTTGAGGAACATATTACTAAGGAGAAGACCAGCTTCTCTATATAGAAATTTATGGTGATAGGGTTTATGATGCTGTTGGGAGATAGTGTTATTGAAATTAGCTCCCAGATTTTAGTAGGAAAAATGACCTAAGGCAACAGAGATCACATACTTGTACTAAGTGCCCAAAGTAGTAGACTCCAAAAGAGGTGGGCCTGGTCAATTAGAAAGATTAGATCAAAAGGAATCGTTAATGTTGCTTAATTGTGCACAGGGTCCCTGGATTAAAATAAATGGGCAGATCACTTGGTTTTCTTTTAATTTGTATCACTAAAATTATTCCAGCCATGTTAACAGAAGCCTAACCTCAGACGCAAAGACTGAAGTTATAACCTCTTACACACTTTGTAGAATTAAGTGAGTTCACATATTCAGGATCCACTGAAACAAGTAAATATTTGGTATACTTGAAATTGTGTCTTAAAATAACCTCATGAAAAATTCTAAGAAGTTTCATCTTATATTTCAGATTTATATGAACACATACTGAAAGATTATAAAGCTAATTTACAATTTGGGTACTCATTAGAATGAAATCTGCTCTTAAACACAAAATACAATAATAAACTTGGTTCCAGAGTTTCTCCCTGATTTTTATGAACTATATAATCGAAGTTTCACCTAGGATCAGAAAGAACAACCTATCTACTTTATAGGAGTGTCAGAAAGTAGTTAAGTTTGCAACAGTTATTTTGTAATGGAGTGATAGAGTTACCAAAGAGAGTTAAAATACTGTTGTTGTTGTTGTTTTTAAGATTTTATTTATTTACTTGACAGAGATAGAGAGAGAGAGCACAAGCAGATGGAGTGGCAGGCAGAGGGAGAGGGAGAAGAAGGCTTCCCGCTGAGCAAGGAGCCTGACGCAGCAGCACTCGATCCCAGGACACTGGGATAATGACCTGAGCTGAAGGCAGCCACTTTAACTGACTGAGCCACCCAGGCACCCCATAATATTGTTTTTTTTAATGCAAATCAAAATGAAAGTGAACTAAACAGTTCTAGAAAAGAAAAATAGTCTTAGCCAAAAAAGCTCTTCTAACAATCTTCCTCTTTACTCTCAGAACAAGAGAGGAGTGGAAGACAGGAATATTGAGAGGCAGGTTCTATTTACATGTAACATATTCATAGGAAATTCTTGTGTCAATAGAGAACAGCACAGCCGATGGTAATCTTAAATTGCGTTGCTTATGGAAGTGTTTTTCATTCAAAGGGTGATAAAATATTAGTAATTAGTAACAGTTTATTTGATCCCACCATATATTTTTGAATGGAATTACTGAAGTAGATTACAATGGAATAGAATAAATTCAATAGAATCACTATGGTACATTTGATATTTTAAATCTTCATTGGGATATCAGAAATAAACTCTCTTATTGTGACTGTGAAAAAAATAAGTTTTCTCCCCTAAGTTATGAAAGCAATTCCTATTGTATGTCAAAATATAATTTAGAATTTTTGAATTTAAAGTATTACCCTGCCTATGTTAATTTAGTTTCAGAACTAAATAGTGACAACTAATCAATAAAAAATAAATGAATATTGATGTTGTAAGAATTTTCAATACTTCAAGCTAGACCTTGCATGTAAGGAATCAATATGGTGATATGGAAATTGTAAGGCTAATATCTTGTACTTTGAACTCTTATTGTGATGAATAGTTGTTAAGTATTTATCTCCTGATGATTTACTTCCTTGATTAGTTTGCAAAACTTATTCCACTTTAAAAATGAGCAAACTGAAATTATTGATTTCCTTTACATTGGATTATACAGACGTTCACTAATGCTGGGGGAAAAAGAAGAAAAGAAAAAGATCATCTAGAAAAAAACAGAAGGAAGCTGGATGCTCAGTTTATTTTTTCATAAGTTTTGAGGTATAGGATAAAAGAAGAGGGGAAGAAAATGTTAGCTGCCTTTCTTTAAAATGCTCAAATACTTGATATTTAACATCTTTTACCATGTTTTCTGGTTTAATCATACATTTGTAAATATATAACTTTCTTTTATGCCCTGGCCAACTTTCATCTTTTCCCAATCTTACACATTATTATATGCAACATTTCTGTCTTTAAAGTATTTAAAATTATAGAAAGAGATTCAAGGGAGACATTTTGTAGATTATTATATATAATACTTAGAAATATCCTTTTTTTAAAGATTTCATCTATTCATTTGAGAGAGAGAGCTAGAGGGTGTGTGAGAGCACAGGAGGCAGGGGGAGGGGCAAGCAGAGGGAGAGGGAGAAGCAGGCTTCCCACTGAGTAGCGAGCCAGATATGGGGCTCCATCCCAGCACCTCAGGATCATGACCTAAGCCTAAGGCAGACACTTAACTGACTGAGCCACCCAGGCCCTTATACTTAGAAATATCCTTAAAGATCATGAAGTCCTCCTGGCTTTGTTTGTGTTTCTCTGGGACACAGACTACAGACATGAATCCAGTTTCCCTATGAGTGACCCTTGATGTTCTTTATTTTGACCAAATATAAAAGAGAAAAATAAATAAATCTTATATACCTAAGTCATTTTATTTTCAAGAATAAATATAATTTGCATCCATTATATGAAAGAAAGAGGATAACAATGAACAGAGGAAGCTTTGGGAAGTTCTGAGGAAACTATACAGATACCCTGAAAAGAGAAGAGAGGTATGATCTTAAACATATTTTAGTCTTCACTGAATACTTTTTTGCCTCTAGCCCCTGAGGTACAATAGAAACATCCTGGGATTTTTTAACAAATAAATTAAAGTCTCAGTTTGAGAAAGGATCAAACTGATTTGGGAAAGGAGAAAAACTATCTGGTACTTCTTATCCAAGTTAACCTACTAGTTGCAACTTCAGAGTACAAAAAAAAAAAAAAAAATCATTTACAATGGTAAAAAGATTTGATGCATCTTAAGTTCTAAAAAAAAAAATCTCAAGCTATTATTTTAAAAACTGTTTTCATTTTTTGAAAACAAAATATTCCAAATGAAGCTTAATCTTAATAGTTTCGTAGTTTATTTTCTTGTTTAGTCAGAAACTTATTTCTTATCTACATAACAGTTTATACTTCTAATTTTTATTTCCATTTTTTCAATATTCTAGGCTTCAACTTAATATATATTTTTAAAGATTTTATTTATTTATTTGACAGAGAGAGACACAGCGAGAAAGGGAACACAAGCAGGGGGAGTGGGAGAGGGAGAAGTAGGCTTCCTGAGGAGCGGGGAGCCCGATGCGGGGCTTGATCCCAGGACCCTGGAAACATGACCTGAGCCGAAGGCAGATGCTTAACCAACTGAGCCACCCAGGAACCCGAAATTCATCCATTTCATATTGTTACAAATGAGCCATATATATAAAGTATGTCACTCAACATAATCCCCTAACCTTAATGACAAGGAATGGGAAACTATGTATGGTAATTAGTTGAGAGAAGTGAGAAATTCTTTACATATCTCAAAATATGCTGAGTAAAAAAAATGTCCTAAAAGGGTGGTGAAAATTAAAGAGAAACATTTTATTGTAAACCTGTATAAAATTATCTTAAAATTCATTTCATTGAATAAAAAATAAATTTTAGTCAATAATGTTGGGTGGGTTCATTTCTAGGTTTTCTATTCTGTTCCACTGATCTTCAACAAAGCAGGAAAGAATAACCAACGGAAAAAAGACAGTCTCTTCAACAAATGGTGTTGGGAAAACTAGACAGCAACATGCCAAAGAATGAAGCTAGACCACTTTCTTAAACCGAACACAAAAAGAAGTTCAAAATGGATGAAAGACCTAAAGGAGGCAAGAAACCATTAAAATTCTAGAGGAGAACACAGGCAGTAACTTTGGCCGTAGCAATTTCTTTCTAAGTATGTATACTGAGACAGGGGAAACAAAAGAAAAATAAACTATTGGAACTTCATCAAAATAAAAAGCTTCTGCACAGTAAAGGAAACAGTCAAAAACACCAAAGGGCAACCTACAGAATGGGAGAAAATATTTGTAAATGGCATACGTGATAAAAGGTTAGTATCAAAAATATATAAAGAACTGAGAAAACGCAACACCCCAAAAATGAATAATTCAATTAAAAATTGGGCAGGGGAGCCTGGGTGGCTCAGTTGATTAAGTATTCAACTCTTGGTTTTGGCTTAGGTCATGATCTCAGGGTCCTGAGATCCAGCCCCCTGTAGGGCTCCACACTCAGCACAGAGTCTGCTTGGGATTCTTTCCCCCTCCTTCTCCATACTCCAGTACTCCTCCCCTGTGCGCTCTCTCTCTCTCAAATAAATAAATAAATAAATAAATAAATAAATAAATAAATAAATAAAATCTTTAAAAATTGGGCAGAAGACATGAATAGATATTTCTCCAAAGAAGACATGCAGATAACCAACAGACACATGAAAAGATACTCAACATTGTTGACCATCAGGGAAATATAAATCAAAACTATAATGAGATATCACATCATACCTGTCAGAACGGCTAAAATTGAAGAAACAATAGGTGTTGACAGATGAGGAGAAAGGGGAACCTCCTACACTGTTGGTGGGAATGCAAACTGGTGCAGCCACTCTGGAAAACAGTATGGAGTTTCCTCAAAAAATTAAAAATAGAACTACTTTATGATCCAGCAATTGTACTACTAGCTGTTTACCCAAAGAATACAAAAATACTAATTTAAAGGGATATATACCTGGATGATTATAGCAGCATTATCAACATAGCCAAATTGTTGTCAACAGCCCAAATGTCCATCAACTGATGAAAGGATAAAGAAGAGGAGGCATATATATATATATATATATATATATATATATATATATATATACACACACACACACACATACATACACACACACACAATGGAATATTATTCAGCCATAAAGAGACTAAAATCTTGCCATCTGCAACAACAGGGATGGACTACAATGTAAAATGCTGAAGTCGGTCAGAGAAAGACAAACACCATATGATTTCACTCATATGTGGAATTTAAGAAACAAAACAAATGAGTATAAGGGAAAAAGAGAGAGAGAAGCAAACCAAGAAACAGACTCTTCTCTATAGAGAACAAACTGATGGTTACCAAAGGGGAGGTGGGTGGGGAGATGGGGAAATAGGTGATGGGGATTAAGGAGTGTACTTGTGATGAGTACCAGGTGCTGTATGGAAGTGTCGAATCACTATAGTGTACACTTGAAGCTAATATTATACTCTATGTTAACTGGAATTTAAAGAAAAATTATTTTTAAAAAATGTATGTTGGATAGAATTCTCTTAGGTCTAAAATTTTGTTTTATGTTCATGTTTTGCAATTTCCAGGATCCAACTTTAGTTTTTAATTATAAATCACTGCAGGTAGTTTGGAAAATACATGAAGCCACAAAGAGAGTTTTGTAATATTGTTTAAACTAGAATATTTGGTTTAAAAACAGAAAAAGTATAAAAATAATAAATCAAGCAATAAGTTTATCTTAAATTCTATTGTGTACCTAGTAATTAATAAGCATAATTTATGAACTGTTTACATTTCTTACATAGCTCCGCTTTGTTATGTTTCTCAGTTACTAAAATGTTTTGACCAAAATTATGGTCTTGAGAAAGATAATGTTTAAAATTTTAAATAAATTCAATTACAAGAAGAACCTATGTATTTTTTTCCTTTTAATAGAAGATACAACAAAGATGTTTGTTGCTCCTGATACAGTACAGTGTAAGGGTTGACTACATCTTAAGTGAGAACTTTGCTTTAAAACTCATTGGTAAGCTAACCCAAACTCTTTGTTTAGTTCACCAGGTTGTAAATCCATCTCACTGATAATAAATGTATTTTACCTGTAAACCCAATAAACAAAGTTTTCTATATTCAAGTGGTTTACTTTATATTTTTCTTTAATTAATAATGAGTTATTACCTAAAAGAAACATTTCTAGTGATATGCTTGCATTTTTTAATTATTATGTTCAGTTAGCTAACATATAGTACATCATTAGTTTTTTTATTATTTTATTGTTACGTTAATCACCATACATTACATCATTAGTTTTTGCTGCAGTGTTCCATGATTCATTGTTTGCATATAACACCCAGTGCTCCATTCAGTAGGTGCCCTCTTTAATACCCATCACCAGGCTAACCCATTCCCCCAACCCCCTCCCCTCTAGAACCCTCAGTTTGCTTCTCAGAGTCCATAGTCTTTTATGGTTTGTCTCCCCCTCCGATTTCCCCCCCTTCATTTTTCCCTTCCTACTATGTTCTTCTTTTTTTTTTTTTAACATATAATGTATTATTAGTTTCAGAGGTACAGGTATGTGATTCAACAGTCTTCCCCATTCACAGAGCTCACCATAGCACACACCCTCCCCAATGTCTATCACCCAGGCACCCCATCCCTCCCACCCACCACCGCTCCAGCAACCCTCAGTTTGTCTCCTGAGATTAAAAATTCCTCATATCAGTGAGATCATATGATACATGTCTTTCTCTGATTGACTTATTTCACTCAGCATAATACCTTCCAGTCCCAACCACATCATTGCCAATGGCAAGATTTCATTCCTTTTGATGGCTGCATAATATTCCATTGTATATATATACCACATCTTTTTTATCCATTCATCTGTCATTGGATATCTTGGCTCTTTCCATAGTTTGGCTATTGTGGATATTGCTGCTATAAACATCGGGGTGCACATACCCCTTCAGACATCATTAGTTTTTGATGTAGTGTTCAACGATTCATTAGTTGCATATAACACCCAGTGCTCATCACAACATGTGCCCTCCTTAATACCCATCAACCAGTTACCCCATCCCCCAACCCCTCTCCCTTCTGTAACCTTAGTTTTTTCCCGGAGTCCAGAGTCTTTCCTGGTTTGTCTCCCTCTCTGATTTCTTCCCATTCAGTTTTCCCTCCCTTCCCCTGTGGTCCTCCAAGCTATTCCTTATGCTTGCATTTTTTAAGAGAGAGCTCAAGTAGATGTTTCACAACGCAAAGATGTAAACACATGAGCATTAATTAATGGATTTTTCCTGTGAGTACATTACAAAAAGAAAAGATGAGAAGATCCATGAGTTATAAGACAACATTTTTGAGTAGACAGTTTGACTGAATAGTGAGTGTAATTTATAAGGTACAGGAACATTTACCCCAAAAGCACATACTTAATCAAATGATTACAATGCAGATAATTCTACTTCAAGTTATGCATTTATTTCTAAATTTCCATGCTATGAAGGCATAACTTCACAACATTAAGTCATTCTACCTATGGTTAGTGGCATACTGGTAAATGCTTAACAATTAGTTATCTGAGGAAAAAATAGCTCATAATTCCAACTTGCAACACTTGTCAATTTCTGGAGTGTAAATGTCCTCACCATGGTTTATTTCAAGATACTAGCATGAGGTCATTGAAGGCAGAGTTGAGAAGAAATGTGAAAGAAATAGCACACCATTACATAGTAGTTCCAATACAAAAATATTTGTACACATCTTCAAGAATATAGATAATAGTAGAATGTAGTAAGATAATAGGGAAGTCTTGACTTTTGAATATTTATTTTGCTTTTAATATAATTAATTTAATTGTAACTTTATATTTTAGTTTTTGACAATGTCTACCTTCAAAAATCAGTTTGCAAAGTTCTTAAAAAAATTAGCAATCCACTCATCTGAGCGAGTATGGGTCAGCTCCAACTCACTACTGACAGTAATTCATTTTGAGATATTCATTTATAATAGGGGACAGTGACACCAAGAGTGTGAATCAGGAGAAAGGGGCAAAAAGGGAGATTGATTTGGTGATAATAATGAAGTGCACAGAAATGAATTGTCTTTTAGAATATTTCATAGAATTGCCTAACACAGCAACTTGGAATGGACACTATTTACAGTGGTAATACAAATAAGCCATTCTTGTATAAATTTTATTTTAGCATTTTAATCCATCAATCCATTAAGTAAAATTTATAGGAAATTTGCTATAGAAGCACCATTCATTCTCATATGTACCTACATTTTCTAACTGTTCTTTATTATTAGATATCAACCACATCTTGACACCCCCTTTTATGAATGGCTAAATGCAATAATTCATAAATTAATGCAATTAAATATCCCTAATATATATCCCTTTATTATATTTCTTTTTTTCTAAAGCTCAATAACAGGTTTATATTGTTTTAGGGTGAAAGCTTGCAAATATGTTTTTTCTGTTATGAATACAAATCTTATTTTTTTATAAATACAGTTTTCTATTATGAATCTAGATCTTGGAAAACTAAGGTGACCAATAGACTTCTTGTCAATGAGTTTTTACAATACATGATCATAATTCACACATTCTCTTAATTTAAAATTTGATAGAGCCAAATAAGAAAATTATTAAAATCAAATCATTTTGAACTTTGTGCTCAAATATATTGTAGGGAAAGTAATTGTGAAATGAAACTTATTTGGTTCCATTTTTCTTTAGAGTTGAAATAATTATATTTTAATATATAATATATCCAATGTAAAAATATTAAATTATTTGTAAATAGCAACATTCAAGTAATATTTAAAAATATGTTGAATGATGAAATTAATGTTCATGTTTCCTTGAGAACTACTTACTCTGGAAATTTTATCTTTTTTTTAAGATTTTTATTTATTTACTGAGAGAGAGAGAGAATGGTAGAGAGAGAGCAAGAGAGGGAGGAAGGTCAGAGGGAGAAGCAGACTCCCTGCTGAGCAGGGAGCCCGACACGGGACTCAATCCTGGGACTCCAGGATCATGACCTGAGCCGAAGGCAGTCGCTTAACCACCTGAGCCACCCAGGCACCCTGGAAATTTTATCTTATTGATGATCCTGCCTTTCAGCAAACTTGCACTCAATAGTTTTACATTCGTCTCTGAAGTAGGAGAGAAAGGTCACACTTACTGTTTTTCTTTTATCCTTGAATATTTAGTCTTTTCTCTCAGATATGTATGCCTCTTATTTGGTTCCATTTCTTGGTATTTTGTTAATTTCTCCAAATCTTTAAAATATGAGCTTAGTAACTGCAAGGGGTTCAAGATGACAACATAGGAAGATCCTGAACTCAACTTCTCCCATGGACACAACAAATTTAAAAGTACATAAAGAGGTGAATTCCTCTGAAAAACCTTGAAAATTAGATAAACAGAGCCTCCACAACAACAGATGAAAGGACAGTGTCAAAACCAAGTATGAGAAGGGCACCTGGCTGGTTCAGTGGGTAGAAAACCGGTCTCTTGATGTCAGAGTCATGAGTTTGAGCCTCCCAGTGGGTTAGAGATCACCTAAATAAATAAAAAAAGAAAGAAAGAAAGAGCATGTAGGAGAGGCAGGCACGTGGTCTCACAAAAAAAAAAAAAAAAAGGATGGTGAACAAGAAATGGGAGGATATAAAATATGCAGAACTTTTCCTTGAGAACTGAAGGGTCTGTGCTCCAAGTTAGGCGGGCCAACCCCTCGATCCCTCACATGTGAGACAAACCCCCAAAATACATAGCTTTGAAAACAATGGGGATTATATCCAGTAAAACCATAGAACTATAGGTAAAGGAGTCCATTCTTTTTTTTTTTAAGATTTTATTTATTTATTTGAGAGAGAGAGAGAATGAGAGATAGAGAGCACGAGAGGGAAGAGGGTCAGAGGGAGAAGCAGACTCCCTGCTGAGCAGGGAGCCTGATGTGGGACTCGATCCTGGGACTCCAGGATCATGACCTGAGCTGAAGGCAGTCGCTTAACCAACTGAGCCACCCAGGCACCCAAGAAGTCCATTCTTAAAGGGCTCACACAAAGATTCACTTGCCTAGGACCAAGCACTAGTTTGAAAAGTGCATGGACCATGTACTAGACCCTCTTACTAATGTTAAAGCATCTGCCAGAGAGGCAGTAGCTCTTTGGGAATGGAGACACTGGCATGTGCCATTTCTGCAATCTTGTTCTAACTCACAAATGCCAGCACTGGTGGGTGCCATTTTGGAACTCTCTTTCTAAACTGTTAGCACTGGAGGGCATGCCTTCATAAGGGCCCAGCCCTAACCTGCACCAGAACCCTCTGTCACAGCTGGGCTGAGTGAGAGCCCTGTCAAACACTCCTGCTGCCTGCAAGAGATTCACTTCAGAAGTAGATACACAGACTGAAAGTGAAGGAATGGAGAAAGATGTCCCATGCAAATGGAAATAAAGAGAAAGCTGGTATAGCTTTACTCATATCATGCAAAATAGACTTTAAAATAAAGACTGTAATGAGAGACAAAGAAGGGAAAAGAGTGACACAGAGGGAGATGGTGGAGCGCAAGGACCCTCAGTTCACCTTCTCCTGTGGATTCACCAAGGCTACAACTACATGTAATGCAACTCACTCTGAAAATGACCTGGAGTCTAGTAAATAAGCTCTTCCACACCTGAAGATATAAAGATGGGTACACATTGAGAAGGGTAAGAGAGGCAGAAATATGGTCAAGAACCAAGCCCCAAAGAGGCAACCCATAAGCAGGAGGGATGTGGGGTTCCTTCCTTCCACAGATGTGGATTCCTTCCCAACGTGAAGCAATCAAAGCCCACATCAAGCACCCACACCCTAGAGATATAGGTCAGGAATACAAGTCCCCATAAAGTCTTGTTTTGAAAATAAGCAGGCCTTAACTCCAGCAGTTTTGAAAATCAGTGAGGCTTAACTCTAGGAGAGCTGGAGAGCTATAGGAAATGGAGACTGCTCCTAAATGGCAGGCACACTATATCACTTGGTCCCATTTCCAACACGGGGGTGACAATTTGAAAAAGATTCGGTTAGACATGACTGGTTTGGGGGCATAAGCTGAAGAAGTAGGAATCTGTGGGAACTTTCTCCAGAAACAAAAGTGCTGGCGGGGACCATTTTTCTTGCCCCCATCCCCGCCCAGCCAAGATAACTGGATGGTGGTAGAAGCTAGTTCTGATACTCTCATCTACCTTGCTAGCACTGCTCACCCTGCACTAGCCTTCCTCTATAGAACTACTGCACCTAACATGCCTGCTCTGGCAAGTGGCCTTCCAAAGTGGCTCCTGTCCTGTCATACCTGACAGGCAGCCCTGCCCAACCAGTGCCCCTCCAAAGCTTCTGATGCCCTGGTGAGGGGAGTAGTCCTGCCTACCAGCAGGTCATAGCTGCTTCAGCTTGGCCTCTTGTCAGCCTCACTGGGTGTCAGCCCTACTCACCAGTGCACATGAAGTAGTCATGCCAGTCATTGCAGCCCACTGGGCTGGGTGCCAGCCCCACCCATCAGCATGCTTACAAAAGTCATGGCCCAGGCACAACAGATTAAGGGATACATAAATAAAGTAATCAGATCATAAGGGAAGACAGCAAGAGAAGAAAGGGACAAAGAAGAAATACAAAATACCCAAAAAATAATTAATGAAAAGGCAATGGGATTGCATCAAACTAAAAATTTTCTGCATAGCAAAGAGCAACATCATTAAAACAAAAAGCAACCTACTGAATGGGAGAAGATATTTGCAAATCATATCTCTGATAAGGGGTTAATATCCAAAATATACAAAGAACCCATACAACTTGACACCAAAAATTTTAAAAAATAAAAAATGGGCAGAGGATCTGAATAGACATTTTTCCAAAGAAGACATACAGATGGCCGACAAGCACCTGAAAAGATGTTCAGGTGCTTATTAATCATCAGTGAAATGCAAATCAAAACCATAATGACATATTACCTTATACTTTACACCTATTATACTTATTAGAATGGCTAGTATCTAAAAGACAAGAAATAACAAGTACTGGAGAGAATGTGGAGAGAAGAGAAATCTTGTACACTCTTGGCACAATCATTATGGAAAACAGTATGGAGATTTCTCAAAATTTAAGAATATATCTACGCTATGATCCAGCTCTTCAACTTCTGGGTAATTATCTGAAAAATACAAAAATATCAATGTGAAAAGATATGTGCATTCCTATGTTCACTGCAGCATTATTTACATCAGCCAAGATATGGATGGACCTTGAGGGTATTATGCTAAGTGAAATAAGTCAGATGAGGAAAGATATACTATATGATTTCACTCAAGAAGAAATAACAAGCAAAACAATAAGAAAACAAACATAGACAGAACAGATTGATGGTTACCAGAGGGTACAATGGGAGTTGAGCAGAATGGATGAAGGAGGTCTATGGCATGCTGATGAAAGGTAACTGGATTTTTCATGGTGATCCCTTGGTATTGGAGTGTAGTAATGTATACAGATACCAAATTATAATGTTGTTCACCTAAAACGTATATACCTATTTTACCTCAATACAACAAAAATGAGTTTAGTTATTCCAGTGTTTTAAATGGTTTATGTATATTTTTAATTCAACTATTTTATTAATATATGCACATAACATAAATATGTAATATCTATCTCTCTACATCTATCTATCTGTCTATCTATCTATATCTATATGTAGAGAGAGAGAGAGAAATAAAATTACTCTAAGACCCAGGGTTTGAATCAGTTGGAAATAAAGCATTCTCAATTTAGGATAATTTTCATAATTATGCTAACTTGCTAATGTGCTTTTTGTAAGTAACATAACCAACCCTGGTCAATTTAAGCAGTACATTAATTCATTACATATGTTGTGAAAAGCACATGGAATATCCAGACTATAGGAGATTCAGCCGTTTAGGCTGAGAATCCAGAAACAAGGCCCATAAAGATGCTTCACAACAGGTTCTGGGAATGGTAGGGGCAGCTCACCATAGTTTGCAACTACCTCTAGAACCAAATGGAATCCATGCAGCTCATGTTCTTTCTTGCAATTAATTTCCACTTAAAACTCTGGGAATGTTTTAGATAGTCTGAGACTGTTACTGTCTGCACTCATACTAAGAAGATTGGCTGGGAAAGGTGTCTAGAACACCTAGTTTCCATCATCTGAAATAGATTTGTCTCATAAAGTAGGTGATTGTCTTCAAATAGGAAGGACTGGGGAGACTGAGAGCATGGCATATGCCCACTATGGACTATTAAAAATGCAGAGCCCTAATTCCAGTAATATTTTCTTAGAAAATTTTACAATGACTCATATTTTTTAAAAGATGTTATTTATTTATTTGAGAGAGAGAGAGTGCATGCACACAGGTATGCAGGGATGGGGCAGAGGGGGAGGGATAGGGAAACAGAATCTCAAGCAGACTCCGTGCTGAGCATAGAGCCCAAGGCAGAACTTGATCCCACTACTCTCAGATCATGGTAAGAGCCTAAACCAAGACCAGACACTTAACTGCCTGAGCCACCCAGGCACCCCATTAATTAATATTTTTAATTTGGTCCAAGCCCCATAATATTCAGAGCTAAATGCTTCAGGACACCTAGGCACTGAGTAATAAAAGTTTCCCTCTAGAAAGTGATTTTGAAAGGTTCAGAGTTATTGTTTTGTTACCAAAACCATCAGATGTCTTGGCTTTGTTTTCTCTATTTAAGCCAAATTAATTTTCTTGCCTTCTTCATAATTATTTGAAACAGGTCATTCTTTTCAATCAGAATAATTTTTTCTTTGATATTTTGTACTCTTTGGCTACCTGAACATTCAAATGAAACAGTTCCAAGAACTCTTTCATGGGGTAGTTTACTTAATGTCTCACTCAATCAATGGATGCCCCACTCAGTATAAACGTATTATTTATTTTGATTATTTGTGATAATTTATTTCTATTTTTGTACCCGTGCTCTTCAGTTGTTGGTGGTATGAGTGTTTTTGTTTGTGAATCTGTATTTATTATATTTTAAACTACTTGAAAAATTAATCCTTATATTGTTTAAATAGTGAGTATTTGAAAAATGAGGTTGACACTCACATACTAACTCCTTCATTGTCTTCGCAAAATAACTCATATTATCCTAATGTTCCACATACTTGAGAAGCTGATCCTGCTCCAGTAAATGTTTCTGATATCCACTGTAGTTTAATGTGTACCTCACAATGACCACCTTACATGTCATGGATCTCATCTCTTGGCCTTTCCCAGGAAGTTTCTGTCACCATGTTGCTGGATTTATTCAATGCCCTATACCATAGGGGACTCAAGTGACCCTAACTTCAAGGCTGCAAACTTCAGGAAGTCAGGAAGGGAGTGCCAATGGCCCTCACTTGTCACTGATTCTCCTGAGTTCTGTGGCTCACGCCGTAAATGCTTGCCTCAGCTATTGGGGATCTGGTTTCAGCCAGAGTAGTATATATTTTGTGATCTCAGTCTTCCCAGAACTGTTCTGGTCCTCTGTCTTCTTCATACTCGCTAACATTTCTTAAGTGGTTTTTATTAACCAGACACTATTCTAAATGCTCTGTTTGTATTAATCGTTTAATTCTCACAACATTGAAGCACTTTGACCATCTTTATCTGACTGATGAGAAAACTGAGGCACAGAGAGGTTAAGTAGCTTTCCCAAAGCCATAACAGCAGTAAAGGGCATAGGTGGGCTTTATGCCCAGGCAGTCTGGCTCTTAAAATCTCTTAGTCCTTAGACAGAGTGGGTTTTTGTTTGTTTGGTTGTTCATTTGACTAATATCAAGCTGCTCAGTGCCATGACTGGATTCATTCATCAATACAAATGAAGACAATAAGTTTCCTCACAGGATTTTTGAGATAATTAAGTAGAATGAAACTCATAAAAGTGTCCAATCTTACAGAACAATGGTAGTTGCAGTATTTAATAATGGTAGTCATCATGTGAAGTCATTCTAAAGAAATACCCTGAAATATAAAGAAAAGTTTGTGCATATTGAAATTGAAGACAGTTTTATTATTATAGTAAAAAATGAGAAACAACTTATATATAACCTAAGTAAATGGTTATAAATAAGTTATGGTACATCAAAGGAACATTATGCAGCCAGTAATATTACCTTTTAAAAATATTTAGTTCCTTGGAAATCTTTATACTGTATTAAGTGGAAAAAAGAATAAAAATAGTGTGAAAGCAATTATATATCAACACACTAAATGTATGACTTCAAGAAACTGTTCATTGTTACCACTGATTATTTTTGGCTGGAGGAATTATGAATTTGTTTCCTTTTCCTTTGTACCTTTTGTATTTTTCAAATTCTTTACAATAGATATCTATCAATTTTATGTCAAAATAAGCCATATTTATATATACATTAATTTAAATTTTGATGTCTGTACAATATTAGGAGAAAAGTGAGATTTTATAACCTGATATTGCCTTTTAAATTTTATATCATTATGTACTATAATGAAAATACTCATATTTAAAAAAAATATTAAAACAATATTTTAAAAATCTATTATTTGCTAACACGTCATAAGTTCTTTTTAAAAGTATACTCATCAAATAGCCAAATTATAGCACTGCATGAAAATTGCCTTTAGTAATTTTCATTAAGTTAACCATTCTGCTGTATTTTCTTCCCTAAGCACTGCTAGAGTTCTTTTTTCCGATAGAAATACTATGACGCTTAATTAATAATTGTAAAGTATTTAATCTCTAACAAATGCATGCAAGACTTGTAAGAATTATAATCAACATGTAAATCCAAATAAAGTATTAACATAAGCAAACATTAATTACGTCCTTATCGCTATTACATGACAAAATTGTGAATTCTGGTACTTAGACTCCCTTCCTCTGTTCAAGCCTGAGAAATAGTTCTGTCCCTTAGTGAGAGCTATGAGCCCAGGAACCTCATTTCCTCTGCTTGGCCTCTCATCTACCAGTAGGACAGTGTGTTTCTTCACAACATGGTGGGTCAGGGCTCCAAAAGAGTGGAGATGAGCAAATGCTGCAAGGCATAAGCCCTAGCCTCAGAAATCAAATTGTATCATTCTGCCAAAATGCAGTTACAAGCCTAGCTCAGATTCAAGGAATTGAGAAATTGACTCTATCTCTTGAAGTGAGAAGTAGCGAAGTCATATTGCAAAAGAGCACAAGAACACGGAGGAATTATTGTATCTGTCCCAGAAAACATTCTCTCATCATACCTATATTTCCATAGCACTGTCCTTGGGCCTGCCCAGAGCAAAGGTGAGACACTACTATTTCAAATGGTACTCTGTGAGATCTCTTTATATTTCATATTTTTTAATTGGCACCCACCATTCTCAGTAAGAAGAGAACTCTGGAAACAATAAATAACCTCCCATAGAGTACAGGTTCAGCTCCATGCATTTTTCTATGAAAAAAATCAAAAAGTAGCTGAGTTTTTCTATTACACAGAAGGCAAAGTACACAGGCATTAAAATGTGAAAGTACAGCAGTGAATATTTACTGAGACTAGTTTATGTTTAACATTAATAAAACCATGATAAAAGTTTTTTAAAAATAAACGTCATGTTCTTTGCCCTCAGGAAGGCTACTGTCTATCTAGTTGACAAATATAATTAATATAGATTCAAATTAGAAAACAGTTCATTATATAACAAATATAAAAATGTGCATACAATTTAAAAAATACATGTTTGTTTAATATGTTACTGAGAGTTAAAGTATCTTTTTTTTTTCTTTTTGTGGACAAAGTAGAACTTGAATGTAAAAGATAATTTATATTTGAATAGTTTGTAAAGAACACAAAGTAAATTTCATACAAGAATAGCCAGAGGTAAGATAAAGAGGGTTCTCTTAAAAATAAAAGTATATTTGAGTAGATATCTAAGACCATACTTAACAATTTTGAAATGACACCATAATAACAACAATTGAGAAAATGGTCCCACTATTTATTTGGTTGTTCGAACTAGAAAGGCAGTGCCCATCCCTAATTCCTATCTTTTAAATACCACTCTCACACAAGTATCTAAGAGCAAAAACCAACACTTAATTGAAAACTTTCTACCCACCTTTTCAAATCAATGTCCTTGTCTAACAATGTATAACAGTATATTTTTGTAAGCATAAATAGATGAGTGTAAGTAAAGCCTTTAGAATATAAGGTGACATTTAGTAATATTTAAATAAATGTTAACTATTGTAATTATCGTTAATATTTATATTACCATTCTTCTCTTTTTTAAAGATTTTATTTATTCATTTGAGACACAGAGTTACAGAAAGAGAGAGCAGGAGCTGGGAGAGAGGCAGAGGGAGAGGGAGAAGCAGGCTCCCCGCTGAGCCAGGAGCCCAATGTGGGGCTCAATCCCAGGACCCTGGGATCATGACCTGAGCCGAAGGCAGATGCTTAACCATCTGAGCCACCCAGGCGCCCCTATTTTACCATTATTCTTCTGTACCAAATTCATCCACTTATCTCTGTCTTTACTGGAACTACCCTATTCTAAAATACTATCTCTTTTGCCCAATCAGTTTATGATGGCCCCTTCTCTCAATTTAAACTTTTGACTTTTAATAGACATTTTTTTAAAAAACAGTGAGATAGATTTTTGTTAGTATAATAGACTTTATGTCAATTATTTCTGATAGAAGTCATATTTTATTTTTATCACTGTCTTGTATATAATGTGTGTTTTAGCTTTGACTTCTTTTAAGACTTGCTCCTTATCTTTAGTTTCCAGAATTTTTTGTCTATGTGTACGGTGGACAGACCCCAAGGTGATCCCAATGGTTCCTGGCCTCCTGATGTTCACATTGCTGTGTATTCTTATCCCCACGTGTCTGAACAAGATCTCTGACTTGCTTCTAAACAAAAGAATATGGCAAAGATGATGAAATGGCACTCTCTTGATGAAATGTGATTAGGTTACACTATATGGTGAAGGTAATGGGAGGACATGCCCATGCTCCTATTATGTTAGAAAAGACTCCATATTAGCAGAGTAGGGCTGGAGAGTCTCCTGGCTCGTTTTATGCAGTAAGGGTAAGTGGCCATGTTGAGGCAGTCCACGTGGCAAACAATTGCAGATTGCCTTTAGTAGTTGCAGTCAGGCTGTAGCCAACCACAAAGAGCTGGGGCTCATTCTTACAGCCACAGGAAATGAATTCTTCCAGCAACCTGAATGACCTCAGCGATGGGTTAGTCCCCAGTCAGGCTTCCAGAAGAAAATGCAGGCTGGCTGTCACACCGATTGCAGCTTTATGACACCCTTGCCAGAGGATCCAGTTAGGCCAGGCTGGCACTCTTGACCCACAGAAACTGTGAGGTAATTAGTGTGTGTCTCCTAAACTGATAAGGCTGTGGTGTTATGTGTGTGTGTATGCACCAATATCTATATCCAGAATGCCTTGAATTTGGTACTTTATTTTTTTTTTAATTTTTTTATTGTTATGTTAATCACCATATATTACATCATTAGTTTTTGGTGCAGTGTTCCATGATTCATTGTTTGTTCATAACACCCAGTGCTCCATGCAGAACGTGCCCTCCTCAATGCCCATCACCAGGCTAACCCATCCCCCTACCCCCCTCCCCTCTAGAACCCTCAGTTTGTTTTTCAGAGTCCATCGTCTCTCATGGTTCGTCTCCCCCTCTGACATACTCCCCTTTTCTTCCTCTCCTGTTATCTTCTTCTTTTTCTTTTTTCTCAAAATATGTTGCATTATTTGTTTCAGAAGTACAGATCTGTGATTCAACACTCTTGCACAATTCACAGCGCTCACCGTAGCACATACCCTCCCCAATGTCTATCACCCAGCCACCCCATCCCTCCCACCCCCAACCACTCCAGTAACACTCAGTTTCTTTCCTGAGATTAAGAATTCCTCATATCAGTGAGGTCATGTGATACATGTCTTTCTCTGATTGATTTATTTCACTCAGCATAACACCCTCCAGTTCCATCCACGTCGTTGCAAATGGCAAGATCTCATTCCTTTTGATGGCTGCGTAATATTCCATTGTGTATATATACCACATCTTCTTTATCCATTCGTCTGTCGATGGACATCTTGGCTTTATTTTGATTATGATCTACCTTGCTGATCCTTTATGAGGGAACAAGAACCAATGCTGATCGTATAATTTCTAAGTATATTTGGAACTCAGATATTATCTGTTTAATTTCCTCTTATCCCCATTTATTTTATGACATTCCACAAACCCCTCCTGAAGCTACATGACAGAAATTACACTTCAGCCGAAACCCACATTTTTATGTACTTGTTTTTAACCCTTCACTATGTTGAGGATAATTAGTTATATCATACAAATTGATAGTGTCATGAGAAAAAAAAAGCAGTAAGTACTTTTTTTCCTACATCACATCCAGAAGCAGATGGAGTTTGTCTCTATGGGCCCCAAACATTTAATTCAAACTTCATGTTAATTAGCAGAATGTAATGTTTATAATCGGGAAACAATACAAAACCTAGAATAGGACACATAGAATGATGATACACATACATATGTGGCTCCTTGACTTCTGGATTTGTAATGAATTTGCTTTAGAGCTCTATTTAAAATGTTTAAAATTTTTCAAAGGAAAACTATTTTATGACCTCATTAATAAGCTTATGGTTTGTCTTAAGTTATTCAAATCCCTAAGAATTCCAAGTTTTTAAAATGTTCAACAAGAAGAATAAAGGTACACGAGGTTTTTTAAATATTCAACAAGAAGAATGAATAAATAAGTATAAAAATAAAATTATATTGGTGCCATATCAAAAATGTTTATCCCCATATTAAATTTTGTTGAATACCTCTAAAATTTCTCAGCTTTCAGAAAATGATTGCTCACTCATATTTTTGCTGAAAAAATAGTAATCTTAAAATAGAGTACCCTCCAAAATCTAGAAAGACAGCATCATTACTGCCGTTCTTATAAATGTGTAGTTCATTCCTTTAGCAAATGATAACTGCATCTGCCCATTTCAGCAACCTCTTGTGGCAATCTTCTGTGAATGCTGTCCAGTATACCAATTCCTACTCTGTCACTTATCGCATAATAAAGGATTAAGTATTAGAAACTCTATTTCTATTCATTTTTTTCTTAATCACAAGGGCATAAGAACATATTAAAAATAGCTCAGAGGTGTCTAAACAGCCTATGGAAGTTAATTTTTTTTATTTAAATAAAGCTTTTTAAAAAGTAGTTCCAGTTTTTAAAATTATTATTTCATTTTCATATTCTGGCCATTCCTATATGTTCTTGTAGAAGCACGGAATAATACTTATATAATTATAGATGTTATGAATGTAATTCATATAAAGATTCACATCTTTAGTACTAGTCCTTCCCCTTCCATAAAATGTCAGCTTAAGGTTCCAAAGCACATCAGAAAGTTGATGAGCAGCCATAAAGGGTTAATATCAAAATGCGCAAACTTCCCACACTTTACCACATTCCACTCTCAAAATTCTCACAGAAGGAATTGAGAAATATTTTTCATAAATGACCATTTCATAGAAACCTGAGAGTAAGGCAATTAATATACTAACTTATTATAAAGTTACAGCATTCACATCAGATTGGAGGTACAACCAACCTAATAGTTTTAATTTACTTTTCTCATGAGGGAGATTTGGGGAAATGGAACATTTGGTCATAAAAATTAGAACTTATTTTCAAAATATAAAACTTAAGCTTAATAAAAGATCGGTCTTTATACTAATTATTTGAATTCATCATTAATAACTTCAGCTAGGCAGAAAAGTTTAAAGTAACAAATAATAAAAATTTTATATTACGTCAGTCTCTGGATTCCGTTGTCTCTACTCCTAAGATCTCAAGTCATGCGATGGTAATAGTCCTAAGATATAGGATTTATAAATAAATACAAATTAAGCAAAGCTTTTATGTAAATGATGCATGGATATAAGGGAGGGTTTCAAACTAGATTTTCAAAATCTATTATTCCAAAAGTAAGTTATGAATGGGTAGAAACAGATTGAGATGAAGTATAATACCAAATAGCTGATGTTTAAAATGTGATTCTGGAATATATATTTTTCCCTTAAAACGTGGGAGTTAAATTGTAAGTCAGAATTAGTATAATGCAAAAATCATGTATTCTACCCATATACGTTTTCCATGATAAATAAGGTAAGACATGAAATTTATCATTAAATTACACTTACTAAGATTCAGTATGATTGAAGTATATAAGAAGATATTAACTATGAATAGTCCCTGCTCCTTGAATGTTAAACCATGCAGTTAAATGGGGCCTCTTGCTCCAGAGGACCCCACTTTGGGGGTTTAATGCTCTGTAGTAGTCATCTTGAAATTCTTAATTTTATTTTTGAATTCCTAAGTGATGCATTTTTAAAATGAAGTTCTATGAGACAATGGATCATGCACCAGGGCCCTGGAACTTTAGCCCATATACCATACCATATCCTGCCAACTGTCCATTGCCCTGCAATGGGTTCTTAGCCACCTGTTCCCTATGCCCCCATACCCAAACCTCATCTGACCTCTCTCATGCAATCTCTTTCCCACAGTAGCCGCTGCCCGGCACTTGCAGTGGTAATTGGATCACATCATTTGGAAATGGAAAACCTTCTTTTAACCATTGCTCTGCACTCCTGACGGGGTCCTCACTCAGTCTTGGGGAGGATCAGGACTCCCCACACCCTATGGTTTCTATCATAGGACAAAGTGACAGCTATCCTCTCTTGGGACTGTAAGCCCTACGTTGTGTTCAGCAGGCAAGTCCACAGGAGCCTCTTGCTCAGTACTGATCCAGGCACCAACCACATCCTGGCAAGGATTCCTTGCCACGTGCTAAAGCCCCACAATTTAATTTTCCACTGACCCTATAAGTTATGTAGCCAGATATGATTGTGAATGAGTATAAAGGCCGTTAAGCAGTTTTAATATGAAAGGTTGTTTTTTTCCCACTACCATCTTTTTTATTGTCTCAGATAGTTTTTCACTAGCTTGATGATTATTTTGAATTTCAAACTGAATTATGCCAGTCATCATCGGATTAGTAGAAGTTTATCTGATACTCTTTTCTCTATTGCCCCATCACACACACACACATCTCTTTCTCCTAAGCCTTTTCTCAGTAACTTGTATTCAACCTAATATCTACAGTCAAGCCTTCATTCCATATTGACTGTATTCAGTTTTCACAGTATATCATACACCTTATTGCCTATAATTTATCTCACATAGCTATTCTCAGGTTAATTTTTTTTAATTTTATCCTAATTTGATTCTGCCACTTCTCACCTGTATAATCTTCATTCATCATTCAGGTCTTGACATAAATGTTCCATTTTTTTTCTAGTAATCATTATATGTTACCCCATGATCGGGTTATATCCCCCTTCCCACGCTGATGTAGTCATTTTCTAATCTCTCTGATAACCATACATCAAACTATTAAATCCTCAAGGTCTCCTATCTTTTATCTTGTTATATTTACTGTTACATTTTTCAATCACTGGAAGAGTGCCTTGCCCCTCTATTATGTTGAACTTTATCTAGTGGAAACTCTTTTGTACTTAATAATATTCCCATACCAGCTCAGAATTCCCAAGTAAACTCATAACATTTCAATACACATTTCTTAATACATATTTTGCTAAAGCATTTAAGAGTGCATGTCTGATAATCAAAATGCCTGAGTTTGAAAATGCCTTTCACCTCTTAAACTGTGTGATGTTGGGCAATTGGCTGTTCTCCTCATGCTTTTGTCTCATAATCTATAAAGTGAAGATTAAGCAGATTATGAGTTTGTTGTGAGTGTTAAATGAGATTATGTGTGTGAAATCCTTAGATCTGCATCTTCAGTGTCAGATATTGTGATTATAATATCTGTAAAACAATAATGTGGGCATCAAAAATGAAAAAGATGAAAAAATATGATCCTATACCTACGTTTTTGGAACTCACAATAAATGATGGATATAGACCCAGTTGTGATTCTGAAATAAGGAAAATTGTAATGCTACACAAGAGGTACAATTTCACAGTGTAAAAGAGAGTTTAAACTAAATGAGAGTGGTTTTGACACACTCTTTGGAAGAAAGAGAGTTTGAATGTTTCCCCAAAAGAAATGTAGGATAGAAGAATTCTCCCTTTTCAAACCACTAAAAAATTGTCTGAATCAAGATCACCGGAAAGGACAGGGGCTTTACCAAAATCACTAAAAGGACAAGCCACCTATACTTCTAGAAAATCAAAAATTATAAGCAACTGCTAAAAGTGTGTTCTCTTCAATATTAGACCTTCATGGAGGAATAGGCATCTATCCGTTGACCTCAGTCCAAATGTTCTTCAGATACTCTGAAGAATGTTTATGTTCTAATCCCCTTTATGTGTGCATTCATCAGTATTATTCATTCATCCATTTATTATTACATCAGAGTGTTTTCATCTCTTTCCAAAAAGTCTGCTCATGTACATTGTGTACATAGTGATGAGTTTCTTTCAGCACTAAGTAGAATCGCTGCATCCCTGTTTTTTCAACAACTCTTGTTTTTTCCCTATAACTACTTGTTTTTATCTCTGCAAGCCTAAATCGTAACAACAACAACAACAAAACTCAAACCAGAAGAAAATCTATATGTTCTTTTAAATAAAAACTCCATTGTATACATCCTTCACACTGTTAGAACTACATATATATATATACATATATATAATATGCAGTTTTTATTTTATTATATATATGTAGTTATTATATACATATATATATAATATGCAGTGCAGGTTAAAGCAAGAGTTATTCTCTTATTGAACTGATAATAATAGAATTTTATTTCTAAAATGTATCTTTGAGCTTTCAAAGATTAAAATACAATACACAAAGTTTAACCACTCCTGCCTCCTTGCCTATACAGAAAACAACCAAGTTGTAACATTTATCATTAATGGACACATCAGGCCTTAAATCATATATATCTTTCATTTTTAGAACTATATATATAAATATGTAAATCTTGTATTATGTGTAAATATATATAATTTCTAATCTTTTTAATGTATTATAGACCTGATTTGATAGGCTAAATGACCATCTATCCCATAAACTCATTTTTCTACTCAAAGTGTACCTATTGATTTGATAATAACCATAGATCAATAATAATGAGAAAAGTCTGTTAAATGAAAATTTTTTTAAAAATAAACTGCCAAACAAAATAAAATAAAGTGCCAGTAAATTTTCATCATAAAAGTTTATAACTAGAAGGGACCTATAGCGATAATATGATCCAGATTACTCTTATGTAATAGGGAAAACATCTAAAGCTGGAAAAGTTTTCAAAATTTAAAAAATGGTAAGAAAAATAAAAACTCCACTACAAAAAAAAATGAGATTAAAACAATAAAGGAGGTAATTAACACAAGAGGAAATGCAAGTGGCCAATAAATGTGTATCAATGCTTAACTATTATGTCAAGAAACATTTTCTTCAGTAATTATTCAAACTCCCTACTTGTAGTGTACAGCAGTAAAATCTATACTAGAAGTTTTTCTTTATTACTTTTTAAATTCATTTTGCCCTTGCCAAAAAAAAAGCTCTTTCTTTTTTTTTCTTCCTTTCTCTCTTTCTTTCCCTTTCTTTGCATCAAAATATTGTAAGATCTTGGGAAATTTTCAACCCAGAAATTGCTCACACAATCTACCATATATGTATAGACATTCAGTAATGCATGCCACTAATAAAAATATTTGAAATGTTGGTTATTATTCCATAAATTTAAAAGCTAAAAAGTGATTCTTCTGTCACTCTATACAATAAAGATATCCTGCAATACTATAATTATCCAATGCATAAAAATCTTGCATTCAGTTAATTATGTACTCATTCAACCTTAGTAAAACATAAGCCTTTCTAAATTAAATTGAAGAATTATATTAAATATGAAAAGCAAGCTTTTCTGGGAATCAGCAAACACTGGATTGAAATATTATTTCCCAAGCTTGAAATTTTAATTAGCTGTTAGTATCAATTACACACAATTATCTGCATAAAAATTGTTGCTTCTGATTATTATTTTCCTGTCTTGGAGCTAATCTTTACATTGTGCCTTAACATCTGACTTTCAAACATTTAAAATACTGAAAAGAAGACTTGGTCTCAACAAACAACATTGTTCTTAATACCAAGCAATGGATCTCTAGTCGACATAGTATACTTGCTATAATAAAATATACGCTTTTAAACTATACTAACTACTGAAGTATTTCAACATATTAATACCACTAAAATACATTCAGAGTCCTCAAATTTAGTTGTAATTAAGTTTTTCAGACAAACATTATGCATATTTAAAGTTGATTCTCTATACAAACTTCCTGATTGCATTATTAAAATCTTAACCTCCAAAACACAGCCACAGAAACACGAGAAAATGGCAAATAAATATGAAAGGTTAAATGAAGTTTTAAAAGGAACATTAAACATGTTTTAATAATGTGTGTTTATATTTAAAACATTTACATTTTCCAAAGGAGAAAAATTCCAAATATTTAAGCACTTCTCCATAATTTTCTCTTCTGTAGATAGATTCCTTCTTATATAAGCAATCTATATGTTGCCCTACACATTTATACATACTGAGCTATACAAGGGGTGCCTGGGTGGCTCAGTCAGTTAAGCGTCTGCCTTCGGCTCAGGTCATGGTCCCAGGGTCCTGGGATCGAGCCCCACGTCGGGCTCCCTGCTCAGTGGGAAGCCTGCTTCTCTCTCTCCCACTCCCCCTGCTTGTGTTCCCTCTCTCGCTGTCTCTCTCTGTCAAATAAATAAATAAAATCTTTACATATTGAGCTATACAATTCTGTAAAGCATGAGTCAAAGAGTATCTGGTGAAAGACTAATCAAAATAAGATGATGAATATTTTATTATATACACAAAATTGGCAAAAGTGGTTGACAAAGACTTGACATTAAAATATTTTATTTTCTGAAGTCCAATCAAAATTAAGGAAGAATTTCAAAGCAATCTTTAGCCTGGAGCAATATTTCCTTAATGTGTACATCTATCCAGTAAGTACCTCATTCAAGTCAATCATCATAATCATTTAAACTAAAATCTACCATATAAACTCAGGGAAATGGAAAATAAAATATGTCGGAATAGAGAATAGGTCCAGCTAATGAAAAATAGAAAAGATGACAAAGATGGTAAAAATGATAAAATGAGGGGTGCCTGGGTGGCTCAGTAGTTAAGAGTCTGCCTTCGGGTCAGGTCATGATCCCAGGGTCCTGAGCTGGAGCCCCGTATTGGGAAGCCTGCTTTTCCCTCTCCCACTCCCCCTGCTTGTGTTCCCAGGACTCTGGGTTCATGACCTGAGCCAAAGGCAGACATTTAACTGACTGAGGCACCCCAAGAATAAAATATATCTTTACTGAAGTATATTTGTATATTATTGCCCTGCTTGTTATTATTTTTCTACAGCAGAAATAAGTTCAATCAATCATATCTCTAGCTCTAATAGGCACCTGCACCTGAATCTAAAAGACTCATTCTCACATTGCTTGAGGTCTCTCCTGAATAATGTCTTTCAATGCAATTTTCATGCTCAAAGTACTTTTGAAAGATCGATAACTAAAATTTCTGTATGACTAAAAATTATTTCTCACCTAAAGTGAGATCACTTTTACAGTCTAAAGTGATTATGTTGCCACAACATTTACAACAAAATACTGTCCCGATGCCATAGCAGCCAAAGACAAGATGATGGAACAAAGGCAGTCTCTTCAACTAATGATGCTGGAAAAATTGGACATCTACATGCAAAAAGTAAATCTAGACACAGACCTTACATTATTAACACAAATTAATTCAAAATGGATTGGACCTAAATGTAAAATGCAAAACTATGAAACTCCTAGAAGATAACATAGGAGAAAACCTAGACGACCTTGGCTGTGGCAATGACTTTTTAGATAGAACACCAAAGGCCCCATCCATGAAACAAATAATGATAAATTGTATGTCCCTAAAATTAAAATTTTTTACTCTTCAAAGCACAATTTGAAGAGAATGAAAAGAAACAGACTGGGAAAAAACAATTGCAAAATACACATCTGAAAGGGGCTATTATCCAAAATATATAAAGAACTCCTAAAACACAATAAGAAAGCAACCTGATTTAAAAATGAGCCAAAGGTGTTAATAGATCCCTGACCAAATAAGATGTACAGATAGCAAATAAACATAAGACAAAGTGTCCTACATCATATGTCATCATGGAAATGTAAATTAAAACAACGAGATACCATACACACCTATTAGAATGGCCTAAAGAACAGTGACAACAGCAAATGTTAGCAAGAATGTGCAGCAACAGAAACTTCCATTCATTGCTGGTGGGAATGCAAAATGGTACAGCAACTCTGGAATACATTTTGACAGTTTCTTACAAAACTAAACATACTTTTACCATAAGATCCAATAACATTACTTGGTATTTACCCAAAGGAGTTGCAAAATTATGTGCATGCAGAAATCTGCACATGGATGTTGATAAGCAACTTTATTCATAATTGCCAAAATTTGGAAGGAATCGAGATGTCCTGAAGTAGTTGAATGGATAATAAACTGGAGTACATCCAAATGACAAAATATTTTTCAATGCTAAATATAATTGAGCTATCAAGCCAAGAAAAGACATGGAGGAAACTTAGATACATATTATTAAGTCTACTAACAATAAGGAGACAATCTGAAAAAGCTTTATACTATATGATTCCAACTATATGACATTCTGGAAATGGCAAAAGTATGGAGAGTGTAAAAATATCAGTAGTTGCAAAAGGCTGGAGGGCATTGGGGAGGGATGAATTGGTATAGCAGAGAGAATTTTTAGGGCAGTAAAAATAGTGTGATGCAATAATGATGGATACATGTAATTATACATTTGTCAAAACTCATAAAATATACAACACCAATAGTAAAATGTAAACTATGTGTGAATGAAAGTTCATCAACTGTATCAAATGTACCACTCTGTGGGGGATGCTGATATTGGGGGATATTGTGCATGTGTAGAGCAGGGACCATACGGGCCATCTCTGTACATTCTCCATTTTGCTGTGAATTTAAAACTGCCCTAAAAAATCTTAAAAAAAAAAAAAAGTAAGGCAGAGGAATTTAGAGTGAAAAATAATAAGTAGGTCAACAAGGACAGAGAGCCTAAAGAAAGAGGTTAGGGATTATCTTTGTTCTATTATACCATTTTAGAAGTATTTTATGTTATTTTTTTTTGTCCTCTTCTATTTGTGTGTTTTGGAAAATAGGAAACAAAAGTTATCACACCCAATAATTATTTTTCCAAATTTCATTAAGTTTAAGGCTATAACTAACATACACACAAATATATACATTCTCAAACCAAAGTTTACTCTTTCATTCTAATTTAGGAGTAGAACACAGAAGAAGTTTTAGCTCTGTGGTAGCCTCAAGACATATCTGGATAGCATGCATTATGACCATTTAAGGAAGTGTGCCCAATGACAGGCGTGTGCACATCATATGAAGAATAAAAAGGATGAAAGAATGTTCTGTAATTAGAAACTACCAATAAAGTTTCTGCTGTCTTTAAAACCAAGTCAATATCTTTTGTTAAAATTAATTTCATTATAGAAGGTCCCTGTACAGCTTCATAAATGATCAGTTTATTTTTCTTCTTTTTCATTTTTCTTAAATATATTATTTCAAGGGCTCCTGGGTGACTCAGTCCATTAAGCATCTGCCTTAGGCTCAGACCATGATCTCAGGGTCCAGGGATTGAGTCCTGCATAGGGCTCCCCACTCAGTGGGGAGTCTGCTTCTCCCTCTCCCTCTGTCTCCCCCCTGCTCATTCCCATTCTCTCTCTCTCTCAAATAAATAAATAAAATCTTTTTAAAAAATCTTTTATTTTTTCAATCACTAATTTACAAATCTCTAGTAAGTAATATGTGAGAAATACACAGGATGGTTGTTAAAAGAGTAAATAATGTAAACAATATATAAAACAACAAAATTTGAGTAACTACTAATCCTATAATATCTAGTTTTCTACATAGTGGGTTTCTTACAGTATGCTATTTGCAAGATATAATGAGGACTGGAAGATGCAACTGTCCTCTTTTCTTTCTTTCTTTTTTTTCTTTTTTGTTTTTTTTATTTTTTTAAAAGATTTTATTTATTTATTTGAGACAGAGAGAATGAGAGAGAGATAGCACATGAGAGGGGGGAGGGTCAGAGGGAGAAGCAGACTCCCCGCTGAGCAGGGCGCCCTATGCGGGACTCCATCCCGGGACTCCAGGATCATGACCTGAGCCTAAGGCAGTCGCCCAACCAACCGAGCCACCCAGGCGCCCTTTTTTTTTGTTTTTTTAATGTGGTGAGGAAATTTTACATAAGACTGACCCTGTTAAATCTTTAAGTGTGCAATATTGTATTGTTAACTATATGCACCATGTTGTGTGGGAGATTTAAACTTGTTCTTCTTGCATAACTGAAACTTTACACCACTGAACAGCAACTCTCAATTTTCCTCTCTCCCTAGCACCTGGCAACCACTATTCTACTATTCTAATACTACCATCTACTCTTTCTAATTTTGATAACTTATATAATTGGAATTTTGTGGCATTTGTCTTTCTGTGCCTAGCTAATTTCATTTAGCATAACATAATATCCTTCAAGTTCATTCATATTGTTGCATCAGTTAGGATTTCTTTCTTTTTAAAAGACGAATATCCCATTGTGTGTATATGCCACATTTTCTTTATCCATTCATCAGCTGATGGGCATTTAAGTTGCTTTCATAGCTTGACTATTGTGAATAATACTGCAATTAACATGGTTGGTATCTATCTCTTGATATCTTGATTTCAATTTTTTTTGGGTATATGTATCCATGAGTGGAATTGCTGAATCATATGGCAATTCTATCATTTTATTTTTTAAGGAAATACTACACTGTTTTTAATAAGTGTTGCACTATTTTACATTCCACCAAGAGTATATAAGTATTCTGATTTCTCTACATCCCTGCTGACATTTTTGTTTTTTGTTTTTGGTAATAGACATTCAAATGGTATAAGGTGATAGCTCATTGTGGTTTTGATTTGTATTCCCTTTGTGATTAATGATACTGAGAACCTCAATAGCATCTGTTAGTCATTTGCTTATCTTCTTTTGTAACATGTCTGTGTAAACCCTGTGCCTGCTATTTAATCAGATTATTTGTTCTTGGCTATTGAATTGGAGTTCGTTAAAAAAAAATATATATATTTATTTATTTGAGAGAGAGAGAGACACATGACCCTGAGATCATGACCTGAGCTGAAACCAAGAGTCAGATGTTTAACTGATTATGCCACCAGGGCACCCCATGGAGTTTTTATATATTTTGGATATCAATCCTATTTTCCAACAGAAAGGGAAAACTATCTACTTAAAAAATAACTGACGTTAAAGCCATATATTATGTATTTACACCTATGTATATATACATCATATGTGCACATGTATATGAATGTATATTGAATATATGAATGAATGTGTGTGTGTGTGTGTGTGTGTGTGTATACACACACACACACACACATACATATACATATGTATTTATATTTGAATTCCTGTTCATGAACTCTGGGCTCTGAAGTGTTTGAGAACCTCATTTCTAAAGGGAGTGAATACTTGGCAGGGTCAGCAAGAGTCCCACTGAATTATAAGCTACGTAAGATAAGCTACAACTTGGACACTCCAGACTCCTACTGTCTGGGGATAAGCAGGTTAGAAGAGGATTCATCATACTGGCAGAGGAAATTAATTCTGATTAGGGAAGGTAGAGCTGTTGATACACATTGGGGACAAGAGGAATATGTGAGGAACTCAAGTAATCCACATGAGTGTCTCTTGGCAATTCCTTGCCCAATTGGGACTGTAAATGAACAAATGCAGTAACTAAAGCCTATGAAAAATATAGTTACAAGAGACACAGACTCCTCAAAAATGAGGACTTGGGTTATACTACCAAGTATTCCACCAAGGTCAGCAGAACTGCTAGCTGAGACAAGGAGTATTTAGAATGGACATGAGAGAAGTGAGACTTTGGTTATCAACTGTGACCATAAAACCTATTCTAACAATGGGGGGCTCTGAGACAGGAAAACTAAAGTATAACATAAAAATCTGCTTTTTCTCCTATTTCTTCTATTCTTGCTAGGACCTACACCCCAACCCCACTTTACATATGCCTTGTAATGCAAATAACATATGTCCTTCTTGTAAGGGACAAGTAGTTAATGATTTCTCTAGAATACATAATATCTATGTGAGAATGACTGGGCAAAGCTATCATATGCATATTCCAAACTACCAGAACTAGACATCTCAAGGCCAAGACTCCCAGGCCCCAAGGAATAATACCTGGGCCCTCACCTTTGTTCTAGTCATTTCCTGGATGCCTGAGAGGACACATATACTAAACCACCATCCTCAATAACAACCCCCGGACTCCAAAGACAAGGCTCATGCTCCTTTCCTTCCTCAGTCTCTTGGATTTCCATCCTTCACAAAGCCAAGGACCCTCTTGGCTGTCCTACAGGACCTCATCTGAGTACCCACACCCAGACTGATGGCATCAACTATAGAGCATCCTAATAACCATCCTTTCCTAAGTTTATCCTCAAGAAAAAAGCTTCTAGAATGCTAGAAGAGTGGCTCCCTGATGTGTATGGAGAACTGGATTTGTGTCATGTAAGGGCTGGATCATAGAAGCCATAGAGAAATGTTGCTTGGATTTCCCTTCAAGAGAAAACTTGCCATTCAGTTGTAAAGAGTAGAGTTAGCTCACAGAATTCAATTTTTAGCACCTCTAGGATTTGCCTCAGCATTTGAGACCGACCACCCTCTTTTCCTGTAGCCTTCAGCCAGGATTTAGCACAGCAGGGATTCTAGAGGCTGGCTTTTTCTGGACAACTTGGGAGTCTCCTAATGGGCAATCTTTACTGCTGTGGTCCCCACTGGGTTGGTGAAGACTTTGTCAGATATACATCACAGTGTGAGACTCTAGCTGCAAACAAACACACAAACAAACAAACTCTTCCAACACCCTTTCCTTCCAAAGTTGTTAAATCTGAATGACAGGTTTTCAGAGCTTCTGTCCCCACTCTTTGATCTTTGTTAAAAGTTATTCCAAACAAAAGGCTTGTGCTCCACAATGTCTCAAGCTTCTGATTCTCAAATAACTTAACAGACAGATTGTTCTTTTGGTATCAAAATATTTGGATCAGGTAGTATTGCCTTTTAATGCATCAGCACGTGGTAAATAGTGCTATAATGAGATAAGTCATTAAATTATTTACTTTTCTTTATAGCTTATAGAAAATGGCATACAATGTTGCCTGAACTACTTTTTTTTTTCCTCTTTCAGGTATTTTATTTACTACTTTGAGTATTTACTACCACTTTTCTGAGGAACAGTATTATATAACTACTTATTATTTTTTCAGTTTTAGACATTTTTTGGGGGGTAACATATAGTGCAATATTGGTTTCAGGAGTAGAATTTAGTGATTTAACACCCTATGTTCATCACAGGGGCCCTCCTTAATACTCATCACCCGTTTAACCCATCCCCCCCACCTCCCTTCCAGGAACCCTCAGTTCTTTCTCTATAGTTAAGAGTCTCTTATGGTTTGCCTCCCTCTTTTTTTTTTTCTCCAACCCTTATGTTCATCTGTTTTGTTTCTTAAATTTCACATATGAGTGAAATTATATACTATTTCTCTTTCTTTGACTGGCATTTCACTTAGCATAATACCCTCTAGCTCCAGCCACATCCTGCAATGGCAAAATTTCATTCTTTTTGATGGTTGAGTAATATGCCATTATTCCAATATTCCATTATGCTCACATTTTCAAGATACCAATTTTATTCAAAACCTCTGGGCTTTATTGATTTAGTCACTGTCCTCAAGTATCTTTACCCAGTTAAATATAAATTTTCTGTTTACATTTTTAAAAAGAACTAAATATTAAGAATTTTAGTATATGTGCTGCCAAAGTGAGCACTAAAATTAAGGATTGCATTCTAAAAAAGTCCATGAAAGCCAACAAATTTAAGTTCTTATAAAGCATTTATCATAAATACAATTAAAATATATGTCAGGTTTTTGAAAGATTAAACCCTAACATATTTTAATAATGATACTTGGATGAATTAAGAATAATATCTTTCAAAATCAAATTTGTAACAGATTGATTTCTGAATTATTTAATTTGCTATATTGAAATATTTTATAGAGAGAAAACAGTGAATATTAAAATGGCTGAAATAAATTTAAGGATTATATTTGCATAAAATATTCACTCTGATTTAAATTATTTGCTTATATTTATCTTATACTTGAAGTCAATATTAAGAAAAATGTTATGACTCAATGGATTCCATTATTAATATTAATTCTTTAGAAATGATTTCCTAAATGTGTTCATGTTCAATTGTTTTTTCAGAAAACAAAAACTGAAAATTAATATTCTCTAATTGTTAGAGAATTATATAATGTTTACAGTGCAAAGATCTTAGATATAGTTAAGTCCTATAACTAATTTTTGAGATCAAGAGAGTGAAATGCAAAAATCAGTTCATTGTGTATCCGTATCATCAGCATCATCTCAGTAAATCATAATTATGGGAATTAAATTTCAAATCAAAGAGCAATAGGAATGTGGAAATTTGTGAGTTCCTGATTATTCTGACACCTTAACTTTATCTTTTTACATTTTATTTATTTATTTACTTATTTATTTGAGATAGAGAGAGAGAGAGTGTGTGCAAGGGAGATGGGCAGAGGGAGAAAGAGAATCTCAAGCAGACTCCCCACTGAGCACAGAGCCCCATGAGAGGCTGAATCTCACAACCATGAGATGAGGACGCCGAGATCATGACCTGAGTGGAAACCAAGAGTTGGTACTTAACCAACTGCACCATGCAGGCACCCGTACACCTTAACTTTAAAGCATAGGACCGAATCTATGCGAAGCAGTTAGTTAACTATTTTAATTTAGTAAAGTTAGTTAATTTTAAAATTAAAACAATTTTTAATTGTATCACTCTGCTGCCCAGCTGTATTGTCATTTAAAATAATCATGAGAAGGAAGGTAACTAAAGTTGAACAATTTAATATGTCCCAGATTACTTTGCAGGCAGACTCCTTGAACTTTTTCCTCTGTCATTGCTAATCAGATAATTCATTATTGAAATGGGACTCTGAAAGTTTACAAGTAATACATTTCAATTTTTTTTCGGGGGCACAAATCTATTAATTCATTTAATTAGTAGTAAGAGGCATTGATTTTGTGGTAACATTTTACATTAAAAGCAAAGCACTTTTCAGTAATCAGTAATTAGGGACACTGAGCTAGTCAATGGTTCATTATTCAAATACTGTAAGGGAACATAGAATGGGATAATTAATAATTATGGCTTCAAATAACATTTTTAAAGATTAACATGGAATATAAAGTTTTACATTGAACTAAAACTGTAACAACTCTAATTTTAAATATTAAATGTACAATAAAATATTACCATTTTGTTTTATTTTTATTTATTTATTCTTTATTTTTTTAAGTAGACTCCACACCCAGGGTGGGGCCCAATATGGGGCTTGAACTCACAATGCTGAGATCAAGACCTGAGCTGAGATCAAGAGTTGGACACTTAACCACTCAGTCACCCAGGCGGCCCCAAATATTATAATTTCAAACAATAAATAATTTATGGAGTTCATTTAAAAGTCTAAAAAGAAATTGCATGAATTGTTATCAGATCATACGCTATTTTGCAAAAGAGGGTCCAAAGTCACAAATCTAAGTTGTCATATATGTTTTCTATATTTCCCCAGAAATATCTTAAACTAAACACCACCTTCAATTTAATTAGGCTTCAGAGTCAGGAATATGTCACAATATCCAAGAGAAATCATAAACAAATAGGTCTAAACTAATAATTCAAACTTCTTGTGTATACATGATACTTTTTAGAACTAGAATGGAAGATTTTACTGTTGCTTTTTAAAAGCATATTCTTGAAGCGTTAATACATTTAGTTTCTAGTGATACTTGCTATGATGAAGAGTCTTAGTATATATTTAATCTTTTTAAAGTCCCATGTTAAATTTTTTAAATACAAAACAAAAATTTTCTTATAGAACACCATCTGAGAGAAATAAATGTGATGAAAATATTTTTGATCCTATCTCTTTCAAGAAGTGTTTGATTTTTATTATACACCACACCATTTCACCAACTTACACTGCCTTTCAAGTCCAGAGCACGTATGTCATTGGAAGGTGGGACAGCACAGTGGACACCAAAGCCACTTGATGGTTGCTCTGTAGCCACTGACAGGTAGCCACATTCTTCCATGTTATTTAATAGATGTGTGATTATTTGCAGTTTCTTTAAGGATAAAACCAAACAAACCAAAACTATGTTCTTCATTTGACTGCTTTGCAAAAACCCAATTGGGAGTTTTTTACTTTTTCTGTCATCTCAATATTTAGTTGGTTACTATATTGTACTATCAAATAAGTGTTTTTATGGAGAACAGTTTGGCTAGGAAAAAGAAAGTTTAAAAATGATGGATCTAAACCTCTTATTGTCTTTTAATGTATTAGCTATTTGATTTTAAAAGATTAGACATAATTTCAGGTCAAATCAATATTTAATATTATACTATGTGAGATGATGTTTTATAGCATCCAAATCTGTATCATACATTATATAATCTCAAGCAATATGCATTTTTTAATTTTGAAGTACCTTTGCAAGTCATAATTTTATATGTATTTACATAATATTTTATCATAACTTTTGGTTCCTCAATATTTTTTTAAAGTTCTATTTATTTATTTGAGAGAGAGAGAGAGAGAGCATATGTCAGGGAGGGGCAGAGGGAGAGGGAGAGAGAGAATCTCAAGCAGACTCCATGCTGAGCACAGGGTGCATCACGGGGCTTGATCTCACAACCCAGTATCATGACCTGAGCCAAAATCAGGAGTTGACACTTAACTGACTAAGACATCCAGGTGCCCCCCGATCTCTCAATATGTTTTTAAAGATTTTATTTATTTATTTATTTGAATGAAAGAGAGAGAAAGAGAGTGCATGAGCAGAGGAGAGAGGCAGAAGGAGAGGGAGAACCTGGCTCCCCACTAAACAGGGAGCCCAACTCAGGGTTGGATTCTAGGGTCCTGGGATCATGACCTGAGCCAAAGGCAGATGGTTAATGACTGAGCCACCCAGGTGACCCTCACTATTTTAAGTTAATAGATGTAGGACCTACATTTATTATATTTTTTTATTAACATATAATGTATTATTTGTTTCAGAGGTACAGGTCTGTGATTCATCAGTCTTACACAATTCACAGAGCTCACCATAGCACATACCCTCCCCAATGTCCATCACCCAGCCACCCCATCCCTCCCACCCCCCACCACTCCAGCAACCCTCAGTTTGTTCCTGAGATTAAGAGTCTCTTATGGTTTGTCTCCCTCTCTGGTTTCGTCTTGTTTCATTTTTCTCTCCCTTCCCCTATGATCCTCTGTCTTGTTTCTCAAAATCCTTATATCAGTGAGATCATATGATACTTGTCTTTCTCTGATTGACTTATTTCGCTTAGCATAACACCCTCTACTTCCATCCATGTCGTTGCAAATGGCTAGATTTCAGTTTTTTTGATGGTTGCATAATATTCCATTGTGTAAGTGTATATATATATATATATGTATATATATATATATATATATATATATATATATATATATATGTATACCACATATTCTTTATCCATTCACCTGCTGATGGACATCTAGGCTCTTTCCATAGTTTGGCTATTGTGGACATTGCTGCTATAAACATTGGGGTGCATGTGCCCCTTCAGATCACTACATTTGTATCTTTGGGGTAAATACCCAGTAGTGCAATTGCTGGGTAGTAGGGTAGCTCTATTTTCAACTTTTTGAAGAACCTCCATATTGTTTTCCAGAGCGGTTGCACCAGCTTGCATTCCCACCAACAGTGTAGGAGAGTTCTGCTTTCTTTGCATTCTCGCTGACATCTGTTGTTTCCTGACTTGTTAATTTTAGCCATCCTGACTGGTGTGAGGTGGTATCTCATTGAAGTTTTGATTTGGATTTCCCTGATGCTGAGTGATGTTGAGTACTTCTTCATGTTTCTGTTGGCCATTTGGATATCTTCTAGGCAGAAATGTCTGTTCATGTCTTCTGCCCATTCCTTGATTGGATTATTTGTTCTTTGGGTGTTGAATTTGATAAGTTCTTTATAGATTTTGGATACTAGCTCTACATTTAGTATTTGATCATTTATCTTTCCCCATCACCTAGCTTGAAGACTGGCACATGACAAGGTATTGGCAAATATGAGTTGTATGTATTAGAATAGCTCAAATCTACTAATTCTCTTATAAATATTTAGAGGGCAAATTTGTTGGAGTTTCTACACCTATTTGGACTACATAAGTAATAACAGGATTAAAAAAAAAAAACCTTGTTTTATTCTGCTTAAGTAACCAAAGTTACATTTGGTTAAGTAAATGGTATCATCATCCTATTATCATTTTTATCATGCTATTATTATTGTAAATGGATTAACTCAGCGTTATAGCATTTCACTGGTAAAGATAATCATGTTAAATCTCAAAACGATCCTATATAGATTGACTTTGATTTTTCTTTCTAATTCTTTATATCTGTTTTCCTCTCTGTTGACATTTATACATTTCTCCAACAGATATTTATTGAGTAAGCATTCTGTCAGACACTGTGGTAGAAAAAGCTTGGATATATAAGTGAAGAGAATAAACAAAGAAACTTACTCTTGTGAGGCTGAAATTCAACCAGGAGGAGAAACAATAAAACACTCATGTGCACATGGACATACACGCCCAAAAGAAAATACTAAGAAGTTAAATTTTAAAGTATGGTTGAATGTGATAAATGCCACTAAAAAAGAAACAGGAAATCAGGTTAAAAGGGATAAAGATGGAGATTCCATTTTCAAGATGACTGGATAAACTTCATTAAAAAGGTGACATCTGTGTAAAACATGAAGTTAATGAGGGAGTAACTCCTGTGAGTACCTGGAGAAGGAGAGAAAGGAGCCAAGGATACAACCAGTGTGAAAGTCCTTAGTATCATGGATTAAAAGATGAAAAGGAGCACCATCGGGTTGTGGCAGATGGAGTGAGAGCTGTGTAGCAGACAGAGTCAGAGAAGATAAGGACAGAAAAGTCAGAGGATGAGAAGGTGAGTCCGAGGGGTGTGTATATCACATAAGTCCTCAGGGGCTTTTAAAACAAATACAAGTGTACATTTTGCTGGATTTTGAATAGGAGAATGGCATAATCTGATTTAGACTTTCAAAAGATTATTCTAGACTCTAAAATGACAGGGATGGAAACAGAGATAGGAGGCTATTGTGTCCATCTAAGAAAGAGTAATAGTGTTGCAAACCAAGAAGGTAGAAAAGGCTGTGAGAAGTAGCTGATTTGGGACATAATTTGAAGGTAGAGCAAGCAGAATTTCCTGATGGAATGAATGCAGTGTGTGAAAGAAAGAGAGGAGTCAAGGACTCCTGAAGGATACTACTAGTCATCTTTTCCTTTAATTTTCTATTCGTACCTTAATTTTTGTTAATTTCTGCTTTTTTAAACTTCCTTTTCCCCTCCTCTCTTAGCACCTGTGATTTGTGTCTTTTGAAATCTATTTCTGTCCTCAAATGCTTTCTATTTTCAGCATCTCTTAAGGCTCCTCACATGCCCTATACTTACTCTCTTGATATGTGAGCCACTATCATCATTCATCCTTGTATTTAGATTGCTTTCATGTGCATGCTTCTAACCATTCCCTTATAACTAATTCAGTCCTATTAGCCATCTTCAAGATCCTACTAAATGTACCTTATCTTACAGCTCTTGCTGAACTGCCCTCCAATCTCAAAAGTTTTTATTTAGTTTTGTTTACTTTATTATATTATCTATTTTCTTGATTTATTTTCTGTAAGACAATTATCTGAAGGCAGATCATTTTTTATAAGACATATATATTTGCTTTTACCTTTGTTCATTGTAAAGAAAAGATGTAATAAAAATATTTGTGTTTGACAAAAGAGGCATTGTGTTAAATATTATACATAACAAATACATAAAATGTTCCTCCTCTCAAAGTAAATGGATATGTAATATTGTAAAAGGAAAACAAATCCTTGAACTCTGTAATAAAAAAGTGTTTTAAAATAAAAATTTTAATATTTAGCATTAAATTTACTACTAAATTACTTAGATCAAGATAAACTTATCAATGTTGAATCATTAGTTTATCCACATTTATAGTGATATCAATATTTAATCCATGTAAAATTTACCCTGTTTTTCTCAAAAGCACCATTTAATTAGAAAATACACGTTCCTGGGGCACCTGGGTGGCTCAGTCAGTTAAGCCTCCAACTCTTGGTTTTTACTCAGGTAATGATCTCAGGGTGGTGGGATCAAGCCCAACATGAGGCTCATGCTCAGTGCAGAGTCAGCTTGTCTTTCTCCCTCCCCCTCTGCCCCTCACCCGGCTTGTTTTCTCTCTCTCTAAAATAAATAAATAAATAAACATTTTTTATAAAAGTAAATACACATTCCTGTGTTGAATATAAATCAAAATGTAATCATCTTTTTAAAATTGACACAAAACTATGGTAATATGAGTATTAATGTTAATATATAGTCTCACTACCAAACAAAAGATGATTTGCAGGGAAATAAAATTTAAATATTGTTGTAGATGTGAAAGTTCTAACACATTAAAATGCATGAACTTTAATTTATACTAACATTGCTGAAGAATTCTCTCAACACATACCTATACACCTGCTCTGAATAAGAGGTATTCAAATGTACACAGTAATCAATATGCTAACTAAACAATACTCTGAGACTGAATTAGTGATCTGTAGATCTTATTCTGCTAACAATTGTTGATAGGCATGTCAGTTTGCAAGACAATGTAACTTCATTTGCATTTTAACTGACTTTTGCAATTGTTCAGATAATGCATTATCTTGCCAGAATTTTAATGGCACATATTCTATTCTTAATTATATATATATATATATAAATTTTTGAGACTATAATGAATTAAATAATATCATTGATGATATTTTAATTAAAATAATTTCCACATAAGGAAATTATAGAGTTACTGAATTGAGTTACCCTGAAATCAGGCATCCATTTATTTATTCATTTATTAATTCATTCATTTATTCATAGATTCAAAATATCTAATAAATATCCCCTATGAATCAGACACGACCCTGGAGTGAAAAAAGAAGAAAAGTACAATGCATGCAGCCTCAAAACCTTAGAATAAAACTGTAAATAGAGGGGCATCTGGGTGGCTCAGGAGGTTAAACATCTGCCTTTGGCTCAAGTTCGGATCTCAGGGTCCTAGGATTGAGCTGCATGTCAGACTCCCTACTGGGTGGGGAGCCTGCTTCTCCCTCTCTTGCTCCTGTTTCCCCAACTCCCACTCGTGCACACTCTCTCTCTCTCTCTCTCTCTCACTTTCAAATAAATAAATAAAATCTTAAAAAAAAACCTTGTAAATAGATAAGAGGATGAGAGAAGCTTGAAATGATACAAATTTATAACAATATCATTTACATACTATCCTTAACATCTATAATACCATAAGCAGCACTTTTATCAATTACTTAACATAATTATTTTGCAAAACACATGATTTGCTCATCCTTTGAGAACCATTAGTTGAAGTTCAAGGCGGGGGAAGGCATCATTCTTTAATGCATAGTTAAAATGGTTCATGATTTAATAAGACCCATGTGCTTATGGAATTTACACTTTTCCTTCAGGAAAGAAACAAAAAGAGCGAATATAAAAGAAGGCAAAACAGTGTGATTATTATAAAAGACACTAGTGTAAAATATATAACATATCTCTTTAAATTAATTTTTTATGTAAGTATGGTTGACACACAATGTTACATTAGATTCAGGTGTACAAAATAGTGATTCAACTTCTCTATACCTTATGCTGCACTCTCCATGAGTGTAACTAACATCTGTCACTATGCAACATTATTATATTAATGAAAGAAATTGAAAATTACACAAATGGAAAAATATTCCATGCTTATAGACTGGAAGAACAAATATTGTTAAAATGACTATATTACTCAAAGCAATCTATAGATTGAATGCAATCCCTATCAAAATACCATTGACACTTTTCACAGAACTAGAACAAACAATCCTAAAATTTGTATGGAACCACCGAAGACCCCAAATAGCCAAAAGAATCTACATGAAGGAGAACAAAGCTGGAGAGGTATCACAATTCCAGATTTCAAGATATGCTACAAAATTGTAGTAATCAAAACAGTATGGTTCTGAATAAAAACAGACATATAGATCAATGGAATAGAATAGAATGCTCAGGAATAAACCCATGCTTATATGGTCAATGAATCTATGACAAAAGAGACAAGAATATGCAATGGGGAAAAGACAGGTCTCTTCAATAAGCAATGCTGGGAGAATTGGACAGCCACCTGCAAGAGAACTTTCTTACACTACTTTCTTACGCCATCCATAAAGATAAATGGATTTACACCTAAATGTGAGACTTAAAGCCATAAAATATCCTACAAGAGAACACAGGCAGTATAAAATGTTTCTAACATATGTAAAGGGAATAATTCTCCTTCCAGAAGTAACTGAACAGAGCAATTTCTCTTGGGGGAGCAAAGCCTAGAGAATGACAGTGCTGGTTCTTAAAATCTATGACTTCTAGGAAAATCATCTTATTTTCATCATGGACAGATTTTATACAAATGTCAGACCCTACATCTAGAGACTCATGGATACTTGACTGCCAAGTGAAAATCACAGATAACCTAACAAGTGTTCTAAAAGCTTAATACAACGGTTATTTATAGGTTATTTTCCCACAATTAAATTTTCAATTTTATCATCTTCCTCATTGCCTGATGTAATGAGGGAATCAGCATGTGCTATGAAAGAGATTGAAGTTAGGGATGCCTGGGTGGCTCAGTCAGTTAAGTGGCTGCTTTCGGCTCAGATCATGATCCTGGAGTCCCGGGATCAAGTCCCACATCCGGCTCCCTGCTCCGCGGGGAATCTGCTTCTCCCACTGCCTGCTGCTCTCCTGCTTGTGCTCTCTCTGACAAATAAATAAATAAAATCTTTAAAAAAAAAGAGAGAGATTGAAGTTAACCTGATTTTTACTTCCCTTTACTATATTGTTTTACTGTAGTATTTATTACATATAAAATGTATGCCATATACTTATGTGTTAAGTAAACCATACTAATAACCTATAAATAGAATACCTCTAAACCCTAAACTAGCATTTTAATAAAAATAGAATCTATCTGATTACAAACCCTGCCGTCTCCCACTGAAGTACACTTTTTTCACTTAAGTGTTACTTTTTAAAGTAAAATTTTGTCATATAAATTGTATCAAAAAACAAATACTGTTTGGTTTTGCTGTAAGCCATATAAAATGATATATTGTGTTTAATCTGGGATATTCTTTTTATAATTTATCTGAACACTTCAAACATATATCTATATTGTTATATATAAGTGAAATTTATTTTATTTTAACAAATACATAATATTCCACTATGTAAACATTTATGATCTATTTATTTATTCTTCTCAAAATGGAAGATATTTGAGATGTTGTGGTTTTTTTTGTTTGTTTGTTTTTGTTTTAAGAACAGTGCTACATTGCAGTCTTTCATGCATTTCCCATTGTGCAGGATGAGTTTTTCAACATATTTAAAAACAGACTTACTCCTCATAGAGATATGCAATGTTCAATTTTAAAGATAAAAGCAAATTATTTCCCAAATAATATATGCCAATATAGAAACCCACCACCCGGGTGCCTGGGTGGCTCAGTTGGTTAAGCATCTGCCATCGTCTCAGGTCATGATCCCAGGGGCCTGTGATCATCCACTTTCAGGCTCCCTGCTCTGCAAGAAGTTTGCTTTTTCCTCTGCCCCTCTCCCCACTTGTTTTCTCTCTCTCTCTCTCTCTCTTTCTCTCTCAAATAAATAAATAAATAAAATCTTAAAAAAAAAACAGCCAATATTGTATTGCTACTAATCTGTTTTATCTCCCACTTAGATTTTGAGATCAAAGTGATTGGCCCTCAACCTCATCTACTTATCAATTAATTTCAATGGATCTTATATGAAGGACAAATATAGATGAAGTGCAAGAATAAAATATAAAAAGATAAAACAGTGTAGAAATTAGTAATCAAATAAATTAAAATCAAATAACTATTAAATTTAATAATATTTAATCAAAGTAGCCATTACTCAAAATGTATAGAAAATAATAAGAAATGTCTCTACAATAATAATTTTAAGGCAATAAAATAATAAGAATTAAGATATTTTTAATGACAGCAATAAACATTTTAATCTAAAATTCAACAAATTCAAACAAAAATACACCGTGCATCCTTAAAGAAAACATTACAATTTTAATAAAGGATAAAATTATTATCTAAATAAACATTCTATAATCTTGGATAGGAAGACAAAATTTTATAAAGCTGTCAATTCTCTCCAAATTAATTTATAAATAATTTCAATCCTTATAAAATTTTCCCTTGTATTTTTAAAGACTTTGACCAGTTTACTGTAAAATTCCTATAGAAAAGTGGTATCATCTACAGCTAAGCAAACCTTAAAAAAAACGTTAAGGTGTTTCTTACGTGCATTAAAATATACTACAAAACCACATTGATAAACTATGTGGTACTAGATTAAAAACAGAAAGAGGCCACTGGAATAGAGTAGTGAATATAGCAACAGACTGCATACGAAGTCTTCCTATACTATGTTAAACAGAAGCAGTGGGGGCTTAATCATGCTTAGAGGTGGAATTTGATCAAAGGCTTTGATAGCATCTATTATAATCATATTTTTCATAATTCACTTAAATACAGGATGATATTCAAAGATTTTCTAATGTTAAGTCATGATTACAATTTTGAGATATACTCATTTTGATTATGGTGTATTTTTATATTTTGTGAATATTTTGTTAAGAAATTTGCAACTTTATTCATGAACTATCTTTTCTTGTGCTATCTTTGAATTTATTTTCAAGATTATAGTGAGTGCCATGGATTCAACTGGGTAATATTTCCTCCACTTCTTTCTATGGAAGAGTTTGCCCTCTAGATTCAGCACTGCAGCCTAGAAAAACAACAGATAAAGTCTGTCTGAGTCAAGAAACAGTAGTGGCTAGCAGCCTAAACTGCTTGGCTATTCATTCTCATCCACATGCTATGACAACAAAATAACTCATGTGGCCAGTTCTATTTTTCTGTGTCTAACACCATCCATGACAAATTCCAAATGTGGCTTCCCCTATAAAGTGTACAGTCACAATGACTGGCACGGATTTGTTCCAATCTGACTGATTTAAATGCATAGTTTCTCTTGATAACTAAATAGGATGCACTTATGCTGTGTATGGGTATTGATGATGCAACTACTTGGTGACACCGCCCAGGAGGCTTAAACAAACCAAGGTAATGGTGATTCAAATGAATTCAATAAAACGTCCTAAACTAAAGTGATATGTATGCCTTTGGGTTATTTCTTTAGATGTGGAAATGACTGGGCTATAGACTATATCTCTATTGGGGATGAGTTGCCCTTCTGCCCATACATTATTCCCTCTAATTATTGGCCATGTCAACAAAGATAAATAAGTCAATCTAAACTCTCTTGCTTGGGCTGCAGTAGGTAATAGGCTAGTGACAATCTATTTCCTTGCTGTGTAAAGTAACAGCTCCTTGTTTCTCCTGGGATTTATTCAGAGTCCTCTGAGTTCAAGACCCTGAGGACATGGTTGATGTTAATACTGCAGCTTGTCCTCAACCTGCTCCTTGAAGTCCTATTAGTAGTATCTTTAATTAAATGCTGTATAAATCAAGTTAAGTCAATTTATTTTTAGCTGCTGTCGGTCAGATAAATCTTGAGTAGCTGACAGAATGGCATGCTCATGAGAAAATTCACCAGAAGCCGAGGAAATGCCAAGGCCAGAAGACAAAGAAGAGGAAAACAATTGTTAATAATATAAAGCTAATTTTAACATACCATCATAATTTCTATGCCTTTATCGAATACTTTAGGTTCTGCTATAGTATTAAATGTTGCTTTCTTATTTAAAACAATGAGATGACACACAGAGAGACATAAAGAGCACCTAAATATTTCCATGTTTTGTTTGATGCTTTCCTTTTGTAAAATTTTGATGTACTTTATGTTATCTATTGTTCCTATATATACAGTTGAAAAGTTAGAAAAACATACAAGAAAAAGACAATCAGTAGGTAAATAGTGTTTAAGTTAGGATCTGAGAATATTTTTTCACAAATATGAAATGCATATATATCTTTATGAAGATAAATACATTTTAAAGAGAATTTTGTAAAATATTGAAGTAGTATAAGATTTTTTAACAGATGATAAAAACATCTTTTTGTAACCATCATATCAATTTATTTTTCAAATATGTCTAGAAACTTAAAGGACTAATTTCACCACAGGGACCCAATGTACATTTCAATACAACTAAATTACACACTGTATAAAAATTTTAGAATTTTTTTTTTTACTTTCGACAATACATCTTATAATTTAAAACTATGTTCTCATATTACATAATAAATAAAATAAATTTTATAAAATTTAAAGTGACACATTCCGGATACATATATAAGTATATAAACATATGCACACATACATACACATATATACATGTATGTATATATACATATTTATATAAATTCATATTTTACCTACTAATGTAAAAGCTTCCTGAATTGGATAATTTATTTTTCAGTAAGAGGTTTAAATTTAAAATCTATCATAATTTAATAGAAAGCTACTTTCTATACTTTTCTATATAATTTGCTTATTAAATTACTATTTAAGTGTACTCTTTCTGTATATATTTTACCAGTCAGTATATATACAGACACACATTTGACCTTTTGTAACTTCACACATATACACACACTACACACATACTCTACACACACGTATGCACAATACCATACCACAAACATAGGTATAGGATGATTTCATTTGCCTGATGAATGCAACTATATATATATATATATATAATGATTATATATTATATATATGATTATATATAATATATTATATATTATATATACATATATATACATATGATTATATATTATATATTATGATTTATTATAATTCAACATGTACAAACAGAAATCATTATCTGTCCTTTTTTAAGTCTCATCTCATACCTGTTTCTATTTTTTTACATTCCAACAACCCTAGTCAGTATTTCCTGAAAGTTCAATATATTTTATATACCTGCATCTTTATCAAATATCTGGAATTCCTTCTACTATTTTAGTAACCATGAACATCATACTCACCTTTCAGACTTAGCTATGAGAATTTCCAGCAATAAATGTAAGGAGAAATAATGTCTCTTTTCTGTGATCTGATAGGGGGCAATTATTGCTCTTAATGACAGTTGTTCAATATGTGAAATATTATCATTCTCCACTTTTCTAGACACAGCACTTCAAATTTGATTTTGAAGCCCACTCTTTTTCACTCTGGGTTTCTGGGATTTGGGATTAAAATGTGTAGATTACATGATATATATATAGGAAATACTAAAGAAACCACAAAAATCTATTAGAAATAATAAATGGATTCAGCAAATTTGCAGAATACAAAATCAATGCACAAAAATCTGTTGTGTTTCTATATACTAATAACAAACCATCATAAAGAGATATCAGGAAAGCAAACCCATTTACAAATGCATCAAAGGAATAAAATACTTAGGAATACATTTAACCAAAAAGGGGAAAGACTCATATACCTCAAATTACAAGATATTGAGGGAAGAAACTGAAGGAGACACAAATAAAAGGGAACATATCCCATGCTCATGTCATATTAATATGACAATTAATATTGTCAAATGTCCGTACAACCAAAAACAATATACAGATTCAATCAACACAATCCCTATCAAAATTCCTGACATTTTTTTTTTCACAGAAATAAAAGAAATAATTCTCAAATTTTGATGGAAGCACAAAAGACCCTGGAGAGCCAAAGAAATCTTGAGAAAGAACAAAGCTGAAGATACCATACATTTTGTTTTCAAACTATATTACAAAGCTATAGCAATCAAAATAATATGGTACTGGCATAAAAAGAGATACATAGATCAATGAAATATAATAGAGAACACAGAAATGAACCCACACATATATGGTCAAATTAATTTATGACAAAGAGGGAACACCTGGGTGGCTCAGTCGTTAAGCATCTGCCTTTGGCTCAGGTCATGATCCCAGGGTCCTGGGATCAAGCCCCGCATCGGGCTCCCTGCTCAGAAGGAAGCCTGCTTCTCCCTCTCCCACTCTCCCTGCTTGTGTTCTCTCTCTCACTGTCTCTCTCTCCCTGTCAAATAAATAAATAAAATCTTTAAAAAAATTTATGACAAAGGGGCCAATGATATACAATTGGGCCACTATCTTACACCATACACAATATCACCTCAGAATGGACTACCTAAACATAAGGCCTAAAATCATAAACGTCTAGAAGAAAACATAATGGGTGGCTCCTTGCCATCAGTCTTGGCAATGATTTTTTGGGGGGATTTTACATCAAAAGCAAAGGCAACAAAAGCAAAAATAAACATGTAGGACTACGTCAAACTAAAAAGCTCTGCCCAGCAAAGGAAACAATGAAAAGATTATCTTCAGAATGGGAAAAATATTTTAAATCATACTTCTGATAAGGGGCTAACATCCAAAATATATAAAGAACTCATACAAATAGGGAAAAAAAGATAATCTGATTAAAAATGGGCAGAGAAGAATGCCTGGGTGGCTCAGTCAGCTAGGTGTCTGCCTTCAGCTCAGGTCATGATCCCAGGGTCATGATTCCTGGGATTGAGCCCCGCATCAGACTCTCTGCTCAGCAGGGAGCCTGCTTCTCCCTCTGTCTGCTTTGCCTGTTCTACCTGCTGCTTCCCCTTCTTGTGCTCTCTTTCTCTCACTCTGTCTCTGACAAATAAATAAATAAAATCTTAAAAAAAAATCGGCAGAGAACCTGAATAGACATTTTTCCAAAGAAGACATTCAAATGACCAATAGAAGCATGGAAAGGTTCTCAATATTACTGATCATCAGGGAAATGGAAATCCTAAGCACAATGAGATATCACCTTACATCTGTCAGAATGACTATTATCCAAAATGACAAGAAATAATGAGTGTTGGAGAAGATGTGGAGAAAAGGGAACATATTTGTACTATTGATGGGAATGTAAATAGGCACAGCCATTATGGAAAGCAGTATGGAGGTTTCTCAAAAAAATAAAAATGAAACTACTATATGATCTAGCAATTCCACTTCTGAGTATTTATTAGAAGAAAACAAAATCAATATTTTGAAGAGCTATCTGTGCCCCCATGTTCATAACAAAATTATTTACAATAGCCAAGACATGGAAACACCAAAGTGTCCATCAAGGGATGAATGGATTAAAAAAATGTGGTATATATAATTTATAATAATATAATTTGTAATAACATATATACATATATAATTTAGACACACACACAAACAGGAAATCCTGCCATTTGAAACAGCATGGATGGACCTTGAGGACATTATACTAAGTGAAATAAGTCAGAGAGAGAAAGGAAAATACTATATAATCTCACGTATATGTGGAATATAATTTAAAAAATCCACAAAAAGCTGGATTCATAGGTACAGAGAACAGATTACTGGTTGCCATAGGCAGTGGAGGTGAGGAATGAACAAAATAGGTGAAGGGGGTTAAAAGGCATGAAATTTCATTTGTAAGACAATTAAGTCTTAGGGATGTACTGTACAGCATGGTGACTATAGTAAACAATACCGAATTGTATATTTGAAAGTTGCTAAGAGAGTAAATTTTTAAAATTCTCAGTACAAGAAAAAATTGTGTAATTATGCGTGGTGATGGATGTTATATTTATTGTGGTAATCATTTTGCAATGTATACATTTTCAAATCATTATGTTCTACACCTAAAGCTCACATAATGTATCACAATAAAAAATGGGTTACAGAATAGAAAAAATGAGATTAAAATTTAGCTGCAACCAAAGAATCTTTACACCGTAAAAAAAAATAGTTGTACTTTATTCTGCAGGAAAGGGAAATTTTATTTATTTATTTATTTTAAGATTTTATTTATTTATTTGACAGAGAGAGACACAGCGAGAGAGGGAACACAAGCAGGGGCAGTGGAAGAGGGAGAAGCAGGCTTCCTGCTGAGCAGGGAGCCCAATGTGGGGCTCAATCCCAGGACCCTGGGATCATGCCCTGAGCCGAAGGCAGACGCTTAACGACTGAGCCACCCAGGTGCCCCTAGAAAGGGAAATTTTAAATAGGAGGATGGTAAGTCTGTAACACATTACAAATACATTTCTCTGGGTACAATTTAGATGAAGGGATAAGAGAGATGACAATGTGGAAAATTGGAGAAAAATCAAGTAACAGTTTGCAAAATATATGTGAGAAATGCAGAATTTCTGAAGTAAGGCAGGGATTATTGATGAAGATGAGGAAGAAGTTAGAATTCAAGTTTACTACTTATTTCCAGTAAGATTTTTAGAAGCTAATTATATATTTAACTCTCAATTGCCCATTATATATGAGGTTTAACAATATTTTAGGTTTTTGTGTTTTTTTTCTTATAGTTGTTCTTATCCTTCTAGTTGTAATGTCTTTCTATATTTCTCAATATAAAGAATAATTATGAGAAGGAATGCTTGTAGCGCAAGACTAGGTACATTTAATCTTACAAATAAATTTTTAAACTAAAATAGCTTATACATACTAAACAGAATTTATACCATGAGGAAAAACATCTTGCCAAGAAAGAGATCATCAAATGTGCTCTCAGAAAAAATGGATTTTTTTTTCATTTATCTTATAAGACATCACACTATTAATTTTGTGATCACCTCTGTGGTCTCTTAACAGATACTTTTTCTTTCATTCTTTTTTTTTAAGATTTTATTTATATATTTCACAGAGAGAGAGAGAGAGAGAGCACAAGCAGGGAGAACAGCAGGCAGAAGGAGAGGCAGGCTCCCTGTGGAGCAGGGAGCCCAACGCTTGATCCCAGGACCCTGGGATCATGACCTGAGCCAAAGGCAGCTGCTCAACAAACTGAGCCACCCAGGTGTCCCCTTTTTTTCATTCTTCTTTTTTTTGGCATAACAAATAATTATTGAATAAAAAATTATGGAAAGATCTTGATACTCAACCTTCTTCTCTTCTCTACTTACAGTCTTAGTAATTTCATTTAGTCTTATGGCTTTTATAAACCATCCCATACCAATTCTAAGTTATTATTATCTTTTAATTTCAGTATATATCTATCTAACCAGAGACAGAAGTTATCTAACTACCTACTCAACACTTACACTTGGCTAATAAAAATTTCAGATGAAACTTCTGTTGTTTGTTCCACCTACCTATTAGATCTACAGTCTCTCATATACCACTTAATGGTCTCCTTAAGCCTAAGAACTTGGACATATTTATGGCTCTTCTTTCCTGTGTTTTATCCAATCCATCAAGAAATATTTCAGGTCCTACCTTCAAAATATATCCAAAATTTAACCATGTTTCACCATTTCCATAGCTATAACCATTGTTCGAGCACAGTCTTTTACCTGGATTATACTATAACACATCCTGACTGGTCTCCTGCTTTCAGATCCACATCACCATCACCACCCCTCTTAGAGTTTACTAACAACTCAGCATCCAGAGTAATCTGTCATTCATTCAACTAATATTTATTGTGAAGCAGCTATTTAAGAAGCTCAAGTCAGATTATGTAATCTACAAGCTCAAAACTCTGCAATGACTTTCCTTTTCCTCATTATAAAAGATAAAGTTGTTATGATAGCCTACAATTAGGGTGACCTTAATGTCCTAATTTGTCCTGGAGAGTCAAAGTTTATACCTGATGTCCTGTGCAGTTATTAATAAATTAGTTCTTCAGAAATGTCCTATTTTGACATCTAATCCCCTACTACTATTGTCCTGGCCTACTTTGCACAAGACTTTTTGTTCTTATAACACACATGATATTTTTCTTCATTAGGGCTTTGCTCTGGCTATTCATCTCTGCTAAAGAATTTTTCCTTCGGATCTACGAAACCAATCCCCTCAACTCCATCAAGTCTTTGTTCAAATATTACCTTTACCTTGAAGCCTACCCTCACTACTCTATTTAAAATGGTAAATCTATACTCCTTAACTCCCTTAACATATTTTAATATATTTTTCCCATAGTTCTTATCTTCTACTACACCTTATCATTTCTTTATTTGTTATGTTTTTGTTCATGGTTTATATCTCTCCCATTTGAATATCATCTTCAGAAGAGTCTGTATATTTTTTATTGTTGTGTCCTGATATGACCCAGATACCAGAAAAGTATTTGGCAATTATTAAGTAAATAACATTGAAATATTATATACCCAGTTTTCAGAACAATGAAGTGTCCATTTGATCGTATTGCCTTCATTAGTCTATAATCAGATAAAATGTATGACAGAGGAAAGCAAAAAACATTAACAAATAAAATGAGACTACAAGAAGGTTGTTCTGGGGGAAGAGAAGAAAAATAGAAAATAAGGTGAGATTAGAAGAACTCTAGAAGAAAAAAAAATTGTTCCTTTTTATGTTCTCTAATATGCAAGGGAGAAAATAAGTTCTTTGAGAGCTAAGTCCTGTAATGGAACTAAGGTTAACCTGATTCATACAGCTTGTTCTACCCTTGTTACTGGAGAATAAGTAATAAAAGTAATAGGGGCACCTGGGTGGCTTAGTCATTAAACATCTGCCTTCCGCTCAGGTATTGATCCCAGGGTCCTGGGATTGAGCCCTGCATCATGTTCCCTGCTCAGTGGGAAGCCTGCTTCTCCCTCCCCCACTCCCCCTGCTTGTGTTCCCTCTCTCCCTGTCTCTCTGTGTCAAATAAATAAATAAAATCTTTAAAAAATGATAATAATAAATATGTCCTCATAATAAATAAATAAAAATATGTCCTTAATGATTATCTGTTGAAGTTTACATAATACACAAAAGTTGCCTAGGAAAATGTTTATCAGAGTGTTAAATAAATTTCAGTTATTTTATATTAATAAAATCAGGGTTATTATGCTGTGAGATTGAGAGTGGAAGGATTCTATGATGCTGTGATGATTTCTGGCTTGTCCACTGGAATTTTATGAATTTATGTTGTCTTTCAGCTGTCTTGTTCCTATATCACATGTTTGCAGGTATACATCTAAAAGATAAAGATCTTTAAAAAAATCAATTCACACATATATGTGCTGTAGCATAGCAGTTACAGCTACTATAAAGGGAACAAATAGAAAATATATGTAAATATAGAAATACAGTGAAATACAGAAAACAAGTGAAATATAGAAAAAAAACAGCAAAGTTAAATGCCCTAGGCAAACATTGGCTCAACATGTTGGAGAGGACTAAGGATCCTTAGCAACTATGCTGTACTGAGTTAGTGCCTTCATTGAAGTTCTTACTGACAGGAAAAGAAAACAAAAAAACATCTCAAGTGAATTATATTAGTCAGGGTACTCCAGAGACACAAAGCCAATAGGATATATATATTCATATATATATTCTTTCTCTCTCTTTGATAGATGATAGATGATAAATGATAGGTAGATAGATAGATAGATAGATAGATAGATAGATAGATAGATAGATGATAGATAGATGATAGATAGATAGATGAATAGATAGATGATAGATGATAGATAGAGAGATAGATTATCTGCAAACTGGAGACCCAAGAAAGCTGGTATTATAGTTCTGGGAAGCAGGGCACTGATGGTGTAAATAGCAGTCTGAAGGCAGGGGAAGACTAACTTCCAGCTCACACAATCAGGACGAGAGAGCAAATTCTCTCTTACCCTGACTAGTGTTATTCAGGTTTTCAGTGAATTGAATAGTAACTACTCACAGTAGGTAAAGCAATCTGCTCTACTCAGCTCACCAATTCAAATGCTAATTGCATGCAGAAACATGCTCACAAACATACCCAGAAGTAATGTCTAGTCAAATATCTGGGAACTCAATGATTCAATCAGGTTGACACATAGAATTAACCATTATATGAATGATCAAAGATTTAGTGGTCACCGTTGGGTAATAGTACAGTAGTTACAAATTGGGGTTAGAATCAGTAACACCTATAGGCATCTGGGTGGTGCAGTCCCTTAAGCCCTTAAGCGTAGGGCTCAGGTCATGATCTCAGGGTCTTGGATATCCAGCCCCACGATGGGCTCTGAGCTGATCTTGCAGTCTGCTTGAGGTTCTTTCTGCAATTCCCTCTGCCCCTCCTGCTCATGTGCACTCTCTTTCAAATAAATAAATATATCTTAAAAAAAAAAATCTCTGACACCTAATTAAGGCATGGTTCAGTTTTACTATTTTGGAGGTCAATCAGAATTAGTTCATGAGAAAAAAAAAGAGAGAGAGAGAGATCCAACCAGAAGAGTACTTGGCCAAAGGAAATGAAGTGAGAATAATTAACACCCCTATTCATCAACATTCCACTAATATTTATCTTTAGATTTGTTTGAATTCAGTGACTCTTTTTAAAGTAAATCTACAAATATGTATTAAAATGATACTATCTTCATATCTCTATTAATTGAATTTGATTAGAAAAAAAGTCAGGATACTCACTATTGTAATTGCCATACAAAATCACAAAAGTGTTTTCTAGAACATCACATTAGCAAAAGCACTTGGATCAGAGAGAAAATTTATTTAGATTGAGCCCCTTTACCATGGAACAAACACCACAGAAGTGGGGTAGAAGATAATACGAATTGTCACAAGTAAACTCTAGCAAGTTATGTCTAGATGCTATCAAGACTGAATAGATTTAATCAGTTGCACTAGCATCAAGTCAATTAAGTTAACTTGGGTCCATAACAATAAGTTTAAACTGACTTTAACAACAAAAAGGTGGGGAGTCAAGTAAATAGATTCATCATAGAAAAAAATAGAACTTTAACATGAGGTACCTAAAATGTCTTCTTTTGATAAAAGGTATATTAGAATCAGCCTGAACTCCAGATAAAAATATTTTTTACTTCTTAGGACTTGACAATATGGCACAAGTCTGACTTTTCTATGAGGAAGAGATTACACTTAAATATTTCTGTCCAAAAGAGACACTATGACCAAGAGTGACAAAAATGTCACTGATTTCCTTAAAATTTTTGTTATACCCAAACCAACATATCTGAATCAGAATTGAGGGAAAGATACATATTATTTAGTCATGAGATGTATAAATGTTTACATTACCAATGATAAACCAATCACAAATAAAGTTCAAAGTTCTATATATTCATATAAGTAATTGGATATCTAAAAATCTCATATATTCTGTAATAATTTCATGTTTAAAATAGCAATGTTTTCCTTTGCCCTTTATTATTTATCTTGTTTTATTCCTTTCATTTAAATATAATTTCATAAAATAGAAAATACTAATTAAAGTATAGAAATTTTGGAAGAACATCAATACTTCTATTTTAGCTCCCTTATTATAGATGACTGGTTGGACTCTACTAGTAAATTCATGTTGACAATCTGATCATTTTGTGCATTCTTTGAGGAAAAGAATTACCTCTGTAACTATGTAAATAAACTAGTACTTTGCTGGTTCCAAGGAAATATATACATTTTCATCCCAAACTGATTATTATGTAGTTATTCCTGTAGAAAATCTTTGAAAACCAATTCAAAGGTTAACTAGTGCAGTTGAATAAATTAATTTACAAAAATTTAGAAGCTTTGTATTAACGACATATAAAATATATTATATATCCTTAAATTTAAATGGTCCATAAAGTAGATCATTACTAGGAAGAAATCCATTAATATGTATATATGTAATACGATCATTACCAGAGATGAAAAGAATTAAAATTGCATGATTAAAGTGCTCATTAATGCACTAAATAGTATAGCATTAAAGAGATTATTGAACATTTCTGAAAGGTACATTTCATTTTGAGGAAATATATGAGAAAATCTAGTAACTTTAGGCAATTCTCTAAAAATAGTTAAAATAGTCATCAAGATTAAATAGCACAGATTTTTTTTTTTCACAGAGAATAATTTGCATGCAACTTCTCTACTAAAGTTAAATTGAGAGAAAATACAATAAGGCAGATAGACCACCACTGATCTGGAAGTCAGAAATGTGAACTCAAATTCTAAAATATCAAAATCTAAGTTTACGACCTTGTTGCAAGATTCCTAATCTTTCATTGCTTAACTTCTTCGTCTGCCCATATTGTAATATATGAGGAATATATTGTATATTTTAAATACCTAGAAGTTTTAAAAGTGATATATCAATGCATGTGAAAAAGTACTTGGAGTTTTTCAATAGAAGCTACAAAAATTACCCTTACACCAATATTACTACCATGTGTCCATCAACAATTACTAATATTTAGAAAGAACAGTGATATATAAAATAATGAATGGCCTTATGAACTTAACTTACAAAAATTTTATTTGTCAGCATTCTCCTGAGAAACAGAACAGGATGTGGATACAAATAAAGATTTATTTTAAGGAATTGTTTCACATGATTATGGAGGCTGGCAAGACCAAAATGTGCAATTTAGGTCTGAAGGCCATAAAGCTGGAGATTCAAGGAAGCACCTATGTTGCAGTTAAAGTCCGAAGGCCATCTGTTAGCAGAATTCCCTCTTCCTCAGGGGAAGTAAATCTTTTGTTCTTTGTAGGACTTCAGCTAATTCAATGAGGGCCACCTACATTATGGAGGGAAATCTCTTTTATCCAAAGTCCACAGATTTAATTTTTTTTAAGTTGTGTAGCCCTTTATTAGCAACTAAAATAGAAGGTATCTGTTGTACAACATGGGTAATAATTGACTATAACTAGAGATTTATTATATTCTAATACAAATCATTTATAAAAGCAATTTCTTTATTAAAAAGCTTCCAACCTTTTGTTTGTGTACAATTTGCAAAACTACCCTCAAAGTAGAATATATGTGAACAAGTCTGGAAAGAGTGAAATTTAGGATATGGTAAACGTTTACAAGTCATTTTTCGGTGCCTGGGTGGGTCAGATGGTTAAGCGTTTGCCTTCGGCTCAGGTCATGGTCCTGGGGTCCTGGGATCGGGTCCCGCATCGGGCTCCCTGTTCCTTGGGAGCCTGCTTCTCCCTCTGCCTCTCTCTCTCTCTCTGTCTCTGTCTGTCATGAATAAATAAATAAAATCTTTAAAAAAAAATGCTTTACAAGTCATTTTCAAAAAACTGTTTCCCACAACTGGGCCTTTACATTGCCATCTTTTTTTTTTTAAAGATTTATTTATTTATTTATTTATTTATTGAGAGAGAGAGAGAGAGAGAGAGAGTGAGTGGAGGGCAAGGAGCAGAGGGAAAGAAAGACTCTCAAGCAGAACCCAATCTGGGGTTTGATCTCATGACCCTGAGATCATGACCTGAGGTGAAATCAAGAGTCCATGCTTAACTGAGAGAGCTACCCAGGTGCCCCTGCCATCTTTTTTGATCAAAATATTTTGATGCCATCCTTCCTTCTACTATAAAACATTTTTTAATGAGTTGAAATTAAGGAAGGTCAACAACTACTAGAAAAGAAGAGAAGGGGGCACCTGGGTGGCTCAGGTTAAGCATCCCACTCTTGATTTTGTCTCAGGTCCTGATCTTGGTGGTTGAGGGATTGAGTCCCGCATTGGGCTTTGCACTCAGTGTGGAGTCTTCTTGTCCCTCTCCCTCTGTTCCTGCCCCTTCTTATGCTGTCTCTCTCTCTCTGTCTCTCTCTAAAATAAATAAATAAAAACTTTAAAAAAAGTAAAGAAAGGAAAAGAGGAGAAAAAACTTCTATTGGTTTAAGGTTTCAGAATCCCCCTAAACCAGGACAAGTATCTGGTAAAGGCAGAGGATAAGTATGTGCAGGTGGCATCCCTGAGGATTCAGAGTTTCAGTGGACCTTGAGTGCTCCTACTGCATAACTCACTGAATTGTCTTACCAGTCTCTATACTGGCTTGACTGGGCATTCTTTTGCAGCTCTGAAATAGCATTTAATAAGACCCCAATGGGATGTCTTCCACATACAGTATTATGGTATTTCTTCAAGTAATTGCTAAAAGATACAGGATCTAATTATCCTATAATACTCATGCCCATTTTATCTAGATGTTCAAAGAATCTATAAATCTCCCCATGGGATTCATCATAGTAACTATAAGGGAAGTTTTGACCCCACTGGCAGAAATAGAAGAAACCACAAAGATATTACTTACTGCTTTCTCCAGCCTCCCCCACAGCACCCAACAGACTTAAACATTAATCTCAGCCAAAAGACTGCACAGAAAAATCCAAAATGTTTGACCACACACCTGGGCACCATGGCCCAGCCAAGTTGATACACAGTATTATCCATCAAATAAATTAATTGTGATTAATTGTGATTCCAACATACTCATCCTTTATTTAATTACTAAGTTGTTTTGAAATTAATATAAGGCAATGTAGTGACCAAGTAAATGGTAGGAGGTTCCCAGAGAGCGCTTACACAACCTTTTGTTCTCATCAGTTTAAAGTTCATATAAAGGTCTTCACATAGATAGAACACTTCAGTTTTCCTCAGGTTTTCACTTGAACCATTCCCATCCCACTTGCTTATATTTTATTCCATCTTTTGGATCCCATGTATGTAGAATTTTCACTCAGGTCCACAACTATGACCTTTTTTTTAACGCAAGATCTTCACACCAGTGTTGAATCAGTCAATCCATCTTTCTCCCAACCCCCATAATGATAAAAATGTAATAAAGCCCCCTCCTGTTTAGTAGGGATCCAATATAATTATTAAATTTGTCTTCAGAGAAGAATGATATGTAGTGTTTACAAATTTATAATCACAATTCACACATGAGAAACTATAACACAAAAAAAGAATGAGTACTTGCTCATCCTTGTAGTGCATGTTCTGTATAAGTAACCCCACTTTTCTTTCCTTAGTATGAATAAAATGTGACTCTAATATGTTCAAATTAAACATATAGTTCAACAAAAAATATCCTTTATAAAATTACCTGGAGACATGTACCTAAAGGGGGTTTATTTGTAGCAAATTGATGCAGAACAATGCACTTCTCAGACATGTTATAGATATGCTATATATAGTATATATATATATATATATATATGTAATATATATATATATTGTTTTAACAAGAGACTACAGATAGCTGGAATAACTAAATATCCTTTTAGTCATAATGTGCGAATCCAAATACATTAATACATTTTGCTTGTCTAATTACTTGATGTTTAAATGCATGTGTATATATACATACATAAAAATAATATATTGATGGCTAGAATATCTTCAGCTATTCTACTGTCCCTCTATAATTAATTGCATGGCTCAAATATTAAAAGTATATCTGATATCATAGAGTAAATGAAGATGTTTTTCTCAAAACAACTATATTTGCAAAAAACTGATCATTTTCTTCTAATTACTTTAGATTCCTTCCTAACACATAGTTTCATTAGCATTTTTATTTATTTCACACTCTCCCATCTTTTCCTAATGAAACATATTTTATTCACAACTTTACACTCACCCATATTTAGTGCTTCAATGCCAATTTAGCCTGTGGCTATTTGAATATAAGGATGTGGTGAATTATATACCATTTACAACCTTGACTCTAATCACTAGCTGGAGGTGACTTGTATGATGGATGAAGAGAGTCCTTTAAGATTTTAAATTATAACATCTAGTATATTCTTTTAATAAAAATGGCTATCAATAGAATGGATTTTGGGGAAAATTATAGGCATTTTCCTGATACAAGTCTCCAATTATGCAAATGATTAAAACAAAGAACATGAAGCACAGGAACTCCAGTAGCTTTTCCATAAGCACAAAACTTTATTCCGAAAACTCTGGATTGTTCCAAGTCTTCTGACCTTTAAATCAATGTTCTTTAAAAAAAAAAAATAGTTCATACCACCTAATAATAAATTTTATCTCACTCCTTTGTTTTTCTATTATTTTAGTTAACCTATAGAAATAAACAAAAAGTAATTTTAAGTTATATCATTTTAGTCTACTAAACATGAATATCATGTGAAGTATCCAATAACCTGAAGTTAAATAAAATTATAACAAAATCAGCATTATAGAATGTAAGAAACTGTTGATTTTCTTAAAGGTTTTACTTGGAGATCTGAAATTACATATATAGTTCAAATAAGCTCAAAATAACTGCCATGACTTGCAGTTGTTACCTTATTAAACAAAATATTTATAAATGCGACCAGCTGATTTTCCTTTATTTTAATTTAAATACAATTAGCCAACATATAGTACACCATTTTTCATTTAGAAGCGAACTATTATATATCAGAAGATAGCATTTTATATAGTAATAAAAATGTAGAAATGCCTGGGTGGCTCAGTCGGTTAGGGGTCTGACTTCAGCTCAGGTCATGGTCCCAGGGTCCTGGGATTGAGCCCCACATCAGGCTCCCTGCTCAGCGGGGAGTCTGCTTCTCCCTCTCCCACTCCCCCTGCTTGTGTTCCCTCTCTCGCTGTCTCTATCTGTCAAATAAATAAATAAAATCTTTTAAAAAAATGTAAAAATACCTTCTCAATTTGAAAAATTTTGTGACTTTTTAAATTTTTTAAAGCTTTTATTTATTTATTTATTTATTTATTTATTTATTTATTTATTTGATAGAGAGAGTGAGAGAGAGCATAAGAGAGACAGCAAGAGTTTGGCAGAGGAGCAGAGGGAGAGGAAGAAGCAGACTCCCCTCTAATTGGGGTGCCCAATGTGACCCTCAATCCCAGGACACTAGATCATGACCTGAGCTGAAGGCCAACTTAACTGAATGAGCCACCCAGGCACTCCTTGAAAAAATTTGTGACCATTTAATGGAAACCTATTGTTTTTTTAGCTATAAAAAAAATGAAGTTGGACCCTTACCTAACACCATATACAAATATTAACTCAAAATGAATCGATGACTTAAATGTAAGATCTAAAACAATAAAATCTTAGAAGAAAGCAGGTCAGGACTGCATGACATTGGATTTGACAATAATTTCTTGGATATGACACCATGAACATAGAGAACGGAAGAGAAAATAGACTAAGCTGACTTCATGAATAGCAAAAAAAAAAAGTACATCACAAGATACTATAAACACAGTAAAAAGGCAACCCATACAAAAGGTAAAAATATTTGCAAATCACATATTTGATTCTAGAATATATAGAAAAATCTTAAAATTCAACAGCAACAAAAATTAAAAAAAAATTTTAAATGGGCAAAGGCTTGGATAAACATTTCTCTAAAAAAGATATACAAATGGCCATAAGCACATGAAAAGATGGTCATCACTAATCATTAGGGAAAAGTAAATCAAAACTATAATGAGATACCTCTTCACACCCACTAAGATGACTACTATCAAAAAAACAGAAAACAACAAATGTTGCTAAGATATGGAGAAATTGGAACCCTTATGCATTGCTGGTGGGAAGATAGAGTAGTATAGCCACTATGTAAACTAGTATGACTCTTCCCCAAAAATTTAAACATAGAATTACCATACAAGCCATCAATTCTATTTCTGAGTATATACCCTAAACAATTGAAAGCATAGTCTCAAAGATATCTGTACACCCATGTTCATGACCACATTATTTATAATAGCTAAAAGGAAGAAGCAACTCAAGTGTCCATTGGTACATTAAAAGATAAGCAAAATGGAGTATATACATATGATGGAATGTTATTCAACCTTAAAAAGGAATATGGTGCAACATGAATGCTCCTTGAGGACATTATGCTAAGTGAAATAATCCACTCACAAAAAAGGTAAATACTATGATTTCACTTATATGAACTACTCAACGTAGTCAAAACCATAGAGACAGAAAGTAGAATGATGACTAGACCAGGACTAGAGAAAGGAGGGAAATGGGCAGTTATTGTTTAATGGGTATAGAATTTCTATTTTACAAGACAAAAAGAGTTATGGAGATGGGTGGTAATGGCTGCACATTATAAATGTATTTAATACCATTAAATTGTACACTTAAAATTGGTTAAGATGGTAAATTGGATGTTATATATATTTTACTGTGATAAGAAATTGGAAAATATAAAATTATACAGGATTAAAAGGATATATATATATCCTTTTAATATATATATTAATTGCTATAATAGCAATTTCTTTTTTAGTCCCATGCTTATATTTTATGAAAATATTTCAACAAATATTTTGTCCAACAAATTAGAGGAATTAGTTGGACGCTAGTATGTTCAAGCATTGAATATCTCTCTTTCTTTCTTCCCAAATATGCCACCACATTTGTCCTACAGTCTTGGTGCCTCAGCCACTCCTGCACCTCACACTACATTCCTATTTCCTGCGAAGTGGAGCTGTGGCAGCTATCAGGTACACACCTGCAGGTCATTCTGAGATAATAGGCAAGATGAATTCACTTTCTGAGCAGCTGACCAAATGAAATTCTTTTGTTTTTTATTCACTCAAAGTGGTATATCCAATAGCAAGGTCCTCCTGGCTGACACTTTATTTGGACATTCTGAATTCCTTATCCACAGTTATGGGACCTTCAGCAGCGATAACAGATCACAGACTTGCTGGCTTGTTGTCGTAACATCCCTTCTCTGCCTACCTGGAGAAGAGTGAGCAACAAAAAAGGCAACACCTAAGTAGATTACTTGGATCCCCTTTTTGCTGCTCAGCTTCTCAATATTAACCTAACTTCTGTACATTCACAGGTAGGTTAATTTGATTCCCTTCCTACAGTGAAAGAACAAAGCAAAGACTGAATCAGATATTTTAAAAGCACATAAGTGATAAAAAAAAATACATGATTAAACAGTGTTCAGTATTAAAATTTAGAGTGATTATGAAAGTCAGAATGCAAACAACTTTTTGGCAATAATTGTATAACAATCAAATTCCTGTGAGCTCAAATGGTTGCTTCTATTTTCACACATTTGCCCTAATCACAGACCAGTCTTAAAGAAGTCCAAATTTTCCTGACTTCACTCACCTGAATTATTGTAAAAGAGTGAGAATTTTATATGGTATGAATCTTCAGCTGACATAGATACTTCCTAGGGAAGAAAAAATCTTGCAAGCAGTCCCCCTTGAATATGCATTTTGGAAAGACAGCATAGTGGGTTGAATAGTGGTCCTCAAAAGATAGGTCTATTTCCTAATCGTTTGAACTTGTGAATAGGACTTTATTTGGAAAAAGAATATTTGAGAGTCTAAGTTAAAAATCTTAAGATCACCCTGGATTACTCAAGTACCCTAAATCAAATAATTTTACAGCCTGAAATACAATAATGAGTGTTTTTACAAGAGACAAAAGAGAGAAGACACAAGACACAGAAGAAGAGGTCACGTGCAGACAGAAGAAACTATTAGAGTTATGTAGCCACATGTCAGTGAATTCCAGAAGCCACCAAAAGCTGCAAGAGACAAGGAAGAAATATCCCTTAGAGCCTGCAAACACCTCGATTTTGGATTTCTAGTCTCCAAACTGTGAGAAAATAAATTTACATCATTTTAAGCCACCAGGTTATGGTAATTTGTTATGACAGCCCTTGGAAACTAATACAGGAGGAAAGATATGAGGGTTTAAATAGATATAACAGGGGAACCTGCGTGGCTCAGTCAGTTAAGCATCTCACTCTTGATTTCAGCTCAGGTCTTAATCTTAGTCGTAGAATTGAGCTCTGTGTTGGGATCTGTGCTCACTGGGGAGTCTGAACAAGATTTTCACTCTCCCTCTCCCTCCCCCCAAATAAATAAATAAATCTTTAAAAAATAAGTATAAAGGGGCACCTGGGTGGTGCAGTCAGTTAAGTGTCTGACTCTTGGTTTCAGTTCAGGTCATGATCTCAGGGTTGTGAAATCTAGACCCACTTCAGGCTCCACAGTCAGAATGGAGTCCACTTGAGACTCTCCCTCTCTCTCTCTCTCTGCCCCTCCTGCTTATGCTCTCTCTTTCTCAACTAAGTAAATAAGTAAATAAGTAAGTAAATAAGTAAGTAAATAAATAAATAAATAAATAAAGCGTAACAGTTGACAGAATAGAGAAGAATAGCTAAACTGATGATCAAGAAAATGCGGGAAATAATATTTTATGCTTCTTTTGAAGGAGAGTAAGGAAAGAGAAAAATAGAGAAGGAAGGACAGAGCAGATCAAGAAGAAATGTACGCAAATGAAGGGTCAATGAGGGATGTTCTATGGTAGAGATCAAAAGTCTTTATTAGCCACATGTTTACAAAGAAATCCATTGTCTTCCTTATTTTGCTGTCTAGTTCCCCTGAATTTTAGTAAACATTGTTACATTCAATATAAAAATATGAAGTTGTATATATGGATGGATTTGGGGTAGACTGGAAAAGGAGCTTTGATATCTGGATTAACAAGAATCAAGGCAGTGACCAGACTATTGGAAGCAGATACCCAGACTCTGAGGAGAATTTAAAGATACAAAATCTTCAAGAATTCACAGAAATATTAGGGAGTTTTCAGACTTCCTGTGATTTGAAATCACTCATTTAACATTCACAATACTATATTCTCCTCCTAGTGCTTGTAGATTATAGTTTTATGACTGGGGAGCTACTCTCCCCAAATTAGACCTGTGGTTACCTGTGGTTACAATTTCCCCAATAATACTTTCTTTTGCCTTTTTATAGGATTGACTTCTTTAAATACACTCTATCTCTTCCATCAGCCATCTCTCACACTCTATGGAATAATTCCTTACAGCTTATAAACTTGCTGTAGGCTTCAATCTTCATTTGTCTACTCCTACTCTATTTGTAATCCATTTGTCTATTGCTCTTCACAACAAAAATTTAAAAAGCTAATTACATAAATTTGATGTTTTACTCTCTGCACAATTCCTTGAATAAAAAAAAGATTTCTGTCTCTGTATTTCTCCTTTTTCCTTATCTTCAACTATCATTACTCAAAACTAAAACAAAGCTTATCCTTTATTATCTTTCCATAAAGGACTATTTTTTTCCCTACAATTTAATACAAAGGAACTTAGTAATTATTTGTTGAATGAATAAGTGAAGTGAATCAATGTGTTTTGCTTTGTAAAAAAAATATTTTTACACTGAAATATATTAATTTGAAATAAAATATATAAAGATTAAAATTAATTTTTAAAGTTTTATTCATCAATCACTTTAAAAAAATTCATGAACCTACACTTTCTTGATTTCATGATCTTCGGAGAGAATTTAAACAATAACTTACTTTAACCACCCCAAAATTTGTGTTTTGATATGTTATAAACTTCATAGAACTAATTTATCATTCTTCTCTTCTAGACTTTATCACATTAGTTACAATTTTAAGTGTTTTCAATATGAAAATAATCTGTAAAATTTTATTTAATAATAATTTTACAGTTATTTTAATAAAACTTTGAGAGTATATTTCTAGAAACAAAGTGTTGATATGACAATTTTTTTAAAGATTATTTATTTGAGAGAGAGAGTGAGAGAGCATGGGGAGGGGGGCAAAGGGAGAGGGAGAAAATCTTAAGGAGACTCTGCACTGAGTGTGGAGCCTGACAAGGAGCTCAATTCCAAGAACCTGAGATCATGACCTGAGCCAAAACCAACAGTCAGATGCTTAACCAACTGTACCACCCAGGAGTCACTGATATATGAAATACATTTTTAAAAGATGAAAACAAAGTTTGAATTCATCATCAGTGTTCACATTTTCTAAAATCCAGATAATTTTCAAATGATATTTATTCAGCAGTGCAACTAGCCTCAATCAAATATACTTCATATTTTTTATTTTTTTTATTTTTTTATTTTTTTTAAAGATTTTATTTATTTATTTCAGAGAGAGAGAGAATGAGAGATAGAAAGCACGAGAGGGAAGAGGGTCAGAGGGAGAAGCAGACTCCCTGCTGAGCAGAGAGCCCGATGTGGGACTCGATCCCGGGACTCCAGGATCATGACCTGAGCCGAAGGCAGTCGCTTAACCAACTGAGCCACCCAGGCGCCCTATACTTCATATTTTTTAAATGAAAATATTATTAGAAGAAATGTATTAGCATTATAGGTATGGCAAAAGCTGTGGTGCCCTTATTATTCTCATATACACTGATGACTTCCTAATAAATCATCTGTAAACTTAGTTGATGATATAGGGCAGTTAAGGTAACTTTACCTGACGATGAACATAAATCTGCCCCTTGAGACAACACTGAATCTTGTTCTATACTGTGCGCCAGAGTTCCCTAACAAAACAGAGTTCTAGTTTCCCATATATTTATTGTGCTCGTTAATGTATCTTAAATTTATTTTGTTCATTTCCCTTTTTCATTTCTTCGCTCACCTACTGGTGACTCCTGTAGCTAACTCTCAGAAAGAATGCTTTTGAGTTCTGTCTTAAAGTCTGTGTTGGGGTAAACCCAGACTCAGGCTCTTGGTATTTGAAATACTCCTCCCAGTAGACCCTCAGGATAGGATAGTGAAAGTGCTGACCACATGCCAACAACTTCGTTGAGGCTACGTGAAGTATGATGCTCTTTGGCATTTTTACAATGAAAATTATTAAGATACACACCTGTGGTGGGTTGGCATTGAATATGAGTAGAAGGGGCTATACTGAACTAAGTACTAGCTTATATGTTTGAAAGATGGAGACAATGGTTATTTTCATGATTATAAAATGGGTTGGCTGTTACTAATTACCACAGAAGCCCATTGGTATGAAAACATCAGACTAAATTCAGCAAACTAAACATTTAGAAAATAACTTGAATGCCAGAGGACTTCAAATTGGTCTTTAAAATAACTCTTATGTCCTGCAGTGAAAGGGCTGACTCTATTGTAAATTAGGCCTGAGAAGTGATTGAAGTATGAAAGAGTTACAATGGAAACCAAGTACACATTTTCTGTAAGTCTTCTAAAATGAAGTGAGGACATTAAAAGGAAAGGAGAAGACCTGAAGCAAGGATTAATTTTTTTTGTATGTATTTTAAAAAAATTATTCCCAAGATTCCCTGAAACTTTGGGTTGTAAGGAGCAGTCCTCTCACAATTTCTAGAAGAGAACATTTTCTCAATATCTGCAGAACATTCAGTTGGTTTCACTTGAAGAAACTACCTTACAAGATGATGTCTATATCTGATGTTTTCCCCATTTCCCACTTATTGCTCCTAAAACAGCTTCAGCATGGCCTAAGTGGCTATAACCCTATCAGAAGGAGAACCATGATTATTTACCAGAAAATCTATAAGATATGGTTAATACATTCCATAAAGAACCATGAGGGCATGCTTGGGGATTGATTTTGAAAGTGCTGGACCACAGGATGTGGACTGTAAAGCCCGATAAGTGAGATTTTATTGATACCAGGACATTATTAATTCAAGTAAATGCCTTTAAATAGTTTTATATTCTGTTAGAATCGCTGCTTGAAACTTGAGAGCAATGTTGTCATGTAAGAAAAGAAATGGCAAGAGAACTGGTGGCATCATGAGAAGGCAGACAAAACTTACTAGATTGACCATCAAGACTGAAATAGCAAATAGAGATCCTTAACTTACAGGGATCTGTGGCAATGGCTAATAGAGCATGGTATTCCTAGAGATGAGAAAGGTACACAACAAAATGTGGGTGTTTTTGTTTGTTTTACTTATAAAACCATAAAATATTAAGAGTGGGTGAGCCAATGGCTAATTGTTACTGCTGTAAGAGAAAACCATGATTCCTAACTCAATCTCCAGATCCGAGTCAATTCTCAAATCCAGAGCCAGTTGGTTGAAGAAAAGGACAAAGTCTTTTTAACAAGGACCCTAAAATGCTCAGGGAGTATATTTGGTAGCTATTCCACGAAAAAGTAATGTATATTGAGGACAGTAGATTAACTAGAAACTTCTATGAGTATCTCAGCTAAAACTAATACCAGGAGAACCAAAATGAAGTTCAATATCCCTCATTAGAATGGGAGTATATGAACACTACATGATGACTATAGTCATGGCCCACGTCTTATTTGCAATGGGTGTATAAAGTTTATAAATCCCTTTTATAATTATTTCTCTTGTCCCTATCTGAATAATTAGCATGGATTTATTTAACAAATGGAAGACTATCACATTGGTTGCCTCTCGTGTGGAGTAATAAAAATTTATATCAAAAGAAGTCAAGTGGAAGTTTTTAAAACTCCTACAACCAACATGGTAAATCAGAAACAATGCCACATCTCAAGTAAAATGGCAGACATTAATACCACCCTTAAAGACCTAAACAATCCAAAGGTACACATGTAATTTACTGGTTGTATCTATCCAGACCAGGGGATCATGACAGGTGATGGCATAGTCTTAACAGCAGCCGCTCTGTGAGTGTAGAATCTTTACTACAACACATGTTCTGATGCCATGTCTTTTGATCTAGTGAATATGTTCCTTCTAATTTTTTTTTCAAAATGGAATATGAAGTAGTTTGCACTAACCAAAGATCTTTCTCCCAGGCAAAGTAAGCGTTCTTTATCTGTATCAAAATATAAATCAAATAAAATTTGGCCATCTTGACTCAATGCTGAGCAAGACGTTGGTTCATTCTAATGATGGCATTTTATAATTGAACTTGAGAGTACAAGGAGGTAAATATTTGGGATGCCCTAGTAAGGTGTAAAAAGACAATGAGGGAGAGTATCCAGAAGTTTTAATGGGTATGCCACAACAAAAGATTTTAGGAGACCCAGATTTCTGGCATACACTGAGGCATCTCTGTCTGCCCTCCAAAGTGAAATAAAGTTAATATATGCTGCATTTCCTCTTTTTTTTTAAATCTACCTTTTTTAAAGATTTTATTTATTCATTTGAGACACAGAGATACAGAGAGAGAGCATGAGCAGGGGGAGAGGCAGAGGGAGAGGGAGAAGCAGGCTCCCCGCTGAGCCAAGAGCCACACATGGGGCTCGATCCCAGGACCCTGGAATCATGACCTGAACTGAAGGCAGATGATTAACCATCTGAGCCACCCAGGTGCCCCATGCTGCATTTCTTATCAATAAGAAAGAGGGGCGCGGCTCAGTCGTTAAGCGTCTGCCTTCGGCTCAGGTCATGATCCCAGGGTCCTGGGATCGAGCCCCGCATTGGGCTCCCTGCTCAGCAGGACGCTTGCTTCTCCCTCTCCCACTCTGCCTGCTTGCGTTCCCTCCCTCGCTGTGTATCTCTCTGTCAAATAAATAAATAAAATCTTTAAAAAAATGTATTAAATAAGAAAGAGCCACACTACTTGATAGATTTCACTGGAATGTGAAAATGGCACATATTACACTTGTGAATGTAGCTTGTATTTGGAAGATGGGTAGTTTTAAATGGAGCCCTCCACAAGAGAGGATTCTGCTCTAGGTTCAGTCTATACTTCAATTATCTCTGACAGGTGGAATATGTGACCTGGTAGAGGCCATATGGTAATACCTGTGTCATAAGAATGTTGTGTAGAATCTCTGGCTGTCCCCAATATGGAAGTCATAGCATAAGATTTTAAGCTATGCCATATTCAACAGAAAATTATTTATAATTTAAAAAGCAGCTTCCAGCATGCTATTAATACTAGTAGAGACCAAATGCCTGACTCCATAATGTAATTTCTTCTAGAAGCTGTGTGACATGTGTTGAGTGTTCAGAGGATCACTAAGCTAAAAGTGTGGGTACAGCATAAATCCTTCACATGATGGAAATGGCATATTCAGGATTGGGTCGAAAGAGATCCAGAGGACCCAAGGCAAAGAAATTATATGACATGCTGGTATGGAATTGGACTCACTAGTGTCAGCTGGAATAATTAGATTTGAAAATGATAGAATCCCTTCTTCCTCCCCCAATACATATATCTGTCTTGCTCTAATTTTTTTCCTTCACCTAATACCTGTAGCCTGTGAATGATTCCCCATAAGCTGATAGTGAAGGATGCACTTGATAATTAGTGCCTGTGATGGTTTACTTTATTTGTCAAATTGTCAGGACACATTTCCCAGATATTTGACCAAATATTATTCTAGACATTTCTGTGAAGGTGATTTTGGAAGAGACTAACATTTAAATTCACGGACTTTAAATAAAGCAGATCGCTATCCATAATGTGGTTGGACCTCATTGAATCAGTGGAAGGTCTTGATAAAACAAAGACCGACCTCGCTAAGCAAGAAGGAATTCTGATAGCAGACGGTTTTAGGACTCAAGCTAAAACTCTTCCTTGGCTCTCCAGCCTGCCTGTCTACTATGTAGATATTGAACTTATCAAGTCTCCACAATTATGTGAGCCAATTTTCTCTTTCTTTCAAAATATATATGTGTATATGTATATATATATACACATATATAATGCATAAATATAAAATAATTTATATTTAATTATAATGTACATTATTTAATTTTAATATATAAATATAAAATATAAATGTGTGTATGTATGTATACATATATATACATATATATTGCAGTCCTTATCAGAGCAGGCCTAAAAGGCACTTGTGAAGACAAATATTGCCACTGAACTGAACTTAGAACATCTGGGTAATCAACCTAGCTATAATAAGAAGTAATATAAACAGGATAAGAAAAGGTAAGAGAGAATTATATAAACAGGATGTTTTATAGTAGCACATAGCTCGCTTGGATGGACTATAAGGGGCCTAGAAAATGCAGGACTGGAAGAACAGAGACAAATCCAGAGAAAGGGCAGGTGGATGAATCTCTGAGTGCACCCACCATTCAGATCTTTGTTTTTTACATCAGGGCTTACCAGGCAGCATCTATAGCAGAAAAAAACAAAACAAAATAAAAACAAAAAGCACACTAAACAAATCGAAAAAAACCCTGTAAGAAGGACAGAGCAATCAGCTTCTTAGACACCAGAACTATTTATGTCTAGCTTGAGACACAAAGCAACCAATGAGATGAACAGAAATGCTGGCCAAGTGTGAGGCAAGTCTAGAATGAGTGTTGAGGAAGAAGATGATAAATGCCAGGTGTGGTTTGGGGACAAGCTGTAGTAGTGAAGACAGTAACTTATCTAATTTTTTTGTGCCCTTCTTTTTAGAAGTTATTATTATAGAAATTGCAACCAGGCTCCATCTTGAGTAGCTATATGTCCTCAGAGTAAAGTTAACATAATTCATCACAAATATATCCTAGTGATTCAAGGACTGGCTTGTAATAGACACCACTAGTGTCTCAACTATACCACCAGAAGTGGACCTCCAACTCTATGGGCAACTAATCTTCTACAAAGCAGAAAAAAATATCCAATGGAAAAAAGACAGTCTCTTCAACAATGGTGTTGGGAAAATTGGACAGCCACATGCAGAAAAATGAAACTAGACCACTTTCTTAGACCATACACAAAAATAAATTCAAAATGGATGAAAGACCCAAATGTGAGACAGAAATCAGTTAAAGGGATAGTATCCAAGATCTATAAAGAACTTATCAAACTCAACACCCCCAAAACAAAACAAAACAAAACAAAATCCAGTCAAGAAATGGGCAGAAGACATGAACAGAGATTTCTTTAAAGACATACAAATGGCCAACAGACACATGAAAAGATGCTCAACATCACTCACTATCAGGGAAATACAAATAGAAACCACAATGAGATACCACCTCACACTGGTCAGAAGGGTGAAAATTAACAACTCGGGAAACAACAGATGTTGGCAAAGATGTGGAGAAAGAGGAAAACTCTTATACTGTTGGTGGGAATGCAAACTGGTGCAGCAACTGTGGAAAACAATATGGAGGTTCCTCAAAAAGTTAAAAATAGAACTGCCCTACAACCCAGCAATTGCACTAGGTATTTATCCAAAGGATGCAAACATAGTGATTTGAAGTGGCACATTCACCCCAATATTTATAGCAGAAATGTCCACAGAAGCCAAAATATGGAAAGAGCGCAGATGTCCATTAACAGATGAATGGATAAAGAAGAGGTCTCTCTCTCTCTCTCTCTCTCCCTCTCTCTCTCTCTCTCTCTCTCTCTCTCTCTCTCACACACACACACACACACACACACACACACACACACACACAGGAATATTACTTAGTCATCAAAAAGAATGAAATCTTGCCATTTGCAATGATGGGGATGGAATTAGAAGGTATTATGCTAAGCAAAATAAGTCAGTCAGAGAAAGACAAATACCATATGATTTCACTAATATGTGGAATTTAAGAAACAAAATAGATGAACATAGGGGAAGGGAAGGAAAAATAAAATAAAAACAGAGAGGGAGACAAAACATAAGAGATCAACTCTAGGAAACACACTGAGGGTTGCTGGAGAGGAGATGGGGGAGCTGGAAGGGGGAATTTGCAATGGTCATTAAGGAGGGCACTTGATGTAATGAACACTGAGTGTTACATGCAATTGATGAATCACTAAATTCTACCCCTGAAACTAATAATACAGTATATTACAGAATGTATACATTCTGTAATACAGAATGTACAATACTGAGTTAACCCTAATGTAAACTATGAACTTTAGCTAATAAAAATGTATCAATATTGACTCAACAATTGTAAAGATAACCTACACTAATGTGAGATATTAACAATAGGAGAAATTGGGGCTGCACAAGAGGAAGTTTATGGGAACTCTGGGTATTTTCATACAACACTTCCGTAAATCTAAAACTTCTCAAAAATAGTCCTAGTCTATTAATTTAAAAATAATGGAGCAAGGAAGCTTGAGGGAATGAGAGATATACTACCTATCTTGATGATGGTGATAGCATCATGGGTATATAAGTATATCTAAATCTAGTGATAAAAAGAAATGAGCTATCAAGCCATGAAAAGACGTGGAGGAAAATTAAATGCATATTGCAAAGTGGAAGACTCCAATCTGAAAAGTCTTCTTAGTGTATGATTTCAAGGCTACATACTATAGGATATTCTGGGAAAGGAAAAACTATAGAGACAGTAAAAACATCAGTGGTTTTCAGGAGACTGAGGGGGTTAAGAGAAAGTGATGAATAGGCTGAGTGCAGGGGATTTTCAGAACAGTGACACTATTCTTTATGACTGTCATGTAATGGTGACCATGTGACATTATGCATTTGGCAAATCCCATAGATGTATACAACACAGTGAAATATAATGTAAGCTATAAATGTTAATAATAATAGATCAATATTAGTTCATTTCTAACAAAAGTACCACATGAATGCAAGTTATTCATAATAGGAAAAACTAAGGGCAGGGAGAGAATGTATATGGGAACTCCCTGTACTTTCTGCTCAATTTTTCTGTAAATCTGAAAGTGCTCTGAAAAATAAAACTGTTATTTAAAAAAAAAGGTAAAAGGATTTACTAAGAACAAACCTTGTTTTCTTTTGGGTGAAAATTAGAAGTTTTGTTTTCATTATGAACCACAAAATGTATCTTTCCCTAACTCATTTTTTCCAGGTATTTTGGAGAGCCCTTTACTTCAAATATTGCAGAAAAAAAATGAACTATGGATAAGAGATACTGTTTGTTATTTCATTTTAAATATAGAGAAATCAAGTAGTATATTGGGTTGTCCTTTTGGCAAATTACAGCAATGGACAGATGGTTTTTCATTATCTTTTACACCGAAATGCCCGCTGGTAACAGTGTGTTTGGTATGGATGCTTACTCATCTGTGAGTAATTTCTGCTGCTTGGCCAGAGCATATCTTAAATCTTCCTCTACATCTGGGACAACATCTGCCTACAACAACATGTTAATATCTGTATTTTTGCCAAGAAGATACGTTCTATCTTATGTCTTCCCAAAGGCAAAATCACAGGAGTGTATAGTGGGATTTTAAAAATGACTTCAAGAGAATACTCTCTAAATGTATTCTCCTTTTGCATAAAGTGTAAAATCTTATTCAGAACTTATTTTGCTTCACTAACATATGTTCCTAACAATTAACTTGGAAAAGTAATCTCTATTTGAAACAGCTTCAAAATGCAGAATCAGTGTACCAGCATGGTTATCTATTTAAATATTATACTTTATGGATAGAAGAAATCTTGAGTAAATGATAGAATTTCATGCTGTAAACATCTAAAAACTACACACATCTTGTGCTTATTCTAAAGAGAAATGCAATGTATTATGCTTAATACTTTTCTTTGATAAATGCTGATTTGTATAATGTTTACAACTCAGTAAATTAAATTCATTCAAAAATATATTGAGAATTTTTGTTTTGTTATGCAATAATGATCTCCTCTAGGTTGAATATTATCATGTGTACATTCAATTTTTTTGTTTTTATTCTTCCTTTATATCATTCTTCCTTAAGAAGTAATAATTGAAGCCATAGACACGCATGTGACATAGTGCTTGAAATAGATGTAGTGACTTGATAAGTAATAGCTACAAGAGTTATTTGCCCACTTTTTTCTCTGCTCCTAATTAATCTAGGATTATTTTTCTTTTTGCTGGTGTTTCCTTTGACAGTTTTTCAAGATTACAAAATTGGCTTCTTGAATTCAGTTGTATAGCCAAGGCCACTCTTCTTCTTCTTCTTCTTCTTCTTCTTCTTCTTCTTCTTCTTCTTCTTCTTCTTCTTCTTCTTCTTCTTCTATTGATTTTATCTATTTATTTGAGAGAGAGAGAGAAGGAGTGGGGGGTGGCAGAGGGAGAGGGATAAGGAGACTCCCCACTGAGTAGGGAGCCTGACATGGGACTCAATTCCAGGACCCTGAGATCATGACCTGAGCTGAAGGCAGATGCTTAACTGACTGAGACACATGCCCCTCTTGTTCACTTTTACAAATATATGCCCTATCAAGAAAAAAAAAAACAACTATTCACTCAAATCTCTTAGAAAGTTTCAAATAATTTTTATGTGAGAATTGCTGAAAATTTTACTTAGCATGGTAATTACCCTATAAAAATTCTAAGTCATAAAAAAGTCATGTTGTTTAAGCTGTTTTTTTAACTCTCAACTTTGTCTACCTTTGTTTTTGCACAGATTTTATTTATATACCAATATTATGATTATAAGAACATCAGAGAAAGCCAAATATGCTAGCTGAATGCTTTAATGAACCTTTTTATCAGGAAACAGTCAAAGGCTTTCCAACAGTAGCATTCTTAAGTTTTCAGATAATTCTCCCAAACAAATTTGTTTCTGTTAAATTCATGGCATAGATAAAGTTTAACCTCTTCAACTCTTTAAACATGTCCAGATGATGATTTTGAAAATATAGTAATCTAATTTTACCAAGACAATGTTTTGGAGTCATCATGAACTGCAACCCTTATTATGTACTAACGTTTTTCTTGGATCAGTGGAAACCTGAAATCACTTAGAATTTGAGACAGTAGCTACCAGATATAGGGGTCCCCTACTGGTAATAAACAGTAAGGCAAATTCATATCTTGAGCCATAATGAAATCAGTTTGATTCTATAGAAGGATTGAAGAAGAAGCAATTATAAATACAAGTGAACAGTGGTAGGAAATAAAAATCCAGAGTAAGGGAATATTCTTTATTATTCCTATACAATCAGATTATGTTATCAGACATGTAAGTAGACAGTGCATTATGATATATCATCTAATGTTTCTTTTAACGTTCACTTCATTGTATTAACATGTAAATACTGATTAATAAAGGAAATATAATTTCTTACAAATTTGGTGTCCTTATTCATTCCAGTAGACACCCATAACTATTTGAATCCAGAGGTTTGTGTTTTACTCTTGCACTAATGTATATTGCATCACTACAAGGACATTAAAAGTCAGAACAAGTATTTTTCTTTCTTTAAGATTTTATTTATTTATTTGTGTGAGAGAGAGAGAGAGAGAGAGAGACAGAGCCAAGCAGGGGGAGTGGCAGGAAGAGGGAGAAGCAGGCTCCCTGCTGAGCAAGAAGCCTAATGTGGGACTCAGTCCCAGGACCCTGGGATCATGACCTGAGCTGAAGGCAGACACTTAACTGATTGAGTCATGCATGCATCCCCAGAACAAGCCACCCAGGTGTCCCCAGAATAAGTATAATAGGAATATACTGAGTATGAGTTTCTGTGGTAAATGCCCATATTAAAATTAGGTTTCTGTCATGATGCCAAACTTATATAAATTCAAATCTCAAATTTTGCATTAAATCTTATCTTCTACTTCATTCCCTGATCAATGTTCTGGTATTATCTTCTACACTAGATACAGTCAGAAAATTTCAAGTTATTATTTACCTTCTTCCTTGTTTATGCCACATAATTAATTATAAAGTCTTATACATTTAGTTCTTTTCTTTTTGAAATTTATCTTTTTATTGCCAGCCAAAAATCATCTTATTTCAAATGCCTATTATCAATTGTCCAAATGCTTGCTAAAGCCTAGAGAAACAGCGTGAAGCCTGCTTGAGATTTTCTCTCTCTCTCTCTCTCTTCCCCTGCTCATGCTCTCTCTCTTAAATGAATGAATGAATGAATGAATAAATAATAAATAAAATAATAAAATCTCACATAGACCAAGCTTATAATAATGTTATTTTAAAAATGAGACCTAACAAAACCCATCTGCACGCTGCCTATAGAGACTCATTTCAGACCTAAAGACATCTGCAGACTGAAAGTGAGAGGATGGAGAAACATCTCTATCATGCTAACGGAGGTCAAAGAAAACCAGTGTAGCGATACTTATATCAGACAAAACAGACTTTGGTATATGTGCTGCCGAAGCGAGCACCAGACAAAACAGACTTTGAAAACAAAGACTAACAAGAGACATAGAAGGACACTATATAACACTAAAGGAGACAACCTGATAAGAGGATATAAGAGTTGTAAATATTTATGCAGCCAATATGAAAGTACCCAAATACATAAAACAGTTAATAACAAACATAAAGGAAATAATCAACAGTAATACAGTAATTGCAGGGGACGTTAACACCACACTCATATCAATGGACAGATTATCAAAACAGAAAATCAACAAGGAAACAGTAGCTTTGAATGACACACTGGACTAGATGGATTTGACATATTCACAACATTCCATCCTAAGACAGCAGAATAAACATTGTTTTCAAATGCACATAAAACATTCTCTGGAACAGATCACATATTAGGCCACAAAACAAATCTCAACAAATTTTAAAATATTGAAGTCATACCATATCTTTCCTGACTACAGCATTATGAAACTAGAAATCAACCACACAGAAAAATTCTGGAAAGAGCACAAATACATGGAGGCTAAATAACATGCTCCTAAACAATGAATGGGTCAACCAAAAAAATCAAAAAGAAATAAAAAATTACATGGAAACAAATGAAAATGAAAACACAACAGTCCAAAATCTTTGGGATGCAGCAAAAGTGGTTCTAAGAGGGAAGTTTATAGCGATACAGGCCTACCTCAAGAAGCAAGTAAAATCTCAAGTAAACAACCTAACTTTACATCTAAAGGAGCTAGAACAAGAACAAATAAAACTCAAACTCAGCAAAAGGAAGGAAATAATAAAGATTATAGAAGAAATAAATGATATACAAACTAAAACAAAACAAAAAACAGTAGAACAGATCAATAAAACTGGGAGATTGTTCTTTGAAAAGATCAACAAGATGGACAAACTTCTAGCAAAACTTATAAAAAAAGAGAGAGAGACAGAGAGAGAAAGAGAGGACCCAAAAAGGAACGACACTAATGAAAGAGGAGAAATAACAAACAACACCACAGAAATACAAATGATTGTAACAGAATATTATGACAACATGTATGCCAACAAATTGGACAACTTAGAAGAAATGGATAAATTCCTAGAAATATATAACCTACCAAAACTAAAGTAGGAAAAAAATAGAAAATTTGAACAGATCAATTACCAGCAATGAAATTGAATCAGTAATCAAAAAGCTCCCAAAAAACAGAAGTCCAGGACCAGGCAAATTCTACCAAACATTAAGAGAAGAGTTCATACTCACTCTTCTCGAACTGTTCCAAAAAATACAGCAGGAAGGAAGACTTCTGATTTCATTCTATGAAGACAGTATCACCCTGAGGTCAAAACCAGATAAAGATACCACAAAAAAAGAGAACTACAGGCCAATATCTCTCCTGAATATGCATGCAAAAACTCTCAACAAAACATTAACAAATAGAATCAAACAATATACTGAAAAAATCATACACCACGATCAAGTGGGATTTATTCCTAGGATGCAAGGGTGGTAGTTCAATATTCAGAAAACAACCAACATATACATCACATCAATAAGAAAGAATAAAAACCATACCACCATTCAATAGATGAAGAAAACGCATTTGACAAAGTGCAACACCCATTCATCATAAAAACCCACCTCAAAGTAGTCTAGAGGGAACATAGCTCAACATAATAAAGGCCTTTTATGAAAACCCACAGCCAACATCAACTCAATGGTGAAAAACTGAGAGCTTTTCCCCTAAGATCAGGAACAAGATAAGGATGTCCGCTCCCAACACTTTTATTCAACATAGTACTGGAAATCCTACCCACAGCAATTAGATGACAAAAAGAAATAAAAGGCATCCAAATGAGTAAGGAAAAAGTAAAAGAAGTAAGTGTCTCTATTTGTAGATGACACATATATATAGAAAACCTCCACCAGAAAAATACTAGAACTGATAAATAAATTCAGTAAAGTCACAAGATACAAAATTAATGTACAAAATTCTATTTAAAAAATCTGTTGTATTCCTCTATACTAATAATGAAGTAGCAGAAAGTGAAATTAAAAAGACAATCCCATTTACAATTGCACCCCAAACAATAAAATATCTAGAAATAAATTTAGCCAAAGAAGTGAAAGACCCGTACTTTGAAAATTATAAAACACTGATGAAAGAAATACAAGATGGTGCAAAGACATGGAAAGGCATTCCATGGTCATGGGTTGAAAGAACAAATATCAAAACATTTATACTACCCAAAGCATTCTATATGTTTAATGCAAGCCCTATCAAAATACCAACAGCATTTTTCACAAAACTAGAACAAGCAACTCTAAAATTTGTATGGAACCATAAAAGACCTGGAGTAGCCAAAACAAGCCTGAAAAAGAAAAACAAAACTGGAGGTATCATGATTCCAGATTTCAAGTTATACTCAAAGCAGTAGTAATTAAAATAGTATGGTAGTGGCATAAAAATAGATACGTAGATCAATGGATTAGAGCAGAAAACCCAGTTGGTCACCTAGGTGACTCAGTCAGTTGAGCATCTGACTCTTGACTTTGGCTCAGTTCATGATCTCGAGGTCCTGGGATTGACCCCTGTGTTGGACTCCCACACTCAGTGGGGAGTCTGTTTGAGGATTCTCTCTCCCTCTGCCTCTCCTCCACTCATGCCTCCCTCCTCTAATAAATAAATAATCTTAAAAACAAAACCCCAGAAATAAACACACAATTATATGGTCAATTAATCTTTGACAAAGGAGGAAAGAATGCCCAATGGGATAAAGTCTCTTCAACAAATTGTGTTGGCAAAACTGGTCAGCTACATGCAAACGAATTAACCTGGACCACTTTTTTCACCATTCACAAAAAATAAATTCAAAAAGGATTAAAGACCTAAATGTGATAACTGAAACCATAAAAATTCTAGAAAAGAAAGTCAATAATCTCCTTGAAATTGACTGCAGCAACATTTTTCAAGATGTGTTTCCTGAGGTAAGGGAAATAAAAGCAAAAATAAACTATTGGGACTACATCAAAATAAAAAGTTTCTGCACACTGAAGGAAACAATTAACAAAACTAAAAGGTCTAGAGGGAACATACCTCAACATACTTGCAAATGACCTATTCAATAAAGGGTTATTATCCAAATAACCCAGCTAAAAAATGGTAAGGAGACATGAACAGACATTTCTCCAAAGAAGACATACAGATGGCCAAACAAACACATGAAAAGATGCTAAACATCACTCATCATCAGCGAAATACAAATCAAAACCAAAGTGAGATATTACTTCACATCTGTCAGAACGGCTAAAATCAAAAACAAAAGAAACAAGTCTTGGCAAGGATGTGGAGAAAAAAAGACCTTTTTGCACTGTTGGTGGGAATGCAAACTGCTGCAGCCACTCTGGAAAACAGTATGGAGCTTCCTCAAAAAATTAAAAATAGAACTACCGTAAGGTCCAGTAAGCACACTACTGAGTATTTACCCCTAAAATACAAAAACACTAATTCAAAGGGGTATATGCACCTCTATGGTTATTGCTGCATTATTTATAATAGCCAAGCTATGGAGGCCAGTCAAGTGTCCATCGATAGACGAATGGATAAAGATGAAGTGGTGTGTATATATATGAAATGGAATATAATTCAGCCATAATGATGAATGAAATCTTGCCATTTGCAACAACATGGATAAAGCTAGAGAGTATGCTAAGGGAAATAAATTAGAGAAAGATAAAATATATGATCTCACCCATATGTGGAATTTAAGAAATTTAATATTTTTAATGTTTTAATGAGCAAAGGAAAAAAAAGGAGAGAGGCAAAGGAAAAAAGGAAAAACAAAAACAAAAATAAAAAGCAAAGAAAAAAAGAGAGAGAGACAAAACAAGAAACAGTCAAATACAGAGAGAAAATTGATGGTTACCAGAGAGGAGGTGGGGGCAATGGGAGAAAAAGAGGATGGGGATTAAATGGAAAAAATAAATTAAAAAATTAAAAAGAGTAAAAATAATTAGACCAATATTACATAGGTTTTAAAGTAAATGGGTAATTTTAACTCCTTGAAATTATAACAGATTGCTTAGTTTTACTCAAAATATTCCATTTTTAATATGTGATTATGTATATTTAAATTTATGCAATATAATTAAACTGGGCTAGAAAAAATTCACATAAATATTTGACATGAAAAAAGCAAATGAGTGAAATAGACATACAACTCAGAAATTTGGACAAAGTTGTTAGAGAAATCAATGATTTTTTAACTTACAAAAGAAAGACATTACCTACACAAATATGTTAATAAAGTAGGACAGATAAAAATGAATGCTTTTAAAATAAATGCAATGTCACGCTCTCTGGGCATAAAGGAAAGGCTAGTTAAATTGTCCATCAACTACTGACCAACAAAACAAAATATGTAATTCATCAAATACGAGTTCAAAGATCAAACACAAAATTCACTCTAAATATGCCATATGTATTCAATAAAGTGCAATGTATTCTATTATGTCTATCTTCTTAAGAGAATTAATTTTTCACGCATATGTGCTAATTTATTTATCACACTACTAATGGGCATGAAGTTATTTTTATGCTTCGCTATTACAAAATTTACATGTGGAATACTTCTATATAATACATTTCCAGAAGTGTGATTGCTGAGTCTTAAATGAGCATTTAAATAATTGGTAGCTGGTGACTAGTATCCTCATTATCACAATTAAAACAAAATATATCCCCAAATAAAGTGTGTTGAATTACCTACTTTCCCCAACTTTCTCTTCAACTTTCTATATCTTTGCCAATCTCACTGGGAAGGTGTGTTACTCATTATAGATTTAATTTCTGATTAATTTTATTATCCTTTCTACTTATTATTTTTTGATTGGTGAAGTAACTTTCTATATCACTCTGTAATAATTCACCAGTCTGCATATTTATCACTTGTCTACTCTCGCTTACAAATGTTTATGACATTTATCCACATTGTGAATATAGCTGTAGTTTATTCTTTGCATTGCTGCCTAGTATTCCACAATTTACTGCTCCATTCTGCTTTTTATGAACTGTTATAATCTTAACCAAGATGCATTAATACAAATGCATTATTTCTTCTTCTCCCATTCCCTCTTCAAATATTTTAAATAGTACAGTTGAATCTTTGACATCGTAGTAAAAGCCATTAAAATAGCATTTTATTTACTTATATATTTTCCTAACTATTAGTATTATTCTAAGTGTCTCTTTTTTATATTTGTGTTTATTGTAGTGGCAATAGTGTAGGTTAATATTAAATTGATGTGGAATGGGAGAAGGAGCAGTGGTTAGGGAACAGGCTGTGCTAGCTTTCACAAGGGGGACTGTCTTTTGGTTTTCAGAATAATGACACCAGTCAAAGAATACTTCCTGAAAACTTTTAACAAATATTCTATAAAGATGGAGTAAGAGCCATGATTAAATGAGATTAAAACTGCATAATAGTTTTGGTTCTATCCTTATGATAGTGCTTCCCCTGAAGTCCTATCAAATGTTGGATATGTATTCTTCATTTTATTGACTGCAAGACCTGCATCCTTTTTGGTGAGGTTGGTTTCCTCTTTCCTTCTTTTTTTCTCCTCACAGAGACTGCCAGGATATTTATTTATTACTTTTACTCTACTAAAGATCAAAATATCATAAGACTAGCCACATCCTAATTCATTTGCACTATCCTACTGACACGTGTGTGTGTGTGTGTGTGCGTGTGTATATATTGTCAGCTACTGTATCATGATTTAAAACACGTAAATACTATCTCCTTCCACTTATCAAAATTACTTATTCCAGTATTCTGTATTCTTTCTCCAGAATTATTCTACCACTACTTTGGGTCAATGACACTACCACCTTTTAAATGTTAGTACACTTGGGGTGCCTGGGTGGCTCAGTCGTTAAGTATCTGCCTTCTGCTCAGGTCATGGTCCCAGGGTCCTGGGATCGAGCCCCGCATCGAGCTCCCCGCTCCGCGGGAAGCCTGTTTCTCCCTCCCCCACTCCCCCTGCTTGTGTTCCGTCTCTCTCTGTCAAATAAATAAATAAAATCTTAAAAAAATAAAATAAATGTTAGTACACCTATCATTTCTTCCTTTTATCTTTATGTAACATAAAGACAGTTGTTCATCACTCTCTTGCCCCTTTCCACATTTCTTTTACTTGATTGTCAAATTTCTAACTGACTGAAACCAGATCATTTCATGTTCATTGACAGCATCCAAGGAGAAGAACCTGACTGTAGAAAAAGCTAAACAGGCATGCTCACTGTTTTCATTCTAAGTGAACTGAGATCCTCATACATCTCAAATGGTGTATTATTTCTGTTAGGCAGACCTATTTTTTCCCTAGTGGATAAACTCTCCAAAATTCCCAGGATGGCCATTTTCTCTCATCCAGTCTCTAACAAATTCTCCCCCTTTTTGTCAAACTGTCATCTATTTCCCAGAAAATAAAGAGACCAACAGAAGAAAGCAAACTCGTTTTCTTTCAAAAAATAGTCCAACTCACCTGCCTCTGTCCCTACATTCTGCCCACATTCCTGTTACAGAAGATCCCTCTCTACATTATTCTTCATCGCGACCCAACACAAGTCTTAAAGCCTTTGTGAATGACTGCATAATGGGCATAACATCCTCTCAGACACTATATTGATGCCCTCTGCAAGGCCAAAATAAAAAATCAATCTTGGTTAACTTTCAGCATAGTATTTCCCAAAGAGTTACTAATTAGCAATAGAAAATATTAACAGAGCAGAAGTCACACACAAAAGAAAAAAGTTATCACCAGTAATGGGATAAATAAAAATCATGCTCACCCTAAAATCATGCTCAGAAAAGGATAAAACATTACATCCTTGGTATTTCTGCCAAAAATACCTAATCTGAACCTAATCCTGATAAAACATCAGACAACTATAAATTGAAAGATGCCTTATAAACTATCAATTGCATAAAAAAAAAAGACTAAGGAAACATCAGATTAAGAGAGATTAAAGAAAAATAATTTTAAAAAAGGTAAAATACTGGATTAAGTCCAGGACCAGATTTTTTTTTCTTTTGCTGTAAGTGACATCAATGGGACAAAGGTCAAAATTTGAGTAAGGTCATTGCATTAGATATTAGTATTATATCAATGCTAATTTCTTAATTTATATAATTGCACTATGGTTAACAGAACATCTTTATTTTTTCCATCTCTTATCTGTAACTAAGAAAGAAAATTTTAAAAATTTTATAATAGACTAAGAATACATTAAGATAGTAATAGAAAATTCAACAGGTTTTTAACTTGTATGCTGTGGTAAGTGGAGGTTGACCTGATTCTGCACAACAAAGATACATACAGAACATCACCATTCTGAATTCTCTCGTAGTTCATTTTAAAATCACTTACTGCAACTGTCAAACATATGGTTTTAAATATGCATATTTTATATAGAAAATTACTTGAAGCATTTCCATGTTCCTTGAATAACCATTACGTTTATATGCATAAACCAGGAAAGGTCTGATTGCTATTTGCATGGATTATTTACAGCTAAGTGGTCTATGAAGAAATGAGAGTCCATAAAAATGCTATTGTATATGAAAACCAATCTGTGTTGCTCATTTTAATTGGGTATAAGAATATTGGTTTATAGATTTTAGAAACAGCCATATAAATGTTTCTCACAAACAGAACAAAGGTTATAGAAATAATCTGTCAACTAAATGCTTTAATAAACATTTCTAACTGAATGTTTTATTTTCACAGAAAAATGGTTTTCCTGGTTTCCTGTCTCCAATAGGTCTATCACTGCAAATATAAATATGCATTTTTAAAATTACTATGATGCCTCTTCTATCCTGTAGAATTCACTTGTCATTTTATCTGATATTGTTGTAGTAATCAAAGACATCTAACATTGGTAACCACCAGTGATATTGGATTTTTTTGTTTTTTGGGGGGTCAAAATATTAGAGGTATTTAAAAATACAGAAAAGACTAGTATATAGTTACTTACCCCAAGATATTCACACTCAAGGAGAGCAGAAGACAAAATAACTTTCTTCCCTTAATATACTTTCTTCTCTTAATTTTTTTTTTGTTTGTTTCAACAATGAAAACAAATGATTCTACTCTACTCTTTGACCTGAACATCAAAAGTTGTAATGGCATCATGCCTATAAATTACGGGAGTCTTTTATTGCAAAATGGGCATAAAATCCTAGTCTAGTTGTGATTCTGCATAAATTTTTTATGCTCTACTTTTCTTTCAAAGGGAAAGTAAGTAATGTTCTCTGGAGTAAGAAGTTTCTCATTGCTGTATAGGGACTAACAATGGATACCAAGAAGGATGTTCAATCCCAAAAGCAGCAGCCGGTCATATTAATCTGTGGAAAATGTCATAAAGAAAATGAAATAAAATCCAAGTATCCAATCAAATGCAGAGACTGTGAATACAGAATAATATACACAAAAAAGACTAAAATTTTGTTGGTTTCTGATGCTCAATGGAACATTTAGAATTCAGAGGAATATCTTAATTTATGTTTAAATTTGTCAATGTTTCTCATTGTTGTGTAGCCTTTGATTAGCATGTTTTCCTTTATAAATAAAATTACATACACATAATCTTATTTCATTTCATTTTTAAAACCATAGTTTGCCTATCTATTCACATTTTATGTTAAGAAATTATTTTTGTTCAAGTAAATAACTTACAATTCTATTTCATATGCAATACATATGTATCACGTATTATGATCCATATGCAATGTAAAGTGAAAGTTAAAATTGCTTCCCCAAACCAAGCTTTTAATCAAAACCTATAATCATCTGGGGCTCTTTCCAAAAAAAGCAGATTTCTAGGACTTTTTAGGCTTACACACTGATTAAGTAAATTCCTGGAAAACTACTGTTGTACATTACCAACAATTTGTCAACGCTCTAGTATTACTTGATGTGGAGTACACCACATCATCAAGTATACATACTTAGTGTATATATGCATACATAATTTTGAGTCCTGTTGTTCATTTATTAGTTGGTGTAGGCCTTTCTGTATTTCAGCATAAGTTTTCACAATTTTTAAAATTTTGGCAGAGGAAAGAAACTTGAATGTTTGTGTTCTGTAAGGTAAAATCAACCTTAAGTAAAGTGTTAAACAGATTATTAAGCCAGGTGCTATTTTCTAGGTGAAAAAATTCTAAGCTCAGAAATTCTGCTTTCAGGATATAAAAAGATTAGGAATTGATTTATACTTAATTGTTGGATAAATATTGAATTTTTTGTCTTGATTTTAGGGACATGGAATTAATGATCAAAAATATATTCCATCAGTTCTAGGATTCCTTCACAATGGGACATCATGTTGGCCTCCCTAACATTCATTTTAAAGATTAGACATATTCTAAATTTATTAATAGCTAATATTTATCCAATTCAAAAATTATCTCTGCTACTTTTTATAAACACCTATATCTATATTACCATCATGGTTTCCTAATTTCTTCAAATTTTTATATGCTATATGAAATACTGTGATGTTCAGATATCTTTTATTATGTTCAGTTAGCCATCATATGGTACATCATTAGTTTTTGATGTAGTGTTCAATGATTCCTTAGTTGTGTATAACACCCAGTGCTCATCGCAACACGTGCCCTCCCTAATACCCATCACCCAGCTACCTCATTTCCCTACCCTCTCCCCTCTGAAACTCTCAGTTTGTTTCCAGGAGTCCATAGTCTCTCATGGTTTGTCTCCCTCTCTGATTTCCCCTCCTTCAGTTTCCACCCCCTTCCCCTATGGTCCTTCATGCTATTCCTTATGTTTTACATATGAGTGAAACCATATGATAATTGTCTTTCTCTGCTTGACTTATTTCACTTAGCATAACCCCCTCCAGTTCTATGCATGTCGATGCAAACTGTGGGTATCCATGCTTTCTGATGGCTGAGTAATATTCCATGATATATATGTACCACGTCTTCTTTATCCATTCATCTGTTGAGGGGCATCTTGACTCCTTCCACAGTTTGGCTATTGTGGACATTGCTGCTATGAACATTGGGGTTTCTGTGCCCCTTCTTTTCACTACATCTGTATCTTTGTTGTAAATACCTAGTGATGCAATTGCTGGGTTGTAGAATAGCTCTATTTTTAACGTCTTGAGGAATCTCCATACTGTTTTCCAAAGACCTCAATGTGAGACAGGAATCCATCAAAATCCTAGAGGAGAACATAGGCAGTAACTTCTTCAACATTGGCCACAGCAATTTCTTTCAAGACATGTCTCTAAAGGCAAGGGAAACAAAAGCAAAAATGAACTTTTGGGACTTCATCAAGATGAAAAGTTTCTGCACATCAAAGGAAACAGTTAACAAAACTAAGAGGCAACCCATGAATGGGAGAAGATATTTACAAATGACATTATAGATAAAGGGCTGATACCCAAGATCTCTAGAGACCTTCTCAAACTCAACACCCCAAAAATAATCCAGTCAAAAAAATAGGCAGAAGACATGAACAAACACTTCTCCAAAGAAGACATACAAATGGCTAACAGACACATCATAAAAAAATGTTCAACATCACTAGCTATCAGGGAAATTCAAATCAAAACCACAGTGAGATACCATCTTACACCAGTTAGAATGGCAAAAATCAACAAGGCAGGATGTTCAAATTTTTAAAGAGTACTTCATTGGTCCAAGTTTTCTTTTATCTGTGACTTTCATAATTTTCTAATTCTGCTATATTCCTTTTTGAGCTTGCCCATTTTAAACAGGTGAGGGCCAACATACATGATCTCTCTCTCTTTTTTTTAATTTATTTATTTATTAGAGAGTGAGAGAGAGAGAGAGAGAGCATGCAAATGGCAGGGGGTGCAAAGGGAGAGGGAGAGAGAAGGAATTCCAAGAAGAGTCCCCACTGAGCACAGAGTCCAATGAGGGGCTTGATCCCACAACCCTGACCATGACCCCAGCAGAAACCAAGAGTCAGACATCCAAACAATTGCATCACACAGGTGCTCCAATATCTCTTTATATTAGCCCCATAATTAAATAAACAAATTCCAACTCATTGGATAATATAGTTACAATTTTAACTTCAAATTTTATCATAGGCCCTTTATGGATCAATAGTTCAAATATTCTTATTTGATTAACCAGACAGGGAGGTTTAATGGAAAACTATTATAACTGTAACTCAAGACCACTATTATCATTCAGTGATTCAGCTCTTTGGGCCCCATTCATCTATAGAAAGGAAATGATTTTACCTCTTACCTACATAGACAGTTTTGAGAAAATAGATATAAAATTGCTTTAAAGGTTATTTTTGAATGGTTCTCTATACATGTAAAAACGAGTAAGTTTGAGCTTGAAGTTAACACATACATCATCTCTTAATACACTGCTAGGGACAACAATGGACACTGTGAAAAATGTGTCCACATCCATGGGAAAAGCACTGAATAAAGAAAGATGAGCCCAAATCCAGCCCTACCACTCATGATTAGCCAGTTCACTTCATTTCTTTTAACTTCAGCTTCATTATCAAAGTGAAAGAATTATGATGATCAGCACATGAAGGTAACAGTTCTTTTAAATTCCGAAGTTATCTTTAGAAACTGAAGTTATAAAAAATTCAAAAATAGCAGATGAAATGAGAAATGGCCAGGCCAAAAAGAATAAAATACCATATAATGATAGTTGAGAAGGTAGAAAAACAAGCTGCCTCCTTACATATGTCCACACACACACCACCAACCCCTCCCAGAATAAATTCTATGTAGAGAGGGGATGTGGTATTTGCGCAGAAGGCTGAAGGGTGAGAAGGAGCTAGCCAGAGAAAAACAAGGAGAATGAACATTCCTGAAATAGAGAAAGCAGATCGTCGTAAAGGCTCTGGAGCAGAACTTAAGCTTGTCTTATTCCCACTTCAGAATGAAGTCCCTGTGACTCAAACTTCATAAGCAGGGGACGTTGGGAGAAGAGGTGGCTTTGTGATGGGAAGCCACTGGAACAGTAAGCAAAAAAGAGAGTGAAATAGTTGAAGCCTTAAAAGAATGCACCCAGGGCACCTGGGTGGCTCAGATGGTTAAGCGTCTGCCTTTGGCTCAGGTCATGATCCCAGGGTCCTGGGATCGAGTCCCACATCGATCCTCTGGGAGCCTGCTTCTCCCTCTGCTTCTCTCTCTCTCTCTCTCACTCTGTCATGAATAAATAAATAAAATCTTAAAAAAAAAAAAAGAATGCACCTACACACGGTAACTACATGAGGTGATGACTATGTTTATTATCTAGCTTTGGTAATTATTTCACAATGCATACATGTTTCAAAATATTGAATTGTAGACCTTAAATAATATATAATTTTTGTCAATTATGCCTCCATAAAGCTAGAAACAAATTTAAAACCACTGCTCTCAGCATCTGTTTTCTCTTATTATTATTTATTTATTCAATAAACATATACTGAGCTCTTGTATAACACATAAAGTACTGTGGTAAGCCATGGCAATACAACTGTGAGTGAGACATATCTGCACCCTGATTAAGAAATTTATAGATTGTTAGAGAAGATAAATAAGTAAGTAGGATATTTGAGTATAGGTGTAAACAGAGGGTCTGAGCATATAGCCAAGGACACTTTTGAACGCTGTTTTGTAATTTTGCCCTTGTTTCATACACCATTCCAGAAATCCATATGTATCTTTACTATTAAGGAATGAAAAGAGCCAAAACTAGATAACTCATGTGAAGATAGATACTAGGGGAAGAAACAAGCTGAGCCAATGATAGCCTAGTCCTTATAACATTTTTAATTTTAATTAATTAGAGAGGGAGGGGAGGCAGGAGGAGGGAGAGGGAGAGAGAGAATCTTAAGCAGGCTCCATGCCCAGCATGAAGCCCAAAGCAGGACTCCATCTCAACAACCCTGCGATCATGATCTGAGCCAAAATCAAGTCGGACACTTAAATCACTGAGCCACTCAGACTCCTGCTTTTATTATTTTTAAAAATAACTGCTGCTGTCCCTGGTATAAAAAAATGTGTAATTAGGACAGTATAAAAGCAGTATAATCAAGGAACAAAAGGTAATCTTTGACCATGCAGAGAAGAATATGTAAGCGAAGAAAGCAAATGCTAAATTTAGAATTAAGATATAAGTTTTCTGAAACAAAATGTATCTGTTTTGATATTTAATGAGTTCAATTAGAATAATATTAGATGGAAAATATACCTATTCTTGAAGGTTAAATCTAAACTAGTCAAATTCCTTAGACTAGAGGATTAACATATGATATGTCATAATATTCCAACACTCAATGCATATTTCATAATCTGTATGCAAAGGGATATCACTATTAAGATATTTTGCTTACAGGTGGCACATAATATAAAACTGTTATGAAATGAAAGTAGCTACAAGCTGCTTCCATGTACAGATTTGGCTCTCTATTCAGTCAGCTATTCTCAATAAGCATTGCTTATATCTGTATTATACAGATAAATCCCTATGAAATAGGTAGATTAGCTTCAATGAGAGTGGGTTCTATTACATAGTAATTTTCTTCTCTAAGAAGATGATTTAAAGTTTATTTTTCTTAATTTTCGAAAAGGTCAAGTTTACGTATCATGCATATGTAACATATATGTAAATATAATATTTTACAATACCATATATTAAAATCTTTTTATAAATTTAGATGACTAACATAATTCCTAATGTTTTAATAGAACAGATTATACAGGAGATTTGGTGCAAAGACTCAATGGTTAGTAGGAATGGATTCTTTGAGCTGTATAACAAAATTTATATTAAATTTTGAAGTACTAAAAATAAACATAATTCAGGAAACTAAAATTATATTGTCATATAATATACATAAAAACTCTGAAAACCTACGTGGGATGCACAAGAATTCAGGATAAAAATCTAAGCTCTAGGGGCGCCTGGATGACTCAGTTGGTTAAGTGTCCTCCTTCGGCTCAGGTCATGATCCCAGGGTCCTGGAATCGAGCCCCGCATCGGGCTCCCTGCTCCGCAGGAAGTCTACTTCTCCTTCTCCCACTGCCCCTGCTTGTGTTCCCTCTCTTGCTGTGTCTCTCTCTGGCAAATGAATAAATAAAGTCTTTTTAAAAAATTAAAAAAAATCTAAGCTCTATTTAAATTAAAATTGGGAGATTTAAATTTGGGAGTCATCAGGTTGATGGTTAAAGGCATAGAACAGGATAAGATCACAACACAAAAATTGAGATCACTTTCTCAGGAGTCTTAGACTATGGATCAGGAAATCTATGTGAACTTAAAGATCATGCTGCTTGCTGTACAATGAGTAATAAATTCTTTTGTTTCTGACCTAGGAGTCTCATGACTTCTACCAGCATCTATGAAACGGTAGCAAGCTAACTTGTTAGTTTTTGAGTAGGTAAAATCTCAGACTTATAGTTCTTGATATACATGACATTATGTTCTCTGAAAGTTTAATAATTAACTTTCTCTGAGGTGTATAAATGAAATTCTTATCCGCATAACTCAGGATTCTCTCCTTTTCAACTATGCTACTTCAAATACAAAGCGCCACACATACACATCACCCCTCAGGAAATGTATACAGATCTAGACATTAAGTTATTTTACTTGGTTGGCAATAGGCAAAGTTATATGTATAATTTTCTATTACAGAATATGTATTTATACACTACCCTTCTTGTGGAACATTCATATCCTTTTTGAATCATTTAGTATAAGATTTCTAAATTATCATACTAAAAGTTTGTCTTTATGTCATGTAGCTTTTAGTTTTAAAATTCTTATGAAGCTTTTCATCAGATACCACTGTACAGACATGCCACTGTACACGCATCTTCAGGGGCTATGTGTATCAGTTGTCTTATCATTGTCTATATTCTATAATATGTCCAGCAGAATCTTAGTTGGGGAAATTATGATTATAAAGTTAGATCCTATGAAAACAAAGTCTTTCTTATCAAATACTTCCACATTAGAGTTATTGTGGGAAGCCACTAGAGAGTTTTAATAATGGACTGACATGCTCTGAATTCAATATTAAAAAAAAACATTTGTTCCTTTGTGTGAGATAAACTAAAGGAAATAAGAGTACAAAAAGGAGAATTAAAAGACTCTTGAACTTATCTAGGTTAAAGATGATGGAGTAGGGTATTAGTGTTGAAGCTGATGCAAATTAAATGGATGTAAGGTGTATTTTGAAGGTGGAATCAATTGTATGTATGGACTAGGTGTTGAATGTGAAAGAAAGAGTCACAAGTTAGTTTAATATTTCGGCCTGAGAAAAAGAGTGCTGTTTACAAGTCCAAAACACACTGGAAAACACCAGTTAAGATGAGAGAATAAACCGTTTAATTTTTGACATATTTTGATATGTTTATAATATCCAAAAGTTGTTAGGTAGACATTTGTAAGAATATATGGTACAGAAGAGATATCTGGCAACAAAATACACATTTTGAATAGAACATGTTATTTCAATGGAACTAGTTGACATTATCAAGAGATGATTCTGTGCCTACCAAGATTTAGATGTCCACATGCTAATTCATTCTCAGAATTCTTCTATATATATAATGCCACAAAACCTTCTATTTACAAAGGTTCATTGGACAAGTTTAATTACCTTAAGCTTAAGAAAAAGAGAGAGCAAGCGAGTGGGGGGAAGGAGGGGAGAGGCAGATAGAGAATCTCAAGCAGACTCCTTGCTGAGTGTGGAGCCAGACACAGGTCTCAATCGCAAGACCCTGAGATCATGACCTGAACCTAAATCAAGAGTCAGACACTTAACTGACTAAGCCATCTAGGCACCCCAATAATGGTTAATATTTAATTTTTAAGAGCTTCCTATGTACTAGGCATTTCTAATCATTTCCCATGATTTTGAAGTTAAATTAGGATAACATTAATGTTGTACATTAATTTTCGCCAGCTAGTAAAGGACAGTACCTGGATTTGAATCACTCATCTTCATTGCCACATCCCTTATTTTATAGTTTATCATTTATATATTATTTATATTTTGTGATTTTTTAATATTTTATTTATACGCATTAATGTGTCTGTATCTACTCCTCCATTTCATTGTTAGTTATGGCAAGAAGAGATTGTCTGCCCTTCTTCAAATCCCATATCATCAGTATTTGAATATTTGTTGGCTTAATTAGATGAACACAATTGTGTAAATATATAGAATACAGGTGAGATAAAACCTTATGTGTAAATGTTTACAACAACGCTAATAATTGAAATTATGTTAATTAAACACTACTTTGTAATGCTATTTCTATAAGTGTCACAAATTATCTTGATTTTATTCTTTACAGTGAATAACTCCTCAAAATCTGAATTTCCTGAAAGCATTTATTTATAATTCAACAAATATGAATTAATCTTCTACAATAATTGTAAAAATATGAGCATGTCAATAAACAAATGTAATAGCATATTGAACTATTGTAATAATGAGCAAACTAAACTCTATTCAACCAATTTTTAAATCACATTAGGCTTTAACTATAATGATCCCTTTGCCATGAATTATGAGGAACAATGCTTTCACTTATTTAATCTAGTCATTTTTGAGAAAAGTATGAAAATTAGTTATTAGCTATGGACCTACAATGAGTATAGTATACAATTCTGAATCAAAGACTGTCAGACCAATCATATTTTCTCAGATGCTTTAAATTTAATGTTTTATATGAAAAATCTCAGGCAGTGATGAGTTCATAATACTGTGACTAATATCAGAAAGCATATTAAATAAGAATTAACAAAAATTTTTGAGGTATCCTCTTACATTTTCTTTTCTAATGCTGTAAGCATTTGGATAAAAAGGATCTAAACTTGAAGACACCGCAAGAAGGCATTAGATCTACCATCAGTTACAAAAGACCCTGATTTTTCAGATTTTCTCCTTAAATTTATCCTGTGACAAAATGCCATCTATGGAATTCAAAAAGGGTAGTAGAGTCACAAACATACTTTCAGAAATTTATAGGAATAATGTGTCATTGCCTCTAGTTCTTTACTACCCTACAGCTCTGATCTCATGTTGTGTTCTACATAGCTCTTTTTATCACTTTTTTACACAGTTAAAATGATATAGGGACCCCATGTTTATTATTGTTTAAAATAGCTAAGATACGGAAGCAACCTTTGTCTTCGTTGATAGGCAAATGGATAAGGAGGATGCGGTGTGTGTGTGTACAGATATACACGTACACACACACACAATGCAATATTACTCAGCCATAAAAAAGGATGAGATCTTGTCATTTGCAACAACGTGGATGGACCTAGAGGGTATTATGCTAAGTGAAATAAGTCAGCCTAAGAAAGACAAACACCATATGATTTCACCCATATGTGGGATCTAAAAAACAAACAAAAAAATGAATAAACAAACAAAACGCAGAATTAGATCTACAAATACAGTGAACAAACTGGTGGTTGTCAGAGGGGAGATGGGCTGGAGGAAAGGGAAAAAGAGTGAAGGGGAGTGGGATACACAGGCTTCCAGGAAAAAAAAATCAGAGAAAGAGAGAGTGATCTCCAATTACTAGAGATTTCTGATCTTCCTTAACTACAAAAGGACACTCACCTAGTGACTTTAGAAAATACAAATTCTGGTAACTAAATAAATGAATCACCTCTCACCAATAAAATATTTTTAGGGAAATCAGTGTGGCACTTGGTATATCTCAATTACCTTTTGGAAATTATGTTAGCATATTACACAGGATGGAAATTTTTATAATAAATAAAGCTTTTTACTTTTCAATAAACTAATATTTAAGGTGTTTTGGTTACATAACACTTTTGTTCTTGCAGTGTATAAATGAACATTCTGTAGAACACTGTTCTACACTTGGTGAGGCAGAGATAGCACATTGTCCCCCAGGAACTATTCTATTTAAAAAAAAAAATCCTGGGGCGCCTGGGTGGCTCAGTCGTTAAGTGTCTGCCTTCGGCTCAGGTCATGATCCCAGAGTCCTGGGATCGAGCCCCACGTCAGGCTCTCTGCTCCGCGGGAAGCCTGCTTCTCCCTCCCCGACTCCCCCTGCTTGTGTTCCCTCTCTCGCTGTGTCTCTCTCTGTCAAATAAATAAATAAAATCTTAAAAAAAAATCCCCTGATATTTTCTTTAGTTTCACAGCTCCTAGAATAAAAAACTATACTTCTAAGCCTTAATTTCCCATAATCATAGCTATATTCTATTTTCTATCAATTGCTAGTGAAAGTCTAATAAGTGGTTAAAATTGATATTTGTGTTTTCCTGAGTAGCTTACAACAAGCATATTAAACAATTACTAATTTAAAATAATGTTTTAAAAGACACAACAGTATGCATAATTCTTTTGTTCATCTGAGGTATTTTTGTAAGTTTAATTCCATACTTTTATATCTAATATTATAGTTATTTATTACTATTGTAAAATACTCGACACATTGGGAATGTTTACAATGATTTATGAGAGTGTTTTTCTGAATTTCAATGATAGTATACTGTTTGCAATTTTCTTTTTAACTTGAAATGTTTCTTTATGGTTCAACTTAAGAGAAATATTTGGAACTAGTTCATTCAGGTGAAAATTTAACATGTTTGATTAATTCAAAAATATTAATTAATTTTACTTATATCATCTGGCTTCATAACTGTTTTTGTCTGATACAGACTGGCAGTTGTCCTTAAAATACAAATACGTCCATTTGTCTTTTTTTTAATTTATTTTCTCTCTCTCTCTTTCTTTTTTTAATACATCTTAATATGTTTCTTAGCACACCTTCATTCATCACATACATAATAAATATCTCCTAAGATACATTTCTCCATAATGAATAGACAATTTAGTGGGAAAAAAAAGACAATAACAAATCTGCCTTTAAACTTGTGTTCTAGAGATAGTTATTGGGAAAGGTGATTGAAACAAAAAAATCATAGGCAAAATATTTGTCAAATTGTAGTCAGTGCAACAGGAAAAATAGAGGGATGTAAAAGGATAGGAGAGGTAGGTGTGGGAGGTATTGCAATTTAAAATTAGGTTTCAGGGAAAGTATCACTGAAAAAGTGATATTTAAGGAAATTTCTAAAGTACCTGATGGAACAAGTACCTAAAGAAAGCATATTTTGAGAAAATCATCAGTAAGAACGTAGATCTTAAAAGTTCTCATCACAAGAAAAAATTGTACCTATGTGAAGTGATGGATATTAATGAAGCATTGCTCTGATCATTTCACAATATATGCATACATCAAATCATCATGTTTTATACCTAAAGCTGATACAGTGTTATATATCAGTTATATCTCAGTATAACTGGGGGAGAGGAATTGAGGAGAAATTATAAAACTGAAACAAAACATAACAAAAGAACTAGCAAGTGCTATTTTCCCCTTCTTTTTATTATTGTTGTTCATGTTATACTCAGTCACTGTTAGCTTGTTATTTCCCTCATTATGGTTGAGAGTAAGGAAACCGATGTTACTTTTAGTATTGGCTACTTTCAAATGCATGTTTATATCCACAGATATTTGGGGGCCAAAATTAGTAATATGACAAATCTTTATTCCTTTATATGGAAAGTGAGATTTTTAGAATATTTTAACTCACATCTCTCCCTTTTTAATATTTGTTGTTATTTTGAGGTTGTAAATCCATTAATTGGACTTTTGGTAGAAATTTAATTGGGAAATTTTTTTAATAATATATCCAATAAGAAATATTCAGAAAATTTAAAAACTACAGAGAATGAAAGAGCTAGCTCTAAAAAACCTTTGACCAGAAATGAACATGTTTTTCTAGTTTTCTTTAATCCTTTTTTAGTATTGTCTATGAATAAAATCATACAAAATATTAAATTTCATATTTTGTTTATATGGAATTTATTTTATATTTTATTACAAGGTCTCATAAAGTCTGAGAATTGCGTGGTCTTTTATTCCCTTACAAATAAAAGAGACATGTATGATAGCACCCAGATTAAGAAGAACATTACCAGAACTCCAGAAATTGCACTCTTGTGTATTGTGCCCTCCAAGCACTAATCTGATAAAAATATAACCAGTAGCCAATTTCTAATATCATAAATTAGATTCCCTCATTTCTGAAATTTACATAAACTGAATCACATATTCTGTTCTTGTTCGCTTTCATTCAACATTGTTTGTGAAATTCATTGTTTGCTGTAGATCACTATAATGTGTTAATTTTCACTGCAATTTACCAAGTGTATAGTTGTCAGACCTTTGTTGTTCTATCCCAACATGTTATTAATGTAAATAATATTTACATTATTAATCTTGGTGCATGACATAGTCTTTGCCTTTGGGTAAACACCCACCCCCTGCAGTGGGACAACAGAGTTGCAAGTTGTAATGAAATTTGTGTCCATTACATTATTTAATTCTGTCATAAAAATAACTGAAACAAAAAATGAAACAAAATATAAGGAAGTTGCCTGAATCTAAATATAGAGAAAAGTAACTTGTGCATTAAGTCACACATAAAGTAAGAACTGAATTTCAGTAATCAACATAGGAAGGGATAATGAAAGAATCAATAATCATGAAGTATTTGAAGAATTCTGACACAATAAATTAGATACATGAAGTACCAACTCTACATGATACATTGAATATGCCAGAGTTGCATGAATCAGTCAATATTGATGAAGTTTTTTTTAAAGATTTTATTTATTTATTTGAGAGAGAGAGAATGAGAGATAGAGAGCACGAGAGGGAAGAGGGTCAGAGGGAGAAGCAGACTCCCTGCTGAGCAGGGAGCTCAATGTGGGACTCGATCCCGGGACTCCAGGATCATGACCTGAGCCGAAGGCAGTCGCTTAACCAACGGAGCCACCCAGGTGCCCATTTTCATGAAGTTTTTAACCATCATGTATCAATGACACCAACTATCTCCCCACTTATCTTCTCCTATATAAAACCCATAACTGCTCATCTGGCTAATTGGTGAGCTTCAGCTTCAGGTATACTAGTTTTCAAGTCTTCAAAACAACTAGAATGTTTTAGTTCCAGGCACCTTCTGTCTGCTGACTTACCTTGTTTAAACTTTAAGTCTGGTTCTTATATCCCTACCAATAGTAGGAAATCATGATGAAGCAGAGGGAAAGAGAGAATATATGTGCATTGAATAGAACGAGATTCAATTAATCTGGTCTTTCAACCCTGCTTGCCTGCTAAGTGTGTACCTATCCTCCTTATCTTTCCCCTTTGCTTCTTTCTGTGTTTGAAATACATTGAACAAAAAATGAGATTCACTTATTAATTTTGTCAGTGAGTCCTTCTGTTCTGTGACCTCTGAGAGACTTTATCTAGCAGTGTATGTGAATCAATTTCTCATATTGCATTTGGTCATAATGAACAACTAGAAGTATATAGGCATCCCAGTTAAATTAGTAGGAGTACTAGGTCATGCCCTTAGAAATGTTCTCTGAAATCAAAGCAATATTCAAAATAGGGAAATCCAATACAGAAAAACTATTAAACAACTGGCTCACAGTTCAGATTTAAAAAGACTAAAAATTCAGATCAAACCTCAAATTAGATCTGAATTAACCTTCCCAAAGAAAGTCTTAAAATCTAAAGGAATAAACCTAAAGTCAAATGAAAAACCTTTAATATTTTTGGAAATTGTGACCAATGTAGAGAGAAAGAAATACGGAATAGAGGGCGCCTGGGTGGCTCAGTTGGTTAAGCGACTGCCTTCCGCTCAGGTCATAATCCTGGAGTCCTGAGATCGAGTCTCGCATCGGGCTCCCTACTCAGCAGGGAGTCTGCCTCTCCCTCTGACCCTCCCCCCATGTGCTTTCTTTGTCTCCTCTTCATTCTCTCTCTCAAATAAATAAATAAAATCTTAAAAAAAAAAGAAATACAGAATAGAAAAAAAAAGATCAAATGGCAAATGCTCAAATCTGAGTAATAAACCCCCCAAATCTGTTTTCAATAGAAAGAAACAAAAAGCCAAAATAGATAACTTGGGTATAGCATAATGATGTCTTATCAAAGAATAAAATAGAAATTCAAGATAAAACAGCCCAGCTCTGGGGAAAAGAATCCACATTTCCATTTGTTCATCCTCCCATAATCACTACTCAAAGGATAAAAAAGGTGAACATTATGATCAGCTGATGCTTATTTATAATCCTAAAACAACAACAGTAATTATCACATTTGAATTTCAGAAACTAAGAACTATACTAGATCAGAATTTTTATACATTAATAAATACACTTAACCAAAACTTAGAAAAGAGTTATGCAATAATAGAGCAAATTTTTAAAAATTCTCTTTAGATTTCCTCCATTAGCATTTAAAAATATTTTTAATGGAATGTGTACTATAGATCCTGACCTATCTCAAGTTCTTGTTTTTTTTCTTAAAGATTTTATTTATTTATTTGAGAGAGAGAGAGAGCATTAGAGAGAGTACAAATGGTAGGGAGGGGCAGAGGGAGAGGGAGAAGCGCTGGGAGCCCTATGTGGGACTCAATTCCAGGGACCGGAGGTCATGACCTGAGCTGAAGGCATGTGCGTAACCAGCTGAGCCACCCGGGCGCCCCCTACCTCAAGTTCTTGAACTCCTGAAGATGTTTGAGGAAATTCACAAAGGAAAATGTTAACTTTTAATAAGTACAAAAATTTTAGCAAGAAAAATATTTTAAGAAATATTCCTTATGGGTTCTAAAAAATTCTTTGGGATAAAATAAAAATGATTTTGGTGTGGGTGGCCCGGGTGATGCAGTTGGTTGAATGCCTGACTCTTGGTTTCGGTTCAGGTCATGATCAGAGCTGAGATGAAGTCCCATGTCAGGCTCTGCATTTAGTGCCAGAGTATGCTTAAGACTCTCTCTCTCTCTCCCTATACTACTCCTCCCCCTTCTAAGAAGAATAAAAATAATTTTTAAAGTAATTTAGGTGTGACTGAAATCTAAGAAATTCTCACGGACCTAGGTAAACACATGCTGGAACCAATTAAATTGCATTGTCCAAGAGATGCACCTCATGGAATTTTAAACTGAGAAATACATTTTGTTGGTTTCTAGGGTGAATCTCTTGTGACATGTTCACACATTCTAACTAAATATCTCTTTTTGTGAAATAAAAAAAATCAAAAGCGATTTCCTTCCTGAAAAGAAAATATAATTAGACTTTACAATTGTCTATATCTTTTTCTTATCTGTCTGGGGCCACACCCTTTCAGTTCTTCTTTTTTCTCCTTACACATTTTATAGATCTCCATTTTTCAGAAAAGCTGGAAATTAGTTATTTACATAAAATTTATTTTTAATAAGCCTAATATCAAAGAAAAATTTAGAAAAAGTAAAATAAGCAATTCACAAAGCTACTGCACCCTTGAAACCAAAAGGATAGAGGCTGCTAAAAAAGCAAACAAAACTGCCCCAAAACATCCAAAATGGTAGTAACTTATAGGCATCAATGGTAAGAAGAAAGAGGTACCATTCCAGGTGTGAAGGAAAAGATAATAAATTGGTTCCATCCACTGGTTAAACACACAAAGCACTAAGGCTGCTAGGAAGATGTGGGTAATGAAGAAAACACTTTTAATATTCAATTTATGTATATTATTCATATGACTACAGCAGGAAATCTGTTATAGCCCCTGTGGAAAACAGTATGTAGGTTCCTCAAAAAATTAAAAATAGAAATAATATATGATCCAATAATTGCGTATTTACCCAGTTAAAAAAAAACACTAATTTGAAAAATTATATGCACCCTTATGTTTATCACAGCACTGTTTTCAATAGGCAAGATATGGAAGCAACCTAAGTGTCCATTAATAGACAAATGCTTAAAGAAGATGCGGTATATATATATATATATATATATATATATATATATATATAATGAAATATTACACAGCCATAAAAAAGGATGAGGTCTTGTCATTCACAACAACATGGATGGACGTAGAATCTATTATGCTAAGGGAAATGAATCAGACTAAGAATGGCAAATGCCATATGATTTCACTCATATGTAGAATCTAAAAAACAAAACAAATAAACAAAAAACAAATAAATAAAATAATGCCCTTGATTTTTATTTTATTATGTTAATCACAATACATTACATCATTAGTTTTTGATACAGTGTTCCATGATTCACTGTTTGCGTATAACACCCAGTGCTCCATTCAGTACATGCCGTCTTTAATACCCATCACCAGCTAACCCATCCCCCCACCCCCTCCCCTCTAGAACCCTCAGTTTGTTTCTCAGAGTCCATAGTCTTTCATGGTTCATCTTCCCGGCCGATTGCCCCACCTTCATTTCTCCCTTCCAACTATCTTCTTTTATACAATGGAATATTATGCAGCCATCAAAAGGAATGGAATCTTGCCATTTACAATGACGTGGATGGAACTGGAGGGTATTATGCTGAGCAAAATAAGTCAATCAGAGAAACACATGTATCATATGACCTCACTGACATGAGGAATTCTTAATCTCAGGAAACAAACTGAGGGTTGCTGGAGTGGTGGGGGGTGGGAGGGATGGGGTGGCTGGGTGATAGACATTGGGGAGGGTATGTGCTATGGTGAGTGCTGTGAACTGTGCAAGACTGTTGAATAACAGATCTGTACCTCTGAAATAAATAATACATATATGTTAAAAATGCCCTTGATTTTTTAAAGGAATCAATGACTCATGAGATTCTATGAGTTGTGAAATAAGAAATTAACACGATTAAAATTTACTCTCTATTATGGAAAGCACTATCAAATGTCATACATTGTAAATGTATAGCTGTGGTCAGTTAAAGTAACCATAGCTGTTAGTATGTCGCTGTTACCTCTTTTTTGAAGTATTCGGTTCAATTCATGAACATAATGATCTGATATTATAGTATATTGCATTGTATAAATGAACCATGCTCCAGAAACAAAGTTGGAGATGATACTGTATTTCTAAAATAAGCAATGCTGTTTCATATATTGAAAGACCTTACATAAATTGAGTCATATTTGATCTGGAATCCAACATACTGGGAAATTTTCTTTAACTCTTGCTTGAAATTTTGTCCAGAGGCAGGGTTGAAAGACCTATGGTTCTAAGGCAATTAGTCCTTAAGAGTGTTAGCATATCACTCCTATCAGTAAATCAGAATGTTAGTGTTCAAGTCCCATACCCTTGCCCCTAAATGACGCAATGGGAGCTGCCCTTGGAAATTTGTTGGCCTCTGGAAAGCTTAATTTTGAAAGATTATCTCCATCTAGGTATTGTCCATTCCATGATGTACATGTTGTATCTATAAAATCAACAGTTTTACCAGTTAAGAAGCGCTAGTGCTCATATTTTTTAAAGTAAACTCTAAAGAAGCTTTTTCCTTTCTTTTTAATTTTTTTAAGATTCTATGGGGCGCCTGGGTGGCTCAGTTGGTTAAGCGACTGCCTTCGGCTCAGGTCATGATCTTGGAGTCCCGGGATCGAGTCCCACATCGGGCTCCCTGCTCAGCAGGGAGTCTGCTTCTCCCTCTGACCCTCTTCCCTCTCGTGCTATCTCTCATTCTCTCTCTCTCTCTAATAAATAAATTTAAAAAAAAATTAAGATTTTATTTATCTATTTGAGAGAGAGAGAGAGAGAGAACACAAGCAAGGGGGCGGGGCAGAGGGGGAGGGAGAAGCAGACTCCTCACTGAGCAGGGGACCCTGAGATGATGACCTGAGCTGAAGGCAGACACGTAACCAACTGAGTCACCCAGGCATCCCTTTTCTTTCTTTTTTTAAATAAATTCCATTTACAAGAGATTTGATTATAAATTCATATAAAAGTCAGATCCACTTTCTAAATGAGAAATCATTTCTAGTTAAAAGAACAGTTTTACAGAAGAAATTTAAAACTATTTTTTTCTTAAATAGAGTACTTGAGACATTTTAAAATTATTTGTATAGTGAGGTTAAGATATAAATTAGACACATTTTTTAAGAAAAACACATATTTCATCATTCTTGTTAGTTTAAAATATATACAAATAACTGGAGTGCTGTAGGCCCTCTCAATTCTGCTTCTCATTTCTCTTGCTTTTGATCATCTTTTGGTTCAATTAAGGTCTGTCAAATCCCCTTACTCCAAATTTTTGGTTTTAATCTATATTATCAACATATAGTACTGGTATTAAACCAATTTCCCTGCTAAACTTTAGGAGTCCAGTTAGTCAAGACCTCAAGACATTTAACTTCCTTCCCCACTGATTTCTTTGTGGCATTTGTATAATGCCGCTGATCACTATTTGTTTTCATATCTGACTTCCTAGTTAGACTTTTTAAACATCAGAAAACAAGTTATCCATTTTTGTTATCCAACATTTGTAGAATCTCACTAGACTGTGAAGTTCCCCCAAACCAATATAGTATCATGGGGGTACATTCTGGTTGAAAGCATTAATTAATTGAATTAATTGATTGATTGTTCTCTAAATAAATGAGATTAGGAAGGGAGTGCATCAAGAATAAAGTCAGTTTAGAATACTGATAGGAAGGAGCTGGCAGATTCTAAAAACCATAAAGATATGGTCTCAACTATAGACAGTGCATTGTGAATGAGAATAAACCCACAAATTCAGGTAAAAGTGAAAGTTAGCATCTGGACACCAGTGGCAGAGGATTTTAAACTGTTACAAATATGTTTAATTTATTAAACCTTACTGGGCACAAAAGGCAATATTATATTCCATGAATTTGCCTAAAATATTTTAAGACAACATATCCAAATTAGTTAATTTCAAATTTAACACATAGCCAGCTGAAAAACAAGCAATGATCTCTGCAGTTTGCATGGTGGAATACAACAGGTAATTTATCAGGGTCAAATGGGGATCTGAGGCAACAGATGTATCTTCTATAGAACAGGACTTTGATACAGGGTTGTTTGTTTAAAGTTTACTTATGGCCATGGACAATCTCCGGAATTCCAGTAAAAGGCAATAATTGATTATAGAATACAAACAGTTTACTTTTTTGAGAGTGAAAAGAGCAATTGACTGAAGGTTGGAAGGGAGAGGGGGTAGAATGCATGTAAGTTCTGATTGCAATCATGATTTATATTCTTAGGCAATGACTTGCTAATTGTTTCTGAAATATTAACACTTAGAAAACATGGAAGAAAGAACTGAATGCTTTCATAAAATGTATCTATGCTGATTATGCTACCCCCCCCAAAAAAAGTAGTGGTGCATATTTTAGCCCAACTAGGCAAAGAGGAAAAATAATATCTACTGCAAGCACACCATCTGCTGGAAGGTAAATAAATAAAAATGTAGCATAGAGAGTAGTAATCTATTCAGTTTTATAATGTCAGTGTCCTGATCTAAACTTCAGGCTACTATAAATATATTTAAATGTTTAATTCCCCCCTGAGGAAGTTTACAAACATGAGAGCTAATTGTATGATTTAAAAAGTGTAATAAAAACTATGAAATAATTAGATTGAGTCTCTTGTTAGATACATAAAGTTGTGCTTTGCATTCCTGAATAATGTTCCTTTTACACAAAATAAAAATACACACAAATACCACTGATTATAAAGTCTTATGTAATTACATCTCAAAAGATAGATAGTCTACACAAATCTTGGTAATGAAATTTCTATTTTGGTGGTACAAAATGAGTTGTATATTATTTCATTATATATGTTATATATATTCTCTTCAATAAGTTATATATATATATATATATATATTTAAATATGTAAGCAAACACTAGAATGAATTTCTAGTTTTTCATAACTTTGTCTCACCATATTTTGCAAGTTTTCATTTCATTTGATATCTTAGCTATCCATTTCACAGTTTTGCTGAAATCATATAGTTTATCTTTGTTTCCTCCTTATGTTCAGGATTTAATTACTCAAAGTTCATTTCTTTCATAGTATTGGCTTTTTACAGTTTCGGTAAGACTCTGCCACTTATATTTGAAATCATGGTTTCAACCCTGTTTTCAACTCTCTAATCTTTAATCTTTTTTTCCAGAAATGGGTAGTCTTTCCTCCCACTCAAGCCCATGTGTTGTCCCTGTCACGCTGCTCTGTTTCCTCTCCCACACATTTTACTACATTATTTCTACCCCCCCAAAAAAAGGGTATCAATTATCCAACAGAACACCACTATGGTAAACTTAATTTTGTATTTAGAACAGATACTCCAGCTGAGTAGCTTGGAAAGGGGAATACACAAATCATGCATAATCAAATCTGATTGGGAGTGTGCCTTTTAAAACAAGGAGACACTGTTATTTACAAGATAATTTGCTTTTGGTGACCAGCAGTATGGGTCTGGGTATATGCATTTTTAGTATAAATGGAAGCAGAACTAATATGATTTTTCAGGTGCAACAAAAGGAAACCTGTTCTATGGAATGGATGACCATGAAGGGATGTTAGAAGATAGTATCTGATACTAATTTTGGTGTTTCCGTGCTGTGAAGTGGGATTTGTTAAAAAACAAAAACAAAACCAACAACAAGAAAACCCTCCTTGTCTTTGCTATGTGTTATTCTGATGAAAATATCGAATCTAAATTGCTCATTAAGCATTTTGTTTTATGATATTATTTGAAAGGGCTCACATAAGAGCTGTTTCTGCACCCAGGTTAAAGTACAGCATGAAAGGAGAAAACAAAACAAAACATGTCCTAACAGGCCTGTCCTTTGTGCTAAAAGAGTAAACACTTGGCATACACAACATATAAAGTGAGAAGTCAAAGACTCATTCTATGACCTGCCTCAAATTTTTTAATTTTATTTAATCCTCACCTCTAAATACTGTTTTTCCAAAGTTAATGCATTAATTTTACCTCACTAAAATAAAATCTTATAACCAAAGCCTTGTATAAAGTACAAGTGTGTCTATCAAAATCTTTAAAAACAAACAAAACAAAACAAAACAAAACAAAACAAAAAGGGCACCTGGGTGGGTTAAGCATCTGCCTTCAGCTCAGGTCATGATCTCAGGGTCCTGGGATCGAGCCCCACACGCCTGCTTCTCCCTCTGCCTCTCCCCACCCCCACTTGTGCTCTCTCTCTCTCTCCCTTTATCTCTCTGCCAAATAAATAAATAAAATCTCTAAAAACAAAACAAAAAAATGTGTCTATCACCCACACATACACAAACACAAATCTGTGATTAAGTATTACAATTCATTATGATTTTAAGATCATTCTTATTTCACTGAAAGTTTACATCTCATTATGGCAGCATTCGATCATCTATTCCTTTTTAAACAATATTGAAAATTATCAGTTCAGTTGGCATTAAAGCAGCCATTGAGTATACTGGGATGAGCAGCAAAGCAAGCACAGGTTCTGATAAAATATACCGAGAAATACAGCCATTGAGTAATTAATACAAGTAGAAAATTGTGTGTTAAAATACGTTATTACAAATTATAACAAGGATTCTCTGAGGGTAGAAAAATACACAAAAAGTGTAGATGGAGGAATTTTGGATCAGAATGGATCTCTTCTAGCAAGGTAAAATTGGGGTCAGGTTTTAAGGTTGACGTGGTAGGTTGTTTGCAAAACTGGCTGTAATAATGCTAAATCATCATGTGCATCTCTGTGTGATGTGACTTTGCCACTACCTCTATGAAGAATAAAATTTACTTCTGTATCTCCTGAGTCTGGGTTTGGCCGTATGGACTTAATTTTGCCCCTTGGACAATAATAAGAATGATCATAAATAGAGGTTTGGAAGGGTTTATGCTTAAGGGCTTGTCTTCTCTTGATGCTGGGAACTTTTTTTTTTAAGATTTTATTTATTTATTTGAGAGAGAGAGAGAGAGAATGAGAGATAGAAAGCACGAGCGGGAAGAGGGTCAGAGGGAGAAGCAGACTCCCTGCTGAGCAGGGAGCCCGATGCGGGACTCGATCCTGGGACTCCAGGATCATGATCTGAGCCGAAGGCAGTCACTTAACTACCCAGGCGCCCCGATGCTGGGAACTTTTATTCATTATGTGGACAAATCTAGACTAGCTCAAGAAGGATCAGAGATCATGAGGATAGAGGTCACAGGGGAGGTGCTCATCTTACCTGAGAACCCAGATATGTGAATGAGTCTGTGAGGCTCATTCAGCCCCAGCCAAGACAGGCCAAAAGGACCTCTCCGCCAACCCACAACATTACGAGAAATAATAAATATATGTGTCTCTAACCTGAGCTCAGAGCTCAGAGGAAATGGGTGTGAGTAGTGCCTAAACTTACAACATGGAATTTCCTGGGGGTTCCAGTCCAAGATGACCATTTAGGAGGCTCCTGAACTCAACTTCTCTCACAGGCACAGCAAATCTATAGCTATATAGGGACAATTTCCCCTGAAAGAAATCTAGAAACTATGTGAGCTACTCCTACACTAGGCAAATGAGGAAAACCCACCTCCAAATGGGTAGAGGAGGCTAAGACACAATTGCACTGTAAGCCCAGTCCCCAGATGTGGGTACTCATAACTTGGAGGGGACTCATAGTCAGGAGGGCACTCAGAATCCTGAGATTCTCCCTGAAGAGTAAAGCGTTTGGATGCCACATATGGCATGATTTTTAAGATTTCCACATAGGAGATGGGCCTCTAAAACATCTAGCCTCCCAAGCCAACAGGGCTTGTGTCCATGAGATACACAAAGCTATCAGGAAACTAAGAGACAGTTCTAATTTTAGTATATGTGCTGCCAAAGTGAGCACTTAAGAGACAGGTCTTAAAGAGCTCATGCAGACTCACCATGGCTAACCCATGGCTAACCTGGGGCAAACCCCCAGGGTCTAGCACAGAAGTAGTGGGTTGAGATGTACCCTGTCTTTTCCTGAAAGAGACCTGTTTGTTTATCTTAACAGCTGAGGCTTGAGGGAGCAGGCTTCTAATTTAATAAAAGATATAGAAGCCTAGTGCAACATTTTCCAGAGGGTGACCAGTGAGAGCCATCCTCCCTGTGACTCCCTCCAGGTTGCACTTACCTCCTAAAAGGGAGTTTGTGTGCATGTCTGGTGTACTGGGTTTCGTGGCTGCCAGCTTGGAAATGCTTCTTCATTACCTGGTCCCACTGGCCAGCAGGGCTGTGTTCATGAGTCCCATAGAACTGTAACAGACAGAAACTGTTCTTGCATTTACACAATTATGTTTGGGCAATTTAAATAGTAACAGCTAACAATATAGTTGTATGGAGGTAAGCAAAACAAGCTACTGCTGGAGTGCTTCGGGCTTAGGAAAACAGTACAGAGATTCCTCAAAAAATGAAAAACAGAACTACCATATGGATCCAGCAATTCCACTTCTGGATATATATTCAAAGAAAATAAAATCAGTATCTCAAAGACATCTTTACTCCCGCGTCAATTGCAGCATTATTCGTGATAGCCCAGGATATGGAAACAAGCTAAATATCAATCGACAGACATATGCATAAAGAAAACGTATATATATGTAGAGAGAGAGAGATACTGTAGAGAGCAAAATGGAGTCTCTCAGGTCAAACAGGAGCCTGTGTCAAGCAATGACACAAGCAGTTAAGGTACTGCAGCTAGGAGATATCCCCAGGACCAACATCAGCTGACACCCCAGAACTGGTAATAAGCAGAACCAGAGGAGGTCTGCAGGGGCCCAGTTGACCTGGACCGGACTGAGGCCTTATCTCAACTGCGTGTATGGTTCCTTAACTTCCCACACCCTTCTGTTATCTTGTTTGTGGTGGATTTGTCTTATGCCCTGCTCTGCGTGCTGTGTAAGAAGCCACGTTTAATCACATGGTGAAATGTCATTGAGTTTGGAATCCTGAACCTGCTTTATAATTGTGATTTAACTTTGCTTTATGAATGAATAAAGCTTTCATTGTGGAAAGACACAACTTGTGTGTGTGCCTTCATAGTGTGTTCATAACACACACACGTATATGGAAAATTACATACATATGATATTATATATGTATTTTACATATATATATACATTGTATATGCATAATATAAATTATATGTTATTTTCCATTATACATTCACCTTTAAAATAGAAGGAAATCCTGACATTACAATATGATCGAACCTGGAGTACTCTATACTAAGCCAGACACAGAATGAAAAATACTGTATGATGTCACTTATATGTGAAATCTAAAAATTCAACTCATAGAAGCAGAGAGTAAAACAGTAGTCAGGGGCTGAGAAGTGGGGGAAATATGGAGTGGCTGGTCAAGGATACAAACTCAGTTATAAGATTATAGTAAGCTACAGTAAGTTATAGTTCTGGAGATCTAATATACGGCATGGTGATTCTAGTTAATGATAATGCGCTGCATACTTGACATTTTATGAAAGAACACACCTTAAGTGTTCTCACAACAACAACAAAAGGTGATGGTTATGTTAATCAGCTTGATTGTGAGAATCATTTCACAATGTATACATATAACAAAATGTTATGATGTACATCTTAAATATATACAATTTTTATTTGTCAATTATGTCTAAATGAAACTGGAAAATGATCCATGCACATTAATAACAAAGAATGATAAAGTTTGAGACTTAAGCAAAATCCAGGTAACATCATTCCTCAAAGGCCCTTGGTAAAAAGTTAAGCTTCATACAAAGTTGAATGAGAAGACTTTGAAAAGTCTGAAATTGGGATGTGGTAAAACCTGACAGCTGTGTGGAGATTCACTTGCAACAGAGATGTCAAAATCAGAACAAAGAGTAAAGGGCAATATTGTAGGAATACCAGTAGAGCATAATTGCAGTTTTAAAAAAGGTAATAGCAGTGAAGTGAGAGTATACACACTTTTAATTTCTTTTTTTCACCTTGTTGAAGATAGGAAAAAATTTTGATAATCTTCAAGGTTGAAGAATATGACTGATCTGTTGTCATTGAAATACTATGACATTTTCTATTAATTAATGGCATTAGTTTTTAGAATTATAGCATTCTGCCTATTTTAGAAGTTATAGAGTTGTTTATAAATAAACTGGCAGTTTTGAATTATTTCACTTTAATGCACCTATTTGTCAAAACTTTCCCCTATAATAGGTAAAATTCCCTCACCTCAAGGTGTGAAATTGATTAGTAACCACAGAAAAATAACAAATGTAGGAAGCTATGCATGAGAACAATATCCGCTAGAGTATAATGTATTAAGTGCCTTTATTAGTATGCATAAACCTAGACATTGTAAAAATACAACTTTACCTTGATTTGGAGTGTACTCAAAATGACAAATATTTGATTCTCCCTTATGGATTAGAGTACGTACAAAACAAAGTAAAGTCAACTTAGTCAAAAATATTATTTTTTAAAAAAATTCATGCTGATTATTGATTATATTGAAGTGTATAAAATTATTTGATTTATGATTTACCAAAGATGATTATGATTATATTGAAGTGTATAAAATTATTTGATTTATGATTTGCCAAAGATGATTATGATTATATTGAAGTGTATAAAATTATTTGATTTATGATTTGCCAAAGATGAATATAAAACTAAACATATATTAAGGTCTTCTTAAAATATATTTCCAGGGAGAACTAATACATGTCCTTCCAAAATGGTTTGACATAATAGAATTGATGCAAATAATTCATATTGTGAATTTCTATTTGCTAACTAGCAACACATTTAACATAAAATTAACACTGAGGAACTTCATATTGATATAAATGAAAATAATGAAAGAGAACACCGTGAAAAATAGTAACACAATGATTTAACATAATTTAGTAAATATCACAAATACATGTCAACTTTACTTGATAGCAAATGTATAAATTTAAGATATATAAGTGAGTGAGCACGGACTTTTGCAGGTCAACTTTAGAATGAAGAAAGTGAAAGAGGTAAATGACTATCAAAGATTTTATCACATATTTAACTTCTATAGTAAAGAGAAAACAAGTTTTAAAAAAATTGTTGGGGCTTACTGTTTCTGTAGAGAGCTTAAAAGTCATCACTCCTGTCCTCACAATTAAAAAAGGAAAAACAGGCTAAACAAATGGAAATTATTGACTTTTCATAGATTTATTAGAGAATTGAGGTCACAGGGCAAACCACCACCCTGGTTAACAGAGAGACAAATGCAGAGAATCACAACTGAGATCAACCTATCTGGAGAAGGGACCAATGGAGCCAATAATTGATAGAAATACTTAAATCTGTATTGACAAACTGCTGAAGGCTGAGTGTGGACTATCTTGTGAATTAATTATGTCTGAAGGCCCAGTCTTTGGACGTTCCCACATTTTCATGAGTTTTACTTCCAGGAAACTCACAAGTTTCTCCTGGTTGAGATTAGATATAAAACACTTTGTTTTTCAAGTAAGAACAGAAAAGTAATCATTTAAAATTATGCTCAGAATATTCTCCATAACAAATGCCTATCCTCAGGAGAATCTACTAGAGCTTTACGTGACCTGGGAAAGGGCAGGTAGACAATTCCAGCTCTTCTAGCCTGCTAGTCATATTGGGGAGATGGGTGGGGAACTAAGAATCATTGCTGAATATCACAGTCCAGGGACTCAAACTCACCAAAAAAACTGAAATTTTATCATAACATCATAGAATGCCTCTTCCCAATACCTGAATGCCACATCAACAGGACTTCAAAAGATTGGTCATGATCAAGAAAGCTGTAACACTCAGACTCTATTTAAGGAGTTCTTTGGGAAACCCAAAAAAGAAGAGAACAAAGAAAAAAAGAAACAATAGGAAATTGAAGTCTTTGGCAGTAATAGCTTCAGCAAACTCAGTCCAACCCTAGCCAGAAGACATAAACCTCATGCCAAAACCCTGACTACTTCAATTCTTATTACCAGATACGTTATGTCCAATGTTATAAAACAACAAAAATTGCTAGGCATGCTAAAAGACAAGAATAAACATACTGTGGAAAAACAAAACATACATCAGACCAATGCAGATATGACATAGATCTTTATATTATCAGGTAAGGAATATAAAATAAAAATTACTAATATGTTAAGCACTCTAATGGGAAAAGTAAACAACAGGTAAGAAGAGATGGATATAGTAAGCAGACAGATGGAAAAATCTAAAAAATAAATAATAAATAAAAAGGAATGCTAAAAATGAAAAACACCATAACAAAAATCATATATATATATATTGAGATCATCAGTTAATTAGACATGATTGAGGGAAGAATCAGCGATCCTGAAACTATGGCAATTGTAACTTCCCAAACTGAAAAGCAAAGGAAAAAACAAAAACATGAAGAAATGGAAGATAATATACAAAAACTGTGGGAAAGTTAATGAAAGGTACAAGATATGCATAATAGGAATAATAGAAGAAAAAGAAAAAGGGACAGAAGAAAAATTCAAAGTAATAACGGCAGAGAATTTTCCAAAATGAAGGACACAGATCCAGGACGCTCAGAGAACATCAAGTAAGATAAATAACAAGATGTCTCCATCTATGCATATTATACTCAAACTACAGAAACCCAAAGCCAAAGAGAAAATTTTGAAAGAATCTGGTGATAGAGGGTAGGAAACAAACAGAGCCTAAATTATAGAACAAGGATAAGAATTACATTGGACTTTTTTTCAGAAATCATGCAAGCAAGAAGGAAGCAAAGTTTGTAAAGTGTTGAAGGAAACAAAAAAACAAAAAACCCAGAATTATTTTTTAATGAAGTTATCTTTTGAAAGTGAAGAATTAATGACTTTTTCAGACAAATGAAAACTGAGAGAATTTTTCTCCAGAAGACCTTCTTTGCAAGAAATGTTAAATCATTTTAAGAGAAAGAAAATATTATAGGTCAGAATATTAGGCATACATAAAAAAGGAAGAGCATCAGAGAAGGAATAAATAAAGGTAAAATAAAATCTTTTATTTTTCTTAATCATAACCAATCTAGTAAGTAACTGCTTAACCAAAGAAATAGTAGAAACAATGTATTTAGTGATTATAGCTTATAGATTAGTGAAATGAATGATAGTATTGTTATAAGAGATGGAGTGAGAAATTGGGAAAAGTTTTATAAGATACCTGCACTATCTATGAAGTGACTTAATGCTATATGAAAGTGAAGTTGGATTATTTTGAATTATATTGCAAACTCTAAGGCAACCACCAAAAATATTTATAAAAGATATGTATTTGATGTTCTAAGAGGGAGGGAAAATGGAATGATATAAAATAATCAATTAAAACCAAAGAAGGTAGAAAAAGTAAGTTACAAAGAAAAAAATACAAATACAATAAAAATACTTTTTATAGATATTAATACAACTATATCAACAATTACTTTAAATGTGAATGGTCAAAATATTCCAATTAAAATACAGAGACAATAAACAATAAACTATATGTTACCTAAAGAAATCTACTTTATTATTTTTTAATTTTTTTAATTTTTATATAAAAGTATAATTAACATACAATGTTATATTAGTTTCAGGTGAACAGTATAATGATTCAACAATTCTATACATTACTCAGTCTCAACACTATAAATGTACTCTTAATTTACTTTATCTATTTCACCTATCCTCCCAACAATCTTCCTTTTGGCAACCACCAGTTTGTTCTCTATATTTGAGTCTGTATTTTTGTTTTTCTCTTTTTTGCTTATTTGTTTTTGTTTCTTAAATTCCACATATGATTGAAATCATATGGTATATGTCTCTCTGTTTGACTAATTTCACTTAGCATTATATGCTCTAGGTCCATCCTTGTTATTGCAAATGGTAAGATCTCATTCTTTGTTATGGCTGAGTAACATTCCATTGTGTGTGTGCACATATATGCACCACATCTTCTTTATCCATTCATCTATGAATGGACACTTGGGCTGTGAATAATGTTGCTATAAACATTATTGTTTTTATTTTCTTTGGGTAAATATCTATCAGTGGAGTTACTGGATCATATAGTAATTCTTTTTTTTATATTTATTTATTTGAGAGAAAGAGAGAGCACTAGTTAGGGGAAGGGCCTAGGGAGAGGGAGAAAGAGAATCCTCAAGCAGACTCCTTGCTGAGCAAGGAGTCTGATATGGGGCTCAAACCCAAGACCCTGAGATCATGACCTGAGCTGAAATCAAGAGTCTGATGCTTAACTGACTAAGCCACCCAGGCGCTGTGGATCATACAGTAATTCTATTTTTAAATTTTTGAGGAACTGCCATACTGTTTTCCACAGTGGGTGCACCAATTTACAATTCCACCAAGAGTGCGTAAGGGTTCCTTTTTCTCCATATTCTCACCAACACTTGCTATTTCTTATCTTTTTTATTTTAGCCACTCTGACAGGTGTAAAGTGATATCTCACTGTGGTTTTGATTTGCATCTCAATGATGATTAATCACGTTCAACATCTTTTCATGTGCCTGCTGGCCATTTGAATGACTTCTTTGCAAAAATGTCTATTCGGGTCCTCTGATTTGTTTGCTTGTTTGGGGTGTTGAGTTGTATTTTTATATATTTTAGATATTAACTCCTTATCAGATATATCATTTGCAAATATTCTCTCCCAATCAGTAGATTGCTTCATCATTTTGTTGATGGAAGAAACTTAATTTACATGTCAAGAGGCAAATAGCTTAAACACAAAGGGATGGAAAATGATATATCATGTTAATACAAATTAAAAGAAAGCTAGGCTAGATTATTAATTTCAGACAAAACAGATGTCAGAACAAGAAAAATTATAAGAGATAAAGAGGTATATTATATAATTATTAAGGAGTCAATACTTCAAGAAGACATAACAATTGTTAATGTACAAGTACCCAACAACAGAACCTCAAAATGGGCAAAATGGGTGAAGAGCAGTAGGAGATACAGGCTTCCAGTTATGGAATGAGTAGGTCACAGAAATAGAAGGTATACCATAGGAAATAAAGTCAATGATATTGTAATAGCATTGTATGGTGACAGATGTTAGCTACACTGTGGTGAGCATAGCATAATGTATAGAGGAGTGGAATCACTATGTTGTACACATGAAACTAATATAGCATTCTGTGCCAACTATACCCAAAATAATTTTTAAAATAAAAGTTTAGCTCTATCTAAAATACATACAAGGGCACCTGGGTGGCTCAGTTGGTTAAGCTTCTGGCCATTGATTTCAGCTCAAGTCATGATCTCAGGGTCATGAGATAGGGTCCCCAGTCAGCCTCCATGCTGGGTGTAGAACTTGCTTAAGATTCTCTCTCTCCCTCTCCCTCTTCCCCTCCCCTGCTCTCTCTCTCTCTCTCTCTCTCTCTCTATATATATATATATATATATACATATACATATATATGTGTGTGTATATATATAATACATACACAAATACATACATATTTTGAACTATAAGAAAATAAAAATATAAAGAGGCACCTGGGTGGCTCAGATGGTTAAGCGTCTGCCTTCAGCTCAGGTCATGATCTCAGGTTCCTGGGATCAAGTCCGCATTGGGGTCCCTGCTCCTTGGGAGCCCGCTTCTCCCTCTGCCTCTCTCTCTCTCTCTGTCTCTCATGAATAAATAAATAAATAAATCTTAAAAAAAAAGAAAAGAAAACTATAAAACTTATCAAAACTGATGGGATACAGCAAAACTAGTACTTATAGGGAAATTGATAGCACTGAATTCATGTATTAGAAAAGAAGAAAGATTGGGGCACCTCTGTGCCTCAGTCGTTTGGCATCTGCCTTCAGCTCAGGTCATGATCCCATGGTCCTGGGATTGAGCCCCGCATCGGGCTCCTTGCTCAGCGGGAAGCCTGCTTCTCTCTCCCCCACTGCCCCTGCTTGTGTTCCCTCTCTCACTGTGTCTCTCTCTGTCAAATAAATAAATAAAATCTTTTAAAAAAAGAAAAGAAGAATGATCTAAAATCTTTTCTCCTAGTCTGTGGCTTGTAAATACCTAGTAGTGCAATTGCTGAGTTAAACCTCTTTTATCAGAGGTTTATAGTTTTTTCTCATACAGATACTATACCTAATTTTGTTAGATTTATAGCTAAATATTTCATTGTTTTGGAGCTAGGATATTTATAGCAGCCTTATTCAAAATTTCAACTTTTTGAAGAATCTCCATACTGTTTTCCAGAGTGGCTGCACCAGCTTGCATTTCCACCAGCAGTCAAAGATGTTCTATTACCATAGAACCAAGCAACCTTATTCCTAGGAATGATGCAATTCAATTGAAAACTTTTTTCCACACAAGTACCTGCACGTGGATATTTATAGCAGCCTTATTCAAAACTGTCAAAAACTGGAAGTAACAAAATGTCCTTCTTCAATAGGGGAATGGTTAATAGACTCTTGTAGGTCTATATAGTAGAATATTATTCAGTGATAAAAAGAAATGACATCTTCAAAAAGACATGGAGAAATATTAAATGAATTGCTATGTAACAGAAGCCAGTGTGAAAAGGTTACATACAGTATGATTCCAATTGTATGCATTCTGGAAAAGGCAAAATTATGGAGACTGTAAAAAGATCAGTGGTTGTTAAAGGTTTGGGGGAAAAGAAGTGATAAATGGGGAAAGCACAGGGGATTTTTTGTGGGAAACTATTCTGAATGATACCATAATCGTAAATACATGGCATTATGCATTTATCATAACCTAGAGAACTTTGCAACATACAGAGTGAACCTTACTCCAAACAATGGAATGTAGTTAATAAAAATTTATCAATACTGGTTCATTAATAATAACAGATACATCATGCTAATACAAGATGTAATGAAAGGGTGGGCATCTGGGCGTTTCAGTATGCATTGTATGCATATGAGTCGTTAAGCGTCTGCCTTCGGCTCAGGTCATGATCCCAGAGTCCTGGGATCGAGTGCCACATGGGGCTCCCTGCTCTGCGGGAAGCCTGCTTCTCCCCCTCCCACTCCTTCTGCTAGTGTTCCCTCTCTCGCTGTGTGTCTATCAAACAAATAAATAAAATCTTTAAAAAAAAAGATGTAATAAAAGGGAAACTATGTCGGAGATGGGGTATAGAGGTACCCTTCATATTATCTGCTCAATTATTCTATAAATTGAAAACTGTTCTAAAAATTAAAATCTTTTAATTAAAATTATACTCTTACATTTTTATCTCTGCTTAGTTAACAATTCACTTTATTTGAGGCTAGAAAGAACCTAGAATCATGGCCAAATCATTGTTTAATGTTTTATCCATCATTCAGATCAAAACTGAGCAAAATTTTAAAACATATAGCTCCCCCTCAATCTCTCTTTCTCTCTTTCTCTCTTTCTCTCTCTCTCACACACACACACACACTTTTGAGTACCTAAGGAACCTAAGGTTTCTTTTTCAAGAGTTTCTATTTCTAGCTCAGAATCCCTCCAAATGGTTGTGGAATTTTCATTTTATTAGATGACTTAATTATTTTTCTCTTCATTCTAAATTCTTTGGGAAAATTTTACTTTTCATACTGAAATAATTTAAATATTTTTTTCTTTATCTCTTGAGTAGGACTATTAGAAGAATGAATGATAAATATATAGCTACAGAATAGGTAGGGTAGTTCCTTGAGATAGGTGTGTCAAACACTAGTAATACTTCTTGGTTGTGTTTTTAAAACATTTAGACATTTTCTGGTTTCTAATAAAGGACTAACATTAAAGTAGTCATAAAAATCTATTGATTCTGAGATATATGAATATACAGACCTCTTATAATATTGTTTGTAACATTTTAGCAGTGATAGCCAGCTCTTTCAAATTTCAGTTTTATTCAGTGCATTCAGTTCTTATTTAATACAATTGGATATCCGATACAATGAGTCGTTTTCTTCACACTAAAGCCTTGATGATGACTCTAAACTGTTCTGACACTCAGTCTGAGGTACTGAATTCAGCCTTACACTGAAATCTCCAGATCGGAGATTTAGTCAGATGCTACCTATGAATGCTATCTACCTGTTTCTTCATGGTTCTAAGGTATAATGCCATCCATGATAGAAAGATGATACTGGTGGTCACATTACATTTGATACTATCAAAGGTGAACCAAGGATCAACTGACTGGATGCTTAGCCACAAAATAGATGTCTTTAGGCTTAAGCAGCTTGGTGAGGATATACTGCAATAGAAATAGTAGATTCTTTTTGACACACAAAAATCTATAGTAGGAAAATCAGAGCTGTACAACAGGCTTTGACAGCATTCCTATATACAACCAGATTTATAGGAAAATCATGTAAACAACAATCTCTGTATTCCCTGGAGCAAATATGCCTAGAGCGTTAGGACTGGTTACAACTGACAGGATTCCAAAGGTAAACCAGTAAAGGAATGAATTTTTGTAAAAACCAAGCAAAATCTCTGATAGTCTATAAAGACATATAAAAGAAGCTCCAAAAATAAAATGATTTTGAGATAACAGTTATTATATCACATACACAAAAAAATCACCTGAAAAAAGTTCTGATGGCAATCTGGTGAATCTGATTGTATAAAATAAACGAGAAAAAAATCATCACAATTGCTTTTAAAATAATAACATTATTAAAAATATCCTATTGTGGAAACTTCAACCATTATTCAAACTTATCATCCCAGGCTTTCTCTCACCATATTAATAGAAAGATATTTTCAGTGTTGAGAGAACTTACTACCTACTCTTTTGTTCCTCATATAAAATATATTCTTTGGCATATTGGATATAGGTTTAACTATATCTGCTTCCTCTGAGGCCATAATAAAGTCATAAACCCACAAGAGAGGTTATATGGCAAGAATGTGCTGCTTGAAACTCTTTCCAGAAAAGATCTTGTCTTTGAACTTTAAGAGGTGTGTATTTAGCTGACAGTAGTCAGCTGAGGTGCTTTTTGGATCTGCCTGATTTTGAGCTGTGGTCATCTTCTTCACAGTCATTTGTACAGCCAGTAACTAAACACAGTGGGAAGAACAGAGTCTGGCTATTTCTTTGCTCCAGAGTTCGCTATTGGGGTGGTTGGGACATTATCAGAAGCACACTGCCATCTGAGACGTCTCTGCTTAGCTCTGCTTCCTTCTCTGTTTCTTGTCATTAATGTGATTTTTGCCTCACAGTCAAGAACCTTCCTACCTTTTCCTGTTTCCTCCTCCCTTGTCTTTCACAACAGTTCCCATTAATAAAACTTTTGCTCTCCCAACTCCATATTAGCATCTGTCTCTAATAGGTCCTGAATTAGCACAGTTGGGGAAGAGTCCAGTGAAGCAGGTTGGTAGGATGAAATTTGGGACTGGAACACCTGTCTCATTGGCAACGAAGACCTCCTCTGAGGTAGTATGTGGGGCACGGATAGCCTCTACACACTGTGAAAGCCCTATCGTTAAAGTATCCATCAGGTGATTTGGAAGAAAGTTCCAGTAAAGGGGAATGTCCTGCATTTTGCATAAATAAGGCTTTGAAAATTAGGAGAACAATGCATACAAGGACAATGGAACAGACCGGTTGTTATTAAGTTGAATTGATGTTCTCAGAGGGATAATGAAAAACTGAACTGTTAATAAACAATGAAAATTAGGTAAGAAGAGCAGAGGAACTTCCTGGTTAATGACAGGTAGCAGAAAAGCTAAAGGCTTACCTAAGGATTTCATAGATTTGTCAAGCTTCAAAGGATATCTGCTGAAGAGATCTGTTATGGCACCTAAGATGAAAATATCTGGGTAGATACCACAAAAAAACTTGACTCTCATGACTCCTTTATATCCTTAAGGCCTTCACAAGTGGCCAAACTCTCCCTATTAAGAGTGTGGAATCCCCAGTGTGTGAAGACACTTTAGAAATCTCATGCTTGCAAAGCAACAGTGTCCTTCCTTAGGATGTCTGTCCTCACTTCCTCTCCAGGTGACAGGCTGCTAGCTGGGATTAATTTGCAAAATAATTTACATGGAGGTAATGAAGGAGAGGGATTATAACCCAAAGAACCTCCAAGAATTCACTTGCATTGGCAGTAGTATGGGGCTGGATTTTGAGGGTGTTTGTTCGAAGGAAACAGAACATGATATTTAATACTGAAGAGTTTTGATTTGGAAATAATTCTTTTGGTATGTGATATTTAATACACTGACAAAGACCTTGGGTGTTTGGGTAGAAGTAATATGTTTGCAAGAGCAGATTAACAGAGACTTAGGTACATGCTATATGGCCACTGATTTGTAAGGACCACACATGATAGAGCAAACTCATTGGTATAATGGTGCTATGGTATGAAAGTGTGTGTCCCCCAAAATTCATATGTTGAAATCTCAACTCCCAATATGATGGTATTAAGGGGTGGGCACATTGGGGAGGTTATAAAGTCAGATCCCTCATGTATGGAATTAGTGCCCTTATAAAAGTGGCCTCAGAGAAGTTGATTGATCTTTCTATTATGTGAGGATACAAGAAGAAGTCTGCAACCCAGAATAAGTCCTTTATCCAAGCATGTTAACACCATGACCTTGGACTTCCAGCCTCCAGAATTGTGAAGTAAAATGTTTCTTGTTTAGAAGCCACCAATCTGTGGTGTTTCGTTACAGCAACCTGAACAGACTAAAGCAAGTGGCTCTAAGGAATGATGCCCATTCCATGTGAAGTGAAAATGTTTGAACTATTGTAGCAGACACTAGAGGAAAAGATAAAATGTAGTTGGCATACTAGAATGGATATACTATGTGAAGCCTGAAGATCCCTCAAGTATATTTTTTTTCTTTAAAGATTTTATTTATCTGTCAGAGAGAAAGAGAGAGAACACAAGCAGTGGGAGCAGCAGGCAGAGGGAAAAGCAGGCTCCCTGCTAAGCAAGGTGCCCAATGCAGGATTCAATCCCAGGACCCTGGATGATGACCTGAGCTAAGGCAGACATTTAACTGAATGAGCCACCCAGGTATCCCATACTATGCTTCAAGGAAAGAACCAGAACACACCCTTCAGAAATTCAAATCCAAACCCATCAGAAACTCACTAGTGAAAAAAAGAAAAAGAAAGAAAGAAATTCACTAGTGATGGGATGCCAGCATCGTTAGGTTCCCTGGTAATTTCCCTCTGCAGGTCAGAGATGATAGAAGTAGTCACAAAGTAGTCTTGTTACTATTCTTGGGAATAATGGTACCTGGAACAGTGGAGACCAGGTGTTAGTGCTTGGCCACCGGTAGCCAGACATAGATGTCACAATTATCATAGCAGCCAAAGTAGCTTGGCCAGCACAAAGCTGTGGGAATGCATCCCTCAGCAAAATAGATGGTCAAGCAACAATGATGATAATGTGTGTGTGGGTATGTAAGCTTAGCATCTATCAAAACCACTTGGAGATCCTCTAGAAATAAGGATTGCTGAGCTCTATCCTAGAATTTCTAATTCAGTAGATTTTGAGCAAGGGCACACACTCACATACACACGTACACACACACTCCACACACAGACAGAGGTAGTCCTCACTGAACATAGGTTCTGATATGCATATATTTCAGTTACCAGAGCTTAGCTAAACAATCTTGCTCCTCCCTGCATCACTATTCAAATTTCAGTTACACGGTTCTCTTGAGAGTAATTATAAAAACTATAGCTTTACTCTAGGTCTTCAGTTTACAAATCTCAAATGAATAACAAATACATACCATGATCAGTGACTGATCACTTTATTCCTTTCTGTGGATGCATATTTGTTATTCAGTTTACACACAGAGCAATGTGTGTAATTGTGCCACCTACTTGTCTCCTACCAAACAACCCATATGACATTCTACAACAATGCATAATCAAAGGGAAGTAGTCAACAACAGCAGAAAAAAACAAACAAAAAGTGATCATGCTGGAAGTGAAATTCAAATCAGATGAAATGAAGTTTCAGAAGAAATGAATGATTCTGGGAATGCTGAACTGTTGGAGTTGAAAAACCTCTAGATATGTAGCCAGAAGAATTTAGTGAAGATGAACTTACCAGCATAAATAAGATCTGTGGTTATAATGAAAAAGATAAAGATGTTCCAGAGGAAATGACACTGGCTAAAGAATGTTTCATTAAAGGAACTCTATTTTTCATGACATTGAAAGTGCAGAGAATAAAATGCTAGAAGATGATTCAGATTTAGAAAGGAGTTTGCCAATTCCCCATGGCATAGAAAATATTTTGTTCCAAATTATAAGTCATACAGTAAGAAAGTGGTAATCACTGTTCAAAGTATTCTTGGTGATTTTTCTACAAAAAGATAAGGCATTTTCACTCTCAATATTTCTAATGTTTGAAATTGCAATGAACTAAATAAACATTAGATTTGCCATATGTAGTAAGATAATTTTTAATGTTTTACAAATAATTTTGGAGGTATGGAAAAATCATAATTTTTACTATATATTATTAAGAATGTTTTGCATGATTGCAGCTTGCAAGGGCATTTTTATGATCTTGCATTACTGTAAAAAGAATGTACTCGGTGTGCATGCATGCATGTGTATGTGTGCATGTGTGTGTTTTATAAAACAGCAAATATATAAAAACACATAGTTGGAAGGGGCTGTGAATGCAGGAACTTATCAAGGAAGGACCAGAAACACCATAGGATTTATATAATAAAAAATTCCTCCAGTCTTTTTCCTAAAAAGATCTAACATTTATTGTACAGTCGGGATAAGGGAAAACCCATAAATTTCAATGATTGATAGCTGCAGGTTATAAGGTAATATACCCAGATACACAAAGCATCACCATGGCCTCTCTTTTACAGGAACATACAAAGATTATTGAAATCCTGGTCAAACACTGGCTTACAGTGGTCATTGTTTCCAGGGACCTACCGAATCATTTATCCATCTTATGTGTGTGTAATTGAAACTAAAATACTTGACAGTTGGGATAATACCCAGTTGGGTCTTTGGACTGTGGGGCAAAAGTTACTATAGTGGCAATACCTTTGTAGTAAAACTCAATGATATCATATCTGGGAAAATGTCAGAGATTAATGCTACCTTAAGGATAAATAGGACGCAGGACTAGTGATCCTTAGCAAATCTCCATATAAATCACGTATCTAGATACTATATAATTCAGGCAGATCCTAGAGAAGTACTGTAGACTTTCATAAGCTCAACTAGGACACAGCAACAGGAGCAGCTGCTGTCCCTGAGATGCTGTCTTTGCTAGAACAGATTAAAAACCTCAAGTATATAATATGCAGTCATTGATTTGCTAAATGTGTTTTTATATCCCCCTCTAAAAATAAGAAGGTAAGATCAGAAACGCTTCAAATCTACATGGAATTGTCAACAATATACATTCAAAACTCTGCCCCAAGTTTATGTTAATGTGTCCCTTTTCTGTCATAATACAGTCTGAAAAGACCTGGGCCATCTGGTCATCCTGAAAAATTATAAAAATCTATTAAATTAATGATATCTGCTAGTAGGGAAGACTAAGCAGGGGGTGTTTAACACACTGGAGATTTCAGGAATACCCATGTAACTCCTGAAGGTAGAAGTAAACTTTATGAAGAATCAGAGACTTGTTTCTTCAGTGGAGTTTTTAATAGTCCAGGGAAAGGGGGCATACTGGCCATTTACCTCCAAAGTAAGAAGTATATTGCTACATCTTGTATTCTTTGACATCACAAAGAAACATAATATCTGGTAAACCATTTTTCTCACCTAAGAATACTCCAACTCATACACCTAATGACAAGAAGGCTGAAAGCTTTCAATAGGGCCCAGAACAGAAAAGGGCTCTACAGCACCTTCAGATTTGAATGCATACAGCCCTGTAATTTGGGACATAAAATCTGCAGACTCTATAGCTGATGTGTAAAAAAAAAAAAAAAAAAAAATGTTTTGGGGAGCCTGGGTGGCTCAGTCTTTAAGTGTCTGCCTTCGGCTCAGGTCATGATCCCAGGGTCCTGGGATCAAGCCCCGCATCAGGCTCCCTGCTTGACGGGAAAGCTGCTTCTCCATCTCCCACTCCCCCTGTTTGTGTTCCCTCTCTTGCTGTATCTCTCTCTGTCAAATAAATAAAATCTCTAAAAACAAACAAACAAACAAACAAAAAAAAAACTGTTTCAGTGTGGAGTTTGTGGCCCAGTGGAAGAATCGAAAGTTAACCTCCACCTCTGGGTTCTGGAAGAAGGCCATATCTATCATTTGCATGACCGAATTACACATCTTTTGAGAAAGAGCTTTAGTATAACTGTACCTTATTAGTCATGGAGGCTTTTGCGTTGAGCACTTCTGAATGGATGGTCACTTGTTGAACCGGATCCTGACATACTGGCCAACCCATAAATTCTGGAGGGCTAAGCCTCAATCCATTGCAAGATATAAATGGTATAAAGGACAAAGCACCAACAGTTCTGAAAGGCACAAAGAAGCTGTCTTTGTCCCCAAAAGGTCACACTCTGCAAAGGAAAAGCTACATGATATAGGGGCCTTCTGAAAACTTTGTAGTCTTGTATCCAAGGAACTGTAGCTAAAAAATAAGTCAGAATATCGGCAGGGGTAACCAAGGAGGTAAAGTTGCTGTTACACAAAAAGGCATGGAGGTAAACACATGGAATCCACACTGTCGGATGCTACTCCCTTGCCCAATTATGTATGAATGAACAAGTACACTTATAAAGGGGTCTAGAATATGCCCCTCTAGAAAAATAACATAAATGTTACTTTGAGCCTTTGAGAAAAGGCTTTTTTTCTAACCTCCCTTATCTGCCTGAAATCAGAACCTCCCAAAAGAACTCAATTGTCATAAATCTTTTCCCCAGGAGTTTTGCAACCATTGACTCTTATCACTAGCGAGAGGTCGGAAGCATGCTAAAACAGACATTGTCACAAAACTATCATATCATCCACCTATTTACCTAAGGGCCCATTTATTTTTCCTAAATGTCATTTATTTTCCCATAAGCACTCTTTCTTGCCCCCTTCCCCTATTAAGATGAAATATGTCTCAAATTCTAACCACCTCCTTTAGTCACATTTTTCCGTGAACTCCTATGTTTGTATGTGAATAAAAAAATCTGTCTTTTCTTTTGCTAATCTGTATTTTGTCAGTTTGATTTTCAGGCCCCCAAACACTGAATATAAGAAGATAGAGGAAAAAATTGCTCTCAACACCCTCAATCCTGCATGAGAGAAATATGGCTACCAGAGAAATATGTCCTCAGACCTCTCCAGAACAGGCATTTGGGTCACATCACCAGCTAAGGCACTGAGCAGAAGCAATAGCTGAGGACAAAGGCAATTTAGAATATATAGCTGTGGAAGGAGATGATAAGCGCCTGTTGTTCTTTAAGTTCACCCCAACTTACAGGTTTCACCTCGGGGAAAAAAGCCCGCTGAAACCCAGGGGGAGCTACACCCCAAATGCTCCTATAAAAGCAAATTTATAGGTAGGAATACAAACTAGTACAGCCATTTTGGAAGATAATTTGGTGGTTTCCTACAAAACTAAACATACTTTTATCATATAATTCAGCAGTCATGTTCCTTGGTATTTACCCAAAGGAGTTGAAAACTTATTTTCACACAAAACCTTCATATGGTTGTTTTATGAAGCTTTACTCATAATTGTCAAACCAAGATATCCTTCAGTAGGTGAATGGATATATAAAGAGTGCTACATCCAGATAATGGAATTTTATTCAGCACTAAGAGAAATGAGCTATTACGCTATGAAAAAAAATGGAGGGAACTTAAGTATGAATTACTAAATGAAAGAAAGCAATCTGAAAAGATTACATAGTGTATGATTCCAAATATATGACATTCTGGAAAAGGCAAAACTATGGAGACAGTAGAAGGATCAGTGCTTGCCAAGGCTTGCAGGGGAGTAGTTGGGGAGGAATGTCCAGGTGAAATAGAGAGGATTTTTAGGTCAGTGAAATTATTCTGTGTAATACTTAATGATGGATAGAAGCCATTATACATTTGTCCAAATCCATAGAATGTACAACACCAAGAGAGAATTGTAACTTAAACTGTGGGCTGTGCGAGATTCTGATGTGTCAATGCAGATTCATGGATTGTAACAAAGGTACCACTCTGGTGAAGGACATTAGTAACGGGGACGCACGTACCTGTGGAGGGACATGGGATACATGGGAACTGTCTATCCATTCTCTACAATTTTGCTGTGAACCTAAAACTTGTTTTTATAAGAATGAAGAAAATAAATAGGTGAAGCATGAATGGATTGTGTCAGCAATGGAAATGTAGTGTTCAGATATTCCTTCAAGAAAGAACTTGCCATTTAATATTAGGGAGTGAAGTTAACCTACAGCCTTTGTTGTCTTTAGCATCTGCCCTAGAATTTACACTGAGGCCATGCTATCCTCAGACTACCCCCAGACAATAACTAAGCATGTGGGGTACTAGGGTCTGGCCATTTCTTTCCATTCCTAATCTATCTCAGTATTGCTTCATTGAGGATTTAATCTGACACTGGGTACAACAGATCAGATGGACAGATGGGCAGATGGCAGAAAAGTGGATATATGGTAAATGACTTAGCAGAATGCAAAAAAAAAATTGCTTTTGAAAACTAACTGTGGATGTGATTTGTTTATAATAACCCAAGAAAATCTTCAGAATTACAAATCCTAAGTATGGTAGTTAGAAGGTGGATGAATTGAGTTTAAATCAGGGAAAATACCTGAACAAAAATAGCCTACTGAGTCTTCTCCATAGAACTTTCAAGCTATGTATCCATTTCCTTCTACAAATGCAAAATGCATATCTGGGTAAACTGAAACATTGAGTAACTTGAATATGAATCACCAAATACGTAGAAGAACAAAAGTAGCACTAATATATAACATATTTACATAAAGTATAGTGGGTGACATTTATATAATAATATTAATAATTGGAGTATATATTTTATGATACAGTTCTACTAATAAGAATGAAATTCATTTTCAGAGGAGTTATGGGTTGAATTGTGTTCCCCCCAAAATCATATGTTGAAGCCCTAATACCTCTCAGTACCTCAGAAGATGACCTCATCTGAAGATAGTGTCTTTACAGAAGTAATGAAGCTACAATGAGATTATCGTGGGCCCTGATCCAATATGACTAGTATCCCTACACAATGGAAAAAATTGGAGACAGACGTGCCCACAAGGAAAATGCCTTATGACCACCAGTCAGAGATCAGTGTGATATGTCTACAAGTGAAGGAACACCATAGTTGCTGGAAAACTACCAGAAGAGAGACTTGGAACAAATTCTCCCTCACAGCCCTCAGAAGGAATCAACTGTGCAAAACCTTGATCTTGAACTTCTAGCTCCATAATGACAGAGACAATAAATATTGTTAAAAGCCACCAGTTTGAGGTACTTGTGTATGGCATTCCTAGCAAACTAGGGGTAACATTCCACTTAATTAAAATTCAAAGTTAGTATTCCCTATCATCAAAAAAAAGATTTCAAATGCCAACCTGTTAATGATGATATATGATGAGATTTTTTTATATTTCATCTTTGAAAATGTCTTTCACAAAGACAGGTACTGACAATTACTGATATAAATCAATGAGTATATGATTTTAACTGAGCTTATTCAAGACTCGGTAAGCACTTATAAAATTCTCTTAGATTCTTCTATTGATATTTGCCTTTTAGCACATCATTATGTTGCAGATTAATTACTTCCAATTATAGGTTAGGTGGAAGCCCTTCAACTGAACTGTTAAATGTATTTTGAAATATGAAAATTTCCTTTGCATTTTCATGGAGATCTGGAAAAAGCTGTATTTGGAGCTCAGAAAACATGTCTGCTGCAAATGGGGTGAGAAGTGGTGGCCCTACTTTTTACTTTAAAAATTTCTTTTAGAGTTGGGGGAGGGGCAGAGGGAGAGGAGAGAGAAAATCTTAAGCAGTCTCCATGCCCAGTGCTGAGACTGATGTCATGGCTCAGTCGCACAACCCTGAGATCATGATCTGAGCTGAAACCAAGACTCGGATACTTAACCAACTAAGCCACCCAGGCGACCCTTATTTAACTTTTGACAGCATTGCAAGCATATAAAGCAGTTTGACATTACTGGTGATTCAAACATTAGTTTTCATCTAAATTACATTATTGTAGTAGAAGTTGTGTATATCAGAACTTTTTTGTTTTGCCTTGTAATTTTAGGTTAAATTCATTTAAAGTATATTATCAAGTCTGCACCAAAAGCTAATTTCCAAAGACATTCAGTGTTTGATGGTAGTAGTTGAAGGCAGTTCTCTTTCATAAAAATTTCAATCTCAGCCCTGAGTCCAAAAAGTTGCAATAACACTTAAAACTTCTACTCCATCACACAGCTAAGTACCAAGGCGAGTCCAAATATTTAATTTCTATTTTTGACAAAAACGTATGGAACTAATGCTACTTAAGTCCATAAGATCAAATGAAGCTCACCATTGACCCTTATGTTTCATTACACATGAGATTCAAATAATTTCCTCATATTATCTTCTAATAACTAACACAATGGATAAACATAAGTATTAAACTTCTTAAATTCTTGCCAGCTTTTAACATTTGTTCAATTCTGCCTTTTTCTGTTCCACACATCTTTTCTCCCCCATCAAATTGTAATGTGTCTTAGAAAATTCCAACTCAAGTAGTACTTAGTTTAATTTTTCTCAACTTCTTGACTGTAGTTTTTCCATACAGGCTATTCATAGCGGCTAATTATTCAATCACTTCAATTTCAGCACTGACTTCTCAAACAAAACAATTGGATAGTATTGGTAAGATCTATCAACTCATTAAGAGCCAAAATAAAAATCACTCTAAATTCTACTTGTCTCTTAATTGCCTATTGATGTTGTTCCTGAGGTCTTCAACTGGTAAAGCCACTGTTCTAATGAAAGGTTAATAGTTTTGAAAAAGTTTATTTTCTCAGAACACATTTCTTCAGCATTTGCAATTAAACATTGTTTAATTAAGTCACCATAGGTAAACAGCCTTCACTGCTTGGCTAACAAATGAGTCACTTGGAAACGTACTTTTGTTTCAACTTCATGTTGACCCTGTGTGTGTGTGTGTGTGTGTGTGTGTAGAAATTCTATTGTGGTAAAATATTTTGTTTTAACTTTTCCAATTTTTCTGCTCATTTTTTGTGAACTGGGAATATTTTGATAAATGCCTATTCTTGTAATGTCAATGTATATTGTATTATTTTCACCCAGCTAGAGGATACTTGCATAATAACCAAAATGCTTTGCCATATAATTATAAAACAAAGTAATCTATACTCTACTGTGCCTAAAAGTATGACATTTGAACTCCACTTTTTCTTTTTATATGATATATATGCACCGATAATATATGCAAGAAAAAATGTGTAATGATATGTATGACATTCAAAATGTTGTCAAGTTAGAACTGTAACACTGCAATTTACAGGAAGCCCAGCAGCAGTGTGAAGCAATGAGAGCTCAGTTACAATCTCAGTCACAACTACTCAACTAGTAAAACTGATGTTATAAGGCAAAAGCTGCCACAGGCAATACATAAACAAAGAAACTTGGCTGAGTTACAATAAAATTTTATTTATAGACAAAAACATTTGAATTTAACATAATTTGCATGTGCCATAAGATAGCCTTGAGTTTTTTTAATCATTAAAAGATATTAAAACCATTCATAGCTTGTAATCACTACAAAAATATGTTGTGGGCAACATTTGTCCCATGGGCCCTCATTTGCTGACTTCTGATCTGTACAATGTAAAATGAAATTCTTAGCCCCCTTCTGACTCTCAGCAGCACAGCTAGGCTTGTAACTTTCATGCAGAACTTTGAAATATTTCTGTTTGGAACAATTTATTTTCTTTATATTTTGGAACTTGGAGGACTGTCCCCCAGTCAAATGTCTCAATTACCTCATAGGACTCTTCATAACCACATAATACATACACATAAACCCAGAGCAAGTACCCAGTCACCAATTTAAGAATGAGCAACCAAGAAACACCAAATGTGAGAGCCTCTGCCATGAAAAACAAATAAGAAATAATAAACAGAAACAAGTATTCAGAGGAAAAATACAGTTAAGAAAATCTTACAGAAAGTAAAAAAAAAAAAATAGTAACAAAAATGCCAAGAACAGAATGATTTCAGGAGGTCCATTATTCAACCAACAAGAGCTGGAGAGCTGAAAAAGATAAAAATTTTGAGTGACAAAATGTACCAAAGAAATAATAGTTAAAATACATCAAAACCAAATTTGTTAGGTTTCTGGTTTGAGAAGACTCACTCTGTGTCTAATATGATAACAATAATTTAAAAATCCTAATATATGGGGCGCCTGGGTGGCTCAGTTGGTTAGGCGGCTGCCTTCGGCTCAGGTCATGATCCTGGGGTCCTGGGATCAAGCCCCACATTGGGCTCACTGCTCTGCAGGAAGCCTGCTTCTCTTTCTACCCCGCTTGTGCTCTCTGGCTCTCTCTCTGTGTCTCTCAAATAAATAAAATCTTAAAAGAAAAATCCTAATATATACATCATAGACTAATAAACATCAAATATAGAGAGGAGATCTAAAGATTGTAATGTGAAAACTAGGAAAATAACAACAAAAACAAAAATACAAAGAAACAAATAATATATTTGCATGCAAATGATTGTGATATAAATCATATGACATAAATGGCATAAATCTTTACAAGAACAAAATGAGAAATAAAATAACATAAATATTTTTACATTTCTGAGGAAAAATTATTTCCAACCAGAAAATATGCAATAAAAGAACTTTACAGGGGGCACCTGAGTGGCTCGGTCATTAAGCGTCTGCCTTTGGCTCAGGTCATAATCCCAGGATCCCAGGGTCCTGGGATCAAGCCCCACATCCGGCTCCCTACTCAGCAAGAAGCCCGCTTCTCCCTCTCCCACTCCCCTTGCTTGTGTTCCCTCTCTCGCTGTGTCTCTGTCAAATAAATAAATAAAGTATTAAAAAAAGAACTTTACAATATGCAAGTTCTTCCTTTAACATAAAGCAACGAGGTGTACTCTAAAAAATGAGCAAACAAGCCAACAGAAAGTTGAAAATGAGATATAAGATCCAGTGAATAAATGATTCAAGATAGAAAAAAACAGATAAAGAGAATTTCCCTGAAGATGGTGAAAAGAATATCTAAGATGCTCCTGTGCAGTAAGTCTAGTGAACAAAGTCTAGTGAACAAAGGTCTATATAGAAGAAGAAAGGCAGAAGGACCCTTAAAAGATCCTTCCAAGAAGAAGATATTGGAAGTAATCTTTTAATTTACATGTTTGGCTTTATTGAGAGAAGTTAGAGTTGAAAAATTGTAAAGAATATTTATGTAAGAAGAATTAAATATTAAATAACAGCAATAAACAAGCATATATTAATCTAAATGATTGGGGGCAGAGCAAACCCAACAGAAATTAAAGTAATTATGACATTAAATGATATTCATAGACAGTATTTACATGTCGTTAAATCTAGGCACCAAATTATGATATCATTTTTATTGGTAGTTTTAGAGAGGAAAGAGAGTCAACTGGAGCAGACAAGGGATTGTAAAGTAGATTTATTACACTTTTTCCACAGCTGTAAATCACTAAACAATGTGTAAAATTGGAGAAAAGGAAATAAAGAACCAACAGAATCTACCTATCATCTATCTATCTATCTATTATCTATCATCTATCTATCTATCATCTATCATCTATCATCATCTATCTATATAAATAAAACTATATAAAATAGTTGTGTAGATATACATATATAACTACATATTTAAATATTAAAATATATATTGCAAGATTTTAGAGTAGTTGCCTATGGAGAGTAAAATGCCAAGTTGGGGACTTTCAAAACTACATTCTGTACTAATTCTCATCTCCTAGAAAAGTTTTAATTTGGGACCCTGATCAGGCTGAGCTCCCTGGCAATCAGGCAGAACCTCTTGTCATGGTAGATGCATAATGAATTTGGATCAAAGCTAAGTAATGGCTTCTCAACATCCATTTAAAGAAATATTTACTGAGCTCCACCTACATCCGGTTGCAGTCCTAAGGCGCTTTAGATCATGAAGATCAAGAATCCCCAAAACCTGCTTCCAAAGAGTCTACAACTAGATACAAGACATAAGAAGAGCACAAGCAGAATAATAAGTTCAACAATAATGAAATCAACAAAAGTGATTATCAGATTTTATTGGGTCCTCTCCACATGTCCAGATCAAACCTAAGTCCTTTATATATATTAACTTTCTTATTTACTCTTAAGCACTAACCTGAGGAAATGGACATTATTATCATTAGAACCACTCTACAAAAAATAAAACTAAAGTATTAAAAGATTAAATAAATGTGTTACCCAGCTAAAAGTTAGCTAAGATGCATATTCTGAATCATGCTATCATGCTCCAGGCTTAACCACTCAAAGATACTGTTTTTCCAAGAGGGACAAAGAAATTTTGGTAGAAAGTTACTGGACATAAAGGAGGTGTCATGGTGTCTTTTAAACATGATTTTTATGATACAGACATAAAAATTACTTAAGCAAGTATAAAATAGTTAGACAAGAATATTCATTACATTACATTCATTACAAGAATATTCAATATACATTACATATTCATTGTAAAAGCAAAATTTGAAAACATAATCAAATTAATAGGTTAGTTAATTATATATTTGAAATCATTGTGACAAAAAGAAAAATGAGCAATGATTTTTGAATACCACCTTTAGGAAAATTACTCATTTTTCACTTAAGTTAATTCATAAAATGAGCACTGACAAATGTGAACTGGTTTTCTGATATGATTCAACCTTTTGCAACATGATCAATAAAATTAAAATATACAGCAATGAGTCTTGGTTTTGTTGGTTATAAAGACTACTTTGGGATGGGGTAGTTACCATGTAGATTCCTTGACTTCACCTTCAGAGATTATTTCACTACAGCATATTGGCCCTGCATTTTAGTATTCTTTCCAGTAAGTCTAACTTACTGGTTACATAATGGGAAAAAATCTGTATGGTATATTCCAAAATACCTGCTTATCCTTAAAATTTCTCAATAATTCAACAAATGTAACATAGACCCAACTTTGGAGGAGTTTGTCATTTAATATAAAAGATATTTTTTTCTCTCTATGCATATACCATAAGGATAAATCAAGTGCAAAATATTCTATATAAATGCCAAAGTGTCATATTACAGAGCACTCAAAAATTATTAAACTGAGTGTAACTTCTACCATTTGAATGGATGTCTATTTACAACTTGTATTAGTTATATTGTTATTTATAACTTGTATTAGTTACATTGTTATGTAACAAACTACTCCAAAATGTAGTTCATTAAAACATGAAAATTTGCCACCTCACAGTTTCTGTTGCTTCAGAAATCCAGGTCTGGCTTAGCTGGCTGTGGAAAGGATTTAGTTCCTCATAAACCTTTGGCCAGGGGCCTTCCTTAGTTCCTTGCTGTGTGCACCTCTCCAAAGAGCATCTCTCAATATATCATCTTGCTTAATCAGATTTCCAGCAAGAGAGAGAGAGTTATTATGGCAGACATTTTAACCTAATCATGGAAATGGCATTGCCTCATTTTGTTCTATTTTGTTAAAAGTAGGTCATTGAATTGAGCCCACACTTCTAGGATAGTGATTGGCCAAGACCGTATACACCAGGAGGTAAAGTCACTGAGGGCCATCTTTGAAAGTAGATCTTTCTTCTTATTCAACATGTCACCATGAACAACCTCTTGCCAGCAGCCAACAAGAAAATGGGGTTTCAGCTCTACAACCACAAGGAATTAAATTCTGCCAACAACCTGAATAAGTCTGATAACAGATCTTGAGCTCTACATGAGAATGCTGCCCAGTGGATATCTTGATTGCAGCCTTGTGAGACACTGAGCAGAGAACCCAATTAGTCATGCCCAGAATTCTGACCTACAGAAATTGTGAGATAGTCAAAGCGTGTTTTTTTTAAGTTGTTAACATGATAATGTATTATATGGCAACAAAAATTAATACATATTTTTTCTAAGATAATTTTGCATTTCAGTGGCAACTAATTTCAATATATTCCAGCTGATTCTTCTTGAATCTCCCTTGACAATTGTAAATAACATACATTTTAAGCATTTTATATGAGCTTCCTAGAATATTTTCTGTTCTAACACATCACTAGGTTAATTTATTTTTTAATTTATATTGTGCCCTTTATAGTAACAAGTCATATAGTCTGTTTTGAGCAAATAAACTTTGAAATATATGTTAACTGTAGTCAGGATACTATTAATTATTTGTTCATTGAACTAATGGTTAATATTTTATAACTTGTATACAAATATATATAAGTTGTTAAAAATGACTAGAAGACTTGAAATTTTGAAATCTGACAGAGTAAGTTAGAGTTGACTATCATGTTTAAAAGTTAAAACCTTGATTGAGAACTTTCTGCTCTAATATTTGGCAGATATGAACTAAATATTTGAATTGATCTTAAAAGTATAGTTGTGATTTTGTCTTTACTAATATTTGCATAAAATATTCTGCTATATTTCCTCTTTATTTTGACATAAAATCCTATCATATAGTGGTGTCAATAAGCAAATTATGTCTAGCTTTAAAGGACCTGCATTAAAACAGAAAATAAAACTATCTGCATTTTCTTCAGTCCTGATTTTTAAATGTAAATACAAATCTATGTAAACTATATGTAAATACTTTTTAGGGTGGAATGCTTAACTTGTTGTTCATGCATACATGCTATCCAGCTATCTTTAGAACTGTGAGTCTTTGACTAGCTAGGATGAGCTAGTTGAAATGAACATAGAATAGATACAAAATTGTATTCATTAGTGAGAAAGATTATCTCCGCATTAGGTTACCATCTAAGTTTAAAAAATAATGCAGAGGACAAACTGGTTAACCACTGAAAGGGGGACAAAATAGAAAAAAAAAAAAAAACGGATAATACATAAAAATACATTAAAGACTATTTAGTATTTGGAAAGATCTGTACAAACTGGATACATACTTCCCAAGTATGGGAAGTAAACCAGATTTTCTTTGTATACACTACTGATTTCAAAGGGAAGTAAACCAGATTTTCTTTGTATACACTACTGATTTCAAAGGGAAAATTCTATTTTGAACATGTTTGTATCACCACATTACCTAAGGAAGCAATGTCAATTAAGTTTACAATGTAAAACCCATATATGAACCTAATTATTTTAGCAGATCTATAAAAGAAATTAGGTAAAAAATATTAAAGCCTTAGGCTAAAGAAAAAAATCAGTTATCTTACATACTTCTATTCCTTTTAAAAACTGTATTTACTCCACTTGGACTTTAAAGATTTTATTGGTCTGCAATATCCATGGGTAATATTGATCTACCTAATTAACACACCATATCAAGTACAACAGCAACAACTGGGGCTACCATTTGGTTAAACTTACATCAAAATTCATTATTATCTGTCATAATATACCTGATTTTCCCTGAGGCAATATGAATGCATTGGAAGAAGATATGATAATGATCACCACCAATACATCCTTTATGATGCAATAATTTCTGCAATTCCTCCTGGAACACTGTGTTGCATTTGCTTTACTATCTGGGCATGGGGCAATTTCAGAAACTTACACTTGGTCATTTTTATCACAATGGACAATTATCTGCAGGTCAGGAAACCAACATGAGAGCTTTGTCGGCTGCTAAGAGTATTTCAATTATCCACTTGGGAATAAAGGAAATGAAGATACTGTTTTCAGCAGTCTCATTGGTTTAACTGAGAGTAGGATCTGGGCCAAAGATTCGTTTAACACTTGATCTTTCATTAAGTCTATACTCATAAGACCCATTATGATAATTCAAGGCCTGGCTAGCTAGGGAATTCCTCTGAATCTTGCTGAAGAATAAAATTTTTTGAACAAATTATTATTCACAAGAAGAATAAGACCAAAAGTGTGGCACATTTAAATCCCTTCCTTAGTCCTTTGAATAAATTCCTAATTGCAATCTCTCAATAATGGGACAAAAAGTCTAAAGACTACAGATCCAAGATTTTATGAACAAGGTATATATTACGCAATTCATTTAATCTTCCAACTATTTGGTTTAGGTATTTAATTATTACAAGCTCCACATTAAGAAATGCATGAGTGTTTTTCTTTTGCAAAACAATGAGCCATTCCTGGACTGAATAGGCATACATATAAAAACAGGCTTGCTGGAGGTTCTGGTCCATGATGGCAATGTAGAAAGACCCTGAATTCACCTTCTCCATAGAACACACCAAATTACAATTATTTATAGAGCAATTCCTCCTGAAGAATTAAGGGTTGACTGAACAGCTTCAGCACAACAAAAGATCGAATGCAAAAGAGAACAGCAAGAGAGATAGAAACACAGCAATGAAAAAAAAAAACAAACACTCCATCCTCAATACTGTAAACTATAGTGGGAAGGGATAGTACTCAGGGATCAGAAGCAGATTTGTCTGTCTTTGGGCACAGAAAAAAGACAGTGGTTTAAAAACAACTAGCATATAAAAGAGCCAGCCTTAGATTGCCACCAAATAGCCAGGGAGCTGCTGGAAGTCTATCTGGGTAAAAGGGCATGGTAGATATCATCTAAACTACCCCTCTACCTAGAAAACACAGACTAGTGTAGGGTCCAGATCCACTAACTGGTCTGCTGCCTCAGTGAGCCCTGCACTCCTACCCATATCAGCCCCAGCCAACTTAACAATACATTAAAAGAACTATTCACTACAATCAAGTGGGATTTATTCTGAGGATGCAAGAATGGCTCTATATTCACAAATCAATCAAAGTGAGACACATCAACAAAAAGAAGAATAAAAATCATGATTGTCTCCATAGATGTAGAAAAACATTTAACAAAATTCAACATTTGTTCATAATAAAAACTCACCAAAGTGGGTTTACAGAGAATATACCTCAATGTAATAAAATCCATATGTAAAAAATCCACATCTAACATCATACTCAATGGTGAAAAACTAAAAGGTTTTCCTACAAGATGAGTAACAAGACAAGGAAGTCCACTCTTGCCACTTTTATTCAACATAGTATTGGAACTCCTAGCCACAACAATCAGACAAGAAAAATAAATAATAAATTGGTAAGGAAGAAGATAAACTGTCACTATTTGCAGCTGATATACTATATATAGAAAACCCTAAAGATTCTACCAAAAAACAATTTGAAGTAATAAATAAGCTCACTGAAGTTTCAGGATACAAAATTAAAACCCAGAAATCTGTTGCATTTCTATACACTAATAACTAATAACAAAGTAGTAGAAAGAGAAATTAAGAGAAAAACCCCATTAATAATTGCACCAAAAAGAATAAAATACCGGGCGCCTGGGTGGCTCAGTTGGTTAAGCGACTGTCTTTGGCTCAGGTCATGATCCTGGAGTCCCAGGATTGAGTCCCACATCAGGTTCCCTGCTCAGCGGGGAGTCTGCTTCTCCCTCTGACCCTCTTCCCTCTCGTGCTCTCTATCTCTCATTCTCTCTCTCTCAAATAAATAAATAAAAAATCTTTAAAAAAAAAAGAATAAAATACCTAGAAATAAACTTAACCGAGGAGGTAAAAGACATATACTCTGGAAACTATAAAACAATGATGTAAGAAATTGAAGAGGACAAAAAATAAATGAAATATATTCTATACTCATGGATTGGAAGAATTAATATTGTTAAATGTCCATATTATCCAAAGCAATATACAAATTCAGAGCAATCCCTATCAAAATTCCAACAGCATTTTTCACAGAACTGTAACAAAAATACAAAAATTTGTATGGAACCATGAAAGATTTCAAGTAGCCAAAGTAACCTTGACAAAGAAGAACAAAGCTGAACGTATCACAGTTCCAGATTTTAAGATATGCTACAAAGCTGTAGTAATTGAAACAGTATGGTATTGACACAAAGATAGACACAGAGACCAATGGAAGAGAATAAAGAACCCAGAAATAAACCCATGTTTATAAGGTCAATTAATCTATGACAAAGGAAGTAAAAATATATGATGGGGAAAAGACAGTCTCCTCAATAAACGGTGTGGGGAGAAACGGAAGCTATATGCAAGAGAAAAATACTAGACCAATTTTTTACATCATCCACAAAAGTAAACTCAAAATGGATTCAAGACCTGTGAGACCTAAAACCATAAAACTCCTAGAAAAGAACACAAGAAGTTTCTCTGACATCTGCCAAAACACCATTTTTCTAGATATATCTCCTAAGGCAAGGGAATTAAAAGCAAAAATAAACTATTGGTTTTGTGATTACAAATAATGCTACTATAAAAATACTTACACCTGTCTCTTTGGACATGCAAGTGTTTTTCTAAGAAATATGTCAAGGTGTGGATTTTTTTAATTATAAGGTATGCATATCTTCAGCATTCTTTAGATATTTCCAAATTGTTCTCCAAAATGGCTATACATCCCTACTATCAAGTGTAGAGATTTCTGGATGTTCTTATTCAACACTTGATATTGTCATACTTATTCCCATATGATAAGGTGAAATCATGAATCATTTTGTCTCTGTTCTACTCTGTGTTTAATAAAGATATGAGTCACATCCTAAAAATAAGTAAATAAACAAACAAAAAAACAAACTATCAGGACTACATCAAACTAAAAAGCTTTGTATGGCAAAGAAAACATCAACCAAACAAAAAAACAATCTAATGGGAGAAAAAAAATATTGCAAATGATTTCTCTGGTAAGAAGTCAATACCCAAAATATATAAAGAATTTATATGACTCAACATCAAAAAACAAACAACCCAATTAAAAATAGCCAGGGGATTTGAATAGACATTTTTTCCAAAGAAGACACACAAATGACCAACAGACACAAGAAAAAATGCTTTACATCCCTAATCATCAGAACAATGTAAATCAAAACCGTAAGGAGATATCATTTTATACCTGTCAGAATGGTTAAAATAAAAAAAGGAAGTAACAAATGATGGTGAGAATGTGGAGAAAAAGGACCCCTCATTCACTGTTGGTGGGAATGAAAACTGAAAACTGATGCAGTCACTGTGGAAAACAGTACAGAGTTTCCTCAAAAAATTAAAAATAGAATTACTATATGATACAGTAATTCCACAAGTGGGTATTTACCTGAAGAAAATGAAAACACTAATTTAAAAAATATATGCTCCCCCTATTTTTATTTCAACATTATTTACCATAACCAAGTTATGGAAGCAACCTAAGTGTCCATCAATAAATAGAGGACAAAGAAGATACACATACACGGAAATATTATGCAGTCATAAAAGAGGATGAGCTATTGCTATTTGCAACAACATGGATGGACCTAGAGGGTATTATGTTAAGTGAAACAAGTCAGACCGAGAAAGACAAATACCATACAATTTAACTCATATGTGGAGTCTAAAAAAAAAAAACAAAATAAATTAATAAACTGACAAAAAGCAGAATTAGACCTCTAAGTACAGAGAACTGATGGTTAAAGAGGAAAGGGGTTGAAAGGACTAAATGAATGCAGGGGAGTGGGAGATACATGCTTCCACTTTTGAAGTGAATAAGTCCTGGAAATAAAAGACACAGCATGGGGAATATAGTAAGTGATATTGTAATAGTGTTGTGTGGTGATAGATGTTAGCTACATTTATGATGAGTGTAAGCATAACACATAGGGATGTTGAATCCCTGTGTTGTACACCTGAAACTAATGTAACATTGTGAGGCAACTGTACTCAAATTTTTAAAAGAATTTAAAAAGAATTTGTTAAATTATGAGAAGAACATCTTTTTAAAAATACTAGAAGTCAGGGGCTCCTGGGTGGCTCAGTCGTTAAGCGTCTGCCTTCGTCTCAGGTCATGACCCCAGGGTGCTGGGATCGAGCCCCGCATCCAGTTCCCTGCTCAGCGGGGAGCCTGCTTCTCCCTCTCCCACCCCCCCCCCGCTTGTGTTCCCTCTCTCACTGTGGCTGTCTCTGTCAAATAAATTTTTAAAAAATTAAAAATAAATAAATAAATACAAATACTAGAAGTCAGCTTTTTAAAAAATGCATGTTCCAATAATAAGTGTTTCACACATTTTTAGCCTTGGAAAAGTCAGTCCACTAATTTCTAAAAAATCAAAGTTCTCTTTCTATGAATATGCACAATATCACATATTTTTCATTGAGTTAGAAGACTTGACTTGGAGACCTACTGTAACATACCAGATCCTGACGGTTTAATAATAGCACCTCTCTCTAATGAACAAAACACAAAGTTCTTTGCTCATGTCAAATTGGCAGGCCTTAAATAGTACATTTTTATTCACATTTAATTGTTTAATATTTCTGCCATCATTCTTTGTTATTTCTTTATTGATAACAGTAATAATCTGAAATTTGTATTGTATTTTTTCTAATTTGTGCACATCACAAGTTTCCTTATTTATTTAGTGGTTTCTTTTTGTTTCATTCTACTCTCTCAAATTAATGATTTTTACCTTAGGACTAACTCCAATGAGAAGTTTCAGTGATAAACCACATATTTAATCTTTTTTTTTAAGTACCGATTTCTCTTGTTTTTGAGAAAATTCAATAATAATCTGTCAGAAAATATACAAGTAATAAATTAGTATTGGTGATCAGAAGTGTCCCACTGATATGAGGTGTCAGGTAAATTTGAGTGCTAATTTAATTTTGACATTCTTCTATTGAAATCAATGATTCAATAAACATTTTGTAAAGTGAGAAAATCCTTGAAACTTTTATTATTATTTTTACTTATAGAGAAAATTCTTTGTAGCAAACATTAACAGGTTTAATTTTCAAAATGAGAAAAATTAATTGTACAATATCTAAATACAATCATTTTTGTATACACATATTCTACCATACAGTGTCTGAGAACTAATAGGCATTTGATAAATCTGCATAGCATGAATAAATGCAGGGATACATTCAAGAGAAATTAAATAGGATGTAATGTCTTCTTCATCCAGAATAACTCAAACGCACCATGATAATTTCATAATTAAAGATCATTACTATTTATTCATTTATTTATGGACTACTAATTAAAATAAGCTTGGCAAATGTTAGTCTGTATGGCAAACTTGACAATTACAAATAAAGTTTTACTGAAACACAGCCACACTAAAGTGAGTTTCTATATTATTTCCAGCTCCTTTCTTATTACAGTGGCAGAAATAGGAGCATATGGCCCATAAAACCTAAACGACTTGTTGTTTAGCTATTTACAGAAAAGTTTGCTGATACCTAAATTAAAATAACTAAACCATCGATTTAAAGATTCTGTAATTCCTAAACTTTATCATATATGTTAAAAGTTGAAATAAATTCTAATACATTATTGACCAGTTTGGAACATGAATAGCAGCAATAACAACAAAAAGATTTTTGATCTGATATCTGCTGGTGTGTACATTGTCCATTATATGATAATTAATTAGTAATTTAATAATCATATGTAGAAATGTATGTCATATGTCAACATGTAGAAAAAATAATTGATTCCACATTACTGATTTTCATATTTAAAATGTTTTTAGTTATAAATTCAAATAAATTTTTAAAAGGAAAAATATTTTGGGACACCTGAGTAGCTCAATTGGTTAAGTATCTGCCTTCAGCTCAGGTCATGATCCCAGAGTCCTGGGATGAAGCTCCACATCACACTGGGCTCCCTGCTCAGCAGGAAGCTCATGCTCTCTCTCACTATCTCTGTCTCTCTCTCTCAAATAAATAAATAAATAAATAACTTTTTAAAAATAAAAATAAATAAAAATAAAAGGAAAATATTTATTGAAAGATCTATGTAAGCCTCAATAAATCTAGAGTTGTTCTCAGAATTTTGACCCCAATTTAAAATGTGTATAGTACTCTATACCCGCCAATATAATAGTTGTACTAGTAAATGTCTAAAATTCAGTATAAGTTTTGATCTCTAAATTATGTGTCATTGTTATGAGGTGTTTAAATTAAAAAGAAAAAATAAAGTTAATTTTGTTCTCTAAGCTACCAAACTTTCTACCCCAAAGATAGTACAATTTTTTTTCTACTTGAAATGGCTTCCCTTCTTATACAAATTATAAGAATAGAATAAAATGAATCATGAAGAAGGAGTCTATGGAGGAAAGGAAGAGCCAAGAAAAGTACTTTATTCAAAAATATAATTAATGCCAAAAAAATTGGCAAACAATATCGGTCCAGATTGTTCTACTCACTTTTATTTTCATCAAGAGATAGAACTTGTTTCCAAGTATATTAAGAGTTACTCAATAGAGTTATAAATTAATTAAAATGTACATTGCTTTTGATTTTTTTTAATTCTTTAACTTGTAAGTTTTATTTAGTCACTAACCTTGCATTGAAGAACATAAGTAATCTTTTTTAAATTGTATCATATTGGATTTTATTTGTTTTGTATTGAGGTGAACAAACTCATCTTTTGAATCACCATGTTTTCATGGTTTCTAAGCCATGTAAGCCTGATCTACTCCTTTTATTCTCCAAATTTTTATTCAAACTCCAGTTAGTAAACGTACAATGTAATATTAGTTTCAGGTGTAGAATTTAGTGATTCATCACTTACATAAAACACTCAGTGCTCATCACAACAAGTGCCCTCCTTAATACTCATCACCCATTTAGCCCATTCCCCTGCCCAGCTCCCCTCCAATAACCTTCAATTTGTTCTCTCAACTTAGGAGGCTGATTCTTGGTTTGCCTTTTTTCCCCCCTCTGTGTTCATTTGTTTTGTTTTTTAAATTTCACAAATGACTGTAACCATATGCTATTTGTCTTTCTCTGACTGACTTATTTGACTTAGCGTAGTACTTTCTAGCTCTATCCAAGTCATTACAAATGGCAAGATTTCATTAATTTTTATGGCTGAGTAATATTCCACTGTATGTATATATACACCACATCTTCTTTATCCATTAATCAGTCAATGGGCATTTGAGCTATTTCTAAAATTAGGCTATTGTTGATAATGCTGCTATAAACATCAGGGTGCATATATCCCTTTGAATCAGTATTTTTGTAACTTTTGGGTAAATACCTAGTAGTGCAATTGTTGGGTTGCAGGGTAATTCTATTTTTAACTTTTTGAGGAGCCTCCATACTTTTTTCTACAATGGCTACACCAGTTTGCATTCCCACCAACAGTGTAAGAGAGTTCCATTTTTTTCCACATCCTCACCAATGCCCATTGTTTCCTGTGTTGTTAATTTTAGCCATTTTGACAGGTGTGAGGCAGTATCTCATTGTGGTTTTGATTTGTATTTCCCTGACGATGAGTGATGTTGATTATCTTTTCATGTGTCTGTTGGCCATCCGTATGTCTTCTTGGAAAAATGTTTATTCGTGTCTTCTGCCCATTAATCCATTTTCTAGCTGGATTATTCATTTTTGGGGTGTTGAGTTTGATAAATTTTTTAATTTTATTTATTTGACAGAGAGAGAGACAGTAAGAAAGGGAACACAAGCAGGGGAAGTGGGAGAGGGAGAAGCAGCTTCCCGTGGAGCAGGGAGCCCGAAGCCAGGCTCGATCCCAGAACCCTGGGATCATGACCTGAGCCGAAGGCAGATGCCTAATGACTGAGCCACCCAGGTGCCCCTAGTTTGATAAATTCTTTATAGATTTTGGATACTAACCCTTTATCACATATGTAATTTGCAAATATCTTCTCTCATTCTGAAGTCTGTCTTTTAGCTTTGTTGATTGTTTCCTTCACTGCACAGGAATTTTTTTTTTTTAATGAAGTCCCAATAGTTTATTTTTATTTTTTTCCCTTGCCTTGGGAGACATATCTAGTAAAAATTTGCTATGGCCAATGTCTAAGAGGTTATTACCTGTGTCCCCCTCTAGGATTTTGATGGTTTCATCTCACATTTAGGTCTTTCATCCATTTTGAATTTATTTTTGTGTATGGTGTAAGAAAGTGGTTCAGTTTCATTATTCTGCATGTGGCTCTCCAGTTTTCCCAGCACCATTTGTTGAAGAGACTGTCTTTTTCCCATGGGATATTCTTTCCTGCTTTGTAGAAGATTAGTTGCTCATAAAGTTGGAGGTCCATTTCTGGGTTCTCTATTCTGTTCCTTTGATCAATGTGTCTGTTTTTGTGCCAGTATCATACTGTCTTGATTACAGCTTTGTAATACAGCTTGGAGTCTGGAATTGTGATGCCACCAGCCTTGGTTTTCTTTTTCAACCTTACTTTGTTTATTCAGGGTCTTTTCTGGTTCCACACAAATTTTAGAATTGTTTGTTCTAGCTCTGTGAAAAGTGGTAGTGTCATTTGCTAAGAATTGCATTAAATGTGTAGATTACTTTGGGTATGAAAAACATTTTAACAATATTTGTTCTTCCAATCAGTGAGCATGGAAAGCTTTTCCATTTCTTTGTGTCCTCTTCAATTTCTTTCTTAAGTTTTCTATAGTTTTCAGAGTACAGATCTTTTCCTTCTTTGATTAGATTTATTCTTAGGAATCTTACTGTTTTTGATGCAATTGTAAATGGGATTGATTGCTTCATTTATCTTTCTGCTGCTTCATTATTTGTGTATAGAAATGTAACAGGTTTCTACGTTGATTTTGTATCCTGAGACTCCTCTGAATTTGTGTATCAGTTCTAGCAAATTTTTTGTGGAGTCTTTTGGGTTTCCTATATAGACTGTCATGTCATCTGTGAAGAGTGAAAGTTTGACTTCTTCCTTGCCAGGTTGGATGCCTTTTATTTCTTTATGTTTTCTGATTGCTGAGGCTAGGACTTCCAAACTGTTAAATACCAGTGGTGAGAGTGGACTTCCTTGTCTTGTTTCTGACCATAGAGGAAAAGCTCTCAGTTTGTCCCCATTGAGGATGATATTAGCTGGTGGTCTTTCATATATGGCCTTTATGATGTTGAGGTAATTTTTCTCGATCCCTACTTTGAAGGTTTTTATCATAAATAGATGCTGTACTTAGCCAAATACTTTTTCTGCATCTACTGAGAGGATCATATGATTCTTATCCTTTCTTTTATTAATGTTGTGTATGATGTTTATTGATTTGTAAATATTGAACCACCCTTGCAGCTCAGAAATAAATCCCACTTGATATTGGTGAATGATTCTTTTAATGTACTATTGGATTTGACTTGTTAATATTTTGCTGAGTAGTTTTGCATCCTTCATCATGGATATTGGCCTGTAGTTCTCTTTTTTAGTGGAGCATTTGTCTGGCTTTGGAATCGAGGTAATGCTGGCCTCATAGAATGAATTTGGAAGTTTTCCTTCCATTTCTATTTTTTGGCATGATTTTTTGGCATAATAGATATTAACTCTTCTTTAAATATTTGATAGGATTCCCCTGGGAAGCAATCTGGCCCTGGACTTTTTTTTGTTGGGAGATTTTTATTACTGATTCAATTTCTTTGTTGGTTGTCAGTCTGTTCAAGTTTTCTATTTCTTCCTGTTTCAGTTTTGGTAGTTTATGTTTCTAGGAATTTATTCATTTATTCCAGTTTGTCCAATTTGTTGGCATATAATTTTTCTTAATATTCTCTTATAACTGCATTTCTGTGGTGTTGATTGCTATTTCTCCTTTCTCATTTGTGATTTTATTTTTTGGGTCTTTTCTCTTTTCATTTTGTTAAGTCTGGATAGGGGTTTATCAACTTTGTTATTTTTTTTTTTTTTCAAAGAACCAGCTCCTAGTTTCATTGATCTGTTTTTATTTTTTTCAATTTCCGTATCATTTATTTCTGTTCTAATATTTATCATTTCCCTTCTGCTGGCTTTAGGCTCTGTTGTTCTTTTTCTAGCTCATTAAGATGTAAGGTTAGGTTGTATATTTGAGACTTTTCTTGCTTCCTTTTTTTTAAAGATTTTATTTATTTGACAGAGAGAAAGAGAGAGAGCACAAGCAGGGGAAGCAGCAGGCAAAGGTTGGGAGAGGGAGAAGCAGGCTCCCCACTGAGCAGGGAGCCCAATGCAGGGCTTGATCCAGGATGCTGGGATCATGACCTGAGCCGAAGGCAGCCGCTTAACTGACTGAACCACCCAGGAGACCCAAGAGACTTTTCTTTCTTCTTGAGGTAGACCTGTATTACTATATACTTCCCTATTATGACCTCTTTTGTTGTATCCCAAAGGTTTTGTAACCATTGTGTTTTCATCTTCATTTGTTCTCAAGTATTTTTTTCTTATTTCTTCTTTGATTTCCTAGTTGACCCATTCATTTTTAGTAGCATGTTATTTAACCTTCATGTATTTTTGGTCTTTCCAAATATTTTCTTGTGGCTGACTTGAAATTTCATAGTGTTGTGGTCAGAAAATATGAGTGGTCTGATCTAAATCGTTTTGCACTTGTTGAAGTCTGATTTGTGACCTAGTATGTGATCTATTGTGGAGAATGTCTCGTGTGTACTTGAAAAGAATGTGTATTTTGCTGCTTTAGGATGAATTGTTCTGACTATATCTGTTCAGTCCATCTGGTCCAGTGTGTCATTCAAAGTCATTGTTTCCTTGTTGATTTTCTGCTGAGGTGATTTGTCCAGTGATGTTAAGTGTTAAATTTTCCTTCTATTTTTGTGTTATTAAAATTTTAAATTTCCTTCTATTATTGTATTATTATCAAAGAGTTCCTTTATGTTTGTTATTAATTGTTGTATGTATCTGGCTGCCCCCATGTTGGGGGCATAAATACTTACAATTGTTTATCTTCTTGTTAGATAGTACCCTTTATTATGATATATTGCCCATCTTCATCTCTTGTTACAGTCTTTGGTTTAAAATCTAGTTTGTCTGATATAAGCATTGCTACTCTAGATTTCTTTTGATGTCCATTAGCATGGTAAATAGTTCTCTGTCCCCTCACTTTCAATCTGCAGGTGTCTTTAGGTCTAAAATGAATTTCTTGTAGGCAGCATATAGATGAGTCTTTTTTTTTTTTTTCAATTAGCAATAATTGTGCCTTGGATAAACCTCATTGGCTACGATACTGCCACTGAGCAAAGCTTGTTTTTTTTTTTTTTTCTTTTAATCCATTCCAACACCCTATGTCTTTTAATTAGAGCATTTAGTTCATTTACATTCAGAGTAATTATTGACATATATGAATTTAGTGCCATTGTATTACCTGTAAAGTTGGTGTTTCTGAGGATTTTCTCTATTCCTTTCTAGTCTTTGTCACTTTTGGTCTCTCTTTCCTACTCAAAAAGTCCTCTTTAATATTTCTTTCAGGGCTGTTTTAGTGGTCATGAACTCCTTTAGTTTTTGTTTGGGAAACTCTGTGTCTCCTTCTATTCCAAATGATAACCTTGCTGGACAGAGTATTTTTGACTACAGATTTTTCCTATTTATCACATTGAATATATCATGTCACTCCCCTCTGACTTGCCAGGTATCTGTGGAGAGATCTTCTGTCAGCTTTATGGGCCTTCCTTTGTAAGTCAGGGACTTCTTTTATCTCGCTGTTTTTAGGACTCTTTCTTTATCACTATATTTTGCAAATTTGATTACAATATGTCATGATGTTGGTCTGCTTTTGTTGATTTTGATGGGAGTTCTCTGTGTCTCCTGGATTTGGTTGTCTGTTTCTTTCCCCTGATTAGGGAAGTTTTTGGCTGTTATTCCCTCAAATAAATTTTCTGCCCCCTTTTCTCTCTCTTCTTCTCTGGGAGTCCTATGATACAAATGTTATTACATTTGATGGAGTCACAAAGTTCCCTAAGTCTATTCTTATGATCCATATTCTTCTTTCTCTCTTTTGTTCAGCTTCATTATTTTCCACTATTCTATCATCTATATCACTTATTCTTTCCTATGATTCTTCTATCCTTATGGTCATTACATCCAGTCTGTTTCATATTGTATTTTTCATTTCTGACTCTTTTTTAACTGTGTATCTCTATTGTAAGGGTCTCCATAAAATCTTCCATCCTTTTCTCAAGTTCAGTGAGTATCCTTATGACTATTGCTTTAAATTCTCTATCAGGCATGTTACTTATATCTGTTAGATCTCCATCAGGCATGTTACTTATATCTGTTAGATCTCTGGCCATGACCTTTTCTTGTTTCATTTGTGATGAATTCTTCTATCTTGGCACTTTGTCTAAGTCTCTGTCTTCTTTTGTGTGTTAGAAAAGTTTGTTGTGTGTTTCCTGCTTCTGAGAGTGATGGCTTTATGAAGAGGTCATATAATGTCCAGGGCCTGGCACTTCAGGGAGTGTCTCTTGTGTGTGCTTCTTGTGCTCTGCCCACAGTTTTCACTGCTCTATCCTTCAGGCCAGTCATCTACAGAGGCTCTCCTTGCCTGTTGTGGGCACTGTTTGAACATTGGCCAGAGTTTGGCAAGTTTTAACCAAGTGTGCTCTGGTCTCCTCTACTTCTATAGAACTGAAGCTTTGGGGAACTCTCTGGTTGGTAGATGTGGTGGGTGCAGAGGTTTCTGCTGGTCTTCTGGGGAAGGGACCCCATAGTGCTGGGCCTTAGGCACACTTTCCTGAGAAAAGCAGTGCCAGCAAAGTGCAGGGCCTGGGACTTGGTGTAAGCAGTTTAGGTGGCCAATGTTGGCACTGTGCTATTTACTAAAGTTGTTTTATGCTAAGGGATGGGAGAAGGAAATGGCTCCAGCAGCTCCTTTGTCCCCAGAGAGGGGCCTCCGTGCTTGCTGTTCTCAGGGAAGCACTCCCAGAAGAGCAAATAATTTCCCCCATGCATCCCAAGCCTTTTTCAGATCACAGCTTTCATGCTGTCTGTTTTCAGGTTGCTTGCTTGCCTGGAGCAGCACAGTGCCTTTTGTGCTCTATCCTAGCCAAATCTGGTATCTTTTAAAACTCTGAACTCTAGGGACATAATGTCATGGGGACCTGCAATTGGTCTTTTGGGGGAGGGTCTTGCCATGCTGGGACTGATGCAGGTTTGACCAAGTAGGGCATTTGTGCCACAGCACAGGTGGATGGGATTTGGAGCAAGCTAGCTAAACAGCCAGTGTCCAGTTTAGCTCCCCCTAGCAGGTGTCTCTGTGCTTTTGCTGAGGGGCAGGGGAGGAAAATGGAGCCCACCGACTCTTTTGTCTCCAGGGAGGCATCTCTTTGAACACCATCTCTCCCAGATACACTCCAAGAAAAGCAAATAGTCTTTCCGCTGTGAGCCTTAGGCGATCCTCAGATCATACCATCTGCCCTGGGGTTGTTTGTCTGCCTTCTCTTTAGGAGTAGGGCAGCATCCTCAGAGCTCTATCCCAGGCAAACCCACAGACTTCTAAAACTCCAGTCTTATGACCTGGACAAAAAAGAAATCCCAAATTCCCATGGAAATGCATAATGAAATATGGCAATGATAATGATATCTTTTGACTTCCCAAAGTGTAAGATGCATATTAAGGCAATATTTCTCATGGCTTATAGTGGAAGCTGCTTTTCATCAAAATTTGACAGATTTTAAGGCTTTTCTTATTTAATGAATGTAGTAAGAACATTCTAATTTCTAATTATATTTATCTTTGCATATAATCAGATCCTGGACTTTATTTTCTGAATTTGCTGAAAATTTTCTGAATTTGCTGAAAATTATTATTGCCCTCCATAGGCAGAATAAAAATCTTTTCAAAAGTGTTCATAACAGTCCTCTGGTCTTCAAAGATTTTCTTGAGATTAGTTATCTTCCCTGAGCCTATCACTTTTTTTTCAAGGTCTCCAGTGGCTTGAAATTCATCTCATTCTTCAGTATTTATAACTATTATTTGTTTCCTATCACAAAAGTATCACAACCACTCTTTACTCCGTTTTACCCTCTATCACATGCATTGTCAAGATAGACCATATTTGGGGTCTTAAAGCACAACTTAATGCATTTAAATGTTTTAAAGTAAGCTTAAACTTGAAATCATTAACAGAAAGGTATCAGGAAAATTTTAAATATTTGGGAGTTACCAATATACTTCCAAAAATTAATTGTTAAATTGGAACTTATTTACAAAAAAATAAAGTTGAAAATTCACATTATCTGTTTTCAAAGTTTACTGTAAAAGAATTTGTTATTTTAGAGAAAGGATAGACATATAAATCAACAGATTATCACAGAATCCAGATAAAGACCAACATACATATAGTCAATTACTTTCTGAAAAAGTATAAAACCATTCAATAGAGGAAAAGTTTTCTTTTTTTCCAAAATGGTACTAAATAATTAAAGATCTAAGGAAAAAATTACTTAAGATCATACCTTAAAAAAATAACCCCAAATGAACCAAAGACATAACTATAAAAAGCAAAATTATAAAAATTCCAGAGAAAAATATAGGAGACTTTTTTTGTGTGTCGCTGTGAGTTTGGCAAAGTAATTCTGAGGAAAACATTACTACGAATGAGTATCAACAGAAACAAAACAGCATAATTAGCATCCCAAGGATTTCAATGTTGGAACTATCTATTGTTCTAAGTTACTTCTTATTTTCCAGCATGAGATTATTTCAACACTGGATTAATCTAATTGTAATCTTTTGAGTAGTTTAAATTACAATTAGATTAACCCGGTTTTGAAATATTCTAGTGCTAGAAAATAAGAAATGACTTGAGACAACAGGGTTGAAAGTGACAACAACAAAGTAGTTGAATGAGAAGGAGACTGATGTAATTTTGGGTAAACAGGGACAAACAGAACAAGGCATTACATAAGAGGTGCTATTAAAGGTAACAAATGTATCCTTGTGTGTTTATAGAAAGAAAATAAACAGAAATAAAAAATTAAGATATGTGATTGTATTGTTAGATTTCATGATTTTTAAGGTGAAGTCTTCCAAGTAATGAGAAATTTCAAAATTTAGAATATAGTAAAAAAAAAATAGATTAATTAAAAATGTCAACACAGGGGTGCCTGGGTGGCTCATTCATTAAGCATCTGCCTTCAGTTCAGGTCATGATCCCAGGGTCCTGGGATCAAGCCCCGCATCGGGCTCCCTGCTACGCAGGAGGCCTGCTTCTCTCTCCCACTCCCCCTGCTTGTGTTCCCTCTCTTGCTGTCTCTCTCTGTCAAATAAATAAATAAATAAAGTCTTTAAAAAAATGTCAATACATGGAGGATTCCCTTCTTACACCCTCTGACACTCCCAGTGCTTATATTAGTTTCCAGTTGGATCTCATAATTTCTATACTATTGAATTTTGGAAGGAATCCAACAAACTTTAGCTAATAAATCATTTTTCATGAAAAAGCATTATCATTTCTGTTAAAGTGTATTTTTTTTGTTTGCTAATCTCATGGTTAATCATTAAAAAGAACTTTTTAGTTAACAAAGAATATAAGAAAAATATTTAGAATAATATATGAATATTTAACTATTAAAGTGTGATTATTAAGAAATAAAAGATCATTTTAATGCATAATATTTTTTGCTAAAAAGAGAATGATTTAATTGACAATATGGATTCATTTTATTCTCCTAACAAAGTGCCTGTGTTTGCCTTGGAATTCATTATACTGATAATACATCCAGTGAAATATAATTTAAACTTTAATTAAAAGATCATTTACAGTATTTACCATTTTAATGAAATAGCTAAATTTAATTAATTGCAAGTGAAAGAAATATCTATACTTTAAGATAGATTATAACTTAAAAATTATGCCAAAAGTTATATATGAATTAAAATTGCATGTTATTTTCTTTATAACCTGAAGTTATTATTATATGAAATGATTACTATAAAAGTAGTTGCTATATCTCACTGCAGATATTAACAGCATATTAAAATCACAACCAATATTATTACTGCTTTAAATATAATACTCAGAATGTAGTAAGAGATGAAAATAAATCACAGGTGCTGCAGATTGGGAGAGAGCCTTGATCATGGAAGCAAGATAGAGAGAGTGAGAGAGAGAGAGAGAAATCAGCATGCAGGGGATTGCACAAGAAAAATAATTCCTCAAAACCATTGACTGGGAAACGAGAGGGGCTGATTATTGCAAAGTTTTACAAGCAGCAGAGCTCAAAGTCTGAAGTTTTAGAAGCCCATGCCATCACTGGTGTGGAGCTTGGCAGGGCTTAGAGTTTTTCCTGTGAAGAAGGAGGGCAGAGGCCCTGGAGAAGCATTTGGGAGAGGTGGCACTGCATCTCCGGACAAAAGGGCGAGCAGTGAAAAGTTCTCATTACTCATGTCTAATGTTCTCTTTGGTTAGTGGGAATAATGTCACCTTCTTCTGGATTATACATCACATTGTCTACCCAGTGAATTCACACCTCATGTTATCTAGATATTATATCTCTTTTCATTCACATTGTAAAGTTCATAATTGCTATAATATTTTACAAACTAAGTGATCACAATGTTTCAGAAACATTTTAAGAACATTACATATATGATCACAGTTATTCCCAATTATTTATTTGAGGCAAGCAGAATGAGATAAGTAAATTTTTGAAGAGTAAAGGTAATAAACTTAATAAATTTATTTACTAAGTATGAATAAATGGAAGAAAGCACTCCATAATTGCTTCTTGAGGCTCCACATTAATTCAACTTATCTCCTCTTTCTTTTAATTCATTTTTTCCCTGCTTTCTCACTCTGAATTCTACATCTACAATATGATTAGGACATGTGTATGTAAAAAAGTATGTGCTTTATCTGGATCAGTAACTGGTACACTGTCAAGGTATTAATATGTGATGTACAGAGCCTGACTTACTCTCAAGAAATTATTAATTTCCAAGAAGTTGTCCAATGACATAATTTACTAACTATCAAATATTACAAATACTGTAGAATTCTAATGAAAACCATAAAACAGACTCTTTAACTATAGAGAATAAACTGAGGGCTGCTGAAGGGGAGATGAGTGGGAGGATGGGTTGAACAGGTGATGGGAATTAAGGAGGGAATTTGTGATGAGCACTGGGCATTGTATGTAAGTGATGAATCACTAAGTTCTATTCCTGAAACCAATATTACACTACATGTTAACTAACTGGCATTTAAATAAATACTTGAAACTACAAAAAAATTAAAAATAAAAATATATTCCTGGTTATATCTTGTCAAAGTTCATCATGTCAATACCCATTTTAATTGCTTGTTTTATAAGACAAGAAAAACAAAGAGTATTCATTTTAAATTAAAAAAAAATTATTGTTCTAAAAAATGTAGGCTATATATTTTGTTCTATATACTCTATATATTTCCTTTATTCTTTTGGTAGAACTCAGGGATGTGTGTAGTCACACAGTGTTAGAACATCTTTCAGTGTTGTTTACAAAGCTCTTGACTTAGTAGCTGTTGGCAGTAATTAGCATAACTTTGGTAAGTTAATGCAGCTTTTTTTATCTCCTTGTTCTAGTCTGTGAAATGCTTCATTTAAACTAAATGCACTTTAATGTCTTCTATAAAGGTAAAATATGACAGTAGATGTCTACTCATAAGGATCATTATTAATGTCACCACTATAAAAAACATGATTAAAGTATTCAGACAAGTATGATTAAATATTGTTCTTAAAATTAGCACCAAGGTTATATATTAATGTATGCTTCTGTCAATAGAGCATTTTCTTATATACAGTATTATAAACTATTTGACTGAAATAGAAAACAGAGCAATGAAGTGCTAAAATATTTAAATAAAACATAATTTTTAAAGCAGATTCATTTATTTGTTAATTTTGTAAACTTGGGGAATTTATATAAATTATTTAGGTTTCATACTATTCAGCCATCATCTGAAAAATTATTAATAGGTAATGCCCTCAAAATTCCCTTCGGGATTTATATTCACCCAATATATAGCTGCTATAATAGTACTAAAAGTATTATTGATAATAATGGAAATAAAGTTATTATATTCTATTTGTTATTATTATGAACAACATAATTGGAGCTTAACAAAGGAAAGATGTTCACAAAAAATAGCAGTCCATGTCTTTTGGGATTGAAGGTATCTAGAAAACCTTGATTATTTAATTATTACTACACTAAGTTTCTCAGCAGATCCTCTAAAGTGTTAACTTTCACTTGTGGGCTACATTATACTGGAACCGGACTTTGAATCTGGCAAAGAATCTTGAAATTGATAGTTAATATACACTATCAAATATTTATCAAGTTAAATTACTTGATCTTTAAAAAAAATTTGAATTTCTGTGTTATCTAAATTATGTCTCCCAAATTAGAAAATTATCAAATAATTTTGACATTTCCACTTTATATTTTATCTATAAACATGGCCACAAAATTCTATGGATTATTTGATTTTTATTCTTAGGGAAATTTTAAGACTTTGCATTAAAGAGTGACTTTTTTTCCACCTTAGTTAAAGCTATCTGAAAGTATAGGTGATAATTTTACATGTGAACATTCTTTAAAACCAGTATAATTTCTTTTCCTCCCTAAATCCAGTGTGTATATGTTAATATACAGAATAACTGAAGTAGGTTAAAAGTCAATGTGTTCATTTCTTTTTGAAATTTCAAGTCACTAGAGGGGCCACCTGGGTGGCTCAGTTGGTTAAGCATCAGACTCTTGATATCAGGGTTGTGAGGTCAAGCCCCAGTTTGGGCTCCATGCTGGGTGAAGAGCTTACTTAAAAAAGAAAATAAAAGTAAGTTTTGGGGCACCTGAGTGGCTCAGTTGGCTGAGTGTCCAACTCTTGGTTTCACCTCAAGTCATGATCTCATGGGTCCTGGGATAGAGCCCTACCTCTGCTAAGTGGAGAGTCTACTTGAAGATTCTCTCCCTCTGCCCCCCAAAATAAATAAATAAATCTATAAAATTAAAAAAAAATAAATTTTAAATCATTAGCTATATTAAATATCATCACTGTCCTTAATATTATAGAAATATTTGGTACAACGATTTATCTCTACATTAAGAAAAATGCAATAAGCTATTCTTTGATTTGTTTTTAAAGATTTTATTCACTTATTTGAGAGAGAGAGAGAGCACGAGTGGGGGGAGGGGATGGCAGAGGGGGAAGCAGACTCTTAAGCAGGGAGCCTCATGCAAGACTCGATCCCAGGGCCCTGGAATCATGACCTGAGCAGAAGGCAGCCACTTAACTGACTGAGTCACCCAGGCACCCCTACTCTTTGAATTTTTAACATAAATTAGAAGTCTTTTTAAATGAAATTTTTATGTGTATGCATGATAATACATAATCAGCAAGAACATCACTATGCTTGGTAGTTTTCTATGAGAAAACTATAAAACGAAAAAAAGTACTCCCTAATTTCTCATGGTTCATCTAAAAGCAAATATAGAATATTAATCAATTTTTATCTGAAAAGTAAACATAACAAGTAACTATTCACATTCTGCCAAATTTCATTTGTGTTTAATTTTGCAGAAAAACAAATTTTGCAAAGGACTTGAAATCTATTGTGTATCAGACACATCTTATTATGGGATGATTTGTGATAGTTTATAAATTGTTATACAACATAAAGGATTGTGCCTTTAGTCTGTATTACCCTTAATAATAGTTATTACAACTGTTCTCATTTAAATATAATATTTTATGTCATGCATAAGTGTAATGTAATATAATAAATTGGATTATTATATTTTTCTTTCCTCACGAATTAATGCACTTATTGCTTTTGTACTTGGAGTCTTAATCTTTTTGCACATAAAGCCCTTAGAATTAATCACTATTTTTAAACTACAAGAACATCAGTTAATTAAGATTGACTCACAGAAATAACACAACCATCCAAAGTCAATGTCCTTATCAGGGCAATTATTGAATAATGTTTTAAATAATGATAATATAGCTCCTAAGTATCTTAATGTATCACTAGTTTTACTTTATTACACTGCTTTTTTTTTAATTTTATTTATTTATTTGACAGAGAGAGACACAGCGAGAGAGGGAACATAAGCGGGGGGAGTGGGAGAGGGAAAAGCAGGCTTCCCACAGAGCAGGGAGCCCGATGCGGGGCTCGATCCCAGATTCCTGGGATAATGAGCTGAGCTGAAGGCAGACGCTTAAGGACTGAGCCACCCAGGCGCCCCAATTACACTGCCTTTTTATTTCACTTCTCAGTTTTCCGTATTCTAAACAATAGCACCATGCTTCCTTTTAATTTATCAGACAGTTGAAGATACAATTTCAGTAACTATTATGGTAGAACAATATTGAAAATATAACAAAGTATTTTATTAAATACCTATACCTCCAAAAATTGTAATTTAATTGAAACACTGTTGGGTTTGTGAAATCAATATGTGCATGATGTGGTGTTGGAGGTAGATGCATTTTTTAAGACTATATTATAATCATGTAATATGAGAAATGTAAAGAGTATGAAGATCAAGTTTATTTACCATCCAATGATTAGAGTTTATATTATTAAAGAAAGCCCCTGATCTGGGGGCTTTCTTGAATGCCATTTGATATAACTAATTCATTACCATTTAATGTAACTTTACATTTTTTAAGACCACTCTATTAGAAATTACCTTTTTATGTTAAAACAAAATATCTTGCTAAAGCTGCTAACCCTCCAAAGGGAATCACTGGAAAAAGTCTAATCCTTCTTTCAATAAATGCCCTTCTGGCTACTGTGGCATAAATAGTATACTCTTCAAAATCATTTCTTCTCAAGACAAAATACAGTGTTAGAACAACTTTTATGTTAGTCTTTGACGTCTCAAGTTATTTTATATGTCTCATCACTCTTGCAAAATAATTTTATTCAACAAATATTTCCTAAGAATCTACTACTATGTACTAGATTCCAGAGATAGAATGGTGTACAAACCAGGCAAAAAAAAAAATCCCTGCATTTGGAGAACTTCTCTTTTGATGGGACTCCAAAACGGTACTAAGTAATGAGTACAGATGTATTTATAGACTCTCTACATTTGTTTAAGCTCATAGGCTTTGTCTTTTCATGACATCTGTTTCTGTAGATGCCTAATGACTGTACTGACTAACAAGAGCAAGGAGGGAATCTTGTAAAAATCACCTGGGGATCTCCTATATGCTAATATCAATTCATTAACTTCAGTTCCAAATCCAGCTAATTTACATCTCCATCTTGTTCACTTTAAGAGACTAAAGAGACTTTGTCAAACACCATACCCCATTGCCTGTGCTGTACATTACTTTGAATAAAGAGAATTAAAATACTGTCATCAACCATTATAGATTTCTGAAATTATAAGAAATATTTCATTCACAGGTGAGGCTTAGGGATAGCATGCACTTTGCTTATCCTATGCCAACTAGTCTGAATAAATTTATTTTTCTCCCTTTATTAAAAATTTAAATAGAATGTAAAACTACAACTCTAAATGATATATCATGAAGAGGTAAATGAGATAAAGATATCCTGAACAGCACAAACACAGGAGTTTAGGAAAAAATCGAATTGAACATATACAAGTGTATGCTAGCTTTAAAATTCTATTTCATTGGAAGATAACAAGGGCTCATAGGTTAGCAATATGCATTATAAAAAAAGACACATTTTTAAAAGTGAATTTCTCAGTCCCAGCCATCCAACAAACATCACAACATGGTTCTTCCTTATCCCATGCCCATTAGTACACAGAAAAGGGTAATTTACAAAAATAAATTAATATGGATCTTTTAAAAATCAATCTTATAAACCTATTTTTTGTAACTTTTAGTAGTAAATCTCATCCTTGCAATATTATGAATGCCACTTTGGGTGAAAAATAATTATTTTGTGTCATCAAAGAGGTGATACTCAATGAAACTGTTAAGCTTAAAACAAAGTGGCTACTGAGATCAATTTTTATCATGCATTGGGCACCTTGGATGTTCAATAAGTAATCCATAAAATTAATGATTTTAGTAAAAATATAACTTTTTACCATGTTCTTTCAGTGAATCATATGTTAAGATTGCATTTTGTGATGTTATGAACTATATTACTTCTTTTACCTCAAGTTGCTTATTTTGCTTATATAAAATGCATCAGATTGATGTTTGTGAGAAAATTGATTAGAGACTTTTCAACAAATAAGCTCAAAATAAAACAAAGAAACACTGTGTACTACATGTGGGAGATATCTGCAAATCTGCAAAACACACTAGAATATTATTCATAATGGACTACATCGTGTTAATACAACATGACAGGAAACACAGTGAAATTAAAACAATATCACCAATAGTAATTCAGGTCCCTAAAATGTTTTTAAATGCCATAAAAATCAGAATAACTTATTTCATGCTTTTGAGATAAATACACCTGATTATCTAAAAATAATCTCAACTAACATAGAGAATGAATTTGGATACTCCACAGAATTTTATGGTTATGATTATATTGAATATTTCCAAGGTATACTTGTCTCTAAGTGTATATTATTTTATCTCTACATTAAGGAGATAATATTTTGAAGCATTTATAATTTTTATGTGAGTAATTATAAGATTAAAACACTATAGAGCAAGGGTGGAGAAGAGCTGTGGAGTGAGCAGGAGATGAGTAACAATGTACAGTTCTGAAATTCTGAGGTGACAGCATGAGTTCTTGAGGGAGTATAGAGACCTGGAAGAGAAAGGAAACTCCTTCAGATGCAAAGCCCAGTGCTAGAAGCTGTGAATGATACGGTGATGGTTTAGACATGATCTAAACCTATTAAACAGATAAAAACAAATGTCCAACTATTATAAAGTACTCCATTGAGGGGTTCAAGGTAGAGGCATGGGAAGACCCTGAATTCACCTCCACCCACAGGCACACCAAATCTACACGTACATATAAAGCAATTCCTCTTGAAGAACTAAGGGCTTATTAACCAGCTCCCATACAACAAAGTGTAGAAGGACCACATACAGAAAAGTAGGAAAGACAGAGACATGGTAATACAGGAACTTCACCCCCAACACTAGGACCTGTGGTAGGGAGGGAGAGCACTGAGTGACCCATGCACAGATTTGCTACCCTGAGGTACAGCAGAAAAACAGCAGGTTAAAGAACAACTTAGACTATAACTGATGGAAACCCATTTCCTCACCCTACAGCATCCACCAAAAGTTGAGGAACTGTTGAAACTTTCTCCAGGATTGGAGGTGCTGGGGTTGGAGGTGTTTATGTTCCCCCCTCTGTTTTGATAGTGCAGATGAAAGTAGGATCTGGGCATTTTATGCAGCCTGCCACCTCAAGCCCCAGGCCTCTAGCCCACACCAGTTCAAATCAAAACAACAAAATATCACCTCACACCAGCCAGGATGGTTAGTATTAAAAAGACAAGAAATAACAAGTGTTGACAAGGCTATGGAGAAAGGGAACCCTCATGCACAAGGAGTGTAAATTGGGACAGCCAATGTAGAAAACAATATGGCAGTTCCTCAAAAATTCAACGATAGAGGAGCACCCGGGTGGCTCAGTCGTTAAGCGACTGCCTTCGGCTCAGGTCATGATCCCAGCATCCTGGGATTGAGTTCCGCATCAGGCTCCCTGCTCAGTGGGGAGCCTTTTTCTCCCTCTGCCTGTCACTCCCCATGCTTGTGCTCTCTCCTTCTCTAAGTCAAATAAATAAATAATTTTTTAAAAAAAATTCAAAGATAGAAATAGCATATGATTCAGTAATTCTACTTCTGAGCGTTTACCCAAAGAAATGAAAATATTAATTCAAAAATATATATGCACCCCTATGTTTATTGTAGCATTATTTACAATGCCAAGGTATGAAGGCATACTATGTGTCCATCTATAGATGAATGGATGAGGAAGATGTGATATATATATATATATTTTACTCTCTCTATATGGTAAAGTATTACTCAACTATACAAATAATTAAATCTGGGGTGCCAGGTGCCCCAGTTGGTTAAGTGTCTGCCTTTGGCTCAGGTGATTATCTCAGGGTCCTGGGACCGAGCCCCACATCAGGCTCCCTGCTCAGCAGGGAATCTGTTTCTTCCTCTCCCTCTGCCCTCCTCCTGCTCATGCTCACTCTCTGTTTCTGTCTCTCTCTCTCTCTCTCTCAAATAAATAAATAAAATCTTAAAAAAGAAAGAATTAAATCTTGCCTTTTGTGACAACATGGATAGACCTAGAAGGTATCACGCTAAGTGAAATTAAGTCAAACAGAATAAGACAAACACAATTTGTTTTGACTTACATGTCAAATCTAAAAAAGAAACAGAACAAGTGAACAAACAAATTAAATCAGAAACAGACTCAAAAACAGAGAACTGATGTTTGCTAGTAGGTAGGAGGCTGGGGATAGACAAATAGGCAAAGGAGATTAAAAGGTATAAATTTCTAGTTATAAAATAAGTCATGGGGATGAAAAGTATAGCATAGGGAATATAGTCTGTTCTATTGTAATAATTTTGTATGGTGACAGATAGTAATTACACTTATCATGGTAAACATTTCATAATGTATATAATTGTATGACTATGCTGTACACCTGAAATTAATATAATACTGTATGTCAACTACACTTCAATTAAAAAAAACACTACAGTATCATCAGATTATTTTTTTCTCTAAATAGTGCTTTAGACAATAAAAAGAAACAAGAGCTATTTAAATGTAAAAGCTGAAGGAAAATAAAACTCTCGCTCTTTGCAGATGATATGATTACATATTCTACATTTTCTTGCCTTCAATAGTATTTGCTATTTCTGAGTCTCAAATATTGCCAGTTATAGGCAGGGCTGCCTGGCATCCACAAGGCAATATTTTCCTTTTCACTTTTATTTGAAAGTAATGCTTCTTAAACTGTGTTGAATTTCCAATTTTCTTTTTTATTTCCTTTCCTTGTGCCTTCTTCACTGCTGCTCTTGTTTTCTTTATGTAGATCCAAGTTTTCCAATCTGTATCATTTTCCTTCTCTCTGAAGAATTTCTTTTAACCTTTTATGCAAGGTAAGTCTACTGTCAACAAATTATTTCATTTCTTGTTTGCTTGAAAAAGTCTATTAAATATTTTACTCAATTTTTTACTTCCTCGTAAGATTTGTAAAGAAGAAGTTTCATATAATTCTTACCCTTGTATAATACAAGTAAGGCTTCTCCTGACCCTGTCTTTTTTTAAGACTTTTTCTTTATGTTTTCATATGGTTTGAATAGGATATCTCTAGGGGTAGATTTGTGTGTGTTTGTGTGTCATTTATTCTGATTGGTGTTCTCTGATCTTGGATTTGTGGCTTGTTTTCCTTCACAAATTTTGGAAAACTCTCATTCATTGTTACTTCAAATGTCTTTTTCTCTTTCTTATTCTTCTGATCTCCCATTATATATGTTACAAGTTTTGTAATTGTACCAAAGTTCTTACATATTCTTTTCCATTTTTTCATTATGTTATTTATTTATTTATTTATTTATTTATATTTATTTTTGCTTTTCAGTTAGGGAGTTTCTATTGACTTATCTTCAATCTTACTGTTTCTTTCCTCAACCATGTCCACTCTACAGATGAGTCCATCAAAATCATTCATTTGTTACAATGTTTTTTTTTTAAGTTTTATTTATTTATTTATTTGAGAGAAAGAATGAGAGAGAGAGAGAGCACATGAGAGGGGAGAGGGTCAGAGGGAGAAGCAGACTCCCCGCTGAGCAGGGAGCCCGATGTGGGACTCGATCCCGGGACTCCAGGATCATGACCTGAGCCGAAGGCAGTGGCTTAACCAACTGAGCCACCCAGGCGCCCTGTTACAATGTTTGTGTCCAGCATTTTCTCTCGATTCTTTCTTAGAATTTCCATCTCCCTGCTTATATTACCATTGTATGTGTATAGAGAGATAGATATACATTCTATTCTTGCATGTTGTTCAATTTTTCCATTAGAACCCTTATCTTCCATATCAATCAAGTTGTTTAAAATTCCTGATCTGATATTGCTAAAATCTTTGTTATATATAGTCTCATTCTCATATCTGCCTTGTTTTTCAGGTTGTGTTTTCTCTTGCCTTGTCATAGGACTTGTAATTTTTTTTAAGACTTTATTTAATTATTTGACAGCGAGAGAGGAAACACAAGTAGGGGGAGTGGGAGAGGGAGAAGCAGGCTGCCTGTGGAGCAGGGAGCCCGATGCGGGACTCCATCCCAGGATCCTGGGATCATGACCTGAGCCGAAAGCTGACGCTTAATGCCTGAGCCACCCCGGCGCCCCAGGACTTGTAGATTTTTGCTAAAATCTGGACATGGCAATGGGAACCGAGGCATATAGGCCTGGTGTAGTTTTACGTTTACTTAGGGAGGAGTTGATCTGTGTCTACAGTTCGCTGTAGTTGTATGTGTCTGAGACTTCCATTTCTTCTAGTGATTTTTTCTTTCTCCTCTGTTGTGTCTGGATTTCCCTAGGAACTCCTTAGAGTCTGTCCCTTGTAGATCTTTTAATGTAGCTGACTGTGGTTTTATAGGAGCCCTGTGGTTGTGGTGGTAAGAGTGGGGTTGGTGGAGTGAGGAAGCATTCTACAATTCTTCGATTAGATCTCAATCTCAGTAGACTGTTTGAGCTGTCATCTTCACAAATCGTTCTCAGCATTTCTTTTTTCTTTTCCTAATCTCCTTGGATGAGAAAAAAAGGTTAGAGTTGGGTAATTTTTTATTCCCAAATCCAATAAGGTTCATGACATCTTTTTGAAACTTTGCTGAATAGGACTTGGCTGCAGAAAATTCTTTGAGATTACTTAAAAATAACTATTTTTCTCCTGGAAATATTTCAAAATGGTTATTTTTCCCCTAAACATAATTCAAAATTGTTACTGTTCCATTCCCTTGGTCAGACATGAGGGGATTTTTCTCTAATTGTTTTTGTGAGAAACTGGTAGAACTTCTGAAAGCAAAACCCATGAAAATGTGGTGGCCGCTTGGAATGGAGTCCCAAGAGTTTTTAACTCTCAAGTTTGTCCACACTTATACTCCATCAGTTTGGTCAAGTTATCATTTAAGTGTTCCTACTATTTACCGGCACCAGTAGATTATGCTTCAGGGTAAGCTGATTTGCCTTTTCTGTATTTGCCTGTCTCTCCAGTTTCAAGGTGGTAGTTGGTCCTGTGACTTCAATTCACTGAAAGAGCCACAAAAAAGTTGAGTTTCAGCCTGTTCAGCTTTTTTTTTGTGAAGATCTGATTCTTTTTGTTATGATCTTTCAAGGAAATATATCACATAATGGAATAGAAGAAATATTTTACAAGTTTAGTGGACACTTATTATTTAATATACTATTTTTAAAGAGGAAATAATTTTAGTAATAATTCTTCAATGGGCTTTTACCTCAATGAATATGAAACATACTATGGTAGACACCTCTGAGGAATAATTTTATTGCACTTTTATTTGTAAAGTAATAGTTGTATTATGAAACAAATTTTTTCTTTTGAATTGTGCATTGTTTTATTTTCCTGGAAAACAATTACCAATGAAGTGAGAAACCAATTTGGATATATAAAGAGAAAGCTCTGTCTTCACTTGAGATGATTATGAGGAATAATCAATCAATAATCATAAAAAATTTCTAAGGTACTAGTTGAATAATATTTTAATAATTAACTTTATGATTACAAAATGAGAGATATCACTTTTTTATATAAGGAAACCTAATAGTCATCTTTTCCTAAATGATTAGAAATAAAATCTAATTTAATGATTATTATGTGAATTCTCAATCTTATAACATATTTGATCCTTTTGTTTAAATATTTTTATTATTAAGCTGTAATTTTTTTCCATTAACTCAAATTATAAAAGTGCTCTTTATTTTTAAAATAAAAGTTTTATCATCTCATTGTTGATTTCTAATGTAATTGCTTTATAGTTGAGAACATTATAACTTTGGAAATGAGCAAGAAACTTTGATCTAGAGCATGGTCATAAAGTTGAAATATTCAAAGTCTTCTTGAAAATATTATATATTTCCACAGTATATAATTGTTTGAAGGGATACATTTTCCTATGTATTAGCTGGATCAAATATTATCACTGGGTTTTTCAAATCTTCTATAGATTTACACATTTTCTATTACTTGAAACAGTTTGAAAGATGTAATGACTAACATAAGTTTGTAATTGTCAGGTTGAGGTTTCTATTTTATAAAATCATATAGTTCAAATTGTTAAACTTTAATTTTTTAAAGATTTTATTTATTTATTTGACAGAGAGAATGACTGCAAGAGAGGGCACACAAACAGGGGGAGTGTGAGAGGGAGAAGCTGGCTTCCCGCAGAGCAGGGAGCCTGATGCGGGGCCGATCCCAGGACCACAGGACCATGACCTGAGCCAAAGGTAGACACTTAACGACTGAGACACCCAAGCACCCCAAGTTGTTAAACTTTTATTATTAATTTTTAAATATTTTTCTTTGTATTAATTTCTATCAATTTCTCATCCTCAATTATATTTTGTCGGAAATTGTAATAGCAGATGTCTTCCTCTAGTTTAATGCATTTCCCTACTTTGCAGTATCTTTGTGTCATTTCAACTATGTTCTTTAACAGCAGTGTATCCACTTTATTTGTCATTTTTTTTTTTTTTTTTTAGAGAGAGACAGCATGTGCAGGCAAAGGGTAGGGGTGGCAGTGGGAGGGACAGAGTGAGAGAAAGAGAATCCCAAGCAGGCTCTATGCTGCCCAACATGGAGCCCAACACAGGGCTCAATATCAAGACCCTGAGATCATGACCTGAGCCAAAATCAAGTCAGATGCTCAACTGACTGAGCCACCCAGGTACCCCTGATTATTTGCATTTTAATAGGTGTTTCTAAGTAGTTGTCATTGATCAAAATGTCAAATATACTTAGATGCATTCCTGATATCTCACTTCAGGCTAATTATTTACATGCTATATCTCTGTTTTGTCTCTATTTCTGTCTTCTGCTTTGTTAATTCAGTTTTTTCTTAATGTTTTTCCTCTTAGGTATTTTATAGAAGTTATGTTTGTATTTCTATTTGTTTAGGGTTATTTCTACATTTTTAACAATTGTACTTTATATTATCAAAAAAAGTTGTAAAAACATTTATTAAGTGAGCAGGAGTTGATGAAGTTTATTTGTGTGGTAAAACATAATATCCATTATCAGGTGTAGAATGCTTGCAAATGGAAAATAATTTTTTGTGATTTTTCTTTTTTTGGCATAATTGGATCAACTCACAGGCTTCAGAAAAAAGGTGGCTGGAGATTATCCTTTTTAGACTTCTAGTTTCTTTACTACCAGAAGACTTACATAAATATGAATCATTTATTCAAGAGCATCAGGCACCTGTGTTTAATTGCAACAAATTCTTCATTCTTTGTATTCTTGCCCTTTATTTTATGACTTCATGTGCCCTTTCACTAAATTGGTGGCATGTGCTACCCTATTTCTTGAGTTTGAGTCTGGTCAGATGACTAGACTACCAGGGTCAATAGGTTAAGACAAAAATGATGGCGTACCAATTCTAAACCAAGATATCAAGAGTACCTGTGTATTTTAACTTGTGTCTCCTAAGTTTCTGTTATCACCTAAGAATTTTATTCTTAAGCTAGACAGTTGGGCTTAGCAGGAGAATGAAAGCCAAGGAAGGTGAAACACTGTTTAAATCAGCTGATGTCTAGCTCAAGCTATATGATTATTGTTTTATGACTCGATGTTTTCTTTTTTCTTGTCTAATAATTACTTTCGTCTTTCAATAGCTGACATATGGCAGTTTACAGAACTCTGGAGTAGTCACTGAGCCAGAATTCAGTACTAAAACTCCAGTGTGTAGCTATGGTTACAGTTAAGAACAGCAGCAACCAGGAAAAACAGCCAACCGTTCCCAGATTTTTTAGTGAAAATTCTATTCCACAAGCTCCTGTTATTCAGCTCTCTGATTACAGGACTAGAAACTACAGGATCAAACAGAGCTGCCCTAGAAGAACCCAATGCTTTCTCCATTATGCTTAAAAGAAATATTTATATCTTTTTTCCAACTGTCTCTCAGCATTCTCTTTTGGCAGAACTGGGTTACATCTTAAACTCGAGACACAAATCAATCTATAAGTGTAATTTCAGAGTTCTACTTCTATATTATAGGAATACTTATAAAAAAGTGTTATTATCAGAGCTGAGAGAGCCATCTTACAAAAAGTTTTATTAATTTTGAACTTACATGCAAAGTTCTTAATGGTTTATTCTTACTTCTCTGTAAGTAAAACTCTTACAATCTTTTGTCTAATTGATTCCCCTTAAAGAATATGCAGTTTCACTAAATTAATTGTATAGTTGCTATGTGTGTTTGTGTATTCAGTAATTATATAGTCAGTGGGCTACATTGCCTGAGGCCTAGTCTTCCAAAAGCAGAAGATAATGAAATTTATTATCTAAGCACTGTCTTCCTCCAGGAACTGACCTTGCCAAGCAGCATAGTTAGTGCAAGAACACCATTTTGGAAATTTTGATCCTATCCCTTGAGTATTGATCTTATGTAGATGCTGAACTCAGTTGATCATGTTTTCTTCCCAGATAAATCTGAAATGAGAATTTTGAAAGAAAAAAGTATCACTATGTGAATGAATCTCTGAGACAAAAAATTCAGGAGCTGTTAGCAGACCTGGTGTTTGCCAAACTGAAGAATATAGTTAACACATAGAAAAAAAGGAGACAGGGCTCTAATATCCTTAAAAACATGGTTCCTGTTGATGTTGAGTCATGTTGGTTTCCTGATAATAAGAGAGGTACTCATTATATTTATCAGAATGTGTCCACTTTGCTTAAGGTGATTCAGGGAGTTTCTATCACAATAGAAAAGATTTTCGGGGCGCCTGGGTGGCTGAGTTGGTTAAGTGACTGCCTTCGGCTCAGGTCATGATCCTGGAGTCCTGGGATGGAGTCCGGCATCAGGCTCCCTGCTCAGCAGGGAGTCTGCTTCTCCCTCTGACCCTCCCCCCTCTCATGTGCTCTCTCTTTCTCTCTCTCTCTCATTCTCTCTCTTTCAAATAAATAAATAAATAAACCTTTAAAAAAAGATTTTCTATCAAGAGTTTCTGTCAAAAAGTGATCTAAACAACTAACAGCAAAAAAGTGTTGACTAATCTTGTTACTCTTTGCTATATTCAACTTAAACATTTACCAAAATACTAGTCCCAACTCATTCTAGGGTAACAGAAATTTATTTAATATAGTTAAGAAAAAACATATATATGAAGAGAATTATTTATCATAAATGCTCATTCAGCTCAATGTAATTATATATCCTAAATAAAATGTAATGAAAATATTTTACCATATATATAAGAATTACTGTAAAATATGAGGTAAAAATAATGAAGATTATTTAATAACAGCAATTACTTGGCAAAAATATCTTAGAGATATGCAAAAAAAATCCATGTATGACAAAAAAATATTGAGCTGAATACATTTCCATCTTATATTTTGATCATAGTATAGTAAGCTTAAACGTACACACATGAATCGGGAGACAGAAGTCTTAGTTAATAGAAACTAACCAAATTTACATTTTAATTCTTTTTTTCTTTATCTGTTCAATAAATATTTATATATAGAAAGAAAAAGTATTAGCTACAATTATTTACATCAGTACTATTTGCCTAATTTCATCCTGTTTATGTTAATTTTCACAGGAACATTACAATGTAGGCATTATCATTTTCCACAATTTATAGAAAAGGGAATTTGTGCCTAGAAGGACTTTAGAAAGTTATTCTAGTTCCAAAGCAATCTTAATAAATTATTATCAGTTATTTTAGAAATTACCAAGCATTAATCAGCAACCTTATGAGAATATGAATGTTCTAGCAAATGAAAGCAGAATATTTAGTTAATCTTGTAGGAAAGGAGAATATCAACTAAGAGTTCAACAGCATATTCCTGAATAACTTTACTACCAAGGCAGCTAAGTAGGGCTCAGAACATATGCTAGAATGGTTTACTGAGGGATCCTTGGGTGGCTCAGTAGGTTAAGGGTCCCACACTTGTTTTTGGCTCAGGTCATGATCGCATGGGTCATGGGATGGAGCCAAGGGCTCCGCACTCAGTGGGGAGTCTGCTTGAAGATTCTCTCCTTTGCCTCTCCTCCCACCCCCACTCATTCTCTGTTTTTCTCTCTCTCAAATAAATAAATCTTTTTTTTTTTTAAGAATGGTTTACTGAAAAGGGTGCCCTTCCTCAAAAGGAAAATCCATAGAGTGCATGAATATACCATCATACCTAACAAGGACCCAGAGTACCAATAATAAAAGATGCACTACAAATTAGAGGAATTAGCTTTTCATATAGGAAATGGAATAATGAAAGACAGTACTTCCCCTCAATATTGTAATGGAAAATACTGTTTGGGGAAGCATGCAGAAAGGCTTTTTGCATGCATTATTATCAGTTACAGATTCTACGGATACTTATTTGTGTTGGTGATTAACTGAAAACTAAATATTTTTAAGTATTTGGATAATTTTAGTGATTGATTAAGCAACCATTATATAAAAATGCTTTAGGAAGCAGTATTCTAGCTGAGAACTCAAACCTGAGTAAATGTACAATAACTAAGAGGGTCTCTATCACATGAAGATGTATAACAGGGTATGAAGAAAACAGTATTTCACAGGCTAAATTTTAATAGGATTATGAATCAACCAAACTAGTATTGTTTCATCTGTTCATGAAAATCCACTGATTTCTGATTTTAATAAGTGAAATATTAGTAATGTAATTTCCTATTAATTTTAACAAATTAGGTAAGTAGCATTATTAGGGTTGGTGTCTCCAACCCTCTTTTTTTTAACACGTTTTATTTTTATTTTTTATTTATCTCTTTTTTTTAAGTAATATCTACACCCAACGTCAGGTTCAAACTCACAACCTAAAGATCAAGAGTCACATGTTCTATGGACTTAGCCAGCCAGGCACCCCACAGTTTTTTTAAAGCATTCAAACCATCTTTGAAGAGTTTGGCTGAAACTAAATCCCGCTTTTCAATGCCTCACATAATTGAAAAACTATAGGAACCTATCAAGAATCAGAGAGTAAGAACAAGACATTCCTGTGAATCCACTCCTTGTTTCATTCAAGATGGTAGTCTACAAAGAAAAAAAAATGCAAATCTTAGAAAACACAAATACTATTTGTTGAGGTCCAATAAGAAATTTATAGAGGGGCACCTGGCTGGCTCAGATGGTTAAGCGTCTGCCTTTGGCTCAGGTCATGATCCCAGGGTCATGGGATCGAGCTCCACATTGGGCTCCTGGTTCAGCGAGGAGCCTGCTTCTACCTCTGCCTCTCTCCCTGCTCATGCTTTCTCTCTCTCTATCTCTGTGTCTCGAATCAATAAAATCTTAAAAAAAAGAAATTTATAGAATTTCATTTATACGTGTTTATCCCACGTTAAAAGAAATATTTTAAAGTACATTATATATTATAAGGGTAGGTATGACAATTTATAAACAAACACTTCTGCATATATTGGGGTGTATGCCAAAATGTTTTACTAATAGAGTGCATGATTGAAAATATATAAAACATCATGTTAAAAAAAATCAACACAATTTAAGAGGGAATCTGTGGAGAAGCTTACTTTTGGAGCCTCAAATAAAGAGAAGGAACACTTAAACACATGTCTGGATCCAAGCTGACTTTTGTGGCAGATATGAATCCGTTCCTTGTTTAATGTTGAGAGAAACAGAGATTCACTCTATGTGCTATGTGTATGTTAGTGTAGGCACCATGTGCAGATCATAAAATAAATTTACAGTAATTCACAGTCAATGTAATCAAATTTTACTTGTAATCTCTCAGCACTATAAAGGGAGAATAAGCATACTGATAGCCTAAGTGGTTGATGGTGATGCCAACAAACCTGTGGTATGATAATTCTTATCATGAAAATAGAACCAAATAAACTCTATAGCTCTTTAAAATTGCTAAGTCCTTCAGAAGACTATGTGTTCCTTGCAGGGATCTAGGAATAGGGATATGTCAAGCCAAAAAGTAAATCCCATCGACTGGTATAAATTTTACTCTGATAATGGCTACTGTTGATAATTATGATGGTGATAATGATTATAGTGATGATAGTAAGTAACACGCATGAGGCACCTGCAATCTTTAATATATAATGCCAACTCACATGGGAAGTTATGTATTATCATCTTCATTTTATAAGTGATTATCATTAGTATAAGTGAGATATGTGATGTACTGAGAGTCACCCAACTGGCACGATCCACTTTGGTCTTTCTCCACAAGGGTGCTGTTATAGTACATCATGCTGGTTCTGTATATATTCAGCAAACATATATTTGGTATACACTTAATAATTCAGAGAATAAGCATTACTGATGACAAAGAACATAAAACTTAAAGATTCAGGTTAGTGGATAGCTTGGAGGTAGAGCAACATTTTGTTTTCTGTAATTGAGAACAAGTCATTTTTGAAAAATTTGACACCAAAATTAAGTTAAAATGTAAACTAAAGTGTGTGTCAGTATAAAGACCTGCCTATATTTGTATGCACACATTTGCTTGTACCATATTGCCTGTGGGATTACATATGAGAAGACTATATACATTTTGACACGTGTTCTCCTGGGCACCATGTTGTGGAAAGCCAATACGCTCAGTCAGACCAATTTATTAATTGTGTAATGTTGGAAAAGTTACTTAAATGCTCTGAGCCATGATTTCTTCATATATAAAATAGGGAAAATATCATCTACATCACAGGATTTAGTTTTCAAATGTGAATAAGAGAATCTGGCATAATGCCAGATACACACATGCTACAGATATACACATGCTACATGTTTTCCTGTCTTCATTTGCTTTACAGTATTAAACCCGAATATTGTGAACACTTAAGAAAACAAGTACTATGCTACATTTCCTATGAAGGTGTTATTTATCCCTTAAATTATTGTTATTCTAAAATTTTTAAAGAATAATAAATCAGAATCTAAAACTATCTTAAAATGATTATACATATAAAAATAAGGTGATAAATATAGCATATGCTTCCCTTGTATGCATCGTTGTCAATATCAGCTTTAGATCATATTGTAGGTGTCCTGCAATGCACAATTTAACAATGAAGGCAGTATTTATTTTCCCTTAACAGGGAAAATAAAGCTAAATATTTGTAACTTCTATAGCAGGTTATGTAAAAACAGTAAAGATATATTCAATACGGAGGACCTTTAATCAAAGTATCTGAGAGCATAACTATTACAGCTTCTGAGAAAAATTAAAATGCAAAACATATTTTTTGCATATAGAAAAGACTAAACCAAATCCATTTACAAATGTGAACTTTAATGTTTGATGATAAGACACAATAATTGTTAGATTTCTTAGTAGAGGTGGCTAGTTAGTAAAGAAGATGCAGAAAATTATTCTGGCTATATAAGACAGGCAATTATTTGAAAGTGTGTTTGTGTTTCAATTTTTCTGAAATTTTAAGCAAAATTTGAAGGTTTTATAAAATGCTTTCAAATTAAATTTTTTAGAGAATTCTATTACCATGGTTTATTAATCACAAGATCATACTATATATTTAATTTTAGTATTTAATATAGTATCTACATAAATATTTGTCCACATGTGTACATTCAGAATTATACTAAACCTAAAGGCAGTGTAGGGGTAATAAAGCTCTTCAAACACAAACATAAGGTAAATACAAGAAAGTTGTTTGTATATATGTGTGTATGTGTATATTTAAACATTTTCTTGTTCTTCATTTAACTCATTAAATGTATTAATTTAGAAACATTATTCAATTATGAAAATATTCTAAGAGGAATTACCAGAAACACTGATCTCTATGTAAGCATTATTCTTATCTTAATGTTTTATAAAGTTGCAGTATATGAGTTGATAGCCCTAAAATTTCACTGATGGTCGGACATGTTTTTCATATCTTAAAGTCAGTCTTTTGGTGATGAAACACTCACATACATTAGAAGCTAGGTCAACAAATATTTATGTTTAAATATCGGTGTTGAACATAAAGACTTCTGGCTCAGTGAAGTATTTTATTGGCAGATATTTATTCAGACACTTAAGTGTGGTAACAGCTCCTGGTTTTTGAAGAAATGCTTTCATTTTTAACATAGTATGTATTCATTTTATTGTATCTTGTTAAAACTTATTAGTAAGAATCCCTTTTTAAATCTTTTCCCATATTAAAATAAATCATTTTATATTTTGCCAAAATATAAAATGTCTTTTTTACTTTTACTTCAAACAGGCTATGTGGACGTCAACTTCAAAAACACCTAATATTGTAATGAATTTAACTGAAATATTTTCTATAAGATTTTAAATTATAGTATAATTTTTACAAATATACCTACAATAAATGTAGAAATGTGTATATATTTATGTACAAATTGGTCAGTAAGTTTATTAAAAATAGGACACTGATACTATCCAAAAAGACAGTCTTTTCAACAAATGGTGCTGGAAAAACTAAACAGCTACATGCAGAAGAATGAAATTGGACCACTTTATTACACCATACACAAAAATAAATTCGAAATGGATGAAAGTTCTAAATGTAAGACAGGAAACCATCAAAATCCTAGAGAAGAACACAGGCAGCAACCTCTTTGACATCAGCCATAGCAACTTCTTACTAGACAGGTCTCCAGTGGCAAGGGAAACAAAAGCAAAAATGAGCTATTGGGACCCTATCAAGATAAAAAGCTTCTGCACAGTGAAGGAAGCAATCAATAAAACTAAAAAGCAACCTTTGGAATGGGAGAAGATATTTGCAAATAACATATCTGATAAAGGGTTATTATTCAAAATCTATAAAGAACTTATAAGATTCAAAACCCCCCAAAACAAATAATCTAGTCAAGAAATGGGCAAAAAAAAAAACATGAATAGACATTTCTCCAAAGACATACAGATGGCCAACAGACACATGAAAAGATAATCAACATCACTCATCATCAGGGAAATAAAAATCAAAACTATGCTGAAATGCCACCTTATACCTGTCAGAATGGCTGAAATTAACAACAGTGGAAACAATAGATATTGGCGAGGATACAAAGAAAGGGAAACCCTCTTACACTGTTGGTGGGAATGCAAACTGGGACAGCCACTCTGGAAAACAGTATGGAGGTTCCTCAAGACATTAAAAATAGAGCTACCCTACAACCCAACAATTGCACTACTAGGTATTTACCCAAACAATGCAAAAATACTGATTCAAAGGGGCACATGCATCCTGATGTTTATAGCAGCATTATCAACAATAGCCAAATTATGGAAAGAGCTCAAATGCCCATCATTGATGAATGGATAAAGAAGAGGTGGCATGCATATATATATATATATATATACATATATATATATATAGTGAAATAAATATAGTGAAATATTACCCAGCTATCAAAAATAATGAAATCTTGGGACACCTGGGTGGCTCAGGCGGTTAAGCATCTCACTCTTGATTTTGGCTCAGGTCATGATCTCAGGGTCTTGAGTTCAAACCCTGCATCAGGATCCATGCTGTGTGTGGAAACTGCTTTAGAGTCTCTCTCTCTCCCTCTCCCCTTGCCCTGCCCTCCAGTTCAAGCACTCTCTCTCTCAGAAAAAAAAAAAAAAGGCCAAGACAAGAAAAAAAAAAAAGAATGAAATCTTGATATTTTCAACAACATGGATAGAATTAGTATATTATGCTAAGAAAAATAAGGAAGAGAAAGATAAATACCATATGATTTCACTCATATGTGGAATTTAAGAAACAAAACAGATGAACATGGGGGAAGGGGAAAAAAAAGAAAGGGAGGAAAACTGTAAGAGACTCTGAACTATAGAGAACAAATTGAGGGGAGGTGGGCAGGGGGTATGGGCTAAATGGGTGATTGGTATTAAGAAGGGCACTTGTGATGAGCATTGGGTGTTATATGTAAGTGATGAGTCACTAAAGTCTATTCCTAAAACCAATATTATACTATATGTTAACTAACTAGAATTTAATAAAAACAAAACATTTTATAAATTGTTAAAATCTAATTATCCTACATAAAAACTGTTAAGTGGATTGATGTTCTTTGTTCTTTCTTATTTTAACATATCTCATGTAGATAGTGATAATCTATATTTTTCTTATGGGTCTTAATAAATGGAACTTGAGGGATGCACAGTAAAAGAGAGAAATATATAGATTCCTTAACATCTCTTTCTAAAGTGAATTTTTCCTGCATTAATTCTTTTATAATAGTTTTAAAATTTATTTGATTAAAACATAAGTTTATTTGACAGGTAAGTCCTATGGCTGAAACTGGTGGAGGCCTAAAATGCCCTCTGAACTAGAAATACTGAGAATAGAATTTGTTTCGGGGGCAAACAGACACTTTGTGACTGGGACTGTGTGGAAAGTTCTGTTTTATAGCATAGGAAGCCACATAGTAAAAATAAAATTCTTGAGGACACAGATCAACTGTGTGTCTTAATTGCCCAGTGAACGTATTTCTTGACACATAGTAAGTATTCCATTTGATTATTTAATGATTGGATGAGTATAAGAAAATACATAGGTATATATAAAGTTTTGGATTTAAGTATTCAGTTTTGGAAATATAAATGTAACTTATTCATATATTTAATCATTCTTACCATTGGTATCTTTTTACATCACCAAGTTCTGCCTTAATGCTCCAAGTGCACATGCATACACAAGCTGGAATTTTTGATCCATGCTATTTCCGTTATTTTCACAATGGCTATCAATTATACTGCAGAATATTTCATTGTGTTGCAAATACTGTGCTAGAATGATCTTAGTGTCTCAGTTTCCTTTGTTACAATGCAGACCTTTGTTGGTTTGGACTAGAGCTTTATTCTAATATTATTCCATGAATCAGTCTGACAGCATTTTACACCACTCTAAACTGAAATGACTGTTCTTTACCTCTTTAATTACAATACCTTTCAAATCTCTTGTTAAGGCTTCATTCATTCTAAAAGCCATTAAAACTACCTGAATTCACAACAATAAAGATTACAGACAAATGATAATTTATTACTAAATTTCATTATTCCAAAGAGCAGTGCATTTTCTTAAAGCAGTGAGAATATCAGTTCTCTAATTTTGAATTGTGCTTTAAGTACACTGTATTTCTTTTTAAATGATGGAAATATTCTTAAGCTACCATTCTGACATTAAAGTAAAATAAGCACTTAATAAAAATGACAATCTAATATACATGGCCATATTTCATTGATTTTATTTAATATCCCTCTTTAATAATTTACAAATGTATATTTCTGCTATAAAGTATAAAGCTACTAATACAATTCCATTCTCTGTAGGTGGCTTGGGGACTGCTGTCACTCAGCCTTTATTAGGATCATACAATGCGAAGAGCATTCTGCAGGTGCTGGCTGGTATGTTGTAAAGTAAAAGAGATTCTATAATTAAGGACTGTGATGCTAGAGAGGCCCTGTACAAAGTTATCCTTAATGGATGGCATAGACAGAGATCAATCTCTGACAAGACAGTGATCAGAGGTCATTTAGGTTGAAAATCTATATTGTAAATTAATTATTGAATGTGTGTTTTGCTTACTCCTTAATTAATAATAAGTATTTATCTTACCTATTATTTTATCAACACTTTGATTACATGGTAGGAACTTTCAACATTTAGGCTTTTAAAATACCATTAATAAATTAAATCCTTAAAGGATTTCCTCCCAATCGTTATTGAATTTCTGATCATTAACAAAATCATGAATGGCTAGAGTCCTTTTCCTATTTTGTCACTGATAGAAAAACCAATATTTGATATAGTAATGCTGTTTGGACCATCAAAGAGGAAAAAAAATTACTGAGAAAATTAACATTCTAACACAGGTAAAATGTACATTTGTGATGCAGAGCTCTGTCCCATCAATTGTTACAAAAATATAATAGTAAGTTCAAATTAGTAAATTTAATTCATGCTTCAAATAATACAATCTACATAGAAAATAGGAAAGAAAACCAAATAAATAAAATTTCCTGACACTATTTTATCTACTCAAGATCATCTTTATATCTAATTAAGATTAAACCTAAATGATGCTGGCACAAACTTGAACACATAGATCATTGAAACAGGTTAGAAAGCCCAGAAATTAATTCACAATTATATGGTCAATTAAACTGACAAAGGAGGCAAAAATACACAATGAGGAAAAGACAATTGCTTCAATAAATGATGTTAGAAAACTGGACAGCTACATGCAAAAGAATGAAAGTAGAACACTTATTATACCATTCACAAAAATAAATGCAAAATGGATTAAAGGCCTATATGTGAGGCCTGAAACCATAAAATTTCTGGAAGAAAACATGGGCAGTAATATCTTAGACATCCATCTGAACAACATATTTATGGATATGTCTTCTCAGCTAAAGGAAAAAAATGCAAAAACAAACTATTGGGACTATACCAAAACTAAAAGCTTTTCCACAGCAAAGAAAACCATCAACAAAACAAAAAGTGAACCTATTGAATGGTAGAAGCTGTTTGCAAAGGATATATCCAATAAGGAGTTAATATCTAATAAAGACCTCATACAACTGACACCAAAAGAAATAATCAATCTTATTAAAAAATGGTTGCAAGACATGAGTCGACATTTTTTTCAAAGAAGACATAAATATGGCCAGCAGACATGTGATAAGATGATCAACATCACTAATTATTAGGGATATGCAAATGAAAACAATAGTGAAATATCACCTCACACCAGTCAGAAGGGTAGAATTAAAAAGACAAGAAATAACAAGGGTTGGCTATGATGTAGACAAAAAGGAACGCTTGTGCCCTATTGGTGGGATTTTAAGTTGGTTCAACCACTATGGAAAACAGTATGGAAGTCCCCCCCAAAATCAAAAATTGAAATGCCATACAGTAATTCCAGCAATTCCACTACTGGGTACTTATCTGAACAAAACGAAAACACCAATTTGAAAAAATATATGCACCCGATGTTTATTGCAGCATTATTTACAACAGTCAAGAAATGGAAGCATTCTAAGTGTCTACTTATAAATGAATGGATAAAGATGTGCTCTGTGTGTGTGTATATGTGTGTGTGTAATATTACACAGCCATGAAAAGGAATGGGATCTTATCATTTATAGCAACATGAATTGACCTATAGGGTATTATGGTAAATGAAATAAGTCAAAGGATAGCAAATACCATATGATTTCATTTATACGTGGATTAAAACAAACAAACAAACAAACAAATGATTGAACAAACAAAAAACAGGAATAGACTCATAAATACAGAAAACAAACGGGTAGTTGCCAGAGGGCTAGGGAGTGGGAAAATGGGTGAAATAGGGGAAGGACATTAAGAGGTACAAACTTTAAGTTACAAAATAAGTGTCACAAAAACTAAACAATATAGCATAGGGAATATAACCAATATGCAAATTTATATGATAACACATGGTACCTACACTTATTGTGGTAAGCACTGAGTAATGTGTAGAATTGTCAAGTCACTCTGTTGTACACCGTGAGCTAACTAAACATTGCATGTCAACTATAATTCATTTTTTAATTTTTATTTTTTTATTTTTTTAAAGATTTATTTACTTATTTTAGAGAGAGAGTACTCTTGAACAAGGGGAGGGGCAGAAGGAGAGAACCTTGAAGCCGACTCCCCACTGAGCACAGAGTCTGACCTGCGGCTCAATCCCACAACCCAAGAGATCATGACCTCAGCTGAAACCGAGAGCCAGATGCTCAAGTGAGTGAGCCACCCAGGTACACCAGTTCAATTTTATTTATTTATTTATTTATTTGACAGAAAGATAGAGAGCACAAGTAGGCAGAGTGGCAGGCAGAGGGAGAGGGAGAAGCAGGCTCTCTGCTGAGCAGGGAGCCGGACATGGGGCTCGATCCCAGGACCCTGGGATCATGACCTGAGCCGAAGGCAGCCGCTTAACCGACTGAGCCACCCAGGCGCCCCTAATTTTTTTTTTTTAATCACAAAATGTATTAAAATAAAAAGACAATAAATGGATAAATCTGTAAATAAATTACAAGAATATGTTTGGGCTGATAAAAGCAAGGTTTCAAGTATAGGCTTTATCATTATTAAGAAATAATATACAGGGGCACCTGGGTGACTCAATAGGTTAAGCATCTGCCTTCGGCCTCAGGTCATGATCCCATGGTCCTAGGATCAAGCCCCACATTGGGTTCTCCACTCAGCCGAGAGTCTGCTTCTCCCTTACCCTCTCCCTCTGTCATCTCTCTCCCTTTTGCTCTCTCTCAAATAAACAAATAAAAACTTTAAAAAAAAAGAAATAATATACAGTACAGAAAAGAGTTTAGGACACATATAGGAGATAGTAAAAAGTTATAAAAATTAATAGAATGATATAGAAGAAAACTACAAGTTCTATCACTTCAACTTCTATGGTGCTACTTATCCAAAACCCTAGAGATATTTATTCTTCTAAAAGTAGATATTAATACAGCCCGAGAGATAAAGACACATAGATAAAACTCTACCATATATATTGACATATACTTTGATGTATTTGTTTACATATATGTATGTAAATTCTATTTCATCAAACAAGAGTTACAGGCCATCATTATGACAAAACTTTATTTTTGTTCTCATGATCACTTAGAATTTATATTTTGTGATTTATGTTTTTTCCCCCCTAACCCAAGGATGAAGACTTTATTAATTATCTTCCTCCCTTTATCTTGTAAGTGTTATGAACAGGAAGGCTATTGTTGAAATAATGAGAATCCAATTTTCTTCTGTCTCCTCTTCTCCACTTTTCAGCTCATGTGTTTTGACTTTGGAGGATGAAGCATGATGGAGACTATCAAGGATCACTGTTTTCTGGGCTTGATATAAGTTGGACATTCTCTTTTTCCCCTTTAGGTCTCTATTCCCTTTAAGTTCTTAACCTGAACTAATGCCTCTCAACTCTTACTAATAACTTGAGACAACCTGTGTACTCCTTAACATTCCTTTGCCCACTGCCAACTGCCTTGCAAGGAAGTCTTAGTGCCTCTCAGGGTGGACAGAATAGGGGTAGGATATGGCTGAGAGTGACAATAGAAGAAAAAGTTCCTTTTCCTCCCCTTGATTATTCTTCCCCATGACTTAAAACATTGTGATGATATTTTTAAATTCTGGGTCCTTATTCATATTTGCCAAGATATTAAACATAGAAATATATATGAGTACAATTTGAAGTTATATATAGCAGTGCATTGTCCTCTACTAAACTTTATTTCTTGAGTGATTAAGTTTGACTTTAGAAAAATAAAAGTATAGAAGTGAGAAATATAATTAAGATATACGTTTAAGTATACCAGAAGTCATCTAAACTTGTAGAGCATACAACAGCTTATTTTAGTCTATAAATTGTACAAATTTTTTCATATGTGCTGATAAATATTACATACTCTGAAGTCCAGAGATAATTTTTTGTAGTTTTGTTTTAAATTAGTTATACAAAAAGTTCATGTATCACTTTGAATTATTAGCACATTACTGTTTTACTGTTGTTCTGGAGAAAATATATGAATAACTAAAAAACAATATATTCTTATGTATCTGTTTATAATAATTACATGATCTTTATATATACTATATAGTTTTAAATTACTACACATAACATGATTTTAGAGCTTATCATTTATTCAGCACAACTTATTAAAATAATTATCATATGCAAAGTACTTACAATATTCCATTACATATTATGGTTACTATGTTTGTCTTCTCATAAAGTTTTTGCACTATTACAGTAAAATATAACATCTTGTTAATTTCCATTTACCTATGATCATAAACACAATTCGTAAACATAACTCATAATTTGCAATACCCCCAAAATGTCCAAAATCTCATTAAAGCTTGAACTACATAATACTTTATAATTTAAGACTCTTTCATTTACACCACTGCATTAGCTGCATAGTTCTGTTAAGTAAGTGGAGGGGATAAAGGCGAAATAATTATTTTAGGGGTAAAGAAATGGAGAAGCCAACAATATACAATGAGGAAAAGACAGTTTCTTTAGTAAATGGTGTTGGAAAAACTGGACAACATGCAAAAGAATGAAACCAGACTCCTATGCAATGTCATTCACAAAAATTAATTCAAAATGGATTAAAGACTTTTATGCGACTTGAATCTATAAAAGTTCTAAAACAAAAACAGTAAGCTTCTTGACATTAGTCATGGTGATAATTTTTTGAATATAAATCCTAAAGCAAAGGCAACAAAAGTAAAAATAGGCAAATGGGACCACATCAAACTAAAAAGTTTCTGAACATCAAAGAAGATCTCAAAACATCCTTAAAATCAGCCTACCAAATGGGGGCAAATATTTGCAAATCATATGTCTGATAAGGGATTAATATTTAAAAGATATAAATAACTCATGTAGCTCAATAGCCCCGCACAATCCCAAAAAACAAATAATCCAATTAAAAATGATCATGTATATGAATAAACAATTTCCAAAGAAGACATACAGATGGCCAATATATGCATGACAAGTTACTCATTATCATTAATCATTAAGAAAAGGCAAATCAAAACCATAATGAGATATCACCTCACACCAGTTGGGATATCTATTATCAAGAATACAAGTGATAACAAGTGCTGGCAAAGATGTGGAGAAAAGGGAACTCTTGAGCATTGTTGTTGAGAATATGAATTGATGCAGCCACTATGGAAAACAGTATGGTGGTTCCTCAAAAAATTAAAAATAAGACTACTGTGGGGTACCTGGGTGGCTCAGTCAGTTAAGCGTCTGCCTTCGGCTCAGGTCATGATCCCAGGGTACTGGGATCGAGCCCCACATGAGGCCCCCTGCTCGGCAGGAGGCCTGCTTCTCCCTCTCCCACTCCCCCTGCTTTTGTTCCCTCTCTTGATGTCTCCCTCTCTGTCGAATAAATAAATAATTTCTTAAAAAAAAAAAAGGACTACCGTATGATCCAGCAATTCCTCATTTCAAGTATTTATCTGAAGAAAGTAATACTAATCCAAAAAGATATATGATCCTTGTGTTCACTGCATCAGTATTTACAATAGCTAAGATATGAAAATAACCTAAATGTCTATCGATGGATGAATAAAGACATGGCATGTATATACAATGGAAGACTATTCATAAAAAGAATAAAATCTTGCCATTTGTGAAGAAAACATGGAAGGAATTTGATGGCATTATGCTAAATGAAATAAATCAGATGAAAACAAGAAATACTGTATAATCTTGGGGTGTCTAGGTGGCTCAGTCTGTTGAGCATACAACTCTTGATTTTGGCTCAGGTCATGATCTCAGTGTCGTGGGATCCAGCCCCGTGCTGGGCTCTGTGAACAGCATGGAGTCTGCTTAAGATTTTCTCTCTTCCTCTCCCTTCGCCCCTCCCCCTGCTCCTCCTCTCTCTAAAATAAAGAAAAAAAAATTAAAAAAAAAAGAAATACTGTACAATCTCTCTTATATGTGGGATTTAAATAAAAACAAAAGTGGAGGGCGCCTGGGTGGCTCAGTCATTAAGGGTCTGCCTTCAGCTCAGGTCATGATCCCAGGGTCCTGGGATCGAGTCCCACATCAAGCTCCCTGCTCGGCAGGAAACCTACTTCTCCCTCTCCCACTCCCCCTGCTTGTGTTCCTGCTCTCACTATCTCTCTCTCTGTCAAATAAATAAAATGTTAAAAAACAAAAACAAAAGTGGATGGGAACATGGGAAAAATGGATAAAAGAGGCAAAAAGGTGCAAACTTCCAGTTATAAAATAAGTAAGTCATGGGGAAGTAATGTACAGCATGGTGACTAGAAGTAATAATACTGTATCAAACCAGAGAGGGAGACAAACCATAAGAGACTCTTAATCTCAGGAAACAAACTGAGGATTGCTGGAGTGGTGGGGGGGGAGGGTGGAAGGGATGGGGTGGCTGGGTGATAGACATTGGGGAGTGTGTGTGCTATGGTGAGCGCTGTGAATTGTGTAAGACTGATGAATCACAGACCTGTACCTCTGAAACAAATAATACATTATATGTTAATAAAAAAAAAATATTTGTAAGGTACTGAGATAGTAGATCTTGCCACAAAGATTATTCAAAATTTACTCAAACTTCATGTCAATTTCTGCTTCCTCAAAGTTGGGGTAGCCTCTTTCCTCTCAGATCCTCACCTATACCATTACAAATTCTGGATAAAATCAAATGAACAAAAGGGGAAAGAAGGCAACTCAACTTGAGAAACAAGTTGAGCAGGGAGCCTGATGTGGGGCTCGATCCCAGGACCCTGGTATCATGACCCGAGCTGAAGGCAGACACTTAACTGACTGAGCCACCCAGGTGCCCCACAGTAATCCTATAGAACTATAGAACTCAACTTGAGAAACAAACAACATGGCAATGAGTTCCCTGGGTTTCTTTACTGCTTTCCCATGTATCGGGGAAAGGACCTTCAAACTGGAACAAGCACAGACCATAAAACAATAACAAAAACAACAACAACATCCAAAAAAAGCTTGTCTACCAAAGACAAAGGCCTGGAAAAAGGGTGGCAAACCCCTGAAAACAGTTTGACCAACACCCACCCTCTCCAGCCTAACACCAATAGAGCAAATGCACCCCACACTCCAAGGCTTCAGCAGGGCTGAGGGAGAAGCTGATCTTCCAGGACACCACCCTGTCCCAAGGAAACAGTTGGCACTTTCCAAATGTCCCCAGGGTAGTAGTAACATGATCCAGCAGCAAGCTGATCCTTGACTCCTATCCAGCTGTCAAAAAGTTGACATGGCAAGGTCATTTGGGAGCAGTCATAACATTAATATCTACAACATATTAAGTAAGACTGTAAATTTGAAAAATGAAAAAACAGTGGAAAATAATAGAATAATGGGAGAGATAAACTGGTTCTTCATAAAAGATAATAATTTAACAGCTATTAAAAATATGAATATCCAGGGCGCCTGGGTGGCTCAGTTGGTTAAGCAACTGCCTTCGGCTCAGGTCATGATCCTGGAGTCCTGGGATCGAGTCCCGCATCCGGCTCCCTGCTCAGCAGGGAGTCTGCTTCTCCCTCTGACCCTCTTCCCTCTTGTGCTCTCTATCTCTCATTCTCTCTCAAATAAATAAATAAAATCTTTAAAAAATAAATAAATAAATAAAAATAAATAAATAAATAAAAATATGAATATCCAGGGGCACCTGGGTGGCTCAGTCGTTAAGCCTCTGCCTTCGGCTGGGGTCATGATCCTAGGGTCCTGGGATAGAGCCCCACATCCAGCTCCCTGCTCCATGGGAAGCCTACTTCTCCCTCTACCACTCCCCCTGCTTGTGTTCCCTCTCTCACTGTGTCTTTTTCTGTCAAATAAATAAAATCTTTAAAAAAAACTGAATATCCAATTGACCCACCATCATTAATTGAAAACAAAATCTCCAACTAAATGAAAATAAAAGTAGGTCTTATTTTTTTGTTGTTGTTTTGGAGAGAGAATGTGCACAGAGAGAGTGTGTGAGTGGGAGAGGGGCAGAGGGAGAAGGAGAGAGAAAATTTTAAGCAGGCTCCACACCCATCATGGAGCCCCATGCTGGGGTGGACCTCACCACCCTGAGATCATGACCTGAGCTGAAATCAAGAGTCCAAGGTTTAACTGACTGAGCCACCCAGGTGCCCTAATAAAAGTAGGTCTTCAACAAAATGAATATATTCCATGTGTGGGTCAAATTTTCTTTTTTTTTTCCTTTAGCCTTTCTGAGGTATATTGAAAATTAAAATTGTTTGGGTCTACGGGATATAATTAGATAATTTGATACATACATATATATATATATATATTCACACACACACATCTTTAATTTTGATGAAGTCTAATTTATAGATTTTTTTTCTTTTATGAGTCCTGCATTTCTGTCATGCTAAGATATGATCCTCGTCGGGTTCTAGGTTTTCTCCCATACTATCTTCTAAAAGTTTTATAGTTTTTTTTTTTGGTTTTTCATTAATCTAGGTATTTTTCCCACTACCAGTGCCACTGAGTATATATTACTGTGACTATATAGTAGTTCTTAATATTAGGTAGTGTAATTCCTCCTTTATTCTTTTTTTTAATACCTCTGTGAACACGGATTTTTTCTCCATTTATTTAGATCTTCATTGGTTACTCCTTTTAGTATTGTGTGATTTTCAGCATACAAGTTCTATGCATGTTCTCTTAGATTTACATGTAAGTATTTTAACTTTTTGAGAGGTTGTAAACAATACTGAAAATTTCATTTTAACAAATTATGGGTTCACTGCAAGTATATAAATACAATTGATTTTTATATATTTATCTTATATCCTGTGGCCTTGCTAAACTCACTTACTAATTCTAGGATTTTTTTTTTATAAATTCTTCAGGATAACCTAGGTAGACCATAATATTATTTGCATATATGACAGTTTAATTTCTTCCTTTCCAATATGTATATCTTTTCTGTTCTTTCCTTATTGTGTTCACTAGACCTTCCAGTATTATTTTGATTGACAGTATTGAGAGTAAACACTCTTCTTATTTTTGACTATCAGGGAAAGCATTCAGTGTTTCAATATTAAATATGTTAGTTGTAGGTATTTGATATTTAACACATTGATTTTCCTATTAATATCTTTAATAACTACATTGATTATTCATGGAAGACAAAAGTGTTTAATTAGTATTTTATTTTTCTAATTCTTTCATAGAAGTCACACCTTTGATAATTTTAACTTTGATAATGTCAACATTTTATAAGATTATCAATGTTGCATATTATAACTAATTCATCTAGCATTACTAATGGAATTTAAATTATTTAATCCTAAGATACTGAATCATAAGGAACAAAGTATAACAAAGCATAGATAACAAAAAGGATGTAGGCTTAGCTAACTCGTACCACCTAAGCTTATGTAAATGGAATTTAATTTCTTGTGTGAAATAATTTGTTTCCTCCAATTTTTATCTCAAAAATTCTTTATACTAGTAGAATGATCAATTTTGAATTATGAAATATAATTTTGTAAAATTAGTTTTTTTCTCTCTTACTCCTTACCAGGAAGACATGACTATTGATCAGAAAAAAAAAAAAAAAAGAGAGAGAGAGAGAGAGATTAATCTAGTTACTTAGGTTACTATATTGTACTTCTACTAAAAAAGTAAGACAACTTCATAGTTGAAGCCTTTTATACCATATGAATATGCTATCTTTGGTATTTTATTTCACTATTATTGACAGTGTAATACAGTGAAATAAATATATGCCAATTCCTTATATACACTGGATCAATTCTTTAAGCTCTTTGTTCTGTAGTACACAATGTGATACGACACCCAACACCTGGAGATTATCTCTCATTCTAGAAATAAAATGTGCATCCTTCATTTGTTTCAAGTCTCGTCAGACAAAAGCTCTCAGCTAATTCCCTCTCTGGAACTTGCCTTTAGCTAAAGATAGTCCTCTTGTCCAAAGAAGATCACAGAGGCTAATGGTTGAACTGGCTTGCCTAAATTCAATATACTTCTCATTCAGCTCCTGAACTACTCATAGTATCGGCTGAATCACTAGTGTGATTACATCACCATTGAATTTTCTCTATCCAATCCTGTTTCCTTCACTTCCCCTCTGCAGTTGGCATAAACAGCAATCATAATAAACTTTCTACACACAAAAGGAATCTGAGCTCAACAGCACTTCTGTGAATTATTCTTTACAAAATGAAATATATCATCTTCCTCCTATGGCAGTTAAAAGTTATACATGAAAAACTAACGTAAGGTCAAATAGCTCCTAAGAAACATAGTTCAGTCATGACCATATATAAAGACAATAGAGCAGAAATGATATGAAGTATCAAGAAATGAGAGGGCAAGAAAAAATAAATGCAGCATTATTCTGTCACAGGCAAATATATTTTATTAACCTCAAACTATGTATTAATTTTAAAATATGTGTTACAATTCCTATTCTGAACCATCTAGTGGGTTATCTACATAATGACCACCAATAATTCCTCTCATACCTGTGTTCATGTGCTGCTTGCCCTATCAAGAACAAGAATTCAGGGGCATCTGGTTGTCTCAGTTGTTAAGTATCTGCCTTCTGCTCAGGTCATGATCCCAGGATCCTGGGATCAAGCCCCTCATCAGGCTCCCTGCTCAGCGGGAAGCCTACTTCTCCCTCTCCCACTCCTCCTGCTTGTGTACCGTCTCTCACTATATCTCTCTCTGTCAAATAAAAAAAATAAAATCTTAAAAAAATAGAAGAAGAATTCATTCTCCTTCTGTTGAAACGGAGCTATCCTAGAGACTTCTTTGACCAACAGAATATGTGAAAATGGGGACAATGTGTGACTTCAGTGCTTAGGTGTTAAAATGCTTGGAGTTTCCTGTCTTACCTGAGAAGTCAGGTATAATGTAGAGAATTCTGATTCCCTACTGGAGAGCAAGCCCATTTTTAGAGACTGCAGGATGAAAAAAATTTACGGAAAGAGAGAAGCCCAAACTATTCCAGCCATCTAGCAATCCAGCTGAGATGTCAGACATGTAAGTGAAGACACATGTCCACCAGGACCAGTTGAGCCTAGCCAACATCATGACACCAGAGGGAACACAAACCATTCATCCCTGACAAGTCAGACCCAGTTGAAAAATTATGAAAAAACAAATAACTGTCGTTTTGAACCAGTGAGTTTGGGGTAGTTTGTTATGCATCATTAGATAATTGAAACAACCACATGATCACAACAAAATTGTCTCGAATGTTGCAGCTTAATAATTAACTGAAAAATTTTTATATTAAATGCAAACTGATAATTATGATTAATGGGTTTTCTTAATAAATACAATAATTTATTTTAGAGAAGAAAAATTATAATGAATCTGTTTATTTAATAGTGTTTTTCATTTAAAATAAACTACAGGGGAAGGGCATATAATCCATTTATAGTTACAGGTTACAACTGGAAAATATTACTTTTCCATCGATTATATCCATAGATAATTTACAAAACACCTACATTGCCTGTTTTACATATGGTAGCGGATATTCTTCTTATTATTTATTTTATAGTGAAAAACTTCATAAGATCCTGACATACTCTATAAAAACCTATTTTACTTTTTTAACTCTGATAAGTTATGAGAGGGATGCTAAGAAGGGAGGAGAGAGTGTCTATTGTAAAACTGCATAAAGTTGAGAAAAGTAACAGCAAATACAATAGCAAGGAGCAAAGCAGTACTTGCTTGGGAGAACATCACCAACCTGAATCAACCTGGTTTTGATCCTCTCTACTTTGAAACCCCAAATCCATTTTCTCAGTCCCTCCCTCCCTCCTTCCTCTGCCTCAGCTCACTATTCCTAGCTGATGGTTTCCACCTAATGTTGATTTTTTACATCAGAGAAAATACATTAAGCTAGATTCTACTAGACCATAGCCAAAATAAGAGACTCCTAAAATGTATCATTAATAGAAGCACATGCAGACAAACAGATGTCTTTCAGAAAACAATGCCATAAGGCTGGCTGTCTGTGGGTCACATTCAGCTTTAGGCAGTTGCTACTTACCTTCAAATCTTCAAATTTAAGAGTTATATTTGGAGGGAAACATATCTTAGGCTAATTTTTTTTTTAATTTTAAAGAATATGAGAAGCCTGTAACTAGGATTTATTTCTGTTCTCTTTTTAATATCTTTTTCTTCTCGTATTTCTCTAATTCCTCACCATCTGCTATGACCTATTCTTCATCAAGTACAACGATCGTGGCATCAATGGCAACAGCACATCTGTCCTATGTTTCTGTTTTCTGTTTTGTTTTGGTTTTTTTCCCTTATCTGCTTTATTCTTTCCTGGCCTTTCAATTTATTTGTGTAGGGCAATCCTATTAATTGAATTACTAAAATCACTCTCAAATTTAAAAGGGTAGCATAAAAGATTTTAAATGGTCATCTTAATCAATAATGGCTTATTTTCCCGCCAATTTAAAATCTTAGAAATAAATCATTTTGTGAACAAAAATATTCTTTCAACCTGATAGGTTTTGAGCATTTTAATATTACTAGAAGTTATATTGAAACACAAGGTGCATGTTTTAAAAAGAAGATAAATAGTATTATATAACATAATACCCATTTTGGAAGGATTTTTTGCATTTTTTAATGAAATTGGAAGGGCAGGCATGATGAATGTCCATAAGTTTAATGGAAGCCTAAGATAAAAATATAAAGAAAAATAGCTACTTGTTCAAGCAATGAAATATAAAAAGAAGAAAAAAAAAAAAAGATTCTCACTTGTACTGACCCCAAATATATCTCTTATAGGTTACACAGTAGCTGAATGTTTCCTACATATTTTCCTTCAGGAAATCCGCATAGCATTTTTAATATCTGTTGTGTCTTTTTTGTTTTGTTAAGAATTTTCCAAAGACTATATCCACAAACATCTGGCTTATATTCTAACTTTTCTAAAAATGCAAAGAGGGAGGTAAATGTAGTTTTCTCCCCAACTTATTCCACTTTACTTTTTAGACATAGACATTTAATTTAAAGTGTTTACAACAGGGGTATCTTGGAGGATCAGTCGGTTAAGCATCTGCCTTCAGATCAGGTCATGATCCCCGCATCCTGGGATCGAGCCCCAAGTCCTCCGGCTCCCTGCTCAGCAGGTGGCCTGCTTCTCCCTTTCCTCTACCCCTCTCCCTTTCCTGGGCTCTTTTTCTAGCTCTCTCTCTCCCTCTCAAATAAATAAAATCCTTTTTAAAAATGGTTACAATAGATTAAGACAATGCCAAGACAATCTCAATATCTGTATCAGGAAGCACTACATTCTAAACATATAGTTGGTTAACATAATTCAAATGTGAACATTATTTATACTTTTATTTAGTGAAACAATTTTTATGCTAGGATTTATATTCTACACATCACATATGTTATCTGGTAAATTCATATAAGAATCCAACAAAGTAAATTCATTATCCCTATTTTGGAAATGTGGAATATGTAATTCAAATATTTAGATAACATACCCAGGTCTATACTAGTTAGTATTAAAGCCCAAACTTTGTCTAGTGAGGAAAGAAAACAAAACAACAACAACAACAAAACATTCTAACTGGGAAACATTTTGCTTGGTTTCTCATCTGACATTTGATCTTCTGACTCCCAAGAAACTTATGTTCATGCTTCAACCTAGAAATTCTGGAGCTACAATGTTGTGATCCTGAAACTAATGCTGGGGGTGGTCTGAATCGTTTGAAATATTTGTAAGCACTAAAAATTTCTCTTGACTTAAGCTGATCATCTGAAAACAGGACAAGTATGTGCCGGATGATGATCATTTAGATCATATCCTTGCTCTTTATTTCTTTAGCTTCTATGTCTCAAGGAGGGGGTCCTCCAAACACCAGTTGATGAGTGACGGCCCATTTAGGTTTGAGAGCCAGGCACAAAATTGCTACTTGGTAGGAGTGTGTACAAGTGTGTGCATGTTGTATATATGCCAGCATGTAATCACCGACTTGTGAAATTTACATTACAATAAAGGGATGATAAAGCTTCTTGCTTTTGACCTCCTTCTGATCATCCATTCATTCTCTTGATCTCTATCTTCTTTTGTCTGCCTCTTACGTGGGCAGTTACTAGATACCTGAAGATTCTAATTTGTGAAACTGGTGTAAAGAAGGTACTTATTCATTCTACTTCTTGGGAGTTTGATGAGAGTGAAATTGGGGTGGGAAAAAATCAGGAAAGGAATCCTAGACACGTTAATATTTTTAACACTCAATTGCAATGGCCTCAGAAGATGCACATTTACAAAACTAGGCATAAAATAAATGGCATATGTGCACCATTTCACAAGATTCTAAAACTCTATATTATAGAATATAATCACTGCTCCAAAAGTAATTTTAAACAGAAATTTATTACATAATAAAGTATGAGTCTATAAATCGTTACATATCTTTTAGTATTCAGTACTGTATAAACACATCCTAGTATTTTTCTTTGAAAACATCAATATATGAAATTGTATACTGTTTTATTCAACATGTGAAATCAATTTAAGTGGCTATTTATGACAATTCCATATTTACTACCATGTAAAACTGTGATAATAATACACCACTGTCCTTTTTCATTGTTGATTTTGTCAAGATTTCAATGAGTGTCTCATGGGATTTGTCCCTTGGATTAATTACTAGAAAAGATAATGTAGATTTTGATATATCATGTATGGCATTTTTTTTTTTTATCAATAAGTACCTGAGAAATCCCTGGAAAATTACTGTCTCTGAGAATTTAGTTTATCAGTAAAATGAAGATAATCATACCTATTTTATGGGGTTCCTTTGAGAATGAACTGAGATAATATAACATGCTTTGCACTTTGCCTGGCACACACGCAAAAAAGGCAATATTAGATATAATTACCAAATATTAGCTATAATTTTTATTACTGTCTAAGATTCATATTGATAATCTCCATAGTATTATGATGACCCTTAGGAATTGTGTTCTTAATATCTGTGTATTTTTGACATGAGGTTTATTTTCTGTAACTATTTTTACTCACGTATATTTCTATTTTTTTAAGGTTTACTTATTTCAGAGAGAGAGAGCACAGGAGCTCACAGGAGCAGGGGAAGGGGCAGAGGGAACCCACCCGAGGCTTGATCCCAGGACCCTGAGATCATGACCTGAGCTGAAATCAAGAGTCAGATGCTTAACCGGCTGAGACAGCCAGGTGCCCCTATATTTCTATTTTATTACAAACTACACCTCTCCAGTTTTATTTGCCTACATCTATTACTGTGTTATTACCATTTACACAGTAATATTTATTTCAACAAAATTAGACACTGTGTAAGTAGATGGAATATCAATAAATATTCATTAACTTTGGATTTTTGTTTTCAGTTATATGATATTATAAATTCAGAATTGTAAACACAAAACTTTACTAAAATAGACATTTTAGGTAAGACCAAGAATATATTGTATTATAGAACACTTATTTCTTCTCCTCACTTACATTATTAAATTCTTCTATCTTGGTAATTAGCTCTCTTTTGGCAAGTAAATCAATGGGAAAACAGGATTTTTAATCTATAAAATTTCAATTTAAAGTGAGTTTGGGGTGCCTGGGTGGCTCAGTCGGTTAAGCGACTGCCTTCGGCTCAGGTCATGATCCTGGAGTCCCAGGATCGAGTCCCACATCGGGCTCCCTGCTCAGCAGGGAGTCTGCTTCTCCCTCTGACCCTTCCCCCTCTCATGTGCTCTCTCTCTCTCTCTCTCTCTCTCATTCTCGCTCTCTCAAATAAATAAATAAAATCTTTAAAAAAAAAAAAAAAAAAAAAAATAAAGTGAGTTTGTCAAATTTTTATATACATTATACAAGAAAATGTAGTATTTTCCATTTTATTTGAAAAATAATTTGTAAACATAATTAGAGGTCAATTTTGGAATAATCATCAGTAACATATTTAGATGTAATTTAAAGATTAATTCTGTTGAGTTTAAAACTTTCAAATCTGTAACTATTTAATGTATTGAGAATTAAAATGCATTACCAATGATAGTATTAAATATCTTAATTAACTTCTAAAACATTTGAAAAATGTTTTTCTATAAATTAATACATTGTGTTAGCAAAATATTATACTTATGCTTTTGAGAGTTCAGATATTAAACATTTCTTAATAGGCATGAGCTAAGTGAGTTCTAATTAAACACTGTATAACTTTTGATTCTTACCATATATTTATTGCAATAAAAGGTGATTTGGAGAAGAGGGGAGTATTAGAAGACAAGGTTCATAGTTTCAGGGGTTTTGTAATCCATTTTGTGTTCAAGCTTTAGAGCTGAGAATTGAGGCAACATAAGAGACATTAGAAACGTGAAAAAAAATCAAAATAGAAGTGGTTGGTGTATATAGGTTTGCTGGTTTCTCAAATAATAGATAACAAATTTTAAAAATTAATTTTATATTAAGGTCTGGATATAAGCATTTTTATTTAGCCCATGGGAGCCCTATAAGATAATTCTGTTATTTCCGTCTTACAATTTAGTGCGATAGGTTAGTCTAAAAGTAGTTGAGAAAACACAGATATAAACCGCCGCAGTCTAAATTAAGACCCAACACCTTGAATATTACACTGTTCTACGCAAGTAAAAATTAAGACTAAAAAGCAGCAACTAATTTGTTCTTGTTATAATTGTTCATTATAATTCTTTTTTCTTAAGGTTAAAGAACTGACTTGTTATTTTCTCTAATATCTATCACCACAACTCCTAGAAAATTAGATGAAAATTACTCCAGGTACAAATTATTCTTTGCTTTATCTTCATTTTATTGTCCATTATAAAAAAAATCTGGAATATAATCAAAGGCAGATTAAATACATAAATTCAGTTCAATATATTCTCTTTTCTATTTAATGCCAAGAAAACATGTCTTACTTGAGCTACAGTGACATCTTGTGGCCCAAAGTGTTTTGTTTCGTTTTCATATGTAAATTGTTCACGTTTTCTGCTCTTCAGTTCTAGGTTTTAAAGGAGGCAGCTTTCATTAGCATAGATTCTGAACAATCGGTAAACATTACATAAACAAAATATTAAATAGGGAAAAAAAGAAAATTTCACAGTAAACATGTCCTAGGACCACTGCTGACCTATTTCTTTCGGAAGAGTTTCAATTACTTAAAGCATATTTTTAAATATTGAAAACATATGTGGAAAAGGTGAGGCCAACTTCATTCTAAATTTGATGGCAAGTAGTGCCAATGACTTTGTTCTCTTCCATGTAATTAAAAAAGAATCAACTAACTAATCAATTGATATGATTTTTACAAATTTTTGAATATGATCTCAATATCTGCATTTAAAACAAATCTTCTATGATGTGTACACTATCTTTGCAATTTAGAAGACTTATTTTGTTTCCTTAGGTGCCTACTGATAAACATATTGAAGTTATATTTTCTCAAGCCTCTCTTTTCCTCAATTAATATTTGCCAGATGCCTTCTGATTATTTTTAGAGTTCCCTAGGGTTCCATATTGAATGCACCGAATCACATTTTCAGATTTTTAACAGAAAGCTCAGTAGTTCTTTCTGCACATCTTATGGAAATATAATCATGAATTGAACAATATTTCTTGACCTGAATGTGCACAGATGACTGTAGTTTGTAAAGCTAATTTGTTAAGAACTAAAATACTGGTGATATATATATAATACCTGATATTCCAATTTAATTTAATGTGATATTCAAATAATTTAAAATATAGTCAAATATATAATAATCTAATAAAGTGCTTTTATTTATTTATTTATCTATTTATTTATTTATTTATTTTTAGGGATGGGGAGAGAGAGAGAGAGATTTTGGGGAGGGACAGAGGGACAGGGAGAGGATCTTAAGCAGGCTCTGTGCTGGGCACGGAACCCATGTAGGGCTAGATCTCACAACCCTGAGATCATGACCTGAGCCAAAATCAAGAGTCAGGAGCTTAACCCACTGAGCCACCCAGGCGCCCCTAATAATGTGCATTTAAACCTATTTCTGCTATATGGTCCCTTAAGTTTTAGAAATAAATGTTTTACTCTAATGGGTAAGATTCAGGCAGTCCTGACAGCATTCACCATATTGCTGTTTTCTATAATACCGTTACTGTCCTTTAATTCAGGATTTCTCCTACAAATTCCAAAATGAGTATCTTTTTAAAATAACTAGCTTTTTTTTTATAGAAATGAGGTGCTCAGTTTTACGTTTATGGACTCGCATTGCAAACATAAAGATGGCAACACCAAAAGCCTCTTTTTGTGTGTTTTATAAATGAGCACTGCACAGGGCTCCTGGGTGTTTCAGTCAGTTTAGCCTCTCACTTCAGCTCAGGTCATGATTGCAGGGTTGTGGGATGGAACCCTGCCGAGGTCCAAGGTTGGCAGGGAGGCGGCTTGTCCCCCACCCTCTCCCTGTGCCCCACCCCTCTTTCATTCTCTCTCTCTCTCTCAAATAAATAAATAAAATCTTAAAAAAGAAAAAAAAAAGGAGCACTGCACAAGTATAGTCGCCACTGGGATGGTTACTGATAATTCTGGTTCTTCTGATCACTGAAGTGTTTTTACCTTAGGATTTTCTAGATAATTTATAAGCATTAATTAAAAACATTGACCTTATTTCATGAGATGTTGTTAATTTTAACATATATCTAGATTAAACCATAAATGTCAAACAGATATAATATTGTTCTAACCATATCTATTCATTTCTCTTTGCTAGAATATTGTTAAAATCAGCATGCATGTTGGCTAAGGTTCAGATAAGAAGTTAGCATTCTTTTTGTTGTTCCTAAAAATTTTTGTTAAATGTTTTTAATGCTCCATCTACATTTATTTTGTGAATCAAGTGTTGTTCTTTATTATTTCTAAAAAAATATGCAACCTATTATTTTTAAATAATTATTACAACATATTGAAAGATTCATTTTAAACAAATATTATAAATCCCTTCTGATAATGTGAAAAAAGATATAAAAATCAAAAGTATGTGTTTATTAGTAAATGGTTTATTTGAGGACTATTTTCATATAGCAAATGCCATTCTGAGAGAAATAATAGTACTCTTTTATGGCCCCAGTGCTTTCGAAATATGGTACATTTTTATTTCAATATCTACATACATGATTAAAATCCTAGCTTAATAGATGGGAAAACTGAAGTTAAGAGCTTAAGGTCACAGGGACTACATTTTTAAAGACAAGATTCATTCAAGATGTTCCACCACAAAAGTTCATGTTCTTCACTATATGCTGGTCACCTTTCTCTCATCATAAAGCCTCTTCAATATATTTAAATTTATAAAGTTAATTAAAGGAAATTCAGGTCAATATGCCAATTATCACACAGGTAATTCTAATAATAATGAATTATAATATCCTTGCTTAAATAGGCCTTTGTGTGAACATTTCCATACTTAGCCTTTCAGATCTCTTTTATGATATTCCAAAAGTGGCTGGACATTGAGTAATATTACTTAACATCACATATCTGACACAGATGTGGGTGTTAATTAAAAAAGTTTTAAGGATACCTTTATTTCGTAAAAATAATTTCCAACTACATGAATACCATATAAATCATTATCTATCTTAAACTTTTTTGCAAGTATTGTTTATATATATATTTGATTTCTCCTGTATTTTAAGAAGTTTTCTTTTATCTATGTTATTGTAACTTATATTCAAATTTGCTCAAGTGTACACTCAATTTCTGTGTATATATTAAAATTATAACTTAAAATTTAGATTAATCGCAGAACAAAATGCATTTTTTTACCTGTTTTTCCCTACTCTTTGAAATGTGCCTTGGCGAGCACCTCTCTTGTTAGGGAATATATCCATACACAATTCAGTGTGTGTGTGTGTGTGTGTGTGTGTGTGTGTGTGTGTGTGTCAGAGAGAGAGACAGGATGGTAATATGTGAGAAATAATAAAACAGATGTGAAGACACGTTAAAAAATAATGAATCTGGCTAAATGTAAAAGTTCCACTCAGGGAGAAAAAACGCAAACATATCAATGAAAAAATTTTTCATTTAAACTTTATGAAATTTATAGTTTCCAAATATATCTGGAATTTTAAAGAACACAATTATCAACATTTAACTTCTATTTTATGACAATGCCCATGATCATAGAAGTGAGAAGTAAATATCATAGAAAAAGAAATGATTTTATGGTAAAAGAAATAAAGGCTTAAAGCCAATACATTTCCTCTTGTAATCAAAAAAGAGTCATCTATATTACAGAATGTGTAATACTTTGTATGCAAATAAGAAAGTACTATTGAGCTGAGGAAAACATCTGTTAATTGATTTTATGGTCCACTACACACAGTTCTAAGTGCCATGATAATTTGGGGCAAAGACTTGGTTTTTCTTGCAGCATCTGGGTATTTCAGGCAAAAACCATAAGTAGTGTTCTGTGTGAATAACTTAGGCATTGGCATCAGTATAAACCTAATATTGAATCTTAGAGATTTAGAAATAAAACTGTCATATTTATATTTATGATTTCAAATTCATTAATTCTGGGGAGCCTGGGTGGCTCAGTCATTAAGCGTCTGCCTTCGGCTCAGGTCATGATCTCAGGGTCCTGGGGTCGAGCCCCACATCAGGCTCCCCGCTTGGCGGGAAGCCTGCTTCTCCCTCTCTCATTCCCCCTGCTTGTGTTCCCTCTCTCCCTGCGTCTCTCTGTCAAATAAATAAATAAAATCATTAAAAAAAATAAATAAAATCATTAATTCTGACTTATATTTTGAAAATGGACAACCGTTTGTACCTGTTTAGGTTCTAAAGCATATTAGACAGTATTAATCATATTTCCCTTTCTGTATTGTGTGCTATAACATATTGGAAATAACAGTGCATTAGCCTCAGAGGATTCTGATTTTACTTTGCCTCCAGTGTTACTTATTTGGACCTTTAAGTATTTCTACATATGATCACATGAGGTGATGTCAGTGAAATAGTTAAAAAAAAAAGAGAGATTGCTATTGCTCAATTTATATGGGTTAAACCAAAAGAAGTACAAGAGGGAAAAAAAATATTGTAACTTACTTAGATCCAAAACTAACTTGAATCCAAACACCAAATGTGGATATATTTTGTTAGAACAGTGTGGGTGTTTAGGCAGAGGAGGATGTAAAAACAAATTGCTATTTTTTATTATAAAAATATTGCAAGATCTAAGAAAAAAGCATATATGAGAACATAAGAAGAAATAAACAAGAGGTAATTATATATATAGAAATTTTATAAAAAACACTATTTTCTAAATTTGAAAATCTTGATAAATGGATGAATTTCTAGAGAAATTAGGCTTATCCAAAAATTTTGTGAATAAAATAATTTAATAGGGTAATAATTGTGAACAAAATAAGATATGAAAGTATTTTTAAAATTTCCCCAAACTCAGATTATTTTAATGTGAATGATTTCAACATTCATTAAAACATTATCATACATTCTTTATGTAATTTATTCCAGAGAGTAGAAGAAAACAGACTGTATTAAATAAAACTAGCAAAATATTGGGGCGCCTGCGTGGCTGAGTCAGTTAACCTACCGACTCTTGGTTTCGTTGCCTCAAGTCATGATCTCAGGGTTTTGAGATCTGGCCCCCCTGTAGGGTTCCATGCTCAGCAGGGAGTCTGCTTGAGATTCTTTCTTGCCCTCTCCCTCTGCCCCTCCCCATGTTCTCTATCTCTTTCTCTAAAATAAATAAATAAATATTTTTTAAAAAACTAGCAAAATATTTTTGTTGTTGTTTTTCAGATTCCACACGTAAGTGAAATCATATGATATTTGTCTTTGAACTAATTTCAGCATAACAGTATTTTAGCATAATACATATTTTACCATAATATTCTCTAGGTCCATACATGTCACAAATGGCAAGATTCATCTTTTTTATGGCTGAATAATATTTCATCGTGTGTGTGTGTGTGTTTGTGTGCGTGCGCGTGTATGTGTGACATACATATTATATATTCTTTATCCATTCATCTATGTGCAACTTGGGTTACTGCACTATTTGTGTATTATAAACAATGCTGCAATAAATAGAAGGGTGCATATATCTTTTTCAGTTAGTGTTTTCATTTTCTTAGGGTAAATACCCAGAAGTGGAATTACTGGATTATATGGTATTTCTATTTTAATTTTTTGAGGAACCTCCATACTGTTTTCCACAGTGGCTGCACCAAATTACATTCTCATTATTCTCCCTTTGTCCCACATCTTCTTTAACAATGATTTCTTGTCTTTTTGATACTAGCCATTTTGACTGGAGTGAGGTGATCTCTCGTGATTTTGATTTGTGTCTCCCTGACACTTAGTAATGTTGAGCATCTTTATGTCTGTTGGCCATTTGTATGTCTTTGGAAAAATATTTCTTCAGATCCTCTGCTCATGTTTTAATTGAATAGCTTGGTTTTTTTTTTTTCTTTTTGGTGTTGAGGTGTATAAATTCTTTATATATTTTAAATATATCAGATAGATCCAATAACCCATTATCGGATCTATCATTTCAGATATCTTCTCCCACTCAGTAGGTTGACTTTTTGTTTTGTTTATGCTTTACTTTGCTGTACACACACTTTTTATTTTGGCGTAGTTTATTTTTTTTTAAAGCTTTTGTTTATTTATTTGAAAGAGAGAGAATGAGAGATAGAGAGCACGAGAGGGAAGAGGGTCAGATGGAGAAGCAGACTCCCTGCTGAGCAGGGAGCCCGATGTGGGACTCGATCCCGGGACTCCAGGATCATGACCTGAGCCGAAGGCAGTCGCTTAACCAACTGAGCCACCCAGGCGCCCTATTCTGGTGTAGTTTAAATACAGAAAACAACCTGGTGTTTGTCAGAGGAGATGGGGGGGGCGGCGGGTAAAATAAGTGAAGGAGATTAAGAGGTACAAACTTCCAGTTATAATATAACTAAGTCACAGAGTTAAAACATACAGCATAAGAAATATAATCAATATTACAACTTCATATGGTAATAAATAGTGACTATACTTACCGTGGTGACTATTGAGTAACTATACTGAATTGTCACATCACTGTGTTAAATACCTGAAGCCAATGTAATATTGAGTGTCAATTATACTTTAAAAAACTATCAAAATTTTGATTACAAACCTGATTAAATTACTTTAAAAAATTAAAACCCTTTCCTCTAAGCCATATATGAATGGCTATCATTATAACATTAAGAAAAAAAACACTAGCTATTTTAGCCGAATGTTATATGATGTGGTTAATCCACTAAAGTAAATGTTATCTAAATAATGCAAAATAGACTGATTGCTAATAAAGAGATTAAATCAGTAATCAAAAATAAATCGCAACAAATAAAAGTTCAGCACCATATGGCTTCATTAGTGAATTCTACCAAACATTCAAAAGAGAATTAATACCACTTCTTCTCAAACTCTTCCAAAAAATGAAGAGAACACTTCCAAACTCACTTTTCAAGGCCAGCATTATCCTGATACCAAAACCAGACAAGGACACCACAAGAAAAGAAAATTACAGGCCAAAATCTCTGAACATAAATGCAAAAATCATCAACAAAACATTAGCAAAACTAATTCAACAATATGTTAAAAGGATCATTAACATGATCAAATAGATTTATTCCAGGGATATAAGGATAGTTTGACATCTGTGAACCAATTAACACGATACATCATATTAACAAAATAGAGGATAACAATCATACAGTCATCTCAATAGATGTAGAAAAAGCATTTGACACCATTAAACATCTATTTTATGATAAAAACTCTCAAGAAAGTGGATAGAGAGGGAATGTACCTCAACATTTTAAAGGTCATATATGACTGTAAGAATTATTTAGAAGTTGATAAACAAAGGAATTTAAAGGAAGAAGTCTGGAAATATATTAATTAAAATATAATACCCACTTCTTATTGAGATAAATTGTGGGAAATAATATATAAATTTTAAGAATAGAGGGATTTAATAAGGAATTTAAGAATGCTTCACTTAATATGATAAAGAATATTTCAAAATAACTCATAGGTCATTTTATGTCTTATAATGGATACTTTCATTAAAAAATTAAGGGAAATTGTTTATCTAACTATAATCATTTAATAACTTTTTAAAAATTCTAGTCAATTGAGTGGAAAATAAAATATCAATATCTGAACTTTTACAGAAAGTCTGAGACTTATAAACACAGAAATAAAACAACAAAAACAGTAATATAAATGTTTACAAAATAGAAGTCTAAGGAATAATAAACATTTAACAATAGCTTATTTTAAAATATAAAATGAAATCATTTAATTGACAATGATGCAAAAAACACTGAACTATTTTAAAGTGTGTCTGCTATATGAAGAAAGCAAAACAATTTACTAAATTTTTAAACAAAAAGTTGAGAAAAGGGATGTGTTATAGTCCTAATTGACACTTATAAAGATGTTAATAATGGAAGATTAATGTATGTATAGAATATTTCAGAAAAACTTTAGTTTAAAAAAATAAAATAAAATACAGGAAAGGAGAAAAAAAGAATTAGGGTATTATCATGTGTGCAGCAAATGTGTGCAGCAAAGGGCACCCCAATTCAAAGAACAAGCTGGATAATCCATGTAAAAGGATATTGTTTACCAGATATCTTGAATGGAAAGAGTGCATTCTTCTTAATTTAATCCTTTTCATCTCACCTACCTTAAAATAAAATTGTGGTAAGCATCTGAAGATAGAAGAAGCCTAACAATATGTAGCAAATGAAGGAAAGGAAATGAGAAAGAGTAGAGGGAGAGGATGAGAAGGGAAATTAAAATGGGAGAAATTTAGTAAGCCAAAAAGAAAGTGGATAATTTGAAATTCATGAAAACAAAGAGCAAAGACAAGAGTGGATAATGAGTTAACCAATCAGGAAATGACAAGAAAAATATCTGTTCTATGAAATACATAACTAAAGGGATGTCAGTCTGAGAAAAGTTACCAATTTCTTCTTGAAGTTCTTCTAAAAACAAAAATAGAGAAACCTTTGTAAATGTAAAGGGAAATAAACACAGAAAATTAAGATGATTTGAGAATTGCCAATGCAGTGGAAATTGGTAGGATGAATATAATGGGAAAAGAGTAAACAAAAATAAACAAAAACTGAAAAATTGGCAAGAGAGCACTTTGTTGTAGAAAGGAGGAAAATGAGTGAATTTTCTCAAATGACTGAGTAAAAGCTCAATGTTGAAGAAGTGTAAGAGAGACCAAGTATAATTTTATCTCACACATATTTCTTTACGGATGGCTTTAAGTATTTGGGTTTGGACTAAAACATATATTTAATGAAATATGATTATTTTATAACAACAAAAATTTTAACAAACATATCAAATTTTGAAAAACAATTTCACAATTATTATGTCCTTAATGGTTGAAAGGACTAAAATTATCATGGCAACTAATCAAAACAAAAAGTATTCTTGAGAAAAATGGCAACCCAGCAATGATTATTTTGTACTGATTTATCATATTGGTAATGTTTCCAGGGATTAAAAGTTAAAGCTTCAGACTCACTTAGAAAAAGATATTTCACCAGAGATAAAGAGGAGAAATACGTGAGATGGAGTCAATTCATCAGAAAACATGAAACTCCTAAGTGTGAGTGCACATACAGCACAGAATTACAAAGAAAGAAAAAGAAAGAAAGAAAGAAAGAAAGAAAGAAAGAAAGAAAGAAAGAAAGAAAGAAAGAAAGAAAGAAAGAAAGAAAGAAAGAAAGAAAGAAAGAAAGAAGGAAAGAAAGAAAGAAAAGAAAGAAAGAAAGACTGGAAGGAAGAATGGAAGGAAGGAAGGAAGGAAGATAATGACTGTTAAAAATGAAAAGAGAATCTATGTACATGACTGAAAATTTCAATCCTTCTTTCTTATTAATAGAACAAATTGACAAAATCAAGTGGCATAATGAAAAAATAAACATCATTCAATAACTTGACCTAATTAACTTTTATAAAGCACATCAACAACAGAAACATTTGGAACATTTACAAAGAAACTGTACCTTGGGCCATAAAAGAAATTTACATACTTAAAGGAAATTGAATCAAGCAAAGTAAACTTTCAGAACATGATGCAAATAAACTGGAAATTAGTATAAAAAATATATCTGGGGGACACCTGGGTGGCTCAGTCAGTTCTACGTCTGCCTCAGGTCATGATTCCAGGGTCCTGGAATTGAGTCCGGCATCAGGCCCCCTGCTCAGTGGGGGAGTCTGCTTCTCCCTCTGCCTCCTGCTCTCCCTGCTTATATGCTCTCTCTCTGACAAACTAAATAAAATCACACACACACACACACACACACACACACACACACACACACACGTGTGTGTGTGTGTGTGTGTGTGTGTGTGTGTATATATATATATATATATATATACACACATATATATATTTGGAGCTATTCCATATGTATATATGGAATAGCTCCAAATATTTCTAGTTAAAAAAACCAACGCAACATAGTATGTGGATTATATTAGAAAGTTGCAGAGGAAATTATACATAATATTAGAGATTATTTTTAATTGAATGAAATAAAATATATTGTTTTGTGAGATACAGTTAAAGAAATACTTAGAGGAAACTATAGCACCAAGTGCTTCTATCAGAAGAAGAAAAAATTTTCAAAGCAATCATCTAATCCACCATAAGACTAAGTAGAAATTGAGTAACAAATAACTGAACAAAGGGAATGCAAAAAAGAACAGAAATCAACACAATTGAGAATGATAAAACAATAGAAACAATCAATGAAACTAAAATCTGTATCTGTCAAAAGTTTATTAAGTAGGGGCGCCTGGGTGGCTCAGTCATTAAGCGTCTGCCTTCGGCTCAGGTCATGATCCCAGGGTCCTGGGATCGAGCCCCACATCAGGCTCCCTGCTCAGCGGGAAGTCTGCTTCTCCCTCTCCCACTCCCCCTGCTTGTGTTCCCTCTCTCTCTGTGTCTCTCTCTGTCAAATAAATAAAATCTTAAAAAAAAAAAGTTTATTAAGTAAACTCAAGCAAGCACACCAAGGGGAAAAAATAAAGTCATAAATTACCAACACAAATACTATTATGGATTTTACAGGCAATACATAAAAGATAGACAATATTATTAAAAAAAACTTTAATAAATTTGACACTAGATAAAATGGACCAATTTCTTGAAAGACATATGATAATGAGTTTCTTCAAGAATCAATACATAATTTGAACAAGCCCAAACTGTTAAACATATTAAATTCTGAATTAAGAAATCTTCCTGAAAAGAAAATGATGACCAGATGACTTTACTGGTTAATTCTATCAAATATTTATGTAAAGTAATCCAGAAAACATATAACAAAAAAAGACACAGATATCAAAAGAAAAATTATTAAGGATCATTGTAGAAGTAACTTCAAATACTCTTAAGTAAATATAAGCTTATCAAATAGAATGTTACATAAAAAGGATAATACATTATGACCAAGTAGGTTGTTATCCCAGGAATACCAAGATTGGCTTAACATTGAAAAATCAGTCTATGCAGCTTGTCATATTAAAAGACTAAAAATAATGTAAACCTAAATCTCAATAAATATCTAAGAATTGTTGGAAGAAACTTAGCAGCCATCCAAAACAAGAAGTCTTAGTAAACTGAGAATTGAAGGGCGTTTTTCCAACCTATTAAAAATCACTTACTAAAAATCAATATCAAGATTGGAAATAAGGCAAATGTCTCCCTTCACTACTCCTATTCAACTTTGGCTCAGATCCTTGCCAGAGAAATGATGCAAGAATAATTAAAATTGAAAAATTATATACCGATTAGAAAGGAAAAAGTAAAACTGCCCTTAATTACATTGAGCATCTACTGTCGGTTTTTTTTTCAAGTTTTTATTTAAATTCCAGTTAGTTAACATATATTGTATTAGTTTCAGCTGTGGAATTTAGTGATTCATCACTTATATACAACACCAAGTGCTCATCATAAGTGCCCTCCTTAAGGCCCATCACCCATTTAACTCATCCCCCTACTCTCCTCCCCTCCAGAAACCTTCAGTTTGTTCTCTATTGTTAAGAGTCTATTTTCTGGTTTGCCCCTCTTTTTCTTCCCTCCCCATGTTCATCTGTTTTGTTTCCTAAATTATGCATATGAGTGAAATCATATGGTATTTATCTTTCTCTGACTGATTTATTTTGCTTAGCATAATGCTCCCTAGCTCCATCCACACTGTTGCAAATGGCAAGATTTCATTCTTTTTTATGACTGAGTAATATTAAATTGTGTATGTATATATATATATCACATTTTCCTTATCCATTCATCAGTTGGATAAAAACAAGAGAACTTAAATACACCAAAAATAATAAGTAAATTTAGCACAATAATACAGGATTATATTTAAAATATATTTTTCTACATGTTAGCAATAAAGAAATGAAATTATGAAATGTATAGATATAAATCTAATAAATTATGTGTAATATTTTTACAATTAAATCAGCAAAATTTTAATGAGAGAAATCAAATATCTAAATAAATGGGTAGATAGGTTGTGGACATGAAATAGAAGACTCAATGTTATTAGGTGTCATTTCTCACTGAACTGATATGTATAGTCCATATAATCATGTTCAAAATCCATTCATTTTTTTTTCTACAAACCAAACCAAGAAGTTGATTTTAAAATTTATATAGAAAAGCAAAAGAACTGGGATAAAACGACCTCTAAAAAGAACAAGTTAGGTAAAAAAAAAATGGGTAATCTAAGAATAAAGAAAAATATTGTACAACCCTTCACAAAATAATTTGTCAGTGTCTTATAAAGTTAAACGCTTTAGGGCGCCTGGGTGGCTCAGTCGTTAAGCGTCTGCCTTCGGCTCATGTCATGATCCCAGGGCTCTGGGATTGAGCCCCATATCAGGCTCCCTGTTTAGGGGGAAGCCTGCTTCTCCCTTTCCCACTCCCCCTGCTTGTGTTCCCTCTCTCGCTGTCTCTCTCTCTGTTGAAAAATAAATAAAATCTTTAAAAATAATAATAATAAAGTTAAACACTTTAAGTCCATAGTTTAAGACTTGATATAGAGCTATAGTCATCAAGTCAGTATGAAACAGAACTGATTGCAAACGAAATAGAGCCACATTTAGGGACAATTGCTTTTTATAAAAGGGATCGAGGTAACTCAAAGGAAAAAAAAAGCCATTTTCATAAATATTATCAGAGCAATTGGACCTTGATTTGTATAAAAATGAATCTCAACCAATATCTATTTATATATATATATGAACTAAAAAATAATTACTTAAATGTAAAACCTAAAATGATAAAATTTCTAGGATAAAACTTTAAAAATGCTTTGTGATCTGGAGATATGCAATATTTCTTAGGTAATACACAAAATGTACATTATATAAAATATGAATTTGTCAAAATTAAGAACTGCTAATTTTACACAAATTAACACACATTCATAAGAAAAACTTAGGAAACAAGGAATAGAGAGGAAAATTATCAACTTAATGAAGAGTATCTAAAAACAACAACAAAAACCCCTACAGTTAACATCATATATAAAGTGAAAGGCTAAATGCTTTCCCTCTAAAATCAGGACCAAGGCAAGGATTTATAATCTACTTTAAATAAGTAAAATATTCAGGTAAAGATATAATACACTATATACAAGACTTCTGTTCTAAATCTACAAAACACTGATGGAAGTAATTTAAAAATATCTAAATAAATGGAGAGACATGCTATGTTTATAGCTGAGAAGATTACAATGAAAGTGTCAATCTCCCCAAATTAACAGATTTTTAACACCATTTCTAAGAAAATTTTAGTAAGATTTTTGTAGAGGTTGACAAGATTTTTCTGAAGTATACAGTAAAAGATAAAAGAAGAGTGGGACAAGTGAGTCTACATGAATTGACAGCTTATAGCTACTGCGACTGTGTATTATTGGTGAAGGGAAAGAAAAGAGAACCAAGAAATATTTTCACTCTAGTACAGCAAACTGATTCTGACAAAGATACAAAAGCAATTCAGGGGGTAGTGGATAGTATTTTCAAGAAATAGTACTATATTAACTGAATATCCATTGACCAAAAAGAAAAAAAGTGAGCCCTTACTTAAACCTTATACCTCATGCATAAAAAGAAAAACTCTAAATGATATATAGATTAAATTATAAAATATAAACCTATAAGACTTTTAAAAGTAATATCAGATAATATCTTCAAAACCTAGAGTTTGGTAAATAGTTCTTATGTGGACACCTAAAGGACTATCCATAAAGGGAAAATTTTTCTAAATTCTACTGCCTCAAAATGAAAAAATAAAAAATTACCCTTCAGAAGAGGATGAAAAGCAAAGTACAGACTGGGAAAAAATATTTTCAAACCAAAAATCTGATGAAGGACTCATATGTGGAATAAACAACTATCAACCCCAAGATTATTTTTTAAATCTAGTTTTACATTCACTTCACAAAACAATTTGTCAATTATTCACAAACATAAACTTATGCCTTATGCCTTATTTTTTAAAAAAATACATTATGTGCTAGCAACTATAGACTTAGGTATTTACTCAAGGTGTGGAAAGTTATATTCCCAGAAGTGGAATAGCTAGATAATATCGTAGTTCTATCTTTAATTTTTTGAGAAAACTCCATACTGTTTTCCATACTGGCTATACAAATTTACATTCCAACCAACAGTGTGTGAGGGGTCCCTTTTCTCCACGTCCTTGACAACACTTGTTATTTCTAGTCTTTATGATACTAGCCATTCCAACAGGTGTGAGACAATATCTCATTGTGGTTTAGATTGCATTTCCCTGATGATTAACGATGCAGAGCATCTTTTCATGTACCTATTGGCCACCTGTGTATGTCTTCTTTGAAAAAAGTCTATTCAGATCTTCTGCCCATTTTTTAATCAGATTGTTTGGGTTTTTGTTTTGTCTTGCCTGCTGAGTTTTATGAGTTCTTTATATATTTTGGTTATTAACCCTTCATCAGATATATGATTTGCAAAGATTTTCTTCCATTCAGTAGGTTGTCTTTTCATTTTGTTGATGGTTTCTTCCGCTGTGCAGAAAGGTTTTAGTTTGATGTAGTCCCACTTATTTGTTTTTGCTTTTGTTGCTTTTTAACAATTTTTAATGCCCTCAATCTGGTCTTTTCTTTCTTTCAACCACAATTACTTGTGGAACTTTAGTTAGAAAAGAGTTGAAGCATGTATTGAAGCCTACTTTGCTCATGATGCAGAAAACTAGCAGCCCTAGGATTTAACATTTCCTGCATTTGATCTCTATTTTATTCAGTATCTGATGGATGTGAGCATTGAAAGCCAGGTAACTTTCAGGTCAGGATAACTCTAAGGGCTCACATTGCATAGTTCTGCAGGATCAGGCTAAGCAATCTTCTGAAATTACACCATTGTTTAGTTTACTCATTTTGCTATCCTGATACCTCTACTTCTTTATTAATTTTCAGTGGGAACACTTCCTTAAGAAATTATTTTGAGGGAACATAATTGAAGGTAGTTGGTACAGGAAATGATCTAGGAAGTAAACATTAAAGATGAGTTTTGTTGTTTTTTTTATTTTAATTAGTCACTAGCCAGATGACAATAGGAAAAACATTTTTGATGGTCAAGGGGAATGATAATCTCAACAGAGTATACTAAAAATGGTAAGACTAAATTGGCATGTGAAAGAGGTAGATGGAACTGCATGGATTTATATTTTTGGCATTTGAGGGTTATGAGTATGCTACTTATAAGAAGTGGAATTGAGTGGTTGCTGAAAGCACAACTTTGTGTTAAATAAAATGATAGGTTCAACTAAGCTAGTATCCAAATTAAATGTGATAGTCAGAAGGCCTCCATCTTATGCTCCCAGAAGGTAGAATGTGCTGAAGACAAGTTCTAGGATTTGACTGTAAAAAGATAATTTTTGAAAGGCTAAATTTGCAATTCACATTTTGGCAAACATTCCACACCGGAGTTAGAGCTCTAATAGGAGAAAATTCTGACCCTGAGTTTTGGGCTATGCATATCTTGATTATGTGTTTGAGAGCATTAAAGCCAGATTTCCTTAAATTTTTTAACCTGCAGAAGTGATTCTCTCACAGTCTGGAGAATAGTAAAATCCCTCTTTTGCCTAAAGTTATTATGAATGTATTAATATAGTCAGATTCCTCACAGGAAAACATTTTCCCTCCTTCAGATATGCATTGACCTTAGCTCTCAGCCATTACTCTAATAAACAGGGTCAAATACCAATATGACCTAACTGGCAAAATCCTGGATCTAGTAAAAAACAAAGAGATAATTCATTAATAGAGCTATAATTGTATACTTTTAGAAACTGTGAGAGCATGAATTGGAATAGATCTTTGTAGGAGAGTACAGAGAGAGGGAAAGAGTAACATACATTAAAGCTGAGTAAAAGAGTTGTTGATGGGGGGCTATTGGCTATAAGACTTCCACTTATCAAAGTATCAAAGTATTTAACTTAAGTATGGGCACCCAAACCCGGCCATAAAAATGCTTTGGAGATGGCTCTCCAGAGAGTGAAAAAAATGAAGGCTGATAATAATTAGGTGAAGATGGCAACTACTTTCTTAGTGCTGAACAAGGGATCAAAAGGCTTACAAGTAGACATGCTAACATGAACCTATTAAACAAGACCAAGTAATCCCAAAGATGGAGGACTTGGAAGACTTTCTTTACTAAGGAAACAAGAGAAATGTTGTTGGTTTGGTAGGGGAGAAGAATAGCCATCAGTGAGAATCTGACTCCCTGCTGTCTACTGCTGGTTGGGGCCGATAGTAAGAAACACTGTGAACAGGTCTTCTTACTATCAGGGTAGGTAATATGTCTCAGGTTGTCATCAGAATCTAAGTATCAAAACAAGGCAAGTGCAATTTGTCTATAATCAAGAGTATCCTAATGACAAGTAGAGGAGCATGATTTACAGGGTTTTATTAATATAGCCAATAAACCGTGGTCTTCTTGGTGTAAGATAGTAGGTCAGCTCAAAAGACTACTGATCTTTTTACATAATAAAAAAATTCACATGTGGAGGAGCATAAGGGTCCTGTCAGATGTCCCAAAGGAAAGTCAAAATCTTTCACCCACCTTCCGTCCCTAGCCAGTTCCGAGACAAAATACATGGATAAAGAAAAGGTCATTTTCCCCTGGAGAAATCTGCAATGTCAGAGCAAAAGTAGCAATTGCTTCAGGCCTTTTCCAAAGGGTAATCTGCCCACTTTACATTGGTAAAATGGGAATTCTAAGATATTTTCACAGCTATCAAATAAAGTGTCTGAACTAACCTTCGACCCTGTATTAGAGTAGGAGCATAGAAAATAAATGTAGTCGTGGCTCTGGATGTCAATAGTAGATCAAATAGGTACACAGACACACCCAATGTTCAATCTTTTCTTAAAAACATAAGTGAGTTGGAAAGACTGAGGATTTACTGAAGCCTCATATTGTGTTTTGTTTTGTTTTGTTTTTTTATCTTATGGAGTAAGAGCTATCATGGTAGCAAAGGTGAAGTGGAAGAGCCTAAAGCAGACCACTTGCAATGGTATATACACAAAAATAATTTAAAACAATACTGCATTCTAGGAGGAGTGGCAGAAAATAGATTAATGCAATTTTCAGATTAAAAAATTGCAGAAATTGTGGTCCTTCTTATTTTCTAATGTATTCATCACCATGGCCCCCTGTGGGGAAATATAGATAAATCATAGCAATGTACATAAAAAATCACTATATCCACAATTGCAGTTTCAATGCTGTATATGGTATTCTCAGTGGGATAATCTATGGAAAGGTATTTGGTGTGATACTACTGATCTCATAAAAGCTTTTTATCTCCCAATGCCCGTCAGGAAGGAAAATAAAAAATGGTGTGCATTCTCCTGGGAGGGACTAATGCATTCATTTGTGCTCTTGCCACAGGGCTATGTTAATTCCCACTCTGTCACAATAAAATCTGAAGAGAATTTAATTGTCTAGGCATTTGTTTAGTGTTACTTTAACCATTATATTGATGGCATCATGTTAATTGCACCTGGAAGATAGGAGGTTAGAAGTATCCTATATATTCTGGTAAGATACACTATGATGAGGGAAGTAAACCCTAAAAAATTCCAAATTCTGTTGCATTGATAAAGTCTGTATTGATCTGGAGGTCAGAGGCATGGCAGTTGATTTCTTCCAAAATAAAGACAATTATTGAAACACTAACCTTTTAACACTAAGAAAGGGTGACTGAGATTGGAACAATTTGGGTTTTTTAGAAAGAATAAACCAACTTGGGAATACACTTTTGGCTCATTTATTGGTCTACTCAGAAGGCTGCCTTTTTCTTTCTTTTTTTTTTTTTTTTTTGTCTAAGAGAGGGTTGTGCAGCAGGCATAGTCTGCACTTCAGTGGCACTGCCACTTTAACTATACAATGTAGTTAATGTCATAGTAAGGATTGTAACTTATCAGTAGCCTATTCTCCACTACAGAGAACTAAGGATCAAATGACAGTGTGAACAGAGCTATCACAATGTTGTTTACTGTCTTAGTGGTATATCTGTGAAAGGATTGCCCCTAATAAGTCCAGAAGGACTTCTCACAAGGTAACCTGGATTCTCTTATCTCTATATCCCTCTAACTCTCCCTCAGAATGCACTGATAGGCATGTCCCTATGACCAGTTGATGGAGTAGGGGGGAAATAAAACAAACCTGGCTACTGGGTATTATATGTAAGTGATGAATCACTAATCCTACACCTGAAACCAATTTTACCATATATGTTAACTAACTAGAATTTAAAGAAAACTTTGAAATTAAAAAGCAAAAAAACTTGGCTACTTTCCCTGTAAGTAAATTTTGCTTGTTGGTACAAGCCAAAACTTGACTGTTACTATTCTATAGCTCCATTCAAGGGCAACATCTAAAGACAATGGTAAGAAAAAGTGTTCTCACTGCAGAAAACTTTAGTGGCCATTTACATTGTGGGGAGGCCAGTGATCCAAGGGCAGTGTTCAATGAGCTTTTTGCTCAAGGTTCTGAAAAAAGTAAGGTTAGAGGCACTTTTAACACTCTTCCTAATGTCTCTTAATTAATGACTGACAGTTCCAAATTATTTTATAACTTACACAATTTTCTTGCCTACTTTCTGGACCATTCTCAGCTATAACTTATGCTCCATATATCTAATATGGGATCCAAATAAAGCTATCCATTACAAAATTTTGTTCTATATTACACCCCTGCTTGGGTCCTTCACCTCTCTTGTCCTGTTTCCTCTAGTCTTAAAAGTATTTTCTCCTGGGAACTGTTCCTTAATGGTTTAAATGTATGGGAATCCTCATTAAGGAATGAAACTCTGGCTTGAAATATTATCCATTTAAGAAAAACTGATAGGGCGCCTGGGTGGCTCAGTTGGTTGGGTGACTGCCTTCGGCTCGGGTCATGGTCCTGGAGTCCCGGGATCGAGTCCCGCATCGGGCTCCCTGCTGTCAGCAGGGAGTCTGCTTCTCCCTCTGACCTTCCCCCCTCTCATGTGCTCTCTCTCTCATTCTCTCTCTCTCAAATAAATGAATAAAATCTTTTAAAAAAATAAATAAAAAAAAGAAAAAACTGATAAATGGGACAGTAACAAAGTTAAGAACTTTGGTTTATCAGAACATTACTGACAGTGAAAAGCATCCAACAAAATGGAAGAATAAACTAATCACAACACATATATCTGACAAAAAACTCTGATGGGAAAAATACATTATACAAATCAACAAGAAGCCAGGCAACCCTACGAAAATAACCAATAGAGTTAAACTGGCACTACAAAGAAGTTCTCAGAATGGCCAATTAAAATATGAAAGGGTACTCAACATCTGCAGGGTAAGATAAATTAAACCCACAATGAGATGCTATTGTATTTTTGTTATATTATACTCTAAGTGGAAAATTATAAAACATACCAAAGTTTTGCAAGAATACAAAAAAAAACACAAAAAACAGAAACTTTTATACTCTGCAAATAAACTCAGTACACCCAGTTGGAAAATTGGCAATATTTACTAAAGCAATATTGAAAATTCTGAAATTAATGAAAAATAGCAAGTAAGTAAAAAATGTTTAACTCAACACATTACAAAATTAATACAGCAGTCTTTCTTGGGATAAAAGGGAGAATTAAACTCCTGATAGGAGTAGCTAGAAGGAGGGAGTTTAATAATTTTAAATATACTAAGGTACCAGGAAGACGTGTGAGTGAAATATTGATGTTTTGGTGTAAATTTAAATGTAAATAGTAATATATTTAAAGAGAAATTATAAATTTTATTATTTGGGGCAAATAACAAGAAAGAAAACAGAAAAAATAAGCTTTCATTCAATCCCATTGATAGCAAGAACAAGAAAAAACCTAGACAAAATATGCATATTAATAATAGTAAGAATCCATGTATATCAATAATCACAACATTATAAATGGAATAAATTTATAACTTAAGAGACAGAGATGGTAAGACAGTTCAAAATACAGATTGAACAGTTATATAATATTAAAAGAATTTAGGAAACCAACAAAACAAAAAGGCAATCTAATGGAATGGGAGAAAATATTTGTAAATAATATAATCAGTAAGGGTTTATTATCAAAAATATATGAAGAGCTCACACAACCCAATATTAAAAAAAAAAAATTCAATTTAAAAATGGGCAGAGGAGAATTGACTTTTCCAAAAAGACATACAGATGGCCAACAGACACATGAAAAGATGCTCAATATCAATAATCGTCAGGGAAATGCAAAGAAAACCACAATGAAGTATCACCTCACACTGGTCAGAATGGCTATTACCAAAAAGACAAAAGATAACAAGTGTTGGCAAGCATGCGGCCAAAAGGGAATCCTTGTGAATTGTTGGTGGAAATGCAAAATGGTGCAACCCTTATGGGAAACAGTATGGAGGTTTCTTAAAAGATTAGAAATAGAACCAATCCCATGATCCAGCAATTCAACTTCTGGGTATTTATCTGAAGAAAACAGAAACTTTAATTGAAAAGATATATGAACTCCTATGATTATTGCAGCATTATTTACAATAACCAAAAAATGGGAGCAGCACAAGTATCCATTGATAGGTGAATGAATTAAGAAGATGTGGAATATATGTACAATGAAATATTACTCAGCTATCAAAAATAAAGGAATCTGCTCATTTGCAACAGCATAGTAGACCTAGAGGGTTTTATGTAAAGTGAAATAAGTCAGAGAAAGACAAATATCATATGATTTCACTTATATGTGAAATCTAAAAAAAAAAAAAACAAAAAAAACAGAAACATAGATGCAGAGAACAATCTGGTATTTGCCAGAGCAGAGAGGGATGAGTGGATGGGCAAAATAAGGAAAGAAGATTAAAAGGCACAAACTTACAGTTAAAAAATAAAAATTATGTGGTGATGCAATGTACAACAGCATAGAGAATATAGTAAATAACATTGTAACTATTTTGTAAGGTGACAAATGGTAAGTGGATTTATCATGGTGATCACTTTGTAATGCATATATATGTTGAATCACTATGTTGTACATCTAAAACTAATATAATATTCTATCTCAACTTCAATAAAAATGAAACACCAAATATAAGAATAGAGAATATTTAGTTGAGAAATAACAACCCCCATCAAAAAAGAGAATTACAGACCAATATCCTTGATGAACATGGATGCAAAAATTCTCACCAAAATACTAGCCAATAGGATCCAACAGTACATTAAAAGGATTATTCACCACGATCAAGTGGGATTTATTCCTGGGCTGCAAGGCTGGTTCAACATCCGCAAATCAATCAACGTGATACAATACATTAACAAAAGAAAGAACAAGAATCATATGATCCTCTCAATAGATGCAGAAAAAGCATTTGACAAAGTACAACATCCTTTCTTGATCAAAACTCTTCAGAGTATAGGGATAGAGGGTACATACCTCAATATCATAAAAGCCATCTACGAAAAACCTACAGCGAATATCATTCTCAATGGGGAAAGGCTGAGAGCTTTTCCCCTAAGGTCAGGAACGCGACAGGGATGTCCACTCTCACCACTGCTATTCAACATAGTATTAGAAGTCCTAGCCACAGCAATCAGACAACAAAAAGAAATCAAAGGCATCCAAATCGGCAAAGAGGAAGTCAAACTCTCACTCTTTGCAGATGATATGATACTGTATGTGGAAAACCCAAAAGACTCCACCCCAAAACTGCTAGAACTCATACAGGAATTCAGTAAAGTAGCAGGATATAAAATCAATGCACAGAAATCAGTGGCATTCCTATACACCAACAACAAGACAGAAGAGAGACAAATCAAGGAGTCTATCCCATTTACAATTGCACCCAAAACCATTAGATACCTAGGAATAAATCTAACCAAAGAGGCAAAGGATCTGTACTCAGAAAACTATAAAATACTCATGAAAGAAATTGAAGAAGACACAAAGAAATGGAAAAACGTTCCATGCTCATGGATTGGGAGAATCAACATTGTGAAGATGTCAATGCTACCTAGAGCAATCTACACATTCAATGCAATCCCCATCAAAATACCATCCACTTTTTTCAAAGAAATGGAACAAATAATCCTAAAATTTGTATGGAACCAGAAGAGACCCAGAATAGCCAGAGGAATACTGAAAAAGAAAAGCAAAGCTGGTGGCATCACAATTCCGGACTTCCAGCTCTATTACAAAGCTGTCATCATCAAGACAGTATGGTACTGGCACAAAAACAGACACATAGATCAATGGAACAGAATTGAGAGCCCAGAAATGGACCCTCAACTCTATGGTCAACTTATTTTTGACAAAGCAGGAAAGAATGTCCAATGGCAAAAAGACAGTCTCTTCAACAAATGGTGTTGGGAAAATTGGACAGCCACATGCAGAAGAATGAAACTGGACCATTTCCTTACACCACACACAAAAATAGACTCCAAATGGTTGAAAGACTTAAACGTGAGACAGGAGTCCATCCAAATCCTAAAGGAGAACACAGGTAGCAACCTTTTCGACCTTAGCCGCAGCAACTTCTTCCTAGAAACATCGCCAAAGGCACGGGAAGCCAGGGCAAAAATGAACTATTGGGATTTCATCAAGATAAAAAGCTTCTGCACAGCAAAAGAAACAGTCCACAAAACCAAAAGACAACCGACAGAATGGGAGAAAATATTTGCAAATGACGTATCAGATAAAGGGCTAGTATCCAAAATCTATAAAGAACTTATCAAACTCAACACTCAAAGAACAAATAATCCAATCAAGAAATGGGCAGAAGACATGAACAGACATTTCTCCAAAGAAGACATCCAAATGGCCAACAGGCACATGAAAAAGTGCTCAACATCGCTTGGCATCAGGGAAATCCAAATCAAAACCTCAATGAGATACCACCTCACACCCGTCAGAATGGCTAAAATTAACAAGTCAGGGAACGACAGATGTTGGCGGGGATGTGGAGAAAGGGGAACCCTCCTACACTGTTGGTGGGAATGCAAGCTGGTGCAACCCCTCTGGAAAACAGTATGGAGGTTCCTCAAACAGTTGAAATTAGAGCTACCGTTCGATCCAGCAATTGCACTACTGGGTATTTACCACAAAGATACAAATGTAGGGACCCGAAGGGGTACATGTACCCCAATGTTTATAGCAGCAATGTCCACCATAGCCAAACTGTGGAAAGAGCCAAGATGCCCATCGACAGATGAATGGATAAAGAAGATGTGGTATATATACACAATGGAATATTATGCAGCCATCAAAAGGAATGAGATCTTGCCATTTGCAACGACGTGGATGGAACTGGAGGGTGTTATGCTGAGTGAAATAAGTCAATCAGAGAAAGACATGTATCACATGACCTCACTGATATGAGGAATTCTTAATCTCAGGAAAGAAACTGAGTGTTACTGGAGTGGTTGGGGGTGGGAGGGATGGGGTGGCTGGATGATAGACATTGGGTAGGGTATGTGCTACGGTGAGCGCTGTGAATTGTGCAAGACTGTTGAATCACAGATCTGTACTTCTGAAACAAATAATGCAACATATTTTAAGAAAAAAGAAAAAGAAGAAGATAACAGGAGAGGAAGAAAAGGGGAGTATGTCAGAGGGGGAGACGAACCATGAGAGATGATGGACTCTGAAAAACAAACTGAGGGTTCTAGAGGGGAGGGGGGTAGGGGGATGGGTTAGCCTGGTGATGGGTATTGAGGAGGGCACGTTCTGCATGGAGCACTGGGTGTTATGAACAAACAATGAATCATGGAACACTGCACCAAAAACTAATGATGTAATATATGGTGATTAACATAACAATAAAAAATTAAAAAAAAAAAAAAAAAAAAAAAAAAAAAAAAGAAATAACAACCCAAACGGAAGTCAAGATGCCTATATAAAACTTCTAAAAAATTTTTTTGGATAAATAGAATCAAAGGATCACTTCACAAAGAATATATAACTTTAATAAACTTGTGTGTAATAAATATGACTTATCTTTTCAATTAAACTCCAACAAAATACCTAAAGAACTACTGCTATCTTAGAAAATAAATGATAAAATTTATGTGTCAGTGCAAGAGCTTTTTTCCTAAAGAAGAAATAAGAGAGAGAACATTCCTAACAGCATGATTTTTTATACATCTCTGTTAATAAAGTAAGTGTGGCACTGATGCATGGACAGAACCCAGAAGCAGATATAACTGTATATGAAAAAAGTCATATAACACAGTGCCTTTGAATAACAGTGAAGCAAGAATAGTGATTCAATAAATGGTGTATAACAGAAAAATAAAATATGTAGAAAAAACAAAAGGAAGCTCTAGACTCAAGAAAGAAAATGCTGAAGTACAAACAGCAAAAACCACAAACAGAGAATATTAATAAAGTAGCCTACTTTTCTATTATAAACTACTAGAGATAAGACATGAGAATCAAAGAGTTAAGAGGTTTGTAACTTGAAAATTATAAATATATATGTAAATATATAAACATATACAAATATCAGGACAAACAACACAAACACACATATACTCTAACAATTTTAAAACTCAAAAAAGAAAACATACAAAATGGTCTAAAGTTATGAATAAACCAGAAAAAGAGAAATTTGGATAGATAATAAATTTAAATATGTGTTAAGCCTCACTAGTAACAAGTAAGCTGAAAATTAAAACTAAATTGAGGCAATATTTTACACTTATAAAACTGACAAAGCTTAATGTCTGTAAACATTAAGACACATTTTAGCAAAATGTACTAAAATTTAACATGTGCATAAATACACATACATTAAATTAAAAAAAAAAATCAGTCTTCACTTTACATACCCCAACATAACTCTCATACAGCATAAATGGGGAAAAGTAATATTATAGTATAAATGGTATTGTTTTAAATAAACAAAAATTTTTGGGGGACCGAGATGGTGAAGTAGAAAGATCCTGAGCTCACTTCTTCCCATAGACACACCCAAACTGCAACTACACATAGAACAATTCTCTGAGAACAACCTAAAGACCAGCAGAACAGCTCAACCACAAATAAAGTCATAAAGAAAAAGCCACATTGAAACAGGTAGAGGGGAAGAGAAGCAGTCTAGTCAGGACCAACAGCCCCCGGGGCAGTGAGCCACAAATAGGAGGGATATCACATATTTGAAAGTCTTCTTGAAGAGCTAAAGGTTCAAGCCACACATCAGGCACCCACACCCTGGGGACCTGTACCAGGAAGATGAGTCCTTATAATGTCTGGTTTTGAAAATCAGTAGGGCTTAACTCCAGGAGAGCTGGCAGACTAAGGGAAACTGAAACTTTGCTCTTATAGTCGATGCACAAACTCACTTTCTCTGAGACTCAGAACAAAGGCAGCAGTCTGAAAAGCTCCGGGGCCATATACAGAAATTTACTGATTTATTTTAGGGCATATGCCAGAGGGCCAGAGATCTAGGAAATTTTTCCAGGACTGGAAGTTCTGGAGGGTGTCATTTTTCTTACTTTCCTTCACTTATTTGGTCCTGCAATCTTGGGCTCCATTTTTTGTATTCTTCATCTACCTTGCTAGCACTGCTCACCCCACTCTGGTGTTTCCCTGCAGACCTGTGCAAGCCAATTTGCCTATTCTATCAGGCAATCCTCAAGGGATTCCTACCATGCCACACCCGTCAAAACTGGTAAACCCCCAATGTGGTCCCCACCCTAGGGCAGGCAGCCCCAACTGCCAGTGGAGTTACAATAGTCACAGTCAGGTCACACAGCCTGTCACACCAGGGCATGGCCCTGCCCACCAGAACGTTCACAGCAGTCACTGCCCAGCCACAACAGGGAGAGAGATGCAGTCCACACAGGATATACCCCTGACCAACCTGGTTCTGGTGACCAGGGTAACTGCACTTCTGGGCTCCACAGGATACCTTTTACATAAAACCACTCCTTCATGACTGGGAGACATAACTGATCTACCTAATACACAGAAACAGAGAGTCAGGCAAAATGCAGAAATGGAGGAATATGTTCCAAATGAAAGAATAAGACAAAAAACTCAGAAAAAGAACAAAATGGAGGTAACCAATCTACCTGATAAAGAGCTCAAAGTAATGGTCATAAAGATGCTCACTAAATTTGAGAGAAGAATGGCTGAACATATCCATTTAGAGCTTCAACAAACAGAGAAAATATAAGAAAGAACCAAGGAGAGCTAATGAATACAAAAACTGACATAAAAAATACATGAGAGGGAATCAACAGCAGGTTAGATAATGCAAAAGAGCAGGTCATTGATCTGGAAGACAGAGCAGTAGAAATCACACACTGAACAGCAAAAGAAAAAAAAAAAAAGAATTTAGGGATGCCTGGGTGGCTCAGATGGTTAAGTGCCTGCATTCAGCTCAGTTCATGATCTCTGGGTCCTGCAATCAAGCCCTGCGTTGGGCTCCCAGCTCAATGGGGTGTCTGCTTTTCCCTCTCCCTCTGATTCTCCCCCTGCTCATGCTCTGTCTCTCTCTCTCTGCATCTCTCTGTCTCAAATGAATAAATAAAATCTTAAAAAAAAAAGAGTTTTAAAAAAGGATGATAGGTTAAGGGACCTTTAAGACAACATCAAGCATAATGACATTTGTACTATAGGGGCCTCAGAATGAGAAGAGAGAAAGAAAGGGGTATCAAACATATTCAAAGAAATAATAGTAGAAAAATTTTCTAACCTATGGAAGGAAACATATATCCAGTTCCAGGAATCACAGAGCACTACAAACAAGACGGACACAGAGAAGTCCATACCAAAACACATAATAATTAAAATATCAAAAATTAAAGATAAAGAAAAAAATCTTAAAAGGAGCAAGAGAAAAGCAACTAGTTATATATGAGAACACATATACCTGTCAGCTGATTTTTCAGCAGAAACTGCAAGACAGAAGGGAATGCTATATTTAAGATGCTAAGAAACAAACAAAAAAACCTACAACCAAGAATACTTTATTTAGCAAGTTTATAATTCAGAATTGAAGGAGAAATAAAGAGTGGTCCAGACAAAGTTTAAAGAAAGAACACAAATAAAATCAGAATTGCAAAAGAAGTTAACCAATACCACAGAAATACAAGGTTTATAAAAGGCTACTACAGGAGGGGGAGGCAAGGTGGTGGAGGAGTAAGGGACCCCTGAATTTAGCTGGATATCTATCAAACCATTTTTAACACCCATGAAATCAGCCTGAGATGTAAGAATATATATCTGGATCTCTACAACCAGAAAAGAGACTGCTTTTTGTAAGGTAGGACATGTGGAGTCGTGAATCTGCAGAGAGATATCAGAAGATAAACAGAAGGGGGAGGGAGACTCCATGGAGCCTCCTGGAAAGCGATATAACACCGGGGCACAAAATTGGAACCCTTAGAAATCTGCTCTTTTGAAAAACATCCCTCCCTGAAATGGGCTCTGAAAATGAAAAGGCAGAATTCTAGGTAGGGCACTGTGGTCTCGGGATACGAGGAACCACAGAGCAAAAGGGGGTTCCTGAACCAGTAGAGTGCCCGAGCAATGGTGCCAGGAAGAAGGTTATGGTCAGTGAGCCCAGGAAGGGACTCTCAGCTCAGATCACCATACACCACAAGCCAGGCCAGTCAATTATCACTCTTTTCTTGGGGAGACTGAAAAAATCTAGAACCTGCGCCTGTGACTGGGCGAAAACTCGTAGAGAAGTAGAGGCCCAGAAAGGCCTTTAGAGAGGTACTCAAACATGATCCAGGAGCTTTGGGTGTGCACAAGAGCCTATGGGTTTAGAATCACAAAGGGCAGTGGCACTACAGGGCCCCTGGGACTACCTCTGAGAGAGTTGCTGTGGGCATGCACAGCAGGAGGCAGCAGTTTTCTGCAGCACATACAGAAGCACACACCGTTTGTCCTGGAGGGTTTATTAAAGGGCATACTGTGAATTTTTTGCTCTGGGCCAGAGGTTTGGCTGCGGCCATCTTTGTTCTGATCCTCTGAAAAGGGATGGAAAGCCCCCAGGGAACAAAAGCCACACAGAGGACCGGTTTCCACTGAACCCATACCCCTGACTGGGTTTGGGGCAAGTCCGCACAGGCAGGGTTACCTGAGAAACAGGGCAGCAGGTCCCTCCCCCAGAAGACAGGCTGGAAGAACAGCTGGATGACAACCCTATGGATCCCATAAAATTTTAAAATTGCAACACTAGGAGAAAATTATATATTGAGCTCCAGGTGTGGCCTCACGACTTTTTTTTTTCTTCAGATAAAATTCTCCTTTATTTTTTTATTTTTTTCTTCTCCTTATGCTTTTTCTCTGTTTTTTTATTTTTTTTTCCTTTTTACCTTATCATTTCAACTGGATGTTTATTATATCAACTTATATTTCATAGTCGCTTTTTAATTTGTATTTTTTCACAACTATATTTTTTAGATATATGCTTTATTATAGTCCTTTTTCACTATTCAATTATATATATATATATATACATTTTTATATATTTTTTATATATATTTTATATATATCCAAGTTTTAATTTCCTTGTAATTTTGGGACCTAGTGTCCTCTAACACACAGACCAAAATACACCCAGGAACAACTGAAACACCTTGCTTTGTCCACACTGAGAGATTATAGCCCCTTCCCCTCCCCCCTTTTTTTCTTTTCCTTTTTTTTTAATTAATTTTTTAAATTTTATTCTTGTGTTTCATTTTGGCTTTGTTTTTTCAGTGGTGCCTTCTGACCACCTCCAGATTTTGCTAGGTGCATCTTGCTTGGGCCATGGTTGATATTTTGGACTCTACTCATTCACTCAACCATTCCTCAACAGAATGACTAGAAGGAGGAACTCTCAACAATGAAAAGAAATGGAGACAATGTCTTCTGCCACAGAACTAATGGATATGGATATAAGCAAGATGTCAAAGAAAGAATTCAGGATAGCAATCATAAAGTCAATAGTTAAGCTTGAAAAAAGCATTAATGACAATATAGAATCTCTAAGAGGAGAAATGAGATCTAATCAGGCCAAACTAAAAAATGTTATGAATGAGATGCAGTCTAAACTGGATACCCTAACAGCCAGGGTAAATGAGGCAGAAAAGAGAATTAGTGATCTAGAAGATAAGCTGATGGAAAGGAAAGAAGTCAAGGAAAACAGAGATAGGCTACTAGTAGGACATGAGAAAAGGATTGGAGAGATTAATGATACCATGAAAAGTTCCAATATCAGAATTATTGGGATCCCTGAGGGGGTGGAGAAAGAGAGGGGGCTAGAAGATATATTTCAGCAAATCATAGCTGGGAACTTCCCTAACCAGGGGAAAGAACAAGCATTCAACTCAAAGAGGCAGAGAAGACCCCTCCCAAAATCAATAAAAATATATTAACACCCTGACATATAATAGTGAAGCTTGCAAATTTTACATCCGAGGAAACTATCCTGAGACTAAGCAGGGAGAGGAGGTTCTTTACATATAGAGGGAGGAACATCAGAATAACATCAGACCTGTCCACAGAAATCTGGCAAGCCAGAAGGGGCTGACAAGACATATTCAGGGTACTAAATGAAAAGAACATGCATCCAAGAATACTTTATCCAGCAAGGATGCCATTCAGAATGGATGGAGAGATAAAGAACTTTCAGGACAGCCAAAAACTGAAAGAACATGTGACCACCAAGCCAGCCCTGCAAGAAATATTAAGGGGGATTCTGTAAGTGAAGCAAGACCCCAAGAGTCACACAGACCAGAAATAAACAGAGACAATCCACAGGAAGAGGGACTTTATAGGCAATACAATGGCACTAAATTCATATCTTTCAATAGTTACTCTGAATGTAAATAGACTGAATGTTCCCATGAAAAGACACAGGGTTTCAGATTGGATAAAAAAGCAGGACCCATCCATATGCTGTCTACAAGAGACACTTTTTAGACCTAAAGACACCTCCAGATTGAAAGTGGGGGGATGGAAAACCATTTACCACACTAATGGACCTCAAAAGAAAGCTGGGGTAACAATCCTCATATAGACAAATTAGATTTTAAACCAAAGATGGTAGTAAGAGATGTAGAGGTTCCTCATATCCCGAGACCATTACTATATCACACTTAAAGGGTTTATCCAACAAGAAGATCTAACAATTGTAAATATATATGCCCCCAACATGGGAGCAGCCAAGTATATAAACCAATTAATAACCAATATAAAGAAACATATTGGTAATAATGCATTAATAATAGGAGACCTCAACACTCCACTCACAGAAATGGACAGATCATCTAAGCAGAAGATCAAGGAAGAAACAAAAGCTTTGAATGACACATTGGACCAGATGGACTTCATAGATATATATAGAACACTCCATCCTAAAACAACAGAATACTCCTTCTTTTCAAGTGCATATGGAACTTTCTCCAGAATAGATCACATACTGGGTCACAAATCAGGTCTCAACCAATACCAAAAGTTTGAGATTATCCCCTGTATATTTTCAGACCACAATGCTTTGAAACTGCAACTCAGCCACAAGGAAAAATTTGGAAGGAACGCAAACACTTGGAGATTAAAAAGCATCTTGCTAAAGAATGAATGGGTCAAGCAGAAAATTAAAGAGGAACTTAAGCAATTCATGCAAACCAATGAAAATGAAAACACATCAGATACTGCAAAGGTGGTCCTAAGAGGGAAGTACATAGCCATCCAAGCCTCTCTCAAAAAATTAGAAAAATCCCAAATGCACAATCTAAACTTATACCTAAAGGACCTGTAGAAAGAACAGCAAAAAAAGCCTAAACCAAGAAGGAGAAGAGAAATAATAAAGATTAGAGCAGAAATCAATGAAATAGAAACCAGAAAAACAGTAGATCAGATCAACAAAACTAGAAGCTGGTTCCTTCAAGAATTAATAAGGTCGATAAACCTCTGGCCAGACTTATCCAAAATAAAAAAAGAAAGAACCTAAATCAATAAAATCATGAATGAAAGGGGAGAGTTCACCACTAACACCAAGGAAATAGAAACAATTATTAGAAATTATTACCAGCAATTATATACCAACAAATTAAGCAGCCTGGAAGAAATGGATGCCTTGCTGGAAACTTATAAACTACCAAGACTGAAACAGGAAGAAATAGACAATCTGAATAGACCAATAACCAGCAAGGAAACTGAAGCAGTAATCAAAAACCTCCCAAAAAACAAGATTCCGGGGCCAGATGGCTTCCCAGGGGAATTCTACCAAATATTAAAGAATAAATAATACCTATTCTCCTGAATCTATTTCAAAAAATAGAAATGGAAGGAAAACTTCCAAACTCGTTCTATGAGGCCAGCATTACCCAGATCCCAAAACCAGACAAAGACCCCATCATAAAGGAAAACTACACACCAATATCCCTGATGAACATGGATGCCAAAATACTCAACAAGATCCTAGCCAATAGGATCCAACAGTACATTGAAAGGATTATCTGCCAAGGCCAAGTAGGATTTATCCCTGGGATGTAAGGGTGGTTCAACATTCGCAAATCAATCAACGTGATAGAGCACATTAATAAAAGAAAAGACAAGGACCATATGATCCTCTCAATTGATGCAGAAAAAGCATTTGACAAAACACAGCATCTTTCCTGATTAAAACTCTTGAAAGTATAGGGATAGAGAGAACATACCTCAATATCTTAAAAGCCATCTATGAAAAGCCCATGGTGATTATCATTCTCAATGCAGAAAAACTGAGAGCTTTTCCCTTAAGGTCAGGAACATGACAGGGATGCCCACTTTCACCATTATTGTTCAACATAGTACTAGAAATCCTAACCTCAGCAATCAGACAACAAAAAGAAATAAAAGGCATTCAAATTGGCAACAAAGACATCAAACCCACTCTCTTCACAGATGACATGATACTTTAGGTGGAAAACCCAAAAGATTCCACCCCTAAATTACTAGAACTCATACAACAATTTAACAATGTAGTAGGATATAAAATCAATCCACAGAAATCAGTTGCATTTCTATACACTAACAATGTAACTGAAGAAAGAGAAATTAATGGGGCGCCTGGGTGGCTCAGTTTGCTGGGCGGCTGCCTTTGGCTCGGGTCATGATCCTGGGGTCTTAGGATCGAGCCCCGCATCTGGCTCCCTGCTCAGCGGAGAGCTTCTTTCTTCCTCTCCATCTGCCTGCCACTCTGCCTACTTGTGCTCTCTCTCTCTGTGTCAAATAAATAAATAAAATCTTAAAAAAAAAAAGAAAGAGAAATTAAGGAATCAATTCCATTTACAATAGCACCAAAACCCATAAGATACCTAGGAATAAACCTAACCAAAGAGGTAAAGGATCTATACTCTAGAAACTATAGAACACTTATGAAAGAAATTAAGGAAGAAGTATAGAGACAGAAAAATATTTCATGCTCATGGATTGTAAGAATAAACACTATTAAAAAGTCTATTCTGCCCAGAGCAATCTATAATTTCAAAGCAATCCCTATCAAAATACTATTGACATTTTTCACAGAACTGGAACAAACAATCCTAAAATTTGTATGGAACCAGAATATACCCCAAATTGCCAGGGGAATATTGGAAAAGAAAAACAAAGCTGGGGGCATCACGATGCCTGACTTCAAGCTCTATTACACAACTGTGATCATCAAGACAGCATGGTATTAGCATAAAAACAGACACATAGATCGATGGAACAGAATAGAGACTCCAGAAACAGACCCCCAAGTTATGGTCAACGAATCTTTGACAAATCAGGAAAGAATATTGAATGGAAAAAAGACAGTCTCCTCAATGAGTGGTGCTGGGAAAATTGGACAGCTACATATAGAGGAATGAAACTGGACCACTCTCTTACACCATACACAAAGATAAGCTCAAAATGGATGAAAGTCCTCGATGTGAGATAGGAATTCATCAAAATCCTAGAGGAGAACATAGGCAGTAACCTCTTTGACATAGGCCACAGCAACTTCTTTCAAGACACATCTCTAAAGGCGAGGGAAACAAAAGCAAAAATGAACTATTGGGACTTCATCAAAATAAAAAATTCTTCACAGCAAAGGAAAGAGTCAACAAAGCTAAGAGGCAACTCACAGAATGGGAGAAGATATTTTCAAATGACATTATAGATAAAGGGCTAGTATCCAAGATCTATAAAGAACTTTTCAAACTCAACACCCAAAAAACAAATAATCCAGTCAAGAAATGGGCAGAAGACATGAACAGACACTTCTCCAAAGAAGAGATACAAATGGCCAACAGATACATGAAAAAATGCTCCATATCACTTGTTGTCAGGGAAATACAAATCAAAACCACAACGAGATACCACCTTACACCAGTTACAATGGCTAAAATTAACAAGACGGGAAGGAACAAATGTTGGTGAGAATGTGAGGAAAATGGAACCCTCTTACACTGTTGGTGGGAATGCAAGCTGGTGCAGCCACTCTGAAAAACAGTATGGAGATTCCTCAAAATGTTAAAATTAGAGCTACCCTATGACCCAGCAATTGCACTACTAGGTATTTACCCCAAAGATAAAGATGTAGGGAAAAGAAAGAGCACATGCACTCCAATGTTCATAGCAGCAATGTCCACAATAGCCAAACTGTGGAAGGAGCCGAGATGCCCTTCAACAGAAGAATGGATAAAGAAGATGTGGTTCATATACACAATGGAATATTAGCCACCAGAAGTGATGAATACCTATCATTTGCATCGACATGGATGGAACTGGAAGGGATTATGCTAAGAGTGAAATAAGTCAAGCAGAGAAAGACAGTTGTCACATGGTTTCACTCATATGTGGATCATAAGAAATAGTGCAGAGAGGGGCACCTGGGTGGCTCAGTCATTAAGCTTCTGCCTTCGGCTCAGGTCATGATCCCAGGGTCCTGGGATCCAGCCCCGCATCAGGCTCCCTGCTCAGTGGGAAGCTTGCTTCTCCCTCTCCCAATCCCCCTGCTTGTGTTCCCTCTCTCTCTGTCTCTCTCTGTCAAATAAATAAATAAAATCTGAAGATAAAAAAGAAATAGTGCAGAGGACCTCAAGGGAAGGGAGGGAAAAATGGGAAGAAATCAGAGAGGGAGATAAACCATGAGAGACTCTGAACTGCAGGAAATAAACTGAGGGTTACAGAAGGGAGGGGTGGGGGTTGGCGTAACCGGGTGATGGGTATTAGGGAGGGCACCTGTTGTGATGAGCACCAGGTGTTATATGCAACTAATGAATCATTAAACGTTACATCAAAAATTAATGATGTACTATATGTTGGCTAACTGAACATTAAATAAATAAATAAATAAATAAATAATAAATAGAGACTACTGCAAACAGTTATACATCAAATAGGTCAACTTAGAAGAAATGGATATATTCCTAGAAATATACAATATTCCAATACTGAATCATGAAGATCATGAAGAAATGAAAAATCTGAACACACTGATTACTAATAATAAAATTGAATCAGTAATCAAAAACTCCCAAATTGGGGCACCTGGGTGGCTCAGTTGTTAAGCGTCTGCCTTCAGCTCAGGTCATGATCCCAGGGTACTGGGATCAAGCCCCGCATCGGGCTCCCTGCTCCCCGGGAAGCCTGCTTCTCCCTCTCCCACTCCCCCTGCTTGTGTTCCCTCTCTCACTGTGTCTCTCTCTGTCAAATAAATAAATTAAATCTTAAAAAAAAAACAACAACAACAAACAAAAGCCCAGGACCAGATGACTTCACAGGTAAATTCTACCAAATATCTTGGGCGCCTGGGTGGCTCAGTTGGTTAAGTGACTGCCTTCGGCTCAGGTCATGATCCTAGAGTCCTGGGATTGATTCCCACATCGGGCTCCCTGCTCAGCAGGGAGTCTGCTTCTCCCTCTGACCCTCTTCCCTCTCGTGCTCTCTATCTCTCATTCTCTCTCTCTCAAATAAATAAATAAAATCTTTAAAAATAAATAAATAAATAAATTCTACCAAATATCTAAAGAATACCTAAACTTCTCCCACCTACACTGTTGGTGGGAATGCAAGCTGGTACAGGCACTCTGGAAAACAGTATGGAGTTCCTCAAAAAGTTGAAAATAGAGCTATCATACAATCTAGCAATTGCACTACTGGGTATTTACCCCAAAGATACAAATGTAGTGATCCAAAGGGCTACAAGCACCCCGATATTTATAGTAGCAATGTCCACAATAGCCAAACTGTGGAAAGAGCCAAGATGTCCATCTACAGATGAATGGATAAAGAAGAGGTGATATATATATATATATATATATATATATATATAGGAATATTATGAAGCCATCAAAAGGAATGAAATCTTGCCATTTACAATGACGTGGATGGAACTGGAGGGTATTATGCTAAGCGAGATAAGTCAATCAGAGAAAGACATGTATCATATGATCTCACTGATATGAGGAATTCTTAATTTCAGGAAACAAACTGAGGGTTACTGGAGTGGTAGGGGGTAGAAGGGATGGGGTGGCTGGGTGATGGCCACTGGGGAGGGTATGTGCTATGGTGAGCACTGTCAATTGTGTAAGACTTTTGAATCACAGACCTGTACCTCTGAAACAAATAATACATTTTATGTTAATAAATAAATAAATAAGAAGAAGAAGATAGCAGGAGGGGAAAAATGAAGGAGGGGAACTCAGGGGGGAGATTAACCATGAGAGATGATGGACTCTGAAAAACAAACTGAGGGTTCTAGAGGGAGGGGGGTGGGGGGATGGGTTAGCCTGGTGATGGGTATTAAGGAGGGCACGTTCTGCATGGAGCACTGGGTGTTATAAGCAAACAATGAATCATGGAACATTACATCAAAAACTAATGATGTAATGTATGGTGATTAACATAACATAATAAAATAAAAGAATACCTAAACTTTTCAAACTATTCCAAAAAATTAAAGAAGATATGCTCCCAAATTCCATCTACAAGTCTAGTATTAACCTGATACCCAAACTAGACAAAGACACCACCAAATCTAAGCAAAACAAAACAAAATATTACAGCCCAATATCCCTGATGAACATAGATGCAAAATCCTGAATAAAATATTGGTGAATCAAATTCAACAATACATTAAAAGGATCATACACCACAAACAAGCGGGATTTATTCCAGGGATACAAGTATGTTTCAATATTTGCAAATCAATCAATGTGATACACCACTTTATTGAAATGAAACACAAATTTCTATGATTATCTGAGTAGGTAAAGAAAAAGCATTTAACAAAATTCAACATTCATTTATGATCAAAACCCTTAATAAGGTGGGTTTAGAAAGAATATACCTAAACATAATAAAGACCATCTATGGCAAACTCAGAGAAAATATCATATTTAACAGTGAAAAACTGAAAGCTTTTCCTCTAAGATGAGGAACAAGACAAATATATCCACTCTTGCCACTTTTATTCAACAATATAATGGAAGTTCTAACTGCAGCAATCATACAAGAAAAATAAAGGTATCCAACTTGGTGAAGAAGTAAAATTGTCACTATTTGCAGAACACATGATACTATATATAAAAAAACATAAAGACTACATGACAAAACTATTAGAATAAATGAATTCAGAAGTGTTGTAAGATACAAAAATAATATAGAGAAATCTGTTGTATTCCTATATAATAATGAACTTTCAAAAAGGAAAATTAAGAAAATAAACCCATCTTCAATGGCACCAAAAAGACTAAAATACCCAGGAATAAATATAACCAAGGAAGTAAAGCACCTGCACTCTGAAATCTCTAAGACACTGGTAAAAAAACAATTGAAGATGACATAAATAAATGGAAATATATACCATGCTAATGAATTGGAAGAATTAATATTTTTATCCTGTCTATACTACCCAAAAGAATCTACAAATTCAATGCAATCTCTATCAAAATTCAATGGCATTTTTCATAGAACTAAAACAAATAATACTAAAATTTACATGGAACCACAAAAGACCCTAAACAGCCAAAACAATTTTGAGAAAGAAAAAGAAAGCTAGTGTTGTCATGCTCCCTGAAATCAAACTATACTACACAGCTATAGTAATCAAGAGCATATAATATTGCCGCAGAAACAGACACATAGATAAATGAAATAGAATTGAAAGCCCAGAAATAAATTCATGCGTATATGGTCAATTAATCTATGACAAAAAAAAGCAAAAATATACAATAGGGAAAAGAGAGTCTATTCAGTAAATGGTGTTGGGAAAACGGGACAGCTACATACAAAAGAATGAAACAGAACCATTTTCTTACTCCATATACAAACAAACAAAAAAACAAAAAACCTTAAAATGGATTAAACACCTAAATGTGAAACCTGAAATCATAAAACTCTTAAAACATAAGCAGTAAACTCTTCAACATCAATCTTAGCAATATATATATTTTTTGGATCTGTCTCCTTAAGCAAGAGTGACAAAAGCAAAAATATACAATTGGGACTATATCATACTGTAAAACTTTTGCACAGTGAAGGCAACTATTAACAAAATGAAATGACGATCTATTAAATAGAAGAATATGTGAAAATAAAATGTATGTAGTTAATATCTAAAATATATGAAGAACTCACACAACTCAACACCAAAAAACAAAACAAAACAAACAAAAACAAACAATTCAATTAAAAAATGAGCAGAGGACCTGAACTATCATTTTTCCAAAGATGACATACAGATGGCCAACAGACAACATGAAAAGATGCTCAAAATCACTAATCATCAGGGAAATGCAAATCAAAACCACAATGAGATCACTTCACACCTGTCAGAATGGCTAGTATCAAAATGACAAGACATTACAAGTGTTGGTGAGGATGTGGAGAAAAGGGACCCTTTGGGTCCTTTTGGTGGGAATGTAAAGGGGTACAGCCTCTATGAAAAACAGTATGGAGGACTATCAAAAAAATTTTTAAAAAGGTGCCTTATGGTCCAGCAGTTTCATTTTGGTATTTTCCTGAAGAAAACAAAATATTAATTCAAAAGATATATGCATCCCTATGTTCACTGCAGTATTACTTGTGATAGCCAAGATATGAAAGCAACCTAAGGGCTCAATGATAGAAGAATGGATAAAGTAGATACGGAATGTTTTATACAATGGAATATTACTCAACTATTAAAAATAAAGAAATATCACCATTTGTAAGAACACGGATGTACCTAGAGGATATTACGAGTAAAATTTGTCAGACAGAAAAAGACAAATACTGTATGATTTCACTTATATGTGGAATCTGAAAAACAAAACAAATGAACAAGCAAGACAGGGACAGATTCACAGATACAGAGAAAAAACTGGTGGTTGCCAGCAGGGAAGAAGATGGGAAAATGGGCGAAATAGATGAAAGTCATTAAGAGGTACAAACTCACAATTATAAAATCAATAACTCATCAGGATGTAATGTACACCATAGGGAATATGATCAGTAATATTGTAATAAATTTATGGTGACAGGTAGTATCTAGACTTATCATGATGATCATCTTATAATGTATATAAATGTCAAACTGCTATGTTGTAACTTGAAACTAATATAATATTATATGTCAACTGTACTTCAGTAAAAAAAAATAAACAAAGGTGAAAAGAGAAATAAGGTAAATTTTTAAAAAATAGTTAAATTAGACCAATGTAAAGTGGAATATTATTTATCAGTAAAAATAATCAACATTCTTATAAAGTCATCTGATTTATCCAAATATGATATAGTTTTAAAATGTTTTGGAAAAATCTCTATGAAATGATAACAGTTATCCAGTATTTAGAACAGGCAAAACAATAGCATATTAATAGAAATTATTCTTTATGTAGTTAAACAAAAACATTTAATATCGAGGTGGGGATGGAAAGAAAATGCATAGAGAAGGTACATGGGAGTTTTTTTTTTAAGATTTTATTTATTTATGTGAGAGAGAAGGAGAGACAGTGATAGAGTACAAGCAGGGAGGAGAGGGAGAAGCAGGCTTCCCGCTGAGCAGGGAGCCCAGTGTGGGACTCGATTCCAGGACCCTGGGATCATGATCTGAGCCGAAGGCAGACGCTTAACGACTGAGCCATCCAGGTGCCCAATACATGGGAGTTTTAACTATAAAAAGTGTCATGTTTAAGAAAAAAAGAAAAAAGTGTCATGTTTTTACTTGAGTAGTGTGTATAACATTAATTACAATATTCTTTAATTTTGTGTATTTGAAATTTTTCATAATGAGTTCAAAATAAATATAAAATAGAGCAATGATTGGGATGCCTGAGTGGCTCAGTTAGTTAAGCGGCTGCCTTGGACTCAGGTCATGATCCCAGGGTACTGGGATCGAGTCCTGCATCGGGCTCCTTGCTACCAGGGAACCTGCTTCTCCCTCTGCCTGCCACTCCCCCTGCTTGTGCTCGCTCTCTCTCTCTCTCTCTCTCTCTTGCTGACAAATAAAATCTTAAAATAGAGCAATGATGAAAATAATTCAAATAATTTAATATGTATACAATTTATAAACATAAGATTTAAGAGATATTAACCATTATACTATCATTTAATTATCTGGTATATGTTTCAACTGATGTATCATTTACTTATGGATTATACTTATCAGACATGAAAGTCTACTCAGATTCTTTGTGGGGAACAGAGCAAGATAAATTGTCTAAAATATTTAAACAAAAGAAGATAGCATCTATACAAAAGAGAAATACAAAGGTCAATGAGATACTATTTTATGTCATAATTCTAGAAATGAAAAGTACATAATATTAAAATGTAATAAACAATAAAAATAATATAAGAAAATAACACACACATATGTGTAATAGAATAAATGGCCACAAGTACACCATAAATATTCATTAAAAATTTGCCTAGGGGCACCTGGGTGGCTCAGTCGCTAAGCATCTGCCTTTGGCTCAGGTCATGATCCCAGGGTCCTGGGATCGAGCCCAGCATCGGGTTCCCTGCTCAGCGGGAAGCCTGCTTCTCCCTCTCCCACTCCCCCTACTTGTGTTCCTTCTCTCTCACTGCATCCCTCTCTGTCAAATAAATGAATAAAATCTTTAAATAAATAAATAAATAAATAAAAATTTGCCTAGATATCTAACTTTTGTGATCTCAAATAACAATGTAAATTAGTAAAGAATATTAAAATAGGAAAAGTCCTGCAGATGCCCTTCGCAATGTACAATTTTAATGATTTCTGCTGGACTCTGCATATTGAAGAAAGACACCAAGGCTTACTACAGAATAACCCTTCATCAAAAACAATATTGAATTATGGAAATTTAATAAAATAACTCTATGATAATCTCCAATTTGGAAGAACTCAGGGTCCAACTTGAAGAGTAGATGTACAGAAGTACCCTTGGAAACTCTTCCTTTACTGTGGTCAATCTCTTGGCCAGCTGCCCCTGGTAAAGCACCACATAGGCACAGTACTAGCCAACAGAGGGACATCAGCCTCGTCAGCATCTATTTGGCTTTGTAAAACTCTCTTCCCATGATGGGCTAGCTCTGCCAAGGAGGCCAGCCACATCCACTCTGTACCTGGCTTTCAGCAAAGAGAAACAGAAAGATGAATACACAAATCTGGTTTCCATCCTAGTTGCTTCTGCACATATTCAAAGGTGTAGAGATCCTCCTGTTCTATATTCACAGGCTGTTGTAAAGTAAATACACATCAAATAGCCTACTGGGACAATACATCTTAGCATAAAACAATCTAAGTATTAAAGTAGCCAGAGGAACCAAGGCAAATCTACCCAAGTAGTTTTGGGGAAAATAATTTACCTAAGAGAAATGGGGAGATACCTTATTTAGGAATCATGGAACAGTACACCAAAACAAATTATGTAATATATGGTGATTAACATAACAATAAAAAATAAAAAAAAATCTCTAGCTAGAATATCTCATCAATTTACCTACTTTATGTGTAGTATATTGACATATATCCACTGATACACATAGTATGTACTGATAATTAGTATTATAGTCTTAGTTATATTAGTTATATTTGTTACATATAAATAGCTAATTACCCCTGACATAACTACAGTTTTATAATATGTAATGATTCCAACATGAATATAACACACTTCACAGCATTCCTTCCAAAAGTCTTATTGAATCGACAAAGAAGATATAAATAAATAACAGTTCTGAAGAAGGAAAAAAAGATCTATCAATGAATCAATTATTTGGGGTATTCCTAGAAAACAGGGAATAGATTTCCATAAAAGGTAGAGTAGAGGTACCAAGTTTCTGAAGTGGTAAGAGCAGGGTTTCTTCTCCAGTGGGACTCATGTAAATCTCCATGTTAGTTTTTGCTTTGTTTTTTGTTTTTATTTTTATTTTTATTTTTTAACGTTTCTTTTTTTTTAAAGATTTTATTTATTTGAGAGAGAGAGAATGAGAGATAGAGAGCACGAGAGGGAAGAGGGTCAGAGGGAGAAGCAGACTCCCTGCTGAGCAGGGAGCCCGACGTGCGACTCGATCCCGGGACTCCAAGATCATGACCTGAGCCGCAGGCAGTCGCTTAACCAGCTGAGCCACCCAGGCACCCTGTTTTGTTTTTAAATACAAAAAAACTGACATGAACCTAAGGCACTTAGGATAATTATCATTATCAAATAATGAAGTTAATTATTTCCTAATGAACATATGTTTTGGTCCTTTCAAAGAACATACAACAGCTTTCAGAAATTATGTGTCACTTATTAAAAGTATAAATAACTATTTTCTTAAGAAAGTAAACACAGTCCATTAGTGATGTTGCCAGAAGGAAAACCACCAAAAAGCCTCTGTCGATGGAGAGTGGGATAAAGGCAAAGTGGCTTCAACAAAAAACAAAGGGGCAGCCTATTCCCCTAATTTCCAGAGAAGACTATTAAGATTTACACAGACCCCAAAACTATCCCTATTATTCACCAGAGAGAGGCAAAGAGAGAGACCTATAAAACTGCAGTGAAAACTTACTTGTCTTCCTCCTCAGAGACCCTCAAATTTGGCTATACCTCTGAGTCAAATTGAAGAATTTTAAAATTAGTGATGCCTGAAGGTTGTGATTTACCTTGTGTTACATGCAGCTTGGGCAGTGCTTTTTTTTTTTTTTTTTTAATGCTCCAAGTGTTAAATTTACAGTCAACTTTTTGTCAAATGTTCTACTATCCATGTACCTATTAGAATCATTTCAGCCAGGAGTCACAGAAAATGCAAACAATAACACATATCATTTAAGAAACAAAACAAAACAAAAAACACAGGATATTCCTAAGCAGAGCAGGGTTTCGTTAATTCAGTGACTCAAGGATGTCTTCAAGTACTGTTTTTCCCCTTTACCATCCTCCATAATGCTGTTTCCTTCCTTTATGGTCAAAGGAGAGCTGTCGCTGCTACATTCTCACACATTAATGCTCAAAGACAGAAAATGCTTCCTTCTTCTGATTTCATTTATTTTTTAAGGGTGACAAAATGTTTTCCAAAAGCTAGAAATGGGTCACTGTTTACTGCTGAACTACCCTGGACCTAACTGTATTTACTCAAGACCTTTGGGACAAAGGTAGACACAAGAACAAGTGCTCACACATTGCAAACCATTTTAAATCTCCTCCTAGCCTTTATGATTTTTCAAACTTTTACAGTTATCTCTACTACACCATAAACTTTCTTTAAGAAACTCACAGTTGAGGGCTTTTAATAAGCATTATGTATAGTTTTAAAAAATAGAATTCTTTTTGCTCTTGAAATGCCTGCAGATTTAATTTGTGAAAAAAAATAACTGACTCTAGTTATTCATAGAATTTAACTGATGAAGTCTGAAATTCCAAGGCATATATATTACTTGATTGCTGGTTTGCTTTCCCCCAGCTCGTAACAAATAACAGTAGTCATTCAGCATGCTCTGAGCAGCTATGATGATTTGGAGAGAGAATGGAGAAATTATATTTGTGTGGCACGAAAACTGTTTAGTTAAAAGTGGTTAGTTAAGAATGGCTTTGTTGTAAAAAAATGAAAGAAGAGTAAAAAGAATGGATTTGCTGTACATATACATCAATAACTATTTCTGTTACTGATCTTTTATCTATATAAAATTAAAATTGTATATGAAGAGTCAGCAGACTGAGAGAGAGCAAGAGAGGGAGAGCAAGGAGAGTTTGTGTGTGTTTCAGTTGCCTCATGGTTGCATTACTGAGAGAAGTTTATTTAGTTTAAACTGGTAGTTTTACTTCAGATTTTTCCTCATCAATATATTCCACCCTTTGAACCAGTAAGAACCACATTTTAAATAAAGATGACACCTTTAGGGGAAATAATCTTATCATACAATTCTTATTTCCTCAGAAAGTAGCCTTCAATTGTAGTATGTTGATACTTTTGGAATGCATCATTATTGTTACCTGGGGACAGGGTTGCCATTAAATAACCTGAGTTGCAAGAATATAAATGCCCAAGTGCTATTGCAGTCTTTTATGTTCTTAAAGTTAACATGGTTCATTAAATAACTAAATGTCTATTTTTCTATACGCTGCTTTATAATAGAACACCAGTTCTTTGACACAATGATTAGTGGGACGTAAGCTACATAAATTTATGAGCCATTTTAGACAGGACCTCCCCACCCCTGATACCACCACTGCAGAAACATTAGATACGAGCCTACAACTTTTTACTGGTCCTTTGGAAGCAGGGCTTCTTAAGAGAGCTTCTGTAAGGAGAATAATATATCAGATGGATTTGGCAGGAATGTAAGACAAGTCAACAGAACTATGTCCTCATATTAAACAGGTTTAAGAAGGATCAACCAGATACTCAGAGACACTGACCCAAATACATCAAGGGCTCATATCTTCATTTTTTAAAGGGCCTTTAGTTTAGAGCAATTTGGAGTAGTTAAGAGTATTAGTTCTTTGTAGTGTTAAACGATTTCACTGAGATCAACAAACACATGATGAAGACAAAAGTAACACAAAAGTTGATTTGATATTGATGCCCCTTGGGATTTTGTGTTCCGTGATTCATATGACACAGAAGTTCCTAATGTTTCTTGGTTTTTGCTTTCAGCGTCTCCCTTCTAGTGTTGTTTTTTTTCCCTTTTCCAACTTTTTGGTTCCAAGAGGAAGACCATGCATGAGAGTGTTTCAAGAAGAAAGGTAGCAGTTTCATATCAATATTTCTTTTAAAAAAAAAGATTTTATTTATTTATTTGACAGAGAGAGACACAGCGAAAGAGGGAGCACCAGCAGGGGGAGAGGGAGAGGGAGAAGCAGGCTTCCCGCGGAGCAGGGAGCCCAATGTAGGGCTCGATCCCAGGACCCTGGGATCATGACCTGAGCCGAAGGCAGACGCTTATCGACTGAGCCACCCAGGTGCCCCTTCATATCAGTATTTCTTGCTTAACATCCTAATTTTTGTGACTGTTAGAAGGGAGGGAAATACACCCATTCTTTTGAAAGTACAAAAATAAATGTGATTAAATTTCCTGAAAGTCTGCTTTATTTTCTTTTTTCCTGCAGTTGTATGATTTTTAAAATGTTATTGTTATTATGTGTATTTATCAGAAAGTATTTTATATAATAGTGATTTGTGCATTGCCATTTTTCTTTCTCATTGTAAGGATAAGATGGACTACTTTATCATTAAGAGATTCGAACTGTATGGCACTGTAACAGGAATAATGTGTCAGCAAATATAAATGCAAACTCTCACCTCTTTTCTCTCATCAGTTTAATACTTCTCACCCATTTACATGCTTATCACTTTTTAGCATATATGTTATCTGCTTTAAATATTTACTTAACTATATGATTTAAATATTTTTTCGGGGCGCCTTGGTGGCTCAGTTCATTAAGTGTCTGCCTTCAGCTCAGGTCATGATCCCAGGGTCCTGGGATCGAGCCCCGCATTGGGCTCCCTGCTCAGCAGGAAGCCTGCTTCTCCCTCTCCCACTCCCCCTGCTTGTGTCCCCTCCCTCACTGTCTCTCTCTGTCAAATAAATAAATAAAATCTTAAATTAAATATTTTTTCATGTGAGAACATTTAGGTCTAACATTTTTCCAGGTTTTTTTTTTTTGTGGCAAAATATACACAAATTTTAACATTTTAACCATTTCTAAGTATGCAATTCAGTGACATTAGGTACATTAACACTGTTGCCTGACCATCACCACAGTGCATCTCTGGAAGTTTTTGTTTCTTTAAACTGAAATTTTGTAGCCATAAACTATAACTCCCCATTCCTTCCTACCCCAGCCTCTGGCAACCACCATTCTATTTTCTGTTTCTGTGAATTTGACTACTTTAGTTACCTCATCTAAGTGGAACCCTACAACATGTGTCCTTGTGAAGTAGAACAATACAATATTGGTCCTTATGCATCTAGCTAATTTTACTTAGCATACGTCTTCAGGTTCCTAAATATTGTAGCATGTGTCCAAATTTCATTCCTTTTTAAAGCCAAAAAAATTCCATTTTCTGTATCTATCACATTTGGTTTATCTTTTCATCCATCGATAGACATTTAGGTTGTTTCTACCTTTGGGCTGTTGTGAATAATGCTGTTATAAATGCAGGTGTACACATATCTGTTCTACCTCTGCTTTCAATTCCTTTGGATATAAGCTCAGAAGTAGAATTTCTATGGACCGTATGAAAGTTCCATGTTTGCATTTTGACGAACCACCACACTGTTTTCCAGAGCAGCTGGACCACTTTACATTCCTACCAGCACTCCCTGCTATCTGGCAGCAAGCATATATGTGACCCAAGCAAGATTCTCCCTGCTGAACCCAGTTTGTTCACAGAAACGTGAGAGACAAAATGTTTTTTTAAGGCCACTAAATATTGGACTGTTTTGTTACAAAGCAATAGGTAACTCGAAGTTGGAAACTGGAAGTGGGATGATGTGACAACTTACATATGTAACATTAGGGAGTGGATAGCAAATAAAAACTGGAAGCTCCTCAAGGAAACCATTAGAGAGTTACTTAAGGACACTGAATAAATTATTGATAGAGTCTGGAGGAAAAAGGGATCCACATTATGTAAAGCCAGAAAATTTGACAACATTATCACTTGTGGTAGCATAGAAAAGGGGATATGTAACCGATTGGGGATTTCTGCATGGGATTTCCATGCGGAATATTTAAAGTACCAACTGATTTGTTTTGTTGCATAAGATACAGATAAGAGGGATGAAGGAGAAAAAAACAGTTTAGGTCTCTAGAAGATTTTAGAGAAAATATAAAGTATCTAGGACTTACTAGGTTCAACAATAAAATTATTTCTCATCCTGTTACATTCAGCAGAAGTCTACCTATTAATAAATATATTAAGATTAAAATAACACCAAATATACAGATACAAGATCCTTATTGAGACCTTAGAATGATTCGACAACATATTTCTTAGACCCACTATGTCAGATAAGAACCTTTCTAAAAATATTGCAAGAATTGTCTCACAGTACTTTGATTCCAAATATAAAGTGGAGAGAAGATTGACTCAGAGATATTTAAGGACATGGCATATTTTTTCTATTTTAGTGAACTCTAGTAAAATTTATAGATAAGTTGTTTAGAGTCTGGAATATTAGAAAAGTTTCAATTAAAAGGCTGTTTAACTTAAATAACTTTACCTATTCTAATTGTATTGTTCAATTGATAACACCTGACAATAAAGTTATAATTCTTGTATTATTTATATAATAGCTCTAATATCTTCCTCATTTTTTTGTTTTTATGTCAGCTGAAATTGTGCACAGGTATTGTTATTAGGATTAAGGGGGCAACAAAGGTACTTCAACAGTATTAAAATTAATAAAGGTAATGCCATTTAAAAATGTTTTTAACTTCTACCATTTCTTCTTAGGAATATTTTAGTGAATCACATTACAGTATGATTATATGTTTTGTGTTTTTTAAATTATGAATTAAAAACATTAGTTTGAAAATTTAGTTTTTAGAATTTTAGTTTTACTTAACATTTTGATACCATGAATTATAGATTTTGCTATGTTGCATATATGGCTTTAAAGGGCTTGATTCTAGAAAACTTTTTCTTTTACTTTTCTTATTAACAGGAATAACCAGATTTCCCATGAACAAATGCTGTATGGCTGGTGAAAATAATTCAGCCTATTTTTGCTTCAATGCTGTTTCCATCTGTAGAAAGAATCTTGCATGGAGTTGAAATTATTGTATCAATTTGCTAAAAAAGCAATCTTAATCACTCATCAAGTCTTGATTTCTATATTTGCATTTTCATGAATGCATATTAACTTATTGTTGTGTATAAAAGTACATATTTGTGGATTAACTTTATCAAATTTAAATGTTTGTGATATCCCAGTGAGCATAAAACCTAGTAACTTGGTTGCATCTGTTCACATAATTGATTTCTGTATTCACAGGGATTCTAAATGCTAAGCACACAAGTGGTTATCATTAAGGCAGTTTCACAGGCCTCTGAATGTTGTGTTCCAATGACCCACAAACTCTTAAAAGAGAATATGAAGAAAGACTTAGCAGTGGCTTTGAGTATCATGAATAGTTGTTACTTTTTTCTCTGATTCATGGAAATGAATCACTGTATATTTGCATTAGAGCATTCACTTCCTTTGAAAAATTATTCCATCAGGAGGAAAAGTGTTAATTGAAGATTAAACATGCACATTATTTGAGAAACTGCTCACACACTTCAATAAATGATAGCCTAATAAGTATAAATAGTAAATATATATATATGTTAAAAAAACAGCTTTCACCTTTGTATTTATATAACCATACTCATTTGTGCTGGGACACAGGCAAAGGCAATTTTCCACAAATTATTCTAATAAACCACTGGGTTGATATCCACTGGTATCAAATACCAGATGGATAATTGCTTACAGGTGTTTCCTCATAGAATCATTCCATATAGCAATAAAAACATCAATTCCTATTATTCTTGTTTCCTAAAGTGTCTCAAAGCTAGTAGTTACACATTAATAAGAACATCAGTGATAAAAGTTTATGTCCTCATCAATTTTCCAAATTAAGCGATCAAAAAGATTAGAAAGATTTTTTCAGCAAACTTTAAAACATTTGTAGAGCAATATGCATTAATTTGAATCACCAATTTGTTAATCCTAAGTGTGTGTGTGTGTGTGTGTGTGTGTGCGTGCAATATGTGTCAGGAATGTTGTGTGTCTAGAGTTATATAAAATAAGTTTTTGGAGACATTGCAATAACCACATTTATTTGATGAGGATGAAGTTCTTTGCATATTTTAATTTGTATAAAATAATTTTAGAATTACCATGACTAAGATTTTTCCACTTACTTTTCTGTTCAGATTTAGAGGGGAGAAAGAGATTGATGGGATTATTTAGGTTGGACATTGTAGCCAAGGCTTCTTGTGACAATACTTTGGAGATCTTAGAGGAAGACTACTGTTGCCAGTTTTTACTGAGACCCAAAGCAAGAGGACATTCTTCAATAGGCCCAGATAGCAAGGCAGAAACTCTGTCAAGTTGGCTTAATAACTCAACAGATACAATGTCCCTTATATTTTCTGTAGTAAATGTGTTCAATGTATGGAGTTTCTGGAAATCTACAACAAAATAGAATTCTCCAGATAACTATTCTGTTCCTGATATATAACCCCGGGCTTGCTATCAAGCCAGGTAAAGACAAAGCTCCTGAACTTGTGTTGCCAAAAGGCCGTGCAATCTGAGTTTCCACTCATGAACTGACCCATCAAGCTAAAATGTGGAATATATACAGCAGCTCTCCAGTATTATGTGAAAGTAAAACATAGATTAGATTAGATTTAAGCAGATTCTGTTGCATAATCAAGTGCCTGAAACAGAGATATTCCGCACTGCCCTTGCACTGGCACCTTTCCCTCAACTCAGCCCTATCGGCCTCGTGTGGCTTTCCACATACAGATGTCTGAGGAAGGCTGGCATCATGCATGTAGACCTCAGGAACATTATCCCCCTATTCAGTGATGATCCCAAAGTAGAACGAGCCAAACTGTGAAGTATATGTCTGGCTGTTTATTATTAGAGTTGACCAGAGCTATGGATCCACTTAAATCCATGGACAGTCACTAATGGTTAGCCTAGATGGCAAGGGTGTTGGAAGAACAAGACTGAAGGGACAGTGACAAGAGGCACTGGAAAGAGGTATAAAGATGGGTCTTTAATAGGAACCACGTGTAAGGATGACCAGCAAAGGACATCCCCTGCAAATGATGCTTTTAATAACAAGACAAACGATAGGACTCAAACTCGTTGATATCACTTTGTCTCTTTCTCCACCCCAGCGTTCCTCAATATGATCATTGACAAAGGATAATGGTGGCAGGACTGCCATTGAAATAATGCATGGGCTAACAATACAGGCTTCTGCACATCATGATTTATCTGGTCCTTTTAATTGCTGAGTGCCCAACTTTTAAAAAACAGAAACCAAGGAACACCTGGGTGGCTTAATCAGTTAAGCGTCTGCCTTTGGCTCAGGTCATGATCCCAGGGTTCTGAAGATTCAGAAACAGAATTAGTTGAGTGACAACACTTACCAAAGCACATCCTTTGTACCATAAAAGCCCTGAACTAGCAACAGATATATGGTACCTTTTCTCCCATAAAAACCAGAATACATGGGTCTGGGAACCAAGGGTGTGGAAGAAGACATGACTTCTTTCCCTAATACACAAAAGTCTCTCTTTTAGCATTTTGCTCCTTGAAACTTAAGAGTTTTGTTGGAGTAGAAGTCTCTTTTTTTTTTTATTGAGGAGGAAAAATTTCTACTACAAGACAAAACATTATTTGTATTAAACTGGAAATTAAGAATCCCACCCAGCCACTTTAAGCTTATCATGATACTGAATCAAGACAAGGAATGGCATATTTTGAGAGGATGATCATTTCTTAATATTTTATTTTCTAGAGTAAAAATTATAGGAGACTGTAGTAACTGCTTACAGTCAGGTTAGTGGCTTATATAATCTAGGCTTTATCTTTAGTTGCTTGTTCTAAAGGGGAAAAATGATGAGTGGAATACATTGTTAGCTTCCAGCAAATAAAGACCCATGAGGGCATCTTCTCCTCTGACCAGGATTCTCTTTTCGTACTTTCTCTGACAGATATTAGAAGTTCAGCATGATCTTTGCTGGTCTAATTCTTCCAGTATTCTTAGATAAAAAGCAATCCTATTTCCCAGTGGTTTATTTATTATTAAGCTCTATTTGACAGAAATTAGAATGTAGTTTTTTATTGGTTTAACTGGATTATTTGGGGTTTCTTCAGGAGCAGACTGTGATATGAGAATTTTCATAAAATTGGTTTATTTATAATGTGTTCCCAGGAAACATTAGGAGGCAAGAGGAGATATTAGTGAAGGAATGAAAGCCAACACATGGTGCCTTATTAAGCAAGTTACTATCATGAACAACTGAAGATAAATCCTGCTTTTAAACTAAGGTACTCCATTTAGAGCACACAGCTGAGTTAACTCACTTGGAGACATGGGGCCTGGGATATGTACTTATCAATTCCTATTAGTCACTGATCAAGAGCTGCTCCCAGGGACATCTTAATTCATTGTCACTTCCATGTGACATGGGCATACCAGGTTCCAGAGGCAGAGAATACCCTCAGGGAAAGAGGAACAGAAAGTGATAGTTTTTACTTAGTCTGATAGGACAAAAAAGTTAAAAATACTGACAGGACATTGCATTGCATCTATCACACATTTTATTTGCTTAATGAGACAAAATTTATTAATCCTAAGGTATACCCTGTTTAATAATTCCAGATCAGAGCAAAAGGACTGTTTTTGTGTTTTGTTATATTTTGTTTTGTTTCACCAAACTTCTTTACTATCCTCATCATTCACAGTAAAATAGCAAAAAAATGAATATTCAAAATTCCCTCATGAAGGTTATAATCTTATGTCAAGAGCTAGATTATTATATCGTATCAAATAAGGTCAATGAGATAATTATATGGGAAAGTGCTCTGTAATGTTTGAGTGCTATAATGATTTCAGTTAATTAATTCCATAAATTCACTCACATTTAAAGATCAAATAGCACTGAACGTCTTAACAGAAGAGCTAGAAAATTAATCAGGTAAATGGATTTATTTTCATATATAATATTTTAAGATAAAAAGTCTTTTTTGAAAAAACCCATAATATGAAACATATTTTATTTCATTCTCAAACATATTTAAATTTGAATACCTCACATTTCACACCAGAATATAAGATACAACCAGTTCTTCCATGTTGAATGTGCCTTATAAATATGTAAGGTCATTTAGCAATGCTTTAAATGTAGTATAAATATTACATATTCTAGCCTAAATGACTCATATAACTTGAAACATCATGAAATTTTGTAGAAAAAAAGAGAAAATTACTGCATCAGTGAAAGAATATAATTGATGCACAGTAACGAGGAAATCTAGCAGAAATAAAATCCATTGACAGGGAATACTTCTTTAAAAAATATACCTGGTTGATACAAATACATCATAAAATGATTGGGAAAGTTTTAATTATTATGGATTACCTATAATAATTGCAGTTTTACTAAATTCTATCTTTAATAATCAATGTATTTGCTTTAACATGGACACTAATAATTTTATATAGTAGCAGGATCTATTCATTTCAAATGTTCTTTTATTTTCAATAAATATATATTTCATTCCTGTTGTATTAACCTTAGTTAAATTATATTTAATATTAACCATGTCCTTTAAAATATGCCTGTGATTTATTTTTCACTGACTTTTTATTTTTTGAGGTGTAGTTATAACCTACAGAGATCAGCGACTAAAATTTTTATGATGAGAAAAAAATCATGATGAGTACATTGCTCAATGAAATCGAAAAATAGAAAATTACTTTATGAACTTATAGTGGAAATGAAATACCATTCTGAAAATCAAAGATTTTAGTGTAGATTTAGAAACTGGATAATTTATCCAAAATTTTATTTTCTAAAATCACAACTTAAGATATGTATATGTATATAACTATGTAGAGTTAATATAAATATCATATATTATATATAATTATATAAATTATATTGAAAATTACAATATAAAGTATAAATTATATAAATATATATACTTAATAGCATCACTAAAATCACCTCGAATGTGAAAGATGTTTAAAATTATGCAATAGAAATCTTTAAAACAACTTTATAATGGCCAAAATGAAGTTTAAATTCTACAATGCTATTTTTGAAATGTACATCAGAATAACAACATTGCTTTTAGACAAATATATTTATATTTTAATAACTTATTTTTCTAAATATTTCCAATTTCTACATTTTGCATACATTTTTATAAAAATATGTTGACTATAAAAGTAACTAATTATAAAATGAATCTTTTGGCATCACAATTGATAAACCTTAAAAAGTCCACTAAAATATGGGGGTGCCTGGGTGTTTCAGTCAGCTAAGCATCCGACTCTTGATTTCTGCTCCGATCATGACCTTAAGTTTGTGAGATTGAGCCCCATAGGGCTTCGCATTCAGGGCGGAGTCTGCTTGTGATTCTTATATTCTCCCTCTGCCCCACCCCCTCCCTCTTTCTCTCTCTAAATAAATCAAAAAATAAAAGAAAAAATCCACTAAAATATTAATTGTTTTACTATAAATAAAACCTACAATGAATTCTAAGTCAAAAATATTTGGCTTTTACCAGCTGCAATTTTTATCATTAATGCACTCCATGAGTTTCTCAGTAACACTGTTCGGTGATATCAGGCTTGCTGGTTGGGGAATTCTTATTTGAAAAGAGAAAGGATATACAAAAGAAGAAAACTGTACATAGAAAAATCTGTTAGTGCTCAAACCAGGTGAAAGAGAAATACACCTGCCAGATAATCAAAGAATTATTTTCAATATATTGAACAGTTGAAAAAGGGAGAAAGTGAAGGATTCTGTGGTTAGTTCACAGCAAGCTAGGGAAAGCCAAAAGAAAATATAAGAAAATATAATTACAAAATCTCAAACAGAATATAATAATGTCCTTTCTCTGTCCCATGCATACCACCAGCACCCCTACTAGGTGAAATTGGCTTTAAATCAAGATTAGGGAGGACTGTGGATGTTTATTTTGTTCTTAATGACAAAATACATGATATTTTGAACAAGGCTTCAAGCCAAGATCCATTAGGCATGTAAAGCAAGAGAAATTCTGCACTGTATAGAAGATAAATTCATACTACCTTATGATAAAGAAATTCACTGGCCAATAAATGAATCCCTGAAATTCTGGCTGGTGACCTTCAGTAAAAATGTTTGCTAAGGTTAGTATAAGTTTTATCACCAGGGAACATCTGGTGATTAATAACAACAACAACAGTCATCAAATTTTCCAGTCACTAGATGACCTTTAAATCATTCTCTGTGTCTTGGGGTGCCTGGGTGGCTCAGATGGTTAAGCATCTGCCTTCGGCTCAGGTCATGATCCCAGGGTCCTGGGATCAAGCCCTGCATCAGGCTCCATGCTCAGTGGGGAGTCTGCTTCTCCCTCTCCCTCTGCCCCTCCACCTGCTCATGCTCTCTCTGTCAATGTCTCTCAAATGAATAAATAAAATCTTAAAAAAAATAAATAAATCATTCTCTGTGTCTCAAATATAGAATAAATTATAGATAATATTTAAATATTATAAAGTAATGGTTTCGCTCAAAAAAGTAAAGACTATAAATTGAAGAGCAAACATAGAATAATTATAAACAATTTGTAAATATTAAAAGGAGTTCTTTGGGTTAAGAAACAAGCAAGTATTAGAAAAGGAAATCCAATAAAAATAGTTTAGGGAAGTAAAACCATGGGCGGTGGGCAACCTGGGGTCTGGTTCTGAATGTAGGCAGAGGCAATCTGGAAGGGTACCAGGAACTAACTTTAATCTACTCAGGAGAAGACCAAGAACCACTACTGGGAAATCGGGTGCTCCTCTCTAAAGACAGTAACTATAAAAGACAGTTCTCATTTTTGTCTTTCATAATCTGAACTACATTCTTATCCTTGGAGATTTCTTTGATATATGACTGTGGAAGTCAAATACCAGTTCCCACCCTCGAAGCCAAAAATGCAAAATAATTGGGTTCTCAGTCTAGCTTAAAGGTCTGGTAAAGATTTGTTGACTTGGATTCTTCCAATCACACGCACTGATGACAGATTTGATTAATGTGCAACCTACCTGCATCTTTGCCCATAAATTCTCGCCATTTTTTTTTCTGTCTCTATACATGAACTGTTGATTTTAACCAAGCTCTCACCTCTTTTTACATGAGGTCACATATATAGTTGTTAACACAAGAATATTGCTCCAGCCATGCTAAGATAACTGCCTGTGTCACCAATTTTTATCTCTTAATTGGATCATTATTATGATTTCTCCCATGTGAAAAGGAACCTTATTTAATTACATTTCACCTTTTCAGGCTTCCATCCTGGTTTTCTACTACCCTTTAAAAGAAGTCATTGATAGATTTGCTTGAACACAATGACTATAAATTCTCTCCAATTTCTCTTGACTCCATTTCAATCAGGATTTTTTTCCAATGCCACTCCACTGAAACCATTCTTGTCAACATCAGCAATGACTTATCAGTTTACTAAAAACCAAACATTTCACTATGTTTGTTCTCATTGTTTTCTCTGTAGCATTTTAAAGAGCAATTACTTCCTTTTCTTTTGAATACACTCTCTGAAAAGGATGAGGATTTTGAGTAGATTTTCATGACTTATGTTTATCAAGAGCCCTCTGGCTGCTGTGTGGATAATACTGACGGGGAGAACACTGTTTCTTGCTTTATATAAGTGGCTTCTGTATAAATAGCTTTTCCTTATAGCCTCTTTGGTGTATCTCCCTCTTCCCCTAAATCTTTAATCAAGATGTAATTTAGGACTTAGTCTTTGGATCTCATCTCTACTACATTTACTTACTTGGTGACTTCATTTAGTTCCTTGGCTTTTACATCTACCTATATTCTGTTCTTTGCCAAGCCTGGGTCTCTACCCTTTTTTACAGAAATGGGTATCTACACACTTGTTAAATCTCTCTACTTGTATATCTAACAGGCATCACAAATTTAACAAGCCTAAGACTGAACTTCTGAAAATCACTTTTCATAATTTAGAGCAACTCCATCTTTCCAGTTCCTCAAGACACATGATTCTGAATCATTTCTGTTCAATACAGATATTACATCTAGTTCAGCAGAAAGTGCTGATGTTTCTACCCTCAAAATTACTTTTTGATCTGAACACTTCTCTCTCCCTATCATATCGGAATGCCCACTTCACTGCTTTCACTGCTTTGGCTCTTGCTTCCCTTCAGTATTTTCTATCCAGCAGTCAGAGGGGATTATGTTAAACCCAAAAGTCCTGTCACTCCTCTGATTAAAACCCTCAAATATTGTCCTAGCTCTTAAGGAAAGAGCCAAGTCTTTAACGTGGCTTACAGGTTCTCAAGCAGTCTAGACTCAACAAAAATAACTTCACTTCTCCTTCATTTCCTCATGAAAATTGTATCCAACATCACCTTCACAGTAAGACTACAGTTTTGACTGCAGTAGCCTAACAGTCACATTCCCTGATGTATTTATCTCTATGGCACTTAATCTGTGTATCTAATTCTGCTTATTGCCTATTACTCCCTTTTACAATGCAAGTTCCAGAAGATCAGAGATCTTTGTTTCGATCTGTCGTACCCCTAATATTCAATAGCATTCTGAAATATAGTAATGTATTGATGTTTATATTATTTTTTTAAAGATTTATTTATTTGACAGAGCGAGGATGAGAGAGAGTACATGAGAGGGGAGAGGGTCAGAGGGAGAAGCAGGCTCCTTGCCGAGCAGGGAGCCTGATGCGGGACTCGATCCCAGGACTCCGGGATCATGACCTGAGCCGAAGGCAGTCGCTTAACCAACTGAACCACCCAGGCACCCTTGGTGTTTATATTAAACAAATGTAGGAATAACTGAAATTATGAAAGAAAGCTAAGACCACAAAATTTCTCCCTAGTGTTAATGTGCCTATAGTTCGAGCACAGTAGCATGGGTGGTGGCTTCGGTAGTTCAAAGAAGATGAATTTTGCACCAGAGCAGTGACAGCCCATAATGTCTTTCATAGTTATGGATAGCCTGAGTCCCTATGGAAGCAAACATAGATGGACAATCTGCAGCTTCTAGTATTCAGCCTGGTTTCTATTCCTGCACCTGGCTTTTAAACCCCCTTGCAATTTTTAAGCTACATGTATATTCTAATATATTTGTGATAGTCAATTTTCTATGTCAGCTGGTCTAGGCCATGGCACTCAGTTTTTGGTCAAATACCAATCCAGATGTTGCTGAGAAGGTACTTTTTAGATGTAATTAACATTTAAGTCAGTACACTGAATAAAGCAGATTATACTGCATAATGCTCATGGGCCTTACCCAATCAATTGAAGGCCTTAAGAGCAAAGCCTGAGGCTTCTTGAGGAAGAAGGAATTTTGTCTTCAGACTAGAGCAACTGTGGCTCTTCCCTATATATCCAGTCTGCTGGTTTCCCCTACAAATTTCAGACTATACAGGCAGCCTCCCAAATAGGAGAGAGAATCTATATAAATATGCTATATATTCTGTTCCTCTGGAGAAGTCTATGTTTCTGTTTCTCTGCATATTCTATTAGTTCTGTTTCTCTAGAGAATTCTGACTAATACAATATTCCTTCCCTAAAGTCAGCCAGCATTGGTTTCAGTTACTTACCTATAAAAGGCTTGATTGATATAAAAATTAATACAAACAAGTGTCAGAACTAGAACCAGAGAGAATTTAGGAAGAGGTAATTTGTGATCAAGCAGTTGGTGTAGTTTGGGCTCAGTTGCCATGAAATTACATGTGTAATGGGGGAAGGAGTGGATTTTTTTTTCAGTAAATGTCATCAAGTAGCAAAATGCTTAACTAAAATGTCATTAGTGAGCAGTATTTATGAAACACCTATTATAGGCAAGGCCTGGGGAACCAAGTGACCACTGCCATAGATTGCTATCAAGACTGTGAAGAATTAGAGGACTGTTTCAGGAAAAGAATATTCATAAGAGTGCTGTCAAGTTAAAGAGAATGACAAACTCAGGTGTCTAAATGTTTGCTTCAGGCTCTAGGGTGTTTAAAAGAACATCAAAATAAATTCTCTCTCACACCTGGAATACTAAGCCAGAATTTAGCATCAGTTGAATTCACATCACTTAAAACTTTAGTAAATAAAGAATAAGGCAGTGATTTAGAAACACTAGAACTCCATAAATTGAAATGGAAATACATGGGAGTATCCAAAAACCAAAGACATACATGATTAATGAGATTTTCTTACCAGTCTTTTATTTTTTTCCCTACTGCGTAATGATGGTGCCTCAGCCTCAGTAATCATTTTGCCTAATTGTCTATTGAGTGTGTTAGGTTGCAAAAAGTTAAGTTCACTTCCACTACTCCTCATTTATACAGATCTATAACTAAACTTTAATATCAGCATGGATCAGTGTATAAACTACAAGTCAAAATTTAATATAGAAAAAGTTATACAGAAAAATGGAAACATTTCATATACAATCAAAATGTGTGGAACAGAACTAGAAATTGATTCTGAGACTGAGAACTTAAGACAAAAATACTTTTATTTGAGTTATATGTATCAGTATGAGTGTACTTATCTGAAAATCTGAATTTAATATGATAGTATTAAAGTATGACAAGGATTTTATATTTGCTGGGTTCGTTCTGTAAATGTGGACTCAATGACTGCCTCTGTAACATAAGGTTAACAGAAATTCCTTAGAAATTTGTGGAGGAAGGATTTTAATGCCTTAGGGAGGTTAAGTTGCTGGAGTCAATTTGTCATTTGGAAATTTCTAAAGTACCCTCTAATGTTATCTGCCTATAAAGATCTACAGGGGGTATATGAATTTTTTTCAATTGTTTTGTAAACTTAAAACCATTTAAAAACCATACAGTATATTATTTAAAACAAAAAACGTGAGTTGTCACTGCACACCTATCTCTTGGCTAAAATAAACACGGACAACATAAAATGCTGGCAAGTTTGTGGACAAAATGGATCACTCATACATTGCTCTCCAGGATGTAAAATGGTATAGCTTTTCTGAAAAAGTTTGGCAGTTTCTATTAAAAAATTAAACCTGCAAATACTATGCATCTCAGTAATTGAACTCCTAGGCATTTATTCTAGAGAAACAAAGGCATGTCACACAAAATCCTCTACTTGAGTGTTTATAGCAGCTTTCTTCCTAATAGCCCCAAACTAGAAACAGCCAGATATGCTTCACTGGGTGACTAGTTAAACTGTAGTACATCTATATATGGATGTATATATGTATATGCTACTCAGCGGTGATACACAAAAGAGCCTGAATAGGAAAAAGTCAAATCTAAAAGGCTGCATATGTGGCTTCTCAAGGCAAATCAAAGAGACATTTAGAAAAGCTTTTAAATGCTGAACTACCCCCTCTCATTAGTCCCAGTGTCCATTTGGAGAAGTCATACGAAATTTCTAAAACTACCCAAGATAGTGATGAGGTGATAATGGAAACAAGAGGAGGTTGAAGTGAGCTTAATCTATCCCCCAACCTCTACTCCTTACTTATTTAAACTCTGTTCTCTCCTTCAATTCCAACCACACCTGACTCCTTACTGTTTCTCAAACATGCCAGGAAAGTCTTAGTTCAGGGTCTTGGCATGTGTTGGGTTTTTTTGGCATCTGTACCCCACGCACAATACCATTTCCCACATGGCTTGTTTTCTCACCTCTCAGCTCTTGCTTTGAATGTCATATTTTCAGTGAGATCTTTCCTGTTCATCTCATTTAAAATTACATCATATCTTCCCAATACTTCTCACTGGCTTCTCTGTGTTATTTTTTTAATTTCCAAAGCACATATCGTAACTTTCTGATATACTCTGTACTTTACTTTTTTTATTATTTGAGTTCCTCAGAAGGAATGTAAACTCCATGAAAACAAGGCTTTTTGTCTCTTTGGTTCACTATTGAATGTGTCTAGAATAGAGCCTGGCATATAGTAGCATTCAATAAATAATTGATAAATTGATTTAATAGAATATAGAGAACATTGAAAACCGTACCATGAGATAGCCCTATCATCTTTGAATAGCACTTTGCGGCTGGGAGATGGGTATGGGACAGTGATTTGCAATGAGCAGTTTTCAATAAAGATAGCAGAGTTCAGAGTGACAAAGGTCAGATAGAAAGAGTGCCATCAGAGAAAAGCCAAGATTACCACAACAGGCAGCACTTTAGTGGTATCAGAATGGTTCAGGGCCGCCTGGGTGGCTCAGTCATTAAGTGTCTGCCTTCGGCTCAGGTCATGATCCCAGGGTCCTGGGATCGAGCCCTGCATCAGTCTCCCTGCTCAGAGGAGAGCCTGCTTCTTCCTCTCCCACTGCCCCTGCTTGTGTTCCCTCTCTCTCTGTCTCTCTCTCTCTGTGTCAAATAAAAAAAATAAAATAAAAATAAAACCTTAAAAAAAAAAAAGAATGGTTCAATCTACAGGCACTATAGGGCCCAAATAGATGGAAACCAATTTTTGAATAACAAATGACAAAAGAAGCAACCATAAAACACTTAAGATAATGTAAACATAGGTTTGACTTGAGCCAATAAAATAGATAATCCTGCCCCCACATTTGAATTATTTACTGAGTCAATCCACAGTCCCAGATAGAACCCAGGTAAAGCTGAAAAACTTAAGGAAGGACCCTATAATAGTAATGTAAAAAACAATATGCTACATGTCACTCCAAACCTTCAGCCAAAATTCCTGAGGCTATTTAGCTAGGTGTTTATATATTAACATAAGGAAAACACCCTAATTTTTCAGAGATTATGGAAAATACTCCTAAATCAACATTAGTTTCTGGATACCTGAATTCCTCATGATTTACTAGATAGAAGTAACTTTCCAGAAGTGTTAAGGAGAGTTTTGACCCAAGCCCAACTCATAGTAGGCTTGGTAGTGTGCAGAGGACAATCACATGATACATTTCTCCACTGCGATGTGTAGTCAGAGTAGATATATTTAGAAAATAACAAAATCCCTAGAATGGCTACGTTGCTAATGATGTTAAGATTTTTATAGCAGGAATCACTAAGTGGGAACTGCCAGTTCTCTATTACTACCAAAAATGTAAATCAGGGGTGCCTGAGTGGCTCAGTTGGTTAAGTATCAGACTCGGTTTCTGTTCAGGTCATGATCTCACAGTTGTGGGATTGAGCTCCGCATCAGGCTCTGTGCTCAGTGCAAAGTCGGCTTCAGATTCTCTCTCTCTCTCCCTCCCACTCTGTCTCTCACCCTCTCTCAAATAAATAAATAAAATCTTTAAAAAAATGTAAATCAGTGTGATGGGGCCACCAATTTTGCAAAGATACGAGTGATGCAAATTATCTCATTTCACCACTCTCTCCAATTTGACTGATACATAGTGTGTATAAATGATGGAGGATAAGGGGGGATTATTTTAATATGTGTGTATAATCCCAGATTTTTAACCATATATGCTCTCTTTACTGTTAACTTTAGTGGTGTCTCCTTGAATTGTAAATGCTCACGGTCTCTCTTGACCACATTCCATCTTTTCAATCTCACACACTGACTTTCTAACCAAATGTTTTACTGAATGAACATGTCAAGATCAACCATGGACTCTAATTTTCGGTAGTATTTAGAATGGTTGATCTAGCAACCTTGAAATATATATTTACTTGTCTTCCAGATAATACAGTTTGATTTTCTACTATCCTATTGGAAATTCTTTCTCTTCGTCTAATTGTCCTACCCTGAACCACAGAAATTTGGTGTGCTGCTGGAATAAATCCTCAAACTTCTCTCTATACTCAGCCCTAAGTGACATTATCTACTTCCAATAATTAAATATCTATGCATATTCTGGTAGCTCCTAAATTTATAATCCCAACTCTAATCTCAAATTAGGCATGTACAAAACATATATATAGCAACTCAAAACAAAAAGAAATGAACATTGCTTAGAGATCTTAGACTTTCAAATGCCAGCAGTAATTGAACTTTGGTTCCTCTCTCCTTTGAGAAAGAGTTGAATGGGATTTTGATTTATGTGAATAATCACATTGTGTCAGGTAGGAGAATCAAGCATTGTGTTTAAACAAACAGAAGTGGGTGGATATGTGATCGGAGGGAGAGAGCTGAAGTGTAATGGCTATCATTTTGTTTCGCCAACATGGTTTCTCATATTTTTAGGACATCAACTGACTTTTTTTCCTCTGGTAAAAAAAGATTTTCCAAGCAGTATTTATTTATTTATGTATTTATTTATTTATGAGAGAGAGCAGGAGCAGAAGAGGCCAGAGGGAGAAGGAAAAGCAGACTCCCCCTGAGCAAGGAGCCAGACATGAGGCTCCATCCCAGGACCCTGGGATCATGACCTGAGCCGAAGGCAGATGCTTAGCTGACTGAGCCACCCAGGCACCCCTTCTATGCAGTTTTGATGAGACAATTAAGTCTTCCTTCTTCCTAGGGTGGGAAAGAGAAGCTATCTTTAAAATTATTTTAGTGCTTCAATGGGATATTGATATGACTAATACAAAGAAAAGATTTTAAAACAAATTCTGATATAGTATCCTGACATTTCTCCAACATTCTCAGAATGCTGGAGATACTTTGGTTCCTTTTCATCTCAAAAGCAAGCTCTTGTTTTATTCTTTAACCATGAAATGATTTTTGTATATGTGCATATGTGTTTATTGGTGGTTGTTTTTTAAGAAAATGTTCTGTGGAAATATAACATCTAAAGTGCATAATCATAATTGTACAACTTAAACTTTATTAAGGTGAATGCATCCATATCATCAGTACCATGTGTAGTGACAGAAAATGCCCCACACCTCAGGAGTTCTTGTGGCCTCTATAATCATAATGGGTTATGGAGAGTTCAGTGAAGAGTTCATCCACTCAAGGTTAACCCTTCCCTTGATAGACTATAGATAAGTTTTACCTGCTTTTGAAATTTAAATGGAATCATGTATATGTCTGGCTTCTTTGCTCAACATTTTGTTTGTGATATTGAATTTCTTGTACAGGTCTATTAAACTATGATTGAATTTTTAGCACCTATTTTACCTATTGAGTATGTTAGTTTCTTATTATGATTGTGGATTTGTCCATTTATTTTATTAACACCTTCAGTTTCATGTATTTAAACTGCTATTCAGTATATTCTGATTCAAAATGTTGTTAACTGTTTGGTGAAATTTTTATATTTATCAATGTGAACATCTACTTTATGCTTCTTGCTTCAATAGTATAGATATATCAACATACTTTTAAAAGTGTGTGTATGCTATATCTTTTTCCATTCTTTCACATGTAGTTTTATCTATTCTTTATTATTTTTTTTCATTATTTTAATTTTAGAGAGAGGAGAGAGAGAGAGAGAGACAGCGTGCATGAGCGGGGTGGGGGGTGGGCACAGGGAGCAGAGGGAGAGGGAACGAGAGAATGCAGGCTATGCACTCAGCACAGAGTCCCACATGGGTCTCAATCTCACAACCAGGAGATCATGACCTGAGCAGAAATCAAGACTCAGGTGTTTAATCCACTGAGCCACCCAGGCACCCTTAGTTTTATCTATTCTTATATTTAAAGTAGGTTTTTATACACAGATTTTTAAAAATCCCTTATAACATTCCAGTCTTTTAATTGGTATATTTAATCCAATTGCTTAGAAGTCATTTACTAACAAATTTATCTTTATATACTATTACATTAATTTTTATTTTAACTTTTCAGTATTTTTTTTTTGCTCCTTCACTTCCTTCTTGTGACTTGAGAATATTTATGATTTTTCTCCATTAACATTATATATTGTTTTACTGTTTTTTCAATGGTTACCTTGGAGTTACAAAATACATTCTTGACCTTTACAGTTATAATAAAAACATTCACTTTTATGGCTTCCCTCATATTATTAAAACTATAGAACACAAAATCCACTTGCCCTTGTCTCCCAGTTTATGTTTTTGCTTCCACATGATTTATTTCTACATATATTTTAAACTAGCATTTATATATATATCACATGTGTGAGATATATATCTATTTATCTCTATATACACAGAAATTTTTATCTCACGTATTTACCTATTACTTGTTCTTTATTCTTTTCTGTTTCCCTCAAACCTTCTGCTATCATTTTATTTCTTTCTGTCAATCTCCTTTAAGCATACCGTGTTTTTAGTGTTATGTTGCTCTACGTATAACAGATTCTCTTAAAGTTTGCATGAAATCATTTCATCTTCTATTTTGAAGGGGATTTTTGAAAAGATAGAAATTATTTTGAGGACTATAAAGAGGTCATACTATTTTCTTCATATTAACATCTTTTTTATTTAGATATGTCTTATTGTCACTCTTTAGAATGAATTATGCATTGTTTCTACTGTTGTTTTATAATTTTTCTCTATTTGACCAAATTAATCTAAGCAATTTCCCTAAGAAGTGCTTAGGCATGAGCTCTTTTATTTTTTTCTTTCAGCCTTGAATATAATTTCCTCCAGTAGGTCTTCTGCTTATTCTTTCCCTTTCCAGTCTATGCCTAATTCTGATTCTACTTATGTTAGAACTGTTTAGTACACTATTTTCTGTTTTGTTTTTTTCTTTCAGTTTAGATATTTCTAGCAACCTGAATTCTAGTTCACTAATTCTGAGACTCTGGCAGTCTTAACCCCAGATATTGAGTTATTCAGCTGCAGTTATTTTTCAGTTTTAAAGATATTTTCATTATTATTCTTAGAATCCAATTCCCTGGTAAAATTATCTTTTTGCCTATTTTCTACAAATTTTCCTATATTATCCTGAATATATTAATCAAAGTTATATAAAGTTTTTATCTGCTTATGCAAATGTATACATCACCTCTAGGTCTACTTCTACTTTAAGTTTTCACTTGGAGTTGTAAAAGTCTGTCTGGCATACCTAGTGAGTTTTGGTTGAAGGCTTGAATGTTGGGAGTAATATGTAAAAAGTGTTGAGGATCTAGATAATGATCTTTAAGAAGGATTAACACTGGCAGAAATACTGGGTGATGTTTAACTTAATTCTATTAGAGACAGATGGGAGTCATAGCAGTTTTATTAAGGCTGAGTCTATGTTTCATTTATACTTCTCTCCAAGACTTAGCCTTGCAAAAATTTTGACTCATTTCCACATGTATTTTTTCTAGCACATCACCCATCAGTTTGCAAACTTTAAATATACTTAAATCAACACAACAAAACTACTAAAACTGTTTTTCTCTGCAGAGGCTGTTTGGCTTATCCCAGGATCATTAAATCTCCTTCAGGAAAAGCAACTTGAAAATATATTTCGACTCTCTACAGTTATTTGCTTTCTAAAACATTAGCCCTTCTATTTTCCTTTGCTTCTGAAACTCCTAGCTGTCTTTATATATTAAATCTATATTATATTTACAAAATATATTTTATATATTATATATTTATTTTTCCAAATATAATGAATTGAATTTGGTTTCTCCTTCTATATACATAGATGGTTGATCGTCTCCCTTAAAATATTTGCTAATAATACTGTCCACTGTTTACTGGGCTCTTATTGTTGACTATGAAAATAATATTTAATATTCATAAACACTGAATTAGATCTATTATTACTTTTATGAGGAAACTTAGCCTTGGAGAGATTCAATAACCTCCCTAGAGTTTAGTAATGATTATATTTCAATGGGGCGGGTCCCAGCTCCTTGAGAAAATCCTGGCAAGTGGCTTTTTAAAAGATTTATTATTTTTTAAGATTTACATCCCAAAGGGACAGAGAAAAAATGTATAATTACAAGTTCTATAAACTAAATGCTATAAGAAAAAAATAAGTCAGAGGCCTAGAGTCAGGAAGAAGCCTGATTATGGTTTAATCAGGCTGAGGGGAATTTTTTTTTAAGATTTTATTTATTTATTTGAGAGGGAGAGAATGAGAGAGAGAGCACATGAGAGGGGGAAGGGTCAGAAGGAGAAGCAGACTCCCCACTGAACAGGGAGCCCGATGCGGGACTCGATCCCAGTTATCCAGGATCATGACCTGAGCTGAAGGCAGTCTCCTAACCAACTGAGCTACCCAGGTGCCCAGGCTGAGGGGAATTTAAGGCCATCTTAGTCATAGTCTTTACTAGAGCTTCTGTCCCTTCTCCAGGGATCTGGTGTGTTTTTCATTTGTTTTTGTCCCCTACCCATGTTCATCCCTAGCTTATCATTTCCAGTCTATTTCCTTGAAGCCACCTTCCTCATTGCTTATGTGCTCTTCCACTCTAAATGAAACATGAAGGCTAAAGGGATAATGTGTGGAGGATTCCACTTTCTAAGCTCAAAATCCTTGCCTTGGAATTGTGGAGAACAACCAAGATGTTTCACAATGGCCACTTTTCTATACTCCCTGCCAGAGCCCTGAAAGAATCTTTCTTGGATCCTCACTGTGAGAACTTGATGGAGTTCCTGGAGGTAAAGTCCTTAAAAGTTTGCAGCTCTTCTAAGTCTGTGGCTCCAGGGATATTTCTATTGCATGTTGGACTATAGTGAGCTTCCAGAAATTTGTCAAAATTGCAAAATTATGATTAAACCATAATCAGTGTTCCATTTTGTGACTTTCTGCAACTTCTGTTCCAGGTAATCAGGTCTTTATTTCTCTGGATGTACCATTCTGTCCAGATTTTAGAGTAGTAGTTTGCTCTGTTTAGTTCTCTGTTGAGTCCAAGTTATTAATTTTCAATTTATTTATCTTTTTCTATTCAAATGAGAGTGATGAGTCCCAAGCTCTTTACATGTCTAAGCTATCATCAGAGGCTCTGAAATATTTTTCTGATTATAAAATTATCATTGAAGAAAATTTATAAAATACAGGAAAAACATAATTTATTGAATAAAACAATAAGACAAAATAAATTAACAACAAAAAACTTTGAATAGATTCCTGTTGCAATGAAAATAAAAATCAAATACTTTATGAGGCTCTTTAAAGGCCATGCAGGATTCAACCATATCCCATTTCATGCCTTCCCCCGTGACCTTACTACAGCCACACCAGTCATAAATCCTTTGCATATGTTTCCTCTGGATGAAATGCCTTTTTCTATTCCTCATAGTCATTTCTTACTTTTGTCCTTTAAATCTCATTTTAAGTAGTTCTGCTTAGAGACACATCTCCTTAATCACTGTATGTCAAATAAACTCCCACCTAAAATGTTATATATCCTCACCTATAACCAACTTCCTTTGTACTACCTGTGTCATCTATTTGTTTGGTTTTGTCTGATGCCCCGTTAGAATGCAGGCTCCATGAAGAAAGTGAGAATATTTTTTCATATTCATCACTGTACTCTAATCTAGCACCTCATTTGACATACAGTGGGTTAATTAATCTTTCCTTATCAATAATTCAAACAGACTCTTCCTCAACCAAATGTTTAAAATATTCAAGCAGAAAGTAAACTTAAAATAGAAATAATCCCAATGGACTCTGAAGCATACAGTTCAGCAAATGCTGTTCCCTACTCTGTGTTAGTGGACAATATATAGTTCTTCTCTTGTATGAGTTTCCTTATCTGTAAAATGACACTAATAATAATGTTTATTTTATAGAATTTTAATGAAAAACATAACTGAATAAATGTAAAACCTTAGAACAGTCCCCAGGATATAAATGCTTAAAAAATATTTTCAAAGAAAACAAACATGAATAATGATTACATATGTCACAAAAGAAAATATATTTAATAGTCTGTACTATTTTATAACATTTCTTTGAAGTGTGTTTCAAGCATTATAAAAGCATGATCAATTGTATTTCCATAATAATCCCACAACTTCTGCGTTGTTATAGAGTCGAAGTTGAAGACCTAATGAGAGTAATTATCTTTTACAAGGTCAAAAAATATATTTTTTTCAGTATAAAGTTTGAGATGAACTGATCTGATTAAGAAAACATGTTTATATTACAGTTTATCTTCATTATAATCCTATTCAGTGCTAACACTGTATAAATTGTTTGTATATAAACTTGTAACATTGCAAAGAAGCCTAGAAAAAGTGTCTCATGTTACAGAAAGAAAACTAAGGAAAACAACAACAACAACAACAACAAATTTTTTAGAAGTCATAATCTGGCCACCCCAAACAGGCACTCATACCACTGCCCTCCTTCACCTATCTCACACTAAATGGGTGGGTAGGTCCAAATTTCCAAAGTCACTTTGTGAGGTGTTATTTCAGACACCTGGTTTCTGGTCTTCAAGTCCAGTATTCTTTCTACAGTATTCCACTGATTCGAGCTTATTACAGTCATTAAAACATTCTTTGTTAAGTATCAAACACATTTGTCAGCTGGGGGTAAGCGGGGTAAATATATTTCACTCTTTTCTGCTGTTCTTACCTAACTTGAGGCACTGTGATATATTCTTATTAACATACTATAATAACATTCTTAAATACATGTATCCAGAATAAAGCAAATGGAATATTGAAAAGACATGAAATGGTATAATAATGGAAAATATAGGAAGATGTTGAGTTATAAATGTGATAAGAGAGCTTAATATTATATTTTATTCATTACTGAATAACAGAAATACTCTTATGAATAAAGATTAAACTTGACATTTGTGCCCACCTGTCTAACACTTCCTCCATTCTATATTTTAGTGCAACTCAAATAGTTTCCTAGTTTCTTTAAAATTTTACTTTTTTTTATTCCTTTAACTCAGTGGTTCTGAAAATTACCTATACGTTGAGCAATGGGATCATTTGAGGAACATTAAAAAGTTATTCATGCATGGTTTTATCCAGGAAGATTCAGATTTAGTTGATCTTAGGTGCTAGCTGTACAGTAGTATTTTTAAGAACTCTCCCAAATAATTCTAATATGCAACCAAAGTTGAAAATTACATTTTTAACTAATGTTGATGTTTCTTTCCCCTCACACACACATTTTAACTTCTTCACCTAATTACAACTCATTTATCTGTATCTCAATTCAATTGTCATTTCTTCAGAGTAGCCTAATCCAGTATCCTTAGGTAGACTTAATTTACACTCCCATACTATCTTGATATCTCCCTGAGCAAAAACATTCATAAAGTTTTACTCACAATCTTCGTTTGTTTTGTTTTTTTGCTTGCTTTTTGCTAGAAGGCCTTGAGAACAGGAGGAAATTATTCACGTTTTCATTTTAATATTCTAAGTCCTTTTCTTCTTCAAGCATGTACTGGACCCCCAACAAACAGAAGAACTCAGACCAAGAGGTAAGAGTTTAGCAGTAATAGATTTGATATTATCATATACACTGTAATTAAATTATCTATAGTTGACTGAATACTCATGAAATGTCAAGGGATTTACAAGCAATAGCTATAATCTGCAATAGCCTTTCTAGATGTGACACAAATAAAACAATGAATTAAAGAGTTTAATAAAATCTCCCAAGGTCACAGCTAGGAAACTTATCTAAATTCATTTGGGCTAAAAACACCACCTGTATATTTCTACCATAAAATACTTTACCTCAATAATATAAGAAAAAAATGCTCTGAAGTTATTAGGTATATTCCAGAATAAGTGAGGCTCTGTCATCTTCCAAGTTTTTATCACTGGTAGTATTCAAGTGGATGCTTTTACAGAGAGAACTTCAACACAAGTGGTATATACCATTATATCATGAATCTCATGATTGTTTTTCAGATTCCACTATACCTTCTCATCTTTCTATCTAAGCAGTGTGTATTGGAATGTAATTTGGAGTTATAGCTTTCGTATCTTGATGATGAAGATTGTTTTAAAAACATTACAATACAAAATTTAAAAATAATAAATTATAGAAGTTTGCTGTACAATTTGTATAAATTTATGTTTAGAATATAGTGTACTGACTTTTGATTTTTATCTGAAGTATCAATATCAATGGTTATTTACTGAGAGACAGGTGGATCTTCTACTAGGGACAGAGTACAGAATACAGATTACAGCATGCCTACATTAGTTAAAAATATTATATGATAATGCAAATTTAAAAGATTTTTTTCACTTTTCCAGGCCAGACTATTAAACTCATGTTAATTTATAATATTTAATGCTTAATATAGTTCCCATGCAAATATACAGAATTGATAAATATATGTACAATAATTGCTTATAAAAATGTATTTTCATCCCCGTGGTTTATTTTGATCACCAAAAGCAAATATAATGTTTGCATTCCCAAGACATAGAAATATGTTAAAACCAAAGGAAAATGGATGTTCAGTATTAGCAGAGAACACTTAGCTGGCAAAATAACCTTTCTATATGAATGTACTATTCAATCTCTTTTTTTAATCAGGTTTATGGAGTTTTTATCATATTGATCATTATACATGTTTTCAGGTTGAAGCTGAGTGTGGTTATTGCATTATTATTTTTCATTTGGAGTTTATTGATTTTCTGCCAGTAATTTACAGATCAATTTATTTAAAAAATTATTGTAACCACTTGATTTATATATTTTCTAAAAGATAGTGCCACAATGGGAATCCTTTCATTAATCTGTCAGGACTATAGAGCTTTCATGCTGTGGGCATTTGGACTTTAAGGTATGTCAGATTCTGGTTCATCAGCATTTTTCTCACCAAATTTATTTTTTTAAGATTTTATTTATTTGAGAGAGAGAGAGAGAGTTCACAAGCAGCGGGGAGGGGCAGAGGGAGAGGGAAAAGCAGATGCCTCCCTCCCCTCCACCCCTTGCTGAGCAGGGAACAGGACACGGGGCTTGATCCCAGGATGCTGGGATAATGACCAGAGCTACGTCAGCAGCTTAACCAACTGAGCCACCAAGACACCCCTTCCTTCCAAATTTAAACCTTCAGATTATTTATAGGAGTAAGAAACTAAATATGATAAATCTGTTGTTCAATAGTAACTCCTGATTTTTAAAGTTGATTTTACCACATTCAAAATGGCCTTTTTTGATAAATCAAAGGTTTGTTGCCATAACGCCCTTTAAGCTCAAGGGAGTTTGACAGAAAACAAAAGCCAGGGCATTTACATTTAATCACAAATTGTTAATAACAAATTGTCATTTGTTACTGATTTTAAATAATCTGTGAGCTATTTTTTTCTTGTTATCAATTAGATTTGAAAATATAGAAATTATACAAGATTTGAAATTATTTGGGACTTGGGATATAGAAATGAAATGTATCAGGCTAACTGCCCATTCTACCATTATAATTTTAGGTAGAAATGGAGCTGTTCATAGATGTTATCCACTTAGAAAAATTTCATCTAAAAATAAATATTTTTATTTGGTCATTTGTATTAACATTTGTAATTGACTTTCCATATGATCAGTTCAATATCTGCTCTGGTTGGACTGTAAAAATTCAATCTAGAATGTTTAAACAAGAATAACTACATAAAAATATCACCAAATAAGAATAAAAAGAGACTTATGATTTCAGTTCTACTTCTAAATGGCTAAATTATTTTGGTAAGGCAATTTAACACTTCCAACTACCAATTCCTGTTATTTTGAGAGCTGGACTAGAAAGTCTTCTTAGAACCAAATGTCCACTTTCATAAAAATGGATATATCTCACCACATAAAAATAGTCTGAGTTCATTGATGCTTGAATTTCCTCCCCTGCAAAAGCTGACAAACCAATATAGTATTTATTAGATCCCTTCCTGAATACTTTTTCATTGATCTCTACTTCATGCCATTACTATTTTATTCTAAATTTCTGGATTTTAACACTATATCTGAGACTCTTTGGTCTCAATGCTTTTTCTAGTTTCCAAAAAAATTATATTTTGTTTTCCATAATAGACTATAAAGCACCACTAATAAAACTTACATTATGATTCAGGCAATATGATATATGTATTTTTGATATGTTATCAAATACATCTCCAAAAACCTGCAAATATACATTATTCCAAATTATAGGCATCATATATTTTAAATATTTGATTTCAGATTCCAGCTTTAGACAATAAAATGATTTAAATGATTTTACTAATCTTTCTTTGTTAAATGATTTCTACCATCCACTGCTTAATTTATCTAAACTTTTCCTTGTTTGGCAATTTCTGTATGCATCCAGTTTAGATGATTCATATTAGCCTTACATTTATTTAATCTGCTCCAATGTTTTTGACTATATGCTTTATTAACACTCTAAATGCAGTGACACAGATGAGATCTAGAATCTAGGTCATGGTGTGGATATTCTATTTACATTTTGTCAAAGTAGTCCACAATGCACTATCTCCTCTGGGTATGACTGCCACATGAAGTTTTATAGTATTGTGGCTGTGTTCAATGTAACAAAGTTTAGGTATGACCCTTAGAAGACATGGTATGAGTTTGAAATAATCATACATGTACCTCTACATCAGTCTACTGATTTGGAAATTGAGAAAGTAGAAAATCATTCACAGCAAATTTTATCTGGTGATTCAGACTTACCTTTATCAATTATCTTCAAAGTCCATCATTAATAGAAGAGGAAAAGAAAAGGTTTGCAGATTTCTTATAAATATCATTAAGAAATTATTTTTTTGCAAACTTAGGGACACTGGGTCATTAGGCACAGTGACTATTTTTAACATAAATATGAATGTTCTTCATATATGGCCAGCCATTCTTTTGATAAAAGCATGCTTTTCATTCAAAATCACAGAAATAATAAACCACATTCATTAGGCCACCATTTACCCTTATACCTTCAGAAACACAGGTAAATATAATGGCATTACTAATCTACTTAAGCTTGTTTTTTTGTGAGTAAATTGGAAAAAAATTCTGTGGCAAGTTTATTTTATTTTTTTAAATTTTATTATGTTAATCACCATACATCACATCATTAATTTTTGATGTAGTGTTCCATGATTCATTGTTTGTGTATAATACCCAGTGCTCCATTCAATACATGCCCCCTTTAATACCCATCACCAGGCTAACCCATCCCCCACTCCCTCCCCTCTAGAACCATCAGTTTGTTTTTCAGAGTCCATAGTCTCTCATGGTTCATCTCCCCCACCTGTGGCAAATTTAAAAAATGTCCACAACATTTTGCAGTTTATCTCAGGAGGAGATGAAATCTATTTCCAACTTTTGAATTTGGTTTTGTCCTTATGGCTTGTTTTGCCTCACAGTCCTTAGCAATTATGATGCTAGCAGAGATGTGACAAGTGCATATACTGTGGGACTTGCTCTTTTTTCCTATTCTACACCCTTCTACCACCATATGAATAAGCCAGGGATGGCCTGTTGGACAATAATAAATCTTGTATAGAAAGGTCTCCCTGTAAACCCAACTGTCAGAGATGAGTCCCCAGGTATGAAGGTGAGGCTTTTAAACCATCCACACACTGTCAAGCTATTGCCTCATCACAGGTATCAGCCAACCTATTGCAGTCCAGAATTAACACTCAGTGGATCCAAACCTATAGCCCTGCCCAATTGCTGAATATAGTCTGTCGCCTTGCCCAGGCAGGTAGACCAGACAACAACCCAGCTGACAATGGAGAACAGTATCTAGCCCCACACAATTGTGGGATAAATGTAGAGTCCTTCCAACCAGAGAACCCAGCCAGGCCAGTGACCTTGCCTAACCGTGGAACACAGCAAAAGTCCTGCCTGATTGGGAAGCCCATCCTAATGGCCTCAACCCAACTTCATAGTACAGCCTTCAGTTTAACCTGAAGAGCTCTGCCTGTCGCCCTACCTGAACACAGAGTCCAGTTAGTGACACCATATGGTCAGGGAACAAAGTGTGAGACCCTATTGAACAAGGAGTGATTGCAGAGCTCAGCCTGTGACCCTACCAAATCAGATTCCAATCAGTGTTACCTCCCTATTAGGGAACACAGCCTGCAAAATCACCTGTCCAGAAATGATTGCAGAGTCCTGCTAGTGGCTCCACCTTACTGCAGACCACAGACAGCTGCCCTACCTGATCAGGAAGTCCATCTGGTGGTTCCACTTGAACACTCTGCCCAACCAATGGCACCGCCATGACCTGAGAGCATGGGCAATAGTTTTACTCAACTAGGAATCCCAATAGCAAACTCTACTTGCTCATGGAAGCTATCATCCAGCACCCCTTAAGTGAATTGACTGGTGAGGGTCTTTCCCTGCCCAAGTGAACCTATAAAATCTGCAAGAAGAGACCACTTTCTCACATGTGCAAACACAATGCAAGGAATCAAGGTTCACAAAGAATCAGGTAAATATAACATTACTAAAAGAAACTAATAAAGTTCCAGTAACCCTGCAGAAATGAAAATCTATCAAGTACCTAGCAAAGAATTCAGAATAATCTTAAAGAATTTCAGGGAAACAGAAGAAACAGACAACTAAAAATTAGTAAAACAATGCATTAAAAATTGAGTTCAAAAAACAGAAATCAAAATAAATAAATCCTAGAGCTGAAGAATATGACTAAACCAAAGAATCTATAGAAAGCTTCATTAGTTCTGACCAAACAGAGGAAAAATCAATGAACTAGAAAATAGGTCATTTGAAATTACCCAGTCACAGGAACAAGAATGAAAAAGAATGGGGGGGGGGGAAGACTTTGAGACTTACGGGACACCTATAGTGAAATGATATACACATGGAAATCCCAGAAAGAAAAGAGACAGAAAGTTTTATTAAAGCAGTAATAGTTGAAAATGTCCTAATCTTGGGTGGAGAAATGAACGTCCAGATTTGTGAGGCACAAAAGATACCAAACAGGTTGAACCTAAAAAGGGCTACACCAGGATACATTATAATTAAATATAAGACCCGAAGCCATAAAATACCTAAAGTAGGGAAAAAGTCCTCAACATTGTTCTTGGCTGCATTTTTTTTTTTTTGGAAATGACACAAAAACACAAGCAACAAAAGCAAAACAAAGGAACAAACAAAAAAATGAAATGGCATCTAAAAAGCACAGTAAGAGATATCAACAAAATTAAAAGGCAACCTATGAAATGGGAGAAAAATTTTGCAAAGCTCATATCTAATAAGAAAATATGTAAAGGAACTCCTACAACTCAATAGCAAAGCAAAAATGAAAACACATACATAAAATAATCCTATTAAAAATGGTCAAAGAACCTAAATAGACATTTTTTCAAAGAAAATAGTCAGATGTCAATCTTTTCCATTTATCACCTGCATTTTTCAGAACTTGCCTATCAATGGAAATATCAACTTTTCATATAAAAATAAAACTAATACTTTGAAGTATTTTTTGCTAATAGATTTTCAGGTTCTTGTCATTAAATCTTATTAAAGAGACTTTAATATTCATTTTTAGATATTTCTAAAATTTTTTGTAAAGATTCTGGAAAATTCTGGAACACACATAATGCTCAATCACCATGGAAGAAAGCTAGCAGTGTCATAGTGAAAAAATTTGATTGCAAATCTTGGTTAAAGCTCATAAAGAAATGTTTCACATTATTAGTCATTAGCCTTTTAATTTTGTTGATATCTCTTACTGTGCTTTTTAGATGCCATTTCATTTGTTTCTTTGTTCGTTTGTTTTGCTTTTGTTGCTTGTGCTTTTGTGTCACTTCCAAAAAAAAAAAATGCAGCCAAGAGCAATATTGAGGAGTTTTTCCCTACTTTAGGTATTTTTATGGCTTTGGGTCTTATATTTAATTATAATGTATCCTGATGTAGCCCTTTTTAGGTTCAACCTGTTTGGTATCTTTTGGGCCTCACAAATCTGGACGTTCATTTCTCTGCCCAAGATTAGGACATTTTCAACTATTACTGCTTTAATGTAAATCAAATGTAAATCGGGCGCCTGGGTGGCTCAGTCGGTTCAGCGACTGCCTTCGGCTCAGGTCATGATCCTTGGAGTCCCAGAATCGAGTCCCGCATCGGATGCCCTATTCGGCAGGGAGTCTGCTTCTCCCTCTGACCCTCCCCCATCTCATGTGCTCTCTCTCTCTCTCTCTCATTCTCTCTCTCTCAAATAAATAAATAAAATCTTTAAAAAAATCAAATGCAAATCAAAACCACAGTTAGAGACTATATCTGCTAGTATGACTATAATTTTTTAAAAGGAAAATAAAAGAAGTTGAGGAAGATAGAGACAAATTGGCACTCTTTGTATATTGCTGGTTGTAACATGAAATGGTATAATTACTGTGGAAATTAGGTAGTTCCTCAAAAAGTTAAGCACAAAATTACCATATGAATTAGCAATTTCACTTCTACGTATATACCCAAAATAACTGAATAGAGGTACTCAAAAATATATACATTATCCAGTAGCAATACTCACAATATTCAAAAAGTGGAAACAAGGCCAAATGTCCATTAACAAACTGGATAAAAAAATATGGTATATATGTAGAATGGAATATTCAGACAAATAATAAACGAAGTATAACACATAGTACAAAGAAGACAAATATTAGAAACATGCTCAGGGGAAAAGAAACAAAACGAAACAGAAAAAGGCTGCTTATTTATGATTCTTTTTATATGAAATATCTAGGATAGTTAAATCCATAGAGGCAGAAAACAAAATGGTGGTTGCTAGGGACCATTGGGAGAAGAAAATGGGGACTGATTGCTTAATAGCTATTACATTTTCTTCTGGGGTGATGAAATGTTTTGAAACTAAATAGAGGTAGTGGTTGCACAACATCTTGAATAGACTAAATGTAACTAAGTATACACTTTAGTGACTTTTATATTCTGTGAATTTTACTTCAATTTAAAAACATTTGGTTTATCGGGGTGCATGGGTGGCTCAGTAGGTTAAGCATCTGACTCTTGATTTCAACTCCAGTCATGATCTCAAAGTCATGAGCTCAAACCCCGTGTTGGGCTCCATGATCAAAACGGAGTCTGCTTTTCCCTCTCCCTTCCCCTGCTCATGCATTCTCTTCTCTTTCTCTTTCTGTCTCTCTCTCTCTCTCAAATAAGTAAATAAAATCTTTAAAAAATGGTTTATAAATTTATGACACAAATAGGTGGTTGCCAAAAAATTCCTAAATAAAAATTGACCTGAAAATATGACTTACTATATGCTATACATTAAAGTAGTATATGATATGAGGTCATATTTTTAATTGCTTAAGACTGTGGTTTGTTTTAATGGTTTGTCAATAATTTTTTAGCACATGAAGAATCAGAATTGAACCTAGTAATGATATGGAGTTTTAAAAATTATCTAGCTTTAAGTATATGTTGATACATTACCTGAAATAGTCCTGTATTATCCTCCCAAATACATTTTAATTGGTTCTATATAATTTTGTATCTTCAGATACTTGGTAAATATTTTACTAATTATCAACAAATTTACATATATGTTTTTAATATATTACTTTTAAAATATATAATATTTTAGGGGCACCCGGGTGGCTCAGTTGGATAAGCATCTGCCTTCCACTCAGGTGGAAGTTCTGGGATCGAGCTCCCCCCTCAGTGGGGAGTTTACTTCTCCCTCTCCTCCCTTCTCCTGCTCTTTAGCTATCTCTGTCTTTCTCTCTCCAATAAATAAATAAAATATTTTAAAAAATTATATATATATTTTAATCTTTAAGATATTTTAAAATATTTAATCTATATTATTTAAGAATCCCTCTAGCAAATTTTAAAGATTATCTTTTTAACTTTCAGATTTAATTACCTCTATATCCCCTTTGAATTTTACTTCAAGGTGATTTTGATGTTTCATCTCCTATTTAAAAAAGTGCCTGGATAAAATGCAAGCTTTGCACTTTAAATGAATTTGCCCTTGGTTATCTAATAAGATGGCTGAGCCTTCATGACTTTAGTATTTCAAGGTCCAAAATATATGGCTTACTTTTTAAGAACTACACAGTTCTCATTATTTCAGCGGTTGTGTATTGCTTTTATTCTGCCCCATATAATAATTCGATTCAAAATTGCTATCAGCAAGTTTCAAATGGCAACGACAGGACTGTGCTAAATGGGTCCTCTCTCATTTTTCAACCAAGTTATCCATGAAGGCACACACAGAGGACATGATTCAGGAATTACATGATCATATGATTTTTTTTCCCCTCAGTTCTGGAATTGGAGGCATGGACAAAATTCTATCAATTTTTAAGTCAACAGGTCTGTGTGGGGGCACGGTAAGAGACTGAAAGTGAGATTTTCTGTAAATATTAGCCTGTGATATGTTCTCTTATCTAATGAGCAAATAATAATAATAATAATAATAATTTTAAAATATCAAAAAGAAAACCAAAATCATCAACAACACCCAAAGGACACAACTACAGTCATCAGAGGAAGATGACTATACTAATTTAATTTAGTTCTGACAAGGATAATCTTTTTGAAAGTTTAAAAGTTGAAAATGCAAATAAGCAAAAGACAAATATTAGTCATAAAGTCCTTTCAGCACAGTCTGTTCCTATGCCACATGACATAAATTATAATCAGAAACAGCCCATTTTATTGTTCTCGGGTTTCAGGTAGGAGTTACCTTTTGGAACAGTAAGAAAAGCTAAAGATTCTTTTTGTTAAAGAGGTTCCAGGCACGTAAACATAACATTACCACTGTTTCCATTCCCTTTAAGTGATTGGCTTCAGTTTTTTTATACCTATGACTGACTGTGGTGATAACCAAACACATTTTTTTTCTCTCATTTGGAACATCGAGTGGTAAGAATTTCTTATTTTCTAATAATATATATTAACACATTGTACATTATGTAAAGACTGTCAATACTTTATAGTTTAGCTTTCTTACTTTATGCTAGCATAGAATTATCTTGACCAGCCACTAGCTGTGTGGCCATATTGCTTAAATTAGTTGTGCTCCAGTTCCCTTATCTACAGTCAGAATACACATTCTCAAGAGCATATGGAACATTCTAAAATATAGGTCAAGTTATAGGACACCAAACAAGTCTTAGAAAATTGAAGGAGATTAAAGTAGCACCAAGTATCTTTTCTGAACAAAATGGTATTGAACTAGAAATCAACAACATGAAGAAAACTGGAATATCTACAAACATGTGGAAACTAAATGACACACTCCTGAGCAACCAATAGATCAAGAGAGAAATGGAAAGGGAATCAAAGATTATCTTGAAATCAATGAAAATGGAACCACAGCATACTAAAACCTAGAGGATGCTGCAAAAACAGATTTGAAAGGGAAATTTATAGCAATCAGTGCACATATTGAATTTAAAAAATCTCAAAGAACCTAACTTTAAATCTCAAGAAACTAGAAGAGAAAACAAAAATAGATTAAGCCCAAAGTTAGCATAAATACGGACATAAGTAGGTGAAATCAAGATCAGAAAAGTAATAGAAAAAGATCAAAAAAACTAACAACTAGTTTTTCAAAAAAAGTTTGAAAACAGTAGCAACCCTCAAAAAAACAAAGACTCGAACCAGAAATGAAAGAGGAGATATTATAATTGACCCTACTGAAAAATAAAAACAAATTCAATAATCTAGAGGAAATGAGTAATTTCTTGGAATCACACAATTTACTAAGACTGAGCCAGGAAGGAAATACAAAGTCTATCAGACCATTTAGTAGTAAGGACATTGAATCAGTCATAAAAACGTCCTCAACCAAAATCAAGGAGTGGATGATTTCACTAGTTAAGTCTATTAAAAATTCAAAGAAAAACACCAATCCTTTCCAAACACTTCCAAAACAACCAGAGAGGAGGGAACCCTTCCAAATTCATTTTAAGAGGTCAGCATTATACTGATACCAAAACAAGGACACTATCAGAAAAATTACAGGTCAATATCCCTGATGAATGTAGATGCAAATATTCTTAACATAATATTAGCAAATCAAATTCAAGAACTCATTAAAAGGATCACAAAGCATGATCAAGTGGGATTTATCCAGATCTGAGATGCAAGAATGGTTACACACACACACACACACACACACACACACACACACATCAGTGCAATATATGAGCATTGCAATAGATTATTTTTCTGCATATGACAAAATTCAATATCCTTTTATGATAAAACACAACAGATTGGGCACAGAGGGAATGTACCTCAACATAAAAAAGCTACAGTTAACATTATACTCAGAGAGAAAAATTTAAAGCTTTGCTTATAAGATCAGGAAGAAGACAGAGATGCACACTCTCACCATTTTTATTTAACATAGTACTAAAGTCCTAGCTAAAGAAATCAGGCATGACAAAGAAATAAAAGATATCCAAATTAGAAATAAAGTAAAATAGTAATTATTTTCAGATGATATGATCTTGTATAGTGACCATTCCAAAGACTCAACTAAAAACTATTGAATCTAAAAAATAAAAAAATGAAAAATAAATAAAATTAAATTAAAAACTATTGAATCTAATAAACAAAGTCAGTAAAGTTTCATTATATAAAATCAAATCACAGAAATCAGTTTCATTTCTATAAACTGACAAGAAAATATCTGAAAAAAGCCTATACCATTCAAAATAGTATCAAAAACAATAAGGTGCCTGTGAATAAACTTAACTAAGCCAAGAATCTGTACAATAAAAGCCACAAAACCTTGAAAGAAATTGAAGACAAACAAATGGAAGGACATCCTGGGTTCATGGATTGATAGAGTTAATATCTTTTAAATGTTTATACTACTCAAAACCATCTACAGATTCAACACAATTCTTATCAAAATTCCAATGGTATTATTAAAAGAAATAGAAAAACAATTCTAAAATTTGTATGGAACCACAAGGATGCAAAATAACCAAAGCCATCATGAGAAAGAAGAACAAAACCAGAAGCATCACACTTCCTGATTTCAAACTATACAATAAAGCTACAGTAATTAAAACAATATACTGGTATACTTTACGGCATAAAGGAAGACATAAAAGAAGAAACACAGGCCAATAAAGAGATCTCAGAATAAAACCCCCACACATTATCAACTAATATTTGATAAAGAAGCCAAGAACCTCCACCTGGGAAACGATAATTTCAACAAATGATGTCAAGAAAATTGAAAAGCCACATGCAGAAAAATGAAATCAGACCCCCATCTTAAACCAATCACAGATAGTAACTTTAAAAGGATCAAAAATTAAGCTTAAGACCTAATAACACAAAACTCTATAAGAAAACATGAGAATCTTCTCAACATTGATTTTGACAGTGATTATTTTTAGCTATGACACCAAAAGCAGAAACAACAACAAAAATGGAACTACATCAAACTTAAAAACCTCTACACTGCAAAAGAAAAGATTAAGAAGATGAAAAGGCAATGTATGGAACAGAAGATATCTAAATACTATGTATTAGACAAAGGGTTAATATCTAAAATTTTTATAAAGAACTCCTACAACTCCATTACAACAACCCAATTTTAAAAATTGACCAGAGGAACTAACTTTTTTTCCCCAAAAAAGACATACAGATGGCCAACAGATCCATAAAAAGATGCACAACTCCACAAATTATCAGGGAAATGCAAATACAAATAAAAACTGCAATGAGTATCACCTCACACCTATAAAAATGGCTATCATGAATAAGACAAAATATAAGAAGTGTTGGCAAAGATTTGAAAAAAGGGAACCCTTTTGCACTGTTACTGGTATTGTAAACTGGTTCAACCACAATGGAGAACAATATGGAGGTTCTTCAAAAAGTTTAAAATAGAAATACCATATGATCAGTAATCCCCTTCTAAGTATATAACCAAAGGAAATGAAAACAGGCTATTGAAGAAGTATATACACTCTCATGTTTATTGCAGCATCATTCAGAGTAACCACAATATAGTAACAACCTATGTCCATCAATGGATAAAGAAGATGAATAGATGAATGGAATACAATTCAGCCATGAGAAATAAGGAAATTCTGCCATTCGTGAGATGAATCGACCTTGAGGACATTCATGTCATAAATGAGATACGTCAAACAGAGAAGTGAGATAAGTGAGATATGTCAAACAGAGAGAGACAAATACTGTATGATCTCTCCCATATATGAAATCCAAAAAACCTAAACTTGACAAAACTGAGTGTTAGGGTGATTACCAGGGGCTGAGTGATGGTGGAATGGGAGAGATGTTTAGGGCACATACTTGCAACTAGAAGATAAATAAATTCTGCAGAAAGAATACACAGTACTGCGATTATAGACAATGAAACTGTATCATAAACATTAAATTTGCTAGGAAACTAGATCTTAATTGTCCCCATCACTTGAAGAAATAATAATTATGTGGCACAATAGAGGTACTAGCGAATGCTACAATGGCAATCATATAAGTGTATCAATATGTTGTACACCTTAAACTTACAAAGTTATATGCCAATTGTATCTCAAAAATAATTAAAAAGGATTTATTGGAGATAGGAATAAGGAGAATTAGCTGAAGAATAGGAGATTCTACTGTTGCAAAAAACAAATGGTATGTATAACATGAAATTATACATGTATTCCTGTGAATATTTGTATACCTAATATCCCAACAGTTATTTTGAAATCAAATTGAGATAACCTGTAAAATCACTTTAATTAAGACATTGTGTAAATAGTTGAAATTATTGTGATGGTTGGTTAATATTTCTGTGACAGTTTTTTACATTAATAATTTAATAACTCTATTACCTATAAGATAAACTGTGTATTCTTTAGAAATATATAGCCTAATGTAAATTTATTCTATAATGAAAAATATTTTGTGAAAGAAACTGATTAAATATTAAAAATAATGTTTGGAATTGTCATATAACTTGCTATGAAAATTACTCCTTGGCAGTGAGGATTATTATTATAAGTGTATGAACTGTTTTTGTTTTAAATTGTTCATTTCACTATTTATCATCTTCAAAAACTGATAATCACTCAGGATAGTTACTTTGGAGATAACATTAACTTGGTAGATTTTTCAACTCTCCATTTCTTTTCTTCAAGTGTGGAGTACAATGGCTATGTCAAAAATTAACTAATTGAGGCTCTATTATTCTGCATATGAAATACATGCCTGGCAGTGAAAATCTTTAAATGACTGAAGTAGTACAGTTAGTATGTGTCCTCATGAAAGAAGAATATGAGAAGGATAAAAATATATACTCAATGTAATCTTTTTAGCCCTCAAAGTGGGTATTTTTGAAATAGATCAGAATAGAATAATTATCCTTTTTAAACATATCATTTGTACAGTGATAGTCAAGATTATAATTATCATAAGTAGAGGGTGTTTGATTCTTCCTTTAAAAAATATATTGGGGGGGGCGCCTGGGTGGCTCAGTTGGTTAAGCAACTGCCTTAGGCTCAGGTCATGATCCTGGAGTCCCTGGATGGAGTCCCGCATCAGGCTCCTTGCTCAGCAGGGAGTCTGCTTCTCCCTCTGACCTTCCCCCTCTCATGTGCTCTCTCTCTCTCTCTCTCTCTCTCTCTCATTCTCTCTGTCTCAAATAAATAAAATCTTTAAAAATAAATAAATAAATAAATAAATAAATAAATAAATAAATAAAATAAAAAAATATTTGGGGTACAGGGGCACCTGGGTGGCTCAGTCATTTAAGCGGCTGCCTTCGGCTCAGGTCATGATCCTGGGGTCCTGGGATTGAGCCCCACGTCTGGCTCCCTGCTCAGCGGAGAGCCTGCTTCTCCCTCTCCCTCTGCCTGCCACTCTGCCTACTTGTGCTCTCTCTCTCTCTGTCAAATAAATAAATAAAATCTTTAAATATATATATATATTGGGTACAAAAGGGAAACCAACTTTAACTTACACTACCTTGTAATCTCTTCTTTGGTCTTATTTTCCATATGAACAATATTTCACACAAGAATCCAGCAGTGGAAAGATTTTTTTTTTTAATTTTCAATTAGTTACTTATTTTAAAATGTTTTAGAAAAAAATTATTTTTGTTTTAAACAAACATGGTTGTAATCAATTGCCCAGCTAAGTATCTGTAACATACTTTTTTTCCTGCTGAGAAATTTATATATAGTTCCCTCTTTAATAGCACTGGTTACCAAGTAAGATTTGGGGAATATTTTAGGAGGCCATGTTAATTGTTTTCTGACTTTCAAACTTACTTCCTGAGAATGGTAAATAACTCTCTATTCCAATCCAGGCATGAGATATGTTTCAGTTTCTATTATTTGACATTTGTTATTGATTATAGATAATACTCTATCCCATTTTAGTGGAAATATTACAAAATAAAAATCTAATTTTACTCATTTCCATTAAATGTAGTAACAAATACAAGAGATTAAACATGGAAATATTTCATGCTGCTATATTCTCATTTTTTAGTGTTTTTATTTTTTGCCTAATCTCATTCATCTTAAAAAAGTACAAATATATAACTTTTATCATATGTTAAGCCACTATGATATGAAGACAATGATCCCTATGCTAAATAACTCATTTGAAGGCTTGAATGGCCATGTTTATCTTTTCCTGAGTGAACTTAGAATTATTTTTACCTTCCTGACTTCGATATATATGTTTTCCAGGGAAGGCTATATTTTTAAGTTTAAAATCTAGTACAGTTTGACCTTTCATTTTGACATTCAGTCATCCGAAATTGAAGAAATCTGGCTTGATGATTGTTTTACTGAGGACATGCCTCATGGATTTCCAGATCACTTTTAACGTAGTGTTATCCTGCATTTAATCGCTTCAAAACTATTAAAGATATCAGCATAGTTCCTTAGATTGTCATTAAAATACTTTAAGATAGCTCGTTACTGCAATGTCTTCGCATTGCTCTAGATAACAGTAAGCAACCATTCCATTAAGCTTTTCCCAATAGGTGAATATAGAATATGCTTCAAATGCATAATTTATCTGCTCACCAGAATTCACAAAAATCCTTGCTTTAACTTTGGTATTTGCTCTGTTTGCTTTGCACTGTCTCCTGGACCATTTCTCTCCTATCGTTGACATTTCTTAATGATAAAAAGAAGGGAATACAAAAGAATCATGTTCTTTACTTTTAAGTACTTTTAAAATAAACACAGATAAAGGATATGTTTAAGTTTTCAACAGACTTTTTCATTTAGCAAATTTTTTGTTTGTTTTTTTTTTTTTTTTAGTATTACTTTGTTTTTACCTTGAGTAAATACTTGACCACTTTTTAAATTATTTGATTATGTTCACAAGTTATTTTAAATTCTAGTCTATTACAAACTGAGGGTTCTAGAGGGGAGGGGGTGGGGGATGGGTTAGCCTGGTGATGGGTATTAAGGAGGGCACGTATTGAATGGAGCACTGGGTGTTATGTGCAAACAATGAATCATGGAACACTGCATCAAAAACTAATGATGTAATGTATGGTGATTAACATAACATAATAAAATTTAAAAAAAGCACAGCAAAAAAAATGCTAACAAGATGGTTTGTGAGGACTCATAAATAAAAAAAGGATCACAGGAAGTCAAAATACCTTTTCGAAAAATAATATCAAATGAAAAAAAAATTCCAGTCTATTTCAATCCCAATTAGTATAAAGACAAGTTCTTTTTCTTTCTTTTTCTTTTTTTTTTTTTTTAGACTAGTTCAGAAGAAACACCTACCCCCTTAATGCCCTCCCTCTCCCCACCCCATGACATTTTCTACACTGGGCTGCCCAGGACAGCCTCAATGTTCCATTAAACTATAGTAAACTGCAAACAGACTTCTCCTGATGATAGGCCCCTGAACTCCCTTTTCTCAAAGCCTTTACTTTAGAAAACTTTAAACTGTAAATTCTTTTTCTGCTCCTTTTGGCTATAAATCTCCCAGCCTTTGCCAGTTTTAAAAACAAGGGAATGTCTTTCTCAAGGATCTGGGAGCTGTCCCTTTGAAACATAATAATCAAAGCAGATAGTGCCCTAATCTCCCAGTCTCTGTGGAGCCTAACTGCAAACAGTGACAATTAGCAAACACAAATGGCCTAATCGTATTGACCAACCTCCCCAGTAACATATTCCAGTGCTCTCCATTTAATTCAGCAGAACTTTAAATGCTTTGTTTCATCAAAGTCCAGTCTCTCTCCCCACCTTTAATGGTCTTGAATAAAGTCTTCCTTGCCTGTTTAACTCTATCCACTGCAATTTTTCTTTGACAAGGCTATACAAGATTTATATTTATTCCTGAAAAAGTAAGTGTGCAAGCTAAAATCTGAGACCATTTGACATAAGAGCCTAATAATATAACAACACCGAAATTTATTGAGCACTTAACGATATGCATGACATCATTTATATGAATCAATTCATTGAATCATTAAAACCAACACACACAATATGCAAGTCTTTACATATGGAATAAATTAACATATGGAATAATTAACATAATTATTATATATTAATTATTACAGTATTATTAACATGGAATTAATGAACATATAGAATAATGCAGTACTTATTATATATTAAAATAATAGGTATAGTATTTTAAAAAATTCTTATAAATTCTCTATTCTTATCCAATCACATTATTTAATTTTCCACATAAGTAGCATAAAACAAAAGTTAGTAAATTGATACTTTTTACATACTTCTATTTTCTCAGAAACTCCATCTCTAATTCCAGAATTCCAGCTCTGCAAATGGAATGCACAGTTAGTCCCAAGACATGGTGGGTGACTAAGGAATGGTACATGCTGATGCAGAGAGCCCTAAAGCCTTTCTTATGCCAATGAGAAGAAATGGGGTTCTTTCATGCAAATGCAGTCTTATTGGTCTGGATTCAACTCATCATGCTCTCTGATCATTTTCCAAGTTTGCACACTCTTTTATTGACTCAGTTTTCAAGAATCAGCTGTCAGGCTTGGACCCTAACTGGTAATTCCCACTATTTTTCTTCCAATACTCTCTTTATCTTTTCACCAAGGAAAATAAAAATCTGTTTTTATTTCACAATATACCCTCAGTCAAAATAATTTTTAATGTGTTTTTTGTAAGGGCAAAAGTTTCAAAGTTCCAATATTCCAACAGGCAAGATGCAGGACCAAGACTACTCTTCTCCCATCCAAAAAAATCAAATGTAAGCAAATAAAATTAAGGTTTCCATACTCACCATATTTAAAATGACAGGAACTTTCATATTTTGCTTTATATTATGTGGTGCTAATTTTATGCCGAACAGAGGAGATATAATATTTTATAATAATGATTAAGTTCCTTTGGGACTATATATTTTCCAATTTTGCTTTTCTTCCTTAAATAATATCTATACGTACATCATTCCTAAATACTCATGAAATCGCTTAAATAAGAAAATGTTCACCGTATAGGACATTTAGAATCTTTTTTAAACTCAGGAATGTTTTTCTACAATGATCACAACACTGACTTATTGCCTCTGATATAACACCACATTTGCTTAAAACATAAGTTTATAATATAAATTTCACTTACATACTTTGGAAGATCTTTGAGGGCAGGGTGTGGTTCTATTTCTCTTTCAATTACCCATATAGAGCCTAAAATAAAAATTGAAAGAAAATCTGAGATCTATAAAGTTCAGTAAGAATGAAAGTTTTCTTAAAAGTAAGTTTTATCTTTTTAAGGATTTTGTTTTTGTCTCTCAAATTTATTCACAGCTAACCTCCTGCTAAAATGTAACCACTTTCTGAATGTAAATACTCTTTATTTAAATATTGTAATATTTATATAAAGCATGGTGAACTGTGACTACAAAACAAATATGATTTGATATATATACACAGACACATCCTGAGCCAAGAAAACCAAATAGACAAATAGAACAAACAAACACAAAGACACTGCCAGGAGTAGTGAGGAAGGTAGATCACATTTCCCCAGGTAAGACAGGGAAAATTAAAAACACCTGGAGGCCTATCAGTTTTCCATTACTACTAGGCTCCAGGGAGGTGGCAGAGACAAATACCTATCTGAAATAAAGATTCATTAAACTACTTCACCCCAAATTTTCTATGAATTATATCTATGAAATAAAAGTTTTCAAAAGAATTAGTAAGCTTATATTTGAACCTGAAATAATGAAGCAGAATTCTTTACAGAGACAAAAACATGAAAATAGGGAAACATAAGGTGATGTGGAGAACAGAATGAGAAGTTCTAACAAATGTCTAAGTGTGGTCCTAGAAAAATGTATACAGAAAATAGGGTAGAGGAACTATTTGAGAGTTAATGGTTAAGCATTTTTTAAAACTAATAAAATAAATGAACCAGAGAAAGAGAAAATACAGCTGAAAAAAAAAAAAAAAGGAGAGGGGGAGGAATTGTAGAAAAAAAAAATCAGATTATAAAGACAAAGTGAAAATCTAAATATCAGCTAGAACAAAAGCACTTTTGACCCGCATAGTAGTCTTACTATCTATATTCAAAGAGAGAACTATATTCAAAGAACAGAGAGAAAATACTTGTCAAGTTAAGGTTTTATACCAAGCCAAAATATGTGTATTGGTTTTCAACTGCTGCTGTAAAAAGTTACCACAAATGCAGTAGCTTAAGTAACACAAATTAATTATCTTAAAGTTCTGTAGTTCACTTCTACATTTTTTATTGTTATGTTAATCAACATACATTACATCCTTAGTTTTTGATGTAGTGTTCCATGATTCATTGTTTGCGTATAACACCCAGTGCTCCATGCAGAATGTGCCCTCTTTGATACCCATCACCAGGCTAACCCATCCTCCTACCCCCTCCCCGCTAGAACCCTTAGTTTGTTTTTCAGAGTCCATAGTCTCTCATGGTTCGTATCCCCCTCCGATTTCCCCCCTTCATTCTAACCCTCCTGCTATCTTCTTTTTTTTTTAACATATAATGTATTATTTGCTTCAGAGTTAGAGATCTGTAATTCAACAGTCTTGCACACTTCACAGCGCTCACCATAGCACATACCCTCCCCAATGTCTATCACCCAGCCACCCCATCCCTCCCACCCCCAACCACTCCAGTAACCCTCAGTTTGTTTCCTGAGATTAAGAATTCCTCATATCAGTGAGGTCATATGATACATGTCTTTCTCTGACTGACTTATTTCGCTCAGCATAATACCCTCCGGTTCCATCCACGTCATTGCAAATGGCAAGATCTCATTCCTTTTGATGACTGCATAATATTCCATTGTGTATATATACCACCTCTTCTTTATCCATTCATCTGTTGATGGATACCTTGGCTCTTTCCACAGTTTGGATATTGTGGACATTGCTGCTATAAACATTGGGGTGCACGTACACCTTCAGATTCCTACATTTGTATCTTTGGGGTAAATACCCAGTACTGCAATTGCTGGATCGTATGGTAACTCTATTTTCAACTTTTTGAGGAACCTCCATACTGTTTTCCAGAGTGGCTACACCAGCTTGCATTCCCATCAACAGTGTAGGAAGGTTCCCCTTTCTCCACATCCCCGCCAACATGTCATCTCCTGATTTGTTAATTTTAGCCATTCTGACTGTTGTGAGGTGATATCTCATTGAGGTGTTTTTTTTTTTTTTTTAAGATTTCATTTATTTATTCATGAGAGACAGAGGGACAGAGAGAGGGAGAGAGAGAGAGAGGGAGAAGCAGAGGGAGAAGCAGGCCCCCAAGGAGCAGAGAGCCCAATGCGGGACTCTATCCCAGGAGCCTGGGATCAGGACCTGAGCCGAAGGCAGACGCTTAACCATCTGAGCCACCCAGGTGCCCTCCCATTGAGGTTTCGATTTGGATTTCCCTGATGCCGAACGATGTTGAGCACTTTTTCATGTGTCTGTTGGCCATTTGGATGTCTTCTTTGGAAAAATGTCTGTTCATGTCTTCTGCCCATTTCTTGATTGGATCATTTGTTCTTTGAGTGTTGCGTTTGATAAGTTCTTTATAGATTTTGGATACTAGCCCTTTATCTGATATGTCATTTGCAAATATCCTCCCATTCTGTCAGTTTTCTTTTGGTTTTGTTGACTGTTTCTTTTGCTGTGCAAAGCTTTTTATCTTGATGAGGTCCCAATAGTTCATTTTTGCCCTTGCTTCCTTTGCCTTTCACAATGTTTCTGGGAAGAAGTTGCTGCAGCTGAGGTCAAAGAGGTTGCTGCCTGTGTTCTCCTTTAGGATTTTGATGGACTCCTGTCTCACACTTAGGTCTTTCAACCATTTGGAGTCTATTTTTGTGTGTGGTGTAAGGAAATGGTCCAATTTCATTCTTCTGCATGTGGCTTTCCAATTTTCCCAACACCATCTGTTGAAGAGACTGTCGTTTTTCCATTGGACATTCCTTCCTGCTTTGTCAAAGATTAGTTGACCATAAAGGTGAGGGTCCATTACTGGGCTCTCTATTCTGTTCCATTGGTCTATGTGTCTGTTTTTGTGCCAGTACCATACTGTCCTGATGATGATAGGTTTGTAATAGAGCTGGAAGTCCGGAATTGTGATGCCACCAGCTTTGCTTTTCTTTTTCAACATTCCTCTGGCTATTTAGGGTCTCTTCTGGTTCCATACAAATTTAGGATTATTTGTTCCATTTCTTTGAAAAAAGTGGATGGTATTTTGATGGGGATTGCTTTGAATGTGTAGATTGCTCTAGGTAGCATTGATATCTTCACAATATTTGTTCTTCCAATCCATGAGCATGGAACATGTTTCCATTTCTTTGTGTCTTCCTCAATTTCTTTCATGAGTATTTTATAGTTTTCTGAGTAGAGATCCTTTGCCGCTTTGGTTAGATTTATTCCTAGGTATCTTATGGTTTTGGGTGCAGTTGTAAATGGGATCGACTCAAGTTCTCTGTCTTCTGTCTTGTTGGTGGTGTATAGGAATGCCAATGATCTCTGTGCATTGATTTTATATCCTGCCACTTTACTGAACTCATGTATGAGTTCTAGCAGTTTTGGGGTGGAGTCTTTTGAGTTTTCCACATGAAGTATCATATCTGCAAACAGTGAGTTTGACTTCTTCTTTGCCGATCTGGATGCCTTTGATTTCTTTTTGTTGTCTGATTGCTGTGGCTAGGGCTTCTAATACTATGTTGAATAGCAGTGGTGATAGTGGACGTCCCTGCTGCATTCCTGACCTTAGGGGAAAGCTCTCAGTTTTTCCCCATTGAGAATAATATTCACGGTGGAGTTTTCATAGATGGCTTTTATGATATTGAGGTATGTATCTTCTATCCCTATACACTGAAGAGTTTTGATCAAGAAAGAATGCTGTACTTTGTCAAATGCTTTTTCTGCATCTAGTGTGAGGATCATATGGTTCTTGTTCTTTCTTTTACTAATGTATTGTATCACCTTGATTGATTTGCGGATGTTGAACCAACCTTGTAGCCCAGGGACAAATCCCACTTGGTCATGGTGAATAATCTTTTTAATGTACTGTTGGATCCTATTGGCTAGTATTTTGGTGAGAATTTTTGCATCCATGTTCATCAAGGATATTGGTCTGTAATTCTCCTTTCTGATGGGGTCTTTGTCTGGTTTGGGAATCAAGGTAATGGTGGCCTCGTAAAATGAGATTGGGAGTTTTCCTCCGCTTTCTATTTTTTGGAACAGTTTCAGAAGAATAGGTATTAATTCTTCTTTAAATGTTTGGTAGAATTCCCCTGGGAAGACATCTGGCCCTGGGCTTTTGTTTGTTGGGAGATTTTTGATGAGTGCTTCACTTTCCTTAGTGGATATAGGTCTGCTCAGGTTTTCTATTTCTTCCTAGTTCAGTTTTCGTAGTTGGTACATCTCTAGGAATGCACCCATTTCTTCCAGGTTATCTAATTTGCTGGCATAGAGTTGCTTATAATATGTTCTTATAATTGTTTGTATTTCTTTGGTGTTGGTTGTGATCTCTCCTCTTTCATTCATGATTTTGTTGATTTGGGTCATTTCTCTTTTCTTCTTGATAAGTTTGGCCAGGGGGTTATCAATCTTGTTAATTCTTTCAAAGAACCAGCTCCCAGGTTCGTTGATCTGTTCTACTGTTTTTTTTTTGGTTTTTTTTTTTTTTTTTGGTTTCTATTTCATTGATTTCTGCTCTGATCTTTATTATTTCTCTTCTCCTGCTGGGTTTAGGCTTTATTTGCTGTTTTTTCTCAAGCTCCTTTAGATGTAGGGTTAGGTTGTGTATTTGAGGCCTTTTTCTTGAGAAAGGCTTGTATTGCTATACACTTTCCTCTTATGACTGCCTTTGCTGTATCCCAAAGATTTTGAACAGTTGTGTTTTCATTTTCATTTCTTTCCATGAATTTTTTTAATTCTTCTTTAATTTCCTGGTTGACCCATTCATTCTTTAGTAGGATACTTATTAGCCTCCATGTATTTGAGTTCTTTCTGACTTTCCTCTTGTGATTGAGTTCTAGTTTCAAAGCATTGTGGTCTGAAAATATGCAGGGAATAATCCCAATCTTTTGGTACTGGTTGAGACCTGATTTGTGACCTAGGATGTGATCTACTCTGGAGAATGTTCCATGGGCACTAGAGAAGAATGTGTATCCTGTTGCTTTGGGATGGAATGTTCTGAATTTATCTGTGAAGTCCATTTGGTCCAGTGTTTCATTTAAAGTCTTTATTTCCTTGCTGATCTTTTGCTTAGATCTGTCCATTTCAGTGAGGGGAGGTGTTAATGTCCCCCACTATTACTGTATTGTTGTCGATGTGTTTCTTTGCTTTTGTTATTAATTGGCTCATATAATTGGCTGCTCCCATGTTAGGGGCATAGATATTTACAATTATTAGATCTTCTTGTTGGATAGACCCCTCAAGTAGGATATAGTGTCCTTCCTCATCTCTTATTACAGTCTTAGGTTTAAAATCTAACTTGTCTGATATAAGGATTGCCACCCCAGCTTTCTTTTGGTGTCCATTAGCATGGTAAATGTTTTTCCGCCCCTTCACTTTCAATCTGGGGGTGTCTTTGGGTCTAAAATGAGTCTCTTGCAGACAGCATATCGATGGGTCTTGTTTTTTTAACCAATCTGATAGCCTGTGTCTTTTGATTGAGGCATTTAGCCCATTTACATTCAGGGTAACTATTAAAAGATATGAATTTAGTGCCATTCTATTGCCTGTAAGGTGACTGTTACTGTATATTGTCTGTGTTCCTTTCTTGTCTATGTCGCTTTTATGCTCTGTCTTTTTTTAGAGAACCCCTATCAATATTTCTTGTAGGGCTGGTTTGGTGTTTGCAAATTCCTTTAGTTTTTGTTTGTCCTGGAAGCTTTTTATCTCTCCTTCTATTTTCAATGACAGCCTAGCTGGATATAGTATTCCTGTCTGCATATTTTTCTCATTTAGCGCTCTGAGATATCATGCCAGTCCTTTCTGGCCTGCCCGGTCTCTGTGGATAGGTCTCTTGCCAATCTAATGTTTCTACCATTGTAGTTTACAGATCTCTTCTCCCGAGCTGCTTTCAGGATTTTGTCTTTGTCCCTGAGACTCGTAAGTTTTACTATTAGATGTCGGGGTATTGACCTATATTTACTGATTTTGAGAGGGGGGTCTCTGTGCCTCCTGGATTTTGATGCCTGTTTCCTTCCCCAAATTAGGGAAGTTCTCTGCTATAATTTGCTCCAATTTACCTTCTGCCCCTCTCTCTCTTTCTTCTTCTTCTGGGATCCCAATTATGCTAATATTGTTTCGTCTTATGGTATCACTTATCTCTCGAATTCTGCCCTCGTTATCTGGTAGTTATTTATCTCTTTTTCTCAGCATCTTTATTTTCCATCATTTGGTCTTCTATATCACTAATTCTCTCTTCTGCCTCATTTATTCTAGCAGTTAGAGACCCCAATTTGGATTCCACCTCATTAATAGCCTTTCTATTTCAACTTGATTAGATTTTAGTTCTTTTATTTCTCCAGAAAGTGTTTCTCTAATAACTTCCATGCTTTTTTCAAGCCGAGCTGGTATCTTTAAAATCATCACTCTGAACTCTAGTTCTGACATCGTACTAATGTCCATACTGAGTAGGTCCCTGGCAGTCAGTACTGCCTCTTGTTCTTTTTGTTGAGGTGATTTTTTCCATCTTGTCATTTTGTCCAGAGGAGAATAGATGAACGAGAGAACAAATGCTAACAGGGTAACAATGTCCCCAGAAAATATACTCTAAACAAATCCGAAAAGACCTGAAACCAGGGGAAAAGAAAGGGAAAGGAAGAAAAAAGAAAAAGGAAAAGGAAAATATAAAAACAAATAAAAACAGAAAAAAACAAAAAAAAAAACCCAGAATATGTTCACATATGA